>NC_087482.1:10000-2410000 GCF_036417665.1 Passer domesticus | reverse complement strand
CCATGTTGATTGGGTCTGATACACTGGCCATCCTATTAATTCTGTGTGATGGCACTTAATATAAACTGTTCCATTATTTTGCCAGGTACTGAGGTCAGGCTGACTGGTCTATAATTACCAGAATCCTCCTTTGTGCCCTTTTTGTGAATGGGTGTCACATTGGCCAGCTTCCAGTCATCTGGAACCTCACCAGTGAGCCAGGACTGTTGGTAAATGATGGAGAGTGGCTTTGTAAGCTCATCTGCCAGCTCTCCCCTTACCCTGGGGTGGATTCCGTCAGGTCCATAGATTTATGAACATCCAAGCATTTCAGTAGTTCTTTGACTGCCTCCTCTTGGATAATGGGGGGGACCATTCTGCTCCCTGACACCATCAACCAGCCCAGGCGGACAGGTGTCTTGAAGGCAAGTCATCTTCCCACTAAAAACTGAGGCATAGTAGGCATTAAGCACTTCTGCCTTCTCCTCATCTGCAGATACTAAGTTCCCTCCCTTGCCCAATAAAGAACAAAGGCTGGTCTTACCCTTCCTTCTAGCATTAATGTATTTGTAAAAATATTTTTTATTATCCTTTACAGAAGTCGCCATTCTATGTTCCAACTGAGCTTTGGCCTCCCTAATTTTTTTCCTGTATGCTCTAGCAGCCCTCTTGAATACTTCCTTAGAGACCTGACCCTCCTTCCAAAGCTGATACATCCTCTTTTTATTCCTAAGTTCCTCCTAAATCTCCTTGCCCAGGCAGGCTGGACGTTTACCCCACTGACTTACCTTTCGGCACACAGGGACAGTCTGTTCCTGTGCCCTCAAGATCTCTGTTTTGAGGCATGCCCACCCTTCCTGGACTCCTTTGTTTTTAAGGGCTGCCTCCCAAGGGACACTCTGAATAAGTATCCTAAACAGGCGAAAGTCTGTCCTCTGGAAGTCCAATGCAAGAGTCTTACTGGTGCTCCTCCTGACTTCACCAAATATTGAGAACTCTATTATGTCATGATCACTCTGCCCCAAGCGACCTCCAACCACCACATCTCCCACCAGCCCATCTCTATTTGCAAACAGCAGATCTAACATAGTCCCTCCCCTGGTGGGTTCACCCACCGGCTGCGACAAAAAGTTGTCCTCCATACACTCTAAGAATTTCCTGGACTGCCTCTTTACTGCTCTATTAAGTTCCCAGCAGATGTCTGGTAGGTTGAAGTCACCCACAAGAACAAGGGCTGATGATCCTGAAACATTACCTAGCTGCTTATAGAATAAGTCATCTACCTCTTCTTCCTGCTTGGGTGGACGATAACAGACTCCCAGTAGGGTGTCAGCCTTGTTGGCCTTCCCCTTAATTCTTACCCATAGACATTCAACTCCAGCTTCCTTAGTTTCAATTGCTACGGCATCAAAAGTCTGCTTAATATAAAGGGCCACCCCTCCACCTCTTCTTCCTTTCCCGTCTCTTCTGAAGAGCTTGTAGCCATCCAGTGCAGCGCTCCAGCCATGTGAGGCATCCCACCATGTTTCCGTGATGGCAGCTACATCCTAGCTCTGCAGCTGCACCATGGCCTCCAGCTCATCATGTTTGTTGCCCAAGCTGCGTACATTGGTATCCACGCATCTCAGCTGGGCTACTGACTTCACCCCTAACTTAGCCTTGCAACTCTTGGGCCTGCTTCCAGACAGCCCAGCTGCATCCCCTTCCCCCTTCAAACCTAGTTTAAAGCCCTCTCAATGAGCTCTGCCAGTTCATGAGCTAAAAACCTTTTGCCCTTAACAGAGAGATGTACCCCATCTGGTGCCAGCAGAGCAGATGCTGTAAAAGTTTCCCCATCATCAAAGAATCCAAATGTTGCCGATGACACCAACCCTTAAGCCATTTGTTGGTGATGCGGATTCTCCTGTTTCTTTCATCATTTTCCTCCGCCACCAAAGGGACTGAGCAGAACACTACCTGTGCTCCTGCCCTATCAACTACCTGACCCAGTACCCTAAAGTCCTTTCTAATTGCCTTGACACTCCTCTTTTCAATCTCATCATTGCCAGCCTGGAGTATCAGCAGTGGATAATAATCAAAGGACTGAATCAGCCCAGGAAGTCTCTCAGTGATATTTTGTACCCGGGCCCCAGGGAGGCAACAGACCTCCCTGTGGGATGGGTCTGATCGACATACGGGGCCCTCAGTTCCCTTCAGAAGGGAATCACCTACTACGATTACCCTTCTTTTCTTCTTGATGTTAGAGGTAGTGATCCATCTTACAGATGAATCATAATTGGGGGTGCTCACTGGGCAGACAGTTTTCTTCTAAATCATCTAGTTGGGTCTTTAGTTCCAGGACCTCATACCTATTCTGTAGTGGGACCTGCCAGGATGATGGGGATGGGGAGGAGTTTTTGTTATTACTTCCCCAAATGGGGACCCATTTCCACTCCTCTTCATCCACCAGGTGCCCTTCTATTGCCTGACAGCGGGAGGCATAGAAGTCCTCAGTCTCTCGGTCAGAGGCCTCCCTTAAAGATGGAAGGGCCCAGCTCCACCAACCTATTTCCATTTCACTTTCCCTGATACTCCTTAACCTTTCAACATCCTCCCTAAGCTCAGCCACCAGTGAAAGGAGGTTGTTCACCTGTTCACACCGCAGGCAGGTCTCCTCCACAACACTCCCTGAAGCCACCGATAAGCTCAAACATTCTGGGCTTGGATGGGTCTGTACAGACACATCCTTTTTGGAGGGCTCAACTCACTTACACTTATACCAGCCACAGTTTTTGACCGTGTAGAAACCATTACTAACAGACACCTCAAACACAAGCAGGCAGCAGAAAAACCTCAAACAACACAGAGGACTCCTTACTAGCAAGAAAGTTGGCAACCCTGCCTGTTTGCCCTGCCTGTGGGAACTGCCGTGCAAACTGCCTTGTATAAGCCCCAGACACTCACCACACCCGTTTGCTCGCTCCTGTTCGCCCCGCTCCCCAGACACCTCTTATAATCAACCACTCAGCAGCAACTCAGGTAGCTGCACCCCTTGCTCCTCACTGACTCACAATGGCCCAATGGCGGGGCAGCAGGGCTTAACTCCAGTGTTGTTTAGAGGGCAAGGCCAGGGAGCTCAGGGGCAGAGGAAGGGATGCGTTGGTCTCAGGAGGGGCTGGAGGCTGCTCGGCTAGTCTTGGGGTCTCTAGAAGAACTTGAGAAATGGCTGGGACAGGATACAGGGAGATCAAAAAAGGGATGAAGACATCTTGGGGAGACCTATGGGGAGAGCAGGTGGCAGTGGGATCTACAGGGTAGGAGGAGGTTCCCTTGCAGATGGCTGTTCTGGGGTCCCCTTCACAGACCACCTGAGAGGGCTGTCCAGGCCCTTATTACTGCTGGAGGAGCTGCTCACGCTGTCTGGGTGTGAGGTGCAGCCACCGTCTTTCAACTCCTGTCCCGAACTGCCCCTGTGGTGAGAGGAGGTGGCTGAGGCCCCAGCTGCCAGTGGCACACAGGGAGCCTCCTGCACAGCAGGGTCCAGAGCTGGCAAGGCTCCCCAGCACGGCTGCAGCTGCTGGCACAGCTGGGCCCAGCTGGACAGCTGCCCCTTATTGCTGGATCTGGATCTATGTAGAAATCACAAACAGGACAGTACTACTCAGGAATGTGCCTTCAGCCGTTTCATTTTCCAGCATTAGTCTCATTATATAGTTATGACAATGGGAAGATGCAAGCATTTCACATCCCAAGCAGCAGACCAAGAACTTAATGTTGCAACTTACTTTAAAAGTTTCCTGGCCAATCACAAAACCCAAAACCTATTGACAGTAGTTCCATCCAATTAATGTAAGCACACATTCCTTTGGCTAAAGTAATGCTTGCTTATTTCAAATACAATATCTGCTTAAAATACAACGCACAGAGCTCCATTATTAAGCTTAGAACTTCCTCACGTTCAACTAGATAGACGTTTCTGCAGGTTAGGGAGTTGTTTTAGACAAGTGTTAATACATAGACCATTGCTCTCTAAGTCTTTACTTGCCTACTTCTTATACAATTTTTCTGCTGGGAAATCTTATGATTACTTTTTAGCTGTAATTGCAGTTCTGCTGTCACTGAGGCTTGCCTTTTGCAGCTTTCCCAAAACCCTCAGATTCTATGGATTCCCACAATTCCCCCTCTTGGTTCAACTAAAAAGAAACTTTCCTAACGGTCTCCTTTATTAACTCCCTTGCATTTTGTAGATTTCCTATAATATATCTGCTTGTTACTTGCTTAAAGCTTCCTTTTTGCTCACATTAAGTATTGCTATATTACAACACAGCAATTTTAATGCTGTGAAAGTCCAGTCAGTTCAAAGGGCATAAGTCATGTCTGATAACAATTACAAGTCATTGTTCAAAAAATCTCGCCTGTTCTAAGGTTTTAATTCAAAACATTTTTTCTATGGCTATACCTTCATCTACCATCTCTGTAAGATTTGGAGAACTTTCTGTGAATCTATTTCCTACTTTTCTCTCTTGTATGACAAAAACTTCTTTGATAGTTTTCTCCATCATTTGTCGCACCAAAGTCTGCAAGGTGTCACTACTAGTATGGCCACCAAAACACTCTGCACGTATAGACCTATCTTACAGAGTTCCCTTAGCCAAGGTGCAAAGCTCCATTCTTGGAACAAATCATCTAACTATGACAGACCATCTTCTTTAATTTGAGCTGTCAAATCTTTCAGCTTTTGTATGCTGTTTGGATGGATTCAGAATGCTCTGACAGGATCATGCAACAGAATCCTTCAAATTCCTCACAACCGTGTCCATGTGCCAGTAAAAGAAAATCTACTGCTGCCCTGTTTTGAAGGGTAGCATGTCTAACACTATTAACATCTGTCAGCATATCACTGATTGCAGTGGATGTGGCATTAGTTTCTTTACTCAGCCAATATCCAACTCAATGTCATTGTTTCAATGCCCTTGCTGAAGCCAGTTGGGGTAAAAACAAACCTGGCAGCCTGGGCAGGCCTGGCAGGCAGGGCCACGGCCAGGAGCAGCAGGAGTAGGAGGCGCAGAGCAAGGGTCATGGTGCCTTGCCCTCTGCCAGTCCCGCAGCTCTTGCTGCCACCGCTGTCCTGACACCGCTGTCCCAATGTCAGCACCGCTGCTGCCACCGCCGCTGCTGCCACAACAGTTGTGCTCAGGGACTGACTGCTGGCTCCTTGTGCTGCTGTGCAACCACGGGGCTCTGGGACCTCAGAGCCTGCTCTGACATCATGGCCAGGGTGGAATTGTTTGGGAAGGTGGATCTGCCTTCTTCGGGAGGGAGCTCATCCTGCCCAGCTGCTCTGCCCAAGGGCTGTGACAGAGTCCCAGCTCAGCTGATCTCACAGGCTGGGGCATGAAGGGATGCAGAGCAGCTCTGCCAGGATGGACTTGGGGCTGCTGCTAGAAGAGAGGCTGGACGTGAGGCAGCCATGTGCATCCAAAGGAGAGTGCCCAGCAGGTTGAAGGAGGTGATTCCACCTCTCTGCTCTGGTGAGACTCCACCTGGAGTACTGTGGAAGAGGTTTTACAGTGGCCTCTGTGAGCCATCAAGATGTTTGATAAGAGGATCCACGTTAACCCTGGAAATAATTTTCTGCCAATTTTCTATGTCATTGATATAGAAACCAAGAAAGAAAGAAGGATAAATAAGAGAAACCTGCAATGGCCTATTCCAAGAAGAGCTTTGTAAGAATGTAGAAAAGGCATGCAGGCTAGAATAAAAACAGGGTTTGAAGCCTTCTGGAAATGGAGTGTGTTTCTTTGTAGTGTCTCGGTCTCTACCACGACAGAGTACTGCATTCTGCTCTGGGTCCCCAAGACAGGAAGGATCAAGTCCAGAGGAGGGACAAAATGCTCTGAGGGCTGGAGCCCTTCTGCTTTGGAGACAGGCTAGGAGAGCTGGCAGTGTTCAGCCTGGAAGAGAGAAGACTCCAGGGACACCTGATTGCTGCCTTTCAGGGCCTTCTGGGGGCTTGTAAACAGATGGGACAGAATTTTTAGTAGAGCCTTTTGTGACCAGACCGAGGGTCTTTTAATCTAAAAGATGGTCAATTCAGACTAGATGAAAGAAGCACATATTTTACACTATTGCTTTTGAAACCCTGGCGCAGGTTGCCCAGAGAGGTGGACATCCATCCCTGCAGACATTCAAGCTCCTGCTCTGAGCAACCTGACCTAGTTCAAGGTGTCCCTGCTCACTGCAGGCCATTGGGACCAGATGGCCTTTAAATGTCCCTTCCAACCCAAGCCATTCTGTGCTCCTGTGCACCATCAAAGCAGTGCTGCATTAGTGCTGGGCTGATTGTGCTGGCACCTGTATTTTGGTACTTGTGCCATTTAGCAATTGGCCACGAGAGGATTGATGGGCTGGGCAGTGAAGTCTGCAAATAACACTCAGTGTGCTCAAGGAGAAAAAGGAGAGGAACACGGCTTCCAGTTCAGATAAATGCCAGCATTTTGCTGCCCATTCCTGGTTAGAGAAATAAAGGAATGTCCTGAAGATCCCTTCATGTGGATTCATTATTGGCTATATCAGTACTTGTGTTCTGTAAAACAGGTAAGTTGTTACAGCTTCTTGCTCCATTTATCCCTGGATAAACCCCAAATACTGCATTGCTCCTTGTCTACTTTCTTCCAAGTCAAGGCAAATTTTGTTCATTACTGAGTGGGACATAGTCATCTGTTCACAAGCAAATTCCTCTTGCCATTCACACAATGGCTAGACTGCTTTGTTGATTTGCTCCAATTGGACTGTAATTAAGGCCTACCTTTCACTAGAATTAAAGCTGATGCATTGGGAGGCAAAGTGTTGAGTCATTTCTCCTGGAGTCTGACACTGTAGAGAGTTGTTCTGTAAGTAAATGCCATTTGAAGACAGGTGTAGTCTACCATACTTCTGGCATACTAAAAGTGAGAAAAAAACCTTTGAATCAGGATTTTATCCTTTCTTCCTCCACCTCTTCCTCCCAGGAATTTTAATCTCTGGGGTCTAAGCTCTTCAGCTGCCTCACAAACATTCTTTTAATTCAGACAGTCATCCATGCAGTGAGCCACAAATCAGGACCATGGTGTGAACCTTGAAGCAATGTAGGTTTATAGCACTGAAAATAATAATCCAACACCCAGGTTAAGCCAAGCATTTCTCAAATAACTCCACATGTCCTCAGAGATGTTTCAAAAATGATCATTTAATAAGCTGGGAGTGGGGAGAGAGAATGTCCTCAAAATCAAAAATACAGCTTTTTGAGGTCTTTATATTCCTTTAAAAAGAGAGTCCAAATTGTTAATCTATGGAACATTAACTAAGAAGTGAATGACAGATTGTCAAAATAATTGCTTAGGGAACAAATGACCATAAATAAAAACAAGTTTAATGTAGATAATAAGTAAACCATCACACTAAGGAAAAAGCCTGACCAGCCAAAACTAAAACAAATAAAGCTGTTTCATCTGCCTCATAAAAGAAAAAAAAAAAAATGAAAATAATCAGAGATCGTCAAGGGCATTACTGTCTATAGAAACTTTTGTGTATTGGGAAAAAAGGAAGGAAAGTGTAGCATGCAATTCACAGATGTAACCTGGAATTTATTGGTGGATTTGTTGCAGAATTTCTGAGAGCAGAGTGGAAAAGCATAGGGGCTGATCAGACCATGTGTGGGCATTTACAGCAGTCTAAGGGATGTTTCTGGGACCAGCTGCAGGAGGAAAAGCAGCACACAATTCCTGGGACAATCTCTTTGCTGGCTGTGGACTTTTTGACAGCCTGTCCCCTAGGGCTGGGGGAGCTGTCACGGGGCAGGGAGGGCCAGGGCTGGCAGTGGCTGCTCAGGGATGGCTTTGGCCCCTGTCCCTGGCAGCAGCCACTGCCCAAGCAGCTGCGCTGCCCCCGGGCTCTCCTCCCGGCCTGCTGGGCTTTGTTGGCTGGCACAGCCTGTGCCAAGGGCCGGCAAGGTGCCTGCAGGCCCCAGCTCTGGGGGAAACAGAGAATGTCCTGCCCGTATCCACCGTGCTGCCAGCTCAGCAGTGCAGCACAGCACGGGCTCACGCTCCCCATCGCTCCCACAGATGCGGCCGACCCCACAACACGTGTTTCCCATTCCCAGAAGAGCCTCAGAATGGGTTGCTGTTGGGGAACCCTCTGTTTGCATGTGATAAGGGCAAGTTTGGCTATCTGTTTCTGCCAGGAAATTATTTGGAAGTGCTCAACTGAACCTCAACTCAGAGCTTCGGCACTGCAGTTCATGTCTTTGACTGTAATTCCGTCCTAGCAGTCAGTTTTATACCCCTCCCCTTATTTTCTATTGTTATAGCATATTTTATTACCAAGGGCTTGCTCCTTTACCCCACGTCTTGGTTTTGCCCACTTGTCCATCCCCCCAAAGACCTGCCCTTTTGTTCACTGTTCCTCCTCCCATTGCATGTCAGTCCCTCTCCAAGCCTGCCCCTTGCTCTAGAAATTTTCCTATCAATTTTGTATCCTTCGGAACCCCATTGGTTTGTTTAAATTCTTCCCCTCCCCTGTAATCCCCAATTGGTTTAAACCTTGTATTCCCCGCCTGGTGTTCCACCCTCAGTTTCTCCCAATTGGCTAAAGATTGGATCCTGCCCTGGGACGCTGCCAAGTTTGTAAGTTGGTGTATGCCTTTAATGCAGTGTTGTTCTGGCCCTGATGGTCTGTAGAATAATCACCTTCAGAAAACATAGAGCAGACCTCACCCTGTTCCTTGTCCCTACCCTCAGTGCAGTCCTACCCCCAAGGCAGTCCACCTGTGCTGTAGAGCAGCTGTGCCCTGCAGCCACAGCCCAGATTCGACAGTTTTCTGGGGGCGGCCCAGTGCCACTGTGGGTGTGGGCAGCTAGTGGGGCTGAAGACATCGGGCAGCACAGCACTTCCCAAATCAGCTCTTCTGCTGCAATAAAGAGATGCAGTTGTCACGCGAGTGCCTGGGAGGTAGCACCAGCAAAGCCCACCTGGCAGCAGCACTGCCTGAGCTCCATGTCCAGGAGCAGCCGTGGAGGCCAGGACTGGGCCCTGCTGTGCAGGAGGGTCCCTGTGTGCCACTGGCAGCTGGGGCCTCAGACACCTCCTCTCTTCACAGGTGCTCCTCTCCATCTCCAGAAGAGCAGCCTAATAACGCAGGCAGCGAGAATTTGAGCCATGACCTCAGCTCTCCACTTCTGCCCCTATCTGCCCTGCCATGGCTGCAGCAGTGTCACGAGGCCATCCCAAAACCCACCGCTCCTCAACGAGAACCTCTGCCCCTGAGCCCCCTGGTCCTGTTCCTCGGCCAGGACTGAAGGTGGGCAGCCCTTGCCTGGCAGGGCAGGGCGTGGCCCACATTTTATATTCAAATAAAGAGTTGGAGTTTTCACAGTTATGTCTGGGTGGTAGCAGCAGCAAAGCCCACCCGGCACCAGCAGTGGCTGAGCTCCATGCCCAGGAGCAGCCGTGGATGGCCACGGTGTGGGCAGGCAGGAGCCAGGCAGGGGCTGCTGTGCCCAGCGGCGGGGCCCCGAGGGGATGGGGGAGCCCATGCTGAGCGTCCCTGGGCTGAGGGCACATTTCCTTCTGTGGGATCATCTGGGCCTGGACCTGAAGAGGCACACAGGGATATTTTGGGGTGCCTGATGAGGGTTCCAGGAGTCCCGCATGTTTTAAATGAATTAGCTTTTTTTGATTAATAAGGAGAACTTATTCCATAATTAAAATTAATTCGTAGAAAATCTAGAAGCAAATATCAGATTGGCCCTGAACCAGGCTAACAGCGTCAGGTGAGACAGGTGGGGCATTTCTCTCCCCTGTGCATCACGAAGGGACAGCTCTCTCAAAGTCTTTTTTGTCCATTTCCAAGCTCCAAGCGGTGTGGAGGGTAGGAGTTTTTCTGCTTTCTTATGGTTGTTTTTATCCTTTTTGCATATTCATGTATTTTTTCCTGTCTTGCTGCAGCTCTTGCTGAGAGTTTCCCCAAAACTGGTAAAAAATTCACTTTGTTAGAGGAAAATCTCCTGCAATATGCATTCTAGGAGGCACACATTTATCTTATAGATGATGCAAATTGAATGCACATTGCTGAGGTTTGGTCAGAGAAATAATCTTCTGGAATCAGCATTTCTGGGGACGAATATTCAGGCTAGGATTTTGGTGCATGTTGATTGCCCTGAACCCTCCTTTGTTATGCTAGGATTTTCATTAGGCGAGATTACTGTAGTCTCAGCATGAATTTGTGCATACAATCTATCAGAATCCCTCCCTTTCTCTATTAATTTATTAAATTTGTACTTTTAGGATACACTTTGACAAAGCTTACTTATTTTCTAATTTTATGTTTAGTATTTCTAAAACTTAACAACTACGCTTTCATACTACTAGTCAGGGTATAAAATTAACAGCTCTTCTCATAAGGTAGACTATTCTAAATCTTTAATTTCTTTTCTTTGGATTGTCAATTATATTTTTTTATATCAATGCATGTGCTTATTGTACTTTAGATATATTTTGACTCCATAGTCGTTTAAGGCTGGTAATATTTGTAAAATAAGTTTTTCATGTTTTCTTATGTTGCCTGCTAAAATGTGTCTTTATAACTGTCTCATGTTCTTGTTTTCTAATTCTTGAGCAATTTGCTTTATTCTACTCTCAGGATTTATTTCTTCTCTAGCTCTTCCAGAAGAAAAAGTTTTAATATATTGCTTACAAATTTTGCCATTTTATTCTTTTTGCTCTATTTCACATTTTCTTTATTGCAGTGTCTTTTACTTCTCATAGTGCACCTTCTGAATTTGTTAAAATTATAGCGTACTACACTAACTTGGGAGTGTGCATATGGCTCATTCTTTTTGGGCTTGGATGACTGATACAGTGACAATAATCCTCTGCAGTTTTAACACTCTAGCTCTCTCAAAGCCCCTTTGGGTTGCAGCCAAAGGGCCAAGATGTGTATCTTCTGGGTAGCAGAGCTTACACCTTGGGATCTAGTCACTGGTGTCCTTCGTCTCATTCTCAGTATTTACTTCATAAGATTTATAAGAGCCTTTTAAATTGTTTTTCAGGATTTAGGATAGCATCCGCTTATTTCTAATTGTTATAGTTTTATTTCTTTGACATTTTAGCTCTAAAGTTGTAATTAGTCTGTACACTTCTCTTTCTTTCAGCTATACTTGGCTGTTTTCCTTTATTTTAATTTGATCCTTATTAAATATCTAACGGCTTTTGTTATATCCTATCTGATTTAATGTTACTTTTAGTGTTTCTTGGAACTTAAATCTGGTTTGTATCTTATATACTTTTTTTTTTTCCGATTTTTCACGAATCATATTATTGTTCTAATATATTCTTTCCAGTGTTTCATTAGCTTTTACTTCTATTTCTTTTGTCTGTTATAACAAAAGCACTAAAATATTTTATTTTTTGAAATAAATTTGCATATCACACCTTAAATATTCAGTTCACCTAAAACAACCTCATGAATAATACAGTTTAAAATAAAATATTTTACTTCTCATAACAATGGGTTTTACAGCTTACAAGCTTAGGTATTAACATGCATCAGTCTATTTTACTTCAAGGAGTAGTGGTGACTTTTTAGTGAGGTTTGGCTGGTGTTTCTGTTGGTGGATTTACAGGTCTTCTGTCCTGTCTTTCTTTGCAGCTGAACCTGCTGGTGAAGGTGGTGCAGCTTCCCAAGCCACGTCCAGGACGGAGCTTCTGGGAGATGCTGAGGGTAGGTCAAGGCCTTTCCCATGGGAGAGCTGCCAGCTCAGAGCCCAAAGCTGGGCCAGGGAGGCAGCGCTGCAGGTGCCAGCACAGAACCATGCACGTGTGTGCCCTCGCCCTGTGTGATTCCCTCACCGCTCCTGCGGCTCAGTGGTGCCCGTGCAGATCAGCAGAGATGGCAGAAGCTTCTGTGGCTGTTGAATTACAGGTGTGTCTGCAGGGAGGACTTCTCCAGCTCCTTTGCTGATTCCTACACAGAAGCCTGGCAACCATCGCAGAGGTGAGTAGTGTGTCCCTGCTGACCACACAGGCTGAGCCCTGCTTTTGTGGGATCTGTTCCTGGGAAATGGAATTCTGTTGCTCTAAGGTCCTCCGAGAGGGAAGGACCAAGCTACAGGACACCAGAAACCCCATGATCCATCCGAAAACATGAGGCAAATGCTGAAGGAAATGCAGCAGGCAGGAGAAGGTGGGTGCATTTCCCTCATGCTTCCCCTGGGACTCAACATCTGGGGGCTTTGGCTGCACATCTGGACACGCCGTGCCTGGCACAGTGGGAAGGGATCCATGGCAGCCTCGCTGCCCCGCTGCTGCTTTGACGCCCTGCAGGGCTGCTTCCCAGCCTGGCCTGGCTACAGCTTGTGCCCAGCCCCTGCAGGAAGGCATTTGGCATCAGCTGACAGGCCTCCTAATTGCACCACAGGCCTGAAATCCCCTGCAATTTTCCAGTCGCCGGGTAGAACAGAAAGGGCACCAGTTTGGAGAGGGGAGGGCCCTGGCCTTCCCAAAATGTTTATAGGGATTTCCTGATTCTTAGCCATGTCTTTGACAAGCATTCCCTCCGGAAGGCGCCACCTCCCCAGTGGGGAACAGCCCCACCTGATCCAGCTGTCCCTCTTCCTTTCTCCAGAAGTGGATGCAGAGGCTGGGCATAAGGCGGCGTTTCCCGGAGGAAGCAGTGGTTCCGTGCCAGCCTCTGCTGCAGGAAGAGAGGCGATGCCAGGCACAGGCCCAGGAGGTAATTGCTGTGCCTCTGGGCCTGAGCCCTGCTGAGGCTTGAGCTGCTCTCTCTGCTGCCTTGCAGTGCAGGGACAGCCTGGACAAGTCAGGCACAGCCCAGGGGAATTATCCCGAGCAGGCTCAGGGCACTCGGGTCCTGAGCAGTCCTGCTGGGGTCCCTCCATGGGAGACATGTCCTGAAACCTGGCAGTGACTGCATGGGGTGCCCATGGTGGGGAAAGGACAGAGGGGGAGAGCAAGGCTCCAGTGTGTCCTGAGAGGGCCTGGCTGTTTGCCCTTGGGATCTGGGAGCTGTCCCCACAGAAGGAGGGCAGGAGGGACAGAGGGAGGGATGGATAGCTGTGGCACTGCCTGCTGCAGTTTTCCCCGGGGTTTTAGAGAGGATTTCCTCTGTGTCTGAGGGAGAGAACCCGGGGGCCCTGCGCTGCTCCAGCCACCCCTCCCAGGGATGTTGCTGAGGGCAGGGAAAGTGTGGAGAGTGACCAGGAGCCAGCCCAGAGCTCCCCAGGGCCCTGTGCACCTTTGGCCATGTCTATTCACATCTGGCTCCCATGGCCTTAGCCGACCGCCTTGCAGTGCCCAGTTCCCTGAGGCAGATGGGGATCCCAGCACACCCTGGAAAGTGTTCTCATCTGTGCTCCGTTCTAGATGAGGTTGCTGGGAAGGCTTCTCCATGAGCTTGGATGAATAAAGTTTTGAAGCCCTTGGAGCCTTCTGCAGGTATGTTCTCAGCATGCCACCAAGGAAGAATTGTAGACAAGCGGGCAGGCACCAGGTGACAGAAGCTTCTGTGGCTGTTGTGTTACAGATGTGTCTACAGGGAGGACTTCTCCAGCTGCTACCTTGGATGCTGCACTCAAGCCCAGCTCCCATCACAGTGGTGAGTAGTGTGTCCCTGCTGACCCCACAGGCTGAGCCCTGCTTTTCGGGGATCCATTCCTGGGAAATGGAAATATTTTTCTCTAAGGTACTCCAGCAGGGAAAATCCAAGATACAACAGATAAGATGTCCCTGGAACCATCCAAACAGATGAGGCAAGAGCTGAAGGAACCCCTGCAGACAAGAGAAGGTGGGTGCCTTTCCCTCATGCTTCCCCTGGGACTCAGCAGCCGGGGGCTTTGGCTGCACATCTGGACATGCCATGCCCGGCACAGTGGGAAGGGATCCATGGCAGCCTCGCTGCCCCGCTGCTGCTTTCACGCCCTGCAGGGCTGTTTCCCAGCCTGGCCTGGCTGCAGCTTCTGCCCAGCCTCTGCAGTATGGAATTTGGCATTAGCTGATAGATTGCCCCAACTCTACTGTGGGCCTGAGATCCCCTGCCATTTCCCAGTCTCTGAGAAGATCAGGCGGTGCAGCTGTTTGCACAAGGGAGTGCACTGGCCCAGCCCCAATTACCTGGGCTTTTTCCTGATCTTTACCTGTGACTTAGACAAGCATTGCCTCCTGAGGATGCCACCTCCCCAGTGGAGAATATTTCCATTTAAGCCAGTTGTCCCTTTTTTCCTTTTTCAAGTGATGGACCAAAAGGCTGTTCAGGAGGAGGAACACTCAGGGAGAAGCAGTGGCTCATTGGCAGCCCCTGCAGCAGAAAGGAAGGCGATGCCAGACACGGGCACAGGCACAGCAGGTAATTGCTGTGCCGGGCTCAGCCCTGGCCGGGGCTGTGTGGCAGCAGCTCTTCCCCCAGGGCTGCCCTTGCCCGGCCGGGCAGCAGCCAAAGCTGGAGGCGCCTCGGCTTCCAGGCCTCTGGAGCTGGTTCAGAGCCCCGGGGAAACGGGACTGGTGCAGCAACGTCCCTGGCGCTGCAGCTGCTGCGGAGCTGGCCCTGAGTGCCCAGAGGCCCAAGGCACAGGAGCAGCCCCGAGCGGGAGCCCTGCCGCCAGCCCAGGGCCAGAGCCAGCCCTGGCTGCCGACTGGGCAGGGGCTGCGCTGGGTCCTGACAGGGCCTGAGCCTGTCCCCTGGGGCTGGGGGAGATGTCACGGGGCAGGGAGGGCCAGGGCTGGCAGTGGCTGCTCAGGGATGGCTTTGGCCCGTGTCCCTGGCAGCAGCCACTGCCCAAGCAGCTGCGCTGCCCCCCGGGCTCTCCTCCCGGCCTGCTGGGCTTTGTTGGCTGGCACAGCCTGTGCCAAGGGCCGGCAAGGTGCCTGCAGGCCCCAGCTCTGGGGGAAACAGAGGACGTCCTGCCCATATCCACCGTGCTGCCAGCTCAGCAGTGCAGTACAGCACGGGCTCACGCTCCCCATTGCTCCCACAGATGCAGCCAGTACCACAAGTCCAGTTCCCAATGCCCTGGATGGCCTCGGAAGGGGTTTCTGTCAGGGAACAGGCTGCTGGCTAAGGTTACTGGAAGGCGTCCTTTGTTTGGAGCTTGTCTTCATGTTGTGCTGCTTAGGAATCGGGTATTCCTGGAAGACAAAACAGTGAGTGTTTTGTTGCTCTCCCCCTTAAACAGCTTCTTTTGAAAGTCTAACGTGGTCAGGGAACATTCCCATTGAGATTGCAGTGGGGTTGTGGCCAGTCCATGGTTGTCCAAAGAACTCTGCTGAGGGTTCTGCTGCTGCCCAGTGCTTCCATTGGCCTCTCAATTGCTGGGCCTTGTCCTGGGGGCCCCGCTGGGGCTGCAGCCAGAGCTGGCTCCCACTGAGGCTGCCTGGCCAAGAGCAGCCCCAGGGGCACAGGGCAGAGGCAGAGGGAGGTGGGGAGGAGAAAGAGCAGGGCCGAGGTTGCCCTTGAAAGGCAGAGGTGCTCTGGGGCCCGCTCCTGGCCAGGGACCCTGCCCAGAGCCGTGCCCTGCTGGCCTGGGCCTTGAGGGGCAGCTGTCCAGCTGGGCCCAGCTGTGCCAGCAGCTCCAGCCGTGCTGGGGAGCCTTGCCAGCTCTGGGCCCTGCTGTGCACGAGGGTCCCTGTGTGCCACTGGCAGCTGGGGCCTCAGCCACCTCCTCTCTGCACAGGAGCACCTCGGGACAGGAGTTGGAAGACGGTGGCTGCACCTCACAGCCAGACAGCGTGAGCAGCTCCTCCAGCAGCAGGAACGGCCTGGACAGCCCTCTCAAGTCTTCTGTGAAGAGGACCCCAGAACAACCGTGTACACAGAAGCCTCTTATTGCCCCGTAGATCCCACTGCCACCTGCTCTCCTCATGGGCCTCCCCAAGCTGCCTTCATCTTTTTTTTTTCTCTCCGTCTGTCCCATCCCAACCAACCCGAGTTCCTCTAGGGACCCCAGGACCAGCCCAGCACCTTCCAGCACCTCCTGAGACCAACACATCCCTTCCTCTGCCCCTGAGCCCCCTGGCCTGGCCCTCTAGGCAACACTGAAGATGACACCCCACCCCACCCCCACCCTCCTACCCGCTCCAACTCCCGCTTGCAGGGTAGGCAATGGCCCATTCCTCTGTGTTCAAATAAAGAGATGGATTTGTGTCCTAGTTTGAAAGCAAAACCAGTGAGAGGGTCCAAGTCAGAAATACAGTTTATTAGGAAAAGGGAAAAAACCCCAAAACACAGGCAATAATACAAAAGAAAAACCACTGACAGGGTCAGAATACAGCCGCCTGACACCCTGCTAGTTAGGGTGGTGGTAGCAGTCCAGATGAAATGGACTTGTGGAAGTGGTGATCCTGTAGAAACAATCTGGTAGCTCTCATCCTCTGGAAAAGCAGTGGGTAGGGGCAGCGGTTCCTCTGGGAATCCAGTGGAAAGACTGCTTGTTGTGTCCCAAAACCCAGATTATATCCAGCTGGGGATGCTTAGCTCCTCCCCCATGGGCAGAGCATCTCACAGTGGGCTGATATCATTCTGCCTCATGGGTCCTTGATTAGCCATGAAACAGAAATGGCTCTGGGAAGGAGTTATCTCTGAGTCATGTGGCAAGACATTGATGGGCCCATTAACAGGAGATAAGGAAGAAACAATGCCCCTCCTGGTTTCAGCAGCTCTTGAGGATGGCATTAGAATACATCTTTACACTACAACCCAGGACAAGCGGTCACCCCAGTGTCCAGGTGGCAGCAGCAGCAAAGCCCACCCAGCACCAGCACTGACTGAGCTCCATGCCCAGGAGGAGCCGTGGATGCCCACGGTGTGGGCAGGCAGAAGCCAGGCAGGGGCTGCTGTTGAAATGGAGGTTTTGGGGGGTTCAATTAAGTTAGCAATATATGGACTAAGCATTTAAATTTTAAATTGTAGAATTATGTGTTGAATTTTAACCTTTTACTTAAGAAACCTCTGCCATGGTACAAAGGGCATAGAAAAATGCAAATTTCTGAAGCTTCTTGCTATGAAGGACAATACCAGTGTCATAAACAGGGCAGGAGATCTTTCTCCTTTTTAAGGCCTTTATTAAAAACATTCAGCTCAGGTTGTGGGAAACGACAGGTCGCCCGCACCCCCGCTGCTCCCAGGAGTGGCACGGAGGAGGAGGATGATGCAGCTGTGCCCGCTTGTATGCAGGCAGAGCTGGGGCTTCCGTCCTCGAGGGAGTAGTGGGAATTCCGCTTTTTTGGTCTAACATTCCAGATCCTCTTTCTAGCTGACATCCTTTCAAGTTAGGGTGAAAAGTAAAAAGGATCTTAGCAGATACTAAGGATTAAGTTCCTCACCTTTAGACATTACTTAGGTTTCTTTATTCCATGTTGGCTTCTTGTTTTTAGGAGTTTTTTTCCTGGAAAATTGCAAAATTTGGTGAAATGCATTCTCATCTGCATACTAGCTCTGATGTCACCTCCCCCTGCTACCTTCAGGCTCCTGGGAAGCAGCAGGGGGACAACTGCGCTTGATTTCTAACCATTAACAGGTAATTGAAGAAAAACTATTAACAAGAGGTGATTGCAACATGAAGCTAGCAACAACAAATAGTCAACATTTCAACTCTCAGCAACTGGCCCAACCTGTTTAACTTTGCAGCCTTAAAAAAAAAAAGGATAATTTGTGGGGGCGAACACACCAGGTGTGGAGACACGAGGCTTGACTCCATTTCAGAAGGCTGATTTATTATATATTCTATTAAAATAGTACATTAAAACTATACTAAAAGAACAGAGAGGAAAAAATGACCAGAAGGCTACAAAGAAGAACAATAGAATGGAATGCATAACAAAAATCTTGTGACTGCTCACAGGCTCAACACAGTTGGCTGTGATTGGTCATCAAGTGAAAACAATCCACATGGAGCAATGGAAGATGCACCTGGATGCAATGGAAGTTGCATTCCACAGCAGCAGATCGTTATTGTTTACATTTCTTTCCTGAGGCCCTCAGCTCCTCAGGAGGGGAAAAATCCTAGGAAAGGATTTTTAATAAAATATCATAGCTACAGATCATTTTTTTACTCATAACACCAGGAGAAGACCAGGGAATGCCAGAAGCCTAGACTAAGGAGCTCCTCTGTCTCCAAGCTGATCCATCCAACAGACATACTCAGATAAGCACCAGGGGACCACAGTGCACGCAGAAAGGAGAAAAGTTCAAAAGTTCAGTCATGAGGAAGACCACAGCCTTCGGCCTCAGAGACCACCAAAGACCCCAGTGTGACCACCACAGGAAACAACGCGTGCCCAGAAGGGCGTGGATCTCATCGCCATGTGAGGGGAGGACAGGCGGGGCCAGGGGTTGAATGTGCATGAAGAGATTGTGTAATGCATTGCATATGGAACATGTTTGTGAACAAAGATGTGGCTCGGACCAGGGCTCGGGGCACAAGTTTTCACGAGAGCCATCTCGCCTGTGCCAGGCCCTGACACGCATACCCACTTCATAACTACATCAGGTTGTGGAGTGTCACTATAGGACATGAAATAAAACAACACAGACATGCATCTCTCCAAGGTAAAAAAGAGGGCAGTTGAATTTCTGACTCCAACATTTACAGATTTCCAAAAGTGAGAGTGGATTGGAGGGTGAAAGTGCCACCTCTCCAATGACACTGGGCAAACCAACAGTCCATCAAATTTCTCCTCCTGCAGAAAAGAATGCATAACAATAAGTTATTTGCATAAAATGCGTGAGAAAGTTTGCTACAAGAATGTAAACATCAGAAGGCTTAGAAGAACTTGTCCTAGGGTGAGGTTATGATGCTTGCATCCCCAGTCGTGTGTTCTGTTAATGCTGGATATTACGTACTGTGCCTTCACGACTGGCCCTGAAGAGCAAGGTTTGTTTTGGTTTGTTATCAGCCTGCTCCCCCACGGCTGGCAGGACAGACAGACGGCGCAGTACATAGTGCAGCTTTTGCTTTTTGCTTTGCTTTCTGTTGCTTGCTTTGCTCTTGCTTCTGCTGTGCTCCCGCTTTGCTTTTGCTTTTTGGCTTCTGCTTGTTAGTCAGTTTAGCTAAGCAGTCCAGATTTTTCCCTGGACTGTTTTTCCTTTCCCTTTTTCGAACCACTCACACCTGCTCCAGACTGGGACCTGGGAAACACCGAGAGTTTGCATCCTGTGGCTGCAGCAGCTATCCCCAGCGCCGGAGGGAGCGACAGCAGAGCCACCACTGCCAGGAAAGACTTTCTGAATTTGTCATCCTTTTCAGATGGGTAAAAGCATTGTCATCTGCTATTGTTCATTTTGTGTGCTGGGGGTGTTTTGCCTGTCAAATAAACAGGTTCTTTCCACTTCTCTCCAAGGAATCCTTCCCGACCTGCTGGGGGGAAGGGGCCATGTGGGGTTGCTTTCTGGGGGGGCCTCCTTTGGAGGTCTTCTCCCAGATTGACCCTAATCCAGGACAGAACATTAAAAACCAGGGTGACAGTGGAGTCTATTTATTCTGCAGATGGCTTCACTGTGACCAGCGGTGGGGCCCCGAGGGGATGGGGCAGCCCATGCTGAGCGTCCCTGGGCTGAGGGACATTTCCTTCCGTGGGATCATCTGGGCCCAGACCTCCTCCAGTGCCATGGCCAGGAAAAGAGGGAAGCCATCAAGAGTATCTCCAGGGACACAGCCTGACCGGCAATGTCAGCAGGCAAAACAAAGCTCCTCCCTAATTAACACACACTGGATAGGACCTAATTGATGGGCCATCACCAATGCAGGGTGCTGCACAGGGTCTGCTGCTCTCAGCCAGGGCCAGAAGGAAGGGAAGGGAAGGGAAGGGAAGGGAAGGGAAGGGAAGGGAAGGGAAGGGAAGGGAAGGGAAGGGAAGGGAAGGGAAGGGAAGGGAAGGGAAGGGAAGGGAAGGGAAGGGAAGGGAAGGGAAGGGAAGGGAAGGGAAGGGAAGGGAAGGGAAGGGAAGGGAAGGGAAGGGAAGGGAAGGGAAGGGAAGGGAAGGGAAGGGCTGTGTAGCCTCAGGGTCCGACAGGGCTGGTGAGCAGCCCCAGAGACACAACAACCCAGGTCCAACCAGGCTTGTTTTCCAGGTCAAAACACTCGGCGTAGCTGGCCTGGACTTCCCTGTAGGGCACATGGGGGCTTTGGAGTCCCCCTAAGGTGCACGAGGGAGTGGGGTCCCTTGTGACACACCCAGGGATATTTTAGGTGTCCTCTGAGGCATGGAGGGCACTGGGGTCCACTTCAAATCATGCAAGGGATTTGGAATCCTGTGTGAGGCATGCAGAGGGTTTGGGATCTCTCCCAAGGTGTGCAGGGTGCTGGGATCTCTCCTGAGGCACATGTCGGGGTTCTGGGGTCTCATTTCACATGTAGAAAGGGCTGTGGACTCTCGTAAGCGTGCAGGTGCTTTGTGTCCCTCCTGCTGCACGCAGTGGGGCTGGAGTGTCTGTTGAGGCACGCAGGGGACGGGGAGCTCCGGCAGTCCCTCCCGGGCCCGTGCGGCTCGGGGCTGCCGCGGCCCAGGGCCAGCCGCCGTGCCGGGATGGCGGTGGCGAGGCGCCGAGGCGGAGCTGCCCCGCCGGGTCACGCTGCATCGGCACAGCACGGGCGGTGCTGAGCGCCGGGCAGGCGGCACCGCCAGCCCAGGGGCCACAGCCCCGGCCCTGCCTCTTTTGGGGCCGGGCACAGACAGCCCCACGGGACGGGCACCGCTCAGCACTCGAGGGGATGGAACAGATGCCAGAGGAGCCCCAGGAGCCCTGGACAGGGCCCTGGCGTTGCCTGTCCGGCTCCCCCGGGCCTGTGGCCATCCCGGGCAGCAGGGGCTCGCTCTGGGCCATGCTCTCCCCGGCCAGCGGGGCTACGAGCCAGCACCCGGCTCCTGCCACTGCCCTGAGAATGCTGAGGGGATTTCGGGGCAGAACTGAACTTGACAGGGACAGAATTCATAGGAGACTTGTTTTGGCCTTTTACAAGGTTAACTGAGAAACAACTTAAAATCCCCGGCTAAATCGTCTGCTTTAACGCGTGGGGATTCCTTCAAGACCCTTCCTAACTCCCGTGGTGCCGGGCCGGGCCGCGTCCCAGCGAGCACCAACACCCAGCAGCTCGATGGATGCAGCACGGCTGGCACCAGGGAAACGAGTCAGTATCCCTACAGCTGCCCGCTCTGCCTGCAGGGCTGTCACACAACAGCAATGTTCCAGAAGGAACAGGCATTTTTACATCCTCACGACCGTGTGATCTTTGGTCCTGGTGGTGGATCAGAGAGAAAAGCCAAATGTGACAGACTAAACTTGACTGTAGGAGAGGGATGCCTCAGCAGAGGGTCTGGGGACCTGTGGTGCCAGCCAGTGGCCTGGCACTCGGACACAGCAGGAAGACCCCAGACTATCACACTTCACCTGCGAGGGTAGAAAAGCTCAGGCGTTCTTTGTTCAAGGTCCTCCAGAGGCACCAGCTGAAGCTGCCACAGTTCCACCTTGATAAAATTGTTTAAAAAGATTCAGAGGTCTGACACTCTGCTGTGGAGGACATTCCACATGTTATATTTGCCAAATTTTCCAATCAAAAAAACCAAAAAAACAAACCCAAACAAAATTAAATAAAACAGCAATTTTAATTATGTAACTTAATATATATACAATTGAATAAACTCGAAACACTGACTATATAATTTGGTTTAAATTACGAATAATTTGGTCCTGATAATAGCGTATAAGCAAAACTAACCATGCGGGGTATGCATGGGGTACGGAGTGCAGGGCTTTTGGACCCCCATCACCTCACGGACTAGCTTGTGAAGACAAAATTCCCCTTTTTATGCTGTATGTCCTTACCATCTCCTCCCATTTTCGATTCGTCACACTTGTATCACCGCCCTCATCATCACCTTTACCACGCATGCTCCACACTTCTTTAAGTAAGTTGTACCACTCTTTGGGGATCTTCTTTGAGGAAGGCCTCTCCTCTTCCTCCATGTCCTGTAGTTCATCTTTTGGATTAAACATGCGCACCAAGCTGGTACTGTATAAACCAATATTGTGTTCTAACATTAAAGCAGTGAATCTCATATAATCAACATTTGCCTGGTGTCCAACCAAATTCTCCTCTCTTCCAACTAAATTCAGTCATTGTTATCTCTTGCTTCTTCCTGTTCTGAACAGCTGCAGGAGAACGGTGGGGAGAGGGATAACCCCTCCTCTCCCTTTCTTGCTTGGCATTACACCTTTAACTGTTTTATTATTTCCAAATATTAATTACTGTATCAGTATTGATTACTCTTTCAATTTTGTCAGCATGAATCATACCTATTTACCACACACAGTTCTCATCTTTTGGGCATTTAGGAGCTTTTCATTTTGCTTTGCACCCAAGAAAAATATAGCCCCAAATGTGCACAAATAACTCCTTTAGCATGTCCTCCTTTTCAGCTGGCATTTCCATTGTTCTCTGCTATCTTGTCCTCATCTTTCCACAATTCCTGTGTCTATTCAAGTCCAGCCTGGCACAGTGCACACATTTGCTTTAGTTCTGTAGTGATTTATGGCCAGCCATCCTGCCAACCACACCCATTTCAATGTTGCAACAACCTAACTCTGGGCTGCACTATGTGAATCACACTCTGCTGTGTGAGATGGCAGAGCACCAGAGCAGGCACTGAAGAAGGGGCATTCGGTACATTAGTGAAGTGAGTGCTGGAACCTGGGCTAGCTCTTAGAACTCCGGCACTACGGCAGGAGTCGGGAACTGCCTCGCTATGGGCATTTACCAGAGGCAGAGCCTTTAGTGCCACTTGCTCTCCAGTGCCAGACACAAGCCACGACAGGAACGAAGCACAGGAGAAAGGAGGAGGCTCCCTGTCTTCAGGTTCTGCAAGGAATACCTTAGTCCAGGTGAAGAGAACAGGATGAGAAGCCCCTAGCTGTACTGCCCAAGGGGTTTTGTACACATACAAGTCATGGGGTGGATGCAAACAATGAACCAATAGGGAATCCTCAGGAGAGGAGTGAGGGGATTACATCAAGTGTCTGGGGCCAATTGGGGTAGGAGGGTGGAGAGGATGGGTCACAAGGGCCAGTGGGGCTCCCAGGAGTAGGGGAATGCCAAAGGGGAGTTGCAGTCAGGGATTGGCCCAAAGGTTGGGGAACCAAGGGGCTGGGTTGCCTTGACAGGCAGGGAAAGAGCTGGAACAAGGGTTTGGGAAGGACACGAGGGACAGTTTGGAGGGAGGGTAAAACCCACAGGTAAACCAACTCAGGAAAAAAATGGGGGCACAACAGAGCCCTTAAACAACACTTAAAATGAAATCAATAAAATAAATTTGAACTGCAACAATCAAGAGCATCTTGAGGGACGCAGCCTGACCAGCAATGTCAGCAGGCAAAAGAAAGGTTTTGCTGAGCAATGGCCCTTTGATGAAGCAAAACATTTACAATCAGGGCAGTCCATTCATGCAGACGGGCACACACTCTGGGGGTACAGCTGAGGCCATGAGGTCACAGCAGGGCTCTGGGGTCACAGCTGGCTGAGCTCTCAGCAGGCCCTGAGGTCACAGAGGTGCCAGAGGTGCCAGAGCCCCGTGGTTGCACAGCAGCACAAGGAGCCAGCAGTCAGTCCCTGAGCACAACTGTTGCGGCAGCAGTGGCGGTGGCAGCAGCGGTGCTGACGTTGGGACAGCGGTGTCGGGACAGCGGTGGCAGCAAGAGCTGCGGGACTGGCGGAGGACAAGGCACCATGGCCCTTGCTCTGCGCCTCCTACTCCTGCTGCTCCTTTCCGTGGCCCTGCCTGCCAGGGCTGCCCAGGCTGCTCCGCTGCAAGCGCGGCGAGCAGGTGAGCCGGCAGCCTGGCTGCCCTTTCCCGGAACAGCGCTCCCTGCTCCCTGGGAAGCGCTGGGGATGGTTTTGCCCCGGGCTTTAGGGAGGGTTTCCTCTGTGGGAGGGAGAGAGACCCCACGGGCCCTGGGCTACTCCAGCCACCCCTCCAGAGATGTTGCAAAGGGCTTGCAAAGAGGTTGGAGAGTGACCAGGAGCCAGCCCAGAGCTCCCCAGGCCCCTGTGCAGCTTTGGCCATGTCCATTCACATCTGGCTCCCACAGCCTTACCCAACACCCCTGCATTGCCCAGTTCCCTGTGGCAGAAGGGGATCCTAGCACACCATGGAAATGGTTCTGATCTCTGCTCCCTTCTAGACTGGAATCGTGACATGGGTTTTCAGGAAGTCCTGATGAAGGATGGTTTGAAGTTCTTTGAGGATGCTGGAGGCAAGTTTTCATTCTGTCTTTCCTGAGTGAATAATCAGGATTAATGCAACAAAAGTTCACTTACAAACCATTTCCCTTAACATAATCTTAAGGTTGAAAGAATCTGGAAACCTTGCCCTGCTCCCTTCTGGAGCCCTGAGGGCTCCCACAGGATCACTGTCATTGGGAGGAAGGAGCATTTAGCTTTCAATCTTCCTCCCGTGTGCAATGCCAGTGTGTCCTTCCGTGTGCTCTGTGCAGCCACAGAGAAGAGCAGAGAGGGAAGGGACCGGGCCGGGCCCAGGGCTGTGCCCCGGGGCTGAGCCTTGTGGGCAGCCTGAGGATCTCCTGCAGTGCCACAGGAGCTCTTCTGTCCTGCCTTTCTTTGCAGCTGAACCTGCTGGTGAAGGCCCCACATCCAGGACGGAGCCTCTGGGAGATGCTGAGGGTAGGTCAAGGCCTTTCCCCTGGGAGAGCTGCCAGCGCAGAGCCCAAAGCTGGGCCAGGGAGGCAGCGCTGCAGGTGCCAGCACAGAACCATGCACGTGTGTGCCCTCGCCCTGCACGATCCCCTCACCGCTGCTGCGGCTCAGTGGTGCCCGTGCAGATCAGCAGAGATGGCAGAAGCTTCTGTGGCTGTTGAGTTACAGGTGTGTCTACAGGGAGGAGATTCATACGTACATTGGTGGTTATTGCCAACAAGACCAGTTTGCATGGCAGGGGTGAGTAGTGTGTCCCTGCTGACCTCACAAGTTGAGCACTGGTTTTGTGGGATGCATTCCTGGGAAATGGAAATATTTTTCTCTAAGTTCCTCCGAAGAGGAAGATGCAAGACACAACAGAGAAGATATCCCTGGAACCATCCAAACAGATGAGGCAAGTGCTGAAGAAAATGCTGCAGGGAGGACAAGGTGGGTGCATTTGCCTCATGCTTCCCCTGGGACTCAGCAGCCGGGGGCTTTGGCTGCACATCTGAACGCATGGTTCCCGGCACAGCAGGATGGGATCCATGGCTCATTCCCAATGAGAAATGTTTCCATCTGATCCAGATGTCTCTTTTGCATTCTCCAGAAATCAAAGGAGAGCCTGCGGAGAAAGAAGCATTTCCTGGAGGAAGCAGTGGTTCCGTGCCAGCATCTGTTGAAGGAGGGGAGGCGATGCCAGGCACAGGCCCAGGAGGTAATTGCTGTGCCTCTGGGCCTGAGCCCTGCTGAGGCTTGAGCTGCCCTCTCTGCTGTTTGGCAGTGCGGGCACAGCCTGGACTAGAGCGGCACAGCCCAGGGGAATTATCCCGAGCAGGCTCAGGGCACTCGGGTACTGAGCAGTCCTGCTGGGGTCCCTCCATGGGAGACATGTCCTGAAACCTGGGAGTGACTGCACGGGGTGCCCACGGTGGGGAAAGGACAGAGGGGGAGAGCAAGGCTCCAGTGTGTCCTGAGAGGGCCTGGCTGTTTGCCCTTGGGATCTGGGAGCTGTCCCAGCAGAAGGAGGACAGGAGGGACAGAGGGAGGGATGGATAACTGTGTCACTGCGTGCTGCAGTTTTCGCCAGGGTTTTAGAGAGGATTTCCTCTGTGTCTGAGGGAGAGAACCCCGGGACCCTGCGCTGCTCCAGCCACCCCTCCCAGGGATGTTGCTGAGGGCAGGGAAAGAGTGTGGAAAGTGACCAGGAGCCAGCCCAGAGCTCCCCAGGCCCCTGTGCACCTTTGGCCATGTCTATTCACATCTGGCTCCCACGGCCTTAGCCGACCCCCTGGCAGTGCCCAGTTCCCTGTGGCAGAAGGGGATCCCAGCACACCCTGGAAAGTGTTCTCATCTGTGCTCCGTTCTAGATGAGGTTGCTGGGAAGGCTTCTCCATCAGCTTGGATGAATAAAGTTTTGAAGCCCTTGGAGCCTCCTGCAGGTATGTTCTCGGTGTGTCACCAAGGAAGAATTGTAGACAAGCGGGCAGGAAGCAGGTGACAGAAGCTTCTCTGGCTGTTGTGTTACAGATGTGTCTACAGGGAGGACTTCTCCAGCTTCTCCAGCTCCTACCTTGGATGCTATACGCAAGCCCAGCTCCCATCACAGTGGTGAGTAGTGTGTCCCTGCTGACCTCAAAGGCTGAGCCTTGCTTTTGTAGGATCCATTGCTGGGAAATGGAAATATTTTTCTCTAAGGTACTCCAACAGGGAAAGTCCAAGATACAACAGATAAGATGTCCCTGCAACCATCCAAACAGATGAGGCAAGAGCTGAAGGAACCCCTGCAGACAAGACAAGGTGGGTGCATTTCTCTCATGCTTCCCCTGGGACTCAGCAGCCGGGGGCTTTGGCTGCACATCTGGACACGCCGTGCCCGGCACAGCAGGAAGGGATCCATGGCAGCCTCGCTGCCCCGCTGCTGCTTTCACGCCCTGCAGGGCTGTTTCCCAGCCTGGCCTGGCTGCAGCTTCTGCCCAGCCTCTGCAGGAAGGCATTTGGCATCAGCTGACAGGCCGCCCAAACTGTAACACACCCTGAGATCCCCCACTATATCCAGTCCTGCAGATTAGGAAAAGGGTGGCTGTTTGGAGGTGGAAGTGCTCACATCATGCCACTGGAATCTGGCCATTTTCCTGCTCCATAAATTTCACAAATATTACCTCTGATGCCACCGCCCAAGTGGGGAACAGCTCCATCTGATGCAGCTGTCTCCCTTCCTTTGTCAAGAGATGGACATAGTGCTTCAGTGGAAGGTGGCATTTCTTGAAGGAAGCACTCCATCTTCGGTGCCAGCCCCTGCTGCCGGAAAGAAGGCAAAGCCAGACACGGGCACAGGCACAGCAGGTAATTGCTGTGCAGGGCTCAGCCCTGGCCGGGGCTGTGTGGCAGCAGCTCTTCCCCCAGGGCCTGCCCTTGCCCGGCCCGGCAGCAGCCAAAGCTGGAGGCGCCTCGGCTTCCAGGCCTCTGGAGCTCGTTCAGAGCCCCGGGGAAACGGGACTGGTGCAGCAACGTCCCTGGCGCTGCAGCTGCTGCGGAGCTGGCCCTGAGTGCCCAGAGGCCCAAGGCACAGGAGCAGCCCCGAGCGGGAGCCCTGCCGCCAGCCCAGGGCCAGAGCCAGCCCTAGCACACAATGGAAACAGTTCTCATCTTGGTTTGCTTCCAGACTGGGAGGCTGGGAAGGATTCCCCATTAGCCTGGCGCTCTGAAGTTGTGAAGCCCTCTGAGCATTCTGCAGGTATGTTCTCACTGTCCCACCAAGGCGTAATGTTTGACTGTCTGGTCAGGACCAGGTGACAGAAGCTTCTGTGGCTGTTGTGTTACAGCCGTGTCTGCAGGGACGACCTCACCAACTCCTACCTTGGATGCTGCACAAAAGCCCAGCTCCCATGGCAGGGGTGAGTAGTGTGTCCCTGCTGACCCCTCAGGCTGAGCCCTGCTTTTGTGGGGTCCATTCCTGGGAAATGGAACTACTTTATCTTAAGGTCCTACGACAGGAGAGACCAAAGACATGGCAGGCAAGAAATTCCAGGACCCATTAGAAATCATGTGGCAAATGCTGAAGGAATGTCTGCAGAGAAGGCAAGGTGGGTGCATTTCCCTCATGCTTCCCCTGGGACTCAGCAGCCAGGAGCTTTGGCTGCACATCTGGACACGCCGTGCCCGGCACTGCGGGAAGGAATCCATGGCAGCCTCGCTGCCCCGCTGCTGCTTTCACGCCCTGCAGGGCTGTTTCCCAGCCTGGCCTGGCTGCAGCTTCTGCCCAGCCTCTGCAGGAAGGCATTTGGCATCAGCTGACAGACAGCCCCAGTTGCACCACATTCCATGCCCACCCTCTGATCCCCTGCAATTTCCTGATGTCCAGGCAGATCAGATGTTGGGGCTGTTTGAGGAAGGAAGCAGCCTTAGGTTGTCCCAAACTCCTGGTTGTTTTCTGATCCTTATCCATTCCTTTCACAAGTGATGCCTCACCTTCCCCATTCCCAGTGAGGAATGTTTCCATCTGATCCAGCTGTCTCTTTTCCATTTTCCAGAAATGAAAGGAGAGCCTGTGCAGAAGGATGCATTTCCCGGAGGAAGCAGTGGTTCCGTGCCAGCCTCGGCTGCAGGAAGGGAGGCCATGCCAGGCACAGGCACAGGAGGTAATTGCTGTGCCTCTGGGCCTGAGCCCTGCTGAGGCTTGAGCTGCCCTCTCTGCTGCTTGGCAGTGCGGGCACAGCCTGGACTAGAGCGGCACAGCCCAGGGGAATTATCCCGAGCAGGCTCAGGGCACTTGGGTATTGAGCAGCCCTGCTGGGGTCCCTCTGGGGGAGACACGTCCTGAAACCTGGCAGTGACTGAACGGGGTGCCCACGGTGGGGAAAGGACAGAGGGGGAGAGCAAGGCTCCAGTGTGTCCTGAGAGGGCCTGGCTGTTTGCCCTTGGGATCTGGGGGGCTGTCCCAGCAGAAGGAGGGCAGGAGGGAGTGTAGCAAGGAGGCATAGCTGTGGCACTGCCTGCTGCAATCTTCCCCAAGGATTTAGTGTGGATTTTCTGTGAGTTTGAGGGAGAGAGCCCCAGGGCCCTGGGTTACTCCAGCCACCCCTCCCAGGGATGTTGCTGAGGGCAGGGAAAGAGTGTGGAGAGTGATCAGGAGCCAGCTCAGAGCTCCCCAAGCCCCTGTGCACCTTTGGCCATGTCCATTCCCATCTGGGTCCCATAGCCTTACCCGACCCCCTTGCAGTGCCCTTTTCCCTGTAGCATTCGGGCATCCCAGCATGCCACAGATATGGTTCTGATCTCTGCTCCCTTTTAGACTGGAATCGTGACATGGGTTTGCAGGAAGTCCTGATGAAGGATGGTTTGAAGTTCCTGGAGGATTCTGGGGGCAAGTTTTCATTCGGCCTTTCCTTAGTGAATAATCAGGATCAATGCAACAAAAGCTCATTTATAAACCATTTCCCTTAACATTATGTAAGGGCTGAAGGATTCTGAGAATCTTTCCCTGCTCCCTTCTGGAGGCCTGAGGGCTCCCACAGGATCGCTGTCAGTGGGAGGAAGGAGCATTGATCTTTCAGTCCTCCTCCCGTGTGCTGTGCCAGTGTGTCCTTCCGTGTGCTCTGTGCAGCCACAGAGAAGAGCAGAGAGGGAAGGGGCTGGGCCCAGGGCTGTGCCCCGGGGCTGAGCCTTGTGGGCAGCCTGAGGATCTCCTGCAGTGCCACAGGACCTCTTCTGTCCTGCCTTTCCTTGCAGCTGAACCTGCCGGTGAAGGTCCCACATCCAGGACTGAGGCTCTGGGAGATGCTGAGGGTAGGTCAAGGCCTTTCCCCTGGGAGAGCTGCCAGCTCAGAGCCCAAAGCTGGGCCAGGGGGGCATCGCTGCAGGTGCCAGCACAGAACCATGCACGTGTGTGCCCTCGCCCTGCACGAACCCCTCACCGCTCCTGCGGATTAGTGGTGCCCGTGCAGATCAGCAGAGATGGCAGAAGCTTCTGTGGCTGTTGAGTTACAGGTGTGTCTGCGGGGAGGACTTCTCAAGCTCCAGGGCTGGATGCTTGGCCCCAACCCAGCTCCCATGGCAGGGGTGAGTAGTGTGTCCCTGCTGACCCCACAGGCTGAGTCCTGCTTTTGTGGGATCCATTCCTGGGAAATGGAACTACTTTCTCTTAAGGTCCTCCAAAAGGAAAGACCCAAGTTTTTGCCGCCAAAAAGTCTCATGACTCAGATGAATTCCTGAGACAAACACAGAAGGAAGCACCCGGAGGACAAGGTGGGTGCATTTCCCTCATGCTTCCCCTGGGACTCAGCAGCCAGGGGTTTTGGCTGCACATCTGGACAGGCCGTGCCCGGCACAGCAGGAAGGGATCCATGGCAGCCTCGCTGCCCCGCTGCTGCTTTCACGCCCTGCAGGGCTGTTTCCCAGCCTGGCCTGGCTGCAATTCCTCCCCAGCCTCTGCAGGATGGAATTTGGCATTAGCTGATAGGGTGCCCCAACTGTACTGTGGGCCTGAGATCCCCTGCCATTTCCCAGTCTCTGAGAAGATCAGGAGGTGCAGCTGTTTGCACAAGGGAGTGCACTGGCCCAGCCCCAATTACCTGGGCTTTTTCCTGATCTTTACCTGTGACTTAGACAAGCATTGCCTCATGAAGGTGCCACCTCCCCAGTGGGGAATATTTCCATTTGATCCAGTTGTCCCTTTTTTCCTTTTTCAAGTGATGGACCAAAAGGCTGTTCAGGAGGAGGAACACTCAGGGAGAAGCAGTGGCTCATTGGCAGCCCCTGCTGCAGGAAGGAAGGCGATGCCAGACATGGGCACAGGCACAGCAGGTAATTGCTGTGCTGGGCTCAGCCCTGGCCGGGGCTGTGTGGCAGCAGCTCTTCTCCCAGGGCCTGCCCTTGCCCGGCCCGGCAGCAGCCAAAGCTGGAGGCGCCTCGGCTTCCAGGCCTCTGGAGCTGGTTCAGGGTCCCGGGGAAACGGGACGGGTGCAGCAACGTCCCTGGCGCTGCAGCTGCTGCGGAGCTGGCCCTGAGTGCCCAGAGGCCCAAGGCACAGGAGCAGCCCTGAGCAGGAGCCCTGCCGCCAGCCCAGGGCCAGAGCCAGCCCTGGCTCCCGACTGGGCAGGGGCTGCGCTGGCTCCTGACAGGGCCTGAGCCTGTCCCCTGGGGCTGGGGGAGCTGTGACGGGGCAGGGAGGGCCAGGGGTGGCAGTGGCTGCTCAGGGATGGCTTTGGCCCGTGTCCCTGGCAGCAGCCACTGCCCAAGCAGCTGCGCTGCCCCCGGGCTCTCCTCCCGGCCTGCTGGGCTTTGTTGGCTGGCACAGCCTGTGCCAAGGGCCGGCAAGGTGCCTGCAGGCCCCAGCTCTGGGGGAAACAGAGAACGTCCTGCCTGTATCCACCGTGCTGCCAGCTCAGCAGTGCAGCACAGCACGGGCTCACGCTCCCCATCGCTCCCACAGATGCAGCCGGCACCACAAGACCTGTTCCCGATGCCCAGGATGGCCTCGGAAGGGGCTTCTGTCAGGGAACCGACTGCTGGCTAGGGTTTCTGGCAGGCATGCTTTATTTGGAGCTTGTCTTCCTATTCTGCTGCTTTGGAATCTGGTATTCCTGGAACAGAAAACAGTGAGTGTTTTATTGCCCGCCCCCTCCAACAGCTTCTTTTCAAAGTCCAGCATGGACAGGGAACATTCCCATTGAGGCTGCAGTGGAGTTGTGGCCAGCCCATGATTGTCCAAATAACTCTGCTGAGGGTTCTGCTGCTGCCCAGTGCTTCCATTGGCCTCTCAGTTGCTGGGCCTTGTCCTGGGGGCCCCGCTGGGGCTGCAGCCAGTGCTGGCTCCCACTGAGGCTGCCTGGCCAAGAGCAGCCCCAGGGGCACGGGGCAGAGGCAGAGGGAGGTGGGGAAGAGAAAGAGCAGGGCCGAGGTTGCCCTTGAAAGGCAGAGGCGCTCTGGGGCCCGCTCCTGGCCAGGGACCCTGCCCAGAGCCGTGCCCTGCTGGCCTGGGCCTTGAGGGGCAGCTGTCCAGCTGGGCCCAGCTGTGCCAGCAGCTCCAGCCGTGCTGGGGAGCCTTGCCAGCTCTGGGCCCTGCTGTGCACGAGGGTCCCTGTGTGCCACTGGCAGCTGGGGCCTCAGCCACCTCCTCTCTGCACAGGAGCACCTCGGGACAGGAGTTGGAAGACGGTGGCTGCACCTCACACCCAGACAGCGTGAGCAGCTCCTCCAGCAGCAGGAACAGCCCGGACAGCCCTCTCAAGTCTTCTGTGAAGAGGACCCCAGAACAACAGTCTACGAGGGAACCTCCTTCTACCCCGTAGATCCCACTGCCACCTGCTCTCCCCATGGGCCTCCCCAAGCTGCCTTCATCCCTTTTTTTATCTTTGTCTGTCCCATCCCAGCCAACTCGAGTACCTCTAGGGACCCCAGGAGCAGCCCAGCACCCTCCAGCCCTTCCTGAGACCAACACATCCCTCCCTCTGCCCCTGAGCCCCCCGGCCTTGCCCTCTAGGAATCACTGAAGGTGACACCCCACCCCACCCCACCCCACCCCCCCCGCTTGCAGGGTAGGCAATGGCCTATTCTTCTGTTTAAATAAAGAGAAGGATCTTTGTTCTGGTTGGAAAGCAAAACCAGTGAGAGACTCCAAGTCAGAAATACAATTTATTAGAAAAAGGGAAAAAAGTCAAAACACATGCAATGATACAAAAGAAAAACCACTGACAGGGTCAGAATACAGCCTGCTGACACCCTGCTAGTTAGGGTGGTGGTAGCAGTCCAGATGAAATGGACTTGTGGAAGTGGTGATCCTGTAGAAACCATCTGGTAGCTCTCATCCTCTGGAAAAGCAGTGGGTAAGGGCGGCGGTTCCTCTGGGAATCCAGTGGAAAGACTGCTTGTTGTGTCCCAAAACCCAGATTATATCCAGCTGAGGATGCTTAGCTCCTCCCCCAAGGGCAGAGCATCTCACAGTGGGCTGATATCATTCTGCCTCATGCTGTGGGTCCTTGATTAGCCACTAAACAGAAATGGCTCTGGGAGGGAGTTATCTCTGACTCATGTGGCAAGACATTGATGGGCCCATTAACAGGAGATAAGGAAGAAACAATGCCCCTCCTGGTTTCAGCAGCTCTTGAGGATGGCATTAGAATACATCTTTACACTGCAACTTAGGACAAGCGGTCACCCCAGTGTCCAGGTGGCAGCAGCAGCAAAGCCCACCCAGCCCCAGCACTGACTGAGCTCCATGCCCAGGAGGAGCCGTGGATGCCCACGGTGTGGGCAGGCAGAAGCCAGGCCGGGGCTGCTGTTGAAATGGAGGTTTTTGGGCGGGTTCAATTAAGTTAGCAATATATGGACTAAGCATTTAAATATTAAATTGTAGAATTATGTGTTGAATTGTAACCTTTTACTTAAGAAACCTCTGCCATGGTACAAAGGGCATAGGCAAATGCAAATTTCTGAAGCTTCTTGCTATGTAGGAGAATACCAGTGTCATAAACAGGGCAGGAGATCTTTCTCCTTTTTAATGCCTTTATTAAAAAAATTCAGCTCGGGTTGTGGGAAACGACAGGTCGCCCGCACCCCCGCTGCTCCCAGGAGTGGCACGGAGGAAGAGGATGATGCAGCTGTGCCCGCTGGTATGCAGGCAGAGCTGGGGCTTCCGTCCTCAAGGGAGTAGTGGGAATTCTGCTTTTTTCGTCTAACATTCCAGATCCTCTTTCTTGCTGACATCCTTTCAGGTTAGGGTGAAAAGTGAAAAGGATTTTAGCAGATACTAAGGATTAAGTTCCTCACCTTTAGACATTACTTAGGTTTCATAATTCCATGTTGGCTTGTTGTTTTTAGGAGTTTTTTTCCTGGAAAATTGCAAACTTTGGTGAAATGCATTCTCATCTGCATACTAGCTCTGATGTCACCCCCCCACCCTGCTACCTGCAGGCTCTGGGGAAGCAGCAGGGGGACAATTGCGCTTGATTTCTAACCATTAACAGGTAATTGAAGAAAAACTATTAACAAGAGGTGATTGCTACATGAAGCTATCAACAACAAATAGTCAACATTTCAACTCACAACAACTGGCCCAACCTGTTTAACTTTGCAGCCTTAAAAAAAAATGGATAATTTGTTGGGGAGAACACCCCAGGTGTGGAGACACGAGGCTTGACTCCATTTCAGAAGGCTGATTTATTATATATTCTATTAAAATAGTGCATTAAAACTATACTAAAAGAACCGAGAGGAAAAAATGACCAGAAGGCTACAAAGAAGAAGAACAGAATGGAATGCATAACAAAAATCTTGTGACTGCTCACAGGCTCAACACAGTTGGCTGTGATTGGTCATCAAGTGAAAACAATCCACATGGAGCAATGGAAGATGCACCTGTTGCATTCCACAGCAGCAGATAGTTATTGTTTGCATTTCTTTCCTGGGGCCCTCAGCTCCTCAGGAGGGGAAAAATCCTAGAAAAGGATTTTTAATAAAATATCATAGCTACAGGTAACTTTTTTACTCATAAGACCAGGAGAAGACCAGGGAATTCAGGAAACCTAGACTAAGGAGCTCCTCTGTCTCCAAGCTGATGGACAGAAGTGGTATGTATTCCTTTCCTTTTTTTAGGGTTGGCTACTGATAAGTCGCACAAGAGACGCCTTTGTGTGCAGTTTTGCACAAGCAGTTTGCAAGCAATCGTCTGCCGGGGAGAGGCCGGTGGTGGGGGGTCCCCAGCTGACAGAGCAGCTGGCGGAGCGTTGGTTTGAACTGTGTTTGTGTATGGTTATCACGTCTGGACGGGCGTGCTTGTGTGTGTGTGAGTGAACGGTGAAACACGCTGCGGGGAGTGAGGTCTTGGTTTAGTTTCTCTGGTAACTGTGGTTTTTCAAAGAACATTTCAAGGGCGCCGGGTCGCCGTGAGCGTGGCGCAGGTCAGCGCAGCGGGCAGAGGCGGCGCAAAGCCGGGGCAGCGGCCGCCAGCCGGCAGCGCCTGGGAGAGCAAGCAGCGCATGCCCAGCGCAGGCAGCCCCTGGCCGGCAGCACATGCGTGGTGCAGGGCGGCTCCAACGAGCGGGGCCAGCGCGGTGCAGGGCCATGAGCCGGGGCTTGCCAAATTGCTCTCGGGGCAGCGGGCCAACAGCACGGCTGGCAGGCACTCGGGGCATCAGCCGCGGTTTGTAGGGTTGCTTTGAACACTGCTAGCTGATAGCACAGCTAGCAGGAGCACGGTACAAGTCGGCATTTGCAAGCAAGCGCCGCTGGTTGGTAAGGGGCAGGAACCACCTGAAGGCAGCCAGCAAGCCCGCCTGGGCTAAGAGTTAAGTGTTTGCTGTGTGGTAACACTGCCCTTCAGTCTTGACAGCTGTTACTAGGAGAGCCTTTGCATTAGGGGTTTTGCTGCTTTTTTTGGTTTTTTTTTTTTTCTTTTTTTTCTACAAGCTGAAATAAATGGGCAGGAGATCTTTCTCCTCTTTAACGCCGTTATTTAAAAGGATCAGCTCAGGTTGAGAGCAATCGATGGATCATGCCCACGCCGCCGTTGCTCCCAGGAGTGGCACAGAGGAGGAGGGTGATGCAGCTTTGTCTGCTGGTCTGCAGGCAGAGCTGGGGATTCCATCCTCACGAGAGATTAGGAGATTCCACCTTTTTGGTCCATCACCTTGGTTCCTCTCTCTAGTCACCATTCTTTCCGGTTAGGGTGAGAAGCAAAAAGGATCCAAGCAGGCACTGGACTATGCTCCCATCCTTAGATATCACCTACGTACCCATAGTTCTATGTTGGCTCATTGTTTTTAGGGGTTTTCCTGGAAAACTGCAAAATTTGGTGCAATGCATTTGCCATCTGCATACTCGCTCTGATGCCACTCCCATTCTCCTGGTACTCGTAGGGTCCCGGCGTCCCTCCCTGGCAAGCCTCAGGGGGACAATGGTTAATCACCAACCATTAACAGGTAATTGAAGAAGAACTCTTAACAATGAAGCTAACTGAACAGCAACTGGTCCAACTTGTTTTAACTCTGCAATCTGAAAAAAAATAGATAACAATTTATTCATAACGCAAGCGAGAGGTGATTTGCCCATGGTGGCTGCCTAACTTCAAGCCTGGGCTGGGAGAGCCCGGCCTCCGAGACATGCTCTACACAGGTGGTTTCAGCTTGAACCCAGTCAGTCTCTTCATCCGTCAGGGGCTGGGGAGTCATAGAACGGGAGGATGGAGGGAGAGACAGAGTGTTCTTGGGAGGGATATACCGCAGTTCAACACGTTGCTATAGAGCCTTTGACTGGGAACACCTCGCAGCTGAAAGAGTGCTTAGAAACGCCTTGACCTGGGGGCTTGAAGGGGTGATTCCCTGTTTTGTGTGCAGACTGACAGCTTTTCACTGGGAGCCAGACTGGCACACAGCTTGGGTTCTCCTTCAGTGCAGAAAGTGTCAGAGGAGGTGGTATTGTGTTTCATATAGACAGAGACCTGCATGCCATGCATGCACCCCTGAACTGCCAAGATACCATAACCAAGAGGTACATGCAAGGTGTGAAATAGTGAATTTAATCTGTGGAAAAAGTCACCTAGACCCTGAGACATGGCAAGACATCTTTGAAGAGGATTGGGAAAGGATAAAGGAGTGGCACAGCTGTATCAAAAGGAAGGATTAAGGGATTTTTTTTCTTTTCTTTTCTCCCCAGTGGTTTGGATTGTACCCTTAGGAGTTTGTAACTTTGTGTGGGACTGAGCAAACAAGAAACAAGTAAAAGTTAATGGTGGATTGTTATATATTAATTATTAAATTAATTTGTATTTAATGTTAATAACATTTAATTATTTGAAGTATTATTGATTGTTAAATTGGTTATAAATATTTCTGTACATTGATTATTTGATTAATTATTACTTTTTAAAAATAACTCAGAAGAAGGGGAAAAAAGGAGTTTTGATTTGAGACTCACATCTGGACATTTGGAAATGAGTAAACTAAAGCTTGCTCTAAAAAGACATCATGGGAACAAGGCAGAGTTAGGAAGTACCTAAAGCCAGCCCATTAGGGTGTGTCTTAGCACATTGGAGAGAAATAGCAGGCAAAGGGGGCAGGCAAAATTTTAAAAAAGCCTAATTATATATTGCTCCCATTGGTGGCAATTATATCACCTGGAGGATGGGGCAAGGTGGCCTCCTACAGGTACATTGGAATAGAATATCCTGTTACAGCTAATGTTGTTTCCATAGAGGGAAGGAAATGGAAGGAGGTTTCTTATTGTGATATGTTTTTCTCCCTCCAAAATAACCCTGATTGGCAAAGGGACTGTGGCATCAGAGCCCCCTCTGACCCCCTCGTTTTGGCTCTTGAAAGAGAAAACAGAAGCAAAATGGGAGAACTCAAATGGGGCTGCTCGGCCTGTAGCATAAGACAGAGATGCAGCAGGACAGATAAAGTTTATCGCACAGCACTAGAGGAACAAGAACAAGATCTAGCTGACCTATTTAGCCCTCATTTGGGAGGGCAGAGGGGAAGGGGTAGAGACTTGGGAGGGGCTCCATCTACACCACCTACACCAGCAAGTCGACCTCTTCCACTACTACTCCTACTCCTACTCCTACTCCTCCTCCTTTGGAGAAGACACCAGCTCCAACTCCTCCAGGTAGCCCAATAGCATCCCGAACCAGAGGACAAATACTGCAGGCCCCTTTGCAGGTGACAGTAAAACCAGGCAGAGAAAAGATATTAGTTAAGGTGCCCTTCTCCACCCTTGGTTTGGAAGCATGGGAAAGGGTTGCAGGAAATTACCAAAATGACCCAATAAACATTGCTAAATGTCTAGGAAACATTATGAAGCAGCACAATCCAGACTGGGGTGCTATTCAATTGTTATTAAACACATTCACTGAAACAGAAAGCTAGATGGTTTTAAAGACAGCCAGGAACCAGGGAGCAGATCACTTTAGACAACAACTAGTGGACCTAAAGGAACATTTTCCACTTCAGGACCCAGGCTGGAACCTGAACCAACCAGTACAAAGACAGAGGCTAAAAAATTATCAGGATTGGCTTCTATTGGGAGTGGAAAGAGCAACACCTGAAACTATAAATTGGTCAGCTTTATATGCTATTAAACAGGCACCCTCAGAATCCCCCAGAGAGTTCCTAGACCACCTGAGAAACACAATGTGACGCTATGCACCACTGGACCCTGCATCTGATCTGGGGATATGCTGGAACCCAGGACACCCCTCTGGGTGCCCTGGATGACACGTGCCCTTGGCAGAGGGCTGGGGAGCCCTAGCAGGAAGCCAGAGACACTTGGGATTTTAATCTTAACCCATGGAGCAAATTACCAACCTTGTATGAAGAATCACAAGTCACAGAAGTTTAAGTAGATTGATAATGAATTAATCCTAAGGTGAAAAGTGGAATTTCAGGGATTTTACTAGAGGGGGTCTAGGAGGCAAGATGGAGGGATTTGGGCGTTGTCCTATTTTTCTTCCTTCTTCTTCCTAGCCTCCATCTTCTTGGTGATGGTGGCACATTTGGATTGGTTTAGACTAGAAGTAGACAGTCTATCAGAGGTGATTGGTATTGGAAAATAATGATCAATGAAGTACATGTAATTCCTCGTATAAAATGTAGACACCAGCCCAGGGGCGGGCAGCGTGCCCATGACAGACCTGCAGATCAGACCTCTGCAGTTCTGAAAAAGAATGGTTTAGATAAGAGACAATAAACAACCTTGTGAACCAGAGCTGAAGAATTGCGACTCTTTCTTCCACCGTCGGGCTGGGAAAAAAGAACTCTCGGGGGGGGTCATCCTGAGTGCAGGAAACCCGAGAGGGATACAACAACTAATTAATCTATTTTTGGGACAGTCCAAGGGGGATATTTGGCACAAACTCCAAAAAGTCTTAGGAGAAGATATTCAGAATTTCGCCACTTTATTGGTGGAGGCTTGGAGAGTCTTTAGCAACAGAGAAGAAGGGGATAAACAAGGGATGAAAAACTTAATAGCAATAGTGCAGGAGGAACAGAAAGAAAGACGTGAAAGCAGGCAGGGAGCACCCAGGCAAGGCCCTCCTCGATCCGGCAGAAATCAATGTGCAAACTGTAAGAAACAGAGCCATTGGAAGAAGGACTGTCCAGAGCAGAAAGAGAATGGTCAAGGGAATCAAAGGAGAGGAGGGGTGGTTGCCCATGTGCAAGAGGATTAAAGGGGACTGGAGGAGACTACCCCAGCAGGCTCTCTGGTTGTCAAACTAAAGCTGGGGGAAATGGAAAAAGAAGGGAAATTCCTAGTCAACCTTTAGAAGCGAGTACCTTCCTGGGGCAAGGTACTCAGTTCTAAATACAGCCTTGATGCCTGTAGGGGATGATTATGCTACAGTTACGGGAGCGACTGGCCAAACTGAAAAGGCATTTTTCTTTAGGCCACTAAAATACAAACTGGGAAAGCAGTGGGGGATCCACAAATTTCTATATATGCCCAACTCCCCTGAGCAACTTCTGGACAGAGATTTGCTAGGACAATAACCGCCAACTATTGCATTCAAAAATGGGGAAATTACTCTGGAGGGAAATGATCAAAAGTATGTAGAAATATTGAGTTTGATATTAACCACTAGTCAAGTCACAAGGGAAACTGAAATCGATGAAGACGTAATGAATCAGGTGTTCCCTGGGGTATGGGCTTCTGATGTATCAGGGAGAGCAAAAAACGCTCCCCCTATACAGATCAGACTAAAAGAGGGAATGCAACCTGTCAGAGATAAACAGTATGCCCTGAGGAAGGAAGATAAGGAAGGAATTAGCCCAGTAATTGAGAAGTTTTTGCATCTAGGATTATTAAAAGAATGTCAATCTGATTTTAATGCCCCTATCCTACCAGCCAGCAAACCTGATGAGTCATACAGGTTAGTACAGGATCTGCAAGCCATGAACAAGATAACTGAGGATTTGTATCGTGTGGTGGCCAATCCCTACACGATATTAAATTGCTTAACACCTGAACTAACTTGGTTTACCGTTTCAGGTTTAAAAGATGCCTTCTTCTGCCTTCCTATCCACCTAGCCAGCCAGAAAATTTTTGCATTTGAATGGGAAAGTCCTAAAAGTGGGCAAAGAACTCAACTTACATGGACAGTACCCCCACAGGGATTTAAAAACTCACCCACTTTGTTTGGAGAACAACTTGCAAAGGAATTAGAGGCCTGGGAAGCCCCTCCAGAGGAAGCGAAGCTGCTATGAAGATGACATCCTCATAGCCACACGGACAAGTGAAGCATGCGTGGCCTGGACGGTAAGCCTCTTGAACTTTCTGGGACTCCAAGGGTACCGGGTATCAAAGAAAAAGGCTCAAGCAGTAAAACAGAAATTAACTTATCTGGGATACAAAGTCAGTACTGGACAATGTACCCTGGGCCAAAGCCGGAAGGAGGCAATATGCCAGACCCCAAAACCTCAGACTGCAAAAGAACTAGGAACTGTCCTGGGGATGATGAGTTGGTGCAGGTTACGGATCTGTTACTATGGACTGTTTGTTAAGCCCTTATATGAGCTTATTGCAACTGAAAGCAGGGAAATACAATGGACAGAGGAAGCTACGCAGGCCTTCCACCAGCTGAAAAAAGCCCTCATGTCAGCTCCAGCTCTGGGATTGCCAGACGTGAGTAAGCCTTTCCTCTTGTTCTCCAATGAGAAGCAAGGAATGGCCTTGGGAATATTAGCACAGGACCTCGGCCCGTTCCGGAGACCAGTTGCTTACTTCTCTAAGCAATTGGATGCAGCAGCTAAAGGGTGGCCTGGATGCCTCAGAGCTGCTGCAGGAGTTGTACTGAATATCCAAGAGGTAAGTCAATTCACCCTGGGCGACAAAATGACTGTGCCAGTGTCTCACACGGTGTCTGCAGTGCTGGAGGTGAAAGGCGGACATTGGCTTTTCCCACAACGATTTCTGAGATACCAAGCTATTATGGTGGAGCAAGATGCTGTGGACATTGTGGTGACTAATATTGTCAATCCAGCCTCCTTCCTCAGTGGAAACCAAGGGGAGCCAGTGGAGCATGACCGCCTGGAGGTACCCCCAGTACTCGGGGTACAGGGCTCGATGCACCAGTACATGATGTGCAGGCTGGAGACAATGTATATGTTAAGTCTCTTACAGAGAAGGCCCTGGAACCACAATGGGAGGGACCATACCAAGTGCTCCTTACTACCTTCACTGCAATCAAGACTAAGGAACAAAGTGCTTGGATCCACCACAGCCGTGTTAAGAAAGCTCCAGAAGCCCCTTGGAGAATAACACTGGGTGATGGTAAACTGAAACTGAAACTTACCCGCACAAAATGAATGCATCATGGTGGGTGGGGATTTGTGCTGAAGTGTTGTTTACAATCATTGCTGTAATCCAAAAATTAGAAAATACTCCTAGCCAGAACAATGCTCAATGGCCTTGGTCCCAAGCCCTTACTCAATAGACCGGATCCATGGGAAAACCTTCCCATTTAAAAGGTTTAAACCTAACAACTGTGGTCATGTGCAAAAAGTAAATATAAAAAACGCTGCAATGGCAGAAACAGAGGTTGTGGTCACTTCAAGGGACCATGGGGGAGGTAATTAAGATAGGGTGTAGAATGATTATTGGGACTACCTATAGTAAAGCAACCCAAATCAGTGTAAATAAGCACTGGAAGATTTGCAATCGTCCAAATGAATTGGACTGTTGGCACAACTTCACATTAAGACAAACTGTCGACATGGTTTGCCTCTGGGCCTGCAACACTATTGGGCTGTCTTTCAAATTTAAAATAAATGCTATAGCTAAGCCTGTTACAACCCACCCCAGCACTCAAGCACAAACCCAAAATACGCCATTTAAGCTTGAACCTAGAGTTTATGAAATTGGCCCACACATAATAAGGAATACGGGTCAACAACAACAGTTATTTAATCCAGGATTATGACATTTCGAACTGTTAATGCAAACTACTATCTCGACAGTTCAGCCACCTTGTTCCCCCTTCATAAGGTCATCCTTCGAGGGATGGACAAGATGGCTACAAAAACAAGCGCACTTCAGAGACAGAATGCAAAGGGATTTAACCAAGATGTTAGGGACTGGGCTAGGGGTTTTGAATAGGATTGACTCAGAAATATTAATGAACAAATTAGCTGTAGCAGCTAGCCATCCAATAAAATTAAAACAGCCTTTACAGTCATCTCTTTTGGCATTGGGAAATAGTCAATGGCAAGTCTCGAGGGTGCTGCCGAAATGGAGAGAAATTGAAGATCAAGACCATAGCTTGCTAGCAGACACATTAAAGGGGGCACAGGATAACATATCTTCAGCCCTCAGCTATATGCAAACACAATTATGGGTACAGTCAACAGCTGCTTTAATCATAAGAGAAGGAAGTGAAGGAGTCTTTCCCACTGAAGTGCTAAAGGTGGTCTGGGGCAGTGCTACAGACATTGAGAAAGATTTCCAGTCTTGGTGGACCATGGTAATTTTACATATAATCCCCCCACTAATACAGCTCCAGCCTTCGTGCTCACTCTGCATAATGGCACAGTTCACGCTATTCACGCCATTGCTGCCTTAGGGCTCAGTCACAAGCAGCCAGCATTATACCCCTCAGAATACAGGGTATGGGCTTGGAAAATCCAGGGGAGATGGCAAACCATAAACTTGGAACCTTGCATTGCTCAAGAACAACAGGGATTCGTCTGTGACAGTAATGTGATTAGTGCTCAAGACATATGCCTTGACAATGACCAAGGCATTTGCCACTTTGAGATCCACCCAGATACCAACCAAGAAACGGTACTAGTGTATATAGGTGATGGCTGTGTGTGTTTAAGGACTGTGTGTGTGATGTCATAGAAATTGATAAGAACAAGGTTGCCGGGGTCAGGATTTTCACCCGCTCGACCCAAGCTAGATGTTTCTCTTCACCAGATAGAAGGAGGGCAGCTTGAGTCCTGGATAATTTCAACTGATTTATTGCAGGGTCCAAAAAGGATAGGAAAACATGGAGGGTAGGCTGAGGGACACACAGTGAGTCGAAGGGACAGCAGGGATGGTAACACCAGCAGAGGGATACCAGGGCGAGTGCGAGATCTCTGGGGAAAGTTACAGATTTTGTGCACAGCTACATGGAGGGAGATGGGAGGGGAAAATTTGACTGTAAGATCTCTTTTTGATGCCAATCCTTCTTGATTCTGCAAGGAGCTCCTTCCTCAGTGGGAGCAGGCACGGCCTCAGCTGCAGCCCCGGTGCCGCCTGTGGCGCAGGGAGCGGCCGTGGCTGTCGCTGTGCTCGGCTGCAGCACAGGGCCAGGCCGGAGCGGGGCCCTTGTTGTGCCTCCGCTGCTGCTCGGCAGCACCGCCGGAGCCCGGGGCCGCGGCCCTTCCCCGCCGGGGCCGGGACCTGCCCGACAAGGGCGCGGCGGCTCCAGAGGCCCCGCCCGACCCCCAAGGATGGGCTCCGCCCGCCCGCCGGCCGCAAGGCTTGGCAGGAAGCTTTCTGCCCACTTTGCACAGCCTCCACCCAGAGTGGCCCTTTGCTGCGCTGAGGAGATGAAAAACCCCACTGCACATCTCATGAGGGATCCCTGCACACCTTAGTAGAGACCATCAAGACTCCTTTCTGCCTCCTGAGGGATCCCTGCACCCCTCAGCAGAGACCCCAAAATATCCCTGTGTGCCTCACAGAGAATCCATGCACACCAATGCAGAGACCCCAGGGCAGCCTCGTGTGCCTCACAAATGAGCCCAGCCTCCTGCCCACCTTAGGAAGGACTCAGCTCCTCTCCAGGCCTTGACAGCAAGCACTAAACCGCCATGTTAATCACGAGGAACTCAAGCCCCTGCCAGCCTTACAGATGTCTCCAGTCCCCTGTACGCCACAGAAGAGATCTCAAATCCCCTGAGAACCTCATGAGGAACCCCAGCCCCGTGCACCACTCTACAAAGGACGCAAAGCCCTGCATGCCTTCCTGCAAAACCCAACACCTACAAAACCCCCCCTCCAGCTCATGTGCCTCATGAGGGACCCCGGCCAAGTGCCATCCTTACAGGGGTCCCCCAATGCCCTGCATGCCATAGAAAAGCCAGGCTTGTCATTAACTCTAGCCAGCAGTGTGTTCCCTGGCAGAAACCAATTCCCTTCTGGGAATCGGGAAGACGTGTTGTTTTGCCACCTGCATCTGTGGGAGCAATGGGGAGCGTGAGCCCGTGCTGTGCTGCACTGCTGAGCTGGCAGCACGCTGGATACGGGCAGGACGTTCTCTGTTTCCCCCAGAGCTGGGGCCTGCAGGCACCTTGCCGGCCCTTGGCACAGGCTGTGCCAGCCAACAAAGCCCAGCAGGCCGGGAGGAGAGCCCGGGGGCAGCAGGAAGCTGAGAGAAGCCCCTGCTCTCGAACTTAGGCAGTTCTTGCAGAAGCAAAGATGGTGACTTGAAGAGATTCCCACTGTGCTCAAAGTTTGCCTCTGAAAACTAAGAGGTGAGCTGGTCAAGAATCCCAGGAAATATCTGGGAAAAGGTTTTATGTGACTTGGTTGTGACTAGATATAAAGTTCCCGTGGGAAAAGATCTTTGCCTCTGCAGCAGGCTGGCTGTCTTAGCGTGTCTTAGTTCTTCACAGAGTAAAGAGTACCACTGAAATGCCACTTTATATTTTATTGTATATTGGTAAATTATTTTCTGCAAAACTACTTTCCAACATAGAAATGTATTCTAGAAAAAGGGACGAACTATGTGCTGAATTGTCTCAGCAAGAAATATTTCTAAATATTTCTAAAAATTAGAAGTCCAGAAAAAATAGGGTTGCCTTTTCGGGATTCTAAAACTACTTTGTAAAGTCCTTAACTACTGCACTACACGGGAATAAATATTTAGGGATGTCTCTCTACAGTAAAAAAAATATTTAAAATATTTTTTTAAAGAAAAATTTCTAAAAATGAAAAACAAAGACAAAATAGGGTCGCTTGTTCTCAGGAGCCCCACACTGCTGCCTGCCCCCTGGGCTCCCCCAGCCCATCGAGACACTGCTGCTGGTCACAGCAGCCCCTGCCTGGCTCCTGCCTGCCCACACCGTGGCCATCCCCAGCTGCCCCTGGGCACGGAGCTCAGCCAGTGCTGGTGCCAGGTGGGCTTTGCTGCTGCTACCACCCAGACACTGGGGTGGCAGCTCCATCTCTGTAGTGCAACAGAAGAAGGGGCCATCGCCTACCCTGGTGGGGCAGCAGGGCTTAACTCCAGTGTTGTTTAGAGGGCAAGGCCAGGGAGCTCAGGGGCAGAGGCAGGGATGTGTTGGTCTCAGGATGGGCTGGAGGGTGCTCGGCTGGGCCTGGGGTCTCCAGAAGACCTTGAGAATTGGCTGGGATGGGATGCAGGGAGATCAAAAAAGGGATGAAGGCATCTTGGGGAGACCCATGGGGAGAGCAGGTGGCAGTGCGATCTACAGGGTAGTAGCAGGTTTCCTTGTAGATGGCTGTTCTTGGGTTCCCTTCACAGAACAGTTGAGAGGGCTGTCCAGGCCGTTATTACTGTGGGAGGAGCAGCTCACGCTGTCTGGGTGTGAGGTGCAGCCACCGTCTTCCAACTCCTGTCCAGAGGTGCTCCTGTGAAGAGAGGAGGTGGCTGAGGCCCCAGCTGCCAGTGGCACACAGGGACCCTCGTGCACAGCAGGGCCCAGAGCTGGCAAGGCTCCCCAGCATGGCTGGAGCTGCTGGCACAGCTGGGCCCAGCTGGACAGCTGCCCCTCAAGGCCCCGGCCAGCAGGGCACGGCTCTGGGCAGGGTCCCTGGCCAGGAGCGGGCCCCAGAGCGCCTCTGCCTTTCAAGGGCAACCTCGGCCCTGCTCTTTCTCCTCCCCACCTCCCTCTGCCTCTGCCCTGTGCCCCTGGGGCTGCTCTTGGCCAGGCAGCCTCAGTGGGAGCCAGCCCAGCAATTGAGAGGCCAACGAATGAAATCAGCAGCAGCAGAACCCTCAGCAGAGTTATTTGGACAATCATGGACTGGCAACAACTCGACCCCAGGCTCTCTGGGAATGTTTCCTCTCTGCATTAGGTTTTCATAAGAACCTATTCCTGGGAAAGGTGTCGAAAACACCATTTTCTCATCCAGTAACTCCAAATTCAGACAGAGCATAAAATAATGATAATCTCCGAAAGAAGCAGGCCTGCCATTAACCTTGGCCAGCAGCTTGCTCCCTGACAGAAACCCCTTCCGAGGCCACCCTGGGCATTGGGAACAGGTCTTGTGGTGCCGGCTGCATCTGTGGGAGCAATGGGGAGTGTGAGCCCGTGCTGTGCTGCACTGCTGAGCTGGCAGCACGCTGGATACGGGCAGGACGTTCTCTGTTTCCCCCAGAGCTGGGGCCTGCAGGCACCTTGCCGGCCCTTGGCACAGGCTGTGCCAGCCAACAAAGCCCAGCAGGCCGGGAGGAGAGCCCGGGGGCAGCGCAGCTACTTGGGCAGTGGCTACTGCCAGGGACACGGGCCAAAGCCATCCCTGAGCAGCCACTGCCACCCCTGGCCCTCCCTGCCCCGTGACAGCACCCCCAGCCCCAGGGGACAGGCTCAGGCCCTGTCAGGACCCAGCGCAGACCCTGCCCAGTCGAGAGCCAGGGCTGGCTCTGGCCCTGGGCTGGCGGCAGGGCTCCCGCTCGGGGATGCTCCTGTGCCTTGGGCCTCTGGGCACTCAGGGCCAGCTCCGCAGCAGCTGCAGCGCCAGGGACGTTGCTGCACCAGTCCCGTTTCCCCGGGGCTCTGAACCAGCTCCAGAGGCCTGGAAGCCGAGGCGCCTCCAGCTTTGGCTGCTGCCGGGCTGGGCAAGGGCAGGCCCTGGGGGAAGAGCTGCTGCCACACAGCCCCGGCCAGGGCTGAGCCTGGCACAGCAATTACCTGCTGTGCCTGTGCCCGTGTCTGGCTTTGCCTTCTTTCCGGCAGCAGGGGCTGGCATCGAAGATGGAGTGCTTCCTTCAAGAAATGCCACCTTCCACTGAAGCACTATGTCCATCTCTTGACAAAGGAAGGGAGACAGCTGCATCAGATGGAGCTGTTCCCAATTGGGTGGTGGCATCAGAGGTAATATTTGTGAAATTTATGGAGCAGGAAAATGGCCAGGTTACAGTGGCATGATGAGAGCACTTCTACCTCCAAACAGACACCCTTTTCCTAATCTGCAGGGCTGGATATTGTGGGGGATCTCAGGGTGTGTTACAGTTTGGGATGCCTGTCAGCTGATGCCAAATAACTTCATACAGAGCCTGGGCAGAAGCTGCAGCCAGGCCAGGCTGGGAAACAGCCCTGCAGGGCGTGAAAGCAGCAGCGGGGCAGCGAGGCTGCCAGGGATCCCTTCCTGCTGTGCCGGGCACGGCGTGTCAAGATGTGCAGCCAAAGCTCCCGGCTGCTGAGTCCCAGGGGAAGCATGAGGGAAATGCACCCACCTTGTCTTGTCTGCAGGAGTTCCTTCAGCTCTTGCCTTATCTGTTTGGATGGTTCCAGGGATATCTTATCTGTTGTATCTTGGATTTTCCCTGTTGGAGCACCTTAGAGAAAAATATTTCCATTTCCCAGGAATGGATCCGACAAAAGTAGGGCTCAGCCTGTGGGGTCAGCAGGGACACACTACTCACCCCTGTGACGGGAGCTGGGCTTGAGTGCAGCATCCAAGGTAGCAGCTGGAGAAGTCCTCCCTGTAGACACATCTGTAACACAACAGCCACAGAAGCTTCTGTCACCTGGTGCCTGCCCGCTTGTCTACAATTCTTCCTTGGTGGCACACTGAGAACATACCTGCAGGAGGCTCCAAGGGCTTCAAAACTTTCTTCATCCAAGCTGATGGAGAAGCCTTCCCAGCACCCTCATCTACAATGCAGCACAGATGAGAACGTTTTCCAGTGTGTGCTGGGATCTCTTTCTGCCACAGGGAACTGGGCACTGCCAGGGAGTCGGCTAAGGCCATGGGAGCCAGATGTGAATAGACATGGCCAAAGCTGCCCAGGGGCCTGGGGAGCTCTGGGCTGGCTCCTGGTCACTCTCCACACTCTTTCCCTGCCCTCAGCAACATTCCTTGTTGGGGTGGCTGGAGCAGTGTAGGGCCCTGGAACTCTCCCCCTCACACACAGAAGAAATCCTCCCTAAAGCATGGGGGGAAACTGCAGCAGGCAGTGCCACAGCTATCCATCCTGCCCTCCCTCTGTCCCTCCTGCCCTCCTTCTGTGGGGAAACCCCCCAGATCCCAAGGGCAAACAGCCAGGCCCTCTCAGGACACACTGGAGCCTTGCTCTCCCCCTCTGTCCTTTCCCCACCGTGGGCACCCCGTGCAGTCACTCCCAGGTTTCAGGACATGTCTCCCATGGAGGGACCCCAGCAGGACTGCTCAGTGCCCTGAGCCTGCTCGGGATAATTCCCCTGGGCTGTGCTGCTCTAGTCCAGGCTGTGCCCGCACTGCCAAACAGCAGAGAGGGCAGCTCAAGCCTCAGCAGGGCTCAGGCCCAGAGGCACAGCAATTACCTCCTGTGCCTGTGCCTGGCATGGCCTCCCTTCCTGGAGCTGAGGCTGGCATGCAACCACTGCTTCCTCCGGGAAATGCTTCTTTCTCCGCAGGCTCTCCTTTCATTTCTGGAGAATGGAAAAGAGACAGCTGGATCAGATGAAAACATTCCTGACTGGGAATGGGGAAGGGGACAATTTCAGGAGGCATCACTTGTGAAAGGAATGCATAAGGATCAGAAAACACCCAGGATTTTGGGACAACCCAAGGCTGCTTCCTTCCCCAAACAGCCCCAACATCTGATCTGCCTGGACACCAGGAAATTGCAGGGGATCTGAGGGTGGGCATGGCCTGTGGTGCAATTGGGGCTGTCTGCCAGCTGATGCCAAATGCCTTCCTGCAGAGGCTGGGCAGAAGCTGCAGCCAGGCCAGGCTGGCAAACAGCCCTGCAGGGCGTGAAAGCAGCAGCGGGGCAGCGAGGCTGCCATGGATCCCTTCCTGCTGTGCCGGGCACGGCGTGTCCAGATGTGCAGCCAAAGCCCCCGGCTGCTGAGTCCCAGGAGCAGCATGAGGGAAACGCACCCACCTTGTCTTCTCTGCAGACGTTCCTTCAGCATTTGCCACATGATTTCTAATGGGTCCTGGAATTTCCTGCCTGCCATGTCTTTGGTCTTTCCTGACAGAGGACCTTAAGAGAAAGTAGTTCCATTTCCCAGGAATGGACCCCACAAAAGCAGGGCTCAGCCTGAGGGGTCAGCAGGGACACACTACTCACCCCTGCCATGGGAGCTGGCCTTTTGTGCAGCATCCAAGGTAGGAGTTGGTGAGGTCGTCCCTGCAGACACGCCTGTAACACAACAGCCACAGAAGCTTCTGTCACCTGGTTCTTACCAGTCAGTCAAACATTACGCCTTGGTGGGACAGTGAGAACATACCTGCAGAATGCTCAGAGTGCTTCACAACTTCAGAGCGCCAGGCTAATGGAGAATCCTTCCCAGCATCCCAGTCTGGAAGCAAACCAAGATGAGAACTGTTTCCATTGTGTGCCAGGGCTGGCTCTGGCCCTGGGCTGGCGGCAGGGCTCCCGCTCGGGGCTGCTCCTGTGCCTTGGGCCTCTGGGCACTCAGGGCCAGCTCCGCAGCAGCTGCAGCGCCAGGGACGTTGCTGCACCAGTCCCGTTTCCCCGGGGCTCTGAACCAGCTCCAGAGGCCTGGAAGCCGAGGCGCCTCCAGCTTTGGCTGCTGCCGGGCCGGGCAAGGGCAGGCCCTGGGGGAAGAGCTGCTGCCACACAGCCCCGGCCAGGGCTGAGCCCGGCACAGCAATTACCTGCTGTGCCTGTGCCCGTGTCTGCCATCGCCTTCCTTCCTGCAGCAGGGGCTCGCACCGAAGATGGAGCGCTTCCTTCAAGAAATACCACCTTCCACTGAAGCACTATGTCCATCTCTTGACAAAGGAAGGGTGACAGCTGCATCAGATGGGGCTGTTTCCCACTTGGGTGGTGGCATCAGAGGTAATATTTGTGAAATTTATGGAGCAGGAAAATGGCCAGGTTACAGTGGCATGATGAGAGCACTTCCACCTCCAAACAGCCACCCTTTTCCTAATCTGCAGGGCTGGATATAGTGGGGGATCTCAGGGTGTGTTACAGTTTGGGCATGGCCTGTCAGCTGATGCCCAATAACTTCCGGCAGAGGCTGGGCAGAAGCTGCAGCCAGGCCAGGCTGGCAAACAGCCCTGCAGGGCGTGAAAGCAGCAGCGGGGCAGCGAGGCTGCCATGGATCCCTTCCCACTGTGCCGGGCACGGCGTGTCCAGATGTGCAGCCAAAGCCCCCGGCTGCTGACTCCCAGGGGAAGCATGAGGGAAATGCACCCACCTTCTCTTGTCTGCAGGGGTTCCTTCAGCTCTTGCCTCATCTGTTTGGATGGTTCCAGGGATATCTTATCTGTTGTATCTTGGATTTTCCCTGTTGGAGTACCTTAGAGAAAAATATTTCCATTTGCCAGGAATGGATCCCAGAAAAGCAGGGTTCAGCCTGTGGGGTCAGCAGGGACACACTACTCACCCCTGAGATGGGAGCTGGGCTTGAGTGCAGCATCCAAGGTAGCAGCTGGAGAAGCTGGAGAAGTCTTCCCTGTAGACACATCTGTAACACAACAGCCACAGAAGCTTCTGTCACCTGGTGCCTGCCCGCTTGTCTACAATTCTTCCTTGGTGGCACACTGAGAACATACCTGCAGGAGGCTCCAAGGGCTTCAAAACTTTCTTCATCCAAGCTGATGGAGAAGCCTTCCCAGCACCCTCATCTACAATGCAGCACAGATGAGAACATTTTCCAGTGTGTGCTGGGATCTCTTTCTGCCACAGGGAACTGGGCACTGCCAGGGAGTCGGGTAAGGCCATGGGAGCCAGACGTGAATAGACATGGCCAAAGCTGCCCAGGGGCCTGCGGAGCTCTGGGCTGGCTCCTGGTCACTCTCCACACTCTTTCCCTGCCCTCAGCAACATCCCTGGGAGGGGTGGCTGCAGCAGTGCAGGGACCTGGGACTCTCCCCCTCACACACAGAAGAAATCCTCCCTAAAGCATGGGGGAAAACTGCAGCAGGCAGTGCCACAGCTATCCATCCTGCCCTCCCTCTGTCCCTCCTGCCCTCCTTCTGTGGGGAAACCCCCCAGATCCCAAGGGCAAACAGCCAGGCCCTCTCAGGACACACTGCAGCCTTGCTCTCCCCCTCTGTCCTTTCCCCACCGTGGGCACCCCGTGCAGTCACTCCCAGGTTTCAGGACATGTCTCCCATGGAGGGACCCCAGCAGGACTGCTCAGTGCCCTGAGCCTGCTCGGGATAATTCCCCTGGGCTGTGCTGCCCTAGTCCAGGCTGTGCCCGCACTGCCAAACAGCAGAGAGGGCAGCTCAAGCCTCAGCAGGGCTCAGGCCCAGAGGCACAGCAATTACCTCCTGTGCCTGTGCCTGCCATGGCCTCCCTTCCTGGAGCTGAGGCTGGCATGCAACCACTGCTTCCTCCGGGAAATGCTTCTTTCTCCGCAGGCTCTCCTTTCATTTCTGGAGAATGGAAAAGAGACAGCTGGATCAGATGAAAACATTCCTGACTGGGAATGGGGAAGGGGACAATTTCAGGAGGCATCACTTGTGAAAGGAATGCATAAGGATCAGAAAACACCCAGGATTTTGGGACAACCCAAGGCTGCTTCCTTCCCCAAACAGCCCCAACATCTGATCTGCCTGGACACCAGGAAATTGCAGGGGATCTCAGGGTGGGCATGGCCTGTGGTGCAATTGGGGCTGTCTGCCAGCTGATGCCAAATGCCTTCCTGCAGAGGCTGGGCAGAAGCTGCAGCCAGGCCAGGCTGGGAAACAGCCCTGCAGGGCGTGAAAGCAGCAGCGGGGCAGCGAGGCTGCCATGGATCCCTTCCTGCTGTGCCGGGCACGGCGTGTCCAGATGTGCAGCCAAAGCCCCCGGCTGCTGAGTCCCAGGAGCAGCATGAGGGAAATGCACCCACCTTGTCTTCTCTGCAGACGTTCCTTCAGCATATGCCACATGATTTCTAATGGGTCCTGGAATTTCCTGCCTGCCATGTCTTTGGTCTTTCCTGACAGAGGACCTTAAGAGAAAGTAGTTCCATTTCCCAGCAATGGACCCCACAAAAGCAGGGCTCAGCCTGAGGGGTCAGCAGGGACACACTACTCACCCCTGCCATGGGAGCTGGCCATTTGTGCAGCATCCAAGGTAGGAGTTGGTGAGGTCGTCCCTGCAGACACGCCTGTAACACAACAGCCACAGAAGCTTCTGTCACCTGGTTCTTACCAGTCAGTCAAACATTACGCCTTGGTGGGACAGTGAGAACATACCTGCAGAATGCTCAGAGTGCTTCACAACTTCAGAGCGCCAGGCTAATGGAGAATCCTTCCCAGCATCCCAGTCTGGAAGCAAACCAAGATGAGAACTGTTTCCATTGTGTGCCAGGGCTGGCTCTGGCCCTGGGCTGGCGGCAGGGCTCCCGCTCGGGGCTGCTCCTGTGCCTTGGGCCTCTGGGCACTCAGGGCCAGCTCCGCAGCAGCTGCAGCGCCAGGGACGTTGCTGCACCAGTCCCGTTTCCCCGGGGCTCTGAACCAGCTCCAGAGGCCTGGAAGCCGAGGCGCCTCCAGCTTTGGCTGCTGCCGGGCCGGGCAAGGGCAGGCCCTGGGGGAAGAGCTGCTGCCACACAGCCCCGGCCAGGGCTGAGCCCGGCACAGCAATTACCTGCTGTGCCTGTGCCCGTGTCTGCCATCGCCTTCCTTCCTGCAGCAGGGGCTCGCACCGAAGATGGAGCGCTTCCTTCAAGAAATACCACCTTCCACTGAAGCACTATGTCCATCTCTTGACAAAGGAAGGGTGACAGCTGCATCAGATGGGGCTGTTTCCCACTTGGGTGGTGGCATCAGAGGTAATATTTGTGAAATTTATGGAGCAGGAAAATGGCCAGGTTACAGTGGCATGATGAGAGCACTTCCACCTCCAAACAGCCACCCTTTTCCTAATCTGCAGGGCTGGATATAGTGGGGGATCTCAGGGTGTGTTACAGTTTGGGCATGGCCTGTCAGCTGATGCCCAATAACTTCCGGCAGAGGCTGGGCAGAAGCTGCAGCCAGGCCAGGCTGGGAAACAGCCCTGCAGGGCGTGAAAGCAGCAGCGGGGCAGCGAGGCTGCCATGGATCCCTTCCCACTGTGCCAGGCACGGCGTGTCCAGATGTGCAGCCAAAGCCCCCGGCTGCTGACACCCAGGGGAAGCATGAGGGAAATGCACCCACCTTCTCTTGTCGGCAGGGGTTCCTTCAGCTCTTGCCTCATCTGTTTGGATGGTTCCAGGGATATCTTATCTGTTGTATCTTGGATTTTCCCTGTTGGAGTACCTTAGAGAAAAATATTTCCATTTGCCAGGAATGGATCCCAGAAAAGCAGGGTTCAGCCTGTGGGGTCAGCAGGGACACACTACTCACCCCTGAGATGGGAGCTGGGCTTGAGTGCAGCATCCAAGGTAGCAGCTGGAGAAGCTGGAGAAGTCTTCCCTGTAGACACATCTGTAACACAACAGCCACAGAAGCTTCTGTCACCTGGTGCCTGCCCGCTTGTCTACAATTCTTCCTTGGTGGCACACTGAGAACATACCTGCAGGAGGCTCCAAGGGCTTCAAAACTTTCTTCATCCAAGCTGATGGAGAAGCCTTCCCAGCACCCTCATCTACAATGCAGCACAGATGAGAACATTTTCCACTGTGTGCTGGGATCTCTTTCTGCCACAGGGAACTGGGCACTGCCAGGGAGTCGGGTAAGGCCATGGGAGCCAGATGTGAATAGACATGGCCAAAGCTGCCCAGGGGCCTGGGGAGCTCTGGGCTGGCTCCTGGTCACTCTCCACACTCTTTCCCTGCCCTCAGCAACATCCCTGGGAGGGGTGGCTGCAGCAGTGCAGGGACCTGGGACTCTCCCCCTCACACACAGAAGAAATCCTCCCTAAAGCATGGGGGAAAACTGCAGCAGGCAGTGCCACAGCTATCCATCCTGCCCTCCCTCTGTCCCTCCTGCCCTCCTTCTGTGGGGAAACCCCCCAGATCCCAAGGGCAAACAGCCAGGCCCTCTCAGGACACACTGCAGCCTTGCTCTCCCCCTCTGTCCTTTCCCCACCGTGGGCACCCCGTGCAGTCACTCCCAGGTTTCAGGACATGTCTCCCATGGAGGGACCCCAGCAGGACTGCTCAGTGCCCTGAGCCTGCTCGGGATAATTCCCCTGGGCTGTGCTGCTCTAGTCCAGGCTGTGCCCGCACTGCCAAACAGCAGAGAGGGCAGCTCAAGCCTCAGCAGGGCTCAGGCCCAGAGGCACAGCAATTACCTCCTGTGCCTGTGCCTGGCATGGCCTCCCTTCCTGGAGCTGAGGCTGGCATGCAACCACTGCTTCCTCCGGGAAATGCTTCTTTCTCCGCAGGCTCTCCTTTCATTTCTGGAGAATGGAAAAGAGACAGCTGGATCAGATGAAAACATTCCTGACTGGGAATGGGGAAGGGGACAATTTCAGGAGGCATCACTTGTGAAAGGAATGCATAAGGATCAGAAAACACCCAGGATTTTGGGACAACCCAAGGCTGCTTCCTTCCCCAAACAGCCCCAACATCTGATCTGCCTGGACACCAGGAAATTGCAGGGGATCTGAGGGTGGGCATGGCCTGTGGTGCAATTGGGGCTGTCTGCCAGCTGATGCCAAATGCCTTCCTGCAGAGGCTGGGCACAAGCTGCAGCCAGGCCAGGCTGGGAAACAGCCCTGCAGGGCGTGAAAGCAGCAGCGGGGCAGCAAGGCTGCCATGGATCCCTTCCTGCTGTGCCGGGCACGGCGTGTCCAGATGTGCAGCCAAAGCCCCCGGCTGCTGAGTCCCAGGAGCAGCATGAGGGAAACGCACCCACCTTGTCTTCTCTGCAGACGTTCCTTCAGCATTTGCCACATGATTTCTAATGGGTCCTGGAATTTCCTGCCTGCCATGTCTTTGGTCTTTCCTGACAGAGGACCTTAAGAGAAAGTAGTTCCATTTCCCAGGAATGGACCCCACAAAAGCAGGGCTCAGCCTGAGGGGTCAGCAGGGACACACTACTCACCCCTGCCATGGGAGCTGGCCTTTTGTGCAGCATCCAAGGTAGGAGTTGGTGAGGTCGTCCCTGCAGACACGCCTGTAACACAACAGCCACAGAAGCTTCTGTCACCTGGTTCTTACCAGTCAGTCAAACATTACGCCTTGGTGGGACAGTGAGAACATACCTGCAGAATGCTCAGAGTGCTTCACAACTTCAGAGCGCCAGGCTAATGGAGAATCCTTCCCAGCATCCCAGTCTGGAAGCAAACCAAGATGAGAACTGTTTCCATTGTGTGCCAGGGCTGGCTCTGGCCCTGGGCTGGCGGCAGGGCTCCCGCTCGGGGCTGCTCCTGTGCCTTGGGCCTCTGGGCACTCAGGGCCAGCTCCGCAGCAGCTGCAGCGCCAGGGACGTTGCTGCACCAGTCCCGTTTCCCCGGGGCTCTGAACCAGCTCCAGAGGCCTGGAAGCCGAGGCGCCTCCAGCTTTGGCTGCTGCCGGGCCGGGCAAGGGCAGGCCCTGGGGGAAGAGCTGCTGCCACACAGCCCCGGCCAGGCCTGAGCCCGGCACAGCAATTACCTGCTGTGCCTGTGCCCGTGTCTGGCTTTGCCTTCCTTCCTGCAGCAGGGGCTGGCACCGAGGATGGAGTGCTTCCTTCAAGAAATACCACCTTCCACTGAAGCACTATGTCCATCTCTTGACAAAGGAAGGGAGACAGCTGCATCAGATGGGGCTGTTTCCCACTTGGGTGGTGGCATCAGAGGTAATATTTGTGAAATTTATGGAGCAGGAAAATGGCCAGGTTACAGTGGCATGATGAGAGCACTTCCACCTCCAAACAGCCACCCTTTTCCTAATCTGCAGGGCTGGATATAGTGGGGGATCTCAGGGTGTGTTACAGTTTGGGCATGGCCTGTCAGCTGATGCCCAATAACTTCCGGCAGAGGCTGGGCAGAAGCTGCAGCCAGGCCAGGCTGGGAAACAGCCCTGCAGCGCGTGAAAGCAGCAGCGGGGCAGCGAGGCTGCCATGCATCCCTTCCCGCTGTGCCGGGCACGGCGTGTCCAGATGTGCAGCCAAAGCCCCCGGCTGCTGAGTCCCAGGGGAAGCATGAGGGAAATGCACCCACCTTCTCTTGTCTGCAGGGGTTCCTTCAGCTCTTGCCTCATCTGTTTGGATGGTTCCAGGGATATCTTATCTGTTGTATCTTGGATTTTCCCTGTTGGAGTACCTTAGAGAAAAATATTTCCATTTGCCAGGAATGGATCCCAGAAAAGCAGGGTTCAGCCTGTGGGGTCAGCAGGGACACACTACTCACCCCTGAGATGGGAGCTGGGCTTGAGTGCAGCATCCAAGGTAGCAGCTGGAGAAGCTGGAGAAGTCTTCCCTGTAGACACATCTGTAACACAACAGCCACAGAAGCTTCTGTCACCTGGTGCCTGCCCGCTTGTCTACAATTCTTCCTTGGTGGCACACTGAGAACATACCTGCAGGAGGCTCCAAGGGCTTCAAAACTTTATTCATCCAAGCTGATGGAGAAGCCTTCCCAGCACCCTCATCTACAATGCAGCACAGATGAGAACATTTTCCAGGGTGTGCTGGGATCTCTTTCTGCCACAGGGAACTGGGCACTGCCAGGGAGTCGGGTAAGGCCATGGGAGCCAGATGTGAATAGACATGGCCAAAGCTGCCCAGGGGCCTGGGGAGCTCTGGGCTGGCTCCTGGTCACTCTCCACACCCTTTCCCTGCCCTCAGCAACATCCCTGGGAGGGGTGGCTGCAGCAGTGCAGGGACCTGGGACTCTCCCCCTCACACACAGAAGAAATCCTCCCTAAAGCATGGGGGAAAACTGCAGCAGGCAGTGCCACAGCTATCCATCCTGCCCTCCCTCTGTCCCTCCTGCCCTCCTTCTGTGGGGAAAACCCCCAGATCCCAAGGGCAAACAGCCAGGCCCTCTCAGGACACACTGGAGCCTTGCTCTCCCCCTCTGTCCTTTCCCCACCGTGGGCACCCCGTGCAGTCACTCCCAGGTTTCAGGACATGTCTCCCATGGAGGGACCCCAGCAGGACTGCTCAGTACCCTGAGCCTGCTCGGGATAATTCCCCTGGGCTGTGCTGCCCTAGTCCAGGCTGTGCCCGCACTGCCAAACAGCAGAGAGGGCAGCTCAAGCCTCAGCAGGGCTCAGGCCCAGAGGCACAGCAATTACCTCCTGTGCCTGTGCCTGGCATGGCCTCCCTTCCTGGAGCTGAGGCTGGCATGCAACCACTGCTTCCTCCGGGAAATGCTTCTTTCTCCGCAGGCTCTCCTTTCATTTCTGGAGAATGGAGAAGAGACAGCTGGATCAGATGAAAACATTCCTGACTGGGAATGGGGAAGGGGACAATTTCAGGAGGCATCACTTGTGAAAGGAATGCATAAGGATCAGAAAACACCCAGGATTTTGGGACAACCCAAGGCTGCTTCCTTCCCCAAACAGCCCCAACATCTGATCTGCCTGGACACCAGGAAATTGCAGGGGATCTGAGGGTGGGCATGGCCTGTGGTGCAATTGGGGCTGTCTGCCAGCTGATGCCAAATGCCTTCCTGCAGAGGCTGGGCAGAAGCTGCAGCCAGGCCAGGCTGGGAAACAGCCCTGCAGGGCGTGAAAGCAGCAGCGGGGCAGCGAGGCTGCCATGGATCCCTTCCTGCTGTGCCGGGCACGGCGTGTCCAGATGTGCAGCCAAAGCCCCCGGCTGCTGAGTCCCAGGAGCAGCATGAGGGAAATGCACCCACCTTGTCTTCTCTGCAGACGTTCCTTCAGCATATGCCACATGATTTCTAATGGGTCCTGGAATTTCCTGCCTGCCATGTCTTTGGTCTTTCCTGACAGAGGACCTTAAGAGAAAGTAGTTCCATTTCCCAGCAATGGACCCCACAAAAGCAGGGCTCAGCCTGAGGGGTCAGCAGGGACACACTACTCACCCCTGCCATGGGAGCTGGCCATTTGTGCAGCATCCAAGGTAGGAGTTGGTGAGGTCGTCCCTGCAGACACGCCTGTAACACAACAGCCACAGAAGCTTCTGTCACCTGGTTCTTACCAGTCAGTCAAACATTACGCCTTGGTGGGACTGTGAGAACATACCTGCAGAATGCTCAGAGGGCTTCACAACTTCAGAGCGCCAGGCTAATGGAGAATCCTTCCCAGCATCCCAGTCTGGAAGCAAACCAAGATGAGAACTGTTTCCATTGTGTGCCAGGGCTGGCTCTGGCCCTGGGCTGGCGGCAGGGCTCCCGCTCGGGGCTGCTCCTGTGCCTTGGGCCTCTGGGCACTCAGGGCCAGCTCCGCAGCAGCTGCAGCGCCAGGGACGTTGCTGCACCAGTCCCGTTTCCCCGGGGCTCTGAACCAGCTCCAGAGGCCTGGAAGCCGAGGCGCCTCCAGCTTTGGCTGCTGCCAGGCCGGGCAAGGGCAGGCCCTGGGGGAAGAGCTGCTGCCACACAGCCCCGGCCAGGCCTGAGCCCGGCACAGCAATTACCTGCTGTGCCTGTGCCCGTGTCTGGCTTTGCCTTCCTTCCTGCAGCAGGGGCTGGCACCGAAGATGGAGTGCTTCCTTCAAGAAATGCCACCTTCCACTGAAGCACTATGTCCATCTCTTGACAAAGGAAGGGAGACAGCTGCATCAGATGGAGCTGTTTCCCACTTGGGTGGTGGCATCAGAGGTAATATTTGTGAAATTTATGGAGCAGGAAAATGGCTAGGTTACAGTGGCATGATGAGACCACTTCCACCACCAAACAGCCACCCTTTTCCTAATCTGCAGGGCTGGATATAGTGGGGGATCTCAGGGTGTGTTACAGTTTGGGCATGGCCTGTCAGCTGATGCCAAATGCCTTCCTGCAGAGACTAGGCAGAAGCTGCAGCCAGGCCAGGCTGGGAAACAGCCCTGCAGGGCGTGAAAGCAGCAGCGGGGCAGCGAGGCTGCCATGGATCCCTTCCCGCTGTGCCGGGCACGGCGTGTCCAGATGTGCAGCCAAAGCCCCCGGCTGCTGAGTCCCAGGGGAAGCATGAGGGAAATGCACCCACCTTCTCTTGTCTGCAGGGGTTCCCTCAGCTCTTGCCTCATCTGTTTGGATGGTTCCAGGGATATCTTATCTGTTGTATCTTGGATTTTCCCTGTTGGAGTACCTTAGAGAAAAATATTTCCATTTGCCAGGAATGGATCCCAGAAAAGCAGGGTTCAGCCTGTGGGGTCAGCAGGGACACACTACTCACCCCTGAGATGGGAGCTGGGCTTGAGTGCAGCATCCAAGGTAGCAGCTGGAGAAGCTGGAGAAGTCTTCCCTGTAGACACATCTGTAACACAACAGCCACAGAAGCTTCTGTCACCTGGTGCCTGCCCGCTTGTCTACAATTCTTCCTTGGTGGCACACTGAGAACATACCTGCAGGAGGCTCCAAGGGCTTCAAAACTTTCTTCATCCAAGCTGATGGAGAAGCCTTCCCAGCACCCTCATCTACAATGCAGCACAGATGAGAACATTTTCCAGTGTGTGCTGGGATCTCTTCCTGCCACAGGGAACTGGGCACTGCCAGGGAGTCGGGTAAGGCCATGGGAGCCAGATGTGAATAGACATGGCCAAAGCTGCCCAGGGGCCTGGGGAGCTCTGGGCTGGCTCCTGGTCACTCTCCACACTCTTTCCCTGCCCTCAGCAACATCCCTGGGAGGGGTGGCTGCAGCAGTGCAGGGACCTGGGACTCTCCCCCTCACACACAGAAGAAATCCTCCCTAAAGCATGGGGGAAAACTGTAGCAGGCAGTGCCACAGCTATCCATCCTGCCCTCCCTCTGTCCCTCCTGCCCTCCTTCTGTGGGGAAACCCCCCAGATCCCAAGGGCAAACAGCCAGGCCCTCTCAGGACACACTGCAGCCTTGCTCTCCCCCTCTGTCCTTTCCCCACCGTGGGCACCCCGTGCAGTCACTCCCAGGTTTCAGGACATGTCTCCCATGGAGGGACCCCAGCAGGACTGCTCAGTGCCCTGAGCCTGCTCGGGATAATTCCCCTGGGCTGTGCTGCCCTAGTCCAGGCTGTGCCCGCACTGCCAAACAGCAGAGAGGGCAGCTCAAGCCTCAGCAGGGCTCAGGCCCAGAGGCACAGCAATTACCTCCTGTGCCTGTGCCTGCCATGGCCTCCCTTCCTGGAGCTGAGGCTGGCATGCAACCACTGCTTCCTCCGGGAAATGCTTCTTTCTCCGCAGGCTCTCCTTTCATTTCTGGAGAATGGAAAAGAGACAGCTGGATCAGATGAAAACATTCCTGACTGGGAATGGGGAAGGGGACAATTTCAGGAGGCATCACTTGTGAAAGGAATGCATAAGGATCAGAAAACACCCAGGATTTTGGGACAACCCAAGGCTGCTTCCTTCCCCAAACAGCCCCAACATCTGATCTGCCTGGACACCAGGAAATTGCAGGGGATCTCAGGGTGGGCATGGCCTGTGGTGCAATTGGGGCTGTCTGCCAGCTGATGCCAAATGCCTTCCTGCAGAGGCTGGGCAGAAGCTGCAGCCAGGCCAGGCTGGGAAACAGCCCTGCAGGGCGTGAAAGCAGCAGCGGGGCAGCGAGGCTGCCATGGATCCCTTCCTGCTGTGCCGGGCACGGCGTGTCCAGATGTGCAGCCAAAGCCCCCAGCTGCTGAGTCCCAGGGGAAGCATGAGGGAAATGCACCCACCTTGTCTTCTCTGCAGACGTTCCTTCAGCATTTGCCACAAGATTTCTAATGGGTCCTGGAATTTCCTGCCTGCCATGTCTTTGGTCTCTCCTGTCAGAGGACCTGAAGAGAAAGTAGTTCCATTTCCCAGCAATGGACCCCACAAAAGCAGGGCTCAGCCTGAGGGGTCAGCAGGGACACACTACTCACCCCTGCCATGGGAGCTGGCCTTTTGTGCAGCATCCAAGGTAGGAGTTGGTGAGGTCGTCCCTGCAGACACGCCTGTAACACAACAGCCACAGAAGCTTCTGTCACCTGGTTCTTACCAGTCAGTAAAACATTACGCCTTGGTGGGACAGTGAGAACATACCTGCAGAATGCTCAGAGGGCTTCACAACTTCAGAGCGCCAGGCTAATGGAGAATCCTTCCCAGCATCCCAGTCTGGAAGCAAACCAAGATGAGAACTGTTTCCATTGTGTGCCAGGGCTGGCTCTGGCCCTGGGCTGGCGGCAGGGCTCCCGCTCGGGGCTGCTCCTGTGCCTTGGGCCTCTGGGCACTCAGGGCCAGCTCCGCAGCAGCTGCAGCGCCAGGGACGTTGCTCACCAGTCCCGTTTCCCCGGGGCTCTGAACCAGCTCCAGAGGCCTGGAAGCCGAGTCGCCTCCAGCTTTGGCTGCTGCCGGGCCTGGCAAGGGCAGGCCCTGGGGGAAGAGCTGCTGCCACACAGCCCCGGCCAGGCCTGAGCCCGGCACAGCAATTACCTGCTGTGCCTGTGCCCGTGTCTGGCTTTGCCTTCCTTCCTGCAGCAGGGGCTCGCACCGAAGATGGAGTGCTTCCTTCAAGAAATACCACCTTCCACTGAAGCACTATGTCCATCTCTTGACAAAGGAAGGGAGACAGCTGCATCAGATGGAGCTGTTTCCTACTTGGGTGGTGGCATCAGAGGTAATATTTGTGAAATTTATGGAGCAGGAAAATGGCCAGGTTACAGTGGCATGATGAGAGCACTTCCACCACCAAACAGCCACCCTTTTCCTAATCTGCAGGGCTGGATATAGTGGGGGATCTCAGGGTGTGTTACAGTTTGGGCATGGCCTGTCAGCTGATGCCAAATGCCTTCTGGCAGAGGCTGGGCAGAAGCTGCAGCCAGGCCAGGCTGGGAAACAGCCCTGCAGGGCGTGAAAGCAGCAGCGGGGCAGCAAGGCTGCCATGGATCCCTTCCCACTGTGCCGGGCATGGCGTGACCAGATGTGCAGGCAAAGCCCCCGGCTGCTGACACCCAGGGGAAGCATGAGGGAAATGCACCCACCTTCTCTTGTCTGCAGGGGTTCCTTCAGCTCTTGCCTCATCTGTTTAGATGGTTCCAGGGATATCTTATCTGTTGTATCTTGGATATTCCCTGTTGGAGTACCTTAGAGAAAAATATTTCCATTTGCCAGGAATGGATCCCAGAAAAGCAGGGTTCAGCCTGTGGGGTCAGCAGGGACACACTACTCACCCCTGAGATGGGAGCTGGGCTTGAGTGCAGCATCCAAGGTAGCAGCTGGAGAAGCTGGAGAAGTCTTCCCTGTAGACACATCTGTAACACAACAGCCACAGAAGCTTCTGTCACCTGGTGCCTGCCCGCTTGTCTACAATTCTTCCTTGGTGGCACACTGAGAACATACCTGCAGGAGGCTCCAAGGGCTTCAAAACTTTATTCATCCAAGCTGATGGAGAAGCCTTCCCAGCACCCTCATCTACAATGCAGCACAGATGAGAACATTTTCCAGGGTGTGCTGGGATCTCTTTCTGCCACAGGGAACTGGGCACTGCCAGGGAGTCGGGTAAGGCCATGGGAGCCAGATGTGAATAGACATGGCCAAAGCTGCCCAGGGGCCTGGGGAGCTCTGGGCTGGCTCCTGGTCACTCTCCACACTCTTTCCCTGCCCTCAGCAACATCCCTGGGAGGGGTGGCTGCAGCAGTGCAGGGACCTGGGACTCTCCCCCTCACACACAGAAGAAATCCTCCCTAAAGCATGGGGGGAAACTGCAGCAGGCAGTGCCACAGCTATCCATCCTGCCCTCCCTCTGTCCCTCCTGCCCTCCTTCTGTGGGGAAACCCCCCAGATCCCAAGGGCAAACAGCCAGGCCCTCTCAGGACACACTGGAGCCTTGCTCTCCCCCTCTGTCCTTTCCCCACCGTGGGCACCCCGTGCAGTCACTCCCAGGTTTCAGGACATGTCTCCCATGGAGGGACCCCAGCAGGACTGCTCAGTGCCCTGAGCCTGCTCGGGATAATTCCCCTGGGCTGTGCTGCTCTAGTCCAGGCTGTGCCCGCACTGCCAAACAGCAGAGAGGGCAGCTCAAGCCTCAGCAGGGCTCAGGCCCAGAGGCACAGCAATTACCTCCTGTGCCTGTGCCTGGCATGGCCTCCCTTCCTGGAGCTGAGCCTGGCATGCAACCACTGCTTCCTCCGGGAAATGCTTCTTTCTCCGCAGGCTCTCCTTTCATTTCTGGAGAATGGAGAAGAGACAGCTGGATCAGATGAAAACATTCCTGACTGGGAATGGGGAAGGGGACAATTTCAGGAGGCATCACTTGTGAAAGGAATGCATAAGGATCAGAAAACACCCAGGATTTTGGGACAACCCAAGGCTGCTTCCTTCCCCAAACAGCCCCAACATCTGATCTGCCTGGACACCAGGAAATTGCAGGGCATCTGAGGGTGGGCATGGCCTGTGGTGCATTTGGGGCTGTCTGCCAGCTGATGCCAAATGCCTTCCTGCAGAGGCTGGGCAGAAGCTGCAGCCAGGCCAGGCTGGCAAACAGCCCTGCAGGGCGTGAAAGCAGCAGCGGGGCAGCGAGGCTGCCATGGATCCCTTCCTGCTGTGCCGGGCACGGCGTGTCCAGATGTGCAGCCAAAGCCCCCGGCTGCTGAGTCCCAGGGGCAGCATGAGGGAAATGCACCCACCTTGTCTTCTCTGCAGACGTTCCTTCAGCATTTGCCACATGATTTCTAATGGGTCCTGGAATTTCCTGCCTGCCATGTCTTTGGTCTTTCCTGTCAGAGGACCTTAAGAGAAAGTAGTTCCATTTCCCAGGAATGGACCCCACAAAAGCAGGGCTCAGCCTGAGGGGTCAGCAGGGACACACTACTCACCCCTGCCATGGGAGCTGGCCTTTTGTGCAGCATCCAAGGTAGGAGTTGGTGAGGTCGTCCCTGCAGACACGCCTGTAACACAACAGCCACAGAAGCTTCTGTCACCTGGTTCTTACCAGTCAGTCAAACATTACGCCTTGGTGGGACAGTGAGAACATACCTGCAGAATGCTCAGAGGGCTTCACAACTTCAGAGCGCCAGGCTAATGGAGAATCCTTCCCAGCATCCCAGTCTGGAAGCAAACCAAGATGAGAACTGTTTCCATTGTGTGCCAGGGCTGGCTCTGGCCCTGGGCTGGCGGCAGGGCTCCCGCTCGGGGCTGCTCCTGTGCCTTGGGCCTCTGGGCACTCAGGGCCAGCTCCGCGGCAGCTGCAGCGCCAGGGACGTTGCTGCACCAGTCCCGTTTCCACGGGGCTCTGAACCAGCTCCAGAGGCCTGGAAGCCGAGGCGCCTCCAGCTTTGGCTGCTGCCGGGCCGGGCAAGGGCAGGCCCTGGGGGAAGAGCTGCTGCCACACAGCCCCGGCCAGGCCTGAGCCCGGCACAGCAATTACCTGCTGTGCCTGTGCCCGTGTCTGGCTTTGCCTTCCTTCCTGCAGCAGGGGCTGGCACCGAAGATGGAGTGCTTCCTTCAAGAAATGCCACCTTCCACTGAAGCACTATGTCCATCTCTTGACAAAGGAAGGGAGACAGCTGCATCAGATGGAGCTGTTTCCCACTTGGGTGGTGGCATCAGAGGTAATATTTGTGAAATTTATGGAGCAGGAAAATGGCTAGGTTACAGTGGCATGATGAGAGCACTTCCACCACCAAACAGCCACCCTTTTCCTAATCTGCAGGGCTGGATATAGTGGGGGATCTCAGGGTGTGTTACAGTTTGGGCATGGCCTGTCAGCTGATGCCAAATGCCTTCCTGCAGAGGCTAGGCAGAAGCTGCAGCCAGGCCAGGCTGGGAAACAGCCCTGCAGGGCATGAAAGCAGCAGCGGGGCAGCGAGGCTGCCATGGATCCCTTCCTGCTGTGCCGGGCACGGCGTGTCCAGATGTGCAGCCAAAGCCCCCAGCTGCTGAGTCCCAGGGGAAGCATGAGGGAAATGCACCCACCTTGCCTTCTCTGCAGACGTTCCTTCAGCATTTGCCACACGATTTCTAATGGGTCCTGGAATTTCCTGCCTGCCATGTCTTTGGTCTCTCCTGTCAGAGGACCTGAAGAGAAAGTAGTTCCATTTCCCAGGAATGGACCCCACAAAAGCAGGGCTCAGCCTGAGGGGTCAGCAGGGACACACTACTCACCCCTGCCATGGGAGCTGGCCTTTTGTGCAGCATCCAAGGTAGGAGTTGGTGAGGTCGTCCCTGCAGACACGCCTGTAACACAACAGCCACAGAAGCTTCTGTCACCTGGTTCTTACCAGTCAGTCAAACATTACGCCTTGGTGGGACAGTGAGAACATACCTGCAGAATGCTCAGAGGGCTTCACAACTTCAGAGCGCCAGGCTAATGGAGAATCCTTCCCAGCATCCCAGTCTGGAAGCAAACCAAGATGAGAACTGTTTCCATTGTGTGCCAGGGCTGGCTCTGGCCCTGGGCTGGCGGCAGGGCTCCCGCTCGGGGCTGCTCCTGTGCCTTGGGCCTCTGGGCACTCAGGGCCAGCTCTGCAGCAGCTGCAGCGCCAGGGACGTTGCTCACCAGTCCCGTTTCCCCGGGGCTCTGAACCAGCTCCAGAGGCCTGGAAGCTGAGGCGCCTCCAGCTTTGGCTGCTGCCGGGCCTGGCAAGGGCAGGCCCTGGGGGAAGAGCTGCTGCCACACAGCCCCGGCCAGGCCTGAGCCCGGCACAGCAATTACCTGCTGTGCCTGTGCCCGTGTCTGGCTTTGCCTTCCTTCCTGCAGCAGGGGCTCGCACCGAAGATGGAGTGCTTCCTTCAAGAAATACCACCTTCCACTGAAGCACTATGTCCATCTCTTGACAAAGGAAGGGAGACAGCTGCATCAGATGGAGCTGTTTCCTACTTGGGTGGTGGCATCAGAGGTAATATTTGTGAAATTTATGGAGCAGGAAAATGGCCAGGTTACAGTGGCATGATGAGAGCACTTCCACCACCAAACAGCCACCCTTTTCCTAATCTGCAGGGCTGGATATAGTGGGGGATCTCAGGGTCTCTTACAGTTAGGGCTGCCTGTCAGCTGATGCCAAATAACTTCCGGCAGAGGCTGGGCAGAAGCTGCAGCCAGGCCAGGCTGGGAAACAGCCCTGCAGGGCGTGAAAGCAGCAGCGGGGCAGCAAGGCTGCCATGGATCCCTTCCCACTGTGCCGGGCATGGCGTGACCAGATGTGCAGGCAAAGCCCCCGGCTGCTGACACCCAGGGGAAGCATGAGGGAAATGCACCCACCTTCTCTTGTCTGCAGGGGTTCCTTCAGCTCTTGCCTCATCTGTTTGGATGGTTCCAGGGATATCTTATCTGTTGTATCTTGGATATTCCCTGTTGGAGTACCTTAGAGAAAAATATTTCCATTTGCCAGGAATGGATCCCAGAAAAGCAGGGTTCAGCCTGTGGGGTCAGCAGGGACACACTACTCACCCCTGAGATGGGAGCTGGGCTTGAGTGCAGCATCCAAGGTAGCAGCTGGAGAAGCTGGAGAAGTCTTCCCTGTAGACACATCTGTAACACAACAGCCACAGAAGCTTCTGTCACCTGGTGCCTGCCCGCTTGTCTACAATTCTTCCTTGGTGGCACACTGAGAACATACCTGCAGGAGGCTCCAAGGGCTTCAAAACTTTATTCATCCAAGCTGATGGAGAAGCCTTCCCAGCACCCTCATCTACAATGCAGCACAGATGAGAACATTTTCCACTGTGTGCTGGGATCTCTGTCTGCCACAGGGAACTGGGCACTGCCAGGGAGTCGGGTAAGGCCATGGGAGCCAGATGTGAATAGACATGGCCAAAGCTGCCCAGGGGCCTGGGGAGCTCTGGGCTGGCTCCTGGTCACTCTCCACACTCTTTCCCTGCCCTCAGCAACATCCCTGGGAGGGGTGGCTGCAGCAGTGCAGGGACCTGGAACTCTCCCCCTCACACACAGAAGAAATCCTCCCTAAAGCATGGGGGAAAACTGCAGCAGGCAGTGCCACAGCTATCCATCCTGCCCTCCCTCTGTCCCTCCTGCCCTCCTTCTGTGGGGAAACCCCCCAGATCCCAAGGGCAAACAGCCAGGCCCTCTCAGGACACACTGGAGCCTTGCTCTCCCCCTCTGTCCTTTCCCCACCGTGGGCACCCCGTGCAGTCACTCCCAGGTTTCAGGACATGTCTCCCATGGAGGGACCCCAGCAGGACTGCTCAGTGCCCTGAGCCTGCTCGGGATAATTCCCCTGGGCTGTGCTGCTCTAGTCCAGGCTGTGCCCGCACTGCCAAACAGCAGAGAGGGCAGCTCAAGCCTCAGCAGGGCTCAGGCCCAGAGGCACAGCAATTACCTCCTGTGCCTGTGCCTGCCATGGCCTCCCTTCCTGGAGCTGAGGCTGGCATGCAACCACTGCTTCCTCCGGGAAATGCTTCTTTCTCCGCAGGCTCTCCTTTCATTTCTGGAGAATGGAAAAGAGACAGCTGGATCAGATGAAAACATTCCTGACTGGGAATGGGGAAGGGGACAATTTCAGGAGGCATCACTTGTGAAAGGAATGCATAAGGATCAGAAAACACCCAGGATTTTGGGACAACCCAAGGCTGCTTCCTTCCCCAAACAGCCCCAACATCTGATCTGCCTGGACACCAGGAAATTGCAGGGGATCTGAGGGTGGGCATGGCCTGTGGTGCATTTGGGGCTGTCTGCCAGCTGATGCCAAATGCCTTCCTGCAGAGGCTGGGCAGAAGCTGCAGCCAGGCCAGGCTGGCAAACAGCCCTGCAGGGCGTGAAAGCAGCAGCGGGGCAGCGAGGCTGCCATGGATCCCTTCCTGCTGTGCCGGGCACGACGTGTCCAGATGTGCAGCCAAAGCCCCCGGCTGCTGAGTCCCAGGAGCAGCATGAGGGAAATGCACCCACCTTGTCTTCTCTGCAGACGTTCCTTCAGCATTTGCCACAAGATTTCTAATGGGTCCTGGATTTTCCTGCCTGCCATATCTTTGGTCTCTCCTGTCAGAGGACCTTAAGAGAAAGTAGTTCCATTTCCCAGGAATGGACCCCACAAAAGCAGGGCTCAGCCTGAGGGGTCAGCAGGGACACACTACTCACCCCTGCCATGGGAGCTGGCCTTTTGTGCAGCATCCAAGGTAGGAGTTGGTGAGGTCGTCCCTGCAGACACGCCTGTAACACAACAGCCACAGAAGCTTCTGTCACCTGGTTCTTACCAGTCAGTCAAACATTACGCCTTGGTGGGACAGTGAGAACATACCTGCAGAATGCTCAGAGGGCTTCACAACTTCAGAGCGCCAGGCTAATGGAGAATCCTTCCCAGCATCCCAGTCCGGAAGCAAACCAAGATGAGAACTGTTTCCATTGTGTGCCAGGGCTGGCTCTGGCCCTGGGCTGGCGGCAGGGCTCCCGCTCGGGGCTGCTCCTGTGCCTTGGGCCTCTGGGCACTCAGGGCCAGCTCCGCAGCAGCTGCAGCGCCAGGGACGTTGCTGCACCAGTCCCGTTTCCCCGGGGCTCTGAACCAGCTCCAGAGGCCTGGAAGCCGAGGCGCCTCCAGCTTTGGCTGCTGCCGGGCCGGGCAAGGGCAGGCCCTGGGGGAAGAGCTGCTGCCACACAGCCCCGGCCAGGCCTGAGCCCAGCACAGCAATTACCTGCTGTGCCTGTGCCCGTGTCTGGCTTTGCCTTCCTTCCTGCAGCAGGGGCTGGCACCCAAGATGGAGTACATCCTTCAAGAAATGCCACCTTCCACTGAAGCACTATGTCCATCTCTTGACAAAGGAAGGGAGACAGCTGCATCAGATGGAGCTGTTTCCCACTTGGGTGGTGGCATCAGAGGTAATATTTGTGAAATTTATGGAGCAGGAAAATGGCTAGGTTACAGTGGCATGATGAGAGCACTTCCACCACCAAACAGCCACCCTTTTCCTAATCTGCAGGGCTGGATATAGTGGGGGATCTCAGGGTGTGTTACAGTTTGGGCATGGCCTGTCAGCTGATGCCAAATGCCTTCCTGCAGAGGCTAGGCAGAAGCTGCAGCCAGGCCAGGCTGGGAAACAGCCCTGCAGGGCATGAAAGCAGCAGCGGGGCAGCGAGGCTGCCATGGATCCCTTCCTGCTGTGCCGGGCACGGCGTGTCCAGATGTGCAGCCAAAGCCCCCAGCTGCTGAGTCCCAGGGGAAGCATGAGGGAAATGCACCCACCTTGCCTTCTCTGCAGACGTTCCTTCAGCATTTGCCACACGATTTCTAATGGGTCCTGGAATTTCCTGCCTGCCATGTCTTTGGTCTCTCCTGTCAGAGGACCTGAAGAGAAAGTAGTTCCATTTCCCAGGAATGGACCCCACAAAAGCAGGGCTCAGCCTGAGGGGTCAGCAGGGACACACTACTCACCCCTGCCATGGGAGCTGGCCTTTTGTACAGCATCCAAGGTAGGAGTTGGTGAGGTCGTCCCTGCAGACACGCCTGTAACACAACAGCCACAGAAGCTTCTGTCACCTGGTTCTTACCAGTCAGTCAAACATTACGCCTTGGTGGGACAGTGAGAACATACCTGCAGAATGCTCAGAGGGCTTCACAACTTCAGAGCGCCAGGCTAATGGAGAATCCTTCCCAGCATCCCAGTCTGGAAGCAAACCAAGATGAGAACTGTTTCCATTGTGTGCCAGGGCTGGCTCTGGCCCTGGGCTGGCGGCAGGGCTCCCGCTCGGGGCTGCTCCTGTGCCTTGGGCCTCTGGGCACTCAGGGCCAGCTCTGCAGCAGCTGCAGCGCCAGGGACGTTGCTCACCAGTCCCGTTTCCCCGGGGCTCTGAACCAGCTCCAGAGGCCTGGAAGCCGAGGCGCCTCCAGCTTTGGCTGCTGCCGGGCCTGGCAAGGGCAGGCCCTGGGGGAAGAGCTGCTGCCACACAGCCCCGGCCAGGCCTGAGCCCGGCACAGCAATTACCTCCTGTGCCTGTGCCCGTGTCTGGCTTTGCCTTCCTTCCTGCAGCAGGGGCTCGCACCGAAGATGGAGTGCTTCCTTCAAGAAATACCACCTTCCACTGAAGCACTATGTCCATCTCTTGACAAAGGAAGGGAGACAGCTGCATCAGATGGAGCTGTTTCCTACTTGGGTGGTGGCATCAGAGGTAATATTTGTGAAATTTATGGAGCAGGAAAATGGCCAGGTTACAGTGGCATGATGAGAGCACTTCCACCACCAAACAGCCACCCTTTTCCTAATCTGCAGGGCTGGATATAGTGGGGGATCTCAGGGTCTCTTACAGTTAGGGCTGCCTGTCAGCTGATGCCAAATAACTTCCGGCAGAGGCTGGGCAGAAGCTGCAGCCAGGCCAGGCTGGGAAACAGCCCTGCAGGGCGTGAAAGCAGCAGCGGGGCAGCAAGGCTGCCATGGATCCCTTCCCACTGTGCCGGGCATGGCGTGACCAGATGTGCAGGCAAAGCCCCCGGCTGCTGACACCCAGGGGAAGCATGAGGGAAATGCACCCACCTTCTCTTGTCTGCAGGGGTTCCTTCAGCTCTTGCCTCATCTGTTTGGATGGTTCCAGGGATATCTTATCTGTTGTATCTTGGATATTCCCTGTTGGAGTACCTTAGAGAAAAATATTTCCATTTGCCAGGAATGGATCCCAGAAAAGCAGGGTTCAGCCTGTGGGGTCAGCAGGGACACACTACTCACCCCTGAGATGGGAGCTGGGCTTGAGTGCAGCATCCAAGGTAGCAGCTGGAGAAGCTGGAGAAGTCTTCCCTGTAGACACATCTGTAACACAACAGCCACAGAAGCTTCTGTCACCTGGTGCCTGCCCGCTTGTCTACAATTCTTCCTTGGTGGCACACTGAGAACATACCTGCAGGAGGCTCCAAGGGCTTCAAAACTTTATTCATCCAAGCTGATGGAGAAGCCTTCCCAGCACCCTCATCTACAATGCAGCACAGATGAGAACATTTTCCACTGTGTGCTGGGATCTCTGTCTGCCACAGGGAACTGGGCACTGCCAGGGAGTCGGGTAAGGCCATGGGAGCCAGATGTGAATAGACATGGCCAAAGCTGCCCAGGGGCCTGGGGAGCTCTGGGCTGGCTCCTGGTCACTCTCCACACTCTTTCCCTGCCCTCAGCAACATCCCTGGGAGGGGTGGCTGCAGCAGTGCAGGGACCTGGAACTCTCCCCCTCACACACAGAAGAAATCCTCCCTAAAGCATGGGGGAAAACTGCAGCAGGCAGTGCCACAGCTATCCATCCTGCCCTCCCTCTGTCCCTCCTGCCCTCCTTCTGTGGGGAAACCCCCCAGATCCCAAGGGCAAACAGCCAGGCCCTCTCAGGACACACTGGAGCCTTGCTCTCCCCCTCTGTCCTTTCCCCACCGTGGGCACCCCGTGCAGTCACTCCCAGGTTTCAGGACATGTCTCCCATGGAGGGACCCCAGCAGGACTGCTCAGTGCCCTGAGCCTGCTCGGGATAATTCCCCTGGGCTGTGCTGCTCTAGTCCAGGCTGTGCCCGCACTGCCAAACAGCAGAGAGGGCAGCTCAAGCCTCAGCAGGGCTCAGGCCCAGAGGCACAGCAATTACCTCCTGTGCCTGTGCCTGCCATGGCCTCCCTTCCTGGAGCTGAGGCTGGCATGCAACCACTGCTTCCTCCGGGAAATGCTTCTTTCTCCGCAGGCTCTCCTTTCATTTCTGGAGAATGGAAAAGAGACAGCTGGATCAGATGAAAACATTCCTGACTGGGAATGGGGAAGGGGACAATTTCAGGAGGCATCACTTGTGAAAGGAATGCATAAGGATCAGAAAACACCCAGGATTTTGGGACAACCCAAGGCTGCTTCCTTCCCCAAACAGCCCCAACATCTGATCTGCCTGGACACCAGGAAATTGCAGGGCATCTGAGGGTGGGCATGGCCTGTGGTGCATTTGGGGCTGTCTGCCAGCTGATGCCAAATGCCTTCCTGCAGAGGCTGGGCAGAAGCTGCAGCCAGGCCAGGCTGGCAAACAGCCCTGCAGGGCGTGAAAGCAGCAGCGGGGCAGCGAGGCTGCCATGGATCCCTTCCTGCTGTGCCGGGCACGACGTGTCCAGATGTGCAGCCAAAGCCCCCAGCTGCTGAGTCCCAGGGGAAGCATGAGGGAAATGCACCCACCTTGTCTTCTCTGCAGACGTTCCTTCAGCATTTGCCACAAGATTTCTAATGGGTCCTGGATTTTCCTGCCTGCCATATCTTTGGTCTCTCCTGTCAGAGGACCTTAAGAGAAAGTAGTTCCATTTCCCAGGAATGGACCCCACAAAAGCAGGGCTCAGCCTGAGGGGTCAGCAGGGACACACTACTCACCCCTGCCATGGGAGCTGGCCTTTTGTGCAGCATCCAAGGTAGGAGTTGGTGAGGTCGTCCCTGCAGACACGCCTGTAACACAACAGCCACAGAAGCTTCTGTCACCTGGTTCTTACCAGTCAGTCAAACATTACGCCTTGGTGGGACAGTGAGAACATACCTGCAGAATGCTCAGAGGGCTTCACAACTTCAGAGCGCCAGGCTAATGGAGAATCCTTCCCAGCATCCCAGTCCGGAAGCAAACCAAGATGAGAACTGTTTCCATTGTGTGCCAGGGCTGGCTCTGGCCCTGGGCTGGCGGCAGGGCTCCCGCTCGGGGCTGCTCCTGTGCCTTGGGCCTCTGGGCACTCAGGGCCAGCTCCGCAGCAGCTGCAGCGCCAGGGACGTTGCTGCACCAGTCCCGTTTCCCCGGGGCTCTGAACCAGCTCCAGAGGCCTGGAAGCCGAGGCGCCTCCAGCTTTGGCTGCTGCCGGGCCGGGCAAGGGCAGGCCCTGGGGGAAGAGCTGCTGCCACACAGCCCCGGCCAGGCCTGAGCCCAGCACAGCAATTACCTGCTGTGCCTGTGCCCGTGTCTGCCATCGCCTTCCTTCCTGCAGCAGGGGCTGGCACCCAAGATGGAGTACATCCTTCAAGAAATGCCACCTTCCACTGAAGCACTATGTCCATCTCTTGACAAAGGAAGGGAGACAGCTGCATCAGATGGAGCTGTTTCCCACTTGGGTGGTGGCATCAGAGGTAATATTTGTGAAATTTATGGAGCAGGAAAATGGCTAGGATACAGTGGCATGATAAGAGCACTTCCACCACCAAACAGCCACCCTTTTCCTAATCTGCAGGGCTGGATATAGTGGGGGATCTCAGGGTGTGTTACAGTTTGGGCATGGCCTGTCAGCTGATGCCAAATGCCTTCCTGCAGAGGCTAGGCAGAAGCTGCAGCCAGGCCAGGCTGGGAAACAGCCCTGCAGGGCGTGAAAGCAGCAGCGGGGCAGCGAGGCTGCCATGGATCCCTTCCCACTGTGCCGGGCATGGCGTGTCCAGAAGTGCAGCCAAAGCCCCCAGCTGCTGAGTTCCAGGGGAAGCATGAGGGAAATGCACCCACCTTCTCTTGTCTGCAGGGGTTCCTTCAGCTCTTGCCTCATCTGTTTGGATGGTTCCAGGGATATCTTATCTGTTGTATCTTGGATTTTCCCTGTTGGAGTACCTTAGAGAAAAATATTTCCATTTCCCAGGAATGGATCCCAGAAAAGCAGGGTTCAGCCTGTGGGGTCAGCAGGGACACACTACTCACCCCTGAGATGGGAGCTGGGCTTGAGTGCAGCATCCAAGGTAGCAGCTGGAGAAGCTGGAGAAGTCTTCCCTGTAGACACATCTGTAACACAACAGCCACAGAAGCTTCTGTCACCTGGTGCCTGCCCGCTTGTCTACAATTCTTCCTTGGTGGCACACTGAGAACATACCTGCAGGAGGCTCCAAGGCCTTCAAAACTTTATTCATCCAAGCTGATGGAGAAGCCTTCCCAGCACCCTCATCTACAATGCAGCACAGATGAGAACATTTTCCAGTGTGTGCTGGGATCTCTTTCTGCCACAGGGAACTGGGCACTGCCAGGGAGTCGGGTAAGGCCATGGCAGCCAGATGTGAATAGACATGGCCAAAGCTGCCCAGGGGCCTGGGGAGCTCTGGGCTGGCTCCTGGTCACTCTCCACACTCTTTCCCTGCCCTCAGCAACATCCCTGGGAGGGGTGGCTGCAGCAGTGCAGGGACCTGGGACTCTCCCTCTCACACACAGAAGAAATCCTCCCTAAAGCATGGGGGAAAACTGCAGCAGGCAGTGCCACAGCTATCCATCCTGCCCTCCCTCTGTCCCTCCTGCCCTCCTTCTGTGGGGAAACCCCCCAGATCCCAAGGGCAAACAGCCAGGCCCTCTCAGGACACACTGCAGCCTTGCTCTCCCCCTCTGTCCTTTCCCCACCGTGGGCACCCCGTGCAGTCACTCCCAGGTTTCAGGACATGTCTCCCATGGAGGGACCCCAGCAGGACTGCTCAGTGCCCTGAGCCTGCTCGGGATAATTCCCCTGGGCTGTGCTGCTCTAGTCCAGGCTGTGCCCGCACTGCCAAACAGCAGAGAGGGCAGCTCAAGCCTCAGCAGGGTTCAGGCCCAGAGGCACAGCAATTACCTCCTGTGCCTGTGCCTGGCATGGCCTCCCTTCCTGGAGCTGAGGCTGGCATGCAACCACTGCTTCCTCCGGGAAATGCTTCTTTCTCCGCAGGCTCTCCTTTCATTTCTGGAGAATGGAAAAGAGACAGCTGGATCAGATGAAAACATTCCTGACTGGGAATGGGGAAGGGGACAATTTCAGGAGGCATCACTTGTGAAAGGAATGCATAAGGATCAGAAAACACCCAGGATTTTGGGACAACCCAAGGCTGCTTCCTTCCCCAAACAGCCCCAACATCTGATCTGCCTGGACACCAGGAAATTGCAGGGCATCTGAGGGTGGGCATGGCCTGTGGTGCATTTGGGGCTGTCTGCCAGCTGATGCCAAATGCCTTCCTGCAGAGGCTGGGCAGAAGCTGCAGCCAGGCCAGGCTGGGAAACAGCCCTGCAGGGCGTGAAAGCAGCAGCGGGGCAGCGAGGCTGCCATGGATCCCTTCCTGCTGTGCCGGGCACGGCGTGTCCAGATTTGCAGCCAAAGCCCCTGGCTGCTGAGTCCCAGGAGCAGCATGAGGGAAATGCACCCACCTTGTCTTCTCTGCAGACGTTCCTTCAGCATTTGCCACAAGATTTCTAATGGGTCCTGGATTTTCCTGCCTGCCATATCTTTGGTCTCTCCTGTCAGAGGACCTTAAGAGAAAGTAGTTCCATTTCCCAGGAATGGACCCCACAAAAGCAGGGCTCAGCCTGAGGGGTCAGCAGGGACACACTACTCACCCCTGCCATGGGAGCTGGCCTTTTGTGCAGCATCCAAGGTAGGAGTTGGTGAGGTCGTCCCTGCAGACACGCCTGTAACACAACAGCCACAGAAGCTTCTGTCACCTGGTTCTTACCAGTCAGTCAAACATTACGCCTTGGTGGGACAGTGAGAACATACCTGCAGAATGCTCAGAGGGCTTCACAACTTCAGAGCGCCAGGCTAATGGAGAATCCTTCCCAGCATCCCAGTCTGGAAGCAAACCAAGATGAGAACTGTTTCCATTGTGTGCCAGGGCTGGCTCTGGCCCTGGGCTGGCGGCAGGGCTCCCGCTCGGGGCTGCTCCTGTGCCTTGGGCCTCTGGGCACTCAGGGCCAGCTCCGCAGCAGCTGCAGCGCCAGGGACGTTGCTGCACCAGTCCCGTTTCCCCGGGGCTCTGAACCAGCTCCAGAGGCCTGGAAGCCGAGGCGCCTCCAGCTTTGGCTGCTGCCGGGCCGGGCAAGGGCAGGCCCTGGGGGAAGAGCTGCTGCCACACAGCCCCGGCCAGGCCTGAGCCCGGCACAGCAAGTACCTGCTGTGCCTGTGCCCGTGTCTGCCATCGCCTTCCTTCCTGCAGCAGGGGCTGGCACCCAAGATGGAGTACATCCTTCAAGAAATGCCACCTTCCACTGAAGCACTATGTCCATCTCTTGACAAAGGAAGGGAGACAGCTGCATCAGATGGAGCTGTTTCCCACTTGGGTGGTGGCATCAGAGGTAATATTTGTGAAATTTATGGAGCAGGAAAATGGCTAGGATACAGTGGCATGATAAGAGCACTTCCACCACCAAACAGCCACCCTTTTCCTAATCTGCAGGGCTGGATATAGTGGGGGATCTCAGGGTGTGTTACAGTTTGGGCATGGCCTGTCAGCTGATGCCAAATGCCTTCCTGCAGAGGCTAGGCAGAAGCTGCAGCCAGGCCAGGCTGGGAAACAGCCCTGCAGGGCGTGAAAGCAGCAGCGGGGCAGCGAGGCTGCCATGGATCCCTTCCCACTGTGCCGGGCATGGCGTGTCCAGAAGTGCAGCCAAAGCCCCCAGCTGCTGAGTTCCAGGGGAAGCATGAGGGAAATGCACCCACCTTCTCTTGTCTGCAGGGGTTCCTTCAGCTCTTGCCTCATCTGTTTGGATGGTTCCAGGGATATCTTATCTGTTGTATCTTGGATTTTCCCTGTTGGAGTACCTTAGAGAAAAATATTTCCATTTCCCAGGAATGGATCCCAGAAAAGCAGGGTTCAGCCTGTGGGGTCAGCAGGGACACACTACTCACCCCTGAGATGGGAGCTGGGCTTGAGTGCAGCATCCAAGGTAGCAGCTGGAGAAGCTGGAGAAGTCTTCCCTGTAGACACATCTGTAACACAACAGCCACAGAAGCTTCTGTCACCTGGTGCCTGCCCGCTTGTCTACAATTCTTCCTTGGTGGCACACTGAGAACATACCTGCAGGAGGCTCCAAGGCCTTCAAAACTTTATTCATCCAAGCTGATGGAGAAGCCTTCCCAGCACCCTCATCTACAATGCAGCACAGATGAGAACATTTTCCAGTGTGTGCTGGGATCTCTTTCTGCCACAGGGAACTGGGCACTGCCAGGGAGTCGGGTAAGGCCATGGCAGCCAGATGTGAATAGACATGGCCAAAGCTGCCCAGGGGCCTGGGGAGCTCTGGGCTGGCTCCTGGTCACTCTCCACACTCTTTCCCTGCCCTCAGCAACATCCCTGGGAGGGGTGGCTGCAGCAGTGCAGGGACCTGGGACTCTCCCTCTCACACACAGAAGAAATCCTCCCTAAAGCATGGGGGAAAACTGCAGCAGGCAGTGCCACAGCTATCCATCCTGCCCTCCCTCTGTCCCTCCTGCCCTCCTTCTGTGGGGAAACCCCCCAGATCCCAAGGGCAAACAGCCAGGCCCTCTCAGGACACACTGCAGCCTTGCTCTCCCCCTCTGTCCTTTCCCCACCGTGGGCACCCCGTGCAGTCACTCCCAGGTTTCAGGACATGTCTCCCATGGAGGGACCCCAGCAGGACTGCTCAGTGCCCTGAGCCTGCTCGGGATAATTCCCCTGGGCTGTGCTGCTCTAGTCCAGGCTGTGCCCGCACTGCCAAGCAGCAGAGAGGGCAGCTCAAGCCTCAGCAGGGTTCAGGCCCAGAGGCACAGCAATTACCTCCTGTGCCTGTGCCTGGCATGGCCTCCCTTCCTGGAGCTGAGGCTGGCATGCAACCACTGCTTCCTCCGGGAAATGCTTCTTTCTCCGCAGGCTCTCCTTTCATTTCTGGAGAATGGAAAAGAGACAGCTGGATCAGATGAAAACATTCCTGACTGGGAATGGGGAAGGGGACAATTTCAGGAGGCATCACTTGTGAAAGGAATGCATAAGGATCAGAAAACACCCAGGATTTTGGGACAACCCAAGGCTGCTTCCTTCCCCAAACAGCCCCAACATCTGATCTGCCTGGACACCAGGAAATTGCAGGGCATCTGAGGGTGGGCATGGCCTGTGGTGCATTTGGGGCTGTCTGCCAGCTGATGCCAAATGCCTTCCTGCAGAGGCTGGGCAGAAGCTGCAGCCAGGCCAGGCTGGGAAACAGCCCTGCAGGGCGTGAAAGCAGCAGCGGGGCAGCGAGGCTGCCATGGATCCCTTCCTGCTGTGCCGGGCACGGCGTGTCCAGATTTGCAGCCAAAGCCCCTGGCTGCTGAGTCCCAGGAGCAGCATGAGGGAAATGCACCCACCTTGTCTTCTCTGCAGACGTTCCTTCAGCATTTGCCACAAGATTTCTAATGGGTCCTGGATTTTCCTGCCTGCCATATCTTTGGTCTCTCCTGTCAGAGGACCTTAAGAGAAAGTAGTTCCATTTCCCAGGAATGGACCCCACAAAAGCAGGGCTCAGCCTGAGGGGTCAGCAGGGACACACTACTCACCCCTGCCATGGGAGCTGGCCTTTTGTGCAGCATCCAAGGTAGGAGTTGGTGAGGTCGTCCCTGCAGACACGCCTGTAACACAACAGCCACAGAAGCTTCTGTCACCTGGTTCTTACCAGTCAGTCAAACATTACGCCTTGGTGGGACAGTGAGAACATACCTGCAGAATGCTCAGAGGGCTTCACAACTTCAGAGCGCCAGGCTAATGGAGAATCCTTCCCAGCATCCCAGTCTGGAAGCAAACCAAGATGAGAACTGTTTCCATTGTGTGCCAGGGCTGGCTCTGGCCCTGGGCTGGCGGCAGGGCTCCCGCTCGGGGCTGCTCCTGTGCCTTGGGCCTCTGGGCACTCAGGGCCAGCTCCGCAGCAGCTGCAGCGCCAGGGACGTTGCTGCACCAGTCCCGTTTCCCCGGGGCTCTGAACCAGCTCCAGAGGCCTGGAAGCCGAGGCGCCTCCAGCTTTGGCTGCTGCCGGGCCGGGCAAGGGCAGGCCCTGGGGGAAGAGCTGCTGCCACACAGCCCCGGCCAGGCCTGAGCCCAGCACAGCAATTACCTGCTGTGCCTGTGCCCGTGTCTGCCATCGCCTTCCTTCCTGCAGCAGGGGCTGGCACCCAAGATGGAGTACATCCTTCAAGAAATGCCACCTTCCACTGAAGCACTATGTCCATCTCTTGACAAAGGAAGGGAGACAGCTGCATCAGATGGAGCTGTTTCCCACTTGGGTGGTGGCATCAGAGGTAATATTTGTGAAATTTATGGAGCAGGAAAATGGCTAGGATACAGTGGCATGATAAGAGCACTTCCACCACCAAACAGCCACCCTTTTCCTAATCTGCAGGGCTGGATATAGTGGGGGATCTCAGGGTGTGTTACAGTTTGGGCATGGCCTGTCAGCTGATGCCAAATGCCTTCCTGCAGAGGCTAGGCAGAAGCTGCAGCCAGGCCAGGCTGGGAAACAGCCCTGCAGGGCGTGAAAGCAGCAGCGGGGCAGCGAGGCTGCCATGGATCCCTTCCCACTGTGCCGGGCATGGCGTGTCCAGAAGTGCAGCCAAAGCCCCCAGCTGCTGAGTTCCAGGGGAAGCATGAGGGAAATGCACCCACCTTCTCTTGTCTGCAGGGGTTCCTTCAGCTCTTGCCTCATCTGTTTGGATGGTTCCAGGGATATCTTATCTGTTGTATCTTGGATTTTCCCTGTTGGAGTACCTTAGAGAAAAATATTTCCATTTCCCAGGAATGGATCCCAGAAAAGCAGGGTTCAGCCTGTGGGGTCAGCAGGGACACACTACTCACCCCTGAGATGGGAGCTGGGCTTGAGTGCAGCATCCAAGGTAGCAGCTGGAGAAGCTGGAGAAGTCTTCCCTGTAGACACATCTGTAACACAACAGCCACAGAAGCTTCTGTCACCTGGTGCCTGCCCGCTTGTCTACAATTCTTCCTTGGTGGCACACTGAGAACATACCTGCAGGAGGCTCCAAGGCCTTCAAAACTTTATTCATCCAAGCTGATGGAGAAGCCTTCCCAGCACCCTCATCTACAATGCAGCACAGATGAGAACATTTTCCAGTGTGTGCTGGGATCTCTTTCTGCCACAGGGAACTGGGCACTGCCAGGGAGTCGGGTAAGGCCATGGCAGCCAGATGTGAATAGACATGGCCAAAGCTGCCCAGGGGCCTGGGGAGCTCTGGGCTGGCTCCTGGTCACTCTCCACACTCTTTCCCTGCCCTCAGCAACATCCCTGGGAGGGGTGGCTGCAGCAGTGCAGGGACCTGGGACTCTCCCTCTCACACACAGAAGAAATCCTCCCTAAAGCATGGGGGAAAACTGCAGCAGGCAGTGCCACAGCTATCCATCCTGCCCTCCCTCTGTCCCTCCTGCCCTCCTTCTGTGGGGAAACCCCCCAGATCCCAAGGGCAAACAGCCAGGCCCTCTCAGGACACACTGGAGCCTTGCTCTCCCCCTCTGTCCTTTCCCCACCGTGGGCACCCCGTGCAGTCACTCCCAGGTTTCAGGACATGTCTCCCATGGAGGGACCCCAGCAGGACTGCTCAGTGCCCTGAGCCTGCTCGGGATAATTCCCCTGGGCTGTGCTGCTCTAGTCCAGGCTGTGCCCGCACTGCCAAGCAGCAGAGAGGGCAGCTCAAGCCTCAGCAGGGCTCAGGCCCAGAGGCACAGCAATTACCTCCTGTGCCTGTGCCTGGCATGGCCTCCCTTCCTGGAGCTGAGGCTGGCATGCAACCACTGCTTCCTCCGGGAAATGCTTCTTTCTCCGCAGGCTCTCCTTTCATTTCTGGAGAATGGAAAAGAGACAGCTGGATCAGATGAAAACATTCCTGACTGGGAATGGGGAAGGGGACAATTTCAGGAGGCATCACTTGTGAAAGGAATGCATAAGGATCAGAAAACACCCAGGATTTTGGGACAACCCAAGGCTGCTTCCTTCCCCAAACAGCCCCAACATCTGATCTGCCTGGACACCAGGAAATTGCAGGGCATCTGAGGGTGGGCATGGCCTGTGGTGCATTTGGGGCTGTCTGCCAGCTGATGCCAAATGCCTTCCTGCAGAGGCTGGGCAGAAGCTGCAGCCAGGCCAGGCTGGGAAACAGCCCTGCAGGGCGTGAAAGCAGCAGCGGGGCAGCGAGGCTGCCATGGATCCCTTCCTGCTGTGCCGGGCACGGCGTGTCCAGATTTGCAGCCAAAGCCCCTGGCTGCTGAGTCCCAGGAGCAGCATGAGGGAAATGCACCCACCTTGTCTTCTCTGCAGACGTTCCTTCAGCATTTGCCACATGATTTCTAATGGGCCCTGGAATTTCCTGCCTGCCATGTCTTTGGTCTCTCCTGTCAGAGGACCTTAAGAGAAAGTAGTTCCATTTCCCAGGAATGGACCCCACAAAAGCAGGGCTCAGCCTGAGGGGTCAGCAGGGACACACTACTCACCCCTGCCATGGGAGCTGGCCTTTTGTGCAGCATCCAAGGTAGGAGTTGGTGAGGTCGTCCCTGCAGACACGCCTGTAACACAACAGCCACAGAAGCTTCTGTCACCTGGTTCTTACCAGTCAGTCAAACATTACGCCTTGGTGGGACAGTGAGAACATACCTGCAGAATGCTCAGAGGGCTTCACAACTTCAGAGCGCCAGGCTAATGGAGAATCCTTCCCAGCATCCCAGTCCGGAAGCAAACCAAGATGAGAACTGTTTCCATTGTGTGCCAGGGCTGGCTCTGGCCCTGGGCTGGCGGCAGGGTTCCCGCTCGGGGCTGCTCCTGTGCCTTGGGCCTCTGGGCACTCAGGGCCAGCTCCGCAGCAGCTGCAGCGCCAGGGACGTTGCTGCACCAGTTCCCGTTTCCCTGAACCAGCTCCAGAGGCCTGGAAACCGAGGCGCCTCCAGCTTTGGCTGCTGCCGGGCCGGGCAAGGGCAGGCCCTGGGGGAAGAGCTGCTGCCACACAGCCCCGGCCAGGCCTGAGCCCGGCACAGCAATTACCTGCTGTGCCTGTGCCCGTGTCTGGCTTTGCCTTCCTTCCTGCAGCAGGGGCTGGCACCGAAGATGGAGTGCTTCCTTCAAGAAATGCCACCTTCCACTGAAGCACTATGTCCATCTCTTGACAAAGGAAGGGAGACAGCTGCATCAGATGGAGCTGTTTCCCACTTGGGTGGTGGCATCAGAGGTAATATTTGTGAAATTTATGGAGCAGGAAAATGGCCAGGTTACAGTGGCATGATGAGAGCACTTCCACCACCAAACAGCCACCCTTTTCCTAATCTGCAGGGCTGGATATAGTGGGGGATCTCAGGGTGTGTTACAGTTTGGGCATGGCCTGTCAGCTGATGCCAAATGCCTTCCTGCAGAGGCTAGGCAGAAGCTGCAGCCAGGCCAGGCTGGGAAACAGCCCTGCAGGGCGTGAAAGCAGCAGCGGGGCAGCGAGGCTGCCATGGATCCCTTCCTGCTGTGCCGGGCACGACGTGTCCAGAAGTGCAGCCAAAGCCCCCGGCTGCTGAGTCCCAGGAGCAGCATGAGGGAAATGCACCCACCTTCTCTTGTCTGCAGGGGTTCCTTCAGCTCTTGCCTCATCTGTTTGGATGGTTCCAGGGATATCTTATCTGTTGTATCTTGGATTTTCCCTGTTGGAGTACCTTAGAGAAAAATATTTCCATTTCCCAGGAATGGATCCCAGAAAAGCAGGGTTCAGCCTGTGGGGTCAGCAGCGACACACTACTCACCCCTGAGATGGGAGCTGGGCTTGAGTGCAGCATCCAAGGTAGCAGCTGGAGAAGCTGGAGAAGTCTTCCCTGTAGACACATCTGTAACACAACAGCCACAGAAGCTTCTGTCACCTGGTGCCTGCCCGCTTGTCTACAATTCTTCCTTGGTGGCACACTGAGAACATACCTGCAGGAGGCTCCAAGGCCTTCAAAACTTTATTCATCCAAGCTGATGGAGAAGCCTTCCCAGCACCCTCATCTACAATGCAGCACAGATGAGAACATTTTCCAGTGTGTGCTGGGATCTCTTTCTGCCACAGGGAACTGGGCACTGCCAGGGAGTCGGGTAAGGCCATGGCAGCCAGATGTGAATAGACATGGCCAAAGCTGCCCAGGGGCCTGGGGAGCTCTGGGCTGGCTCCTGGTCACTCTCCACACTCTTTCCCTGCCCTCAGCAACATCCCTGGGAGGCGTGGCTGCAGCAGTGCAGGGACCTGGAACTCTCCCCCTCACACACAGAAGAAATCCTCCCTAAAGCATGGGGGAAAACTGCAGCAGGCAGTGCCACAGATATCCATCCTGCCCTCCCTCTGTCCCTCCTGCCCTCCTTCTGTGGGGAAACCCCCCGGATCCCAAGGGCAAACAGCCTGGCCCTCTCAGGACACACTGGAGCCTTGCTCTCCCCCTCTGTCCTTTCCCCACCGTGGGCACCCCGTGCAGTCGCTGCCAGGTTTCAGGACATGTCTCCCATGGAGGGACCCCAGCAGGACTGCTCAGTGCCCTGAGCCTGCTCGGGATAATTCCCCTGGGCTGTGCTGCTCTAGTCCAGGCTGTGCCCGCACTGCCAAACAGCAGAGAGGGCAGCTCAAGCCTCAGCAGGGCTCAGGCCCAGAGGCACAGCAATTACCTCCTGTGCCTGTGCCTGGCATGGCCTCCCTTCCTGGAGCTGAGGCTGGCATGCAACCACTGCTTCCTCCGGGAAATGCTTCTTTCTCCGCAGGCTCTCCTTTCATTTCTGGAGAATGGAAAAGAGACAGCTGGATCAGATGAAAACATTCCTGACTGGGAATGGGGAAGGGGACAATTTCAGGAGGCATCACTTGTGAAAGGAATGCATAAGGATCAGAAAACACCCAGGATTTTGGGACAACCCAAGGCTGCTTCCTTCCCCAAACAGCCCCAACATCTGATCTGCCTGGACACCAGGAAATTGCAGGGCATCTGAGGGTGGGCATGGCCTGTGGTGCATTTGGGGCTGTCTGCCAGCTGATGCCAAATGCCTTCCTGCAGAGGCTGGGCAGAAGCTGCAACCAGGCCAGGCTGGGAAACAGCCCTGCAGGGCGTGAAAGCAGCAGCGGGGCAGCAAGGCTGCCATGGATCCCTTCCTGCTGTGCCGGGCACGGCGTGTCCAGATTTGCAGCCAAAGCCCCTGGCTGCTGAGTCCCAGGAGCAGCATGAGGGAAATGCACCCACCTTGTCTTCTCTGCAGACGTTCCTTCAGCATTTGCCACATGATTTCTAATGGGTCCTGGAATTTCCTGCCTGCCATGTCTTTGGTCTCTCCTGTCAGAGGACCTTAAGAGAAAGTAGTTCCATTTCCCAGGAATGGACCCCACAAAAGCAGGGCTCAGCCTGAGGGGTCAGCAGGGACACACTACTCACCCCTGCCATGGGAGCTGGCCTTTTGTGCAGCATCCAAGGTAGGAGTTGGTGAGGTCGTCCCTGCAGACACGCCTGTAACACAACAGCCACAGAAGCTTCTGTCACCTGGTTCTTACCAGTCAGTCAAACATTACGCCTTGGTGGGACAGTGAGAACATACCTGCAGAATGCTCAGAGGGCTTCACAACTTCAGAGCGCCAGGCTAATGGAGAATCCTTCCCAGCATCCCAGTCCGGAAGCAAACCAAGATGAGAACTGTTTCCATTGTGTGCCAGGGCTGGCTCTGGCCCTGGGCTGGCGGCAGGGCTCCCGCTCGGGGCTGCTCCTGTGCCTTGGGCCTCTGGGCACTCAGGGCCAGCTCCGCAGCAGCTGCAGCGCCAGGGACGTTGCTGCACCAGTCCTGTTTCCACGGGGCTCTGAACCAGCTCCAGAGGCCTGGAAGCCGAGGCGCCTCCAGCTTTGGCTGCTGCCGGGCCGGGCAAGGGCAGGCCCTGGGGGAAGAGCTGCTGCCACACAGCCCCGGCCAGGGCTGAGCCCGGCACAGCAATTACCTCCTGTGCCTGTGCCCGTGTCTGGCTTTGCCTTCCTTCCTGCAGCAGGGGCTGGCACCGAAGATGGAGTGCTTCCTTCAAGAAATGCCACCTTCCACTGAAGCACTATGTCCATCTCTTGACAAAGGAAGGGAGACAGCTGCATCAGATGGAGCTGTTTCCCACTTGGGTGGTGGCATCAGAGGTAATATTTGTGAAATTTATGGAGCAGGAAAATGGCTAGGTTACAGTGGCATGATGAGAGCACTTCCACCACCAAACAGCCACCCTTTTCCTAATCTGCAGGGCTGGATATAGTGGGGGATCTCAGGGTGTGTTACAGTTTGGGCATGGCCTGTCAGCTGATGCCAAATAACTTCCTGCAGAGGCTGGGCAGAAGCTGCAGCAAGGCCAGGCTGGGAAACAGCCCTGCAGGGCGTGAAAGCAGCAGCGGGGCAGCGAGGCTGCCATGGATCCCTTCCCGCTGTGCTGGGCATGGCGTGTCCAGATGTGCAGCCAAAGCCCCCGGCTGCTGAGTCCCAGGGGAAGCATGAGGGAAATGCACCCACCTTCTCTTGTCTGCAGGGGTTCCTTCAGCTCTTGCCTCATCTGTTTGGATGGTTCCAGGGATATCTTATCTGTTGTATCTTGGATTTTCCCTGTTGGAGTACCTTAGAGAAAAATATTTCCATTTCCCAGGAATGGATCCCAGAAAAGCAGGGTTCAGCCTGTGGGGTCAGCAGCGACACACTACTCACCCCTGAGATGGGAGCTGGGCTTGAGTGCAGCATCCAAGGTAGCAGCTGGAGAAGCTGGAGAAGTCTTCCCTGTAGACACATCTGTAACACAACAGCCACAGAAGCTTCTGTCACCTGGTGCCTGCCCGCTTGTCTACAATTCTTCCTTGGTGGCACACTGAGAACATACCTGCAGGAGGCTCCAAGGGCTTCAAAACTTTATTCATCCAAGCTGATGGAGAAGCCTTCCCAGCACCCTCATCTACAATGCAGCACAGATGAGAACATTTTCCAGTGTGTGCTGGGATCTCTTTCTGCCACAGGGAACTGGGCACTGCCAGGGAGTCGGGTAAGGCCATGGCAGCCAGATGTGAATAGACATGGCCAAAGCTGCCCAGGGGCCTGGGGAGCTCTGGGCTGGCTCCTGGTCACTCTCCACACTCTTTCCCTGCCCTCAGCAACATCCCTGGGAGGCGTGGCTGCAGCAGTGCAGGGACCTGGAACTCTCCCCCTCACACACAGAAGAAATCCTCCCTAAAGCATGGGGGAAAACTGCAGCAGGCAGTGCCACAGCTATCCATCCTGCCCTCCCTCTGTCCCTCCTGCCCTCCTTCTGTGGGGAAACCCCCCGGATCCCAAGGGCAAACAGCCTGGCCCTCTCAGGACACACTGGAGCCTTGCTCTCCCCCTCTGTCCTTTCCCCACCGTGGGCACCCCGTGCAGTCGCTGCCAGGTTTCAGGACATGTCTCCCATGGAGGGACCCCAGCAGGACTGCTCAGTGCCCTGAGCCTGCTCGGGATAATTCCCCTGGGCTGTGCTGCTCTAGTCCAGGCTGTGCCCGCACTGCCAAACAGCAGAGAGGGCAGCTCAAGCCTCAGCAGGGCTCAGGCCCAGAGGCACAGCAATTACCTCCTGTGCCTGTGCCTGGCATGGCCTCCCTTCCTGGAGCTGAGGCTGGCATGCAACCACTGCTTCCTCCGGGAAATGCTTCTTTCTCCGCAGGCTCTCCTTTCATTTCTGGAGAATGGAAAAGAGACAGCTGGATCAGATGAAAACATTCCTGACTGGGAATGGGGAAGGGGACAATTTCAGGAGGCATCACTTGTGAAAGGAATGCATAAGGATCAGAAAACACCCAGGATTTTGGGACAACCCAAGGCTGCTTCCTTCCCCAAACAGCCCCAACATCTGATCTGCCTGGACACCAGGAAATTGCAGGGCATCTGAGGGTGGGCATGGCCTGTGGTGCATTTGGGGCTGTCTGCCAGCTGATGCCAAATGCCTTCCTGCAGAGGCTGGGCAGAAGCTGCAACCAGGCCAGGCTGGGAAACAGCCCTGCAGGGCGTGAAAGCAGCAGCGGGGCAGCAAGGCTGCCATGGATCCCTTCCTGCTGTGCCGGGCACGGCGTGTCCAGATTTGCAGCCAAAGCCCCTGGCTGCTGAGTCCCAGGAGCAGCATGAGGGAAATGCACCCACCTTGTCTTCTCTGCAGACGTTCCTTCAGCATTTGCCACATGATTTCTAATGGGTCCTGGAATTTCCTGCCTGCCATGTCTTTGGTCTCTCCTGTCAGAGGACCTTAAGAGAAAGTAGTTCCATTTCCCAGGAATGGACCCCACAAAAGCAGGGCTCAGCCTGAGGGGTCAGCAGGGACACACTACTCACCCCTGCCATGGGAGCTGGCCTTTTGTGCAGCATCCAAGGTAGGAGTTGGTGAGGTCGTCCCTGCAGACACGCCTGTAACACAACATCCGCAGAAGCTTCTGTCACCTGGTTCTTACCAGTCAGTCAAACATTACGCCTTGGTGGGACAGTGAGAACATACCTGCAGAATGCTCAGAGGGCTTCACAACTTCAGAGCGCCAGGCTAATGGAGAATCCTTCCCAGCATCCCAGTCTGGAAGCAAACCAAGATGAGAACTGTTTCCATTGTGTGCCAGGGCTGGCTCTGGCCCTGGGCTGGCGGCAGGGCTCCCGCTCGGGGCTGCTCCTGTGCCTTGGGCCTCTGGGCACTCAGGGCCAGCTCCGCAGCAGCTGCAGCGCCAGGGACGTTGCTGCACCAGTCCTGTTTCCACGGGGCTCTGAACCAGCTCCAGAGGCCTGGAAGCCGAGGCGCCTCCAGCTTTGGCTGCTGCCGGGCCGGGCAAGGGCAGGCCCTGGGGGAAGAGCTGCTGCCACACAGCCCCGGCCAGGGCTGAGCCCGGCACAGCAATTACCTGCTGTGCCTGTGCCCGTGTCTGGCTTTGCCTTCCTTCCTGCAGCAGGGGCTGGCACCGAAGATGGAGTGCTTCCTTCAAGAAATGCCACCTTCCACTGAAGCACTATGTCCATCTCTTGACAAAGGAAGGGAGACAGCTGCATCAGATGGAGCTGTTTCCCACTTGGGTGGTGGCATCAGAGGTAATATTTGTGAAATTTATGGAGCAGGAAAATGGCTAGGTTACAGTGGCATGATGAGAGCACTTCCACCACCAAACAGCCACCCTTTTCCTAATCTGCAGGGCTGGATATAGTGGGGGATCTCAGGGTGTGTTACAGTTTGGGCATGGCCTGTCAGCTGATGCCAAATAACTTCCTGCAGAGGCTGGGCAGAAGCTGCAGCAAGGCCAGGCTGGGAAACAGCCCTGCAGGGCGTGAAAGCAGCAGCGGGGCAGCGAGGCTGCCATGGATCCCTTCCTGCTGTGCCGGGCACGGCGTGTCCAGATGTGCAGCCAAAGCCCCCGGCTGCTGAGTCCCAGGAGCAGCATGAGGGAAATGCACCCACCTTCTCTTCTCTGCAGACGTTCCTTCAGCATTTGCCACATGATTTCTAATGGGTCCTGGAATTTCCTGCCTGCCATGTCTTTGGTCTTTCCTGTCAGAGGACCTTAAGAGAAAGTAGTTCCATTTCCCAGGAATGGACCCCACAAAAGCAGGGCTCAGCCTGAGGGGTCAGCAGGGACACACTACTCACTGCTGCCATGGGAGCTAGGCTTTTGTGCAGCATCCAAGGTAGGAGTTGGTGAGGTCGTCCCTGCATACACGCCTGTAACACAACAGCCACAGAAGCTTCTGTCACCTAGTCCTGACCAGTCAGTCAAACATTACGCCTTGGTGGGACAGTGAGAACATACCTGCAGAATGCTCAGAGGGCTTCACAACTTCAGAGCGCCAGGCTAATGGAGAATCCTTCCCAGCATCCCAGTCTGGAAGCAAACCAAGATGAGAACTGTTTCCATTGTGTGCCAGGGCTGGCTCTGGCCCTGGGCTGGTGGCAGGGCTCCCGCTCGGGGCTGCTCCTGTGCCTTGGGCCTCTGGGCACTCAGGGCCAGCTCTGCAGCAGCTGCAGCACCAGAGACGTTGCTGCACCAGTCCCGTTTCCCCAGGACTCTGAACCAGCTCCAGAGGCCTGGAAGCCGAGGCGCCTCCAGCTTTGGCTGCTGCCGGGCTGGGCAAGGGCAGGCCCTGGGGGAAGAGCTGCTGCCACACAGCCCCGGCCAGGCCTGAGCCCGGCACAGCAATTACCTGCTGTGCCTGTGCCCGTGTCTGGCATCGCCTTCCTTCCTGCAGCAGGGGCTCGCACCGAAGATGGAGTGCTTCCTTCAAGAAATGCCAACTTCCACTGAAGCACTATGTCCATCTCTTGACAAAGGAAGGGAGACAGCTGCATCAGATGGAGCTGTTCCCCACTTGGGTGGTGGCATCAGAGGTAATATTTGTGAAATTTATGGAGCAGGAAAATGGCCAGGTTACAGTGGCATGATGAGAGCACTTCCACCACCAAACAGCCACCCTTTTCCTAATCTGCAGGGCTGGATATAGTGGGGGATCTCAGGGTGTGTTACAGTTTGGGCATGGCCTGTCAGCTGATGCCAAATGCCTTCCTGCAGAGGCTGGGCAGAAGCTGCAGCCAGGCCAGGCTGGCAAACAGCCCTGCAGGGCGTGAAAGCAGCAGCGGGGCAGCAAGGCTGCCATGGATCCCTCCCTGCTGTGCCGGGCACGGCGTGTCCAGATGTGCAGCCAAAGACCCCGGCTGCTGACTCCCAGGGGAAGCATGAGGGAAATGCACCCACCTTGTCTTCTCTGCAGACATTCCTTCAGCTCTTGCCTCATCTGTTTGGATGGTTCCAGGGATATCTTATCTGTTGTATCTTGGATTTTCCCTGTTGGAGTACCTTAGAGAAAAATATTTCCATTTCCCAGGAATGGATCCCAGAAAAGCAGGGTTCAGCCTGTGGGGTCAGCAGGGACACACTACTCACCCCTGAGATGGGAGCTGGGCTTGAGTGCAGCATCCAAGGTAGCAGCTGGAGAAGCTGGAGAAGTCTTCCCTGTAGACACATCTGTAACACAACAGCCACAGAAGCTTCTGTCACCTGGTGCCTGCCCGCTTGTCTACAATTCTTCCTTGGTGGCACACTGAGAACATACCTGCAGGAGGCTCCAAGGGCTTCAAAACTTTATTCATCCAAGCTGATGGAGAAGCCTTCCCAGCACCCTCATCTACAATGCAGCACAGATGAGAACATTTTCCAGTGTGTGCTGGGATCTCTTTCTGCCACAGGGAACTGGGCACTGCCAGGGAGTCGGGTAAGGCCATGGGAGCCAGATGTAAATAGACATGGCCAAAGGTGCCCAGGGGCCTGGGGAGCTCTGGGCTGGCTCCTGGTCACTCTCCACACTCTTTCCCTGCCCTCAGCAACATCCCTGGGAGGGGTGGCTGCAGCAGTGCAGGGACCTGGAACTCTCCCCCTCACACACAGAAGAAATCCTCCCTAAAGCATGGGGGAAAACTGCAGCAGGCAGTGCCACAGCTATCCATCCTGCCCTCCCTCTGTCCCTCCTGCCCTCCTTCTGTGGGGAAACCCCCCAGATCCCAAGGGCAAACAGCCAGGCCCTCTCAGGACACACTGCAGCCTTGCTCTCCCCCTCTCTCCTTTCCCCACCGTGGGCACCCCATGCAGTCACTGCCAGGTTTCAGGACATGTCTCTCAAGGAGGGACCCCAGCAGGACTGCTCAGTGCCCTGAGCCTGCTCGGGATAATTCCCCTGGGCTGTGCTGCTCTAGTCCAGGCTGTGCCCGCACTGCCAAACAGCAGAGAGGGCAGCTCAAGCCTCAGCAGGGCTCAGGCCCAGAGTCACAGCAATTACCTCCCGTGCCTGTGCCTGGCATGGCCTCCCTTCCTGCAGCAGAGGCTAGCATGGAGCCGCTGCTTCTCCTGGGAAATTCTTCCTTCTGCTCTGCCTCTCCATCCACTTCTGGAGAAAGGAAGAGGGACGGCTGGATCAGGTGGGGCTGTTCCCCACTGGGGAGGTGGCATCTTCAGCAGCCAGTACTTGTGAAAGTCATGGTTAAGGATCAGGAATCCACACAATTTTCTGGGTAGACCAGGGCCCATCTTCATCATAATACCCACCCTTAGTGATCATCCTGGAGACTATGAAATTTCAGGGGATCTCAGGCCCATGGTGCAGTTTGGGCTGCCTGTCAGCTAATGCCAAATGCCTTCCTGCAGGGGCTGGGAAAAAGCTACAGCCAGGCCAGGTTGGGAAACAGCCCTGCAGGGTGTCAAAGCAGCAGCAGCAGCAGCAGTGGGGCAGCGAGGCTGCCATGGATCCCTTCCCGCTGTGCCGGGCATGGCGTGTCCAGATGTGCAGCCAAAGGCCCCGGCTGCTGAGTCCCAGGGGAAGCATGAGGGAAATGCACCCACCACGGCGTCTCTCCAGATCACTCGGCATCTCCTCCATGTGTTTGGATGCCTCCAGGACTTAGTGTCTCCTCTAAGTTTGTTCTCCATTCTCAGGGGACCTGAAGTGAAATAGTTCCATTTCCCAGGAATGGATTCCACAAAACCAGTGCTCAGCCTGTGGGGTCAGCAGGGACACACTACTCACCTCTGCGATGGGAGCCAGGCTTCTGTGTAGGGATCAGCAAAGGAGCAGGAGAAGTCCTCCCTGCAGACACACCTGTAACTCAACAGCCACAGAAGCTTCTGCCATCTCTGCTGATCTGCACGGGCACCACTGAGCCGCAGCAGAGGTGAGGGGATGGCGCAGGGCGCGGGCACACACGTGCATGGTTCTGTGCTGGCACCTGCAGCGATGCCCCCTGGCCCAGCTTTGGGCTCTGAGCTGGCAGCTCTCCCAGGGAGGAAAGTCTTTACCTACCCTCAGCATCTCCCAGAGGCTCAGTAATGGGTATGGGCTGGGAATCCCGATCATCTTCATCAACAGCATCATCTTCATCAACTTCAGCTGCAAAGAAAGCCAGGACACAACAGCTCCTGTGACCCTGCTTAAGATTCTCCTTCAGGCCCGAGTGGCAGTGAGGGCACCTGGGTGTTTGCTGCCCTCCAAGGCACTCCCTCAGCTCTGCCTCCCACTCAGGAGCAGGGGCAGGGGGACCACGTGCCTGCAGTGGCCCCACACTGGGATGGAAGGAGCCCCTTGCCGGGCAGTCGGGGCAGAAAGGACTCCCTGGAGATGCCAGCAGCTCTAAAGCCAGACCCGGGCAGGGCCAGGGCTTGACAGTGGCAGCAGGAGCAGCTCAGGCTCCCTGGGGCTGGCAAAGGAGCTGCCAAAGGCTCAGCCCCGGGGCACAGCCCTGGGCCCGGCCCCTTCCCTCTCTGCCCTTCTCCCTGGCTGCACAGAGCACATGGAAGGACACACTGGCATTGCACACAGGAGGAAGGCTGAAAGCTAAATGCTCCCTTCTCTCACTGACAGCGATCCTCCGTGATCACTGTTGGGCACAATAGTAGAAACTTTGAGGCCAGGATTTGCAGAATCCATCAAATTTCAGAGGATCTTAAGGGAAATGACAGAGGAATATTCCTCTGGACAATGATTACACTTGGACAGTGATTACTCTGTTAGGAAAGGGTTGCTGACAACCTACCTTCACCAAGCTCCAAGATCCTTAAACCATGGTTTACCAGCATTTGCAAATGATGCAAGTCCCGATCCCAATCTAGAAAGGAGCACAGATGGGAACTGTTCCATGGTGTGCTGGGATCCCCTTCTCTAGGGAACCGAGCACTTCAAGGGGGTCAGGTAATGCTGTGTGCCCGCACTGCCAAGCAGCAGAGAGGGCAGCTCAAGCCTCAGCAGGGCCCAGGCCCAGAGGCACAGCAATTACCTCCTGGGCCTGTGCCTGGCATGGCCTCCCTTCCTGCAGCAGAGGCTGGCATGCAACCACTGCTTCCTCCGGGAAATGCTTCTTTCTCCGCAGGCTCTCCTTTCATTTCTGGAGAAAGGAAGAGGGACAGCTGGATCAGATGGAGCTGTTCCCCAGTGGGGAGATGTAGGAGAGTGCCCCCCTAATGACAGAGTGGCAAAGCTAGCCTTTGTCCCCCAAAAAAGGAAAAAAGCCCAGAAGTTTCTCCCAACGATCAGGTGAAAAGCCACCTCATAAGACCCCAGAGGCTTCACTAAAACCTTGGGGTCACCTAATTGGATAGAAGCGAAAAGGTCCTGCCTGGCCCATCAAGTAGAAAAGAGGAGGACAAAAGAACCAAAGGGCTTTTGTGAAGGTGTTTCTACCAGTGGCAGACTGCTGTACCTGCATCGGATTTTTCTGTTTGTTATTTTGCCTTTTATTAAACCTTTTTTTTTCTAACACTGCAGCAGAAGCCATCCTGCTCATTATTTGCCTCCAAAGGTAATAGCTGAGCTATCCTTGGGTGTGCTGGGTTCCCTTTTTGAAGGTTTATAACACCTGGCCCCAGAAAAAAGAACCCAGCATGTGGCACCCGGACAGTATTTCTCATATGGAGGAAGATGGTCTAGGGATTTTTTGATTACCTCAATCAAAATAGGACATTTTTCCTTGGTATTTGTGTTTTTGAGGGAGCAGGCCTGCACCTGAGTTTTTTGTCGCTTTAAAATAGAAAACCCAGAAGAAGGCATTTGAGATTGAGAGGGAATCTCGAATCAAAGCCTCATACTGGTGAAGAGGAGGCTGTAATCAGAGACGGGACTGGAGCAGCACCGCAGCCTCAGAGGACTCTGCCGCTCAGCTCAGCTGATTTGTCACTGTTGTGACCCAGGACCTGGGAAGAATTTCATACCAAGAAGGACAACTGGAAAACTCTGGTGAGTGCCACCATGGGAAATCGGTTGTCTTTAGCTGAGCAGGATTTTTTTTCATATTTCAATTATAAGTTAGAAATTCAAGATATTCAGTTTAACAACAAACAGCTTAAAAAGCTTGTAAAATGGGTCTTAACAGAGTTCCCAAACTCAGACATATCTCAGAAACTCGATCCAGAATTCCGGGATTCGGTCGGACTGAAATTACATAAGATGGAAAAGAATAAGAAGTCCAACTTAAAGCTGCGTCCAATATTCAGGACGGTCTTAAAATTTGTAACAATGGAAAGTGCAAAGCAAGCAAAGAATGCACACAAGCAAGCAAAGATCAGGGACAGGGCAGAATGCAGGCAGCAACAGCAGGACCGGGAGGAGAGGAGAAAGAGGAGTTCTGAGGGGACCCAGAAGCCTTCCCTTATCCCAGTCGAGAACCAGAAACCCCGGAGGAGCGGCCGGGAGGTGGCCAGGCCAGCCGCCCTCCCCCTTCCCCACCCCCGTCCCGGGAGAGAGGGGAGCAGACCAGCCCTGGCCAGGCTCCTCTGCAAACCACATCTTTCACAATCCCTGCCATACCTAAGTCCTCTGTATTCCCTCTGAAAAGCTCCCTTTGGTGCTCAAAATCGGTGAATTTTGGCAGTACAATGGAAAAAAGCCGAGCCGATTGTGCCCACTCTGAGAACAGAGGAGCTCATGGCAGACGCCATGATGGCCCCAGCCCAGCCCCGCCCTTCGTGGGCGTGGCTCGCCCTCCTCCCCGGGCTCCCAGCAGTCCCTGGGTGGCTCCTCCCTGAGCTCCTGCCCATCAGAGCAGGGACACGCCCCTTTTGTGGGCGGAGCTCAGGCAGTGTCCCCGCCCCTGCTCCCCGCCCACAGCCCGGGAGGGCACGCCCCCTCCCCGCGGAGCGTGGGAACCGGATGTGATGCCCGGAAGTCACCCTGTCCAAGATGGTGGCGCCCATGTCAGACACCTTGCCAGAACAAAAAATAAATTATTCTTATGCTCCAAATTGTAATTCCAAATAATCTAAGGAAGAGTTTAACACACGAGGACTCACAGATACCTGGCAGAGGATAAGAAAGGATGCAGTTCAGGAAGGAGAGTGGGAAATTGCATCGAAGTTAAAAGTTTTTCCTGTGAGGTGCACAGCAGGTCCTGCACCGAGAGGGAGCTGGCAGCAGATCAGTTTTGCTGAGTTAAAAGAGATTTGCAAAGCCTCTCGTTTGTATGGTAGCGATTCTGCATATTTCAGAAGTCTTTTACAAGCCACCTTTACAGCAAATGTATTTACTCCACACAATTTAAAGCAGCTTTGCACATCCCTGCTGTCCCCAAGAGAATTTTCTCTGTGGGAACTGGCATGGAAACGTTTGTTAAATGACCTTTTAGGAGGTTATGCAGGAACTCCAGCCACTGCAAATTTGACTATAGATCAGCTCAGGTGGAGGAGCTCATACAGATCCTCAAACACAAGCCCGAACTCTCAATAAACAAGTATTACAGGATATCAAAGAAGCAGCAAAAACAGCTTTGTTACAGGTTCCTGATGGCAACAAACCAGAATTAGATTTCACAGAAATAAAACACAGAATACATGAGCCTTATATTAAGTTTTTGGACCGTTTGAAAATAGCATTGGAAAAGCAGATTCCAATAGACGGAGCCAGACAAGAGTTATTAAAATGGCTCGCAATTTCTAATGCAAACCCGAGCTGCAAAAAAGTGTTAGGTGCATTGCCACAGGGTCCTGAGCCCAGCCTGACCCAGCTCGTGGATGCTTGAACCGCCTGGGCACCCCTGAGCCTGCAGCAGCCATGCAGGCAGAGGTGCTGGCCAGTGCCATCACAGCAGCTCAGGAAAACACCCCAAAGCAGCAGGAAAAAGCAGCAGAAATGCAAACACAAGCCCTAGCAGAGGCTCTAAGAGCATTCAGAGGTGCAATTGAAAACCAGCAGACTCCAAGGGACACGTGCCATTCGTGTGGCCAGAGAGGTCATTTCAAAGGGGATGTCCTGGGGCCCGCAGAAGGCCACTGCCCAGAAACAGTGGATGCAGAGGTTTCTGTCACGTGCTAACAGCTGTCACTCAGCACAGGGCTGTCCGTGCCATCTGCCGGGAAACGTGCAGCCCGGCACGGGGCAGTGGCTGCCATGACACAGGAACCCTGCACCAGGGGCAGAGAGCACCACAGGCCACCACGGTCAGAGCTGCAGCACGTCTGTGCAGGACTGCCGACCACAATGTCCCCAGGTACCAGACTGGAGCTGTCCCCAGCCCAGCCAGTGGTGCTGACCAATGCCGTTGCTCACACAGTGCCCACAGGACAGCTGGGGCCTGAACCACAACCACGTCAGTTCCTCATCGTGGGAGTGAGCAGATCCCATGCAGAAGGTTTTTATGTCATTCCAGCTGTGCTCTCTGTCACCTGTTCACAGGAAATTACAGTGTTAGCTTTGTGTCCAGACCCTCCATGCTTTTTACCCAAAGGACTGACCACAGCACAAGCTTTCCTCCTACCAGAGTCCCAGAACAGCACAGCTGCCATGGCCTGGACCAGGCTCATCAGCCGCGGGCGGCCTCAGCTCACCTGTGTGCTGCAGCCCCTCGGGCAGCCATCACCCTCAGTGGCCTGACAGATCCCGGAGCAGACGGCATCTGACACCGGAATGGCCACAGGACTGGGCCACGGTGCCTGCGCTGGATCACCTGGCAGCTATTGGTGGTCACTGTGAGAGCTCTCGAAGCTCCCACTCAGGCACATTTGAGGGGCCTGCAGGTCGTGTTGCCACCACAAGACCATTCGTTGTAGGAGCTGATATTGTTCTTTGGGGCCGGGACATTTTGTCGCAATGGGGTGTGAGGTTAGAAACTGGATTTTAACAAAAGCTGTTGATGGACATAACACTTTAAAACTGACATGGACATCTAATACACCCATCTGGGTCAGCCAGTGGCCCTTACCCAAAGAGAAACTTGCTGCTTTAGAGCAGTTGGTACAGGAACAGTTAAACAAAGGTCACTTAACTCCAACTACTAGTCCCTGGAACACCCCAGGTTTTGTAATCAAAAAGCCAAACAGTGGGAAGTGGAGGTTGTTGCAGGATCTCAGAAAAGTTAATGAAGTGATTCAAGAAATGGGTTCTTTACAACCAGGTTTACCCTCTCCTGTTATGATTCCAAAAGATTGGAAGTTAAGTGTTATTGATTTAAAAGACTGTTTTTTCAATATTCCCTTGCATCCAGATGATGCACCAAGATTTGCATTTTCCATCCCATCCATAAATCAGCAAGCACCCTTGAAAAGATATCATTGGCTTTCTCTACCAGAAGGAATGAGAAATTCCCCGAGTATATGCCAGTGGTATGTTGCAAAAATACTTTCCTCAGTTCGTGCACAATATCCAAATTCTCTCATATTACATTACATGGAAGATATTTTAGTAGCAGCCAAGGACCAAGCATCAATGCAAGAGACAACAGATCAGGTCATCTCAGCAGTGGAGAAAGCAGGACTCGCTCTAGCAAAGGAAAAAATACAGACACTTCCTCCCTGGAAATATTTAGGATACAGGATGACAGAACAAACGGTAACCCCGCAGCCACTCCAGCTGAGGACAAATCCAAAGACATTGAATGAAGTGCAGCAGCTCGTGGGGACTCTGAACTGGCTTCGTCCACTACTAGGCCTTTCAAATCAGGACTTGGCTCCTCTGGCAGACTTGTTGAGAGGAGACACAGCCTTAAACTCACTGTGAGAATTCAACAAAGAAACTCAAAATGCTTTGGACAAAGTGATGACAGCCATCCAGTCACGTCAGGCTCATCGGTATAATCCTAACCTGTCTTTTTTGTTTGCAGTTCTAGGAGAGAGTCCACAGCTTCATGGTTTGATATTCCAGTGGGATCTAGAGAAGAAGGACCATCTGATAATCTTAGAGTGGGTTTTCCTGTCTCGTCAGTTGGGTAAAACTATAACAACTTGCCCTGAAATTATTTCACAATTGATTATCAAGGCTAGATCTCGAATGCTTTCACTTGCAGGAAAAGATTTTGCAGAAATCTTTCTGCCTGTCACATCCATCTATTTAGAATGGTTAATTCAAAATTCAGAAGTCATGCAATTTGCTTTGGAAAATTTTGCAGGAAAAATTTCAGTCAATTGTCCCAAACATGAGCTATTAAGTTCATCTTTAAAATTAATTCATAAGCCTTTAAGAAATAATGCACCCCTCGAGGCAATCACATTTTTTACAGACGGTTCTGGGAAGTCTAAAAGGTCTGTGATTGCTTGGCAAAATTCAGAGACAAAAAAATGGGAATCAGATACCGAGGAAGTAGATGGTTCTGCACAGATTACAGAGTTAGCAGCAGTTGTACGGGTCTTTTCAAAATTCACATTTCCTTTTAATTTAGTAACGGATTCAATTTACAGGTGTGGTGGTGGTGGTTGCAGGTGTGGTGGAAAGAGCAGAAGGATGTCTGCTGAAAGAAGTTTCTGATGATCAGTTATACGGTTTGCTTAAAAAGTTAATCCTACTTCTTTCCATTCAACAAGAACTTTACTTTGTAATGCACATTCGCTCACATTCTTCTCTTCCAGATTTTTTAGCAGAAGGCAATGCCATGGCTGATTTGTTAGCCGTGCCAATCCAGCACACACTTTTTAATGTTATTGAACTCTTCCTCTGTTGTTGTTGATTTAAGCTTCCACTCACCTTCCCTTCTTTTGGGTACCACTGTGCTTTTTCTTGATGTAATCCATTTAAAAATGTCTAGGGGACCTAAACTGATACTGTCCCATGGCCAAATTTCACTTAAGTGTGTCCCCCTGCACACTCAACAATGAGTCAAATTAAATTCTTTTGTACCATATTGATAAAAAAGATTCTTTCTGTATATTTGTCCCTCTCTATCCCTTTGTCTTTTCAATTGCACTTCTTTCTCTTTGAATGTATCACTTTCCTTGTGGTTTCACTTCCTTGTTCAAAGCATACCCATCTTTCTTTCACAGGGCACTCTCCTGACATCCTCTGGCTTGGGTTTGCAATATTTTTAGCCAGCCCATATAGTTTATTTTCTTCTTTACAGGTTGTTAACTGGGAGTGATCGATGCATTTGGGATTCATGTCTGTGTGTACTCTGATGAGTACACGTACTGTATCTCCTCTATACAAGGGATAGTAACACTTCTCACAAGTGTTTCCTCCACTTCCTCCAAAGTGGGTGAGTAGTAGCATTGCTACGAGTGGGAGTCTGGTACGGGCTGGCCTCCTCACCTCTCGAACCACAGGGGTTTTCTCGGTGCCCAGAGAGTATTTCCTGGAGGTAGTTCCCAATCCAGTCTTGCCTCCCACTTCTGGTTTTCCCTTCTTCTGGAGACATTCTGCCATGGCCTTTATTGTACCGACTCCCTTTCTTCAATTTGGTCCCAATTAGGGTTGCAAGGAGAGTGCTCTATGGAACAGTACCAGAAACTGAGATCTTATTTTGATTGTCATTCTTAGCTGAACAAAACTTGACCTTGTACTATAACAAACATTAACAAGCTTTAAGGATTTAAGGATAACAATGTAAATGCTTCCCGTGGGGGGTTGTGTTCAGGGTTGCGCTTCTTTTGCTGTTTTCCTCAGGACCAATTTCAAGTCTTTATTGTCTCTGCTGCCTATAGTCCATTTGCTTGCCTCATTTGGGGGTTGTACTGGACCCTTCACTGGACTTGCATGTGTCCACCCCCACTCCTTTGTTCTTCCTGTGGTGTTTGTTGTAAGCAGCACCTGGAAGGGGCCCTCAAAGCGAGCAGTGAGTGGAGAGGTTTTCCATGATTTAATCAATACCCGGTCTCCTGGGTTAATACTACGTATTTTACAGTTCAGTGGGGAAGTTTGGGGAAGGTGTCCCTTTTCCCTTAGTTGTTCCAGGGTTGCTGTTACTGTTTCTAAGTATTTTTGCATTGTCATGCCCCCTTCTAGATGTTCCCTGGTACTGTACAGGGTAAGCAAGAAAGGCAGCCCAAGCAGCATTTCATAAGGAGAGACCCCTAGATCTGGTCTGGCTCTTGTTCTTTTTTGTAATAGGGCTAGATGTAAACATTTGACCCAGTTCTATTGGGTTTCTAAGACCAATTTTGTTAAGATATGCTTTAAGGTTTGATTCACCCTCTCGCCCTTCCCAGAACTCTGAGAGTTCCAAGGGGTGTGTAACTCCCACTTTATTCCCAGGGCCCTGATGACTTGTTGCAGAACACTGGATGTAAAGTGGGGGCCACAGTCCAAATCAGTAAGATTTACTAGCCCATATCTCAGAAGAATTTCTTCCAAGAGAACTTTTGTCACAGTTTGAGTTTCTTGTGGGGAACACTTCAACCCAGTGGGTTAGGTGGTTAACTATGACCAATAGGTGTTTATACCCTGGGGCTGGAGTTAATTCAGTAAAATCAACCTGAATACTCTGGAAAGGTCTTATGGCTAATTTCCTCCCTCCTGGAGTTGTTTTTCACATTACCTTTTTGTTGACTTTTTGGCAGGTTAGACATTCTCCTGTGATGGATCTGGCCATTTCATATATTCCTGTCCCCATGCAATATTTCAGGAAATGATCATATATTCATTGTGTTCCCCAGTGAGTTAATTGGTATATCTCTTCCATCACTTTCCTGGTTATTATTCAGTTGAATATTTATCATCCATCTGGGGTCCAGCACTTTCCATCCCCTGTTTTTACTGCTCCCATTTGCTCTATTTCTTTTAGCTCCTTGTCCTTGAAAACTGGAACCCCCTCTTCCTTTATTTTCCCCTGGTCTTTTTTTACCCTTAGGACTATGACTGAGTCCAGCATTTCAAAGGCTGCTTTTTTGGCTGCCCGGTCTGCTAATTTGTTTCCTTGGATTTCAGGGGTATCCCCTTTTTAGTAGCCTTTAATATGGACTGTGGCAATTTCTTTTGGTCCTCTGAGGGATTCAAGTGCTTCCCTATCAGACTTTCATGTGCCAGATTTTTCCCCTTTGAGTTAAGGTATGCCCTCTCTGGCCAGATTTTTCCAAAGGTATGAGCTATCCCAAAGGCATATTGAGAATCCATGTAGATTGTCCCTATATCATCTAATAAATCAAAACCTCTCTTTAGGGCATATACCTCGCAGTTTGTGCAGAGCAATTTGAGGGTAATTTCCCTTTTTCTTTGTTTTCCTCTGCTTCAATAATGGCGTATCCTGATGCCCATTTTCCCATTACTGTTTGGGAGGATCCATCTATATACTGGATCCTTCCATATGGTAAGGGGTCTTCTTCTAGCTCTTCTCTTACATTTGTTTGCATCTCAATTAGCTCTATACAATTATGATCTAAATTTTCCATTTTTGGTTCCCCGGTTAAGAATTGAGCAGGGTTTCAACCTTTTGAGGTGACAGTCTCTAGATTCTTGACATTCATCAGGGTTATTTCATACCTCAGGATTCAGCTGTGTGTTAGCCACTGAGGAGTTTTTGGCTTAACACTGTCCTCAAATAATGGGATGTGTGTACTGAAATCCTTCCATTCAATGTAGGATTTGGAGTGTCTTCTAATAAGGTAGCTGTGGCTGCCACAGCTTGAATAGAGGCTGGCCACCCTCTTGCAACCACATCCAATAATTTTGACAGATAAGCCACCAGCTTCCTGCTTCCCCCCCAGCCTTGGGTTATCACTCCATATGCTATCCATTCATTAACATTAACAAACAGATCAAATGGTTTTCTTCAATTAGGCAGACTCAAAACTGGGGTTTTCGTCAATCGAGCCTTTAAGTCTTGGAACCGTTCGGTATCCTCCAGAGTCCAGACTACAGGTTCTGTGCTTGTTAATTTTTCATACAAAAATTTTACAGCTTGAGTATACTGATCAATCCATAATATACAAGAGCCCATTAGACCTATTATCTTTCTTAGTAAAAGTTAGTAATTTCTCCACCTTCACTTTGTGGGAAATTGTGGGGGCAAAAAAGTTCCAAGCAAAACAGGGCTCAGCCTAACTACAGCCCTCAGGTTTTGCATAGAGGATCTATTTAAAAAGCAGTGAAACATCATCCCAGCTGTAACTTTCTGTTGTTAAGGGATGCTTCAAAAAAAACATGCAGAGTGTACTTCAAAGTGGTCCTTAGATGAAAAATTACCCCATTTTGGAGCAAGCTTTAGATACTACAACGATGAATTTAATAACCTATCCTTTACTAGTCAAAACAAGAATTTGTTATCAAGATTCCTGCACAATTACCTTGGTTTACAAAATTCAAGATCCTTTATGCTTCCGTGCACCATCACTGACAACATCCAGACAATAAAAACCATGTTCCCAACTCCCCAGTGGCTGGTTTTTCATGTGAACCATAAATAAAGATTATTAAAAGGGAAAAAATCATTGAAGAGGATATATATTTAGAGAAACCTGCAGGAAAATAGGGGCAATATCAATTGTTTTGACTACAAAATCCACTAAATTATACACATTGTATACAAACATGGAGAGAGATATTAAATAAAAAGAAATTTTAATAAAAAGCACAGCTTATTGTTGGTTCTCTTTTTCCAAAGAAAGGTTCACTTCTTGAAAGCTGTGAGAGACATGTGATTTCTTACCCATTTATAGGGCTAGCTTTGAATTTTTATGTGTTAGACAGTAACTCTTCTGTAACTTTCACACACACGGAAAAAAATATATTTAGTTCCCCAAAACAACGACTTCAAACAAGTTTGCAACCACTCAATACATTCCACACAAAGTGCACCCATGGTCAGACTTCCATTTCTCTACAGTTCTGGCCCAGATCAAAAAAAAAAGCAAAACATGCACTGAAATCTGTCAAAGTTTCATCCGAGTTGAAGTACAATTGTGCCGAGTTGCTGTCCGAGGTTTTTTCTCTACTCCCCCGGGCGGGGGAGGAGGCTGCACCGGCCGAGCTGTGGCACAGCAGCTGACAGCCGGGGGGGCACTGCCCAGATGCGCCGGGGGCGTCCGGGCAGCGCCTCAGCAGGAGGCAGCAGTGATCAGCAAGAAGGCGAAGTAGAAAAGAGGGACCCGAATCAGGGCAAAGTCCAGAGTGCTTTAATGTCTCCAGGGAACGCCAGCCGAGTCGGGACCACGAGGCAGGGGTACAGCTGATTAGAAAGGGACGGAACATAGAACATTTCAACCAATGAGAGAGAACTTGGGAGGGAACAAACTCGTGACAAATATGCCGGCTCGCCAATAGGGAATGCGACAGGGAGGGACCCTTGTTCCCGATCCAGTCACCCACCGAGGAGGGGAGAACTTTCTGGAAATAGGGAAGGGGACAGTGGCTGATGGACAGGAACTCAGGGAGGGATTGACAGAGGGTAACCAGGGGAACAGGGGTGGAGACAAAAAACTGACACTCTCAAAAGGAGGGGTTGCCAGGGGGGGTGGGGGGTGGGGAACCCTAGGACCGAACCGTTATAACTTTAGGGGGAAACGGAAGAAACCAAATGAACCCTGCACCACAACACAATTGCAATAGTCATCAGATATTTAAAGATATTTAAAAGTCATATGCAGTACACAGTTACTTCTTAATTATTTTGTGGAAGATTGCTGATATATTCACTTGATCTTATTTAAGTTAATCCAAATTCCAGTGCACTGATTGTATGCTATAATGTGTATCATTGAAAATATTTCTGAAAAACCTCTGAATTAAAAACAATTTCATCTGGTTTTAAAATGCTTTCACAAAAATGTACACCATGTCCTTGGCTAACAACAACAGTTAAAAGGCATAAAGAAACTGATAACTTTTTTATTATCTATGTGCCCATGAAACAAAAGTGCAGGACATCTGGAACAAGCTGGATACTATCTGAACCTGGGGTTTGGATAAACCCCTCATAGCAAGTGAAGGCACATGAAAACCATGGACCTAAAGACATACCATACTCTGAAATTTTCCAAAATTTTGACGTTGAGAGCTGCATTACAGCCACATACACTGCTTAAAATTCAACAGTCTATGATAAAAAGATGACTTTACACTAAGAAAATTTACTCTTCATGGTAAAACCACAAGTGTTTAATTCCTTAAAATTTACTCTTCATGACAAAACCACAAGTGTTTCATTGACCATATTCTTTGGCTGTGGGTACCTGTCCTTTACCTCTCCTAAAGTTTGTCCCAGCTACCTTCCACAAACTACTACCCCATCATCCCCACCACACAGAGGCAGCCCAGTTTCCCACTGCTAAATAGATATTTATACATAGACAACACGAGGAGAAAGGCCAGTCCACATGCTGTGGTTCTTGTTTCCATGTGAAGTTTAATATGATGATGGTTTCCATTTTTAGAGGGCAATTTTCTGAACTGATAGGCAGATCTGAATCATCTGTAAATAACAGTGTCTTCAGCTTGGCATCAGCTCTCTTCTCTGCAGCACTAACATTTGTTCTTGCCCTAATGACTTCTCAGCCATAGTTTTCCCCAGACTCTAATAATGCTAAATTTAGATCACAACAGATATTTTTTATTATATTCTCTGGCATCTTTGCACTACAACCATTGCCTTACATTAGCTGCACTTTTTTAGCTCCACTGCTTTTACTCCCATAGCTCTTTTTCCAAGAGTGCTCTAACAACTAATTATGTGAGCTAACAGATAAGAAAAAAGTACTTATTTTTTTCAGACCCTCATGTGAATATAATCATATTGTTAAGTAGATTTTACCTACTTTCATCCACATATTTATTTTGAAAAGTAACTGAAATGGGATAGTTTAGTCTTCATTATCATACAGGATCAAAAACTTAAATACAGCAGATTTTTATTTTAGACTGGAAAATAAAATTTAAAAAAAGGCAAAAAACCCAGCAACAACAACCCAACATGGGAATAAGAAAACACTGGAAATCAAAAATACTCCATAGGCAAATGTAGTGAACCTTAGGAGTTTTTGACACATATTAAATTGTTAAAAAAAATTTAAAAAAGCTTGACCAAAACATTGTTTCCAATTTGTGGAATTAAGTCAGATGCAAAGAGCACTGAAGTCAAAGCTTCTTTTTGACATACTTCAAGGGGCTCTGAATTAGACTGTAAGTAATAACCTGCTTCAACTTTAGTTTCATGTTATTTTGTACATTTAAGCTATTCAACATCCACAATTCTTTGATAATGACAGTTACGCTTTCTTAGGAATGACTGATTTTTGGTCGACATCTGTGTTCCTTCCTAAACCTACCACAGTAAAAGAACTACTTTTCAGCTTGGTCTAACTGGACAATTTTTTGGAGAAAATTATGTAACACAGGCCCAGCATGGAATGCTTTTAACATGAGAGGCCTAAAAATAAGCAAAGTCTTCAGATTTTACAAGGTCCCCTGGGTGCTGTGGTGGGGGGAACAATCATCACTGATGACCTGTAGTAAGACCTGAGCCTACTCAAGCCCATAAACCTGTTGATGGACCTGTTCCCATTTCTCCTCTTCCCACCACAGCCATGCCTGACATGGACAAAGTCCCAGCCAGCACCCACAAGGACACCGTCCCCAAGTGAGGGGAGTGGGGCACGCAGAACTCACCGATTGTGAGGTCACGGGCACATCTCCAGGGAGGCCTGAGGTATAACCGTTGCTGTACATCAACATTGCACTCAGAGCTGAGGACAGGATCCCGAGAGGGAGCTTGCCCAAGGCTGCTGAGCGAGTTTTGGTGTCTCTGAGACATCTCTCTTCACTCAAGGAAGGATTGGAAGGCTTTGTCAGGAGGAGAAAGGCCGGCAGTGCTGTGGCACAGACCGTCCAGACATTCCTCCGTACCCACAATGGTGCAGCAGAACGCTGCTAAGAAGCGTCCCCCTGGCAAGGAGCGAGGTGAGAGCCAAGTCTCCCTCCCCACAGATGGCAGAGGGGGAGCGGCCAAGAGCAGCAGAAAGGGGAAACAGGAGATCCACAGAATCACCCCAGAGTAGAGGCCCTCCTCTCATGGGCCAGAGGAGCCAGGCTGGGCTGTGGGCACCGGCACTTCCCCTGCCCTTTAGCCAGCCAGCAGGGCCTTGGGGACAATGCTGCAGGGACATTTCCTGAGCTCTACAAGGTGCTCACTCCCCCTGCCCTCTCTCTCTCTCCCCAATGCACACCGTGTCACCGGGCAGAGGCAGACGCAGAGAGCGGCAGCTGCCTCTCCGGACATGCCAGGCCGGACCAGGCTCGTCGCCGTTCATGGAGACAGCAAGCACAAGACTCGGGCAGCCAGAAAGGAAAACGCATCCGGCTCAACCGCGTGCCACTGCTGCGTGCTGAGACCAGCAGCCCCAGCACCGCCCCTCAGGCGGTGTCAGGGCAGTCCCAGGCCGTGGGGCTGGTCACCAGCAGCAGCAGCAGCTTGCCCTGCCGAAAGCAGGGCCTGAAGCGAGGCCACCCACGGGGAGACACGGATCCTCAGGCACCCAAGAGCCCACTGGCAAAGCGCCGCAGGTTGGAGGATGGTCCAACCCCTCAGGAGGTGTCAGGGTGGTCCCAGGCCGTGGGGCTGGTCACCAGCAGCAGCTTGCCCTGCCGAAAGCAGGGCCTGAAGCGAGGCCACCCACGGGGAGACACGGATCCTCAGGCACCCAAGAGCCCACTGGCAAAGCGCCGCAGGTTGGAGGATGGTCCAGCCCAGAGTGCTGGTACCACCAGCCAGGTGGCATTGAGGCTGTCCCAGGAATCTCAGTCTTCCAGGAAACAAACAGCCCCATACATACCCCCCTGGATCTTGCCCCGCTCCCAATCCGGGCCAATTCGTGTGAGGCACGTCTTGCGGCGGCAGCTGCGAGATAAAAAGCCCTACAGTCGGCCTGAAAACCAGGGCAGGACCAGACGAGCACCCACCCCTGTTGTTTGGCCCCCTCATCCCTCAAAATAAAGTTTTCTGGTTTGTTTCTTTGAACTGGGAGATGCCACATTCTTTTTTCCAGTCGTCTGCAGCTGATCTCCAAATAGGGGCCCCAAGCTCAGTGGGACAAGTGTGTGCCTTCAAGGACTCAGCTGTCCCATGGCAACACCCAGCGTCACCACGTTCCATGGCAACACCCAGTGTCACCATGTCCCCTGGTCTGGAGATACCAGCCCTGCTTCTGCCAGGGAAAAAACAGAACTGTGCAAAAGGAGCACGGGGATTTTGCAAGCATTCCTGGCTGAGGCAGCCTCAGTGGGAGGGCACAGCTCTGCCTGCTGCAGGTGCCCAGGAGGGAAAATCATGGATGCAGTAGGATTATTCCCCTCCCAACCCAGCCCAGGCACAGTTCAATCTACCACTGCTGCCACTGGGGTTGCACGTACCAGCCTGGAGAGTAACTGGAATAAGAGAGAGTAACTTCCCAGCATCAGTGCAGCTGATGCTGGGAAGGTAAAACTAAACCCAGTCCCGCCCCCAGTAAAAATACACTGCACCTGAAAAAAAATAGCCAGCACCCTCCTGTTCTCTGCAAATGGGACCAAAAATTTCAAAAGCATTAAAAAACTTAACCAGGCTTTGGAGCAGTTACAGGTCAGACTACATGAGGCTGGAAAAGATTGTACAGGTGACAGTTCTCAGAGGAAAATTAGCAGGAAATCCCTTCTTTCTGCTATTAAAATCTCAGGCTGTTGCCATGAGACACTCAAGCCACAAGAAAAGTACTTCAGCACCAGCATCCAACTGAGCACCTGTTTGATCCACTTCAGTGGAAAGCCATCACTTTGCCAGCAGAATTCCTCCTCTGGGTTACACACAACATATTTTTTTTCTATCTGGGAGTGCCACTGGATTTTTTTACCTAGCATTTAATATTAAATTGTGGAAGTATTTTAAATTAAAAGGGAATGAAAAGATGGACCCACGAGATGGGACAGGAGGAAGCCGGGCAGCCCTTTAAAGAGGGAGATGCTAAGCTGTACATCCAGGAGAGCTCCTCTGAGCACAGAGCAGCCACAGAGCACATCTGACCACAACATTTCTAGTTCACCTGTGTCCTTATAAATGGGAAAAGAACAAAACAGTGGCAGGAAAGGAGGCAGAAGTCAACTATGAGAGTTTCATTCTCCACACATGATACTCAAAATCAGAATGAAGGCCTATCAAGGAACACCAATAGCTATGAAAATATATGTAAGCAGCACAGACAGGTGCTATGTATGTCCCTTCTGCTTCCCAGCCTCAATGCAGACTCAGTTTCAGGATGCAGCGGCATCCCAGGAAGCTGCAAATGCTCAGGAGTGCAGTGGCTCGTGCCTCACTGATAACCACTTGGAAAAACATACTGTTTCATATAAATTAGAGGAAACCTAGGAATCTAGCCTAAATCAAGTTCTAGGCAAGACCCCAACCAACATAAAATATGGAGAGGCACAAAAGTGCCTCCATTTTCCACTCCACCTCCCTTGAACTCAGCAAGAACTAATCCCCAAACCTCACAGCCGGAGGCAAATGCAGTTGGTTGGGAGAGGAAATCTAAAGTCTCCTTGCGAGGCACCTCTCCAAGGCTGAGCCCCAGGAGAGGCAGCTCCCGCAGCACGTGTGCAGGTGGCACAAAAAGAACCTGTGTGCCATGACCAGCAGGACAGTGCCAGCCAAAGGGCTGCCTGAGGACGGCCACCGATGGTTTCACTGCCAGCCCTGGCTGAGGGGAAACCTGGACACAGGACAAGGCAGAGAGGGGCCATATGTTCTACTCCTTCTCAAAACAAGTTGCTGTTTTTGTTTCCAAGCCTAGCACTCTTTGGATCTAATTAAATTTGAAGAGGGAAATGAGGAGTAAGCAAAATTCTTGGACAGCAGGCTGGTTTGTTCAGCTAGCTGGGGCTGCAAGCCATGCGTGAAAAGCAACGTCAGGTGCTAAAGCAAATCTCTGTGTCCTTCAACAGCAACAAGAGAAGTGTGAACAAGACAGAGAATATACCTATTTTAGGAATGTAATTGTTTTATAGGAAACACACCAACACCCAGTGTTCTTCTAATCTTGCTTTTTAATACTCAGCGCTTGTAAATTTCTTCAATCTGGGAAGTCCAAGATTTCATCTGATAGCATAAATATTTGTTCCGCACCATTTGGGGGGTTTTTTTTAATTCTTAATGTTTATATAAATATCACTTAGCGAACACTGGACCTGTGAAGAATTAAGGAAATATGCCTTTAACTACTCTGTGTAGGTCACCTGCAACAAATTTCATGGCAGAGGAGCTTCTGGAAGCCCCTGGTTTACCATCACTACCAAAACTTGGTAGCGATCTTCCAGAGACCCACCATGGAGAGGCCAAACAACTGTTACTGGTCTCAAAACAAAAAGAAAATTGCTCCATGGAGCTTAAGAGAGCATGCTGTCTTGGCATTAATTCCTACCAAGTCTGCTGACAGTACAGGGCAGTAAATAATGCAGATTTCTAATTTATACCTCTTAAAGCACAGCCTAAAAATAGGAAAGACTCCTATAACAAAGAATCCTCCATTGAGTGCTCAAGAAGGAATTCTTACATCTTCTTCAAAACCACACATAAACCAGGTGGAATCAGTTCTGAAGTCAGATTTTAATAGCTCTGAGAGAGATTTTCTTTCACAGTTGCATTATTGAAGCCATGTAAACTCCTGGAATCCATATCATCTTCTAACTATAAGCTGCAGAGATTAAATTTCTCACTGTGTGGAGAAATACCTGATTCAGTTTGTTTTGAATCTGCTGCCTGTCAACTTTTTTTGATCTTGTCAAAGGCTGTCTGGGGAGAATGTTGTCAATACAATTTTTGTGAAATCTACATGAGAATCTGAGGAGATTACTACACAGCTTGGATGCTAGAGGAACTTCTGCAAATAGGTTACAGGGTATTTATTTAACTGATTCAGAACTTTGCTTCAGCTGGCAATAGTTCGAGAATTTTATTTTCTAGTGTCTTTTGGTGGCCCACATTAAAAAACAAAAAAACCACCACAAAACAAAAAAAAAAAACCAAAGAACAAGTTCTGTCCTTTTCCAATTTCAAACAGATATTCTTTTTCTTTACCCATGAATTATGACAAAGCAAGTGACGTTCAAAGTCAGCATTCAGAAAGAGCCCTGAGAAGAGACTAGATGTATGCCAATTCCCTCTTGCTATTCAGCTGATTTTATATACTAGCTTTCTGTGTCTCTAGCTTTTTATATGATCTCTGTTACTACAGCCACTTCCAAATCTTGGTAAAAATTAGTAATTTCTCCACCTTCACTTTGTGGGAAATTGTGGGGGCAAAAAAGTAGCATTGTTTAGTCCAAGTTCAAGCAGAAAACAGAAATTCAGAAATACATTCTGACCCTTGGCCAGTTTTAATTTTTATTTAACAGCACCCACAAGGACACCGTCCCCAAGTGAGGGGAGTGGGGCTCGCAGAACTCACCGATTGTGAGGTCACGGGCACATCTCCAGGGAGGCCTGAGGTATAACCGTTGCTGTACATCAACATTGCACTCAGAGCTGAGGACAGGATCCCGAGAGGGAGCTTGCCCAAGGCTGCTGAGCGAGTTTTGGTGTCTCTGAGACATCTCTCTTCACTCAAGGAAGGATTGGAAGGCTTTGTCAGGAGGAGAAAGGCCGGCAGTGCTGTGGCACAGACCGTCCAGACATTCCTCCGTACCCACAATGGTGCAGCAGAACGCTGCTAAGAAGCGTCCCCCTGGCAAGGAGCGAGGTGAGAGCCAAGTCTCCCTCCCCACAGATGGCAGAGGGGGAGCGGCCAAGAGCAGCAGAAAGGGGAAACAGGAGATCCACAGAATCACCCCAGAGTAGAGGCCCTCCTCTCATGGGCCAGAGGAGCCAGGCTGGGCTGTGGGCACCGGCACTTCCCCTGCCCTTTAGCCAGCCAGCAGGGCCTTGGGGACAATGCTGCAGGGACATTTCCTGAGCTCTACAAGGTGCTCACTCCCCCTGCCCTCTCTCTCTCTCCCCAATGCACACCGTGTCACCGGGCAGAGGCAGACGCAGAGAGCGGCAGCTGCCTCTCCGGACATGCCAGGCCGGACCAGGCTCGTCGCCGTTCATGGAGACAGCAAGCACAAGACTCGGGCAGCCAGAAAGGAAAACGCATCCGGCTCAACCGCGTGCCACTGCTGCGTGCTGAGACCAGCAGCCCCAGCACCGCCCCTCAGGCGGTGTCAGGGCAGTCCCAGGCCGTGGGGCTGGTCACCAGCAGCAGCAGCAGCTTGCCCTGCCGAAAGCAGGGCCTGAAGCGAGGCCACCCACGGGGAGATACGGAGCCTCAGGCACCCAAGAGCCCACTGGCAAAGCGCCGCAGGTTGGAGGATGGTCCAGCCCCTCAGGAGGTGTCAGGGTGGTCCCAGGCCGTGGGGCTGGTCACCAGCAGCAGCTTGCCCTGCCGAAAGCAGGGCCTGAAGCGAGACCACCCACGGGGAGACACGGATCCTCAGGCACCCAAGAGCCCACTGGCAAAGCGCCGCAGGTTGGAGGATGGTCCAACCCCTCAGGAGGTGTCAGGGTGGTCCCAGGCCGTGGGGCTGGTCACCAGCAGCAGCTTGCCCTGCCGAAAGCAGGGCCTGAAGCGAGGCCACCCACAGGGAGACACGGATCCTCAGGCACCCAAGAGCCCACTGGCAAAGCGCCGCAGGTTGGAGGATGGTCCAGCCCAGAGTGCTGGTACCACCAGCCAGGTGGCATTGAGGCTGTCCCAGGAATCTCAGTCATCCAGGAAACAAACAGCCCCATACATACCCCCCTGGATCTTGCCCCGCTCCCAATCTGGGCCAATTCGTGTGAGGCACGTCTTGCGGCGGCAGCTGCGAGATAAAAAGCCCTACAGTCGGCCTGAAAACCAGGGCAGGACCAGACGAGCACCCACCCCTGTTGTTTGGCCCCCTCATCCCTCAAAATAAAGTTTTCTGGTTTGTTTGTTTGAACTGGGAGATGCCACATTCTTGTTTCCAGTCGTCTGCAGCTGATCTCCAAATAGGGGCCCCAAGCTCAGTGGGACAAGTGTGTGCCTTCAAGGACTCACCTGTCCCATGGCAACACCCAGCGTCACCATGTCCCCTGGTCTGGAGATACCAAAGGAGCACGGGGATTTTGCAAGCATTCCTGGCTGAGGCAGCCTCAGTGGGAGGGCACAGCTCTGCCTGCTGCAGGTGCCCAGGAGGGAAAATCATGGATGCAGTAGGATTATTCCCCTCCCAACCCAGCCCAGGCACAGTTCAATCTACCACTGCTGCCACTAGGGTTGCACGTACCAGCCTGGAGAGTAACTGGAATAAGAGAGAGTAACTTCCCAGCATCAGTGCAGCTGATGCTGGGAAGGTAAAACTAAACCCAGTCCCGCCCCCAGTAAAAATACACTGCACCTGAAAAAAAATAGCCAGCACCCTCCTGTTCTCTGCAAATGGGACCAAAAATTTCAAAAGCATTAAAAAACTTAACCAGGCTTTGGAGCAGTTACAGGTCAGACTACATGAGGCTGGAAAAGATTGTACAGGTGACAGTTCTCAGAGGAAAATTAGCAGGAAATCCCTTCTTTCTGCTATTAAAATCTCAGGCTGTTGCCATGAGACACTCAAGCCACAAGAAAAGTACTTCAGCACCAGCATCCAACTGAGCACCTGTTTGATCCACTTCAGTGGAAAGCCATCACTTTGCCAGCAGAATTCCTCCTCTGGGTTACACACAACATATTTTTTTCTATCTGGGAGTGCCACTGGATTTTTTTACCTAGCATTTAATATTAAATTGTGGAAGTATTTTAAATTAAAAGGGAATGAAAAGATGGACCCACGAGATGGGACAGGAGGAAGCCAGGCAGCCCTTTAAAGAGGGAGATGCTAAGCTGTACATCCAGGAGAGCTCCTCTGAGCACAGAGCAGCCACAGAGCACACCTGACCACAACATTTCTAGTTCACCTGTGTTCTTATAAATGGGAAAAGAACAAAACAGTGGCAGGAAAGGAGGCAGAAGTCAACTGTGAGAGTTTCATTCTCCACGCATGATTCTATGCAAGAAGCACTGGAGAAGTGCATGGGGTAAGAGTTCTGCAAGTGCCAGGCTCTTCTGCAGCAGAAAAGGTCTAAAAAAATCAAAATTCTAGCAAGCAAAATAAATCCATCCTTTAGGGCTTGTAAATACTCTGATGAATCTCAGTTACTTTGGGACAAAAACAAACACAGGGCAAACTTTCCCAAGTATGGTTTCATGACAAAATTCCCATTTGTCTGCTCCTGTTTGTCGGAGAAGACAAGGTTACAAGCTGCCCAGCTCAAGAAGGAAAGGAGGATCTACACTTCCCTGTCATATTTTCCTACTGACAAAGGATTTAAGACAGAGAATTTGGGTAAATGGAAGGATAAGACTGGAGTACGGATGAAGTTTCACATCTAAGATACTTCATTTGCTAAAATAGAAGCACTTTTGTTGTACATGGATCTCCTTGCTAAACCTCTTTGTCTTCAAACTCCCTTCCTCCATGGCAGAACTGAGCAAGCTCCATGTGTCAGAGCTTCGAGTTAAAAGCTCTGTGATGAGTTAGTTTTAATGGATCCATTTCCAGTCCGTGGGGTTGCTGTCATGAGGAGCTCAGGTGGCTTTTTGTTGAGATCGAAATCAATGAGCCATTTGTCCCAGCTCCACCTGTCCGGAGGCAGCACTGGCTCCACTGTGCCATTTCTAATGAAAATTGAACCTCCTAAAGAAGCCAGGCCAAAATCACAAGAGAGTAGTCACAAAAATTAATTTCGGCAGTTTACTGGGTATTGATCTAACAGCTACCAGCATCCCAAAGTCCAGGCAACAGTTAACAAGGCTCTTTGCTCTGTAAACGGCCTTTCAATTGGTAGTGTTTCATACCCATGCAGAAAAACAAAAAGCCACTTCCACTGTAGAAACATGAGCTGCAGCTATGCAGTAAGTTGTGCTCAGTAGCTGACCTGCTGCTTTAGTTTTGGGGCAGGAGATACTGCCATAAAATTTCACAAGGAAACTATCAAGTATCTAAACTATGCAGCATTATGTTATTTTCTACCTCCAGTATTGCCAGCACATAGCTTAAGGAAGACAGGTATTTACCAGCCACCATAGATGAAAAAATTAGAATGAAAAATGGCTTTTAAGGAAATCAGAGTGATGGCCACCAGTCATTTTCCAGCTTTGCAGGATTTTGGTTCACAGTCAATCTAAACAAGCCTGCATATGTCTAGCAAGAAGGAAATCACAGAAACATTTCATAGATTGTAGCAGTTTGTTTGGGGGGGGGGGGGGGGGTTCCTCGGGGAGTCCCCGGAGGGCCCCCTGGGCTGTGAGTTCGCTGGCAGCAGCAGGCACGCAAGGAGACTCCACACGGCTTCTGAGGGTGCTGATTAGATGAGGGTTTATTGGGGGCCCCAGCCCCGCGTGTAACATGGTTTCAGAGGGAGAAGGGGGAAAGGCAAAAGGAAGGGGGAGAGAGGGCGAGCCTAGGGGAGAGATGGGCCATGAGAGAATCTGGTCTTCCTCGCACAGCTTAAGAGGGAAATTCAAAGTGGGCACGAAATAAGATTTGGGCCAATGGGATTGCAGATTCATGGGACTTCAGGGGAGGAACACAGCTTGGAATAAATCATACATTTTTGAGGGGTACGTTTTCAAGATAGAGCATACCATTTGAATGAAATGCAACACCACAATAGATTAATATGATAGATGATAGATAGATAGATAGATAGATAGATAGATAGATAGATAGATAGATAGATAGACAAGGAAAATAGAGATATATGAATGCACATGCCTGTATAACTATGTATAGAAAAGGATGGGGAAGTGAGAGGTTATTCTTTTCCACACATGGGAAACTGTCTTTTTCCCAGAAAAATCAGCTTCCTTCTTCAGTGACCACCAGGGTATCTGAAGACCCCACCAAGAAGGCCCTGTGATGCCATTGGCCTGTGCATCCAGCAAGTCAAGAAAGTAAGGCCTGCCTCTTAATACTACAGTGGTATTAAATAGGTTTATTCTTGGTTTTTGGTACAAAGAGGAACAAACTGAAGCCACTTGCCATAAAATGCCTGCACAAGCACCAGTGCAAATCACAGCCAAAGGAAGGATGAAGCCAAGGTGTCCCACAACCACAGCCCAAGCGGCCAGAGATCCTCCTTCAACCCTGGCTGCATTGAAGCCCCACTGACTGCCAAGAAGAAAAGCACCCTACTGAGAGCAAGCAAACTTAACCCTCTGGCAGGACACAAATTCAGAGGGAAAAAAATTTTAAAATCCCCACACCACCAGACACACTTCCCAGTGAGAAGGGTTGGAACTCTCTGCCCCTCAGCACTTCCCCGGCAGGCAGGTTCCCAAAGGTGCTGGGAGCTAAGCTGTGCCCTGCGAGGGAACAGAGCCAGCCTCCCTTCAGTGGGAGAAGGCGCGGCCTCAGCTGTAGCCCCGGGTGCCTGCGGTGGCCCAGGGCACGGCCATAGCTGTCAATGTGTTGGGCTGCAGCACAGGGCAGGCCGGAGCTCAGCAGCCTCAGCAGAGCCCAGGGCCGCGGCCCTTCCCTGCCGGGGCCCGAGCCTGGCCGGGCCCGGCCCGGCCTGAGCAGCCCGGACTGGCCCAGGGAATGGGCTGCGCCCGCCCTCTCTGCCCACAGGCTGGGCCCAAGCCTTTGCAAGAGGCTTTCTCCCAGCTTGGCAAAACCTCGGCCAAGTGTCCCTGTGCCGTGCTGAGAAGAGTAAAAAACCACTTCAAATTTAACCCTGCTGCCCAACGCATGAGGGATCCCTGCACACCTGAGGAGAGGCCATCAATACTCCTTTGTGCCTCATGAGGGATCCCTGCACGCCTCTGCAGGGACCCCAAAATATCCCAGTGTGGCTCATGAGGTCCAGGCCCAGCTGATGCCAAAGAAGGAAACGTGTCCTCAGCGCAGGGACGCTCAGCATGGGCTCCCCCATCCCCTCGGGGCCCCGCCGCTGGGCACAGCAGCCCCTGCCTGGCTCCTGCCTGCCCACACCGTGGCCATCCACGGCTGCTCCTGGGCACGGAGCTCAGCCAGTGCTGATGCCGGGTGGGCTTTGCTGCTGCTACCACATGGACAAAACTGTGAAAACTCTAATTCTTTATTTAAACATAAAATGTGGGACAAGCCCTGCCCTGCCAGACAAGGGGTGCCCACCTTCAGTCCTGGCCGGGGAACAGGACCAGGGGGCTCAGTGGGAGAGGGTCTCGTTGAGGAGGGGTGGGTTTTGGGACGGCCGCATGCTGGGGATGCAGCCATGGCAAGGCAGATAGGGGCAGAAGTGAAGAGCTGGGGTAAACTATCAGGTTGTCATTGCCTCTGTTTGTAGGTTTGTCTTCTGAAGATACACACGATCACCTGTGAAGAGAGGAGGTGGCTGAGGCCCCAGCTGCCAGTGGCACACAGGGACCCTCGTGCACAGCAGGGCCCAGAGCTGGCAAGGCTCCCCAGCACGGCTGGAGCTGCTGGCACAGCTGGGCCCAGCTGGACAGCTGCCCCTCAAGGCCCCGGCCAGCAGGGCACGGCTCTGGGCAGGGTCCCTGGCCAGGAGCGGGCCCCACAGCGCCTCTGCCTTTCAAGGGCAATCTCGGCCCTGCTCTTTCTCCTCCCCACCTCCCTCTGCCTCTGCCCTGTGCCCCTGGGGCTGCTCTTGGCCAGGCAGCCTCAGTGGGAGCCAGCTCTGGCTGCAGCCCCAGCGGGGCCCCCAGGACAAGGCCCAGCAATTAAGAGGCCAATGGAAGCACTGGGCAGCAGCAGAACCCTCAGCAGAGTTATTTGGACAATCATGGAGTGGCCACAACTCCACTGCAGCCTCAATGGGAATGTTCCCTGTCCACGTTAGACTTTGAAAAGAAGCTGTTGGAGGGGGAGAGCAACAAAACACTCACTGTTTTCTGTTCCAAGAATACCAGATTCCAATGCAGCACAATATGAAGACAAGCTCCAAAGAAAGCACGCCTGCCAGTAACCCTAGCCAACAGCCTGTTCCCTGACAGAAACCCCTTCTGAGGCCATCCTGGGCATTGGGAACAGGTCTTGTGGTACTGGCTGCATCTGTGGGAGCAATGGGGAGCGTGAGCCCGTGCTGTGCTGCACTGCTGAGCTGGCAGCACGGTGGATACGGGCAGGACATTCTCTGTTTCCCCCAGAGCTGGGGCCTGCAGGCACCTTGCCGGCCCTTGGCACAGGCTGTGCCAGCCAACAAAGCCCAGCAGTACGGGAGGAGAGCCCGGGGGCAGTGCAGCTGCTTGGGCAGTGGCTGCTGCCAGGGACACGGGCCAAAGCCATCCCTGAGCAGCCACTGCCACCCCTGGCATTCCCTGCCCCGTGACAGCTCCCCCAGCCCCAGGGGACAGGCTCAGGCCCTGTCAGGACCCAGCGCAGCCCCTGCCCAGTCGGGAGCCAGGGCTGGCTCTGGCCCTGGGCTGGCGGCAGGGCTCCCGCTCGGGGCTGCTCCTGTGCCTTGGGCCTCTGGGCACTCAGGGCCAGCTCCGCAGCAGCTGCAGCGCCAGGGACGTTGCTGCACCAGTCCCGTTTCCCCGGGGCTCTGAACGAGCTCCAGAGGCCTGGAAGCCGAGGCGCCTCCAGCTTTGGCTGCTGCCGGGCCGGGCAAGGGCAGGCCCTGGGGGAAGAGCTGCTGCCACACAGCCCCGGCCAGGCCTGAGCCCGGCACAGCAATTACCTGCTGTGCCTGTGCCCGTGTCTGGCTTTGCCTTCCTTCCTGCAGCAGGGGCTGGCACCGAAGATAGAGTGCTTCCTTCAGGAAATGCCACCTTCCACTGAAGCACTATGTCCATCTCTTGACAAAGGAAGGGAGACAGCTGCATCAGATGGGGCTGTTCCCCACTTGGGTGGTGGCATCAGAGGTAATATTTGTGAAATTTATGGAGCAGGAAAATAGCCAGATTACAGTGGCATGATGAGAGCACTTCCACCTCCAAACAGCCACCCTTTTCCTAATCTGCAGGGCTGGATATAGTGGAGGATCTCAGGGTGTCTTACAGTTTGGGCTGCCTGTCAGTTACAGAATCACAGAATCATGAGGTTGGAAGAGACCTCTAAGATCATCAAGTCAAACCTATGCCCTAACATCTCAACTAGACTATAGCACCAAGTGCCATGTCCAGTCTTTTTTTAAACACATCCAGAGATGGTGATTCCACCACCTCCCTGGGAAGACAATTCCAGTGCTTTATTATTCTTTCAGTGAAAATTTTTTTCCTAATATCTAACCTATACTTTCCCTGACGTAGCTTGAGACTGTGTCCCCTTGTTCTGTCAGTTGCTGCCCGGTGGAAGAGACCGACCCCCACCTGTCTACAACCTCCCTTCAGGAAGTTGTAGAGAGCAATAAGGTCACATCTAAGCCTCCTCTTCTCCAGGCTAAACAACCCCAGCTCCCTCAAACGTTCCTCGTAGGGCTTGTTTTCCAAGCCCCTCACCAGCCTCGTTGCTCTCCTCTGGACACGCTCAAGTATCTCAATATCCTTCCTAAATTGAGGGGCCCAGAACTGGACACAGTACTCAAGATGTGGCCTCACCAGTGCCGAGTACAGGGGAAGAATGACCTCCCTGCTCCTGCTGGTCACACAATGCCTAATGCAGGCCAGGATGCCGTTGGCCTTCTTGGCCACCAAGGCACATTGCTGGCTCATATCCAATCGGCTGTCAACCAGCACCCCCAGGTCCCTTTCTGCCTGAACACTATCCAGCCACACCGTCCCCAGCCTGTAACGCTGTAGGGGATTTTTGTGGCCAAAATGCAGAACTCGGCACTTAGACTTATTAAACTTCATACTGTTGGACTCTGCCCATCCATCCAACCGACTAAGTCTCTCTGCAGAGCCTTCCTTCCTTCCAATAGATCAACACAAGCTCCCAGCTTAGTGTCGTCTGCAAATTTACTAATGAAGGACTCGATGCCCTCATCCATGTCATCTATAAAAATATTAAATAGAACTGGTCCCAGTACAGACCCCTGAGGGACACCACTGGTGACTGGCCGCCAGCTGGATGCAGCACCGTTCACCATCACTCTCTGGGCCCAGCCATCCAGCCAGTTCCTAACCCAGCGAAGAGTGCTCCTATCCAAGCCACGGGCTGCCAGCTTTTCCAGGAGTGTGCTGTGGGAGACAGTATCAAAGGCCTTGCTGAAGTCTAAATAGACAACATCCACAGCCTTTACTGCATCCATCAGACGAGTTACCTGGTCATAGAAGGAGACCAGGTTGGTCAGACATGACCTACCCTTCATAAACCCATGCTGACTTGGTCTGATACCCTGGCCATCCTGTAAGTGCTGTGTGATAGCACTTAGTATGAACCGTTCCATTATCTTACCTGGTACTGAGGTCAGGATAACTGGCCTGTAATTACCAGGATCCTGCTTCCCACCTTTTTTGTAAACAGGTGTCACATTGGCCAGTTTCCAATCATCTGGAACCTCACCAGTGAGCCACGACTCCTGGTAAATGATGGAGAGCGGCTTGGCAACCTCATCTGCCAGCTCCCTCATCACCCTAGGGTGGATCCCATCTGGTCCCATTGATTTATAAATATCCAAGTGTCCCAGCAGTTCTCAGACTGCCTCCTCTTGGATAATAAGAGGACCATTCTGATCCCTGGCACCACCTACCAACCCTTGAGGACAGTTGTCATGAGGATAAGCTGTCTTACCACTAAAGACTGAGGTGAAGAAAACTTTAAGCACTTCCGCCTTTTCCGCATCTTTAGTAACTAGTTTGCCTGCTCCATCCAATAAGGAACCGAGGTTGGTTATACCCTTCTTTTTACCATTAATATATTTGTAAAAACTTTTTTTATTATTTTTAACAGAAGTTGCCAAGTTGAGTTCAAACTGAGCTTTGGCCTCCCTAATTTTTTTTCTACATGCCCTGGCAGCACCCTTAAATAATTCCTCAGAAATCACTCCCTCCTTAAAAAGATGATACATCTTTTTCTTATTTCTAAGTTCCTTCAAAACCTCATTACTCATCCAGACTGGACGTTTGTCTCGTCTACTCATCTTTCGGCACACAGGGACAGTCTGTTCTTGTGCCCTCAAGATCTCTGCTTTGAAGCACACCCATCTCTCCTGGACTCCTTTGTTTTTAAAGGCTCTTTCCCAAGGAATTCTCTGGATAAGTCTTTTAAATAGGCCAAAATCTGCCCTCCGGAAGTCCAATGTAGAGATCTTATTGATATTCCTCCTTATTTCACCAATTATTGAGAATTCTATAGTTTCATGATCACTATGCCCCAAGCGGCCTACAGCCTCCACATCACCTACCAGTCCATCTCTATTTGTAAACAATAGGTCTAACATAGCCCCTCCCCTGGTGGGTTTGCCCACCAGTTGTGACAAAAAGTTATCCTCCACACATTCTAAAAACCTTCTACATTGCTGGTTTTTTGCTGTATTGAGTTCCCAGCAGATGTCTGGTAGGTTGAAGTCACCCACAAGAACAAGGGCTGATGATCCTGAGACTTTGTTCAGTTGTTTATAGAATAAGTTGTCCACCTCTTCATCCTGGTTGGGTGGACGATAGCAGACTCCCAGTAGGATGTCAGACTTGTTGGCCTTCCCCTTAATTTTTACCCATAGGGACTCAACTTCATCATCATTAGTCTCAATACCTGTGACATCCAAAACCTCCCTAATATAAAGGGCCACCCCTCCACCTCTTCTCCCTTTTCTGTCTTTTCTGAAGAGCTTGTAGCCATCCAGTGCAGTGCTCCAACTATGTGAGTCATCCCACCACGTTTCTGTGATGGCAACTACATCATAGTCCTGCTGATGCACCATGGCCTCCAGCTCTTCTTGTTTGTTACCCATGCTGCGTGCATTGGTATGCATGCATCTCAGCTGGGCTGCTTTCTCCCCTAACACAGTCTTACCACCCTTGGGCCTGCTTCCAAACAGCCCAGTTGCATCCCCTTCCCCCTTCAAACCTAGTTTAAAGCCCTCTCAATAAAGTCTGCCAGTTCATGAGCTAAAAACCTCCTACCCTTAACAGAGAGATGTACCCCATCTGATTCCAGTAGAGCAGGTGCCATAAAGGTTGCTCCATGATCAAAGAATCCAAAATTTTGCCAATAACACCAACCCTTGAGCCATTTCTTACTGATATACGATTTCCTATTCCTTTCATTATTTTTCTCTGCCACCAAAGGGACTGAGCAGAACACTACCTGTGCACCTGTCCTATCAACCACTTGACCCAGTGCCCTAAACTCCCTTTTAATCACCTTGACACTCCTCTTTTCAATCTCATCACTGCCACCTTGGAGTATCAGCAGTGGGTAATAATCAAAGGACTGAATCAGCCTAGGAAGTTTCTAAGTGATGTTTTGTACCTGGGCCCCAGGGAGGCAGCAGACCTCCCTGTGGGATGGGTCAGGTCGACATACGGGGCCCTCCGTCCCCCTCAGAAGGGGATCACCCACCACGATTACCCTTCTTTTTTTCTTGACATTAGAGGTGGTAATCCTTTTTTTAGGCAAGTCATAATTGGGAGGCTCACTGGGTAGGTGATTTTCCTCTAAATCATCTCTCTGGCTGTCTAGATCCAGTGCCTCATACCTATTCTGAAGTGGCACCTGGCTAGCGGATGGGGGGCAGGAGGGACTTTTGTTACTACCACCCCGAGCAGGGACCCATTTCCACTCCCCTTCATCTACCAGCTACCCCTCTATTGCCTGAGAGTGAAAGACATATGAGCCCTCTGACTCCTGGTGGACCTCCCTTAAAGATGTAAGGGCTGAACTCCACCAGTCTATTTCCTTTTCACTATCCCTGATACTCCTTAACCTTTCGACTTCTTCCCTAAGCTCAGCCACTAGCGAAAGGAGGTCATTCACTTCTTCACACCTCAGGCAGGCCTTCTCCATAACATCCCCTGAAGCCACTGATAAGCTCAAACACTCCGGGCAGGAATGGGTCTGTACGGACGCATCCTTTTTGGAGGGCTCTACTTGGTCATGTACACTTGTACCAACCACAGATTTTGACTGGGTTAAAACCATTGCCTAGGAGAAAGCCCAAAATCAATCAACCAGTAAAACAATACTTCACCAAGCTAGCTGGAACCTGCAGCCCCACCTGCTTGCCCTGCCTGCGCGAACTGCTGCGCAAACTGCTGTGACCCTGTTTACCTGCTCCTGTTCGCCGCACTCTGGGTCGCCGCGCTCCCCAGAGGTCTCCTATAATGGCTAACTCCGGAACAAGGAAGCTCCACCTCCTGCTCCTGAGTGGCTCACAAGCAAAGCCCCACGCCTGATGCCAAATGCCTTCCTACAGAGGCTGGGCAGAAGCTGCAGCCAGGCCAGGCTGGGAAACAGCCCTGCAGGGCGTGAAAGCAGCAGCGGGGCAGTGAGGCTTCCATGGATTCCTTCCCGCTGTGCCGGGCACGGCGTGTCCAGATGTGCAGCCATAGCCCCTGTGTGCTGAGTCCCAGGGGAAGCATGAGGGAAATGCACCCACCTTCTCTTGTCTGCAGGGGTTCCTTCAGCTCTTGCCTCATCTCTTTGGATGGTTCCAGGGATATCTTATCTATTGTATCTTGGATTTTCCCTGTTGGAGTACCTTAGAGAAAAATATTTCCATTTCCCAGGAATGGATCCCACAAAAGCAAGGCTCGGCCTGTGGGGCCAGCAGGGACACACTACTCACCACTGTGATGGGAGCTGGGCTTGAGTGCAACATCCAAGGTAGGAGCTGGAGAAGTCCTCCCTGTAGACACATCTGTAACACAACAGCCACAGAAGCTTCTGTCACCTGGTTCCTGCCCGCTTGTCTACAATTCTTCCTTGGTGGCACACTGACAACATACCTGCAGGAGGCTCCAAGGGCTTCAAAACTTTATTCATCCAAGCTGATGGAGAAGCCTTCCCAGCAACCTCATCTGGAACGGAGCACAGATGAGAACACTTTCCAGGGTGTGCTGGGATCCCCTTCTGCCACAGGGAACTGGGCACTGCACGGCGGTCAGCTAAGGCTGTGGGAGCCAGATGTGAATAGATATGGCCAAAGGTGCACAGGGGCCTGGGGAGCTCTGGGCTGGCTCCTGGTCACTCTCCACACTCTTTCCCTGCCCTCAGCAACATCCCTGGGAGGGGTGGCTGGAGCAGCGCAGGGCCCCCGGGTTCACTCCCTCAGACACAGAGGAAATCCTCTCTAAAACCCCGGGGAAAACTGCAGCAGGCAGTGACACAGCTATCCATCCCGCCCTCTGTCCCTCCTGTCCTCCTTCTGCTGGGAAAGCTCCTAGATCCCAAGGGCAAACAGCCAGGCCCTCTCAGGACACACTGCAGCCTTGCTCTCCCCCTCTGTCCTTTCCCCACCGTGGGCACCCCGTGCAGTCACTGCCAGGTTTCAGGACATGTCTCCCATGGAGGGACCCCAGCAGGACTGCTCAGGACCCGAGTGCCCTGAGCCTGCTCGGGATAATTCCCCTGGGCTGTGCCGCTCTAGTCCAGGCTGTGCCCGCACTGCCAAGCAGCAGAGAGGGCAGCTCAAGCCTCAGCAGGGCTCAGGCCCAGAGGCACAGCAATTACCTCCTGGGCCTGTGCCTGGCATCGCCTCTCTTCCTGCAGCAGAGGCTGGCACGGAACCACTGCTTCCTCTGGGAAATGCCGCCTCATGCCCAGCCTCTGCATCCACTTCTGGAGAAAGGAAGAGGGACAGCTGGATCAGGTGGGGCTGTTCCCCACTGGGGAGGTGGCGCCTTCAGGAGGGAATGCTTGTCAAAGACATGGCTAAGAATCAGGAAATCCCTATAAACTTTTTGGGAAGGCCAGGGCCCTCCCTTCTCCAAACTGCTGCCCTTTCTGTTCTACCCGGTGACTGGAAAATTGCAGGGGATCTCAGTCCTGTGCTGCAATTAGGTGGCCTGTCAGCTGATGCCAAATGCCTTCCTGCAGAGACTGGGCAGAAGCTGCAGCCAGGCCAGGCTGGGAAACAGCCCTGCAGGGCGTGAAAGCAGCAGCAGGGCAGCGAGGCTGCCATGGATCCCTTCCCACTGTGCCAGGCACGGCGTGTCCAGATGTGCAGCCAAAGCCCACAGATGCTGAGTCCCAGGGGAAGCATGAGGGAAATGCACCCACCTTCTCCTGCCTGCTGCATTTCCTTCAGCATTTGCCTCATGTTTTCACATGGATCATGGAGTTTCTGGTGTCCTGTAGCTTGGTCCTTCCCCCTCAGAGGACCTTAGAGCAACAGAATTCCATTTCCCAGGAACAGATCCCTCAAAAGCAGGGCTCAGCCTGTGGGGTCAGCAGGGACACACTACTCACCCCTTCGATGGTTGCCAGGCTTCTGTGTAGGAATCAGCAAAGGAGCTGGACAAGTCCTCCCTGCAGACACACCTGTAACTCAACAGCCACAGAAGCTTCTGCCATCTCTGCTGATCTGCACGGGCACCACTGAGCCGCAGGAGCGGTGAGGGAATCACACAGGGCGAGGGCACACACGTGCATGGTTCTGTGCTGGCACCTGCAGCGATGCCCCCCTGGCCCAGCTTTGGGCTCTGAGCTGGCAGCTCTCCCAGGGGAAAGGCCTTGACCTACCCTCGGCATCTCCCAGTGCCTCAGTCCTGGACGTGGTTTGGGAAGCTGCACCACCTTCACCAGCAGGTTCAGCTGCAAAGAAAGGCAGGACAGAAGACCTGTAAATCCACCAACAGAAACACCAGCCAAACCTCACTAAAAAGTCACCACTACTCCTTGAAGTAAAATAGACTGATGCATGTTAATACCTAAGCTTGTAAGCTGTAAAACCCATTGTTATGAGAAGTAAAATATTTTATTTTAAACTGTATTATTCATGAGGTTGTTTTAAGTGAACTGAATATTTAAGGTGTGATATGCAAATTTATTTCAAAAAATAAAATATTTTAGTGCTTTTGTTATAACAGACAAAAGAAATAGAAGTAAAAGCTAATGAAACACTGTAAAGAATATATTAGAACAATAATATGATTCGTGAAAAATCGGAAAAAAAGTAAGTATATAAGATACAAACCAGATTTAAGTTCCAAGAAACACTAAAAGTAACATTAAATCAGATAGGATATAACAAAAGCCGTTAGATATTTAATAAGGATCAAATTAAAATAAAGGAAAAAAGCCAAGTATAGCTGAAAGAAAGAGAAGTGTACAGAATAATTACAACTTTAGAGCTAAAATGTCAAAGAAATAAAACTATAACAATTAGAAATAAGCAGATGCTATCCTAAATCCTGAAAAACAATTTAAAAGGCTCTTATAAATCTTATGAAGTAAATACTGAGAATGAGACGAATGACACCAGTGACTAGATCCCAAGGTGTAAGCTCTGCTACCACGAAGATACACATCTTGGCCCTTTGGCTGCAACCCAAAGGGTCTTTGAGAGAGCTAGAGAGTTAAAACTGCAGAGGATTATTGTCACTGTATCAGTCATCCAAGCCCAAAAAGAATGAGCCATATGCACACTCCCAAGTTAGTGCAGTACGCTATAAGTTTAACAAATTCAGAATGTGCACTATGAGTAGTGAAAGACACTGGAATAAAGAAAATGTGAAATAGAGCAAAAAGAAGAAAATGGCAAAATTTGTAAGCAATATATTAAAACCTTTTCTTCTGTAAGAGCTAGAGAAGAAATAAATCCTGAGAGTTCGAATAAAGCAAATTGCTCAAGAGTTAAGAAAACAAGTACATGAGACAGTTGTAAAGACGTATTTTAGCAGGCAACATAAGAAAACATGAAAAACTTATTTTAGAAGTATTACCAGCCTTAAATGACTATGGAGTCAAAATATATCTAAAGTACAATAAGCACATGCATTGATATAAAAAAAATATGATTGACAATCCAAAGAAAAGAAATTAAAGATTTAGAATAATCTACCTTATGAGAAGAGCTGTTAATTTTAGACCCTGACTAGTAGTATAAAAGTGTAGTTGTTAAGTTTTATAAATACTAAATATAAAATTCAAAAATAAGTAAGCTTTGTCAAAGTGTATCCTAAAAGTACAAATTTAATAAATTAATAGAGAAAGGGAGGGATTCTGATAGATTGTATGTACAAATTCATGCTGAGACTACAGTAATCTCGCCTAATGAAAATCCTAGCATACCAAAAGACTGTTCCGGGCAATCAATATGCACCAAAATCCTAGCCTGAATATTCATCCCCGGAAATGCTGATTCCAGAAGATTATTTCTCTGACCAAATCTCAGCAATGTGCATTCGACATGCATCATCTATAAGATAAATGTGTGCCTCCTAGAATGCATATTGCAGGAGATTTTCCTCTAACAAAGTGAATTTTTTACCAGTTTTGGGGAAACTCTCAGCAAGAGCTGCAGCAAGAAGGAAAAACTACATGAAAATGCAGAAAGGATAAGATCAACCATAAGAAAGCAGAAAAACGCCTGCCCCCAACAACCCTTGGAGCTTGGAAATGGACAAAAACACGTTGTGAAAGCTGTCCCTTCGTGATGCACAGGGGAGAGAAATGCCCCACCTGTCTCACCTGACGCTGTCAGCCTGGTAGAGGGCCAATCTGATATTTGCTTCTAGACATTCTAAGACTGTATTTTAATTATGAAATAAATTCTCCTTATTAATCAAAAAAAGCTAATTATTTAAAACATGCAGGACTCCTGGGACCCTCATCAGGGACCCCAAAATATCCCTTTGTGCCTCTTCAGGTCCAGGCCCAGATGATCCCCCAGAAGGAAATGTGCCCTCAGCCCAGGGACGCTCAGCATGGGCTTCCCCATCCCCTCGGGGCCCCGCCGCTGGGCACAGCAGCCCCTGCCTGGCTCCTGCCTGCCCACACCGTGGCCATCCACGGCTGCTCCTGGGCATGGAGCTCAGCCACTGCTGCTGCCGGGTGGGCTTTGCTGGTGCTACCACCAGGACAATCTGGTCACAGCTGCATCTCTCTACTGCAACAGAAGAGCTGATTTGGGGAGTGCTGTGCTGCCCCATTTCTTCAGCCCCACTAGCTGCCCACACCCACAGTGGCACTGGGCCACCCCCAGAAAACTGTCGAATCTGGGCTGTGGCTGCAGGGCACAGCTGCTCTACAGCACAGGTGGACTGCCTTGGGGGTAGGACTGCCCTGAGGGTAGGGACAAGGAACGGGGTGAGGTCTGCTCTATGATTTCCGAAGGTGATTATTCTACAGACCATCAGGGGCAAGCCAACACTGCACTAAAGGCATACACCAACTTACAAACTTGGGAGACTCCCAGGGGAGGATCCAATCTTTAGCCAATTGGGAGAAACTGAGGGTGGAACACCAGGCGGGGAATACAAGGTTTAAACCAATTGGGGATTACAGGGGAGGGGAAGAACTTAAACAAACCAATGGGGTTCTGAAGGATACAAAATTGATAGGAAAATTTCTAGAGAAAGGGGCAGGCTTGGAGAGGGACTGACATGCAATGGGAGGAGGAACAGTGAACAAAAGGGCAGGTCTTTGGGGAGATGGACAAGTGGGGCAAAACCAACACATGGGGTAAAGGAGCAAGCCCTTGGTAATAAAATATGCTATAACAATAGAAAATAAGGGGAGGGGTATAAAACTGACTGCTAGGACCGAATTACAATCAAAGACATGAACTGCAGTGCCGAAGCTCTGAGTTGAGGTTCAGTTGAGCACTTCCAAATAATTTCCTGGCAGAAACAGATAGCCAAACTTGCCTTTATCACATGCAAACAGAGGGTTCCCCAACAGCAACCCATTCTGAGGCTCTTCTGGGAATGGGAAACACGTGTTGTGGGGTCGGCCGCATCTGTGGGAGCGATGGGGAGTGTGAGCCCGTGCTGTGCTGCACTGCTGAGCTGGCAGCATGCTGGATACGGGCAGGACGTTCTCTGTTTCCCCCAGAGCTGGGGCCTGCAGGCACCTTGCCGGCCCTTGGCACAGGCTGTGCCAGCCAACAAAGCCCAGCAGGCCGGGAGGAGAGCCCGGGGGCAGCGCAGCTGCTTGGGCAGTGGCTGCTGCCAGGGACACGGGCCAAAGCCATCCCTGAGCAGCCACTGCCAGCCCTGGCCCTCCCTAACAAATTCTAGGTTCCATCTGTGAATTGCATGCTACACTTTCCTTCATGTTTTTCCCAATACCAGGAAGTTTCTATATATAGTAATGCCCTTGAGAATCGCTGATTAATTTCAGGTTTTATTTTCTTTTTTTTTTTTTTAATTGAGACAGATGAAACAGCCTTATTGGTTTTAGTTTTGGCAGGTCTGTTTTTTATCTCTGCATGATGGTTTACTTATTATCTACATTTAAGCTTGTTTTTATTTATGGGTTTTTTGTTCCCCAAGCAATTATTTTGACAGTCTTTTGTTCACTTCTTACTTAATGTTCCATAGATGAATAGCTTGGACTCTCTTTTTATAGGAATATAAAGATCTCAGAAAGCTCTATTTCTAATTTTGATAACATTCTCTCTCCCCGCTCCTAGCTTTTACAATGATCATTTTTGAAACATCACTGAGGATACGTGGAGTTATTTGGGAAATAACCAATAGTCTTGGCTTAACCTGGGTATTGGATTATTATTTTCAGTGCTATAAACCTACATTGCTTCAAGGTTCACACCACGGTCCTGATTTGTGGCTCACCGCATGGATGACTGTCTGAATTAAAACAATGTTTGTGAGGCAGCTGAAGAGCTTAGACCTCAGAGATTAAAATTCCTGGGAGGAGGAGGTGGAGGAAGAAAGGATAAAATCCTGATTCAAAGGGTTTTTTCTCACTTCTAGTATGCCAGAAGTATGGTAGACTACACCTGTCTTCAGATGTCATTTACTTACAGAACAACTCTCTACAGTGTCAGACTCCGGGAGAAATGACTGAACACTTTGCCTCCCAATGCATCAGCTTTAATTCTAGTGAGAGATAGGCCTTAATTACAGTCCGATTAGAGCAAATCAACAAAGCAGTCTTGCCATTGTGAGAGTGGCAAGAGGAATTTGCTTGTGAACAGATGAATATGTCACACTCAGTAATGAACAAAATTTGCCCTGACTTGGAAGAAAGTAGACAAGGAGCAATGCAGTATTTGGGTTTTATCCAGGGATAAATGGGGCAAGAAGCTGTAACAACTTAACCTGTTTTACAGAACACAAGTACTGATACGGCCAATAATGCACCCACATGAAGGGATCTTCAGGACATTCCTTTATTTCTCTAACCAGGAATGGGCAGCAAAATGCTGGCATTTATCTGAACTGGAAGCCGTGTTCCTCTCCTGTTTCTCCTAGAGCACACTGTGTGTTATTTGCAAACTTCATTGTCCAGCCCATCAATCCTCTCGTGGCCAATTGCTAAATGGCACAAGTACCAAAATACAGGTGCCAGCATAATCATCCCAGCACTAATGCAGCACTGCTTTGATGGTGCACAGGAGCACAGAATGGCTTGGCTTGGAAGGGACATTTAAAGGCCATCTAGTCCCAATGGCCTGCAGTGTGCAGGGACACCTTGAACTAGGTCAGGTTGCTCTGAGCAGGAGTTTGAATGTCTGCAGGGATGGATGTCCACCTCTCTGGGCAACCTGTGCCAGGTTTTCATAACAGTGTAAAAAATGTGTTTCTTTCATCTAGTCTGAATTGACCATCTTTTAGATTAAAACCATTCCCCCTCGGTTTGGTCACAGAAGACTCTACTAAAAATTCTGTCCCATCTGTTTACAAGCCCCCATAAGGCACTGAAAGGCAGCAATCAGGTGTCCCTGGAGTCTTCTCTCTTCCAGGCTGAACACTGCCAGCTCTCCCAGCCTGTCTCCAAAGCAGAAGGGCTCCAGCCCTCAGAGCATTTTGTCCCTGTTCTGGACTTGATCCTTCCTGCCTTGGGGACCCAGAGCATGATGCAGTACTCTTTCGTGGTAGAGACCGAGACACTACAAAGCAACACACTCCATTTCCAGAAGGCTTCAAACCCTGTTTTTATTCTAGCCTGCATGCTTTTTGTGCATTCTTACAAAGCTCTTATGTTTACACTTTATTCATTGGTCACGAGAGACAAGCAAAATGCTCAATGGAAGAGGGATTTGCAGGTTTCTCTTATTTATTCTTTCTTTCTTGGTTTTCATGTCAAAAACATTGGTAGGAAATTCTTTCAGGGGTAAACATGGATCTTGTTATCAAACTTCTCGATGGCTCACAGAAATCACTATAAAACCTCTTCCAGAGTACTCCCAGTAGGGTCTCACCTGAGCAGAGGTGGGGAATCACCTCCTTCAACCTGCTGGGCACTGTCCTTTGGATGCACATGGCTGCCTCATGTCCAGCCTCTCATCTGGCTGCAACACCAAGTCCTTCTCGGCAGGGCTGCTCTCCATCCCTTCATGTCCCAACCTGTGAGATCAGCTGAGCTGGGACTGTGTCACAGCCCTTGGGCAGAGCAGCTGGACAGGATGAGTTCCCTTCCGAAGAAGGCAGATCCAGCTCCAAAAACAACTCCACCCTGGCCATGAGGTCACAGAAGGCTCTGAGATCACAGAGGTGCCAGAGCCCCGCGGTTGCACAGCAGCACAGGGACCCAGCAGTCAGTCCCTGAGCACAACTGTTGCGGCAGCAGCGGCGGTGGCAGCAGCGGTGCTGACATTGGGACAGCGGTGTCGGGACAGCGGTGGCAGCAAGAGTTGCGGGACTGGCAGAGGGCAAGGCACCATGGCCCTTGCTCTGCGCCTCTTCCTCCTGCTCCTCCTGGCCGTGGCCCTGTCTACCAGGGCTGCCCAGGCTGCTCCACTCCAAGTGTGGCGAGCAGGTGAGCCGGCAGCCTGGCTGCCCTTTCCCGGGACAGCGCTCCCTGCTCCCTGGGAAGTGCTGAGGATGGTTTTGCCCAGGGCTTTGGGGAGGGTTTCCTGTGTGGGAGGGAGAGAGCCCCCATGGTCCCTGGGCTCCACCAGCCACCACTCCAGGGATGTTGCAAAGGGCCTGCAAAGAGGGTGGAGAGTGACCAGAGATAGCCCAGAGCTCCCCAGGCCCCTGTGCAGCTTTGGCCTTGTCCACTGACATCTGTCAGCCAAGGCATTACCTGACCCCCTTGCAGTGCCCAGTTCTCTAAGGGAGAGGGGAATCTCAGCACACCATGGAAATGGGTCTGATCTGATCTGTGCTCCCCTCTAGATGAGCATGCTAGGAAGGCTTCTCCAGCAGCTTGGCTTAATGAAGATTTCCAGGGTCTTAACCCTCCAGCAGGTATGTTGTCAATGTTGCTAAAAGAATAATCATTGAGAACCTGGCAGGAAGCAGGTGACAGGAGCTTCTGTGGCTGTTGAATTACAGGTGTGTCTGCAGGAAAGACTTTTCAGGCTCCTTTCCTGGTTGCTGCACATAAGCCCCGCTCCCATCGCAGGGGTGAGTAGTGTGTGCTTGCTGACCCCACAGGCTGAGCCCTGGTTCTGTGGGATCCATTCACCTGAAATGCAAATGCTTTTCTTAAGGTCCTCCGAGAGGGAGGAACAAACCTAGAGGAGACAGCAAGTCCCTGGAGGCATCCAAACAGATGGACAGGATCTGGAGTGACCTGGAGAGACAACGTGGTGGGTGCATTTCCCTCATGCTTCCCCTGGGACTCAGCAGCCGGGGGCTTTGGCTGCACATCTGGACACGCCGTGCCCGGCACAGCGGGAAGGGATCCATGGCAGCCTCGCTGCCCCGCTGCTGCTGCTGCTGCTTTCACACCCTGCAGGGCTGTTTCCCAGTCTGGCCTGGCTGCAGCTTCTGCCCAGCCTCTGCAGGAAGGCATTTGGCATCAGCTGCCAGGGAGCCCAAACTACACCGTGGCCCACCTGAGATCCCCTGCACTTTCCCAGTCTGTGAGCGCATCTGGAGGGGCAGCTCTTTGGAAGAGACAGGGCCCTGGTCTTTCTCCTTAATCTTATCCATTACTTAGACAAGCATTGCCTCCTGAGGATGCCACATTTCCATTGGGAAACAACCCCACCTGATTCAGCTGTCCTTTTTCCTTTCTGCAGACATGGAAGGAGAGCCTGTGCTGAAGGCTGAGTTTCCCGGAGGAAGCACTGGCTCCATGGCAGCCTCTGCCCCAGGAAGGGAGGCGCTGCCAGGCACAGGCCCAGGAGGTAATTGCTGTGCCTCTGGGCCTGAGCCCTGCTGAGGCTTGAGCTGCCCTCTCTGCTTTTTGGGAGTGCAGGCACACAGCATTACCTGACCCCCTTGCAGTGCTCGGTTCCCTATACAAGGGGATCCCAGCACAGCATGGAACAGTTCCCATCTGTGCTCCTTTCTAGACTGGGAACGTGACTTGCATCACTGGGAAACACTGTTAAAGCACAGTTTAAGGATGTTGGAGCTTGGTGATGGTAGGTTTTCAGCAACTCTTTGCTAACAGAGCAATCATTGTCCAAGTGTAATCATTGTCCAGAGTAATATTCCTCTGTCATTTCCCTTGAGATCGTCTGAAGTTTGATGAATTGTGGAAATCCTGGCCTCCAAATTTCTACTCTTGTACCCAACAGTGATCCCACAGGATGGCTGTCAGTGGGAGGAAGGAGCATTTAGCTGTCCATCTTCCTCCCGTGTGCAATGCCAGTGTGTCCTTCCATGTGCTCTGTGCAGCCAGGGAGAAGGCCAGAGAGGGAAGGGGCCGGGCCCAGGGCTGTGCCCCGGGGCTGAGCCTTTGGCAGCTCCTTTGCCAGCCCCAAGGAGCCTGAGCTGCTCCTGCTGCCACTGCCAAGCCCTGGCCCTGCCCGGGTCTGGGTTTAGAGCTGCTGGCAGCTCCAGGGAGTCCTTTCTGCCCCGACTGCCCTGCAAGGGGCTCCTTCCATCCCAGTGTGGGGCCATTGCAGGCACGAGGTCCCCCTGCTCCTGAGTGGGAGGCAGAGCTGATGGAGTGCCTTGGAGGGCACCAGTCACCCAAGTGCCCTCACTTGCACTCGGGCCTGAGGGAGAACCTTCAACAGTGTCACAGCAGCTCTTCTGTCCTGCCGTTCTTTGCAGCTAACCCGGTTGGTGAAAGTGATCTGGCTTCCCAACCCATGTTCAGGATTGGACCTCTGGGAGATGCTGAGGGTAGGTCAAGGCCTTTCCCCTGGAAGAGTTGCCAGCTCAAGAGCCCAAAGCTGGGCCAAGGAGGCAGCGCTGCAGGTGCCAGCACAGAACCATGCACGTGTGTCCTCTTCCCCTGCGCGATCCCCTCATGATTTTTGCTCAGCCCTGGCAGCTGTCTGGGGAAGGGAGGGCCCAGGCCCTGCCACAAAAGCCCAGATACTTTGTAAATCTTTTCCCAATTTTTGATAAGCATGCTGCCCTGAAGATGCCAGCAAAGGAATGGGGAATTGTTCCATCTGATCCAACTGTCCTTTTTTGTTTCTCAAGTGATGGACCAAAAGGCAGGGCTGAAGGAGGTGTTTCCCCAAGGAAGCAGTGGCTCATTGGCAGCCCCTGCAGCAGGGAGGAAGGCGATGCCAGACACGGGCACAGGCACAGCAGGTAATTGCTGAGCCGGGCTCAGTCCTGGCCGGGGCTGTGTGGCAGCAGCTCTTCCCCCAGGGCCGGCCCTTGCCCGGCCCGGCAGCAGCCAAAGCTGGAGGCGCCTCGGCTTCCAGGCCTCTGGAGCTGGTTCAGAGCCCCGGGGAAACGGGACTGGTGCAGCAACGTCCCTGGCGCTGCAGCTGCTGCGGAGCTGGCCCTGAGTGCCCAGAGGCCCAAGGCACAGGAGCAGCCCCGAGCGGGAGCCCTGTCGCCAGCCCAGGGCCAGAGCCAGCCCTGGCTCCCGACTGGGCGGGGGCTGCGCTGGGTCCTGACAGGGCCTGAGCCTGTCCCCTGGGGCTGGGGGAGCTGTCACGGGGCAGGGAGGGCCAGGGGTGGCAGTGGCTTCTCAGGGATGGCTTTGGCCCGTGTCCCTGGCAGCAGCCACTGCCCAAGCAGCTGTGCTGCCCCCGGGCTCTCCTCCCGGCCTGCTGGGCTTTGTTGGCTGGCACAGCCTGTGCCAAGGGCCGGCAAGGTGCCTGCAGGCCCCAGCTCTGGGGGAAACAGAGAACGTCCTGCCTGTATCCACCGTGCTGCCAGCTCAGCAGTGCAGCACAGCACCCGCTCACGCTCCCCATCGCTCCCACAGATGCAGCTGACCCCACAACACGTGTTCCTGATGCCCAGAAAGGCCTCGGAAGGGTCTTCTATATGGGAACAGGCTGCTGGGCAGGGGTAATGGCAGGCCTGCTTTTTTTGGACCTTATTCTCATGTTGTGCTGTGTCAAAATCTGGTGTAACTGGAAGAAGAAATGGTGAGTGGTCATCTTTCCCTGAAAGAGCTTCTTTTGAAAGTCTAATGTAGACAGGAACCATTCCCACTGAGGCTGCAGTGGAGTTGTGGCCAGTCCATGGTTCTCCAAACAACTCTGCTGAGGGTTCTGCTGCTGCCCAGTGCTTCCATTGGCCTCTCAATTGCTGGGCCTTGTCCTGGGGGCCCCGCTGGGGCTGCAGCCAGTGCTGGCTCCCACTGAGGCTGCCTGGCCAAGAGCAGCCCCAGGGGCACGGGGCAGAGGCAGAGGGAGGTGGGGAGGAGAAAGAGCAGGGCCGAGATTGCCCTTGAAAGGCAGAGGCGCTCTGGGGCCCGCTCCTGGCCAGGGACCCTGCCCAGAGCCGTGCCCTGCTGGCCGGGGCCTTGAGGGGCAGCTGTCCAGCTGGGCCCAGCTGTGCCAGCAGCTCCAGCCGTGCTGGGGAGCCTTGCCAGCTCTGGGCCCTGCTGTGCAGGAGGCTCCCTGTGTGCCACTGGCAGCTGGGGCCTCAGCCATCTTCTCTCTCCACAGCCTCTGGAACTTCACAAGACCAGCCAAATACCTCCATCAGGGAGAAGTGGGCCTGTCATCGTGCATCTCAGTGCCAGTGTCCATTGTCCCTTCCAGAGGTGTATTACCAGATTGTAGCTGGAAGTATGCTACAACCAGTACCTAGAACAGAACCGACTCTCCCTGAAGGGACTGGCCTAGCTGCCCATCCAGGACAGGCGGTGCAGCCCTCTAGCCAGGGAATGGATTATTCAAAAAGTTGTATTTACTTGTAAAAATTTAAATGTTTATTAAAAGCCTTATTTGAAATATAACAGGACACTGAATATGGACAATGTTACGTGGCCGGGAGTAGAGGATTTTTCCCACCACGTGCTCATCCACACAATGGAGGTTGCACCTTTTAACTCTTTTGCCCTTCTTAAAGTTCTGTCTATCGACTCCTTCTTTGATGTCCAGTGCTGGAGTTTACTTCCTTACATCTCGCTTGGAGGTCAGGTGCTGTTGTCGTAGAAAGGTGACCCTCTTAAATATGCCAAACTCAGGTAATCCCAAGATAACAACACAACAGAGGGTAAAACATATCTATAAATGTATAAAACTTCTCTTAACATATATGCATGATATTTCTCCTTTATTGTGAGAGTCAACTGTCACATTGCTCATCTATCACAGGCTTGAGTCCAGCTTCAGCTCAGGTGTCTGTGTGCTACCACCAGCACTGGCAGAGCTGCTCGTCTGGGCACAGCCAGGCATGGGCAGGCAGCAGCTGGGCATGGGGCTCATTCGACCAACAGCACTCTCATGTTATCTTTGTCTTTCATTTTAAAACATTTAGATATGTTTTTCCTTTGTAGAATTGAGAAATGTTTTTCATATAATACAGAAACCACATATTTGTTCCCCTTTCCTCCAACAGTTCTGTATTTGACAAAGTAGTTTTACAGTCAGGGAAACCTAGAATATTCTGACACTTTGGCAATAAACGTAAAATTGCCTTTAATTCTTAATCTTTAGTCTTACACAGCCCAGACAAGACCAGCACAGCTCAGGGGAATTATCCCAAACAGGCTCAGGGCACTTGGGTTCTGAGCACTCCTGCTGGGGTCCCTCCATGGGAGACACATCCCGAAACCTGGCAGTGACTGCATGGGGTGCCCATGGTGGGGAAAGGACAGAGGGGGAGAGCAAGGCTCCAGTGAGTCCTTAGTGGGCCTGAGCCTGTCCCCTGGGGCTGGGGGAGCTGTGACGGGGCAGGGAGGGCCAGGGCTGGCAGTGGCTGCTCAGGGATGGCTTTGGCCCCTGTCCCTGGCAGCAGCCACTGCCCAAGCAGCTGCGCTGCCCCCGGGCTCTCCTCCCGGCCTGCTGGGCTTTGTTGGCTGGCACAGCCTGTGCCAAGGGCCGGCAAGGTGCCTGCAGGCCCCAGCTCTGGGGGAAACAGAGGACGTCCTGCCCGTATCCACCGTGCTGCCAGCTCAGCAGTGCAGCACAGCACGGGCTCACACTCCCCACGGATCTTGTAGCGGTTCAAAGCAAGACAGGAACACATGCCCTGATTCCACTTTGATGAATCCCAATGATTTTCTGCTTGCAGGATGGGCACAAGCAGTGCATCATAGGAATAGCCAAGACTCTGTTCACTGTGTCACTTGCCATGGCCTCTTTCACAGTTGTATCTTTCTCCCTTCATATGTCCTGACAAACACCTAAGGGAGAACTGGACCTCTAATTGCGTCGCACATCTCCATGCCCATGCCCGATGTCCCTGTGCCAGCTGCTTTAACAGCTTGTTGCTGTGCAGATGCTGCCTCCAGCCAGACAAGGTCCTCTCCCCTTGAAGGCACTGGCCCTGCTCTCTGGCCCCTACTGAAGGTGGGCAGGGCTTGGCCCAGCTCTTCTCTTGCACTAAAGAGATGGAGCTGTCACCCCAGTGTGCGGGTGGTAGCAGCAGCAAAGCCCAGCCAGGATCAGCACTGGCTGAGCTCCGTGTCCAGGGGCAGCTGGGGATGGCCACGGTGTGGGCAGGCAGGAGCCAGGCAGGGGATGCTGTTACCAGTGGCGGGTCCCTGGGGAGGATGGGGCAGCCCATGCTGAGCGTCCCTGGGCTGAGGGACATTTCCTTCCCTGGGACCATCTGGGCCTGGACCTCCTCCAGTGGCATGCCCAGGAAAAGAGGGAAGCCATCAAGAGCCTGTGAGTTACACAGGGATGGGGTGCAGCTTCCTCCCTCCTTGGTTAGCGGGCGGATTAAAAGAGGCCTCTAGCATTTGTGGCAAACAGGAGTGGGCAAACAGGGCCGTGGCATGTTTCTGAGGGACAATTCACGAGGCAGTGTGCACAGGCAGGGCAAGCAGGCAGGGTTGCAGGTTTTCTTGCTAGGAAGGTTTACTGTGTGTTGTTTGCAGTGTTTCTGTTGTTTGGGTGGTTTTGGGGTTTCTGGTAGTAGTGGTTTTTACACAATCGAAAACTGTAGTTAGTACAAGTGCATGTAACTAGATGGAACCCTCCAAAAAGGATGTGTCTCTCCTGACCCATTCCTGTGCAGAGTGTTTGAGCTTAGCAGTGGTTTCAGGGGGCAGTGTGGAGAAAAGCTGCCTGCGGTGTGAACAGGTGAATCATCTCCATTCACTGGTGGCCGAGCTTAGGGAGGAAGTTTAAAGACTGAGGAATATCAGGGAAAGTAAAAGGGAAATAGACTGGTGGAGTTCAGCCCTTCCATCCTTACGGGAGGCCCAGCAAGAGTCACAGGACTCCTATGCTGCCGGGGTCGGCTGTCAGTTGTCTCTGCCCCAGCATGGGAAAAGGTGGTTTTGGGCAGGCCGCGCTCTCGAAGAAGGAGTCTGGAATCTTGCTTTTCGGTCTTGAGTTGCGTTTATTGTTCCTTATCTACAAAGTTTTTCTCTCTGTCCAGCCGAGGTCTGATTAGCAAGACAGCCAAGGGCACTCTCTCCTGTCCATGGGGCGGTTGTCTATTTTATAGTGAAAACTACGTATTAGATATTTACCTTTAATTTCCAATAATTTCTGCCCTTGTTGGCAAGTGCACCTTCTCTATGAACCAATCCACACATGCCAACATCATCCTGAACATGGATGCCAAGGAGAAGAAAGAAGAAGGACAGGGCACGCCCAAATTCCTCTATCTTAGAACTCCTGACTCCCACGTACAGACTTTCAAACCCCCCTGTACAACATACAAAACCCCCCTGTACAGTGCTCCAAAGTTTTTCCCTTCACCCTGTGATTCCTACTACTATGCTACTTAAAGTTTTGTGGCCTGTCATTCTTTATATAAGGTTGGCAATTTGCTCTATGAATTAAGGTTGAATTTCCAGGTGTCTTTGGCTTCCTACCAGGGTCTCTGAGCCCCTACCAGGGCTTTGAGACATCCAGGGCATCCAGAGACATCCTCTGGGTTCCGACACTATGCTGCACACTGTCAGGCAAGAGAAGGACACCTGGTAGATGAAGGGGAGTGGAAATGGTCCCTGCACGGGGAGGTTATGATAAAAATTCCTCCCGACCCCCGTCCCCTAGCCAGGGGCCACTTCAGAATAGGTATGAGCCCCTGGATCTAGAGAGTCAGCCAAATGATTAAGAAGAAAATTATCTGCCCAGAGAGCCTCCAAATTATGATTAATCTGTAACATGGATTGCCACCTCTAACATCAAAAAGGAAAGACGGGTAATCGTGGTGGGTGATTCCCTTCTGAGGGGAACAGAGGGCCCCATGTCAACCGGACCCACCCCACAGAGAGGTCTGCTGCCTCCCTGGGGCCCAGGTGCAGGATATTCCTGAGGGACTTCCTGGGCTGATTCAGTCCTCTGATTATTATCCACTGTTGAAACTCCAGGCTGGCAGTGATGAGATTGAGAAGAGGAGTGTCAGGACCATTGAAAGTCACTTTAGGGCACAGGGACAAGTGGTTGATAGGACAGGGACACAAGTAGTTTTTTCCTCTGTCCCTTTGGTGGCTGAGAAGAATGGTGAAAGCAATAGAAGAGCTCATATCATCAACAAGAGGCTCAAGGGTTGGTGTCCTTGGCAGAATTTTGGATTCTTTGATTATGGCGCAGCTTTTATGGCACCTGGCCTGCTGGAACCAGATGGGCTCCATCTCTCTGTTAAGGGCAGAAGGATTTTAGCTCATGAGCTTGCAGAACTTGTTGAGAGGACTTTAAACTCAGTTTGAAGAGGGAACGGGATGCAGCTGGGCTGTCTGGAAGCAGGCCCAAGGGTGGTAAGCCTGAGTTAGGGATGAAATCAGCAGCCCAGCTGAGGTGCATGGATACCAGTGCACACAGCATGGGTAACAAACAGCAAGAGCTGGAGGCCATGGTCCAGCAGCAGAGCTGTGATGTCATTGCCATCACAGAAACGTGGTGGGATGCCTCACATGGCTGGAGCACTACACTGGATGGCTACAAGCTCTTCAGGAGAGACAGGAAAGGGTCTCTTCCAACCTGGTCATTCTGTGAATTCTGTAAGAATTCTTAGCATCTCCAGGGACACAGCCTGACCAGCAATGTCAGTAGGCAAAAAATAAGGTTTCACTGAAGAATGGACCTTTGATGAAACAATATATTTACAGTCAGGGCAGTCCATTCATAGAGATGGAGGCACACTCTGGGGGTACAGCGAAGGCCATGAGGTCACAGCAGGGCTCTGGGGTCACAGCAGGCTGAGCTCACAGCAGGCCCTGAGGTCACAGAGGTGCCAGAGGTGCCAGAGCCCCGTGGTTGCACAGCAGCACAAGGAGCCAGCAGTCAGTCCCTGAGCACAACTGTTGCGGCAGCAGTGGCGGTGGCAGCAGCGGTGCTGACGTTGGGACAGTGGTGTTGGGACAGCGGTGGCAGCAAGAGCTGCGGGACTGGCGGAGGACAAGGCAGCATGGCCCTTGCTCTGCGCCTCCTGCTCCTGCTGCTCCTGGCCGTGGCCCTGCCTGCCAGGGCTGCCCAGGCTGCTCCGCTGCAAGCGCGGCGAGCAGGTGAGCCGGCAGCCTGGCTGCCCTTTCCCGGGACAGCGCTCCCTGCTCCACGGGAAGCGCTGGGGATGGTTTTGCCTGTGGGAGGGAGAGAGTCCTGATGGGCCCTGTGCTGCTCCAGCCACCCCTCCAGGGATGTTGCAAAGGGCCTGCAAAGAGGCTGGAGCGTGACCAGGAGCCAGCCCAGAGCTCCCCAGGCCCCTGTGCAGCTTTGGCCATGTCCATTCACATCTGGCTCCCACAGCCTTACCCAACCCGTGCCCTGTTCTCTCAGGCAGGAGGGCATCCCAGCACACACAGAAATGGTTCTGATTTCTGCTTCCCTTCAGATTGGGATCCCAACTTGCATTATCTAGATGCCCTGTTGGATGACAGCTTCAGAATGTTGGAGAGTGCTGGAGGCAAGTTCTGGTGTGCTTTCCCTGACAGGATAATCAATGTCCATGTGGCAAGAGCTCACTCATCCTCCATGTCCTTGAACGTAATCTCATGGCTGAAGAAATATGGACATCTTGCCCTGCTCCCTTCTGCAGTCCTGAGGGATCCCACAGGATCACTGTCAGTGGGAGGAAGGAGCATTTAGCTTTCAAACTTCCTCCCATGTGCAATGCCACTGTGTCCTTCCATGGGCTCTGTAGCAGCTGCCGAGAAGAGCAGAGAGTGAAGGGGCCGGGCCCAGGGCTGTGCCCCGGGGCTGAGCCTTTCACAGCTCCTTTGCTGGCCCCAGGGAGCCTGAGCTGCTCCTGCTGCCACTGCCAAGCCCCGGCCCTGCCCGGGGCTGGCTTTAGAGCTGCTGGCAGCTCCAGGGAGTCCTTTCTGCCACGACTGCCCCGCAAGGGGCTCCTTCCATCCCAGTGTGGGGCCACTGCAGGCATGAGGTCCCCCTGCCCCTGCTCCAGAGAGGAAGGCAGAGTTGAGGGAGTGCCTTGGAGGGCACCAATCACCCAGGTGCCCTCACTGCCACTCGGGCCTGAAGGAGAATCTTCAGCAGGGTCACAGGAGCTGTTCTGTCCTGGCTTTCTTTGCAGTTGAACCTGATGATAAAGGCGATCCAGCTTCTAAACCCATGTCTGTGAATGACCGTCTGAGAGATGCTGAGGGTAGGCCAAGGCCTTTCCCCCGGGAGAGCTTCCAGCTCAGTGCCCAAAGCTCAGCCATGGGGGCAGAGATGACAGAAGCTTTTGTGGCTGTTGAGTTTCAGGTGTGTCTGCAGGGAGGACTTTTCAGACTCCTTTGCTGGTTACTGCACGCAGGCCTGGCTCCCATCGCAGGGGTGAGTAGTGTGTCCCTGCTGACCTCACAGGCTGAGCCCTGCTCCTGTGGGATCCATTCCTGGGAAATGGAACTATGTTGCTGTAAGCTCCTCCGAGGGGAAAGAACAAAGCTACAGGACACAAGGAATCCCATGAGCCATCTGAACACATGAGGCAAATGCTGAAGGAAATGCAGCAGGCAGGAGGACAAGGTGGGTGCATTTCTCTCATGCTTCCCCTGGGTCTCAGCAGCCAGGGGCTTTGCCTGCACATCTGGACACGCTGTGCCTGGCACCCCGAGATCCCCTGCGATTTTGCAATTTCTGAGCAGATCAGGAGGCGCAGCTGTTTGCAGGAGGGAAGGCCCTAGGCAAAGACCCCAAAGCCCATCTGATTTCCTGAAGCCTATCCATGAGTTTGACAAACCTTGCCTCCTGAAGATGCCACCTCCCCGCTGGGGAGCAGCTCCATTTGATCCAGCTGTCCCTCTTCCTTTCTCCAAAAATTAAAGGAGAGCCTGTGCAGATGGAAGCATTTCCCAGAGGAAGCAGTGCTTCCATGCCAGCCTCTGCTGCAGGAAGGGAGGCAATGCCAGGCACAGGCACAGGAGGTAATTGCTGTGCCTCTGGGCCTGAGCCCTGCTGAGGCTTGAGCTGCCCTCTCTGCTGCTTGGCAATCCTGGCATGCAGCAGGACCTGACCCCCTCGCAGGGTTCAGTTCCCTAGAGAAGGGGATCCCAGCACACCATGGAACGCTTCCCATCTGTGCTCCTTTCTAGATTGGGATCGTGACTTGCATCATTTGGAAATGCTGGTAAACCATGGTTTAAGGATCTTGGAGCTTGATGAAGGTAGGTTGCCAGCAACCCTTTCCTAACAGAGTAATCACTGTCCAAGTGTAATCATTGCCCAGAGTAATATTCCTCTGTCATTTCCCTTATGATCCTCTGAAGTTTGATGGATTCTGGAAATCCTGGCCTCAAAGTTTCTACTATTGTGCCCAACAGTGATCACGCAGGATCGCTGTCAGTGGGAGAAGGGTGCATTTAGCTTTCAGCCTTCCTCCCATGTGCAATGCCAGTGTGTCCTTCCGTGTGCTCTGTGCAGCCAGGGAGAAGAGCAGAGAGGGAAGGGGCCAGGCCCAGGGCTGTGCCCCGGGGCTGAGCCTTTGGCAGCTCCTTTGCCAGCCCTGGGGAGCCTGAGCTGCTCCTGCTGCCACTGCCAAGCCCTGGCCCTGCCCGGGGCTGGGTTTAGAGCTGCTGGCAGCTCCAGGGAGTCCTTTCTGCCCCGACTGCCCCGCAAGGGGCTCCTTCCATCCCAGGGTGGGGCCACTGCAGGCACGAGGTCCCCCTGCCCCTGCTCCTGAGTGGGAGGCAGAGCTGAGGGAGTGCCTTGGAGGGCACCAATCACCCAGGTGCCCTCACTGCCAGTCGGGCCGGAAGGAGAATCTTCAGCAGGCTCACAGGAGCTGTTCAGTCCCGCCTTTCTTTGCAGCTGAACTTGATGAAGATGATGATGTCGATGAAGATGATCTGGATTCCCAACCCATACCCATTACTGAGCCTCTGGAAGATGCTGAGGGTAGGTCAAGGCTTTCCTCCGTGGGAGAGCTGCCAGCTCAAGAGCCCAAAGCTGGGCGAGGGGGGCATTGATGCAGGTGCCAGCACAGAACCATGCACATGTGTGCCCTCGCCCTGCACGATCCCCTCACCGCTCCTGCGGCTCAGTGGTGCCCGTGCAGATCAGCAGAGATGGCAGAAGCTTCTGTGGCTGTTGAGTTACAGGTGTGTCTGCAGGGAGGACTTTCCCAGGTCCATTGGTGGATGTTGCACGCAGGACCAGCTCCCGTCGCAGGGGTGAGTAGTGTCTGCCTGATGACCCCACAGGCTCAGCACTGGTTTTGTGGGACCCATTCCTGGGAAATGGAAATATTTCTGGTAAGGTTCCCTGAGAATGGAGAAAATACCTAGAGGAGACAGTAAGTCCCTGGAGGCACCCAAACCCATGGAGAAGTTGCCGGGTGATCTGGAGAGACGCCGTGGTGGGTGCATTTCTGTCATGCTTCCCCTGGGACTCAGCAGCCGTGGGCTTTGGCTGCACATGTGGACACGCCGTGCCCGGCACAGCGGGAAGTGATCCATGGCAGCCTCGCTGCCCCGCTGCTGCTTTCACGCCCTGCAGGGCTGCTTCCCAGCCTGGCCTGGCTGCGGCTTGTGCCCAGCCTCTGCAGGAAGACATTTGGCATCAGCTGATAGGCAGCCCAAACTGCACCATGGGCCTGAGATCCCATGCGATTTCCCAGTCTCTGGGTAGATGCAGAGAGGCAGCTCTTTGCAGGAGGGAGGGCCCTGGAGCAGCTCCAAAACCCTGGGCATTTTCCTTGTCCTTATCCATGTCTTTGACTAGTATTGCCTGCAGCAGAAGGGCACAGCAGAGAGGAATTACAGCGTGCAGCCTCAGGGGCTCGGGCACTGAGCAGTCCTGAGCCAAGGGGTGGCAAGGTGCCTGCAGGCTTCAGCTCTGGGGGAAACAGGGAGTGAGAACGTCCTGCCCGTATCCACCGTGCTGCCAGCTCAGCAGTGCAGCTCAGCACAGGCTCATGCTCCACATTGCTCCCACAGATGCAGCCGGCATCACAACACATGCTGACAACATCTGGGAAAGCACGAGAAGAGTTTTCTGCTGGGGAACACCTTGTTTGAAGAAGTTGATGGCCATTGTGGCTGGTGCAGCACTTTGCCTGATGATGTGCTGTGCTGCAATCTGGTATTGCTGGAAGAGAAACTGGTGAGTGTTATGCTGATCTCTAGCTCAAACAGCTTCCTTTAAAGGCTGCTCATAGTCAGGGAACATTCCCAGAGAGGCTGCGGTGGAGTTGTGGCCACTCCATGATTGTCCAAATAACTCTGCTGAGGGTTCTGCTGCTGCCCAGTGCTTCCAGTGGCCTCTCAATTGCTGGGACTTGTCCTGGGGGCCCCGCTGGGGCTGCAGCCAGTGCTGGCTCCCACTGAGGCTGCCTGGCCAAGAGCAGCCCCAGGGGCACGGGGCAGAGGCAGAGGGAGGTGGGGAGGAGAAAGAGCAGGGCCGAGGTTGCCCTTGAAAGGCAGAGGCGCTCTGGGGCCCGCTCCTGGCCAGGGACCCTGCCCAGAGCCGTGCCCTGCTGGCCGGGGCCTTGAGGGGCAGCTGTCCATCTGGGCCCAGCTGTGCCAGCAGCTCCAGCCGTGCTGGGGAGCCTTGCCAGCTCTGGGCCCTGCTGTGCACGAGGGTCCCTGTGTGCCACTGGCAGCTGGGGCCTCAGACACCTCCTCTCTCCACAGGCATCACATTGAAGAAAAACTGAAAGCTGCTGGCTGGTCACGAGATCTTTACTGCTGGAAGAGCAACAGCAGCATCTCCGACTCGGACGAGTTTTCGTTTTAGCACCTCCAATCTCTACGGTGACTCGAGGTCGCCTCCTTCCAGGGCTGAAGGCGAAAGTCCCCAGGAAAGGCTGTGGGAAGTTCTCAAGTGAAGACTGACTGAGAGCTTCCAAAATCAGCTTCAAAATTTTCAAAGTAGTTTTGGAATCTGGAGAAGACAACCTTATTTTCTATTAGCTTTTAATTTTTAGAAATATTTAGAAATAGTTTTTGTAGAGACAAATCCCCCAATGTTTCTTCCCCATTTCCACAATATGTCTGTGTTTTTGAAAGTAGTTTTATAGTTCTAGAAAGGTTTTTTGCACTAATACAATAAAATAAAATGGCATTTCAGTGGTAATCTTTACTCTGCAAAGAACTAAGACACCCTAAGACACCCAGCCTGGTGCAGAGGCAAAGATCTTTTCCCACGGGAACTTTGTACCTCGTCACAACCAAGTCACGTAAAACCTTTTCCCAGATATTTCCTGGGATTCTTGACCAGCTCACCTCTTAGGCTTCAGAGGCAAATTTTCAGCACAGTGGGAATCTCTTCAAGTCACCATCTTTCTTTGCTTGTGCAAGAACTGCCTCAGTTCCAGAGCAGGGGCTTCTCTCAGCTTCCTGCTGCCCCCGGGCTCTCCTCCCGGCCTGCTGGGCTTTGTTGGCTGGCACAGCCTGTGCCAAGGGCCGGCAAGGTGCCTGCAGGCCCCAGCTCTGGGGGAAACAGAGAACGTCCTGCCCACATCCACCGTGCTGCCAGCTCAGCAGTGCAGCACAGCACGGGCTCATGCTCCCCATCGCTCCCACAGATGCAGCCGGCACCACAACACGTCTTCCCCATGCCCAGAATGAAATTGGTTTCTGCCAGGGAACACACTGCTGGCTAGAGTTAATGACAAGCCTGGCTTTTCTATGGCATGCAGGGCATTGGGGGACCCCTGTAAGGATGGCACTTGGCCCGGGTCCCTCATGAGGCACACCAGCTGGAGGGGGGGTTTTGTAGGTGTTGGGTTTTGCAGGAAGGCTTGCAGGGCTTTGCGTCCTTTGTAAGTGGTGCATGGGGCTGGGGTTCCTCGTCAGGTTCTCAGGGGATTTGATATCTCTTCTGTGGCATACAGGGGACTGGAGACATCTGTAAGGCTGGCAGGGGCATGAGTACCTCGTGATTAACGTGGTGGTTTAGTGCTTGCCATCAAGGACTGGAGAGGAGCTGAGTCCTTCCTAAGGTGGGCAGGAGGCTGGGCTCTTTTGTGAGGCACACGAGGCTGTCCTGGGGTCTCTGCACTGGTGTGCACGGATTCCCTGTGAGGCACACAGGGATATTTTGGGGTCTGTGCTGAGGGGTGCAGGGATCCCTCAGGAGGCACAAAGGAGTATTGATGGTCTCTACTAAGGTGTGCAGGGATCCCTCATGAGATGTGCAGCGGGGTTTTTCAGTCTCCTCAGCGCAGCAAAGGGCCACTCTGGGTGGAGGCTGTGCAAAGTGGGCAGAAAGCTTCCTGCCAAGCCTTGCGGCCGGCGGGCGGGCGGAGCCCATCCTTGGGGGTCGGGCGGGGCCTCTGGAGCCGCTGCGCCCTTGTCGGGCAGATCCCGGCCCCGGCGGGGAAGGGCCGCGGCCCCGGGCTCCGGCGGCGCTGCCGAGCAGCAGCGGAGGCACAACAAGGGCCCCGCTCCGGCCTGGCCCTTTGCGGCAGCCGAGCACAGCGACAGCCACGGCCGCTCCCTGCGCCACAGGCGGCACCGGGGCTGCAGCTGAGGCCGTGCCTGCTCCCACTGAGGAAGGAGCTCCTTGCAATGCCCACTTCCCTAAAGCACGTGGGCAAGCCAGCACGGCATGGAGACGCTTCTGAACTGTGCTCCCATGGACACTGGGATCGAGAGATAGATTGACTGGAAGTCCTGGCCAGTCACAGTGTGAAGATCATGCTGGATGCTGGAGGCAACTTCTCCATGTCCCTTTCCTGACAGAAAAATCACAGATTAGCAATTGTGGCCAGGAGCAGCCCCAGGGGCACAGGGCAGAGGCAGAGGGAGGTGGGGAAGAGAAAGATCAGGGCCGAGGTTGCCCTTGAAAGGCAGAGGCGCTGTGGGGCCCGCTCCTGGCCAGGTACCCTGCCCAGAGCTGTGCCCTGCTGGCCGGGGCCTTGAGGGGCAGCTGTCCAGCTGGGCCCAGCTGTGCCAGCAGCTCCAGCCGTGCTGGGGAGCCTTGCCAGCTCTGGGCCCTGCTGTGCAGGAGGGTCCCTGTGTGCCACTGGCAGCTGGGGCCTCAGCCATCTCCTCTCTGCACAGGATCACCTCTGGAACTTCACAAGACCAGCCAAATACCTCAGTCATGGGGAACTGGGCCTGTCATCGTGCATCTCAGTGCCAGTGTCCATTGTCCCTTCCAGAGGTGTATTACCAGCTTGTAGCTGGTAGTATGTTACAACCACTACCTAGAACAGAACCGACTCTCCCTGAAGGGACTGGCCTAGCTGCCCATCCAGGACAGGAGGTGCGTCCCTCTAGCCAGGGAATGGATTATTCGAAGTTATATTTACTTATAAAAATTTTAGATGTTTATTAAAAACCTTATTAGAAATATAACAGGACACTGAATAAGGACAATGTTACTGCGCCGGAAGTAGAGTATTTTTCCCACCACATTCTCATCCACACAATGGAGGTTTCACTGTTTAACTCTTTTGCCCTTCTTAAAGTTCTGTCTATCGACTCCTTCTTTGATGTCCAGTGCTGGAGTTTACTTCCTTACATCTCGCTTGGAGGTCAGGTGCTGTTGTCGTAGAAAGGTGACCCTCTTAAATATGCCAAACTCAGGTAATCCCAAGATAACAACACAACAGAGGGTAAAACATATCTATAAATGTATAAAACTTCTCTTAACATATATGCATGATATTTCTCCTTTATTGTGAGAGTCAACTGTCACATTGCTCATCTATCACAGGCTTGAGTCCAGCTTCAGCTCAGGTGTCTGTGTGCTACCACCAGCACTGGCGGAGCTGCTCGTCTGGACACAGCCAGGCATGGGCAGGCAGCAGCTGGGCATGGGGCTCATTCGACCAACAGCACCCTCATGTTATCTTTGTCTTTCATTTTAAAACATTTAGATATGTTTTTCCTTTGTAGAATTGAGAAATGTTTTTCATAGAATACAGAAACCAGATATTTGTTCCCCTTTCCTCCAACAGTTCTGTATTTGACAAAGTAGTTTTACAGTCAGGGAAACCTAGAATATTCTGACACTTTGGCAATAAACGTAAAATTGCCTTTAATTCTTAATCTTTAGTCTTACACAGCCCAGACAAGACCAGCACAGCTCAGGGGAATTATCCCAAACAGGCTCAGGGCACTTGGGTTCTGAGCAGTCCTGCTGGGGTCCCTCCATGGGAGACACATCCCGAAACCTGGCAGTGACTGCATGGGGTACCCATGGTGGGGAAAGGACAGAGAGGGAGAGCAAGGCTCCAGTGTGTCCTTAGTGGGCCTGAGCCTGTCCCCTGGGGCTGGGGGAGCTGTCACGGGGCAGGGAGGGCCAGGGGTGGCAGTGGCTGCTCAGGGATGGCTTTGGCCCATGTCCCTGGCAGCAGCCACTGCCCAAGCAGCTGCGCTGCCCCCGTGCTCTCCTCCCGGCCTGCTGGGCTTTGTTGGCTGGCACAGCCTGTGCCAAGGGCCGGCAAGGTGCCTGCAGGCTCCAGCTCTGGGGGAAACAGAGACCGTCCTGCCCGTATCCAGCGTGCTGCCAGCTCAGCAGTGCAGCACAGCACGGGCTCACGCTCCCCACAGATCTTGTAGAGGTTCAAAGCAAGACAGGAACACATGTCCTGATTCCACTCTGATGAATCCCGATGATTTTCTGCTTGCAGGACGGGCACAAGCAGTGCATCATAGGAATAGCCAAGACTCTGTTCACTGTGTCACTTGCCATGGCCTCTTTCACAGTTGTATCTTTCTCCCTTCATATGTCCTGCCAAACACCTAAGGGAGAACTGGACCTCTAATTGCATCGCACATCTCCAGCCCCATGCCCGATGTCCCTGTGCCAGCTGCTTTAGCAGCTTGTTGCTGTGCAGATGCTGCCTCCAGCCAGACAAGGTCGTTTCCCCCTGAAGGCACTGGCCCTGCTCTCTGGCCCCTACTGAAGGTGGGCAGGGCTTGGCCCAGCTCTTCTCTTGCACTAAAGAGATGGAGCTGTCACCCCAGTGTGCGGGTGGTAGCAGCAGCAAAGCCCAGCCAGGATCAGCACTGGCTGAGCTGCATGCCCAGGGACAGCTGTGGATGGCCACGGTGTGGGCAGGCAGGAGCCGGGCAGGGGCTGCTGTGACCAGTGGCGGGGCCCTGGGGGGATGGAGCAGCCCATGCTGAGCATCCCTGGGCTGAGGGCACATTTCCTTCCCTGGGACCATCTGGGCCTGGACCTCCTCCAGTGGCATGCCCAGGAAAAGAGGGAAGCCATCAAGAGCCTGTGAGTTACGCAGGGATGGGGTGCAGCTTCCTCCCTCCTTGGTTAGCCAGCGGATTAAAAGAGGCCTCTAGGGTTTGCGGCAAACAGGAGTGGGCAAACAGGGCCCTGGCATGTCTCTGAGGGACAATTCACGAGGCAGTGTGCACAGGCAGGGCAAGCAGGCAGGGTTGCAGGTTTTCTTGCTAGGAAGGTTTACTGTGTGTTGTTTGCAGTGTTTCTGTTGTTTGGGTGGTTTTGGGGTTTCTGGTAGTAGTGGTTTTTACACAATCGAAAACTGTAGTTAGTACAAGTGCATGTAACTAGATGGAACCCTCCAAAAAGAATGTGTCTGTCCTGACCCATTCCTGTGCAGAGTGTTTGAGCTTAGCAGTGGTTTCAGGGGGCAGTGCGGAGAAAAGCTGCCTGTGGTGTGAACAGGTGAATGATCTCCTTTCACTGGTGGCCAGGCTTAGGGAGGAAGTTTAAAGACTAAGGAGTATCAGGGAAAGTGAAAGGGAAATAGATTGGTGGAGTTCAGCCCTTCCATCCTTATGGGAGGCCCAGCAAGAGTCACAGGACTCCTATGCCGCGCACTGTTAGGCAAGAGAAGGACACCTGTAGAAGAAGGGGAGTGGAAATGGTCCCTGCACGGGGAGGTTATAATAAAAATTCCTCCCGACCCCCGTCCCCTAGCCAGGGGCCACTTCAGAATAGGTATGAGTCACTGGATCTAGAGATTCAGCCAAATGATTAAGAAGAAAATTATCTGCCCAGAGAGCCTCCCAATTATGATTAATCTGTAACATGGATTGCCACCTCTAACATCAAAAAGGAAAGACGGGTAATCGTGGTGGGTGATTCCCTTCTGAGGGGAACAGAGGGCCGCATGTCAACTGGACCCACCCCACAGAGAGGTCTGCTGCCTCCCTGGGGCCCAGGTGCAGGATATTCCTCAGGGACTTCCTGGGCTCATTCAGTCCTCTGATTATTATCCACTGTTGAAACTCCAGGCTGGCAGTGATGAGATTGAGAAGAGGAGTGTCAGGACCATTGAAAGAGACTTTAGGGCACAGGGACAAGTGGTTGATAGGACAGGGACACAGGTAGTCTTTTCCTCAGTCCCTTTGCTGGCTGAGAAAAATGGTGAAAGCAATAGGAGAGCTCGTATCATCAACAAGTGGCTCAAGAGTTGGTGTCATTGGCAGAATTTTGGATTCTTTGATCATGGCGCAGCTTTTATGGCACCTGGCCTGCTGGAACCAGATGGGCTCCATCTCTCTGTTAAGGGCAGAAGGTTTTTAGCTGATGAGCTTTCAGAACTTGTTGAGAGGGCTTTAAACTAGGTTTGAAGAGGGAACGGGATGCAGCTGGGCTGTCTGGAAGCAGGCCCAAGGCTGGTAAGCCTGAGTTAGGGATGAAATCAGCAGCCCAACTGAGGTGCATGGATACCAGTGCACACAGCATGGGTAACAAACAGCAAGAGCTGGAGCCCATGGTCCAGCAGCAGAGCTGTGATGTCATTGCCATCACAGAAACGTGGTGTGATGCCTCACATGGCTGGAGCACTACACTGGATGGCTACAAGCTCTTCAGGAGAGACAGGAAAGGGAGAAGAGGTGGAGGTGTGGCTCTTTTTATTAGAGAGGCTTTGGACACCATGGATATTGAAATTAGTGATGATGAAGTGGAATGACTATGGGTGAGCATTAGGGGGAAGGCCAACAAGGCTGACATCCTACTGGGAGTCTGTTATCATCCACCCAACCAGGAAGAAGTGGTGGACAACTCATTCTATGAACAGCTAGAGGATGTTTCAGGATCATCAGCCCTTCTTCTTGTAGGCGACTTCAACTTGCCAGACACATGCTGGGAACTTAATACACCAGAAAAAAAGCAGCCCAGGAAATTTGTAGAGTGTGTGGAGGACAAGTGTTGGTTGCAGCTGGTGGGTGAGCCCAGCAGGGGAGGGACTATGTTAGATCTGCTGTTTGCAGATAGAGGTGGGCTGGGGGGACATGTGGTGGCTGGAGCCCGCTTGGGGCACAGTGATCATGAAATGATAGAATTTGTTGCATTGCAAGCTGATCTGTAGTCAACATTAATCAAGTTCTAAGAAGCAGTCCAGCTCAGCTCCATGAACTAGCCTCTGTGTCTGACTGACAGAAGCCCACATGCAGTGGGAACTCTCCTAGGATGCAGACATTGTCTTGGTTCAGAGTCTGGGGGCACACAGATAGACCAATGAGCTGTCTCGGCCCAGGAGATTTGAATGGGCTATAAAAGAACACTCCGGACAATAAACAAGGCTGTTTTTCTGAGGAAACACGAGTGGTCTGTTGTATGTTATGTCTCAGACAGGGGAACACCAATGTATCAAGAATTCTTGGTATTTTGTGAAAACAGGAGGAACATCAAGAAGACTTTTACACATGACTTTCAGAGGGCAGACTTTGGCCTGTTTAGGAGACTTCTTCAGAGAGTTCCTTGGCAAGCAGCCCTTAAAAACCAAGGAGTCCAGGAAAGGTGGGCATGCTTCAAAACAGAGATCTTGAGGGCACAGGAACAGTCTGTCCCTGGGTGCCAAAGGATGAGTCAATGAGGCAAACGCCCAGCCTGGATGGGCAAGGAGGTTTTGGAGGAATTTAGGAATAAAAAGAGGATGTATCATCTTTGGAAGGAGGGTCAAGTCTCTCAGGAAGTTTTTAAAGGAGCTGCTAGAGCACGTAGGAAAAAAAAAAATTAGGGAGGCCAAAGCTCAGTTTGAAATTTAAATGGCGACTTCTGTAAGGGATAATAAAAAAATGTATTTACAAATATATCACCGATAAAAGGAAGGGTAAGACCAACCTTTGTTCTTTGTTTGATGTGGGAGGGAACTTAGGAAGTGCAGATGAGGACAAGGCAGAGGCGCTGAACACCTTCTTTGCCTCAGTCTTTAGTAGGAAGACGACTTGGCCTCAGGACAAGTGTCCTGCTGGGCTGGTAGATGGTGTCAGGGAGCAGAATGGGCCCCCTGTTAGCCAAGAGGAGGCAGCCAGAGAACTGCTGAGCTGCTTGGATGTTCCTAAATCTATGGGGCCAGATGGGATCCACCCCAGGGTGATGAGGGAGCTGGCAGATGAGCTGCTGAAGCCGCTCTCCATCATTTATCAGCAGTCCTGGCTCACTGGTGAAGTTCCAGATGACCGGAAGCTTCCCAATGTGACGCCCATGTACAACAAGGGTGGGAAGGAGGATGCTGGTAATTATAGGCCAGTCAGTCTGACCTCAGGACCCAGTAAGGTGATGGAACAGTTTATACTGAGTGCCATCACACAGCACTTACAGGATGGCCAGGGTATCAGACCCAGCCAGCAGGGGTTTAGGAGGGGTAGGTCGTGTCCGACCAACCTGATCTCCTTTTATGAGCAAGTGACCTGCCTGGTGGATGCAGGAAAGGCTGTGGATGTGTCTATTTGGACTGCAGAAAGGCCTTTGCACTGTCTTCCACAGCACGCTCCTGGAAAAGCTGCAGCCCAGGGCCGGGAGAGGAACACTCTTTGCTGGACTCAGAACTGGCTGGATGGCTGGCCCAGAGAGGGCTGGTGAACGGTGCTGCACCCAGCTGGCAGCCAGTCATCAGTGGTGTCCCTCCGGACTCTGTGCTGGGGCCAGCTCTGGTCAATGCTTTTATTGACAACATGGATGAGGGGATTGAGTCTTTCATTAGCAAATCTGCAGACAACACTAAGCTGGGAGAGTGTGTTGATCTGTTGGAAGGTAGGAGGGCTCTGCAGGGAGACCTGGAATGGTTGGAGCGATGGGCAGAGTCCAGTGGGATGAAGCTCAGTAGGTGCAAGTGCCCAGTGCTGCACTTTGGCCACAAGAAGCACCTGCAGTGTTCTAGTCTGGGGATAGTGTGGCTGGACAGTGGCCAGGCAGAAAGGGACCTGGGGGCACTGGTCACAGCCAGCTGAACATGAGCCAGCAGTGTGGCCTGGTGGCCAAGGAGGCCAATGGCTCCTGGCCTGTGTCAGGAACAGTGTGGCCAGCAGGAGCAGGGAGGTCATTCTGTCCCTGTTCTTGGCACTGGTGAGGCCGCACCTCGAGTGCTGTGTCCAGTTCTGGGCCATCAGATTGGGAAGGACATTGAGTCACTTGAGCACATCCAGAGGGGGCAAGGAGGATGGTGAGGGGCTGGGAGCACAAGCCCTGGTGAGGAATGACTGAGAGAGCTGGGGGTGTTTACCCTGGAGAAAAGGAGACTCCGAAGTGACCTTATCACTCCACAGCTCCCTGAAGGGTAGTTGTAGTCAGGTGGGGTTGGTTTCTTTCTCCAGACAGCACTGACAGAACCAGAGGACACAGTCTCAAGCTGCATCAAGGGAAATGTAGGTTGGATATCATGAAAATATTTTCCACAGAAAGAGTGATAAAATTCTGGAATGGCCTGCCAGGGGAGGTGGTGGAGACACCATCCCTGGATGGGTTTAAAAAAGACTGAATGTGGCACTTGGTGCCATGGTTTAGTTGTGGTGTTGGGACATGGGTTGGAGTGGATGATCTTGAAGGTCTCTTCCAACCTGGTCATTCTGTGAATTCTGTATGAATACTGAGCATCTCCAGGGACACAGCCTGACCAGCAATGTCAGCAGGTGAAAAATAAGTTTTGTGAATGGCCCTTTGATGAAGCAAAACATTTACAATCAGGGCAGTCCATTCACAGAGATGGGGGCACACTCTGGGGGTACAGCTAAGGCCATGAGGTCACAGAAGGGCTCTGGGGTCACAACAGGCTGAGCTCACAGCAGGCCCTGAGGTCACAGAGGTGCCAGAGCCCCGCGGTTGCACAGCAGCACAAGGAGCCAGCAGTCAGTCCCTGAGCACAACTGTTGCGGCAGCAGCGGCGGTGGCAGCAGCGGTGCTGACATTGGGACAGTGGTGACAGGACAGTGGTGGCAGCAAGAGCTGCGGGACTGGCAGAGGGCAAGGCACCATGGCCCTTGCTCTGCGCCTCCTCCTCCTGCTGCTCCTGGCCGTGGCCCTGCCTGCCAGGGCTGCCCAGGCTGCTCCGCTGCAAGCGCGGGGAGCAGGTGAGCCGGCAGCCTGGCTGCCCTTTCCCGGGACAGCCCTCCCTGCTCCCCGGGAAGCGCTGGGGATGGTTTTGCCCAGGGCTTTAGGGAGGGTTTCCTCTGTGGGAGGGAGAGTGTCCCAAGGGGCCCTGGGCAGCCCCATTTCCCTTTCCTCTCCCAGAATGTTACACAGGGCAGGGAAAGAGGCTGGAGAGTGGCCAGGAGCCTGCCCAGAGCTCCCCAGGCCCCTGTGCAGCTTTGGCCATGTCCATTCACAACTGGCTCCCATGGCCTTTCCTTTCCCATTTCCTGTACCCAGCTCCCTGAGGCAGAAGAGGATAAAACTCAGCATGGAAATAGTTATGATCTCTGCTCCCTCTAGATTTGGATGGCAACATAAATTATTTGCAAGTACTGGTGAATGACACTTTAAAGATCTTGGAAAATGCTGGAGGCAAGTTCTGAATTTCTGTTTTATCTGATAGAATAATCAGTGTCAATGTGGCAGGAGCTTATTCATGCCACTTTCCTCAAGGTTCTGTTAAGGTTGAAAGGCTGAAAAATTTGCTCTGCTCCCTTCTGGAGCCCTGAGGGATCCCACAGGATCGCTGTCAGTGGGAGGAAGGAGCATTTAGTTGTCAGTCTTCCTCCCGTGTGCAATGCCAGTGTGTCCTTCCATGTACTCCGTGCAGCCACAGAGAAGAGCAGAGAGGGAAGGGGTCGGGCCCAGGGCTATGCCCCGGGGCTGAGCCTTGTGGGCAGCCTGAGGATCTCCTGCAGTGCCACAGGAGCTCTTCTGTCCTGCCTTTCTTTGCAGCTGAACCTGCTGGTGAAGGTGGTGCAGCTTCCCAACTCACGTACAGGACAGAGCCTTTGGGAGATGCTGAGGGTAGGTCAAGGCCTTTCCCCCTGGGAGAGCTGCCAGCTCAGAGCCCAAAGCTGGGCCAGGGGGACAGCGCTGCAGGTGCCAGCACAGAACCATGCACGTGTGTGCCCTCGCCCTGCGCCATCCCCTCACCGCTCCTGCGGCTCAGTGGTGCCTGTGCAGATCAGCAGAGATGGCAGAAGCTTCTGTGGCTGTTTTGTTACAGGTGTGTCTGCAGGGAGGACTTCTCCAGCTCCTTTGCTGATTCCTACAGAGAAACCTGGCTCCCATCGCAGGGGTGAGTAGTGTGTCCCTGCTGACCCCACAGGCTGATCCCTGCTTTTGTGGGATCTGTTCCAAGGAAATAGAAATATTCCTCGTAAGGTCCCCTGAGAATGGAGAACAAACCCAGGAGGAACAGTAAGTCCCTGGAGGCATCCAAACACATGGAGAAGATGCCGAGTGATCTGGAATGATGCCATGGTGGATACATTTCCCTCATGCTTCCCCTGGGACTCAGCATCTGTGGGTTTTGGCTGCACATCTGGACACGCCGTGCCTGGCACAGTGGGAAGGGATCCATGGCAGCCTCTCTGCCCCGCTGCTGCTTTCACGCCCTGCAGGGCTGCTTCCCAGCCTGGCCTGGCTGCAGCTTCTGCCCAGCCTCTGCAGGAAGGCATTTGGCATCAGCTGACAGGCAGCCCAAACTGCACCACAGGCCATGCCCACCCTGAGAGCCCCTGCGATTTTGCAGTCTCCAGACTGATCACTAATGGCGGGTGTTTTGATGAAAGTGGGCCCTGTCCTACCTAGGATGTATATGTCTTTGACAAGAATTGCCTCTTGAAGATGCCGCCTCTCCAGTGGGAATCGGTCTTACCTGATGAGCTGTTGCTTTTCCTTTCTCCACAAGTGGATGGAGAGGCTGTACAGAAGGCGGCGTTTCCCGAAGGAAGCACTGGCTCCATGCCAGCCTCGGCTGCAGGAAGAGAGGCGATGCCAGGCACAGGCATGGGAGGTAATTGCAGTGCCTCTGGACTTGAGACCTGCTACGGTTTGAGCTGCCCTCTCTGCTGCCTGGCAGTGCAGGCACAGCCCAGGGGAATTATCCCGAGCAGGCTCAGGGCACTCGGTACTGAGCAGTCCTGCTGGGGTCCCTGCGTAGGAGGCAGATCCTGAAACCTAGGAGCGACTGCATTCCCATGGTGGGGAATTGACAGAGCAGGACAGGAAGGCTCCAGTGTGTCCTGAGGGGCCTGCTTATGTCCTTTCCATTCGGGGAGGAATTTCAGGGGGAAGAGGAATAGAGGGAAAGAAGAAATTAGGAAGGGAGGGAGAGAGGGCAGAGGGAGGGAGGGATGATTGTGGTAGTGCCTGCTGCATTTTTTCACTAGTGCTTTAGCAAGAGTTTTAGCTCTGGGAGTGGCAGAGCCCAAATGCACCCTGGGCTGCTCCAGCCACCTCGCCAGGGATGTTACACAGGGCCTGCAAAGAGGATGGGGATTGGCCAGGAGCCTGCCCAGAGCTCCCCAGGCCCCTGTGCAGCTTTGGCCACGTCCATTCACATCTGGCTCCTACAACCTTACGCAACCCACTTGCAATGCCCCGTTATCTGAGGCAGAGGGGGCCACAACACACCAGGGAAATGGTTCTGATCTGTGCTCCCTTCTAGATCGGGATGGCAAATTGCATTATTTGGATGCCCTGCTGGATGATGGCTTAAGACTCTTGAAGAATGCTGGAGGCAAGTTGTCCTTGTGTCTTTCTTAACAATATCCTGACAGTGCTGCAGGTGCCAGCACAGAACCATGCACGTGTGTGCCCTCGCCCTGCGCGATCCCCTCACAGCTCCTGCGGCTCACTGGTGCCCGTGCAGATCAGCAGAGATGGCAGAAGCTTCTGTGGCTGTTGTGTTACAGGTGTGCCTGCAGGGAGGACTTTCCCAGGTCCTTTGGTGGATGTTGCACGCAAGCCCAGCTCCCATCACAGGGGTGAGTAGTGTGTCCCTGCTGACCCCACAGGCTGATCCCTGCTTTTGTGGGATCTGTTCCTGGGAAATGGAACTCCGTTGCTCTAAGGTCCTCCGAGGCGAAAGAACAAAGCTACCGGTCACAAGAAACCCCATGAGCCACTCAAAATCACGGGACAAATGGTGAAAGAAATACTGCAAACCGAACAAGGTGGGTGCATTTCCCTCATGCTTCCCCTGGGTCTCAGCAGTCAGGGCCTTTGGCTGCACATCTGGACACACCGTGCCCGGCACAACGGGAAGGGATCCATGGCAGCCTCTCTGCCCCACTGCTGCTTTCACGCCCTGCAGGGCTGTTTCCCTGCCTGGCCTGGCTGCAGCTTGTGCCCAGCCTCTGCAGGAAGGCATTTGGCATCAGCTGACAGGCAGCCCAAACTGCACCACAGGCCTGAGATTCCCTGCGATTTTCCAGTCACTGGGTAGAAGAGAAAGGGCACCTGTTCGGAGAAGGGAGGGCCCTGGCCTGCCCAAAAAGTTTATAGGAATTTTCCTGATTCTTACTGATGTCTTTGACAAGCATTCCCTCCTAAAGATGCCACCTCCCCAGTGGGGAACAGCCCCACCTGATCCAGCCATCCCTCTTGCTTTCTCCAGAAGTGGATGCAGAGGCTGGGCAGAAGGCGGCGTTTCCCGAAGGAAGCAGTGGTTCCGTGCCAGCCTCTGCTGTAGGATTCGAGGCGATGCCAGGCACAGGCACAGGAGGTAATTGCTGTGCCTTTGGGCCTGGGCCCTGCTGAGATTTGAGCTGCTGTCTCTGCTGCCTGGAAGTGAGGGCACAACCCAGGGGAATTGTCCCGAGCAGGCACAGGGCACTCGGGTACTGAGCAGTCCTGCTGGGGTCCGTCCGTGGGAGACACTTCCCGAAACCTGGGAGTGACTGCACGGGGTGCCCATGGTGGGGAAAGGACAGAGGGGCAGAGCAAGGCTCCAGCGTGTTCTTAGTGGGCCTGGCTGGGTCCCTTTGGGCTGTGGGAGCTGTCCCAGCAGATGGAGGAAGGGCGGCTGGGAGGACAGGCAGGAGGGAGTTTGTGAGGGATACTTGCAGCACTGCCTGCTGCAGTTCTCCACAGGGATTCAAGGAGCATTTTCCTTGTGCGACTGAGAGAAATGCCACGGGCCCTGGGCTGCTCCAGGCACCTCTCCAGGGATGTTGCACAGGGCCTGCAAAGAGGATAGGGATTGACCATGAGCCTGCCCAGAGCTCCCCAGGCCCCTGAGCAGCTTTGGCCTTGTCCATTCACATCTGGCTCCCATGGCCTTACCCGACCTACATGCAGTGCCCAGTTCCCTGAGGCAGAAGGGGATCCCAGCACATCATGGAAATGGTTCTGATCTTTGCAAACTTCTAGGTTGGGATCAAGACATGGATTATCTGGAAAAACCTGCTGGATTATGGCATGAGACTCATGAGAAATCCTGGAGGCAAGTGCTCAATGTACCTTTCCGGAGAGAATACACAGTGAGCAGGTGGCAAGAGCTCATACATTTGCCCTTTCACTTAAGATAATCTGAAGGTTGATGGAATATGGAAAATTTGCTCTGCTCCCTTCTGGAGCCCTGAGGGATCCCACAGGATCACTGTCAGTGGGAGGAAGGAGAATTTAGCTGTCCATCTTCCTCCCGTGTGCAATGCCCATGTGTCCTTCCATGTGCTCTGTGCAGCCACAGAGAAGAGCAGAGAGGGAAGGGGCCGGGCCCAGGGCTGTGCCCCGCGGCTGAGCCTTGTGGGCAGCCTGAGGATCTCCTGCAGTACCACAGCAGCTCTTCTGTCTTGCCTTTCTTTGCAGCTGAACCTGCTGGTGAAGGTGGTGCAGCTTCCCAAGCCACGTCCAGGACGGAGCCTCTGGGAGATGCTGAGGGTAGGTCAAGGCCTTTCCCCTGGGATAGCTGCCAGCTCAGAGCCCAAAGCTGGGCCAGGGGGGCATCGCTGCAGGTGCCAGCACAGAACCATGCACGTGTGTGCCCTCGCCCTGCGCGATCCCCTCACTGCTCCTGTGGCTCAGGCATGGCAGCTGTTTGGAAACAGGAGAGCCCTGACACTGCCATGAAAGCCTAGACGTTTTCTGAAACCTGTCGTTGTCGAGGTGGTCACAACACAAAGCAGGGACCACAAGCAGTTTCAGATGGCAACAGTTTATTATTGAACATGGCTGACCTTTTATACACTCTTTAATTGTTTATGTTTCTTCTACCCTAACTATTGGATACAATAAATCAACATAACATCATTGGTGAAAAGTTACAGTGACTTAACTAACTTTCTAAATATACTTCATGCAGCTGTGAAGTTCTTATCTTTCTTCAGTCTCTCAATTCTCTTGGTCTCCTTGGTTACAGCCTTGGAGAGAGGTCCTTATCAGCTTCTTCTTTCTTCTCAGCTTCTTCTTACTCCTTTAGCTAACAGGCCCGCTGTTAGCCCCTTCCACAGAAACCTATCCCCATTTTAACGCGCATGACATCCTGAAGATGCCGGCACCCAAATCAGGAACTCTTCCATCTAATCCAACTGTCCTTATTCCTGTCAGAAGTGATGGACCAAACATCTGTGCAGAAGGAGGCACATCCTGGAGGAAGCATTTTCCCATGGGGAGCCCCTGCTGCAGGGAGGAAGGCGATGCCAGACACGGGCACAGGCACAGCAGGTAATTGCAGGGAGCCCTGCCGCCAGCCCAGGGCCAGAGCCAGCCCTGGCTCCCGACTGGGCAGGGGCTGCGCTGGGTCCTGACAGGGCCTGAGCCTGTCCCCTGGGGCTGGGGGAGCTGTCACGGGGCAGGGAGGGCCAGGGCTGGCAGTGGCTGCTCAGGGATGGCTTTGGCCCGTGTCCCTGGCAGCAGCCACTGCCCAAGCAGCTGCGCTGCCCCCGGGCTCTCCTCCCGGCCTGCTGGGCTTTGTTGGCTGGCACAGCCTGTGCCAAGGGCCGGCAAGGTGCCTGCAGGCCCCAGCTCTGGGGGAAACAGAGAACGTCCTGCCTGTATCCAGCGTGCTGCCAGCTCAGCAGTGGAGCACAGCACGGGCTCACACTCTCCATTGCTCCCACAGATGCAGCCGGCACCACAACACGTGTTCCCCATGCCCAGAAGGGCCTCAGAAGTGTCTTCTATATGGGAACAGGCTGCTGGGCAGGGGTAATGGCAGGCCTGCTACTGTTGGACCTTATTCTCATATTGTGCTGTGTCAGAATCTGGTGTTACTGGAAGAAGAAATGGTGAGTGGTCATCTTTCCCTGAAAGAGCTTCTTTTGAAAGTCTAATGTAGACAGGAACCATTCCCACTGAGGTTGCAGTGGAGTTGTGGCCAGTCCATGGTTCTCCAAATAAGTCTGCTGAGGGTTCTGCTGCTGCCCAGTGCTTCCATTGGCCTCTCAATTGCTGGGCCTTGTCCTGGGGGCCCGCTGGGGCTGCAGCCAGAGCTGGCTCCCACTGAGGCTGCCTGGCCAAGAGCAGCCCCAGGGGCACAGGGCAGAGGCAGAGGGAGGTGGGGAGGAGAAAGAGCAGGGCCGAGATTGCCCTTGAAAGGCAGAGGCGCTCTGGGGCCCGCTCCTGGCCAGGGACCCTGCCCAGAGCCGTGCCCTGCTGGCCGGGGCCTTGAGGGGCAGCTGTCCAGCTGGGCCCAGCTGTGCCAGCAGCTCCAGCCGTGCTGGGGAGCCTTGCCAGCTCTGGGCCCTGCTGTGCACGAGGCTCCCTGTGTGCCACTGGCAGCTGGGGCCTCAGCCACCTCCTCTCTCCACAGGAGCACCTCTGGCACTTCACAAGACCGGCCAAAGGCCTCAGCCATGGAGAACTTGGCCTGTCATCATGCATCTGCGTGCCAGTGTCCATTGTCCCTTCCTGAGGTGCATTACCACCTTATTACTGCAAATACGCCGCAACCACTGCCTAGAACAGAACCACCTCTCCCTGAAGGGACTGGCGTCGCTCTCCATCCAGGACAGGAGGTGCAGCCTTCTAGCCACTTCATGGATTGTTTAAAAAGTTATCATTACTTCTAAATTTTTTAAATGTTTATTAAAAACCTTATTAGAAATATAAGAGGACGCTGAATAAAGACAATGTTACGGCGCCGGGAGTAGAGGATTTTTCCCACCATGTGCTCATCCACACAATGGAGGTTTCACCTTTTAACTGTTTTGCTCTTATTAATGTTCTGTCCATCGACTCCTTCTTTGATGTCCAGTGGTGGAGTTTACTTCCTTACATCTCGATTGGAGGTCAGGTGCTGCCGTCGTAGCAAGGTGACCCTCTTATATGTCCCAAACTCAGGTAACTCCATGATAACACAACAGGGGGTAAAACATATCTATAAATATATAAAACTTCTCTTAACATATATGCATGATATTTATCCTTTAATTGTGAGAGTCAACTGTCACATTGCTCATCTATCACAGGCTTGAGTCCAGCTTCAGCTCAGGTGTCTGTGTGCTACCACCTGCACTGGCGGAGCTGCTCGTCTGGGCACAGCCAGGCATGGGCAGGCAGCAGCTGGGCATGGGGCTCATTCGACCAACAGCACCCTCATGTTATCTTTGTCTTTCATTTTGAAACATTTAGATATGTTTATCCTTTGTAGCATTGAGAAACGTTTTTCATAGAATACAGACACCAGATATTTGTTCCCCTTTCCTCCAACACTTCTGTATTTGTCCAAGTAGTTTTACAGGCAGGGAAACCTAGAATCTTCTGACACATTGGCGATAAAAAGTAAAATTGCCTTTAATTTTTAATGTTTAGTCTTACACAGCCTGGACAAGACCGGCATAGCTCAGGGGAAATATCCCAAACAGTCTCAGGGCACTCGGGTTCTGAGCAGTCCTGCTGGGGTCCCTCCGTGGGAGACACATCCCAAAACCTGGCAGTGACTGCATGGGGTGCCCATGGTGGGGAAAGGACAGAGGGGGAGAGCAAGGCTCCAGTGTGTCCTTAGTGGGCCTGAGCCTGTCCCCTGGGGCCGGGGGAGCTGTGACGGGGCAGGGAGGGCCAGGGGTGGCAGTGGCTGCTCAGGGATGGCTTTGGCCCGTGTCCCTGGCAGCAGCCACTGCCCAAGCAGCTGCGCTGCCCCCGGGCTCTCCTCCCGGCCTGCTGGGCTTTGTTGGCTGGCACAGCCTGTGCCAAGGGCCGGCAAGGTGCCTGCAGGCCCCAGCTCTGGGGGAAACAGAGAACGTCCTGCCCGTATCCAGCGTGCTGTCAGCTCAGCAGTGCAGCACAGCACGGGCTCACGCTCCCCATCGCTCCCACAGATGCAGCCGGCACCACAACACGTCTTCCCCATTCTTGGAAGTGTCTTCTGTAAGACTGGCCATAGAGTTCCATCAGGGAGACCTGTACCTGTACCTGTACCTGTCATCAGCCATCCCCAAGCCATGTCCAACATCCCTGCCCCAGCTGCATTATCAGCTTGTTGCTAGGGACATGCTGCCACCACCCAGAATAGGAGTCTCTGTCCCCAAAGGTGCTGGCCCTGGTGTCTGGCCAGGACTGAAGATGGGGCCCCTCTGCCAGGGAAGGGCTTGAGCAACACCTTTGGGCTTCACCTCTGCTCTCTGGCTGGTAGCCGCAGCACTGGCTGAGCTGATTGTCTTGCCACAGCTAGGAGTGCGCAGGCAGCAGCCGGGCACGGGGCTCCTGAGGCACCATGTTTTGTCTTCATTTTCCTTTTTTAGAAATTAGAAATTTTTAAAAATATTCAGACTTTTTTCTTTTTGTAGAAAGAAACCCCCAAATATTTCCCCCCTTTTCCCTTAGCAGTTTAGGGTTTTTCAAAGTAGTTTTAGAATAGGAAAAAATGTAGAACATTTTTACCATTCTAGAATAAACACCAGAATTTAATAGCCAATCTTTACTCCAGGAAGAACTAAGACATCTCAAGACACCTTGTCTACTGGAGAAGCCATTTGCCCTCTGGAGATTTTTACTTAGTCACAACAACCAATGAAAAACCTTTTCCCTGATATTTTTCAGAATATCTGACAAGCTTAGCTCTTAGTCTTCAGCAGCAAACTTTGAGTACAATGCTAATCTGCTGCTGTGCAGGTAGGTCTCTGTTTTGATCTTGGTTTAGGGCACATTTGGGAGATAACCTCCAAAGGCATTCTCTAGGAAACACATTCAAGAGGCCCCTCCCCCAACTAGATTGGGAAAAAGATTTTTTTTTTTTGTGAAAATGGAAAAAAAACCCTCTTTATTTAATAGGCAAGGAATTCACCATCAGAAAAAATGATGAACAATGTTAAACAATAAAACCTCTCGCCACTTAGAAGAGATGACATGCTCAGAAAGTCACCTTCGTGGCCTATAGCTCTGCTAACTCATTCTCTGGTCAGTCCCTCTGGCACTGGAAATGCTGCAAGCCTGGCCCAGCTCGGTGGGCCACAGCAGTGAGCTGCTGGTGCTCTTCTGGGTTTTCAGTCCAGAGGAGGTTTAAACAGTTCCACAAAAAAAGAAAAACCACAGTCCAGAGAAATTCTCTGCTTTAGCTAGCTAAAACTAACTAAAAATCAAAGTAGAGCTCTATCCTTCTGTCTGTCCTTGCCGCAGACAACACAGTGCAGGAGAAGGATGCAGAGGTGCAAGAGCAGTTTCTGATAACAAACTCCACCATTCTTCTTGTCCCCCCTTCACTCTTGGAACCAGACCTAAAGGTGCAAAACTTATTTCTGGGCTCAACCCACAAATGGGGATACAAGCATCATAAAGTCATGCCAGGACAGTGTCCCAGCTGCAACTGGGGCTGCAGCTACCTCCTCTCTCAACAGCTGCCCCTCTGCAAGTTCACAAGAACAGCCAAACACCTCAGTCTGGGACACACCTGGCACACACTTCCCATCTCCATGCCCATGCCCGATGTCCCTGTCACAGCTGCATTACCAGCGTGTTGCTGCCGTGCAGATGCTGCCTCCACCCAAACAAGACCCTGTGTCCCTGCAGGTTTTGCTGAGCAATGGCCCTCGGATGAAGCAAAGCAATTACAATCAGTGTAATAGCCTTAATGGGGGATGCGGGACTCCAGGCAGCTCTGCATAATGCACTTTATTACATCCAAGACATTACAGCAGTCCAGGGTCGTGGGTGACAGAGCCTGTGCCTACAGCTGTCAGCTCCAGCTGCACACAAGCCTGAAGACCCTTTAGTTTTGCTTACAATGCATTATGTACTTTTCTTTGCTGAGCATCTTAAGAGAGAAGAACCAATCGGTACCTTAATATTTACCTATAACCTGTCATAACTACTGTAATTACCACATTCATGTTATTGTTCTCCAGTCACTAAAAGTTAGTACATTGCAGTTTAAACTAGAAGTTGTTGAAAATTCTGAGACCTTTTTTCTACTTGCAACGTCACCCATCTTGTTCCCTGTGCTATCTTCATGCTTGCTGAAAGCATCTTCTTCTTTCAGGTGGGTTTATCCTTTGCTCCAGATCATAAAGCCCCCTTCTCACTAACACACCATTTGCCTTCTTAGTTATCCACTAAGAGTAGCTCAGCAATTCTTTTATTCTATATCAAAACTTGCTTCCATGTCTATTTCTTCTTCAGATTCCACATTCAAAAATCTCTCTGCCAAGCACACATAGCTGTGAGACTTTCTTGTCAAACTTTCATCCTTCCCAACAAATCAGGGCAGTCCATTGGTACAGATGGGGGCACACTCTGGGGGTTACAGCTAAGGCCATGAGGTCACAGCAGGGCTCTGGGGTCACAGCAGGCTGAGCTCTCAGCAGGCCCTGAGGTCACAGAGGTGCCAGAGGTGCCAGAGCCCCGTGGTTGCACAGCAGCACAAGGAGCCAGCAGTCAGTCCCTGAGCACAACTGTTGCGGCAGCAGTGGCGGTGGCAGCAGCGGTGCTGACGTTGGGACAGTGGTGACAGGACAGCGGTGGCAGCAAGAGCTGTGGGACTGGCAGAGGGCAAGGCACCATGGCCTTTGCTCTGCACCTCCTACTCCTGCTGCTCCTGGCCGTGGCCCTGCCTGCCAGGGCTGCCCAGGCTGCTCCGCTGCAAGCGCGGCGAGCAGGTGAGCCGGCAGCCTGGCTGCCCTTTCCCGGGACAGCGCTCCCTGCTCCCCGGGAAGCGCTGGGAATGGTTTTCTCGGTGGGAGGGAGACAGCAGCCATGGGCCCTGTTCTGCTCCACCCACCCCTCCAGGGATGCTGCAGAGGGCCTGCAAAGAGGCTGGAGCATGGCCAGAAGCCAGCCTCGAGCTCCCCAGGCCCCTGTGCAGTTTTGGCCTTGTCTATTCACATCTAGCTCCCACAGCCTTACCCAACCCGTTCCCTGTTCCCTGAGGCAGGAAGGCGTCCAAGCACACACAGAAATGGTTCTGGTCTTTTCTCCCTTCTAGAATTGAATCGCGAATTACGTGACTTGGAAGTCCTGGTGAATGACATTTTGCATGTCTTGGACAATGCTGGAGGCAAGTTCTGCATTTCCATTTTGACTGGCAGAATAATCCATGTCCATGTGGCAATAGGTCACTCATGGGCCATTTTTGTTAAGGTTAAGTCAGGGTGGAAGGATTCTGAAAACTTTGCCTTGCTCCCTTCTGGAGCCCTGAGGGATCCCACTGGATCACTGTCAGTGGGAGGAAGGAGCATTTAGCTGTCCATCTTCCTCCCATGTGCAATGGCAGTGTGTCCTTCAATGTCCTCTGTGCAGCCACAGAGAAGAGCAGAGAGGGAATGGGCAGGGCCCAGGGCTGTGCCCCAGGGCTGAGCCTTGTGGGCAGCCTGAGGATCACCTGCAGTGCCACAGGAGCTCTTCTGTCCTGCCTTTCTTTGCAGCTGAACCTGCTGGTGAAGGTGGTGCAGCGTCCCAAGCCACGTCCAGGACGGAGCCTCTGGGAGATGGTGAGGGTAGGTCAAGGCCTTTCCCCTGGGAGAGCTGCCAGCTCAGAGCCCAAAGCTGGGCCAGGGGGGCATCGCTGCAGGTGCCAGCACAGAACCATGCACGTGCCCTTGCCCTGTGTGATCCCCTCACCGCTCCTGCGGCTCAGTGGTGCCCGTGCAGATCAGCAGAGATGGCAGAAGCTTCTGTGGCTGTTGAGTTACAGGTGTGTCTGCAGAGAGGACTTCTCCAGCTCCTTTGCTGATTCCTACAAAGAAGCTTGGCTCCCATGGCAGGGGTGAGTAGTGTGTCCCTGCTGACCCCACAGGCTGAGCCCTGCTTTTGTGGGATCCATTCCTGGGAAATGGAACTCTGTTGCTCTAAGGTCCTCTGAGGGGAAAGAACAAAGGCAAAGGACACCAGAAACCCCATGATCCATCCGAAAATATGAGGCAAATGCTGAAGGAAATGCAGCAGGCAGGAGACGGTGGGTGCATTTTCCTCAGGCTTCGCCTGGGTCTCAGCAGACAGGGGCTTTGACTGCACATCTGGACACGCCGTGGCCGGCACAGCAGGAAGGCATCCATGGCAGCCTCGCTGCCCCGCTGCTGCTGCTGCTGCTTTCATGCCCTGCAGGGCTGTTTCCCAGCCTGACCTGGCTGCAGCTTCTGCCCAGCCCCTGCAGGAAGGCATTTGGCATCAGCTGACAGGCAGCCCAGTTACACCACAGGCCTGATATCCCCTGCAATTTCGAGGTGCTGGGTAGAATAGAAAGGGCACCAGATTGGAGAAGGGAGGGCCCTGGCCTTCCCAAAAGGTTTATAGGGATTTCCTGATTTCTAGCCATGTCTTTAACAAGCATTCCCTCCTGAAGGCCTCACCTCCCCAGTGGGGAACATCCCCACCTGACCCAGCTGTCCCTCTTCCTTTCTCCAGAAGTGGATGGAGAGGCTGGGCAGAAGGCAGTGTTTCCCGGAGGAAGCAGTGGTTCCGTGCCAGCCTCTGCTGCAGGAAGAGAGGCGATGCCAGGCCCAGGCCCAGGAGGTAATTGCTGTGCCTCTGGGCCTGAGCCCTGCTGAGGCTTGAGCTGCCCTCTCTGCTGTCTGGCAGTGCAGGGACAGCCCAGACAAGACTGGCACAGCCCAGGGGAACTATCCTGAGCAGGCTCAGGGCACTCGGGTACTGAGCCGTCCTGCTGGGGTCCCTCCATGGGAGACATTTCCTGAAACCTGGGAGCGACTGCACGGAGTGCCCATGGTGCGGAAAGGACAGAGAGGGAGAGCAAGGTTCCAGTGTGTCCTGAGAGGGCTTGACTATGTGCCCTTGGGCTGTGGGATTAGTGCCAGGGGAAAAGAGGTATGGAGAGACAGAAGAAGATTGAAAGGGAGGGAGACAAGGGCAGGAGGGATGGAGGGATAGAGGGTAAGTTGTGGCACTGCCTGCTGTAGTTTTCCCCAGTGCTTTAGCAAGAGTTTCAGGTGTGGGAGTGGGAGAGAGACCCAGGGCCCTGGGCTGCTCCAGCAGCCCCTCCAGGGATGTTGCAAAGGGCATGGAAAGAGGCACCAGGAGCCAGCCCAGAGTTCCTAAGGCCCCTGTGCAGCTTTGGCCATATCCATTCACATCTGGCTCCCACGGCCTTACACGACCCCCTTGCAGTGCCCGGTTCCCTGAGGCAGAAGGGAATCCCAGCACACCCTGAAAAATGTTCTCAATCTGTGCTCCGATCTAGCTGAGGTTGCTCGGAAGGCTTCTCCATTAGCTTGGCTGCATAAAGTTTTGAAGCCCTTGGAGTCTCCTGCAGGTATGTTCTCAGTGTGCCACCAAGGAAGAATTGTTGACAGCCTGGCAGGAAGCAGGTGACAGAAGCTTCTGTGGCTCTTGTGTCACAGATGTGTCTGCAGCGAGGACTTTTCCTGCTCCTTTGCTGATTCCTACAAAGAAGACTGGTTCCCATGGCAGGGGTGAGTAGTGTGCTCCTGCTGACCCCAAAGGTTGAGCCCTGCTTTTGTGGGATCCATTCCCGGGAAACGGAACTACTTTCTCTTAAGGTCCTCTGAGAGGGAAGAGCAAAGGCAAACGACAGAAGAAACCCCACGAGCCAAACAACATCCTGAAACACATCGTGACAGAACTGCAGAAAGGGCATGGTGAGAGCATTTTCATTTCCCTCATACTTCCCCTGGGACTCAGCAGCCAGGGCTTTGGCTGCACATCTGGACACGCTGTGCCCAGCACAGCGGGAAGGGATCCATGGCAGCCCCGCTGCGCCACTGCTGCTTTCACGCCCTGCAGGGCTGTTTCCCAGCCTGGCCTGGCTGCAGCTTCTGCCCAGCCTCTGCAGGAAGGCATTTGGCATCAGCTGACAGGCAGCCCAAACTGCACCACTGGCCTGAAATCCTCTGCAATTTCCCAATTCCCAGTCCCATCCGGAGTGGTGGCTGCTTGGAGGAGGGAGGGCCATAGCCAGCCCCAGGGCACTGAAGGGATCAGGATTTTCCTGATCCTTATCCATGACTTCGACATGTGTTGCCTCCTGAAGAGGCCACATCCCCAGTGCATAATGATTCCATCTGATCCAGCTGTGCCTCTTCCTTTCTCAAGGGATGGACAGAGAGGCTCTGTGGAAGGTGGCATTTCCTGAAGGAAGGGAAGAGATGCCAGGCACAGTCCCAGAAGGTAATTGCTGTGCCTCTGGGCCTGAGCCCTGCTGAGGCTTGAGCTGCCCTCTCTGCTGCTTGGCAGTGCGGGCACAGCCTGGACTAGAGCGGCACAGCCCAGGGGAATTATCCCGAGCAGGCTCAGGGCACTGAGCAGTCCTGCTGGGGTCCCTCCATGGGAGACATGTCCTGAAACCTGGCAGTGACTGCACGGGGTGCCCAGTGTGAGGAAAGGACAGAGGGGGAGAGCAAGGATCCAGTGTGTCCTGAGAGGGCCTGGCTGTTTGCCCTTGGGCTGTGGGAGCTGTTCCATGGGCAGGTGGGCAAGCAGGAGGGAGGGACAGAGGTTGGGAGGGATACTTGTGGCACTGCCTGCCACAACTGCAGTTTTCCCCAAGCATTTAGTGAGGGGTTCCTGTGTGGGAATGAGGGAGGCCCAGGGCCCTGGGCTGCTCCAGCAGCCCCTCCAGGGATGTTGCAAAAGGCATGGAGAGTGTGTGGAGAGTGAACAGGAACCACAGGCTCCCACAGTCTTACCCAACCCCCTTGCAGTGCCCAGTTCCTTAAGGCAGAAAGAAATCCCAGCACACCATGGAAATGTTTATGATCTCTGCTCCCTTTTAGATTGGGATCACGGCTTAGATTACTTGGAAACACTGGTGAATGGTGGTTTGAAGACCTTGCCAGATGTTGGAGGCAAGTTCTCAATGTACATTTCCTGACAGAATAATCAGTGTCAATGTGGCAAGAGCTCAGTCAAGTGGCATTTCCCTTAAGTTCCTCTGAAGGTTGATCAGTTCAGGAAGTCTTGCCCTGCGCCATTCTGGAGCTCTGAAGGATCCCACAGGATTGCTGTCGATGGGAGCATTTATCTGTCCATCTTCCTCTCGTGTGCAATGCCAGTGTGTCCTTCCGTGTGCTCTGTTGCAGCCACCAAGAAGGGCAGAGAGTGAAGGGGCCGGGCCCAGGGCTGTGCCCCGGGGCTGAGCCTTTGGCAGCTCCTTTGCCTACCCCAGGGAGCCTGAGCTGCTCCTGCTGCCACTGCCAAGCCCTGGCCCTGCCCGGGGCTGGCTTTAGAGCTGCTGGCAGCTCCAGGGAGTCCTTTCCTGCCCTGACTGCCCTGCAAGGGGCTCCTTCCATCCCAGTGTGGGGCCACTACAGGCACGAGGTCCCCCTGCTCCTGAGTGGGAGGCAGAGCTGAGGGAGTGCCTTGGAGGGCACCAGTCACCCAAGTGCCCTCACTGCCACTCGGGCCTGAAGGAGAATCTTCAACAGGGTCACAGCAGCTCTTCTGTCCTGCCGTTCTTTGCAGCTAACCCGGTTGGTGAAAGTGATCTGGCTTCCCAACCCACGTTCAGGAATGAGCCTCTGGGAGATGCTGAGGGTAGGTCAAGGCCTTTCCCCTGGGAGAACTGGTGGCTCAAGACCCCAAAGCTTGGCCAAGGAGGCAGCGCTGCAGGTGCCAGCACAGACCCATGCACGTGTGTGCCCTTGCCCTGCACAATCCCCTCATGATTTCTGCTCAGCGCTGGCAGCTCTCTGGGGAAGGGAGGGCCCTGGCCAAGCCACAAAAGCCCAGATATTTTGTGAATCTTTGCCCCATTTTTGATAATCATGCTGCCCTGAAGATGCCAGCAAAGAAAGGGGGAACTGTTCCATCTGATCCAACTGTCCTTTTTTGTTTCTCAAGTGATGGACCAAAAGGCAGGGCTGAAGCAGGTGTTTCCCCAAGGAAGCAGTGGCTCATTGGCAGCCCCTGCTGCAGGAAGGAAGGCGATGCCAGACACGGGCACAGGCACAGCAGGTAATTGCTGAGCCGGGCTCAGCCCTGGCCGGGGCTGTGTGGCAGCAGCTCTTCCCCCAGGGCCTGCCCTTGCCCGGCCCGGCAGCAGCCAAAGCTGGAGGCGCCTCGGCTTCCAGGCCTCTGGAGCTGGTTCAGAGCCCCGGGGAAACGGGACTGGTGCAGCAACGTCCCTGGCGCTGCAGCTGCTGCGGAGCTGGCCCTGAGTGCCCAGAGGCCCAAGGCACAGGAGCAGCCCCGAGCGGGAGCCCTGCCGCCAGCCCAGGGCCAGAGCCAGCCCTGGCTCCCGACTGGGCAGGGGCTGCGCTGGGTCCTGACAGGGCCTGAGCCTGTCCCCTGGGCCTGGGGGAGCTGTGACGGGGCAGGGAGGGCCAGGGCTGGCAGTGGCTGCTCAGGGATGGCTTTGGCCCGTGTCCCTGGCAGCAGCCACTGCCCAAGCAGCTGCGCTGCCCCCGGGCTCTCCTCCCGGCCTGCTGGGCTTTGTTGGCTGGCACAGCCTGTGCCAAGGGCCGGCAAGGTGCCTGCAGGCCCCAGCTCTGGGGGAAACAGAGAATGTCCTGCCCGTATTCACCATGCTGCCAGCTCAGCAGTGCAGCACAGCACGAGCTCATGATCCCCATTGCTCCCACAGATGCAGCCAGCACCACAGCACATGTTCCCAATGCCCAGAAGGGCCTCGTAAGGGGCTTCTATATGGGAACAGGCTGCTGGGCAGGTTTAATGGCAGGCCTGCTTTTTCTGGCATTTATCTGCATCTTATGCTGTGTCCAAATTCATTATTACTGGAAGAGAAAATGGTGAGTGGTCATGTTCCCCTGAAAGAGTTTCTTATGAAAATATAATGCAGACAGCATTCGCAGGGAGGCCGCCATGGAGTTGTGGCCAGTCCATGATTGTCCAAATAAGTCTGCTGAGGGTTCTGCTGCTGCCCAGTGCTTCCATTGGCCTCTCAATTGCTGGGCCTTGTCCTGGGGGCCCCGCTGGGTCTGCAGCCAGTGCTGGTTCCCACTGAGGCTGCCTGGCCAAGAGCAGCCCCAGGGGCACAGGGCAGAGGCAGAGCAAGATGGGGAGGAGAAAGAGCAGGGCTGAGATTGCCCTTGAAAGGCAGAGGCGCTCTGGGGCCCGCTCCTGGCCAGGGACCCTGCCCAGAGCCGTGCCCTGCTAGCCGGGGCCTTGAGGGGCAGCTGTCCAGCTGGGCCCAGCTGTGCCAGCAGCTCCAGCCGTGCTGGGGAGCCTTGCCAGCTCTGGGCCCTGCTGTGCACGAGGCTCCCTGTGTGCCACTGGCAGCTGGGGCCTCAGCCACCTCCTCTCTCCACAGGTGCTCCTGTGCATCTTAAGCAGATGGGCCTAACAACACAGGCAGCGGGAACTTGATAGTTTATCCCAGCTCTCCACTTCTGCCCATATCTGCCCTGCCGTGGCTGCAGCAGCGTCATGAGGCCATCCCAAAACCCATCCTTCCAGGAGACCCTCTTCCCCTGAGCCCCCTGGTCCTGTTCCCCGGCCAGGAATGAAGGTGGGCATCCCCTGTCCGCCAGGGCAGGGCTTGGCCCATATGTCATATTTAAATAAAAGAATAAAGTTTTCACAGCTATATCCGGGTGGTAGCACCAGCAAAGCCCACCCGGCAGCAGCAGTGGCTGAGCTCCGTGCCCAGGAGCAGCCGTGGATGGCCACGGTGTGGGCAGGCAGGAGCCAGGCAGGGGCTGCTGTGCCCAGCGGCGGGGCCCCGGGGGGATGGGGGAGCCCATGCTGAGCATCCCTGGGCTGAGGGCACATTTGCTTCTGTGGGATCATCTGGGCCTGGACCTGAAGAGGCACACAGGGATATTTTGGGGTCGCTGCTGAGGGGTGCAGGGATCCCTCATGAGGCACAAAGGAGTATTGATGGCCTCTCCTAAGGTGTGCAGGGATCCCTCATGCGTTGGGCAGCAGGGTTAAATTTGAGGGGGTTTTTTACTCTTCTCAGCACAGCACAGGGACACTTGGCCGAGGTTTTGCCAAGCTGGGAGAAAGCCTCTTGCAAAAGCTTGGGCCCAGCCTGTGGGCACAGTGGGCGGGCGCAGCCCATCCCCTGGGCCAGTCCGGGCTGCTCAGGCCGGGCCGGGCCGGGTCAGGCTCGGGCCCCGGCAGGGAAGGGCCGCGGCCCTGGGCTCTGCTGAGGCTGCTGAGCTCCGGCCTGCCCTGTGCTGCAGCCCAACACATTGACAGCCATGGCCGTGCCCTGGGCCACCGCAGGCACCCGGGGCTACAGCTGAGGCCGCGCCTTCTGCCACTGAAGGGAGGCTGGCTCTGTTCCCTCGCAGGGCACAGCTTAGCTCCCAGCACCTTTGTGAACCTGCCTGCCGGGGAAGTGCTGGGAGCCAGAGAGTTCCAACCCTTCTCACTGGGAAGTGTGTCTGGTGGTGTGGGGATTTTAAAATTTTTTTCCCTCTAAATTTGTGTCCTGGCAGAGGGTTAAGTTTGCTTGCTCTCAGTAGGGCGCTTTTCTTCTTGGCAGTCAGTGGGGTTTCAATGCAGCCAGGGTTGAAGGAGGATGTCTGGCCGCTTGGGCGGTGGTTGTGGGACACCTTGGCTTCATCCTTCCTTTGGCTGTGATTTGCACTGGTGCTTGCGGAGGCATTTTACAGTAAGTGGCTTCAGTTCGTTCCTCTTGCTGCCAAAAACTGAGAATAAACCCCTTTAACCTCTTTAGTATTAAGAGGCAGGCCTTACATTCTTGACTTGCTGGATGCACAGGCCATTGGCATCACAGGGCCTTCTTGGTGGGGTCTTCAGATACCCTGGTGGTCACTGAAGAAGGAAGCTGATTTTTCTGGGAAAAAGACAGTTTCCCATGTGTGGAAAAGAATAACCTGTCACTTCCCTATCCCTTTCTCTGTAAAGTGATACAAGCATGTGCATTTATCTATCTCTGTCTGCCTTGCCAATCCATTTATCTATCTATCTATCTATCTATCTATCTATCTATCTATCTATCTATCTATCATCTATCTTACTAATTTATTGTGGTGTTGCATTTTATTCAAATAGTGTGCTCTATCTCGAAAATGTACCCCTCAGAAATATATGGTTTATTCCAAGCTGTGTTCCTCCCCTGAAGTCTCATCAATCTGCAATCCCATTGACCCAAATCTTATTTCGCACCTACTTTGAATTTCCCTCTTAAGCTGTACGAGGAAGACCAGATTCTCTCATGGCCCATCTCTCCCCTAGGCTCCCCCTCTCTCCCCCTCCCTTTCCCTTTCCCCCTTCTCCCTCAGAAACCATGTTACTCCCGGGGCTGGGTCCCCCAATAAACCCTCATCTAATCAGCACCCTCAGAAGCCGTGTGGAGTCTCCTTGCGTGCCTGCTGCTGCCATCAAACTCACAGCCCAGGGGGCCCTCTGGGGATTCCCCGGGGAGCTCCCCTCCAAGGAACTGCTACAATCTATGAAATATTTCTATGCATGATATTTTGTTTATTCGTACATTATGACACATCTCTTGAGAGCTGGAAAAGAATACCATCCATCTTTGATATAACAAAGCTTGGGTGGAGGAACAAACCTGAACTGTGATTTCCTTCTTGCTAGACATATGCGGGCTTGTTTAGATTGACTTTGAACTGAAATCCTGCAAAGCTGGAAAATGACTGGTGGCCATCACTCTGATTTCCGTAAAAGCCCTTTTTTCATTTTAATTTTTTTTTCATCTATGATGGCTGGTAAATACCTGTCTTCCTTAAGCTATGTGCTGGCAATACTGGAGGTAGAAAATAACATAATGCTGCATAGTTTAGATACTTGATAGTTTTCTTGTGAAATTTTATGGCAGTATCTCCTGCCCCAAAACTAAAGCAGCAGGTCAGCTACTGAGCACAACTTACTGCATAGATGCAGCTCATGTTTCTACAGTGGAAGTGGCTTTTTGTTTTTCTGCATGGGTATGAAACACTACCAATTGAAAGGCCGTTTACAGAGCAAAGAGCCTTGTTAACTGTTGCCTGGACTTTGGGAAGGTGGTAGCTGTTAGATCAATACCCAGCAAACTGCCGAAATTATTTTTTGTGACTACTCTCTTGTGATTTTGGCCTGGCTTCTTTAGGAGGTTCAATTTTCATTAGAAATGGCACAGTGGAGCCAGTGCTGCCTCAGGACAGGTGGAGCTGGGACAAATGGCTCATTGATTTTGATCTCAACAAAAAGCCACCTGAGCTCCTCATGACAGCAACCCCACGGACTGGAAATGGATCCATTAAAACTAACTCATCACAGAGCTTTTAACTCGAAGCTCTGACACATGGAGCTTGTTCACTTCTGCCATGGAAGAAGGGAGTTTGAAGACAAAGAGGTTCAGCAAGGAGATCCATGTACAACAAAAGTGTTTGTATTTTAGCAAATGAAGTATCTTATATGTGAAACTTCATCCGTACTCCAGTCTTATCCTTCCATTTACCCAAATTCTCTGTCTTAATTCCTTAGTCAGTAGGAAAATATGACAGGGAAGTGTAGATCCTCCTTTCCTTCTTGAGCTGGGCAGCTTGTAACCTTTTCTTCTCCCACAAACAGGAGCAGACAAATGGGAATTTTGTCATGAAACCATACTTGGGAAAGTTTGCCCTGTGTTTGTTTTTGTCCCGAAGTAACTGAGATTCATCGGAGTATTTACAAGGCATAAAGGATGGATTTATTTTGCTTGCTAGAATTTTGATTTTTTTAGACCTTTTCTGCTGCAGAAGTACCTGGCACTTGCACAACTCTTGCCCCATGCACTTCTCCAGTGCTTCTTGCAGAGAAGCTTTGGGAAGCAGTCAGGAAAAGTGCCATGTTCATGTGTTGTTTATGGAGCCCACAGGACAGGGAAATGTGTTTGCAGTGGGCACTGCCTTTTATTCCAAGGTGTAGAAGGATTCTTGGCTGAACAGGGCCATGATATTCCCCTGCGGGAATTGGACAGCCCTGGCCTGCAGGTTACAGAGTTACTCTGAAAACCATGTACCGTCCACAAACAGGAACAAGATAGACCATGTACTGTCCTCAAATAGATGCAACAAGGAAGAACGAGCATTGTGCCAGGATGAAACCAAATGCGCCAAGCACGTTGTGGGAGCTGCTCATTTGGCACACCTTAGCTAAAGATGCTTATAGTGTGACAACCAATCAGTAATTAAGATGTATGTGTGAATATAGCTACTTAACCAATCAGCATTACGCACCAGTGGCGTGAGACTGTGTATAGAGAAGGATAAATATGCCAAAGTTGCTTAATAAAGGAGGACGATATGTAGCCACATTTGTTATGAGTGTCATTACTCAGCCGACTCTCCGTGGGACCCTCCTCACCAAGGAATTGTCATTGCTGTGGGCACTGGCTGTTATTCCAACACCTGTGTCATTTGTTCTACTGGAATCCTTGTCAGAAAGGTTGTTCTTCGCCATTGAGATTTTTAGTGACATTTTTGATCTCAAACAGCCCAAAGTTTTCCATCTCACGTGTTTCTGATGCTGGTTTTTCCTTTCCAGTCTGTTGTTGGCCAAGGAAGATGCTGCTTAGATTCTGCAGGCCCCCATACATGGATACTGTTACAGGTAAAAATCGATCCAGGCAATTTAATAAAAATAAAATATAAATTTATTCACAACCAATATACAGTCACGACAGCCAACAACCAAGGACAGCACCGACCCTGGGATGGAAGCTGGGTGAACACAGATCCGCCTTCTATCGCACCCAATCCCCCCTGTTCACCAATGCTGCTTGGCAGAATCCTTTCTTATACTCTTTTTCTAGCCCGTGGCAGAGTCCCTTTGTCTTTCCTCAGGGTTCTTCATATTCATGATGCCTCTATTCTCCGTCCTGTGCTGGACAAAACCTTGTCCGGGAAATGATGTGTATCCACTCTTTGGTTACCGGAATCCCGTATGCAGATGTATGTCCTTGATGGTCCCCTCTGTCTAAGATGAACATCTCCATGGGCCACCATCGCTGGGCCTCCTCCTGTTCACACCAGTGAGAACGACAATCTCCTGTGCCGGCTGGGTTCACTTCCTATGTTAATGACACTCCTCCTACCCGACTGCCAGCTGCGGTTTCCTCACCCTGTGAAGCAATCCCCTCTTCCCTTGCTACTGTGATTTCAAGTTTTGATATTTTATTCTTATACATATATATATATATATATATACATATATATATAGTATGAGTATGAATTACCATTATATATATATCTATGTATCTATCTAGCTAGCTATATATATATATATTCTATCAGCACAAATTACCATAATATACATAACAGGTACCAAGCTGAAAGTTCTCCAGTGCTCCACAGTAGTCCCGTTATCACAGGACGGCCAAGAGCAGCTCCATAAGCTCCAAGGGATTCTAACAGATGAATTTCTATCCCTCAGGAAGGCAGGGCTGGGTCTGAAGTAAAGGGTCTGACTCTGCACCCACTTTGCATTGCAGCAGCTGTCCCACACTTTGTGGAAGGCACATAACATGTGCCACTCTTAAATCAGCACTGGCTTAGTCAGTCTTATAAGCCTCTTAAAAAAACCTAGCCTGAGCAAATAATATTTGCGTTTTAGTTGCTTGGGGTGTTTTTGGGTTTTTTTGTTGTTTTTTTTTTTTCCTTGGTTCTTTGCTTTGGTGCTCAAAGATCATGGAGGAAGAGGCAGATTTTCTATTCAACTTGCCTGTCAGTATGCAAGGAGCAGGAAAAGAAGATCAGTGTTTCACCATCTGGTTAATGAGCTCTAAAAGCAATTGTGCTGTCCCTAATCAGGGGGTGGGGGCACTGCTAACAGCCTGGATTGCCCCCACCTCTGTTCCCCTCCTTACCAAAGTGCTGTGTAGATCCAGAGCCTTCTGTCTCGGCCTGATGGTGCAAAAATTCTCCCAATATCCATCCCTTCGCAAAAATAAAGGCTTTGTGCTCATTAAGATGAAAAGCTGTATGGGTAGCCTGCAGCTAATGTTGTTTTGTTGCCTGTACCCCAGTCAGTGCTTGTTATGATTAGAAACTTGTATTTTTTTTAAGTTTCAGAGTTAACAACAAGTCAGACCATCAGACATCTTTAGTTTCACTGCCAAAGAAAAGCTCTTCAATTACCTGTTAATGTCCGGTGATTAACCACTGTTCCCCTGATGCTGGCTGCTTGCCAGGGACGGACACAGGGACAGACCCTCCAAGTATGAAGAGAATAGGAGTGACATCAGAGCCAGTATGCAGATGAGAAATGCATTGCGCCCCAAATTTTTACAGTTTTACAGTTTTTACAGGAAAACCCCCTAAAATTACGAGCCAACAAGTGACCTAAGTGACGTCTAAGGATAGGAGCATTGTCCCGGACCTGCTTGGATCCTTTTTGCTTCTCACCCTATCCTGAAAAGATGTTGATTAAAGAGAAGCCCCGGGGTGTTAGACAAAAAAGCCAGGAATCTGCTAATCTCCCGTGAGGATGGAATCCCCAGCTCTGTCTGCGGACCAGTGGACAAAGCTGCATCACCCTCCTTCTCCGTGCCACGCCTGGGAGCAACGGCGGCGTGGGCGCAACCTTTTGATTTCTCCCCACCTGAGCTGATTCTTCTTAATAAAGGCATTAAAAAGTAGAAAGATCTCCTGTCCATTTATTTCACTGCTCACATCTAAATGACTGACCAGCCCCAAGCTGCTCTTAAGACTGATTTGATCAAAGGCACTGAAGCTCTGTTGAGTGCAAATTCTTCAGGAAAACAAGCACAGGAACTTGGATAATGTTGCTGGAAAAAGCAGAGTGCAGAGTTGAACCTCTGAGGACACCTCCCTGCTGCCTCCCCCCACCCTTTTATTTTAAATTCATTTAATATTCTGAGTGTGAGCTCTTGCATGAAGTGGGTCCTCAGCAAGGAGCTGCTGGGCCTCCTGGCTGTGTCCCTTTGTGCTCCCAGTGCTTCTTGAAATAAATGGGGCAGGAGATCTTTCTCCTTTTTATTGCCTTTATTAAAAAGAATCAGCTCAGGTGGGGAGAAATCAAAAGGTCGCGCCCACGTCGCCGGTGCTCCCAGGCGTGGCACGGAGGAGGAGGGTGATGCAGCTGTGTCTGCTGGTCTGCAGGCAGAGCTGGGGATTCCGTCCTCACCAGAGATTAGGAGATTCCTATCTTTTTTGTCTAACACCCCGGGGCTTCTCTTTAATCAACATCTTTTCAGGTTAGGGTGAAAAACAAAAAGGATCCAAGCAGGCACTGGACTACGCTCCCATCCTTAGACATCACCTAGGTCCCCTAGTTCTATGTTGGCTCCTTGTTTTTAGGGGTTTTCCTGGAAAACTGCAAAATTTGGTGCAATGCATTTCTCATCTGCATACCAGCTCTGATGCCACTCCCATTCTCCTGGTACCTGCAGGGACCCTGTGTCACTCCCTGGCAAGCCTCATGGGGACAATGGTTAATCACCAACCATTAACAGGTAATTGAAGAAGAACTCTTAACAATGAAGCTAACTGAACAGAAACTGGTCCAACTTGTTTTAACTCTGCAACCTTAAAAACATAGATAACTTTTTATTCATAAGACTTCTGGTCTGGTTTGGCTGGGAAACTTGTCCATCCTGCCTCTGTGGCTGCTCCCTGTCATTCTAATGCACAGCCCTTTCCCACTGCTTGGCATTTACAAGCTCTGATTACTTCATTGGGTAACTTGCATCTTGCACTCCATGACATTAAATTGTGTTTCCTCAGACTCTGCCCTATCCTGAGTTTCTGGAACACATTTCTAAGCCTTCCAGCTGTAGCCCAAGGGAAGCTGTTTCTGTCTTGCATAACAAAATTGGCAATTTTTTTGCAAAGACAGCCCGTTACAAAGGACTTGCTGTGTGCATTAACATCTGAGGGGCTGCTTTCAAAGACAGGCAAAAAACCCATGAACAAACAGCAAACCAACCAAACAACATATTTTAAAAAATTACTTTATTTTTACCTCTTATTTTTAATCTTTTCCAAGCTGGCCTCCTTTTCCGCTGCAGTGTTTTTCTTTGGACAGAAAAGCCCCCTTGCCAGATGATGCGACTTCACAGGAAAACAAAACTCACACACAATGCATATATGAAAGCTAAACGTAGAGATTCCCATTATCACAATCACCATCATAGATTTTCAGTTTATTTTGATGTCAGATTGTTTCCAGAAGGGTGAGAACAGTATCTCAGATCCCCTGGCTACTTTGGTGTCATACCCACTTATTATCTCTCCTTTCTTATTATCTTTCCTTTCTGCACTTCTGTAGTTGCTTTGCCCATTTGTTGCTCTTGGATCTCTGCCTCCTTCACCTGATTTTTACCTTTTTCTGGATTTGTGGGGATTTTTCTGTTGGTTTTGGCTTTTTCTTGGTGGTTGTTTTGTTTACCTATTTTATTTGGTCACAGTTTTGCTATAGTTTTTTGTGGGTTTTTTTTAATCCACTCAACAGCAGAATCAGCTTGTGATTTCTATTATGAAGTTTTGATATACAGGTGTAGCACATTAAGGTTGTTTTTGTTTTTAAAGTCATCTCAGACACAGACCTGCAAGCTCCTGTGACTTTGGGAACTGAGTGCTCTCAGACAGCAAATTGTGCATGCATAGGAAACTTGTAGTTCCCGTCTCCATTACACACAGCAAAATGTAAAGTGGTTGGAATTGTTATAGATAGAAATTGATCAAGCCAATTTAATAAGAATTAAAAAAGAAAAGAATGGAATGTATTGCATGACTGATATACAGTCTTGAGATCCACAATCAAAGGGACAGCGTTGAGCCTGGATGGACACTGGGTGAACACTGATCCGACCTCTATCGCATCAGGCCCGCTCTGTTCACTAAGGCAGTCTGGTACAGTCAGGTTTTATACCCTTTCTGTCGCTCGAGGCAGCACCTCTCTTGTTCTTTTCATAGTCAAACACATTCATGATGTCCTCTTTCTCCAAGTTGCACTGGACAATGTGGTTCCTGGCAAGCTGTGAATGCTGATGGTAGGGGGAACCTGGTATTGGGATACAAGTTCCCTGATAATTTCTGCTATCTTGATCTCAGAGCTTGAGGAGCGTTGACCGCCCAGGTGGCATTTGAGTAAGGATCCATCTCCTTCCCCAGCTAGGCTCTTTTAATTGCAAGTTAGACCCCTCCTCACTGCTGTATGCAGTTTTGCAATGGCATGTGGCAGTCTCTAAACATGAAGCAATTCCTTGGCTTCCGCTGAAAATGCTTTTGAGTATTTCTTTTCAACATTAGAACGTATCTTCATCTCATATTCTACATAAGCACAAATTACCTGTATCACATATTACAATCCCTCCCCTTCTATATAAACACATTAATTCATGCTAGAGTCCTAATATCCTTTAATTCATTTAGTGAATTTTCCCTTAGCCCATGTAACTTCTTTAATATCTATGTGTGTTAGCTATTTTGTGTTTTTAGGAAATATAGTTACCTTTTTAATTTTCCCCAGCCTCTCTGTCTTTTTCCTATTTGTCCTGGGATATCTCCTGATATACTTTACAGACAGCCCTGTCTCCCTTCACTTGTTTTTCAAATGTTGCCAGGGCCTCAGCTGCTTTATTATCTTTTTCCTCTAATTTCATTATTTTAGACACTTGACTTACTTTTCCTGCAGCACATTCTAGGTCTATGGGCATGGCTGCTACTTACATACCTTACACAACTGAGTACAGCAGTCTAATAAAGCAAGGTATTAAAACAGGGTAGGAATATAACCCTGGCTACTGAACATAGTATAAAGAATACTACTTTCTTCCACCAGGCTCCTTCGAATAAGTGATCCCACCAGGATGCTTAGAGAATGGAATTCCATTTCTGAACTGGTACATGTGCTACCCTCTTAATTTCTGCTGCCAGACCTCAGATGGTTTCCCCATAATGGCCAATTTCTATGCAACATTCTGATTTGTTAAATTTTCCACAGATGCCCCCTTCTTCAGCTAACAAATAATCCAGGGCTATCTGATTTTGATATACAAAAACCCGCATTTGGGAATGCTGTCTAGATAACAATTCATGGGCATCTGATGTATGTTTTGAAATTATCTCAACTACAGCCTGAAGTCATATTAGCCTGTTCAACAGAAAAATCAGGGTTCTGTACCCCCAGCTTCCATCTGGGGCTTACGTGGCAGGGCCATAATATTCTATTATTCCCTCAGCAGGCCACTCTTCCTCTCCCCATGTCTGGCTACCGTCCACCACATGGAATTTCTTCTTTATTTCTCTTTTTCCCCTACTTAAAGTTTCATATAAGGGTGCTCCCAATGAGCTACTTTCTGACATAGGGAGTGTGAACAAAACCTGATTTTTCCTAGGGTGCACGACCCTTTCCATTTCAGGGGTAATTTTTTGTATGCTTTTCTCCCACAGATCCAATATATACCATTTGGGGTTTTTCCAATTCCCCTCGGTATTTTCTGGCTCCCTTTGGGGAGTTCCAGTATCCCTTTAGGTCTCCCAAGGATTGGTAAGGATTAACTCCAGAGCCTTTGTTCCAGCAGAGCGCAATTATTTCATTCCACTCACAAGTGGTCCCTTTTTCCCGGCTCCAATATCCAGCAGGAGGTTCTGGTTGCCAGGTCCTGCTTTTATTAGTTGAATTTACTGATAAGGTAGAGATAAATGAGGTATATCCCACTACCTTGTTATATTCTCTCCCTTCTTGGCTGATACAAACCATCCCAATTCCCCACTGGTCCAAGACCCACCTCTCAGGCCTCTGTATTGTTCTTGAAATCTCAGTGTTATCCCATTTTAGCAGCTGCTCTGGAGTTAAGCTCTCACCTTTCCAAGGCCATTTGTCCGCTGATTTAAGCCCTCTGCAAATCCAGCAATTTGATAAACCCAGTTCAGTAGCAATTTCTTGCATTAGATCTATAAATAAATTTCTCTCGGAAGCAGGCAGCCCCCAGCCAGTATACTGCTTTTCCAATTGCTTGTATTGTTCACTTAGAGTTCTTAGCCTTTCTTGCTCTATTCTCTTTTTCCTCATTTCTGATTCCTGTCTTTTCAATTCTTGGGCTACCTGTTTCATTTTCCCCTCTGGGTCTATACCATCCTTATTCTTTGAAAGGCAGAATGTTTTGTCAAACTGTAGATAGGCTCTGTCATCATGTTCCTCAAGGAGGTCAAGAAAGACCAGTTCATTTCTGAGGGATACCCTGCCTTCATATTTCAAGTTCTTTCCAACCCAATATGTTTTCCTCCCATTGCACACATCTCCAGTTGGCTATTATCATAACATAGTTTGTTAACCTGAAAGTAAGCTACAAATCCTGACTCTGTTTTTCCTCCTACCCATACCGTGTGATTGCATTTGTTACAGATAGGAATAGACATCTGTTCAACATTCTGTTTATGTAGTCTATGTTCTGACTGCCTGTCCTTAGATTGCCTTTTGTGAATAACATATCATCTTTCCATTCAATTCACATATTGAGTGCCATTTATAAAGCAGAACCTGCTTTGCTTATTCATATTGCAATTTCCTGGGGCTGGGTATGCCAGAGTCTCCGCTTCTCCTTGTCCTCCCCCGGACAATTTCCACACACTGCCCGCACCCGTTATCGAGACTTGACCCTTTCTGGCTGGGTGAATTCTCTTGGTGCAGGCTAATCAAGTGGCACATGACTAGACTCAGGCTCATCAGAACTCCCCATATTTGTATCCCTCTGCCTCTGCCTGCGCCCACTGGGTTGCCACCAACAGCGAGATAAGCCATCTTTTCAGCAGCAGGAATATTCTTCCAGGGTCCTGGACCGAACTGCATACGTCCTCTTAAAGGAGCCCCACCTCACAAGTTTAATGGCATCAGCGCTGCAGGGAACTTTTTTTTAACCTCTGGCACTCAACCGTTATAATTTGAGCTCTGAAGTTTAATTTTCCTCCCACCATGTTTTGAAACAGGTGAAACCATTCCCAGGAATCTAATTCTATTATACCCAAAGCAGTAGCGAGCTCTAAGACACGGCTAGTCAGGTACAGTTTGTGCTCTAGGCACTTATCACACAAGCCCTTTGGTCGATATCCCCTTCTACAATGTACCACCCACACCTTGTTACAATATTCACACTTAAAATGCACAAATGGATAACATCTACACCTGGGAGTTGCACAACTTATCTGATCCCGTTTGGTCATTTACTTGGCCGACATAAAGTTATCTTTAGGTCTCCAGGGGAAGTGGTAGCCTTCCACTCAGGCATCTCCTCCCGGTGCTCAATCTTTTCTACTCTAGACGCGTGGGTCCAGCCTTTCTCTGCTGTCCCGACGGCGGTGTCTGTGGTCAATAGGATGAGAAAAGGGCCTTCCCAGTGAGGAGAGAGGGACCTCTCTCCATGTTTTTATGAGCACTCAATCCCTGGGCTGTAGCCTATGTACAGCAAACCCCAAGGGGGTGCCCTGAGTTATTATATCCTGCTTTCGTAATTCCTGCAGATTCTTATCTCTATCAGGTATGGCTGTATCTGGCCATCCTCTTTTCTTGGGTGTCCTACCAGCATCCCATATTACATTTCAAAAGGTGACAGCCCTGTCTCTGAATGGGGCATGGTCCTGATGTTTAGCAAAGCTAAGGGGAGGCACTTTGACCAGGACATCTTGGTTTCAAGTATCAGCTTTGATAATTGAGCCTTCAGCGTCTGGTTCATCCTTTCAACCTGTCCCAAACTCTGTGGGTGCCATGGAGTATGGTGTTCCCACCTGATCCCCAAGGCTCCTGCTAGTTGCTTAATGATTTTAGAATTTGATCTGAATCTATATATTTTGATCTGAATCTGTATATTTCACCAACCCATATCGAGATATGATTTCTTCTAGTAAAAATATTGATACTGCCTGAGTCATAGCCCTAGAGCTTGGAAAGGCCTTTACCCAATGGGTCATTTTGTTCCCTAGTACTAGTAAAAATTTGCATCTTCCTTCCTTAGGCAGTTCTGTAAAATCCACCTGAATCCTCTCCAAAGGACAGTATGCTGTTGGACGCCTTCCCAATGCTACCTGTCGTGCCCTGGCTCAATTAACTTTCTGGCAAACCATACATCCCTGTATTCCTTGTTTGGCTAATTCATAAATCCTCTTACACCCGAAAAATTTTAGAAACTGTTCTGCAAGGGCCTGAGCGCCCCAAAGCATCTGCTGGTTTAATCTTTTCAATATCCTTCTGGTATAGTCTTTAGACAGTAATTCTCTCCCATCTGGTAATTTCCACTTACCTTCTTCTAATCTTCCCCCTATTTTCTCATACCCTTCAATTTCTTTGGGAGAAGGATACAGAGGATATTCCTGGGTACCGCTTTCTTTGATCTCTGGGGTACTTACCTGCAATAGAGCAGTGTTTTTCGCTTCCCTGCTAGATTATTCCCTCGGGTCCAGAACTGCATTCCTGCTTGGTGCCCTTTCACATGGACTATTGATATTGCCTCTGGCTCCCTGATGGCTTCTAAGATTTGCTTTATTAATTCTCCATGCACTAGTTCTCTTCTCTTGGTGTTAAGTAATCCTCGCTCCTCCCAAATTTTTCCGAAGGTATGGACTATCCCAAACGAGTGCTTAGAATCTATGAAAACCGTTCCCTTTTTGCCTTTTAATTTCCATAGGGCTCTAATTACTGCATATAATTCACATGCTTCTGCTGACCAGCTAACACTCAGGGGTCCTGATTCTATTACTTCTCTGATCTTACCATCCACTACAGCATATCCAGATTTCCTATTCCCCTCTATGACTCTGGCTGAGCCGTCTACAAACCATTTCTCTCCCTCGTCTAATTCCTCTTCCTCTAGGTCAGGTCTTATCTTGGTCTGCAATTCCACCACCTCGACGCAATCATACGCTGGTTCCCCTGAGGCTTCCCTGAACAAGATTGTGCCGGATTTTTTGCAGTAGTCAGTTGTAGTTCAAGATCACGGGAGTGGATTAATATGGCTTCATATTTCAAAAGCCTGGCATCAGTGAGCCATTTCTCGACCTTTTGTTGCAATATGTTCCTCACACTATGAGGAGTGTATACCACTAGTGGGGCTCCAAAAGTTACCTTTTTCGCTTCCTCCACTAATAATGCCACAGCTACAATAGCTTGCAGACAGGTGGGCTACCACCGGGTCTAAAGGCTTAGATACATATCCTACTGGTTTCTTATCCCCTGCCCAATCCTGCATTAGTACCCCGTGAGCAGTATGGCTACTCATGTCCACAAACAACTGAAATTGTCTTTTTATATCAGGCAAACTCAACACCGGAGCTGCCGTCAGGGTCTCTTTTATCTGCTTAAATCCTTCCTCATCCTGCTGTGTCCATTTCAGTCTATCAGTGGTCCATTTCTCATAGAAAAACTTCACCTTCTCACTATATCCCTCGATCCACTGCCTGCAATATCCTAAAAGTCCCAACAGTTGTCTGATTTCTCTCTTCGTCCACAGGGAGGGTAAAGCAACAATTCGTGCCACTCTTTCAGGACAACCAGCGTCCCAAGTATCTTACCTCGGGCTCAGTAAACTGTAGCTTGGAGTTTGAGACCTTTAATCCTTTGTCTCCTAAGAAACAATGAAATTGTGCTGGCCCTTACATCTTCCTCCTTAGGACCTGCTACCAGTAAGTCATCTGCATACGGCAGTAGCTTGATACCCTCTGGCGGTACAAATTGGCTTAGAAATTGCTCAAGAGCCTGTCCAAACGAGTTTGGTGAATCCACGAACCTCTGAGGCAGATGTCCATCTGAGCTGTTGCTTCCTATTCGTCTCTGGATCCTCCCATTGAAATGCAAAATAGTCCCTACTTTCTTTAGCTAAAGGACGGGTCCAAAAAGCATCTTTTAAATCTATTACGCTATACCATGTACCCTCAGGAGAAATATTATTTAGCAGAGTGTAAGGATTGAAAACTGTGGGGAATAGCATTTTTGTCCTCCCATTCACAGCCCTCAAATCCTGTACTAATCTGTAATTTCCAACTGGTTTCCATACTGCCAGAATAGGAGTATTATGTCTAGACATGCACGGTTCTAGTGTTCCTTTTGTGATGAATTCCTCTATTATTGCTTTCAGCCCTTTTCTACCTTCCATAGGTATAGGGTATTTCTAATTCTAACTGGATCCTCTGGTCTTTCGATTTCAATACAAATTGGCTCCATATGCAGCCTCCCAGCCTCTCCTTGTGTATGCCGAACCTTTGAATTTATTTTGCTTTTGTCCTCAGTGGTTAGTTTATATAAACTTAGCATGAGTTTAGACTCCTGTGCAATTATACTTATCCCCAGGGCTACCATCAGATCCCTTCCTAGTAGGTTATAATCTGACTCTTCCACCAGTAACATATTCCCGAAGCAAAACTTTGATTCTATCTTAACATTTTTAATCACAGGTACCTTAAAAAGGTCTCCCTTCAATCCGATCACCACCATGGTGTCTTTGCTTCTTATACATCCTGGTGGCAGCCGCTGAATGGTGCTCTGCTCTGCTCCTGAATCTACTAGAAAAGTTAATTCCTGTTTCGGGGTCTTGTCTTTAATTTTATTAAGGGCTCGTTGGATGTTCTGGACCCCAAATTAAAAAGCCCCTGACACCTCTAATCTTCCTGAAAGATTTTCTCATCCTTCACTCTTTTCTTGCATTCCCTCCGAAGGTGCTCCCTGGGCTTGCAGTAAAAGCACTCGGGGTTGTACTTGTTACTGTTCGAGTGCCTTCTCTGAGGAAGGTTTGGCTTTCTCGGAGGCGGATGACTCTGTGTTGGTTTCATAGAGTCTTGAGTCCGTTCCTGCTTTTGGGCTTCCCTGACGGCGGCCACCAGGACCTTTGCCTGTGCTTTTTGTTGTTCCTCGTCTCTTCTCATATAAACCTTTAGAGCCTTCCTTAGTAATTTCTGTAATCCTTTTTCCTGCCAGCCTTCTATTTTCTCTAGTTTTCTCTATATATCCTCCCATGATTTCGCAACGAATTGTGTTTTTAGCATAACCTCCCTGACAGGGGAGTCCGGATCTGTCCCCGAATGCATTCAAAGTCCTTTCCTTAGTCTCTCTAGCCATTCTGTGGGTGTCTCATCTTTTCATTGGCATTCCCGGAATACCTTACTGATATTTTGTTCTTTTGGCACTGCTTTCCCTATACCCTGTATTACCATATTTCTCAGTTCTATCATTTTTGTTCAGTCCTCCTCATTCTGAGCATTCCATGATAGCCTCTGATCTGGCCACTTCTGGTTCCCCCATGTCCCTTGGGGATTCCTGTGATCCCAGTCTCATATCGCCACTTGTCTTATCATATCCCTTATGATAAGACAATGACCTTCGTATGCCGTTATATCATCGTAAGTGTATACGCTTGTCCCCAGGAATTCATCTAGCTTTCTGCTACTCCTATCGGATTGTCCATCAAACTCCCCATCTCTTTCTTGAAAGCCCTTACATCCTCAGTATTAATTGGTACATTTACGTACCAAATTATTCCTGGGGCAATGGGCATTTCTCTTAAAGAGATTCTGTTTGTCCTCCTCGCTCTCACTATCATCATTGGCCACCCTCCTTGTCTTGTGCCGTATTCGGCTGGCTGGAGGAGAACTGGTTTCCCCAGTATGACAGGCTTGCCACTTGCTTTCCACTGGCAGCAGTAGGGGGGGAGGCTGAGCACTATCTTGTGGATACTATGGAGCCAAGCCTGTCCCTGTGGGAGCAGGACTTACGGCTGCTGCACTGGGAGCGGAGGTGCCTGTGCCTGTGTGGGTGGGTGTGAAGGATCCAAGGATGCAGGCAAAGGAACCTGAGCCTGCAGAGGATATGGAGGCGGAAGGTTATCTAAGGGCTCCCACGTTTCTCCCTGAATCATGGCACTCCTGTAAGTTTTAACTGTGCTAGCATATTCCCATAGTTTGGCATAGCTCATCTCCTCACTTTCTGGCAGGTACTCATCGTACACGTAGTCGTGCAAAGCTCGGCAAGTCCACCTTTCGAAAGTGCCAAACATCAGCCACGTTAGGTGTCTTTTAATCTCTTTTCCTCCCCATACCTCAATGCAATAATGTATCATTTGTTCCTTGGATCTCATACTTCTCTTGAGGCAGTCCTCCCAGTGTTCTAACATCCACCCCAATGGACTATTTCTCGGAATTTCAGGTAAACCGTTCTCCTGTTCCTTTTTTGATTTACCCTGAGTTTTTCCCTGCATCTTACTCTTTTTCTGCCCCACCTTCCTCGAGTCTATTTCTTTTAGTCTCTCCATACCGTGTTCCTGTGTTGTATTTCGATATGAGTCCTAAATTTTTCCCTGAATCAGTACCGTACCTGTTTTTAATCCTAATTGAACGTTACCAGCCTGCTAGGCTGACAGTGTCGGTTTGCCGACTGGTAGAAGGCTCTCTTACCTGGACTTACTGAAGTCCTGGACCAAAAAAATTTACCAGCTTCCGAACGCCTGGGAACGTACCCTCCCTTTCTGGTCCGCCCGTGATCAAACCCCTGAACTCCCCTCCCCGGAGTTACAGGCTTTACGTGTGAAATGAGCTCCTCTGCTTCCCCCTTGACCGACCCCTTCCCTCGAGGGAGAGGGGAGCTGGGATCTTGGAGTTTGCACTCGCTTTGTGATAGTATCATGTCTCACACACGCGCTCAACCACACCTCACTCAACCACATGATATGATTCTTTTTTCCGTGTGGATTCTTCGTGCACGTAGACTTCTATGAGTGAAAAAATGTTGCCGCAGCCTCGGAGACCCACCTCCAAATACCTGAGAGCTATTTTTGGGCCCCCTTTTTTTTTTTAAATCTCGTCCCAGATTGTATCTTTTAGCTTTTGGTTTGTCTGATTGGTCCTACAGGGCTTCCCAACCTTGTTGGGCCACTGAAATGACCAGGGCACATCCTGACCAGAGGAAGGGGGTCCCCAGAACCCCTAAATCAGATCATGTAGGGGTCACTAAGATTGTTGTACATAAAAACTGATCAAACCAATTTAATAATAATAAATATATGTATATAATTTATTGTGCGACTGATATACAGTTTTGAGATCCACAATCAAAGGGACAGCATTGAGCCTGGATGGACACTGGGTGAACACTGATCCGACCTCTATCGCATCAGACCCGCTCTGTTCACTAAGGCAGTCTGGTACAGTCAGGTTTTATACCCTTTCTGTTGCTCGAGGCAGCACCTCTCTTGTTCTTTTCATAGTCAAACACATTCATGATGTCCTCTTTCTCCAAGTTGCACTGGACAATGTGGTTCCTGGCAAGCTGTGAATGCTGACAGTAGGGGGAACCTGGTATTGGGATGCAAGTTCCCTGATAACTTCTGCTATCTCAATCTCAGTGCTTGATGAGCGTTGACCGCCCAGGTGGCCTTTGAGAAATGATCCATCTCCTTCCCCAGCTAGGCTCTTTTAATTGCAAATTAGACCCCCTCCTTCCTGCTGCCTGCAGTTTTGCAATGACATGCAGCAGTCTCTAAGCATGAAGCAATTCCATGTGGATTTGAAAATGCTTTTGTGTATTTCTTTTAAACATTATAACATATCTTCCTCTCATATTCTACATAAGCACAAATTACCTATATCACATATTACAGAATGGTACCAATTCTAGCCTTTATTTTGCCTTCTTTTGCTGCCATGCACCAAATTGTGTCAGACTCATCAATGACCTGGGTTCTTCCAGGATGGGGTGTGCAAGGACGATCCCTCAGCTCATGTGTGGACCTGGTGTGCACCAGGCCAGAGACGTGAGTGTCATCCATAGCCAGCCCCTGTCTGCCAAGAGAAAAGGGAGCTGCAGCTCTGAGGAACTCCGGGGTGAGGCAGCAAACAGCCCAAATGCCTAGTTTATATCAGTTACTGGTCAGGAGGATTTACTGCTGAGAGATTTTTATTGTCCTGCCCAGAGCTGGAAAAAAAGAACCCTGGCAGTTTGCTTTAGCTGTGAAGAGACTCTTTTCAACAGGTTCCAGCTCTTCTGCTTGTCTAAATTAAAAGCAGAGCCAAACTCTTCTGTTGGTCACATCAAACCAACATAAGTTTCAGGAGTCTGTGGAAGACATAAGAGTGTCAACATTATTTCATTTTATAATACTTACAGTCTTCTAATTCAGTCATGAGATAATTAGGCCATCACTGACTATATCAAAAAACGGGAAAAAGCACTGAAGAAGAAGTTTTTTTACAACTCAGTTTTAAAAACTAATGAATGAATTTCATAAAGAAAATCATGTAGTAAGAATACAGTAATTTAAACATCTCAAATCTCTTTGATAATGGAACCCCGAATCCCAGTCATGTGCAGTGCAGCCTCAGCTGTCCCTTTGAGGCCAGAGAACTGCCAAGGCTCAGGGCTGGGATGAGCCTTCACCCAAAACCAGTTCCAAGACTGATTTGGAATCAATCCAGAGCAAGGCCTACACAAAGAGGAAAGTCTCAAGGCCAAAGCCAAACCTTCATCATGTTGGATTTGTTTTAACACTGATCTGGAGCAAATTTGCCTGACCTGCAACAACACTCTTACTGTAAAACTTTACATGAGGTACTAAATAAGCACTGTCCTGTCCTGTCCTGAGCTGTGCTGCCCAAATACTGTGGAGAACTTGCTCTGCCTCTGCCCCGTGCCCCTGGGGCTTCTCTTGGCCAGGCAGCCTCAGTGGGAGCCAGCACTGGCTGCTGCCCCAGCGGGCCACCAGGACAAGGCCCAATAATTAAGAGGCCAATGGAAGCACGGGGCAGCAGCAGAAGCCTCAGCAGAGTTATTTGGACAACCATGGACTGGCCACAACTCCACTGCAGCATGACTCCCAGTCAGGCTACGTATGCAGGAGCAGAGTTATAAGAAAACTGTGGAGAAAAATCAACAACTGAGCATCTGAGCTCGTACAGCTTGAGAATGCCAAGATAGCAGCCTATCAGCACAAGTGGCACAGTGAACACTGTCACCACCGTGCCTATCATGCAGGTCCTGCGCACATCCTGGAGGCAGACAATTCTTGGGAAGCGCACTGGATCCGGGGCATATATTCCTGTTTCATTGATAACGTCTGTGGGAGCAATGGGGAGCGTGAGCCGGTGCTGTGCTGCACTGCTGAGCTGGCAGCACGGTGGATACGGGCAGGACATTCTCTGTTTCCCCCAGAGCTGGGGCCTGCAGGCACCTTGCCGGCCCTTGGCACAGGCTGTGCCAGCCAACAAAGCCCAGCAGGCCGGGAGGAGAGCCCGGGGGCTGCGCAGCTGCTTGGGCAGTGGCTGCTGCCAGGGACACGGGCCAAAGCCATCCCTGAGTAGCCACTGCCACCCCTGGACCTCCCTGCCCCATGACTGCTCCCCCAGCCCCAGGGGACAGTCAGGCCCTGTCAGGAGACACTGGAGCAATCACCTGCTGTGCCAGTGCCTGGAACCGCCTGTTCTCCTGCAGAAGAGGCTGCCACTGAGCCACTGCTTCTTCCTGGAACAGCCACCTTCTGTGCCAGCTTTTGGGTCATCGCTTGAGAAATAAAAGGGACAGATGTATCAGATGGGACAGTTCCCCATCAGGGAGATATCGTCTTCAGAAGCTAATACTGGTGAAAGTCACGAACAATGATCAGGAAATCAGATGAGCTTTTGGGATTGGACAGGCCCCTCCCTTCTCCAAAGCACCACCTCTCGTGATCTGCCTGGAGACTGGGAATTTGCAGGGGATCTCAGGGTGGGCATGGCCCATGGTGCAGTTTGGGCTCCCTGGTGGCAGATGCCAAATGCCTTCCTGCAGGGGCTGGGCAGAAGCTGCAGCCAGGCCAGGCTGGGAAACAGCCCTGCAGGGCGTCAAAGCAGCAGCAGCAGCAGCGGGGCAGCGAGGCTGCCATGGATCCCTTCCCGCTGTGCCGGGCATGGCATGTCCAGATGTTCAGCCAAAGCCCCCAGCTGCTGAGTCCCAGGGGAAGCATGAGGGAAATACACTCACCACGGCACCTCTCCAGATCACTCAGCATCTTGTTCAGAAATTTGGCTGCCTCCAGTGACTTGCTTCCTCCTGTGTCTTGGTTCTTCCATCTAGGAGGACCTTAATGGAAAGTGATTCAATTTCTCATTCAGGCCTGAGTGGCAGTGAGGGCACCTGGGTGACTGGTGCCCTCCAAGGCACTCCCTCAGCTCTGCCTCCCACTCAGGAGCACAGGTGGTTTCTCAGTGAGCTTTGCTGGGGTGGTATGTGCAAAGTGGTGAATTATTGGTGGATCAGGCTCTGATGTTGTACAGTTCAAGAAGCTGATGACATAGAGAGCCTTGCAAAGTCTTGCAACTGGAGAAATGATTTTTGTTTCTCTCTATTGCTGATTGAGGACTCTTTTGAGGGTTTGATGCATCCTTTCTATGACGGATTGTCCTGTGGGGCTTGCAGGTATACCTGTCTTATGTTCTATTCCCCACTCACTGAAGAACTCTTTCAACTTGCGAGAGGTATAGGCAGGTCCATTGTCTGTTTTGATCTCCTTTGGTACTCCCAGGGTAGCAAAGGCCAGGAAAAATTGTTTTATGGTGTGCTGCGCAGTTTTTCCTGGATGTGTTGATGCAAATACTGCTCCTGAAAATATATTGACCCATACATGCACATATTTTGACCTTCCAAAAGTTGCAAAGTGGGTTACATCTGTCTGCCACAGCTGGCAGCTGTTTAAACCTCGGGGATTGACTCCCGTCTCCATAGATGGTATCTGGTAGTTTTGACGGTTTGGGCATGTGGCAACAATAGCTTCTGCTTGATCTTTTGAATGCTTGAACATTCTGATAAGGGCAGGCACATTTTGATGAAAAAATGAGTGTGACAACTTTGCCTGGGCAAAGATGTTAGGGACATTAGCAGTCTCTATTGCCATGGCTAAGGTGTCTGCTTTCCTGTTCCCTTCTGCAATGAAACCTGGGAGGTCAGTGTGTGACCTCACATGCATTATATGGTAAGGTTGTTTTCTGTGGGAAATTAAGTGTGTTAATGTAGAAATCAATTGGTATAACTTTGGATTGGAAACCTCTTTGAGAAGAGCATGTTCTGCTCTCATAGCTATGCCAGCAACATAAGCTGAATTTTATGTGACCAGATTAAAAGGTTCATTTTTGAATTTCTCAAAGGCTCTGACAACAGCTGCTAATTCTGCAATCTGTGGAGATCCCTCCACTATTTCTATGTCAGATTCCCAGTTTTGGGTCTTAGGGTCTTTCCCGGTCCTTACCGACTTGTGGGATGACCCTGAGCCATCTGTAAATGCTGCAAGGTAGGGCTGGAGAGGAATGGGGGGGGATTTGGGTGTTCTGCAGGAAGCACTGCCATTTGGAGATATCTCTCCTGAGAATTCACCTTAACTGGCTTGGTGAGCCACAGGTTTCCTCCAGCTAAAGTCCACTTTCTTCCAGAGAGGATCATATTCAAGAAAGAGTCCAACCTGTAAGCTTTACACACTGCTCATTTTTATAGTTTCATATTTATCAAGGAAATGCTTTCTCCTTTTAGGCTCAGATTTTAAAAGCTCTTTTAGCATCTAAATCCCTCTTCTAGACCTTCATCTGAGACCTACTTGCTATCACTTAGATCTGAAATCCCAGCCATGACCTTAAGTTATAATCCCTAATGCAGGAAACAACAGTTTGCATTTAGTCAAGAAAGTGTTTAAGTACCTGCAAGTGATTAAATGTTGTCCTAAATTGGAGTGTGTAATTATAATCACCTATTCCTGATTTCATATTCCAGACTCATATTCCTGAAATCTGTATGACTTAAACATGAACTTCTTCTGAGAGCACAAGTTCCTGTGCCAGGGTTTGAACTGCCCCTGTCATGTCACTGGGTTCCTAAACCAGCCTAGTTGACCAAATAGTTCATAGTTCTTTTCTTCAGGTGCCCATCCTGATCTTCCTACTCTGATGCGTGTGCCAGGTTTGTGTCTGGACTATCTTTCAGCTTTTACTTTTTAATCCCTGTCAAGTTAGTGAGTCAGCTCAACTTTAAAGGTACATTTCAATAAATTCCTTCCTGAAAAGCTTGAGTTCAATTCATTTCAGTGCAAAAGACATCACAAGAAATTGTATACTTACTATTGGTGTTGTATCAAGAGTGTGTAGTTGCCAGTGCCTGATGACAGGAGAGTTTAGGAAGTCAGGCAAGTCCCATTTTTATGCAGTGCCCAGGGATTTATTCTCACAGGACAAATCATTGGTCACTATGCCCTAAACTCCCTTTTTCCCCCCCTCTAAGTTCTTCTGCAGCACAAGGTGACATCTTCCATGTTCTAATGGGATCCTATGATTTTTAAGTGTTGTTTCTAAAAATACCACACATTAAAATATTACTACAGTACAAATGTCACATCTACTGCTTCTTTCACCCATTGAGCCATTTGCCCTGTCAGAAAAGGAAACTGGATTGGTTTGACGTGAATTGTTCTTGCCAAATATGAGTTAGCTTTGTTTTCTATACTAGATTGGAGGTGGCTTAGAAATCGATTACTTAATAAAGTGTCCATATTCTTTTTCTCTGTAAGAGCATTGGAGGTGTCTTGGTGGGAAAAGACAGCTTTTGCTAAGGAAGGCAGGAGCCTTCCATGAAATGGCCAATGTCAACCCCCTCCCTTCAAACTGTTGTAATTTTGAAATTAAAAAGTTCTCAGTTAAAGATATGGGAATAGGAATAACAGTTCTTTACTAGGAAAACTGAAAATACAAATGCAACAGTACAAACGAAAAAAACCAAAACCCACAGCCAGAGTCAGAGCAGGACCTGACACCCTGTGGGTCAGTGTAGCAGGCCCAGGGCCTGCACGGCCTCCTTGGCGGTCAGAGGCCTGAGCTAGGAAATGCCAGGTCAGCATGACTGGACCCTAGCAGCCCCTCTCTTCCACCTTTCCAACCCTGCTTATCTCTCTGTAAGCCCATAGGTCACTTTCCCCTGACCCTTTCTGTTGGACAGTTTTCAAAACCCCTGTAGGGTATAAAAACCCCTGATTCTGCCCGGTTCGGCAGAAGAGCTGTCACTGGGAACCTTCGTGGCACACCTGCATAAAGAATCCTGTGGAACCTCACACGGCCTTCTCCTCTCTCTCCCTGCGTCTGCTGCTGCAGCACCTAGCAAGCCACGAGCTGAAATCACTGAGCTGATAATCACTAAGAGCTCCAATCACTATAGCTTGCCTAGGCTGCTTGAGCCTCCACTGAGTTATCCTGGCTCCGGCACCCTGCTGGGCATCAGCCTGGTGGGAAACTGCCGTGATAAACTGGCACCCAAACTGAATGCTGGACCTGGCATTTCAGAGGAGCAGCATTTCTTCTTGAAATTGTCACTGCCTTTGCTCACCAGACGTCCTGGAAGAAGAAGCCCTCCGTTTTAGCAGGACTCTTCTGAAAGGCTGTCAGTCGACCCTCAAACCGCTGACATCTGGGCACAAAAAGTGCTCGAGGAGACTGATTCAGCAGACTACCTGCTGGCAGACCTTTGACCCACATCTGGCTGAAGAAGTGAAGAAGTGTACGTTTTGAAACAGCCTTTCTTGCACGCAAAAAACTTTTTCCTTGGGTCCCCTTTTTTTTTTTTTTTCTTTTTTCTTTTTTTTTCTGCTGGCAGGGAACGGGAACATGGGATCGAAGCTCAGGACGTTAAAACAATCCCAGAACGAGAGAGATTTATATTTACTAATCCTAGAAATCCTATCTTCTAACAACTTTTCTTTTTCTAAAGGTAACCTTTCAAAAACTAACCTGAAAAAATTTATAAAATGGATTCTTTCCCACTTTCCAGATACTAACACACACACTACCACTTTAGACTCCTTTTGGGATACAATTGGGACCACGATATATAAGTTTCACACTAACCAAGATTTTTCTGTAACTCAGTTTATCCCTATATTTCACATTATAACCAAAGCCATAGAAAAAACTAACAAAAAACCTGTAACTTCAGTGCGAACCTTTTATGAACAAAGTGCTAACTTATCTGTTTCACCAGAACCCTTTCCATCAAATGCTAATCGTGCTGATAACATTCCTACACTCTCCACTCTTCCCCTGGTTCCTCGTGTCCTGCTGTCCCCCCCTCCCCTTGTGCCGCCTCCCCCACCCCTGCCGTGCCCGAGGCTCCTGCCTGTGTCCCCCCCTCCCCCTTGGACGTGAATTCCACTGTGCAGCCCGCGGCATCCTGCGAGCGACCTTGCTCTGCGTTATCTCCGAGTGCAACTGCGCCTGTTTCCGTTTTGGCTCAGAGAATTACTGCCTTTCCAGTAGATTATAAAAAGGAAAAAAGGGGCGGTGCTACTACTAGAAAGACATGGGAACCTATTACAAATAAAGAACCTGTACAAAAGAACATGGTAGAAGTTCACATATTTTTAGAAATTCCCTAGAATCTACATTCTCAGCACATGTTCTGGTACCCCACGATATTAAAAATATTGCCCAGTGCCTCCTTTCTCCCGCCGAGTACATGCTTTGGGAAAGGCATTGGAAAAAGCAATTAAAAACATTATCAGATAACTATGCTGCTGATGCTGATAAGTCAAACCTTACACTCAAACAGCTGGCTGGTGAAGGGGATTTGCAGAAACCCTCTCACCAAGCTGATACCTTACCTAAGACAACACTACAAGACATGGTTATTGCAGCAGAAACCTCCTTACTTCTTACCCCTGATGACTCTATTTCTACCCAACACTTTTCTAGTATTAAACAAGGAATAGATGAAAGCTTTATCAAATTTGTAGATAGAATTAAGGATGCTCTGGAAAAACAGATAGAGAGCACAGAGGCAAGAAAAGAACTGTTGTGCAAGCTTCCCATGAGTAATTCGAATGAAAAATGTAAAGCAATTCTGAGAGCCTTACCCTTAGACACAGAACCTACCATAGAGCAAATGCTGGAAAGCTGCACACGCCACCTGTCCACTGAAGATACAGTGGCCCAAGCAGTTACTAAGGGTGTTGCAGAAGGAGTTTCTGGTGCATATGCAATAATAGCTTCTAAAGACCAGGTCTGCTGCTACCACTGCGGAGACTGTGGACATTGTATAAAGGACTGTCCAGAGAGGTCACCTCCCAGGTACCCTCACAATTTCTACCAAAGTTCCCAGAATCAGCAGTACTATCAGCTGCGTCCGGGAAACTTCCAGTGGAGCGTGGTGGGGCCCCAGGCAAGGACACCAAATCAAAGGCCATCCACAGCCAGTCACGCACCATCCCAGGAGATTCCAGACCACATGAGGAGGACCCAACACACAGAGCAATACCGAGGGGAACCTGCCAGCTACTGGTAACTGCACTGTCCATTGACTTTAAAAATGACAATGTTTATCGTGTTCCCACAGGCAAACGTGGGCCAAAAGGTGGTCCTTCTAACATCCTAATTATAGGTGATACTCTCCATAGCCCAAAGGAAATATTTGTTGTTCCAGAAGTACAAACAGTGTACTCGGGCCAAGAAATCTCTGTCCAGATGTACTGCACAGACTTACCATTTTTTCTTCCAAAGGGTACTCCGTTCGCACAAGCCTTTTTACTCCCTAAGAATCACAGAGAACAGCTTCCTCTCAACCCCACAGCAATGTGGACACAAGTTGTGGGACCGAGTAAGCCTGTCATCGAGTGCGGTCTTACCTGCAGAGGAGAGAAGTTCCACCTACCAGGGTGCTGGACACCGGTGCAGACGTGACCATCATCGCCCGCTCAGAATGGCCAGCTCACTGGGAGCTACAACCTGTGGCAGGCATGATTACAGGGATCGCTGGAGCTACAGTTTCCATGCGGAGCAAGTACAACATCCTCGTCAAAGGGCCTGAAGGCAAGTTGGCAACCATCCGCCCGTTCATGGTAAGGGCCCCCATCATCCTCTATGGCAGGCACATTTTATTCCAGTGGGGTGCTTCCCTACGTATATTCCCAGTCCGGAATTCTAATTGGGGCCACTGAGGAGCGCGCACTGCCAGACACTCCTCGTCTCACCTGGAAATGCCATAACCCGATCTGGATCGAGCAGTGGCCCCTCTCTAAAGTCAAACTGCGCGCACTACATGCCCTTGTGGATGAACAGCTCGCCAAAGGCCACATTGTAGAGACCACCAGCCCTTGGAACTCTCCAGTCTTCGTACTGCAAAAGCCTGGAACGGACAGGTGGAGGCTCCTCCACGATCTTCGCAAAATCAATGAGGTCATCGAGGACATGGGTCCCCTCTAGCCTGGCCTGCCCTCACCATCGATGCTGCCTAGAGACTGGACACTTGCTATCATTGATATTAAAGACTGTTTCTTCAGCATCCCGCTGCATCCCCAGGACGCCCCACGGTTTGCCTTCTCCGTTCCCTCTCTTAACAGAGAGGCTCCACTCAAAAGATATCATTGGCTGTATCTTCCTCAGGGACTTGAATGCAGTTCCACTCTATACCAGTGGTATGTTGCTCACATCCTGTCTCCTGTTCGGAACCTAATCCCAGATGCGATCATCCATCACTATATGCACGATATCCTAGTCTGTGCATCAGAAAAAGCTTACTTGGACAAAGCAGTTAAAAAGACTATTGAAACCATAGAAAAGGCAGGATTCAAGATCTGTGAGGACAAAATACAGTACACCAATCCATGGACTTACCTTGGACTCCAGATCCGGGAAAGGACCATCGGACTCCAGCAGCTCACCATCCAAGACAAGCCAAATACCCTGAGAGACTTACACAGTCTGTGCGGATCCATCAACTGGGTACGTCCACTGCTAGGAATTACAACAGAGGACCTCACTCCACTGTTCAACCTTCTTTGGGGCAAGGAGGATCTGGACTCTCCATGCACTCTTACAGCAGAAGCCCGAGATGCCATCACCAAGGTCCAAGAAGCCCTGTCTTCACTCAAAGCCCATCGCTTTGAGCCCAGCCTGCCTTTCCAGTTCGTCATTCTGGGAAAAGCACCTTGGTTCTATGGACTGATCTTCCAATGGGACACTCAACTTCGAGACCCTTTACTAATACTGGAATGGATCTTTACAAATAACCAACCCACAAAGACAATTACCACCTTCCAAGAAATTATGGCACATTTAATAAAAAAGGCTAGAACTCACCTCCGCTCCCTTGCAGGGTGTGAGTTCACATGCATATATTTGCCAGTGACCACTGGGGACGTGGAACATTTGCTCCAGACCAATGAAAATCTCCAGTATGCCTTAGACAGCTATACAGGCCAAATTTCAGTACATATCCCAAAACATAAGCTTTTTAATTGTGATGTAACCTTTCATCTGACCCCAAAATTAATCCAAAGTAGAACACCTCTCAAAGCTCTAACCATTTTTACAGATGGCTCAGGGTCATCCCACAAGTCGGTAATGACATGGAGAGACCCTAAGACCCAAAACTGGGAATCTGACATGGAAATAGTGGAGGGATCTCCACAGATTGCAGAATTAGCAGCTGTTGTCAGAGCCTTTGAGAAATTCAAAAACGAACCTTTTGATCTGGTCACAGATTCAGCTTATGTTGCTGGCATAGCTATGAGAGCAGAACATGCTCTTCTCAAAGAGGTTTCCAATCCAAAGTTATACCAATTGATTTCTACATTAACACGCTTAATTTCCCACAGAAAACAACCTTACCATATAATGCATGTGAGGTCACACACTGACCTCCCAGGTTTCATTGCAGAAGGGAACAGGAAAGCGGACACCTTAGCCATGGCAATAGAGACTGCTAATGTCCCTAACATCTTTGCCCAGGCAAAGTTGTCACACGCATTTTTTCATCAAAATGTGCCTGCCCTTATCAGAATGTTCAAGTATTCAAAAGATCAAGCAGAAGCTATTGTTGCCACGTGCCCGAACTGTCAAAACTACCAGATACAATCTATGGGGACGGGAGTCAGTCCCAGAGGTTTAAACAGCTGCCAGCTGTGGCAGACAGATGTAACCCACTTTGCACCTTTTGGAAGGTCAAAGTATGTGCATGTATGGGTCAATATATTTTCAGGAGCAGTATTTGCATCAACACATACAGGAGAAACTGCGCAGCACACCATAAAACATTTTTTCCTGGCCTTTGCTACCCTGGGAGTACCAAAGGAGATCAAAACAGACAATGGACCTGCCTATACCTCTCGCAAGTTGAAAGAGTTCTTCAGTGAGTGGGGAATAGAACATAAGACAGGTATACCTGCAAGCCCCACAGGACAATCCGTCATAGAAAGGATGCATCAAACCCTCAAAAGAGTCCTCAATCAGCAAAAGAGAGAAACAAAAATCATTTCTCCAGTTGCAAGACTTTGCAAGGCTCTCTATGTCATCAGCTTCTTGAACTGTACAACATCAGAGCCTGATCCACCAATAATTCACCACTTTGCACATACCACCCCAGCAAAGCTCACTGAGAAACCACCTGTGCTCCTGAGTGGGAGGCAGAGCTGAGGGAGTGCCTTGGAGGGCACCAGTCACCCAGGTGCCCTCACTGCCACTCAGGCCTGAAGGAGAAATTGAATCACTTTCCATTAAGGTCCTCCTAGATGGAAGAACCAAGACACAGGAGACAGCAAGTCGCTGGAGGCAGCCAAACTTCGGAACATGATGCTGAGTGATCTGGAGAGACGCCGTGGTGAGTGTATTTCCCTGAGCCTTCCCCTGGGACTCAGCAGCCGGGGGCTTTGGCTGCACATCTGGACACGCCGTGCCCGGCACAGTGGGAAGGGATCCATGGCAGCCTCGCTGCCCTGCTGATGCTTTCACGCCCTGCAGGGCTGTTTCCCAGCCTGGCCTGGCTGCAGCTTCTGCCCAGCCCCTGCAGGAAGGCATTTGGCATCAGCTGACAGGCTGCCCAAACTGCACCATTGGCCTGAGATGCCCTGAAATTTCCCAGTCTCCAGGCAGATCAGGAATGGCAGCTGCTTGGACAAGAGAGTGCCCTGTCCAATCCCAAAAGTTTTTTTGATTTCCAGATCCTTATCCATCAGTTAGACCAGTATTGCCTCCTGAAGATTCCAACTCCCAGAAAGGGGAACATCTGCACCTAATCCACCTGTTCCTTTTTCGTTCTGCAGATATGAAACGAAATGCCTTGCTGAAGACTGAGCTTCCCAGAGGAAGCATTGGCTCATTGGCAGCCTCTGCTGCAGGAAGGGAGGCGATGCCAGGCACAGGCCCAGGAGGTAATTGCTGTGCCTCTGAGCCTGAGCCCTGCTGAGGCTTCAGCTGCCCTCTCTGCTGCTGTGTGTCAGTGCCTGCCCCTTCAGGGATGTTTCACAGGGCCTGCAAAGAGGGTGGAGATTGACCAGGAGCCAGCCCAGAGCTCCCCAGGCCCCTGTGCAGCTTTGGCCTTGTCCATTGACATCTGGCTCGCGCAGCCTTACTCGACCCCCTTGCAGTGCCCAGTTCCCAAAAGCAGAGGGGGATCCCAGCACACCATGGAAATGGGTCTGATCTATGCTCCCTTTCTAGGTGAGGGTGCTGGGATAGGTTCTCCAGCAGTTGGGATGGAAGATGGTTTGGAACCCTTGGGAGCCTCTGCAGGTAAGTTCTCAACTTCCCCTCAGAGAATAATCATTGACACACTGTCAGGAACCAGGTGACAGGAGCTTCTGTGGCTGTTGAGTTACAGGAGTGTCTGCAGGGAAGACTTTTCAAGCTCCAGGGCTGGTTGCTGCACAAAAGCCCCGCTCCCATCGCAGGGGTGAGTAGTGTGTCCCTGCTGACGCCTCAGGCTGAGCCCTGGTTCTGTGGAATTCATTTCTGGAGAAATGGAAATACTTCCTCTTAAGGTATTCAAGGAGGAAGGAAAAAACCTACAAATCAGAGTAAGTCCCTGGAGGAATCCAAACAAGTGGACCAAATCCTGAGTGAACCGGAGAGTTGTCGTGGTTTCCCTCAGCCATCTCCTGCGACTCAGCAGCCGGGGGCTTTGGCTGCACATCTGGACACGCCGTGCCCGGCACAGTGGGAAGGGATCCATGGCAGCCTCGCTGCCCCGCTGCTGCTGCTGCTGCTGCTTTCATGCCCTGCAGGGCTGTTTCCCAGCCTGGCCTGGCTGCAGCTTCTGCCCAGCCTCTGCAGGAAGGCATTTGGCATCTGCTGACAGGCTGCCCAAACTGCACCATTGGCCATGTCCACCCTGAGATCCCCTGCAAATTCCCAGTCTCCAGGCAGATCACGAGAGGTGGTGGTTTGGAGAAGGGAGGGGCCTGTCCAATCCCAAAAGCTAATCTGATTTCCTCATCCTTGTCCATGACTTTCACCAGTGTTAGCTTCTGAAGACAACACCTCCCTGATGGGGAACTGTCCCATCTGATCCATCTGTCCCTTTTCTTTCACCAGCGATGACCCAAAAGCTGGCACAGAAGGTGGCTGTTCCAGGAAGAAGCAGTGGCTCAGTGGCAGCCTCTTCTGCAGGAGAACAGGCAGTTCCAGGCACTGGCACAGCAGGTGATTGCTCCAGTGTTTCCTGAGAGGGCCCTAGCCTGTCCCCTGGGGCTGGGGGAGCTGTCACGGGGCAGGGAGGGCCAGGGGTGGCAGTGGCTGCTCAGGGATGGCTTTGGCCCGTGTCCCTGGCAGCAGCCACTGCCCAAGCAGCTGCGCTGCCCCCGGGCTCTCCTCCCAGCCTGCTGGGCTTTGTTGGCTGGCACAGCCTGTGCCAAGGGCCGGCAAGGTGCCTGCAGGCCCCAGCTCTGGGGGAAACAGAGAACGTCCTGCCCGTACCCACCGTGCTGCCAGCTCAGCAGTGCAGCACAGCACGGGCTCACGCTCCCCATCGCTCCCACAGATATTATCAATGAAACAGGAATATATGCCCCGGATCCAGTGCGCTTCCCAAGAATTGTCTGCCCCCAGGATGTGTTCAGGACCTGCATGATAGGCACAGTGGTGACAGTGTTCACTGTGCCACTTGTGCTGATAGGCTGCTATCTTGGCATTCGCAAACTGTACGGGCTCAGACTGTCAGTTGTTGATTTTTCTCCACAGTTTTCTTATAACTCTGCTCCTGCATAGGTAGCCTCACTGGGAGTCATGCTGCAGTGGAGCTGTGGCCAGTCCATGGCTGTCCAAATATCTCTGCTGAGGGTTCTGCTGCTGCCCAGTGCTTCCATTGGCCTCTCAATTGCTGGGCCTTGTCCTGGGGGCCCGCTGCGGCAGCAGCCAGTGCTGGCTTCCACTGAGGCTGCCTGGCCAAGAGCAGCCCCAGGGGCACGGGGCAGAGGCAGAGCAAGTTCTCCACAGTATTTGGGCAGCACAGCTCAGGACAGGACAGGACAGTGCTTATTTAGTACCTCATGTAAAGTTTTACAGTAAGAGTGTTGTTGCAGGTCAGGCAAATTTGCTCCAGATCAGTGTTAAAACAAATCCAACATGATGAAGGTTTGGCTTTGGCCTTGAGACTTTGCTCTTTGTGTCAGCCCTGCTCTGGAGTGATTCCCAGTCAGTCTTGGAACTGGTTTTGGGCAAAGGCTCATCCCAGCCGTGAGCCTTGGCAGTTCTCTGGCCTCAAAGGGACAGCCGAGGCTGCACTGCACATGACTGGGGTTCAGGGCTCCATTATCAAAGAGCTTTGAGATGTTTAAATTACTGTATTCTTACTACATGGTTTTCTTTATGAAATGCATTCATTAGTTTTTAAAACTTAGTTGTAAAAAAACTTCTTTTCCAGTGCTTTTTCCAGTTATTTGATATAGTGAGTGATGGCCTAATTATCCCATGGCTGAATTAGAAGACTGTAAGTATTATAAAATGAAATAATGTTGACACTCTTATGTCTTTCACAGACTCCTGAAACTTATGTTGGTTTGATGTGACCAACAGAAGAGTTTGGCTCTGCTTTTAATTTAGACAAGCAGAAGAGCTGGAACCTGTTGAAGAGAATCTCTTCACAGAGAGAGAGCTCTTTTTTTCCAGCTCTGGGCAGGAAGATAAAAATCTCTCAGCAGTAAATCCTCCTGACCAGTAACTGATATAAACTAGGCATTTGGGCTGTTTGCTGCCTCACCCCGGAGTTCCTCAGAGCTGCAGCTCCCTGTTCTCTTGGCAGACAGGGGCTGGCCATGGATGACAGTCACGTCTCTGGCCTGGTGCACACCAGGTCCACACATGAGCTGAGGGATCATCCTTGCACACCCCATCCTGGAAGAACCCAGGTCATTGATGAGTCTGACCCAGTTTGATGCATGGCAGCAAAAGAAGGCAAAATAAAGGCTAGAATTGGTACCATTCTGTAATATGTGATATAGGTAATTTGTGCTTATGTAGAATATGAGAGGAAGATATGTTATAATGTTTAAAAGAAATACACAAAAGCATTTTCAAATCCACATGGAATTGCTTCATGCTTAGAGACTGCTGCATGCCATTGCAAAACTGCAGACAGCAGTGAGGAGGGATCTAATTTGCAATTAAAAGAGCCTAGCTGGGGAAGGAGATGGATCATTTCTCAAACAATCCAAACCTGGGCGGTCAACGCTCATCAAGCACTGAGATCAAGATAGCAGAAGTTATCAGGGAACTGGTATCCAAATACCAGGTACCCCCTACTGTCAGCATTCACAGCTTGCCAGGAACCACATTGTCCAGTGCAACTTGGAGAAAGAGGACATCATGAATGTGTTTGACTATGAAAAGAACAAGAGAGACGCTGCCTCAAGCAACAGAAAGGGTATAAAACCTGACTGTACCAGACTGCCTTAGTGAACAGAGCGGGTCTGATGCGATAGAGGTCGGATCAGTGTTCACCCAGTGTCCATCCAGGCTCAACACTGTCCCTTTGATTGTGGATCTCAAGCCTGTATATCAGTCACACAATAAATTATATACATATATTTATTATTATTAAATTGGCTTGATCAATTTCTATCTACAACAATTCCAACCACTTTACATTTTGCTGTGTGTAATGGAGACGGGAACTACAAGTTTCCTATTCATGCACAATTTGCTGTCTGAGAGCACTCAGTTCCCAAAGTCACAGGAGCTTGCAGGTCTGTGTCTGAGATGACTTTAAAAACAAAAACAATCTGTATGTGCAACACCTGTATATCAAAACTTCATAATAGAAATCACAAGCTGATTCTGCTGTTGAGTGGATTAATAAAACCACAAAAAACTAAAGCACAACCGGGACCTCTTGCTGGAGAGAGAGAGAGGAGGGGTAGGGGGGAAAAGGAAGAGGGGCCTCCAGAGTCAAAGATCGAGTCCTCATAGAAGTATGATCAATGCTCCATTTACTGTTAGTTTCAGGGTACATTTATATGGTTCCAGGGTTCAGGCGACATGGGAAAGTATCTGATTGGTTAACAAAGCACTTATACATAAAACAAAGACTATTTCTTAAACATGTCTTGGTCACGTAACTCAGCTTGTCAGCAATATCAGTAGAACATTTTCTCATCCTCTGCTAGAATCTTCAGACCATGTTCTTTCACATCTTCTTCAGTTGGCAAACTTTCTCAGGCTGGCTGTCCAAGGGCAGCAAGCTTCTGCTATCAGGCACGTACCCGAAGTGTTGGCAAGCATGCTTCTAAATCCACAGAATGTCCATTGGTTTTTATCTGCAGGGTTGTGCACATAGGCCACAGCATCTGCCCAAAAGGCTCTCTAACAGGGACCAAATAAAATAGGCAAACAAAACAACCACCAAGAAAAAGCCAAAACCAACAGAAAAATCCCCACAAATCCAGAAAAAGATAAAAATCAGGTGAAGGAGGCAGAGATCCAAGAGCAACAAATGAGCAGAGCAACTACAGAAGTGCAGAAAGGAAAGATAATAAGAAAGGAGAGATAATAAGTGGCTACAACACCAAAGTAGCCAGGGGATTGGAGATACTGTTGTCACCCTTCTGGAAACAGTTCGACATCAAAATACACTGAAAACCATTGATGATGATTGTGATAATGGGAATCTCCACGTTTAGCTTTCATATATGCATTGTGTGTGAGTTCTGTTTCCCTTGTGAAGTCGCATCATCTGGCAAGGGGGCTTTTCTGTCCAAAGAAAAACACTGCAGCAGAAAAGGAGGCCAGCTTGGGAAATATTAAAAATAAGAGGTAAAAATAAAGTAATTTTTAAAAATATGTTGTTTGGTTGGTTTGCTGTTTGTTCATGGGTTTTTTATCTGTCTTAGAAAGCAGCCCCTCAGATGTTAATGCACACAACAAGTCCTTTGTAACAGGCTGTCTTTGCAAAAAGTCTGCCAATTTTGTGATGCAAGGCAGAAACAGTTTCCCTTGGGCTACAGCTGGAAGGCTTGGAAATGTGTTCCAGAAACTCAGGATAGGGCAGAGTCTGAGCAACACAATTTAATGTCATGGAGTGCAAGATGAAAGTTACCCAATCAAGTAATCAGAGTATTTAAATGCCAAGCAGCGGGCAAGGGCTGTGCATTGGAACGACAGGGAGCGGCCACAGAGGCAGGATGGACAAGTTTCCCAGCCAAACCAGACCAGAAGCACTGGGAGCACAAAGGGACACAGCCAGGAGGCTCAGCAGCTCCTTGCTGAGGACCCACTTCATGCAAGAGCTGGCACTCAGAATATTAAATTAATTAAAATTAAAAGGGTGAGGGGAGGCAGCAGTGAGGTGTCCTCAGAGGTTCAACTCTGCACTCTGCTTTTGCCACGAACATTATCAAAGATCCTGTGCTTGTTTTCCTGGAGAATTTGCACTCAACAGAGCTTCAGTGCCTTTGATCAAATCAGTCTTAAGAGCAGCTTGGGGCTGGTCAGTCATTTAGATGTGAGCACTGACTGGGGTCCAGGCAACAAAAGAACATTAGCTGCAGGCCACCCATACAGCTTTTCATCTTAATGAGCACACAGCCTTTATTTATGCAAACAGATGGATGTTGGGAGGATTTTTGTACCATCAGGCCGAGGTAGAAGGCTCTGGATCTACACAGCACTTTGGTAAGGAGGGGAACACAGGTGGGGACAATCCAGGCTGTTAGCAGTGCCCCCACCCCCTGATTAGGGACAGCACAATTGCTTTTAGAGCTCCTTAGATGGTGAAAAACTGATCTTCTTTTCATGCCCCCTGCATACTGACAGGCAAGTTGAACAGAAAATCTGCCTCCTCCTTCATTATCTCTGATCACCAAAGCAAAGAACCAAGAAAAAAAAAGCCCAAAATACCCCAGCCAACTAAAATACAAATATTTTTTGCCCGGTCTGTTTTTTTTAGGAGCTTTATAAGACTGACTAACCCAGTGCTGAATTAAGAGTGTCACATGTATGTGCCTTCCACAAAGTGTGGGACAGCTGCTGCCATGCAGTGGTGGGTGCAGGGTTAGACCCTTTACTTCAGACCCAGCCCTGCCTTCCTGAGGGACAGAAATTCATCTGTTAGAATCCCTTGGAGCTTCTGGAGCTGCTCTTGGCCCTCCTGTGGATAACTGTGCTGCTGTGGAGCACTGGAGAACTTTCAGCTTGGTACCCATGTATGGGGGCCTTCAGAATCGAAGCAGCATCTTCATGGGCCAACAACAGACTGGAAACGAAAAACCAGCATCAGAAACCTGTGAGATGGAAAACTTTGGGCAGTTTCAGATCAAAAATCTCGATGGCAAAGAAGAACTTTTTCACAAGGATTCCAGTAGAATAAATGACACAGGTGTTGGAGCAACAGCCAGTGCCCACAGCAATAACAACTCCTTGGAATAAAAGGCAGTGCCCACTGCAAAGACATTTCCCTGTCCTGTGGGCTCTATAACCCGCACACGAACATGGCACTTTTCCTGAGTGCTTCCCAAAGCTTCTCTGCGAGAAGCACTGGAGAAGTGCATGGGGCAAGAGTTCTGCAAGTGCCAGGCTCTTGTGCAGCAGAAAAGTCATAAAATATGAAAGATTCTAGCAACCCAAATAAATCCATCCTTTAAGGCTTGTAAATACTCTGATGAATCTCAGTTACTTCGGGACAAAAACAAACACAGTGAAAACTTTCCAAAAATATGGTTTGAAGACAACATTCCTGGTTGTCTGCTCCTGTTTGTGCAACAAGAGGTTACAAGCTGTCCAGCTGAAGAAGGAAAGGAGAATCTACACTTCCCTGTCATATTTTCCTACTGACAAAGGAATTAAGACCAAGAATTTGGGTAAATGGAGGGATAAGACTGGGGTATGGATGTGGTTTTACATCCTAAGATACTTCATTTGCTAAAATAGAAGCACTTTTGTTGTACATGGATCTCCTTGTTAACCTCTTTGTCTTCAAACTCCCTTCCTCCATGGCAGAACTGAACAAGCTCCATAAGTCAGAGCTTCAAGTGAAAAGCTCTGTGATGAGTTATTTTTAATGGATCCATTACCAGTCCGTGGGGTTGCTGTCATGTGGAGCTCAGGTGGCTTTTTGTTGAGATCAAAATCAATGAGCCATTTGTCCCAGCTCCACCTCTCCTGAGGCAGCACTGGCTCCACTGTGCCATTTCTAAATGAAAATTGAATCTCCTAAAGAAGCCAAGCTAAAATCACGAGGGAGTAGTCACGAAAAATAATTTTGGCAGTTTGCTGGGTATTGATCAAACAGCTACCAGCATCCCAAAGTCCAGGCTCCACTAAACAAGGCTCTTTGCTCTGTAAGGAGCCTTTCAATTGGTAGTGTTTCATACCCATGCAGAAGAACAAAAAGCCACTTCCACTGTAGAAACATGAGCTGCAGCTATGCAGTGAGTCGTGTTCAGTAGCTGACCTGCTGCTTTAGTTTTGAGGCAGTTTTAGGCAGGAGATACTGCCATAAAATTTCACAAGAAAACTATCAAGTATCTGAAATAATGCAGTATTATGGTTATTTTCTACCTCCAGTATTGCCAGGACATAGCTTAAGAAAGAAAGGAATTTACCAGCCACCAGAAATGAAAAACATTAAAATGAAAAAAAGGGGCTTTTAAGGAAATCAGAGTGATGGCCACAAGTCATTTTCCAGCTTTGCAGGATTTCAGTTCAAAGTCAATCTAAACAAGCCAGCATATGTCTAGCAAGAAGGAAATCACAGTTCAGGTTTGCTCCTGCACTCAAGCTTTGCTATACCAAAGATGGATGGTATTCTTTTCCAGCTCTCCAGAGAGGAGACTCCACACGGCTTCTGAGGGTGATGATTAGATGAGGGTTTATTGGGGGCCCCAGCCCCAGATGTAACATGGTTTCAGAGGCAGAAGGGAGAAAGGGAAAGGGAGGGGGAGAGAGGATGAGCCTAGGGGAGAGATGGGCCATGAGAACATCTGGTCTTCCTCACACAGCTTAAGAGGGAAATTCAAAGTAGGTGCGAAATAAGATTTGGGCCAATGGGATTGCAGATCCATGAGACTTCAGGAGAGGAACACAGCTTGGAATAAACCATATATTTTTGAGGGGTACATTTTTGAGACAGAGCATACAATTTGAATAAAATGCAACACCACAATAGATTAGTATGATAGATGATAGATAGATAGATAGATAGATGATAGATAGATAGATAGATAGATAGATAGATAGATAGATAGATAGATAGACAAAGCAGATAGAGATATATAAACGCACTTGCCTGTATCACTTTACAAAGAAAGGGATGGGGAAGTGACAGGTTATTCTTTTCCACACATGGGAAACTATCTTTTTCCCAGAAAATTCAGCTTCCTTCTTCTGTGACCACCAGGGTATCTGAAGACCCCACCAAGAAGGCCCTGTGATGCCAATGGCCTGTGCATCCAGCAAGTCAAGAAAGTAAGGCCTGCCTCTTAATACTACAGTGGTGTTAAAGAGGTTTATTCTCAGTTTTTGGTGGCAAGAGGAAGGAACTGAAGCCAGTTACTGTAAAATGCCTGCACAAGCACCAGTGCAAATCACAGCCAAAGGAAGGATGAAGCCAGTCCCACAACCACAGCTCAAGCGGCCAGAGATCCTCCTTCAACCCTGGCTGCATTGAAGCCCCACTTATTGCCAAGAAGAAAAGCGCCCTACTGAGAGCGACCAAACTTAACCCTCTGCCAGGACACAAATTTGGAGGGAAATAATTTAAAATCCCTACACCACCAGACACACTTCCCAGTGAGAAGGGTTGGAACTCTCTGCCCCCCAGCACTTGCCCAGCAGGCAGGTTCCCAAAGGTGCTGGGAGCTAAGCTGTGCCCTGCGAGGGAACAGAGCCAGCCTCCCTTCAGTGGGAGAAGGCGCGGCCTCAGCTGTAGCCCCGGGTGCCTGCGGTGGCCCAGGGCACGGCCATGGCTGTCAATGTGTTGGGCTGCAGCACAGGGCAGGCCGGAGCTCAGCAGCCTCAGCAGAGCCCAGGGCCGCGGCCCTTCCCTGCCGGGGCCCGAGCCTGGCCCGGCCCGGCCCGGCCTGAGCAGCCCGGACTGGCCCAGGGGATGGGCTGCGCCCGCCCGCTGTGCCCACAGGCTGGGCCCAAGCCTTTGCAAGAGGCTTTCTCCCAGCTTGGCAAAACCTCGGCCAAGTGTCCCTGTGCTTTGCTGAGAAGAGTAAAAACCCCATCAAATTTAACCCTGCTGCCCAACGCATGAGGGATCCCTGCACACCTGAGGAGAGGCCATCCATACTCCTTTGTGCCTCATAAGGGATCCCTGCACCCCTCAGCTGGGACCCCAAAATATGCCTGTGAGCCCCTGCCTGGCTCCTGCCTGCCCACACCGTGGCCATCCATGGCTGCTCCTGGGCATGGAGCTCGGTCAGTGCTGGTGCCGGGTGGGCTTTGCTGCTGCTACCCACCCAGACGTAGCTGCAAAAACTCAATTTCTTTATTTGAACATAAAATATAGGCCAAGCGCTGCCCTGGCAGACAAGGGCTACCCACCTTCAGTCCTGGCCGGGGAACAGGACCAGGGGGCTCAGGGGGAGAGGGTCTCGTTGAGGAGGGGTGGGTTTTGGGACGGCCTCATGGCGGGGATGCAGCCATGGCAGGGCAGATAGGGGCAGAAGTGGAGAGCTGGGATAAAGTTTCAGGTTCTCATTGCCTCTGTTTTTAGGTGCGTCTTCTGAACATGCACCGGAGTACCTGTGAAGAGAGGAGGTGGCTGAGGCCCCAGCTGCCAGTGGCACACAGGGACCCTCGTGCACAGCAGGGCCCAGAGCTGGCAAGGCTCCCCAGCACGGCTGGAGCTGCTGGCACAGCTGGGCCCAGCTGGACAGCTGCCTCTCAAGGCCCCGGCCAGGAGGGCACGGCTCTGGGCAGGGTCCCTGTCCAGGAGCGGGCCCCAGAGCGCCTCTGACATTCAAGGGCAACTTCGGCCCTGCTCTTTCTCCTCCCCACCTCCCTCTGCCTCTGCCCCGTGCCCCTGGGGCTGCTCTTGGCCAGGCAGCCTCAGTGGGAGCCAGCTCTGGCTGCAGCCCCAACGGGGCCCCCAGGACAAGGCCCAGCAATTGAAAGGCCAATGGAAGCACTGGGCAGCAGCAGAGTTCTTTGGACAATCATAGACTGGCCACAACTCCATTGCAGCCTCCCTGTGAATGTTTCCTGTCTGCATTAGATCTTCATAAGAAGCTGTTTCAGGAAAAGATGAAGAAAGCACTCACCATTTTCTCTTCCAGTAAAAATGAATTTGGACACAGCATAAGATGAAGATAAACTCCAAAAAAAGCAGGCCTGCCATTAACCCTGCCCAGCACCCTGCTTCCTTACAGAAGCCCCTTCCGAGGCCCTTCTGGGCATCGGGCAGTTGTGTTATGGTGCCGGCTGCATCTGTGGGAGCGATGGGGAGCGTGAGCCCCTGCTGTGCTGCACTGCTGAGCTGGCAGCACGGTGGATACGGGCAGGACGTTCTCTGTTTCCCCCAGAGCTGGGGCCTGCAGGCACCTTGCCGGCCCTTGGCACAGGCTGTGCCAGCCAACAAAGCCCAGCAGGCCGGGAGGAGAGCCCGGGGGCAGCGCAGCTGCTTGGGCAGCGGCTGCTGCCAGGGACACGGGCCAAAGCCATCCCTGAGCAGCCACTGCCAGCCCTGGCCCTCCCTGCCCCGTCACAGCTCCCCCAGCCCCAGGGGACAGTCAGGCCCTCTCAGGAGACACTGGAGGCATCACCTGCTGTGCCAGTGCCTGGAACTGCCTGTTCTCCTGCAGAAGAGGCTGCCACTGAGCCACTGCTTCCTCCTGGATCAGCCACCTTCTGTGCCAAGTTTTGGGTAATCGCTGGAGAAAGGAAAGGGACAGATGGATCAGATGGGACAGTTCCCCATTGGGGAGGTGTCATCTTCAGAAGCTAACACTGGTGAATGTCATGGACATGGATGAGGAAATCAGATGAGCTTTTGAGATTGGACAGGCCCCTGCCTTCTCCAAAGCACCACCCCTCCTGATCTGCCTGGAGACTGGGAAATTGTAGAGGATCTCAGGGTGGGCATGGCCTGTGGTGAAGTTTGGGCACCGTGTCAGCAGATGCCAAATGCCTTCCTGCAGAGGCTGGGCAGAAGCTGCAGCCAGGCCAGGCTGGGAAGCAGCCCTGCAGGGCGTGAAAGCAGCAGCGGGGCAGTGAGGCTGCCATGGATCCCTTCCCACTATGCCGGGCACAGCGTGTCCAGATGTGCAGCCAAAGCCCCCGGCTGCTGACTCCCAGGGGAAGCATGAGGGAAATGCACCCACCACAGCATCTCTCCAGATCACACAGCATCTGGCCCAGATGTTTTGCTGACTCCAGGAACTTACTGTCTCCTCTTTGGTACTGCCTGTTGGAGGACCTTAAAAGTACTTCCAGTTCGTGTGGATGGATCCCACAAAAATAGGACTCAGCCTGCGGTGTCAGCAGGGACACACTACTCACCCCTTCCATGGGAGCTGGGATTGTGTGCAGCATCCAGCCCTGGGGCTTGAAAAGTCCTCCCTGCAGACACACCTGGAACTCAACAGCCAGAGAAGCTTCTGTCACCTTTTTCTTCCAGGATTGCAATAATTATTCTCTGAGGGAAACTGGTGAACTAACCTGCAGAAATTCCCAAGGGCTCCAAATCATCTTCCATCCCCGCTCCTGGAGAAGCCATCCCAGCACCCTCACCTTGAAGGGAGCACAGATCAGAAGTGTTTCCATGGTGTACTGGAATTTCCTTCTGCCTTAGGGATCTGGGCACTGAAAGGGAGGGAAATGCACTGACCAAGGGAGGGAAATGCACTGACCATGGCGTCTCAACTGTGCACTCATCATCTGGTCCAGATGTTTGGCTGCCTCCAGGGATTTTTTGTCTTCTGTATCTTGGGTCTTGTCTCTTCGAGGACATTAGAGAAAGGTAGTTCCTCTTCATGAGGATGGGTCGGATAAGGTCATGGGAGCCAGATGTCAATGGCCATGACCAAAGCAGTACCAGGGGCTGGGGAGCTATGGCCTTGCCCCGGTCACTCTCCACACTATTTCCTAGCTCTGTGGAACATCCTTGGAGTGGAAACTGAGGAAGCCCCAGGCCCCTGGGGTCTCCCTCCCTCCCTCCCTCCCTCCCTCCCTCCCTCCCTCCCTCCCTCCCTCCCTCCCTCCCTCCCTCCCTCCCTCCCTCCCTCCCTCCCTCCCTCCCACAGAGGAACCCCTCCCCAAAGCCCTGGGCAAAACCATCCCCAGCGCTTCCCGGGGAGCAGGGAGCGCTGTCCCGGGAAAGGGCAGCCAGGCTGCCGGCTCACCTGCTCCCCGCGCTTGCAGCGGAGCAGCCTGGGCAGCCCTGGCAGGCAGGGCCACGGCCAGGAGCAGCAGGAGTAGGAGGCGCAGAGCAAGGGCCATGCTGCCTTGCCCTCTGCCAGTCCCGCAGCTCTTGCTGCCACCGCTGTCCCGACACCGCTGTCCCAACGTCAGCACCGCTGCTGCCACCGTCGCTGCTGCCGCAACAGTTGTGCTCAGGGACTGACTGCTGGCTCCTTGTGCTGCTGTGCAACCACGGGGCTCTGGGACCTCTGGGACCTCAGAGCCTGCTGTGAGCTCATGGCCAGGGTGCAGTTGTTTCGGGAGCTGGATCTGCCTTCTTCGGGAGTGAGCTCATCCTGCCCAGCTGCTCTGCCCAAGGGCTGTGACACAGTGCCAGCTCAGCTGATCTCACAGGCTGGGGCATGAAGGGATGGAGAGCAGCTCCACCAAGGACTTGGGATTGCTGCTAGAAGAGAGGCTGGACATGAGGCAGCCATGTGCATCCAAGGGAGAGTGCCCAGCAGGTTGAAGGAGGTGATTCCACCTCTCTGCTCTGGTGAGACCCCACCTGGAGTACTGTGGAAGAGGTTTTACAGTGACCTCTGTGAGCCATCGAGAAGTTTGATAAGAGGATCCATGCTAACCCCTGAAAGAATTTTCTACCAAGGTTGTTGACATAGAAACCAAGAAAGAAAGAAGGATAAATAAGAGAAACCTGCAACTCCCTATTTCAATGAGTATTTTGTTTGTATCTCGTGACCAATACGTAAAGTATAAACTTAAGAGCTTTGTAAGAATGGAGAAAAAGCATGCAGGCTAGAATAAAAACAGGGTTTGAAGCCTTCTGGAAATGGACTGTGTTGCCTTGTAGTGTCTCGATCTCTCCCACGACAGAGTACTGCATCCTGCTCTGGGTCCCCAAGACAGGAAGGACATGGTCCCGTGAGATCTAGTCCAGAGGAGGGACAAGATGCTCTGAGGGCTGGAGCCCTTCTGCTTTGGAGACACAGGCTGGGAGAGCTGGCAGTGTTCAGCCTGGAAGAGAGAAGACTCCAGGGACACCTGATTGCTGCCTTTCAGTGTCTTCTGGGGGCTTGTAAAGAGATGGGACAGAATTTTTAGTAGAGCCTTTTGTGACCAGACAGAGAGGGAATGGTTTTAATCTAAAAGATGGTCAATTCAGACTAGATGAAAGAAACACATTTTACACATTTGCTTTTGAAACCCTGGCACAGGTTGCCCAGAGAGGTGGACATCCATCCCTGCAGACATTCAAGCTCCTGCTCTGAGCAACCTGACCTAGTTCAAGGTGTCCCCTGCTCATTGCAGGGCATTGGGACAAGATGGCCTTTAAATGTCCCTTCCAACCCAAGCCATTCTGTGCTCCTGTGCACCATCAAAGCAGTGCTGCATTAGTGCTGGGCTGATTGTGCTGGCACCTGTATTTTGGTACTTGTGCCATTTAGCAATTGGCCATGAGAGGATTGATGGGCTGGACAGTGAAGTCTGCAAATAACACTCAGTGTGCTCAAGAAGAAACAGGAGAGGAACACGGCTTCCAGTTCAGATAAATGCCAGCATTTTGCTGCCCATTTCTGGTTAGAGAAATAAAGGAATGTCCTGAAGATCCCTTCATGTGGGTGCATTATTGGCCGTATCAGTACTTGTGTTCTGTAAAACAGGTAAGTTGTTACAGCTTCTTGCCCCATTTATCCCTGAATAAAACCCAAATACTGCATTGCTCCTTGTCTACTTTCTTCCAAGTCAGGGCAAATTTTGTTCATTACTGAGTGGGACATATTTATCTGTTCACAAGCAAATTCCTCTTGCCACTCTCACAATGGCAAGACTGCTTTGTTGATTTGCTCTAATCGGACTGTAATTAAGGCCTACCTCTCACTAGAATTAAAGCTGATGCATTGGGAGGCAAAGTGTTGAGTCATTTCTCCTGGAGTCTGACACTGTAGAGAGTTGTTCTGTAACTAAATGCCATTTGAAGACAGGTGTAGTCTACCATACTTCTGGCATACTAGAAGTGAGAAAAAACCCTTTGAATCAGGATTTTATCCTTTCTTCCTCCACCTCCTCCTCCCAGGAATTTTAATCGCTGAGGTCTAAGCTCTTCAGCTGCCTCACAAACATTCTTTTAATTCAGTCATCCATGCATTGAGCCACAAATCAGGACCGTGGTGTGAACCTTGAAGCAATGTAGGTTTATAGCACTGAAAATAATAATCCAATACCCAGGTTAAGCCAAGCCTATTGGTTATTTCCCAAATAACTCTGTCTATCCTCAGTGATGTTTCAAAAACGATCATTGTGAAAGCTAGGAGCGGGGAGAGAGAATGTTATCAAAATTAAAAATAGAGCTTTCTCAGATCTTCATATTACTATAAAAAGAGAGTCCAAACTATTCATCTATGGAACATTAAGTAAGAAGTTAACAACAGACTGTCAAAATAATTGCTTGGGGAACAAAAAACCCATAAATAAAAACAAGCTTAAATGTAGATAATAAGTAAACCATCATGCAAAGAAAAAAAACAGACCTGCCAAAACTAAGACCAATAAGGCTGTTTCATCTGTCTCAACTAAAAAAAAAAAAAAAAAAAAATAAAACCTGAAAATAATCAGAGATTCTCAAGGGCATTACTATATATAGAAACGTCCTGGTATTGGGAAAAACATGAAGGAAAGTGTAGCATGCAATTCACAGATGTAACCTAGAATTTGTTAGGGAGGGCCAGAGGTGGCAGTGGCTGCTCAGGGATGGCTTTGGCCCGTGTGCCTGGCAGCAGCCACTGCCCAAGAAGCTGCGCTGACCCCGGGCTCTCCTCCCGGCCTGCTGGGCTTTGTTGGCTGGCACAGCCTGTGCCAAGGGCCGGCAAGGTGCCTGCAGGCCCCAGCTCTGGGGGAAACAGAGAACATCCTGCCCGTATCCACCGTGCTGCCAGCTCAGCAGTGCAGCACAGCACGGGCTCACGCTCCCCATCGCTCCCACAGATGCGGCCGACCCCACAACACGTGTTTCCCATTCCCAGAAGAGCCTCAGAATGGGTTGCTGTTGGGGAACCCTCTGTTTGCATGTGATAAGGGCAAGTCTGGCTATCTGTTTCTGCCAGGAAATTATTTGGAAGTGCTCAACTGAACCTCAACTCAGAGTTTCGGCACTGCAGTTCATGTCTTTGATTGTAATTCGGTCCTAGCAGTCAGTTTTATACCCCTCCCCTTATTTTCTATTGTTATAGCATATTTTATTACCAAGGGCTTGCTCCTTTACCCCATGTGTTGGTTTTGCTCCACTTGTCCATTTCCCCAAAGACCTGCCCTTTTGTTCACTGTTCCTCCTCCCATTGCATGTCAGTCCCTCTCCAAGCCTGCCCCTTGCTCTAGAAATTTTCCTATCAATTTTGTATCCTTCGGAACCCCATTGGTTTGTTTAAGTTCTTCCCCTCCCCTGTAATCCCCAATTGGTTTAAACCTTGTATTCCCCGCCTGGTGTTCCACCCTCAGTTTCTCCCAATTGGCTAAAGATTGGATCCTCCCCTGGGACCCTGCCAAGTTTGGAAGGGTGTATGCCTTTAGTGCAGTGTTGGCCTGCCCCTGATGGTCTGTAGAATAATCACCTTCGGAAATCATAGAGCAGACCTCACCCTGTTCCTTGTCCCTACCCTCAGGGCAGTCCTACCCCCAAGGCAGTCCACCTGTGCTGTAGAGCAGCTGTGCCCTGCAGCCACAGCCCAGATTGGACAGTTTTCTGGGGGCGGCCCAGTGCCACTGTGGGTGTGGGCAGCTAGTGGGGCTGAAGACATGGGGCAGCAGAGCACTTCCCAAATCAGCTCTTCTGCTGCAATAAAGAGATGCAGTTGTCACGCGAGTGCCTGCGAGGTAGCACCAGCAAAGCCCACCTGGCAGCAGCACTGCCTGAGCTCCATGTCCAGGAGCAGCCGTGGAGGCCAGGACTGGGCCCTGCTGTGCAGGAGGGTCCCTGTGTGCCACTGGCAGCTGGGGCCTCAGCCACCTCCTCTCTACACAGGTGCTCCTCTCCATCTCCAGAAGACCAGCCTAACAACGCAGGCAGCGAGAATTTGAGCCATGACCTCAGCTCTCCACTTCTGCCCCTATCTGCCCTGCCATGGCTGCAGCAGTGTCACGAGGCCATCCCAAAACCCACCGCTCCTCAATGAGAACCTCTGCCCCCGAGCCCCCTGGTCCTGTTCCCCGGCCAGGACTGAAGGTGGGCAGCCCTTGCCTGGCAGGGCAGGGCGTGGCCCACATTTTATATTCAAATAAAGAGTTGGAGATTTCACAGTTATGTTCGTGTGGTAGCAGCAGCAAAGCCCACCCGGCACCAGCAGTGGCTGAGCTCCGTGCCCAGGAGCAGCCGTGGATGGCCACGGTGTGGGCAGGCAGGAGCCAGGCAGGGGCTGCTGTGCCCAGCGGCGGGGCCCCGAGGGGATGGGGGAGCCCATGCTGAGCGTCCCTGGGCTGAGGGCACATTTCCTTCTGGGGGATCATCTGGGCCTGGACCTGAAGAGGCACAAAGGGATATTTTGGCTTGCCTGATGAGGGTTCCAGGAGTCCCGCATGTTTTAAATGAATTAGCTTTTTTTGATTAATACGGAGAATTTATTCCATAATTAAAATTCAGTCGTAGAAAATCTAGAAGCAAATATCAGATTGGCCCTGAAGCAGGCTAACAGCGTCAGGTGAGACAGGTGGGGCATTTCTCTCCCCTGTGCATCACGAAGGGACAGCTCTCTCAAAGTCTTTTTTGTCCATTTCCAAGCTCCAAGCGGTGTGGAGGGCAGGAGTTTTTCTGCTTTCTTATGGTTGTTTTTATCCTTTTTGCATATTCATGTATTTTTTCCTTTCTTGCTGCAGCTCTTGCTGAGAGTTTCCCCAAAACTGGTAAAAAATTCACTTTGTTGGAGGAAAATCTCCTGGAATATGCATTCTAGGAGGCACACATTTATCTTATAGATGATGCAAATCGAATGCACATTGCTGAGGTTTGGTCAGAGAAATAATCTTCTGGAATCAGCATTTCTGGGGACGAATATTCAGGCTAGGATTTTGGTGCATGTTGATTGCCCTGAACCCTCCTTTGTTATGCTAGGATTTTCATTAGGCGAGATTACTGTAGTCTCAGCATGAATTTGTGCATACAATCTATCAGAATCCCTCCCTTTCTCTATTAATTTATTAAATTTGTACTTTTAGGATACACTTTGACAAAGCTTACTTATTTTCTAATTTTATGTTTAGTATTTATAAAACTTGACAACTACACTTTCATACTACTAGTCAGGGTATAAAATTAACAGCTCTTCTCATAAGGTAGATTCTTCTAAATCTTTAATTTCTTTTCTTTGGATTGTCAATTATATTTTTTTATATCAATGCATGTGCTTATTGTAATTTAGATATATTTTGACTCCATAGTCGTTTAAGGCTGGTAATATTTGTAAAATAAGTTTTTCATGTTTTCTTATGTTGCCTGCTAAAATGTGTCTTTATAACTCTCTCATGTTCTTGTTTTCTAATTCTTGAGCAATTTGCTCTATTCTACTCTCAGGATTTATTTCTTCTCTAGCTCTTCCAGAACAAAAAGTTTTAATATATTGCTTACAAATTTTGCCATTTTATTCTTTTTGCTCTATTTCACATTTTCTTTATTGCAGTGTCTTTTACTACTCATAGTGCACCTTCTGAATTTGTTAAAATTATAGCGTACTACACTAACTTGGTAGTGTGCATATGGCTCATTCTTTTTGGGCTTGGATAACTAATACAGTGACAATAATCCTCTGCAGTTTTAACACTCTAGCTCTCTCAAAGCCCCTTTGGGTTGCAGCCAAAGGGCCAAGATGTGTATCTTCTTGGTAGCAGAGCTTACACCTTGGGATCTAGTCACTGACGTCATTCGTCTCATTCTCAGTATTTACTTCATAAGATTTATAAGAGCCTTTTAAATTGTTTTTCAGGATTTAGGATAGCACCTGCTTATTTCTAATTGTTATAGTTTTGTTTCTTTGACATTTTAGCTCTAAAGTTGTAATTAGTCTGTACACTTCTCTTTCTTTCAGCTCTACTTGGCTTTTTTCCTTTATTTTAATTTGATCCTTATTAAATATCTAACGGCTTTTGTTATATCCTATCTGATTTAATGTTACTTTTAGTGTTTCTTGGAACTTAAATCTGGTTTGTATCTTATATACTTAATTTTTTTCCGATTTTTCACAAATCATATTATTGTTCTAATATATTCTTTACAGTGTTTCATTAGCTTTTACTTCTATTTCTTTTGTCTGTTATAACAAAAGCACTAAAATATTTTATTTTTTGAAATAAATTTGCATATCACACCTTAAATATTCAGTTCACTTAAAACAACCTCATGAATAATACAGTTTAAAATAAAATATTTTACTTCTCCTAACAATGGGTTTTACAGCTTACAAGCTTAGGTATTAACATGCATCAGTCTATTTTACTTCAAGAAGTAGTGGTGACTTTTTAGTGAGGTTTGGCTGGTGTTTCTGTTGGTGGATTTACAGGTCTTCTGTCCTGCATTTCTTTGCAGCTGAACCTGCTGGTGAAGGTGGTGCAGCTTCCCAAGCCACGTCCAGGACTGAGGCTCTGGGAGATGGTGAGGGTAGGTCAAGGCCTTTCCCCTGGGAGAGCTGCCAGCTCAGATCCCAAAGCTGGGCCAGGGAGGCAGCACTGCAGGTGCCAGCACAGAACCATGCACGTGTGTGCCTGCGCCCTGCACGATCCCCTCACCGCTGCTGCGGCTCAGTGGTGCCCGTGCAGATCAGCAGAGATGGCAGAAGCTTCTGTGGCTGTTGAGTTACAGGTGTGTCTGCAGGGAGGACTTCTCCAGCTCCTTTACTGATTCCTACACAGAAGCCTGGCAACCATCGCAGAGGTGAGTAGTGTGTCCCTGCTGACCCCACAGGCTGAGCCCTACTTTTGTGGGATCTGTTCCTGGGAAATGGAATTCTGTTGCTCTAAGGTCCTCCGAAGGGGAAGGACCAAGCTACAGGACACCAGAAACCCCATGATCCATCCGAAAACATGAGGCAAATGCCGAAGGAAATGCAGCAGGCAGGAGAAGGTGGGTGCATTTCCCTCGTGCTTCCCCTGGGACTCAGCAGCCAGGGGCTTTGGCTGCACATCTGGACACGCCGTGCCCGGCACAGCGGGAAGGGATCCATGGCAGCCTCGCTGCCCCGCTGCTGCTTTCACGCCCTGCAGGGCTGTTTCCCAGCCTGGCCTGGCTGCAGCTTCTGCCCAGCCTCTGCAGGAAGGCATTTGGCATCAGCTGGCAGACAGCCCCAATTGCACCACAGTCCATGCCCACCCTCTGATCCCCTGCAATTTCCTGATGTCCAGGCAGATCAGATGTTGGGGCTGTTTGGGGAAGGAAGCAGCCTTGGGTTGTCCCAAAATCCTGGGTGTTTTCTGATCCTTATGCATTCCTTTCACAAGTGATGCCTCCTGAAATTGTCCCCTTCCCCATTCCCAGTCAGGAATGTTTTCATCTGATGCAGCTGTCTCTTTTCCATTCTCCAGAAATGAAAGGAGAGCCTGCGGAGAAAGAAGCATTTCCCGGAGGAAGCAGTGGTTGCATGCCAGCCTCAGCTCCAGGAAGGGAGGCCATGCCAGGCACAGGCACAGGAGGTAATTGCCGTGCCTCTGGGCCTGAGCCCTGCTGAGGCTTGAGCTGCCCTCTCTGCTGTTGGGCAGTGCGGGCACAGCCTGGACTAGAGCAGCACAGCCCAGGGGAATTATCCCGAGCAGGCTCAGGGCACTGAGCAGTCCTGCTGGGGTCCCTCCATGGGAGACATGTCCTGAAACCTGGGAGTGACTGCACGGGGTGCCCACGGTGGGGAAAGGACAGAGGGGGAGAGCAAGGCTGCAGTGTGTCCTGAGAGGGCCTGGCTGTTTGCCCTTGGGATCTGGGGGGTTTCCCCACAGAAGGAGGGCAGGAGGGACAGAGGGAGAGCAGGATGGATAGCTGTGGCACTGCCTGCTGCAGTTTTCCCCCATGCTTTAGGGAGGATTTCTTCTGTGTGTGAGGGGGAGAGTCCCAGGTCCCTGCACTGCTGCAGCCACCCCTCCCAGGGATGTTGCTGAGGGCAGGGAAAAGTGTGGAGAGTGACCAGGAGCCAGCCCAGAGCTCCCCAGGCCCCTGGGCAGCTTTGGCCATGTCTATTCACATCTGGCTCCCATGGCCTTACCCGACTCCCTGGCAGTGCCCAGTTCCCTGTGGCAGAAAGAGATCCCAGCACACACTGGAAAATGTTCTCATCTGTGCTGCATTGTAGATGAGGGTGCTGGGAAGGCTTCTCCATCAGCTTGGATGAATAAAGTTTTGAAGCCCTTGGAGCCTCCTGCAGGTATGTTCTCAGTGTGCCACCAAGGAAGAATTGTAGACAAGCGGGCAGGCACCAGGTGACAGAAGCTTCTGTGGCTGTTGTGTTACAGATGTGTCTACAGGGAAGACTTCTCCAGCTTCTCCAGCTGCTACCTTGGATGCTGCACTCCAGCCCAGCTCCCATCTCAGGGGTGAGTAGTGTGTCCCTGCTGACCCCACAGGCTGAACCCTGCTTTTCTGGGATCCATTCCTGGCAAATGGAAATATTTTTCTCTAAGGTACTCCAACAGGGAAAATCCAAGATACAACAGATAAGATATCCCTGGAACCATCCAAACAGATGAGGCAAGAGCTGAAGGAACCCCTGCAGACAAGAGAAGGTGGATGCATTTCCCTCATGCTTCCCCTGGGAGTCAGCAGCCGGGGGCTTTGGCTGCACATCTGGACACGCTGTGCCTGGCACAGTGGGAAGGGCTCCATGGCAGCCTCGCTGCCCCGCTGCTGCTTTCACGCCCTGCAGGGCTGTTTCCCAGCCTGGCCTGGCTGCAGCTTCTGCCCAGCCTCTGCAGGAAGGCATTTGGCATCAGCTGACAGACAGCCCCAATTGCACCACAGTCCATGCCCACCCTCTGATCCCCTGCAATTTCCTGATGTCCAGGCAGATCAGATGTTGGGGCTGTTTGAGGAAGGAAGCAGCCTTAGGTTGTCCCAAAATCCTGGGTGTTTTCCTGATCCTTATCCATTCCTTTCACTAGTGATGCCTCACCTTCCCCATTCCCAGTCAGGAATGTTTCCATCTGATCCAGCTGTCTCTGTTCCATTTTCCAGAAATCAAAGGAGAGCCTGTGCAGAAGGAAGCATTTCCCGGAGGAAGCAGTGGTTCCGTGCCAGCCTCGGCTGCAGGAAGGGAGGCCATGCCAGGCACAGGCACAGGAGGTAATTGCTGTGCCTCTGGGCCTGAGCCCTGCTGAGGCTTGAGCTGCCCTCTCTGCTGTTAGGCAGTGCGGGCACAGCCTGGACTAGAGCGGCACAGCCCAGGGGAATTATCCCGAGCAGGCTCAGGGCACTCAGGTCCTGAGCAGTCCTGCTGGGGTCCCTCCATGGGAGACATGTCCTGAAACCTGGCAGTGACTGCACGGGGTGCCCACGGTGGGGAAAGGACAGAGGGGGAGAGCAAGGCTCCAGTGTGTCCTGAGAGGGCCTGGCTGTTTGCCCTTGGGATCTGGGAGCTGTCCCAGCAGAAGGAGGGCAGGAGGGAGTGTAGGAGGGAGGGATAGCTGTGGCACTGCCTGCTGCAGTTTTCCCCCGGGCTTTAGGGAGGATTTTCTGTGAGTTTGAGGGAGAGAGCCCCAGGGCCCTGGGCTACTCCAGCCACCCCTCCCAGGGATGTTGCTGAGGGCAGGTAAAGAGTGTGGAGAGTGATGAGGAGCCAGCCCAGAGCTCCCCAGGCCCCTGTGCAGCTTTGGCCATGTCCATTCCCATCTGGGTCCCATAGCCTTACCCGACCCCCTTGCAGTGGCCTTTTCCCTGTCGCATTAGGGGATCCCAGCATGCCACAGATATGGTTCTGCTCTCTGCTCGCTTTTAGACTGGAGTCGTGACATGGGTTTTCAGGAAGTCCTGATGAAGGATGGTTTGAAGTTCCTGGAGGATGCTGGAGGCAAGTTTTCATTCTGCCTTTCCTGAGTGAATAATAAGGATCAATGCAACCAAAGCTCATTTATAAACCATTTCCCTTAACATTATGTAAGGGCTGAAGGATTCTGAGAATCTTTCCCTGCTCCCTTCTGCATCCCTGAGGGATCCCACAGGATTGCTGTCATTGGGAGGAAGGAGCATTTAGCTTTCAGTCCTCCTCCCGTATGCTGTGCCAGTGTGTCCTTCCGTGTGCTCTGTGCAGCCACAGAGAAGAGCAGAGAGGGAAGGGGCCGGGCCCAGGGCTGTGCCCCGGGGCTGAGCCTTGTGGGCAGCCTGAGGATCTCCTGCAGTGCCACAGGAGCTCTTCTGTCCTGCCTTTCTTTGCAGCTGAACCTGCCGGTGAAGGTCCCACATCCAGGACTGAGGCTCTGGGAGATGGTGAGGGTAGGTCAAGGCCTTTCCCCTGGGAGAGCTGCCAGCTCAGAGCCCAAAGCTGGGCCAGGGAGGCATCGCTGCAGTTGCCAGCACAGAACCATGCACGTGTGTGCCCTCGCCCTGCACGATCCCCTCACCGCTGCTGCGGCTCAGTGGTGCCCGTGCAGATCAGCAGAGATGGCAGAAGCTTCTGTGGCTGTTGAGTTACAGGTGTGTCTGCAGGGAGGACTTCTCAAGCCCCAGGGCTGGATGCATGGCCCCAACCCAGCTCCCATGGCATGGGTGAGTAGTGTGACCCTGCTGACCTCAAAGGCTGAGTCCCGCTTTTGTGGGATCCATTCCTGGGAAATGGAACTACTTTCTCTTAAGGTCCTCCAAAAGGAAAGACCCAATTTTTTGCCGCCAAAACGTCTCATGACTCAGATGAATTCTGGAGACAAACACAGAAGGAAGCACCCGGAGGACAAGGTGGGTGCGTTTTTCCCTCATGCTTCCCCTGGGACTCAGCAGCCAGTGCCTTTGGCTGCACATCTGGACACGCCGTGCCCGGCGCAGCAGGAAGGGATCCATGGCAGCCTCGCTGCCCCGCTGCTGCTTTCACACCCTGCAGGGCTGTTTCCCAGCCTGGCCTGGCTGCAATTCCTCCCCAGCCTCTGCAGGATGGAATTTGGCATTAGCTGATAGGGTGCCCCAACTGTACTGTGGGCCTGAGATCCTCTGCCATTTCCCAGTCTCTGAGAAGATCAGGATGTGCAGCTGTTTGCACAAGGGAGTGCACTGGCCCAGCCCCAATTACCTGGGCTTTTTCTTGATCTTTACCTGTGACTTAGACAAGCATTGCCACATGAAGGTGCCACCTCCCCAGTGGGGAATATTTCCATTTAATCCAGTTGTCCCTTTTTTCCTTTTTCAAGTGATGGACCAAAAGGCTGTTCAGGAGGAGGAACACTCAGGGAGAAGCAGTGGCTCATTGGCAGCCCTAGCTGCAGGAAGGAAGGCGATGGCAGACACGGGCACAGGCACAGCAGGTAATTGCTGTGCCGGGCTCAGCCCTGGCCGGGGCTGTGTGGCAGCAGCTCTTCCCCCAGGGCCTGCCCTTGCCCGGCCTGGCAGCAGCCAAAGCTGGAGGCACCTCGGCTTCCAGGCCTCTGGAGCTGGTTCAGAGCCCCGGGGAAACGGGACTGGTGCAGCAACGTCCTTCCCGCTGCAGCTGCTGCGGAGCTGGCCCTGAGTGCCCAGAGGCCCAAGGCACAGGAGCAGCCCCGAGCGGGAGCCCTGCCGCCAGCCCAGGGCCAGAGCCAGCCCTGGCTCCCGACTGGGCAGGGGCTGCGCTGGCTCCTGACAGGGCCTGAGCCTGTCCCCTGGGGCTGGGGCAGCTGTCACGGGGCAGGGAGGGCCAGGGGTGGCAGTGGCTGCTCAGGGATGGCTTTGGCCCGTGTCCCTGGCAGCAGCCACTGCCCAAGCAGCTGCGCTGCCCCTGGGCTCTCCTCCCGGCCTGCTGGGCTTTGTTGGCTGGCACAGCCTGTGCCAAGGGCCGGCAAGGTGCCTGCAGGCCCCAGCTCTGGGGGAAACAGAGAACGTCCTGCCCGTATCCACCGTGCTGCCAGCTCAGCAGTGCAGCACAGCACGGGCTCACGCTCCCCATCGCTCCCACAGATGCAGCCGGCACCACAAGACCTGTTCCCAATGCCCAGGATGGCCTCGGAAGGGGTTTCTGTCAGGGAACAGGCTGCTGGCTAGGGTTTCTGGCAGGCATGCTTTATTTGGAGCTTGTCTTCATGTTGTGCTGCATTGGAATCTGGTATTCCTGGAACAGAAAACAGTGAGTGTTTTGTGCTCTCCCCCTCCAACAGCTTCTATTGAAAGTCCAGAGTGGACAGGGAACAGTCCCATTGAGGCTGCAGTGGGGTTGTGGCCAGTCTGTGATTGTCCAAATAAGTCTGCTGAGGGTTCTGCTGCTGCCCAGTGCTTCCATTGGCCTCTCAATTGCTGGGCCTTGTCCTGGGGCCCTGCTGGGTCTGCAGCCAGAGCTGGCTCCTACTGAGGCTGCCTGGCCAAGACCAGCCCCAGGGGCACGGGGCAGAGGCAGAGGGAGGTGGGGAGGAGAAAGAGCAGGGCCGAGGTTGCCCTTGAAAGGCAGAGGCGCTCTGGGGCTCGCTCCTGGCCAGGGACCCTGCCCAGAGCCGTGCCCTGCTGGCCGGGGCCTTGAGGGGCAGCTGTCCAGCTGGGCCCAGCTGTGCCAGCAGCTCCAGCCGTGCTGGGGAGCCTTGCCAGCTCTGGGCCCTGGTGTGCACGAGGGTCCCTGTGTGCCTCTGGCAGCTGGGGCCTCGGCCACCTCCTCTCTGCACAGGATCACCTCGGGACAGGAGTTGGAAGACGGTGGCTGCACCTCACACCGACAGCGTGAGCAGCTCCTCCAGCAGCAGGAACGGCCTGGACAGCCCTCTCAAGTGTTCTGTGAAGAGGACCCCAGAACAACCGTCTACGAGGAAGCCTCTTATTGCCCCGTAGATCCCACTGCCACCTGCTCTCCCCATGGGCCTTCCCAAGCTTCCTTTATTCCTTTTTTTCTCTCCGTCTGTCCCATCCCAGCCAACCCGAGTTCCGCTAGGGACCCCAGGACCAGCCCAACAGCTTCCAGCACCTCCTGACACCAACACATCCCTTCCTCTGCCCCTGAGCCCCCTGGCCTTGCCCTCTAGGCAACACTGAAGGTGACACCCCACCCCACCCTCCCCTCCCCTCCAACTCCTGCTTGCACGGTAGGCAATGGCCCATTCCTGTGTTCAAATAAAGAGATGGATTTGTGTCCTAGTTTGAAAGCAAAACCAGTGTGAGGCTCTCTTGTTTAAACTGCGACCCTTTGGACGAGGACATGAGGCTTGACTCCATTTTCATCAGAAGGCTGATTTATTATGTTATATATTATACTAAAATACTACATTACAACTATACTAAAAGGACAGAGAGAAGAAGATTAGAAGGCTACCAAGACAAGAATAGAATAGGAATCAATAACAAAAACCTGTGACTGCTCACAGCCTTGGCACAGGTGGCTGTGATTGGTCACTGATTGAAAACAATCTACACGAACTAATGGAAGATGCACCCGTGGCATTCCACAGCAGCAGATAGCCATTTTTTACATTTCTTTCCTGAGGCTCTCAGCTCCTCAGGACAGGAAAAGTCCTAGCAGAGGCTTTTTCCCTAAATTATCATGGCAACATCTCATCCTTTTAAATTATTAAATTAAATGGAAAAAGAAATGTTTGCAATTTCTTGTACTAGGGCTTTGTTGAAAAAAGAACAACACCTCTTGAGGTTCATCTGTTGCCAATCAAAATCTCAATCATTTGCTGATGTGGAATGGTCAGGGAAATTCTTCACCTGTAGAACATTCAGGGAAATTCTTCACTTATCAAACATCTAATTATATCATATCACTAAAACAATCTTAAAAAATAAGAAAATGCAAAAACTCATGCAAGGAAAGTTCATTGTTTCAAGTCCAAGCAGCTGAATTTCAGGACAGAGTCCATGGACTGAAGATGTTCTTTTTTGACATCTCTGGAAGTCCCCTTTGGTCCTGAAACAGGCTTGCAGAATTCTGAGACAAAGAACTGCTAAAGAAAACAAGAATTAGCAAACAATTCATTGACAGTCATGAAACAATTCAGAGAAAATTTCTGGAATGCCCTGGCCACAGCCCTTCATTGAACCACTTGGGCTGAGGCTAATTTTTGGCTTTTCAATGCTTTTGAGCTGCTAGCTCTTTCCACTTTTCTTTATTATTATTATTTTTTTTTTTTTTCATTAGAAGAAGAGTAGCAGCAGCAGAGTGTCTCTAGGACCCTTGGGTGGCTCTGGTCCTGGTGGGCGGACCAGAGAACTCAGACTTGGCTCACAGAATGGTGGCCTAGGTTCTTGTGGGGAAAGCAAAGTTTTTGAACTCAGCACTGGACGGGGCGATGGCCCCGGCCCAGGGAAATGAGTTAAACAGCTTAGAACTAGCTTGTGAGGCGGGCTCTGCACGCTCAGAACTTGGTAGGACTATGCTGCTAGTGTTTTGAGAGTAGAAATGACGAAATGTTTTTTTTTTTAGAAGCACTGGTGCACACTGGCAGCTGGAGAAGAGAAGTTTTCTCAGGAATTGTTATTTTAGATTTGAGGGTTTCTTGTCTCCAGAGCAAGCGAGCAGTGCTTGCTTTGCTCTGTGTCTCTTGTTTTTGTAAGGTAAATGTTATTTTTTCTGCTTTTTGCTTTTTGGCACTACTTTTATCTCTACTGGGTTGGGAACTAGAGGTAGATGTTACAGGAGCCAACTCCCCCACGCCGCTGGGGCGCTCGGGGGAAGGCAGGCACTTTAACTTCTAGGGAGAAGCTCTCGACTATACGCAAAGTGATTTAAAAACTATATTGATTTTGAACACAGCCAGCCGAACTGCTCCTGCAGTCAGCTGGAGGGTTATGCTTTTTTTTACGGAAGGATAGGCTTTTCGCAGGGTTTGATGTGAATGATGGAGTTTCGGAAACCTGCGGGACAACTGGGGTGGGTGGTGCAGGCAGCACGGGCGCTGGTGTCGACTTTTGAGGTGGTCCCGTGGGCTCAGCACCATTCTCAGCAAGCTCTTGCACTGCAATTGGATCGGCAGGGAGCGGCGGGACAGGCGGGGGCGGCGGGCTCGGAGCGGGGTCGGCCCGCGCAGGCGCCGCCTGCACCGTTGCGAATTCAGTTGCCGGCTGGGATGCAGAGAAAGAAGACACGGAGGCAGCTCCTGCAGCTCCCGGGAGCAGCAGCACAGCCGGGGAATCACTGTTGTTGATCGCGCTGCCTGGCAACACGGGCGGATCGGCGGGAGGCGGTTCCGGGTGCCGCGGCGCAGGCGCAGTCATCAGAGCCGGCGGAGCTGGCCCGGGCGGCTGCGGGGCCGCGGGCGGAGCCGGCTGAGGCGGAGCCGCGGGGTCCGGCGCCTCCCGCGGGGCTGGCTGAGGCGGAGCCGCGGGGTCCGGCGCCTCCCGCGGGGCTGGCTGAGGCGGAGCCGGATCCGCTCCCTCCCGGGGTGGGGGAAGCGGAGAATTTCGCGGCGAAGCGGGCGGGGCCGGCCCGGAAAGCGGCGGGTTCGGTTTTTCATCCCCCCCAAGAGAAGGAGCGGGGGGGAAGGTAGATCTGTTTGCTCCAAGGGAGCGGAGAAAAACTTTTGCTCAGCTGTGGGCAGTGCGGGGGGAATGCAAACTCGCGGTTCGTCTTCTTTGAGAGGCTTCTCTCGTGCCGAAGCTGGCGGGGACAGAACGCGACTGCGCTCCCGAGCCATGATGTCCCCTGCAGCCCGTCCCCATTTCAAGATAACGCCATAAATCAGTACGTGCACTGCATGCATCATTGGGGATGAAACACGCTGGACTATTGTCCACCTAAAAAGAGCGTCCATGAACTCCCAAAAACCTAAATCAAGGGAGTCTACGACATTTGTAATAAATCTATGAAATTTTGCCCATCTGAAGAACTCATAACACCGTCTCTCCAACATACATTGAGGAATTCTGTCCCTGCATCCCCATCTGCACCAGTGTTTAATAACTTTCTCCTCTGACGCAGTAAACGGAACCTGAGCTTCCGAAGGTACCTTTTCCCAACTTTCCTCCCACCTTTTGCGAATGGCAGGATCTTCAGAAAGGGAAAAAATAACAGTACCTCTAGACAGTGTCCTTGTGGACCCAGCTGTGCAGCTCTGCTGCTCTGCGGTCTCTGGACACAATCTCCAGGAAAGTCCAACAGGTTCTCCTGTTTGCCTTGGCTGTGAACTCTGCCCATCTTCAGGGTCTCGTTTCTTCAGCTCCAGGCTAGATTCCATGGTCACTCTTGGGGTGACCATCAGTTTCACACGTCCAGGGGTCACCAATTGTTGCTTTGACTTGGGCCCCTGGTGCGAGGACATGAGGCTTGACTCCATGTTGATCAGAAGGCTGATTTATTATGATATATATTATACTAAAATGCTACATTACAACTATACTAAAAGAACAGAGAGAAAGATCAGAAGGCTACAAAGACAAGAATAGAATAGGAATGAATAACAAAAATCCTGTGACTGCTCACAGCCTTGGCACAGGTGGCTGTGATTGGTCACTGATTGAAAACAATCCACATGGACCAATGGAAGATTCACCTGTGGCACTCCACAGCAGCAGACAGTTATTGTTTACATTTCTTTCCTGGGGCCCTCAGCTCCTCAGTGAAATAAATGGGCAGGAGATCTTTCTCCTTTTTAATGCCTTTATTAAGAAGAATCAGCTCAGATGGGAAGAAATCGACGGGTTGCGCCCTCGCCACCGCTGCTCCCAGGCGTGGCACGAAGCAGGAGGATGATGCAGTTTTGTCTGCTGGTCTGCAGACAGAACTGGGGACTCTGTCCTCACGGGAGAGTCGTTGAGTCCTTGGTTTGTTGGTTTAGAAACCCGGGGGGTCTCTTTAATCAGTTTCTTTTCAGGTCAGGGCGAGAAACAAAAAGATTCAAGCCGGTACGGGACAATGCTCCCATCCTCAGACGTCACTCTAAGTCACTTATTGGCTCGTGATTTTAGGGGTTTTTCTTATAAAAACTGTAAAACTGTAACAATCCAGGGTGCACTGCGTTTCTCATTTGCATGTTGTCTCTGGTGTCACTGTTCATCTCTTTACCCTGGAGGGTTTCTCTTGGTATCTTCTTGGTATGCAGCCAGCATCAGGGAAACAATCAGTTAATCACCTGCCATTAACAGGTATTTGAAAAGCTTTCCTTCGGCAGTGAAACTAAAGGAGGCTGACTCGGTCTGGCTTGGTTTTTTTAACTCTGAAACTTAAAAAAAATACAACTTTCTATTCATAACAGTTCCCCCCTATTTTTCTTTGATCAAGCTTAAGCTTGCATCAACTTATAATTTTTGGTTCATTAACATAGAATTTCCTATATTTTTTGTATTGATCATACATTTCCTCAGCACTTGGGTGATCATATTTACTAAGCTTCATTACCTTTTTTGGTTTTTTCAGGTTAATTCCTTTAGAGATCCTTAGGTTATTCTGTACAGCAGATGTCACTATTTTTGTTAAACATGGAAATAAGAACAGACTAACAAGTGTACCCACAGTGAAGGTTATAGTTTTCCAACTTTTTTTGAAAATCCGTAGATTATCCCACCAACTGGAATCAAGTGTAGGAGTCTTTTGATTTTGTAAATATGCTAGTTCTTTTATTTCGTTTAAAGTATTTCTAATGACTGCCACAATTAATTTGATTTGATAAACTACTGTTTTGGTTTGGTTGAGTTGGTCATTAATATGATTAAGAGCCAATGCCGTCTGACTAGATATTACTTCCAATTCTGATTGTAGTTTCAAAATTTTGTTTAACATATATTGTTCCTTCAGTTTTGTTTTTCTCAAATCCTCATATATAGGCACTCTTAAACTTGATCCAGATTCTTTGTGTATTATAAAGACAGTTTGTTTTATAATTCTAATGATGCCACCACTAGACCAGCTTCTTGGCAATTCAGTGGATGTTGTGGTACCATTGACCCAAAACAGGCGTTTAGGGGTTTCCTGAAAGAGATTAATTTTTGTCGTGCCCTCCCAATATTTAGAAATACTTTTTCCTTTTACCAGATTTACTAGGTTTGCTTCAGTAGCATTACGTTCAAAGCACCACCAGGTTTCTCCTACAGGGTGCTCTCTCAGGAGTGGCTGCCTAAAGGTGGCAGTGTTCTGGGTCATCCAATATATTTTCTTATTCTCTTGATAAAAGATCAATTGGGAGAGGTTAACACAATTGTTGTGGACTCTCAGCAAGGAGCTTACTTCTTTCTCATAGAAAGGTTGGTAGTACTCATTGCACAGCTCTCCTGGGCTCTCCAGAGCACCACCAGCAATCAGAGCCAGCACTACTACCCTTCCTAAGAGTCCGGTATGGGTCATCTTGCACAGCCTGCCCACCCGGCCTTGCCTCTTGAGGATTTTACTGAGAAGAAGTCTCCAAGTTCTTTAGAGTCTCTTGCTCCTCTGGTTAAACTTCTCTTGATCTGTCCCTGCTAATTTGGTCCCTCCTAGGGGAGCACTCTGGAGAAGATTAACCTGGGGTCTTTGGTACCAAGTTGGGACGACTTAACCAGAATTACTTATTAACAATTTTTAACTTTTACAAATTTCTTAAAACACTTCAAGACATGTTATGATTCTAAACTTTTTTCTTACACAGTTCATCAGTCTTTTTGAATGTCAATTTTAAGTCATTTGGTCCTTTTATAATAGTATACTCAGCTGAATTAACTCCTGATGCAGTTGAATCTTGTCCTGAGTTAGAGTGTGAGGGTGGTGTAGAATCTGGTCCAATACCAGAAGGAGATACTGACGAATCTTGTCCAATGCCCGGGGGTGGGACTGGTCCTTTTAATTCTCGTAATGTGAGTCCAACCTTTTTCTCTGGTTCGCACGGCCGAATTAGCGATGAGGAGTACCTGAAAGGGGCCTTCAAATTTCTCCTTCCAGGTAGTCTCCTGTGCTATAGGGTGTTAACAAGAATGGCAATCCGAACATCATTTCATAAGGTGAAATCCCTATATCAGACCGGGGTCTTGTCCTGATGCGCAAGAGCGCTAGGGGTAAACACTTTAGCCAATTCATTTTTGTTTCTTCGATCAATTTAGTTAATACATTTTTGAGAGTTTTGTTCATTCGTTCCACCCTCCCAGAACTCTGGGGGTGCCACGGAGTATGCAATCTCCATTTTATTCCTAATACTTCAATTATATTGTGCAATGTTTGAGCTACAAAATGTGGACCTCGGTCTGAGTCTATGGTATTCACCATTCCGTATCTGGGGATAATGTTTTCTAAGATTACCTTTCCTACTACTTGGGCTGTTTCTCTTTTGGTTGGGAAAGCTTCTACCCAGTGAGTGAGATGATCTACTATAACTAGTAAATATTTGTATCCTTGTACTGGTGGCATCTCAGTAAAATCTATTTGTATGCTCTGGAAAGGTCTTAGAGTTAGTTCTCTCCCTCCAGGTGCTACTTTTCTCATGACTTTCTGGTTTACTTTTTGGCAAATTAAACACCCTTTTGTGATTGCCTTTGCTAGGTCATATGCACCTATGCACAGGTTATTTCTTAGGAAATGATCACATAGTCCTTGGACTCCCCAGTGGGTTAATTTATGTAGTTCTGTTAGCACTATCCCAGCAAGTGCTTTTGTTTAGCAACACCCGTCCGTCAGATATTAACCACTCCCCCATATCCCTTGATGTAACTTTATATTTCACAAAATATGAGTTCTTTTTTTTCTTTTTCCCTACTCGGGTGTGGTTTCTGCTTAAAAAAAACCTTTTACCAGATCTTCTGGTCTTAAAACTGCTTCCTTTGCTATCTTGATAAGCTAGCAAAGGTTTCACAACTTTAGGCTAAACAGTCTTGGGGGGGGGGGTCCAGTTGCTCCACAGTAATAGCAGCAGCTTTCACTCAAAGGGACTTGAGGCCTCTCCATGCCTCCTGTCCCTGACAGTACTGCTGTATCCTTGCCTGCTCCTGGTGGTGGGCCCCCCCACTCTTTTGTGGCCTCGTACTGTAGGAAAAAGTTGTTTGCTCCCACACTTTCTCTGGCTATAGCAAGCATGATCTTGGCTTTGGCTATTGCTTTTTCTTCTTCCCTATTTTCTCGGGCCGTCAGATAGTTACTCAGCTGCTGACACATCCACTTGTCTTTCGTCCCACACCATGGCCATCCTCCTTGCACTTCTAATTCTGGCCACACTTCTGAACAGTAATGAATCATCTTAACTTTATCTAATCTTTCTGTGCCTTCTATAGAGTCCCATTTCTCTAATAGTTCACCTAGGGGACTGTGGGGAGGTATATTCTTTAATCTTTGGCCACTTTTCTTACTACCGCACCCTCCCATTATTTTCTGCCAAATCACAAGATGTCTTTTTCTCTAAAGGAAATATATCTTATTTAAGAAGTCTCGACCTCCTGCCAAAACTCCAATTTCACTGACCCTTTTCGTCAGGACTTTGTTAAGACCTTGGCTTTCTTGCCAAGACTCAACAAACAACCAAAATACAAAAAAACATCCTCGAGGTCTTGACCTCTGAGGTTCGCCTGACCTCCTTCGTCAGGACTTAGAGAGACCTTGGCCTTCCATTGCCAAGGCTCAAACAGTCAAACCTCGAAACCCTGGCTTCTGAGGCGCCCTTTGTCTGGGCCAAACTGCCTGATACCCTAACTTCTTTCGTTAGGACCTGTATCAGGGCCTTTGGGGTGCGTGCCACTCACACAACTATTTCCTCCGCACGCCCGGAGGGGGGTCCTGTGGGGTGCGTGCCACTCACACAGTATTTCCTCCGCACGCCCGGAGGGGGGTCCTGTGGGGTGCGTGCCACTCACACAGTATTTCCTCCGCACGCCCGGAGGGGGGTCTTGTGGGGTGCGTGCCACTCACACAGCTATTTCCTCCGCACGCCCGGAGGGGGGTCCTCTTTACCCCTCTGGAGGCGCCTCAATCACCAGTTCCACTCGCTTCCCCCTGTTCCCGGCCGGCCCCCTCGCGGGGGTGCGGAACCGCGGTACTGAGGGGTCCTCACTCGCTTCGAGGGGCCGAGCTGCCGGCCCTCGTCTCACGCACACACACTCGCTCGCCTCCCTCTCCCGACGCCGGATATTCTCACCTATCCGACGCTGCTCCGTGTCACTGTCCCAAGCCGATCTTCTCTGGTCCTGATAGCCAGCTGTCCTGCAGGTCCAGGGTGGGCGGCCGTCCCAGTCCTGGTGTCCTCTTCAGGCGTGGCTATCCCGGACGAGTCCCCAAGCTGAAATAAATGGGCAGGAGATCTTTCTCCTTTTTAATGCCTTTATTAAGAAGAATCAGCTCAGATGGGAAGAAATCGACGGGTTGCGCCCTCGCCACCGCTGCTCCCAGGCGTGGCACGAAGCAGGAGGATGATGCAGTTTTGTCTGCTGGTCTGCAGACAGAACTGGGGACTCTGTCCTCACGGGAGAGTCGTTGAGTCCTTGGTTTGTTGGTTTAGAAACCCGGGGGGTCTCTTTAATCAGTTTCTTTTCAGGTCAGGGCGAGAAACAAAAAGATTCAAGCCGGTACGGGACAATGCTCCCATCCTCAGACGTCACTCTAAGTCACTTATTGGCTCGTGATTTTAGGGGTTTTTCTTATAAAAACTGTAAAACTGTAACAATCCAGGGTGCACTGCGTTTCTCATTTGCATGTTGTCTCTGGTGTCACTGTTCATCTCTTTACCCTGGAGGGTTTCTCTTGGTATCTTCTTGGTATGCAGCCAGCATCAGGGAAACAATCAGTTAATCACCTGCCATTAACAGGTATTTGAAAAGCTTTCCTTCGGCAGTGAAACTAAAGGAGGCTGACTCGGTCTGGCTTGGTTTTTTTAACTCTGAAACTTAAAAAAAATACAACTTTCTATTCATAACACTCAGGACAGGAAAAATCCTAGCAGAGGCTTTTTCACTAAAAATCCTGGCAACAGAACGTTGTCAATACAATTTTTGTGAAATCTACATGAGAATCTGAGGAGATTACTACACAGCTTGGATGCTAGAGGAACTTCTGCAAATAGGTTACAGGGTATTTATTTAACTGATTCAGAACTTTGCTTCAGCTGGCAATAGTTCAAGAATTTTATTTTCTAGTGTCTTTTGGTGGCCCACATTAAAAAACAAAACAAAAAAAAAAAACACAAAACAAAAAAAACCAAAGAACAAGTTCTGTCCTTTTCCAATTTCAAACAGATATTCTTTTTCTTTACCCATGAATTATGACAAAGCAAGTGACGTTCAAAGTCAGCATTCAGAAAGAGCCCTGAGAAGAGACTAGATGTATGCCAATTCCCTCTTGCTATTCAGCTGATTTTATATACTAACTTTCTGTGTCTCTAGCTTTTTATATGATCTCTGTTACTACAGCCACTTCCAAATCTTGGTAAAAGTTAGTAATTTCTCCACCTTCACTTTGTGGGAAATTGTGGGGGCAAAAAAGTAGCATTGTTTAGTCCAAGTTCAAGCAGAAAAACAGAAATTCAGAAATACATTCTGACCCTTGGCCAGTTTTAATTTTTATTTAACAGCACCCACAAGGACACCGTCCCCAAGTGAGGGGAGTGGGGCATGCAGAACTCACCGATTGTGAGGTCACGGGCACATCTCCAGGGAGGCCTGAGGTATAACCGTTGCTGTACATCAACATTGCACTCAGAGCTGAGGACAGGATCCCGAGAGGGAGCTTGCCCAAGGATGCTGAGCGAGTTTTGGTGTCTCTGAGGCATCTCTCTTCACTCAAGGAAGGATTGGAAGGCTTTGTCAGGAGGAGAAAGGCCGGCAGTGCTGTGGCACAGACCGTCCAGGCATTCCTCCGTACCCACAATGGTGCAGCAGAACGCTGCTAAGAAGCGTCCCCCTGGCAAGGAGCGAGGTGAGAGCCAAGTCTCCCTCCCCACAGATGGCAGAGGGGGAGCGGCCAAGAGCAGCAGAAAGGGGAAACAGGAGATCCACAGAATCACCCCAGAGTAGAGGCCCTCCTCTCATGGGCCAGAGGAGCCAGGCTGGGCTGTGGGCACCGGCACTTCCCCTGCCCTTTAGCCAGCCAGCAGGGCCTTGGGGACAATGCTGCAGGGACATTTCCTGAGCTCTACAAGGTGCTCACTCCCCCTGCCCTCTCTCTCTCTCCCCAATGCACACCGTGTCACCGGGCAGAGGCAGACGCAGAGAGCGGCAGCTGCCTCTCCGGACATGCCAGGCCGGACCAGGCTCGTCGCCGTTCATGGAGACAGCAAGCACAAGACTCGGGCAGCCAGAAAGGAAAACGCATCCGGCTCAACCGCGTGCCACTGCTGCGTGCTGAGACCAGCAGCCCCAGCACCGCCCCTCAGGCGGTGTCAGGGCGGTCCCAGGCCGTGGGGCTGGTCACCAGCAGCAGCAGCAGCTTGCCCTGCCGAAAGCAGGGCCTGAAGCGAGGCCACCCACGGGGAGACACGGAGCCTCAGGCACCCAAGAGCCCACTGGCAAAGCGCCGCAGGTTGGAGGATGGTCCAGCCCCTCAGGAGGTGTCAGGGTGGTCCCAGGCCGTGGGGCTGGTCACCAGCAGCAGCTTGCCCTGCCGAAAGCAGGGCCTGAAGCGAGGCCACCCACGGGGAGACACGGAGCCTCAGGCACCCAAGAGCCCACTGGCAAAGCGCCGCAGGTTGGAGGATGGTCCAGCCCCTCAGGAGGTGTCAGGGTGGTCCCAGGCCGTGGGGCTGGTCACCAGCAGCAGCTTGCCCTGCCGAAAGCAGGGCCTGAAGCGAGGCCACCCACGGGGAGACACGGATCCTCAGGCACCCAAGAGCCCACTGGCAAAGCGCCGCAGGTTGGAGGATGGTCCAACCCCTCAGGAGGTGTCAGGGTGGTCCCAGGCCGTGGGGCTGGTCACCAGCAGCAGCTTGCCCTGCCGAAAGCAGGGCCTGAAGCGAGGCCACCCACGGGGAGACACGGATCCTCAGGCACCCAAGAGCCCACTGGCAAAGCGCCGCAGGTTGGAGGATGGTCCAGCCCAGAGTGCTGGTACCACCAGCCAGGTGGCATTGAGGCTGTCCCAGGAATCTCGGTCATCCAGGAAACAAACAGCCCCATACATACCCCCCTGGATCTTGCCCTGCTCCCAATCCGGGCCAATTCGTGTGAGGCACGTCTTGCGGCGGCAGCTGCGAGATAAAAAGCCCTACAGTCGGCCTGAAAACCAGGGCAGGACCAGACGAGCACCCACCCCTGTTGTTTGGCCCCCTCATCCCTCAAAATAAAGTTTTCTGGTTTGTTTGTTTGAACTGGGAGATGCCACATTCTTTTTTCCAGTCGTCTGCAGCTGATCTCCAAATAGGGGCCCCAAGCTCAGTGGGACAAGTGTGTGCCTTCAAGGACTCACCTGTCCCATGGCAACACCCAGCGTCACCACGTTCCATGGCAACACCCAGTGTCACCATGTCCCCTGGTCTGGAGATACCAGCCCTGCTTCTGCCAGGGAAAAAACAGAACTGTGCAAAAGGAGCACGGGGATTTTGCAAGCATTCCTGGCTGAGGCAGCCTCAGTGGGAGGGCACAGCTCTGCCTGCTGCAGGTGCCCAGGAGGGAAAATCATGGATGCAGTAGGATTATTCCCCTCCCAACCCAGCCCAGGCACAGTTCAATCTACCACTGCTGCCACTGGGGTTGCACGTACCAGCCTGGAGAGTAACTGGAATAAGAGAGAGTAACTTCCCAGCATCAGTGCAGCTGATGCTGGGAAGGTAAAACTAAAGCCAGTCCCGCCCCCAGTAAAAATACACTGCACCTGAAAAAAAATAGCCAGCACCCTCCTGTTCTCTGCAAATGGGACCAAAAATTTCAAAAGCATTAAAAAAATTAACCAGGCTTTGGAGCAGTTACAGGTCAGACTACATGAGGCTGGAAAAGATTGTACAGGTGACAGTTCTCAGAGGAAAATTAGCAGGAAATCCCTTCTTTCTGCTATTAAAATCTCAGGCTGTTGCCATGAGACACTCAAGCCACGAGAAAAGTACTTCAGCACCAGCATCCAACTGAGCACCTGTTTGATCCACTTCAGTGGAAAGCCATCACTTTGCCAGCAGAATTCCTCCTCTGGGTTACACACAACATATTTTTTTCTATCTGGGAGTGCCACTGGATTTTTTTACCTAGCATTTAATATTAAATTGTGGAAGTATTTTAAATTAAAAGGGAATGAAAAGATGGACCCACGAGATGGGACAGGAGGAAGCTGGGCAGCCCTTTAAAGAGGGAGATGCTAAGCTGTACATCCAGGAGAGCTCCTCTGAGCACAGAGCAGCCACAGAGCACACCTGACCACAACATTTCTAGTTCACCGGTGTCCTTATAAATGGGAAAAGAACAAAACAGTGGCAGGAAAGGAGGCAGAAGTCAACTGTTAAAGTTTCATTCACAACACATGATTCTCTGCAAGAAGCACTGGAGAAGTGCATGGGGTAAGAGTTCTGCAAGTGCCAGGCTCTTCTGCAGCAGAAAAGGTCTAAAAAAAATCAAAATTCTAGCAAGCAAAATAAATCCATCCTTTAGGGCTTGTAAATACTCCGATGAATCTCAGTTACTTTGGGACAAAAACAAACACAGGGCAAACTTTCCCAAGTATGGTTGCATGACAAAATTCCCATTTGTCTGCTCCTGTTTGTCGGAGAAGACAAGGTTACAAGCTGCCCAGCTCAAGAAGGAAAGGAGGATCTACACTTCCCTGTCATATTTTCCTACTGACAAAGGATTTAAGACAGAGAATTTGGGTAAATGGAAGGATAAGACTGGAGTACGGATGAAGTTTCACATCTAAGATACTTCATTTGCTAAAATAGAAGCACTTTTGTTGTACATGGATCTCCTTGCTAAACCTCTTTGTCTTCAAACTCCCTTCCTCCATGGCAGAACTGAGCAAGCTCCATGTGTCAGAGCTTCGAGTTAAAAGCTCTGTGATGAGTTAGTTTTAATGGATCCATTTCCAGTCCGTGGGGTTGCTGTCATGAGGAGCTCAGGTGGCTTTTTGTTGAGATCAAAATCAATGAGCCATTTGTCCCAGCTCCACCTGTCCTGAGGCAGCACTGGCTCCACTGTGCCATTTCTAATGAAAATTGAACCTCCTAAAGAAGCCAGGCCAAAATCACAAGAGAGTAGTCACAAAAATTAATTTCAGCAGTTTACTGGGTATTCATCTAACAGTTACCACCTTCCCAAAGTCCAGGCAACAGTTAACAAGGCTCTTTGCTCTGTAAACGGCCTTTCAATTGGTAGTGTTTCATACCCATGCAGAAAAACAAAAAGCCACTTCCACTGTAGAAACATGAGCTGCAGCTATGCAGTAAGTTGTGCTCAGTAGCTGACCTGCTGCTTTAGTTTTGGGGCAGGAGATACTGCCATAAAATTTCACAAGGAAACTATCAAGTATCTAAACTATGCAGCATTATGTTATTTTCTACCTCCAGTATTGCCAGCACATAGCTTAAGGAAGACAGGTATTTACCAGCCACCATAGATGAAAAAATTAAAATGAAAAATGGCTTTTAAGGAAATCGGAGTGATGGCCACCAGTCATTTTCCAGCTTTGCAGGATTTTGGTTCACAGTCAATCTAAACAAGCCTGCATATGTCTAGCAAGAAGGAAATCACAGAAACATTTCATAGATTGTAGCAGTTTGTTTGGGGGGGGGGGGGTTCCCCAGGGAGTCCCCGGAGGGCCCCCTGGGCTGTGAGTTCGCTGGCAGCAGCAGGCACGCAAGGAGACTCCACACGGCTTCTGAGGGTGCTGATTAGATGAGGGTTTATTGGGGGCCCCCGCCCCGGGTGTAACATGGTTTCAGAGGGAGAAGGGGGAAAGGCAAAAGGAAGGGGGAGAGAGGGCGAGCCTAGGGGAGAGATGGGCCATGAGAGAATCTGGTCTTCCTCGCACAGCTTAAGAGGGAAATTCAAAGTGGGCACGAAATAAGATTTGGGCCAATGGGATTGCAGATTCATGGGACTTCAGGGGAGGAACACAGGTTGGAATAAATCATACATTTTTGAGGGGTACATTTTCAAGATAGAGCATACCATTTGAATGAAATGCAACACCACAATAGATTAATATGATAGATGATAGATAGATAGATAGATAGATAGATAGATAGATAGATAGATAGATAGATTGACAAGGAAAATAGAGATATATGAATGCACTTGCCTGTATCACTTTGTATAGAAAGGGATGGGGAAGTGAGAGGTTATTCTTTTCCACACATGGGAAACTGTCTTTTTCCCAGAAAAATCAGCTTCCTTCTTCAGTGACCACCAGGGTATCTGAAGACCCAACAAGAAGGCCCTGTGATGCCATTGGCCTGTGCATCCAGCAAGTCAAGAAAGTAAGGCCTGCCTCTTAATACTACAGTGGTGTTAAAGAGGTTTATTCTCGGTTTTTGGTACCAAGAGGAACAAACTGAAGCCACTTGCCATAAAATGCCTGCACAAGCACCAGTGCAAATCACAGCCAAAGGAAGGATGAAGCCAAGGTGTCCCACAACCACAGCCCAAGCGGCCAGAGATCCTCCTTCAACCCTGGCTGCATTGAAGCCCCACTGACTGCCAAGAAGAAAAGCACCCTACTGAGAGCAAGCAAACTTAACCCTCTGGCAGGACACAAATTCAGAGGGAAAAAAAATTTAAAATCCCCACACCACCAGACACACTTCCCAGTGAGAAGGGTTGGAACACTCTGCCCCTCAGCACTTGCCCGGCAGGCAGGTTCCCAAAGGTGCTGGGAGCTAAGCTGTGCCCTGCGAGGGAACAGAGCCAGCCTCCCTTCAGTGGGAGAAGGCGCGGCCTCAGCTGTAGCCCCGGGTGCCTGCGGTGGCCCAGGGCACGGCCATGGCTGTCAATGTGTTGGGCTGCAGCACAGGGCAGGCCGGAGCTCAGCAGCCTCAGCAGAGCCCAGGGCCGCGGCCCTTCCCTGCCGGGGCCCGAGCCTGGCCCGGCCCGGCCCGGCCTGAGCAGCCCGGACTGGCCCAGGGGATGGGCTGCGCCCGCCCGCTGTGCCCACAGGCTGGGCCCAAGCCTTTGCAAGAGGCTTTCTCCCAGCTTAGCAAAACCTCGGCCAAGTGTCCCTGTGCTGTGCTGAGAAGAGTAAAAACCCTAACAAATTTAACCCTGCTGCCCAACGCATGAGGGATCCCTGCACACCTTAGGAGAGGCCATCAATACTCCTTTGTGCCTCATGAGGGATCCCTGCACCCCTCAGCAGGGACACCAAAATATCCCTTTGAGCCTCTTCAAGTCCAGGCCCAGATGATGCCACGGAAGTAAATGTGCCCTCAGCCCAGGGACGCTCAGCATGGGCTCCCCCATCCCCTCGGGGCCCCGCCGCTGGGCACAGCAGCCCCTGCCTGGCTCCTGCCTGCCCACACCGTGGGCATCCACGGCTGCTCCTGGGCATGGAGCTCAGTCAGTGCTGGTGCCGGGTGGGCTTTGTTGGTGCTACCAACCGGACATAGCTGTGAAAACTCTAATTCTTTATTTAAACATAAAATGTGGGACAAGCCCTGTCCTGGCAGACAAGGGCTGCCCACCTTCAGTCCTGGCTGGGGAACAGGACCAGGGGGCTCAGGGGCAGAGGGTCTCCTTGAGGAGGGGTGGGTTTTGGGACGGCCGCATGGCGGGGATGCAGCCACGGCAGGGCAGATAGGGGCAGAAGGGAAGAGCTGGGATAAACTGCCAGGTTGTCATTGCCTCTGTTTTTAGGTTTGTCTTCTGAAGATACACGCGAGCACCTGTGAATAGAGGTGGTGGCTGAGGCCCCAGCTGCCAGTGGCACACAGGGAGCCTCCTGCACAGCAGGGCCCATAACTGGCAAGGCTCCCCAGCACGGCTGGAGCTGCTGGCACAGCTGGGCCCAGCTGGACAGCTGCCCCTCAAGGCCCCGGCCAGCAGGGCACGGCTCTGGGCAGGGTCCCTGGCCAGGAGCGGGCCCCAGAGCGCCTCTGCCTTTCAAGGGCAATCTCGGCCCTGCTCTTTCTCCTCCCCACCTCCCTCTGCCTCTGCCCTGTGCCCCTGGGGCTGCTCTTGGCCAGGCAGCCTCAGTGGGAGCCAGCTCTGGCTGCAGCCCCAGCGGGGCCCCCAGGACAAGGCCCAGCAATTGAGAGGCCAATGGAAGCACTGGGCAGCAGCAGAACCCTCAGCAGAGTTATTTGGACTATCATGGACTGGCCACAACTCCACTGCAGCCTCAATAGGAATGTTCTCTCACCACGTTAGACTTTCAAAAGAAGCTGTTGGAGGGGGAGAGCACAAAACACTCACTGTTTTCTGTTCCAAGAATACCAGATTCCAATGCAGCACAATATGAAGACAAGCTCCAAATAAAGCACGCCTGCCAGAAACCCTAGCCAGCAGCCTGTTCCCTGACAGAAACCACTTCCGAGGCCATCCTGGGCATTGGGAACAGGTCTTGTGGCGCCAGCTGCATCTGTGGGAGCGATGGGGAGCGTGAGCCCGTGCTGTGCTGCACTGCTGAGCTGGCAGCACGGTGGATACGGGCAGGACGTTCTCTGTTTCCCCCAGAGCTGGGGCCTGCAGGCACCTTGCCGGCCCTTGGCACAGGCTGTGCCAGCCAACAAAGCCCAGCAGGCTGGGAGGAGAGCCCGGGGGCAGCGCAGCTGCTTGGGCAGTGGCTGCTGCCAGGGACACGGGCCAAAGCCATCCCTGAGCAGCCACTGCCACCCCTGGCCCTCCCTGCCCCGTGACAGCTCCCCCAGCCCCAGGGGACAGGCTCAGGCCCTGTCAGGACCCAGCGCAGCCCCTGCCCAGTCACGAGCCAGGGCTGGCTCTGGCCCTGGGCTGGCGGCAGGGCTCCCGCTCGGGGCTGCTCCTGTGCCTTGGGCCTCTGGGCACTCAGGGCCAGCTCCGCAGCAGCTGCAGCGCCAGGGACATTGCTGCACCAGTCCCGTTTCCCTGGGGCTCTGAACGAGCTCCAGAGGCCTGGAAGCCGAGGCGCCTCCAGCTTTGGCTGCTGCCGGGCCGCACAAGGGCAGGCCCTGGGGGAAGAGCTGCTGCCACACAGCCCCGGCCAGGGCTGAGCCCGGCACAGCAATTACCTGCTGTGCCTGTGCCCGTGTCTGGCATCGCCTTCCTTCCTGCAGCCAGCGCTGCCAGTGAGCCACTGCTTCTCCCTGAGTGTTCCTCCTCCTGAACAGCCTTTTGGTCCATCACTTGAAAAAGGAAAAAAGGGACAACTGGATCAAATGGAAACATTCCCCACTGGGGAAGTGGCATCTTCATCAGGAAATGCTTGTCAAAGTCACAGATAAAGACCCGGAAAAAGCCCAGGTAATTTGGGCTAGGCCAGTGCACTCCCATGAGCAAACAGCTACACCGCCTGTTCTTCTCAGAGACTGGGAAATGGCAGGGGATCCCAGGCCCACAGTACAGTTGGGGCACCCTATCAGCTAATGCCAAATTCCATCCTGCAGAGGCTGGGGAGGAATTGCAGCCAGGCCAGAATGGGAAACAGCCCTGCAGGGTGTGAAAGCAGCAGCGGGGCAGCGAGGCTGCCATGGATCCCTTCCTGCTGCGCCGGGCATGGCGTGTCCAGATGTGCAGCCAAAGCCCCCGGCTGCTGAGTCCCAGGGGAAGCATGAGGGAAATGCACCCACCTTGTCCTCTGGGTGCTTCCTTCTGTGTTTGTGTCAGGAATTCATCTGCCTCATGAGACATTTTGGCTGCAGTATCTTGGGTCTTCCCTTTTGGAGGACCTTAAGAGAAAGTAGTTCCATTTCCCAGGAATAGGTCCCGCAAAAGCAGGGCTCAGCCTGTGGGGTCAGCAGGGACCCACTACTCACCCCTGCCATGGGAGCTGGGTTGGGGCCAAGCATCCAGCCCTGGAGCTGGAGAAGTCCTCCCTGCAGACACACCTGTAACTCAACAGCCACAGAAGCTTCTGCCATCTCTGCTGATCTGCACGGGCACCACTGAGCCGCAGCAGCGGTGAGGGGATCGTGCAGGGCGCGGGCACACACGTGCATGGTTCTGTGCTGGCACCTGCAGCGCTGCCTCCCTGGCCCAGCTTTGGGCTCTGAGCTGGCAGCTCTCCCAGGGGAAAGGCCTTGACCTACCCTCAGCATCTCCCAGAGCCTCAGTCCTGGATGTGGGGCCTTCACCGGCAGGTTCAGCTGCAAAGAAAGGCAGGACAGAAGAGCTCCTGTGGCACTGCAGGAGATCCTCAGGCTGCCCACAAGGCTCAGCCCCGGGGCACAGCCCTGGGCCCAGCCCCTTCCCTCTCTGCTCTTCTCTTTGACTGCACAGAGCACACGGAAGGACACACTGGCACAGCACACGGGAGGAGGACTGAAAGATCAATGCTCCTTCCTCCCACTGACAGCGATCCTGTGGGATCCCTCAGGGATCCAGAAGGGAGAAGGGAAAGATTCTCAGAATCCTTCAGCCTTTACATAATGTTAAGGGAAATGGTTTATAAATGAGCTTTTGTTGCATTGATCCTCATTATTCACTCAGGAAGGGCAGAATGAAAACTTGCCTCCAGCATCCTCCAGGAACTTCAAACCATCCTTCATCAGGACTTCCTGAAAACCCATGTCACGATTCCAGTCTAAAAGGGAGCAGAGATCAGAACCATATCTGTGGCATGCTGGGATGCCCGAATGCTACAGGGAAAAGGGCACTGCAAGGGGGTCGTGTAAGGCTATGGGACCCAGATGGGAATGGACATGGCCAAAGCTGCACAGGGGCCTGGGGAGCTTTGGGCTGGCTCCTGATCACTCTCCACACTCTTTCCCTGCCCTCAGCAACACCCCTGGGAGGGGTGGCTGGAGTAGCCCAGGGCCCTGGGGCTCTCTCCCTCAAACTCACAGAATACCCTCCTTAAAGCCCTGGGGTAACTGCAGCAGGCAGTGCCACAGCTGTCCCTCCCTCCTACACTCCCTCCTGCCCTCCTTCTGCTGGGACAGCTCCCACATCCCAAGGGCAAACAGCCAGGCCCTCTCAGGACACACTGGAGCCTTGCTCTCCGCCTCTGTCCTTTCCCCATCGTGGGCACCCCGTGCGGTCGCTGCCAGGTTTCAGGACATGTCTCCCATGGAGGGACCCCAGCAGGACTGCTCAGTGCCCTGAGCCTGCTCGGGATAATTCCCCTGGGCTGTGCCGCTCTAGTCCGGGCTGTGCCGCTCTAGTCCAGGCTGTGCCCGCACTGCCAAGCAGCAGAGAGGGCAGCTCAAGCCTCAGCAGGGCTCAGGCCCAGAGGCACAGCAATTACCTCCTGTGCCTGTGCCTGGCATGGCCTCCCTTCCTGCAGCAGAGGCTGGCACGGAACCACTGCTTCCTCCGGGAAATGCTTCCATCTGCACAGGCTCTCCTTTGATTTCTGGAGAATGCAAAAGAGACAGATGGATGAGATGGAAACATTCCTGACTGGGAATGGGGAAGGAGACAATTTCAGGAGGCATCAATTGTGAAAGGAATGCATAAGGATCAGAAAACACCCAGGATTTTGCGACAACCCAAGGCTGCTTCCTTCCCCAAACAGCCCCAACATCTGATCTGCCTGGACACCAGGAAATTGCAGGGGATCTGAGGGTGGGCATGGACTGTGGTGCAACTGGGGCTGCCAGTCAGCTGATGCCAAATGCCTTCCTGCAGAGGCTGGGCAGAAGCTGCAGCCCGCCCAGGCTGGCAAACAGCCCTGCAGGGCGTGAAAGCAGCAGCGGGGCAGCGAGGCTGCCAGGGATCCCTTCCTGCTGTGCCAGGCACGGTTGTCCAGATGTGCAGCCAAAGCCCCTGGCTGCTGAGACCCAGGGGAAGAATGAGGGAAATGCACCCACCTTGCCTTCTCTGCAGACGTTCCTTCAGCATTTGCCACATGATTTCTAATGGGTCCAGGAATTTCTTGTCTGCCATGTCTTTGATCTCTCCTGTCAGAGGACCTTAAGAGAAAGTAGTTCCATTTCCCAGGAATGGATCCCACAAAATCAGGGCTCAGCCTTTGGGGTCAGCAGGGACACACTACTCACCCCTGCCATGGGAGCTGGCCTTTTGTGCAGCATCCAAGGTAGGAGTTGGTGAGGTCGTCCCTGCAGACACGGCTGTAAAACAACAGCCACAGAAGCTTCTGTCACCTGGTTCTTACCAGTCAGTCAAACATTACGCCTTGGTGGGACAGTGAGAACATACCTGCAGAATGCCCAGAGGGCTTCACAACTTCAGAGCGCCAGGCTAATGGAGGAACCGTCCCAGCATCCCAGTCTGGAAGCAAACCAAGATGAGAACTGTTTCCATTGTGTGCCAGGGCTGGCTCTGGCCCTGGCTGGCAGCAGGGCTCCCGCTCGGGGCTGCTCCTGTGCCTTGGGACTCTGGGCACTCAGGGCCAGCTCCGCAGCAGCTGCAGCACCAGGGACGTTGCTGCACCAGTCCCGTTTCCCCGGGGCTCTGAACCAGCTCCAGAGGCCTGGAAGCCGAGGCGCCTCCAGCTTTGGCTGCTGCCGGGCTGGGCAAGGGCAGGCCCTGGGGGAAGAGCTGCTGCCACACAGCCCCGGCCAGGGCTGAGCCCGGCACAGCAATTACCTGCTGTGCCTGTGCCCGTGTCTGGCTTTGCCTTCCTTCCTGCAGCTGGGGCTCGCATTGAAGATGGAGTGCTTCCTTCAGGAATTGCCACCTTCCACTGAAGCTCTATGTCCATCTCTTGACAAAGGAAGGGAGACAGCTACATCAGATGGAGCTGTTCCCCACTTGGGTGGTGGCATCAGAGGTAATATTTGTGAAATTTATGGAGCAGGAAAATGGCCAGATTCCAGTGGCATGATGTGAGCACTTCCACCTCCAAACAGCCACCCTTTTCCTAATCTGCAGGGCTGGATATAGTGGGGGATCTCAGGGTGTGTTACAGTTTGGGCATGGCCTGTCAGCTGATGCCAAATAACTTCCTACAGAGGCTGGGCACAAGCTGCAGCCAGGCCAGGCTGGGAAACAGCCCTGCAGGGCGTGAAAGCAGCAGCGGGGCAGCGAGGCTGCCATGGATCCCTTCCCACTGTGCCAGGCACGGCGTGTCCAGATGTGCAGCCAAAGCCCCCGGCTGCTGACTCCCAGGGGAAGCATGAGGGAAATGCACCCACCTTCTCTTGTCTGCAGGGGTTCCTTCAGCTCTTGCCTCATCTGTTTGGATGGTTCCAGGGATATCTTATCTGTTGTATCTTGGATTTTCCCTGTTGGAGTACCTTAGAGAAAAATAGTTCCATTTCCCAGGAATGGATCCCAGAAAAGCAGGGCTCAGCCTGTGGGGTCAGCAGGGACACACTACTCACCCCTGAGATGGGAGCTGGGCTTGAGTGCAGCATCCAAGGTAGCAGCTGGAGAAGCTGGAGAAGTCTTCCCTGTAGACACATCTGTAACACAACAGCCACAGAAGCTTCTGTCACCTGGTGCCTGCCCGCTTGTCTACAATTCTTCCTTGGTGGCACACTGAGAACATACCTGCAGGAGGCTCCAAGGGCTTCAAAACTTTATTCATCCAAGCTGATGGAGAAGCCTTCCCAGCACCCTCATCTACAATGCAGCACAGATGAGAACATTTTCCAGTGTGTGCTGGGATCTCTTTCTGCCACAGGGAACTGGGCACTGCCAGGGAGTCGGGTAAGGCCATGGGAGCCAGATGTGAATAGACATGGCCAAAGCTGCACAGGGGCCTGGGGAGCTCTGGGCTGGCTCCTGGTCACTCTCCACACTCTTTCCCTGCCCTCAGCAACATCCCTGGGAGGGGTGGCTGCAGCACTGCAGGGACCTGGGACTCTCCCCCTCACACACAGAAGAAATCCTCCCTAAAGCATGGGGGAAAACTGCAGCAGGCAGTGCCACAGCTATCCATCCTGCCCTCCCTCTGTCCCTCCTGCCCTCCTTCTGTGGGGAAACCCCCCAGATCCCAAGGGCAAACAGCCAGGCCCTCTCAGGACACACTGGAGCCTTGCTCTCCCCCTCTGTCCTTTCCCCACCGTGGGCACCCCGTGCAGTCACTCCCAGGTTTCAGGACATGTCTCCCATGGAGGGACCCCAGCAGGACTGCTCAGTGCCCTGCGCCTGCTCGGGATAATTCCCCTGGGCTGTGCCGCTCTAGTCCAGGCTGTGCCCGCACTGCCAAACAGCAGAGAGGGCAGCTCAAGCCTCAGCAGGGCTCAGGCCCAGAGGCACAGCAATTACCTCCTCTGCCTGTGCCTGGCATGGCCTCCCTTCCTGGAGCTGAGGCTGGCATGCAACCACTGCTTCCTCCGGGAAATGCTTCTTTCTCCGCAGGCTCTCCTTTCATTTCTGGAGAATGGAAAAGAGACAGCTGGATCAGATGAAAACATTCCTGACTGGGAATGGGGAAGGGGACAATTTCAGGAGGCATCACTTGTGAAAGGAATGCATAAGGATCAGAAAACACCCAGGATTTTGGGACAACCCAAGGCTGCTTCCTTCCCCAAACAGCCCCAACATCTGATCTGCCTGGACACCAGGAAATTGCAGGGCATCTGAGGGTGGGCATGGCCTGTGGTGCAATTGGGGCTGTCTGTCAGCTGATGCCAAATGCCTTCCGGCAGAGGCTGGGCAGAAGCTGAAGCCAGGCCAGGCTGGGAAACAGCCCTGCAGCGCGTGAAAGCAGCAGCGGGGCAGCGAGTCTGCCATGGATCCCTTCCTGCAGTGCCGGCACGACGTGTCCAGATGTGCAGCCAAAGCCCCCGGCTGCTGAGTCCCAGGAGCAGCATGAGGGAAATGCACCCACCTTGTCTTCTGTGCAGACATTCCTTCAGCATTTGCCACATGATTTCTAATGGGTCCTGGAATTTCCTGCCTGCCATGTCTTTGGTCTCTCCTATCAGAGGACCTTAAGAGAAAGTAGTTCCATTTCCCAGGAATGGACCCCACAAAAGCAGGGCTCAGCCTGAGGGGTCAGCAGGGACACACTACTCACCCCTGCCATGGGAGCTGGCCTTTTGTGCAGCATCCAAGGTAGGAGTTGGTGAGGTCGTCCCTGCAGACACGCCTGTAACACAACAGCCACAGAAGCTTCTGTCACCTGGTTCTTACCAGTCAGTCAAACATTACGCCTTGGTGGGACAGTGAGAACATACCTGCAGAATGCTCAGAGGGCTTCACAACTTCAGAGCGCCAGGCTAATGGAGAATCCTTCCCAGCATCCCAGTCTGGAAGCAAACCAAGATGAGAACTGTTTCCATTGTGTGCCAGGGCTGGCTCTGGCCCTGGGCTGGCGGCAGGGCTCCTGCTCGGGGCTGCTCCTGGCCTTGGGCCTCTGGGCACTCAGGGCCAGCTCCGCAGCAGCTGCAGCGCCAGGGACGTTGCTGCACCAGTCCCGTTTCCCCAGGGCTCTGAACCAGCTCCAGAGGCCTGGAAGCCGAGGCGCCTCCAGCTTTGGCTGCTGCCGGGCCGGGCAAGGGCAGGCCCTGGGGGAAGAGCTGCTGCCACACAGCCCCGGCCAGGCCTGAGCCCGGCACAGCAATTACCTGCTGTGCCTGTGCCCGTGTCTGGCTTTGCCTTCCTTCCTGCAGCAGGGGCTCGCACCGAAGATGGAGTGCTTCCTTCAAGAAATGCCACCTTCCACTGAAGCACTATGTCCATCTCTTGACAAAGGAAGGGAGACAGCTGCATCAGATGGGGCTGTTCCCCACTTGGGCGGTGGCATCAGAGGTAATATTTGTGAAATTTATGGAGCAGGAAAATGGCCAGGTTACAGTGGCATGATGAGAGCACTTCCACCTCCAAACAGCCACCCTTTTCCTAATCTGCAGGGCTGGATATAGTGGGGGATCTCAGGGTGTGTTACAGTTTGGGCATGGCCTGTCAGCTGATGCCAAATAACTTCCTACAGAGGCTGGGCACAAGCTGCAGCCAGGCCAGGCTGGGAAACAGCCCTGCAGGGCGTGAAAGCAGCAGCGGGTCAGCAAGGCTGCCATGGATCCCTTCCCGCTGTGCCGGGCATGGCGTGTCCAGATGTGCAGCCAAAGCCCCCGGCTGCTGAGTCCCAGGGGAAGCATGAGGGAAATGCACCCACCTTCTCTTGTCTGCAGGGGTTCCTTCAGCTCTTGCCTCATCTGTTTGGATGGTTCCAGGGATATCTTATCTGTTGTATCTTGGATTTTCCCTGTTGGAGTACCTTAGAGAAATATATTTCCATTTCTCAGGAATGGATCCCAGAAAAGCAGGGTTCAGCCTGTGGGGTCAGCAGGGACACACTACTCACCCCTGAGATGGGAGCTGGGCTTGAGTGCAGCATCCAAGGTAGCAGCTGGAGAAGCTGGAGAAGTCTTCCCTGTAGACACATCTGTAACACAACAGCCACAGAAGCTTCTGTCACCTGGTGCCTGCCCGCTTGTCTACAATTCTTCCTTGGTGGCACACTGAGAACATACCTGCAGGAGGCTCCAAGGGCTTCAAAACTTTATTCATCCAAGCTGATGGAGAAGCCTTCCCAGCACCCTCATCTACAATGCAGCACAGATGAGAACATTTTCCAGTGTGTGCTGGGATCTCTTTCTGCCACAGGGAACTGGGCACTGCCAGGGAGTCGGGTAAGGCCATGGCAGCCAGATGTGAATAGACATGGCCAAAGCTGCCCAGGGGCCTGGGGAGCTCTGGGCTGGCTCCTGGTCACTCTCCACACTCTTTCCCTGCCCTCAGCAACATCCCTGGGAGGGGTGGCTGCAGCAGTGCAGGGACCTGGAACTCTCCCCCTCACACACAGAAGAAATCCTCCCTAAAGCATGGGGGAAAACTGCAGCAGGCAGTGCCACAGCTATCCATCCTGCCCTCCCTCTGTCCCTCCTGCCCTCCTTCTGTGGGGAAACCCCCCAGATCCCAAGGGCAAACAGCCAGGCCCTCTCAGGACACACTGGAGCCTTGCTCTCCCCCTCTGTCCTTTCCCCACCGTGGGCACCCCGTGCAGTCACTCCCAGGTTTCAGGACATGTCTCCCATGGAGGGACCCCAGCTGGACTGCTCAGTGCCCTGAGCCTGCTCGGGATAATTCCCCTGGGCTGTGCTGCTCTAGTCCAGGCTGTGCCCGCACTGCCAAGCAGCAGAGAGGGCAGCTCAAGCCTCAGCAGGGCTCAGGCCCAGAGGCACAGCAATTACCTCCTGTGCCTGTGCCTGGCATGGCCTCCCTTCCTGGAGCTGAGGCTGGCATGCAACCACTGCTTCCTCCGGGAAATGCTTCTTTCTCCGCAGGCTCTCCTTTCATTTCTGGAGAATGAAAAAGAGACAGCTGGATCAGATGGAAACATTCCTCACTGGGAATGGGCCATGGATGCCATCCCGCTGTGCCGGGAACCATGCGTTCAGATGTGCAGCCAAAGCCCCCGGCTGCTGAGTCCCAGGGGAAGCATGAGGCAAATGCACCCACCTTGTCCTCCCTGCAGCATTTTCTTCAGCACTTGCCTCGTCTGTTTGGATGGTTCCAGGGATATCTTCTCTGTTGTGTCTTGCATCTTCCTCTTGGGATTAACTTAGAGAAAAATATTTCCATTTCCCAGGAATGCATCCCAGAAAAGCAGGGTTCAGCCTGTGGGGTCAGCAGGGACACACTACTCACCCCTGCCATGGGGGCTGGCCTTGTTGGCAATAACCACCAATGTACGTATGAATCTCCTCCCTGCAGACACACCTGTAACTCAACAGCCACAGAATCTTCTGCCATCTCTGCTGATCTGCACGGGCACCACTGAGCCGCAGCAGCGGTGAGGGGATCGTGCAGAGCGAGGGCACACACGTGCATGGTTCTGTGCTGGCACCTGCAGCGCTGCCTCCCTGGCCCAGCTTTGGGCTCTGAGCTGGCAGCTATCCCAGGGGAAAGGCCTTGACCTACCCTCAGCATCTCCCAGAGCCTCAGTCCTGGATGTGGGGCCTTCACCGGCAGGTTCAGCTGCAAAGAAAGGCAGGACAGAAGAGCTCCTGTGGCACTGCAGGAGATCCTCAGGCTGCCCACAAGGCTCAGCCCCGGGGCACAGCCCTGGGCCCAGCCCGGCCCCTTCCCTCTCTGCTCTTCTCTTTGACTGCACAGAGCACATGGTAGGACACACTGGCATTGCACACGGGAGGAAGACTGAAAGCTAAATGCTCCTTCCTCCCAATGACAGCGATCCTGTGGGATCCCTCAGGGCTCCAGAAGGGAGCAGGGCAAGATTTTCAGAATCCTTCAGCCCTTACATAATGTTAAGGGAAATGGCTTATGAGTGAGCTCTTGTCGCATTGATCCTGATTTTCTGTCAAGAAAGGCACACGGAGGAATAGCCTCCAGCATCCTCCAAGAATTTCAAGCCATTTTCCAGCAGGGCTTCCAAAAAATCAAAGTCATGATTCCAGTCTAGAAGGGAGCAGAGAACAGAACGATATCAGTGGCATTCTGGGATCCCCTTCTGCCACAGAGAACTGGGCACTGCAAGGGAGTCGGCTAAGGCCGTGGGAGCCAGATGGGAATAGACATGGCCAAAGCTGCCCAGGGGCCTGGGGAGCTCTGGGCTGGCTCCTGGTCACTCCCCACACTCTGTCCCTGCCCTCAGCAACACCCTTGAGAGGGGTGGCTGGAGCAGCGCAGGGCCCTGGGACTCTCTCCCTCACACACAGAGGAAATCCTCCCTAAAGCACGGGGGCAAACTGCAGCAGGCAGTGCCACAGCTATCCCTCCCTCCCTTCCTTCTCCCCTCCTGCCCTCCTTCTGATGGGACACCTCCCCCAGATCCCAAGGGCAAACAGCCAGGCCCTCTCAGGACACACTGGAGCCTTGCTCTCCCCCTCTGTCCTTTCCCCACCGTGGGCACCCCGTGCAGTCACTCCCAGGTTTCAGGACATGTCTCCCATGGAGAGACTCCAGCAGGACTGCTCAGTACCCGAGTGCCCTGAGCCTGCTCGGGATAATTCCCCTGGGCTGTGCCGCTCTAGTCCAGGCTGTGCCCGCACTGCCAAGCAGCAGAGAGGGCAGCTGAAGCCTCAGCAGGGCTCAGGCCCAGAGGCACAGCAATTACCTCCTGGGCCTGTGCCTGGCCTGGCCTCCCTTCCTGCAGCAGAGGCTGGCACGGAACCACTGCTTCCTCCGGCAAATGCTTCCATCTGCACAGGCTCTCCTTTCATTTCTGGAGAATGGAAAAGAAACACATGGATCGGATGGAAACATTCCTGACTGGGAATGGGGAAGGGGACAATTTCAGGAGGCATCACTTGTGAAAGGAATGCATAAGGATCAGAAAACACCCAGGATTTTGGGACAACCCAAGGCTGCTTCCTTCCCCAAACAGCCCCAACATCTGATCTGCCTGGACAGAAGGAATTTGCAGGGCATCTGAGGGTGGGCATGGACTGTGGTACAATTGGGGCTGTCTGCCAGCTGATGCCAAATGCCTTCCTGCAGAGGCTGGGCAGAAGCTGCAGCCAGGCCAGGCTGGCAAACAGCCCTGCAGGGCGTGAAAGCAGCAGCGGGGCAGCGAGGCTGCCATGGATCCCTTCCTGCTGTGCCGGGCACGGCGTGTCCAGATGTGCAGCCAAAGCCCCTGGCTGCTGAGTCCCAGGGGAAGCACGAGGGAAATGGACAAATACACCCACCTTGTCTTCTCTGCAGACATTCCTTCAGCATTTGCCACATGATTTCTAATGGGTCCTGGAATTTCTTGTCTGCCATGTCTTTGGTCTCTCCTGTCGTAGGACCTTAAGAGAAAGTAGTTCCATTTCCCAGGAATGGATCCCAAGAAAGCAGGGCTCAGCCAGAGGGGTCAGCAGGGACACACTGCTCACCACTGCTATGGGAGCTGGGCTTCTGTGCAGCAACCAAGGTAGGAGTTGGTGAAATCGTCCCTGCAGACACCTGTTCACAGGAAATTACAGTGTTAGCTTTGTGTCCAGACCCTCCATGCTTTTTACCCAAAGGACTGACCACAGCACAAGCTTTCCTCCTACCAGAGTCCCAGAACAGCACAGCTGCCATGGCCTGGACCAGGCTCATCAGCCGCGGGCGGCCTCAGCTCACCTGTGTGCTGCAGCCCCTCGGGCAGCCATCACCCTCAGTGGCCTGACAGATCCCGGAGCAGACGGCATCTGACACCGGAATGGCCACAGGACTGGGCCACGGTACCTGCGCTGGCTCAGCTGGCAGCTATTGGTGGTCACTGTGAGAGCTTTCGAAGCTCCCACTCAGGCACATTTGAGGTGCCTGAAGGTCGTGTTGCCACCACAAGACCATTCGTTGTAGGAGCTGATATTGTTCTTTGGGGCCGGGACATTTTGTCGCAATGGGGTCTCAGGTTAGAAACTGGATTTTAACAAAAGCTGTTGATGGACATAACACTTTAAAACTGACATGGACATCTAATACACCCGTCTGGGTCAGCCAGTGGCCCTTACCCAAAGAGAAACTTGCTGCTTTAGAGCAGTTGGTACAGGAACAGTTAAACAAAGGTCACTTAACTCCAACTACTAGTCCCTGGAACACCCCAGGTTTTGTAATCAAAAAGCCAAACAGTGGGAAGTGGAGGTTGTTGCAGGATCTCAGAAAAGTTAATGAAGTGATTCAAGAAATGGGTTCTTTACAACCAGGTTTACCCTCTCCTGTTATGATTCCAAAAGATTGGAAATTAAGTGTTATTGATTTAAAAGACTGTTTTTTCAATATTCCCTTGCATCCAGATGATGCACCAAGATTTGCATTTTCCATCCCATTCATAAATCAGCAAGCACCCTTGAAAAGATATTATTGGCTTTCTCTACCAGAAGGAATGAGAAATTCCCCGAGTATATGCCAGTGGTATGTTGCAAAAATACTTTCCTCAGTTCGTGCACAATATCCAAATTCTCTCATATTACATTACATGGAAGATATTTTAGTAGCAGCCAAGGACCAAACATCAATGCAAGAGACAACAGATCAGGTCATCTCAGCAGTGGAGAAAGCAGGACTCACTGTAGCGAAAGAAAAAATACAGACACTTCCTCCCTGGAAATATTTAGGATACAGGATGACAGAACAAACGGTAACCCCGCAGCCACTCCAGGTAAGGACAAATCCAAAGACATTGAATGAAGTGCAGCAGCTCGTGGGGACTCTGAACTGGCTTCGTCCACTACTAGGCCTTTCAAATCAGGACTTGGCTCCTCTGGCAGATTTGTTGAGAGGAGACACAGCCTTAAACTCACCGTGAGAATTCAACAAAGAAGCTCAAAATGCTTTAAGACAAAGTGATGAGAGCCATCCAGATGTGCCAGGCTCATCGGTATAATCCTAACCTGTCTTTTTTGTTTGCAGTTTTAGGAGACAGTCCACAGCTTCATGGTTTGATATTCCAGTGGGATCTAGAGAAGAAGGACCATCTGATAATCTTAGAGTGGGTTTTCCTGTCTCGTCAATTGGGTAAAACTATAACAACTTGCCCTGAAATTATTTCACAATTGATTATCAAGGCTAGATCTCGAATGCTTTCACTTGCAGGAAAAGATTTTGCAGAAATCTTTCTGCCTGTCACATCCATCTATTTAGAATGGTTAATTCAAAATTCAGAAGTCATGCAATTTGCTTTGGAAAATTTTGCAGGAAAAATTTCAGTCAATTGTCCCAAACATGAGCTATTAAGTTCATCTTTAAAATTAATTCATAAGCCTTTAAGAAGTAATGCACTCCTCGAGGCAATCACGTTTTTTACAGACGGTTCTGGGAAGTCTAAAAGGTCTGTGATTGCTTGGCAAAATTCAGAGACAAAAAAATGGGAATCAGATATTGAGGAAGTAGATGGTTCTGCACAGATTACAGAGTTAGCAGCAGTTGTACGGGTCTTTTCAAAATTCACATTTCCTTTTAATTTAGTAACGGATTCAATTTACGTTGCAGGTGTGGTGGAAAGAGCAGAAGGATGTCTGCTGAAAGAAGTTTCTGATGATCAGTTATACGGTTTGCTTAAAAAGTTAATCCTACTTCTTTCCATTCGACAAGAACTTTACTTTGTAATGCACATTCGCTCACGTTCTTCTCTTCCAGATTTTTTAGCAGAAGGCAATGCCATGGCTGATTTGTTAGCCGTGCCAATCCAGCACACACTTTTTAATGTTATTGAACTCTTCCCCTGTTGTTGTTGATTTAAGCTTCCACTCACCTTCCCTTCTTTTGGGTACCACTGTGCTTTTTCTTGATGTAATCCATTTAAAAATGTCTAGGGGACCTAAACTGATACTGTCCCATGGCCAAATTTCACTTAAGTGTGTCCCCCTGCACCCTCAACAATGAATCAAATTAAATTCTTTTGTACCATATTGATAAAAAAGATTCTTTCTGTATATTTGTCCCTCTCTATCCCTTTGTCTTTTCAACTGCACTTCTTTCTCTTTGAATGTATCACTTTCCTTGTGGTTTCACTTCCTTGTTCAAAGCATACCCATCTTTCTTTCACAGGGCACTCTCCTGACATCCTCTGGCTTGGGTTTGCAATATTTTTAGCCAGCCCATATAGTTTATTTTCTTCTTTACAGGTTGTTAACTGGGAGTGATCGATGCATTTGGGATTCATGTCTGTGTGTACTCTGATGAGTACACGTACTGTATCTCCTCTATACAAGGGACAGTAACACTTCTCACAAGTGTTTCCTCCACTTCCTCCAAAGTGGGTGAGTAGTAGCATTGCTACGAGTGGGAGTCTGGTACGGGCTGGCCTCCTCACCTCTCGAACCACAGGGGTTTTCTCGGTGCCCAGAGAGTATTTCCTGGAGGTAGTTCCCAATCCAGTCTTGCCTCCCACTTCTGGTTTTCCCTTCTTCTGGAGACATTCTGCCATGACCTTTATTGTACCGACTCCCTTTCTTCAATTTGGTCCCAATTAGGGTTGCAAGGAGAGTGCTCTATGGAACAGTACCAGAAACTGAGATCTTATTTTGATTGTCATTCTTAGCTGAACAAAACTTGACCTTGTACTATAACAAACATTAACAAGCTTTAAGGATTTAAGGATAACAATGTAGATGCTTCCCGTGGGGGGTTGTGTTCAGGGTTGCGCTTCTTTTGCTGTTTTCCTCAGGACCAATTTCAAGTCTTTATTTTCTCTGCTGCCTATAGTCCATTTGCTTGCCTCATTTGGGGGTTGTACTGGACCCTTCACTGGACTTGCATGTGTCCACCCCCGCTCCTTTGTTCTTCCTGCGGTGTTTGTTGTAAGCAGCACCTGGAAGGGGCCCTCAAAGCGAGCAGTGAGTGGAGAGGTTTTCCATGATTTAATCAATACCCGGTCTCCTGGGTTAATACTACGTATTTTACAGTTCAGTGGGGAAGTTTGGGGAAGGTGTCCCTTTTCCCTTAGTTCTTCCAGGGTTGCTGTTACTGTTTCTAAGTATTTTTGCATTGTCATGCCCCCTTCTAGATGTTCCCTGGTACTGTACAGGGTAAGCAAGAAAGGCAGCCCAAGCAGCATTTCATAAGGAGAGACCCCTAGATCTGTTCTGGCTCTTGTTCTTATTTGTAATAGGGCTAGATGTAAACATTTGACCCAGTTCTATTGGGTTTCTAAGACCAATTTTGTTAAGATATGCTTTAAGGTTTGATTCACCCTCTCGCCCTTCCCAGAACTCTGAGAGTGCCAAGGGGTGTGTAACTCCCACTTTATTCCCAGGGCCCTGATGACTTGTTGCAGAACACTGGATGTAAAGTGGGGCCACAGTCCAAATCAATAAGATTTACTAGCCCATATCTCAGAAGAATTTCTTCCAAGAGAACTTTTGTCACAGTTTGAGTTTCTTGTGGGGAACACTTCAACCCAGTGGGTTAGGTGGTTAAGTATGACCAATAGGTGTTTATACCCTGGGGCTGGAGTTAATTCAGTAAAATCAACCTGAATACTCTGGAAAGGTCTTATGGCTAATTTCCTCCCTCCTGGAGTTGTTTTTCACATTACCTTTTTGTTGACTTTTTGGCAGGTTAGACATTCTCCTGTGATGGATCTGGCCATTTCATATATTCCTGTCCCCATGCAATATTTCAGGAAATGATCATATATTCATTGTGTTCCCCAGTGAGTTAATTGGTATATCTCTTCCATCACTTTCCTGGTTATTATTCAGTTGAATATTTATCATCCATCTGGGGTCCAGCACTTTCCATCCCCTGTTTTTACTGCTCCCATTTGCTCTATTTCTTTTAGCTCCTTGTCCTTGAAAACTGGAACCCCCTCTTCCTTTATTTTCCCCTGGTCTTTTTTTACCCTTAGGACTATGACTGAGTCCAGCATTTCAAAGGCTGCTTTTTTGGCTGCCCGGTCTGCTAATTTGTTTCCTTGGATTTCAGGGGTATCCCCTTTTTAGTAGCCTTTAATATGGACTGTGGCAATTTCTTTTGGTCCTCTGAGGGATTCAAGTGCTTCCCTATCAGACTTTCATGTGCCAGATTTTTCCCCTTTGAGTTAAGGTATGCCCTCTCTGGCCAGATTTTTCCAAAGGTATGAGCTATCCCAAAGGCATATTGAGAATCCATGGAGATTGTCCCTATAGCATCTAATAAATCAAAACCTCTCTTTAGGGCATATACCTCGCAGTTTGTGCAGAGCAATTTGAGGGTAATTTCCCTTTTTCTTTGTTTTCCTCTGCTTCAATAATGGCGTATCCTGATGCCCATTTTCCCATTACTGTTTGGGAGGATCCATCTATATACTGGATCCTTCCATATGGTAAGGGGTCTTCTTCTAGCTCTTCTCTTACATTTGTTTGCATCTCAATTAGCTCTATACAATTATGATCTAAATTTTCCATTTTTGGTTCCCCGGTTAAGAATTGAGCAGGGTTTCAACCTTTTGAGGTGACAGTCTCTAGATTCTTGACATTCATCAGGGTTATTTCATACCTCAGGATTCAGCTGTGTGTTAGCCACTGAGGAGTTTTTGGCTTAACACTGTCCTCAAATAATGGGATGTGTGTACTGTACTGAAATCCTTCCATTTAATGTAGGATTTGGAGTGTCTTCTAATAAGGTAGCTGTGGCTGCCACAGCTTGAATAGAGGCTGGCCACCCTCTTGCAACCACATCCAATAATTTTGACAGATAAGCCACCAGCTTCCTGCTTCCCCCCCAGCCTTGGGTTATCACTCCATATGCTATCCATTCATTAACATTAACAAACAGATCAAATGGTTTTCTTCAATTAGGCAGACTCAAAACTGGGGTTTTCGTCAATCGAGCCTTTAAGTCTTGGAACCGTTCGGTATCCTCCAGAGTCCAGACTACAGGTTCTGTGCTTGTTAATTTTTCATACAAAAATTTTACAGCTTGAGTATACTGATCAATCCATAATATACAAGAGCCCATTAGACCTATTATCTTTCTTAGTAAAAGTTAGTAATTTCTCCACCTTCACTTTGTGGGAAATTGTGGGGGCAAAAAAGTTCCAAGCAAAACAGGGCTCAGCTCAACTACAGCCCTCAGGTTTTGCATAGAGGATCTATTTAAAAAGCAGTGAAACATCATCCCAGCTGTAACTTTCTGTTGTTAAGGGATGCTTCAAAAAAAACATGCAGAGTGTACTTCAAAGTGGTCCTTAGATGAAAAATTACCCCATTTTGGAGCAAGCTTTAGATACTACAACGATGAATTTAATAACCTATCCTTTACTAGTCAAAACAAGAATTTGTTATCAAGATTCCTGCACAATTACCTTGGTTTACAAAATTCAAGATCCTTTATGCTTCCGTGCACCATCACTGACAACATCCAGACAATAAAAACCATGTTCTCAACTCCCCAGTGGCTGGTTTTTCATGTGAACCATAAATAAAGATTATTAAAAGGGAAAAAATCATTGAAGAGGATATATATTTAGAGAAACCTGCAGGAAAATAGGGGCAATATCAATTGTTTTGACTACAAAATCCACTAAATTATACACATTGTATACAAACATGGAGAGAGATAGTAAATAAAAAGAAATTTTAATAAAAAGCACAGCTTATTGTTGGTTCTCTTTTTCCAAAGAAAGGTTCACTTCTTGAAAGCTGTGAGAGACATGTGATTTCTTACCCATTTATAGGGCTAGCTTTGAATTTTTATGTGTTAGACAGTAACTCTTCTGTAACTTTCACACACACGGAAAAAAATATATTTAGTTCCCCAAAACAACGACTTCAAACAAGTTTGCAACCACTCAATACATTCCACACAAAGTGCACACATGGTCAGACTTCCATTTCTCTACAGTTCTGGCCCAGATCAAAAAAAAAAGCAAAACATGCACTGAAATCTGTCAAAGTTTCATCCGAGTTGAAGTACAATTGTGCCGAGTTGCTGTCCGAGTTTTTCTCTACTCCCCCGGGCGGGGGAGGAGGCTGCACCGGCCGAGCTGTGGCACAGCAGCTGACAGCCGGGGGGCACTGCCCAGATGCGCCGGGGGCGTCCGGGCAGCGCCTCAGCAGGAGGCAGCAGTGATCAGCAAGAAGGCGAAGTAGAAAAGAGGGACCCGAATCAGGGCAAAGTCCAGAGTGCTTTAATGTCTCCAGGGAACGCCAGCCGAGTCGGGACCACGAGGCAGGGGTACAGCCGATTAGAAAGGGACGGAACACAGAACATTTCAACCAATGAGAGAGAACTTGGGAGGGAACAAACTCGTGACAAATATGCCGGCTCACCAATAGGGAATGCGACAGGGAGGGACCCTTGTTCCCGATCCAGTCACCCACCGAGGAGGGGAGAACTTTCTGGAAATAGGGAAGGGGACAGTGGCTGATGGACAGGAACTCAGGGAGGGATTGACAGAGGGTAACCAGGGGAACAGGGGTGGAGACAAAAAACTGACACTCTCAAAAGGAGGGGTTGCCAGGGGGGGTGGGGGGGGGGAACCCTAGGACCGAACCGTTATAACTTTAGGGGGAAACGGAAGAAACCAAATGAACCCTGCACCACAACACAATTGCAATAGTCATCAGATATTTAAAGATATTTAAAAGTCATATGCAGTACACAGTTACTTCTTAATTATTTTGTGGAAGATTGCTGATATATTCACTTGATCTTATTTAAGTTAATCCAAATTCCAGTGCACTGATTGTATGCTATAATGTGTATCATTGAAAATATTTCTGAAAAACCTCTGAATTAAAAACAATTTCATCTGGTTTTAAAATGCTTTCACAAAAATGTACACCATGTCCTTGGCTAACAACAACAGTTAAAAGGCATAAAGAAACTGATAACTTTTTTATTATCTATGTGCCCATGAAACAAAAGTGCAGGATATCTGGAACAAGCTGGATACTATCTGAACCTGGGGTTTGGATAAACCCCTCATAGCAAGTGAAGGCACATGAAAACCATGGACCAAAAGACATACCATACTCTGAAATTTTCCAAAATGTTGACGTTGAGAGCTGCATTACAGCCACATACACTGCTTAAAATTCAACAGTCTATGATAAAAAGATGACTTTACACTAAGAAAATTTACTCTTCATGGTAAAACCACAAGTGTTTAATTCCTTAAAATTTACTCTTCATGACAAAACCACAAGTGTTTCATTGACCATATTCTTTGGCTGTGGGTACTTGTCCTTTACCTCTCCTAAAGTTTGTCCCAGCTACCTTCCACAAACTACTACCCCATCATCCCCACCACACAGAGGCAGCCCAGTTGCCCACTGCTAAATAGATATTTATACATAGACAACACGAGGAGAAAGGCCAGTCCACATGCTGTGGTTCTTGTTTCCATGTGAAGTTTAATATGATGATGGTTTCCATTTTTAGAGGGCAATTTTCTGAACTGATAGGCAGATCTGAATCATCTGTAAATAACAGTGTCTTCAGCTTGGCATCAGCTCTCTTCTCTGCAGCACTAACCTTTGTTCTTGCCCTAATGACTTCTCAGCCATAGTTTTCCCCAGACTCTAATAATGCTAAATTTAGATCACAACAGATATTTTTTATTATATTCTCTGGCATCTTTGCACTACAACCATTGCCTTACATTAGCTGCACTTTTTTAGCTCCACTGCTTTTACTCCCATAGCTCTTTTTCCAAGAGTGCTCTAACAACTAATTATGTGAGCTAACAGATAAGAAAAAAGTACTTATTTTTTTCAGACCCTCATGTGAATATAATCATATTGTTAAGTAGATTTTACCTACTTTCATCCACATATTTATTTTGAAAAGTAACTGAAATGGGATAGTTTAGTCTTCATTATCATACAGGATCAAAAACTTAAATACAGCAGATTTTTATTTTAGACTGGAAAATAAAATTTAAAAAAAGGCAAAAAACCCAGCAACAACAACCCAACATGGGAATAAGAAAACACTGGAAATCAAAAATACTCCATAGGCAAATGTAGTGAACCTTAGGAGTTTTTGACACATATTAAATTGTTAAAAAAAATTAAAAAAAGCTTGACCAAAACATTGTTTCCAATTTGTGGAATTAAGTCAGATGCAAAGAGCACTGAAGTCCAAGCTTCTTTTTGACATACTTCAAGGGGCTCTGAATTAGACTGTAAGTAATAACCTGCTTCAACTTTAGTTTCATGTTATTTTGTACATTTAAGCTATTCAACATCCACAATTCTTTGATAATGACAGTTACGCTTTCTTAGGAATGACTGATTTTTAGTCGACATCTGTGTTCCTTCCTAAACCTACCACAGTAAAAGAACTACTTTTCAGCTTGGTCTAACTGGACAATTTTTTTGAGAAAATTATGTAACACAGGCCCAGCATGGAATTCTTTTAACATGAGAGGCCTAAAAATAAGCAAAGTCTTCAGACTTTACAAGGTCCCCTGGGTGCTGTGGTGGGGGGAACAATCATCACTGATGACCTGTAGTAAGACCTGAGCCTACTCAAGCCCATAAACCTGTTGATGGACCTGTTCCCATTTCTCCTCTTCCCACCACAGCCATGCCTGACATGGACAAAGTCCCAGCCAGCACCCACAAGGACACCGTCCCCAAGTGAGGGGAGTGGGGCATGCAGAACTCACCGATTGTGAGGTCACGGGCACATCTCCAGGGAGGCCTGAGGTATAACCGTTGCTGTACATCAACATTGCACTCAGAGCTGAGGACAGGATCCCGAGAGGGAGCTTGCCCAAGGATGCTGAGCGAGTTTTGGTGTCTCTGAGGCATCTCTCTTCACTCAAGGAAGGATTGGAAGGCTTTGTCAGGAGGAGAAAGGCCGGCAGTGCTGTGGCACAGACCGTCCAGGCATTCCTCCGTACCCACAATGGTGCAGCAGAACGCTGCTAAGAAGCGTCCCCCTGGCAAGGAGCGAGGTGAGAGCCAAGTCTCCCTCCCCACAGATGGCAGAGGGGGAGCGGCCAAGAGCAGCAGAAAGGGGAAACAGGAGATCCACAGAATCACCCCAGAGTAGAGGCCCTCCTCTCATGGGCCAGAGGAGCCAGGCTGGGCTGTGGGCACCGGCACTTCCCCTGCCCTTTAGCCAGCCAGCAGGGCCTTGGGGACAATGCTGCAGGGACATTTCCTGAGCTCTACAAGGTGCTCACTCCCCCTGCCCTCTCTCTCTCTCCCCAATGCACACCGTGTCACCGGGCAGAGGCAGACGCAGAGAGCGGCAGCTGCCTCTCCGGACATGCCAGGCCGGACCAGGCTCGTCGCCGTTCATGGAGACAGCAAACACAAGACTCGGGCAGCCAGAAAGGAAAACGCATCCGGCTCAACCGCGTGCCACTGCTGCGTGCTGAGACCAGCAGCCCCAGCACCGCCCCTCAGGCGGTGTCAGGGCGGTCCCAGGCCGTGGGGCTGGTCACCAGCAGCAGCAGCAGCTTGCCCTGCCGAAAGCAGGGCCTGAAGCGAGGCCACCCACGGAGAGACACGGAGCCTCAGGCACCCAAGAGCCCACTGGCAAAGCGCCGCAGGTTGGAGGATGGTCCAACCCCTCAGGAGGTGTCAGGGTGGTCCCAGGCCGTGGGGCTGGTCACCAGCAGCAGCTTGCCCTGCCGAAAGCAGGGCCTGAAGCGAGGCCACCCACGGGGAGACACGGAGCCTCAGGCACCCAAGAGCCCACTGGCAAAGCGCCGCAGGTTGGAGGATGGTTCAGCCCAGAGTGCTGGTACCACCAGCCAGGTGGCATTGAGGCTGTCCCAGGAATCTCAGTCATCCAGGAAACAAACAGCCCCATACATACCCCCCTGGATCTTGCCCCGCTCCCAATCCGGGCCAATTCGTGTGAGGCACGTCTTGCGGCGGCAGCTGCGAGATAAAAAGCCCTACAGTCGGCCTGAAAACCAGGGCAGGACCAGACGAGCACCCACCCCTGTTGTTTGGCCCCCTCATCCCTCAAAATAAAGTTTTCTGGTTTGTTTGTTTGTTTGAACTGGGAGATGCCACATTCTTTTTTCCAGTCGTCTGCAGCTGATCTCCAAATAGGGGCCCCAAGCTCAGTGGGACAAGTGTGTGCCTTCAAGGACTCACCTGTCCCATGGCAACACCCAGCGTCACCACGTTCCATGGCAACACCCAGTGTCACCATGTCCCCTGGTCTGGAGATACCAGCCCTGCTTCTGCCAGGGAAAAAACAGAACTGTGCAAAAGGAGCACGGGGATTTTGCAAGCATTCCTGGCTGAGGCAGCCTCAGTGGGAGGGCACAGCTCTGCCTGCTGCAGGTGCCCAGGAGGGAAAATCATGGATGCAGTAGGATTATTCCCCTCCCAACCCAGCCCAGGCACAGTTCAATCTACCACTGCTGCCACTGGGGTTGCACGTACCAGCCTGGAGAGTAACTGGAATAAGAGAGAGTAACTTCCCAGCATCAGTGCAGCTGATGCTGGGAAGGTAAAACTAAAGCCAGTCCCGCCCCCAGTAAAAATACACTGCACCTGAAAAAAAATAGCCAGCACCCTCCTGTTCTCTGCAAATGGGACCAAAAATTTCAAAAGCATTAAAAAAATTAACCAGGCTTTGGAGCAGTTACAGGTCAGACTACATGAGGCTGGAAAAGATTGTACAGGTGACAGTTCTCAGAGGAAAATTAGCAGGAAATCCCTTCTTTCTGCTATTAAAATCTCAGGCTGTTGCCATGAGACACTCAAGCCACGAGAAAAGTACTTCAGCACCAGCATCCAACTGAGCACCTGTTTGATCCACTTCAGTGGAAAGCCATCACTTTGCCAGCAGAATTCCTCCTCTGGGTTACACACAACATATTTTTTTCTATCTGGGAGTGCCACTGGATTTTTTTACCTAGCATTTAATATTAAATTGTGGAAGTATTTTAAATTAAAAAGGAATGAAAAGATGGACCCACGAGATGGGACAGGAGGAAGCCGGGCAGCCCTTTAAAGAGGGAGATGCTAAGCTGTACATCCAGGAGAGCTCCTCTGAGCACAGAGCAGCCACAGAGCACATCTGACCACAACATTTCTAGTTCACCTGTGTCCTTATAAATGGGAAAAGAACAAAACAGTGGCAGGAAAGGAGGCAGAAGTCAACTGTGAAAGTTTCATTCACAACACATGATTCTCTGCAAGAAGCACTGGAGAAGTGCATGGGGTAAGAGTTCTGCAAGTGCCAGGCTCTTCTGCAGCAGAAAAGGTCTAAAAAAATCAAAATTCTAGCAAGCAAAATAAATCCATCCTTTAGGGCTTGTAAATACTCCGATGAATCTCAGTTACTTTGGGACAAAAACAAACACAGGGCAAACTTTCCCAAGTATGGTTTCATGACAAAATTCCCATTTGTCTGCTCCTGTTTGTCGGAGAAGACAAGGTTACAAGCTGCCCAGCTCAAGAAGGAAAGGAGGATCTACACTTCCCTGTCATATTTTCCTACTGACAAAGGATTTAAGACAGAGAATTTGGGTAAATGGAAGGATAAGACTGGAGTACGGATGAAGTTTCACATCTAAGATACTTCATTTGCTAAAATAGAAGCACTTTTGTTGTACATGGATCTCCTTGCTAAACCTCTTTGTCTTCAAACTCCCTTCCTCCATGGCAGAACTGAGCAAGCTCCATGTGTCAGAGCTTCGAGTTAAAAGCTCTGTGATGAGTTAGTTTTAATGGATCCATTTCCAGTCCGTGGGGTTGCTGTCATGAGGAGCTCAGGTGGCTTTTTGTTGAGATCAAAATCAATGAGCCATTTGACCCAGCTCCACCTGTCCTGAGGCAGCACTGGCTCCACTGTGCCATTTCTAAATGAAAATTGAACCTCCTAAAGAAGCCAGGCCAAAATCACAAGAGAGTAGTCACAAAAATTAATTTCGGCAGTTTACTGGGTATTGATCTAACAGCTACCACCTTCCCAAAGTCCAGGCAACAGTTAACAAGGCTCTTTGCTCTGTAAACGGCCTTTCAATTGGTAGTGTTTCATACCCATGCAGAAAAACAAAAAGCCACTTCCACTGTAGAAACATGAGCTGCAGCTATGCAGTAAGTTGTGCTCAGTAGCTGACCTGCTGCTTTAGTTTTGGGGCAGGAGATACTGCCATAAAATTTCACAAGGAAACTATCAAGTATCTAAACTATGCAGTATTATGTTATTTTCTACCTCCAGTATTGCCAGCACATAGCTTAAGGAAGACAGGTATTTACCAGCCACCATAGATGAAAAAATTAGAATGAAAAATGGCTTTTAAGGAAATCGGAGTGATGGCCACCAGTCATTTTCCAGCTTTGCAGGATTTTGGTTCACAGTCAATCTAAACAAGCCTGCATATGTCGAGCAAGAAGGAAATCACAGAAACATTTCATAGATTGTAGCAGTTTGTTTGGGGGGGGGGGGTTCCCCGGGGAGTCCCCGGAGGGCCCCCTGGGCTGTGAGTTCGCTGGCAGCAGCAGGCACGCAAGGAGACTCCACACGGCTTCTGAGGGTGCTGATTAGATGAGGGTTTATTGGGGGCCCCAGCCCCAGGTGTAACATGGTTTCAGAGGGAGAAGGGGGAAAGGCAAAAGGAAGGGGGAGAGAGGGCGAGCCTAGGGGAGAGATGGGCCATGAGAGAATCTGATCTTCCTCGCACAGCTTAAGAGGGAAATTCAAAGTGGGCACGAAATAAGATTTGGGCCAATGGGATTGCAGATTCATGGGACTTCAGGGGAGGAACACAGGTTGGAATAAATCATACATTTTTGAGGGGTACATTTTCAAGATAGAGCATACCATTTGAATGAAATGCAACACCACAATAGATTAATATGATAGATGATAGATAGATAGATAGATAGATAGATAGATAGATAGATAGATAGATAGACAAGGCAGATAGAGATAGATGAATGCACTTGCCTGTATCGCTTTGTATAGAAAGGGATGGGGAAGTGAGAGGTTATTCTTTTCCACCCATGGGAAACTGTCTTTTTCCCAGAAAATTCAGCTTCCTTCTCCAGTGACCACCAGGGTATCTGAAGACCCCACCAAGAAGGCCCTGTGATGCCAATGGCCTGTGCATCCAGCAAGTCAAGAAAGTAAGGCCTGCCTCTTAATACTACAGTGGTGTTAAAGAGGTTTATTCTCGGTTTTTGGTACCAAGAGGAACAAACTGAAGCCACTCACTGTAAAATGCCTGCACAAGCACCAGTGCAAATAACAGCCAAAGGAAGGATGAAGCCAAGGTGTCCCACAACCATGGCCCAAGCAGCCAGAGATCCTCCTTCAACCCTGGCTGCATTGAAGCCCCACTGACTGCCAAGAAGAAAAGCGCCCTACTGAGAGCAACCAAACTTAACCCTCTGCCAGGACACAAATTTAGAGGGAAAAAAATTTGAAATCCCTACATCACCAGACACACTTCCCAGTGAGAAGGGTTGGAACACTCTGCCCCCCAGCACTTGCCCGGCAGGCAGGTTCCCAAAGGTGCTGGGAGCTAAGCTGTGCCCTGCGAGGGAACAGAGCCAGCCTCCCTTCAGTGGGAGAAGGCGCAGCCTCAGCTGTAGCCCCGGGTGCCTGCGGTGGCCCAGGGCACGGCCATGGCTGTCAATGTGTTGGGCTGCAGCACAGGGCAGGCCGGAGCTCAGCAGCCTCAGCAGAGCCCAGGGCCGCGGCCCTTCCCTGCCGGGGCCCGAGCCTGGCCCGGCCCGGCCCGGCCTGAGCAGCCCGGACTGGCCCAGGGGATGGGCTGCGCCCGCCCGCTGTGCCCACAGGCTGGGCCCAAGCCTTTGCAAGAGGCTTTCTCCCAGCTTGGCAAAACCTCGGCCAAGTGTCCCTGTGCTGTGCTGAGAAGAGTAAAAAACCTCCTCAAATTTAACCCTGCTGCCCAACACATGAGGGATCCCTGCACAACGTAGGAGAGGCCATCAATACTCCTTTGTGCCTCATGAGGGATCCCTGCACCCCTCAGCAGGGACCCGAAAATATCCCTGTGTGCCTCCTGAGGTCCAGGCCCAGATGATCCCCCAGAAGGAAATGTGCCCTCAGCCCAGGGACGCTCAGCATGGCCTCCCCCATCCCCTCGGGGCCCCACCGCTGGGCACAGCAGCCCCTGCCTGGTTCCTGCCTGCCCACACCGTGGCCATCCACGGCTGCTCCTGGGCATGGAGCTCAGCGAGTGCTGGTGTCGGGTGGGCTTTGCTGGTGCTACCACACAAACATAGCTGCGAAAACTCTATTTCTTTATTTAAATATAAAATGTGGGCCAAGCCCTGCCCTGGCAGACAAGGGCTGCCCACCTTCAGTCCTGGCCAGGGAACAGGACCAGGGGGCTCAGGGGCAGAGGGTCTTGTTGAGGAGGGGTGGGTTTTGGGATGCCTCATCATGCTCATGCAGCCACGGCAGGTCAAAGAGGGGCGGAAGTGAAGAGGTGGGATAAACGGTCAGGTTGTCATTGCCTCTGTTTTTAGGCTGGTCTTCTGGAGATACACAGGAGCACCTGTGAAGAGAGGAGGTGGCTGAGGCCCCAGCTGCCAGTGGCACACAGGGACCCTCATGCACAGCAGGGCCCAGAGCTGGCAAGGCTCCCCAGCACGGCTGGAGCTGCTGGCACAGCTGGGCCCAGCTGGACAGCTGCCCCTCAAGGCCCCAGCCAGCAGGGCATGGCTCTGGGCAGGGTCCCTGGCCAGGAGCGGGCCCCACAGCGCCTCTGCCTTTCAAGGGCAATCTCGGCCCTGCTCTTTCTCCTCCCCACCTCCCTCTGCCTCTGTCCTGTGCCCCTGGGGCTGCTCTTGGCCAGGCAGCCTCAGTGGGAGCCAGCCCTGGCTGCTACCCCAGAGGGCTCCCCAGGACAAGCCCCAGCAATTAAGAGGCCAATGGAAGCACTGGGCAGCAGCAGAACCCTCAGCAGAGTTATTTGGACAATCATGGACTGGCCACAACTCCACTGCAGACTCTCTGGGAATGTTCCCTGACTATGAGCAGCCTTTAAAGGAAGCTGTTTGAGGTGCAGAATCGCAAAACACTCACCATTTTCTCGTCCAGCAATACCAGATTCCTGCACAGCACATCATCAGGCACAGTGCCGCACCAGCCACAATGGCCATCAACTTAATCAAACAAGGTGTTCCGCAGCAGAAAACTCTTCTCATGCTTTTCCAGATGATGTCAGAATGTGTTGAGGTGCTGGCTGCATCTGTGGGAGCAATGGGGAGCGTGAGCCCGTGCTGAGCTGCACTGCTGAGCTGGCAGCACTGTGGTTACGGGCAGGACGTTCTCACTCCCTGTTTCATCCAGACCTGGGGCCTGCAGGCACCTTGCTGCCCCTTGGCACAGGCATGCTCAGTACCCAAACCACCTGAGCCTGCATGCCATAATTCCTCTGTGCTGTGCCCTTCTGCTCCAGGCAACACTTGTCAAAGACATGGATAAGGAGAATGGCCAGGGTTTTGGAGCTGCTCCAGGGCCCTCCCTCCTGCACAGAGCGGCCCCTCCAGATGTGCACAGAGACTGGGAAATTGCAGGGGATCTTAGGGTGTGCATGGCCTGTGGTGCATGGATGCCTTCCCGCTGTGCCGGGCACGGTGTGTCCACATGTGCAGCCAATGCCCCCAGCTGCTGAGTCCCAGGGGAAGGCTGAAGGAAATGCACCCACCACGCTGGCTGTCCACATCACTTAGGAGTTTTTCCAGATATTTGGATTCCTCCAGGGATGTACGAGCTCCTGTAGGTTTCTTCTTCCGTCTTGGAGGACCTTAAGAGAAATATTTCGGTTTCCCAGGAAAGGATCCCACAAAACGAGGGCTCAGCCTGTGGGGTCAGCAGGAACAAACTACTCACCCCTGTGATGGGAGATGGGCTTGCGTGCAACATCCACCAAAGGACCTGGGAAAGTCCTCCCTGCAGACACACCTGTAACAAAACAGCCACAGAAGCTTCTGCCATCTCTGCTGATCTACACGGGCACCGCTGAGCCGCAGGAGCAGGGAGGGGATCGCGCAGGGCGAGGGCACACACGTGCATGGTTCTGTGCTGGCACCTGCAGCGATGCCCCCCTGGCCCAGCTTTGGGCTCTGAGCTGGCAGCTCTCCCAGGGGGAAAGGCCTTGACCTACCCTCGGCATCACCCAGAGGCTCAGTAATGGACGTGAGCTGGGAAGCTGCACCACCTTCACCAGCAGGTTCAGCTGCAAAGAAAGGCAGGACAGAAGAGCTCCTGTGGCACTGCAGGAGATCTTCAGGCTGCCCACAAGGCTCAGCCCCGGGGCACAGCCCTGGGCCTGGCCCCTTCCCTCTCTGCTCCTCTCTGTGGCTGCACAGAGCACACGGAAGGACACACTGGCATTGCACACAGGAGGAAGATGGACAGCTAAATGCTGCTCCCTCCCACTGACAGTGATCCAGTGGGATCTCTCAGGGCTCCAGAAGGGAACAGGGCAAAGTTTTTAGAATCTTTCCACTCTGACTTAACCTTAACAAAAATGGCCCATGAGTGAGCTTTTTCCACATGGTCACTGATTATTCTGCCAGTAAAAACGGAAATGCAGAACTTGCCTCCAGCATTCTCCAAGCCATTCAAAGTGTCATTAACCAGGACTTCCAAGTCATGTAAGTCGTGATCCAAATCTAGAAGGGGGCAAACACCAGAACCACTTCTGTGTGTGCTGGGATCCCCTTCTGCCTCAGGGAACCAGGCACTGCAAGGGTGTCTGGTAAGGCCATGGGAGCCAGATGTGAATGGACATGGCCAAAGGTGCATGGGGGCCTGGGGAGCTCTGAACTGGCTCTGGTCACTCTCCACCCTCTTTACCTGCCCTGTGTAACATTCTGGGACAGGAATGGGAAATGGGGCTATCCAGGGCCCCTTGGGACACTCTCCCTCCCACAGAGGAAACATTCCCTGAAGACCTGGGCAAAACCATCCCCAGTGCTTCCCAGGGAGCAGGGAACGCTGTGCCGGGAAAGGGCAGCCAGGCTGCCGGCTCACCTGCTCGCCGCGCTTGCAGCGGAGCAGCCTGGGCAGCCCTGGCAGGCAGGGCCACGGCCAGGAGCAGCAGGAGGAGGAGGCGCAGAGCAAGGGCCATGCTGCCTTGCCCTCTGCCAGTCCCGCAGCTCTTGCTGCCACCGCTGTCCCAACACCGCTGTCCCAATGTCAGCACCACTGCTGCCACCGCCGCTGCTGCCGCAACAGTTGTGCTCAGGGACTGACTGCTGGCTCCTTGTGCTGCTGTGCAACCAAGGGGCTCTGGCACCTCTGGCACCTCTGTGACATCAGGGCCTGCTGAGACTTCAGCCTGTTGTGACCCCAGAGCCCTTCTGTGACCTCATGGCCTTAGCTGTACCCCCAGAGTGTGCCCCCATCTGTATGAATGCACTGCCCTGATTGTTTTGCTTTATCACAGTTCCATTGCTCAGAAAAACCTTATTTTTCACCTGCTGACATTGCTGGTCAGGCTGTGTCCCTGGAGATGCCCTTGATGTCTTTCCTATTTTCCTGGGCATGCCACTGGAGGAGGTCCAGTCCCAGATGGTCCCAGGCAAGGAAATGTCCCTCAGCCCAGGGACGCTCAGCATGGGCTGCCCCATCCTCCCCGGGGACCCGCCACTGGTCACAGCAGCCTCTGCCTGGCTCCTGCCTGCCCACCCCGTGGCCATCCCCAGCTGCCCCTGGGCATGGAACTCAGCCAGTGCTGATCCTGGCTGGGCTTTGCTGCTGCTACCACCCGGACACTGGGGTGACAGCTCCATCTCTTTAGTGCAAGAGAAGAGCTGGGCCAAGCCCTGCCCACCTTCAGTAGGGGCCAGAAAGCAGGGCCAGCGCCTTCACGGGAGAGGACCTTGTCTGGCTGGAGGCAGCATCTGCACAGCAACAAGCTGTTAAAGCAGCTGGCACAGAGACATCGGGCATGGGCATGGAGATGGGAAATGTGTGCTACGGGTGTCCCAGACTGAGGTGTTTGGCCGTTCCTGTAAAGCTGCAGATGGACACCTGTTGAGACAGGAGGTGGCTGAGGCCCCAGTTGCAGCTGGCACACAGAGACCCTCCTGCACTGCAGGAGATGCCCACTGGGCTCAAATTTTGCCTCTGAAGATGGAGACGTGAGCTGTCAGAAATCCCAGAAAATATCAGGGAAAAGGTTTTAAGTTGGTTGTTGTCACTAGGTACAAATCTCCAGTGAGAAGAGTCTCTCCAGTACACTGGGTGTCTTGTGATGAATTCATTCTTCTTAGAGTGAAGATTACCAATTAAATGCAATTTTATTTTTTATTCTACAAGTGTAAAAGTGTTCTAAATTTTTCTAATTCAAAAAGTAATTTGAAAAATCCTAAAGGACTATAGAAAAATGTAAGAATCATTTGGGGATTTTTTCCTATGAAAAATAATGCTGAATATTTCTAAAAATTTCTAATATGTCAAAATGTAAATCAAAGACAAAATGGGGTCGCTTTTTCTCAGGAGTCCTATATGTGGTTGCTGGCTGCCCCTCTAGGCTGTGCCCAGACAATCAGCTCAGCCAGTGCTGGTGGTAGCTCACAGACACCTGAGCTGAAGCCCAAAGATGTTGCTGGGCTCAGGCCCTTCCCTGGCAGGAGGGCTGCAGCATCTGTCCTGGCTGGACACTAGGAGCAGCACCTCTGGGGACAGAGGCTCCTGTTCTGGGTGATGGTGGCAGCAGCATGTGCCCAGCAATGAGCTGGTCATGCAGCCATGGCAGGGACAACGGGCACTGGCACGGAGATGCAAGAGGACAGGCCCAGTTCTCCATGACTGAGGCCTTTGGCCGGTCTTGTGAAGCTGCAGAGGTGCTCCTGTGCAGAGAGGAGGTGGCTGAGGCCCCAGCTGCCAGTGGCATACAGGGACCCTCGTGCACAGCAGGGCCCAGAGCTGGCAAGGCTCCCCAGCACGGCTGGAGCTGCTGGCACAGCTGGGCCCAGCTGGACAGCTGCCCCTTATTGCTGGATCTGGATCTATGTAGAAATCACGAACAGGACAGTACTACTCAGGAATGTGCCTTGAGCAGTTTCATTTTCCAGCATCAGTCTCATTATATGGTTATGACCATGGGAAGATGCCAGCATCTCACATCCCAAGCAGCAGACCAAGAACTTAATGTTGCAACTTACTTTAAAAGTTTCCTGGCCAATCACAAAACCCAAAACCTATTGACAGTAGGTCTATCCAATTACTATAAGCACACATTCCTTTGGTTAAAATAATGCTTGCTTATTTCAAATACAATATCTGCTTAAAATACAACGCACAGAGCTCCATTATTAAGCTTAGAACTTCCTCATGTTCAACTAGATAGACTTTTCTGCAGGTTAGGGAGTTGTTCTAGACAAGTGTTAATACATAGACCATTGCTCTCTAAGTCTTTACTTACCTACTTCTTATACAATTTTTCTGCTGACAAATCTTATGATTACTTTTTAGCTCTAATTGCAGTTCTGCTGTCAATGAGGCTTGCCTTTTGCAGCTTTCCCAAAACCCTCAGATTTTATGGATTCCCACAATTCCCCCTCTTGGTTCAACTAAAAAGAAACTTTCCTAACTGTCTCCTTTATTAACTCCCTTGCGTTTTGTAGATTTCCTATAATATATCTGCTTGTTACTTGCTTAAAGCTTCCTTTTTGCTCACATTAAGTATTGCTATATTACAACACAGCAATTTTAATGCAGTGTAAATCCAGTCGGTTCAAAGGGCATAAGTCATGTCTGATAACAATTACAACTCATTGTTCAAAAACTCTCGCCTGTTCTAAGGTTTTAATTCAAAACCTTTTTCTATGGCTATACCTTCATCTACCATCTCTGTAAGATTTGGAGAACTTTGTGGAAATCTATTTCCTGCTTTTCTCTCTTGTATGATAAAAACTTCTCTGATAGTTTTGTCCATCATTTGTCGCACCAAAGTCTGCAAGGTGTCACTACTAGTATGGCCACCAAAACACTCAGCACATATAGACCTATCTTACAGAGTTCCCTTAGCCAAGGTGCAAAGCTCCATTCTTGGAACAAATCATCTAACTATGACAGACCATCTTCTTTAACTTGAGCTGTCAAATCTTTCAGCTTTTGTATGCTGTTTGGATGGATTCAGAATGCTCTGACAGGATCATGCAACAGAATCCTTCAAATTCCTCACAACCCTGTCCAAGTGCCAGTAAAAGAAAATCCACTGCTGCTCTGTTTTGAAGGGTAGCATGTCTAACATTATTAACATCTGTCAGCATATCACTGATTGCAGTGGATGTGGCATTAGTTCCTTTACTCAGCCAACATCCAACTCAATCTCATTGTTTCAATGCCCTTGCTGAAGCCATTTGGGGTAAAAACAAACCTGCTGAAACCTTTTTGGCAGCATTCTAAGGCATGAAATCACTCTTACAATTCTCATCATAGTGATGAGCGGATCTTGTTCCCCTATGTTTCTTCTTAATGACTACTTTAGCAGTAGGTGCTATCACAGTGAGCATGCCAATGCTACATGGGCCACCTTCAAGGCATGATGGAAAGCCTTGCCAAGCCCTATCTCCACAAATGAGCCCATATCCTTTTGGCAATTGTCAAGGACATTGGTCAGCCTCGGAAAGCACATCCCAACTGTCTGAATCACTACACTAAAAACTTGAATTTCTGTATGCAAAATAATGGGGACTAACATTGTACTTTGGAAGGTCACCTTCTGGTGAGTCATTATCTGTCAACGTAAGGCAATAGTCCATTGTTAAAGAACCAAGGATTTCTAATTCTTGGGGTTCAGACACTGCTTTGGGAAGTTCCTAGGCCCAAATGTTCCAATTCAGTACAGGATTGCTCTCATTGTCAATTTCACTAGGCTTACTATTAAATCGTTCTTCAATCAAAGGCAAATCCTTTACTGGCACACCGACTAGACAGGTTTTCTGCTTCTGAATTAGACAAGCATATGGTATCTGAGCCTGTTGCCTTGGCTAAGGTCACCCAAACATTTGTTTTTAGTTGTTCTACAGGTAAATTTGCACTATAAGAAACAATTAAAACCAACTAACACTAGTGTATCATTCAATTTCGCTCCTTCCTTTTAGTGAGCATATTTTTGGCAAAAGATCTTCCTATATATCTCAATTTAAAAACTTTGCTTTTGACCTTTAAAAAGAATTTCACCTTTGAAAATCCAGTAGGGGGATCTATAATGTAACAAAACAAAACCCATGCATTTGCCAAAAAGATTCTACGAAACACACAACTGACACATTGATAAATAGCATACAATCAGACTTTGCAGGTTCCAGGGATGAACAAGGAATGCCAGGCGTGGCCCGTGATGCCTCTGTTGGGCTCACGTCTGCGTACTCGCTTCCACGGTCTTGGACTCGCCAACACGTTCTGGGGTGCGATACGGTTTGACGTTTTTGGCTGGGACCCACTTAATTCCTGCACCTGTAGAGACAGGAGCACACCCTTTGCCCCAAGTGATTAAGCAAAAAGGACCTCCAATTTGTCCAGTCTCAGGGTTTCTAATTAAAACGGGGGTTTTCTTTCCGTTTCATCTGTCTTTTATTTGAAAAATGCCTAAAAATTGGTGGATCGGGTTCTGCAACAGAGCTGTTTAAAAAATTCAAAACATAGAAAGCTTTGTTCAACCTCATCTGTGGTGTGACCTCTACTCCCCCTTCTGTCGATGAAGAATATGTTTTAATGTTTGATGTGTTGTCTCAATAATTGCTTGACTTGTGGGAGAATGAGGAATACTAAAGTTGTGATGAACACTTATATTTCGTAAAATTTGGCTAATTTTTGAGATCTATGTGCAGGACTATTGTCAGTTTTTCCTTCTTGGGGTACACTTAATGAAGCAAAAGCTTGCAAAAAAGGTTGACAGGCATGATTACTTGTTTTACTTTTGTGAACAGAAGTAAAAACTGTGCAAGAGAACGTGTCTACTGAAACATGTATATTTTTAAATGTACCAAAGGAAGGATATTTAGTGATATCCATTTGCCATAACTGCAGGCTTTGTAAGCTTTGTGGGTTGACTGCTCTATGTAGAAACAGGAGGCTGCACAAGCTGACTGAGTGTAAGTACTGACGGTAGCCTTAGCTTCACTTTTGGAAATTTGAAACATTTGCACAAGTGCTTGTGCATTTTGGTGAAAAAAGGCATGACTCAGATTTGCTTATTGAAAAATGTTTGGTAAAGTGTTTGAAATAACCATTGTCAGGTTTTGTGCTCCTGCGTTTCCTTTCACTAAAAATCTAGGAAGCAAGGAATGAGCCCTAATGTGAGAAACAAAATATGGATTAGTTCCAGATTGCAAAGTTGTATAAAGACATGAAAGCCAATGATATAAAGTGTCATTATTAACATTCTTTAAACTGATCTTTCTATTCTTTGAACTACATTAGCAACATAACATCTTTTGGAACTGATCTTTCTAATATTTTAACCACATTAGCAACATAAGCAGAATCTGTGATTAAATTAAAAGGTTTTAGAAAGAGCTGAAAAGCCCAAACTACAACAGCAAGCTTAACAATTTGAGGAGATCCTTCTACTATTGCAATATCTGATTCTTAAATTTTAGTTGTTTGGTTCAACTAAGTTACAACTGACTTGTGACTTTTGCTAGATTTGTTAGTGAAAAGAGTTATTGCGTTCAAAGCTTCTTTGCCTAACAGGTTTCTCTCTCCAACTCAATTTTGCTTGCAATAATTTGTGAGCTGGGTAATGAACACAACAAATACTTGGAAAATTTAACAATGCATATTGCAAATCATCAGAATTTTACATTGCCTAATTAAGATTTTTTTTTTTCCAATGGTAAATAGATAACTAAAATTCTTGACCTGCTAAACTTAACAATTTTATTCCGGCTTTCATTACAATTTGTGCTATTATCTCTAAAACTGAAAAAAGAGTCTTTGGAAACTTGTAGGGAAGAAAGACTTATTTTTTTATCAACAAAGGATCTCTCTTAGAAGAGTCTCATCAAAAGATGAGGCTACAAAGTTGCATTTTTTTCTCTCAAAATAGCAAAAAAGTAAGGCTTTTCTGGAATACAGTGATGAGCTTGTCGTCTTTGGAGAGCTTCTATGACTTTGTTAAGGCCTGCAAGAGCTTCAGGTGTTAGAGTTTTAGGAGAATTGATGTCACAGCTTTGTCTCCTCAGTAAATTAAAAAGTGGTCTGAGTTCATCACTGGTAATTCTCAAATCAGTCCTGACCTAAGTGATTTCTCTTAGAAGTTATTGTAAATTTTGTAGGTTGTTGATACTGGTCTGGAGCTGTATCTTTTGTAATGATTTTTTCAGTCATTTTCCATCCTAGATACTTCTAGGGTGGAACTTCTTGAATTTTGGTCATAGAAATTTCACCTCCAGTATTTTGGATTTCAGTAACAACACTAGCACGAGTTTGTTTTCTCCTTGGCTGCATTGTAGTTGTGATGAGCAAATTATCTATCTAGTGTAGAATAATGGATCTTGGATGCTTCTGTTAACCTGGAGACAAAACTTTGTGCAATAAAATATTGACAAATTATAGGCAATTTTTTTTTTTATTCTTTGAGGCAATGATTTCTGGTGGTATCTCTGGATGGGTTCTCTTCGATTGATGACTGACTGGAACTGAAAAGACAAATCTTGGAGCAGCACTGGGATGAAGTGTGATGTGGAAAAAACAGTTGTTTAAATCAATGTCAACAAGAGGCCAGTGTTTTGGGATCATTGATAAAGAAGGAAGTCTAGGCTGAAGAGGTCCCATGTCTTCAGTTACTGTATTGATCTTCTTTAGGTCATGAAGCAACTTCCAGGATTGTCTGATGTCTTCTTGTGGTTGACAAATACTGGTGAATTTCAGGGACTGTTTGTGGGTGTGATGTGACCTTGCTGTAACTGTTCTTTCACTAATCTTTTAAGGATATTTAATTTTTTCTCAGTTAAAGGCTATTGATCAATCTCCATAGGATGATCAGTTTTTTAGTTCAGCTTTAAAGTGGCAGGTTTTGGTGTGGTTTCCATCACAGGCTCACTTTTAGTTTTGCTCCCTGTTGGGACAGGATGTCTCTCCCCCAGACACTGAGAGGCTTCTGAACAACAAAAGGACGCACCGTGGCTGTTTGTCCTTCAGGACTTGTAATGTTAATCAGGGATGCACTTTGCAAACACGCAGTAGCACCTCTAATCCCTGTGAGGGAACTTGCAGGAGTTACCAAATCCCAATCACTGGGCCAAAACACGTGAGAAATTACAGTGACACCTGCACCAGTACCTGGCATGCCTGTAATGGAAATTGTTTTACCACGGTGAGTCAGGCTGCAAGTCAATTTTGGTTGGCTGTGGTCTAAAGATTGCACCCAAAAGACCTCAGGACCTGAGTTCCAAATGGCACAGACAGAATTGAATTCTCTGGAAGTTGTTTTGCTTGGATGTATTCATGGGTAAAAGAAATGCAATAGCTATAGGTGTTTTTGGTGGAATTACTATAGGAACATTAAGTGCAAGAGCTAAAATTACTAGCTCTTTGTTACAATTTACTGAAACAACAGCTGGATGCACTGAAAGTCTGAAAATTGTGTTGCTGGCCTTGCCTATAATTGAAAGATCTTGTCTTTGTTGAAAAAACCTGATAATTCCAGTAGGAATACTTGCATAACAAAAATTATTTTGAAGCTGCATTAATTTTGAGGAGGCAAATTCAAACCTTGTACTTGAGCATATTGAGCTGGGACCATTTGAGGAATGGTTGACTGCGGAATAAATGATGGAGGTACCAATGCCACTTGGCTGGGTAATTGACTGTCAGGAGGTACCACTGCTTGTGTCAAGGGGTGGTGCTAATCCACGCTCTTTTTAGAGTTTATCCACGCTCTTGTTTGAGTTTAACGACAAAGGTTTGCCATCGATGTCAAACTGAGAGTGTCAGTGCTTAGCAAGATGCTTCCCTTTCTGACATCGAGGGCAAATAGAAAGTTGTTTAGGTTGGATTGTTTTTGAAGGACAATCTTTTTTAATGTGACCTGTTTTACTACAAGCAAAGCAAGAAATTTTTTTTATCAGAGTCCAACAGTAAAGTGCCAACAGATTTGGACAAAATTTTTGTTTGTGCTTCTAGGGCTTTTTCAAGCTTTTCCATTTGTTGTCTCAAATTTTCACTTAAAGCTTTTCCTAAATTATCTCCCGATGCTTTTCTAGACTATTCTTGCGATTCTGCAATCTGCTTTCCAAAAGCATTGACTTGTACATTAGCCAGATGTTGTGGAGAGGTGAGCTTACTGCCAGCTGTTAGCATCTGTGTTACACTTGGAGGCTGATCAGGTACAGTTAAAATAATTTTTTTACATTCTTCGTTAGCATTGACAAAAGCAAGGTTTTGAATAAAACAGAAATGAGTTTGTTCACCTGGACACTGTTTTTCAACAGCTTGGGTAATCTATCTAGGAAAGAACTAAAGGGTTCTAAATCAGTTTGTTTGATAGTAGGGTAAGCATTTACATGGGTACCAGCTGGCTCAACTGCAAGGAAAGCTTTTCTGGCAGCATTTTTAATATCTGTGACTATAGGCTGAGGCAATTCTACAGCCTGATTTTCTGGTCTGTGGAAAGGTGGATCACTTGCTAGTTGGGTATATAATATCTATATTCTCATAAGGAGTATTGTTATATTTTTCAACTGATTTATTAAGAAGATTTTTTCCATTGTAATTCCCATAAAAGATATTGTGAATTGGTTCAGATCAAGGAAGCTACATTTTCACAATCAGCAGGGACTAAAGTAAAAGAATTAAATATACTTTTCAAGACATTCTTAAAATTAGGAGAAGAGAACCTACATTCTTTCAAAGCTTGACGGAGTTCTTTTATATCATGGTGAGAATGAGTTTCATAGCATGGATTTACATCATTATGACTATATCCTACAGGTTAAGGCAAGGAGCTGTTTATTTGAGTCTAAATTTTTTCTAAACTTTGACTAATATTAGATGAATTAGGTAGTTGAAGTGGAAGGTTTCCCTCTGATTTAGACTGTGTGTGGTTTCTTGCTCTCATCACTCCTGTATCTGGTACAGAAGAACAGGTAGTGTTGTCACAGCAATCAGCTGTCTCAGGAATCTTGCCAAGAAGCTCCAAGTTCTTGGCAGAGGTGTCGCCCTTCCCGGGAGCCCTGCCAGGAAGGGTGGAGGAGGAGAGCTCTACATTTTTAACACACCCCCCACCTCCCTTCCCCTGCCCGCCGCTGGAGGTAGCGGCCGAGGAATGTGTTGTATTGGTTAGAGGAAGAAAGCTAGAGCTTGCTAAATCACATCTCAATTCACTAAATTGGGGTTTTTAGATTCATACAAATCAAGCTGCTCTAGAGCTCTAGATCCCAAATTTGTATTTGTGACACTTTGCAATGAGCTGTTACAGGTTCCACACCACATCCCCACCCACAGGGACTCAGCTGGAAAACTCTCAGGTCTGAGCTGCGATCTCAGCATGCTTTCCTCCCCAGCTCCCCCAGCAACAAACGAGAGAGGTTTCAAGGCTCCTAATGAACTCTTTGTGTTTGCACAGAAACTTTCCTGAGCTCTCCTGCCTCCACGCCATCCATCTCTCTGGGCAGAGCCATCCCAGCTCTGCTTGACTCTTGGCTGCCTCCCGCTGCTTCTGTTTGTCCCCCTGCCTGCTTCCCTGCAGGCAGAGCTAAATCTATAGCCCCCCCACTAGCTGTAACCAGAGTCTGGGGTGCTAAAAGTGGCAAAAACCCTGGAAGAGGCTTGGTGGAGGAATCTCTATGAAAAGAATTCTCAGAACTGCAAAACAATCTGCCCGCCTGAGCCCGATCTGAGGGAATAACTTCCCGGGAAGAAACCGTGGCAGGGGTGACTCCCACAGCCCCTCGGCCAGGCAAAGTGGATCTGGAGCCCCCCTTGGCAGACCCCGCTGAACAACTTCAGAACAAGATCCGACCGCAACTTGTTTGCAAGCGGAACAGGGCTCAGAAACAGCAGCCCTTGTTTTACAAACCTTCCCCAAACTCTCATCTCTCACACCCGTTTGACTCCCAATCTCCCCAGAACACGACTCCTGACCCCCTAAATTCTCGCAGCACAACGAAAATCCCGAATGCTTTCCCGGGAAATCCAAGGGTGGATGATTTTGCGGAGAAATGGAGGATGCCTGGTCACAGCATCAGAGGCACAGGGAATCCTGGAAGAAACAGAGGACACGACCAAAGCTGGAAGCTGATCTGATTCCCCCGTTGCGGGGATTGGGATGCTGTTCACACTGCCTGGGGAAACCCCGGACATGACAGGAGAAGGGAAAGAGCTACAAACAAAACCCGAGATCCTCCCAGAGAAGGACAAAGACCTAGCACCACTCGGAATTAACATCTTAGAACTAGGTGTTCTGTTTTGGTGTTTGAGAAAGTCTCTGTTACGATCATTCTGTTTAAAGCTCTATGATAAAGCTCTGGAAACAGGTTTGACTAAAGTCTCTTCCTTTTGAGAGAGACTAGATTGTAAATTTTCCAGTTTATCTGGTCCCAGAAATCAAAGGCAAAAGCAGACTTCAAGTCTATATTTTGAGTATTCACTTTTACCCAGATTAATAAGTCTTTTAGTTCATATTTTGAGCTGTCTGAATGTCCTTTTTCCTGTAAAATTGTCTGAAGCCGGTAAAAGACATCCCCTCCTGTTTTAGATAGATGGTTTCCCATCTCGTTGCCCAGGAGCCCCTAAAGTTGCTACTTGTTACTTACAAGCATACCAGCTACAGACAAAAAAGGGCATGATCCATTCCTCCTTTTAACAGCCTGGGCCTCTGGCAATAGCACTGTCCACGGTCTTATTTTTTATTTTTTTATATTCCTCTAGTCTACAAATCCTCCTCACTAAGGAGCACCATTTATTGCCGGACGGGGAGTCTACGTACAAATCACAAACAGGATGGGACTGCTGGGGAACGCGTCTCAAGCTGTTTCTTTTCCAGCATCAGTTCCATTACATGGTTATAACAATGGGAAGATGCCAGCAGCTCACATCCCTGGCAGCAGACCAACAACTTAATGTTACAACTTACTTCAAAATTTTTTGACCAAGCACACAAAGCAAAAGCATATTGACAGTAGTTCTATCGGTGAGAAACAACTGCTCACTTTGAAAATGTAAAAAGGTTTATTAAACCTTAACAAAAATACAACAAAGGACTATATAAGGAAAAATTTGCAGCGCTGGGAACTGGCCTCGTGGAGACCACGTTGCTGGCTCTTTTTCAAGATTGGTGCTCAGCCTGTTCTACCCCTGAGACTTGCATCAGACAGCCCTGGGCCCTGCCAAAGTCTGTCAGTCAGCTCTTTGCCATTTATCGGTGGAGATTGCTTTCTTGTAACTTGATGGGAGATCAGGTGTTGCCATGCTGCACCCCCTTGGCAACAAGCTTCTCCATTCCCAACTGCCCCAGGTAAGGGACACGTGCACGCCTTTTTCTACCCGGCCTTGACAACCCCGGCTGCCTGATGGTAACAATACATGGGGGGAAAGGGGAACTATGGGGAGAACAGAGGACGTCTAAACTACAACAACATAACTACACATCACTGTTGCTTGGCCCAGCTGGATGGTGACGGGGGGCAACAATCCCCCTCCCCCGAGCTCCACTAAATCCCAGCTGCCAGTGATGGCACAGCATGAAACGAAGGAACAGAAACACAGGTACCAAGGTAACTTTATTTGATGGTAAAACTTCCCCTCTTCATCATCCCAGGACCCTGAACTGAGGGCAAACAGTAACTTATAGACAGGGGCAGGTCCCAGCGGGAGGATACAATCTTTAACAAATCAGGAAAATTGGGAGTAAAATCAAGGTGGGAAATACAATGTATAAACCAATAAAGAAGTTCAAGGGAGGAAAATGGTTTCGGTGAACTAATAAAGTTTGAAGAAATACAAAACTGAAAATTCTCGAGGGGAGAAACTGGCATCTAATAAAAGAAAAGTGCTGAAAGTTCTGGGAAAAGGGCAGGGACAAAAGGAACAGCATAAGGAAACTACAAAATTACAAATAAACTAATATAAGAAAAAGCACATCACAATACCCAAAGCTCCATAATTAAGCTTCAGACTTCCTAATATTCAACTAGATGTAATTTTCCATTCCTTTAATATTCGTTGGTCTCAGGTCGCATAGTTCTTAGTATTTGTTTTTCTCCTGGAGCCAGATTTCTTGGACTCTGATGTTAATAAAGTCTACCCTCCTTGATTTTCTTCTCTGCCTCTTCTAGACCAGGTGTCTCCAACTATGCCAGGGGGCAGTGTCTGGGGCAGATGTTCCTGGATGTTTGCTGATGGTCATTGATGTGTTCTTGATGGTCATTATCTTTTGGGGGACCTTTTGGGTTATTCCCATTTCATTGAGATGTTCAGCTCATTTCCCTTAAAAAAGCCATGAGAATTCCTCTCCCCAAGGCAAAGGCAAACCAAGCCTGACTGGAGACATGAAACAAAAATTAAACTTGATATATTATCCAACACTCATGTGCAGCGCAAGTGCCCAGCTGCTGAGTCTCGGGAGAAGGCTGAGGGAAATGCACCCACTATGCCCCCTCTGCAGCTCACTCAGCCTCTGGTGCAGAAGTTTGGATGCCTGCAGGGGTTGCTTCTCTCCTCTGGGTTTGTTCTTCCCTCTGGGAGGGCCCCAATGGAAATTAGTTCCATTTCCTCTGCAGACCAGAGTGGCAGTGAGTCACTGCAGGCTGCTGATAGTCTGATACAAGGAAACAGGTGTGCATAAAAATCACGCTGTGAAAAGCCAGTGTCCATAAAGGAGCCAGAGGAGTCCTGCAGCTTTGTTTGAACATAGGGAAAGAGTCCATTGGGACATCCGCTTGTGAGGTTGTCTCTCTCAGCTAGTGGGGAACACAGCCTTGTTTTATACCCCCGGCCACATATTGCCCTCTTCCTTTCCCCACTGGCTGAGGTACTGGGGCAGGGGACTCCAGGGACATTTGTACCCTCTTTTCCTTTTGCCAGCTATGAGTTCTGGTCTCCATCCAAACCCAGTCCAAAGGTGGGATGAGCGTGTTAGTCCTGACATGGATGGGCTCCCTGCACTCCCAGCCCCTCTGCAGCCTGTGCTTTTCTGTGCCCCACTTGGCTCTTCAGGTGGCAGATGGCTTGGGGCAGGTTACTCCAGGCACACAGCGGTGCCCGTGGAGGCCCAGTCCCTGAAGCTCTCCCAGAGCTGGGCTTGGCTTCAAATTTCGTCTGCATCCATCTGATTTTAAAGACTGTAGCACATCTGCAGTTTCAAGGGGTAGTACAGCCAGTGCTGCACTCTGAGAAATAAGTCCACAGTCTGAGTTGTTGATGTCATTTAATTGATTTGCAGCTCATTCTGATGATGATGATGGTGATGGTATCCCAGAACATTTCCTTTATTTTCCTCCCCCAAATGAAATGGTGCCATTCAGCTTCTGGAGGAAAGAACTGTCAAAGTTGCTGTTTGGCAGTCATGGAGGGAGAGGTGTGGGGGAGAAAGATATGCCCTGGAAGGATGCACTGGTGGGCTCCAGCATTTAAACAAGTTCCTTTGATACACAGACTGGGCCATTTTCAGTACTAAATGGCTGCATTAAATGGTTTTCCAGGCCGTATGCTGGCCAGAAAGCGTTGAAAGCCCATGGGAGTTTAGGCTGCATGAGAAAGGCAGCATCAGTTCCTGTGCCAGGTGAAACACAGCATTCAGAAGCTCAGCTTGTGTTTCAAGGAGCCACCAGCTTAATGTAAACACGGCCAGAAAGCTTCTCCAGTCCAGCTGAGCGGCTGTGGCAGAGCTGTTGTGTTTTACAGCAGCTCCACGGCAGCGCAGCAGCTGCAGGAGAGGGCTCAGGACAGGCTTGGGCAGAGCGGGTCGGCAGGAAGCTGAGAGAAGCCTCTGCTCTAGAACTGAGGCAGTTCTTGGCAGAAGCAAACAAAGATGGTGACTTAAAGAGATTCCGACTGTGCTCAAAGCTTGCCTCTGAAGACTAAGAGGCGAGCTAGTCAGAAATCCCAGAAAATATGAGGGAAAAGGTTTTTTGTTAGTTATTGTGACAAGATACAAATCTGCCCTAGGAAATGACCCTCTGCAGTAGACAAGGTGTCTTTAATTAGTTCTTAGTTCTTCTTAGTTCTTCCAGGAATAAAGATTAACAAGTAAATGCAATTTTATATTTTATTCTGGAAGTGTGAAAATGTTCTATGTTTTCCCAATTCTAAAACTATGTTGAAAAATATAGAACTATTCCGGAAAAGGGGAAGAATTACTAGGGGAATATTCTATGACAAATGTCCCTAAATCTTGCAAAATCAAAAACAAATATAGCAGCTCCTAGTCTCAGGAGACCCATGCCCGGCTGCTGTCTGCACAAATCTGGCTGTGCCCAGAAAATCAGCACAGCCAGTGCTGCTGCTGCCACCCAGAGAGCAGAGGTGAAGCCCAAAGGTGTTGCTCAAGCCCTTCCCTGGCAGGAGGGGCCCACCTTCAGTCCTGGCCGGACACCAATGCCAGCATGTTCAGGGCCAGAGGCTCCTGTTCTGGGTGATGGCAGCATGTCCCTAGCAACAAGGTGATAATGCAGCCATGGCAGGGATGTTGGACACTGGCTTGGGTATGGCTGATGATCGGTGCAGGTACAGGTACAGGTCTTCCTGATGGAACACTTTTGCTGTTATAGTGAAGTTCCAGAGGCACTCATGTGGAGAAAGGAGGTGGCCAAGGCCCCAGCTGCCAGTGGCAAACAGGGACCCTCGTGCACAGCAGGGCCCAGAGCTGGCAAGGCTCCCCAGCACGGCTGGAGCTGCTGGCACAGCTGGGCCCAGCTGGACAGCTGCCCCTCAAGGCCCCGGCCAGCAGGGCACGGCTCTGGGCAGGCTCCCTGGCCAGGAGCGGGCCCCAGAGCACCTCTGCCTTTCAAGGGCAACCTTGGCCCTGCTCTTTCTCCTCCCCGCCTCCCTCTGCCTCTGCCCCGTGCCCCTGGAGCTGCTCTTGGCCAGGCAGCCTCAGTGGGAGCCAGCACTGGCTGCTGCCCCAGCGGGCCCGCCAGGACAAGGCCCAGCAATTAAGAGGCCAATGGAAGCACTGGGCAGCAGCAGAACCCTCAGCAGAGTTATTTGGACAACCACGGACTGGCCACAACTCCATTGTGGCCTCCCTGCGAATGTTTCCCGACTGCATTAGATTTTCATAAGAAGCTGTTTCAGGGAAAGATGAAGAAAGCACTCCATTTTCTCTTCCAGTAAAAATTAATTTGGTCACAGCATAACATGAAGATAAACTCCAAAAAAACCAGGCCTGCCATTAACCCTGCCCAGCAGCCTACTCCCTTACAGAAGCCCCTTCCGAGGCCCTTCTGGGCATCAGAGAGACGTGTTGTGGTGCCAGCTGCATCTGTGGGAGCGATGGGGAGTGTGAGCCCGTGCTGTGCTGCACTGCTGAGCTGGCAGCACGGTGGATACGGGCAGGACGTTCTCTGTTTCCCCCAGAGCTGGGGCCTGCAGGCACCTTGCTGGCCCTTGGCACAGGCTGTGCCAGCCAACAAAGCCCAGCAGGCCGGGAGGAGAGCCCGGGGGCAGCGCAGCTGCTTGGGCAGTGGCTGCTGCCAGGGACACGGGCCAAAGGCATCCCTGAGCAGCCACTGCCACCCCTGGCCCTCCCTGCCCCGTGACAGCTCCCCCAGCCCCAGGGGACAGGCTCAGGCCCACTAAGGACACACTGGAGCCTTGCTCTCCCCCTCTGTCCTTTCCCCACCATGGGCACCCCCTGCAGTCACTGCCAGGTTTTGGGATGTGTCTCCCACGGAGGGACCCCAGCAGGACTGCTCAGAACCTGAATGCCCTGAGACTGTTTGGGATATTTCCCCTGAGCTATGCCGGTCTTGTCCAGGCTGTGTAAGACTAAACATTAAAAATTAAAGGCAATTTTACTTTTTATTGCCAATGTGTCAGAAGATTCTAGGTTTCCCTGCCTGTAAAACTACTTGGACAAATACAGAAGTGTTGGAGGAAAGGGGAACAAATATCTGGTGTCTGTATTCTATGAAAAACGTTTCTCAATGCTACAAAGGATAAACATATCTAAATGTTTCAAAATGAAAGACAAAGATAACATGAGGGTGCTGTTGGTCGAATGAGCCCCATGCCCAGCTGCTGCCTGCCCATGCCTGGCTGTGCCCAGACGAGCAGCTCCGCCAGTGCAGGTGGTAGCACACAGACACCTGAGCTGAAGCTGGACTCAAGCCTGTGATAGATGAGTAATGTGACAGTTGACTCTCACAATTAAAGGATAAATATCATGCATATATGTTAAGAGAAGTTTTATATATTTATAGATATGTTTTACCCCCTGTTGTGTTATCATGGAGTTACCTGAGTTTGGGACAAATAAGAGGGTCACCTTGCTACGACGGCAGCACCTGACCTCCAATCGAGATGTAAGGAAGTAAACTCCACCACTGGACATCAAAGAAGGAGTCGATGGACAGAACATTAATAAGAGCAAAACAGTTAAAAGGTGAAACCTCCATTGTGTGGATGAGCACATGGTGGGAAAAATCCTCTACTCCCGGCGCCGTAACATTGTCTTTATTCAGTGTCCTCTTATATTTCTAATAAGGTTTTTAATAAACATTTAAAAATTTTAGAAGTAATGATAACTTTTTAAACAATCCACGAAGTTGCTAGAAGGCTGCACCTCCTGTCCTGGATGGAGAGCGACGCCAGTCCCTTCAGGGAGAGGTGGTTCTGTTCTAGGCAGTGGTTGCGGCGTATTTGCAGTAATAAGGTGGTAATGCACCTCAGGAAGGGACAATGGACACTGGCACGCAGATGCATGATGACAGGCCAAGTTCTCCATGGCTGAGGCCTTTGGCCGGTCTTGTGAAGTGCCAGAGGTGCTCCTGTGGAGAGAGGAGGTGGCTGAGGCCCCAGCTGCCAGTGGCACACAGGGAGCCTCGTGCACAGCAGGGCCCAGAGCTGGCAAAGCTCCCCAGCACGGCTGGAGCTGCTGGCACAGCTGGGCCCAGCTGGACAGCTGCCCCTCAAGGCCCCGGCCAGCAGGGCACGGCTCTGGGCAGGGTCCCTGGCCAGGAGCGGGCCCCAGAGCGCCTCTGCCTTTCAAGGGCAACCTCGGCCCTGCTCTTTCTCCTCCCCACCTTCCTCTGCCTCTGCCCCGTGCCCCTGGGGCTGCTCTTGGCCAGGCAGCCTCAGTGGGAGCCAGCTCTGGCTGCAGCCCCAGCGGGGCCCCAGGACAAGGCCCAGCAATTGAGAGGCCAATGGAAGCACTGGGCAACAGCAGAACCCTCAGCAGAGTTATTTGGAGAACCATGGACCGGCCACAACTCCACTGCAACCTCAGAGGGAATGGTTCCTGTCTACATTAGACTTTCAAAAGAAGCTCTTTCAGGGAAAGATGACCACTCACCATTTCTTCTTCCAGTAACACCAGATTCTGACACAGCACAATATGAGAATAAGGTCCAACAGTAGCAGGCCTGCCATTACCCCTGCCCAGCAGCCTGTTCCCATATAGAAGACACTTCTGAGGCCCTTCTGGGCATGGGGAAGACGTGTTGTGGTGCCGGCTGCATCTGTGGGAGCAATGGAGAGTGTGAGCCCGTGCTGTGCTGCACTGCTGAGCTGGCAGCACGGTGGATACGGGCAGGACGTTCTCTGTTTCCCCCAGAGCTGGGGCCTGCAGGCACCTTGCTGGCCCTTGGCACAGGCTGTGCCAGCCAACAAAGCCCAGCAGGCCGGGAGGAGAGCCCGGGGGCAGCGCAGCTGCTTGGGCAGTGGCTGCTGCCAGGGACACGGGCCAAAGCCATCCCTGAGCAGCCACTGCCACCCCTGGCCCTCCCTGCCCCGTGACAGCTCCCCCAGCCCCAGGGGACAGGCTCAGGCCCTGTCAGGACCCAGCGCAGCCCCTGCCCAGTCGGGAGCCAGGGCTGGCTCTGGCCCTGGGCTGGCGGCAGGGCTCCCTGCAATTACCTGCTGTGCCTGTGCCCGTGTCTGGCATCGCCTTCCTCCCTGCAGCAGGGGCTCCCCATGGGAAAATGCTTCCTCCAGGATGTGCCTCCTTCTGCACAGATGTTTGGTCCATCACTTCTGACAGGAAAAAGGACAGTTGGATTAGATGGAAGAGTTCCTGATTTGGGTGCCGGCATCTTCAGGATGTCATGCGCGTTAAAATGGGGATAGGTTTCTGTGGAAGGGGCTAACAGCGGGCCTGTTAGCTAAAGGAGTAAGAAGAAGCTGAGAAGAAAGAAGAAGCTGATAAGGACCTCTCTCCAAGGCTGTAACCAAGGAGACCAAGAGAATTGAGAGACTGAAGAAAGATAAGAACTTCACAGCTGCATGAAGTATATTTAGAAAGTTAGTTAAGTCACTGTAACTTTTCACCAATGGTGTTATGTTGATTTATTGTATCCAATAGTTAGGGTAGAAGAAACATAAACAATTAAAAAGTGTATAAAAGGTCAGCCATGTTCAATAATAAAGTGTTGCCATCTGAAACTGCTTGTGGTCCCTGCTTTGTGTCGTGACCACCTCGACAACGACAGGTTTCAGAAAACGTCTAGGCTTTCATGGCAGTGTCAGGGCTCTCCTGTTTCCAAACAGCTGCCATGCCTGAGCCACAGGAGCGGTGAGGGGATCGCGCAGGGCGAGGGCACACACGTGCATGGTTCTGTGCTGGCACCTGCAGCAATGCCCCCCTGGCCCAGCTTTGGGCTCTGAGCTGGCAGCTCTCCCAGGGGAAAGGCCTTGACCTACCCTCAGCATCTCCCAGAGGCTCCGTCCTGGATGTGGCTTGGGAAGCTGCACCACCTTCACCAGCAGGTTCAGCTGCAAAGAAAGGCAGGACAGAAGAGCTGCTGTGGCACTGCAGGAGATCCTCAGGCTGCCCACAAGGCTCAGCCCCAGGGCACAGCCCTGGGCCCGGCCCCTTCCCTCTCTGCTCTTCTCTGTGGCTGCACAGAGCACATGGAAGGACACACTGGCATTGTACACGGGAGGAAGATGGACAGCTAAATTCTCCTTCCTCCCACTGACAGTGATCCTGTGGGATCCCTCAGGGCTCCAGAAGGGAGCAGGGCAAATTTTCCATATTCCATCAACCTTCAGATTATCTTAAGTGAAAGGGCAAATGTATGAGCTCTTGCCACCTGCTCACTGTGTATTCTCTCCGGAAAGGTACATTGAGCACTTGCCTCCAGGATTTCCCATGAGTCTCAAGCCATAATCCAGCAGGTTTTCCAGATAATCCATATCTTGATCCCAACCTAGAAGTTTGCAAAGATCAGAACCATTTCCATGATGTGCTGGGATCCTCTTCTGCCTCAGGGAACTGGGCACTGCATGTAGGTCGGGTAAGGCCATGGGAGCCAGATGTGAATGGACAAAGCCAAAGCTGCTCAGGGGCCTGGGGAGCTCTGGGCAGGCTCATGGTCAATCCCCATCCTCTTTGCAGGCCCTGTGCAACATCCCTGGAGAGGTGCCTGGAGCAGCCCAGGGCCCGTGGGGGTTCTCTCAGTCGCACAAGGAAAATGCTCCTTGAATCCCTGGGGAGAACTGCAGCAGGCAGTGCTGCAAGTATCCCTCACAAACTCCCTCCTGCCTGTCCTCCCAGCCGCCCTTCCTCGATCGGCTGGGACAGCTCGCACAGCCCAAGGGCACAGAGGTAAGCCCTCTCAGGACACACTGGAGCCTTGCTCTGCCCCTCTGTCCTTTCCCCACCATGGGCACCCCGTGCAGTCACTCCCAGGTTTCAGGAAGTGTCTCCCACGGACGGACCCCAGCAGGACTGCTCAGTACCCGAGTGCCCTGAGCCTGCTCGGGACAATTCCCCTGGGTTGTGCCCTCACTTCCAGGCAGCAGAGACAGCAGCTCAAATCTCAGCAGGGCCCAGGCCCAAAGGCACAGCAATTACCTCCTGTGCCTGTGCCTGGCATCGCCTCCAATCCTACAGCAGAGGCTGGCACGGAACCACTGCTTCCTTCGGGAAACGCCGCCTTCTGCCCAGCCTCTGCATCCACTTCTGGAGAAAGCAAGAGGGATGGCTGGATCAGGTGGGGCTGTTCCCCACTGGGGAGGTGGCATCTTTAGGAGGGAATGCTTGTCAAAGACATCAGTAAGAATCAGGAAAATTCCTATAAACTTTTTGGGCAGGCCAGGGCCCTCCCTTCTCCAAACAGGTGCCCTTTCTCTTCTACCCAGTGACTGGAAAATCGCAGGGAATCTCAGGCCCGTGGTGCAGTTTGGGCTGCCTGTCAGCTGATGCCACATGCCTTCCTGCAGAGGCTGGGCAGAGGCTGCAGCCAGGCCAGAATGGGAAACAGCCCTGCAGGGCGTGAAAGCAGCAGCGGGGCAGCGAGGCTGCCATGGATCCCTTCCTGCTGTGCTGGGCACGGTGTGTCCAGATGTGCAGCCAAAGCCCCCGGCTGCTGAGTCCCAGAGGAGGCATGAGGGAAATGCTCTCACCATGCCCTTTGTGCACTTCTGTCACTATTTGTTTCCGGGTGTTGTTTTGCTCGTGGGGTTTCTTCTGGCCTTTGCCTTTGTTCTTTCCCCTCAGAGGACCTTAAGAGAAAGTAGTTCTGTTTCCCAGGAATGGATCCCACAAAAGCAGGGCTCAGCCTGTGTGGTCAGCAGGGACACACGACTCACCCCTGCGATGGGAGCCAGGCTTCTGTGTAGGAATCAGCAAAGGAACAGAAAAAGTCCTCCCTGCAGACACATCTGTAACACAAGAACCACAGAAGCTTCTGTCACCTGCTTCCTGCCAGGTTGTCAACTCTTGCTTAGACTGCAACCTCTGGTGCGAGGACACGAGGCTTGACTCCATATTGATCAGAAGGCTGATTTATTATGTTATATATTATACTAAAATGCTACATTACAACTATACTAAAAAGAACAGAGAGAAGAAGATCAGAAGGCTACAAAGACAAGAATAGAATAGGAATGAATAACAAAAATCCTGTGACTGCTCACAGCCTTGGCACAGGTGGCTGTGATTGGTCACTGATTGAAAACAATCCACATGGACCAATGGAAGATTCACCTGTGGCACTCCACAGCAGCAGATAGTTATTGTTTACATTTCTTTCCTGAGGCTCTCAGCTCTTCAGGACAGGAAAAATCCTAGCAGAGGCTTTTTCACTAAAAATCCTGGCAACAGTCAACAATTATTCCTTGGTGGCACACTGAGAACATACCTGCAGGAGACTCCAAGGGCTTCAAAACTTTATGCAGCCAAGCTAATGGAGAAGCCTTCCAAGCAACCTCATCTAGATTGGAGCACAGATGAGAACATTTTTCAGGGTGTGCTGGGATCCCCTTCTGCCACAGGGAACTGGGCACTGCCAGGGGGTCGGGTAAGTCTGTGGGAGCCGGATGTGAATGGACATGGCCAAAGCTGCACAGGGGCCTCAGGAACTCTGGGCTGGCTCCTGCTCCCTCTTTCCATGCCCTTTGCATCATCCCTGGAGGGGCTGCTGGAGCAGCCCAGGGCCCTGGGGCTCTCTCTCACTCCCACAGCTGAAACTCTTGCTAAAGCACTGGGGAAAACTGCAGCAGGCAGTACCACAACTATCCCGCTCTCCCTCCATCACTCCAGCCTTTTCTCCTCCCTTTCTACCTTCTTCTGTCTCTCCATGCCTCTTTTCCCCTGGGACAAATCCCCCAGCTCAAGGGCACATATCCAGGCCCACTAAGGACACACTGGAGCCTTGCTCTCCCCCTCTGTCCTTTCCCCACCATGGGCACCCTGTGCAGTCGCTCCCAGATTTCAGGACATGTCTGCCATGGAGGGACCCCAGCAGGACTGCTCAGTACCCGAGTGCCCTGAGCCTGCTCAGGATAATTCCCCTGGGCTGTGCTGCTCTAGTCCAGGCTGTGCCCGCACTGCCAAGCAGCAGAGAGGGCAGCTCAAGCCTCAGCAGGGCTCAGGCCCAGAGGCACAGCAATTACCTCCTGTGCCTGTGCCTGGCATGGCCTCCCTTCCTGGAGCTGAGGCTGGCACAGAACCACTGCTTCCTCCAGGAAAAGCTTCCATCTGCACAGGCTCTCCATCCAGTTCTAGAGAAAGGAAGAGGGAGAGTTGAACCATGTGTGGTTGTTCCCCACTGGGAAGGTGGCATCTTTAGGAGGGAATGCTTGTCAAAGACATCACTAAGAATCAGGAAAATTCTTATAAACTTTATGGGTAGGCCAGGGCCTTCACTTCTCCAAACTGGTGCCCTTTCTGTTCTACCCGGCGACTGGGAAATCGCAGGGGATCTCAGGCCAATGGTGCAGTTTGGGCTCCCTGTCAGCTGATGCCAAATGCCTTCCTGCAGAGGCTGGGCAGAAACTGCAGCCAGGCCAGGCAGGGAAACAGCCCTGCGGGGCGTGAAAGCAACAGTGGGACAGAGAGGCTGCCATGGATCCCTTCCCGCTGTGCTGGGCACGGCGTGTCCAGATGTGCAGCCAAAGGCCCCGGCTGCTGAGTCCCAGGGGAAGCATGAGGGAAATGCACCCACCTTGTTCTCTTGCCTGCTGCATTTGCTTCAGCATTTGCCTCATGTTTTCGGATGGCTCATGGGGTTTCTGGTGTCCTGTAGCTTTGTTCTTTCCCCTCGGAGGACCTTAGAGCAACATCGTTCCAATTCCCAGGAATGGATCCCACAAAACCAGTGCTCAGCTTGTGGGCTCATCAGGCAGACACTACTCACCCCTGCGACGGGAGCTGGGCTTGCGTGCAACATCCACCAATGGACCTGGGAAAGTCCTCCCAGCAGACACACCTGTAACACAACAGCCACAGAAGCTTCTGCCATCTCTGCTGATCTGCACGGGCACCACTGAGCCGCGGGAGCGGTGAGGGGATCGCGCAGGGCGAGGGCACACACGTGCATGGTTCTGTGCTGGCACCTGCAGCGATGCCCCCTGGCCCAGCTTTGGGCTCTGAGCTGGCAGCTCTCCCACGGAGGAAAGTCCTGACCTACCCTCAGCATCTCCCAGAGGCTCTGTCCTGGACGTGGCTTGGGAAGCTGCACCACCTTCACCAGCAGGTTCAGCTGCAAAGAAAGGCAGGACAGAAGAGCTGCTGTGGCACTGCAGGAGATCCTCAGGCTGCCCACAAGGCTCAGCCGCGGGGCACAGCCCTGGGCCCGGCCCCTTCCCTCTCTGCTCTTCTCTGTGACTGCACAGAGCACACGGAAGGACACACTGGCATTGCACACAGGAGGAAGATGGCCAGCTAAATGCTCCTTCCTCCCACTGACAGTGATCCTGTGGGATCCCTCAGGGCTCCAGAAGGGAGCAGGGCAAACTTTTCAGAATCTTTCAACCCTGACTTAACCTGAACACAAATGGCCCAGGAGTGACCTTTTGCCACATGGACAGGGATTATTCTGCCAGTCAAAATGGAAATGCAGAACTTGCCTCCAGCATTGTCCAAGACATTCAAATTGTCATTCACCAGGAGATCCAAGTCATGTAAGTCGTGATCCAATTCTAGAAGGGAGAAAAGACCAGAACCATTTCTGTGTGTGCTGCGACGTCCTCTTGCATGAGGGAACATGGCACGGGTTGGGTAAGGCTGTGGGAGACAGTTGTGAATGGACATGGCCAAAACTGCAAAGGGGCCTGGGGAGCCCTGGGCTGGCTCCTGGTCACTCTCCAGCCTCTTTGCAGGCCCTGTGCAACATCCCTGGAGGGGTGGCTGGAGCAGCCCAGGGCCCCTTGGGACTCTCACCCTCCCGCAGAGGAAACCCTCCCCAAAGCCCTGGGCAAAACCATCCCCAGCGCTTCCCGGGGAGCAGGGAGCGCTGTCCCGGGAAAGGGCAGCCAGGCTGCCGGCTCACCTGCTCGCCGCGCTTGCAGCGGAGCAGCCTGGGCAGCCCTGGCAGGCAGGGCCACGGCCAGGAGCAGCAGGAGGAGGAGGCGCAGAGCAAGGGCCATGGTGCCTTGTCCTCCGCCAGTCCCGCAGCTCTTGCTGCCACCGCTGTCCTGTCACCACTGTCCCAACGTCAGCACCGCTGCTGCCACTGCCGCTGCTGCCGCAACAGTTGTGCTCAAGGACTGACTGCTGGCTCCTTGTGCTGCTGTGCAACCACGGGGCTCTGGCACCTCTGTGACCTCAGGGCCTGCTGTGAGCTCAGCCTGCTGTGACCCCAGAGCCCTGCTGTGACCTCATGGCCTCAGCTGTACCCCCAGAGTGTGCCCCCATCTCAATGAATGGACTGCCCTGATTTGTTGGGAAGGACGAAAGTTTAACAAGAAAGTCTCACAGCCATGTGTGCTTGGCAGAGAGATTTTTGAATGTGGAATCTGAAGAAGAAATAGAGATGGAAGCAAGTTTTGATATAGAATAAAAGAATTGCTGAGCCACTCTTACTAGATAACTAGAGAAGGCAAACGGTGTGTTAGTGAGAAGGGGGCTTTATGATCTGGAGCAAAGGATAAACCCACTTGAAAGAAGTAGATGCTTTCACCAGTCATGAAGATAGCACAGGGAACAAGATGGGTGATGTTGCAAGTAAAAAGAAGCTCTCAGAATTTTCAACAACTTCTACTTTAAACTGTAATGTACTAACTTTTAGTGATTGGAGAGCAATAACATGAATGTGGTAATTACAGTAGTTATGACAGCTTATAGGTAAATGTTAAGGTACCGACTGGTTCTTCTCTCTTAAGATGCCCAGCAAAGAAAAGTACATAATGCATTGTCAGCAAAACTAAAGGGTCTTCAGGCTTGTGTGCAGCTGGAGCTGACAGCTGCAGGCACAGGCTCTGTCACCCACGACCCTGGACTGCTGTAATGTCTTGGATGTAAAAGTGCATTATGCAGAGCTGCCTGGAGTCCCGCATCCCCCATTAAGGCTATTACACTGATTGTAGTTGCTTTGCTTCATCCAAGGGCCATTGCTCAGCAAAACCTTCAGGGACACAGGGTCTTGTTTGGGTGGAGGCGGCATCTGCACAGCAGCACGCTGGTAATGCAGCTGTGACAGGGACATCAGGCATGGGCATGGAGATGGGAAGTGTGTGCCAGGTGTGTCCCAGACTGAGGTGTTTGGCTGTTCTTGTGAACTTGCAGAGGGGCAGCTGTTGAGAGAGGAGGTAGCTGCAGCCCCAGTTGCAGCTGGGACACTGTCCTGGCATGACTTTATGATGCTTGTATCTCCATTTGTGGGTTGAGCCCAGAAATAAGTTTTGCACCTTTAGGTCTGGTTCCAAGAGTGAAGGGGGGACAAGAAGAATGGTGGAGTTTGTTATCAGAAACTGCTCTTGCACCTCTGCATCCTTCTCCTGCACTGTGTTGTCTGCGGCAAGGACAGACAGCAGGATAGAGCTCTACTTTGATTTTTAGTTAGTTTTAGCTAGCTAAAGCAGAGAATTTCTCTGGACTGTGGTTTTTCTTTTTTTGTGGAACTGTTTAAACCTCCTCTGGACTGAAAACCCAGAAGAGCACCAGCAGCTCACTGCTGTGGCCCACCGGGCTGGGCCAGGCTTGCAGCATTTCCAGTGCCAGAGGGACTGACCAGAGAATGAGTTAGCAGAGCTATAGCCCACGAAGGTGACTTTCTGAGCATGTCATCTCTTCTAAGTGGCGAGAGGTTTTATTGTTTAACATTGTTCATCATTTTTTCTGATGGTGAATTCCTTGCCTATTAAATAAAGAGGGTTTTTTTTCCATTTTCACAAAAAAAAAATAATCTTTTTCCCAATCTAGTTGGGGGAGGGGCCTCTTGAATGTGTTTCCTAGAGAATGCCTTTGGAGGTTATCTCCCAAATGTGCCCTAAACCAAGATCAAAACAGAGACCTACCTGCACAGCAGCAGATTAGCATTGTACTCAAAGTTTGCTGCTGAAGACTAAGAGCTAAGCTTGTCAGATATTCTGAAAAATATCAGGGAAAAGGTTTTTCATTGGTTGTTGTGACTAAGTAAAAATCTCCAGAGGGCAAATGGCTTCTCCAGTAGACAAGGTGTCTTGAGATGTCTTAGTTCTTCCTGGAGTAAAGATTGGCTATTAAATTCTGGTGTTTATTCTAGAATGGTAAAAATGTTCTACATTTTTTCCTATTCTAAAACTACTTTGAAAAACCCTAAACTGCTAAGGGAAAAGGGGGGAAATATTTGGGGGTTTCTTTCTACAAAAAGAAAAAAGTCTGAATATTTTAAAAAATTTCTAACTTCTAAAAAAGGAAAATTAAGACAAAACATGGTGCTTCAGGAGCCCCGTGCCCGGCTGCTGCCTGCGCACTCCTAGCTGTGGCGAGACAATCAGCTCAGCCAGTGCTGCGGCTACCAGCCAGAGAGCAGAGGTGAAGCCCAAAGGTGTTGCTCAAGCCCTTCCCTGGCAGAGGGGCCCCATCTTCAGTCCTGGCCGGACACCAGGGCCAGCACCTTTGGGGACAGAGACTCCTGTTCTGGGTGGTGGCAGCATGTCCCTAGCAACAAGCTGATAATGCAGCTGGGGCAGGGATGTTGGACATGGCTTGGGGATGGCTGATGACAGGTACAGGTACAGGTACAGGTACAGGTCTCCCTGATGGAACTCTATGGCCAGTCTTACAGAAGACACTTCCAAGAATGGGGAAGACGTGTTGTGGTGCCGGCTGCATCTGTGGGAGCGATGGGGAGCGTGAGCCCGTGCTGTGCTGCACTGCTGAGCTGGCAGCACGGTGGATACGGGCAGGACGTTCTCTGTTTCCCCCAGAGCTGGGGCCTGCAGGCACCTTGCCGGCCCTTGGCACAGGCTGTGCCAGCCAGCAAAGCCCAGCAGGCCGGGAGGAGAGCCCGGGGGCAGCGCAGCTGCTTGGGCAGTGGCTGCTGCCAGGGACACGGGCCAAAGCCATCCCTGAGCAGCCACTGCCACCCCTGGCCCTCCCTGCCCCGTGACAGCTCCCCCAGCCCCAGGGGACAGGCTCAGGCCCACTAAGGACACACTGGAGCCTTGCTCTCCCCCTCTGTCCTTTCCCCACCATGGGCACCCCCTGCAGTCACTGCCAGGTTTTGGGATGTGTCTCCCACGGAGGGACCCCAGCAGGACTGCTCAGAACCTGAATGCCCTGAGACTGTTTGGGATATTTCCCCTGAGCTATGCCGGTCTTGTCCAGGCTGTGTAAGACTAAACATTAAAAATTAAAGGCAATTTTACTTTTTATTGCCAATGTGTCAGAAGATTCTAGGTTTCCCTGCCTGTAAAACTACTTGGACAAATACAGAAGTGTTGGAGGAAAGGGGAACAAATATCTGGTGTCTGTATTCTATGAAAAACGTTTCTCAATGCTACAAAGGATAAACATATCTAAATGTTTCAAAATGAAAGACAAAGATAACATGAGGGTGCTGTTGGTCGAATGAGCCCCATGCCCAGCTGCTGCCTGCCCATGCCTGGCTGTGCCCAGACGAGCAGCTCCGCCAGTGCAGGTGGTAGCACACAGACACCTGAGCTGAAGCTGGACTCAAGCCTGTGATAGATGAGTAATGTGACAGTTGACTCTCACAATTAAAGGATAAATATCATGCATATATGTTAAGAGAAGTTTTATATATTTATAGATATGTTTTACCCCCTGTTGTGTTATCATGGAGTTACCTGAGTTTGGGACAAATAAGAGGGTCACCTTGCTACGACGGCAGCACCTGACCTCCAATCGAGATGTAAGGAAGTAAACTCCACCACTGGACATCAAAGAAGGAGTCGATGGACAGAACATTAATAAGAGCAAAACAGTTAAAAGGTGAAACCTCCATTGTGTGGATGAGCACATGGTGGGAAAAATCCTCTACTCCCAGCGCCGTAACATTGTCTTTATTCAGTGTCCTCTTATATTTCTAATAAGGTTTTTAATAAACATTTAAAAATTTTAGAAGTAATGATAACTTTTTAAACAATCCATGAAGTGGCTAGAAGGCTGCACCTCCTGTCCTGGATGGAGAGCGATGCCAGTCCCTTCAGGGAGAGATGGTTCTGTTCTAGGCAGTGGTTGCGGCATATTTGCAGCAATAAGCTGGTAATACACCTCTGGCAGGGACAACGGACACTGGCACGGAGATGCATGATGACAGGCCTAGTTCTCCATGGCTGAGGCCTTTGGCTGGTCTTGTGAAGTGCCAGAGGTGCTCCTGTGGAGAGAGGAGGTGGCTGAGGCCCCAGCTGCCAGTGGCACACAGGGAGCCTCGTGCACAGCAGGGCCCAGAGCTGGCAAAGCTCCCCAGCATGGCTGGAGCTGCTGGCACAGCTGGGCCCAGCTGGACAGCTGCCCCTCAAGGCCCCGGCCAGCAGGGCACGGCTCTGGGCAGGGTCCCTGGCCAGGAGCGGGCCCCAGAGCGCCTCTGCCTTTCAAGGGCAACCTCGGCCCTGCTCTTTCTCCTCCCCACCTTCCTCTGCCTCTGCCCCGTGCCCCTGGGGCTGCTCTTGGCCAGGCAGCCTCAGTGGGAGCCAGCTCTGGCTGCAGCCCCAGCGGGGCCCCCAGGACAAGGCCCAGCAATTGAGAGGCCAATGGAAGCACTGGGCAGCAGCAGAACCCTCAGCAGAGTTATTTGGAGAACCATGGACCGGCCACAACTCCACTGCAACCTCAGTGGGAATGGTTCCTGTCTACATTAGACTTTCAAAAGAAGCTCTTTCAGGGAAAGATGACCACTCACCATTTCTTCTTCCAGTAACACCAGATTCTGACACAGCACAATATGAGAATAAGGTCCAACAGTAGCAGGCCTGCCATTACCCCTGCCCAGCAGCCTGTTCCAATATAGAAGACACTTCTGAGGCCCTTCTGGGCATGGGGAAGACGTGTTGTGGTGCCGGCTGCATCTGTGGGAGCAATGGGGAGCGTGAGCCCGTGCTGTGCTGCACTGCTGAGCTGACAGCACGTTGGATACGGGCAGGACGTTCTCTGTTTCCCCCAGAGCTGGGGCTTGCAGGCACCTTGCCGGCCCTTGACACAGGCTGTGCCACCCAACAAAGCCCAGCAGGCCGGGAGGAGAGCCTCAGGGGCAGCGCAGCTGCTTGGGCAGTGGCTGCTGCCAGGGACACGGGCCAAAGCCATCCCTGAGCAGCCACTGCCACCCCTGGCCCTCCCTGCCCCGTGACAGCTCCCCCGGCCCCAGGGGACAGGCTCAGGCCCACTAAGGACACACTGGAGCCTTGCTCTCCCCCTCTGTCCTTTCCCCACCAAGGGCACCCCATTCAGTCACTGCCAGGTTTTGGGATGTGTCTCCCACGGAGGGACCCCAGCAGGACTGCTCAGAACCCGAGTGCCCTGAGACTGTTTGGGATATTTCCCCTGAGCTATGCCGGTCTTGTCCAGGCTGTGTAAGACTAAACATTAAAAATTAAAGGCAATTTTACTTTTTATTGCCAATGTGTCAGAAGATTCTAGGTTTCCCTGCCTGTAAAACTACTTGGACAAATACAGAAGTGTTGGAGGAAAGGGGAACAAATATCTGGTGTCTGTATTCTATGAAAAACGTTTCTCAATGCTACAAAGGATAAACATATCTAAATGTTTCAAAATGAAAGACAAAGATAACATGAGGGCGCTGTTGGTCGAATGAGCCCCATGCCCAGCTGCTGCCTGCCCATGCCTGGCTGTGCCCAGACAAGCAGCTCCGCCAGTGCTGGTGGTAGCACACAGACACCTGAGCTGAAGCTGGACTCAAGCCTGTGATAGATGAGTAAAGTGACAGTTGACTCTCACAATTAAAGGATAAATATCATGCATATATGTTAAGAGAAGTTTTATATATTTATAGATATGTTTTACCCCCTGTTGTGTTATCATGGGGTTACCTGAGTTTGGGACATATAAGAGGGTCACCTTGCTACGACGGCAGCACCTGACCTCCAATCGAGATGTAAGGAAGTAAACTCCACCACTGGACATCAAAGAAGGAGTCGATGGACAGAACATTAATAAGAGCAAAACAGTTAAAAGGTGAAACCTCCAATGTGTGGATGAGCACATGGTGGGAAAAATCCTCTACTCCCGGCGCCGTAAAATTGTCTTTATTCAGTGTCCTCTTATATTTCTAATAAGGTTTTTAATAAACATTTAAAAATTTTAGAAGTAATGATAACTTTGTCAACAATCCATGAAGTGGCTAGAAGGCTGCACCTCCTGTCCTGGATGGAGAGCGACGACAGTCCCTTCAGGGAGAGGTGGTTCTGTTCTAGGCAGTGGTTGCGGCGTATTTGCAGTAATAAGGTGGTAATGCACCTCAGGAAGGGACAATGGACACTGGCACGCAGATGCATGATGACAGGCCAAGTTCTCCCGCACTGAGGCCTTTGGCCGGTCTTGTGAAGTGCCAGAGGTGCTCCTGTGGAGAGAGGAGGTGGCTGAGGCCCCAGCTGCCAGTGGCACACAGGGACCCTCGTGCACAGCAGGGCCCAGAGCTGGCAAGGCTCCCCAGCACGGCTGGAGCTGCTGGCACAGCTGGGCCCAGCTGGACAGCTGCCCCTCAAGGCCCCGGCCAGCAGGGCACGGCTCTGGGCAGGCTCCCTGGCCAGGAGCGGGACCCAGAGCGCCTCTGCCTTTCAAGGGCAACCTCGGCCCTGCTCTTTCTCCTCCCCACCTCCCTCTGCCTCTGCCCTGTGCCCCTGGGGCTGCTCTTGGCCAGGCAGCCTCAGTGGGAGCCAGCTCTGGCTGCAGCCCCAGCGGGGCCCCCAGGACAAGGCCCAGCAATTGAGAGGCCAATGGAAGCACTGGGCAGCAGCAGAACCCTCAGCAGACTTATTTGGAGAACCATGGACTGGCCACAACTCCACTGCAACCTCAGTGGGAATGCTTCCTATCTACATTAGACTTTCAAAAGAAGCTCTTTCAGGGAAAGATGACCACTCACCATTTCTTCTTCCAGTAACACCAGATTCTGACACAGCACAATATGAGAATAAGGTCCAACAGTAGCAGGCCTGCCATTACCCCTGCCCAGCAGCCTGTTCCCATATAGAAGCCCCTTACGAGGCCCTTCTGGGCATGGGGAAGACGTGTTGTGGTGCCGGCTGCATCTGTGGGAGCAATGGAGAGTGTGAGCCCGTGCTGTGCTGCACTGCTGAGCTGACAGCACGCTGGATACGGGCAGGACGTTCTCTGTTTCCCCCAGAGCTGGGGCCTGCAGGCACCTTGCCGGCCCTTGGCACAGGCTGTGCCAGCCAACAAAGCCCAGCAGGCCGGGAGGAGAGCCCGGGGGCAGCGCAGCTGCTTGGGCAGTGGCTGCTGCCAGGGACACGGGCCAAAGCCATCCCTGAGCAGCCACTGCCACCCCTGGCCCTCCCTGCCCTGTGACAGCTCCCCCAGCCCCAGGGGACAGGCTCAGGCCCTGTCAGGACCCAGCGCAGCCCCTGCCCAGTCGGGAGCCAGGGCTGGCTCTGGCCCTGGGCTGGTGGCAGGGCTCTCTGCAATTACCTGCTGTGCCTGTGCCCGTGTCTGCCATCGCCTTCCTTCCTGCAGCAGGGGCTCCCCATGGGAAAATGCTTCCTCCAGGATGTGCCTCCTTCTGCACAGATGTTTGGTCCATCACTTCTGACAGGAAAAAGGACAGTTGGATTAGATGGAAGAGTTCCTGATTTGGGTGCCGGCATCTTCAGGATGTCATGCGCGTTAAAATGGGGATAGGTTTCTGTGGAAGGGGCTAACAGCGGGCCTCTTAGCTAAAGGAGTAAGAAGAAGCTGAGAAGAAAGAAGAAGCTGATAAGGACCTCTCTCCAAGGCTGTAACCAAGGAGACCAAGAGAATTGAGAGACTGAAGAAAGATAAGAACTTCACAGCTGCATGAAGTATATTTAGAAAGTTAGTTAAGTCACTGTAACTTTTCACCAATGATGTTATGTTGATTTATTGTATCCAATAGTTTGGGTAGAAGAAACATAAACAATTAAAGAGTGTATAAAAGGTCAGCCATGTTCAATAATAAACTGTTGCCATCTGAAACTGCTTGTGGTCCCTGCTTTGTGTCGTGACCACCTCGACAACGGCAGGTTTCAGAAAATGTCTAGGCTTTCATGGCAGTGTCAGGGCTCTCCTGTTTCCAAACAGCTGCCATGCCTGAGCCACAGGAGCAGTGAGGGGATCGCGCAGGGCGAGGGCACACACGTGCATGGTTCTGTGCTGGGACCTGCAGCAATGCCCCCCTGGCCCAGCTTTGGGCTCTGAGCTGGCAGCTCTCCCAGGGGAAAGGCCTTGACCTACCCTCAGCATCTCCCAGAGGCTCCGTCCTGGACGTGGGTTCAGAAGCTGCACCACCTTCACCAGCAGGTTCAGCTGCAAAGAAAGGCAGGACAGAAGAGCTCCTGTGGCACTGCAGGAGATCCTCAGGCTGCCCACAAGGCTCAGCCCCGGGGCACAGCCCTGGGCCCGGCCCCTTCCCTCTCTGCTCTTCTCTGTAGCTGCACAGAGCACATGGAAGGACACACTGGCATTGTACACGGGAGGAAGATGGACAGCTAAATGCTCCTTCCTCCCACTGACAGTGATCCTGTGGGATCCCTCAGGGCTCCAGAAGGGAGCAGGGCAAATTTTCCATATTCCATCAACCTTCAGATTATCTTAAGTGAAAGGGCAAATGTATGAGCTCTTGCCACCTGCTCACTGTGTATTCTCTCCGGAAAGGTACATTGAGCACTTGCCTCCAGGATTTCCCATGAGTCTCAAGCCATAATCCAGCAGGTTTTCCAGATAATCCATGTCTTGATCCCAACCTAGAAGTTTGCAAAGATCAGAACCATTTCCATGATGTGCTGGGATCCCCTTCTGCCTCAGGGAACTGGGCACTGCATGTAGGTCGGGTAAGGCCATGGGAGCCAGATGTGAATGGACAAGGCCAAAGCTGCTCAGGGGCCTGGGGAGCTCTGGGCAGGCTCATGGTCAATCCCTATCCTCTTTGCAGGCCCTGTGCAACATCCCTGGAGAGGTGGCTGGAGCAGCCCAGGGCCCGTGGCAGTTCTCTCAGTCGCACAAGGAAAATGCTCCTGGAATCCCTGGGGAGAACTGCAGCAGGCAGTGCTGCAAGTATCCCTCACAAACTCCCTCCTGCCTGTCCTCCCAGCCGCCCTTCCTCGATCTGCTGGGACAGCTCCCACAGCCCAAGGGCACAGAGGTAAGCCCTCTCAGGACACACTGGAGCCTTGCTCTGCCCCTCTGTCCTTTCCCCACCATGGGCACCTCGTGCAGTCACTCCCAGGTTTCGGGAAGTGTCTCCCACGGACGGACCCCAGCAGGACTGCTCAGTACCCGAGTGCCCTGAGCCTGCTCGGGACAATTCCCCTGGGTTGTGCCCTCACTTCCAGGCAGCAGAGACAGCAGCTCAAATCTCAGCAGGGCCCAGGCCCAGAGGCACAGCAATTACCTCCTGTGCCTGTGCCTGGCATCGCCTCCAATCCTACAGCAGAGGCTGGCACGGAACCACTGCTTCCTTCGGGAAACGCCGCCTTCTGCCCAGCCTCTGCATCCACTTCTGGAGAAAGCAAGAGGGATGGCTGGATCAGGTGGGGCTGTTCCCCACTGGGGAGGTGGCATCTTTAGGAGGGAATGCTTGTCAAAGACATCACTAAGAATCAGGAAAATTCCTATAAACTTTTTGGGCAGGCCAGGGCCCTCCCTTCTCCAAACAGGTGCCCTTTCTCTTCTACCCAGTGACTGGAAAATCGCAGAGAATCTCAGGCCCGTGGTGCAGTTTGGGCTGCCTGTCAGCTGATGCCAAATGCCTTCCTGCAGAGGCTGGGCACAAGCTGCAGCCAGGCCAGGCAGGGAAACAGCCCTGCAGGGCGTGAAAGCAGCAGTGGGGCAGCGAGGCTGCCATGTATCCCTTCCCGTTGTGCCGGGCACGGCGTGTCCAGATGTGCAGCCAAAGGCCCCAGCTGCTGAGTCCCAGGGGAAGCATGAGGGAAATGCACCCACCTTGTTCGGCTTGCAGTAATTCTTTCACCATTTGTCCCGTGATTTTGAGTGGCTCATGGGGTTTCTTGTGACCGGTAGCTTTGTTCTTTCCCCTCGGAGGACCTTAGAGCAACAGAGTTCCATTTCCCAGGAACAGATCTCACAAAAGCAGGGCTCAGCCTGTGGGGTCAGCAGGGACACACCACTCACCCTTGCGATGGGAGCTGGGCTTGCGTGCAACATCCACCAAAGGACCTGGGAAAGTCCTCCCTGCAGGCACACCTGTAACACAACAGCCACAGAAGCTTCTGCCATCTCTGCTGATCTGCACGGGCACCACTGAGCCACAGGAGCGGTGAGGGGATCGCACAGGTCGAGAGCACACATGTGCATAGTTCTGTGCTGGCACCTGCAGCGCTGTCAGGATATTGTTAAGAAAGGCACAGGGACAACTTGCCTCCAGCATTCTTCAAGAGCCTTAAGCCATCATCCAGCAGGGCATCCAAATAATGCAATTTGCCATCCCGATCTAGAAGGGAGCACAGATCAGAACCATTTCCCTGGTGTGTTGTGGCCCCCTCTGCCTCAGATAACAGGGCACTGCAAGTGGGTTGGGTAAGGTTGTGGGAGCCAGATGTGAATGGACGTGGCCAAAGCTGCACAGGGGCCTGGGGAGCTCTGGGCAGGCTCCTGGCCAATCCCCATCCTCTTTGCAGGCCCTGTGTAACATCCCTGGCGAGGTGGCTGGAGCAGCCCGGAGTGCATTTGGGCTCTCCCACTCCCAGAGCTAAAACTCTTGCTAAAGCACTATTGAAAAAATGCAGCAGGCACTGCCACAATCATCCCTCCCTCCCTCCCTCCCTCCCTCCCTCCCTCCCTCCCTCCCTCCCTCCCTCCCTCCCTCCCTCCCTCCCTCCCTCCCTCCCTCCCTCCCTCCCTCCCTCCCTCCCTCCCTCCCTCCGCCCTCTCTCCCTCCCTTCCTAATTTCTTCTCTCCCTCTATTCCTCTTCCCCCTGAAATTCCTCCCTGAACGGAAAGGACATAACCAGGCCCTCTCCGGACACACTGGTGCCTTCCTGTCCTGCTCTGTCATTTCCCCACCATGGGAATGCAGTCGCTCCTAGGTTTCAGGATCTGCCTCCCACACAGGGACCCCAGCAGGACTGCTCAGTACCCGAGTGTCCTGAGCCTGCTCGGGATAATTCCCCTGGGCTGTGCCAGTCTTGTCTGGGCTGTGCCCGCACTGCCAGGCAGCAGACAGGGCAGCTCAAGCCTCAGCATGTCTCAGGTCCAGAGGCACAGCAATTACCTCCTGGGCCTGAGCCTGGCATGGCCTCTCTTCCTGCGGCAGAGGCTGGCATGGAGCCGCTGCTTCCTTCGGGAAACGCCGCCTTCCGTGCAGCCTCTCCATCCACTTGTGGAGAAAGGAAAAACAACAGCTCATCAGGTACGACTGATCCCCACTGGAGAGGTGGCATCTTCAAGAGGCAATTCTTCTCAAAGACATAAACATCCTGGGTAGCACAGGGCCCGCTTTCATCAAAACACCCGCCATAAGTGATCAGCCTGGAGACTGCAAAATCGCAGGGGATCTCAGGGTGGGCATGGCCTGTGGGGCAATAAGGGCTGCCTGTCAGCTGATGCCAAATGCCTTCCTGCAGAGGCTGGGCTGAAGCTGCAGCCAGGCCAGGCTGGCAAACAGCCCTGCAGGGCGTGAAAGCAGCAGCGGGGCAGCGAGGCTGCCATGGATCCCTTCCCGCTGTGCCGGGCACGGCGTGTCCAGATGTGCAGCCAAAGCCCCCGGCTCCTGTGTGCCAGGGGAAGCATGAGGGAAATGCACCCACCTTGTCCTCCCTGCAGCACTTCCTTCAGCATTTGCCACGTAATTTCTAATGGATTCTGGAACTTCTTGCCTGCCATGTCTTTGATCTCTTCTGGTGGAGGACCTTAATAGAAAGTAGTTCCATTTCCCAGGAATGGATCCCACAAAAGCAGGGCTCAGCCTGTGGGGTCAGCAGGGACACACTACTCACCCCTGCCATGGGAGCTGGCCTTTTGTGCAGCATCCAAGGTAGGAGTTGGTGAGGGCGTCCCTGCAGACACATCTGTAACACAACATCCACAGAAGCTTCTGTCACCTGCTTCTTACCAGTCAGTCAAACATTATGCCGTGGTGGGACAGTGAGAACATACCTGCAGAATGCCCAGAGGGCTTCACAACTTCAGAGCGCGAGGCTAATGGAGAATTCTTCCCAGCATCCCAGTCTGGAAGCAAACCAAGATGAGAACTGTTTCCATTGTGTGCCAGGGCTGGCTCTGGCCCTGGGCTGGCGGCAGGGCTCCCGCTCGGGGCTGCTCCTGTGCCTTGGGCCTCTGGGCACTCAGGGCCAGCTCCGCAGCAGCTGCAGCGCCAGGGACGTTGCTGCACCAGTCCCGTTTCCCCGGGGCTCTGAACCAGCTCCAGAGGCCTGGAAGCCGAGGCACCTCCAGCTTTGGCTGCTGCCGGGCCGGGCAAGGTCAGGCCCTGGGGGAAGAGCTGCTGCCACACAGCCCCCGCCAGGGCTGAGCCCGGCACAGCAATTACCTGCTGTGCCTGTGCCCGTGTCTGGCTTTGCCTTCCTTCCTGCAGCAGGGGCTCGCACCGAAGATGGAGTGCTTCCTTCAAGAAATACCACCTTCCACTGAAGCACTATGTCCATCTCTTGACAAAGGAAGGGAGACAGCTGCATCAGATGGAGCTGTTCCCCACTTGGGTGGTGGCATCAGAGGTAATATTTGTGAAATTTATGGAGCAGGAAAATGGCCAGGTTACAGTGGCATGATGAGAGCACTTCCACCTCCAAACAGCCACCCTTTTCCTAATCTGCAGGGCTGGATATAGTGGGGGATCTCAGGGTGTCTTACAGTTTGGGCATGGCCTGTCAGCTGATGCCAAATAACTTCCTACAGAGGCTGGGCAGAAGCTGCAACCAGGCCAGGCTGGCAAACAGCCCTGCAGGGCGTGAAAGCAGCAGCGGGGCAGCAAGGCTGCCATGGATCCCTTCCCACTGTGCCAGGCACGGCGTGTCCAGATGTGCAGCCAAAGCCCCCGGCTGCTGACTCCCAGGGGAAGCATGAGGGAAATGCACCCACCTTCTCTTGTCTGCAGGGGTTCCTTCAGCTCTTGCCTCATCTGTTTGGATGGTTCCAGGGATATCTTATCTGTTGTATCTTGGATTTTCCCTGTTGGAGTACCTTAGAGAAAAATATTTCCATTTCCCAGGAATGGATCCCAGAAAAGCAGGGTTCAGCCTGTGGGGTCAGCAGGGACACACTACTCACCCCTGAGATGGGAGCTGGGCTTGAGTGCAGCATCCAAGGTAGCAGCTGGAGAAGCTGGAGAAGTCTTCCCTGTAGACACATCTGTAACACAACAGCCACAGAAGCTTCTGTCACCTGGTGCCTGCCCGCTTGTCTACAATTCTTCCTTGGTGGCACACTGAGAACATACCTGCAGGAGGCTCCAAGGGCTTCAAAACTTTATTCATCCAAGCTGATGGAGAAGCCTTCCCAGACACCTCATCTAGAACGGAACACAGATCAGAACACTTTTGCAGGGTGTGCTGGGATCCCCTTCTGCCACAGGGAACTGGGCACTGCAAGGGGGTCGGGTAAGGCCGTGAGAGCCAGATGAGAATAGACATGGCCAAAGGTGCACAGGGGTGTGGGGAGCTCTGGGCTGGCTCTTGGTCGCTCTCCACACTCTTTCCCTGCCCTCAGCAACATCCCTGGGAGGGGTGTCTGGAGCAGCGCAGGGCCTCCGGGTTCTCTTCCTCAGACACAGAGGAAATCCTCTCTAAAACCCCGGGGAAAACTGCAGCAGGCAGTGACGTAGGTATCCATCCCTCCCTCTGTCCCTCCTGCCCTCCTTATGCTGGGACAGCTCCCAGATCCCAAGGGCAAACAGCCAGGCCCTCTCAGGACACACTGGAGCCTTGCTCTCCCCCTCTGTCCTTTCCCCACCGTGGGCACCCCGTGCAGTCACTCCCAGGTTTCAGGACATGTCTCCCATGGAGGGACCCCAGCAGGACTGCTCAGTGCCCTGAGCCTGCTTGGGATAATTCCCCTGGGCTGTGCTGCTCTAGTCCAGGCTGTGCCCGCACTGCCAAACAGCAGAGAGGGCAGCTCAAGCCTCAGCAGGGCTCAGGCCCAGAGGCACAGCAATTACCTCCTGTGCCTGTGCCTGGCATGGCCTCCCTTCCTGGAGCTGAGGCTGGCATGCAACCACTGCTTCCTCCGGGAAATGCTTCTTTCTCCGCAGGCTCTCCTTTCATTTCTGGAGAATGGAAAAGAGACAGCTGCATCAGATGAAAACATTCCTGACTGGGAATGGGGAAGGGGACAATTTCAGGAGGCATCACTTGTGAAAGGAATGCATAAGGATCAGAAAACACCCAGGATTTTGGGACAACCCAAGGCTGCTTCCTTCCCCAAACAGCCCCAACATCTGAACTGCCTGGACACCAGGAAATTGCAGGGGATCTGAGGGTGGGCATGGCCTGTAGTGCAATTGGGGCTGTCTGCCAGCTGATGCCAAATGCCTTCCTGCAGAGGCTGGGCTGAAGCTGCAGCCAGGCCAGGCTGGCAAACAGCCCTGCAGGGCGTGAAAGCAGCAGAAGCAGCTGTGGGGCAGCGAGGCTGCCATGGATCCCTTCCTGCTGTGCCGGGCACGACGTGTCCAGATGTGCAGCCAAAGCCCCCGGCTGCTGACTCCCAGGAGCAGCATGAGGGAAATGCACCCACCTTGTCTTCTCTGCAGACGTTCCTTCAGCATTTGCCACATGATTTCTAATGGGTCCTGGAATTTCCTGCCTGCCATGTCTTTGGTCTCTCCTGTCAGAGGACCTTAAGAGAAAGTAGTTCCATTTCCCAGGAATGGACCCCACAAAAGCAGGGCTCAGCCTGAGGGGTCAGCAGGGACACACTACTCACCCCTGCCATGGGAGCTGGGCTTTGGTGCAGCATCCAAGGTAGGAGTTGGTGAGGTCGTCCCTGCAGACACGCCTGTAACACAACAGCCACAGAAGCTTCTGTCATCTGGCTCTTACCAGACAGTCAAACATTACGCCTTGGTGGGACAGTGAGAACATACCTGCAGAATGCTCAGAGTGCTTCACAACTTCAGAGCGCCAGGCTAATGGAGAATCCTTCCCAGCATCCCAGTCTGGAAGCAAACCAAGATGAGAACTGTTTCCATTGTGTGCCAGGGCTGGCTCTGGCCCTGGGCTGGCAGCAGGTCTCCCGCTCGGGGCTGCTCCTGTGCCTTGGGCCTCTGGGCACTCAGGGCCAGCTCCACAGCAGCTGCAGCACCAGGGACGTTGCTGCACCAGTCCCGTTTCCCCGGGGCTCTGAACCAGCTCCAGAGGCCTGGAAGCCGAGGCGCCTCCAGCTTTGGCTGCTGCCGGGCCGGGCAAGGTCAGGCCCTGGGGGAAGAGCTGCTGCCACACAGCCCCCGCCAGGGCTGAGCCCGGCACAGCAATTACCTGCTGTGCCTGTGCCCGTGTCTGGCTTTGCCTTCCTTCCTGCAGCAGGGGCTCGCACCGAAGATGGAGTGCTTCCTTCAAGAAATACCACCTTCCACTGAAGCACTATGTCCATCTCTTGACAAAGGAAGGGAGACAGCTGCATCAGATGGAGCTGTTCCCCACTTGGGCGGTGGCATCAGAGGTAATATTTGTGAAATTTATGGAGCAGGAAAATGGCCAGGTTACAGTGGCATGATGAGAGCACTTCCACCTCCAAACAGCCACCCTTTTCCGAATCTGCAGGGCTGGATATAGTGGGGGATCTCAGGGTGTCTTACAGTTTGGGCATGGCCTGTCAGCTGATGCCAAATAACTTCCTACAGAGGCTGGGCAGAAGCTGCAGCCAGGCCAGGCTGGCAAACAGCCCTGCAGGGCGTGAAAGCAGCAGCGGGGCAGCAAGGCTGCCATGGATCCCTTCCCACTGTGCCAGGCACGGCGTGTCCAGATGTGCAGCCAAAGCCCCCGGCTGCTGACTCCCAGGGGAAGCATGAGGGAAATGCACCCACCTTCTCTTGTCTGCAGGGGTTCCTTCAGCTCTTGCCTCATCTGTTTGGATGGTTCCAGGGATATCTTATCTGTTGTATCTTGGATTTTCCCTGTTGGAGTACCTTAGAGAAAAATATTTCCATTTCCCAGGAATGGATCCCAGAAAAGCAGGGTTCAGCCTGTGGGGTCAGCAGGGACACACTACTCACCCCTGAGATGGGAGCTGGGCTTGAGTGCAGCATCCAAGGTAGCAGCTGGAGAAGCTGGAGAAGTCTTCCCTGTAGACACATCTGTAACACAACAGCCACAGAAGCTTCTGTCACCTGGTGCCTGCCCGCTTGTCTACAATTCTTCCTTGGTGGCACACTGAGAACATACCTGCAGGAGGCTCCAAGGGCTTCAAAACTTTATTCATCCAAGCTGATGGAGAAGCCTTCCCAGACACCTCATCTAGAACGGAACACAGATCAGAACACTTTTGCAGGGTGTGCTGGGATCCCCTTCTGCCACAGGGAACTGGGCACTGCAAGGGGGTCGGGTAAGGCCGTGAGAGCCAGATGAGAATAGACATGGCCAAAGGTGCACAGGGGTGTGGGGAGCTCTGGGCTGGCTCTTGGTCGCTCTCCACACTCTTTCCCTGCCCTCAGCAACATCCCTGGGAGGGGTGTCTGGAGCAGCGCAGGGCCTCCGGGTTCTCTTCCTCAGACACAGAGGAAATCCTCTCTAAAACCCCGGGGAAAACTGCAGCAGGCAGTGACGTAGGTATCCATCCCTCCCTCTGTCCCTCCTGCCCTCCTTATGCTGGGACAGCTCCCAGATCCCAAGGGCAAACAGCCAGGCCCTCTCAGGACACACTGGAGCCTTGCTCTCCCCCTCTATCCTTTCCCCACCGTGGGCACCCCGTGCAGTCGCTGTCAGGTTTCAGGACATGTCTCCCATGCAGGGACCCCAGCAGGACTGCTCAGTACCTGAGTGCCCTGAGCCTGCTTGGGATAATACCTCTGGGCTGTGCCTGACTTGTCCAAGCTGTCCCTGCACTGCCAGGCAGCAGAGAGGGCAGCTCAAGCCTCAGCAGGGCTCAGGCCCAGAGGCACAGCAATTACCTCCTGTGCCTGTGCCTGGCATCGCCTCTCTTCCTGCAGCAGAGGCTGGCATGGAACCACTGCTTCCTCTGGGAAATGCCGCCTTATGCCCAGCCTCTGCATCCACTTCTGGAGAAAGGAAGAGGGACAGCTGGATCAGGTGGGGCTGTTCCCCTACTGGGGAGGTGAGGCCTTCAGGAGGGAATGATTGTCAAAGACATGGCTAAGAATCAGGAAATCCCTATAAACATTTTGGGAAGGCCAGGGCCCTCCCTTCCCCAAACTGGTGCCGTTTCTGTTCTACCCGGCGACTGGAAAATTTCAGGGGATCTCAGGCCTGTGGTGCAATTGGGCGGCCTGTCAGCTGATGCCAAATGCCTTCCTGCAGGGGCTGGGCAGAAGCTGCAGCCAGGCCAGGCTGGGAAACAGCCCTGCAAGACGTCAAAGCAGCAGCGGGGCAGCGAGGCTGCCATGGATCCCTTCCCACTGTGCCAGGCACGGCGTGTCCAGATGTGCAGCCAAAGCCCCCAGATGCTGAGACCCAGGGGAAGCATGAGGGAAATGCACCCACCTTCTCCTGCCTGCTGCATTTCCTTCAGCATTTGCCTCATGTTTTCGGATGGATCATGGGGTTTCTGGTGTCCTGTGGCTTGGTCCTTCCCCCTCGGAGGACCTTAGAGCAACAGAATTCCATTTCCCAGGAACAGATCCCACAAAAGTAGGGCTCAGCCTGTGGGGTCAGCAGGGACACACTACTCACCTCTGCGATGGTTGCCAGGCTTCTGTGTAGGAATCAGCAAAGGAGCTGGAGAAGTCCTCCCTGCAGACACACCTGTAACTCAACAGCCACAGAAGCTTCTGCCATCTCTGCTGATCTGCACGGGCACCACTGAGCCGCAGGAGGGGTGAGGGAATCACACAGGGCGAGGGCACACACGTGCATCGTTCTGTGCTGGCACCTGCAGTGCTGCCTCACTGGCCCAGCTTTGGCCTCTGAGCTGGCAGCTCTCCCAGGGGAAAGGCCTTGACCTACCCTCAGCATCTCCCAGAGCCTCAGTCCTGGACGTGGCTTGGGAAGCTGCACCACCTTCACCAGCAGGTTCAGCAGCAAAGAAAGGCAGGACAGAAGACCTGTAAATCCACCAACAGAAACACCAGCCAAACCTCACTAAAAAGTCACCACTACTTCTTGAAGTAAAATAGACTGATGCATGTTAATACCTAAGCTTGTAAGCTGTAAAACCCATTGTTATGAGAAGTAAAATATTTTATTTTAAACTGTATTATTCATGAGGTTGTTTTAAGTGAACTGAATATTTAAGGTGTGATATGCAAATTTATTTCAAAAAATAAAATATTTTAGTGCTTTTGTTATAACAGACAAAAGAAATAGAAGTAAAAGCTAATGAAACACTGTAAAGAATATATTAGAACAATAATATGATTCGTGAAAAATCGGAAAAAAATTAAGTATATAAGATACAAACCAGATTTAAGTTACAAGAAACACTAAAAGTAACATTAAATCAGATAGGATATAACAAAAGCCGTTAGATATTTAATAAGGATCAAATTAAAATAAAGGAAAAAAGCCAAGTATAGCTGAAAGAAAGAGAAGTGTACAGACTAATTACAACTTTAGAGCTAAAATGTCAAAGAAACAAAACTATAACAATTAGAAATAAGCAGGTGCTATCCTAAATCCTGAAAAACAATTTAAAAGGCTCTTATAAATCTTATGAAGTAAATACTGAGAATGAGACGAATGACGTCAGTGACTAGATCCCAAGGTGTAAGCTCTGCTACCAAGAAGATACACATCTTTGCCCTTTGGCTGCAACCCAAAGGGGCTTTGAGAGAGCTAGAGTGTTAAAACTGCAGAGGATTATTGTCACTGTATTAGTTATCCAAGCCCAAAAAGAATGAGCCATATGCACACTACCAAGTTAGTGTAGTACGCTATAATTTTAACAAATTCAGAAGGTGCACTATGAGTAGTAAAAGACTGCAATGAAGAAAATGTGAAATACAGCAAAAAGAATAAAATGGCAAAATTTGTAAGCAATATATTAAAACTTTTTGTTCTGGAAGAGCTAGAGAAGAAATAAATCCTGAGAGTAGAATAAAGCAAATTGCTCAAGAATTAGAAAACAAGAACATGAGACAGTTATAAAGACACATTTTAGCAGGCAACATAAGAAAACATGAAAAACTTATTTTACAAATATTACCAGCCTTAAACGACTATGGAGTCAAAATATATCTAAAGTACAATAAGCACATGCATTGATATAAAAAAATATAATTGACAATCCAAAGAAAAGAAATTAAAGATTTAGAATAATCTACCTTATGAGAAGAGCTGTTAATTTTAGACCCTGACTAGTAGTATGAAAGTGTAGTTGTCAAGTTTTATAAATACTAAACATAAAATTAGAAAATAAGTAAGCTTTGTCAAAGTGTATCCTAAAAGTACAAATTTAATAAATTAATAGAGAAAGGGAGGGATTCTGATAGATTGTATGCACAAATTCATGCTGAGACTACAGTAATCTCGCCTAATGAAAATCCTAGCATAACAAAGGAGGGTTCAGGGCAATCAACATGCACCAAAATCCTAGCCTGAATATTCGTCCCCAGAAATGCTGATTCCAGAAGATTATTTCTCTGACCAAACCTCAGCAATATGCATTTGATTTGCATCATCTATAAGATAAATGTGTGCCTCCTAGAATGCATATTCCAGGAGATTTTCCTCTAACAAAGTGAATTTTTTACCAGTTTTGGGGAAACTCTCAGCAAGAGCTGCAGCAAGAAAGGAAAAAATACATGAATATGCAAAAAGGATAAAAACAACCATAAGAAAGCAGAAAAACTGCTGCCCTCCACACCGCTTGGAGCTTGGAAATGGACAAAAAAGACTTTGAGAGAGCTGTCCCTTTGTGATGCACAGGGGAGAGAAATGCCCCACCTGTCTCACCTGACGCTGTCAGCCTGGTTCAGGGCCAATCTGATATTTGCTTCTAGATTTTCTACGACTGAATTTTAATTATGGAATAAATTCTCCGTATTAATCAAAAAAAGCTAATTCATTTAAAACATGCGGGACTCCTGGAACCCTCATCAGGCACCCCAAAATATCCCTTTGTGCCTCTTCAGGTCCAGGCCCAGATGATCCCACAGAAGGAAATGTGCCCTCAGCCCAGGGATGCTCAGCATGGGCTCCCCCATCCCCTCGGGCCCCGTCGCTGGGCACAGCAGCCCCTGCCTGGCTCCTGCCTGCCCACACCGTGGCCATCCACGGCTGCTCCTGGGCATGGAGCTCAGCCACTGCTGCTGCCGGGTGGGCTTTGCTGGTGCTACCACCAGGATAATCTGGTCACAGCTGCATCTCTCTACTGCAACAGAAGAGCTGATTTGGGAAGTGCTCTGCTGCCCCATTTCTTCAGCCCCACTAGCTGCCCACACCCACAGTGGCACTGGGCTGCCCCCAGAAAACTGTCGAATCTGGGCTGTGGCTGCAGGGCACAGCTGCTCTACAGCACAGCTGGACTGCCTTGGGGGTAGGACTGCCCTGAGGGTAGGGACAAGGAACAGGGTGAGGTCTGCTCTATGTTTTCCTAAGGTGATTACTCTACAGACCATCAGGGGCAGGCCAACACTGCATTAAAGGCATACACCAACTTACAAACAATGCAGGGTCCCAGGGCAGGATACAATCTTTAGCCAATTGGGAGAAACTGAGGGTGGAACACCAGGCGGGGAATACAAGGTTTAAACCAATTGGGGATTACAGGGGAGGGGAAGAACTTAAACAAACCAATGGGATTCCGAAGGATACAAAATTGATAGGGAAGTTTCTAGAGCAAGGGGCAGGCTTGGAGAGGGACTGACATGCAATGGGAGGAGTGAAAAAAAGGGCAGGTCTTTGGAGAGATGGACAAGTGGGGCAAAACCAACATCACAGGGGGGAAAGGAGGAACCCATTGGTAATAAAATATGCTATAACAATAGAAAATAAGGGGAGGGGTATAAAACTGACTGCTAGGACTGAATTACAGTCAAAAATTTTGTTATATTTCTCCAATTACTGTATCATGAAAGAAAACCAAGCAAATTAAATGTTGCAGCAATTTTAATGAAGTAGCAGAAAAGTATATGAAATTGAATCCACTCAAAATATTGACAATATAATTTGGTTATAATAAGGGATAATTTGGTTCTTATAATAGCACATAAGGAAAAATAATCGTGCGGGGTACACGAGGGGTACGGAGGGCAGGGCTTGACCCCTGTCCCCTCACATACAAATTGCCAAGCCTAAAATTCTCCTTTTTACACTGTACATCATCACCATCTCCTCCCATTTTCAATTTGTCACACTTGTATCTCCACCTTCATTATCACTTTTACCACGCATGCTCCACCGTTTTTTAGGTGGTTGCACTGTTCTTTGGGGTCATCTCTGATGAAGGCCTCTCCTCTTCCTCAATGTCCTTTGATTCACCTTTTGGATTACACATGCGCAACAAGCTGGTATAATGTAAGTCAAAGCTAATATCATACAAGCCAATACTATGTTCTAGCATCAAAGCAATAAATCTCCTATAATTAACATTTTCCTGGATGTCCAACCAAACTTTCCTCTCTTCCAACTAAATTCAGTAATACTTATCTCTTTCTTCTTCCTGTTCTGAACATCTGCAGGAGAAGGGGGGGGAGCCCCTCCTCTCCCTTTCTTCCTTGGCATTACACCTTCTAACTGTTCTACTGTTTCCAAATATTAATTATTATATCAATATTGATTACTTTACAATTTTATCAGCAGGAATCACACCTATTTATTACAACATGAACTGCAATGGAGAAGCTCTGAGTCAAGGCTCGGATGAGCTCTTCAAATAATTTCCTGGCAGAAACAGATAGCCAAACTTGCCCTTATCACATGCAAACAGAGGGTTCCAAAAATAGCAACACCTTCCGAGGCCCTTCTGGGCATTGGGAACACGTGTTGTGGTGCCGGCTGCATCTGTGGGAGCAATGGGGAGTGTGAGCCCGTGCTGTGCTGCACTGCTGAGCTGGCAGCACGGTGGATACGGGCAGGACGTTCTCTGTTTCCCCCAGAGCTGGGGCCTGCAGGCACCTTGCCGGCCCTTGGCACAGGCTGTGCCAGCCAACAAAGCCCAGCAGGCCGGGAGGAGAGCCCGGGGGCAGCGCAGCTGCTTGGGCAGTGGCTGCTGCCAGGGACATGGGCCAAAGCCATCCCTGAGCAGCCACTGCCAGCCCTGGCCCTCCCTGCCCCGTCACAGCTCCCCCAGCCCCAGGGGACAGGCTCAGGCCCTGTCAGGAGACACTGGAGCAATCACCTGCTGTGCCAGTGCCTGGAACTGCCTGTTCTCCTGCAGAAGAGGCTGCCACTTAGCCGCTGCTTCATCCTGGAACAGCCACCTTCTCTGTCAGCTTTTGGGTCATCGCTGGAGAAAGAAAAGGGACAGATGGATCAGATGGGACAGTTCCCCATGGGGAGGTGTCGTCTTCAGAAGCTAACACTGGTGAAAGTCATGGACAAGGATGAGGAAATCAGATGAGCTTTTGGGATTGGACAGGCCCCTCCCTTCTCCAAACCACCACCTCTCGTGATCTGCCTGGAGACTGGGAAATTGCAGGGTAACTCAGGGTGGACATGGCCCATGGTGCAGTTTGGGCTCCCTGGCAGGAGATGCCAAATGCCTTCCTGCAGAGGCTGGGCAGAAGCTGCAGCCAGGCCAGGCTGGGAAAGAGCCCTGCAGGGCGTGAAAGCAGCAACAGCAGCAGCGGGGCAGCGAGGCTGCCATGGATCCCTTCCGGCTGTGCCGCGCACGGCGTGTCCAGATGTGCAGCCAAAGCCCCCGGCTGCTGAGTCCCAGGGGCAGCATGAGGGAAATGCACTCACCATGGCACCTCTCCAGATCACTCAGCATCTTGTGCAGAGATTTGGCTGCCTCCAGAGACTTGCTGTCTCCTGTGTCTTGGTTCTTCCATCTAGGGGGACCTTAATGGAAAGTGATTCAATTTCTCATTCAGGCCTGAGTGGCAGTGAGGGCACCTGGGTGACTGGTGCCCTCCAAGGCACTCCCTCAGCTCTGCCTCCCACTCAGGAGCACAGGTGGTTTCTCAGTGAGCTTTGCTTGGGTGGTATGTGCAAAGTGGTGAAGTATTGGTGGATCAGGCTCTGATGTTGTACAGTTCAAGAAGCTGATGACATAGAGAGCCTTGCAAAGTCTTTCAACTGGAGAAATGATTTTTGTTTCTCTCTATTGCTGATTGAGGACTCTTTTGAGGGTTTGATGCGTCCTTTCTAGGATGGATTGTCCTGTGGGGTTTGCAGGTATACCTGTCTTATGTTCTATTCCCCAGTCACTGAAGAACTCTTTCAACTTGTGAGAGGTATAGGCAGGTCCATTGTCTGTTTTGATCTCCTTTGGTACTCCCAGGGTAGCAAAGGCCAGGAAAAAAATGTTTTATGGTGTGCTGCGCAGTTTTTCCTGGTTGTGTTGATCCAAGTACTGCTCCTGAAAATGTATCGACCGATACATGCAAGTATTTTGACTTTCCAAAAGGTGCAAAGTGGGTTACATCTGTCTGCCACAGCTGGCAGCTGTTTAAAGCTGTTTAAACTCCCGTCCCCATAGATGGTATCTGGTAGTTTTGACAGTTCGGGCATGTGGCAACAATAGCTCCTGCTTGATCTTTTGAATGCTTGAACATTCTGATAAGGGCAGGCACATTTTGATGAAAAAACGCATGTGACAACTTTGCCTGGGCACAGATGTTAGGGACATTAGCAGTCTCTATTGCCATGGCTAAGGTGTCTGCTTTCCTGTTCCCTTCTGGAATGAAACCTGGGAGGTCAGTGTGTGACCTCATGTGCATTATATGGTAAGGTTGTTTTCTGTGGGAAATTAAGCGTTTTAATGTAGAAATCAATTGGTATAACTTTGGATTGGAAACCTCTTTGAGAAGAGCATGTTCTGCTCTCATAGCTATGCCAGCAACATAAGCTGAGTTTTATGTGACCAGATTAAAAGGTTCATTTTTGAATTTCTCAAAGGCTCTGATAACAGCTGCTAATTCTGCAATCTGTGGAGATCCCTCCACTATTTCCGTGTCAGATTCCCAGTTTTGGGTCTTAGGGTCTTTCCATGTCATTACTGACTTGTGGGATGACCCTGAGCCATCTGTAAAGATGGTTAGAGCTTTGAGAGGTGTTCTACTTTGGATTAATTTTGGGGTCAGATGAAAGGTTACATCACAATTAAAAAGCTTATGTTTTGGGATATGTACTGAAATTTGGCTTGTATAGCTGTCTAAGGCACACTGGAGATTTTCATTGGTCTGGAGCAAATGTTCCACGTCCCCAGTGGTCACTGGCAAATATATGCATGTGAACTCACACCCTGCAAGGGAGTGGAGGCGAGTTCTAGCCTTTTTTATTAAATGTGCCATAATTTCTTGGAAGGTGGTAATTGTCTTTGTGGGTTGGTTATTTGTAAAGATCCATTCCAGTATTAGTAAAGGGTCTCGAAGTTGAGTGTCCCATTGGAAGATCAGTCCATAGAACCAAGGTGCTTTTCCCAGAATGACGAACTGGAAAGGCAGGCTGGGCTCAAAGCGATGGGCTTTGAGTGAAGACAGGGCTTCTTGGACCTTGGTGATGGCATCTCGGGCTTCTGCTGTAAGAGTGCATGGAGAGTCCAGATCCTCCTTGCCCCAAAGAAGGTTGAACAGTGGAGCGAGGTCCTCTGTTGTAATTCCTAGCAGTGGACATACCCAGCTGATGGATCCGCAAAGACTGTGTAAGTCTCTCAGAGTTTTTGGGTTGTCTCGGATGGCGAGCTGCTGGGATACGATGGTCCTTTCCCGGATCTGGAGTCCAAGGTAAGTCCATGGATTGGTGTACTGTATTTTGTCCTCACGGATCTCGAATCCTGCCTTTTCTATGGTTTCAATAGTCCTTTTAACTGCTTTGTCCAAGTACGTTTTTTCTGGTGCACAGACCAGGATATCGTCCATATAGTGATGGATGATTGGGTCTGGGAATAGGTTCCGAACAGGCGACAGGATGTGAGCAACATACCACTGGCATAGAGTGGGACTGCACTTGAGACCTATAGGAAGAAAAAGCCAATGATATCTTTTGAGTGGAGCCTCTCTGTTAAGAGAGGGGACGGAGAAGGCAAACCGTGGGGCGTCCTGGGGATGCAGCGGGATGCTGAAGAAACAGTCTTTAATATCAATGATAGCAAGTGTCCAGTCTCTAGGCAGCATCAATAGTGAGGGCAGGCCAGGCTGGAGGTGACCCATGTCCTCGATGACCTCGTTGATTTTGCAAAGATTGTGGAGGAGCCTCCACCTGTCCATTCCAGGCTTTTGTAGTACGAAGACTGGAGAATTCCAAGGGCTGGTGGTCTCTACGATGTGGCCTTTGGCGAGCTGTTCATCCACAAGGGCATGTAGTGCGCGCAGTTTGACTTTAGAGAGGGGCCACTGCTCGATCCAGATCGGGTTATGGCATTTCCAGGTGAGACGAGGAGTGTCTGGCAGTGCGCGCTCCTCAGTGGCCCCAGTTAGAAATCCGGACTGGGAATATACATAGGGAAGCACCCCACTGACATAAAATGTCCCGTCCGTACAAGGTGAGGGGGGCCCTTACCACAAATGGGCGGATGGTTGCCAATTTGCCTTCAGGCCCTTCGACAAGGATGTAGTTCTTGCTCCGCATGGAAACTGTAGCTCCACCGATCCCTGTAATCATGCCTGCCACAGGTTGTAGTTCCCAGTGTGCTGGCCATTCTGAGCGGGTGATGATGGATACGTCTGCACTGATGTCCAGCATCCCTGGTAGGTGGATCTTTTCTCCTCTGCAGGTAACACTGCACTCGATGACAGGCTTACTCGGTCCCACAGCTTGTGTCCACATTGCTGTGGGGTTTAGAGGAAGCTGTTCCCTGTGATTCTTAGGGAGTAAAAAGGCTTGTGCAAACGGAGTACCCTTTGGAAGAAAAAATGGTAAGTCTGTGCAGCACATCTGGACAGAGATTTCTTGTCCCAGGTACACTGTTTGTACTTCTGGAACAACAAATACTTCCTTTGGGCTACGGAGAGTATCACCTATAATTAGGATGTTAGAAGGACCACCTTTTGGCCCACGTTTGCCTGTGGGAACACGATAAACATTGTAATTTTTAAAGTCAATGGACATAGCAGTTACCAGTAGCTGGCGGGTTCCCCTCGGTATTGCTCTGTGTGTTGGGTCCTCCTCATGTGGTCTGGAATCTCCTGGGATGGTGCGTGACTGGCTGTGGATGGCCTTTGATTTGGTGTCCTTGCCTGGGGCCCCACCACGCTCCACTGGAAGTTTCCCGGACGCGGCTGATAGTACTGCTGATTCTGGGACCTTTGGTAGAAATTGCGAGGGTACCTGGTAGGTGACCTCTCTGGACAGTCCTTTATAAAATGTCCAAAGTCTCTGCAGTGGTAGCAGCGGACCTGGTCTTTAGAAGCTATTGCTGCATATGCACCAGAAACTCCTTCTGCAACACCCTTAGTAACTGCTTGGGCCACTGTATCTTCAGTGGACAGGTGGCGTGTGCAGCTTTCCAGCATTTGCTCTATGGTAGGTTCTGTGTCTAAGGGTAAGACTCTCAGAATTGCTTTACATTTTTCATTTGAGTTACTCATGGGAAGATTGCACAACAGTTCTTTTCTTGCCTCTGTGCTCTCTATCTGTTTTTCCAGAGCATCCTTAATTCTATCTACAAATTTGATAAAGCTTTCATCTATTCCTTGTTTAATACTAGAAAAGTGTTGGGTAGAAATAGAGTCATCAGGGGTAAGAAGTAAGGAGGTTTCTGCTGCAATAACCATGTCTTGTAGTGTTGTCTTAGGTAAGGTATCAGCTTGGTGAGAGGGTTTCTGCAAATCCCCTTCACCAGCCAGCTGTTCGACTGTAAAGTTTGACTTATCAGCATCAGCAGCATAGTTATCTGATAATGTTTTTAATTGCTTTTTCCAATGCCTTTCCCAAAGCATGTACTCGGCAGGAGAAAGGAGGCACTGGGCAATATTTTTAATATCGCGGGGTACCAGAACATGTGCTGAGAACGTAGATTCTAGGGAATTTCTAAAAATATGTGAACTTCTACCATGTTCTTTTGTACAAGTTCTTTATTTGTAATAGGTTCCCATGTCTTTCTAGTAGTAGCACCGCCCCTTTTTTCCTTTTTATAATCTACTGGAAAGGCAGTAATTCTCTGAGCCAAAATGGAAACAGGCGCAGTTGCACTTGGAGATAACGCAGAGCAAGGTCGCTCGCAGGATGCCGCGGGCTGCACAGTGGAATTCACGTCCAAGGGGGAGGGGGGGACACAGGCAGGAGCCTCGGGCACGGCAGGGGTGGGGGAGGAGGCACAAGGGGAGGGGGGACGGCAGGACACTAGGAACCAGGGGAAGAGTGGAGAGTGAAGGAATGTTATCAGCACGATTAGCATTTGATGGAAAGGGTTCTGGTGCAACAGATAAGTTAGCACTTTGTTCATAAAAGGTTCGCACTGAAGTTACAGGTTTTTTGTTAGTTTTTTCTATGGCTTTGGTTATAATGTGAAATATAGGGATAAACTGAGTTACAGAAAAATCTTGGTTAGTGTGAAACTTATATATCGTGGTCCCAATTGTATCCCAAAAGGAGTCTAAAGTGGTAGTGTGTGTGTTAGTATCTGGAAAGTGGGAAAGAATCCATTTTATAAATTTTTTCAGGTTAGTTTTTGAAAGGTTACCTTTAGAAAAAAAAAAGTTGTTAGAAGACAGGATTTCTAGGATTAGTAAATATAAATCTCTCTCGTTCTGGGATTGTTTTAACGTACTGAGCTTTGATCCCATGTTCCCTTTCCCTGCCAGCAGAAAAAAAGAGAAAAAAATAAAAGAAAAAAAAAAAAAACAAACCAAAAAAAAGGACCCAAGGAAAAAGTTTTTTGCGTGCAAGAAAGGCTGTTTTAGAACGTACACTTCTTCAGCCAGATGTGGGTCAAAGGTCTGCCAGCAGGTAGTCTGCTGAATCAGTCTCCTCGAGCACTTTTTGTGCCCAGATGTCAGCAGTTTGAGGGTCGACTGACAGCCTTTCAGAAGAGTCCTGCTAAAACGGAGGGCTTCTTCTTCCAGGACGTCTGGTGAGCAAAGGCAGTGACAATTTCAAGAAGAAATGCTGCTCCTCTGAAATGCCAGGTCCAGCATTCAGTTTGGGTGCCAGTTTATCACGGCAGTTTCCCGCCAGGCTGATGCCCAGCAGGGTGCCGGAGCCAGGATAACTCAGTGGAGGCTCAAGCAGCCTAGGCAAGCTATAGTGATTTTCAGCTCTTGGTGATTATCAGCTCAGTGATTTCAGCTCGTGGCTTGCTAGGTGCTGCAGCAGCAGACGCAGGGAGAGAGAGGAGAAGGCCGTGTGGGGATCCACAGGATTCTTTATGCAGGTGTGCCACGAAGGTTCCCAGTGACAGCTCTTGTGCCGAACCAGGCAGAATCAGGGGTTTTTATACCCTACAGGGGTTTTGAAAACTGTCCAATAGAAAGGGTCAGGGGAAAGTGACCTATGGGCTTACAGAGAGATAAGCAGGGTCGGAAAGGCGGAAGAGAGGGGCTGCTAGGGTCCAGTCATGCTGACCTGGCATTTCCTAGCTCAGGCGTCTGACCGCCAAGGAGGCCGTGCAGCCCCTGGGCCTGCTACACTGACCCACAGGGTGTCAGGTCCTGCTCTGACTCTGGCTGTGGGTTTTGGGTTTTTTTCTTTTGTATTGTTGCATTTGTATTTTCAGTTTTCCTAGTAAAGAACTGTTATTCCTATTCCCATATCTTTAACTGAGAACTTTTTAATTTCAAAATTACAACAATTTGAAGGGAGGGGGTTGACATTGTCCATTTCATGGAAGGCTCCTGCCTTCCTTAGCAAAAGCTGTCTTTTCCCACCAAGACACCTCCAATGCTCTTACAGAGAAAAAGAATATGGACACTTTATTAAGTAATCGATTTCTAAGCCACCTCCAATCTAGTATAGAAAACAAAGCTAACTCATATTTGGCAAGAACAATTCACGTCAAACCAATCCAGTTTCCTTTTCTGACAGGGCAAATGGCTCAATGGGTGAAAGAAGCAGTAGATGTGACATTTGTACTGTAGTAATATTTTAATGTGTGGTATTTTTAGAAACAACACTTAAAAATCATAGGATTCCATTAGAACATGGAAGATGTCACCTTGTGCTGCAGCAGAACTTAGAGGGGGGGAAAAAGGGAGTTTAGGGAATAGTGACCAATGATTTGTCCTGTGAGAATAAATCCCTGGGCACTGCATAAAAATGGGACTTGCCTGACTTCCTAAACTCTCCTGTCATCAGGCACTGGCAACTACACACTCTTGATACAACACCAATAGTAAGTATACAATTTCTTGTGATGTCTTTTGCACTGAAATGAATTGAACTCAAGCTTTTCAGGAAGGAGTTTATTGAAATGTACCTTTAAAGTTGAGCTGACTCACTAACTTGACAGGGATTAAAAAGTAAAAGCTGAAAGATAGTCCAGACACAAACCTGGCACACGCATCAGAGTAGGAAGATCAGGATGGGCACCTGAAGAAAAGAACTATGAACTATTTGGTCAACTAGGCTGGTTTAGGAACCCAGTGACATGACAGGGGCAGTTCAAACCCTGGCACAGGAACTTGTGCTCTCAGAAGAAGTTCATGTTTAAGTCATACAGATTGCAGGAATATGAGTCTGGAATATGAAATCAGGAATAGGTGATTATAATTACACACTCCAATTCAGGACAACATTTAATCACTTGCAGGTACTTAAACACTTTCTTGACTAAATGCAAACTCTTGTTTCCTGCATTAGGGATTATAACTTAAGGTCATGGATGGGATTTCAGACCTAAGTGATAGCAAGTAGGTCTCAGATGAAGGTCTAGAAGAGGGATTTAGATGCTAAAAGAGCTTTTAAAATCTGAGCCTAAAAGGAGAAAGCATTTCCTTGATAAATATGAAACTATAAACGTGAGCAGTGTGTAAAGCTTACAGGTTGGACTCTTTCTTGAATATGATCCTCTCTGGAAGAAAGTGGACTTTAGCTGGAGGAAACCTGTGGCTCACCAAGCCAGTTAATGGAGATTCTCAGAAGAGATACCTCCAATTGGCAATGCTTCCTGCAGAACACCCAAATCCCCCCCCATTCCTCTCCAGCCCTACCTTGCAGCATTTACAGATGGCTCAGGGTCGTCCCACAAGTCGGTAAGGACCGGGAAAGACCCTAAGACCCAAAACTGGGAATCTGACATAGAAATAGTGGAGCGATCTCCACAGATTGCAGAATTAGCAGCTGTTGTCAGAGCCTTTGAGAAATTAAAAAATGAACCTTTTGATCTGGTCACATAAAACTCAGCTTATGTTGCTGGCATAGCTATGAGAGCAGAACATGCTCTTCTCAAAGAGGTTTCCAATCCAAAGTTATACCAATTGATTTCTACATTAACACGCTTAATTTCCCACAGAAAACAACCTTACCATATAATGCACGTGAGGTCACACACTGACCTCCCAGGTTTCATTCCAGAAGGGAACAGGAAAGCAGACACCTTAGCCATGGCAATAGAGACTGCTAATGTCCCTAACATCTTTGCCCAGGCAAAGTTGTCACATGCGTTTTTTCATCAAAATGTGCCTGCCCTTATCAGAATGTTCAAGCATTCAAAAGATCAAGCAGAAGCTATTGTTGCCACATGCCCAAACCGTCAAAACTACCAGATACCATCTATGGAGACGGGAGTCAATCCCCGAGGTTTAAACAGCTGCCAGCTGTGGCAGACAGATGTAACCCACTTTGCAACTTTTGGAAGGTCAAAATATGTGCATGTATGGGTCAATATATTTTCAGGAGCAGTATTTGCATCAACACATCCAGGAAAAACTGCGCAGCACACCATAAAACAATTTTTCCTGGCCTTTGCTACCCTGGGAGTACCAAAGGAGATCAAAACAGACAATGGACCTGCCTATACCTCTCGCAAGTTGAAAGAGTTCTTCACTGAGTGGGGAATAGAACATAAGACAGGTATACCTGCAAGCCCCACAGGACAATCCGTCATAGAAAGGATGCATCAAACCCTCAAAAGAGTCCTCAATCAGCAATAGAGAGAAACAAAAATCATTTCTCCAGTTGCAAGACTTTGCAAGGCTCTCTATGTCATCAACTTCTTGAACTGTACAACATCAGAGCCTGATCCACCAATAATTCACCACTTTGCACATACCACCCAAGCAAAGCTCACTGAGAAACCACCTGTGCTCCTGAGTGGGAGGCAGAGCTGAGGGAGTGCCTTGGAGGGCACCAGTCACCCAGGTGCCCTCACTGCCACTCAGGCCTGAAGGAGAAATTGAATCACTTCCATTAAGGTCCTCCTAGATGGAAGAACCAAGACACAGGAGGAAGCAAGTCTCTGGAGGCAGCCAAATTTCTGAACAAGATGCTGAGTGATCTGGAGAGGTGCCGTGGTGAGTGTATTTCCCTCATGCTTCCCCTGGGACTCAGCAGCTGGGGGCTTTGGCTGCACATCTGGACACGCCGTGCCCGGCACAGCGGGAAGGGATCCATGGCAGCCTCGCTGCCCCGCTGCTGCTGCTGCTGCTTTGACGCCCTGCAGGGATGTTTCCCAGCCTGGCCTGGCTGCAGCTTCTGCCCAGCCTCTTCAGGAAGGCATTTGGCATCTGCCACCAGAGAGCCCAAACTGCACCATGGGCCATGCCCACCCTGAGATCCCCTGCAATTTCCCAGTCTCCAGGCAGATCACGAGAGGTGGTGCTTTGGAGAAGCGAGGGGCCTGTCCAATCCCAAAAGCTCATCTGATTTCCTGATCATTGTCCGTGACTTTCACCAGTGTTAGCTTCTGAAGACGATATCTCCCTGATGGGGAACTGTCCCATCTGATACATCTGTCCCTTTTATTTCTCAAGCGATGACCCAAAAGCTGGCACAGAAGGTGGCTGTTCCAGGAAGAAGCAGTGGCTCAGTGGCAGCCTCTTCTGCAGGAGAACAGGCAGTTCCAGGCACTGGCACAGCAGGTGATTGCTCCAGTGTCTCTTGAGAGGGCCTGAGCCTGTCCCCTGGGGCTGGGGGAGCTGTGACGGGGCAGGGAGGGCCAGGGGTGGCAGTGGCTGCTCAGGGATGGCTTTGGCCTGTGTCCCTGGCAGCAGCCACTGCCCAAGCAGCTGCGCAGCCCCCGGGCTCTCCTCCCGGCCTGCTGGGCTTTGTTGGCTGTCACAGCCTGTGCCAAGGGCCGGCAAGGTGCCTGCAGGCCCCAGCTCTGGGGGAAACAGAGAATGTCCTCCCCGTATCCACCGTGCTGCCAGCTGAGCAGTGCAGCACAGCACCGGCTCACGCTCCCCATTGCTCCCACAGACGTTATCAATGAAACAGGAATATATGCCCCGGATCCAGTGCGCTTCCCAAGAATTGTCTGCCTCCAGGATGTGCGCAGGACCTGCATGATAGGCACGGTGGTGACAGTGTTCACTGTGCCACTTGTGCTGATAGGCTGCTATCTTGGCATTCGTAAGCTGTACGAGCTCAGACGGTCAGTTGTTGATTTTTCTCCACAGTTTTCTTATAACTCTGCTCCTGCATACGTAGCCTGACTGGGAGTCATGCTGCAGTGGAGCTGTGGCCAGTCCATGGTTGTCCAAATAACTCTGCTGAGGCTTCTGCTGCTGCCCCGTGCTTCCATTGGCCTCTTAATTACTGGGCCTTGTCCTGGTGGCCCGCTGGGGCAGCAGCCAGTGCTGGCTCCCACTCAGGCTGCCTGGCCAAGAGAAGCCCCAGGGGCACAGGGCAGAGGCAGAGCAAGTTCTCCACAGTATTTGGGCAGCACAGCTCAGGACAGGACAGGACAGTGCTTATTTAGTACCTCATGTAAAGTTTTACAGTAAGAGTGTTGTTGCAGGTCAAGCAAATTTGCTCCAGATCAGTGTTAAAACAAATCCAACATGATGAAGGTTTGGCTTTGGCCTTGAGACTTTCCTCTTTGTGTAGGCCTTGCTCTGGATTGATTCCAAATCAGTCTTGGAACTGGTTTTGGGTGAAGGCTCATCCCAGCCCTGAGCCTTGGCAGTTCTCTGGCCTCAAAGGGACAGCCGAGGCTGCACTGCACATGACTGGGATTCGGGGTTCCATTATCAAAGAGATTTGAGATGTTTAAATTACTGTATTCTTACTACATGGTTTTCTTTATGAAATTCATTCATTAGTTTTTAAAACTTAGTTGTAAAAAAACTTCTTCTTCAGTGCTTTTTCCCGTTTTTTGATATAGTCAGTGATGGCCTAATTATCTCATGACTGAATTAGAAGACTGTAAGTATTATAAAATGAAATAATGTTGACACTCTTATGTTTTTCACACACTCCTGAAACTTATGTTGGTTTGATGTGACCAACAGAAGAGTTTGGCTCTGCTTTTAATTTAGACAAGCAGCAGAGCTGGAACCTGTTGAAAAGAGTCTCTTCACAGCTAAAGCAAACTGCCAGGGTTCTTTTTTTCCAGCTCTGGGTAGGACGATAAAAATCTCTCAGCAGTAAATCCTCCTGACCAGTAACTGATATAAACTAGGCATTTGGGCTGTTTGCTGCCTCACCCCGGAGTTCCTCAGAGCTGCAGCTCCCTGTTCTCTTGGCAGACAGGGGCTGGCTATGGATGACACTCACGTCTCTGGCCTGGTGCACACCAGGTCCACACATGAGCTGAGGGATCGTCCTTGCACACCCCATCCTGGAAGAACCCAGGTCATTGATGAGTCTGACCCAGTTTGATGCATGGCAGCAAAAGAAGGCAAAATAAAGGCTAGAATTGGTACCATTCTGTAATATGTGATATAGGTAATTTGTGCTTATGTAGAATATGAGAGGAAGATATGTTATAATGTTTAAAAGAAATACACAAAAGCATTTTCAAATCCACATGGAATTGCTTCATGCTTAGAGACTGCTGCATGTCATTGCAAAACTGCAGACAGCGGGAAGGAGGGGGTCTAATTTGCAATTAAAAGAGCCTAGCTGGGGAAGGAGATGGATCATTTCTCAAAGGCCACCTGGGCGGTCAACGCTCATCAAGCACTGAGATTGAGATAGCAGAAGTTATCAGGGAACTTGCATCCCAATACCAGGTTCCCCCTACTCTCAGCATTCGCAGCTTGCCAGGAACCACATTGTCCAGTGCAACTTGGAGAAAGAGGACATCATGAATGTGTTTGACTATGAAAAGAACAAGAGAGACGCTGCCTCTAGCAACAGAAAGGGTATAATACCTGACTGTACCAGACTGCCTTAGTGAACAGAGCGGGTCTGATGCGATAGAGGTCGGATCAGTGTTCACCCAGTGTCCATCCAGGCTCAATGCTGTCCCTTTGATTGTGGATCTCAAAACTGTATATCAGTCGCACAATAAATTATATACATATATTTATTATTATTAAATTGGTTTGATCAGTTTTTATCTACAACAATCTTAGTGACCCCTACATGATCTGATTTAGGGGTTCTGGGGACCCCCTTCCTCTGGTCAGGATGTGCCCTGGTCATTTCAGTGGCCCAACAAGGTTGGGAAGCCCTGTAGGACCAATCAGACAAACCAAAAGCTAAAAGATACAATCTGGGACGAGATTTAAAAAAAAAAGGGGGCCCAAAAATAGCTCTCAGGTATTTGGAGGTGGGTCTCCGAGGCTGCGGCAACATTTTTTCACTCATAGAAGTCTACGTGCACGAAGAATCCACACGGAAAAAAGAATCATATCATGTGGTTGAGTGAGGTGTGATTGAGCGCGTGTGTGAGACATGATACTATCACAAAGCGAGTGCAAACTCCAAGATCCCAGCTCCCCTCTCCCTCGAGGGAAGGGGTCGGTCAAGGGGGAAGCAGAGGAGCTCATTTCACACGTAAAGCCTGTAACTCCGGGGAGGGGAGTTCAGGGGTTTGATCACGGGCGGACCAGAAAGGGAGGGTACGTTCCCAGGCGTTCGGAAGCTGGTAAATTTTTTTGGTCCAGGACTTCAGTAAGTCCAGGTAAGAGAGCCTTCTACCAGTCGGCAAACCGACACTGTGAGCCTAGCAGGCTGGTAACGTTCAATTAGGATTAAAAACAGGTACGGTACTGATTCAGGGAAAACTTTAGGACTCATATCGAAATACAACACAGGAACACGGTATGGAGAGACTAAAAGAAATAGACTCGAGGAAGGTGGGGCAGAAAAAGAGTAAGATGCAGGGAAAAACTCAGGGTAAATCAAAAAAGGAACAGGAGAACGGTTTACCTGAAATTCCGAGAAATAGTCCATTGGGGTGGATGTTAGAACACTGGGAGGACTGCCTCAAGAGAAGTATGAGATCCAAGGAACGAATGATACATTATTGCATTGAGGTATGGGGAGGAAAAGAGATTAAAAGACACCTAACGTGGCTGATGTTTGGCACTTTCGAAAGGTGGACTTGCCGAGCTTTGCACGACTACGTGTACGATGAGTACCTGCCAGAAAGTGAGGAGATGAGCTATGCCAAACTATGGAAATATGCTATCACAGTTAAAACTTACAGGAGTGCCATGATTCAGGGAGAAACGTGGGAGCCCTTAGATAACCTTCCGCCTCCATATCCTCCGCAGGCTCAGGTTCCTTTGCCCGCATCCTTGGGTCCTTCACACCCACCCACACAGGCACAGGCACCTCCGCTCCCAGTGCAGCAGCCGTAAGTCCTGCTCCCACAGGGACAGGCTTGGCTCCATAGTATCCACAAGATAGTGCTCAGCCCCCTCCCCTACTGCTGCCAGTGGAAAGCAAGTGGCAAGCCTGTCATACTGGGGAAACCAGTTCTCCTCCAGCCAGCCGAATATGGCACAAGACAAGGAGGGTGGCCAATGATGATAGTGAGAGCGAGGAGGACAAACAGAATCTCTTTAAGAGAAATGCCCATTGCCCCAGGAATAATTTGGTACGTAAATGTACCAATTAATACTGAGGATGTAAGGGCTTTCAAGAAAGAGATGGGGAGTTTGATGGACAATCCGATAGGAGTAGCAGAAAGCTAGATGAATTCCTGGGGACAAGCGTATACACTTACGATGATATAACGCCATACTAAGGTCATTGTCTTATCATAAGGGATATGATAAGACAAGTGGCGATATGAGACTGGGATCACAGGAATCCCCAAGGGACATGGGGGAACCAGAAGTGGCCAGATCAGAGGCTATCATGGAATGCTCAGAATGAGGAGGACTGAACAAAAATGATAGAACTGAGAAATATGGTAATACAGGGTATAGGGAAAGCAGTGCCAAAAGAACAAAATATCAGTAAGGTATTCCAGGAATGCCAATGAAAAATGAGACACCCACAGAATGGCTAGAGAGACTAAGGAAAGGACTTTGAATGCATTTGGGGACAGATCCGGACTCCCCTGTCAGGGAGGTTATGCTAAAAACACAATTCGTTGCGAAATCATGGGAGGATATATAGAGAAAACTAGAGAAAATAGAAGGCTGGCAGGAAAAAGGATTACAGAAATTACTAAGGAAGGCTCTAAAGGTTTATATGAGAAGAGACGAGGAACAACAAAAAGCACAGGCAAAGGTACTGGTGGCCGCCGTCAGGGAAGCCCAAAAGCAGGAACGGACTCAAGACTCTATGAAACCAACACAGAGTCATCCGCCTCCGAGAAAGTCAAACCTTCCTCAGAGAAGGCACTGGAACAGTAACAAGTACAACCCCGAGTGCTTTTACTGCAAGCCCAGGGAGCACCTTCGGAGGGAATGCAAGAAAAGAGTGAAGGATGAGAAAATCTTTCAGGAAGATTAGAGGTGTCAGGGGCTTTTTAATTTGGGGTCCAGAACATCCAACGAGCCCTTAATAAAATTAAAGACAAGACCCCGAAACAGGAATTAACTTTTCTAGTAGATTCAGGAGCAGAGCAGAGCACCATTCAGCGGCTGCCACCAGGATGTATAAGAAGCAAAGACACCATGGTGGTGATCGGATTGAAGGGAGACCTTTTTAAGGTACCTGTGATTAAAAATGTTAAGATAGAATCAAAGTTTTGCTTTGGGAATATGTTACTGGTGGAAGAGGCAGATTATAACCTACTAGGAAGGGATCTGATGGTAGCCCTGGGGATAAGTATAATTGCACAGGAGTCTCAACTCATGCTAAGTTTATATAAACTAACCACTGAGGACAAAAGCAAAATAAATTCAAAGGTTCGGCATACACAAGGAGAGGCTGGGAGGCTGCATATGGAGCCAATTTGTATTGAAATCGAAAGACCAGAGGATCCAGTTAGAATTAGAAATACCCTATACCTATGGAAGGTAGAAAAGGGCTGAAAGCAATAATAGAGGAATTCATCAGAAAAGGAACACTAGAACCGTGCATGTCTAGACATAATACTCCTATTCTGGCAGTATGGAAACCAGTTGGAAATTACAGATTAGTACAGGATTTGAGGGCTGTGAATGGGAGGACAAAAATGCTATTCCCCACAGTTTCCAATCCTTACACTCTGCTAAATAATATTTCTCCTGAGGGTACATGATATAGCGTAATAGATTTAAAAGATGCTTTTTGGACCCGTCCTTTAGCTAAAGAAAGTAGGGACTATTTTGCATTTCAATGGGAGGATCCAGAGACGAATAGGAAGCAACAGCTCAGATGGACATCTGCCTCAGAGGTTCGTGGATTCACCAAACTTATTTGGACAGGCTCTTGAGCAATTTCTAAGCCAATTTGTACCGCCAGAGGGTATCAAGCTACTGCCGTATGCAGATGACTTACTGGTAGCAGGTCCTAAGGAGGAAGATGTAAGGGCCAGCACAATTTCATTGTTTCTTAGGAGACAAAGGATTAAAGGTCTCAAACTCCAAGCTACAGTTTACTGAGCCCGAGGTAAGATACTTGGGACGCTGGTTGTCCTGAAAGAGTGGCACGAATTGTTGCTTTACCCTCCCTGTGGACGAAGAGAGAAATCAGACAACTGTTGGGACGTTTAGGATATTGCAGGCAGTGGATCGAGGGATATAGTGAGAAGGTGAAGTTTTTCTATGAGAAATGGACCACTGATAGACTGAAATGGACACAGCAGGATGAGGAAGGATTTAAGCAGATAAAAGAGACCCTGACGGCAGCTCCGATGTTGTTTGCCTGATATAAAAAGACAATTTCAGTTGTTTGTGGACATGAGTAGCCATACTGCTCACGGGGTACTAATGCAGGATTGGGCAGGGGATAAGAAACCAGTAGGATGTGTATCTAAGCCTTTAGACCCGGTGGTAGCCCACCTGTCTGCAAGCTATTGTAGCTGTGGCATTATTAGTGGAGGAAGCGAAAAAGGTAACTTTTGGAGCCCCACTAGTGGTATACACTCCTCATAGTGTGAGGAACATATTGCAACAAAAGGTCGAGAAATGGCTCACTGATGCCAGGCTTTTGAAATATGAAGCCATATTAATCCACTCCCGTGATCTTGAACTACAACTGACTACTGCAAAAAATCTGGCACAATCTTGTTCAGGGAAGCCTCAGGGGAACCAGCGTATGATTGCGTCGAGGTGGTGGAATTGCAGACCAAGATAAGACCTGACCTAGAGGAAGAGGAATTAGACGAGGGAGAGAAATGGTTTGTAGACGGCTCAGCCAGAGTCATAGAGGGGAATAGGAAATCTGGATATGCTGTAGTGGATGGTAAGATCAGAGAAGTAATAGAATCAGGACCCCTGAGTGTTAGCTGGTCAGCAGAAGCATGTGAATTATATGCAGTAATTAGAGCCCTATGGAAATTAAAAGGCAAAAAGGGAACGGTTTTCATAGATTCTAAGCACTCGTTTGGGATAGTCCATACCTTCGGAAAAATTTGGGAGGAGCGAGGATTACTTAACACCAAGGGACGAGAACTAGTGCATGGAGAATTAATAAAGCAAATCTTAGAAGCCATCAGGGAGCCAGAGGCAATATCAATAGTCCATGTGAAAGGGCACCAAGCAGGAATGCAGTTCTGGACCCGAGGGAATAATCTAGCAGGGAAGCGAAAAACACTGCTCTATTGCAGGTAAGTACCCCAGAGATCAAAGAAAGCGGTACCCAGGAATATCCTCTGTATCCTTCTCCCAAAGAAATTGAAGGGTATGAGAAAATAGGGGGAAGATTAGAAGAAGGTAAGTGGAAATTACCAGATGGGAGAGAATTACTGTCTAAAGACTATACCAGAAGGATATTGAAAAGATTAAACCAGCAGACGCTTTGGGGCGCTCAGGCCCTTGCAGAACAGTTTCTAAAATTTTTCGGGTGTAAGAGGATTTATGAATTAGCCAAACAAGGAATACAGGGATGTATGGTTTGCCAGAAAGTTAATTGAGCCAGGGCACGACAGGTAGCATTGGGAAGGCGTCCAACAGCATACTGTCCTTTGGAGAGGATTCAGGTGGATTTTACAGAACTGCCTAAGGAAGGAAGATGCAAATTTTTACTAGTACTAGTGGACAAAATGACCCATTGGGTAAAGGCCTTTCCAAGCTCTAGGGCTATGACTCAGGCAGTATCAATATTTTTACTAGAAGAAATCATACCTCGATATGGGTTGGTGAAATATACAGATTCAGATCAAAATATATAGATTCAGATCAAATTCTAAAATCATTAAGCAACTAGCAGGAGCCTTGGGGATCAGGTGGGAACACCATACTCCATGGCACCCACAGAGTTTGGGACAGGTTGAAAGGATGAACCAGATGCTGAAGGCTCAATTATCAAAGCTGATACTTGAAACCAAGATGTCCTGGTCAAAGTGCCTCCCCTTAGCTTTGCTAAACATCAGGACCATGCCCCATTCAGAGACAGGGCTGTCACCTTTTGAAATGTAATATGGGATGCTGGTAGGACACCCAAGAAAAGAGGATGGCCAGATACAGCCATACCTGATAGAGATAAGAATCTGCAGGAATTACGAAAGCAGGATATAATAACTCAGGGCACCCCCTTGGGGTTTGCTGTACATAGGCTACAGCCCAGGGATTGAGTGCTCATAAAAACATGGAGAGAGGTCCCTCTCTCCTCACTGGGAAGGCCCTTTTCTCATCCTATTGACCACAGACACCGCCGTCGGGACAGCAGAGAAAGGCTGGACCCACGCGTCTCGAGTAGAAAAGATTGAGCACCGGGAGGAGATGCCTGAGTGGAAGGCTACCACTTCCCCTGGAGACCTAAAGATCACTTTATGTCGGCCAAGTAAATGACCAAACGGGATCAGATAAGTTGTGCAACTCCTAGGTGTAGATGTTATCCATTTGTGCATTTTAAGTGTGAATATTGTAACAAGGTGTGGGTGGTACATTGTAGAAGGGGATATCGACCAAAGGGCTTGTGTGATAAGTGCCTAGAGGACAAACTATACCTGACTAGCCGTGTCTTAGAGCTCGCTACTGCTTTGGGTATAATAGAATTAGATTCCTGGGAATGGTTTCACCTGTTTCAAAACAGGGTGGGAGGAAAATTAAACTCCAGAGCTCAAATTATAACGGTTGAGTGCCAGAGGTTAAAAAAAAGTTCCCTGCAGCGCTGATGCCATTAAACTTGTGAGGTGGGGCTCCTTTAAGAGGATGTATGCAGTTCGGTCCAGGACCCTGGAAGAATATTCCTGCTGCTGAAAAGATGGCTTATCTCGCTGTTGGTGGCAACCCAGTGGGCGCAGGCAGAGGCAGAGGGATACAAATATGGGGAGTTCTGATGAGCCTGAGTCTAGTCACGTGCCACTTGATTAGCCTGCACCAAGAGAATTCACCCAGCCAGAAAGGGTCAAGTCTCGATAAGGGGTGCGGGCAGTGTGTGGAAATTGTCCGGGGGAGGACAAGGAGAAGCGGAGACTCTGGCATACCCAGCCCCAGGAAATTGCAACATGAATAAGCAAAGCAGGTTCTGCTTTATAAATGGCACTCAATATGTGAATTGAATGGAAAGATGATATGTTATTCACAAAAGGCAATCTAAGGACAGGCAGTCAGAACATAGACTACATAAACAGAATGTTGAACAGATGTCTATTCCTATCTGTAACAAATGCAATCACACGGTATGGGTAGGAGGAAAAACAGAGTCAGGATTTGTAGCTTACTTTCAGGTTAACAAACTATGTTATGATAATAGCCAACTGGAGATGTGTGCAATGGGAGGAAAACATATTCGGTTGGAAAGAACTTGAAATATGAAGGCAGGGTATCCCTCAGAAATGAACTGGTCTTTCTTGACCTCCTTGAGGAACATGATGACAGAGCCTGTCTACAGTTTGACAAAACATTCTGCCTTTCAAAGAATAAGGATGGTATAGACCCAGAGGGGAAAATGAAACAGGTAGCCCAAGAATTGAAAAGACAGGAATCAGAAATGAGGAAAAAGAGAATAGAGCAAGAAAGGCTAAGAACTCTAAGTGAACAATACAACCAATTGGAAAAGCAGTATACTGGCTGGGGGCTGCCTGCTTCAGAGAGAAATTTATTTATAGATCTAATGCAAGAAATTGCTACTGAACTGGGTTTATCAAATTGCTGGATTTGCAGAGGGCTTAAATCAGCGGACAAATGGCCTTGGAAAGTTGAGAGCTTAACTCCAGAGCAGCTGCTTAAATGGGATAACACTGAGATTTCAAGAACAATACAGAGGCCCCAGAGGTGGGTCTTGGACCAGTGGGGAATTGGGATGGTTTGTATCAGCCAAGAAGGGAGAGAATATAACAAGGTAGTGGGATATACCTTATTTATCTCTACCTTATCAGTAAATTCAACTAATAAAAGCAGGACCTGGCAACCAGAACCTCCTGCTGGATATTGGAGCCGGGAAAAAGGGACCACTTGTGAGTGGAACGAAATAATTGCGCTCTGCTGGAACAAAGGCTCTGGAGTTAATCCTTACCAATCCTTGGGAGACCTAAAGGGATACTGGAACTCCCCAAAGGGAGCCAGAAAATACCGAGGGGAATTGGAAAAACCCCAAATGGTATATATTGGATCTGTGGGAGAAAAGCATACAAAAAATTACCCCCGAAATGGAAAGGGTCGTGCACCCTAGGAAAAATCAGGTTTTGTTCACACTCCCTATGCCAGAAAGTAGCTCATTGGGAGCACCCTTATATGAAACTTGAAGTAGGGGAAAAAGAGAAATAAAGAAGAAATTCCATATGGTGGACGGTAGCCAGACATGGGGAGAGGAAGAGTGGCCTGCTGAGGGAATAATAGAATATTATGGCCCTGCCACGTAAGCCCCAGATGGAAGCTGGGGGTACAGAACCCTGATTTTTCTGTTGAACAGGCTAATATGACTTCAGGCTGTAGTTGAGATAATTTCAAAACATACATCAGACGCCCTCGAATTGTTATCTAGACAGCATTCTCAAATGCGGGTTTTTGTATACCAAAATCAGATAGCCCTGGATTATTTGTTAGCTGAAGAAGGGGGCATCTGTGGAAAATTTAACAAATCAGAATGTTGCATAGAAATTGGCCATTATGGGGAAACCATCTGAGGTCTGGCAGCAGAAATTAAGAGGGTAGCACATGTACCAGTTCAGAAATGGAATTCCATTCTCTAAGCATCCTGGTGGGATCACTTATTCGAAGGAGCCTGGTGGAAGAAAGTAGTATTCTTTATACTATGTTCAGTAGCCAGGGTTATATTCCTACCCTGTTTTAATACCTTGTTTTATTAGACTGCTGTACTCAGTTGTGTAAGGTATGTAAGTAGCAGCCATGCCCATAGACCTAGAATGTGCTGCAGGAAAAGTAAGTCAAGTGTCTAAAATAATGAAATTAGAGGAAAAAGATAATAAAGCAGCTGAGGCCCTGGCAACATTTGAAAAACAAGTGAAGGGAGACAGGGCTGTCTGTAAAGTATATCAGAAGATATCCCAGGACAAATAGGAAAAAGACAGAGAGGCTGGGGAAAATTAAAAAGGTAACTATATTTCCTAAAAACACAAAATACCTAACACACATAGATATTAAAGAAGTTACATGGGCTAAGGGAAATTTCACTAAATGAATTTAAGGATATTAGGATTCTAGCATGAATTAATGTGTTTATATAGAAGGGGAGGGATTGTAATATGTGATACAGGTAATTTGTGCTTATGTAGAATATGAGATGAAGATACGTTCTAATGTTTAAAAGAAATACTCAAAAGCATTTCAGCGGGAGCCAAGGAATTGCTTCATGCTTAGAGACTGCCACATGCCATTGCAAAACTGCAGACAGCAGCGAGAAGGGGTCTAATTTGCAATTAAAAGAGCCTAGCTGGGGAAGGAGATGGATCCTTACTCAAATGCCACCTGGGCGGTCAACGCTCATCAAGCACGGAGATTGAGATAGCAGAAATTATCAGGGAACTCGCATCCCAATACCAGGTTCCCCCTACTCTCAGCATTCACAGCTTGCCAGGAACCACATTGTCCAGTGCAACTTGGAGAAAGAGGACATCATGAATGTGTTTGACTATGAAAAGAACAAGAGTGACGCTGCCTCGAGCAACAGAAAGGGTATAAAACCTGACTGTACCAGACTGCCTTAGTGAACAGAGCGGGTCTGGTGCGATAGAGGTCGGATCAGTGTTCACCCAGTGTCCATCCAGGCTCAACACTGTCCCTTTGATTGTGGATCTCCAGACTGTATATCAGTCACACAATAAATGATATACATATATTTATTATTATTAAATTGGCTTGATCAATTTTTATCTATAACAATTCCAACCACTTGACATTTTGCTGTGTGTAATGGAGACGGGAACTACAAGTTTCCTATTCATGCACAATTTGCTGTCTGAGAGCACTCAGTTCTCAAAGTCACAGGAGCTTGCAGGTCTGTGTCTGAGATGACTTTAAAAACAAAAACAACCTTTATGTGCTACACCTGTATATCAAAACTTCATAATAGAAATCACAAGCTGATTCTGCTGTTGAGTGGATTAATAAAACCACAAAAAACTAAAGCACAACCGGGACCTCTTGCTGGAGAGAGAGAGAGTAGGGGTAGGGGGAAAAAGGAAGAGGGGCCTCCAGAGTCAAAGATCGAGTTCTCATAGAAGTATGATCAATGCTCCATTTACTGTTAGTTTCAGGGTACATTTATATGGTTCCAGTGTTCAGGCGACATGGGAAAGTATCTGATTGGTTAACAAAGCACTTATACCTAAAAGAAAGACTATTTCTTAAACATATCTTGGTCACGTAGCTCAGCTTGTCAGCAATATCAGTAGAACATTTTCTCATCCTCTGCTAGAATCTTCAGACCATGTACTTTCACATCTTCTTCAGTTGGCAAACTTTCTCAGGCTGGCTGTCCAAGGGCAGCAAGCTTCTGCTATCAGGCACATACCCAAAGTGTTGGCAAGCATGCTTCTAAATCCACAGAATGTCCATTGGTTTTTATCTGCAGGGTTGTGCACATAGGCCACAGCATCTGCCCAAAAGGCTCTCTAACAGAGACCAAATAAAACAGGCAAACAAAACAACCACCAAGAAAAACCAAAACCAACAGAAAAATCCCCACAAATCCAGAAAAAGATAAAAATCAGGTGAAGGAGGCAGAGATCCAAGAGCAGCAAATGGGCAGAGCAACTACAGAAGTGCAGAAAGGAAAGATAATAAGAAAGGAGAGATAATAAGTGGCTACAAGACCAAACTAGCCAGGGGATCTGAGATACTGTTCTCACCCTTCTGGAAACATTTTGACACCAAATTATCTGAAAATCAATGGTGATGATTGTGATAATGGGAATCTCCACGTTTAGCTTTCATATATGCATTGTGTGTGAGTTCTGTTTTCCTTGTGAAGTCGCATCATCTGGCAAGGGGGCTATTCTGTCCAAAGAAAAACACTGCAGCGGAAAAGAAGGCCAGCTTGGAAAAGATTAAAAATAAGAGGTAAAAATAAAGTAATTTTTAAAAATATGTTGTTTGGTTGGTTTGCTGTTTGTTCATGGGTTTTTTATCTGTCTTAGAAAGCAGCCCCTCAGATGTCAATGCACACAACAAGTCCTTTGTAACGGGCTGTCTTTGCAAAAAATCTGCCAATTTTGTTATGCAAGGCAGAAATAGTTTCCCTTGGGCTACAGCTGGAAGGCTTAGAAATGTGTTCCAGAAACTCAGAATAGGACAGCGTCTGAGCAACACAATTTAATGTCATGGAGTGCAAGATGCAAGTTACCCAATGAAGTAATCAGAGTATTCAAATGCCAAGCAGCGGGAAAGGGCTGTGCATTGGAAAGATAGGAAGAAAACACAGAGGCAGGATGGACAAGTTTCCCAGCCAAACCAGACCAGAAGCACTGGGAGCACAAAGGGACACAGCCAGGAGGCCCAGCAGCTCCTTGCTGAGGACCCACTTCATGCCAGAGCTGGCACTCAGAATATTAAATGAATTAAAAATAAAAGGGTGGGGGGAGGCAGCAGTGAGGTGTCCTCAGAGGTTCAAATCTGCACTCTGCTTCTGTCACCAACATTATCCAAGTTCCTGTGCTTGTTTTCCTGGAGAATTTGCACTCAACAGAGCTTCAGTGCCTTTGATCAAATCAGTCTTAAGAGCAGCTTGGGGCTGGTCAGTCATTTAGATGTCAGCACTGACTGGGGTCCAGGCAACAAAAGAACATTAGCTGCAGGCTACCCATACAGCTTTTCATCTTAATGAGCACAAAGCCTTTATTTATGCAAACAGATGGATATTGGGTGGATTTTTGCACCATCAGGCCAAGGCACAAGGCTCTGGATCTACACAGCACTTTGGTAAGGAGGGGAACACAGGTGGGGACAATCCAGACTGTTAGAAGTGCCCCCACCCCCTGATTAGGGACAGCACAATTGCTTTTAGAACTCCTTAACCAGCTGGTGAAAAACTGATCTTCTTTTCATGCCCCCTGCATACTGACAGACAAGTTGAACAGAAAATCTGCCTCCTCCTTCATTATCTCTGAGCACCAAAGCAAAGAACCAAGGAAAAAAAAAAAGCCAAAAATACCCCAACCAACTAAAATACAAATATTTTTTGCCCGGTCTGGTTTTTTTTAAGAGCTTTATAAGTCTGACTAAGCCAGTGCTGATATAAGAGTGTCACATGTATGTGCCTTCCACAAAGTGTGGGACAGCTGCTGCCATGCAATGGTGGGTGCAGGGTCAGACCCTTTACTACAGACTTACCCTGCCTTCCTGAGGGACAGAAATTCATCTGTTAGAATCCCTTGGAGCTTCTGGAGCTGCTCTTGGCCCTCCTGTGGATAACTGGGCTGCTGTGGAGCACTGGAGAACTTTCAGCTTGGTACCCATGTATGGGGGCCTTCAGAATCGAAGCAGCATCTTCATGGGCCACCAACAGACTGGAAACGAAAAACCACCATCAGAAACCTGTGAGATGGAAAACTTTGGGCAGTTTCAGATCAAAAATCTCGACGGCAAAGAAGAACTTTTTCACAAGGATTCCAGTAGAATAAATGACACAGGTGTTGGAGTAACAGCCAGTGCCCACAGCAATAACAACTCCTTGGAATAAAAGGCAGTGCCCACTGCAAAGACATTTCCCTGTCCTGTGGTCTCCACAAACCACACATGAACATGGCACTTTTCCTGAGTGCTTCCCAAAGCTTCTCTGCAAGAAGCACTGGAGAAGTGCATGGGGCAAGAGTTCTCCAAGTGCCAGGCTGTTGTGCAGCAGAAAAGTCATAAAATATGAAAGATTCTAGCAACCCAAATAAATCCATCCTTTATGGCTTGCAAACACTCCAGTGAATCTCAGTTACTTCAGGGCAAAAACAAACACAGGGAAAACTTTCCAAAAATATGGTTTGAAGACAACATTCCTGGTTGTCTGCCCCTGTTTGTGGGACAAGAGGTTACAAGCTGCCCAGCTGAAGAAGAAAAGGAGGATCTACACTTCCCTGTCATATTTTCCTACTGACAAAGGAATTAAGACCAAGAATTTGGGTAAATGGAGGGATAAGACTGGGGTATGGATGTGGTTTTACATCCTAAGATACTTCATTTGCTAAAATAGAAGCACTTTTGTTGTACATGGATCTCCTTGCTAAACCTCTTTGTCTTCAAACTCCCTTCTTCCATGGCAGAACTGAGCAAGCTCCATCTGTCAGAGCTTCAAGTTAAAAGCTCTGTGATGAGTTATTTTTAATGGACCCATTACCAGTCCGTGGGGTTGCTGTCATGAGGAGCTCAGGTGGCTTTTTGTTGAGATCAAAATCAATGAGCCATTTGTCCCAGCTCCACCTGTCCTGAGGCACTGCTGGCTCCACTGTGCCATTTCTAAATGAAAATTGAATCTCCTAAAGAAGCCAAGCTAAAATCACGAGGGAGTAGTCACGAAAAATAATTTTGGTAGTTTGCTGGGTATTGATCAAACAGCTACCAGCATCCCAAAGTCCAGGCTACACAAAACAAGGCTCTTTGCTGGTAAGCAGCCTTTCAATTGGTAGTGTTTCATACCCATGCAGAAGAACACAAAGCCACTTTCACTGTAGAAACATGAGCTGCAGCTATGCAGTGAGTCGTGTTCAGTAGCTGACCTGCTGCTTTAGTTTTGAGGCAGTTTTAGGCAGGAGATACTGCCATAAAATTTCACAAGAAAACTGTCAAGTATCTAAAATAATGCAGTATTATGGTTATTTTCTACCTCCAATATTGCCAGCACATAGCTTAAGAAAGAAAGGAATTTACCAGCCACCAGAAATGAAAAACATTAAAATGAAAAAAAGGGGCTTTTAAGGAAATCAGAGTGATGGCCACCAGTCATTTTCCAGCTTTGCAGGATTTCAGTTCAAAGTCAATCTAAACAAGCCAGCATATGTCTAGCAAGAAGGAAATCACAGTTCAGGTTTGCTCCTGCACTCAAGCTTTCCTATATCAAACATGGATTGTATTCTTTTCCAGCTCTCCAGAGAGGAGAATCCACACGGCTTCTGAGGGTGCTGATTAGATGAGGGTTTATTGGGGTCCCAGCCCCAGGTGTAACATGGTTTCAGAGGGAGAAGGGGGAAAGGGAAAGGGAGGGGGAGAGAGGGCGAGCCTAGGGGAGAGATGGGCCATGAGAGCATCTGGTCTTCCTCGCACAGCTTAAGAGGGAAATTCAATGTAGGTGCGAAATAAGGTTTGGGCCAATGGGATTGCAGATCCATGAGACTTCAGGAGAGGAACACAGCTTGGAATAAACCATATATTTTTGAGGGGTACATTTTCGAGACAGAGCATACCATTTGAATAAAAGGCAACACCACAATAGATTAGTAAGATAGATGATAGATAGATAGATAGATAGATAGATAGATAGATAGATAGATAGATAGATAGACAAAGCAGATAGAGATATATGAACGCACTTGCCTGTATCACTTTACAAAGAAAGGGATGGGGAAGTGACAGGTTATTCTTTTCCACACATGGGAAACTATCTTTTTCCCAGAAAATCAGCTTCCTTCTTTTGTGACGACTAGGGTATCTGAAGACCCCACCAAGAAGGCCCTGTGATGCCAATGGCCTGTGCATCCAGCAAGTCAAGAAAGTAAGGCCTGCCTCTTAATACTTCAGTGATGTTAAAGAGGTTTATTCTCAGTTTTTGGTGGCAAGAGGAACGAACTGAAGCCACTTACTGTAAAATGCCTGCACAAGCACCAGTGCACATCACTGCCAAAGGAAGGATGAAGCCAGTCCCACAACCACAGCCCAAGCGGCCAGAGATCCTCCTTCAACCCTGGCTGCACTGAAGCCCCACTGACTGCCAAGAAGAAAAGCGCCCTACTGAGAGCAAGCAAACTTAACCCTCTGCCAGGACACAAATTGAGAGGGAAATAATTTAAAATCCCTACACCACCAGACACACTTCCCAGTGAGAAGGGTTGGAACACTCTGCCCCCCAGCACTTCCCCGGCAGGCAGGTTCACAAAGGTGCTGGGAGCTAAGCTGTGCCCTCCGAGGGAACAGAGCCAGCCTCCCTTCAGTGGGAGAAGGCGCGGCCTCAGCTGTAGCCCCGGGTGCCTGCGGTGGCCCAGGGCACGGCCATGGCTGTCAATGTGTTGGGCTGCAGCACAGGGCAGGCCGGAGCTCAGCAGCCTCAGCAGAGCCCAGGGCTGCGGCCCTTCCCTGCCGGGGCCCGAGCCTGGCCCGGCCCGGCCCGGCCTGAGCAGCCCGGCCTGGCCCAGGGGATGGGCTGCGCCCGCCCGCTGTGCCCACAGGCTGGGCCCAAGCCTTTGCAAGAGGCTTCTGCCAGCTTGGCAAAACCTCGGCCAAATGGCCCTGTGCTTTGCTGAGAAGAGTAAAAAACCCCCTCAAATTTAACCCTGCTGCCCACTGCATGAGGGATACCTGCACACCATAGGAGAGGCCATCAATACTCCTTTGTGCCTCATAAGGATTCCCTGCACCCCTCAGCAGGGACCCCAAAATATGCCTGTGAGCCCCTGCCTGGCTCCTGCCTGCCCACACCGTGGTCATCCACGGCTGCTCCTGGGCATGGAGCTTGGTCAGTGCTGGTGCCAGTTGGGCTTTGCTGCTGCTACCACCCAGACATAGCTGTGAAAACTCAATTTCTTTATTTGAACATAAAATATAGGCCAAGCCCTGCCCAGGCAGACAAGGGCTACCCACCTTCAGTCCTGGCCGGGGAACAGGACCAGGGGGCTCAGGGGGAGAGCGTCTCATTGAGGAGGGGTGGGTTTTGGGACGGCCTCATGATGGGGATGCAGCCACGGCAGGGCAGATAGGGGGGGAAGTGAAGAGCTGGGATAAACTATTATGTTGTCATTGCCTCTGTTTTTAGGTGCGTCTTCTGAACATGCACAGGAGCACCTGTGAAGAGAGGAGGTGTCTGAGGCCCCAGCTGCCAGTGGCACACAGGGACCCTCGTGCACAGCAGGGCCCAGAGCTGGCAAGGCTCCCCAGCACGGCTGGAGCTGCTGGCACAGCTGGGCCCAGCTGGACAGCTGCCCCTCAAGGCCCCGGCCAGCAGGGCACGGCTCTGGGCAGGGTCCCTGGCCAGGAGCGGGCCCCAGAGCGCCTCTGCCTTTCAAGGGCAACCTCGGCCCTGCTCTTTCTCCTCCCCATCTTGCTCTGCCTCTGCCCCGTGCCCCTGGGGCTGCTCTTGGCCAGGCAGCCTGAGTGGGAGCCAGCACTGGCTGCAGCCCCAGCGGGGCCCCCAGGACAAGGCCTAGCAATTGAGAGGCCAATGGAAGCACTGGGCAGCAGCAGAACCCTCAGCAGAATTATTTGGAGAACCATGGACTGGCCACAACTCCATTGCAGCCTCCCTGTGAATGTTTCCTGTCTGCATTAGATCTTCATAACAAGCTGTTTCAGGAAAAGATGAAGAAAGCACTCACCATTTTCTCTTCCAGTAAAAATGAATTTGGACCCAGCGTAAGATGAAGATAAACTCCAAAAAAAGCAGGCCTGCCATTAACCATGCCCAGCAGCCTGCTCCCTTACAGAAGCCCCTTCCGAGGCCCTTCTGGGCATCGGGCAGTTGTGTTGTGGTGCCGGCTGCATCTGTGGGAGCAATGGGGAGCGTGAGCCCCTGCTGTGCTGCACTGCTGAGCTGGCAGTACGGTGGATATGGGCAGGACATTCTCTGTTTCCCCCAGAGCTGGGGCCTGCAGACAACTTGCCCGCCCTTGGCACAGGCTGTGCCAGCCAACAAAGCCCAGCAGGCCGGGAGGAGAGCCCGGGGGCAGCGCAGCTGCTTGGGCAGTGGCTGCTGCCAGGGACACGGGCCAAAGCCATCCCTGAGCAGCCACTGCCACCCCTGGCCCTCCCTGCCCCGTGACTGCTCCCCCAGCCCTGGGGGACAGTCAGGCTCTCTCAGGAGACACTGGAGGCATCACCTGCTGTGCCAGTGCCTGGAACTGCCTGTTCTCCTGCAGAAGAGGCTGCCACTGAGCCACTGCTTCTTCCTGGAACAGCCACCTTCTGTGCCAAGTTTTGGGTAATCGCTGGAGAAAGAAAAGGGACAGATGGATCAGATGGGACAGTTCCGCATTGGGGAGGTGTCATCTTCAGAAGCTAACACTGGTGAAAGTCATGGACAAGGATGAGGAAATCAGATGAGCTTTTGGGATTGGACAGGCCCCTCCCTTCTCCAAAGCACCACCCCTCCTGATCTGCCTGGAGACTGGGAAATTGTAGAGGATCTCAGGGTGGGCATGGCCTATGGTGCAGTTTGGGCAGCGTGTCAGCAGATGCCAAATGCCTTCCTGCAGAGGCTGGGCAGAAGCTGCAGCCAGGCCAGGCTGGGAAGCAGCCCTGCAGGGTGTGAAAGCAGCAGCGGGGCAGCGAGGCTGCCATGGATCCCTTCCTGCTGTGCCGGGCACGGAGTGTCCAGATGTGCAGCCAAAGGCACCGGCTGCTGAGTCCCAGGGGAAGCATGAGGGAAATGCACCCAGCACAGCATCTCTCCAGGTCACTCATCATCTGGCCCAGATGTTTTGCTGACTCCAGGAACTTACTGTCTCCTCTTTGGTACTGCCTGTTGGAGGACCTTAACAGTATTTCCAGTTCATGTGGATGGATCCCACAAAAATAGGACTCAGCCTGCGGTGTCAGCAGGGACACACTACTCACCCCTTCCATGGGAGCTGGGATTGTGTGCAGCATCCAGCCCTGGGGCTTGAAAAGTCCTCCCTGCAGACACACCTGTAACTCAACAGCCAGAGAAGCTTCTGTCACCTTGTTCTTCCAGGCTTACAATAATTTTTCTCTGAGGGAAACTGGTGAACTAACCTGCAGAAATTCCCAAGGGCTCCAAATCATCTTCCATCCCCGCTGCTGGAGAAGCCATCCCAGCACCCTCACCTAGAAGAGAGCACAGATCAGAAGTGTTTCCATGGTGTACTGGAATCTCCTTCTGCCCTAGGGATCTGGGCACTGCAAGGGAGGGAAATGCACTGACCATGGCGTCTCACCTGTGCACTCATCATCTGGTACAGATGTTTGGCCGCCTCCAGGAATTTTTTGTCTTCTGTGTCTTGGGTCTTGTCTCTTCAAGGACATTAGAGAAAGGTAGTTCCTCCTCATGAGGATGGGTCGGATAAGGCCATGGGAGCCAGATGTCAATGGCCATGACCAAAGCAGTACCAGGGGCTGGGGAGCTATGGCCTTGCCCCGGTCACTCTCCACACTATTTCCTAGCTCTGTGAAACATCCTTGGAGTGGAAACTGAGGAAGCCCCAGGCCCCTTGGGTCTCCCTCCCTCCCTCCCACAGAGGAAACCCTCCCTAAAGCCCTTAGCAAAACCATCCCCAGCGCTTCCCGGGGAGCAGGGAACACTGTGCCGGGAATGGGAGCCAGGCTGCCGGCTCACCTGCTCCCCGCGCTTGCAGCGGAGCAGCCTGGGCAGCCCTGGCAGGCAGGGCCACGGCCAGGAGCAGCAGAAGTAGGAGGCGCAGAGCAAGGGCCATGGTGCCTTGTCCTCTGCCAGTCCCGCAGCTCTTGCTGCCACCGCTGTCCTGTCACCACTGTCCCAATGTCAGCACCGCTGCTGCCACCGCCGCTGCTGCCGCAACAGTTGTTCTCAGGGACTGACTGCTGGCTCCTTGTGCTGCTGTGCAACCGCGGGGCTCTGGGACCTCTGGGACCTCAGGGCCTGCTGTGAGCTCATGGCCAGGGTGCAGTTGTTTCGGGAGCTGGATCTGCCTTCTTCGGGAGGGAGCTCATCTTGCCCAGCTGCTCTGCCCAAGAGCTGTGACACAGTCCCAGCCCAGCTGATCTCACAGGTTGGGACATGAAGGGATGGAGAGCAGCTCTACCCAGGAATTGGGGTTGCTGCTAGAAGAGAGGTTGGACATGAGGCAGCCATGTGCGTCCAGGGGAGAGTGCCCAGCAGGTTGAAGGAGGTGATTCCACCTCTCTGCTCTGGTGAGACCCCACCTGGAGTACTGTGGAAGAGGTTTTATAGTGACCTCTGTGAGCCATCAAAAAGTTTGATAGGAGGATCCGTGCTAACCCCTGAAAGAATTTTCTACCAAGGCTGTTGACATAGAAACCAAGAAAGAAAGAAGGATAAATAAGAGAAACCTGCAACTCCCTATTTCAATGAGTATTTCGTTTGTATCTCGTGACCAATGAGTAAAGTATAAACTTAAGAGCTTTGTAAGAATGGAGAAAAAGCATGCAGGCTAGAATAAAAATAGTGTTTGAAGCCTTCTGGAAATGGAGTGTGTTGCTTTGTAGTGTCTCGGTCTCTCCCACGACAGAGTACTGCATCCTGCTCTGGGTCCCCAAGGCAGGAAAGACACGGTCCTGTTGGATCTAGTCCAGAGGAGGGACAAGATGCTCTGAGGGCTGGAGCCCTTGTGCTTTGGAGACAGGCTGGGAGAGCTGGCAGTGTTCAGCCTGGAAGAGAGAGGACTCCAGGGACACCTGATTGCTGCCTTTCAGGGCCTTCTGGGGGCTTGTAAAGAGATGGGACAGAATTTTTAGTAAAGCTTTTTGTGACCAGACCGAGGGTCTTTTAATCTATAAGATGGTCGATTCAGACTAGATGAAAGAAACACATTTTTTACACTGTTGATTTTGAAACTCTGGCAGAGGTTGCCCAGAGATGTGGACCTCTATCCCTGCAGACATTCAAGCTCCTGCTCAGAGCAACCTCACCTAGTTCAAGCTGTCCCTGCTCACTGCAGGCCATTGGGACTAGATGGCCTTTAAATGTCCCTTCCAACCCAAGCCATTCTGTGCTCCTGTGCACCGTCAAAGCAGTGCTGCATTAGTGCTGGGCTGATTATGCTGGCACCTGTATTTTGGTACTTGTGCCATTTAGCAATTGGCCATGAGAGGATTGATGGGCTGGGCAGTGAAGTCTGCAAATAACACACAGTGTGCTCAAGGAGAAAAAGGAGAGGAACACGGCTTCCAGTTCAGATAAATGCCAGCATTTTGCTGCCCATTCCTGGTTAGAGAAATAAAGGAATGTCCTGAAGATCCCTTCATGTGGGTTCGTAATTGGCCATATCAGTACTTGTGTTCTGTAAAACAGGTAAGTTGTTACAGCTTCTTGCCACATTTATCCCTGAATAAAACCCAAATACTGCATTGCTCCTTGTCTACTTTCTTCCAAGTCAGGGCAAATTTTGTTCATTACTGAGTGGGACATATTCATCTGTTCACAAGCAAATTCCTCTTGCCACTCTCACAATGGCTAGACTGCTTTGTTGATTTGCTCTAATCGGACTGTAATTAAGGCCTACCTCTCACTAGAATTAAAGCTGATGCATTGGGAGGCAAAGTGTTGAGTCATTTCTCCTGGAGTCTGACACTGTAGAGAGTTGTTCTGTAAGTAAATGCCATTTGAATACAGGTGTAGTCTACCATACTTCTGGCATACTAGAAGTGAGAGAAAACCCTTTGAATCAGGATTTTATCCTTTCTTCCTCCACCTCCTCCTCCCAGGAATTTTAATCTCTGAGGTCTAAGCTCTTCAGCTGCCTCACAAACATTCTTTTAATTCAGTCATCCATGCATTGAGCCACAAATCAGGACCGTGGTGTGAACCTTGAAGCAATGTAGGTTTATAGCACTGAAAATAATAATCCAATACCCAGGTTAAGCCAAGCCTATTGGTTATTTCCCAAATAACTCTGTCTATCCTCAGTGATGTTTCAAAAACGATCATTGTGAAAGCTAGGAGCGGGGAGAGAGAATGTTATCAAAATTAAAAACAGAGCTTTCTCAGATCTTCATATTACTATAAAAAGAGAGTCCAAACTATTCATCTATGGAACATTAAGTAAGAAGTGAACAAAAGACTGTCAAAATAATTGCTTGGGGAACAAAAAACCCATAAATAAAAACAAGCTTAAATGTAGATAATAAGTAAACCATCATGCAAAGAAAAAAAACAGACCTGCCAAAACTAAGACCAATAAGGCTGTTTCATCTGTCTCAACTAAAAAAAAAAAAAAAAAAGAAAATAAAACCTTAAAATAATCAGAGATTCTCAAGGGCATTACTATACATAGAAACGTCCTGGTATTGGGAAAAACATGAAGGAAAGTGTAGCATGCAATTCACAGATGTAACCTAGAATTTGTTAGGGAGGGCCAGAGGTGGCAGTGGCTGCTCAGGGATGGCTTTGGCCCGTGTCCCTGGCAGCAGCCACTGCCCAAGCAGCTGCGCTGCCCCCGGGCTCTCCTCCCGGCCTGCTGGGCTTTGTTGGCTGGCACAGCCTGTGCCAAGGGCCGGCAAGGTGCCTGCAGGCCCCAGCTCTGGGGGAAACAGAGAACATCCTGCCCGTATTCACCGTGCTGCCAGCTCAGCAGTGCAGCACAGCACGGGCTCACGCTCCCCATCGCTCCCACAGATGCGGCCGACCCCACAACACGTGTTTCCCATTCCCAGAAGAGCCTCAGAATGGGTTGCTGTTGGGGAACCCTCTGTTTGCATGTGATAAGGGCAAGTCTGGCTATCTGTTTCTGCCAGGAAATTATTTGGAAGTGCTCAACTGAACCTCAACTCAGAGTTTCGGCACTGCAGTTCATGTCTTTGATTGTAATTCGGTCCTAGCAGTCAGTTTTATACCCCTCCCCTTATTTTCTATTGTTATAGCATATTTTATTACCAAGGGCTTGCTCCTTTACCCCATGTGTTGGTTTTGCTCCACTTGTCCATTTCCCCAAAGACCTGCCCTTTTGTTCACTGTTCCTCCTCCCATTGCATGTCAGTCCCTCTCCAAGCTTGCCCCTTGCTCTAGAAATTTTCCTATCAATTTTGTATCCTTCGGAATCACATTGGTTTGTTTAAGTTCTTCCCCTCCCCTGTAATCCCCAATTGGTTTAAACCTTGTATTCCCCGCCTGGTGTTCCACCCTCAGTTTCTCCCAATTGGCTAAAGATTGGATCCTCCCCTGGGACCCTGCCAAGTTTGGAAGGGTGTATGCCTTTAGTGCAGTGTTGGCCTGCCCCTGATGGTCTGTAGAGTAATCACCTTCGGAAATCATAGAGCAGACCTCACCCTGTTCCTTGTCCCTACCCTCAGGGCAGTCCTACCCCCAAGGCAGTCCACCTGTGCTGTAGAGCAGCTGTGCCCTGCAGCCACAGCCCAGATTCGACAGTTTTCTGGGGGCGGCCCAGTGCCACTGTGGGTGTGGGCAGCTAGTGGGGCTGAAGACATGGGGCAGCAGAGCACTTCCCAAATCAGCTCTTCTGCTGCAATAAAGAGATGCAGTTGTCACGCGAGTGCCTGGGAGGTAGCACCAGCAAAGCCCACCTGGCAGCAGCACTGCCTGAGCTCCATGTCCAGGAGCAGCCGTGGAGGCCAGGACTGGGCCCTGCTGTGCAGGAGGGTCCCTGTGTGCCACTGGCAGCTGGGGCCTCAGCCACCTCCTCTCTACACAGGTGCTCCTCTCCATCTCCAGAAGAGCAGCCTAACAACGCAGGCAGCGAGAATTTGAGCCATGACCTCAGCTCTCCACTTCTGCCCCTATCTGCCCTGCCATGGCTGCAGCAGTGTCACGAGGCCATCCCAAAACCCACCGCTCCTCAATGAGAACCTCTGCCCCTGAGCCCCCTGGTCCTGTTCCCCGGCCAGGACTGAAGGTGGGCAGCCCTTGCCTGGCAGGGCAGGGCGTGGCCCACATTTTATATTCAAATAAAGAGTTGGAGTTTTCACAGCTATGTTCGTGTGGTAGCAGCAGCAAAGCCCACCCGGCAGCAGCAGTGGCTGAGCTCCATGCCCAGGAGCAGCCGTGGATGGCCACGGTGTGGGCAGGCAGGAGCCAGGCAGGGGCTGCTGTGCCCAGTGGCGGGGCCCCGAGGGGATGGGGGAGCCCATGCTGAGCGTCCCTGGGCTGAGGGCACATTTCCTTCTGTGGGATCATCTGGGCCTGGACCTGAAGAGGCACAAAGGGATATTTTGGGGTGCCTGATGAGGGTTCCAGGAGTCCCGGATGTTTTAAATGAATTAGCTTTTTTTGATTAATACGGAGAATTTATTCCATAATTAAAATTCAGTCGTAGAAAATCTAGAAGCAAATATCAGATTGGCCCTGAAGCAGGCTAACAGCGTCAGGTGAGACAGGTGGGGCATTTCTCTCCCCTGTGCATCACGAAGGGACAGCTCTCTCAAAGTCTTTTTTGTCCATTTCCAAGCTCCAAGCGGTGTGGAGGGCAGGAGTTTTTCTGCTTTCTTATGGTTGTTTTTATCCTTTTTGCATATTCATGTATTTTTTCCTTTCTTGCTGCAGCTCTTGCTGAGAGTTTCCCCAAAACTGGTAAAAAATTCACTTTGTTAGAGGAAAATCTCCTGGAATATGCATTCTAGGAGGCACACATTTATCTTATAGATGATGCAAATCGAATGCACATTGCTGAGGTTTGGTCAGAGAAATAATCTTCTGGAATCAGCATTTCTGGGGACGAATATTCAGGCTAGGATTTTGGTGCATGTTGATTGCCCTGAACCCTCCTTTGTTATGCTAGGATTTTCATTAGTCGAGATTACTGTAGTCTCAGCATGAATTTGTGCATACAATCTATCAGAATCCCTCCCTTTCTCTATTAATTTATTAAATTTGTACTTTTAGGATACACTTTGACAAAGCTTACTTAATTTCTAATTTTATGTTTAGTATTTATAAAACTTGACAACTACACTTTCATACTACTAGTCAGGGTATAAAATTAACAGCTCTTCTCATAAGGTAGATTATTCTAAATCTTTAATTTCTTTTCTTTGGATTGTCAATTATATTTTTTTATATCAATGCATGTGCTTATTGTAATTTAGATATGTTTTGACTCCATAGTCGTTTAAGGCTGGTAATATTTGTAAAATAAGTTTTTCATGTTTTCTTATGTTGCCTGCTAAAATGTGTCTTTGTAACTGTCTCATGTTCTTGTTTTCTAATTCTTGAGCAATTTGCTTTATTCTACTCTCAGGATTTATTTCTTCTCTATCTCTTGCAGAGCAAAAAGTTTTAATATATTGCTTACAAATTTTGCCATTTTATTCTTTTTGCTCTATTTCACATTTTCTTTATTCCAGTGTCTTTTACTACTCATAGTGCACCTTCTGAATTTGTTAAAATTATAGCGTACTACACTAACTTGGGAGTGTGCATATGGCTCATTCTTTTTGGGCTTGGATGACTAATACAGTGACAATAATCCTCTGCAGTTTTAACACTCTAGCTCTCTCAAAGCCCCTTTGGGTTGCAGCCAAAGGGCCAAGATGTGTATCTTCTTGGTAGCAGAGCTTACACCTTGGGATCTAGTCACTGACGTCATTCGTCTCATTCTCAGTATTTACTTCATAAGATTTATAAGAGCCTTTTAAATTGTTTTTCAGGATTTAGGATAGCACCTGCTTATTTCTAATTGTTATAGTTTTGTTTCTTTGACATTTTAGCTCTAAAGTTGTAATTAGTCTGTACACTTCTCTTTCTTTCAGCTATACTTGGCTTTTTTCCTTTATTTTAATTTGATCCTTATTAAATATCTAACGGCTTTTGTTATATCCTATCTGATTTAATGATACTTTTAGTGTTTCTTGGAACTTAAATCTGGTTTGTATCTTATATACTTAATTTTTTTCCGATTTTTCACGAATCATATTATTGTTCTAATATATTCTTTACAGTGTTTCATTAGCTTTTACTTCTATTTCTTTTGTCTGTTATAACAAAAGCACTAAAATATTTTATTTTTTGAAATAAATTTGCATATCACACCTTAAATATTCAGTTCACTTAAAACAACCTCATGAATAATACAGTTTAAAATAAAATATTTTACTTCTCATAACAATGGGTTTTACAGCTTACAAGCTTAGGTATTAACATGCATCAGTCTATTTTACTTCAAGGAGTAGTGGTGACTTTTTAGTGAGGTTTGGCTGGTGTTTCTGCTGGTGGATTTACAGGTCTTCTGTCCTGCCTTTCTTTGCAGCTGAACCTGCTGGTGAAGGTGGTGCAGCTTCCCAAGCCACGTCCAGGACTGAGCCTCTGGGAGATGCTGAGGGTAGGTCAAGGCCTTTCCCCTGGGAGAGCTGCCAGCTCAGAGCCCAAAGCTGGGCCAGGGAGGCAGCGCTGCAGGTGCCAGCACAGAACGATGCACGTGTGTGCCCTCGCCCTGCGCGATCCCCTCACCCCTCCTGTGGCTCAGTGGTGCCCGTGCAGATCAGCAGAGATGGCAGAAGCTTCTGTGGCTGTTGAGTTACAGGTGTGTCTGCAGGGAGGACTTCTCCAGCTCCTTTGCTGATTCCTACACAGAAGCCTGGCAACCATCGCAGAGGTGAGTAGTGTGTCCCTGCTGACCCCTCAGGCTGAGCCCTGCTTCTGTGGGGTCCATTCCTGGGAAATGGAACTACTTTCTCTTAAGGTCCTCTGACAGGAGAGACCAAAGACATGGCAGGCAGGAAATTCCAGGACCCATTAGAAATCATGTGGCAAATGCTGAAGGAACGTCTGCAGAGAAGACAAGGTGGGTGCATTTCCCTCATGCTGCTCCTGGGACTCAGCAGCCAGGGGCTTTGGCTGCACATCTGGACACGCCGTGCCCGGCACAGCAGGAAGGGATCCATGGCAGCCTCGCTGCCCCACTGCTGCTTTCACGCCCTGCAGGGATGTTTCCCAACATGGCCTGGCTGCAGCTTGTGCCCAGCCTCTGCCGGAAGGCATTTGGCATCAGCTGGCAGACAGCCCCAATTGCACCACAGGCCATGCCCACCCTCAGATGCCCTGCAATTTCCTGGTGTCCAGGCAGATCAGATGTTGGGGCTGTTTGGGGAAGGAAGCAGCCTTGGGTTGTCCCAAAATCCTGGGTGTGTTCTGATCCTCATCCATTCCTTTCACAAGTGATGCCTCCTGAAATTGTCCCCTTCCCCATTCCCAGTCAGGAATGTTTTCATCTGATCCAGCTGTCTCTTTTCCATTCTCCAGAAATGAAAGGAGAGCCTGCGGAGAAAGAAGCATTTCCCGGAGGTTGCATGCCAGCCTCAGCTCCAGGAAGGGAGGCCATGCCAGGCACAGGCACAGGAGGTAATTGCTGTGCCTCTGGGCCTGAGCCCTGCTGAGGCTTGAGCTGCCCTCTCTGCTGTTTGGCAGTGCGGGCACAGCCTGGACTAGAGCAGCACAGCCCAGGGGAATTATCCCAAGCTCAGGCTCAGGGCACTGAGCAGTCCTGCTGGGGTCCCTCCATGGGAGACATGTCCTGAAACCTGGGAGTGACTGCACGGGGTGCCCACGGTGGGGAAAGGACAGAGGGGGAGAGCAAGGCTCCAGTGTGTCCTGAGAGGGCCTGGCTGTTTGCCCTTGGGATCTGGGGGGTTTCCCCACAGAAGGAGGGCAGGAGGGACAGAGGGAGGGCAGGATGGATAGCTGTGGCACTGCCTGCTGCAGTTTTCCCCCATGCTTTAGGGAGGATTTCTTCTGTGTGTGAGGGGGAGAGTCCCAGGTCCCTGCACTGCTGCAGCCACCCCTCCCAGGGATGTTGCTGAGGGCAGGGAAAGAGTGTGGAGAGTGACCAGGAGCCAGCCCAGAGCTCCCCAGGCCCCTGGGCAGCTTTGGCCATGTCTATTCACATCTGGCTGCCATGGCCTTACCCGACTCCCTGGCAGTGCCCAGTTCCCTGTGGCAGAAAGAGATCCCAGCACACACTGGAAAATGTTCTCATCTGTGCTGCATTGTAGATGAGGGTGCTGGGAAGGCTTCTCCATCAGCTTGGATGAATAAAGTTTTGAAGCCCTTGGAGCCTCCTGCAGGTATGTTCTCAGTGTGCCACCAAGGAAGAATTGTAGACAAGCGGGCAGGCACCAGGTGACAGAAGCTTCTGTGGCTGTTGTGTTACAGATGTGTCTACAGGGAAGACTTCTCCAGCTTCTCCAGCTGCTACCTTGGATGCTGCACTCAAGCCCAGCTCCCATCTCAGGGGTGAGTAGTGTGTCCCAGCTGACCCCACAGGCTGAACCCTGCTTTTCTGGGATCCATTCCTGGCAAATGGAACTATTTTTCTCTAAGGTACTGCAACAGGGAAAATCCAAGATACAACAGATAAGATATCCCTGGAACCATCCAAACAGATGAGGCAAGAGCTGAAGGAACCCCTGCAGACAAGAGAAGGTGGGTGCATTTCCCTCATGCTTCCCCTGGGACTCAGCAGCCGGGGGCTTTGGCTGCACATCTGGACACGCCATGCCCGGCACAGCAGGAAGGGATCCATGGCAGCCTTGCTGCCCCGCTGCTGCTTTCACGCCCTGCAGGGCTGTTTGCCAGCCTGGCCTGGCTGCAGCTTCTGCCCAGCCTCTGTAGGAAGTTATTTGGCATCAGCTGACAGGCCATGCCCAAACTGTAAGACACCCTGAGATCCCCCACTATATCCAGCCCTGCAGATTAGGAAAAGGGTGGCTGTTTGGAGGTGGAAGTGCTCTCATCATGCCACTGTAACCTGGCCATTTTCCTGCTCCATAAATTTCACAAATATTACCTCTGATGCCACCATCCAAGTGGGAAACAGCCCCATCTGATGCAGCTGTCTCCCTTCCTTTGTCAAGAGATGGACATAGTGCTTCAGTGGAAGGTGGTATTTCTTGAAGGAAGCACTCCATCTTCGGTGCCAGCCCCTGCTGCAGGAAGGAAGGCGATGGCAGACACGGGCACAGGCACAGCAGGTAATTGCTGTGCCGGGCTCAGCCCTGGCCGGGACTGTGTGGCAGCAGCTCTTCCCCCAGGGCCTGCCCTTGCCCGGCCCGGCAGCAGCCAAAGCTGGAGGCGCCTCGGCTTCCAGGCCTCTGGAGCTGGTTCAGAGCCCCGGGGAAACGGGACTGGTGCAGCAACGTCCCTGGCGCTGCAGCTGCTGCGGAGCTGGCCCTGAGTGCCCAGAGGCCCAAGGCACAGGAGCAGCCCCGAGCGGGAGCCCTGCCGCCAGCCCAGGGCCAGAGCCAGCCCTGGCACACAATGGAAACAGTTCTCATCTTGGTTTGCTTCCAGACTGGGATGCTGGGAAGGATTCTCCATTAGCCTGGCGCTCTGAAGTTGTGAAGCACTCTGAGCATTCTGCAGGTATGTTCTCACTGTCCCACCAAGGCGTAATGTTTGACTGACTGGTAAGAACCAGGTGACAGAAGCTTCTGTGGCTGTTGTGTTACAGGCGTGTCTGCAGGGACGACCTCACCAACTCCTACCTTGGATGCTGCACAAAAGGCCAGCTCCCATGGCAGGGGTGAGTAGTGTGTCCCTGCTGACCCCTCAGGCTGAGCCCTGCTTTTGTGGGGTCCATTGCTGGGAAATGGAACTACTTTCTCTTAAGGTCCTCTGACAGGAGAGACCAAAGACATGGCAGGCAGGAAATTCCAGGACCCATTAGAAATCATGTGGCAAATGCTGAAGGAACGTCTGCAGAGAAGACAAGGTGGGTGCATTTCCCTCATGCTGCTCCTGGGACTCAGCAGCCAGGGGCTTTGGCAGCACATCTGGACACGCTGTGCCCGGCACAGCAGGAAGGGATCCATGGCAGCCTCGCTGCCCCGCTGCTGCTTTCACGCCCTGCAGGGCTGTTTCCCAGCCTGGCCTGGCTGCAGCTTCTGCCCAGCTTCTGCAGAAAGGCATTTGGCATCAGCTGGCAGACAGCCCCAAATGCACCACAGGCCATGCCCACCCTCAGATCCCCTGCAATTTCCTGATGTCCAGGCAGATCAGATGTTGGGGCTGTTTGGGGAAGGAAGCAGCCTTGGGTTGTCCCAAAATCCTGGGTGTTTTCTGATCCTTATGCATTCCTTTCACAAGTGATGCCTCCTGAAATTGTCCCCTTCCCCATTCCCAGTCAGGAATGTTTTCATCTGATGCAGCTGTCTCTTTTCCATTCTCCAGAAATGAAAGGAGAGCCTGCGGAGAAAGAAGCATTTCCCGGAGGAAGCAGTGGTTGCATGCCAGCCTCAGCTCCAGGAAGGGAGGCCATGCCAGGCACAGGCACAGGAGGTAATTGCTGTGCCTCTGGGCCTGAGCCCTGCTGAGGCTTGAGCTGCCCTCTCTGCTGCTTGGCAGTGCGGGCACAGCCTGGATTGGACCGGCACAGCCCAGGGGAATTATCCCGAGCAGGCTCAGGGCACTCGGGTCCTGAGCAGTCCTGCTGGGGTCCCTCCATGGGAGACATGTCCTGAAACCTGGCAGCGACTGCACGGGGTGCCCACGGTGGGGAAAGGACAGAGGGGGAGAGCAAGGCTCCAGTGTGTCCTGAGAGGGCCTGGCTGTTTGCCCTTGGGATCTGGGGGGTTTCCCCACAGAAGGAGGGCAGGAGGGACAGAGGGAGGGCAGGATGGATAGCTGTGGCACTGCCTGCTGCAGTTTTCCCCCATGCTTTAGGGAGGATTTCTTCTGTGTGTGAGGGGGAGAGTCCCAGGTCCCTGCACTGCTGCAGCCACCCCTCCCAGGGATGGTGCTGAGGGCAGGGAAAGAGTGTGGAGAGTGACCAGGAGCCAGCCCAGAGCTCCCCAGGCCCCTGGGCAGCTTTGGCCATGTCTATTCACATCTGGCTCCCATGGCCTTAGCCGACTCCCTGGCAGTGCCCAGTTCCCTGTGGCAGAAAGAGATCCCAGCACACACTGGAAAATGTTCTCATCTGTGCTGCATTGTAGATGAGGGTGCTGGGAAGGCTTCTCCATCAGCTTGGATGAATAAAGTTTTGAAGCCCTTGGAGCCTCCTGCAGGTATGTTCTCAGTGTGCCACCAAGGAAGAATTGTAGACAAGTGGGCAGGCACCAGGTGACAGAAGCTTCTGTGGCTGTTGTGTTACAGATGTGTCTGCAGGGAAGACTTCTCCAGCTTCTCCAGCTGCTACCTTGGATGCTGCACTCAAGCCCAGCTCCCATCTCAGGGGTGAGTAGTGTGTCCCTGCTGACCCCACAGGCTGAGCCCTGCTTTTCTGGGATCCATTCCTGGGAAATGGAAATATTTTTCTCTAAGGTACTCCAACAGGGAAAATCCAAGATACAACAGATAAGATATCCCTGGAACCATCCAAACAGATGAGGCAAGAGCTGAAGGAACCCCTGCCGACAAGAGAAGGTGGGTGCATTTCCCTCATGCTTCCCCTGGGACTCAGCAGCCGGGGTCTTTGGCTGCACATCTGGACACGCCGTGCCTGGCACAGTGGGAAGGGATCCATGGCAGCCTCGCTGCCCCGCTGCTGCTTTCACGCCCTGCAGGGCTGTTTCCCAGCCTGGCCTGGCTGCAGCTTCTGCCCAGCCTCTGCCGGAAGTTATTTGGCATCAGCTGACAGGCCATGCCCAAACTGTAAGACACCCTGAGATCCCCCACTATATCCAGCCCTGCAGATTAGGAAAAGGGTGGCTGTTTGGAGGTGGAAGTGCTCTCATCATGCCACTGTAACCTGGCCATTTTCCTGCTCCATAAATTTCACAAATATTACCTCTGATGCCACCATCCAAGTGGGAAACAGCCCCATCTGATGCAGCTGTCTCCCTTCCTTTGTCAAGAGATGGACATAGTGCTTCAGTGGAAGGTGGCATTTCTTGAAGGAAGCACTCCATCTTCAGTGCCAGCCCCTGCTGCAGGAAGGAAGGCAAAGCCAGACACGGGCACAGGCACAGCAGGTAATTGCTGTGCCGGGCTCAGGCCTGGCCGGGGCTGTGTGGCAGCAGCTCTTCCCCCAGGGCCTGCCCTTGCCCGGCCCGGCAGCAGCCAAAGCTGGAGGCGCCTCGGCTTCCAGGCCTCTGGAGCTGGTTCAGAGCCCCGGGGAAACGGGACTGGTGCAGCAACGTCCCTGGCGCTGCAGCTGCTGCGGAGCTGGCCCTGAGTGCCCAGAGGCCCAAGGCACAGGAGCAGCCCCGAGCGGGAGCCCTGCCGCCAGCCCAGGGCCAGAGCGAGCCCTGGCACACAATGGAAACAGTTCTCATCTTGGTTTGCTTCCAGACTGGGATGCTGGGAAGGATTCTCCATTAGCCTGGCGCTCTGAAGTTGTGAAGCACTCTGAGCATTCTGCAGGTATGTTCTCACTGTGCCACCAAGGCGTAATGTTTGACTGACTGGTAAGAACCAGGTGACAGAAGCTTCTGTGGCTGTTGTGTTACAGGCGTGTCTGCAGGGACGACCTCACCAACTCCTACCTTGGATGCTGCACAAAAGGCCAGCTCCCATGGCAGGGGTGAGTAGTGTGTCCCTGCTGACCCCTCAGGCTGAGCCCTGCTTTTGTGGGGTCCATTGCTGGGAAATGGAACTACTTTCTCTTAAGGTCCTCTGACAGGAGAGACCAAAGACATGGCAGGCAGGAAATTCCAGGACCCATTAGAAATCATGTGGCAAATGCTGAAGGAACGTCTGCAGAGAAGACAAGGTGGGTGCATTTCCCTCATGCTGCTCCTGGGACTCAGCAGCCGGGGGCGTTGGCTGCACATCTGGACACGCCGTGCCCGGCACAGCAGGAAGGGATCCATGGCAGCCTCGCTGCCCCGCTGCTGCTTTCACGCCCTGCAGGGCTGTTTCCCAGCCTGGCCTGGCTGCAGCTTCTGCCCAGCTTCTGCAGAAAGGCATTTGGCATCAGCTGGCAGACAGCCCCAAATGCACCACAGGCCATGCCCACCCTCAGATCCCCTGCAATTTCCTGATGTCCAGGCAGATCAGATGTTGGGGCTGTTTGGGGAAGGAAGCAGCCTTGGGTTGTCCCAAAATCCTGGGTGTTTTCTGATCCTTATGCATTCCTTTCACAAGTGATGCCTCCTGAAATTGTCCCCTTCCCCATTCCCAGTCAGGAATGTTTTCATCTGATGCAGCTGTCTCTTTTCCATTCTCCAGAAATGAAAGGAGAGCCTGCGGAGAAAGAAGCATTTCCCGGAGGAAGCAGTGGTTGCATGCCAGCCTCAGCTCCAGGAAGGGAGGCCATGCCAGGCACAGGCACAGGAGGTAATTGCTGTGCCTCTGGGCCTGAGCCCTGCTGAGGCTTGAGCTGCCCTCTCTGCTGTTTGGCAGTGCGGGCACAGCCTGGACTAGAGCGGCACAGCCCAGGGGAATTATCCCGAGCAGGCTCAGGGCACTCGGGTCCTGAGCAGTCCTGCTGGGGTCCCTCCATGGGAGACATGTCCTGAAACCTGGCAGCGACTGCACGGGGTGCCCACGGTGGGGAAAGGACAGAGGGGGAGAGCAAGGCTCCAGTGTGTCCTGAGAGGGCCTGGCTGTTTGCCCTTGGGATCTGGGGGGTTTCCCCACAGAAGGAGGGCAGGAGGGACAGAGGGAGGGCAGGATGGATAGCTGTGGCACTGCCTGCTGCAGTTTTCCCCCATGCTTTAGGGAGGATTTCTTCTGTGTGTGAGGGGGAGAGTCCCAGGTCCCTGCACTGCTGCAGCCACCCCTCCCAGGGATGGTGCTGAGGGCAGGGAAAGAGTGTGGAGAGTGACCAGGAGCCAGCCCAGAGCTCCCCAGGCCCCTGGGCAGCTTTGGCCATGTCTATTCACATCTGGCTCCCATGGCCTTAGCCGACTCCCTGGCAGTGCCCAGTTCCCTGTGGCAGAAAGAGATCCCAGCACACACTGGAAAATGTTCTCATCTGTGCTGCATTGTAGATGAGGGTGCTGGGAAGGCTTCTCCATCAGCTTGGATGAATAAAGTTTTGAAGCCCTTGGAGCCTCCTGCAGGTATGTTCTCAGTGTGCCACCAAGGAAGAATTGTAGACAAGTGGGCAGGCACCAGGTGACAGAAGCTTCTGTGGCTGTTGTGTTACAGATGTGTCTGCAGGGAAGACTTCTCCAGCTTCTCCAGCTGCTACCTTGGATGCTGCACTCAAGCCCAGCTCCCATCTCAGGGGTGAGTAGTGTGTCCCTGCTGACCCCACAGGCTGAGCCCTGCTTTTCTGGGATCCATTCCTGGGAAATGGAAATATTTTTCTCTAAGGTACTCCAACAGGGAAAATCCAAGATACAACAGATAAGATATCCCTGGAACCATCCAAACAGATGAGGCAAGAGCTGAAGGAACCCCTGCCGACAAGAGAAGGTGGGTGCATTTCCCTCATGCTTCCCCTGGGACTCAGCAGCCGGGGGCTTTGGCTGCACATCTGGACACGCCGTGCCTGGCACAGTGGGAAGGGATCCATGGCAGCCTCGCTGCCCCGCTGCTGCTTTCACGCCCTGCAGGGCTGTTTCCCAGCCTGGCCTGGCTGCAGCTTCTGCCCAGCCTCTGCCGGAAGTTATTTGGCATCAGCTGACAGGCCATGCCCAAACTGTAAGACACCCTGAGATCCCCCACTATATCCAGCCCTGCAGATTAGGAAAAGGGTGGCTGTTTGGAGGTGGAAGTGCTCTCATCATGCCACTGTAACCTGGCCATTTTCCTGCTCCATAAATTTCACAAATATTACCTCTGATGCCACCATCCAAGTGGGAAACAGCCCCATCTGATGCAGCTGTCTCCCTTCCTTTGTCAAGAGATGGACATAGTGCTTCAGTGGAAGGTGGTATTTCTTGAAGGAAGCACTCCATCTTCGGTGCCAGCCCCTGCTGCAGGAAGGAAGGCGATGGCAGACACGGGCACAGGCACAGCAGGTAATTGCTGTGCCGGGCTCAGGCCTGGCCGGGGCTGTGTGGCAGCAGCTCTTCCCCCAGGGCCTGCCCTTGCCCGGCCCGGCAGCAGCCAAAGCTGGAGGCGCCTCGGCTTCCAGGCCTCTGGAGCTGGTTCAGAGCCCCGGGGAAACGGGACTGGTGCAGCAACGTCCCTGGCGCTGCAGCTGCTGCGGAGCTGGCCCTGAGTGCCCAGAGGCCCAAGGCACAGGAGCAGCCCCGAGCGGGAGCCCTGCCGCCAGCCCAGGGCCAGAGCGAGCCCTGGCACACAATGGAAACAGTTCTCATCTTGGTTTGCTTCCAGACTGGGATGCTGGGAAGGATTCTCCATTAGCCTGGCGCTCTGAAGTTGTGAAGCACTCTGAGCATTCTGCAGGTATGTTCTCACTGTGCCACCAAGGCGTAATGTTTGACTGACTGGTAAGAACCAGGTGACAGAAGCTTCTGTGGCTGTTGTGTTACAGGCGTGTCTGCAGGGACGACCTCACCAACTCCTACCTTGGATGCTGCACAAAAGGCCAGCTCCCATGGCAGGGGTGAGTAGTGTGTCCCTGCTGACCCCTCAGGCTGAGCCCTGCTTTTGTGGGGTCCATTGCTGGGAAATGGAACTACTTTCTCTTAAGGTCCTCTGACAGGAGAGACCAAAGACATGGCAGGCAGGAAATTCCAGGACCCATTAGAAATCATGTGGCAAATGCTGAAGGAACGTCTGCAGAGAAGACAAGGTGGGTGCATTTCCCTCATGCTGCTCCTGGGACTCAGCAGCCGGGGGCTTTGGCTGCACATCTGGACACGCCGTGCCCGGCACAGCAGGAAGGGATCCATGGCAGCCTCGCTGCCCCGCTGCTGCTTTCACGCCCTGCAGGGCTGTTTCCCAGCCTGGCCTGGCTGCAGCTTCTGCCCAGCTTCTGCAGAAAGGCATTTGGCATCAGCTGGCAGACAGCCCCAAATGCACCACAGGCCATGCCCACCCTCAGATCCCCTGCAATTTCCTGATGTCCAGGCAGATCAGATGTTGGGGCTGTTTGGGGAAGGAAGCAGCCTTGGGTTGTCCCAAAATCCTGGGTGTTTTCTGATCCTTATGCATTCCTTTCACAAGTGATGCCTCCTGAAATTGTCCCCTTCCCCATTCCCAGTCAGGAATGTTTTCATCTGATGCAGCTGTCTCTTTTCCATTCTCCAGAAATGAAAGGAGAGCCTGCGGAGAAAGAAGCATTTCCCGGAGGAAGCAGTGGTTGCATGCCAGCCTCAGCTCCAGGAAGGGAGGCCATGCCAGGCACAGGCACAGGAGGTAATTGCTGTGCCTCTGGGCCTGAGCCCTGCTGAGGCTTGAGCTGCCCTCTCTGCTGCTTGGCAGTGCGGGCACAGCCTGGACTAGAGCAGCACAGCCCAGGGGAATTATCCCGAGCAGGCTCAGGGCACTGAGCAGTCCTGCTGGGGTCCCTCCATGGGAGACATGTCCTGAAACCTGGGAGCGACTGCACGGGGTGCCCACGGTGGGGAAAGGACAGAGGGGGAGAGCAAGGCTCCAGTGTGTCCTGAGAGGGCCTGGCTGTTTGCCCTTGGGATCTGGGGGGTTTCCCCACAGAAGGAGGGCAGGAGGGACAGAGGGAGGGCAGGATGGATAGCTGTGGCACTGCCTGCTGCAGTTTTCTCCCATGCTTTAGGGAGGATTTCTTCTGTGTGTGAGGGGGAGAGTTCCAGGTCCCTGCACTGCTGCAGCCACCCCTCCCAGGGATGTTGCTGAGGGCAGGGAAAGAGTGTGGAGAGTGACCAGGAGCCAGCCCAGAGCTCCCCAGGCCCCTGGGCAGCTTTGGCCATGTCTATTCACATCTGGCTCCCATGGCCTTACCCGACTCCCTGGCAGTGCCCAGTTCCCTGTGGCAGAAAGAGATCCCAGCACACACTGGAAAATGTTCTCATCTGTGCTGCATTGTAGATGAGGGTGCTGGGAAGGCTTCTCCATCAGCTTGGATGAATAAAGTTTTGAAGCCCTTGGAGCCTCCTGCAGGTATGTTCTCAGTGTGCCACCAAGGAAGAATTGTAGACAAGCGGGCAGGCACCAGGTGACAGAAGCTTCTGTGGCTGTTGTGTTACAGATGTGTCTACAGGGAAGACTTCTCCAGCTTCTCCAGCTGCTACCTTGGATGCTGCACTCAAGCCCAGCTCCCATCTCAGGGGTGAGTAGTGTGTCCCTGCTGACCCCACAGGCTGAGCCCTGCTTTTCTGGGATCCATTCCTGGGAAATGGAAATATTTTTCTCTAAGGTACTCCAACAGGGAAAATCCAAGATACAACAGATAAGATATCCCTGGAACCATCCAAACAGATGAGGCAAGAGCTGAAGGAACCCCTGCCGACAAGAGAAGGTGGGTGCATTTCCCTCATGCTTCCCCTGGGACTCAGCAGCCGGGGTCTTTGGCTGCACATCTGGACACGCCGTGCCTGGCACAGTGGGAAGGGATCCATGGCAGCCTTGCTGCCCCGCTGCTGCTTTCACGCCCTGCAGGGCTGTTTCCCAGCCTGGCCTGGCTGCAGCTTCTGCCCAGCTTCTGTTGGAAGTTATTTGGCATCAGCTGACAGGCCATGCCCAAACTGTAAGACACCCTGAGATCCCCCACTATATCCAGCCCTGCAGATTAGGAAAAGGGTGGCTGTTTGGAGGTGGAAGTGCTCTCATCATGCCACTGTAACCTGGCCATTTTCCTGCTCCATAAATTTCACAAATATTACCTCTGATGCCACCGCCCAAGTGGGGAACAGCCCCATCTGATGCAGCTGTCTCCCTTCCTTTGTCAAGAGATGGACATAGTGCTTCAGTGGAAGGTGGCATTTCTTGAAGGAAGCACTCCATCTTCGGTGCCAGCCCCTGCTGCAGGAAGGAAGGCAAAGCCAGACAGGGGCACAGGCACAGCAGGTAATTGCTGTGCCGGGCTCAGCCCTGGCCGGGGCTGTGTGGCAGCAGCTCTTCCCCCAGGGCCTGCCCTTGCCCGGCCCGGCAGCAGCCAAAGCTGGAGGCGCCTCGGCTTCCAGGCCTCTGGAGCTGGTTCAGAGCCCCGGGGAAACGGGACTGGTGCAGCAACGTCCCTGGCGCTGCAGCTGCTGCGGAGCTGGCCCTGAGTGCCCAGAGGCCCAAGGCACAGGAGCAGCCCCGAGCGGGAGCCCTGCCGCCAGCCCAGGGCCAGAGCCAGCCCTGGCACACAATGGAAACAGTTCTCATCTTGGTTTGCTTCCAGACTGGGATGCTGGGAAGGATTCTCCATTAGCCTGGCGCTGTGAAGTTGTGAAGCCCTCTGAGCATTCTGCAGGTATGTTCTCACTGTCCCACCAAGGCGTAATGTTTGACTGACTGGTAAGAACCAGGTGACAGAAGCTTCTGTGGCTGTTGTGTTACAGGCGTGTCTGCAGGGACGACCTCACCAACTCCTACCTTGGATGCTGCACAAAAGGCCAGCTCCCATGGCAGGGGTGAGTAGTGTGTCCCTGCTGACCCCTCAGGCTGAGCCCTGCTTTTGTGGGGTCCATTGCTGGGAAATGGAACTACTTTCTCTTAAGGTCCTCTGACAGGAGAGACCAAAGACATGGCAGGCAGGAAATTCCAGGACCCATTAGAAATCATGTGGCAAATGCTGAAGGAATGTCTGCAGAGAAGACAAGGTGGGTGCATTTCCCTCATGCTGTTCCTGGGACTCAGCAGCCAGGGGCTTTGGCTGCACATCTGGACACGCTGTGCCCGGCACAGTGGGAAGGGATCCATGGCAGCCTTGCTGCCCCACTGCTGCTTTCACGCCCTGCAGGGCTGTTTGCCAGCCTGGCCTGGCTGCAGCTTCTGCCCAGGCTCTGCAGGAAGGCATTTGGCATCAGCTGACAGACAGCCCCAATTGCACCAGCTGACAGACAGTCCATGCCCACCCTCAGATCCCCTGCAATTTCCTGATGTCCAGGCAGATCAGATGTTGGGTCTGTTTGAGGAAGGAAGCAGCCTTGGGTTGTCCCAAAATCCTGGGTGTTTTCTGATCCTTATCCATTCCTTTCACAAGTGATGCCTCACCTTCCCCATTCCCAGTGAGGAATGTTTCCATCTGATCCAGCTGTCTCTTTTTCATTCTCCAGAAATGAAAGGAGAGTCTGTGCAGATGGAAGCACTCCCCAGAGGAAGCAGTGGTTCCATGCCAGCCTCTGCTGCAGGAAGGGAGGCCATGCCAGGCACAGGCACAGGAGGTAATTGCTGTGCCTCTGGGCCTGAGCCCTGCTGAGGCTTGAGCTGCCCTCTCTGCTGCTTGGCAGTGCGGGCACAGCCTGGACTAGAGCGGCACAGACCAGGGGAATTATCCCGAGCAGGCTCAGGGCACTCGGGTCCTGAGCAGTCCTGCTGGGGTCCCTCCATGGGAGACATGTCCTGAAACCTGGCAGTGACTGCACGGGGTGCCCACGGTGGGGAAAGGACAGAGGGGGAGAGCAAGGCTGCAGTGTGTCCTGAGAGGGCCTGGCTGTTTGTTCTTGGGATCTTGGAGCTGTCTCAGCAGAAGTAGGGCAGGAGGGAGTGTAGGAGGGAGGGATGGATAGCTGTGGCACTGCCTGCTGCAGTTTTCCCCAGGGCTTTAGGGAGGATTTTCTGTGAGTTTGAGGGAGAGAACCCCGGGGCCCTGGGCTACTCCAGCCACCCCTCCCAGGGATGTTGCTGAGGGCAGGGAAAGAGTGTGGAGAGTGATCAGGAGCCAGCCCAGAGCTCCCCAGGCCCCTGGGCAGCTTTGGCCATGTCCATTCCCATCTGGGTCCCATGGCCTTACCCGACCCCCTTGCAGTGCCCTTTTCCCTGTAGCATTAGGGGTTCCCAGCATGCCACAGATATGGTTGTGATCTCTGCTCCCTTTTAGACTGGAGTCGTGACATGGGTTTTCAGGAAGTCCTGATGAAGGATGGTTTGAAGTTCCTGGAGGATGCTGGAGGCAAGTTTTCATTCTGCCTTTCCTGAGTGAATAATCAGGATCAATGCAAAAAAAGCTCATTTATAAACCATTTCCCTTAACATTATGTAAGGGCTGAAGGATTCTGAGAATCTTTCCCTGCTCCCTTCTGGATCCCTGAGGGATCCCACAGGATCGCTGTCAGTGGGAGGAAGGAGCATTGATCTTTCAGTCCTCCTCCCGTGTACTGTGCCAGTGTATCCTTCCGTGTGCTCTGTGCAGTCAAAGAGAAGAGCAGAGAGGGAAGGGGCCGGGCCCAGGGCTGTGCCCCGGGGCTGAGCCTTGTGGGCAGCCTGAGGATCTCCTGCAGTGCCACAGGAGCTCTTCTGTCCTGCCTTTCTTTGCAGCTGAACCTGCTGGTGAAGGCCCCACATCCAGGACTGAGGCTCTGTGAGATGCTGAGGGTAGGTCAAGGCCTTTCCCCTAGGAGAACTGCCAGCTCAGAGCCCAAAGCTCGGCCAGGGAGGCAGCGCTGCAGGTGCCAGCACAGAACCATGCATGTGTGTGCCCTCGGCCTGCACAATCCCCTCACCGCTGCTGCGGCTCAGTGGTGCCCGTGCAGATCAGCAGAGATGGCAGAAGCTTCTGTGGCTGTTGAGTTACAGGTGTGTCTGCAGGGAGGACTTCTCAAGCTCTAGGGCTGGATGCTTGGCCCCAACCCAGCTCCCATGGCAGGGGTGAGTAGTGTGTCCCTGCTGACCCCACAGGCTGAGCCCCGCTTTTGTGGGACCCATTCCTGGGAAATGGAACTACTTCCTCTTAAGGTCCTCCAAAAGGGAAGACCCAAGATACTGCAGCCAAAATGTCTCATGAGGCAGATGAATTCCTGAGAGAAACACAGAAGGAAGCACCCGGAGGACAAGGTGGGTGCATTTCCCTCATGCTTCCCCTGGGACTCAGCAGCCGGGGGCTTTGGCTGCACATCTGGACATGCCGTGCCCGGCACAGCAGGAAGGGATCCATGGCAGCCTCGCTGCCCCGCTGCTGCTTTCACACCCTGCAGGGCTGTTTCCCATTCTGGCCTGGCTGCAATTCCTCCCCAGCCTCTGCAGGATGGAATTTGGCATTAGCTGATAGGGTGCCCCAACTGTACTGTGGGCCTGAGATCCCCTGCCATTTCCCAGTCTCTGAGAAGATCAGGCGGTGTAGCTGTTTGCTCATGGGAGTGCACTGGCCTAGCCCAAATTACCTGGGATTTTTCCTGGTCTTTATCTGTGACTTTGACAAGCATTTCCTGATGAAGATGCCACTTCCCCAGTGGGGAATGTTTCCATTTGATCCAGTTGTCCCTTTTTTCCTTTTTCAAGTGATGGACCAAAAGGCTCTGCAGGAGGAGGAACACTCAGGGAGAAGCAGTGGCTCACTGGCAGCGCTAGCTGCAGGAAGGAAGGCGATGCCAGACATGGGCACAGGCACAGCAGGTAATTGCTGTGCCGGGCTCAGCCCTGGCCGGGGCTGTGTGGCAGCAGCTCTTCCCCCAGGGCCTGCCCTTGCCCGGCCCGGCAGCAGCCAAAGCTGGAGGCGCCTCGGCTTCCAGGCCTCTGGAGCTGGTTCAGAGCCCCAGGGAAACGGGACTGGTGCAGCAACGTCCCTGGCGCTGCAGCTGCTGCGGAGCTGGCCCTGAGTGCCCAGAGGCCCAAGGCACAGGAGCAGCCCCGAGCAGGAGCCCTGCCGCCAGCCCAGGGCCAGAGCCAGCCCTGGCTCCCGACTGGGCAGGGGCTGCGCTGGGTCCTGACAGGGCCTGAGCCTGTCCCCTGGGGCTGGGGGAGCTGTCACGGGGCAGGGAGGGCCAGGGGTGGCAGTGGCTGCTCAGGGATGGCTTTGGCCCGTGTCCCTGGCAGCAGCCACTGCCCAAGCAGCTGCGCTGCCCCCGGGCTCTCCTCCCGGCCTGCTGGGCTTTGTTGGCTGGCACAGCCTGTGCCAAGGGCCGGCAAGGTGCCTGCAGGCCCCAGCTCTGGGGGAAACAGAGAACGTCCTGCCCGTATCCACCGTGCTGCCAGCTCAGCAGTGCAGCACAGCACGGGCTCACGCTCCCCATTGCTCCCACAGATGCAGCCGGCACCACAAGACCTGTTCCCAATGCCCAGGATGGCCTCGGAAGGGGTTTCTGTCAGGGAACCGGCTGCTGGCTGGGGTTACTGCCAGGCGTCCTTTGTTTGGAGCTTGTCTTCATGTTGTGCTGCTTTGGAATCAGGTATTCCTGGAACAGAAAACAGTGAGTGTTTTGTTGCTCTCCCCCACAAACAGCTTCTTTTGAAAGACTAACGTTGTCAAGGAACACTCCCATTGAGACTGCAGTGGGTTTGTGGCCAGTCCATGATTGTCCAAATAACTCTGCTGAGGGTTCTGCTGCTGCCCAGTGCTTCCATTGGCCTCTCAATTGCTGGGCCTTGTCCTGGGGGCCCCGCTGGGGCTGCAGCCAGAGCTGGCTCCCACTGAGGCTGCCTGGCCAAGAGCAGCCCCAGGGGCACAGGGCAGAGGCAGAGGGAGGTGGGGAGGAGAAAGAGCAGGGCCGAGATTGCCCTTGAAAGGCAGTGGCGCTCTGGGGCCCGCTCCTGGCCAGGGACCCTGCCCAGAGCCGTGCCCTGCTGGCCGGGGCCTTGAGGGGCAGCTGTCCAGCTGGGCCCAGCTGTGCCAGCAGCTCCAGCCATGCTGGGGAGCCTTGCCAGCTCTGGGCCCTGCTGTGCACGAGGGTCCCTGTGCGCCACTGGCAGCTGGGGCCTCAGCCACCTCCTCTCTGCACAGGAGCACCTCGGGACAGGAGTTGGAAGACGGTGGCTGCACCTCACACCGACAGCGTGAGCAGCTCCTCCAGCAGCAGGAACGGCCTGGACAGCCCTCTCAAGTGTTCTGTGAAGAGGACCCCAGAACAACCAACTACGAGGAAGCCTCTTATTGCCCCGTAGATCCCACTGCCACCTGCTCTCCCCATGGGCCTTCCCAAGCTGCCTTCATTCCTTTTTTTCTCTCCGTCTGTCCCATCCCAGCCAACCCGAGTTCCTCTAGGGACCCCAGGACCAGCCCAGCACCTTCCAGCCCCTCCTGAGACCAACACATCCCTTCCTCTGCCCCTGAGCCCCCTGGCCTTGCCCTCTAAGCAGCACTGAAGGTGACACCCCACCCTCCCCCCCCCCCGCTTGCAGAGTAGGCAATGGCCCATTCCTCTGTTGAAATAAAGAGAAGGACCTGTGTTGTGGTTTGAAAGCAAAACCAGTGAGAGACTCCAAGTTAGAAATACAATTTATTAGGAAAAGGGAAAAAAAAACCAAAATACATGCAATAATACAAAAGAAAAACCACTGACAGGCTCAGAATACAGCCTGACACCCTGCTAGTTAGGGTGGTGGTAGCAGTCCAGATGAAATGGCCTTGTGGAAGTGGTGATCCTGTAGAAACAATCTGGTAGCTCTCATCCTCTGGAAAAGCAGTGGGTAAGGGCGGCGGTTCCTCTGGGAATCCAGTGGAAAGACTGCTTGTTGTGTCCCAAAACCCAGATTATATCCAGCTGGGGATGCTTAGCTCCTCCCCCATGGGCAGAGCATCTCACAGTGGGCTGATATCATTCTGCCTCATGCTGTGGGTCCTTGATTAGCCATGAAACAGAAATGGCTCTGGGAGGGATTTATCTCTGAGTCATGTGGCAAGACATTGATGGGCCCATTAACAGGAGATGAGGAAGAAACAATGCCCTTCCTGGTTTCAGCAGCTCTTGAGGATGGCATTAGAATACATCTTTACACTGCAACCCAGGACAAGCGGTCACCCCAGTGTCCAGGTGGCAGCAGCAGCAAAGCCCACCCAGCACCAGCACTGACTGAGCTCCATGCCCAGGAGGAGCTGTGGATGCCCACGGTGTGGGCAGGCAGAAGCCAGGCCGGGGCTGCTGTTGAAATGGAGGTTTTGGGCCGCTCACAGGCTCAACACAGTTGGCTGTGATTGGTCATCAAGTGAAAACAATCCACATGGACCAATGGAAGATGCACCTGTTGCATTCCACAGCAGCAGACAGTTATTGTTTACATTTCTTTCCTGAGGCCCTCAGCTCCTCATGAGGGGAAAAATCCCAGGAAAGGATTTTTAATAAAATATCATAGCTACAGATAACTGTTTTACTCATAACACCAGGAGAAGACCAGGGAATGCAGGTAGCCTAGACTAAGGAGCTCCTCTGTCTCCAAGCTGATCCAAACCAACAGACCTACTCAGATAAGCACCAGGGGACCACAGTGCATGCACAAAGGAGAAAAGTTCAAAAGTTCAGTCATGAGGAAGACCACAGCCTTCGACCTCAGAGACCACCAAAGACCCCAGTGTGACCACCACAGGAAACAACGCGTGCCCAGAAGGGCGTGGATCTCATCGCCATGTGAGGGGAGGACAGGCGGGGCCAGGGGTTGAATGTGCATGACGAGATTGTGTAAGGTATTGCATATGGAACATGTTTGTGAACAAAGATGTGGCTCGGACCAGGGCTCGGGGCACAAGTTTTCACGAGAGCCATCTCGCTTGTGCCAGGCCCTGACACGCATACCCACTTCACAACTACATCAGGTTGTGGAGTGCCGCTATAGGACATGAAATAAAACAACGCAGACACGCATCTCTCCAAGGTAAAAAAGAAGGCAGTTGAATTTCTGACTCCAACATTTACAGATTTCCAAAAGTGAGAGTGGATTGGAGGGTGAAAGTGCCACCTCTCCAATGACACTGGACAAACCAACAGTCCATCAAATTTCTCCTCTGCAGAAAAGAATGCAAAACAATAAGTTATTTACATAAAGTTTTTGGGAAAGTTTGCTACAAGAATGTAAACATCAGAAGGCTTAGAAGAACATTAAAAACCAGGGCGACAGTGGAGTCTATTTATTCTGCAGATGGCTTCACTGTGACCAGCGGTGGGGCCCCGAGGGGATGGGGCAGCCCATGCTGAGCGTCCCTGGGCTGAGGGACATTTCCTTCCGTGGGATCATCTGGGCCCACACCTCCTCCAGTGCCATGCCCAGGAAAAGAGGGAAGCCATCAAGAGTATCTCCAGGGACACAGCCTGACCAGCAATGTCAGCAGGCAAAACAAAGCTCCTCCCTAATTAACACACACTTGATAGGACCTAATTGATGGGCCATCACCAATGCAGGGTGCTGCACAGGGTCTGCTGCTCTCAGCCAGGGCCAGAAGGAAGGGAAGGGAAGGGAAGGGAAGGGAAGGGAAGGGAAGGGAAGGGAAGGGAAGGGAAGGGAAGGGAAGGGAAGGGAAGGGAAGGGAAGGGAAGGGAAGGGAAGGGAAGGGAAGGGAAGGGAAGGGAAGGGAAGGGAAGGGAAGGGAAGGGAAGGGAAGGGAAGGGAAGGGAAGGGAAGGGAAGGGAAGGGAAGGTCTGTGTGGCCTTGGGGTTCAACAGGGCTGGTGAGCAGCCCCAGAGACACAACAACCCAGGTGCAACCAGGCTTGATTTCCAGGTCAAAACACTCGGCGTAGCTGGCCTGGACTTCCCTGTAAGGCACGTGGGGGCTTTGGAGTCCCCCTAAGGTGCACGAGGGGCTGGGGTCCCTTGCGGCACACCCAGGGATATTTTAGGTTTCCTCTGAGTCATGGAGGACACTGGGGTCCACTTCAAGTCATGCAAGGGATTTGGAATCCTGTGTGAGGCATGCAGAGGGTTTGGGATCTCTCCCAAGGTGTGCAGGGTGCTGGGATCTCTCCTGAGGCACATGTCGGGGTTCTGGGGTCTCATTTCACATGTAGAAAGGGCTGTGGACTCTCGTAAGCGTGCAGGTGCTTTGTGTCCCTCCTGCTGCACGCAGTGGGGCTGGAGTGTCTGTTGAGGCACGCAGGGGACGGGGACCTCCGGCAGTCCCTCCCGGGCCCATGCGGCTCGGGGCTGCCGCGGCCCAGGGCCAGCCGCCGTGCCGGGATGGCAGTGGCGAGGCGCCGAGGCGGAGCTGCCCCGCCGGGTCACGCTGCATCGGCACGGCACGGGCGGTGCTGAGCGCCGGGCAGGCGGCACCGCCAGCCCAGGGGCCACAGCCCCGGCCCTGCCTCTTTTGGGGCCGGGCACAGACAGCCCTGCAGGACGGGCACCGCTCAGCGCCCGAGGGGACAGAACAGATGCCAGAGGAGCCCCAGGAGCCCTGGACAGGGCCCTGGCGTTGCCCGCCCGGCTCCCCCGGGCCTGTGGCCATCCCGGGCAGCAGGGGCTCGCTCTGGGCCGTGCTCTCCCCGGCCAGCGGGGCTCTGGGCCAGCACCCGGCTCCTGCCACTGCCCTGAGAATGCTGAGGGGATTTCGGGGCAGAACTGAACTTGACAGGGACAGAATTCATAGGAGACTTGTTTTGGCCTTTTACAAGGTTAACTGAGAAACAACTTAAAATCCCAGGCTAAATCGTCTGCTTTAACGCGTGGGGATTCCTTCAAGACCCTTCCTAACTCCCGTGGTGCCGGGCCGGGCCGCGTCCCAGCGAGCACCAACACCCAGCAGCTCGATGGATGCAGCACGGCTGGGACCAGGGAAACGAGTCAGTATCCCTACAGCTGCCCGCTCTGCCTGCAGGGCTGTCACACAACAGCAATGTTCCAGAAGGAACAGGCATTTTTACATCCTCAGGACCGTGTGATCTTTGGTCCTGGTGGTGGATCAGAGAGAAAAGCCAAATGTGACAGACTAAACTTGACTGTAGGAGAGGGATGCCTCAGCAGAGGGTCTGGGGACCTGTGGTGCCAGCCAGTGGCCCGGCACTCGGACACAGCCGGAAGACCTGAGATTATCACACTTCACCTGGGAGGGTAGAAAAGCTCAGGGGTTCTTTGTTCAAGGTCCCCCAGAGGCACCAGCTGAAGCCGCCACAGCTCCACCTTGATAAAATTGTTTAAAAAGATCCAGAGGTCTGACACTCTGCTGTGGAAGACATTCCACATGTTATATTTGCCCAATTATCCAATCAAAAAAACCGAAAGAACAAACCCAAACAAAATGAAATGTAACAGCAATTTTAATTATGTAGCTTAATATATATACAATTGAATACACTCAAAATATTGACAATATAATTTGCTTTAAATTATGAATAATTTGTTTCTGATAATAGCGTATAAGCAAAAATAACCTCGCGGGGTATGCGTGGGGTACGGGTGCAGGGCTTTTGGACCCCCGTCACCTCACGTACTAGCGTGTCAAGCCCAAATTCCCCTTTTTATGCTGTATGTCATTACCATCTCCTCCCATTTTCGATTCGTCACACTTGTATCACTGCCCTCATCATCACCTTCCCCACGCATGCTCCACACTTCTTTAAGTAAGTTGTACCACTCTTTGGGGATCTTCTTTGAGGAAGGCCTCTCCTCTTCCTCCATGTCCTGTAGTTCACCTTTTGGATTACACATGCGCACCAAGCTGCTACAGTATAAGCCAATACTGTGTTCTAACATTAAAGCAGTGAATCTCATATAATCAACATTTGCCTGGTGTCCAACCAAATTCTCCTCTCTTCCAACGAAATTTAGTCATAGTTATCTCTTGCTTCCTCCTGTTCTGAACATCTGCAGGAGAAGGTTGGGGGTGGACCCCTCCTCTCCCTTTCTTGCTTGGCATGACTCCTTTAACTGGTTTTTTATTTCCAAATATTAATTATCAATATTGATTACTGTTTCAATTTTGTCAGCATGAATCATATCTATTTACCACACACAGTTCTCATCTTTTGGGCATTTAGAAGATTTTGATTTTGCTTTGCACCCAAGGAAAATATACCCCCAAATGTGCACAAATAACTCCTTTAGCATGTCCTCCATTTCAGCTGGTGTTTCCATTGTTCTCTGCTATCTTGTCCTCATCTTTCCACAATTCCTGTGCCTATTCAAGTCCAGCCTGGGACAGTGCACACATTTGCTTTAGTTCTGTAGTGATTTATGCCCAGCCATCCTGCCAACCACACCCATTTCAATGTTGCAACAACCTACCTCTGGGCTGCAGTATGTGAATCTCACTCTGCTGTGTGAGCTGGCAGAGCACCAGAGCAGGCACTGAAGAAGGGGCATTCGGTACATTAGTGAAGTGAGTGCTGGAACCTGGGCTAGCTCTTACAACTCCGGCACTACGGCAGGAGTCGGGAACTGCCTCGCTATGGGCATTTACCAGAGGCAGAGCCTTTAGTGCCACTTGCTCTCCAGTGCCAGACACAAGTCACGACAGGGACGAGGCACAGGAGAAAGGAGGAGGCGTCCCGTCTTCAGGTTCCGCAAGGAACAGCTTAGTCCAGGCGAAGAGAACAGGATGAGAAGCCCCTAGCTGTACTGCCCAAGGGGTTTTGTACACATACAAGTCATGGCGTGGATGCAAACAATGAACCAATAGGGAATGCTCAGGAGAGGAGTGAGGGGATTACATCAAGTGTCTGGGGCCAATTGGGGTAGGAGGGTGGAGAGGATGGGTCACAAGGGCCAATGGGGCTCCCAGGAGTAGGGGAATTCCAAAGGGGAGTTGCAGTCAGGGATTGGCCAAAGGTTGGGGAACCAAGGGGCTGGGTTGCCTTGAGAGGCAGGGAAAGAGCTGGAACAAGGGGTGGGGAAGGGCACGAGGGACAGTTTGGAGGGAGGGTAAAACCCACAGGTGAACCAACTCAGGAAAAACATGGGGGCACAACAGAGCCCTTAAACAAGACTTGAAATGGAATCAATAAAATAAATTTGAACTGCAACAATCAAGAGCATCTTGAGGGATGCAGCCTGACCAGCAATGTCAGCAGGCAAAAGAAAGGTTTTGCTGAGCAATGGCCCTTTGATGAAGCAAAACATTTACAGTCAGGGCAGTCCATTCATGCAGACGGGCGCACACTCTGGGGGTACAGCTGAGGCCATGAGGTCACAGCAGGGCTCTGGGGTCACAGCAGGCTGAGCTCTCAGCAGGCCCTGAGGTCACAGAGGTGCCAGAGCCCCGTGGTTGCACAGCAGCACAGGGAGCCAGCAGTCAGTTCCTGAGCACAACTGTTGCGGCAGCAGCGGCGGTGGCAGCAGCGGTGCTGACGTTGGGACAGCGGTGTCGGGACAGCGGTGGCAGCAAGAGTTGCGGGACTGGCGGAGGACAAGGCAGCATGGCCCTTGCTCTGCGCCTCCTACTCCTGCTGCTCCTGGCCGTGGCCCTGCCTGCCAGGGCTGCCAAGGCTGCTCCACTGCAAGCGTGGCGAGCAGGTGAGCCGGCAGCCTGGCTGCCCTTTCCTGGGACAGCACTCCCTGCTCCCTGGGAAGCGCTGGGGATGGTTTTGCCCAGGGCTTTAGGGAGAGTTTCCTCTGTGGGAGGGAGAGAGACCCCACGGGCCCTAGGCTACTCCAGCCACCCCTCCAGAGATGTTGCAAAGGGCCTGCAAAGAGGTTGGAGAGTGACCAGGAGCCAGCGCAGTGCTCCCCAGGCCCCTGTGCAGCTTTGGCCATCTCCATTCACATCTGGCTCCCACAGCCTTACCCAACACCCCTGCATTGCCCAGTCTCCTGTGGCAGAAGGGGATCCCAGCACACCATGGAAATGGTTCTGATCTCTGCTCCCTTCTAGACTGGAATCGTGACATGGGTTTTCAGGAAGTCCTGATGAAGCATGGTTTGAAGTTCCTGGAGGATGCTGGAGGCAAGTTTTCATTCTGTCTTTCCTGAGTGAATAATCAGGGTTAATGCAACAAAAGATCACTTACAAACCATTTCCCTTAACATAATCTTAAGGTTGAAAGAATCTGGAAACCTTGCCCTGTTCCCTTCTGGAGCCCTGAGGGCTCCCACAGGATCACTGTCATTGGGAGGAAGGAGCATTTAGCTTTCAATCTTCCTCCCGTGTGCAATGCCAGTGTGTCCTTTCGTGTGCTCTGTGCAGTCACTGAGAAGAGCAGAGAGGGAAGAGGCTGGGCCCAGAGCTCTGCCCTGGGGCTGAGCCTTGTGGGCAGCCTGAGGATCTCCTGCAGTGCCACAGGAGCTCTTCTGTCCTGCCTTTCTTTGCAGCTGAACCTGTCGGTGAAGGCCCCACATCCAGGACTGAGGCTCTGGGAGATGCTGAGGGTAGGTCAAGGCCTTTCCCCTGGGAGAGCTGCCAGCTCAGAGCCCAAAGCTGGGCCAGGGAGGCAGCGCTGCAGGTGCCAGCACAGAACCATGCACGTGTGTGCCCGCGCCCTGCACGATCCCCTCACCGCTCCTGTGGATCAGTGGTGCCCGTGCAGATCAGCAGAGATGGCAGAAGCTTCTGTGGCTGTTGAGTTACAGGTGTGTCTGCAGGGAGGAGATTCATACGTCCTTTGGTGGTTATTGCCAACAAGACCAGCCCCCATGGCAGGGGTGAGTAGTGTGTCCCTGCTGACCCCACAAGTTGAGCCCTGCTTTTGTGGGATGCATTCCTGGGAAATGGAAATATTTTTCTCTAAGTTCCTCCGAAGAGGAAGATGCAAGACACAACAGAGAAGATATCCCTGGAACCATCCAAACAGATGAGGCAAGTGCTGAAGAAAATGCTGCAGGGAGGACAAGGTGGGTGCATTTGCCTCATGCTTCCCCTGGGACTCAGCAGCCGGGGGCTTTGGCTGCACATCTGAACGCATGGTTCCCGGCACAGCGGGATGGGATCCATGGCCCATTCCCAATGAGGAATGTTTCCATCTGATCCAGCTGTCTTTTTTTCATTCTCCAGAAATGAAAGGAGAGCCTGTGCAGATGGAAGCATTTCCCGGAGGAAGCAGTGGTTCCGTGCCAGCCTCTGCTGAAGGAAGGGAGGCCATGCCAGGCACAGGCACAGGAGGTAATTGCTGTGCCTCTGGGCCTGAGCCCTGCTGAGGCTTGAGCTGCCCTCTCTGCTGCTTGGCAGTGCGGGCACAGCCTGGACTAGAGCGGCACAGCCCAGGGGAATTATCCCGAGCAGGCTCAGGGCACTCGGGCACTGAGCAGTCCTGCTGGGGTCCCTCTGGGGGAGACATGTCCTGAAACCTGGCAGTAACTGCACGGGATGCCCACAGTGGGGAAAGGACAGAGGGGGAGAGCAAGGCTCCAGTGTGTCCTGAGAGGGCCTGGCTGTTTGCCCTTGGGACCTGGGAGCTGTCGCCGCAGAAGGAGGGCAGGAGGGACAGAGGGAGGGAGGGATGGATACCTGTGTCACTGCCTGCTGCAGTTTTCCCCGGGGTTTTAGAGAGCATTTCCCCTGTGTCTGAGGGAGAGAACCCCGGGGCCCTGCGCTGCTCCAGCCACCTCTCCCTGGGATGTTGCTGAGGGCAGGGAAAGAGTGTGGAGAGTGACCAGGAGCCAGCCCAGAGCTCCCCAGGCCCCTGTGCACCTTTGGCCATGTCTATTCACATCTGGCTCCCACGGCCTTACCCGACCCCCTTGCAGTGTCCAGTTCTCTGTGGCAGAAGGGGATCCCAGCACACCCTGGAAAATGTTCTCATCTGTGCTCCATTCTAGATGAGGTGTCTGGGAGGGCTTCTCCATCAGCTTGGATGAATAAAGTTTTGAAGCCCTTGGAGCCTCCTGCAGGTATGTTGTCAGCGTGCCACCAAGGAAGAATTGTAGACAAGTGGGCAGGAACCAGGTGACAGAAGCTTCTGTGGCTGTTGTGTTACAGATGTGTCTACAGGGAAGACTTCTCCAGCTCCTTCCTTGGATGTTGCACTCAAGCCCAGCTCCCATCACAGGAGTGAGTAGTGTGTCCCTGCTGACCCCACAGGCTGAGCCTTGCTTTTGTAGGATCCATTCCAGGGAAATGGAAATATTTTTTTTTTGGTACTCCAACAGGGAAAATCCAAGATACAACAGATAAGATATCCCTGGAACCATCCAAACAGATGAGGCAAGAGCTGAAGGAACCCCTGCAGACAAGACAAGGTGGGTGCATTTCCCTCATGCTTCCCCTGGGACTCAGCAGCCGGGGGCTTTGGCTGCACATCTGGACACGCCGTGCCCGGCACAGCGGGAAGGGATCCATGGCAGCCTCGCTGCCCCGCTGCTGCTTTCACGCCCTGCAGGGCTGTTTCCCAGTCTGGCCTGGCTGCAGCTTCTGCCCAGCCTCTGTAGGAAGGCGTTTGGCATCAGCTGACAGGCAGCCCAAACTGGAACACACCCTGAGATCCCCCACAATATCCAGCCCTGCAGATTAGGAAAAGGGTGTCTGTTAGGAGGTGGAAGTGCTCTCATCATGCCACTGTAATCTGGCCATTTTCCTGCTCCGTAAATTTCACAAATATTACCACCGCCCAAGTGGGAAACAGCCCCATCTGATGCAGCTGTCTCCCTTCCTTTCTCAAGAGCTGGACATAGTGCTTCAGTGGAAGGTGGTATTTCTTGAAGGAAGCACTCCATCTTTGGTGCCAGCCCCTGTTGCAGGAAGGAAGGCGATTCCAGACACGGGCACAGGCACAGCAGGTAATTGCTGTGCCAGGCTCAGCCCTGGCCGGGGCTGTGTGGCAGCAGCTCTTCCCCCAGGGCCTGCCCTTGCCCATCCCGGCAGCAGCCAAAGCTGGAGGCGCCTCGGCTTCCAGGCCTCTGGAGCTGGTTCAGAGCCCCGGGGAAACGGGACTGGTGCAGCAACATCCCTGGCGCTGCAGCTGCTGCGGAGCTGGCCCTGAGTGCCCAGAGGCCCAAGGCACAGGAGCAGCCCCGAGCGGGAGCCCTGCTGCCAGCCCAGGGCCAGAGCCAGCCCTGGCACACAATGGAAACAGTTCTCATCTTGGCTTGCTTCCAGACTGGGAGGCTGGGAAGGATTCTCCATTAGCCTGGCGCTCTGAAGTTGTGAAGCCCTCTGAGCATTCTGCAGGTATGTTCTCACTGTGCCACCAAGGCGTAATGTTTGACTGACTGGTAAGAACCAGGTGACAGAAGCTTCTGTGGCTGTTTTGTTACAGATGTGTCTGCAGGGACGACCTCACCAACTCCTACCTTGGATGCTGCACTCAAGCCCAGCTCCCATCACAGGGGTGAGCAGTGTGTCCCTGCTGACCCCACAGGCTGAGCCCTGCTTTTGTGGGATCCATTCCTGGGAAATGAAACTACTTTCTCTTAAGGTCCTACGACAGGAGAGACCAAAGGCCTGGCAGGCAAGAAATTCCAGGACCCATTAGAAGTCATGTGGCAAATGCTGAAGGAATGTCTGCAGAGAAGGCAAGGTGGGTGCATTTCCCTCATGCTTCCCCTGGGACTCAGCAGCCGGGGGCTTTGGCTGCACATCTGGACACGCCATGCCCGGCACAGCGGGAAGGGATCCCTGGCAGCCTCGCTGCCCCGCTGCTGCTTTCACACCCTGCAGGGCTGTTTCCCAGCCTGGCCTGGCTGCAGCTTCTGCCCAGCCTCTGCAGGAAGGCATTTGGCATCAGCTGTCAGACAGCCCCAATTGCACCATAGTCCATGCCCACCCTCAGATCCCCTGCAATTTCCTGGTGTCCAGGCAGATCAGATGTTGGGGCTGTTTGGGGAAGGAAGCAGCCTTGGGTTGTCCCAAAATCCTGGGTGTTTTCTAATCCTTATCCATTCCTTTCACAAGTGATGCCTCCTGAAATTGTCCCCATCCCCATTGCCAGTCAGGAATGTTTCCATCTGATCCAGCTGTCTCTTTTCCATTCTCCAGAAATGAAAGGAGAGCCTGTGCAGAAGGAAGCACTTCCAGGAGGAAGCAGTGGTTCTGTGCCAGCCTCTGCTGCAGGAAGGGAGGCCATGCCAGGCACAGGCACAGGAGGTAATTGCTGTGCCGCTGGGCCTGAGCCCTGCTGAGGCTTGAGCTGCCCTCTCTGCTGCTTGGCAGTGCGGGCACAGCCTGGACTAGAGCGGCACAGCCCAGGGGAATTATCCCGAGCAGGCTCAGGGCACTGAGCAGTCCTGCTGTGGTCCCTCTGGGGGAGACATGTCCTGAAACCTGGCAGTGACTGCACGGGGTGCCCACGGTGGGGAAAGGACAGAGGGGGAGAGCAAGGCTCCAGTGTGTCCTGAGAGGGCCTGGCTGTTTGCCCTTGGGATCTGGGAGCTGTCGCCGCAGAAAGAGGGCAGGAGGGACAGAGGGAGGGATGGAAGGATAGCTGTGGCACTGCCTGCTCAAGTTTTCCCCTGGGCTTTTGTGAGGATTTCTTTTGTATGTGAAGAGAGAGCCACAGGGCCCTGCGCTGCTTCAGCCGTCCCTCCCAGGGATGTTGCTGAGGGCAGGGAAAGAGTGTGGAGAGTGGCCAGCAGCCAGCCCAGAGCTCCCCAGGCCCCTGGGCACCTTTGGCCATGTCTATTCACATCTGGCTCCCATGGCCTTACCCGGCCCCCTGGCACTGCACAGTTCCCTGTGGTAGAAGTGGATCCCAGCACACCCTGGGAAATGTTCTCATCTGTGCTCCGTTCTAGATGAGGTTGCTGGGAAGGCTTCTCCGTCAGCTTGGATGAATAAAGTTTTGAAGCCCTTGGAGCCTCCTGCAGGTATGTTCTCAGCGTGCCACCAAGGAAGAATTGTAGACAAGCGGGCAGGAACCAGGTGACAGAAGCTTCTGTGGCTGTTGTGTTACAGATGTGTCTCCAGGGAGGACTTCTCCAGCTCCTACCTTGGATGCTGCACTCAAGCCCAGCTCCCATGGCAGGGGTGAGTAGTGTGTCCCTGCTGACCCCACAGGCTGAGCCCTGCTTTTGTAGGATCCATTCCTTGGAAATGGAACTACTTTCTCTTAAGGTCCTCCACCAGAAGAGACCAAAGGCATGGCAGACAAGAAATTCCAGAACCCATTTGAAATCATGTGGCAAATGCTGAAGGAATGTCTGCAGAGAAGACAAGGTGGGTGCATTTCCCTCATGCTTCCCCTGGGACTCAGCAGCCGGGGGCTTTGGCAGCACATCTGGACACTCCATGCCCGGCACAGCAGGAAGGGATCCATGGCAGCCTCGCTGCCCCGCTGCTGCTTTCACGCCCTGCAGGGCTGTTTCCCAGTCTGGCCTGGCTGCAGCTTCTGCCCAGCCTCTGTAGGAAGGCATTGGGCATCAGCTGACAGGCAGCCCAAACTGCACCATGGGCCTGAGATCTCCTGCGATTTCCCAGTCTCTGAGCAGATCAGGAGACACAGCTATTTGGAGGAGGAAGTGCTCTGGCCCAGACCCAAGACCGTGGACCTTTCCTGATCCTTATAAATTTTTTTGATAATTATTGCCTCCTGAGGATGTCACCTCCCAAATGGAAACAACTCCACCTGATCCAGCTGTGCCTTTCCTTTCTCCAGAATTGGATTTTGAGCCTGTGCAGAAGGAAGCATTTGCCGGAGGAAGCAGTGGTTCTGTGCCAGCCTCTGCTGCAGGAAGAGAGGCGATGCCAGGCACAGGCACAGGAGGTAATTGCTGTGCCTCTGGGCCTGAGCCCTGCTGAGGCTTGAGCTGCCCTCTCTGCTGCTTGGCAGCGCGGGCACAGCCTGGACTAGAGCAGCACAGCCCAGGGGAATTATCCCGAGCAGGCTCAGGGCACTGAGCAGTCCTGCTGGGGTCCCTCCATGGGAGACACGTCCTGAAACCTGGCAGTGACTGCACAGGGTGCCCACGGTGGGGAAAGGACAGAGGGGGAGAGCAAGGCTCCAGTGTGTCCTGAGAGGGCCTGGCTGTTTGCCCTTGGGATCTGGGGGGTTTCCCCACAGAAGGAGGGCAGGAGGGACAGAGGGAGGGATGGAGGGATAGCGGTGGCACTGCCTGCTGCAGTTTGCCCCCGTGCTTTAGGGAGGATTTCCTCTGTGTGTGAGGGAGAGAGCCCCGGGGCCCTGGGCTACTCCAGCCACCCCTCCCAGGGATGTTGCTGAGGGCAGGGAAAGAGTGTGGAGAGTGACCAGGAGCCAGCCCAGAGCTCCCCAGGCCCCTGTGCAACTATGGGCATGTCAATTCACATCTGGCTCCCACGGCCTTAGCCGACCCCCTGGCAGTGCCCAGTTCTCTGTGGCAGAAGGGGATCCCAGAATGCCACTGAGATCATTCTGATCTCTGCTCCCTTCTAGACTGGAATCATGACTTGGATTTTTTTGAAGCCCTGCTGGAAAATGGCTTGAAATTCCTGGAGGATGCTGGAGGTTATTCCTCCGTGTGCCTTTCTTGACAGAATAATCAGTGTCAATGTGACAAGAGCTCACTCATAAGCCATTTCCCTTAACATTATTTAAGGGCTGAAGGATTCTGAAAATCTTGCCCTGCTCCCTTCTGGAGCCCTGAGGGATCCCACAGGATCGCTGTCATTGGGAGGAAGGAGCATTGATCTTTCAGTCTTCCTCCCGTGTGCAATGCCAGTGTGTCCTTCCGTGTGCTCTGTGCAGTCACAGAGAAGAGCAGAGAGGGAAGGGGCCGGGCCCAGGGCTGTGCCCCGGGGCTGAGCCTTGTGGGCAGCCTGAGGATCTCCTGCAGTGCCACAGGAGCTCTTCTGTCCTGCCTTTCTTTGCAGCTGAACCTGCCGGTGAAGGCCCCACATCCAGGACTGAGCCTCTGGGAGATGCTGAGGGTAGGTCAAGGCCTTTCCCCTGGGAGAGCTGCCAGCTCAGAGCCCAAAGCTGGTCCAGGGAGGCAGCGCTGCAGGTGCCAGCACAGAACCATGCACGTGTGTGCCCACGCCCTGCACGATCCCCTCACCGCTCCTGCGGCTCAGTGGTGCCCGTGCAGATCAGCAGAGATGGCAGAAGCTTCTGTGGCTGTTGAGTTACAGGTGTGTCTGCAGGGAGGACTTCTCCAGCTCCAGGGCTGGATGCTTGGCCCCAACCCAGCTCCCATGGCAGGGGTGAGTAGTGTGTCCCTGCTGACCCCACAGGCTGAGCCCTGCTTTTGTGGGATGCATTCCTGGGAAATGGAACTACTTTCTCTTAAGGTCCTCCAAAAGGAAAGACCCAAGATACTGCAGCCAAAATGTCTCATGAGTCAGATGAATTCCTGACACAAACACAGAAGGAAGCACCCCGAGGACAAGGTGGGTGCCTTTCCCTCATGCTTCCCCTGGCACTCAGCAGCCAGGGGCTTTGGCTGCACATCTGGACACGCCGTGCCCGGCACAGCAGGAAGGGATCCATGGCAGCCTCGCTGCCCCGCTGCTGCTTTCACGCCCTGCAGGGCTGTTTCCCAACCTGGCCTGGCTGCAGCTTCTGCCCAGCCTCTGCAGGATGGAATTTGGCATTAGCTGATAGGGTGCCCCAACTGTACTGTGGGCCTGAGATCCCCTGCCATTTCCCAGTCTCTGAGAAGATCAGGAGGTGCAGCTGTTTTCTCAAGGGAGTGCACTGGCCCAGCCCCAATTACCTGGGATTTTTCCTGATCTTTACCTGTGACTTTGACAAGCATTGCCTCATGAAGATGACACATCCCCAGTGGGGAATATTTCCATTTGATCCAGTTGTCCCTTTTTTCCTTTTTCAAGTGATGGACCAAAAGGCTGTGCAGAAGGAGGAGCACCCAGGGAGAAGCAGTGGCTCATTGGCAGCCCCTGCAGCAGAAAGGAAGGCGATGCCAGACACGGGCACAGGCACAGCAGGTAATTGCTGTGCCAGGCTCAGCCCTGGCCGGGGCTGTGTGGCAGCAGCTCTTCCCCCAGGGCCTGCCCTTGCCCGGCCCGGCAGCAGCCAAAGCTGGAGGCGCCTCGGCTTCCAGGCCTCTGGAGCTGGTTCAGAGCCCCAGGGAAACGGGACTGGTGCAGCAACGTCCCTGGCGCTGCAGCTGCTGCGGAGCTGGCCCTGAGTGCCCAGAGGCCCAAGGCACAGGAGCAGCCCCGAGCGGGAGCCCTGCCGCCAGCCCAGGGCCAGAGCCAGCCCTGGCTCCCGACTGGGCAGGGGCTGCGCTGGGTCCTGACAGGGCCTGAGCCTGTCCCCTGGGGCTGGGGGAGCTGTCACGGGGCAGGGAGGGCCAGGGCTGGCAGTGGCTGCTCAGGGATGGCTTTGGCCCGTGTCCCTGGCAGCAGCCACTGCCCAAGCAGCTGCGCTGCCCCCGGGCTCTCCTCCCGGCCTGCTGGGCTTTGTTGGCTGGCACAGCCTGTGCCAAGGGCCGGCAAGGTGCCTGCAGGCCCCAGCTCTGGGGGAAACAGAGAACGTCCTGCCCGTATTCACCATGCTGCCAGCTCAGCAGTGCAGCACAGCACGGGCTCACGCTCCCCATCGCTCCCACAGATGCAGCCGGCACCACAAGACCTGTTCCCAATGCCCAGGATGGCCTTGGAAGGGATTTCTGTCAGGGAACAGGCTGCTGGCTAGGGTTACTGGCCGGCGTGCTTTGTTTGGAGCTTGTTTTCATGTTGTGCTGCTTTGGAATCGGGTATTCCTGGAACAGAAAACAGTGAGTGTTTTGTTGCTCACCCCCTCCAACAGCTTCTTTTGAAAGTCTAACGTGGACAGGGAACATTCTTATTGAGACTGCAGTGGAGTTGTGGCCAGTCCATGATTGTCCAAATAACTCTGCTGAGGCTTCTGCTGCTGCCCAGTGCTTCCATTGGCCTCTCAATTGCTGGGCCTTGTCCTGGGGGCCCCGCTGGGGCTGCAGCCAGTGCTGGCTCCCACCGAGGCTGCCTGGCCAAGAGCAGCTCCAGGGGCATGGGGCAGAGGCAGAGGCAGGTGGGGAGGAGAAAGAGCAGGGCCGAGATTGCCCTTGAAAGGCAGAGGTGCTCTGGGGCCCGCTCCTGGCCAGGGACCCTGCCCAGAGCCGTGCCCTGCTGGCCGGGGCCTTGAGGGGCAGCTGTCCAGCTGGGCCCAGCTGTGCCAGCAGCTCCAGCCGTGCTGGGGAGCCTTGCCAGCTCTGGGCCCTGCTGTGCACGAGGGTCCCTGTGTGCCACTGGCAGCTGGGGCCTCAGCCACCTCCTCTCTGCACAGGAGCACCTCGGGACAGGAGTTGGAAGACGGTGGCTGCACCTCACAGCCAGACAGCGTGAGCAGCTCCTCCAGCAGCAGGAACGGCCTGGACAGCCCTCTCAAGTCTTCTGTGAAGAGGACCCCAGAACAACCGTCTACGAGGAAGCCTCTTATTGCCCCGTAGATCCCACTGCCACCTGCTCTCCCCATGGGCCTCCCCAAGCTGCCTTCATCCCTTTTTTCTCTCCATCTGTCCCATCCCAGCCTACTCGAGTTCCTCTAGAGACCCCAGGACCAGTCCAGCACCTTCCAGCCCCTCCTGAGACCAACACATCCCTTCCTCTGCCCCTGAGCCCCCTGGCCTTGCCCTCTAAGCAGCACTGAAGGTGACACCCCACCCTCCCCCCCCCCCCGCTTGCAGAGTAGGCAATGGCCCATTCCTCTGTTGAAATAAAGAGAAGGATCTGTGTTGTGGTTTGAAAGCAAAACCAGTGAGAGACTCCAAGTTAGAAATACAATTTATTAGGAAAAGGGAAAAAAAACCCAAAATACATGCAATAATACAAAAGAAAAACCACTGACAGGCTCAGAATACAGCCTGCTGACACCCTGCTAGTTAGGGTGGTGGTAGCAGTCCAGCTGAAATGGCCTTGTGGAAGTGGTGATCCTGTAGAAACAATCTGGTAGCTCTCATCCTCTGGAAAAGCAGTGGGTAAGGGCGGCGGTTCCTCTGGGAATCCAGTGGAAAGACTGCTTGTTGTGTCCCAAAACCCAGATTATATCCAGCTGGGGATGCTTAGCTCCTCCCCCATGGGCAGAGCATCTCACAGTGGGCTGATATCATTCTGCCTCATGCTGTGGGTCCTTGATTAGCCATGAAACAGAAATGGCTCTGGGAGGGAGTTATCTCTGAGTCATGTGGCAAGACATTGATGGGCCCATTAACAGGAGATGAGGAAGAAACAATGCCCCTCCTGGTTTCAGTAGCTCTTGAGGATGGCATTAGAATACATCAGTGTCCAGGTGGCAGCAGCAGCAAAGCCCACCCAGCACCAGCACTGACTGAGCTCCATGCCCAGGAGGAGCTGTGGATGCCCACGGTGTGGGCAGGCAGAAGCCAGGCCGGGGCTGCTGTTGAAATGGAGGTTTTGGGCCGCTCACAGGCTCAACACAGTTGGCTGTGATTGGTCACCAAGTGAAAACAATCCACATGGACCAATGGAAGATGCACCTGTTGCATTCCACAGCAGCAGACAGTTATTGTTTCCATTTCTTTCCTGAGGCCCTCAGCTCCTCATGAGGGGAAAAATCCCAGGAAAGGATTTTTAATAAAATATCATAGCTACAGATAACTGTTTTACTCATAACACCAGGAGAAGACCAGGGAATGCAGGTAGCCTAGACTAAGGAGCTCCTCTGTCTCCAAGCTGATCCAAACCAACAGACCTACTCAGATAAGCACCAGGGGACCACAGTGCATGCACAAAGGAGAAAAGTTCAAAAGTTCAGTCATGAGGAAGACCACAGCCTTCGACCTCAGAGACCACCAAAGACCCCAGTGTGACCACCACAGGAAACAACGCGTGCCCAGAAGGCCGTGGATCTCATCGCCATGTGAGGGGAGGACAGGCGGGGCCAGGGGTTGAATGTGCATGACGAGATTGTGTAAGGTATTGCATATGGAACATGTTTGTGAACAAAGATGTGGCTCAGTCCAGGGCTCGGGGCACAAGTTTTCACGAGAGCCATCTCGCTTGTGCCAGGCCCTGACACGCATACCCACTTCACAACTACATCAGGTTGTGGAGTGCCGCTATAGGACATGAAATAAAACAACGCAGACACGCATCTCTCCAAGGTAAAAAAGAAGGCAGTTGAATTTCTGACTCCAACATTTACAGATTTCCAAAAGTGAGAGTGGATTGGAGGGTGAAAGTGCCACCTCTCCAATGACACTGGACAAACCAACAGTCCATCAAATTTCTCCTCTGCAGAAAAGAATGCAAAACAATAAGTTATTTACATAAAGTGTTTGGGAAAGTTTGCTACAAGAATGTAAACATCAGAAGGCTTATAAGAACATTAAAAACCAGGGCGACAGTGGAGTCTATTTATTCTGCAGATGGCTTCACTGTGACCAGCGGTGGGGCCCCGAGGGGATGGGGCAGCCCATGCTGAGCGTCCCTGGGCTGAGGGACATTTCCTTCCGTGGGATCATCTGGGCCCACACCTCCTCCAGTGCCATGGCCAGGAAAAGAGGGAAGCCATCAAGAGTATCTCCAGGGACACAGCCTGACCAGCAATGCCAGCAGGCAAAACAAAGCTCCTCCCTAATTAACACACACTTGATAGGACCTAATTGATGGGCCATCACCAATGCAGGGTGCTGCACAGGGTCTGCTGCTCTCAGCCAGGGCCAGAAGGAAGGGAAGGGAAGGGAAGGGAAGGGAAGGGAAGGGAAGGGAAGGGAAGGGAAGGGAAGGGAAGGGAAGGGAAGGGAAGGGAAGGGAAGGGAAGGGAAGGGAAGGGAAGGGAAGGGAAGGGAAGGGAAGGGAAGGGAAGGGAAGGGAAGGGAAGGGAAGGGAAGGGAAGGGAAGGGAAGGGAAGGGAAGGGAAGGGGAGGGGAGGGGAGGGGAGGGGAGGGGAGGGGATGGGAGGGGAGGGGAGGGGAGGGGAGGGGAGGGGAGGGGAGGGGAGGGGAGGGGAGGGGAGGGGAGGGGAGGGGAGGGGAGGGGAGGGGAGGGGAGGGAAGGGAAGGGAAGGGAAGGGAAGGGAAGGGAAGGGAAGGGAAGGGAAGGGAAGGGAAGGGAAGGGAAGGGAAGGGAAGGGAAGGGAAGGGCTGTGTGGCCTTGGGGTTCAACAGGGCTGGTGAGCAGCCCCAGAGACACAACAACCCAGGTGCAACCAGGCTTGATTTCCAGGTCAAAACACTCGGCGTAGCTGGCCTGGACTTCCCTGTAAGGCACGTGGAGGCTTTGGAGTCCCCCTAAGGTGCACGAGGGGCTGGGGTCCCTTGCGGCACACCCAGGGATATTTTAGGTTTCCTCTGAGTCATGGAGGACACTGGGGTCCACTTCAAGTCATGCAAGGGATTTGGAATCCTGTGTGAGGCATGCAGAGGGTTTGGGATCTCTCCCAAGGTGTGCAGGGTGCTGGGATCTCTCCTGAGGCACATGTCGGGGTTCTGGGGTCTCATTTCACATGTAGAAAGGGCTGTGGACTCTCGTAAGCGTGCAGGTGCTTTGTGTCCCTCCTGCTGCATGCAGTGGGGCTGGAGTGTCTGCTGAGGCACGCAGGGGAGGGGGACCTCCGGCAGTCCCTCCCGGGCCCATGCGGCTCGGGGCTGCCGCGGCCCAGGGCCAGCCGCCGTGCCGGGATGGCGGTGGCGAGGCGCCAAGGCGGAGCTGCCCCGCCGGGTCACGCTGCATCGGCACGGCACGGGCGGTGCTGAGCACCGGGCAGGCGGCACCGCCAGCCCAGGGGCCACAGCCTTGGCCCTGCCTCTTTTGGGGCTGGGCACAGACAGCCCCGCGGGACGGGCACCGCTCAGCGCCCGAAAGGACGGAACAGGTGCCAGAGGAGCCCCAGGAGCCTGGACAGGGCCCTGGCGTTGCCTGCCCGGCTCCCCCAGGCCTGTGGCCATCCCGGGCAGCAGGGGCTCGCTCTGGGCCGTGCTCTCCCCAGCCAGTGGGGCTCCGGGCCAGCACCCGGCTCCTGCCACTGCCCTGAGAATGCTGAGGGGATTTTGGGGCAGAACTGAACTTGACAGGGACAGAATTCATAGGAGACTTGTTTTGGCCTTTTACAAGGTTAACTGAGAAACAACTTAAAATCCCCGGCTAAATTGTCTGCTTTAACACGTGGGGATTCCTTCAAGACCCTTCCTAACTCCCGTGGTGCCGGGCCGGGCCGCATCCCAGCGAGCTCCAACACCCAGCAGCTCGATGGATGCAGCACGGCTGGCACCAGGGAAACGAGTCAGTATCCCTACAGCTGCCCGCTCTGCCTGCACGGCTGTCACACAACAGCAATGTTCCAGAAGGAACAGGCATTTTTACATCCTCAGGACCGTGTGATCTTTGGTCCTGGTGGTGGATCAGAGAGAAAAGCCAAATGTGACAGACTAAACTTGACTGTAGGAGAGGGATGCCTCAGCAGAGGGTCTGGGGACCTGTGGTGCCAGCCAGTGGCCCGGCACTCGGACACAGCAGGAAGACCTGAGATTATCACACTTCACCTGGGAGGGTAGAAAAGCTCAGGGGTTCTTTGTTCAAGGTCCCCCAGAGGCACCAGCTGAAGCCGCCACAGCTCCACCTTGATAAAAGTGTTTAAAAAGATCCAGAGGTCTGACACTCTGCTGTGGAGGACATTCCACATGTTATATTTGCCCAATTATCCAATCAAAAAAACCGAAAGAACAAACCCAAACAAAATGAAATGTAACAGCAATTTTAATTATGTAGCTTAATATATATACAATTGAATACACTCAAAATATTGACAATATAATTTGCTTTAAATGATGAATAATTTGTTTCTGATAATAGCGTATAAGCAAAAATAACCTCGCGGGGTATGCGTGGGGTAGGGGTGCAGGGCTTTTGGACCCCCGTCACCTCACGTACTAGCGTGTCAAGCCCAAATTCCCCTTTTTATGCTGTATGTCATTACCATCTCCTCCCATTTTCGATTCGTCACACTTGTATCACTGCCCTCATCATCACCTTCCCCACGCATGCTCCACACTTCTTTAAGTAAGTTGTACCACTCTTTGGGGATCTTCTTTGAGGAAGGCCTCTCCTCTTCCTCCATGTCCTGTAGTTCATCTTTTGGATTACACATGCGCACCAAGCTGCTACAGTATAAGCCAATACTGTGTTCTAACATTAAAGCAGTGAATCTCATATAATCAACATTTGCCTGGTGTGCAACCAAATTCTCCTCTCTTCCAACGAAATTTAGTCATAGTTATCTCTTGCTTCCTCCTGTTCTGAACATCTGCAGGAGAAGGTTGGGGGTGGACCCCTCCTCTCCCTTTCTTGCTTGGCATGACTCCTTTAACTGGTTTTTTATTTCCAAATATTAATTATCAATATTGATTACTGTTTCAATTTTGTCAGCATGAATCATATCTATTTACCACACACAGTTCTCATCTTTTGGGCATTCAGAAGCTTTTGATTTTGCTTTGCACCCAAGGAAAATATACCCCCAAATGTGAACAAATAACTCCTTTAGCATGTCCTCCTTTTCAGCTGGTGTTTCCATTGGTCTCTGCTATCTTGTCCTCATCTTTCCACAATTCCTGTGCCTATTCAAGTCCAGCCTGGGACAGTGCACACATTTGCTTTAGTTCTGTAGTGATTTATGCCCAGCCATCCTGCCAACCACACCCATTTCAATGTTGCAACAACCTAACTCTGGGCTGCAGTATGTGAATCACACTCTGCTGTGTGAGATGGCAGAGCACCAGAGCAGGCACTGAAGAAGGGGCATTCGGTACATTAGTGAAGTGAGTGCTGGAACCTGGGCTAGCTCTTACAACTCCGGCACTACGGCAGGAGTCGGGAACTGCCTCGCTATGGGCATTTACCAGAGGCAGAACCTTTAGTGCCACTTGCTCTCCAGTGCCAGACACAAGTCACGACAGGGACGAGGCACAGGAGAAAGGAGGAGGCGTCCCGTCTTCAGGTTCCGCAAGGAACAGCTTAGTCCAGGTGAAGAGAACAGGATGAAAAGCCCCTAGCTGTACTGCCCAAGGGGTTTTGTACACATACAAGTCATGGCGTGGATGCAAACAATGAACCAATAGGGAATGCTCAGGAGAGGAGTGAGGGGATTACATCAAGTGTCTGGGGCCAATTGGGGTAGGAGGGTGGAGAGGATGGGTCACAAGGGCCAATGGGGCTTCCAGGAGTAGGGGAATTCCAAAGGGGAGTTGCAGTCAGGGATTGCCCAAAGGTTGGGGAACCAAGGGGCTGGGTTGCCTTGAGAGGCAGGGAAAGAGCTGGAACAAGGGGTGGGGAAGGGCACGAGGGACAGTTTGGAGGGAGGGTAAAACCCACAGGTGAACCAACTCAGGAAAAACATGGGGGCACAACAGAGCCCTTAAACAAGACTTGAAATGGAATCAATAAAATAAATTTGAACTGCAACAATCAAGAGCATCTTGAGGGATGCAGCCTGACCAGCAATGTCAGCAGGCAAAAGAAAGGTTTTGCTGAGCAATGGCCCTTTGATGAAGCAAAACATTTACAGTCAGGGCAGTCCATTCATGCAGACGGGCGCACACTCTGGGGGTACAGCTGAGGCCATGAGGTCACAGCAGGGCTCTGGGGTCACAGCAGGCTGAGCTCTCAGCAGGCCCTGAGGTCACAGAGGTGCCAGAGGTGCCAGAGCCCCGTGGTTGCACAGCAGCACAAGGAGCCAGCAGTCAGTCCCTGAGCACAACTGTTGCGGCAGCAGCGGCGGTGGCAGCAGCGGTGCTGACGTTGGGACAGCGGTGTCGGGACAGCGGTGGCAGCAAGAGCTGCGGGACTGGCGGAGGACAAGGCACCATGGCCCTTGCTCTGCGCCTCCTACTCCTGCTGCTCCTGGCCGTGGCCCAGCCTGCCAGGGCTGCCCAGGCTGCTCCGCTGCAAGCTCGGCGAGCAGGTGAGCCGGCAGCCTGGCTGCCCTTTCCCGGAACAGCGCTCCCTGCTCCCTGGGAAGCGCTGGGGATGGTTTTGCCCAGGGCTTTAGGGAGAGTTTCCTCTGTGGGAGGGAGAGAGACCCCACGGGCCCTAGGCTACTCCAGCCACCCCTCCAGAGATGTTGCAAAGGGCCTGCAAAGAGGTTGGAGAGTGACCAGGAGCCAGCCCAGAGCTCCCCAGGCCCCTGTGCAGCTTTGGCCATCTCCATTCACATCTGGCTCCCACAGCCTTACCCAACACCCCTGCATTGCCCAGTCTCCTGTGGCAGAAGGGGATCCCAGCACACCATGGAAATGGTTCTGATCTCTGCTCCCTTCTAGACTGGAATCGTGACATGGGTTTTCAGGAAGTCCTGATGAAGCATGGTTTGAAGTTCCTGGAGGATGCTGGAGGCAAGTTTTCATTCTGTCTTTCCTGAGTGAATAATCAGGGTTAATGCAACAAAAGCTCACTTACAAACCATTTCCCTTAACATAATCTTAAGGTTGAAAGAATCTGGAAACCTTGCCCTGTTCCCTTCTGGAGCCCTGAGGGCTCCCACAGGATCACTGTCATTGGGAGGAAGGAGCATTTAGCTTTCAATCTTCCTCCCATGTGCAATGCCAGTGTGTCCTTTCGTGTGCTCTGTGCAGTCACAGAGAAGAGCAGAGAGGGAAGGGGCCGGGCCGGGCCCAGGGCTGTGCCCCGGGGCTGAGCCTTGTGGGCAGCCTGAGGATCTCCTGCAGTGCCACAGGAGCTCTTCTGTCCTGCCTTTCTTTGCAGCTGAACCTGTCAGTGAAGGCCCCACATCCAAGACTGAGCCTCTGGGAGATGCTGAGGGTAGGTCAAGGCCTTTCCCCTGGGAGAGCTGCCAGCTCAGAGCCCAAAGCTGGGCCAGGGAGGCATCGCTGCAGGTGCCAGCACAGAACCATGCACGTGTGTGCCCGCGCCCTGCACGATCCCCTCACCGCTCCTGCGGCTCAGTGGTGCCCGTGCAGATCAGCAGAGATGGCAGAAGCTTCTGTGGCTGTTGAGTTACAGGTGTGTCTGCAGGGAGGAGATTCATACGTCCTTTGGTGGTTATTGCCAACAAGACCAGCCCCCATGGCAGGGGTGAGTAGTGTGTCCCTGCTGACCCCACAAGTTGAGCCCTGCTTTTGTGGGATGCATTCCTGGGAAATGGAAATATTTTTCTCTAAGTTCCTCCGAAGAGGAAGATGCAGGACACAACAGAGAAGATATCCCTGGAACCATCCAAACAGACGAGGCAAGTGCTGAAGAAAATGCTGCAGGGAGGACAAGGTGGGTGCATTTGCCTCATGCTTCCCCTGGGACTCAGCAGCCGGGGGCTTTGGCTGCACATCTGAACGCATGGTTCCCAGCACAGCGGGATGGGATCCATGGCCCATTCCCAATGAGGAATGTTTCCATCTGATCCAGCTGTCTTTTTTTCATTCTCCAGAAATGAAAGGAGAGCCTGTGCAGATGGAAGCATTTCCCGGAGGAAGCAGTGGTTCCGTGCCAGCCTCTGCTGAAGGAAGGGAGGCCATGCCAGGCACAGGCACAGGAGGTAATTGCTGTGCCTCTGGGCCTGAGCCCTGCTGAGGCTTGAGCTGCCCTCTCTGCTGCTTGGCAGTGCGGGCACAGCCTGGACTAGAGCGGCACAGCCCAGGGGAATTATCCCGAGCAGGCTCAGGGCACTCGGGCACTGAGCAGTCCTGCTGGGGTCCCTCTGGGGGAGACATGTCCTGAAACCTGGCAGTAACTGCACGGGGTGCCCACGGTGGGGAAAGGACAGAGGGGGAGAGCAAGGCTCCAGTGTGTCCTGAGAGGGCCTGGCTGTTTGCCCTTGGGACCTGGGAGCTGTCGCCGCAGAAGGAGGGCAGGAGGGACAGAGGGAGGGAGGGATGGATACCTGTGTCACTGCCTGCTGCAGTTTTCCCCGGGGTTTTAGGGAGGATTTCTTCTGTGTGTGAGGGAGAGAACCCCGGGGCCCTGCGCTGCTCCAGCCACCTCTCCCTGGGATATTGCTGAGGGCAGGGAAAGAGTGTGGAGAGTGACCAGGAGCCAGCCCAGAGCTCCCCAGGCCCCTGTGCACCTTTGGCCATGTCTATTCACATCTGGCTCCCACGGCCTTAGCCGACCCCCTGGCAGTGTCCAGTTCTCTGTGGCAGAAGGGGATCCCAGCACACCCTGGAAAATGTTCTCATCTGTGCTCCATTCTAGATGAGGTGTCTGGGAGGGCTTCTCCATCAGCTTGGATGAATAAAGTTTTGAAGCCCTTGGAGCCTCCTGCAGGTATGTTCTCAGCGTGCCACCAAGGAAGAATTGTAGACAAGTGGGCAGGAACCAGGTGACAGAAGCTTCTGTGGCTGTTGTGTTACAGATGTGTCTACAGGGAGGACTTCTCCAGCTCCTTCCTTGGATGTTGCACTCAAGCCCAGCTCCCATCACAGGAGTGAGTAGTGTGTCCCTGCTGACCCCACAGGCTGAGCCTTGCTTTTGTAGGATCCATTCCAGGGAAATGGAAATATTTTTCTCTAAGGTACGCCAACAGGGAAAATCCAAGATACAACAGATAAGATATCCCTGGAGCCATCCAAACAGATGAGGCAAGAGCTGAAGGAACCCCTGCAGACAAGACAAGGTGGGTGCATTTCCCTCATGCTTCCCCTGGGACTCAGCAGCCGGGGGCTTTGGCTGCACATCTGGACACGCCGTGCCTGGCACAGTGGGAAGGGATCCATGGCAGTCTCGCTGCCCCGCTGCTGCTTTCACGCCCAGCAGGGCTGTTTCCCAGTCTGGCCTGGCTGCAGCTTCTGCCCAGCCTCTGTAGGAAGGCGTTTGGCATCAGCTGACAGGCAGCCCAAACTGGAACACACCCTGAGATCCCCCACAATATCCAGCCCTGCAGATTAGGAAAAGGGTGTCTGTTAGGAGGTGGAAGTGCTCTCATCATGCCACTGTAATCTGGCCATTTTCCTGCTCCGTAAATTTCACAAATATTACCACCGCCCAAGTGGGAAACAGCCCCATGTGATGCAGCTGTCTCCCTTCCTTTCTCAAGAGCTGGACATAGTGCTTCAGTGGAAGTTGGCTTTTCTTGAAGGAAGCACTCCATCTTCGGTGCCAGCCCCTGTTGCAGGAAGGAAGGCGATTCCAGACACGGGCACAGGCACAGCAGGTAATTGCTGTGCCGGGCTCAGCCCTGGCCGGGGCTGTGTGGCAGCAGCTCTTCCCCCAGGGCCTGCCCTTGCCCGGCCCGGCAGCAGCCAAAGCTGGAGGCGCCTCGGCTTCCAGGCCTCTGGAGCTCGTTTAGAGCCCCGGGGAAACGGGACTGGTGCAGCAACGTCCCTGGCGCTGCAGCTGCTGCGGAGCTGGCCCTGAGTGCCCAGAGGCCCAAGGCACAGGAGCAGCCCCGAGCGGGAGCCCTGCCGCCAGCCCAGGGCCAGAGCCAGCCCTGGCACACAGTGGAAACAGTTCTCATCTTGGCTTGCTTCCAGACTGGGAGGCTGGGAAGGATTCTCCATTAGCCTGGCGCTCTGAAGTTGTGAAGCCCTCTGAGCATTCTGCAGGTATGTTCTCACTGTCCCACCAAGGCGTAATGTTTGAATGACTGGTCAGGACCAGGTGACAGAAGCTTCTGTGGCTGTTTTGTTACAGATGTGTCTGCAGGGACGACCTCACCAACTCCTACCTTGGATGCTGCACAAAAGCCCAGCTCCCATCACAGGGGTGAGTAGTGTGTCCCTGCTGACCCCACAGGCTGAGCCCTGCTTTTGTGGGATCCATTCCTGGGAAATGGAACTACTTTCTCTTAAGGTCCTACGACAGGAGAGACCAAAGGCATGGCAGGCAAGAAATTCCAGGACCCATTAGAAGTCATGTGGCAAATGCTGAAGGAATGTCTGCAGAGAAGGCAAGGTGGGGGCATTTCCCTCATGCTGCCCCTGGGACTCAGCAGCCGGGGGCTTTGGCTGCACATCTAGACACGCCGTGCCCGGCACAGCGGGAAGGGATCCCTGGCAGCCTCGCTGCCCCGCTGCTGCTTTCACGCCCTGCAGGGCTGTTTCTCAACCTGGCCTGGCTGCAGCTTCTGCCCAGCCTCTGCAGGAAGGCATTTGGCATCAGCTGGCAGACAGCCCCAAATGCACCACTGGCCATGCCCACCCTCAGATCCCCTGCAATTTCCTGGTGTCCAGGCAGATCAGATGTTGGGGCTGTTTGGGGAAGGAAGCAGCCTTGGGTTGTCCCAAAATCCTGGGTGTTTTCTGATCCTTATCCATTCCTTTCACAAGTGATGCCTCCTGAAATTGTCCCCATCCCCATTCCCAGTCAGGAATGTTTCCATCTGATCCAGCTGTCTCTTTTTCATTCTCCAGAAATGAAAGGAGAGCCTGTGCAGAAGGAAGCACTTCCAGGAGGAAGCAGTGGTTCTGTGCCAGCCCCTACTGCAGGAAGAGAGGCCATGCCAGGCACAGGCACAGGAGGTAATTGCTGTGCCGCTGGGCCTGAGCCCTGCTGAGGCTTGAGCTGCCCTCTCTGCTGCTTGGCAGTGCGGGCACAGCCTGGACTAGAGCGGCACAGCCCAGGGGAATTATCCCGAGCAGGCTCAGGGCACTTGGGTACTGAGCAGTCCTGCTGGGGTCACTCCATGGGAGACATGTCCTGAAACCTGGCAGTGACTGCACGGGGTGCCCACGGTGGGGAAAGGACAGAGGGGGAGAGCAAGGCTCCAGTGTGTCCTGAGAGGGCCTGGCTGTTTGCCCTTGGGATCTGGGAGCTGTCGCCACAGAAGGAGGGCAGGAGGGACAGAGGGAGGGATGGAGGGATAGCTGTGGCACTGCCTGCTCAAGTTTTCCCCTGGGCTTTAGGGAGGATTTCTTTTGTATGTGAAGAGAGAGCCACAGGGCCCTGTGCTGCTCCAGCCACCCCTCCCAGGGATGTTGCTGAGGGCAGGGAAAGAGTGTGGAGAGTGGCCAGCAGCCAGCCCAGAGCTCCCCAGGCCCCTGTGCACCTTTGGCCATGTCTATTCACATCTGGCTCCCATGGCCTTACCCGGCCCCCTGGCACTGCACAGTTCCCTGTGGCAGAAGTGGATCCCAGCACACCCTGGAAAATGTTCTCATCTGTGCTCCGTTCTAGATGAGGTTGCTGGGAAGGCTTCTCCATCAGCTTGGATGAAGAAAGTTTTGAAGCCCTTGGAGCCTCCTGCAGGTATGTTCTCAGCGTGCCACCAAGGAAGAATTGTAGACAAGCGGGCAGGAACCAGGTGACAGAAGCTTCTGTGGCTGTTGTGTTACAGATATGTCTCCAGGGAGGACTTCTCCAGCTCCTACCTTGGATGCTGCACCCAATCCCAGCTCCCATGGCAGGGGTGAGTAGTGTGTCCCTGCTGACCCCACAGGCTGAGCCCTGCTTTTGTGGGATCCATTCCTGGGAAATGGAACTACTTTCTCTTAAGGTCCTCCACCAGAAGAGACCAAAGGCATGGCAGACAAGAAATTCCAGAACCCATTTGAAATCATGTGGCAAATGCTGAAGGAAATGCTGCAGAGAAGACAAGGTGGGGGGATTTCCCGCATGCTTCCCCTGGGAGTCAGCAGCCGGGGGCTTTGGCAGCACATCTGGACACGCCGTGCCCGGCACAGCAGGAAGGGATCCATGGCAGCCTCGCTGCCCCGCTGCTGCTTTCACGCCCTGCAGGGCTGTTTCCCAGTCTGGCCTGGCTGCAGCTTCTGCCCAGCCTCTGTAGGAAGGCATTGGGCATCAGCTGACAGGCAGCCCAAACTGCACCATGGGCCTGAGATCTCCTGCGATTTCCCAGTCTCTGAGCAGATCAGGAGACACAGCTATTTGGAGGAGGAAGTGCTCTGGCCCAGACCCAAGACCGTGGACCTTTCCTGATCCTTATAAATTTTTTTGATAATTATTGCCTCCTGAGGATGTCACCTCCCAAATGGAAACAACTCCACCTGATCCAGCTGTGCCTTTCCTTTCTCCAGAATTGGATTTTGAGCCTGTGCAGAAGGAAGCATTTGCCGGAGGAAGCAGTGGTTCTGTGCCAGCCTCTGCTGCAGGAAGAGAGGCCATGCCAGGCACAGGCACAGGAGGTAATTGCTGTGCCGCTGGGCCTGAGCCCTGCTGAGGCTTGAGCTGCCCTCTCTGCTGCTTGGCAGTGCGGGCACAGCCTGGACTAGAGCGGCACAGCCCAGGGGAATTGTCCTGAGCAGGCTCAGGGCACTCGGGCACTGAGCAGTCCTGCTGGGGTCACTCCATGGGAGACATGTCCTGAAACCTGGCAGTGACTGCACAGGGTGCCCACGGTGGGGAAAGGACAGAGGGGGAGAGCAAGGCTCCAGTGTGTCCTAAGAGGGCCTGGCTGTTTGCCCTTGGATCTGGGAGCTGTCGCCGCAGAAGGAGGGCAGGAGGGACAGAGGGAGGGATGGAGGGATAGCGGTGGCACTGCCTGCTGCAGTTTGCCCCCGTGCTTTAGGGAGGATTTCCTCTGTGTGTGAGGGAGAGAGCCCCGGGGCCCTGGGCTACTCCAGCCACCCCTCCCAGGGATGTTGCTGAGGGCAGGGAAAGAGTGTGGAGAGTGACCAGGAGCCAGCCCAGAGCTCCCCAGGCCCCTGTGCAACTATGGGCATGTCAATTCGCATCTGGCTCCCACGGCCTTAGCCGACCCCCTGGCAGTGCCCAGTTCTCTGTGGCAGAAGTGGATCCCAGAATGCCACTGAGATCATTCTGATCTCTGCTCCCTTCTAGACTGGAATCATGACTTGGATTTTTTTGAAGCCCTGCTGGAAAATGGCTTGAAATTCCTGGAGGATGCTGGAGGTTATTCCTCCGTGTGCCTTTCTTGACAGAATAATCAGTGTCAATGTGACAAGAGCTCACTCATAAGCCATTTCCCTTAACATTATTTAAGGGTGAAGGATTCTGAAAATCTTGCCCTGCTCCCTTCTGGAGCCCTGAGGAATCCCACAGGATCGCTGTCATTGGGAGGAAGGAGCATTGATCTTTCAGTCTTCCTCCCATGTGCAATGCCAGTGTGTCCTTCCGTGTGCTCTGTGCAGTCACAGAGAAGAGCAGAGAGGGAAGGGGCCGGGCCCAGGGCTGTGCCCCGGGGCTGAGCCTTGTGGGCAGCCTGAGGATCTCCTGCAGTGCCACAGGAGCTCTTCTGTCCTGCCTTTCTTTGCAGCTGAACCTGCCGGTGAAGGCCCCACATCCAAGACTGAGCCTCTGGGAGATGCTGAGGGTAGGTCAAGGCCTTTCCCCTGGGAGAGCTGCCAGCTCAGAGCCCAAAGCTGGGCCAGGGAGGCAGCGCTGCAGGTGCCAGCACAGAACCATGCACGTGTGTGCCCTCGGCCTGCACAATCCCCTCACCGCTGCTGCGGCTCAGTGGTGCCCGTGCAGATCAGCAGAGATGGCAGAAGCTTCTGTGGCTGTTGAGTTACAGGTGTGTCTGCAGGGAGGACTTCTCCAGCTCCAGGGCTGGATGCTTGGCCCCAACCCAGCTCCCATGGCAGGGGTGAGTAGTGTGTCCCTGCTGACCCCACAGGCTGAGCCCTGCTTTTGTGGGATTCATTCCTGGGAAATGGAACTACTTTCTCTTAAGGTCCTCCAAAAGGAAAGACCCAAGATACTGCAGCCAAAATGTCTCATGAGTCAGATGAATTCCTGACACAAACACAGAAGGAAGCACCCGGAGGACAAGGTGGGTGCCTTTCCCTCATGCTTCCCCTGGGACTCAGCAGCCGGGGGCTTTGGCTGCACATCTGGACACGCCATGCCCGGCACAGTGGGAAGGGATCCATGGCAGCCTCGCTGCCCCGCTGCTGCTTTCACGCCCTGCAGAGCTGTTTCCCAACCTGGCCTGGCTGCAGCTTCTGCCCAGCCTCTGCAGGATAGAATTTGGCATTAGCTGATAGGGTGCCCCAACTGTACTGTGGGCCTGAGATCCCCTGCCATTTCCCAGTCTCTGAGAAGATCAGGATGTGCAGCTGTTTTCTCAAGGGAGTGCACTGGCCCAGCCCCAATTACCTGGGATTTTTCCTGATCTTTACCTGTGACTTTGACAAGCATTGCCTCATGAAGATGACACATCCCCAGTGGGGAATGTTTCCATTTGATCAAGTTGTCCCTTTTTTCCTTTTTCAAGTGAGGGACCAAAAGGCTGTGCAGAAGGAGGAACACCCAGGGAGAAGCAGTGGCTCATTGGCAGCCCCTGCAGCAGAAAGGAAGGCGATGCCAGACATGGGCACAGGCACAGCAGGTAATTGCTGTGCAGGGCTCAGCCCTGGCCGGGGCTGTGTGGCAGCAGCTCTTCCCCCAGGGCCTGCCCTTGCCCGGCCTGGCAGCAGCCAAAGCTGGAGGCGCCTCGGCTTCCAGGCCTCTGGAGCTGGTTCAGAGCCCCGGGGAAACGGGACTGGTGCAGCAACGTCCCTGGCGCTGCAGCTGCTGCGGAGCTGGCCCTGAGTGCCCAGAGGCCCAAGGCACAGGAACAGCCCCGAGCGGGAGCCCTGCCGCCAGCCCAGGGCCAGAGCCAGCCCTGGCTCCCGACTGGGCAGGGGCTGCGCTGGGTCCTGACAGGGCCTGAGCCTGTCCCCTGGGGCTGGGGGAGCTGTCACGGGGCAGGGAGGGCCAGGGGTGGCAGTGGCTGCTCAGGGATGGCTTTGGCCCGTGTCCCTGGCAGCAGCCACTGCCCAAGCAGCTGCGCTGCCCCCGGGCTCTCCTCCCGGCCTGCTGGGCTTTGTTGGCTGGCACAGCCTGTGCCAAGGGCCGGCAAGGTGCCTGCAGGCCCCAGCTCTGGGGGAAACAGAGAACGTCCTGCCCGTATTCACCGTGCTGCCAGCTCAGCAGTGCAGCACAGCACGGGCTCACGCTCCCCATCGCTCCCACAGATGCAGCCGGCACCACAAGACCTGTTCCCAATGCCCAGGATGGCCTCGGAAGGGGTTTCTGTCAGGGAACCGGCTGCTGGCTGGGGTTACTGCCAGGCGTCCTTTGTTTGGAGCTTGTCTTCATGTTGTGCTGCTTTGGAATCGGGTATTCCTGGAACAGAAAACAGTGAGTGTTTTGTTGCTCTCCCCCACAAACAGCTTCTTTTGAAAGTCTAACGTTGTCAAGGAACACTCCCATTGAGACTGCAGTGGGTTTGTGGCCAGTCCATGATTGTCCAAATAACTCTGCTGAGGGTTCTGCTGCTGCCCAGTGCTTCCATTGGCCTCTCAATTGCTGGGCCTTGTCCTGGGGGCCCCACTGGGGCTGCAGCCAGAGCTGGCTCCCACTGAGGCTGCCTGGCCAAGAGCAGCCCCAGGGGCACAGGGCAGAGGCAGAGGGAGGTGGGGAGGAGAAAGAGCAGGGCCGAGGTTGCCCTTGAAAGGCAGAGGCGCTGTGGGGCCCGCTCCTGGCCAGGGACCCTGCCCAGAGCCGTGCCCTGCTGGCCGGGGCCTTGAGGGGCAGCTGTCCAGCTGGGCCCAGCTGTGCCAGCAGCTCCAGCCGTGCTGGGGAGCCTTGCCAGTTATGGGCCCTGCTGTGCACGAGGGTCCCTGTGTGCCACTGGCAGCTGGGGCCTCAGCCACCTCCTCTCTGCACAGGAGCACCTCGGGACAGGAGTTGGAAGACGGTGGCTGCACCTCACAGCCAGACAGCGTGAGCAGCTCCTCCAGCAGCAGGAACGACCTGGACAGCCCTCTCAAGTGTTCTGTGAAGAGGACCCCAGAACAACCAACTACGAGGAAGCCTCTTATTGCCCCGTAGATCCCACTGCCACCTGCTCTCCCCATGGGCCTCCCCAAGCTTCCTTCATTCCTTTTTTTCTCTCCGTCTGTCCCATCCCAGCCAACCCGAGTTCCTCTAGGGACCCCAGGACCAGCCCAGCACCTTCCAGCCCCTCCTCAGACCAACACATCCCTTCCTCTGCCCCTGAGCCCCCTGGCCTTGCCCTCTAAGCAGCACTGAAGGTGACACCCCACCCTCCCCCCCCCCCCGCTTGCAGAGTAGGCAATGGCCCATTCCTCTGTTGAAATAAAGAGAAGGATCTGTGTTGTGGTTTGAAAGCAAAACCAGTGAGAGACTCCAAGTTAGAAATACAATTTATTAGGAAAAGGGGAAAAAAAACCAAAATACATGCAATAATACAAAAGAAAAACCACTGACAGGCTCAGAATACAGCCTGACACCCTGCTAGTTAGGGTGGTGGTAGCAGTCCAGATGAAATGGACTTGTGGAAGTGGTGATCCTGTAGAAACAATCTGGTAGCTCTCATCCTCTGGAAAAGCAGTGGGTAAGGGCGGCGGTTCCTCTGGGAATCCAGTGGAAAGACTGCTTGTTGTGTCCCAAAACCCAGATTATATCCAGCTGGGGATGCTTAGCTCCTCCCCCATGGGCAGAGCATCTCACAGTGGGCTGATATCATTCTGCCTCATGCTGTGGGTCCTTGATTAGCCATGAAACAGAAATGGCTCTGGGAGGGAGTTATCTCTGAGTCATGTGGCAAGACATTGATGGGCCCATTAACAGGAGATGAGGAAGAAACAATGCCCCTCCTGGTTTCAGTAGCTCTTGAGGATGGCATTAGAATACATCTTTACACTGCAACCCAGGACAAGCGGTCACCCCAGTGTCCAGGTGGCAGCAGCAGCAAAGCCCACCCAGCACCAGCACTGACTGAGCTCCACGCCCAGGAGGAGCTGTGGATGCCCACGGTGTGGGCAGGCAGAAGCCAGGCCGGGGCTGCTGTTGAAATGGAGGTTTTGGGCCGCTCACAGGCTCAACACAGTTGGCTGTGATTGGTCATCAAGTGAAAACAATCCACATGGACCAATGGAAGATGCACCTGTTGCATTCCACAGCAGCAGACAGTTATTGTTTACATTTCTTTCCTGAGGCCCTCAGCTCCTCATGAGGGGAAAAATCCCAGGAAAGGATTTTTAATAAAATATCATAGCTACAGATAACTGTTTTACTCATAACACCAGGAGAAGACCAGGGAATGCAGGTAGCCTAGACTAAGGAGCTCCTCTGTCTCCAAGCTGATCCAAACCAACAGACCTACTCAGATAAGCACCAGGGGACCACAGTGCATGCACAAAGGAGAAAAGTTCAAAAGTTCAGTCATGAGGAAGACCACAGCCTTCGACCTCAGAGACCGCCAAAGACCCCAGTGTGACCATCACAGGAAACAACGCGTGCCCAGAAGGCCGTGGATCTCATCGCCATGTGAGGGGAGGACAGGCGGGGCCAGGGGTTGAATGTGCATGAAGAGATTGTGTAAGGTATTGCATATGGAACATGTTTGTGAACAAAGATGTGGCTCAGTCCAGGGCTCGGGGCACAAGTTTTCACGAGAGCCGTCTCGCTTGTGCCAGGCCCTGACACACATACCCACTTCACAACTACATCAGGTTGTGGAGTGCCGCTATAGGACATGAAATAAAACAACGCAGACACGCATCTCTCCAAGGTAAAAAAGAAGGCAGTTGAATTTCTGACTCCAACATTTACAGATTTCCAAAAGTGACAGTGGATTGGAGGGTGAAAGTGCCACCTCTCCAATGACACTGGACAAACCAACAGTCCATCAAATTTCTCCCCTGCAGAAAAGAATGTAAAACAATAAGTTATTTACATAAAGTGTTTGGGAAAGTTTGCTACAAGAATGTAAACATCAGAAGGCTTAGAAGAACATTAAAAACCAGGGCGACAGTGGAGTCTATTTATTCTGCAGATGGCTTCACTGTGACCAGCGGTGGGGCCCCGAGGGGATGGGGCAGCCCATGCTGAGCGTCCCTGGGCTGAGGGACATTTCCTTCCGTGGGATCATCTGGGCCCACACCTCCTCCAGTGCCATGGCCAGGAAAAGAGGGAAGCCATCAAGAGTATCTCCAGGGACACAGCCTGACCAGCAATGTCAGCAGGCAAAACAAAGCTCCTCCCTAATTAACACACACTGGATAGGACCTAATTGATGGGCCATCACCAATGCAGGGTGCTGCACAGGGTCTGCTGCTCTCAGCCAGGGCCAGAAGGAAGGGAAGGGAAGGGAAGGGAAGGGAAGGGAAGGGAAGGGAAGGGAAGGGAAGGGAAGGGAAGGGAAGGGAAGGGAAGGGAAGGGAAGGGAAGGGAAGGGAAGGGAAGGGAAGGGAAGGGAAGGGAAGGGAAGGGAAGGGAAGGGAAGGGAAGGGAAGGGAAGGGAAGGGAAGGGAAGGGAAGGGAAGGGAAGGGAAGGGAAGGGAAGGGCTGTGTAGCCTCAGGGTCCGACAGGGCTGGTGAGCAGCCCCAGAGACACAACAACCCAGGTCCAACCAGGCTTGTTTTCCAGGTCAAAACACTCGGCGTAGCTGGCCTGGACTTCCCTGTAGGGCACATGGGGGCTTTGGAGTCCCCCTAAGGTGCACGAGGGAGTGGGGTCCCTTGTGACACACCCAGGAATATTTTAGGTTTCCTCTGAGGCATGGAGGGCACTGGGGTCCACTTCAAATCATGCAAGGGATTTGGAATCCTGTGTGAGGCATGCAGAGGGTTTGGGATCTCTCCCAAGGTGTGCAGGGTGCTGGGATCTCTCCTGAGGCACATGTTGGGTTTCTGGGGTCTCATTTCACATGTAGAAAGGGCTGTGGACTCTCGTAAGCGTGCAGGTGCTTTGTGTCCCTCCTGCTGCACGCAGTGGGGCTGGAGTGTCTGCTGAGGCACGCAGGGGACAGGGACCTCTGGCAGTCCCTCAGGGGCCCGTGCGGCTCGGGGCTGCCGCGGCCCAGGGCCAGCCGCCGTGCCGGGATGGCGGTGGCGAGGTGCCGAGGCGGAGCTGCCCCGCCGGGTCACGCTGCATCGGCACAGCACGGGCAGTGCTGAGCGCCGGGCAGGCGGCACCGCCAGCCCAGGGGCCACAGCCCCGGCCCTGCCTCTTTTGGGGCCGGGCACAGACAGCCCCGCGGGACGGGCACCGCTCAGCGCCCGAGGGGACGGAACAGATGCCAGAGGAGCCCCAGGAGCCCTGGACAGGGCCCTGGCGTTGCCCGTCCGGCTCCCCCAGGCCTGTGGCCATCCCGGGCAGCAGGGGCTCGCTCTGGGCCGTGCTCTCCCCGGCCAGCGGGGCTACGGGCCAGCACCCGGCTCCTGCCACTGCCCTGAGAATGCTGAGGGGATTTCGGGGCAGAACTGAACTTGACAGGGACAGAATTCATAGGAGACTTGTTTTGGCCTTTTACAAGGTTAACTGAGAAACAACTTAAAATCCCCGGCTAAATCGTCTGCTTTTACGCGTGGGGATTCCTTCAAGACCCTTCCTAACTCCCGTGGTGCCGGGCCGGGCCGCGTCCCAGTGAGCTCCAACACCCAGCAGCTCGATGGATGCAGCACGGCTGGCACCAGGGAAACGAGTCAGTATCCCTACAGCTGCCCGCTCTGCCTGCAGGGCTGTCACACAACAGCAATGTTCCAGAAGGAACAGGCATTTTTACATCCTCAGGACCGTGTGATCTTTGGTCCTGGTGGTGGATCAGAGAGAAAAGCCAAATGTGACAGACTAAACTTGACTGTAGGAGAGGGATGCCTCAGCAGAGGGTCTGGGGACCTGTGGTGCCAGCCAGTGGCCCGGCACTCGGACACAGCAGGAATACCCCAGACTATCACACTTCACCTGCGAGGGTAGAAAAGCTCAGGTGTTCTTTGTTCAAGGTCCTCCAGAGGCACCAGCTGAAGCTGCCACAGTTCCACCTTGATAAAATTGTTTAAAAAGATTCAGAGGTCTGACACTCTGCTGTGGAGGACATTCCACATGTTATATTTGCCAAATTTTCCAATCAAAAAAACCAAAAAAACAAACCCAAACAAAATTAAATAAAACAGCAATTTTAATTATGTAACTTAATATATATACAATTGAATAAACTTGAAACACTGACTATATAATTTGGTTTAAATTACGAATAATTTGGTCCTGATAATAGCGTATAAGCAAAACTAACCATGCGGGGTATGCATGGGGTATGGAGTGCAGGGCTTTTGGACCCCCATCACCTCACGGACTAGCTTGTGAAGACAAAATTCCCCTTTTTATGCTGTATGTCCTTACCATCTCCTCCCATTTTCGATTCGTCACACTTGTATCACCGCCCTCATCATCACCTTTACCACGCATGCTCCACACTTCTTTAAGTAAGTTGTACCACTCTTTGGGGATCTTCTTTGAGGAAGGCCTCTCCTATTCCTCCACGTCCTGTAGTTCATCTTTTGGATTACACATGCGCACCAAGCTGGTACTGTATAAACCAATATTGAGTTCTAACATTAAAGCAGTGAATCTCATATAATCAACATTTGCCTGGTGTCCAACCAAATTCTCCTCTCTTCCAACTAAATTCAGTCATTGTTATCTCTTGCTTCTTCCTGTTCTGAACAGCTGCAGGAGAACGGTGGGGAGAGGGATAACCCCTCCTCTCCCTTTCTTGCTTGGCATTACACCTTTAACTGTTTTATTATTTCCAAATATTAATTACTGTATCAGTATTGATTACTCTTTCAATTTTGTCAGCATGAATCATACCTATTTACCACACACAGTTCTCATCTTTTGGGCATTTAGGAGCTTTTCATTTTGCTTTGCACCCAAGAAAAATATAGCCCCAAATGTGCACAAATAACTCCTTTAGCATGTCCTCCTTTTCAGCTGGCTTTTCCATTGTTCTCTGCTATCTTGTCCTCATCTTTCCACAATTCCTGTGTCTATTCAAGTCCAGCCTGGCACAGTGCACACATTTGCTTTAGTTCTGTAGTGATTTATGCCCAGCCATCCTGCCAACCACACCCATTTCAATGTTGCAACAACCTAACTCTGGGCTGCAGTATGTGAATCACACTCTGCTGTGTGAGATGGCAGAGCACCAGAGCAGGCACTGAAGAAGGGGCATTCGGTACATTAGTGAAGTGAGTGCTGGAACCTGGGCTAGCTCTTACAACTCCGGCACTACGGCAGGAGTCGGGAACTGCCTCGCTATGGGCATTTACCAGAGGCAGAGCCTTTAGTGCCACTTGCTCTCCAGTGCCAGACACAAGCCACGACAGGAACGAAGCACAGGAGAAAGGAGGAGGCTCCCTGTCTTCAGGTTCTGCAAGGAATACCTTAGTCCAGGTGAAGAGAACAGGATGAGAAGCCCCTAGCTGTACTGCCCAAGGGGTTTTGTACACATACAAGTCATGGGGTGGATGCAAACAATGAACCAATAGGGAATCCTCAGGAGAGGAGTGAGGGGATTACATCAAGTGTCTGGGGCCAATTGGGGTAGGAGGGTGGAGAGGATGGGTCACAAGGGCCAGTGGGGCTCCCAGGAGTAGGGGAATGCCAAAGGGGAGTTGCAGTCAGGGATTGGCCCAAAGGTTCAGGAACCAAGGGGCTGGGTTGCCTTGACAGGCAGGGAAAGAGCTGGAACAAGGGTTTGGGAAGGACACGAGGGACAGTTTGGAGGGAGGGTAAAACCCACAGGTAAACCAACTCAGGAAAAAAATGGGGGCACAACAGAGCCCTTAAACAACACTTAAAATGAAATCAATAAAATAAATTTGAACTGCAACAATCAAGAGCATCTTGAGGGACGCAGCCTGACCAGCAATGTCAGCAGGCAAAAGAAAGGTTTTGCTGAGCAATGGCCCTTTGATGAAGCAAAACATTTACAATCAGGGCAGTCCATTCATGCAGACGGGCACACACTCTGGGGGTACAGCTGAGGCCATGAGGTCACAGCAGGGCTCTGGGGTCACAGCAGGCTGAGCTCTCAGCAGGCCCTGAGGTCACAGAGGTGCCAGAGGTGCCAGAGCCCCGTGGTTGCACAGCAGCACAAGGAGCCAGCAGTCAGTCCCTGAGCACAACTGTTGCGGCAGCAGCGGCGGTGGCAGCAGCGGTGCTGACGTTAGGACAGCGGTGTCGGGACAGAGGTGGCAGCAAGAGCTGCGGGACTGGCGGAGGACAAGGCACCATGGCCCTTGCTCTGCACCTCCTACTCCTGCTGCTCCTGGCCGTGGCCCTGCCTGCCAGGGCTGCCCAGGCTGCTCCGCTGCAAGCGCGGCGAGCAGGTGAGCCGGCAGCCTGGCTGCCCTTTCCCGGGACAGCGCTCCCTGCTCCCTGGGAAGCGCTGGGGATGGTTTTGCCCCGGGCTTTGGGGAGGGTTTCCTCTGTGGGAGGGAGAGAGACCCCACGGGCCCTGGGCTACTCCAGCCACCCCTCCAGAGATGTTGCAAAGGGCCTGCAAAGAGGTTGGAGAGTGACCAGGAGCCAGCCCAGAGCTCCCCAGGCCCCTGTGCAGCTTTGGCCATGTCCATTCACATCTGGCTCCCACAGCCTTACCCAACACCCCTGCATTGCCCAGTTCCCTGTGGCAGAAGGGGATCCTAGCACACCATGGAAATGGTTCTGATCTCTGCTCCCTTCTAGACTGGAATAGTGACATGGGTTTTCAGGAAGTCCTGATGAAGGATGGTTTGAAGTTCTTTGAGGATGCTGGAGGCAAGTTTTCACTCTGTCTTTCCTGAGTGAATAATCAGGATTAATGCAACAAAAGTTCACTTACAAACCATTTCCCTTAACATAATCTTAAGGTTGAAAGAATCTGGAAACCTTGCCCTGCTCCCTTCTGGATCCCTGAGGGGTCCCACAGGATCACTGTCATTGGGAGGAAGGAGCATTTAGCTTTCAATCTTCCTCCCGTGTGCAATGCCAGTGTGTCCTTCCGTGTGCTCTGTGCAGCCACAGAGAAGAGCAGAGAGGGAAGGGGCCGGGCCGGGCCCAGGGCTGTGCCCCGGGGCTGAGCCTTGTGGGCAGCCTGAGGATCTCCTGCAGTGCCACAGGAGCTCTTCTGTCCTGCCTTTCTTTGCAGCTGAACCTGCTGGTGAAGGCCCCACATCCAGGACTGAGGCTATGGGAGATGCTGAGGGTAGGTCAAGGCCTTTCCCCTGGGAGAGCTGCCAGCTCAGAGCCCAAAGCTGGGCCAGGGAGGCATCGCTGCAGGTGCCAGCACAGAACCATGCACGTGTGTGCCCTCGCCCTGCACGATCCCCTCACCGCTGCTGCGGCTCAGTGGTGCCCGTGCAGATCAGCAGAGATGGCAGAAGCTTCTGTGGCTGTTGAGTTACAGGTGTGTCTACAGGGAGGAGATTCATACGTACATTGGTGGTTATTGCCAACAAGACCAGTTTGCATGGCAGGGGTGAGTAGTGTGTCCCTGCTGACCTCACAAGTTGAGCACTGGTTTTGAGGGATGCATTCCTGGGAAATGGAAATATTTTTCTCTAAGTTCCTCCGAAGAGGAAGATGCAAGACACAACAGAGAAGATATCCCTGGAACCATCCAAACAGATGAGGCAAGTGCTGAAGAAAATGCTGCAGGGAGGACAAGGTGGGTGCATTTCCCTCATGCTTCCCCTGGGACTCAGCAGCCGGGGGCTTTGGCTGCACATCTGAATGCATGGTTCCCGGCACAGCAGGATGGGATCCATGGCTCATTGCCAATGAGGAATGTTTCCATCTGATCCAGATGTCTCTTTTGCATTCTCCAGAAATCAAAGGAGAGCCTGCGGAGAAAGAAGCATTTCCTGGAGGAAGCAGTGGTTCCGTGCCAGCATCTGTTGAAGGAGGGGAGGCGATGCCAGGCACAGGCCCAGGAGGTAATTGCTGTGCCTCTGGGCCTGAGCCCTGCTGAGGCTTGAGCTGCCCTCTCTGCTGCTTGGCAGTGCGGGCACAGCCTGGACTAGAGCAGCACAGCCCAGGGGAATTATCCCGAGCAGGCTCAGGGCACTCGGGTACTGAGCAGTCCTGCTGGGGTCCCTCCATGGGAGACATGTCCTGAAACCTGGGAGTGACTGCACGGGGTGCCCACGGTGGGGAAAGGACAGAGGGGGAGAGCAAGGCTCCAGTGTGTCCTGAGAGGGCCTGGCTGTTTGCCCTTGGGATCTGGGAGCTGTCCCAGCAGAAGGAGGACAGGAGGGACAGAGGGAGGGATGGATAACTGTGTCACTGCCTGCTGCAGTTTTCGCCAGGGTTTTAGAGAGGATTTCCTCTGTGTCTGAGGGAGAGAACCCCGGGACCCTGCGCTGCTCCAGCCACCCCTCCCAGGGATGTTGCTGAGGGCAGGGAAAGAGTGTGGAAAGTGACCAGGAGCCAGCCCAGAGCTCCCCAGGCCCCTGTGCACCTTTGGCCATGTCTATTCACATCTGGCTCCCACGGCCTTAGCCGACCCCTGGCAGTGCCCAGTTCCCTGTGGCAGAAGGGGATCCCAGCACACCCTGGAAAGTGTTCTCATCTGTGCTCCGTTCTAGATGAGGTTGCTGGGAAGGCTTCTCCATCAGCTTGGATGAATAAAGTTTTGAAGCCCTTGGAGCCTCCTGCAGGTATGTTCTCAGTTTGCCACCAAGGAAGAATTGTAGACAAGCAGGCAGGAACCAGGTGACAGAAGCTTCTGTGGCTGTTGTGTTACAGATGTGTCTACAGGGAGGACTTCTCCAGCTCCTACCTTGGATTTTGCACTCAAGCCCAGCTCCCATCACAGTGGTGAGTAGTGTGTCCCTGCTGAACCCACAGGCTGAGCCTTGCTTTTGTAGGATCCATTGCTGGGAAATGGAAATATTTTTCTCTAAGGTACTCCAACAGGGAAAGTCCAAGATACAACAGATACGATGTCCCTGCAACCATCCAAACAGATGAGGCAAGAGCTGAAGGAACCCCTGCAGACAAGAGAAGGTGGGTGCATTTCTCTCATGCTTCCCCTGGGAGTCAGCAGCCGGGGGCTTTGGCTGCACATCTGGACACGCCGTGCCCGGCACAGCAGGAAGGGATCCATGGCAGCCTCGCTGCCCCGCTGCTGCTTTCACGCCCTGCAGGGCTGTTTGCCAGCCTGGCCTGGCTGCAGCTGGTGCCCAGCCTCTGCAGGAAGGCATTTGGCATCAGCTGACAGGCCATGCCCAAACTGTAACACACCCTGAGATCCCCCACTATATCCAGTCCTGCAGATTAGGAAAAGGGTGGCTGTTTGGAGGTGGAAGTGCTCTCATCATGCCACTGTAATCTGGCCATTTTCCTGCTCCATAAATTTCACAAATATTACCTCTGATGCCACCGCCCAAGTGGGAAACAGCTCCATCTGATGCAGCTGTCTCCCTTCCTTTGTCAAGAGATGGACATAGTGCTTCAGTGGAAGGTGGCATTTCTTGAAGGAAGCACTCCATCTTCGGTGCCAGCCCCTGCTGCCGGAAAGAAGGCAAAGCCAGACATGGGCACAGGCACAGCAGGTAATTGCTGTGCAGGGCTCAGCCCTGGCCGGGGCTGTGTGGCAGCAGCTCTTCCCCCAGGGCCTGCACTTGCCCGGCCCGGCAGCAGCCAAAGCTGGAGGCACCTCGGCTTCCAGGCCTCTGGAGCTGGTTCAGAGCCCCGGGGAAACGGGACTGGTGCAGCAACGTCCCTTGCGCTGCAGCTGCTGCGGAGCTGGCCCTGAGTGCCCAGAGGCCCAAGGCACAGGAGCAGCCCCGAGCGGGAGCCCTGCCGCCAGCCCAGGGCCAGAGCCAGCCCTGGCACACAATGGAAACAGTTCTCATCTTGGTTTGCTTCCAGACTGGGATGCTGGGAAGGATTCTCCATTAGCCTGGCGCTCTGAAGTTGTGAAGCCCTCTGAGCATTCTGCAGGTATGTTCTCACTGTCCCACCAAGGCGTAATGTTTGACTGACTGGTAAGAACCAGGTGACAGAAGCTTCTGTGGCTGTTGTGTTACAGGCGTGTCTGCAGGGACGACCTCACCAACTCCTACCTTGGATGCTGCACAAAAGGCCAGCTCCCATGGCAGGGGTGAGTAGTGTGTCCCTGCTGACCCCTCAGGCTGAGCCGTGCTTTTGGGAGATCCATTCCTGGGAAATGGAACTACTTTATCTTAAGGTCCTACGACAGGAGAGACCAAAGACATGGCAGGCAAGAAATTCCAGGACCCATTAGAAATCATGTGGCAAATGCTGTAGGAATGTCTGCAGAGAAGGCAAGGTGGGTGCATTTCCCTCATGCTTCCCCTGGGACTCAGCAGCCAGGGGCTTTGGCTGCACATCTGGACACGCCGTGCCCGGCACTGCGGGAAGGGATCCATGGCAGCCTCGCTGCCCCGCTGCTGCTTTCACGCCCTGCAGGGCTGTTTCCCAGCCTGGCCTGGCTGCAGCTTCTGCCCAGCCTCTGCAGGAAGGCATTTGGCATCAGCTGACAGACAGCCCCAGTTGCACCACATTCCATGCCCACCCTCTGATCCCCTGCAATTTCCTGATGTCCAGGCAGATCAGATGTTGGGGCTGTTTGAGGAAGGAAGCAGCCTTAGGTTGTCCCAAACTCCTGGTTGTTTTCTGATCCTTATCCATTCCTTTCACAAGTGATGCCTCACCTTCCCCATTCCCAGTCAGGAATGTTTCCATCTGATCCAGCTGTCTCTTTTCCATTTTCCAGAAATGAAAGGAGAGCCTGTGCAGAAGGATGCATTTCCCGGAGGAAGCAGTGGTTCCGTGCCAGCCTCGGCTGCTGGAAGGGAGGCCATGCCAGGCACAGGCCCAGGAGGTAATTGCTGTGCCTCTGGGCCTGAGCCCTGCTGAGGCTTGAGCTGCCCTCTCTGCTGCTTGGCAGTGCGGGCACAGCCTGGACTAGAGCGGCACAGCCCAGGGGAATTATCCCGAGCAGGCTCAGGGCACTCGGGTACTGAGCAGTCCTGCTGGGGTCCCTCCATGGGAGACATGTCCTGAAACCTGGGAGTGACTGCACGGGGTGCCCACGGTGGGGAAAGGACAGAGGGGGAGAGCAAGCCTGCAGTGTGTCCTGAGAGGGCCTGGCTGTTTGCCCTTGGGATCTGGGGGGCTGTCCCAGCAGAAGGAGGGCAGGAGGGAGTGTAGCAAGGAGGCATAGCTGTGGCACTGCCTGCTGCAGTCTTCCCCAAGGATTTAGTGTGGATTTTCTGTGAGTTTGAGGGAGAGAGCCCCAGGGCCCTGGGCTACTCCAGCCACCCCTCCCAGGGATGTTGCTGAGGGCAGGGAAAGAGTGTGGAGAGTGACCAGGAGCCAGCCCAGAGCTCCCCAGGCCCCTGGGCAGCTTTGGCCATGTCCATTCCCATCTGGGTCCCATAGCCTTACCCGACCCCCTTGCAGTGCCCTTTTCCCTGTAGCATTAGGGGATCCCAGCATGCCACAGATATGGTTCTGATCTCTGCTCCCTTTTAGACTGGAATCGTGACATGGGTTTTCAGGAAGTCCTGATGAAGGATGGTTTGAAGTTCCTGGAGGATGCTGGGGGCAAGTTTTCATTCGGCCTTTCCTTAGTGAATAATCAGGATCAATGCAACCAAAGCTCATTTATAAACCATTTCCCTTAACATTATGTAAGGGCTGAAGGATTCTGAGAATCTTTCCCTGCTCCCTTCTGGAGGCCTGAGGGCTCCCACAGGATCGCTGTCAGTGGGAGGAAGGAGCATTGATCTTTCAGTCCTCCTCCCGTGTGCTGTGCCAGTGTGTCCTTCCGTGTGCTCTGTGCAGCCACAGAGAAGAGCAGAGAGGGAAGGGGCTGGGCCCATAGCTGTGCCCCGGGGCTGAGCCTTGTGGGCAGCCTGAGGATCTCCTGCAGTGCCACAGGAGCTCTTCTGTCCTGCCTTTCCTTGCAGCTGAACCTGCCGGTGAAGGTCCCACATCCAGGACTGAGGCTCTGGGAGATGCTGAGGGTAGGTCAAGGCCTTTCCCCTGGGAGAGCTGCCAGCTCAGAGGCCAAAGCTGGGCCAGGGGGGCATCGCTGCAGGTGCCAGCCCAGAACCATGCACGTGTGTACCCTCGCCCTGCACGAACCCCTCACCGCTCCTGCGGCTCAGTGGTGCCCGTGCAGATCAGCAGAGATGGCAGAAGCTTCTGTGGCTGTTGAGTTACAGGTGTGTCTGCGGGGAGGACTTCTCAAGCTCCAGGGCTGGATGCTTGGCCCCAACCCAGCTCCCATGGCAGGGGTGAGTAGTGGGTCCCTGCTGACCCCACAGGCTGAGCCCTGCTTTTGTGGGATCCATTCCTGGGAAATGGAACTACTTTCTCTTAAGGTCCTCCAAAAGGAAAGACCCAAGTTTTTGCCGCCAAAAAGTCTCATGACTCAGATGAATTCCTGAGACAAACACAGAAGGAAGCACCCGGAGGACAAGGTGGGTGCGTTTCCCTCATGCTTCCCCTGGGACTCAGCAGCCGGGGGCTTTGGCTGCACATCTGGACACGCCGTGCCCGGCACAGCAGGAAGGGATCCATGGCAGCCTCGCTGCCCCGCTGCTGCTTTCACGCCCTGCAGGGCTGTTTCCCAACCTGGCCTGGCTGCAATTCCTCCCCAGCCTCTGCAGTATGGAATTTGGCATTAGCTGATAGGGTGCCCCAACTGTACTGTGGGCCTGAGATCCCCTGCCATTTCCCAGTCTCTGAGAAGATCAGGAGGTGCAGCTGTTTGCACAAGGGAGTGCACTGGCCCAGCCCCAATTACCTGGGCTTTTTCCTGATCTTTACCTGTGACTTAGACAAGCATTGCCTCCTGAAGGTGCCACCTCCCCAGTGGGGAATATTTCCATTTGATCCAGTTGTCCCTTTTTTCCTTTTTCAAGTGATGGACCAAAAGGCTGTTCAGGAGGAGGAACACTCAGAGAGAAGCAGTGGCTCATTGGCAGCCCCTGCTGCAGGAAGGAAGGCGATGCCAGACATGGGCACAGGCACAGCAGGTAATTGCTGTGCCGGGCTCCGCCCTGGCCGGGGCTGTGTGGCAGCAGCTCTTCTCCCAGGGCCTGCCCTTGCCCAGCCCGGCAGCAGCCAAAGCTGGAGGCGCCTCGGCTTCCAGGCCTCTGGAGCTGGTTCAGAGCCCCGGGGAAACGGGACTGGTGCAGCAACGTCCCTGGCGCTGCAGCTGCTGCGGAGCTGGCCCTGAGTGCCCAGAGGCCCAAGGCACAGGAGCAGCCCTGAGCGGGAGCCCTGCCGCCAGCCCAGGGCCAGAGCCAGCCCTGGCTCCCGACTGGGCAGGGGCTGCGCTGGCTCCTGACAGGGCCTGAGCCTGTCCCCTGGGGCTGGGGGAGCTGTGACGGGGCAGGGAGGGCCAGGGGTGGCAGTGGCTGCTCAGGCATGGCTTTGGCCCGTGTCCCTGGCAGCAGCCACTGCCCAAGCAGCTGCGCTGCCCCCGGGCTCTCCTCCCGGCCTGCTGGGCTTTGTTGGCTGGCACAGCCTGTGCCAAGGGCCGGCAAGGTGCCTGCAGGCCCCAGCTCTGGGGGAAACAGAGAACGTCCTGCCCGTATCCACCGTGCTGCCAGCTCAGCAGTGCAGCACAGCACGGGCTCACGCTCCCCATCGCTCCCACAGATGCAGCCGGCACCACAAGACCTGTTCGCGATGCCCAGGATGGCCTCGGAAGGGGCTTCTGTCAGGGAACCGACTGCTGGCTAGCGTTTCTGGCAGGCATGCTTTATTTGGAGCTTGTCTTCATATTGTGCTGCTTTGGAATCTGGTATTCCTGGAACAGAAAACAGTGAGTGTTTTATTGCCCACCCCCTCCAACAGCTTCTTTTCAAAGTCCAGCATGGACAGGGAACATTCCCATTGAGGCTGCAGTGGAGTTGTGGCCAGCCCATGATTGTCCAAATAACTCTGCTGAGGGTTCTGCTGCTGCCCAGTGCTTCCATTGGCCTCTCAATTGCTGGGCCTTGTCCTGGGGGCCCCGCTGGGGCAGCAGCCAGGGCTGGCTCCCACTGAGGCTGCCTGGCCAAGAGCAGCCCCAGGGGCATGGGGCAGAGGCAGAGGCAGGTGGGGAGGAGAAAGAGCAGAGCCGAGGTTGCCCTTGAAAGGCAGAGGCGCTCTGGGACCCACTCCTGGCCAGGGACCCTGCCCAGAGCCGTGCCCTGCTGGCCGGGGCCTTGAGGGGCAGCTGTCCAGCTGGGCCCAGCTGTGCCAGCAGCTCCAGCCGTGCTGGGGAGCCTTGCCAGCTCTGGGCCCTGCTGTGCACGAGGGTCCCTGTGTGCCACTGGCAGCTGGGGCCTCAGCCACCTCCTCTCTGCACAGGAGCACCTCGGGACAGGAGTTGGAAGACGGTGGCTGCACCTCACACCCAGACAGCGTGAGCAGCTCCTCCAGCAGCAGGAACGGCCTGGACAGCCCTCTCAAGTCTTCTGTGAAGAGGACCCCAGAACAACAGTCTACGAGGGAACCTCCTTCTACCCCGTAAATCCCACTGCCACCTGCTCTCCCCATGGGCCTCCCCAAGCTGCCTTCATCCCTTTTTTTATCTTTGTCTGTCCCATCCCAGCCAACTCGAGTACCTCTAGGGACCCCAGGAGCAGCCCAGCACCCTCCAGCCCTTCCTGAGACCAACACATCCCTCCCTCTGCCCCTGAGCCCCCCGGCCTTGCCCTCTAGGAATCACTGAAGGTGACACCCCACCCCACCCCACCCCACCCCCCCCCGCTTGCAGGGTAGGCAATGGCCCATTCTTCTGTTTAAATAAAGAGAAGGATCTTTGTTCTGGTTGGAAAGCAAAACCAGTGAGAGACTCCAAGTCAGAAATACAATTTATTAGAAAAAGGGAAAAAAATCAAAACACATGCAATGATACAAAAGAAAAACCACTGACAGGGTCAGAATACAGCCTGCTGACACCCTGCTAGTTAGCGTGGTGGTAGCAGTCCAGATGAAATGGACTTGTGGAAGTGGTGATCCTGTAGAAACCATCTGGTAGCTCTCATCCTCTGGAAAAGCAGTGGGTAAGGGCGGCGGTTCCTCTGGGAATCCAGTGGAAAGACTGCTTGTTGTGTCCCAAAACCCAGATTATATCCACCTGGGGATGCTTAGCTCCTCCCCCATGGGCAGAGCATCTCACAGTGGGCTGATATCATTCTGCCTCATGCTGTGGGTCCTTGATTAGCCATGAAACAGAAATGGCTCTGGGAGGGAGTTATTTCTGAGTCATGTGGCAAGACATTGATGGGCCCATTAACAGGAGATAAGGAAGAAACAATGCCCCTCCTGGTTTCAGCAGCTCTTGAGGATGGCATTAGAATACATCTTTACACTACAACCCAGGACAAGCGGTCACTCCAGTGTCCAGGTGGCAGCAGCAGCAAAGCCCACCCAGCACCAGCACTGACTGAGCTCCATGCCCAGGAGGAGCTGTGGATGCCCACGGTGTGGGCAGGCACAAGCCAGGCAGGGGCTGCTGTTGAAATGGAGGTTTTGGGGGGTTCAATTAAGTTAGCAATATATGGACTAAGCATTTAAATTTTAAATTGTAGAATTATGTGTTGAATTTTAACCTTTTACTTAAGAAACCTCTGCCAAGGTACAAAGGGCATAGGAAAATGCAAATTTCTGAAGCTTCTTGCTATGAAGGACAATACCAGTGTCATAAACAGGGCAGGAGATCTTTCTCCTTTTTAATGCCTTTATTAAAAACATTCAGCTGAGGCTGGGGAGAAAGGACAGGTCGCCCGCACCCCTGCTGCTCCCAGGAGTGGCACAGAGGAGGAGGATGCTGCAGCTGTGTCCGCTGGTATGCAGGCAGAGCTGGGGCTTCCATCCTCGAGGGAGTAGTGGGAATTCCGCTTTTTTGGTCTAACATTCCAGATCCTCTTTCTAGCTGACATCCTTTCAGGTTAGGGTGAGGAGTAAAAAGGATCTTAGCAGATACTAAGGATTAAGTTCCTCACCTTTAGACATTACTTAGGTTTCATAAATCCATGTTGGCTTCTTGTTTTTAGGGTTTTTTTTCCTGGAAAATTGCAAACTGTGGTGAAATGCATTCTTATCTGCATACTAGCTCTGATGTCACCTCCCCCTGCTACCTTCAGGCTCCTGGGAAGCAGCAGGGGGACAATTGCGCTTGATTTCTAACCATTGACAGGTAATTGAAGAAAAACTATTAACAAGAGGTGATTGCAACATGAAGCTATCAACAACAAATAGTCAACATTTCAACTCACAACAACTGGCCCAACCTGTTTAACTTTGCAGCCTTAAAAAAAAAATTGATAATTTGTTGGGGAGAACACCCCAGGTGTGGAGACACGAGGCTTGTCTCCATTTCAGAAGGCTGATTTATTATATATTCTATTAAAATACTACGTTAAAACTATGCTAAAAGAACAGAGAGGAAAAAATGACCAGAAGGCTACAAAGAAGAAGAACAGAATGGAATGCATAACAAAAATCTTATGACTGCTCACAGGCTCAACACAGTTGGCTGTGATTGGTCATCAAGTGAAAACAATCCACATGGACCAATGGAAGATGCACCTGTTGCATTCCACTGCAGCAGATAGTTATTGTTTGCATTTCTTTCCTGAGGCCCTCAGCTCCTCAGGAGGGGAAAAATCCTAGGAAAGGATTTTTAATAAAATATCATAGCTACAGATAACTTTTTTACTCATAAGACCAGGAGAAGACCAGGGAATTCAGGAAACCTAGACTAAGGAGCTCCTCTGTCTCCAAGCTGATGGACAGAAGTGGTATGTATTCCTTTCCTTTTTTTAGGGTTGGCTACTGATAAATCACATAAGAGACGTCTTTGTGTGCAGTTTTGCACAAGCAGTTTGCAAGCCATCGTCTGCCAGGGAGAGGCCGGTGGTGGGGGGTCCCCAGCTGACAGAGCAGCTGGCGGAGCGTTGGTTTGAACTGTGATTGTGTATGGTTATCACGTCTGGATGTGCGTGCTTGTGTGTGTGTGGGTGTGAGTGAACGGTGAAACACGCTGGGGGGAGTGAGGTCTTGGTTTAGTTTCTCTGGTAACTGTTATGAATAGAAAATTGTATTTTTTTTAGTTTCAGAGTTAAAAAAAAAAAAAAAAGGCAAGTCAAACCGGTCAGACTCCTTTAGGTTCCCTGCCAAAGAAAAGCTCTTCGAATACCTGTTAATGGCAGGTGATTAACTGATTGTTTCCCTGATGCTGGCCACTTACCAAAAAAAAAGACACCAGGACAGACCCCTCCGAGGTAATGAAAATAGGAGTGACATCAGAGCAAGTATGCAAATAAGAAATGCAGTGCGCCTTGGGTTTTTACAGTTTTACAGTTTTTACAAGAAAAACCCCTAAAATCACGAGCCAACAAGTGACTTAAGTGACGTCTAAGGATGGGAGCATAGTCCCGTACCTGCTTGGACCTTTTTATTTTCTCACCCTAACCTGAAAAGAAACTGATTAAAGAGACACCCCGGGTTTTTAAACAAACAAGCTACGACTCCACGATTCTCCTGTGAGGACAGAGTCCCCAGCTCTGTCTGCAGACCAGCGGACAAAACTGCATCATCCTCCTTCTTCGTGCCACGCCTGGGAGCAACGGCGGCAAGGGCACGACCTGTCAATTTCTCCCTACCTGAGCTGATTCTTCTTAATAAAGGCATTAAAAAGGAGAAAGATCTCCTGCCCATTTATTTCACTGCACACCTTGGGAGAGATCCCAAACCCTCTGCATGCCTCACACAGGATTCCAAATCCCTTGCATGACTTGAAGTGGACCCCAGTGCCCTCCATGCCTCAGAGGAAACCTAAAATATCCCTGGGTGTACTGCAAGGGACCCCAGCCCCTCGTGCACCTTAGGGGGACTGCAAAGCCCCCACGTGTCCTACAGGGAAGTCCAGGCCAGCTGTGCCGAGTGTTTCGACCTGGAAATAAAGTCTGGTTGCACCTGGGTTGTTGTGTCTCTGGGGCTGCTATCCAGCCCTGTCAGACCCTGAGGCCACACAGCCCTTCCCTTCCCTTCCCTTCCCTTCCCTTCCCTTCCCTTCCCTTCCCTTCCCTTCCCTTCCCTTCCCTTCCCTTCCCTTCCCTTCCCTTCCCTTCCCTTCCCTTCCCTTCCCTTCCCTTCCCTTCCCTTCCCTTCCCTTCCCTTCCCTTCCCTTCCCTTCCCTTCCCTTCCCTTCCCTTCCCTTCCCTTCCCTTCCCTTCCCTTCCCTTCCCTTCCCTTCCCTTCCCTTCCCTTCCCTTCCTTCTGGCCCTGGCTGAGAGCAGCAGACCCTGTGCAGCACCCTGCATTGGTGATGGCCCATCAATTAGGTCCTATCAAGTGTGTGTTAATTAGGGAGAAGCTTTGTTTTGCCTGCTGACATTGCTGGTCAGGCTGTGTCCCTGGAGATACTCTTGATGGCTTCCCTCTTTTCCTGGGCATGGTACTGGAGGAGGTCTGGGCCCAGATGATCCCACGGAAGGAAATGTCCCTCAGCCCAGGGACGCTCAGCATGGGCTGCCCCATCCCCTCGGGGCCCCACCGCTGGTCGCAGCAGCCCCTGCCTGGCTCCTGCCTGCCCACACCGTGGCCATCCCCAGCTGCCCCTGGGCACAGAGCTCAGCCAGTGCTGCTGCCGGGTGGCCTTTGCTGCTACTGCCATCAGAGACTGGGGTGACAGCTCCATCTCTTTATTGAAAGGGAAGAGGTGATTTTGGAAGCTCTCCAAGAGTGCTAACTTGAGCACTTCTAAATCCTGTTCTAGGGCTTTCACCTTCAGCCCTGCATGGAGTGCTGGGCCTGTCGCCTCCAAGCACCACAGGGGTTGGAGGGGCAAATATACACTCATCAGACTCATAATCAGACTCAGAACTGCTGCTATTGCTCTTTTGGCTGTAGAGGTCTCGTGACCAGCCACCAGCTTTCAGCTTTTCTTCAAGGTGGTGCCTGTGAAGAGAGGAGGTGGCTGAGGCCCCAGCTGACAGTGGCACACAGGGACCCTCCTGCACAGCAGGGCCCAGAGCTGGCAAGGCTCCCCAGCACGGCTGGAGCTGCTGGCACAGCTGGGCCCAGCTGGACAGCTGCCCCTCAAGGCCCCGGCCAGCAGGGCACGGCTCTGGGCAGGGTCCCTGGCCAGGAGCGGGCCCCAGAGCGCCTCTGCCTTTCAAGGGCAACCTCGGCCCTGCTCTTTCTCCTCCCCACCTCCCTCTGCCTCTGCCCTGTGCCCCTGGGGCTGCTCTTGGCCATGCAGCCTCAGTGGGAGCCAGCCCTGGCTGCTGCCCCAGAGGGCTCCCCAGGACAAGCCCCAGCAATTAAGAGGCCAATGGAAGCATTGGGCAGCAGCAGAACCCTCAGCAGAGTTCTTTGGAAAATCATGGACTGGCCACAACTCCACTGCAGACTCTCTGGGAATGTTCCCTGACTATGAGCAGCCTTTAAAGGAAGCTGTTTGAGGTGGAGAATCGCAAAACACTCACCATTTTCTCGTCCAGCAATACCAGATGCCTGCACAGCACATCATCAGGCACAGTGCCGCACCAGCCACAATGGCCATCAACTTAATCAAACAAGGTGTTCCCCAGCAGAAAACTCTTCTCATGCTTTTCCAGATGATGTCAGAATGTGTTGAGGTGCTGGCTGCATCTGTGGGAGCAATGGGGAGCATGAGCCCGTGCTGAGCTGCACTGCTGAGCTGGCAGCACCGTGGATACGGGCAGGATGTTCTCGCTCCCTGTTTCCCCCAGAGCTGGGGCCTGCAGGCACCTTGCTGCCCCTTGGCACAGGCCTGCTCAGTACCCAAACCCCCTGAGCCTGCATGCCATAATTACTCTGTGCTGTGCCCTTCTGCTCCAGGCAACACTTGTCAAAGACATGGATAAGGAGAATGGCCAGGGTTTTGGAGCTGCTCCAGGGCCCTCTCTCCTGCACAGAGCAGCCCCTCCAGATGTGCTCAGAGACTGGGAAATTGCAGGGGATCTTAGGGTGTGCATGGCCTGTGGTGCATGGATGCCTTCCCGCTGTGCCGGGCACGGTGTGTCCACATGTGCAGCCAATGCCCCCGGCTGCTGAGTCCCAGGGGAAGCATGAGGGAAATGCACCTACCACGCTGGCTGTCCACATCACTCAGGAGTTTTTTCAGATATTTGGATTCCTCCAGGGATGTACAAGCTCCTGTAGGTTTCTTCTTCCGTCTTGGAGGACCTTAAGAGTAATATTTCCGTTTCCCAGGAATGGATCCCACAAAAGCAGAGATCAGCCTGTGGGGTCAGCAGGGACACACTACTCACCCCTGCCATGGGAGCTGGGCTTGCATGCAACATCCACCAAAGGACCTGGGAAAGTCCTCCCTGCAGACACACCTGTAACTCAACAGCCACAGAAGTTTCTGCCATCTCTGCTGATCTGCACGGGCACCGCTGAGCCGCAGGAGCAGTGAGGGGATCGCGCAGGGCGAGGGCACACACGTGCCTGGTTCTGTGTTGGCACCTGCAGCGCTGCCTCCCTGGCCCAGCTTTGGGCTCTGAGCTGGCAGCTCTCCCAGGGGAAAGGACTTGACCTACCCTCAGCATTGCCCAGAGGCTCAGTAATGGACATGAGCTGGGAAGCTGCACCACCTTCACCAGCAGGTTCAGCTGCAAAGAAAGGCAGGACAGAAGAGCTCCTGTGGCACTGCAGGAGATCCTCAGGCTGCCCACAAGGCTCAGCCGCGGGGCACAGCCCTGGGCCCGGCCCCTTCCCTCTCTGCTCCTCTCTGTGGCTGCACAGAGCACACGGAAGGACACACTGGCATTGCACACAGGAGGAAGATGGACAGCTAAATGCTCCTTCCTCCCACTGACAGTGATCCAGTGGGATCCCTCAGGGCTCCAGAAGGGAACAGGGCAAAGTTTTTAGAATCTTTCCACTCTGACTTAACCTTAACAAAAATGGCCCATGAGTGAGCTTTATCCACATGGACACTGATTATTCTGCCAGTAAAAACGGAAATGCAGAACTTGCCTCCAGCATTCTCCAAGCCATTCAAAGTGTCATTAACCAGGACTTCCAAGTCATGTAAGTCGTGATCCAAATCTAGAAGGGGGCAAACACCAGAACCACTTCTGTGTGTGCTGGGATCCCCTTCTGCCTCAGGGAACCGGGCACTGCAAGGGCGTCGGGTAAGGCTGTGGAAGCCGGATGTGAATGGACATGGCCAAAGGTGCATGGGGGCCTGGGGAGCTCTGAACTGGCTCTGGTCACTCTCCACCCTCTTTCCCTGCCCTGTGTAAGATTCTGGGACAGGAATGGGAAATGCGGCTACCCAGGGCCCCTTGGGACACTCTCCCTCCCACAGAGGAAACCCTCCCTAATGCCCTGGGCAAAGCCATTCCCAGCGCTTCCCAGGGAGCAGGGAGCGCTGTCCCGGGAAAGGGCAGCCAGGCTGCCGGCTCACCTGCTCCCCGCGCTTGCAGCGGAGCAGCCTGGGCAGCCCTGTCAGGCAGGGCCACGGCCAGGAGCAGCAGGAATAGGAGGCGCAGAGCAAGGGCCATGTTGCCTTGCCCTCTGCCAGTCCCGCAGCTCTTATTGCCACCGCTGTCCTGTCACCACTGTCCCAACCTCAGCACCGCTGCTGCCACCGCCGCTGCTGCCGCAACAGTTGTGCTCAGGGACTGACTGCTGGCTCCTTGTGCTGCTGTGCAACCACGGGGCTCTGGGACCTCTGGCACCTCTGTGACCTCAGGGCCTGCTGAGAGCTCAGCCTGCTGTGACCCCAGAGCCCTTCTGTGACCTCATGGCCTCAGCTGTACCCCCAGAGTGTGCCCCCATCTGTATGAATGGACTGCCCTGATTGTTTTGCTTTATCAGAGTTCCATTGCTCAGAAAAACCTTACTTTTCACCTGCTGACATTGCTGGTCAGGCTGTGTCCCTGGAGATGCTCTTGATGTCTTCCCTCTTTTCCTGGGCATGCCACTGGAGGAGGTCCAGTCCCAGATGGTCCCATGGAAGGAAATGTGCCCTCAGCCCAGGGATGCTCAGCATGGGCTCCCCCATCCCCCTGGGACACCTGTTGAGACAGGAGGTGGCTGAGGCCCCGTTGCAGCTGGCACACAGAGGCCCTCCTGCACTGCAGGACATGCCCACCGTGCTCAAAGTTTGCCTCTGAAGACAGAGAGGTGAGCTTGTGAGACATCCCAGAAAATATCAGGGAAAAGGTTTTAAGTTGGTTGTTGTCACTAGGTACAAATCTTCAGTGAGAAAAGAGCCTCTCCAGTACACTGGGTGTCTTGTCATGACTTCATTCTTCTTAGAGCGAAGATTACCAATTAAATGCAATTTTATTTTTTATTCTACAAGTGTAAAAGTGTTCTAAATTTTTCTAATTCGAAAAGTATTTTGAAGAATCCTAAAGGACAATAGAAAAATGTAAGAAATATTTGGGGATTTTTTTCCTATGAAAAATAATGCTGAATATTTCTAAAAATTTCTAATATGTCAAAATGTAAAACAAAGACAAAATGGGGTCGCTTTTTCTCAGGAGTCCTATATGTGGTTGCTGGCTGCCCCTCCTGGCTGTGCCAGACAATCAGCTCAGCCAGTGCTGGTGGTAGCATACAGACACAGGAGCTGAAGCCCAAAGATGTTGCTGGGCTCAGGCCCTTCCCTGGCAGGAGGGCTGCAGCATCTGTCCTGGCTGGACACCAGGGCCAGCACCTCTGGGGACAGAGGCTCCTGTTCTGGGTGATGGTGGCAGCAGCATGTGCCCAGCAATGAGCTGGTCATGCAGCCGTGGCAGGGACAACGGGCACTGGCACGGAGATGCAAGAGGACAGGCCCAGTTCTCCATGACTGAGGCCTTTGGCCGGTCTTGTGAAGCTGCAGAGGTGCTCCTGTGCAGAGAGGAGGTGGCTGAGGCCCCAGCTGCCAGTGGCACACAGGGACCCTCGTGCACAGCAGGGTCCAGAGCTGGCAAGGCTCCCCAGCACGGCTGGAGCTGCTGGCAGAGCTCGGCCCAGCTGGACAGCTGCCCCTTATTGCTGGATCTGGATCTATGTAGAAATCACAAACAAGACAGTACTACTCCGGAATGTGCCTTGAGCCGTTTCATTTTCCAGCATCAGTCTCATTATATGGTTATGACAATGGGAAGATGCAAGCATTTCACATCCCAAGCAGCAGACCAAGAACTTAATGTTGCAACTTACATTAAAAGTTTCCTGGCCAATAAAAAACCCAAAACCTATTGACAGTAGTTCCATCCAATTACTATAAGCAAACATTCCTTTGGTTAAAATAATGCTTGCTTATTTCATATACAATATCTGCTTAAAATACAATGCACAGAGCTTCATTATTATTAGCTTAGAACTTCCTCACGTTCAACTAGATAGACGTTTCTGCAGGTTAGGGAGTTGTTCTTGACAAGTGTTAATACATAGACCATTGCTCTCTAAGTCTTTACTTGCCTACTTCTTATACAATTTTTCTGCTGACAAATCTTATGATTACTTTTTAGCTCTAATTGCAGTTCTGCTGTCACTGATGCTTGCCTTTTGCAGCTTTCCCAAAACCCTCAGATTTCATGGATTCCCACAATACCCCCTCTTGGTTCAACTAAAAAGAAACTTTCCTAACTGTCTCCTTTATTAACTCCCTTGCGTTTTGTAGCTTTAATATATCTGCTTGTTACTTGCTTAGAGCTTCCTTTTTGCTCACATTAAGTATTGCTATATTACAACACAGCAATTTTAATGCTGTGAAAGTCCAGTCGGTTCAAAGGGCATAAGTCATGTCTGATAACAATTACAAGTCATTGTTAGAAAAATCTCGCCTGTTCTAAGGTTTTAATTCAAAACCTTTTTCTATGGCTATACCTTCATCTACCATCTCTGTAAGATTTTGACAACTTTCTGTGAATCTATTTCCTACTTTTTTCTCTTGTATGACAAAAACTTCTTTGATAGTTTTCTCCATCATTTGTCGCACCAAAGTCTGCAAGGTGTCACTACTAGTATGGCCACCAAAACACTCAGCACGTATAGACCTATCTTACAGAGTTCCCTTAGCCAGGGTGCAAAGCTCCATTCTTGGAACAAATCATCTACCTATGACAGACCATCTTCTTTAATTTGAGCTGTCAAATCTTTCAGCTTTTGTATGCTGTTTGGATGGATTCAGAATGCTCTGACAGGATCATGCAACAGAATCCTTCAAATTCCTCACAACCGTGTCCATGTGCCAGTAAAAGAAAATCCACTGCTGCTCTGTTTTGAAGGGTAGCATGTCTAACACTATAAACATCTGTCAGCATATCACTGATTGCAGTGGATGTGGCATTAGTTTCTTTACTCAGCCAACATTCAACTCCATCTCATTGTTTCAATGCCCTTGCTGAAGCCATTTGGGGTAAAAACAAACCTGCTGAAACCCTTTTTAGCAGCATTCTAAGGCATGAAATCACTCTTACAATTCTCATCATAGTGATGAGCGGATCTTGTTCCCCTATGTTTCTTCTTAATGACTGCTTTAGCAGTAGGTGCTATCACAGTGAGCATGCCAATGCTACATGGGCCACCTTCAAGGCGTGATGGAAAGCCTTGCCAAGCCCTATCTCCACAAATGAGCCCATATCCTTTTGGCAATTGTCAAGGACATTGGTCAGCCTCGGAAAGCACATCCCAACTATCTGAATCACTACACTAAAAACTTGAATTTCTGTATGCAAAATAATGGGGACTAACATTGTACTTTGGAAGGTCACCTTCTGGTGAGTCATTATCTGTCAACGTAAGGCAAAAGTCCATTGTTACAGAACCAAGGATTTCTAATTCTTGGGGTTCAGACACTGCTTTGGGAAGTTCCTTGGCCCAAATGTTCCAATTCAGTACAGGATTGCTCTCATTGTCAATTTCACTAGGCTTACTATTAAATTGTTTTTCAATCAAAGGCAAATCCTTTACTGGCACACCAACTGGACAGGTTTTCTGCTTCTGAATTAGACAAGCATATGATATCTGAGCCTGTTGCCTTGGCTAAGGTCACCCAAACATTTGTTTTTAGTTGTTCTACAGGCAAATTTGCACTACAAGAAACAATTAAAACCAACTAACACTAGTGTATCACTCAATTTCGTTCCATCCTTTTAGTGAGCATATTTTTGGCAAAAGATCTTCCTATATATCTCAATTTAAAAACTTTGTTTTTGACCTTTAAAAAGAATTTCACCTTTGAAAATCCAGTAGAGGGGGATCTATAATGTAACAAAACAAAACCCACACATTTGCCAAAAAGATTCTACGAAACACACAATTGACACATTGATAAATAGCATACAATCAGACTTTGCAGGTTCCAGGGATGAACAAGGAATGCCAGGCGTGGCCCGTGATGCCTCTGTTGGGCTCACGTCTGCATACTCGCTTCCACAGCCTTCAACTCGCCAACACGTTTTGGGGTGCGATACGGTTTGACGTTTTTGGCTGGGACCCACTTAATTCCTGCACCTGTAGAGACAGGAGCACACCCTTTGCCCCAAGTGATTAAGCCAAAAAGACCTCCAATTTGTCCAGTTTCAGGGTTTCTAATTAAAACAGGGGGATTTTCTTTCCGTTTCATCTGTCTTTTATTTGAAAAATGCCTAAAAATTGGTGGATCGGGTTCTGCAACAGAGCTGTTTAAAAAATTCAAAACATAGAAAGCTTTGTTCAACCTCATCTGTGGTGTCACCTCTAATCCCCCTTCTGTCGATGAAGAATATGTTTTAATGTTTGATGTGTTGTCTCAATAATTGCTTGACTTGTGGGAGAATGAAGAATACTAAAGTTGTGATGAACACTTAAATTTTTTAAAATGTGGCTAATTTTTGAGAACTATGTGCAGAACTATTGTCAGTTTTTCCTTCTTGGGGTACACTTAATGAAGCAAAAGCTTGCAAAAAAGGTTGACAGGCATGATTACTTGTTTTACTTTTGTGAGCAGAAGTAAAAACTGTGCAAGAGAACGTGTCTACTGAAACACGTATATTTTTAAATGTACCAAAGGAAGGATATTTAGTGATATCCGTTTGCCATAACTGCAGGCTTTGTAAGCTTTGTGGGTTGACTCTCTTGTAGAAACAGGAGGCTGCAGAAGCTGACTGAGTGTAAGTACTGACGATAGCCTTAGCTTCACTTTTGGAAATTTGAAACATTTGCACAAGTGCTTGTGCATTTTGGTGAAAAAAGGCATGACACAGTTTTCCTTATTCAAAAATGTTTGGTAAAGTGTTTGAAATGACCATTGTCAGGTTTGGTGCTCCTGCGTTTCCTTCCACTAAAAATCTAGGAAGCAAGGAATGAGCCCTAATGTGAGAAACAAAATATGGATTAGTTCTAGATTGCAAAGTTGTATAAAGACATGAAAGCCAACCATATAAAGTGTCATTATTAACATTCTTTAAACTGATCTTTCTATTCTTTGAACTACATTAGCAGCATAGCATATTTTGGAACTGATCTTTCTAATATTTTAACCACATTAGCAACATAAGCAGAATCTGTGATTAAATTAAAAGGTTGTAGAAAGAGATGAAAAGCCCAAACTACAGCAGCAAGCTTAACAATTTGAGGAGATCCTTCTACTATTGCAATATCTGATTCTTAAATTTTAGTTGTTTGGTTCAACTAAGTTACAACTGACTTCTGACTTTTGCTAGATTTCTTAGTGAAAAGAGTTATTGCGTTCAAAGCTTCTTTGCCTAACAGGTTTCTCTCTCCAACTCAATTTTTCTTGCGATAATTTGTGAGCTGGGTAATGAACACAACAAATACTTGGAAAATGTAACAATGCATATTGCAAATCATCAGAATTTTACATTGCCTAATTAAGATAAGTTTTTTTTTTCCGATGGTAACTAGATAACTGCAAATTCTTGACCTGCTAAACTTAACAATTTTATTCTGGCTTTCATTACAATTTGTGCTATTATCTCTAAAACTGAAAAAAGAGTCTTTGGAAACTTGTAAGGAAGAAAGACTTATTTTATTATCAACAAAGGATCTCTCTTAGAAGAGTCTCATCAAAAGATGAGGCTACAAAGTTGCATTTTTTTCTCTCAAAATTGCAAAAAAGTAAGGCTTTTCTGGAATACAGCGATGAGCTTGTCGTCTTTGGAGAGCTTCTATGACTTTGTTAAGGCCTGCAAGAGCTTCAGGTGTTAGAGTTTTAGGAGAATTGATGTCACAGCTTCTTCTCAGTAAATTAAAAAGTGATCTCATTTCATCACTGGTAATACTCAAATCAGTCCTGACCTAAGTGATTTCTCTTAGAAGTTGTTGTAAATTTTGTAGGTTGCTGATACTGGTCTGGAGCTGTACATTTTGTATTGTTTTTTCATTTTCCATTCTAGATACTTCTAGGGTGGAACTTCTTGAATTTTGGTCATAGAAATTTCAACTCCAGTATTTTGGATTTCAGTAACAACACTAGAACGAGTTTGTTTTCTCCTTGGCTGCATTGTAGTTGTGATGAGCAAATCATCTATCTAGTGTAGAATAATGGATCTTGGATGCTTCTGTTGACCTGGAGACAAAACTTATGCAACAAAATATTGACAAATTATAGGCAATTATTTTATTCTTTGAGGCAATGATTTCTGGTGGTATCTCTGGATGGGTTCTCTTCGATTGATGACTGACTGGAACTGAAAAGACAAATCTTGGAGCATCACTGGGATGAAGTGGGATGTGGAAAAAACAGTCGTTTAAATCAATGTCAACAAGAGGCCAGGGTTTTGGGATCATTGATAAAGAAGGAAGTCTAGGCTGAAGAGGTCCCATGTCTTCAATTATTTTATTGATCTTCTTTAGGTCATGAAGCAACATCCAGGATTGTCCGATGTCTTCTTGTGGTTGACAAATACCACGGTGAATTTCAGGGACTGTTTGTGGGTGTGATGTGACCTTGCTGTAACTGTTCTTTTACTAATCTTTTAAGGATATTTAATTTTTTTCTCAGTTAAAGGCTATTGATCAATCTCTACAGGATGATCAGTTTTTTAGTTCAGCTTTAAAGTGGCAGGTTTTGATGTGGTTTCCATCACAGGCTCACTTTTAGTTTTGCTCCCTGTTGGGACAGGATGTCTCTCCCCCAGACACTGAGAGGCTTCTGAACAACAAAAGGACACACTGTCGCTCTTTGTCCTTCAGGACTTGTAATGTTAATCAGGGATGTACTTTGCAAACACGCAGTAGCACCTCCAGTCCCTGTGAGGGAACTTGCAGGAGTTACCAAATCCCAATCACTGGGCCAAAACACGTGAGAAATTACAGTGACACCTGCACCAGTACCTGGCATGCCTGTAATGGAAATTGTTTTACCACGGTGAGTCAGGCTGCAAGTCAATTTTGGTTGGCTGTGGTCTAAAGATTGCACCCAAAAGATCTCAGGACCTGAGTTCCAAACGGCACAGACAGAATTGAATTCTCTGGAAAGTTGTTTTGCTTGGATGTATTCATGGGTAAAAGAAATGCAATAGCTATAGGTGTTTTTGGTGGAATTACTATAGGAACATTAAGTGCAAGAGCTAAAATTACTAGCTCTTTGTTACAATTTACTGAAACAACAGCTGGATGCACTGAAAGTCTGAAAATTTTGTTGCTGGCCTTGCCTATAATTAAAAGATCTTGTCTTTGTTGAAGAAAGCCTGATAATTCCAGTAGGAATACTTTCATAACAAAATTTATTTAAAAGCTGTATTAATTTTGAGGAGGCCAATTCAAACCTTGTACTTGAGCGTATTGAGCTGGGACCATTTGAGGAATGGTTGACTGTGGAATAAATGATGAAGGTACCAATGCCACTTGGCTGGGTAATTGACTGTCAGGAGGTACCACTGCTTGTGTCGAGGCGCGGTGCTAATCCACGCTCTTTTTAGAGATTATCCACGATCTTTTTTGAGTTTAACGACAAAGGTTTGCCATCGATGTCAAACTGAGAGTGTCAGTGCTTAGCAAGATGCTTCCCTTTCCGACATCGAGGGCAAATAGAAAGTTGTTTAGGTTGGATTGTTTTTGAAGGACAATCTTTTTTAATGTGTTTTACTATAAGCAAAGCAAGAAATTTTTTTATCAGAGTCCAACTGTACAGTGCCAACAGATTTGGACAAAATTTTTGTTTGTGCTTCCAGGACTTTTTCAAGCTTTTCCATTTGTTGTCTCAAATTTTCACTTAAAGCTTTTCCTAAATTATCTCCCGATGTTTTTCTAGACTATTCTTGCTGCGATTCTGCAATCTGCTTTCCAAAAGCATTGACTTGTACATTAGCCAGATGTTGTGGAGAGGTGAGCTTACTGCCAGCTGTTAGCATCTGTGTTACACTTGGAGGCTGATCAGGTACAGTTAAAATAATTTTTTTACATTCTTTGTTAGCATTGACAAAAGCAAGGTTTTGAATAAAACAGAAATGAGTTTGTTCACCTGGACACTGTTTTTCAACAGCTTGGCTTAATCTATCTAGGAAAGAACTAAAGGGTTCTAAATCAGTTTGTTTGATAGTAGGGTAAGCATTTACATGGGTACCAGCTGGCTCAACTGCAAGGAAAGCTTTTCTAGCAGCATTTTTAATATCTGTGACTATAGGCTGAGGCAATTCTACAGCCTGATTTTCTGGTCTGTGGAAAGTTGGATCACTTGCTAGTTGGGTATATAATATCTATATTCTCATAAGGAGTATTGTTATATTTTTCAACTGATTTATTAAGAAGATTTTTTCCGTTGTAATTCCCATAAAAGATATTGTGAATTGGTTCAGATCAAGGAAGCTACATTTTGACAATCAGCAGGGACTAAAGTAAAAGAATTAAATATACTTTTCAAGACATTCTTAAAATAAGGAGAAGAGAACCTACATTCTTTCAAAGCTTGACGGAGTTCTTTTATATCATGGTGAGAATGAGTTTCATAGCATGGATTTACATCATTATGACTATATCCTACAGGTTAAGGCAAGGAGCTCTTTATTTGAGTCTAAATTTTTTCTAAACTTTGACTAATATTAGATGAATTAGGTAGTTGAAGTGGAAGGTTTCCCTCTGATTTAGACTGCGTGTGGTTTCTTCCTCTCATCACTCCTGTATCTGGTACAGAAGAACAGGTAGTGTTGTCACAGCAATCAGCTGTCTCAGGAACCTTGCCAAGAAGCTCCAAGTTCTTGGCAGAGGTGTCGCCCTTCCCGGGAGCCCTACCAGGAAGGGTGGAGGAGGAGAGCTCTACATTTTTAACACACCCCACACCTCCCTTCCCCTGCCCGCCGCTGGAGGTAGCGGCCGAGGAATGTGTTGTATTGGTTAGAGGAAGAAAGCTAGAGCTTGCTAAATCACATCTCAATTCACTAAATTGGGGTTTATAGATTCATACAAATCAAGCTGCTCTACAGCTGCAGATCCCAAATTTGTATTTGTGACACTTTGCAATGAACTGTTACAGGTTCCACACCGCATCCCCACCCACAGGGACTCAGCTGGAAAACTCTCAGGTCTGAGCTGCGATCTCAGCATGCTTTCCCCCCCGCCCAACCCCCAGCAACAAACGAGAGAGGTTTCAAGGCTCCTAATGAACTCTTTGTGTTTGCACAGAAACTTTCCTGAGCTCTCCCGCCTCCACCCCATCCATCTCTCTGGGCAGAGCCATCCCAGCTCTGCTCGACTCCTGGCTGCCTCCCGCTGCTTCTGTTTGTCCCCCTGCCTGCTTCCCTGCAGGCAGAGCTAAATCTAAAGCCCCCCACTAGCTGTAACCAGAGTCTGGGGTGCTAAAAGCAGCAAAAACCCTGGAAGAGGCTTGGTGGAGGAATCTCTATGAAAAGAATTCTCAGAACTGCAAAACAATCTGCCCGCCTGAGCCCGATCTGAGGGAATGACTTCCCGGGAAGAAACCGTGGCAGGGGTGATTCCCACAGCCCCTCGGCCAGGCAAAGTGGATCTGGAGCCCCCCTTGGCAGACCCCGCTGAACAACTTCAGAACAAGATCCGACCGCAACTTGTTTGGAAGAGGAACAGGGCGCAGAAACAGCAGCCCTTGTTTTGCAAACCTTCCCCAAACTCTCATCTCTCACACCCGTTTGACTCCCAATCTCCCCAGAACACGACTCCTGACACCCCAAATTCTTGGAGCACAACGAAAATCCCAAATGCTTTCCCAGGAAATCCAGGGGTGGATGATTTTGCGGAGAAATGGAGGGTGCCTGGTCACAGCATCAGAGGCACAGGGAATCCTGGAAGAAACAGAGGACACGACCGAAGCTGGAAGCTGATCTGATTCCCCTTTTGCAGGGATTGGGATGCTGTCCACACTGCCTGGGGAAACCCCAGACATGCCAGGAGAAGGGAAAGAGCTACAAACAAAACCCGAGATCCTCCCAGAGAAGGACAAAGACCTAGCACCACTCGGAGTTAACATCTTAGAACTAGGTGTTCTGGTTTGGTGTTTGAGAAAGTCTCTGTTACGATCATTCTGTTTAAAGCTCTATGACAAAGCTCTGGAAACAGGTTTGACTAAAGTCTCTTCCTTTTGAGAGAGACTAGATTGTAAATTTTCCTGTTTATCCGGTCCCAGAAATCAAAGGTAAAAGCAGACTTCAAGTCTATATTTTGAGTATTCACTTTTACCCAGATTAATAAGTCTTTTCGTTCATGTTTTGAGCTGTCTGAATGTCCTTTTTCCTGTAAAATTGTCTGAAGCCGGTAAAAGACGTCCCCTCCTGTTTTAGATAGATGGTTTCCCATCTCGTTGCCCAGGAGCCCCTAAAGTTGATACTTGTTACTTACAAGGATACCAGCTACAGACAACAAAGGGCATGATCCATTCCTCCTTTTAACAGCCTGGGCCTCTGGCAATAGCACTGTCCACGGTCTTATTTTTTATTTTTTATATTCCTCTAGTCTACAAATCCTCCTCACTGAGGAGCACCATTTATTGCTGACCGGGGGAGTCTACGTACAAATCACGAATGGGATGGAACTGCTGGGGAACGCATCTCAAGCTGTTTCTTTTCCAGCATCAGTCCCATTACATGGCTATGACAATGGGAAGATGCCAGCAGCTCACATCCCTGGCAGTAGACCAAGAACTTAATATTACAACTTTCTTCAAAAGTTTTTTGACCAATCACACAAAGCAAAAGCATATTGACAGTAGTTCTATCTGTGAGAAACAACTGCTCACTTTGAAAATTTAAAAAAGGTTTATTAAACCTTAACAAAAATACAGCAAAGGACAACATAAGAAAAAATTTGCAGTGCTGGGAACTGCCCTCATGGAGACCACGTGTCTGATTAATTTTCAAGATTGGTACTCAGACTTTTCTACCCCTGAGTGTTGCATCAGACAGCCCTGGGCCCTGCCAAAGTCTGTCAGTCAGCACTTCTTTGCCGTTTATCGGTGGAGATTGCTTTCTTGTAACTTGGTGGGAGATCAGGTGTTGCCATGCTGCACCCCCTTGGCAACAAGCTTCTCCATTCCCAACTGCCCCAGGTAAGGGACACGTGCACGCCTTCTTCTACCTGGCCTTGACAACGCGGGCTGCCTGATGGTAACAAGACATGGGGGAAAGGGAACTATGGGGAGAACAGAGGACGTCTAAACTACAATAACATAACTACACATCACTGTTGCTTGGCCCAGCTGGATGGTGACAGAGGGGCAACAATCCCCCTCCCCCGAGCTCCACTAAATCCCAGCTGCCAGTGATGGCACAGCATGAAACAAAGGAACAGCAAGATGGGTCCCGGGGTAACTTTATTTGATGGTAAAACTTCCCCTCTTCATCATCCCAGGACCCTGAACTGAGGGCAAACAGTAACTTATAGACAGGGGCAGGTCCCAGCGGGAGGATACAACCTTTAACAAATCAGGAAAATTGGGAGTAAAAACAAGGCGGGAAATACAATGTATAAACCAATAAAGAAGTTCAAGGGAGGAAAACAGTTTCAGTGAACTAATAAAGTTTGAAGAAATACAAAACTGAAAATTCTCGAGGGGAGGCAGGCTCTGGGAGAAACTGGCATCTAATAAAAGAAAAGTGCTGAAAGTTCTGGGAAAAGGGCAGGGACAAAAGGAACAGCATAAGGAAACTTCAAAATTACAAATCAAATTAATAAAAGAAAAAACACATCACAATACACAGAGCTCCATAATTAAGCTTCAGACTTCCTAATATTCAACTAGATGCAATTTTCCATTCATTTAATATTTGTTGGTCTCAAGTCACATAGTTTTTAGTATTTGTTTTCCTCCTGGACCCAGATTTCTTGGCCTCTGATGTTAATAAAAAGTCCACCCTCCTTGATTTTTGTCTCAGCCTCTTGCAGACCAGGTGTCTCCAACTATGCCAGGGGGCAGTGTCTGGGGCAGATGTTCCTTGATGTTTGCTGATGGTCATTGATGTGTTCTTGATGGTCATTATCTTTTTGGGGACCTTTTGGGTTATTCCCAGTTCATTGAGATGTTAAGCTCATTTCCCTTGAGAGTGGTGCAAGATCCCTTAAAAAAGCCATGAGAATTCCTTTCCCCAAGGCAAAGGCAAACCAAGCCTGACTGGAGACATGAAACAAAAATTAAACTTGGCATATTATCCAACACCCATGTGCAGCGCAAGTGCCCAGCTGCTGAGTCTCGGGAGAAGGCTGAGGGAAATGCACCCACTAGGCCCCCTCTGCAGCTCACTCAGCCTCTGGTGCAGAAGTTTGGATGCCTGCAGGGGTTGCTTGTCTCCTCTGGGTTTCTTCGTCCCTCTGGGAGGGCCCCAATGAAAATTAGTTCCATTTCCCCTGCACACCAGAGTGGCAGTGAGTCACTGCAGGCTGCTGATAGTCTGATACAAGGAAACAGGTGTGCATAAAAATCACGCTGTGAAAAGCCAGTGTCCATAAAGGAGCCAGAGGAGTCCTGCAGCTTTGTTTGAACATAGGGAGCGAGTCCATTGGGACATCCCCTTGTGGGGTTGTCTCTCTCAACTAGTGGGAAACACAGCCTCCTTTTAAATCCCCAGCCACATATTGCCCTCTTCCTTTCCTGGGGCAGGGGACTCCAGGGACCTTTGTACCCTCTTTTTCTTTTGCGAGCTATTAGCTCTGGTCTCCATCCAAACCCAGTCCAAAGGTGGGATGAGCGAGTTAGTCCTGACCAGGATGGGCTCCCTGCACTCCCAGCCCCTCTGCAGCCTGTGCTTTTCCGTGCCCCACTTGGCTCTTCAGGTGGCAGATGGCTTGGGGCAGGTTACTCCAGGCACACAGCGGTGCCCGTGGAGGCCCAGTCCCTAAAGCTCTCCCAGAGCTGGGCTTGGCTCCAAAGTTTGTCTGCGTCCACCTGATTTTAAAGACTGTAGCACATCTGCAGTCTCAAGGGGTAGTACAGCCAGTGCTGCACTCTGAGAAGTAAGTCCACAGTCTGAGTTGTTGATGTCATTTAACTGATTTGCAGCTCATTGTGATGATGATGATGATGATGATGACGACAATGATGATGATGATGGTATCCCAGAACATTTCCTTTATTTTCCTCCCCCAAATAAAATGGTGCCATTCATGTTCGGGAGGAAAGAACTGTCAAAGGTGCTGTTTGGCAGTCATGGAGGGAGAGGTGTGGGGGAGAAAGATATGCCCTGGAAGGATGCGCTGGTGTGCTCCAGCATTTAAACAAGTTCCTTTGGTACACAGACTGGGCCATTTTCAGTACTAAATGGCTGCATTAAATGGTTTTCCAGGCCGTATGCTGGCCAGAAAGCGTTGAAAACCCATGGGAGTTTAGGCTCCATGAGAAAGGCAGCATCAGTTCCTGTGCCAGGTGAAACACAGCATTCAGAAGCTCAGCTTGTGTTTCGAGAAGCCACCAGCCTAATGTAAACACGGCCAGAAAGCTTTTCCAATCCAGCTGAGCGGCTGTGGCAGAGCTGTTGTGTTTTACAGCAGCTCCAGGGCAGCACAGCAGCTGCAGGAGAGGGCTCAGGACAGGCTTGGGGCGGAGCGGGGCGGCAGGAAGCTGAGAGAAACCTCTGCTCTAGAACTGAGGCAGTTCTTGGCAGAAGCAAAAAAAGATGGTGACTTGAAGAGATTCCTACTGTGCTCAAAGTTTGCCTCTGAAGACTAAGAGGAGAGCTAGTCAGAAATCCCAGAAAATATAAGGGAAAAGGTTTTTCGTTAGTTGTTTTGACAAGACACAAATCTGCCCTAGGAAATGAGCCTCGGCAGTACACAGGTGCTTTTGGCTGTCTTAGCTCTTCCAGAAATAAAGATTACCAATTAAATGCAATTCTATGTTTTATTCTAGAAGTGTGAAAATGTCCTGTGTTTTTCCCAATTCTAAAACTACGTTGAAAAATATAGAACTATTGTAGAAATAGGGAAGAATCATTAGGGGAATATTCTATGACAAATGTTCCTAAATCTTGCAAAATTAAAAATAACTATAGTAGCTCCTAGTCTCAGGAGACCCATGGCCAGCTGCTGCCTGCACAAACCTGGCTGTGCCCAGAAAATCAGCAAAGGCAGAACTGGTGCTACCACCCAGAGAGCAGAGGTGAAAGGTGTTGCTCAAGCCCTTCCTTGGCAGGCGAGTCCCACCTTCAGTCCTGGCCGGACACCAGGGCCAGCACGTTCAGGGACAGAGGCTCCTGTTCTGGGTGGTGGCAGCATGTCCCTAGCAACAAGCTGATAATGCAGCCGTGGCAGGGTCTTTGGACAATGGCTTAGAGAAGGCTGATGAGAAGCACAGGTACAGGTACAGGTCTCCCTGATGGAACTCTTTGGCCAGTCTTGTGAAGCTGCAGAGGCGCTCCTGTGGAGAGAGGAGGTGGCTGAGACCCCAGCTGCCAGTGGCACACAGGGACCCTCGTGCACAGCAGGGCCCAGAGCTGGCAAGGCTCCCCAGCACGGCTGGAGCTGCTGGCACAGCTGGGCCCAGCTGGACAGCTGCCCCTCAAGGCCCCGGCCAGCAGGGCACGGCTCTGGGCAGGGTCCCTGGCCAGGAGCGGGCCCCAGAGCGCCTCTGCCTTTCAAGGGCAACCTCGGCCCTGCTCTTTCTCCTCCCCACCTCCCTCTGCCTCTGCCCCATGCCCCTGGTGCTGCTCTTGGCCAGGCAGCCTCAGTGGGAGCCAGCTCTGGCTGCAGCCCCAGCGGGGCCCCCAGGACAAGGCCCAGCAATTGAGAGGCCACTGGAAGCACTGGGCAGCAGCAGAACCCTCAGCAGAGTTGTTTGGAGAACCATGGACTGGCCACAACTCAATTGCAGCCTCTCTGGGAATGTTTGCCCCTCAAGGACACCCTGGAGCCCCTGCCCAGTCGGGAGCCAGGGCTGGCTCTGGCCCTGGGCTGGCGGCAGGGCTCCCGCTCGGGGCTGCTCCTGTGCCTTGGGTCTCTGGGCACTCAGGGCCAGCTCCGCAGCAGCTGCAGCGCCAGGGACGTTGCTGCACCAGTCCCGTTTCCCTGGGACTGTGAACAAGCTCCAGAGGCCTGAAAGCCGAGGCGCCTCCAGCTTTGGCTGCTGCCGGGCCGGGCAAGGGCAGGCCCTGGGGGAAGAGCTGCTGCCGCACAGCCCCGGCCAGGGCTGAGCCCAGCTGAGCCCTGCAGAGCAATTATCGCCTGTGCCTTTGCTTGTGTCTGGCATCGCCTTCCTTCCTGCAGCAGAAGCTGCCAGGGAGCTATTCCTTCCTCTAGGAAAGCAGCAGCATGGCAGTGAGGCTGCCATGGTTCCCTACCCACTGTGCTGGGCATGGCATGTCCAGATGTCACTGAAACTTCGGGGAAAACAAAAGCCCTCTGTCAACATTTTCCTGTCAGAGAATCAAGGCATTTATTCTGGCCACAATGTTGTTCTGGCCACGATGTGCAACAAAAAAAGAGTTTCATCCACACGTAGCCTGGTTGTGCCAAGAAAATCATACCAAGACACATGAGTTTTACTTGATTTTGCCAAAACGTTTTACCGTCCAAAATCCACAGATGTCCATTGATTTTATGTCCATTGGTCTCAAGTGGCATAGTTCTTGGAATTTGTTTTCCTCCTGGAGCCAGATTTCTTGGCCCCTGATATTAATAAAGCCCACCCTCCTTGATTTTCTTCTTAGCCTCTTCCAGACCCGGTGTGTCCAACTATGCCAGGGGGCAGTGTCTGGGGCAGATGTTCCTTGATGTATGCTGATGGTCATTGATGTGTTCTTGATGGTCATTATCTTTTTGGGGACCTTTTGGGTTATTCCCAGTTCATTGAGATGTTAAGCTCATTTCCCATGAGTGGTGCAAGATCCCTTAAAAAAGCCATGAGAATTCCTTTCCCCAACACCCATGTGCAGCGCAAGTGCCCAGCTGCTGAGTCTCGGGAGAAGGCTGAGGGAAATGCACCCACTACGCCCCCTCTGCAGCTCACTCAGCCTCTGGTGCAGAAGTTTGGATGCCTGCAGGGGTTGCTTGTCTCCTCTGGGTTTGTTCTTCCCTCTGGGAGGGCCCCAATGGAAATTAGTTCCATTTCCCCTGCAGACCAGAGTGGCAGTGAGTCACTGCAGGCTGCTGATAGTCTGATACAAGGAAACAGGTGTGCATAAAAATCACGCTGTGAAAAGCCAGTGTCCATAAAGGAGCCAGAGAAGTCCTGCAGCTTTGTTTGAACATAGGGAGCGAGTCCATTGGGACATCCCCTTGTGGGGTTGTCTCTCTCAGCTCGTGGGGAGCACAGCCTCCTTTTAAACCCCCGGCCACATGTTGGCCTCTTCCTTTCCCCACTGGCTGAGGTACTGGGGCAGGGGACTCCAGAGACCTTTGTACCCTCTTTTCCTTTTGCCAGCTATTAGTTCTGGTCTCCATCCAAACCCAGTTCAAAGGTGGGATGAGCGTGTTAGTCCTGACCAGGATGGGCTCCCTGCACTCCCAGCCCCTCTGCAGCCTGTGCTTTTCCGTGCCCCACTTGGCTCTTCAGGTGGCAGATGGCTTGGGGCAGGTTACTCCAGGCACACAGCGGTGCCTGTGGAGGCCCAGTCCCTAAAGCTCTCCCAGAGCTGTGCTTGGCTCCAAATCTCGTCTGCATCCACCTGATTTTAAAGACTGTAGCACATCTGCAGTTTCAAGGGGTAGTACAGCCAGTGCTGCACTCTGAGAAATAAGTCCACAGTCTGAGATGTTGATGTAATTTAACTAATTTGTGGCTCATTGTGATGATGATGATGATGATGATGATTGTATCCCAGAACATTTCCTTTTTTTTCCTCCCCCAAATAAAATGGTGCCATTCAGCTTCTGGAGGAAAGAACTGTCAAAGGTGCTGTTTGTCAGTCATGGAGGGGGAGATGTGGGGGAGTAAATTATGGCCTGGAAGGATGATCTGGTGGGCTCCAGCATTTAAACAAATTCCTTTGATACACAGACTGGGTAATTTTCAGTACTAAATGGCTGCATTAAATGGTTTTCCAGGCCGTATGCTGGCCAGAAAGCGTTGAAAACCCATGGGAGTTTAGGCTCCATGAGAAAGGCAGCATCAGTTCCTGTGCCAGGTGAAACACAGCATTCAGAAGCTCAGCTTGTGTTTCGAGAAGCCACCAGCCTAATGTAAACACGGCCAGAAAGCTTTTCCAATCCAGCTGCGCGGCTGTGGCAGAGCTGTTGTGTTTTACAGCAGCTCCATGTCAGTGCAGCAGCTGCAGGAGAGGGCTCAGGACAGGCTTGGGGGGAGCGGGGCGGCAGGAAGCTGAGAGAATCCTCTGCTCTGGAACTGAGGCAGTTCTTGGCAGAAGCAAACAAAGATGGTGACTTGAAGAGATTCCTACTGTGCTCAAAGTTTGCCTCTGAAGACCAAGAGGCGAGCTTCTCAGAAATCCCAGAAAATATGAGAAAAAAGGTTCTTGGTTACTTGTGAGAAGATACAAATCTGCCCTGGGCAATGAGCCTCTGCAGTAGACTATGTTTCTTCAGTGAAGTTAGTTCTTCCAGGAATAAAGATTACCAATTAAATGTAATAGTTTTTTAATTCTAGAAGTGTGAAAATGTTCTATGTGTTTCCAAATTCTAAAACTACGTTGAAAAATATAGAACTATTGTGGAAAAGGGGAAGAACTATTAGGGGAATAGTCTATGACAAATGTTCCTAAATCTTGCAAAATTAAAAATAACTATAGTAGCTCCTAGTCTCAGGAGACCCATGGCCAGCTGCTGCCTGCACAAATCTGGCTGTGCCCAGAAAATCAGCGCAGGCAGGGCTGGTGCCACCACATAGAGAGCAGAGGTGAAAGATGCTGATCAAGACCTTCCCTGGCAGGAGGGGCCCACCTTCAGTACTGGCTGGACACCAGGGCCAGCACGTTCAGGGACAGAGGCTGCTGTTCTGGGTGGTGGTGGCAGCAGCACATGCCCAGAAATAAGATGATCATGCAGCTGTGGCAGGGACAACGGACACTGGCACGGAGATTGAAGATGACAGGCCGAGTTCTCCATGACTGAGGCCATTTGCCGGTCTTGTGAATTTCCAGAGGTGCTCCTGTGGAGAGAGGAGGTGGCTGAGGCTCCAGCTGCCAGTGGCACACAGGGACCCTCGTGCACAGCAGGGCCCAGAGCTGGCAAGGCTCCCCAGCACGGCTGGAGCTGCTGGCACAGCTGGGCCCAGCTGGACAGCTGCCCCTCAAGGCCCTGGCCAGCAGGGCACGGCTCTGGGCAGGGTCCCTGGCCAGGAGCGGGCCCCAGAGCGCCTCTGCCTTTCAAGGGCAACCTCGGCCCTGCTCTTTCTCCTCCCCACCTCCCTCTGCCTATGCCCCGTGCCCCTGGGGCTGCTCTTGGCCAGGCAGCCTCAGTGGGAGCCAGCACTGGCTGCAGCCCCAGCGGGGCCCCCAGGACAAGGCCCAGCAATTGAGAGGCCAATGGAAGTACTGGGCAGCAGCAGAACCCTCAGCAGAGTTATTTGGCGAACCATGGACTGGCCACAACTCCACTGCAGCCTCAGTGGGAATGCTTCCTGTCTACATTAGACTTTCAAAAGAAGCTCTTTCAGGGAAAGATGACCACTCACCATTTCTTCTTCCAGTTACACCAGATTTTGACACAGCACAATATGAGAATAAGGTCCAAAAATAGCAGGCCTGCCATTAACCTTGCCCAGCAGCCTGTTCCCATATAGAAGACACTTCTGAGGCCTTTCTGGGCATCAGGAACATGTGTTGTGGTGCCGGCTGCATCTGTGGGAGTGATGGCGAGCATGAGCCCGTGCTGTGCTGTACTGCTGAGCTGGCAGCACGGTGGATATGGGCAGGACGTTCTCTGTTTCCCCCAGAGCTGGGGCCTGCAGGCACCTTGCCGGCCCTTGGCACAGGCTGTGCCAGCCAACAAAGCCCAGCAGGCCGGGAGGAGAGCCCGGGGGCAGCGCAGCTGCTTGGGCAGTGGCTGCTGCCAGGGACAGGGGCCAAAGCCATCCCTGAGCAGCCACTGCCAGCCCTGGCCCTCCCTGCCCCGTGACAGCTCCCCCAGCCCCAGGGGACAGGCTCAGGCCCTGTCAGGACACACTGAAGCCTTGCTCTTCCCCTCTGTCCTTTCCCCACCATGGGCACCTCGTGCAGTCACTCCCAGGTTTCGGGATGTGTCTCCCACGGAGGGACCCCAGCAGGACTGCTCAGAACCCCAGTGCCCTGAGCCTGCTTGGGATAATTCCCCTGAGCTATGCCAGTCTTTCCAGGCTGAGTAAGACTAAACATTAAGAATTAAAAGCAATTTTACTATTTATTGCCAATGTGTCAGAAGATTCTAGGTTTCCCTGACTGTAAAACTACTTGGACAAATACAGAACTGTTGGAGGAAAGGGGAACAAATATCTGGTGTCCGTATTCTATGAAAAACATTTCTCAACGCTACAAAGGAAAAACATATCTAAATGTTTCAAAAGAAAAGACAAAGATAACATGAGAGTGCTGTTGGTCGAATGAGCCCCATGCCCAGCTGCTGCCTGCCCATGCCTGGCTGTGCCCAGACGAGCAGCTCCGCCAGTGCGGGTGGTAGCACACAGACACCTGAGCTGAAGCTGGACTCAAGCCTGTGATAGATGAATAATGCGACAGTTGACTCTCACAATTAAAGGATAAATGTCATGTATATATGTTAAGAGAAGGTTTATATATTTATAGATATGTTTTACCCCCTGATGTGTTATCTTGGCGTTAACTAAGTTTGGGACATATAAGAGGGTCAAATTGCTACGACAGCAGCACCTGACCTCCAAGTGAGATGTAAGGAAGTAAACTCCACCACTGGGCATCAAAGAAGGAGTCGATAGACAGAACTTTAAGAAGGGCAAAAGAGTTAAAAGGTGAAACCTCCATTGTGTGGATGAGCACGTGGTGGGAAAAATCCTCTACTCCCGGTGACGTAACATTGTCCATATTCAGTGTCCTGTTATATTTCAAATAAGGCTTTTAATAAACATTTAAATTTTTACAAGTAAATACAACTTTTTGAATAATCCATTCCCTGGCTAGAGGGCTGCACCGCCTGTCCTGGATGGGCAGCTAGGCCAGTCCCTTCAGGGAGAGTCGGTTCTGTTCTAGGTAGTGGTTGTAGTATACTTCCAGCTACAAGCTGGTAATACACCTGTGGAAGGGACAATGGACACTGGCACTGAGATGCACGATGACAGGCCCAGTTCTCCCGCACTGAGGCCTTTGGCTGGTCTTGTGAAGTTCCAGAGGTGCTCCTGTGGAGAGAGGAGGTGGCTGAGGCCCCAGCTGCCAGTGGCACACAGGGACCCTGGTGCACAGCAGGGCCCAGAGCTGGCAAGGCTCCCCAGCACGGCTGGAGCTGCTGGCACAGCTGGGCCCAGCTGGACAGCTGCCCCTCAAGGCCCTGGCCAGCAGGGCACGGCTCTGGGCAGGGTCCCTGGCCAGGAGCGGGCCCCAGAGCGCCTCTGCCTTTCAAGGGCAACCTCGGCCCTGCTCTTTCTCCTCCCCACCTCCCTCTGCCTATGCCCCGTGCCCCTGGGGCTGCTCTTGGCCAGGCAGCCTCAGTGGGAGCCAGCACTGGCTGCAGCTCCAGCGGGCCCCCAGGACAAGGCCCAGCAATTGAGAGGCCAATGGAAGCACTGGGCAGCAGCAGAACCCTCAGCAGAGTTGTTTGGAGAACCATGGACTGGCCACAACTCCACTGCAGCCTCAGTGGGAATGCTTCCTGTCTACATTAGACTTTCAAAAGAAACTCTTTCAGGGAAAGATGACCACTCACCATTTCTTCTTCCAGTTACACCAGATTTTGACACAGCACAATATGAGAACAAGGTCCAACACAAGCAGGCCTGCCATTAACCCTGCCCAGCAGCCTGTTCCCATATGGAAGACACTTCTGAGGCCATCCTGGGCATCACGAACACGTGTTGTGGTGCTGGCTGCATCTGTGGGAGCAATGGGGAGCGTGAGCCCGTGCTGTGCTGCAGTGCTGAGCTGGCAGCAAGGTGAATACGGGCAGGACGTTCTCTGTTTCCCCCAGAGCTGGGGCCTGCAGGCACCTTGCCGGCCCTTGGCACAGGCTGTGCCACCCAACAAAGCCCAGCAGGCCGGGAGGAGAGCCCGGGGGCAGCGCAGCTGCTTGGGCAGTGGCTGCTGCCAGGGACACGGGCCAAAGCCATCCCTGAGCAGCCACTGCCAGCCCTGGCCCTCCCTGCCCCGTGACAGCTCCCCCAGCCCCAGGGGACAGGCTCAGGCCCTGTCAGGACCCAGCGCAGCCCCTGCCCAGTCGGGAGCCAGGGCTGGCTCTGGCCCTGGGCTGGCGGCAGGGCTCCCGCTCGGGGCTGCTCCTGTGCCTTGGGCCTCTGGGCACTCAGGACCAGCTCCGCAGCAGCTGCAGCGCCAGGGACGTTGCTGCACCAGTCCCGTTTCCCCGGGGCTCTGAACCAGCTCCAGAGGCCTGGAAGCCGAGGCGCCTCCAGCTTTGGCTGCTGCCGGGCCGGGCAAGGGCAGGCCCTGGGGGAAGAGCTGCTGCCACACAGCCCCAGCCAGGGCTGAGCCCGGCATAGCAATTACCTGCTGTGCCTGTGCCCGTGTCTGGCATCGCCTTCCTTCCTGCAGCAGGGGCTACCCATGAGGATATGCTTCCTCCAGGATGTGCCTCCTTCTGCACAGATGTTTGGTCCATCACTTCAGACAGGAAAACGGACAGTTGGATTAGATGGAAGAGTTCCTGATTTGGGTGCTGGCATCTTCAGGATGTCATGTGCGTTAAACATGGGGATACGTTTCAGAAAATGTCTTGGCTTTCAGGGCAGGGTCAGGGCTCTCCTGTTTCCAAACCGCTGCCGTGCCTGAGCCACAGGAGCAGGGAGGGGATCGCGCAGGGCGAGGGCACACACGTGCATGGTTCTGTGCTGGCACCTGCAGCAATGCCCCCCTGGCCCAGCTTTGGGCTCTGAGCTGGCAGCTCTCCCAGGGGGAAAGGCCTTGACCTACCCTCAGCATCTCCCAGAGGCTCCGTCCTGGACGTGGCTTGGGAAGCTGCACCACCTTCACCAGCAGGTTCAGCTGCAAAGAAAGGCAGAACAGAAGAGCTCCTGTGGCACTGCAGGAGATCCTCAGGCTGCCCACAAGCCTCAGCCCCGGGGCACAGCCCTGGGCCCGGCCCCTTCCCTCTCTGCTCTTCTCTGTGTCTGCACAGAGCACATGGAAGGACACATGGGCATTGCACACGGGAGGAAGATGGACAGCTAAATGCTCCTTCCTCCCACTGACAGTGATCCTGTGGGATCCCTCAGGGCTCCAGAAGGGAGCAGAGCAAATTTTCCATATTCCATCAACCTTCAGAAGATCTTAAGTGAAAGGGCAAATGTATGAGCTCTTGCCACCTGCTCACTGTGTATTCTCTCAGGAAAGGTACATTGAGCACTTGCCTCCAGGATTTCCCATGAGTCTCAAGCCATAATCCAGCAGCTTTCCCAGATAATCCATGTCTTGATCCCAACCTAGAAGTTTGCAAAGATCAGAACCATTTCCATGATGTGCTGGGATCCCCTTCTGCCTCAGGGAACTGGGCACTGCATATAGATCAGGTAAGGCCATGGGAGCCAGATGTGAATGGACAAGGCCAAAGCTGCTCAGGGGCCTGGGGAGCTCTGGGCAGGCTCATGCTCAATCCCTATCTTATTTGCAGGCCCTGTGCAACATCCCTGGAGAGGTGCCTGGAGCAGCCCAGGGCCCGTGGCAGTTCTCAGTCGCACAAGGAAAATGCTCCTTGAATCCCTGGGGAGAACTGCAGCAGGCAGTGCTGCAAGTATCCCTCGCAAACTCCCTCCTGCCTGTCCTCCCAGCCGCCCTTCCTCCATCTGGGCTGGGAGAGCTCCCACAGCCCAAGGGGACCCAGCCAGGCCCTCTCAGGACACACTGGAACCTTGCTCTGCCCCTCTGTCCTTTCCCCACCATGGGCACCCCGTGCAGTCACTGCCAGGTTTCAGGAAGTGTCTCCCACACAGGGACCCCAGCAGGACTGCTCAGGACCCGAGTGCCCTGAGCGTGCTCGGGATAATTCCCCTGGGTTGTGCCAGCACTTCCAGGCAGCAGAGACAGCAGCTCAAGCCTCAGCAGGGCTCAGGCCCAGAGGCACAGCAATTACCTCCTGTGACTGTGCCTGGCATCGCCTCCAGTCCTACAGCAGAGGCTGTCATGGAGCCACTGCTTCCTTCGGGAAACGCCGCCTTCTGCCCAGCCTCTGCATCCACTTCTGCAGAAAGGAAGAGCGACGGCTGGATCAGGTGGGGCTGTTCCCCATTGGGGAGGTGGCATCTTCAGCAGCCAGTACTTGTGAAAGTCATGGTTAAGGATCAGGAATCCACACAATTTTCTGGGTAGGCCAGGGTCCACTTTCATGATAACACCCGCCCTTAGTGATCATCCTGGAGACTATGAAATTTCAGGGAATCTCAGGCCCGTGGTGCAGTTTGGGCTCCCTGTCAGCTGACGCCAAATGCCTTCCTGCAGAGACTGGGCACAAGCTGCAGCCAGGCCAAGCTGGGAAGTAGCCCTGCGGGGCGTGAAAGCAGCAGTGGGGCAGAGAGGCTGCCATGGATCCCTTCCCGCTGTGCCGGGCACGGTGTGTCCAGATGTGCAGCCAAAGGCCCTGACTGCTGAGTCCCAGGGGAAGCATGAGGGAAATGCACCCACCTTGTTCGGTTTGCAGTAATTCTTTCACCATTTGTCCCGTGATTTTGAGTGGCTCATGGGGTTTCTTGTGACCTGTAGCTTTGTTCTTTTGCCTCGGAGGACCTTAGAGCAACAGAGTTCCATTTCCCAGGAACAGATCCCACAAAACCAGAGATCAGCCTGTGGGGTCAGCAGGGACACACTACTCACCCCTGCGATGGGAGCTGGGCTTGCCTGCAACATCCACCAAAGGACCTGGGAAAGTCCTCCCTGCAGGCACACCTGTAACACAACAGCCACAGAAGCTTCTGCCATCTCTGCTGATCTGCACAGGCACCACTGAGCCGCAGGAGCTGTGAGGGGATCGCGCAGGGCGAGGGCACACACGTGCATGGATCTGTGCTGGCACCTGCAGCGCTGTCAGGATATTGTTAAGAAAGGCACAGGGACAACTTGCCTCCAGCATTCTTCAAGAGCCTTAAGCCATAATCCAGCAGGCCATCCAAATAGTGCAATTTGCCATCCCGATCTAGAAGGGAGCACAGATCAGAACCATTTCCCTGGTGTGTTGTGGCCCCCTCTGCCTCAGATAACAGGGCATTGCAAGTGGGTTGGGTAAGGTTGTGGGAGCCAGATGTGAATGGATGTGGCCAAAGCTGCACAGGGGCCTCGGGAGCTCTGGGCAGGCTCCTGGCCAATCCCCATCCTCTCTGCAGGCCCTGTGTAACATCCCTGGCGAGGTGGCTGGAGCAGCCCGGGGTGCATTTGGGCTCTCCCACTCCCAGAGCTAAAACTCTTGCTAAAGCACTAGTGAAAAAATGCAGCAGGCACTGCCACAATCATCCCTCCCTCCCTCTGCCCTCTCTCCCTCCCTTCCTAATTTCTTCTCTCCCTCTATTCCTCTTCCCCCTGAAATTCCTCCCTGAATGGAGAGGACATAACCAGGCCCCTCAGGACACACTGGAGACTTCCTGTCCTGCTCTGTCAATTCCCCACCATGGGAATGCAGTCGCTCCTAGGTTTCAGGATCTGCCTCCCACGCAGGGACCCCTGCAGGACTGCTCAGTACCGAGTGCCCTGAGCCTGCTCGGGATAATTCCCCTGGGCTGCACTGCCAGGCAGCAGAGAGGGCAGCTTAAACCGCAGCAGGTCTCAAGTCCAGAGGCACAGCAATTACCTCCCATGCCTGTGCCTGGCATTGCCTCTCTTCCTGCAGCCGAGGCTGGCATGGAGCCAGTGCTTCCTTTGGGAAACGCCACCTTCTGTACAGCCTCTCCATCCACTTGTGGAGAAAGGAAAAGCAACAGCTCATCAGGTAAGACTGATCCCCACTGGAGAGGCGGCATCTTCAAGAGGCAATTCTTGTCAAAGACATAAACATCCTAGGTAGAACAGGGCCCACTTTCATCAAAACACCCGCCATTAGTGATCAGCCTGGAGACTTCAACATCGCAGGGGCTCTCAGGGTGGGCATGGCCTGTGGTGCAGTTTGGGCTGCCTGTCAGCTGATGCCAAATGCCTTCCTGCAGAGGCTGGGTAGAAGCCGCAGCCAGGCCAGGCTGGGAAACAGCCCTGCAGGGCGTGAAAGCAGCAGCGGGGCAGAGAGGCTGCCATGGATCCCTTCCCACTGTGCCTGGCACGGCGTGTCCAGATGTGCAGCCAAAGCCCCCAGATGCTGAGTCCCAGGGGAAGCATGAGGGAAATGCATCCTCCATGGCATCATTCCAGATCACTCAGCATCTTCTCCATGTGTTTGGATGCCTCCAGGGACTTACTGTTCCTTCTGGGTTTGTTCTCCATTCTCAGGGGACCTTAAGAGGAATATTTCTATTTCCTCGGAACAGATCCCACAAAAGCAGGGATCAGCCTGTGGGGTCAGCAGGGACACACTACTCACCCCTGCCATGGGAGGCAGGCTTCTCTGTAGGAATCAGCAAAGGAGCTGGAGAAGTCCTCCCTGCAGACACACCTGTAACACAACAGCCACAGAAGCTTCTGCCATCTCTGCTGATCTGCACGGGCACCACTGAGCCGCAGGAGGGGTGAGGGGATCGTGCAGGGCGAGGGCACACACGTGCATGGTTCTGTGCTGGCACCTGCAACGCTGCCCCCCTGGCCCAGCTTTGGGCTCTGAGCTGGCAGCTCTCCCAGGGGGAAAGGCCTTGACCTACCCTCAGCATCTCCCAAAGGCTCCGTCCTGGACGTGGCTTGGGAAGCTGCACCACCTTCACCAGCAGGTTCAGCTGCAAAGAAAGGCAGAACAGAAGAGCTCCTGTGGCACTGCAGGAGATCCTCAGGCTGCCCACAAGGCTCAGCCCCGGGGCACAGCCCTGGGCCCGGCCCCTTCCCTCTCTGCTCTTCTCTGTGTCTGCACAGAGCACATGGAAGGACACACTGGCATTGCACACAGGAGGAAGACTGACAACTAAATGCTCCTTCCTCCCACTGACAGTGATCCTGTGGGATCCCTCAGGGCTCCAGAAGGGAGCAGAGCAAATTTTTCAGCCTTTCAACCCTGACAGAACCTTGAGGAAAGTGGCATGAATGAGCTCTTGCCACATTGACACTGATTATTCTATCAGATAAAACAGAAATTCAGAACTTGCCTCCAGCATTTTCCAAGATCTTTAAAGTGTCATTCACCAGTACTTGCAAATAATTTATGTCGCCATCCAAATCTAGAGAGAGCAGAGATCATAACTATTTCCATGCTGTGTTTTATCCCCTTCTGCCTCAGGGAGCTGGGTACAGGAAATTGGAAAGGAAAGGCCATGGGACCCAGTTGTGAATGGACATGGCCAAAGCTGCACAGGGGCCTGGGGAGCTCTGGGCTGGCTCCTGGCCACTCTCCACCCTCTTTCCCTGCCCTGTATAACATTCTGGGAGAGGAAAGGGAAATGGGGCTATCCAGGGCCCCTTGGGACACTCTCCCTCCCACAGAGGAAACCCTCCCTAAAGCCCTGGGCAAAACCATCCCCAGCGCTTCCCAGGGAGCAGGGAGCGCTGTCCCGGGAAAGGGCAGCCAGGCTGCTGGCTCACCTGCTCGCCGCGCTTGCAGCGGAGCAGCCTGGGCAGCCCTGGCAGGCAGGGCCACAGCCAGGAGGAGCAGGAGTAGGAGGCGCAGAGCAAGGGCCATGGTGCCTTGTCCTCCGCCAGTCCCGCAGCTCTTGCTGCCACCGCTGTCCCGACACCGCTGTCCCAAAGTCAGCACCGCTGCTGCCACCGCCGCTGCTGCTGCAACAGTTGTGCTCAGGGACTGACTGCTGGCTCCTTGTGCTGCTGTGCAACCACGGGGCTCTGGCACCTCTGGCACCTCTGTGACCTCAGGGCCTGCTGTGACCTCAGCCTGCTGTGACCCCAGAGCCCTGCTGTGACCTCATGGCCTTAGCTGTACCCCCAGAGTGTGCCCCCATCTCTATGAATGGCCTGCCCTGATTGTAAATGTTTTGCTTCATCAAAGGGCCATTCACAAAACTTTTTTTTCGCCTACTGACATTGCAGGTCAGGCTGTGTCCCTGGAGATGCTCAGTATTCATACAGAATTCACAGAATGACCAGATTGGAAGAGACCTTCAAGATCATCCAGTCCAACCCATGTCCCAACACCACAACTAAACCATGGCACCGAGTGCCACATTCAGTCTTATTTAAACCCATCCAGGCATGGTGACTCCACCACCTCCCCTGGCAGGCCATTCCAGAATTTTATCACTCTTTCTGTGGAAAATATTTTCATGATATCCAACCTACATTTCCCTTGATGCAGCTTGAGACTGTGTCCTCTGGTTCTGTCAGTGCTGTCTGGAGAAAGAAACCAACCCCACCTGACTACAACTACCCTTCAGGGAGCTGTGGAGTGATTAAGGTCACTTCGGAGTCTCCTTTTCTCCAGGGTAAACACCCCCAGCTCCCTCAGTCATTCCTCACCAGGGCTTGTGCTCCCAGCCCCTCACCATCCTCGTTGCCCCCTCTGGATGTGCTTGAGCGACTCAATGTCCTTCCCAAACTGATGGCCCAGAACTGGACACAGCACTCGAGGTGCGGCCTCACCAGTGCCAAGAACAGGGACAGAATGACCTCCCTGCTCCTGCTGGCCACGCTGTTCCTCACACAGGCCAGGAGCCATTGGCCTCCTTGGCCACCAGGCCACACTGCTGGCTCATGTTCAGCTGGCTGTGACCAGTGCCCCCAGGTCCCTTTCTGCCTGGCCACTGTCCAGCCACACTATCCCCAGCCAAGAACACTGCAGGTGCTTCTTGTGGCCAAAGTGCAGGACTAGGCACTTGCACCTACTGAGCTTCATCCCACTGGACTCTGCCCATCCCTCCAACCATTCCAGGTCTCCCTGCAGAGCCCTCCTACCTTCCAACAGATCAACACACTCTCCCAGCTTAGTGTTGTCTGCAGATTTGCTAATGAAAGACTCAATCCCCTCATCCATGTTGTCAATAAAACCATTGATCAGAGCTGGCCCCAGCACAGAGCCCGCAGGGACACCACTGGTGACTGGCTGCCAGCTGGGTGCAGCACCGTTCAGCACCCCTCTCCGGGCCAGCCATCCAGCCAGTTCTGAGCCCAGCAAAGAGTGTTCCTCTCCCGGCCCTGGGCTGCAGCTTTTCCAGGAGCGTGCTGTGGAAGACAGTGCAAAGGCCTTTCTGCAGTCCAAATAGACACATCCACAGCCTTTCCTGCATCCATCAGGCAGGTCACTTGCTCATAAAAGGAGATCAGGTTGGTCAGACACGACGTACCCCTCCTAAACCCCTGCTGGCTGGGTCTGATACCCTGGCCATCCTGTAAGTGCTGTGTGATGACTCAGTATAAACTGTTACATCACCTTACTGGGTACTGAGGTCAGACTGACTGGCCTATAATTACAAGGATCCTCCTTCCCACCCTTGTTGTACATGGGCGTCACATTGGCCAGCTTCCAGTCATCTGGAACCTCACCAGTGAGCCAGGACTGTTGGTAAATGATGGAGAGCGGCTTCAGCAGCTCATCTGCCAGCTCCCTCATCACCCTGGGGTGGATCCCATCTGGCCCCATAGATTTAGGAACATCCAAGCAGCTCAGCAGTTCTCTGGCTGCCTCCTCTTGGCTAACAGGGGGCCCATTCTGCTCCCTGACACCATCTACCAGCCCAGCAGGACACTTGTCCTGAGGACAAGTCGTCTTCCTACTAAAGACTGAGGCAAAGAAGGTGTTCAGTGCCTCTGCCTTGTCCTCATCTGCAGTTCCTAAGTTCCCTCCCACATCAAACAAAGAACAAAGGTTGGTCTTACCCTTCCTTTTATCGGTGATATATTTGTAAATACATTTTTTTATTATCCCTTACAGAAGTCACCATTTTAAGTTCAAACTGAGCTTTGGCCTCCCTAATTTTTTTTTTCCTACGTGCTCTAGCAGCTCCTTTAAAAACTTCCTGAGAGACTTGATCCTCCTTCCAAAGATGATACATCCTCTTTTTATTCCTAAATTCCTCCAAAACCTCCTTGCCCATCCAGGCTGGGCGTTTGCCTCATTGACTCATCTTTTGGCACCCAGAGACAGACTGTTCCTGTGCCCTGTAGATCTCTGTTTTGAAGCATGCCCACCTTTCCTGGACTCCTTGGTTTTTAAGGGCTGCTTGCCAAGGAACTCTCTGAAGAAGTCTCCTAAACAGGCCAAAGTCTGCCCTCTGAAAGTCATGTGTAGAAGTCTTCTTGATGTTCCTCCTGTTTTCACAAAATACCAAGAATTCTTCATACATTGGTGTTCCCCTGTCTGAGACATAAGACAGACCACTCGTGTTTCCTCAGAAAAACAGCCTTGTTTATTGTCTGGAGTGTTCTTTTATAGCCCACCTAAATTTTCTGGGCCAAGACAGCTCATTGGTCTATCTGTGTGCCCCCAGACTCTGAACCAAGACAATGTCTGCATCCTAGGAGAGTTCCCATTGGATGTGAGCTTCTGTCAGTCAGACACAGAGGCTAGTTCATGGAGCTGAGCTGGACTGCTTCTTAGAACTTGATTAATGCTGACTACAGATCAGCTTACAATGCAACAAATTCCATCATTTCATGATCACTATGCCCCAAGCGGCCTCCAGCCACCACATGTCCCCCCAGCCCACCTCTATCTGCAAACAGCAGATCTAACATAGTCCCTCCCCTGCTGGGCTCACCCACCTGCTGCAACCAACACTTGTCCTCCACACACTCTACAAATTTCCTGGGCTGCTTTTTCTTCTGTTGTATTAAGTTCCCAGCAGATGTCTGGCAAGTTGAAGTCACCTACAAGAACAAGGGCTGATGATCCTGAAACATCCTCTAGCTGTTTATAGAATGAGTTGTCCACCACTTCTTCCTGGTTGGGTGGATGATGACAGACTCCCAGTAGGATGTCAGCCTTGTTGGCCTTCCCCCTCATTCTCATCCATAGGCATTCCACTTCATCATCATTAGTTTCAATATCCATGGTGTCCAAAGCCTCTCTAATATAAAAAGAGCCACGTCTCCACCTCTTCTCCCTTTCCTGTCTCTCCTGAAGAGCTCGTAGCCATCCAGTGTAGTGCTCCAGCCATGTGAGGCATCCCACCACATTTCTGTGATGGCAATGACATCACAGCTCTGCTGCTGGACCATGGCCTTCAGCTCTTGCTGTTTGTTACCCATGCTGTGTGCACTGGTATCCATGCACCTCAGCTGGGCTGCTGATTTCATCCCTAACTCAGGCTTACCACCCTTGGGCCTGCTTCCAGACAGCCCAGCTGCATCCCGTTCCCTCTTCAAACCTAGTTTAAAGCCCTCTCAACAAGTTCTGCAAGCTCATCAGCTAAAAACCTTCTGCCCTTAACAGAGAGCTGGAGCCCATCTGGTTCCAGCAGGCCAGGTGCCATAAAAGCTGCGCCATAATCAAAGAATCCAAAATTCTGCCAATGACACCAGCCCTTGAGCCACTTGTTGATGATATGAGCTCTCCTATTACTTTCACCATTTTTCTCAGCCAGCAAAGGGACTGAGGAAAAGACTACCTGTGTCCCTGTCCTATCAACCACTTGTCCCTGTGCCCTAAAGTCCCTTTCAATGGTCCTGACACTCCTCAATCTCAGCACTTCCAGCCTGGAGTTTCAACAGTGGATAATAATCAGAGGACTGAATGAGCCCAGGAAGTCCCTGAGGAATATCCTGCACCTGGGCCCCAGGGAGGCAGCAGAGCTCTCTGTGGGGTGGATCCCCTTGACATGGGGCCCTCTGTTCCCCTCAGAAGGGAGTCACCCACCACGATTACCATTCTTTCCTTTTTGATGTTAGAGGTGGCAATCCTTGTATACAGATTAATCATAATTAGGAGGCTCTCCGGACAGATAATTTTCTTCTTAATCATTTGGCCGACTCTTTAGATCCAGGGGGTCATACCTATTCTGAAGTGGCCCCTGGCTAGGGGATGGGGGTCAGGAGGAATTTTTATCATAACCTCCCCGTGCAGGGACCATTTCCACTCCCCTTCATCTACCAGGTGTCCTTCTCTTGCCTGACAGTGTGCGGCATAGGAGTCCTGTGACTCTTGCTGGGCCTTCCGGAAAGATGGAAGGGCTGAACTCCACCAATCTATTTCCCTTTCACTTTCCCTGATACTCCTTAGTCTTTAAACTTCCTCCCTAAGCTCGGCCACCAGTGAAAGGAGATCATTCACCTGTTCACAACGCAGGCAGCTTTTCTCCACACTGCCCCCTGAAACCACTGCTAAGCTCAAACACTCTGCACAGGAATGGGTCAGGACAGACACATCCTTTTTGGAGGGTTCCATCTAGTTACATGCACTTGTACTAACTACAGTTTTCAATTGCGTAAATACCACTACTACCAGAAACCCCAAAACCAAGCAACCAACAGAAACACTGCAAAAAACACACAGTAAACCTTCCTAGCAAGAAAACCTGCAACCCTGCCTGCTTGCCCTGCCTGTGCACACTGCCTCGTGAATTGTCTCTCAGAGACATGCCATGGCCCTGTTTGCCCACTCCTGTTTGCCACAAACCCTAGAGGCCTCTTTTAATCCGCCCGCTAACCAAGGAGGGAGGAAGCTGCAGCCCATCCCTGCGTAACTCACAGGCTCTTGATGGCTTCCCTCTTTTCCTGGGCATGCCATTGGAGGAGGTTCAGGCCCAGATGGTCCCAGGGAAGGAAATGTCCCTCAGCCCAGGGACGCTCAGCATGGGCTGCCCCATCCTCTCCGGGGACCCGCCACTGGTCACAGCAGCCCCTGCCTGGCTCCTGCCTGCCCACACCGTGCCCATCCCCAGCTGCCCCTGGGCACGCAGCTCAGCCAGTGCTGATCCTGGCTGGGCTTTGCTGCTGCTACCACCCGGACACTGGGGTGACAGCTCCATCTCTTTAGTGCAAGAGAAGAGCTGGGCCAAGCCCTGCCCACCTTCAGTAGGGGCCAGAGAGCAGGGCCAGTGCCTTCAGGGGGAGAGGACCTTGTCTGGCTGGAGGCAGCATCTGCACAGCAACAAGCTGCTAAAGCAGCTGGCACAGGGACATCGGGCATGGGCCTGGAGATGTGCCATGCAATTAGAAGTCCAGTTCTCCCTTAGGTGTTTGGCAGGACATATGAAGGGAGAAAGATACAACTGTGAAAGAGGCCATGGCAAGTGACACAGTGAACAGAGGCTCTGCTATACCTATCATGCTCTGCTTGTGCCCGTCCTGCAAGCAGAAAATCATTGGGATTCATCAAAGTGGAAGCAGGGCACGTGTTCCTGTCTTGCTTTGAACCTCTACAAGATCCGTGGGGAGAGTGAGCCCGTGCTGTGCTGCACTGCTGAGCTGGCAGCACGGTGGATACGGGCAGGACGTTCTCTGTTTCCCCCAGAGCTGGAGCCTGCAGGCACCTTGCCGGCCCTTGGCACAGGCTGTGCCAGCCAGCAAAGCCCAGCAGGCCGGGAGGAGAGCCCGGGGGCAGCGCAGCTGCTTGGGCAGTGGCTGCTGCCAGGGACAGGGGCCAAAGCCACCCCTGAGCAGCCACTGCCACCCCTGGCCCTCCCTGCCCCGTGACAGCTCCCCCAGCCCCAGGGGACAGGCTCAGGCCCACTAAGGACACACTGGAGCCTTGCTCTCCCCCTCTGTCCTTTCCCCACCATGGGCACCCCATGCAGTCACTCCCAGGTTTCAGGATGTGTCCCCATGGAGGGACCCCAGCAGGACTGCTCAGAACCCGAGTGCCCTGAGCCTGTTTGGGATAATTCCCCCGAGCTATGCCGGTCGTGCCTGGGCTGTGTAAGACTGAACATTAAGAATTAAAAGCAATTTTACTTTTTATTGCCAAAGTGTCAGAAGATTCTAGGTTTCCCTGACTGTAAAACTACTTTATCAATTACAGAACTGTTGGAGGAAAGGGGAACAAATATCTGGTGTCCGTATTCTATGAAAAACTCTCCTCAATGCTGCAAAGGAAAAATATATCTAAATGTTTTAAAATGAAAGACAAAGATAACATGAGAGTGCTGTTGGTCTGATGAGCCCCATGCCCAGCTGCTGCCTGCCCATGCCTGGCTGTGCCCAGACGAGCAGCTCCGCCAGTGCTGGTGGTAGCACACAGACACCTGAGCTGAACCTGGACTCAAGCCTGTGATAGATGAGTAAAGTGACAGTTGACTCTCACAATAAAGGATAAATATCATGTATATTTGTTAAGAGAAGTTTTATATATTTATAGATATGTTTTACCCCCTGTTGTGTTGTTATCTTGGGATTACCTGAGTTTGAGACATATAAGAGGGTCAAATTGCTACGACAGCAGCACCTGACCTCCAAGCGAGATGTAAGGAAGTAAACTCCAGCACTGGACATCAAAGAAGGAGTCGATGGACAGAACTTTAAGAAGGGCAAAAGAGTTGAAAGGTGAAACCTCCATTGTGTGGATGAGAATGTGGTGGGAAAAATCCTCTACTCCCGGCACAGTAACATTGTCTTTATTCACTGTCCTGTTATATTTCTAATAAGGTTTTTAATAAACATCTAATATTTTTACAAGTAAATATAACTTTGCGAATAATCTATTCCCTGGCTAGAGGGCTGCACCTCCTGTCCTGGATGGGCAGCTAGGCCAGTCCCTTCAGGGAGAGACGGAGCTGTTCTAGGCAGTGCTTGTAGCATACTTCCAGCTACAAGCTGGTAATACACCTGTGGAAGGGACAATGGACACTGGCACGGAGATGCACGACGACAGGCCAAGTTCTCCATGACTGAGGTGTTTGGCTGGACTTGTGAAGTTCCAGAGGTGCTCCTGTGGAGAGAGGAGGTGGCTGAGGCCCCAGCTGCCAGTGGCACACAGGGACCCTGGTGCACAGCAGGGCCCAGAGCTGGCAAGGCTCCCCAGCACGGCTGGAGCTGCTGGCACAGCTGGGCCCAGCTGGACAGCTGCCCCTCAAGGCCCTGGCCAGCAGGGCACGGCTCTGGGCAGGGTCCCTGGCCAGAAGCGGGCCCCAGAGCGCCTCTGCCTTTCAAGGGCAATCTCAGCCCTGCTCTTTCTCCTCCCCACCTCCCTCTGCCTCTGCCGCGTGCCCCTGGGGCTGCTCTTGGCCAGGCAGCCTCAGTGGGAGCCAGCACTGGCTGCAGCCCCAGCGGGGCCCCAGGACAAGGCCCAGCAATTGAGAGGCCAATGGAAGCACTGGGCAGCAGCAGAACCCTCAGCAGAGCTGTTTGGAGAACCATGGACTGGCCACAGCTCCAATGCAGCCTCTGTGGGAATGCTTCCTGTCTACATTACACTTTCAAAAGAAGCTCTTTCAGGGAAAGATAACCACTCACCATTTCTTCTTCCAGTTACACCAGATTTTGACACAGCACAATATGATAATAAGGTCCAAAATAAGCAGGCCTGCCATTAACCCTGCCCAGCAGCCTGTTCCCATATAGAAGCCCCTTCCCAGGCCATCCTCGGCATCAGGAACAGGTGTTGTGGTGCCGGCTGCATCTGTGGGAGCAATGGGGAGCGTGAGCCCGTGCTGTGCTGCACTGCTGAGCTGGCAGCACGGTGGATATGGGCAGGACGTTCTCTGTTTCCCCCAGAGCTGGGGCCTGCAGGCACCTTGCCGGCCCTTGGCACAGGCTGTGCCAGCCAACAAAGCCCAGCAGGCCGGGAGGAGAGCCCGGGGAAGCGCAGCTGCATGGGCAGTGGCTGCTGCCAGGGACAGGGGCCAAAGCCATCCCTGAGCAGCCACTGCCAGCCCTGGCCCTCCCTGCCCCGTGACAGCTCCCCCAGCCCCAGGGGACAGGCTCAGGCCCTCTCAGGAGCCAGCGCAGCCCCTGCCCAGTCGGGAGCCAGGGCTGGCTCTGGCCCTGGGCTGGCGGCAGGGCTCCCGCTCGGGGCTGCTCCTGTGCCTTGGGCCTCTGGGCACTCAGGGCCAGCTCCGCAGCAGCTGCAGCGCCAGGGACGTTGCTGCACCAGTCCCATTTCCCCGGGGCTCTGAACCAGCTCCAGAGGCCTGGAAGCCGAGGCGCCTCCAGCTTTGGCTGCTGCCGGGCCGGGCAAGGGCAGGCCCTGGGGGAAGAGCTGCTGCCACACAGCCCCGGCCAGGCCTGAGCCCGGCACAGCAATTACCTGCTGTGCCTGTGCCCGTGTCTTCCATCGCCTTCCTTCCTGCAGCAGGGACTGCCAGTGAGCCCCTGCTTCCTTGGGGAAACACCTCCTTCAGCCCTGCCTTTTGGTCCATCACTTGAGAAACAAAAAAGGACAGTTGGATCAGATGGAACAATTCCCCATTCCTTTGCTGGCATCGTCAAGGCAGCATGCTTATCAAAAATTGGGAAAAGATTTACAAAGTATCTGGGCTTTTGTGTCTGGGCCAGGGCCCTCCCTTCCCCAGACAGCTGCCAGTGCTGAGCAGAAATCATGAGGGGATTGTGCAGGGCAAGAGGACACACGTGCATGGTTCTGTGCTGGCACCTGCAGCGCTGCCTCTGTGGCCAAGCTTTGGGCTCTTGAGCTGGCACCTCTTCCAGGGGAAAGGCCTTGACCTACCCTCAGCATCTCCCCGAGGCTCAGTCCTGGACGTGGGTTGGGAAGCCAGATCATTTTCACCAACCGGGTTAGCTGCAAAGAACGGCAGGACAGAAGAGCTGCTGTGACCCTGCTGAAGATTCTCCTTCAGGCCTGAGTGGCAGTGAGGGCACCTGGGTGACTGTTGCCATCCAAAGCACTCCCTCAGCTCTGCCTCCCACTCAGGAGCAGGGGGACCTCGTGCCTGCAGTGGCCCCACACTGGGATGGAAGGGGCTCCTTGGGGGGCTGTGTGGGCAGAAAGGACTCCCTGGAGCTGCCAGCAGCTCTAAACCCAGACCCGGGCAGGGCCAGGGCTTGGCAGTGGCAGCAGGAGCAGCTCAGGCTCCTTGGGGCTGGCAAAGGAGCTGCCAAAGGCTCAGCCCCGGGGCACAGCCCTGGGCCCGGCCCCTTCCCTCTCTGCTCTTCTCCCTGGCTGCACAGAGCACACGGAAGGACACACTGGCATTGCACACGGGAGGAAGATGGACAGATAAATGCTCCTTCCTCCCACTGCCAGCAATCCTGTGGGATCACTGTTGGGTACAAGAGTAGAAATTTGGAGGCTAGGATTTCCACAATCCATCAAACTTCAGAGGATCTCAAGGGAAATGACAGAGGAATATTACTCTGGACAATGATTACACTTGGACAATGATTGCTCTGTTAGCAAAGTGTTGCTGAAAACCTACCATCACCAAGCTCCAACATCCTTAAACTGTGCTTTAACAGTGTTTCCCAGTGATGGAAGTCACGTTCCCAGTCTAGAAAGGAGCACAGATGGGAACTGTTCCATGCTGTGCTGGGATCCCCTTGTATAGGGAACCGAGCACTGCAAGGGGGTCAGGTAATGCTGTGTGCCTGCACTGCCAAGCAGCAGAGAGGGCAGCTGAAGCCTCAGCAGGGCTCAGGCCCAGAGGCACAGCAATTACCTCCTGGGCCTGTGCCTGGCATCGCCTCCCTTCCTGCAGCAGAGGCTACCATGGAGCCACTGCTTCCTCTGGGAAACTCAGCCTTCAGCACAGGCTCTCCTTCCATGTCTGCAGAAAGGAAAAAGGACAGGTGAATTAGGTGGGGTTGTTTCCCAATGGGAATGTGGCATCCTCAGGAGGCAATGCTTGTCTAAGTAATGGATAAGATTAAGGAGAAAGACCAGGGCCCTGCCTCCTCCAAAGAGCTGCCCCTCCAGATGCGCTCACAGACTGGGAAAGTGCAGGGGATCTCAGGGTGGGCCATGGTGCAGTTTGGGCTCCCTGGCAGCTGATGCCAAATGCCTTCCTGCAGAGGCTGGGCAGAAGCTGCAGCCAGGCCAGACTGGGAAACAGCCCTGCAGCGCGTCAAAGCAGCAGCAGCAGCATGGGGCAGCGAGGCTGCCATGGATCCCTTCCTGCTGTGCCGGGCACAGCGTGTCCAGATGTACAGCCAAAGCCCCCGGCTACTGAGTCCCAGGGGAAGCATGAGGGAAATGCACCCACCACGTTGTCTCTCCAGGTCACTCCAGATCCTGTCCATCTGTTTGGATGCCTCCAGGGACTTGCTGTCTCCTCTAGGTTTGTTCCTCCCTCTCGAAGGACCTTAAGAAAAGCATTTGCATTTCAGGTGAATGGATCCCACAGAACCAGGGCTCAGCCTGTGGGGTCAGCAGGCACACACTACTCACCCCTGCCATGGGAGCGGGGCTTGTGTGCAGCAACCAGGAAAGGAGCCTGAAAAGTCTTTCCTGCAGACACACCTGTAATTCAACAGCCACAGAAGCTCCTGTCACCTGCTTCCTGCCAGGTTCTCAATGATTATTCTTTTAGCAACATTGACAACATACCTGCTGGAGGGTTAAGACCCTGGAAATCTTCATTAAGCCAAGCTGCTGAAGAAGCCTTCCTAGTATGCTCATCTAGAGGGGAGCACAAATCTGATCAGACCCATTTCCATGGTGTGCTGGGATTCCACTCTCCCTTAGAGAACTGGGCACTGTAAGGGGGTCGGGTAAGGCCTTGGCTGCCAGATGTCAGTGGACAAGGCCAAAGCTGCACAGGGGCCTGGGGAGCTCTGGACTGGCTCTGGTCACTCTCCACCCTCTTTGCAGGCCCTGTGCAACATCCCTGGATGGGTGGCTGGAGGAGCCCAGGGACCATGGGGGCTCTCTCACTCCCACACAGGAAACCCTCCCTAAAGCCCTGTGCAAAACCATCCCCAGCGCTTCCCGGGAGCAGGGAGCGCTGTCCCGGGAAAGGGCAGCCAGGCTGCCGGCTCACCTGCTCGCCGCGCTTGGAGTGGAGCAGCCTGGGCAGCCCTGGTAGACAGGGCCACGGCCAGGAGGAGCAGGAGGAAGAGGCGCAGAGCAAGGGCCATGCTGCCTTGCCCTCCGCGAGTCCCGCAGCTCTTGCTGCCACTGCTGTCCCGACACTGCTGTCCCAATGTCAGCACCGCTGCTGCCACCGCTGCTGCAGCCGCAACAGTTGTGCTCAGGGACTGACTGCTGGCTCCCTGTGCTGCTGTGCAACCACGGGGCTCTGGCGCCTCTGTGATCTCAGAGCCTTCTGTGACCTCAAGGCCAGGGTGGAATTGTTTTTGGAGCTGGATCTGCCTTCTTCGGAAGGGAGCTCATCCTGCCCAGCTGCTCTGCCCAAGGGCTGTGACACAGTCCCAGCTCAGCTGATCTCACTGGTTGGGGCATGAAGAGATGCAGAGCAGCCCTGCTGAGAAGGACTTGGTGTTGCAGCCAGATGAGAGGCTGGACATGAGCCAGCCATGTGCATCCAAAGGAGAGTGCCCAGCAGGTTGAAGGAGGTGATTCCCCACCTCTGCTCAGGTAAGACCCTACTGGGAGTACTCTGGAAGGGGTTTTATAGTGATTTCTGTGAGCCATCAAGAAGTTTGATAACAAGATCCATGTTTACCCCTGAAAGAATTTCCTACCAATGTTTTTGACATGAAAACCAAGAAAGAAAGATAAATAAGAGAAACCTGCAATGGCCTATTCCATTGAGCATTTTGCTTGTCTCTCGTGACCAATGAATAAAGTGTAAACATAAGAGCTTTTTAAGAATGGAGAAAAAGCATGCAGGCTAGAATAAAAACAGGGTTTGAAGCCTTCTGGAAATGGAGTGTGTTGCTTTGTAGTGTCTCGGTCTCTACCACGACAGAGTACTGCATCCTGCTCTGGGTCCCCAAGGCAGGAAGGACATGGACATGTTGGATCTAGTCCAGAGGAGGGACAAAATGCTCTGAGGGCTGGAGCCCTTCTGCTTTGGAGACAGGCTGGGAGAGCTGACAGTGTTCAGCCTGGAAGAGAGAAGACTCCAGGGACACCTGATTGCTGCCTTTCAGGGCCTTCTGAGCGCTTGTAAACAGATGGGACAGAATTTTTAGTAGAGTCTTTTGTGACCAAAACGAGGGGGAATGGTTTTAATCTAAAAGATGGTAAATTCAGACTAGATGAAAGAAACACATTTTTTACACTGTTTGTTATGAAAACCTGGCACAGGTTGCCCAGAGAGCTGGACATCCATCCCTGCAGACATTCAAACTCCTGCTCTGAGCAACCTGACCTAGTTCAAGGTGTCCCTGCTCACTGCAGGCCATTGGGACTAGATGGCCTTTAAATGTCCCTTCCAACCCAAGCCATTCTGTGCTCCTGTGCACCATCAAAGCAGTGCTGCATTAGTGCTGGGCTGATTATGCTGGCACCTGTATTTTGGTACTTGTGCCATTTAGCAATTGGCCACGAGAGGATTGATGGGCTGGGCAGTGAAGTCTGCAAATAACAGTGTGCTCAAGGAGAAAAAGGAGAGCAACACGGCTTCCAGTTCAGATAAATGCCAGCATTTTGCTGCCCATTCCTGGTTAGAGAAATAAAGGAATGTCCTGAAGATCCCTTCATGTGGGTTCATTATTGGCCGTATCAGTACTTGTGTTCTGTAAAACAGGTTAAGTTGTTACAGCTTCTTGCCACATTTATCCCTGGATAAAACCCAAATACTGCATTGCTCCTTGTCTACTTTCTTCCAAGTCAAGGCAAATTTTGTTCATTACTGAGTGGGACATATTCATGTGTTCACAAGCAAATTCCTCTTGCCACTCACACAACGGCAAGACTGCTTTGTTGATTTGCTCTAATTGGACTGTAATTAAGGCTACCTCTCACTAGAATTAAAGCTGATGCATTGGGAGGCAAAGTGTTGAGTCATTTCTCCTGGAATCTGGCACTGTAGACAGTTGTTCTGTAAGTAAATGACATCCGAAGACAGGTGTAGTCTACCATACTTCTGGCATACTAGAAGTGAGAAAAAACCCTTTGAATCAGGATTTTATCCTTTCTTCTTTCTCCTCCTCCTCCTAGGAATTTTAATCTCTGAGGTCTAAGCTCTTCAGCTGCCTCACAAACATTGTTTTAATTCAGTCAGTCATCCATGCAGTGAGCCACAAATCAGGACCGTGGTGTGAACCTTGAAGCAATGTAGGTTTATAGCACTGAAAATAATAATCCAATACCCAGGTTAAGCTAAGCATTTCCCAAAAACTCCACATGTCCTCAGATATGTTTCAAAAGGAATCACCGTTTTAGGTGGGAGTGGGCAGAAAGAGTGTCATCAAAATAAAAAATTCAGCTTTCTGAGATCTTTATATTCCTATAAAAAGAGAGTCCAAGTTGTTCATGTATGGAACATTAACTAGGAAGTGAATGACAGATTGTGAAAATAATTACTTGGGGAATGAATAACCATAAATAATAACAAGTTTACATATAGGTAATAAGTAAACCATCATGCAAAAAAAAAACCAGACCTGCCAAAATAAAAACCAATAAGGCTGTTTCATATGTCTGAATAGAAAAAAAAAAAACTACTGAAAAGAATCAGAGATCCTCAAGGGCATTGCTATATATAGAAACTTCCAGCTATTCAGAAAAAATGAAGGAAACTGTAGTGTGCAATAAACAGAGGTAACCTGGAATTTATTGGTGGATTTGTTGCAGAATTTCAGAGAGCAGACTGGAAAAGCATAGGGGTTGATCAGACCATGTGTGGGCATTTACAGCAGTCTGATGGATGTTTCTGGGACCAACTGCAGGAAGGAAAAGCAGCACACAATTCCTGGGACAATCTCTTTGCTGGCTGTGGACTTTTTGATAGCCTGTCCCCTGGGGCTGGGGGAGCTGTCACGGGGCAGGGAGGGCCAGGGGTGGCAGTGGCTGCTCAGGGATGGCTTTGGCCCCTGTCCCTGGCAGCAGCCACTGCCCAAGCAGCTGCGCTGCCCCCGGGCTCTCCTCCCGGCCTGCTGGGCTTTGTTGGCTGGCACAGCCTGTGCCAAGGGCCGGCAAGGTGCCTTCAGGCCCCAGCTCTGGGGGAAACAGAGAACGTCCTGCCCGTATCCAGCGTGCTGCCAGCGCAGCAGTGCAGCACAGCACGGGCTCACGCTCCCCATCGCTCCCACAGATGCAGCCGGCACCACAACACGTCTTCCCCATGCCCAGAAGGGAATTGGTTTCTGCCAGGGAACACACTGCTGGCTAGAGTTAATGACAAGCCAGGCTTTTCTATGGCATGCCGGGCATTGGGCATGCCATATAATAGCCTGTAAGGATGGCAGTAGGCCAGGGTCCCTCATGTGGCACACCAGCTGGAGGGGGGGTTTTGTAGGTGTTGGGTTTTGCAGGAAGGCATGCAGGGCTTTGCGTCCTTTGTAGAGTGGTGCATGGGGCTGGGGTTCCTTGTGAGGTTCTCAGGGGATTTGAGATCTCTTCTGTGGCATACAGGGGACTGGAGACATCCGTAAGGCTGGCAGGGGCTTGAGTTCCTCGTGATTAACGTGGTGGTTTAGTGCTTGTCGTCAAGGCCTGGAGAGGAGCTGAGTCCTTCCTAAGGTGGGAAGGAGGCTGGGCTCTTTTGTGAGGCACACAAGGCTGCCCTGGGGTCTCTGCATTGGTGTGCACGGATTCTCTGCGAGGCACACAGGGATATTTTGGGGTCTCTGCTGAGGGGTGCAGGGATCCCTCAGGAGGCATAAAGGAGTCTTGATGGTCTCTACTAAGGTGTGCAGGGATCCCTCATGAGATGTGCAGCGGGGTTTTTCAGTCTCCTCAGCGCAGCAAAGGGCCACTCTGGGTGGAGGCTGTGCAAAGTGGGCAGAAAGCTTCCTGCCAAGCCTTGCGGCCGGCGGGCGGGCGGAGCCCATCCTTGGGGGTCGGGTGGGGCCTCTGGAGCCGCCGCACCCTTGTCGGGCAGGTCCCGGCCCCGGCGGGGAAGGGCCGCGGCCCCGGGCTCCGGCGGCGCTGCTGAGCAGCAGCGGAGGCACAAGGGCCCCGCTCCAGCCTGGCCCTGTGCTGCAGCCGAGCACAGCGACAGCCACGGCCGCTCCCTGCGCCACAGGCGGCACCGGGGCTGCAGCTGAGGGCGTGCCTGCTCCCACTGAGGAAGGAGCTCCTTGCAATGCCCACTTCCCTAAAGCACGTGGGCAAGCCAGCACAGCATGGAAACGCTTCTGAACTGTGTTCAAATGGACACTGGGATCGAGAGATGGATTGACTGGAAGTCCTGGTCCGTCACTGTGTGGAGATCACGCTGCATGCTGGAGGCAACTTCTCGATGCCCCTTTGCTGAGAGAACAATCACGGATTAGCAGTTGTGGCCAAGAGCAGCCCCAGGGGCACGGGGCAGAGGCAGAGGGAGGTGGGGAGGAGAAAGAGCAGGGCCGAGATTGCCCTTGAAAGGCAGAGGCGCTCTGGGGCCCGCTCCTGGCCAGGGAGCCTGCCCAGAGCCGTGCCCTGCTGGCCGGGGCCTTGAGGGGCAGCTGTCCAGCTGGGCCCAGCTGTGCCAGCAGCTCCAGCCGTGCTGGGGAGCCTTGCCAGCTCTGGGCCCTGCTGTGCACGAGGGTCCCTGTGTGCCACTGGCAGCTGGGGCCTCAGCCACCTCCTCTCTCCACAGGAGCGTCTCTGCAGCTTCACAAGACCGGCCAAAGAGTTCCATCAGGGAGACCTGTACCTGCACCTGCGCCTCTCATCAGCCATCCCTAAGCCATGTCCAACATCCCTGCCACAGCTGCATTATCAGCTTGTTGCTAGGGACATAGTGCCACCACCCTGAACAGGAGCCTCTGTCCCCAAAGTGCTGGCCCTGGTGTCTTTTGCAGTGAGCAAGGGAGTGAGGGAAGCCATGACAAACATTAGCAATGTCCGTTGCTTTTACTGTGCCCAACTTGGACATTTCCAGAAAGACTGTCCTCACCTTCCTGTTGGGCAATTTATTAACTATGTTCCACCTCCTAGGCCTCCTCCTTTCCAACAGCCCTATCGGCCCACATACAACTTTCAGCAGCAATATTATCAGCCGACCCAGGGAAATGCTTAGCAGAGCATGGGGCCACGCCGCGAAACAACAGCAAATTACCGGCCTTGCCTGCAAAGCCCACCTCAGCTGCCAGCCATCCAGGAGTCCCCCGCCCCAACAGGCTCCTCGCAGAGGACCGCAGTCATGAGGACGGACTCCAGTTGTTCCGCAGAACCCGGAACTTTCCCCAAAGCCTCTGACCAATGTTAGTAAGTTCTGTCCATCTGCTTTTCCCCGACGAAGACATAGTTTGAGTTCCAGCTGGGTACCTTGAGCCCCCTTTCCACCCTCAACCAACTACAGTCCTGCTGTTTGGGGACAGTGAACACACTCCAGATCAGGTAAGTATATTACCAGAAGTTGTGACTGTAAATCCAGGCAATGAAATTACTGTGTCAGTTGTTTGTTACAATCCACCATTTACATTGTTGAAATTTGCACCTTTTGCACAAATGTTAATTTTAACCGGCCAGGATTCAGAGGTTGAACCTGATTCAAATTTTGATGCGTTTGCATGTCACCAGATTTGTAAAGACAAACCCCTGATTGATTCTTGTATTTCCAAAAATGGGAAATCCATTGAACTTCATCTCATGGCTGACACAGGAGTGGACGTTACTATCCTCCCCAGGGCAAAGTGGCCCCGCGACTGGGCACTGGTGTCCCCTTGTGGCACAATCTCCGGTGTTGGTGGAGCTGTCAATTCCATGCAAAGTCCTCATCTTGTAAGCGTAGAGGGGCCTGAGGGGCAAGTCTCCACCATCTGACCATTTGTCGTGTCATCCAATATCTCCCTATTTGGCAGGGATGTTTTATCCCAGTGAGGTGCCCACCTTGATATCCCTGACCCCAAGTGGGATTTTTGGCATGGGCCACTGCAGAGCGAATTTCCCCACCACTGAATTGGAAAACCGATGTTCCGATGTGGGTGGATCAGTGGCCCCTCCCATCAGACAAATTAAATGCGCTCATCGAATCAGTCAAGGAGCAAGAACAACTCGGGCAATTAGTTACATCAACTAGCCCGTGAAATACCTCAGATTTTGTCATCCGAAAGCTTGGCAAAAGCAGTTGGCATCTGCTCCAAGACCTTCAAAAAATTAATGAGGTTATTGAGGATATGGTCCCCTTCAGCCTGGCCTCCCCTCCCCTTCTATGCTTCCCCAAGATTGGCAGCTTGCTGTCCTTGCTATCAAGGACTGCTTCTTTAACATCCCACTTTACCCAGGAGATGCCCTCAGATTTGCATTTTCAGTACCATCTCTGAACAGAAGTGAGACTTTTAAAAGGTATCAATGGGTATCAATCCTCAAGGATTGAAAAACTGCCCCGTGTTATGCCAAATGTAGGTTGCTCAGGTTTTATCACCTGTCAGGAATCAGTTTCCTGAAGCTATCATAGTCCATTACATGGATGACATACTTATTTGTGCTGCCACCAAAAGTTACCTTAGTGCCGCTCTCGAAAAGACTGTTTCTACTATTGAGAAAGCAGGTTTTGTAATTGCTCAGGACAAAATACAAATGTCAGCACTGTGGACGTACCTTGGGTATCTCATCACTGGGAGAACTGTAACACCACAGATTTTTTCTATAAATGAACAGCCACAGGCTCTAGAGCACATTCAACGCATTTGTGGGATCATCACTTGGGTCCAGCCTTTGCTCGGTTTGACAAGGCAAGAGCTGGCTCCACTGTTCTCCTTGCTGAAGAAAGACACCGACCCCACAGCCCCACAGACCCTGACACCAGAGGCAGAGGAAACATTGCAGAAAGTAGCAGAGGCAATGAGGACACGACAGGCTGAACAGGTCAGAAAAAACCTTACGATTTAATTTGTCATCCTGGGAAAGTGCCCACACTTTCATGGGCTCCTATTTCAGTGGGACACAACACAGAAAGACCCACTCATCATACTCGAGTGGTTGTTTCTCCCACATCAGCCTGCGAAAACAGTGTATACACCATCAGAGTTGCTAGCAAAATTAATTGCCAAAAGTCACCATCGCCTCTGAAGCCCCGTAGGCTGTGATCCCTCATGCATTTACCTGCCTTTGAAGTTAGGTCAATTGGACGCCTTATTAAAAACAAATGAAAACATCCAAATTGCTTTAGATAGCTATCTCGGGAAAGTCTCAATTCACTACCCAAAGCACAAATTATTCAAAGATTCGTTCCATGTAGTTCCAAAAACTTTCCAAAGTCATCTTCCTATTAAAGGCGCTATCACAGTGTTCACTGATGGGTCTGGCAGGTCCCACAGATCGGTATTTACCTGGAAAGACCTGAACACTCAAAAGTGGGAATCTGATGTTCAGACCATGGAAGGTTCCCCCCAGATTGCGGAGCTTTTTGCAGTTGTGAGGGCCTTCAGGATATTCCAGCAACCATTTAACTTAGTGACTGATTCATCTATGTTGCCGGGATAGTTGATGGAGCAGAGCATGCTCTGCTCAAAGACGTGCAAAACAAACAGCTGTTTTCCTTGCTTTCAGAATTCATCTGGCTCATCTCTCATGGAGAGTAACCCTATCATATTCTACATGTAAGATCCCACACCGACATGCCTGGCTTCCTTACTGAGGGGAACCAGAGGGCAGATGCATTGGCAATGACAGTCACCACCACAATTACTTCACCAACTTTACCTGACATTTTTAAACAAGCACAATTGAGCCTCATGTTTTACCACCAAAACGCGCCAGCCCTGGCACGTCAGTTGAAATTATCACAAGAACAAGCCCGTGCCATTGTAGCCACATGTCCAAATTGCCAATCCCGTGCCCTTCCAACAGTATTAACAGGTATCAATCCTAGGGGACTGAATGCATTTGACCTGTGGCAGTCAGACATTACTCATTACCCACTTTTTGGGAAATTAAAATATATTCACGTATGTATACATACATTTTCTGGTGCAATCTTTGCATCTCTGCATGTAGGAGAGAAAGCCAAAGATGTCACCAAGCACTTTAACATGGCCTTTGCTACCCTAGGAGTTCCAAAAAAGATTAAGACAGATAATGAACCAAGTTACACCTCCAAAGCATTTCAAAATTTTCTCTCAGCTTGGGGAAATCACCATCACACCGGCATTCCTCGCAACCCTCAGGGACAATCAATAGAAGAAGGCACACACAAAGAAATTAACAACCTGTTAGGTTTACAAAAAGATTCTGCCCTTTTAATGACACCTCAAGAAAGACTCTGCAAAGCACTATATGTGCTCACTTTTCTTAACTGCCATTCAAAAGAGCCAAATCCTCCAATCCTTTGGCATTCGCATAACAACATATTTGCCCATCTCAAAGAACACCCACCTGTGCTCATCAGAGACCCTGAGTCCCACCAAATTAAAGGTCCTTTTCCACTAATAACCTGGGGCCAAGGGTACGTGTGTGTTTCAACAGAAACAGGGCCGAACTGGATTCCAGGCCACTTTGTCAAACCCTACCTGAATGCAAATCAGCCTGCTGACCCACCCAGGAAAAGCCAAGATGCATCTGATCAGCCAGACACCGCAGCAGATGCAGTCACTTGGAAGCGTCGGAACAAGAAGACCAGAATTCCCAACATTGTAGCACGAACTCTCATCACAAAAAAATATTTTCCACTGTCATACCTTGCTGCAGAACCCCTCCTTTCCTCCCCAACTATCCCTATCCCTTTTCCCACATACCTTGCCCCCAACCCATTCCACAAGTCCCCACGCCTCTCTTTCCTGCTTGTGTCCTACGATTATTAGAAAAGGGGGAGGGTGAGGAGAGTGACTGAAAGAGTGTACAGAAATTTAATGTCATATGTTTCTCTTGCTATTTGCTACAGCAAAATCACCCTGGAAGGCCACCCTGGAAAGAATGAAATTCAAACAAGTGCTTTTCACTGCAATCACCATTCTGCTCCATCCGTGAATAGCAGAAGGGTGGATGGTGCAACAACTGACAGAAAATGTATGGCAGAATCTGGCGAAAACTCTGAAACAAGATAAGATCTGCTTGCCAATGGGCAGCGTGGACAATCCTCTATCTACGTGCCTGGTGGGAATGCCTCTGTTGCAAAAAGATTATCCATATGCGGGGAAGAAACCAAATCCGGTTGACACCTGGGACACCTGGACAAAGATTTTACCACATGCCACACAAGAGCCCCAGGAGTTAGATCTCTTGGGCTCTGCTCCAGCTACATACTGTGTTAGGTTTTTCTATCTACAAAACACACCCATTTGGCATGACTCTGCAGTCTCAGGCACAGTAACTCAGAAAGATGTAACACCTAATAGCAGAAAGTATAATTCAGCCACATGGTGCAACTATACCTCTAGCACACCATCTGAGTCCAGTGACGTTCCCAGAGTGTCACCGAGAGGCGTGTTTCTTATCTGCGGCGACAGAGTGTGGGCAGGGATCCCATCAAAGATCAAAGGAGGTCCCTCCAGCCTCGAACAGCTGACTGTCCTCACCCCAAACACATCACAAATTATAAATTGGCAGAATCAAGAAGGATTGGCATCAAAAAGAGATCTTACAGTCAATTCGACCCAAATTGCGATGACAAAATTTACGATTGGAGCGAATCCAAAAGAGTCTCTGCATCCATTTTTCTACCTTGGTACGCAGCTGCAAAGGCTCTCGGTGAAATTTCCCACCTGGGGTGTTGGCTCAGCCGTCAGGCCAAAGCTGCCTCCGCAGCCCTGTCAGATCTGCTCACGGAAGAAGAAACCACCAGGCACGCCACCCTACAAAATAGAGCTGCCATTGATTTTCTCCTTCTGGCACACGGTCACAGCTGTCAGGACTTTGCTGGTCTGTGCTCTTTTAATTTAACATCTAAAAGCACCTCCATACATGCCAGCATTCAGCAAATTCGAAACCAAGTGCAAGACCTCATGACGGAGACCAGAGACATCAATGTAGTAGGTAAAGCACTCACACAGTGGGGAATCCCTGGGTGGCTTGTACCAATTCTCAAAAATTTGGTGTGGATTTTAGTTGTCATTTTCATGATAATGGTTGCCCTGAGTTGTTTGAAAAGAGTAATAGAAAAGTCACTTGGAAAAATTTATTTAATAAAGAAAGAAGGGGGAGATGTGGGGGTCATGGGTGAGAAAGCTATCTCAGGAATGCCCTGGGAAAGCACCATTGTCTAAGTCAGGGAAAATTCATTCCTTTCCCATGGTTCGAATGCTGTACTCCCTTTCCCATCCCACTCATCCTGTACCCTTTGTATCTTTCATTAGTTACTCCTGTGAAAACTTTTCCCCTCCCATCCCCCTCCATGTAGCTGTGCACAAAATCTGTAACTTTCCCCAGAGATCTCGCACTCGCCCTGGTATCCCTCTGCTGGTGTTACCATCCCTGCTGTCCCTTCGACTCACTGTGTGTCCCTCAGCCTACCCTCCATGTTTTCCTATCCTTTTTGGACCCTGCAATAAATCAGTTGAAATTATCCAGGACTCAAGCTGCCCTCCTTCTATCTGGTGAAGAGAAACATCTAGCCTGGGTCGAGCGGGTGAAAATCCTGACCCCGGCAACCTTGTTCTTATCAATTTCTATGACATCACACACACAGTCCTTAAACACACACAGCCATCACCTATATACACTAGTACCGTTTCTTGGTTGGTATCTGGGTGGATCTCAAAGTGGCAAATGCCTTGGTCATTGTCAAGGCATATGTCTTGAGCACTAATCACATTACTGTCACAGATGAATCCCTGTTGTTCTTGAGCAATGTAATGTTCCAAGTTTACGGTTTGCCATCTCCCCTGGATTTTCCAAGCCCATACCCTGTATTCTGAGGGGTATAATGCTGGCTGCTTGTGACTGAGCCCTAAGGCAGCAATGGCGTGAATAGCGTGAACTGTGCCATTACACAGAGTGAGCACGAAGGCTGGAGCTGTATTAGTGGGGGGATTATATGTAAAATTACCATGGCCCACCAAGACTGGAAATCTTTCTCAATGTCTGTAGCACTGCCCCAGACCACCTTCAGCACTTCAGTGGGAAAGACTCCTTTACTTCCTTCTCTTATGATTAAAGCAGCTGTTGACTGTACCCATAATTGTGTTTGCATATAGCTGAGGGCTGAAGATATGTTATCCTGTGCCCCCATTAATGTGTCTGCTAGCAAGCTATGGTCTTGATCTTCAATTTCTCTCCATTTCGGCAGCACCCTCGAGACTTGCCATTGACTATTTCCCAATGCCAAAAGAGATGACTGTAAAGGCTGTTTTAATTTTATTGGATGGCTAGCTGCTACAGCTAATTTGTTCATTAATATTTCTGAGTCAATCCTATTCAAAACCCCTAGCCCAGTCCCTAACATCTTGGTTAAATCCCTTTGCATTCTGTCTCTGAAGTGCGCTTGTTTTTGTAGCCATCTTGTCCATCCCTCGAAGGATGACCTTATGAAGGGGGAACAAGGTGGCTGAACTGTCGAGATAGTAGTTTGCATTAACAGTTCGAAATGTCATAATCCTGGATTAAATAACTGTTGTTGTTGACCCGTATTCCTTATTATGTGTGGGCCAATTTCATAAACTCTAGGTTCAAGCTTAAATGGCGTATTTTGGGTTTGTGCTTGAGTGCTGGGGTGGGTTGTAACAGGCTTAGCTATAGCATTTATTTTAAATTTGAAAGACAGCCCAATAGTGTTGCAGGCCCAGAGGCAAACCATGTCGACAGTTTGTCTTAATGTGAAGTTGTGCCAACAGTCCAATTCATTTGGACGATTGCAAATCTTCCAGTGCTTATTTACACTGATTTGGGTTGCTTTACTATAGGTAGTCCCAATAATCATTCTACACCCTATCTTAATTACCTCCCCCATGGTCCCTTGAAGTGACCACAACCTCTGTTTCTGCCATTGCAGCGTTTTTTATATTTACTTTTTGCACATGACCACAGTTGTTAGGTTTAAACCTTTTAAATGGGAAGGTTTTCCCATGGATCCGGTCTATTGAGTAAGGGCTTGGGACCAAGGCCATTCAGCATTGTTCTGGCTAGGAGTACTTTCTAATTTTTGGATTACAGCAATGATTGTAAACAACACTTCAGCACAAATCCCCACCCACCATGATGCATTCATTTTGTGCGGGTAAGTATTAAGTTTTGTTTCGTCGGGCCAGGGTTTTATGAGCCTTTAAAAGAAAACTTAATACACACAAAGGATAGCTCAGCTATTACCTTTGGAGGCAAATAATGAGCAGGATGGCTTCTGCTGCAGTGTTGGAAACCAAACTGTTTAATAAAAGGAAAAACAATAAACAGAAAATCCGATCCAGGTACAGAGGTCTGCTCCTGGTAAAACACCTTCACAAAAGCCTCGCAGTTTTTTTGTCTTCTCTTTTTCTACCTGATGGCCTAGGCGGGATCTTTTGGCTCTCATCCAATTAGGTGACCCTAAGGTTTTAGTGAAGTCTCTGGGGTCCTATAAGGTGGCTTTTCACCTGATCGTTGGGAGAAACTTCTGGGCTTTCTTCCTTTTTTGGGGGACAAAGGCTAGTTTGTCCCTCTCTCATTGGGGGCATCCCCCTACACTCCTTCATCTCACCCCTTACTATACATTTAGAAAGAAAGAGGAGAAAGGAGTATAGATTAGAATGCCAATAATTTTTGCTGCCAATTCTCTATCTTAACTTTGGTGAAGTGTTTTTCCAGGTAGGCTTCAAATTTCTGGCTATATGTGTGACTTTTACATAGAGGTAGGTTTAACAACTTTTTTATCACAACAATAACTACAAAACTTTTTCAGTGCAAAACTTTCTTGTAAACAATTTTAACTAATGCAAACTTAGAAAACAGTCTTTGCTTCTATCCGTGGCTCAGTTGTTTGTGCATTCTTCTTCTGGTGCCGTCTGCTGCTCTCGGATCGGCTGCACTTGTGGCTTGACATTCTTTGCAGGGATCCATCGAAGACCTGTGTTTGTAGAAATGCATGCAAACCCCCGGCCCCATGTTACAAGAGGATGGGGTCCTGAAATCTGTCCTGTCTCTGGATCCTTGATGAAGACTGGTGGTCTTTCCTTGAGCTTTGCCTGACTGGTATTGCTGAAATGCCTGAAAATTGGTGGTACCTGCTCCATAAAGGAATTGTTTAAGAAGTTAAAAACATATACAGCTTTATTCAGCCTCTCTATTGTAGAAAGCACTTCTGTCCCCCCTTTCTGTCTTTCCAGTATCATTTTCAATGACCTGTGTGCTCTTTCTACAATAGACTGGCCTGTGGAAGAATGTGGAATACCTGTGGTATGTTTGATACCCCAAGTTTTGAAAAACTCCTGCAATTTATTAGAAATGTAGGCTGGTCCGTTGTCAGTTTTGACTTCTTGAGGAATACCTAGGGATGCAAATGCTTGTAAGAAATGTTTAATCACATCTCTACTTTTTTCTCCTTGATGTGCAGAAGCAAAAATTGCTCCTGAGAAGGTATCTATTGATACATGTATATGTTTGAACCTTGCAAATGACTGATATTGAGTGATGTCTGTTTGCCATATCTGCAGGCTATTTAAGCCTCGAGGGTTAACTCCTGTTGCTATTGCTGGTATAGCTAATTTCTGGCAATCTGGACATGACTGAACAATTGCTTTTGCCTGATTCTGAGAGATGTTAAACATTCTTACTAAAGCAGGTGCATTTTGGTGATAGAAAGCATGGCTCATTCTTGCTTGTTCAATAACATTAGGAAGTGTGTGCTGGATTGGCATGGCTAACAAATCAGCCATGGCATTTCCCTCTGCTAAGAAACCTGGAAGAGAAGAATGTGAGCGAATGTGCATTACAAAGTAAGGTTCTTGTCGAATGGAAAGAAGTAAGATTAACTGTTTGAGCAAACTATATAACTGATCATTAGCAACTTCTTTTAGCAGAGATCCTTCTGCTCTTTCCACCACACCTGCAACGTAAATTGAATCTGTTACTAAATTAAAAGGAAATGTGAATTTTGAAAAGACCCGTACAACTGCTGCCAACTCTGTAATCTGTGCAGAACCATCTACTTCCTCAATATCTGATTCCCATTTTTTTGTCACTGAATTCTGCCAAGCAATCACAGATTTTTTAGACTTCCCAGAACCGTCTGTAAAAAATGTGATTGCCTCAAGGGGTACATTACTTCTTAAAGGCTTATGAATTAATTTTAAAGATGAACTTAATAGCTCATGTTTGGGACAATTGACTGAAATTTTTCCTGCAAAATTTTCCAAAGCAAATTGCATAACTTCTGAATTTTGAATTAACCATTCTAAGTAGATGGTTGTGACAGGCAGAAAGATTTCTGCAAAATCTCTTCCTGCAAGGGAAAGCATTCGAGATCTAGCCTTGATAATCAATTGTGAAATAATTTCAGGGCAAGTTGTTATAGTTTTACCCAATTGACGCGATAGGAAAACCCACTCTAAGATTATCAGATGGTCCTTCTTCTCTAGATCCCACTGGAATATCAAACCATGAAGTTGTGGACTCTCCCCTAAAACTGCAAACAAAAAAGACAGGTTAGGATTATACCGATGAGCCTGACGTGACTGGATGGCTCTCATCACTTTCTCTAAAGCATTTTGAGCTTCTTTGTTGAATTCTCGCGGTGAGTTTAAGGCTGTGTCTCCTCTTAACAAATCTGCCAGAGGAGCCAAGTCCTGATTTGAAAGGCCTAGTAGTGGACGAAGCCAGTTCAGAGTGCCTACAAGCTGCTGCACTTCATTCAAGGTCTTTGGATTTGTTCTTAGCTGGAGTGGCTGCGGAGTTACCGTTTGTTCTGTGATCCTGTATCCTAAATATTTCCAGGGAGGAAGTGTCTGTATTTTTTCTTTTGCTACAGTGAGTCCTGCTTTCTCTACTGCTGAGATGACCTGATCTGTTGTCTCCTGCATTGATGCTTGGTCCTTTGCTGCTACTAAGATATCTTGTTAAAATCCAGTTTCTAACCTGAGATGCCATTGTGATAAAATGTCCCGTCCCCAAAGAACTATATCAGCTCCTACAATGAATGGTCTTGTGGTGGCAACACGACCTTCAGGCCCCTCAAATGTGACTGCGTGCGAGCTTCGAAAGCTCTCACAGTGACCACCAATACCTGCCAGCTGATCCAGCGTAGGCACGATGGTCCAGTCCTGTGGCCATTTCGATCTCGATATCAGAGTGACGTCTGCTCCGGTATCTATCAGGCCAGTGAGGGTGATGGCTTGTCCGAGGTGCTTCAGGACACAGGTGAGCTGAGGCCGCCCGCGGCTGATGTGCCTGGTCCAAGCGATGACAGCTGTGTTGTTCTGTGACTCTGGTAGGAGGAAAGCTTGCGCTATGGTTAGTCCTTTGGGTAAAAAACATGGAGGGTCTAGACACAAAGCTAAGACTGTAATTTCCTGTGAACAGGTGACAGACAGCACAGTTGGAATGACATAAAAACCTTCTGCATGGGATCTGCTCACTCCCACTATTAAGAACTGACGTGGTTGTGGTTCAGGTCCCAGCTGTCCTGTAGACACTGTGTGAGCAACAGCATTGGTTAGCATCACTGGCTGGGCTGTAGACAGCTCCAGTCTGGTACCTGGGGACATTGTGGTCGGAAGTCCTGCAAGGATGTGTTGCAGTTCTGAACTTGGTGGCCTGTGGTGGTGTCTGGCCTCTGGTGCAGTGGTTTTTGTATCATGGCACGCCACTGCTCCGTGCTGGGCTGCACGTTTCCCGGCAGATGGTACGAAAAACCCTGTGCTGGGTAAAAGCTGTTAGTATTGTGACAGAAACCTCTGCATCCACTGTTTCTTGGCAATGGCCTTCTGCGGGTCCTAGGACATCCCCTTTTAAAATGACCTCTCTGACCACACGAATGGCACGAGTCCCTTGGAATTTGTTGGTTCTCAATTGCACCTTTGAATGCTATTAAAGCTTCTGCTAGGGTTTGTGTTTGCCTTTCTACTGCTTTTTCCTGCTGCTTTAGGGTGTTTTCTTGAGCTGTTGTGATGGCACTGGCCAATACTTCTGCCTGCATGGCTGCTGCATGCTCAGGGGTGCTCAGGCGGTTGCAAGCATCTACTAGCTGTGTCAGGGTGGGCTCAGGATCCTGTGGTAATGTACGTAATGCCTTTTTACAGGTTGGGTTTGCATTAGAAATTGCAAGCCGTTTTAATAACTCTTGTCTGGCTCGGTCTATTGGAATCTGCTTTTCTAATGCCATTTTTAAACGGTCCAAAAACTTAATATAAGGCTCATCTATGCCCTGTTTTATTTCTGTGAAATCTAGTTCTGGCTTGTTGCCATCAGGGACCTGTAACAAAGCTGTTTTTGCTGCTTCTTTGACATCCTGCAATACTTGTCTACCAAGAGTTCGGGCTTGTATTTGAGGATCTGTATGAGCTCCTTCACCTGAGAGCTGATCTATAGTCAAATTTGCAGTAGCTGGAGTTCCTGCATAACCTCTTAAAAGGTCGTTTAACAAACGTTTCCATGCTAGTTCCCACAGAGAAAATTCTGTTGGAGATAGCAGGGATGTGCAAAGCTGTTTTAGATCATGTGGAGTGAATATGTTTGCTGTGAAGGTGGCCTGTAATAGGCTTCTGAAATAGGCAGAATCTCTACCATACAGACGAGAGGCTTTGCAAATCTCTTTTAACTCAGCAAAGTTGATTTGTTGCCATGTTTCCCTGGGTCCCGGACCTGCAGTGTATTTCACAGGAAAAACCTTCAATTTCGATGCAATTTCCCACTCTCCTTCCTGAACTGCATCCTTTCTTATCCTCTGCCAGGTATCTGTGACTCCCTGTGTGTTAAACTCTTCCTTAGATTGTTTGAAATTACATTGTGGAGCATAGGAATAGTTTGTGTTTTGTTCCGGTAAGTTATCGGACATGGGCGCCGCCATTTTGGACAGGGTCAGTTCCGGCGCATCACTTCCGGTTCCCACGCTCGGCAGAGAGGGGGTGTGCCGTCCCGGGCTGTGGGCGGGGAGCAGGGGCAGGGACACCGACCGGGCACCGCCTACAAAAGGGGCGCGTCCCTGCTCTGATGGGCAGGAGCTCAGGGAGCAGCCACCCAGGGACTCCTGGGAGTCCGAGGAGCCACGCCCACGAAGGACAGAGCTGGGCTCGGGGCTATAATGGCGATTGCCACGTGCTCTATTGTTCTCAGACTGGATTCTATCGGCTCGGCTTTTTCCAGTTTTACTGTCAAAATTCACCGATTTTGAACGCCAAAGCAAGGTTTTGAGAGGAGATATAGAGGACTTTGCTCTGGTAGGGTTTTTGGAAGACGGGTTTTGCAGACAAGCCTGGCCAGGGCTGGTCTGCTCCCCCCTGTCTCGGGATGGGGTCGGTGAGGCAGGCGGGGGGGCAGCTGGCCTGGCTGCCTCCCGGCCTCTCCACCGGGGTTTCTCGGCTGGGATAAAGGAAGGTTTTTGGGTCCCCTCAGAACTTCGCTTTCTCCTGTCTTCTCTGTCCTGCCTGCATTCTGCCCTCTCCCTGGTCTTTGCTTGCTTTTCATTTTCCATTATTACAAATTTCAATACCGTCCTGAATATTGGACGCAGCTTTAAGTTGGACTTCTTGTTCTTTTCTGTGTTATATAATTTCAGTCCAACTGAATCCCAGAAGTCTGGATCGAGTTTCTGAGACATGTCTGAGTTTGGGAATTCTTTTAAGACCCATTTTACAAGCTTTTTAAGCTGTTTTTTGTCAAACTGAATATCTTGGATTTCCAACTTATAGTTAAAATACGAAAAAAATTCCTGCTCAGCTACTGACAACCGATTCCCCATGGTGAAACTCACCGAGTCTTCTGGTCGTCCTTCTTGGTATAGACTTTTTCCCGGGTCCTGGGTGCAACAGTTTCAGCTTAGCCGATTCACAGTATCCTCTGAGGGTGTGCGCCGTTTGCTCCCGTCCCGTCTGAATTATAGCCTCTTCTTCACCGGTATGAGGCTTCGATTTGGGATTCCCTCTAAACCCCAAATCTCTTCTTCTGAGTTTTCTTTTTTAACGCGACAAAAAACTCAGGTGCAGGCCTGCTTCCCCAAAAACGCAAATACCAAGGAAAATTGTCCTATTTTGATTGAGGTAATCAAAAATTCCTAGACCATCTTCCTCAATATGAGAAATTCTGTCCAGGTGCCACGTATTAAGTTTTGTTTCGTCGGGCCAGGGTTTTATGAGCCTTTAAAAGAAAACTTAATACACACAAAGGATAGCTCAGCTATTACCTTTGGAGGCAAATAATGAGCAGGATGGCTTCTGCTGCAGTGTTGGAAACCAAACTGTTTAATAAAAGGAAAAACAATAAACAGAAAATCCGATCCAGGTACAGAGGTCTGCTCCTGGTAAAACACCTTCACAAAAGCCTCGCAGTTTTTTTGTCTTCTCTTTTTCTACCTGATGGCCTAGGCGGGATCTTTTGGCTCTCATCCAATTAGGTGACCCTAAGGTTTTAGTGAAGTCTCTGGGGTCCTATAAGGTGGCTTTTCACCTGATCGTTGGGAGAAACTTCTGGGCTTTCTTCCTTTTTTGGGGGACAAAGGCTAGTTTGTCCCTCTCTCATTGGGGGCATCCCCCTACACTCCTTCAGGTAAGTTTCAGTTTCAGTTTACCAACACCCAGTGTTATTCTCCAAGGGGCTTCTGGAGCTTTCTTAACACGGCTGTGGTGGATCCAAGCACTTTGTTCCTTAGTCTTGATTGCAGTGAAGGTAGTAAGGAGCACTTGGTATGGTCCCTCCCATTGTGGTTGCAGGGCCTTCTCTGTAAGAGACTTAACATATACATTGTCTCCAGCCTGCACATCATGTACTGATGCATCGAGCCCTGTACCCCGAGTACCGGGGGTACCTCCAGGCGGTCATGCTCCACTGGCTCCCCTTGGTTTCCACTGAGGAAGGAGGCTGGATTGACAATATTAGTCACCACAATGTCCACAGCATCTTGCTCCACCATAATAGCTTGGTATCTCAGAAATCGTTGTGGGAAAAGCCAATGTCCGCCTTTCACCTCCAGCACTGCAGACACCGTGTGAGACACTGGCACAGTCATTTTGTGGCCCAGGGTGAATTGACTTACCTCTTGGATATTCAGTACAACTCCTGCAGCAGCTCTGAGGCATCCAGGCCACCCTTTAGCTGCTGCATCCAATTGCTTAGAGAAGTAAGCAACTGGTCTCCGGAACGGGCCGAGGTCCTGTGCTAATATTCCCAAGGCCATTCCTTGCTTCTCATTGGAGAACAAGAGGAAAGGCTTACTCACGTCTGGCAATCCCAGAGCTGGAGCTGACATGAGGGCTTTCTTCAGCTGGTGGAAGGCCTGCGTAGCTTCCTCTGTCCGTTGTATTTCCCTGCTTTCAGTTGCAATAAGCTCATATAAGGGCTTAACAAACAGTCCATAGTAACAGATCCGTAACCTGCACCAACTCATCATCCCCAGGACAGTTCCTAGTTCTTTTGCAGTCTGAGGTTTTGGGGTCTGGCATATTGCCTCCTTCCGGCTTTGGCCCAGGGTACATTGTCCAGTACTGACTTTGTATCCCAGATAAGTTAATTTCTGTTTTACTGCTTGAGCCTTTTTCTTTGATACCCGGTACCCTTGGAGTCCCAGAAAGTTCAAGAGGCTTACCGTCCAGGCCACGCATGCTTCACTTGTCCGTGTGGCTATGAGGATGTCATCTTCATAGCAGCTTCGCTTCCTCTGGAGGGGCTTCCCAGGCCTCTAATTCCTTTGCAAGTTGTTCTCCAAAGAAAGTGGGTGAGTTTTTAAATCCCTGTGGGGGTACTGTCCATGTAAGTTGAGTTCTTTGCCCACTTTTAGGACTTTCCCATTCAAATGCAAAAATTTTCTGGCTGGCTAGGTGGATAGGAAGGCAGAAGAAGGCATCTTTTAAACCTGAAACGGTAAACCAAGTTAGTTCAGGTGTTAAGCAATTTAATATCGTGTAGGGATTGGCCACCACAGGATACAGATCCGCAGTTACCTTGTTCATGGCTTGCAGATCGTGTACTAACCTGTATGACTCATCAGGTTTGCTGGCTGGTAGGATAGGGGCATTAAAATCAGATTGACATTCTTTTAATAATCCTAGATGCAAAAACTTCTCAATTACTGGGCTAATTCCTTCCTTATCTTCCTTCCTCAGGGCATACTGTTTATCTCTGACAGGTTGCATTCCCTCTTTTAGTCTGATCTGTATAGGGGGAGCGTTTTTTGCTCTCCCTGATACATCAGAAGCCCATACCCCAGGGAACACCTGATTCATTACGTCTTCATCGATTTCAGTTTCCCTTGTGACTTGACTAGTGGTTAATATCAAACTCAATATTTCTACATACTTTTGATCATTTCCCTCCAGAGTAATTTCCCCCATTTTTGAATGCAATAGTTGGCGGTTATTGTCCCAGCAAATCTCTGTCCAGAAGTTGCTCAGGGGAGTTGGGCATATATAGAAATTTGTGGATCCCCCACTGTTTTCCCAGTTTGTATTTTAGTGGCCTAAAGAAAAATGCCTTTTCAGTTTGGCCAGTCGCTCCCGTAACTGTAGCATAATCATCCCCTACAGGCATCAAGGCTGTATTTAGAACTGAGTACCTTGCCCCAGGAAGGTACTCGCTTCTAAAGGTTGACTAGGAATTTCCCTTCTTTTTCCATTTCCCCCAGCTTTAGTTTTACAACCAGAGAGCCTGCTGGGGTAGTCTCCTCCAGTCCCCCCTAATCCTCTTGCACATGGGCAACCACCCCTCCTCTCCTTTGATTCCCTTCACCATTCTCTTTCTGCTCTGAACAGTCCTTCTTCCAATGGCTCTGTTTCTTACAGTTTGCACATTGATTTCTGCCGGATCGAGGAGGGCCTTGCCTGGGTGCTCCCTGCCCGCTTTCACGTCTTTCTTTCCGTTCCTCCTGCACTATTGCTATTAAGTTTTTCATCCCTTGTTTATCCCCTTCTTCTCTGTTGCTAAAGACTCTCCAAGCCTCCACCAATAAAGTTTCTAAATTCCGTATATCTTCTTCTCAGACTTTTTAGAGTTTGCACCAAATATCCCCCTTGGACTGTCCCAAAAATAGATTAATTACTTGTTGTATCCCTCTCGGGTTTCCTGCAGTCAGGATGACCCCCCCCGAGAGTTCTTTTTTCCCAGCCCAACGGTGGAAGAAAGAGTCGGAATTCTTCAGCTCTGGTTCACAAGGTTGTTTATTGTCTCTTATCTAAACCATTCTTTTTCAGACCTGCAGAGGTCTGATCTGCAGGTCTGTCATGGGCACGCTGCCCGCCCCTGGGCTGGTGTCTACATTTTATACGAGGAATTACATGTACTTTATTTGTCATTATTTTCCAATACCTATCACCTCTGTTAGACTGTCTACTTCTAGTCTAAACCAATCCAAATGTGCCACCATCACCAAGAAGATGGAAGCTAGGAAGAAGAAGGAAGAAAAATAGGACAACGCCCAAATCCCTCCATCTTGCCTCCTAGACCCCCTCTAGTAAAATCCCTGAAATTCCACTTTTCACCCTAGGATTAATTCATTATCACTCCACTTAAACTTCTGTGACTTGTGATTCTTCACACAAGGTTGGTAATTTGCTCCATGGGTTAAGATCAAAATCCCAAGTGTCTCTGGCTTCCTGCCAGGATTCCCCAGCCCTCTGCCAAGGGCACGTGTCATCCAGGGCACCCAGAGGGGTGTCCTGGGTTCCAGCATATCCCCAGATCAGATGCAGGGTCCAGTGGTGCATAGCGTCGCATTGTGTTTCTCAGGTGGTCTAGGAACTCTCTGGGGGATTCTGAGGGTGCCTGTTTAATAGCATATAAAGCTGACCAATTTATAGTTTCAAGTGTTGCTCTTTCCACTCCCAATAGAAGCCAATCCTGATAATTTTTTAGCCTCTGTCTTTGTACTGGTTGGTTCAGGTTCCAGCCTGGGTCCTGAAGTGGAAAATGTTCCTTTAGATCCCCTGGTTGTTGTCTAAAGTGGTCTGCTACCTGGTTCCCAGCTGTCTTTAAAACCATCTAGCTTTCTGTTTCAGTGAATGTGTCTAATAACAATTGAATATCACCCCAGTCTGGATTGTGCTGCTTCATAATGTATCCTAGATGTTTAGCAATGTTTATTGGGTCATTTTGGTAATTTCCTGCAATCCTTTTCCTAGCTTCCAAATCAAGGGTGGAGAAGGGCACCTTAACTAATATCTTTTCTCTGCCTGGTTTTACTGTCACCTGCAAAGGGGCCTGCAGTATTTGTCCTCTGGTTCGGGATGCTATTGGGCTGCCTGGAGGGGTTGGAGCTGGTGTCTTCTCCAAAGGAGGAGGAGTAGGAGTAGGAGGAATAGTGGAAGAGGTTGACTAGCTGGTGTAGGTGGTGTAGAAGGTGTAGGTGGTGTAGATGGAGCCCCGCCCAAGTCTCCACCACTTCCTCCCTGCCCTCCCAAGTGAGGGCTAAATAGGTCAGCTAGATCTTGTTCTTGTTCCTCTAGTGCTGTGCGATAAACTTTATCTGTCCTGCTGCATCTCTGTCTTATGCTACAGGCCGAGCAGCCCCATTTGAGTTCTCCCATTTTGCTTCTGTTTTCTCTTTCAAGAGCCAAAACGAGGGGGTCAGAGGGGGCTCTGATGCCACAGTCCCTTTGCCAATCAGGGTTATTTTGGAGGGAGGAAAAACATATCACAATAAGAAACCTCCTTCCATTTCCTTCCCTCTATGGAAACAACATTAGCTGTAACAGGGTATTCTATTCCAATGTACCTGTAGGAGGCCACCTTGCCCCATCCTCCAGGTGATATAATTGCCACCAATGGGAGCAATATATAATTAGGCTTTTTTAAAATTTTGCCTGCCCCCTTTGCCTGCTATTTCTCTCCAGTGTGCTAAGACACACCCTAATGGGCTGGCTTTAGGTACTTCCTTACTCTGCCTCGTTCCCATGATGTCTTTTTAGAGCAAGCTTTAGTTTACTCATTTCCAAATGTCCAGATGTGAGTCTCAAATCAAAACTCCTTTTTTCCCCTTCTTCTGAGTTATTTTTAAAAAGTAATAATTAATCAAATAATCAATGTACAGAAATATTTATAACCCATTTAACAATCAATAATACTTCAAATAATTAAATGTTATTAACATTAAATAGAAATTAATTTAATAATTAATATATAACAATCCACCATTAACTTTTACTTGTTTGTTGTTTTCTTAGTCTCACACAAAGTTACAAACTCCTAAGGGTACAATCCAAACCACTGGGGAGAAAAGAAAAGAAAAAAAATTCCTTAATCCTTCCTTTTGATACAGCTGTGCCACTCCTTTATCCTTTCCCAGTCCTCTTCAAAGATGTCTTCCCATGTCTCAGGGTCTAGGTGACTTTTTCCATAGATTAAATTCACTATTTCACACCTTGCATGTACCTCTTGGTTATAGTATCTTGGCAGTTCAGGGGTACATGCACGGCATGCAGGTCTCTGTCTATATGAAACACAATACCACCTCCTCTGACACTTTCTGCACTGAAGGAGAACCCAAGCTGTGTGCCAGTCTGGCTCCCAGTGAAAAGCTGTCAGTCTGCACACAAAACAGGGAATCACCCCTTCAAGCCCCCAGGTCAAGGCGTTTCTAAGCACTCTTTCAGCTGCGGGGTGTTCCCAGTCAAAGGCTCGATAGCAACGTGTTGAACGGCAGTATATCCCTCCCAAGAACACTCTGTCTCTCCCTCCGTCCTCCCATTCTATGACTACCCAGCACCTGATGGATGAAGAGACTGACTGGGTTCAAGCTGAAACCACCTGCGTAGAGCATGTCTCGGAGGCCGGGCTCTCCCAGCCCAGGCTTGAAGTTAGGCAGCCACCGTGGGCAAATCACCTCTGGCTTGCGTTATGAATAAAAAGTTATCTATTTTTTTTCAGATTGCAGAGTTAAAACAAGTTGGACCAGTTGCTGTTAAGTTAGCTTCATTGTTAAGAGTTCTTCTTCAATTACCTGTTAATGGTTGGTGATTAACCATTGTCCCCCTGAGGCTTGCCAGGGAGGGACGCCGGGACCCTACGAGTACCAGGAGAATGGGAGTGGCATCAGAGCGAGTATGCAGATGGCAAATGCATTGCACCAAATTTTGCAGTTTTCCATGAAAACCCCTAAAAACAATGAGCCAACATAGAACTATGGGTACGTAGGTGATGTCTAAGGATGGGAGCATAGTCCAGTGCCTGCTTGGATCCTTTTTGCTTCTCACCCTAACCGGAAAGAATGTTGACTAGAGAGAGGAACCAAGGTGATGGACCAAAAAGGTGGAATCTCCTAATCTCTCATGAGGATGGAATCCCCAGCTCTGCCTGCAGACCAGCAGACAAAGCTGCATCACCCTCCTCCTCTGTGCCACTTCTGGGAGCAACGGCGGCGTGGGCATGATCCGTCGATTGCTCTCAACCTGAGCTGATCCTTTTAAATAACGGCGTTAAAGAGGAGAAAGATCTCCTGCCCATTTATTTCAGCTTGTAGGAAAAAAAAAAAAAAAACACAAAAAGCAGCAAAACCCTTAATGCAAAGGCTCTCCTAGTAACAGCTGTCAAGACTGAAGGGCAGTGTTATCGCACTGCAAACACTTAACTCTTAGCCCAGGCGGGCTTGCTGGCTGCCTTCAGGTGGTTCCTGCCCCTTACCAACCAGCGGCGCTTGCTTGCAAATGCCGACTTGTACCGTGCTCCTGCTAGCTGTGCTATCAGCTAGCGGTGTTCAAAGCAACCCTACAAACCGCGGCTGATGCCCCGAGTGCCTGCCAGCCGTGCTGTCGGCCCGCTGCGCCGAGAGCAATTTGGCAAGGCCCGGCTCATGGCCCTGCACCGCGCTGGCCCCGCTCGTTAGAGCCGCCCTGCACCACGCATGTGCTGCCGGCCAGGGGCTGCCTGCGCTGGGCATGCGCTGCTTGCTCTCCCAGGCGCTGCCGGCTGGCGGCCGCTGTCCCGGCTTTGCGCCGCCTCTGCCCGCCGCGCCGACCTGCGCCACGCTCACGGCGACCCGGCGCCCTTGAAATGTTCTTTGAAAAACCACAGTTACCAGAGAAACTAAACCAAGACCTCACTCCCCGCAGCGTGTATCACCGTTCACTCACACCCACACACACACACAAGCACGCCCGTCCAGACGTGATAACCATACACAATCACAGTTCAAACCAACGCTCCGCCAGCTGCTCTGTCAGCTGGGGACCCCCCACCACCGGCCTCTCCCCGGCAGACGATTGCTTGCAAACTGCTTGTGCAAAACTGCACACAAAGGCGTCTCTTGTGCGACTTATCAGTAGCCAACCCTAGAAAAAGGAAAGGAATACATACCACTTCTGTCCATCAGCTTGGAGACAGAGGAGCTCCTTAGTCTAGGTTTCCTGAATTCCCTGGTCTTCTCCTGGTCTTATGAGTAAAAAAGTTATCTGTAGCTATGATATTTTATTAAAAATCCTTTCCTAGGATTTTTCCCCTCCTGAGGAGCTGAGGGCCCCAGGAAAGAAATGCAAACAATAACTATCTGCTGCTGTGGAATGCAACAGGTGCATCTTCCATTGCTCCATGTGGATTGTTTTCACTTGATGACCAATCACAGCCAACTGTGTTGAGCCTGTGAGCAGTCACAAGATTTTTGTTATGCATTCCATTCTGTTCTTCTTCTTTGTAGCCTTCTGGTCATTTTTTCCTCTCTGTTGTTTTAGTACAGTTTTACTGTAGTATTTTAATAGAATATATAATAAATCAGCCTTCTGAAATGGAGTCAAGCCTCGTGTCTCCACACCTGGGGTGTTCGCCCCAGCAAATTATGCATTTTTTTTAAGGCTGCAAAGTTAAACAGGTTGGGCCAGTTGTTGTGAGTTGAAATGTTGACTATTTGTTGTTGATAGCTTCATGTAGCAATCACCTCTTGTTAATAGTTTTTCTTCAATTACCTGTTAATGGTTAGAAATCAAGCGCAATTGTCCCCCTGCTGCTTCCCCAGAGCCTGCAGATAGCAGGGTGGGGGGGTGACATCAGAGCTAGTATGCAGATGAGAATGCATTTCACCAAAGTTTGCAATTTTCCAGGAAAAAAACTCCTAAAAACAACAAGCCAACATGGAATTATGAAACCTAAGTAATGTCTAAAGGTGAGGAACTTAATCCTTAGTATCTGCTAAAATCCTTTTCACTTTTCACCCTAACCTGAAAGGATGTCAGCTAGAAAGAGGATCTGGAATGTTAGACCAAAAAAGCAGAATTCCCACTACTCCCTCGAGGACGGAAGCCCCAGCTCTGCCTGCATACCAGCGGACACAGCTGCATCATCCTCTTCCTCCGTGCCACTCCTGGGAGCAGCGGGGGTGCGGGTGACCTGTCGTTTCCCACAACCTGAGCTGAATTTTTTTAATAAAGGCATTAAAAAGGAGAAAGATCTCCGGCCCTATTTATGACACTGGTATTGTCCTTCATAGCAAGAAGCTTCAGAAATTTGCATTTTCCTATGCCCTTTGTACCATGGCAGAGGTTTCTTAAGTAAAAGGTTAAAATTCAACACATAATTCTACAATTTAATATTTAAATGCTTAGTCCATATATTGCTAACTTAATTGAACCCGCCCAAAAACCTCCATTTCATCAGCAGGCCCGGCCTGGCTTCTGCCTGCCCACACCGTGGGCATCCACGGCTCCTCCTGGGCATGGAGCTCAGTCAGTGCTGGTGCTGGGTGGGCTTTGCTGCTGCTGCCACCTGGACACTGGGGTGACCACTTGTCCTAGGTTGCAGTGTAAAGATGTATTCTAATGCCATCCTCAAGAGCTGCTGAAACCAGGAGGGGCATTGTTTCTTCCTTATCTCCTGTTAATGGGCCCATCAATGTCTTGCCACATGACTTAGAGATAACTCCCTCCCAGAGCCATTTCTGTTTAATGGCTAATCAAGGACCCACAGCATGAGGCAGAATGATATCAGCCCACTGTGAGATGCTCTGCCCACGGGGGAGGAGCTAAGCATCCCCAGCTGGATATAATCTGGGTTTTGGGACACAACAAGCAGTCTTTCCACTGGATTCCCAGAGGAACCGCCGCCCTTACCCACTGCTTTTCCAGAGGATGAGAGCTACCAGATTGTTTCTACAGGATCACCACTTCCACAAATCCATTTCGTCTGGACTGCTACCACCACCCTAACTAGCAGGGTGTCAGCAGGCTGTATTCTGACCCTGTCAGTGGTTTTTTTTTTTGTATCATTGCATGTGTTTTGATTTTTTTCCCTTTTTCTAATAAATTGTATTTCTGACTTGGAGTCTCTCGCTGGTTTTGCTTTCCAACCAGAACAAAGATCCTTCTCTTTATTTAAACAGAAGAATGGGCCATTGCCTACCCTGCAAGCAGGGGGGGTGGGGTGGGGTGGGGTGGGGTGGGGTGTCACCTTCAGTGATTCCTAGAGGGCAAGGCCGGGGGGCTCAGGGGCAGAGGAAGGGATGTGTTTGTCTGAGGAGGGGCTGGAAGGTGCTGGGCTGGTCCTAGGGTCCCTAGAGGTACTTGAGTTGGCTGGGATGGGACAGATGGAGAGAAAAAAAGGGATGAAGGCAGCTTGGGGAGGCCCATGGGGAGAGCAGGTGGCAGTGGGATCTACGGGGTAAAAGGAGGTTCCCTCGTAGACTGTTGTTCTGGGGTCCTCTTCACAGAAGACTTGAGAGGGCTGTCCAGGCCGTTCCTGCTGCTGGAGGAGCTGCTCACGCTGTCTGGGTGTGAGGTGCAGCCACCGTCTTCCAACTCCTGTCCCGAGGTGCTCCTGTGCAGAGAGGAGGTGGCTGAGGCCCCAGCTGCCAGTGGCACACAGGGACCCTCATGCACAGCAGGGCCCAGAGCTGGCAAGGCTCCCCAGCATGGCTGGAGCTGCTGGCACAGCTGGGCCCAGCTGGACAGCTGCCCCTCAAGGCCCCGGCCAGCAGGGCACGGCTCTGGGCAGGGTCCCTGGCCAGGAGCGGGCCCCAGAGCACCTCTGCCTTTCAAGGGCAACCTCGGCCCTGCTCTTTCTCCTCCCCACCTGCCTCTGCCTCTGCCCCGTGCCCCTGGGGCTGCTCTTGGCCAGGCAGCCTCAGTGGGAGCCAGTACTGGCTGCAGCCCCAGCGGGGCCCCCAGGACAAGGCCCAGCAATTGAGAGGCCAATGGAAGCACTGGGCAGCAGCAGAACCCTCAGCAGAGTTATTTGGACAATCATGGGCTGGCCACAACTCCACTGCAGCCTCAATGGGAATGCTCCCTGTCCATGCTGGACTTTGAAAAGAAGCTGTTGGAGGGGGCGGGCAATAAAACACTCACTGTTTTCTGTTCCAGGAATACCAGAATCCAAAGCAGCAGAATAGGAAGACAAGCTCGAAATAAAGCATGCCTGCCAGAAACACTAGCCAGCAGTCGGTTCCCTGACAGAAGCCCCTTCCGAGGCCATCCTGGGCATCGGGAACAGGTCTTGTGGTGCCGGCTGCATCTGTGGGAGCGATGGGGAGCGTGAGCCCGTGCTGTGCTGCACTGCTGAGCTGGCAGCACGGTGAATACGGGCAGGACGTTCTCTGTTTCCCCCAGAGCTGGGGCCTGCAGGCACCTTGCCGGCCCTTGGCACAGGCTGTGCCAGCCAACAAAGCCCAGCAGGCCGGGAGGAGAGCCCGGGGGCAGCGCAGCTGCTTGGGCAGTGGCTGCTGCCAGGGACAGGGGCCAAAGCCATCCCTGAGCAGCCACTGCCACCCCTGGCCCTCCCTGCCCCGTGACAGCTCCCCCAGCCCCAGGGGACAGGCTCAGGCCCTGTCAGGACCCAGCGCAGCCCCTGCCCAGTCGGGAGCCAGGGCTGGCTCTGGCCCTGGGCTGGTGGCAGGGCTCCCGCTCGGGGCTGCTCCTGTGCCTTGGGCCTCTGGGCACTCAGGGCCAGCTCCGCAGCAGCTGCAGCGCCAGGGACGTTGCTGCACCAGTCCCATTTCCTCGGGGCTCTGAACCAGCTCCAGAGGCCTGGAAGCCCAGGCGCCTCCAGCTTTGGCTGCTGCCAGGCCGGGCAAGGGCAGGCCCTGGGGGAAGAGCTGCTGCCACACAGCCCCGGCCAGGGCTGAGCCCGGCACAGCAATTACCTGTTGTGCCTGTGCCCGTGTCTGGCATCGCCTTCCTTCCTGCAGCAGGGGCTGCCAATGAGCCACTGCTTCTCCCTGAGTGTTCCTCCTCCTGAACAGCCTTTTGGTCCATCACTTGAAAAAGGAAAAAAGAGACAACTGGATCAAATGGAAACATTCCCACTGGGGATGTGTCATCTTCATCAGGAAATGCTTGTCAAAGTCACGGGTAAAGATCAGGAAAAAGCCCAGGTAATTGGGGCTAGGCCAGTGCACTCCCATGAGCAAACAGCTACACCACCTGATCTTCTCAGAGACTGGGAAATGGCAGGGGATCTCAGGCCCACAGTACAGTTGAGGCACCCTATCAGCTCATGCTAAATTCCATCCTGCAGAGGCTGGGCAGAAGCTGCAGCCAGGCCAGGATGGGAAACAGCCCTGCAAGACGTCAAAGCAGCAGCGGGGCAGCGAGGCTGTCATGGATCCCTTCCCACTGTGGTGGGCACGGCGTGTCCAGATGTGCAGCCAAAGCCCCCAGCTGCTGAGTCCCAGGGGAAGCATGAGGGAAATGCACCCACCTTGTCCTCCGGGTGCTTCCTTCTGTGTTTCTCTCAGGAATTCATCTGCCTCATGAGACATTTTGGCTGCAGTATCTTGGGTCTTCCCTTTTGGAGGACCTTAAGAAAAAGTAGTTCCATTTCCCAGGAATGGGTCCCACAAAAGCGGGGCTCAGCCTGTGTGGTTAGCAGGGACACACTACTCACCCCTGCCATGGGAGCTGGGTTGGGGCCAAGCATCCAGCCCTGGAGCTTGAGAAGTCCTCCCTGCAGACACACCTGTAACTCAACAGCCACAGAAGCTTCTGCCATCTCTGCTGATCTGTACGGGCACCACTGAGCCGCAGGAGCGGTGAGGGGATCGTGCAGGGCGAGGGCACACACGTGCATGGTTCTGTGCTGGCACCTGCAGCGCTGCCTCCCTGGCCCAGCTTTGGGCTCTGAGCTGGCAGCTCTCCCAGGGGAAAGGCCTTGACCTACCCTCAGCATCTCCCACAGCCTCAGTCCTGGATGTGGGGCCTTCACCGGCAGGTTCAGCTGCAAAGAAAGGCAGGAGAGAAGAGCTCCTGTGGCACTGCAGGAGATCCTCAGGCTGCCCACAAGGCTCAGCCCCGGGGCACAGCCCTGGGCCCGGCCCCTTCCCTCTCTGCTCTTCTCTGTGATTGCACAGAGCACATGGAAGGACACACTGGCATTGCACACAGGAGGAAGATTGAAAGCTAAATGCTCCTTCCTCCCACTGACAGTGATACTGTGCGACTCCTCAGGGATCCAGAAGGGAGCAGGGCAAGATTTTCAGAATCCTTCAGCCCTTAAATAATGTTAAGGGAAATGGCTTATGAGTGAGCTCTTGTCACATTGATCCTGATTATTCTGTCAAGAAAGGCACACGGAGGAATAGCCTCCAGCATCCTCCAGGAATTTCAAGCCATTTTCCAGCAGGGCTTCCAAAAAATCCAAGACATGATTCCAGTCTTGAAGGGATCAGAGATCAGAACGATATCAGTGGCATTCTGGGATCCCGTTCTGGCACAGGGAAATGGGCACTGCCAGGGTGTCGGGTAAGACCGTGGGAGCCAGATGGGAATAGACATGGCCAAAGGTGCACAGGGGCCTGGGGAGCTCTGGGCTGGCTCCTGGTCACTCTCCACACTCTTTCCCTGCCCTCAGCAACATCCCTGGGAGGGGTGGCTAGAGCACCACAGGGCCCCGGGGCTCTCTTCTTCACATACAAAAGAAATCCTCGCAAAAGCCCTGGGGAAAACTGCAGCAGGCAGTGCCACAGCTATCCATCCCTCCGTCCCTCTGTCCCTCCTGCCCTCCTTCTGCTGGGACAGCTCCCAGATCCCAAGGGCAAACAGCCAGGCCCTCTTAGGACACACTGGAGCCTTGCTCTCCCCCTCTGTCCTTTGCCCACCATGGGCACCCCGTGCAGTCGCTACCAGGATTCAGGACATGTCTCCCATGGAGGGACCCCAGCAGGACTGCTCAGGACCCGAGTGCCCTGAGCCTGCTCGGGATAATTCCCCTGGGCTGTGCCTGACTTGTCCAGGCTGTGCCCGCACTGCCAAGCAGCAGAGAGGGCAGCTCAAGCCTCAGCAGGGCTCAGGCCCAGAGGCACGGCAATTACCTCCTGTGCCTGTGCCTGGCATGGCCTCCCTTCCTGCAGCAGAGGCTGGCACGGAACCACTGCTTCCTCCGGCAAATGCTTCCTTCTGCACAGGCTCTCCTTTCATTTCTGGAGAATGGAAAAGAGACAGCTGGATCAGATGAAAATATTCCTGACTGGGAATGGGGAAGGTGATAACTTCAGGAAGCATCACTTGTGAATGGAATGCATAAGGATCAGAAAACACCCAGGATTTTGGAACAAGCCAAGGCTGCTTCCTTCCCCAAACAGCCCCAACATCTGATCTGCCTGGACACCAGGAAATTGCAGGGGATCTGAGGGTGGGCATGGCCTGTGGTGCAATTGGGGCTGCCTGTCAGCTGATGCCAAATGCCTTCCTGCAGAGGCTGGGCAGAAGCTGCAGCCAGGCCAGACTGGCAAACAGCCCTGCAGGGCGTGAAAGCAGCAGCAGGGCAGCAAGGCTGCCATGGATCCCTTCCTGCTGTGCCGGGCACGACGTGTCCAGATGTGCAGCCAAAGCCCCCGGCTGCTGAGTCCCAGGGGAAGCATGAGGCAAATGCACCCACCTTGCCTTCTCTGCAGACATTCCTTCAGCATTTGCCACATGACTTCTAATGGGTCCTGGAATTTCTTGCCTGCCATGTCTTTGGTCTCTCCTGTCGGAGGACCTTAAGAGAAAGTAGTTCCATTTCCCAGGAATGGATCCCACAAAAGCAGGGCTCAGCTTGTGGGGTCAGCAGGGACACACTACTCACCCCTGCCATGGGAGTTCGGCTTTTGTGCAGCATCTGAGGTAGGAGTTGGTGAAGGCGTCCCTGCAGACACGCCTGTAACACAACAGCCACAGAAGCTTCTGTCACCTGGTTCTTACCAATCAGTCAAACATTACGCCTTGGTGGGACAGTGAGAACATACCTGCAGAATGCTCGGAGGGCTTCACAACTTCAGTTTGCCAGGCTAATGAAGAATCCTTCCCAGCATCCCAGTCTGGAAACAAACCAAGATGAGAACTGTTTCCATTGTGTGCTAGGGCTGGCTCTGGCCCTGGGCTGGCGGCAGGGCTCCCGCTCGGGGCTGCTCCTGTGCCTTGGGCCTCTGGGCACTCAGGGCCAGCTCCGCAGCAGCTGCAGCGCCAGGGACGTTGCTGCACCAGTCCCATTTCCCCGGGGCTCTGAACGAGCTCCAGAGGCCTGGAAGCCGAGGCGCCTCCAGCTTTGGCTGCTGCCGGGCCAGGCAAGGGCAGGCCCTGGGGGAAGAGCTGCTGCCACACAACCCCGGCCAGGCCTGAGCCCGGCACAGCAATTACCTGCTGTGCCTGTGCCCGTGTCTGGAATCGCCTTCCTTCCTGCAGCAGGGGCTGGCACCGAAGATGGAGTGCTTCCTTCAAGAAATGCCACCTTCCACTGAAGCACTATGTCCATCTCTTGAGAAAGGAAGGGAGACAGCTGCATCAGATGGAGCTGTTCCCCACTTGGGTGGTGGCATCAGAGGTAATATTTGTGAAATTTATGGAGCAGGAAAATGGCCAGGTTACAGTGGCATGATGAGAGCACTTGCAGCTCCAAACAGCCACCCTTTTCCTAATCTGCAGGGCTGGATATTGTGGGGGATTTCAGGGTGTGTTACAGTTTGGGCTGCCTGTCAGCTGATGCCAAGTGCCTTCCTGCAGAGGCTGGGCAGAAGCTGCAGCCAGGCCAGGCTGGGAAACAGCCCTGCAGGGCGTGAACGCAGCAGCGGGGCAGCAAGGCTGCCATGGATCCCTTCCCGCTGTGCCGGGCACGGCATGTCCAGATGTGCAGCCAAAGCCCCCGGCTGCTGAGTCCCAGGGGAAGCATGAGGGAAATGCACCCACCTTCTCTTGTCTGCAGGGGTTCCTTCAGCTCTTGCCTCATCTGTTTGAATGGTTCCAGGGATATCTTATCTGTTGTGTCTTGGATTTTACCTGTTGGAGTACCTTAGAGAAAAATATTTCCATTTCCCTGGAATGGATCCCAGAAAAGCAGGGCTCAGCCTGTGGGGTCATCAGGGACACACTACTCACTCCTGTGATGGGAGCTGGGCTTGAGTGCAACATCCAAGGTAGGAGCTGGATAAATCCTCCCTGTAGAGACATCTGTAACACAACAGCCACAGAAGCTTCTGTCACCTGGTTCCTGCCCGCTTGTCTACAATTCTTCCTTGGTGGCACACTGAGAACATACCTGCAGGAGGCTCCAAGGGCTTCAAAACTTTCTTCATCCAAGCTGATGGAGAAGCCTTCCCAGACACCTCATCTAGAACGGATCACAGATGAGAACATTTTCCAGAGTGTGCTGGGATCCCCTTCTGGCACAGGGAAGTGGGCACTGCCAGGGGTTCGGCTAAGGCCATGGGAGCCAGATATGAATGGACACGGCCAAAGCTGTTGGGGCCTGGGGAGCTCTGGGCTGGCTCCTGATTACCCTCCACACTCTTTCCCTGCCCTCAGCAACATCCCTGGGAGGGGTGGCTAGAGCACCACAGGGCCCCGGGGTTCTCTCCCTCAGACACAGAGGAAATCCTCTCTAAAACCCCGGGGAAAACTGCAGCAGGCAGTGACATAGGTATCCATCCCTCCCTCCCTCCCTCTGTCCCTCCTGCCCTCCTTCTGCTGGGACACCCCCCAGATCCCAAGGGCAAACAGCCAGGCCCTCTCAGGACACACTGGAGCCTTGCTCTCCCCCTCTGTCCTTTCCCCACCGTGACCAACCCGTGCAGTCGCTGCCAGGTTTCAGGACATGTCTCCCAAGGAGGGACCCCAGCAGGACTGCTCAGTTACCCGAGTGCCCTGAGCCTGCTCGGGATAATTCCCCTGGGCTGTGCCGCTCTAGTCCAGGCTGTGCCCGCACTGCCAAACAGCAGAGAGGGCAGCTCAAGCCTCAGCAGGGCTCAGGCCCAGAGGCACAGCAATTACCTCCTGTGCCTGTGCCTGGCATGGCCTCCCTTCCTGGAGCTGAGGCTGGCACGGAACCACTGCTTCCTCCGGGAAATGCTTCTTTCTCCACAGGCTCTCCTTTCATTTCTGGAGAATGGAAAAGAGACAGCTGGATCAGATGGAAACATTCCTCACTGGGAATGGGCCATGGATCCCATCCCTCTGTGCCGGGAACCATGCGTTCAGATGTGCAGCCAAAGCCCCCGGCTGCTGAGTCCCAGGGGAAGCATGAGGCAAATGCACCCACCTTGTCCTCCCTGCAGCATTTTCTTCAGCACTTGCCTCGTCTGTTTGGATGGTTCCAGGGATATCTTGTCTCTTGTGTTTTGGATCTTCCCTATCGGAGAACCTTAGAGAAAAATACTTCCATTTCCCAGGAATGCATTCCACAAAAGCAGGGCTCAACTTGTGGTGTCAGCAGGGACACACTACTCACCCCTGCTATGGGAGCTGGTCTTGTCAGCAATAACTACCAAAGGACGTATGAATCTCCTCCCTGCAGACACACCTGTAACTCAACAGCCACAGAAGCTTCTGCCATCTCTGCTGATCTGCACGGGCACCACTGAGCCGCAGGAGCGGTGAGGGGATCGTGCAGGGCGAGGGCACACACATGCATGGTTCTGTGCTGGCACCTGCAGCGCTGCCTCCCTGGCCCAGCTTTGGGCTCTGAGCTGGCAGCTCTCCCAGGGGAAAGGCCTTGACCTACCCTCAGCATCTCCCAGAGGCTCAGTCCTGGATGTGGTGCCTTCACCAGCAGGTTCAGCTGCAAAGAAAGACAGGACAGAAGAGCTCCTGTGGCACTGCAGGAGATCCTCAGGCTGCCCACAAGGCTCAGCCCCGGGGCACAGCCCTAGGCCCGGCCCCTTCCCTCTCTGCTCTTCTCTGTGACTGCACAGAGCACACGGAAGGACACACTGGCATTGCACACGGGAGGAAGATGGACAGCTAAATGCTCCTTCCTCCCAATGACAGTGATCCTGTGGGACCCCTCAGGGATCCAGAAGGGAGCAGGGCAAGGTTTCCGGATTCTTTCAACCTTAAGTTTATGTTAAGGGAATTGGTTAATAAGTGAGCTTTTGTTGAACTGATCCTGATTATTCTCTCAGGAAAGGCAGAATGAAAACTTACCTCCAGCATCCTCCAGGAACTTCAAACCATGCTTCATGAGGACTTCCTGAAAACCCATGTCACGATTCCAGGCTAGAAGGGAGCAGAGATGAGAACCATTTCCATGATGTGCTGGGATCCCCTTCTGCCACAGGGAACTGGGCAATGCAGGGCTGTTGGGTAAGGCTGTGGGAGCCAGATGGGAATGGACATGGCCAAAGCTGCACAGGGGCCTGGGGAGCTCTGGGCTGGGTCCTGGTCACTCTCCAACCTCATTGCAGGCCCTGTGCATCCCTGGAAGGGTGGCTGGAGTAGCCCAGGGCCCGTGGGGTCTCTCTCCCTCCCACAGAGGAAACCCTCCCTAAAGCCCGGGGCAAAACCATCCCCAGCGCTTCCCAGGGAGCAGGGAGCGCTGTTCCGGGAAAGGGCAGCCAGGCTGCCGGCTCACCTGCTCGCCGAGCTTGCAGCGGAGCAGCCTGGGCAGCCCTGGCAGGCAGGGCCACGGCCAGGAGCAGCAGGAGTAGGAGGCGCAGAGCAAGGGCCATGCTGCCTTGTCCTCCGCCAGTCCCGCAGCTCTTGCTGCCACCGCTGTCCCGACACCGCTGTCCCAATGTCAGCACCGCTGCTGCCACCGCCGCTGCTGCCGCAACAGTTGTGCTCAGGGACTGACTGCTGGCTCCTTGTGCTGCTGTGCAACCACGGGGCTGTGGCACCTCTGGCACCTCTGTGACCTCAGGGCCTGCTGAGAGCTCAGCCTGCTGTGACCCCGGAGCCCTGCTGTGACCTCATGGCCTCAGCTGTACCCCCAGAGTGTGCGCCCGTCTGCATGAATGGACTGCCCTGACTGTAAATGTTTTGCTTCATCAAAGGGCCATTGCTCAGCAAAACCTTTCTTTTGCCTGCTGACATTGCTGGTCAGGCTGCGTCCCTCAAGATGCTCTTGATTGTTGCAGTTCAAATTTATTTTATTGATTTCATTTTAAGTCTTGTTTAAGGGCTCTGTTGTGCCCCCGTTTTTTTCCTGAGTTGGTTCACCTGTGGGTTTTACCCTCCCTCCAAACTGTCCCTGGTGTCCTTCCCCACCCCTTGTTCCAGCTCTTTCCCTGCCTGTCAAGGCAACCCAGCCCCTTGGTTCCCCAACCTTTGGGCCAATCTCTGACTGCAACTCCCCTTTGGAATTCCCCTACTCCTGGAAGCCCCATTGGCCCTTGTGACCCATCCTCTCCACCCTCCTACCCCAATTGGCCCCAGACACTTGATGTAATCCCCTCACTCCTCTCCTGAGCATTCCCTATTGGTTCATTGTTTGCATCCACCCCATGACTTGTATGTGTACAAAACCCCTTGGGCAGTACAGCTAGGGGCTTTTCATCCTGTTCTTTTCACCTGGACTAAGCTGTTCCTTGAAGAACCTGAAGACGGGACGCCTCCTCCTTTCTCCTGTGCCTCGTCCCTGTCGTGGCTTGTGTCTGGCACTGGAGAGCAAGTGGCACTAAAGGTTCTGCCTCTGGTAAATGCCCATAGCGAGGCAGTTCCCGACTCCTGCCGTAGTGCCGGAGTTGTAAGAGCTAGCCCAGGTTCCAGCACTCACTTCACTAATGTACCGAATGCCCCTTCTTCAGTGCCTGCTCTGGTGCTCTGCCATCTCACACAGCAGAGTGTGATTCACATACTGCAGCCCAGAGGTAGGTTGTTGCAACATTGAAATGGGTGTGGTTGGCAGGATGGCTGGGCATAAATCACTACAGAACTAAAGCAAATGTGTGCACTGTCCCAGGCTGGACTTGAATAGGCACAGGAATTGTGGAAAGATGAGGACAAGATAGCAGAGAACAATGGAAACACCAGCTGAAAAGGAGGACATGCTGAAGGAGTTATTTGTGCACATTTGGGGGTATATTTTCCTTGGGTGCAAAGCAAAATCAAAAGCTTCTAAATGCCCAAAAGATGAGAACTGTGTGTGGTAAATAGATATGATTCATGCTGACAAAATTGAAACAGTAATCAATATTGATAATTAATATTTGGAAATAAAAAACCAGTTAAAGGAGTCATGCCAAGCAAGAAAGGGAGAGGAGGGGTCCACCCCCAACCTTCTCCTGCAGATGTTCAGAACAGGAGGAAGCAAGAGATAACTATGACTAAATTTCCTTGGAAGAGAGGAGAATTTGGTTAGACACCAGGCAAATGTTGATTATATGAGATTCACTGCTTTAATGTTAGAACACAGTATTGGTTTATACTGTAGCAGCTTGGTGCGCATGTGTAATCCAAAAGGTGAACTCCAGGACTCCATGGAGGAAGAGGAGAGGCCTTCCTCAAAGAAGATCCCCAAAGAGTGGTACAACTTACTTAAAGAAGTGTGGAGCATGCGTGGGGAAGGTGATGATGAGGGCAGTGATACAAGTGTGACGAATCGAAAATGGGAGGAGATGGTAATGACATGCAGCATAAAAAGGGGAATTTGGGCTTGACACGCTAGTACGTGAGGTGACGGGGGTCCAAAAGCCCTGCACCCGTACCCCACGCATACCCCGCGAGGTTATTTTTGCTTATATGCTATTATCAGAAACAAATTATTCATAATTTAAAGCAAATTATATTGTCAATATTTTGAGTGTATTCAATTGTATATATATTAAGCTACATAATTAAAATTGCTGTTACATTTCATTTTGTTTGGGTTTGTTCTTTCCGTTTTTTTGATTGGATAATTGGGCAAATATAACATGTGGAATGTCCTCCACAGCAGAGTGTCAGACCTCTGGATCTTTTTAAACAATTTTATCAAGGTGGAGCTGTGGCGGCTTCAGCTGGTGCCTCTGGGGGACCTTGAACAAAGAACCCCTGAGCTTTTCTACCCTCCCAGGTGAAGTGTGATAATCTCAGGTCTTCCTGCTGTGTCCGAGTGCCGGGCCACTGGCTGGCACCACAGGTCCCCAGACCCTCTGCTGAGGCATCCCTCTCCTACAGTCAAGTTTAGTCTGTCACATTTGGCTTTTCTCTCTGATCCACCACCAGGACCAAAGATCACATGGTCCTGAGGATGTAAAAATGCCTGTTCCTTCTGGAACATTGCTGTTGTGTGACAGCCGTGCAGGCAGAGCGGGCAGCTGTAGGGATACTGACTCGTTTCCCTGGTGCCAGCCGTGCTGCATCCATCGAGCTGCTGGGTGTTGGTGCTCGCTGGGACGCGGCCCGGCCCGGCACCACGGGAGTTAGGAAGGGTCTTGAAGGAATCCCCACGCGTTAAAGCAGACAATTTAGCCGGGGATTTTAAGTTGTTTCTCAGTTAACCTTGTAAAAGGCCAAAACAAGTCTCCTATGAATTCTGTCCCTGTCAAGGTCAGTTCTGCCCCGAAAGCCCGTCAGCATTCTCAGGGCAGTGGCAGGAGCCGGGTGCTGGCCCGGAGCCCCGCTGGCCGGGGAGAGCGCGGCCCAGAGCGAGCCCCTGCTGCCCGGGATGGCCACAGGCCCGGGGGAGCCAGGCAGGCAACGCCAGGGCCCTGTCCAGGGCTCCTGGGGCTCCTCTGGCATCTGTTCCGTCCCCTCAGGTGCTGAGCGGTGCCCGTCCTGCGGGGCTGTCTGTGCCCGGCCCCAAAAGAGGCAGGGCCGGGGCTGTGGCCCCTGGGCTGGCGGTGCCGCCTGCCCAGCGCTCAGCACCGCCCGTGCCGTGCCGGTGCAGCGTGACCCGGCGGGGCAGCTCCGCCTCGGCGCCTCGCCACCGCCATCCCGGCACGGCGGCTGGCCCTGGGCCGCGGCAGCCCCGAGCCGCACGGGCCCGGGAGGGACTGTTGGAGGTCCCCGTCCCCTGCGTGCCTCAGCAGACACTCCAGCCCCACTGCATGCAGCAGGAGGGACACAAAGCACCTGCACGCTTACGAGAGTCCACAGCCCTTTCTACATGTGAAATGAGACCCCAGAACCATGACATGTGCCTCAGGAGAGATCCCAGCACCCTGCACACCTTGGGAGAGATCCCAAACCCTCTGCATGCCTCACACAGGATTCCAAATCCCTTGCATGACTTGAAGTGGACCCCAGTGCCCTCCATGCCTCAGAGGAAACCTAAAATATCCCTGGGTGTGCCGCAAGGGACCCCATCCCCTCATGCACCTTAGGGGGACTCCAAAGCCCCCACGTGCCTTACAGGGAAGTCCAGGCCAGCTACGCCGAGTGTTTTGACCTGGAAATCAAGCCTGGTTGCACCTGGGTTGTTGTGTCTCTGGGGCTGCTCACCAGCTCTGTCGAACCCCAAGGCCACACAGCCCTTCCCTTCCCTTCCCTTCCCTTCCCTTCCCTTCCCTTCCCTTCCCTTCCCTTCCCTTCCCTTCCCTTCCCTTCCCTTCCCTTCCCTTCCCTTCCCTTCCCTTCCCTTCCCTTCCCTTCCCTTCCCTTCCCTTCCCTTCCCTTCCCTTCCCTTCCCTTCCCTTCCCTTCCCTTCCCTTCCCTTCCCTTCCCTTCCTTCTGGCCCTGGCTGAGAGCAGCAGACCCTGTGCAGCACCCTGCATTGGTGATGGCCCATCAATTAGGTCCTATCAAGTGTGTGTTAATTAGGGAGGAGCTTTGTTTTGCCTGCTGACATTGCTGGTCAGGCTGTGTCCCTGGAGATACTCTTGATGGCTTCCCTCTTTTCCTGGCCATGGCACTGGAGGAGGTCTGGGCCCAGATGATCCCACGGAAGGAAATGTCCCTCAGCCCAGGGACGCTCAGCATGGGCTGCCCCATCCCCTCGGGGCCCCACCGCTGGTCACAGTGAAGCCATCTGCAGAATAAATAGACTCCACTGTCGCCCTGGTTTTTAATGTTCTTCTAAGCCTTCTGATGTTTACATTCTTGTAGCAAACTTTCCCAAACACTTTATGTAAATAACTTATTGTTTTACATTCTTTTCTGCAGAGGAGAAATTTGATGGACTGTTGGTTTGTCCAGTGTCATTGGAGAGGTGGCACTTTCACCCTCCAATCCACTGTCACTTTTGGAAATCTGTAAATGTTGGAGTCAGAAATTCAACTGCCTTCTTTTTTACCTTGGAGAGATGCGTGTCTGTGTTGTTTTATTTCATGTCCTATAGCGGCACTCCACAACCTGATGTATTTATGAAGTGGGTATGCGTGTCAGGGCCTGGCACAAGCGAGACGGCTCTCGTGAAAACTTGTGCCCCGAGCCCTGGACTGAGCCACATCTTTGTTCACAAACATGTTCCATATGCAATACCTTACACAATCTCGCCATGCACATTCAACCCCTGGCCCCGCCTGTCCTCCCCTCACATGGCGATTAGATCCACGGCCTTCTGGGCACGTGTTGTTTCCTGTGGTGGTCACACTGGGGTCATTGGTGGTCTCTGAGGTCGAAGGCTGTGGTCTTGCTCATGACTGAACTTTTGAACTTTTCTCCTTTGTGCATGCACTGTGGTCCCCTGGTGCTTATCTGAGTAGGTCTGTTGGTTTGGATCAGCTTGGAGACAGAGGAGCTCCTTAGTCTAGGCTTCCTGCATTCCCTGGTCTTCTCCTGGTGTTATGAGTAAAACAGTTATCTGTAGCTATGATATTTTATTAAAAATCCTTTCCTGGGATTTTTCCCCTCATGAGGAGCTGAGGGCCTCAGGAAAGAAATGTAAACAATAACTGTCTGCTGCTGTGGAATGCAACAGGTGCATCTTCCATTGGTCCATGTGGATTGTTTTCACTTGATGACCAATCACAGCCAACTGTGTTGAGCCTGTGAGCGGCCCAAAACCTCCATTTCATCAGCAGCCCCGGCCTGGCTTCTGCCTGCCCACACCGTGGGCATCCACAGCTCCTCCTGGGCATGGAGCTCAGTCAGTGCTGGGGCTGGGTGGGCTTTGCTGCTGCTGCCACCTGGACACTGGGGTGACCGCTTGTCCTGGGTTGCAGTGTAAAGATGTATTCTAATGCCATCCTCAAGAGCTGCTGAAACCAGGAGGGGCATTGTTTCTTCCTTATCTCCTGTTAATGGGCCCATCAATGTCTTGCCACATGACTCAGAGATAACTCCCTCCCAGAGCCATTTCTGTTTAATGGCTAATCAAGGACCCACAGCATGAGGCAGAATGATACCAGCCCACTGTGAGATGCTCTGCCCATGGGGGAGGAGCTAAGCATCCCCAGCTGGATATAATCTGGGTTTTGGGACACAACAAGCAGTCTTTCCACTGGATTCCCAGAGGAACCGCCGCCCTTACCCACTGCTTTTCCAGAGGATGAGAGCTACCAGATTGTTTCTACAGGATCACCACTTCCACAAGTCCATTTCATCTGGACTGCTACCACCACCCTAACTAGCAGGGTGTCAGCAGGCTGTATTCTGAGCCTGTCAGTGGTTTTTCTTTTGTATCATTGCATGTATTTTGGGATTTTTTCCCTTTTCCTAATAAATTGTATTTCTGACTTGGAGTCTCTCACTGGTTTTGCTTTCAAACCACAACACAGATCCTTCTCTTTATTTCAACAGAGGAATGGGCCATTGCCTACTCTGCAAGCGGGGGGGGAGGGTGGGGTGGGGTGGGGTGTCACCTTCAGTGCTGCCTAGAGGGCAAGGCCAGGGGGCTCAGGGGCAGAGGAAGGGATGTGTTTGTCTGAGGAGGGGCTGGAAGGTGCTGGGCTGGTCCTGGGGTCTCTAGAGGAACTCGGGTTGGCTGGGATGGGACAGATGGAGAGAAAAAAAGGGATGAAGGCAGCTTGGGGAGGCCCATGGGGAGAGCAGGTGGCAGTGGGATCTACGGGGCAATAAGAGGCTTCCTCATAGACGGTTGTTCTGGGGTCCTCTTCACAGAACACTTGAGAGGGCTGTCCGGGCCGTTCCTGCTGCTGGAGGAGCTGCTCACGCTGTCTGGGTGTCAGGTGCAGCCACCGTCTTCCAACTCCTGTCCCGAGGTGCTCCTGTGAAGAGAGGAGGAGGCTGAGGCCCCAGCTGCCAGTGGCACACAGGGACCCTCGTGCACAGCAGGGCCCAGAGCTGGCAAGGCTCCCCAGCATGGCTGGAGCTGCTGGCACAGCCGGGCCCAGCTGGACAGCTGCCCCTCAAGGCCCCGGAAAGCAGGGACGGCTCTGGGCAGGGTCCCTGGCCAGGAGCGGGCCCCAGAGCGCCTCTGCCTTTCAAGGGCAACCTCGGCCCTGCTCTTTCTCCTCCCCACCTGCCTCTGCCTCTGCCCCGTGCCCCTGGGGCTGCTCTTGGCCAGGCAGCCTCAGTGGGAGCCAGTACTGGCTGCAGCCCCAGCGGGGCCCCCAGGACAAGGCCCAGCAATTGAGGGGCCAATGGAAGCACTGAGCAGCAGCAGAACCCTCAGCAGAGTTATTTGGACAATCATGGACTGGCCACAACTCCACTGCAGCCTCAATGGGAATGTTCCCTGACCATGTTAGACTTTCAAAAGAAGCTGTTTGAGGGGGAGAGCAACAAAACACTCACTGTTTTCTGTTCCAGGAATACCAGATTCCAAAGCAGCACAACATGAAAACAAGCTCCAAACAAAGCACGCCTGCCAGTAACCCTAGCCAGCAGCCGGTTCCCTGACAGAAGCCCCTTCCGAGGCCATCCTGGGCATTGCGAACATGGTGGTGCCGGCTGCATCTGTGGGAGCGATGGGGAGCGTGAGCCCGTGCTGTGCTGCACTGCTGAGCTGGCAGCACGGTGGATACGGGCAGGACGTACTCTGTTTCCCCCAGAGCTGGGGCCTGCAGGCACCTTGCCGGCCCTTGGCACAGGCTGCGCCAGCCAACAAAGCCCAGCAGGCCGGGAGGAGAGCCCGGGGGCAGCGCAGCTGCTTGGGCAGTGGCTGCTGCCAGGGACACGGGCCAAAGCCATCCCTGAGCAGCCACTGCCACCCCTGGCCCTCCCTGCCCCGTGACAGCTCCCCCAGCCCCAGGGGACAGGCTCAGGCCCTGTCAGGAGCCTGTCGGGAGCCAGGGCTGGCTCTGGCCCTGGGCTGGGGGCAGGGCTCCCGCTCGGGGCTGCTCCTGTGCCTTGGGTCTCTGGGCACTCAGGGCCAGCTCCGCAGCAGCTGCAGCGCCAGGGACGTTGCTGCACCAGTCCTGTTTCCCCGGGGCTCTGAACCAGCTCCAGAGGCCTGGAAGCTGAGGCGCCTCCAGCTTTGGCTGCTGCCGGGCCGGGCAAGGGCAGGCCCTGGGAGAAGAGCTGCTGCCACACAGCCCCGGCCAGGCCTGAGCCCGGCACAGCAATTACCTGCTGTGCATGTGCCCATGTCTGGCTTTGCCTTCCTTCCTGCAGCAGGGGCTGGCACCGAAGATGGAGTGCTTCCTTCAAGAAATGCCACCTTCCACTGAAGCACTATGTCTATCTCTTGACAAAGGAAGGGAGACAGCTGCATCAGATGGAGCTGTTTCCCACTTGGGTGGTGGCATCAGAGGTAATATTTGTGAAAGTTATGGAGCAGGAAAATGGCCAGGTTACAGTGGCATGATGAGAGCACTTCCACCTCCAAACAGCCACCCTTTTCCTAATCTGCAGGGCTGGATATAGTGGGGGATCTCAGGGTGTGTTACAGTTTGGGCATGGCCTGTCAGCTGATGCCCAATAACTTCCTACAGAGGCTGGGCAGAAGCTGCAGCCAGGCCAGGCTGGGAAACAGCCCTGCAGGGCGTGAAAGCAGCAGCGGGGCAGCAAGGCTGCCATGGATCCCTTCCCGCTGTGCCGGGCACGGCGTGTCCAGATGTGCAGCCAAAGCCCCCGGCTGCTGACTCCCAGGAGAAGCATGAGGGAAATGCACCCACCTTCTCTTGTCTGCAGGGGTTCCTTCAGCTCTTGCCTCATCTGTTTGGATGGTTCCAGGGATATCTTATCTGTTGTATCTTGGATTTTCCCTGTTGGAGTACCTTAGAGAAAAATATTTCCATTTCCCAGGAATGGATCCCAGAAAAGCAGGGCTCAGCCTGTGGGGTCAGCAGGGACACACTACTCACCCCTGAGATGGGAGCTGGGCTTGAGTGCAGCATCCAAGGTAGCAGCTGGAGAAGCTGGAGAAGTCTTCCCTGTAGACACATCTGTAACACAACAGCCACAGAAGCTTCTGTCACCTGGTGCCTGCCCGCTTGTCTACAATTCTTCCTTGGTGGCACACTGAGAACATACCTGCAGGAGGCTCCAAGGGCTTCAAAACTTTATTCACCCAAGCTGATGGAGAAGCCTTCCCAGCACCCTCATCTACAATGCAGCACAGATGAGAACATTTTCCAGTGTGTGCTGGGATCTCTTTCTGCCACAGGGAACTGGGCACTGCCAGGGAGTCGGGTAAGGCCATGGGAGCCAGATGTGAATAGACATGGCCAAAGCTGCCCAGGGGCCTGGGGTGCTCTGGGCTGGCTCCTGGTCACTCTCCACACTCTTTCCCTGCCCTCAGCAACATCCCTGGGAGGGGTGGCTGCAGCAGTGCAGGGACCTGGAACTCTCCCCCTCACACACAGAAGAAATCCTCCCTAAAGCATGGGGGAAAACTGCAGCAGGCGGTGCCACAGCTATCCATCCTGCCCTCCCTCTGTCCCTCCTGCCCTCCTTCTGTGGGGAAACCCCCCAGATCTCAAGGGCAAACAGCCAGGCCCTCTCAGGACACACTGCAGCCTTGCTCTCCTGCTGTGTCCTTTCCCCACCGTGGGCACCCCGTGCAGTCGCTCCCAGGTTTCAGGACATGTCTCCCATGGAGGGACCCCAGCAGGACTGTTCAGGACCCGAGTGCCCTGAGCCTGCTCGGGATAATTCCCCTGGGCTGTGCTGCTCTAGTCCAGGCTGTGCCCGCACTGCCAAACAGCAGAGAGGGCAGCTCAAGCCTCAGCAGGGCTCAGGCCCAGAGGCACAGCAATTACCTCCTGTGCCTGTGCCTGGCATGGCCTCCCTTCCTGGAGCTGAGGCTGGCATGCAACCACTGCTTCCTCCGGGAAATGCTTCTTTCTCCGCAGGCTCTCCTTTCATTTCTGGAGAATGGAAAAGAGACAGCTGGATCAGATGAAAACATTCCTGACTGGGAATGGGGAAGGGGACAATTTCAGGAGGCATCACTTGTGAAAGGAATGCACAAGGATCAGAAAACACCCAGGATTTTGGGACAACCCAAGGCTGCTTCCTTCCCCAAACAGCCCCAACATCTGATCTGCCTGGACACCAGGAAATTGCAGGGGATCTGAGGGTGGGCATGGCCTGTGGTGCAATTGGGGCTGTCTGCCAGCTGATGCCAAATGCCTTCCTGCAGAGGCTGGGCAGAAGCTGCAGCCAGGCCAGGCTGGGAAACAGCCCTGCAGGGCGTGAAAGCAGCAGCGGGGCAGCAAGGCTGCCATGGATCCCTTCCTACTGTGCCGGGCACGGCGTGTCCAGATGTGCAGCCAAAGCCCCCGGCTGCTGAGTCCCAGGGGAAGCATGAGGGAAATGCACCCACCTTGTCTTCTCTGCAGACGTTCCTTCAGCATTTGCCACATGATTTCTAATGGGTCCTGGAATTTCCTGCCTGCCATGTCTTTGGTCTTTCCTTTCAGAGGACCTTAAGAGAAAGTAGTTCCATTTCCCAGGAATGGACCCCACAAAAGCAGGGCTCAGCCTGAGGGGTCAGCAGGGACACACTACTCACCCCTGCCATGGGAGCTGACCTTTTGTGCAGCATCCAAGGTAGGAGTTGGTGAGGTCGTCCCTGCAGACACGCCTGTAACACAACAGCCACAGAAGCTTCTGTCACCTGCTTCTTACCAGTCAGTCAAACATTACGCCTTGGTGGGACAGTGAGAACATACCTGCAGAATGCTCAGAGGGCTTCACAACTTCAGAGCGCCAGGCTAATGGAGAATCCTTCCCAGCATCCCAGTCTGGAAGCAAACCAAGATGAGAACTGTTTCCATTGTGTGCCAGGGCTGGCTCTGGCCCTGGGCTGGCGGCAGGGCTCCCGCTCGGGGCTGCTCCTGTGCCTTGGGCCTCTGGGCACTCAGGGCCAGCTCCGCAGCAGCTGCAGCGCCAGGGACGTTGCTGCACCAGTCCCGTTTCCCCGGGGCTCTGAACCAGCTCCAGAGGCCTGGAAGCCGAGGCGCCTCCAGCTTTGGCTGCTGCCGGGCCGGGCAAGGGCAGGCCCTGGGGGAAGAGCTGCTGCCACACAGCCCCGGCCAGGCCTGAGCCCGGCACAGCAATTACCTGCTGTGCCTGTGCCCGTGTCTGCCATCGCCTTCCTTCCTGCAGCAGGGGCTGGCACCGAAGATGGAGTGCTTCCTTCAAGAAATACCACCTTCCACTGAAGCACTATGTCCATCTCTTGACAAAGGAAGGGAGACAGCTGCATCAGATGGAGCTGTTTCCCACTTGGGTGGTGGCATCAGAGGTAATATTTGTGAAATTTATGGAGCAGGAAAATGGCCAGGTTACAGTGGCATGATGAGAGCACTTCCACCACCAAACAGCCACCCTTTTCCTAATCTGCAGGGCTGGATATAGTGGGGGATCTCAGGGTGTCTTACAGTTTGGGCATGGCCTGTCAGCTGATGCCAAATAACTTCCGGCAGAGGCTGGGCAGAAGCTGCAGCCAGGCCAGGCTGGGAAACAGCCCTGCAGGGCGTGAAAGCAGCAGCGGGGCAGCAAGGCTGCCATGGATCCCTTCCCACTGTGCCGGGCACGGCGTGTCCAGATGTGCAGCCAAAGCCCCCGGCTGCTGACTCCCAGGAGCAGCATGAGGGAAATGCACCCACCTTGTCTTCTCTGCAGACATTCCTTCAGCTCTTGCCTCATCTGTTTGGATGGTTCCAGGGATATCTTATCTGTTGTATCTTGGATTTTCCCTGTTGGAGTACCTTAGAGAAAAATATTTCCATTTCCCAGGAATGGATCCCAGAAAAGCAGGGTTCAGCCTGTGGGGTCAGCAGGGACACACTACTCACCCCTGAGATGGGAGCTGGGCTTGAGTGCAGCATCCAAGGTAGCAGCTGGAGAAGCTGGAGAAGTCTTCCCTGTAGACACATCTGTAACACAACAGCCACAGAAGCTTCTGTCACCTGGTGCCTGCCCGCTTGTCTACAATTCTTCCTTGGTGGCACACTGAGAACATACCTGCAGGAGGCTCCAAGGGCTTCAAAACTTTATTCAACCAAGCTGATGGAGAAGCCTTCCCAGCACCCTCATCTACAATGCAGCACAGATGAGAACATTTTCCAGTGTGTGCTGGGATCTCTTTCTGCCACAGGGAACTGGGCACTGCCAGGGAGTCGGGTAAGGCCATGGGAGCCAGATGTGAATAGACATGGCCAAAGCTGCCCAGGGGTCTGGGGAGCTCTGGGCTGGCTCCTGGTCACTCTCCACACTCTTTCCCTGCCCTCAGCAACATCCCTGGGAGGGGTGGCTGCAGCAGTGCAGGGACCTGGAACTCTCCCCCTCACACACAGAAGAAATCCTCCCTAAAGCATGGGGGAAAACTGCAGCAGGCAGTGCCACAGCTCTCCATCCTGCCATCCCTCTGTCCCTCCTGCCCTCCTTCTGTGGGGAAACCCCCCAGATCCCAAGGGCAAACAGCCAGGCCCTCTCAGGACACACTGGAGCCTTGCTCTCCCCCTCTGTCCTTTCCCCACCGTGGGCACCCCGTGCAGTCGCTGTCAGGTTTCAGGACATGTCTCCCATGGAGGGACCCCAGCAGGACTGCTCAGTGCCCTGAGCCTGCTCGGGATAATTCCCCTGGGCTGTGCCGCTCTAGTCCAGGCTGTGCCCGCACTGCCAAACAGCAGAGAGGGCAGCTCAAGCCTCAGCAGGGCTCGGGCCCAGAGGCACAGCAATTACCTCCTGTGCCTGTGCCTGGCATGGCCTCCCTTCCTGGAGCTGAGGCTGGCATGCAACCACTGCTTCCTCCGGGAAATGCTTCTTTCTCCGCAGGCTCTCCTTTCATTTCTGGAGAATGGAAAAGAGACAGCTGGATCAGATGAAAACATTCCTGACTGGGAATGGGGAAGGGGACAATTTCAGGAGGCATCACTTGTGAAAGGAATGCACAAGGATCAGAAAACACCCAGGATTTTGGGACAACCCAAGGCTGCTTCCTTCCCCAAACAGCCCCAACATCTGATCTGCCTGGACACCAGGAAATTGCAGGGGATCTGAGGGTGGGCATGGCCTGTGGTGCAATTGGGGCTGTCTGCCAGCTGATGCCAAATGCCTTCCTTCAGAGGCTGGGCAGAAGCTGCAGCCAGGCCAGGCTGGGAAACAGCCCTGCAGGGCGTGAAAGCAGCAGCGGGGCAGCAAGGCTGCCATGGATCCCTTCCTACTGTGCCGGGCACGGCGTGTCCAGATGTGCAGCCAAAGCCCCCGGCTGCTGAGTCCCAGGAGCAGCATGAGGGAAATGCACCCACCTTGTCTTCTCTGCAGACGTTCCTTCAGCATTTGCCACATGATTTCTAATGGGTACTGGAATTTCCTGCCTGCCATGTCTTTGGTCTTTCCTGTCAGAGGACCTTAAGAGAAAGTAGTTCCATTTCCCAGGAATGGACCCCACAAAAGCAGGGCTCAGCCTGAGGGGTCAGCAGGGACACACTACTCACCCCTGCCATGGGAGCTGGCCTTTTGTGCAGCATCCAAGGTAGGAGTTGGTGAGGTCGTCCCTGCAGACACGCCTGTAACACAACAGCCACAGAAGCTTCTGTCACCTGGTTCTTACCAGTCAGTCAAACATTACGCCTTGGTGGGACAGTGAGAACATACCTGCAGAATGCTCAGAGGGCTTCACAACTTCAGAGCGCCAGGCTAATGGAGAATCCTTTCCAGCATCCCAGTCTGGAAGCAAACCAAGATGAGAACTGTTTCCATTGTGTGCCAGGGCTGGCTCTGGCCCTGGGCTGGCGGCAGGGCTCCCGCTCGGGGCTGCTCCTGTGCCTTGGGCCTCTGGGCACTCAGGGCCAGCTCCGCAGCAGCTGCAGCGCCAGGGACGTTGCTGCAGCAGTCCCGTTTCCCCGGGGCTCTGAACCAGCTCCAGAGGCCTGGAAGCCGAGGCGCCTCCAGCTTTGGCTGCTGCCGGGCCGGGCAAGGGCAGGCCCTGGGGGAAGAGCTGCTGCCACACAGCCCCGGCCAGGGCTGAGCCTGGCACAGCAATTACCTGCTGTGCCTGTGCCCGTGTCTGCCATCGCCTTCCTTCCTGCAGCAGGGGCTGGCACCGAAGATGGAGTGCTTCCTTCAAGAAATACCACCTTCCACTGAAGCACTATGTCCATCTCTTGACAAAGGAAGGGAGACAGCTGCATCAGATGGAGCTGTTTCCCACTTGGGTGGTGGCATCAGAGGTAATATTTGTGAAATTTATGGAGCAGGAAAATGGCCAGGTTACAGTGGCATGATGAGAGCACTTCCACCACCAAACAGCCACCCTTTTCCTAATCTGCAGGGCTGGATATAGTGGGGGATCTCAGGGTGTCTTACAGTTTGGGCATGGCCTGTCAGCTGATGCCAAATAACTTCCGGCAGAGGCTGGGCAGAAGCTGCAGCCAGGCCAGGCTGGGAAACAGCCCTGCAGGGCGTGAAAGCAGCAGCGGGGCAGCAAGGCTGCCATGGATCCCTTCCCACTGTGCCGGGCACGGCGTGTCCAGATGTGCAGCCAAAGCCCCCGGCTGCTGACTCCCAGGAGCAGCATGAGGGAAATGCACCCACCTTCTCTTGTCTGCAGGGGTTCCTTCAGCTCTTGCCTCATCTGTTTGGATGGTTCCAGGGATATCTTATCTGTTGTATCTTGGATTTTCCCTGTTGGAGTACCTTAGAGAAAAATATTTCCATTTCCCAGGAATGGATCCCAGAAAAGCAGGGTTCAGCCTGTGGGGTCAGCAGGGACACACTACTCACCCCTGAGATGGGAGCTGGGCTTGAGTGCAGCATCCAAGGTAGCAGCTGGAGAAGCTGGAGAAGTCTTCCCTGTAGACACATCTGTAACACAACAGCCACAGAAGCTTCTGTCACCTGGTTCCTACCCGCTTGTCTACAATTCTTCCTTGGTGGCACGCTGAGAACATACCTGCAGGAGGCTCCAAGGGCTTCAAAACTTTATTCATCCAAGCTGATGGAGAAGCCTTCCCAGCACCCTCATCTACAATGCAGCACAGATGAGAACATTTTCCAGTGTGTGATGGGATCTCTTTCTGCCACAGGGAACTGGGCACTGCCAGGGAGTCGGCTAAGGCCATGGGAGCCAGATGTGAATAGACATGGCCAAAGCTGCCCAGGGGCCTGGGGAGCTCTGGGCTGCCTCCTGGTCACTCTCCACACTCTTTCCCTGCCCTCAGCAACATCCCTGGGAGGGGTGGCTGCAGCAGTGCAGGGACCTGGGACTCTCCCCCTCACACACAGAAGAAATCCTCACAAAAGCATGGGGGAAAACTGCAGCAGGCAGTGCCGCAGCTATCCATCCTGGCCTCCCTCTGTCCCTCCTGCCCTCCTTCTGTGGGGAAACCCCCCAGATCCCAAGGGCAAACAGCCAGGCCCTCTCAGGACACACTGGAGCCTTGCTCTCCCCCTCTGTCCTTTCCCCACCGTGGGCACCCCGTGCAGTCGCTCCCAGGTTTCAGGACATGTCTCCCATGGAGGGACCCCAGCAGGACTGCTCAGTGCCCTGCGCCTGCTCAGGATAATTCCCCTGGGCTGTGCCGCTCTAGTCCAGGCTGTGCCCGCACTGCCAAACAGCAGAGAGGGCAGCTCAAGCCTCAGCAGGGCTCAGGCCCAGAGGCACAGCAATTACCTCCTGTGCCTGTGCCTGGCATGGCCTCCCTTCCTGGAGCTGAGGCTGGCATGCAACCACTGCTTCCTCCGGGAAATGCTTCTTTCTCCGCAGGCTCTCCTTTCATTTCTGGAGAATGGAAAAGAGACAGCTGGATCAGATGAAAACATTCCTGACTGGGAATGGGGAAGGGGACAATTTCAGGAGGCATCACTTGTGAAAGGAATGCATAAGGATCAGAAAACACCCAGGATATTGGGACAGCCCAAGGCTGCTTCCTTCCCCAAACAGCCCCAACATCTGATCTGCCTGGACACCAGGAAATTGCAGGGGATCTGAGGGTGGGCATGGCCTGTGGTGCAATTGGGGCTGTCTGCCAGCTGATGCCAAATGCCTTCCTGCAGAGGCTGGGCAGAAGCTGCAGCCAGGCCAGGCTGGCAAACAGCCCTGCAGGGCGTGAAAGCAGCAGCGGGGCAGCGAGGCTGCCATGGATCCCTTCCTGCTGTGCCGGGCACGACGTGGCCAGATGTGCAGCCAACGCCCCTGGCTGCTGAGTCCCAGGAGCAGCATGAGGGAAATGCACCCACCTTGTCTTCTCTGCAGACATTCCTTCAGCATTTGCCACATGATTTCTAATGGGTCCTGGAATTTCCTGCCTGCCATGTCTTTGGTCTTTCCTGTCAGAGGACCTTAAGAGAAAGTAGTTCCATTTCCCAGGAATGGACCCCACAAAAGCAGGGCTCAGCCTGAGGGGTCAGCAGGGACACACTACTCACCCCTGCCATGGGAGCTGGCCTTTTGTGCAGCATCCAAGGTAGGAGTTGGTGAGGTCGTCCCTGCAGACACGCCTGTAACACAACAGCCACAGAAGCTTCTGTCACCTGGTTCTTAACAGTCAGTCAAACATTACGCCTTGGTGGGACAGTGAGAACATACCTGCAGAATGCTCAGAGGGCTTCACAACTTCAGAGCGCCAGGCTAATGGAGAATCCTTCCCAGCATCCCAGTCTGGAAGCAAACCGAGAACTGTTTCCATTGTGTGCAAGGGCTGGCTCTGGCCCTGGGCTGGCGGCAGGGCTTCCGCTCGGGGCTGCTCCTGTGCCTTGGGCCTCTGGGCACTCAGGGCCAGCTCCGCAGCAGCTGCAGCGCCAGGGACGTTGCTGCAGCAGTCCCGTTTCCCCGGGGCTCTGAACCAGCTCCAGAGGCCTGGAAGCCGAGGCGCCTCCAGCTTTGGCTGCTGCCGGGCCGGGCAAGGGCAGGCCCTGGGGGAAGAGCTGCTGCCACACAGCCCCGGCCAGGCCTGAGCCCGGCACAGCAATTACCTGCTGTGCCTGTGCCCGTGTCTGCCATCGCCTTCCTTCCTGCAGCAGGGGCTGGCACCGAAGATGGAGTGCTTCCTTCAAGAAATACCACCTTCCACTGAAGCACTATGTCCATCTCTTGACAAAGGAAGGGAGACAGCTGCATCAGATGGAGCTGTTTCCCACTTGGGTGGTGGCATCAGAGGTAATATTTGTGAAATTTATGGAGCAGGAAAATGGCCAGGTTACAGTGGCATGATGAGAGCACTTCCACCTCCAAACAGCCACCCTTTTCCTAATCTGCAGGGCTGGATATAGTGGGGGATCTCAGGGTGTGTTACAGTTTGGGCATGGCCTGTCAGCTGATGCCAAATAACTTCCGGCAGAGGCTGGGCAGAAGCTGCAGCCAGGCCAGGCTGGGAAACAGCCCTGCAGGGCGTGAACGCAGCAACGGGGCAGCGAGGCTGCCATGGATCCCTTCCCACTGTGCCGGGCACGGCGTGTCCAGATGTGCAGCCAAAGCCCCCGGCTGCTGAGTCCCAGGGGAAGCATGAGGGAAATGCACCCACCTTCTCTTGTCTGCAGGGGTTCCTTCAGCTCTTGCCTCATCTGTTTGGATGGTTCCAGGGATATCTTATCTGTTGTATCTTGGATTTTCCCTGTTGGAGTACCTTAGAGAAAAATATTTCCATTTCCCAGGAATGGATCCCAGAAAAGCAGGGTTCAGCCTGTGGGGTCAGCAGGGACACACTACTCACCCCTGAGATGGGAGCTGGGCTTGAGTGCAGCATCCAAGGTAGCAGCTGGAGAAGCTGGAGAAGTCTTCCCTGTAGACACATCTGTAACACAACAGCCACAGAAGCTTCCGTCACCTGGTGCCTGCCCGCTTGTCTACAATTCTTCCTTGGTGGCACGCTGAGAACATACCTGCAGGAGGCTCCAAGGGCTTCAAAACTTTATTCACCCAAGCTGATGGAGAAGCCTTCCCAGCACCCTCATCTACAATGCAGCACAGATGAGAACATTTTCCAGTGTGTGCTGGGATCTCTTTCTGCCACAGGGAACTGGGCACTGCCAGGGAGTCGGGTAAGGCCATGGGAGCCAGATGTGAATAGACATGGCCAAAGCTGCCCAGGGGCCTGGGGAGCTCTGGGCTGCCTCCTGGTCACTCTCCACACTCTTTCCCTGCCCTCAGCAACATCCCTGGGAGGGGTGGCTGCAGCAGTGCAGGGACCTGGAACTCTCCCCCTCACACACAGAAGAAATCCTCCCTAAAGCATGGGGGAAAACTGCAGCAGGCAGTGCCACAGCTATCCATCCTGCCCTCCCTCTGTCCCTCCTGCCCTCCTTCTGTGGGGAAACCCCCCAGATCCCAAGGGGAAAAAAACCAGGCCCTCTCAGGACACACTGGAGCCTTGCTCTCCCCCTCTGTCCTTTCCCCACCGTGGGCACCCCGTGCAGTCACTCCCAGGTTTCAGGACATGTCTCCCATGGAGGGACCCCAGCAGGACTGCTCAGTGCCCTGCGCCTGCTCGGGATAATTCCCCTGGGCTGTGCCGCTCTAGTCCAGGCTGTGCCCGCACTGCCAAACAGCAGAGAGGGCAGCTCAAGCCTCAGCAGGGCTCAGGCCCAGAGGCACAGCAATTACCTCCTGTGCCTGTGCCTGGCATGGCCTCCCTTCCTGGAGCTGAGGCTGGCATGCAACCACTGCTTCGTCCGGGAAATGCTTCTTTCTCCACAGGCTCTCCTTTCATTTCTGGAGAATGGAAAAGAGACAGCTGGATCAGATGAAAACATTCCTGACTAGGAATGGGGAAGGGGACAATTTCAGGAGGCATCACTTGTGAAAGGAATGCACAAGGATCAGAAAACACCCAGGATTTTGGGACAACCCAAGGCTGCTTCCTTCCCCAAACAGCCCCAACATCTGATCTGCCTGGACACCAGGAAATTGCAGGGGATCTGAGGGTGGGCATGGCCTGTGGTGCAATTGGGGCTGTCTGCCAGCTGATGCCAAATGCCTTCCTGCAGAGGCTGGGCAGAAGCTGCAGCCAGGCCAGGCTGGGAAACAGCCCTGCAGGGCATGAAAGCAGCAGCGGGGCAGCAAGGCTGCCATGGATCCCTTCCTACTGTGCCGGGCACGGCGTGTCCAGATGTGCAGCCAAAGCCCCCGGCTGCTGAGTCCCAGGAGCAGCATGAGGGAAATGCACCCACCTTGTCTTCTCTGCAGACGTTCCTTCAGCATTTGCCACATGATTTCTAATGGGTCCTGGAATTTCCTGCCTGTCATGTCTTTGGTCTTTCCTGTCAGAGGACCTTAAGAGAAAGTAGTTCCATTTCCCAGGAATGGACCCCACAAAAGCAGGGCTCAGCCTGAGGGGTCAGCAGGGACACACTACTCACCCCTGCCATGGGAGCTGGCCTTTTGTGCAGCATCCAAGGTAGGAGTTGGTGAGGTCGTCCCTGCAGACACGCCTGTAACACAACAGCCACAGAAGCTTCTGTCACCTGGTTCTTACCAGTCAGTCAAACATTACGCCTTGGTGGGACAGTGAGAACATACCTGCAGAATGCTCAGAGGGCTTCACAACTTCAGAGTGCCAGGCTAATGGAGAATCCTTCCCAGCATCCCAGTCTGGAAGCAAACCAAGATGAGAACTGTTTCCATTGTGTGCCAGGGCTGGCTCTGGCCCTGGGCTGGCGGCAGGGCTCCCGCTCGGGGCTGCTCCTGTGCCTTGGGCCTCTGGGCACTCAGGGCCAGCTCCGCAGCAGCTGCAGCGCCAGGGACGTTGCTGCACCAGTCCCGTTTCCCCGGGGCTCTGAACCAGCTCCAGAGGCCTGGAAGCCGAGGCGCCTCCAGCTTTGGCTGCTGCCGGGCCGGGCAAGGGCAGGCCCTGGGGGAAGAGCTGCTGCCACACAGCCCCGGCCAGGCCTGAGCCCGGCACAGCAATTACCTGCTGTGCCTGTGCCCGTGTCTGGCTTTGCCTTCCTTCCTGCAGCAGGGGCTCACACCGAAGATGGAGTGCTTCCTTCAAGAAATACCACCTTCCACTGAAGCACTATGTCCATCTCTTGACAAAGGAAGGGAGACAGCTGCATCAGATGGAGCTGTTTCCCACTTGGGTGGTGGCATCAGAGGTAATATTTGTGAAATTTATGGAGCAGGAAAATGGCCAGGTTACAGTGGCATGATGAAAGCACTTCCACCACCAAACAGCCACCCTTTTCCTAATCTGCAGGGCTGGATATAGTGGGGGATCTCCGGGTGTGTTACAGTTTGGGCATGGCCTGTCAGCTGATGCCAAATAACTTCCGGCAGAGGCTGGGCAGAAGCTGCAGCCAGGCCAGGCTGGCAAACAGCCCTGCAGGGCGTGAAAGCAGCAGCGGGGCAGCGAGGCTGCCATGGATCCCTTCCCACTGTGCCGGGCACGGCGTGTCCAGATGTGCAGCCAAAGCCCCCGGCTGCTGAATCCCAGGAGGAGCATGAGGGAAATGCACCCACCTTGTCTTCTCTGCAGACATTCCTTCAGCTCTTGCCTCATCTGTTTGGATGGTTCCAGGGATATCTTATCTGTTGTATCTTGGATTTTCCCTGTTGGAGTACCTTAGAGAAAAATATTTCCATTTCCCAGGAATGGATCCCAGAAAAGCAGGGTTCAGCCTGTGGGGTCAGCAGGGACACACTACTCACCCCTGAGATGGGAGCTGGGCTTGAGTGCAGCATCCAAGGTAGCAGCTGGAGAAGCTGGAGAAGTCTTCCCTGTAGACACATCTGTAACACAACAGCCACAGAAGCTTCCGTCACCTGGTGCCTGCCCGCTTGTCTACAATTCTTCCTTGGTGGCACGCTGAGAACATACCTGCAGGAGGCTCCAAGGGCTTCAAAACTTTATTCACCCAAGCTGATGGAGAAGCCTTCCCAGCACCCTCATCTACAATGCAGCACAGATGAGAACATTTTCCAGTGTGTGATGGGATCTCTTTCTGCCACAGGGAACTGGGCACTGCCAGGGAGTCGGCTAAGGCCATGGGAGCCAGATGTGAATAGACATGGCCAAAGCTGCCCAGGGGCCTGGGGAGCTCTGGGCTGGCTCCTGGTCACTCTCCACACTCTTTCCCTGCCCTCAGCAACATCCCTGGGAGGGGTGGCTGCAGCAGTGCAGGGACCTGGAACTCTCCCCCTCACACACAGAAGAAATCCTCCCTAAAGCATGGGGGAAAACTGCAGCAGGCAGTGCCACAGCTATCCATGCTGCCCTCCCTCTGTCCCTCCTGCCCTCCTTCTGTGGGGAAACCCCCCAGATCCCAAGGGGAAAAAACCAGGCCCTCTCAGGACACACTGGAGCCTTGCTCTCCCCCTCTGTCCTTTCCCCACCGTGGGCACCCCGTGCAGTCACTCCCAGGTTTCAGGACATGTCTCCCATGGAGGGACCCCAGCAGGACTGCTCAGTGCCCTGCGCCTGCTCGGGATAATTCCCCTGGGCTGTGCCGCTCTAGTCCAGGCTGTGCCCGCACTGCCAAACAGCAGAGAGGGCAGCTCAAGCCTCAGCAGGGCTCAGGCCCAGAGGCACAGCAATTACCTCCTGTGCCTGTGCCTGGCATGGCCTCCCTTCCTGGAGCTGAGGCTGGCATGCAACCACTGCTTCGTCCGGGAAATGCTTCTTTCTCCACAGGCTCTCCTTTCATTTCTGGAGAATGGAAAAGAGACAGCTGGATCAGATGAAAACATTCCTGACTGGGAATGGGGAAGGGGACAATTTCAGGAGGCATCACTTGTGAAAGGAATGCACAAGGATCAGAAAACACCCAGGATTTTGGGACAACCCAAGGCTGCTTCCTTCCCCAAACAGCCCCAACATCTGATCTGCCTGGACACCAGGAAATTGCAGGGGATCTGAGGGTGGGCATGGCCTGTGGTGCAATTGGGGCTGTCTGCCAGCTGATGCCAAATGCCTTCCTGCAGAGGCTGGGCAGAAGCTGCAGCCAGGCCAGGCTGGGAAACAGCCCTGCAGGGCATGAAAGCAGCAGCGGGGCAGCAAGGCTGCCATGGATCCCTTCCTACTGTGCCGGGCACGGCGTGTCCAGATGTGCAGCCAAAGCCCCCGGCTGCTGAGTCCCAGGAGCAGCATGAGGGAAATGCACCCACCTTGTCTTCTCTGCAGACGTTCCTTCAGCATTTGCCACATGATTTCTAATGGGTCCTGGAATTTCCTGCCTGTCATGTCTTTGGTCTTTCCTGTCAGAGGACCTTAAGAGAAAGTAGTTCCATTTCCCAGGAATGGACCCCACAAAAGCAGGGCTCAGCCTGAGGGGTCAGCAGGGACACACTACTCACCCCTGCCATGGGAGCTGGCCTTTTGTGCAGCATCCAAGGTAGGAGTTGGTGAGGTCGTCCCTGCAGACACGCCTGTAACACAACAGCCACAGAAGCTTCTGTCACCTGGTTCTTACCAGTCAGTCAAACATTACGCCTTGGTGGGACAGTGAGAACATACCTGCAGAATGCTCAGAGGGCTTCACAACTTCAGAGTGCCAGGCTAATGGAGAATCCTTCCCAGCATCCCAGTCTGGAAGCAAACCAAGATGAGAACTGTTTCCATTGTGTGCCAGGGCTGGCTCTGGCCCTGGGCTGGCGGCAGGGCTCCCGCTCGGGGCTGCTCCTGTGCCTTGGGCCTCTGGGCACTCAGGGCCAGCTCCGCAGCAGCTGCAGCGCCAGGGACGTTGCTGCAGCAGTCCCGTTTCCCCGGGGCTCTGAACCAGCTCCAGAGGCCTGGAAGCCGAGGCGCCTCCAGCTTTGGCTGCTGCCGGGCCGGGCAAGGGCAGGCCCTGGGGGAAGAGCTGCTGCCACACAGCCCCGGCCAGGGCTGAGACCGGCACAGCAATTACCTGCTGTGCCTGTGCCCGTGTCTGGCTTTGCCTTCCTTCCTGCAGCAGGGGCTCACACCGAAGATGGAGTGCTTCCTTCAAGAAATACCACCTTCCACTGAAGCACTATGTCCATCTCTTGACAAAGGAAGGGAGACAGCTGCATCAGATGGAGCTGTTTCCCACTTGGGTGGTGGCATCAGAGGTAATATTTGTGAAATTTATGGAGCAGGAAAATGGCCAGGTTACAGTGGCATGATGAAAGCACTTCCACCACCAAACAGCCACCCTTTTCCTAATCTGCAGGGCTGGATATAGTGGGGGATCTCAGGGTGTGTTACAGTTTGGGCATGGCCTGTCAGCTGATGCCAAATAACTTCCGGCAGAGGCTGGGCAGAAGCTGCAGCCAGGCCAGGCTGGCAAACAGCCCTGCAGGGCGTGAAAGCAGCAGCGGGGCAGCGAGGCTGCCATGGATCCCTTCCCACTGTGCCGGGCACGGCGTGTCCAGATGTGCAGCCAAAGCCCCCGGCTGCTGAATCCCAGGAGGAGCATGAGGGAAATGCACCCACCTTGTCTTCTCTGCAGACATTCCTTCAGCTCTTGCCTCATCTGTTTGGATGGTTCCAGGGATATCTTATCTGTTGTATCTTGGATTTTCCCTGTTGGAGTACCTTAGAGAAAAATATTTCCATTTCCCAGGAATGGATCCCAGAAAAGCAGGGTTCAGCCTGTGGGGTCAGCAGGGACACACTACTCACCCCTGAGATGGGAGCTGGGCTTGAGTGCAGCATCCAAGGTAGCAGCTGGAGAAGCTGGAGAAGTCTTCCCTGTAGACACATCTGTAACACAACAGCCACAGAAGCTTCCGTCACCTGGTGCCTGCCCGCTTGTCTACAATTCTTCCTTGGTGGCACGCTGAGAACATACCTGCAGGAGGCTCCAAGGGCTTCAAAACTTTATTCATCCAAGCTGATGGAGAAGCCTTCCCAGCACCCTCATCTACAATGCAGCACAGATGAGAACATTTTCCAGTGTGTGATGGGATCTCTTTCTGCCACAGGGAACTGGGCACTGCCAGGGAGTCGGCTAAGGCCATGGGAGCCAGATGTGAATAGACATGGCCAAAGCTGCCCAGGGGCCTGGGGAGCTCTGGGCTGGCTCCTGGTCACTCTCCACACTCTTTCCCTGCCCTCAGCAACATCCCTGGGAGGGGTGGCTGCAGCAGTGCAGGGACCTGGAACTCTCCCCCTCACACACAGAAGAAATCCTCCCTAAAGCATGGGGGAAAACTGCAGCAGGCAGTGCCACAGCTATCCATGCTGCCCTCCCTCTGTCCCTCCTGCCCTCCTTCTGTGGGGAAACCCCCCAGATCCCAAGGGGAAAAAACCAGGCCCTCTCAGGACACACTGGAGCCTTGCTCTCCCCCTCTGTCCTTTCCCCACCGTGGGCACCCCGTGCAGTCGCTCCCAGGTTTCAGGACATGTCTCCCATGGAGGGACCCCAGCAGGACTGCTCAGTGCCCTGAGCCTGCTCGGGATAATTCCCCTGGGCTGTGCCGCTCTAGTCCAGGCTGTGCCCGCACTGCCAAACAGCAGAGAGGGCAGCTCAAGCCTCAGCAGGGCTCAGGCCCAGAGGCACAGCAATTACCTCCTGTGCCTGTGCCTGGCATGGCCTCCCTTCCTGGAGCTGAGGCTGGCATGCAACCACTGCTTCGTCCGGGAAATGCTTCTTTCTCCACAGGCTCTCCTTTCATTTCTGGAGAATGGAAAAGAGACAGCTGGATCAGATGAAAACATTCCTGACTGGGAATGGGGAAGGGGACAATTTCAGGAGGCATCACTTGTGAAAGGAATGCACAAGGATCAGAAAACACCCAGGATTTTGGGACAACCCAAGGCTGCTTCCTTCCCCAAACAGCCCCAACATCTGATCTGCCTGGACACCAGGAAATTGCAGGGGATCTGAGGGTGGGCATGGCCTGTGGTGCAATTGGGGCTGTCTGCCAGCTGATGCCAAATGCCTTCCTGCAGAGGCTGGGCAGAAGCTGCAGCCAGGCCAGGCTGGGAAACAGCCCTGCAGGGCGTGAAAGCAGCAGCGGGGCAGCAAGGCTGCCATGGATCCCTTCCTACTGTGCCGGGCACGGCGTGTCCAGATGTGCAGTCAAAGCCCCCGGCTACTGAGTCCCAGGAGCAGCATGAGGGAAATGCACCCACCTTGTCTTCTCTGCAGACGTTCCTTCAGCATTTGCCACATGATTTCTAATGGGTCCTGGAATTTCCTGCCTGCCATGTCTTTGGTCTTTCCTGTCAGAGGACCTTAAGAGAAAGTAGTTCCATTTCCCAGGAATGGACCCCACAAAAGCAGGGCTCAGCCTGAGGGGTCAGCAGGGACACACTACTCACCCCTGCCATGGGAGCTGGCCTTTTGTGCAGCATCCAAGGTAGGAGTTGGTGAGGTCGTCCCTGCAGACACGCCTGTAACACAACAGCCACAGAAGCTTCTGTCACCTGGTTCTTACCTGTCAGTCAAACATTACGCCTTGGTGGGACAGTGAGAACATACCTGCAGAATGCTCAGAGGGCTTCACAACTTCAGAGTGCCAGGCTAATGGAGAATCCTTCCCAGCATCCCAGTCTGGAAGCAAACCAAGATGAGAACTGTTTCCATTGTGTGCCAGGGCTGGCTCTGGCCCTGGGCTGGCGGCAGGGCTCCCGCTCGGGGCTGCTCCTGTGCCTTGGGCCTCTGGGCACTCAGGGCCAGCTCCGCAGCAGCTGCAGCACCAGGGACGTTGCTGCACCAGTCCCGTTTCTCCGGGGCTCTGAACCAGCTCCAGAGGCCTGGAAGCCGAGGCGCCTCCAGCTTTGGCTGCTGCCGGGCCGGGCAAGGGCAGGCCCTGGGGGAAGAGCTGCTGCCACACAGCCCCGGCCAGGCCTGAGCCCGGCACAGCAATTACCTGCTGTGCCTGTGCCCGTGTCTGGCTTTGCCTTCCTTCCTGCAGCAGGGGCTCGCACCGAAGATGGAGTGCTTCCTTCAAGAAATACCACCTTCCACTGAAGCACTATGTCCATCTCTTGACAAAGGAAGGGAGACAGCTGCATCAGATGGAGCTGTTTCCCACTTGGGTGGTGGCATCAGAGGTAATATTTGTGAAATTTATGGAGCAGGAAAATGGCCAGGTTACAGTGGCATGATGAAAGCACTTCCACCACCAAACAGCCACCCTTTTCCTAATCTGCAGGGCTGGATATAGTGGGGGATCTCCGGGTGTGTTACAGTTTGGGCATGGCCTGTCAGCTGATGCCAAATAACTTCCGGCAGAGGCTGGGCAGAAGCTGCAGCCAGGCCAGGCTGGCAAACAGCCCTGCAGGGCGTGAAAGCAGCAGCGGGGCAGCGAGGCTGCCATGGATCCCTTCCCACTGTGCCGGGCACGGCGTGTCCAGATGTGCAGCCAAAGCCCCCGGCTGCTGACTCCCAGGAGCAGCATGAGGGAAATGCACCCACCTTCTCTTGTCTGCAGGGGTTTCTTTCAGCTCTTGCCTCATCTGTTTGGATGGTTCCAGGGATATCTTACCTGTTGTATCTTGGATTTTCCGTTGGAGTACCTTAGAGAAAAATATTTCCATTTCCCAGGAATGGATCCCAGAAAAGCAGGGTTCAGCCTGTGGGGTCAGCAGGGACACACTACTCACCCCTGAGATGGGAGCTGGGCTTGAGTGCAGCATCCAAGGTAGCAGCTGGAGAAGCTGGAGAAGTCTTCCCTGTAGACACATCTGTAACACAACAGCCACAGAAGCTTCTGTCACCTGGTGCCGGCCCGCTTGTCTACAATTCTTCCTTGGTGGCACACTGAGAACATTCCTGCAGGAGGCTCCAAGGGCTTCAAAACTTTATTCATCCAAGCTGATGGAGAAGCCTTCTCAGCACCCTCATCTACAATGCAGCACAGATGAGAACATTTTCCAGTGTGTGCTGGGATCTCTTTCTGCCACAGGGAACTGGGCACTGCCAGGGAGTCGGCTAAGGCCATGGGAGCCAGATGTGAATAGACATGGCCAAAGCTGCCCAGGGGCCTGGGGAGCTCTGGGCTGGCTCCTGGTCACTCTCCACACTCTTTCCCTGCCCTCAGCAACATCCCTGGGAGGGGTGGCTGCAGCAGTGCAGGGACCTGGAACTCTCCCCCTCACACACAGAAGAAATCCTCCCTAAAGCATGGGGGAAAACTGCAGCAGGCAGTGCCGCAGCTATCCATCCTGCCCTCCCTCTGTCCCTCCTGCCCTCCTTCTGTGGGGAAACCCCCCAGATCTCAAGGGCAAACAGCCAGGCCCTCTCAGGACACACTGGAGCCTTGCTCTCCCCCTCTGTCCTTTCCCCACCGTGGGCACCCCATGCAGTCGCTGTCAGGTTTCAGGACATGTCTCCCATGGAGGGACCCCAGCAGGACTGCTCAGTGCCCTGAGCCTGCTCGGGATAATTCCCCTGGGCTGTGCCGCTCTAGTCCAGGCTGTGCCCGCACTGCCAAACAGCAGAGAGGGCAGCTCAAGCCTCAGCAGGGCTCAGGCCCAGAGGCACAGCAATTACCTCCTGTGCCTGTGCCTGGCATGGCCTCCCTTCCTGGAGCTGAGGCTGGCATGCAACCACTGCTTCGTCCGGGAAATGCTTCTTTCTCCACAGGCTCTCCTTTCATTTCTGGAGAATGGAAAAGAGACAGCTGGATCAGATGAAAATATTCCTGACTGGGAATGGGGAAGGGGACAATTTCAGGAGGCATCACTTGTGAAAGGAATGCACAAGGATCAGAAAACACCCAGGATTTTGGGACAACCCAAGGCTGCTTCCTTCCCCAAACAGCCCCAACATCTGATCTGCCTGGACACCAGGAAATTGCAGGGGATCTGAGGGTGGGCATGGCCTGTGGTGCAATTGGGGCTGTCTGCCAGCTGATGCCAAATGCCTTCCTGCAGAGGCTGGGCAGAAGCTGCAGCCAGGCCAGGCTGGGAAACAGCCCTGCAGGGCATGAAAGCAGCAGCGGGGCAGCAAGGCTGCCATGGATCCCTTCCTACTGTGCCGGGCACGGCGTGTCCAGATGTGCAGCCAAAGCCCCCGGCTGCTGAGTCCCAGGAGCAGCATGAGGGAAATGCACCCACCTTGTCTTCTCTGCAGACGTTCCTTCAGCATTTGCCACATGATTTCTAATGGGTCCTGGAATTTCCTGCCTGTCATGTCTTTGGTCTTTCCTGTCAGAGGACCTTAAGAGAAAGTAGTTCCATTTCCCAGGAATGGACCCCACAAAAGCAGGGCTCAGCCTGAGGGGTCAGCAGGGACACACTACTCACCCCTGCCATGGGAGCTGGCCTTTTGTGCAGCATCCAAGGTAGGAGTTGGTGAGGTCGTCCCTGCAGACACGCCTGTAACACAACAGCCACAGAAGCTTCTGTCACCTGGTTCTTACCAGTCAGTCAAACATTACGCCTTGGTGGGACAGTGAGAACATACCTGCAGAATGCTCAGAGGGCTTCACAACTTCAGAGTGCCAGGCTAATGGAGAATCCTTCCCAGCATCCCAGTCTGGAAGCAAACCAAGATGAGAACTGTTTCCATTGTGTGCCAGGGCTGGCTCTGGCCCTGGGCTGGCGGCAGGGCTCCCGCTCGGGGCTGCTCCTGTGCCTTGGGCCTCTGGGCACTCAGGGCCAGCTCCGCAGCAGCTGCAGCGCCAGGGACGTTGCTGCAGCAGTCCCGTTTCCCCGGGGCTCTGAACCAGCTCCAGAGGCCTGGAAGCCGAGGCGCCTCCAGCTTTGGCTGCTGCCGGGCCGGGCAAGGGCAGGCCCTGGGGGAAGAGCTGCTGCCACACAGCCCCGGCCAGGGCTGAGACCGGCACAGCAATTACCTGCTGTGCCTGTGCCCGTGTCTGGCTTTGCCTTCCTTCCTGCAGCAGGGGCTCACACCGAAGATGGAGTGCTTCCTTCAAGAAATACCACCTTCCACTGAAGCACTATGTCCATCTCTTGACAAAGGAAGGGAGACAGCTGCATCAGATGGAGCTGTTTCCCACTTGGGTGGTGGCATCAGAGGTAATATTTGTGAAATTTATGGAGCAGGAAAATGGCCAGGTTACAGTGGCATGATGAAAGCACTTCCACCACCAAACAGCCACCCTTTTCCTAATCTGCAGGGCTGGATATAGTGGGGGATCTCAGGGTGTGTTACAGTTTGGGCATGGCCTGTCAGCTGATGCCAAATAACTTCCGGCAGAGGCTGGGCAGAAGCTGCAGCCAGGCCAGGCTGGCAAACAGCCCTGCAGGGCGTGAAAGCAGCAGCGGGGCAGCGAGGCTGCCATGGATCCCTTCCCACTGTGCCGGGCACGGCGTGTCCAGATGTGCAGCCAAAGCCCCCGGCTGCTGAATCCCAGGAGGAGCATGAGGGAAATGCACCCACCTTGTCTTCTCTGCAGACATTCCTTCAGCTCTTGCCTCATCTGTTTGGATGGTTCCAGGGATATCTTATCTGTTGTATCTTGGATTTTCCCTGTTGGAGTACCTTAGAGAAAAATATTTCCATTTCCCAGGAATGGATCCCAGAAAAGCAGGGTTCAGCCTGTGGGGTCAGCAGGGACACACTACTCACCCCTGAGATGGGAGCTGGGCTTGAGTGCAGCATCCAAGGTAGCAGCTGGAGAAGCTGGAGAAGTCTTCCCTGTAGACACATCTGTAACACAACAGCCACAGAAGCTTCCGTCACCTGGTGCCTGCCCGCTTGTCTACAATTCTTCCTTGGTGGCACGCTGAGAACATACCTGCAGGAGGCTCCAAGGGCTTCAAAACTTTATTCATCCAAGCTGATGGAGAAGCCTTCCCAGCACCCTCATCTACAATGCAGCACAGATGAGAACATTTTCCAGTGTGTGATGGGATCTCTTTCTGCCACAGGGAACTGGGCACTGCCAGGGAGTCGGCTAAGGCCATGGGAGCCAGATGTGAATAGACATGGCCAAAGCTGCCCAGGGGCCTGGGGAGCTCTGGGCTGGCTCCTGGTCACTCTCCACACTCTTTCCCTGCCCTCAGCAACATCCCTGGGAGGGGTGGCTGCAGCAGTGCAGGGACCTGGAACTCTCCCCCTCACACACAGAAGAAATCCTCCCTAAAGCATGGGGGAAAACTGCAGCAGGCAGTGCCACAGCTATCCATGCTGCCCTCCCTCTGTCCCTCCTGCCCTCCTTCTGTGGGGAAACCCCCCACATCCCAAGGGGAAAAAACCAGGCCCTCTCAGGACACACTGGAGCCTTGCTCTCCCCCTCTGTCCTTTCCCCACCGTGGGCACCCCGTGCAGTCGCTCCCAGGTTTCAGGACATGTCTCCCATGGAGGGACCCCAGCAGGACTGCTCAGTGCCCTGAGCCTGCTCGGGATAATTCCCCTGGGCTGTGCCGCTCTAGTCCAGGCTGTGCCCGCACTGCCAAACAGCAGAGAGGGCAGCTCAAGCCTCAGCAGGGCTCAGGCCCAGAGGCACAGCAATTACCTCCTGTGCCTGTGCCTGGCATGGCCTCCCTTCCTGGAGCTGAGGCTGGCATGCAACCACTGCTTCGTCCGGGAAATGCTTCTTTCTCCACAGGCTCTCCTTTCATTTCTGGAGAATGGAAAAGAGACAGCTGGATCAGATGAAAACATTCCTGACTGGGAATGGGGAAGGGGACAATTTCAGGAGGCATCACTTGTGAAAGGAATGCACAAGGATCAGAAAACACCCAGGATTTTGGGACAACCCAAGGCTGCTTCCTTCCCCAAACAGCCCCAACATCTGATCTGCCTGGACACCAGGAAATTGCAGGGGATCTGAGGGTGGGCATGGCCTGTGGTGCAATTGGGGCTGTCTGCCAGCTGATGCCAAATGCCTTCCTGCAGAGGCTGGGCAGAAGCTGCAGCCAGGCCAGGCTGGGAAACAGCCCTGCAGGGCGTGAAAGCAGCAGCGGGGCAGCAAGGCTGCCATGGATCCCTTCCTACTGTGCCGGGCACGGCGTGTCCAGATGTGCAGTCAAAGCCCCCGGCTACTGAGTCCCAGGAGCAGCATGAGGGAAATGCACCCACCTTGTCTTCTCTGCAGACGTTCCTTCAGCATTTGCCACATGATTTCTAATGGGTCCTGGAATTTCCTGCCTGCCATGTCTTTGGTCTTTCCTGTCAGAGGACCTTAAGAGAAAGTAGTTCCATTTCCCAGGAATGGACCCCACAAAAGCAGGGCTCAGCCTGAGGGGTCAGCAGGGACACACTACTCACCCCTGCCATGGGAGCTGGCCTTTTGTGCAGCATCCAAGGTAGGAGTTGGTGAGGTCGTCCCTGCAGACACGCCTGTAACACAACAGCCACAGAAGCTTCTGTCACCTGGTTCTTACCTGTCAGTCAAACATTACGCCTTGGTGGGACAGTGAGAACATACCTGCAGAATGCTCAGAGGGCTTCACAACTTCAGAGTGCCAGGCTAATGGAGAATCCTTCCCAGCATCCCAGTCTGGAAGCAAACCAAGATGAGAACTGTTTCCATTGTGTGCCAGGGCTGGCTCTGGCCCTGGGCTGGCGGCAGGGCTCCCGCTCGGGGCTGCTCCTGTGCCTTGGGCCTCTGGGCACTCAGGGCCAGCTCCGCAGCAGCTGCAGCACCAGGGACGTTGCTGCACCAGTCCCGTTTCTCCGGGGCTCTGAACCAGCTCCAGAGGCCTGGAAGCCGAGGCGCCTCCAGCTTTGGCTGCTGCCGGGCCGGGCAAGGGCAGGCCCTGGGGGAAGAGCTGCTGCCACACAGCCCCGGCCAGGCCTGAGCCCGGCACAGCAATTACCTGCTGTGCCTGTGCCCGTGTCTGGCTTTGCCTTCCTTCCTGCAGCAGGGGCTCGCACCGAAGATGGAGTGCTTCCTTCAAGAAATACCACCTTCCACTGAAGCACTATGTCCATCTCTTGACAAAGGAAGGGAGACAGCTGCATCAGATGGAGCTGTTTCCCACTTGGGTGGTGGCATCAGAGGTAATATTTGTGAAATTTATGGAGCAGGAAAATGGCCAGGTTACAGTGGCATGATGAAAGCACTTCCACCACCAAACAGCCACCCTTTTCCTAATCTGCAGGGCTGGATATAGTGGGGGATCTCCGGGTGTGTTACAGTTTGGGCATGGCCTGTCAGCTGATGCCAAATAACTTCCGGCAGAGGCTGGGCAGAAGCTGCAGCCAGGCCAGGCTGGCAAACAGCCCTGCAGGGCGTGAAAGCAGCAGCGGGGCAGCGAGGCTGCCATGGATCCCTTCCCACTGTGCCGGGCACGGCGTGTCCAGATGTGCAGCCAAAGCCCCCGGCTGCTGACTCCCAGGAGCAGCATGAGGGAAATGCACCCACCTTCTCTTGTCTGCAGGGGTTTCTTTCAGCTCTTGCCTCATCTGTTTGGATGGTTCCAGGGATATCTTACCTGTTGTATCTTGGATTTTCCGTTGGAGTACCTTAGAGAAAAATATTTCCATTTCCCAGGAATGGATCCCAGAAAAGCAGGGTTCAGCCTGTGGGGTCAGCAGGGACACACTACTCACCCCTGAGATGGGAGCTGGGCTTGAGTGCAGCATCCAAGGTAGCAGCTGGAGAAGCTGGAGAAGTCTTCCCTGTAGACACATCTGTAACACAACAGCCACAGAAGCTTCTGTCACCTGGTGCCGGCCCGCTTGTCTACAATTCTTCCTTGGTGGCACACTGAGAACATTCCTGCAGGAGGCTCCAAGGGCTTCAAAACTTTATTCATCCAAGCTGATGGAGAAGCCTTCTCAGCACCCTCATCTACAATGCAGCACAGATGAGAACATTTTCCAGTGTGTGCTGGGATCTCTTTCTGCCACAGGGAACTGGGCACTGCCAGGGAGTCGGCTAAGGCCATGGGAGCCAGATGTGAATAGACATGGCCAAAGCTGCCCAGGGGCCTGGGGAGCTCTGGGCTGGCTCCTGGTCACTCTCCACACTCTTTCCCTGCCCTCAGCAACATCCCTGGGAGGGGTGGCTGCAGCAGTGCAGGGACCTGGAACTCTCCCCCTCACACACAGAAGAAATCCTCCCTAAAGCATGGGGGAAAACTGCAGCAGGCAGTGCCGCAGCTATCCATCCTGCCCTCCCTCTGTCCCTCCTGCCCTCCTTCTGTGGGGAAACCCCCCAGATCTCAAGGGCAAACAGCCAGGCCCTCTCAGGACACACTGGAGCCTTGCTCTCCCCCTCTGTCCTTTCCCCACCGTGGGCACCCCATGCAGTCGCTGTCAGGTTTCAGGACATGTCTCCCATGGAGGGACCCCAGCAGGACTGCTCAGTGCCCTGAGCCTGCTCGGGATAATTCCCCTGGGCTGTGCCGCTCTAGTCCAGGCTGTGCCCGCACTGCCAAACAGCAGAGAGGGCAGCTCAAGCCTCAGCAGGGCTCAGGCCCAGAGGCACAGCAATTACCTCCTGTGCCTGTGCCTGGCATGGCCTCCCTTCCTGGAGCTGAGGCTGGCATGCAACCACTGCTTCGTCCGGGAAATGCTTCTTTCTCCACAGGCTCTCCTTTCATTTCTGGAGAATGGAAAAGAGACAGCTGGATCAGATGAAAATATTCCTGACTGGGAATGGGGAAGGGGACAATTTCAGGAGGCATCACTTGTGAAAGGAATGCACAAGGATCAGAAAACACCCAGGATTTTGGGACAACCCAAGGCTGCTTCCTTCCCCAAACAGCCCCAACATCTGATCTGCCTGGACACCAGGAAATTGCAGGGGATCTGAGGGTGGGCATGGCCTGTGGTGCAATTGGGGCTGTCTGCCAGCTGATGCCAAATGCCTTCCTGCAGAGGCTGGGCAGAAGCTGCAGCCAGGCCAGGCTGGCAAACAGCCCTGCAGGGCGTGAAAGCAGCAGCGGAGCAGCGAGGCTGCCATGGATCCCTTCCTGCCGTGCCGGGCACGGCGTGTCCAGATGTGCAGCCAACGCCCCCGGCTGCTGAGTCCCAGGAGCAGCATGAGGGAAATGCACCCACCTTGTCTTCTCTGCAGACATTCCTTCAGCATTTGCCACATGATTTCTAATGGGTCCTGGAATTTCCTGCCTGCCATGTCTTTGGTCTTTCCTGTCAGAGGACCTTAAGAGAAAGTAGTTCCATTTCCCAGGAATGGACCCCACAAAAGCAGGGCTCAGCCTGAGGGGTCAGCAGGGACACACTACTCACCCCTGCCATGGGAGCTGGCCTTTTGTGCAGCATCCAAGGTAGGAGTTGGTGAGGACGTCCCTGCAGACACGCCTGTAACACAACAGCCACAGAAGCTTCTGTCACCTGGTTCTTACCAGTCAGTCAAACATTACGCCTTGGTGGGACAGTGAGAACATACCTGCAGAATGCTCAGAGGGCTTCACAACTTCAGAGCGCCAGGCTAATGGAGAATCCTTCCCAGCATCCCAGTCTGGAAGCAAACCAAGATGAGAACTGTTTCCATTGTGTGCCAGGGCTGGCTCTGGCCCTGGGCTGGCGGCAGGGCTCCCGCTCGGGGCTGCTCCTGTGCCTTGGGCCTCTGGGCACTCAGGGCCAGCTCCGCAGCAGCTGCAGCGCCAGGGACGTTGCTGCAGCAGTCCCGTTTCCCCGGGGCTCTGAACCAGCTCCAGAGGCCTGGAAGCCGAGGCGCCTCCAGCTTTGGCTGCTGCCGGGCCGGGCAAGGGCAGGCCCTGGGAGAAGAGCTGCTGCCACACAAACCTGGCCAGGCCTGAGCCCGGCACAGCAATTACCTGCTGTGCATGTGCCCGTGTCTGGCTTTGCCTTCCTTCCTGCAGCAGGGGCTGGCACCGAAGATGGAGTGCTTCCTTCAAGAAATACCACCTTCCACTGAAGCACTATGTCCTTCTCTTGACAAAGGAAGGGAGACAGCTGCATCAGATGGAGCTGTTTCCCACTTGGGTGGTGGCATCAGAGGTAATATTTGTGAAATTTATGGAGCAGGAAAATGGCCAGGTTACAGTGGCATGATGAGAGCACTTCCACCTCCAAACAGCCACCCTTTTCCTAATCTGCAGGGCTGGATATAGTGGGGGATCTCAGGGTGTGTTACAGTTTGGGCATGGCCTGTCAGCTGATGCCAAATAACTTCCGGCAGAGGCTGGGCAGAAGCTGCAGCCAGGCCAGGCTGGGAAACAGCCCTGCAGGGCGTGAACGCAGCAACGGGGCAGCGAGGCTGCCATGGATCCCTTCCCACTGTGCCAGGCACGGCATGTCCAGATGTGCAGCCAAAGCCCCCGGCTGCTGACTCCCAGGAGGAGCATGAGGGAAATGCACCCACCTTCTCTTGTCTGCAGGGGTTCCTTCAGCTCTTGCCTCATCTGTTTGGATGGTTCCAGGGATATCTTATCTGTTGTATCTTGGATTTTCCCTGTTGGAGTACCTTAGAGAAAAATATTTCCATTTCCCAGGAATGGATCCCAGAAAAGCAGGGCTCAGCCTGTGGGGTCAGCAGGGACACACTACTCACCCCTGAGATGGGAGCTGGGCTTGAGTGCAGCATCCAAGGTAGCAGCTGGAGAAGCTGGAGAAGTCTTCCCTGTAGACACATCTGTAACACAACAGTCACAGAAGCTTCTGTCACCTGGTGCCTGCCCGCTTGTCTACAATTCTTCCTTGGTGGCACACTGAGAACATACCTGCAGGAGGCTCCAAGGGCTTCAAAACTTTATTCATCCAAGCTGATGGAGAAGCCTTCCCAGCACCCTCATCTACAATGCAGCACAGATGAGAACATTTTCCAGTGTGTGCTGGGATCTCTTTCTGCCACAGGGAACTGGGCACTGCCAGGGAGTCGGCTAAGGCCATGGGAGCCAGATGTGAATAGACATGGCCAAAGCTGCCCAGGGGCCTGGGGAGCTCTGGGCGGGCTCCTGGTCACTCTCCACACTCTTTCCCTGCCCTCAGCAACATCCCTGGGAGGGGTGGCTGCAGCAGTGCAGGGACCTGGAACTCTCCCCCTCACACACAGAAGAAATCCTCCCTAAAGCATGGGGGAAAACTGCAGCAGGCAGTGCCGCAGCTATCCATCCTGGCCTCCCTCTGTCCCTCCTGCCCTCCTTCTGTGGGGAAACCCCCCAGATCCCAAGGGCAAACAGCCAGGCCCTCTCAGGACACACTGGAGCCTTGCTCTCCCCCTCTGTCCTTTCCCCACCGTGGGCACCCCGTGCAGTCGCTCCCAGGTTTCAGGACATGTCTCCCATGGAGGGACCCCAGCAGGACTGCTCAGTGCCCTGAGCCTGCTCGGGATAATTCCCCTGGGCTGTGCTGCTCTAGTCCAGGCTGTGCCCGCACTGCCAAACAGCAGAGAGGGCAGCTCAAGCCTCAGCAGGGCTCAGGCCCAGAGGCACAGCAATTACCTCCTGTGCCTGTGCCTGGCATGGCCTCCCTTCCTGGAGCTGAGGCTGGCATGCAACCACTGCTTCCTCCGGGAAATGCTTCTTTCTCCGCAGGCTCTCCTTTCATTTCTGGAGAATGGAAAAGAGACAGCTGGATCAGATGAAAACATTCCTGACTGGGAATGGGGAAGGGGACAATTTCAGGAGGCATCACTTGTGAAAGGAATGCACAAGGATCAGAAAACACCCAGGATTTTGGGACAACCCAAGGCTGCTTCCTTCCCCAAACAGCCCCAACATCTGATCTGCCTGGACACCAGGAAATTGCAGGGGATCTGAGGGTGGGCATGGCCTGTGGTGCAATTGGGGCTGTCTGCCAGCTGATGCCAAATGCCTTCCTGCAGAGGCTGGGCAGAAGCTGCAGCCAGGCCAGGCTGGCAAACAGCCCTGCAGGGCGTGAAAGCAGCAGCGGGGCAGCGAGGCTGCCATGGATCCCTTCCTGCTGTGCCGGGCACGACGTGGCCAGATGTGCAGCCAACGCCCCTGGCTGCTGAGTCCCAGGAGCAGCATGAGGGAAATGCACCCACCTTGTCTTCTCTGCAGACATTCCTTCAGCATTTGCCACATGATTTCTAATGGGTCCTGGAATTTCCTGCCTGCCATGTCTTTGGTCTTTCCTGTCAGAGGACCTTAAAAGAAAGTAGTTCCATTTCCCAGGAATGGACCCCACAAAAGCAGGGCTCAGCCTGAGGGGTCAGCAGGGACACACTACTCACCCCTGCCATGGGAGCTGGCCTTTTGTGCAGCATCCAAGGTAGGAGTTGGTGAGGTCGTCCCTGCAGACACGCCTGTAACACAACAGCCACAGAAGCTTCTGTCACCTGGTTCTTACCAGTCAGTCAAACATTACGCCTTGGTGGGACAGTGAGAACATACCTGCAGAATGCTCAGAGGGCTTCACAACTTCAGAGCGCCAGGCTAATGGAGAATCCTTCCCAGCATCCCAGTCTGGAAGCAAACCAAGATGAGAACTGTTTCCATTGTGTGCCAGGGCTGGCTCTGGCCCTGGGCTGGCGGCAGGGCTCCCGCTCGGGGCTGCTCCTGTGCCTTGGGCCTCTGGGCACTCAGGGCCAGCTCCGCAGCAGCTGCAGCGCCAGGGACGTTGCTGCACCAGTCCCGTTTCCCCGGGGCTCTGAACCAGCTCCAGAGGCCTGGAAGCCGAGGCGCCTCCAGCTTTGGCTGCTGCCGGGCCGGGCAAGGGCAGGCCCTGGGAGAAGAGCTGCTGCCACACAGCCCCGGCCAGGGCTGAGCCCGGCACAGCAATTACCTGCTGTGCCTGTGCCCGTGTCTGGCTTTGCCTTCCTTCCTGCAGCAGGGGCTGGCACCGAAGATGGAGTGCTTCCTTCAAGAAATACCACCTTCCACTGAAGCACTATGTCCTTCTCTTGACAAAGGAAGGGAGACAGCTGCATCAGATGGAGCTGTTTCCCACTTGGGTGGTGGCATCAGAGGTAATATTTGTGAAATTTATGGAGCAGGAAAATGGCCAGGTTACAGTGGCATGATGAGAGCACTTCCACCTCCAAACAGCCACCCTTTTCCTAATCTGCAGGGCTGGATATAGTGGGGGATCTCAGGGTGTGTTACAGTTTGGGCATGGCCTGTCAGCTGATGCCAAATAACTTCCGGCAGAGGCTGGGCAGAAGCTGCAGCCAGGCCAGGCTGGGAAACAGCCCTGCAGGGCGTGAACGCAGCAACGGGGCAGCGAGGCTGCCATGGATCCCTTCCCACTGTGCCAGGCACGGCGTGTCCAGATGTGCAGCCAAAGCCCCCGGCTGCTGACTCCCAGGGGAAGCATGAGGGAAATGCACCCACCTTCTCTTGTCTGCAGGGGTTCCTTCAGCTCTTGCCGCATCTGTTTGGATGGTTCCAGGGATATCTTATCTGTTGTATCTTGGATTTTCCCTGTTGGAGTACCTTAGAGAAAAATATTTCCATTTCCCAGGAATGGATCCCAGAAAAGCAGGGTTCAGCCTGTGGGGTCAGCAGGGACACACTACTCACCCCTGAGATGGGAGCTGGGCTTGAGTGCAGCATCCAAGGTAGCAGCTGGAGAAGCTGGAGAAGTCTTCCCTGTAGACACATCTGTAACACAACAGCCACAGAAGCTTCCGTCACCTGGTGCCTGCCCGCTTGTCTACAATTCTTCCTTGGTGGCACGCTGAGAACATACCTGCAGGAGGCTCCAAGGGCTTCAAAACTTTCTTCATCCAAGCTGATGGAGAAGCCTTCCCAGCACCCTCATCTACAATGCAGCACAGATGAGAACATTTTTCAGTGTGTGATGGGATCTCTTTCTGCCACAGGGAACTGGGCACTGCCAGGGAGTCGGCTAAGGCCATGGGAGCCAGATGTGAATAGACATGGCCAAAGCTGCCCAGGGGCCTGGGGAGCTCTGGGCTGGCTCCTGGTCACTCTCCACACTCTTTCCCTGCCCTCAGCAACATCCCTGGGAGGGGTGGCTGCAGCAGTGCAGGGACCTGGAACTCTCCCCCTCACACACAGAAGAAATCCTCCCTAAAGCATGGGGGAAAACTGCAGCAGGCAGTGCCACAGCTATCCATGCTGCCCTCCCTCTGTCCCTCCTGCCCTCCTTCTGTGGGGAAACCCCCCAGATCCCAAGGGCAAACAGCCAGGCCCTCTCAGGACACACTGGAGCCTTGCTCTCCCCCTCTGTCCTTTCCCCACCGTGGGCACCCCGTGCAGTCACTCCCAGGTTTCAGGACATGTCTCCCATGGAGGGACCCCAGCAGGACTGCTCAGTGCCCTGAGCCTGCTCAGGATAATTCCCCTGGGCTGTGCCGCTCTAGTCCAGGCTGTGCCCGCACTGCCAAACAGCAGAGAGGGCAGCTCAAGCCTCAGCAGGGCTCAGGCCCAGAGGCACAGCAATTACCTCCTGTGCCTGTGCCTGGCATGGCCTCCCTTCCTGGAGCTGAGGCTGGCATGCAACCACTGCTTCCTCCGGGAAATGCTTCTTTCTCCACAGGCTCTCCTTTCATTTCTGGAGAATGGAAAAGAGACAGCTGGATCAGATGAAAACATTCCTGACTGGGAATGGGGAAGGGGACAATTTCAGGAGGCATCACTTGTGAAAGGAATGCACAAGGATCAGAAAACACCCAGGATTTTGGGACAACCCAAGGCTGCTTCCTTCCCCAAACAGCCCCAACATCTGATCTGCCTGGACACCAGGAAATTGCAGGGGATCTGAGGGTGGGCATGGCCTGTGGTGCAATTGGGGCTGTCTGCCAGCTGATGCCAAATGCCTTCCTGCAGAGGCTGGGCAGAAGCTGCAGCCAGGCCAGGCTGGGAAACAGCCCTGCAGGGCATGAAAGCAGCAGCGGGGCAGCAAGGCTGCCATGGATCCCTTCCTACTGTGCCGGGCACGGCGTGTCCAGATGTGCAGTCAAAGCCCCCGGCTACTGAGTCCCAGGAGCAGCATGAGGGAAATGCACCCACCTTGTCTTCTCTGCAGACGTTCCTTCAGCATTTGCCACATGATTTCTAATGGGTCCTGGAATTTCCTGCCTGCCATGTCTTTGGTCTTTCCTGTCAGAGGACCTTAAGAGAAAGTAGTTCCATTTCCCAGGAATGGACCCCACAAAAGCAGGGCTCAGCCTGAGGGGTCAGCAGGGACACACTACTCACCCCTGCCATGGGAGCTGGCCTTTTGTGCAGCATCCAAGGTAGGAGTTGGTGAGGTCGTCCCTGCAGACACGCCTGTAACACAACAGCCACAGAAGCTTCTGTCACCTGGTTCTTACCTGTCAGTCAAACATTACGCCTTGGTGGGACAGTGAGAACATACCTGCAGAATGCTCAGAGGGCTTCACAACTTCAGAGTGCCAGGCTAATGGAGAATCCTTCCCAGCATCCCAGTCTGGAAGCAAACCAAGATGAGAACTGTTTCCATTGTGTGCCAGGGCTGGCTCTGGCCCTGGGCTGGCGGCAGGGCTCCCGCTCGGGGCTGCTCCTGTGCCTTGGGCCTCTGGGCACTCAGGGCCAGCTCTGCAGCAGCTGCAGCGCCAGGGACGTTGCTGCACCAGTCCCGTTTCCCCGGGGCTCTGAACCAGCTCCAGAGGCCTGGAAGCCGAGGCGCCTCCAGCTTTGGCTGCTGCCGGGCCGGGCAAGGGCAGGCCCTGGGGGAAGAGCTGCTGCCACACAGCCCCGGCCAGGCCTGAGCCCGGCACAGCAATTACCTGCTGTGCCTGTGCCCGTGTCTGGCTTTGCCTTCCTTCCTGCAGCAGGGGCTGGCACCGAAGATGGAGTGCTTCCTTCAAGAAATACCACCTTCCACTGAAGCACTATGTCCATCTCTTGACAAAGGAAGGGAGACAGCTGCATCAGATGGAGCTGTTTCCCACTTGGGTGGTGGCATCAGAGGTAATATTTGTGAAATTTATGGAGCAGGAAAATGGCCAGGTTACAGTGGCATGATGAAAGCACTTCCACCACCAAACAGCCACCCTTTTCCTAATCTGCAGGGCTGGATATAGTGGGGGATCTCCGGGTGTGTTACAGTTTGGGCATGGCCTGTCAGCTGATGCCAAATAACTTCCGGCAGAGGCTGGGCAGAAGCTGCAGCCAGGCCAGGCTGGCAAACAGCCCTGCAGGGCGTGAAAGCAGCAGCGGGGCAGCGAGGCTGCCATGGATCCCTTCCCACTGTGCCGGGCATGGCTTGTCCAGATGTGCAGCCAAAGCCCCCGGCTGCTGAATCCCAGGAGCAGCATGAGGGAAATGCACCCACCTTGTCTTCTCTGCAGACATTCCTTCAGCTCTTGCCTCATCTGTTTGGATGGTTCCAGGGATATCTTATCTGTTGTATCTTGGATTTTCCCTGTTGGAGTACCTTAGAGAAAAATATTTCCATTTCCCAGGAATGGATCCCAGAAAAGCAGGGTTCAGCCTGTGGGGTCAGCAGGGACACACTACTCACCCCTGAGATGGGAGCTGGGCTTGAGTGCAGCATCCAAGGTAGCAGCTGGAGAAGCTGGAGAAGTCTTCCCTGTAGACACATCTGTAACACAACAGCCACAGAAGCTTCTGTCACCTGGTGCCGGCCCGCTTGTCTACAATTCTTCCTTGGTGGCACACTGAGAACATACCTGCAGGAGGCTCCAAGGGCTTCAAAACTTTATTCATCCAAGCTGATGGAGAAGCCTTCTCAGCACCCTCATCTACAATGCAGCACAGATGAGAACATTTTCCAGTGTGTGCTGGGATCTCTTTCTGCCACAGGGAACTGGGCACTGCCAGGGAGTCGGGTAAGGCCATGGGAGCCAGATGTGAATAGACATGGCCAAAGCTGCCCAGGGGCCTGGGGAGCTCTGGGCTGGCTCCTGGTCACTCTCCACACTCTTTCCCTGCCCTCAGCAACATCCCTGGGAGGGGTGGCTGCAGCAGTGCAGGGACCTGGAACTCTCCCCCTCACACACAGAAGAAATCCTCCCTAAAGCATGGGGGAAAACTGCAGCAGGCAGTGCCGCAGCTATCCATCCTGCCCTCCCTCTGTCCCTCCTGCCCTCCTTCTGTGGGGAAACCCCCCAGATCTCAAGGGCAAACAGCCAGGCCCTCTCAGGACACACTGGAGCCTTGCTCTCCCCCTCTGTCCTTTCCCCACCGTGGGCACCCCATGCAGTCGCTGTCAGGTTTCAGGACATGTCTCCCATGGAGGGACCCCAGCAGGACTGCTCAGTGCCCTGAGCCTGCTCGGGATAATTCCCCTGGGCTGTGCTGCTCTAGTCCAGGCTGTGCCCGCACTGCCAAACAGCAGAGAGGGCAGCTCAAGCCTCAGCAGGGCTCAGGCCCAGAGGCACAGCAATTACCTCCTGTGCCTGTGCCTGGCATGGCCTCCCTTCCTGGAGCTGAGGCTGGCATGCAACCACTGCTTCGTCCGGGAAATGCTTCTTTCTCCACAGGCTCTCCTTTCATTTCTGGAGAATGGAAAAGAGACAGCTGGATCAGATGAAAATATTCCTGACTGGGAATGGGGAAGGGGACAATTTCAGGAGGCATCACTTGTGAAAGGAATGCACAAGGATCAGAAAACACCCAGGATTTTGGGACAACCCAAGGCTGCTTCCTTCCCCAAACAGCCCCAACATCTGATCTGCCTGGACACCAGGAAATTGCAGGGGATCTGAGGGTGGGCATGGCCTGTGGTGCAATTGGGGCTGTCTGCCAGCTGATGCCAAATGCCTTCCTGCAGAGGCTGGGCAGAAGCTGCAGCCAGGCCAGGCTGGGAAACAGCCCTGCAGGGCGTGAAAGCAGCAGCGGGGCAGCGAGGCTGCCATGGATCCCTTCCTGCCGTGCCGGGCACGGCGTGTCCAGATGTGCAGCCAAAGCCCCCGGCTGCTGAGTCCCAGGAGCAGCATGAGGGAAATGCACCCACCTTGTCTTCTCTGCAGACGTTCCTTCAGCATTTGCCACATGATTTCTAATGGGTCCTGGAATTTCCTGCCTGCCATGTCTTTGGTCTTTCCTGTCAGAGGACCTTAAGAGAAAGTAGTTCCATTTCCCAGGAATGGACCCCACAAAAGCAGGGCTCAGCCTGAGGGGTCAGCAGGGACACACTACTCACCCCTGCCATGGGAGCTGGCCTTTTGTGCAGCATCCAAGGTAGGAGTTGGTGAGGACGTCCCTGCAGACACGCCTGTAACACAACAGCCACAGAAGCTTCTGTCACCTGGTTCTTACCAGTCAGTCAAACATTACGCCTTGGTGGGACAGTGAGAACATACCTGCAGAATGCTCAGAGGGCTTCACAACTTCAGAGTGCCAGGCTAATGGAGAATCCTTCCCAGCATCCCAGTCTGGAAGCAAACCAAGATGAGAACTGTTTCCATTGTGTGCCAGGGCTGGCTCTGGCCCTGGGCTGGCGGCAGGGCTCCCGCTCGGGGCTGCTCCTGTGCCTTGGGCCTCTGGGCACTCAGGGCCAGCTCCGCAGCAGCTGCAGCGCCAGGGACGTTGCTGCACCAGTCCCGTTTCCCCGGGGCTCTGAACCAGCTCCAGAGGCCTGGAAGCCGAGGCGCCTCCAGCTTTGGCTGCTGCCGGGCCGGGCAAGGGCAGGCCCTGGGAGAAGAGCTGCTGCCACACAACCCCGGCCAGGCCTGAGCCCGGCACAGCAATTACCTGCTGTGCATGTGCCCGTGTCTGGCTTTGCCTTCCTTCCTGCAGCAGGGGCTGGCACCGAAGATGGAGTGCTTCCTTCAAGAAATACCACCTTCCACTGAAGCACTATGTCCTTCTCTTGACAAAGGAAGGGAGACAGCTGCATCAGATGGAGCTGTTTCCCACTTGGGTGGTGGCATCAGAGGTAATATTTGTGAAATTTATGGAGCAGGAAAATGGCCAGGTTACAGTGGCATGATGAGAGCACTTCCACCTCCAAACAGCCACCCTTTTCCTAATCTGCAGGGCTGGATATAGTGGGGGATCTCAGGGTGTGTTACAGTTTGGGCATGGCCTGTCAGCTGATGCCAAATAACTTCCGGCAGAGGCTGGGCAGAAGCTGCAGCCAGGCCAGGCTGGGAAACAGCCCTGCAGGGCGTGAACGCAGCAACGGGGCAGCGAGGCTGCCATGGATCCCTTCCCACTGTGCCGGGCATGGCGTGTCCAGATGTGCAGCCAAAGCCCCCGGCTGCTGACTCCCAGGAGGAGCATGAGGGAAATGCACCCACCTTGTCTTCTCTGCAGACATTCCTTCAGCTCTTGCCTCATCTGTTTGGATGGTTCCAGGGATATCTTATCTGTTGTATCTTGGATTTTCCCTGTTGGAGTACCTTAGAGAAAAATATTTCCATTTCCCAGGAATGGATCCCAGAAAAGCAGGGTTCAGCCTGTGGGGTCAGCAGGGACACACTACTCACCCCTGAGATGGGAGCTGGGCTTGAGTGCAGCATCCAAGGTAGCAGCTGGAGAAGCTGGAGAAGTCTTCCCTGTAGACACATCTGTAACACAACAGCCACAGAAGCTTCTGTCACCTGGTGCCGGCCCGCTTGTCTACAATTCTTCCTTGGTGGCACACTGAGAACATACCTGCAGGAGGCTCCAAGGGCTTCAAAACTTTATTCATCCAAGCTGATGGAGAAGCCTTCTCAGCACCCTCATCTACAATGCAGCACAGATGAGAACATTTTCCAGTGTGTGCTGGGATCTCTTTCTGCCACAGGGAACTGGGCACTGCCAGGGAGTCGGGTAAGGCCATGGGAGCCAGATGTGAATAGACATGGCCAAAGCTGCCCAGGGGCCTGGGGAGCTCTGGGCTGGCTCCTGGTCACTCTCCACACTCTTTCCCTGCCCTCAGCAACATCCCTGGGAGGGGTGGCTGCAGCAGTGCAGGGACCTGGAACTCTCCCCCTCACACACAGAAGAAATCCTCCCTAAAGCATGGGGGAAAACTGCAGCAGGCAGTGCCACAGCTATCCATCCTGCCCTCCCTCTGTCCCTCCTGCCCTCCTTCTGTGGGGAAACCCCCCAGATCCCAAGGGCAAACAGCCAGGCCCTCTCAGGACACACTGCAGCCTTGCTCTCCCCCTCTGTCCTTTCCCCACCGTGGGCACCCTGTGCAGTCGCTGCCAGGTTTCAGGACATGTCTCCCATGGAGGGACCCCAGCAGGACTGCTCAGTACCCGAGTGCCCTGAGCCTGCTCGGGATAATTCCCCTGGGCTGTGCCGCTCTAGTCCAGGCTGTGCCCGCACTGCCAAGCAGCAGAGAGGGCAGCTCAAGCCTCAGCAGGGCTCAGGCCCAGAGGCACAGCAATTACCTCCTGTGCCTGTGCCTGGCATGGCCTCCCTTCCTTCAGCAGAGGCTGGCATGGAACCACTGCTTCCTCCGGGAAATACTTCCTTCTGCACAGGCTCTCCTTTCATTTCTGGAGAAGGGAAAAGAGACAGCTGGATCAGATGGAAACATTCCTCACTGGGAATGGAGAAGGTGAGGCATCACTTGTGAAAGGAATGGCTGAGGATCAGAAAACAACCAGGATTTTGGGACAACCCAGGGCTGCTTCCTTCCCCAAACAGCCCCAACATCTGATCTGCCTGGACAGAAGGAATTTGCAGGGGATCTGAGGGTGGGCATGGACTGTGGTGCAATTGGGGCTGTCTGTCAGCTGACGCCAAATGCCTTCCTGCAGAGGCTGGGCAGAAGCTGCAGCCAGGCCAGGCTGGGAAACAGCCCTGCAGGGCGTGAAAGCACCAGCGGGGCAGCGAGGCTGCCATGGATCCCTTCCTGCTGTGCCAGGCACGGAGTGTCCAGATGTGCAGCCAAAGCCCCTGGCTGCTGAGTCCCAGGAGCAGCATGAGGGAAATGCACCCACCTTGTCTTCTCTGCAGACATTCCTTCAGCATTTGCCACATGATTTCTAATGGGTCCCGGAATTTCTTGCCTGCCATGTCTTTGGTCTCTTCTGGTGGAGGACCTTAAGAGAAAGTAGTTCCATTTCCCAGGAATGGATCCCACAAAAGCAGGGCTCAGCCTGAGGGGTCAGCAGGGACACACTACTCACCCCTGCCATGGGAGCTGGGCTTTTGTGCAGCATCCAAGGTAGGAGTTGGTGAGGTCGTCCCTTCAGACACGCCTGTAACACAACAGCCAGAGAAGCTTCTGTCACCTGGTTCTTACCAGTCAGTCAAACATTACGCCTTGGTGGGACAGTGAGAACATACCTGCAGAATGCCCAGAGGGATTCAGAACTTCAGAGCGCCAGGCTAATGGAGAATCCTTCCCAGCATCCCAGTCTGGAAGCAAACCAAGATGAGAACTGTTTCCATTGTGTGCCAGGGCTGGCTCTGGCCCTCGGATGGCAGCAGGGCTCCCGCTCGGGGCTGCTCCTGTGCCTTGGGCCTCTGGGCACTCAGGGACAGCTCCGCAGCAGCTGCAGCCTGAGGGATGTTGCTGCACCTGTCCCGTTTCCCCGGGGCTCTGAACCAGCTCCAGAGGCCTGGACGCCGAGGCGCCTCCAGCTTTGGCTGCTGCCGGGCCGGGCAAGGGCAGGCCCTGGGGGAAGAGCTGCTGCCACACAGCCCCGGCCAGGGCTGAGCCCGGCACAGCAAGTACCTGCTGTGCCTGTGCCCGTGTCTGGCTTTGCCTTCTTTCCTGCAGCAGGGGCTGGCACCGAAGATGGAGTGCTTCCTTCAAGAAATGTCACCTTCCACTGAAGCACTATGTCCATCTCTTGACAAAAGAAGGGAGACAGCTGCATCAGATGGGGCTGTTTCCCACTTGGGTGGTAGCATCAGAGGTAATATTTGTGAAATTTATGGAGCAGGAAAATGGCCAGGTTACAGTGGCATGATGAGAGCACTTCCACCTCCAAACAGCCACCCTTTTCCTAATCTGCAGGGCTGGATATTGTGGGGGATCTCAGGGTGTGTTACAGTTTGGGCTGCCTGACAGCTGATGCCAAATGCCTTCCTGCAGAGGCTGGGCAGAAGCTGCAGTCAGGCCAGGCTGGGAAACAGCCCTGCAGGGCATGAAAGCAGCAGCGGGGCAGCGAGGCTGCCATGGATCCCTTCCCGCTGTGCCGGGCACAGCGTGTCCAGATGTGCAGCCAAAGCCCCTGGCTGCTGAGTCCCAGGGGAAGCATGAGGGAAATGCACCCACCTTCTCTTGTCTGCAGGGGTTCCTTTAGCTCTTGCCTCATCTGTTTGGATGGTTGCAGGGACATCTTATCTGTTGTATCTTGCACTTTCCCTGTTGGAGTAGCTTAGAGAAAAATATTTCCATTTCCCAGGAATGGATCCTACAAAAGCAAGGCTCAGCCTGTGGGGTCAGCAGGGACACACTACTCACCCCTGTGATGGGAGCTGGGCTTGCGCATAGCATCCAAGGTAGGAGCTGAAGAAGCTGGAGAAGTCCTCCCTGTAGACACATCTGTAACACAACAGCCACAGAAGCTTCTGTCACCTGGTTCCTGCCCGCTTGTCTACAATTCTTCCTTGGTGGCACACTGAGAACATACCTGCAGGAGGCTCCAAAGGCTTCAAAACTTTCTTCCTCCAAGCTGATGGAGAAGCCTTCCCAGCACCCTCATCTAGAACGGAGCACAGATGAGAACATTTTCCAGTGTGTGCTGGGATACCCTTCTGCCACAGAGAACTGGGCACTGCCAGGGAGTCAGGTAAGGCCGTGGGAGCCAGATGTGAATGGACATGGCCAAAGCTGCCCAGGGGCCTGGGGAGCTCTGGGCTGGCTCCTGATCACTCTCCACACTCTTTCCCTGCCCTCAGCAACATCCCTGGGAGGGGTGGCTGGAGCAGCGCGTGGCCCCAGGCCTCTCTCCTTCACATACAAAAGAAATCCTCACAAAAGCCCTGGGGAAAAATGCAGCAGGCAGTGCCACAGCTTTCGCTCCCTCCCTCTGTCCCTCCTCCCCTCCTTCTGTGGGGACACCTCCCGGATCCCAAGGGCCAACAGCCAGGCCCTCTCAGGACACACTGCAGCCTTGCTCTCCCCCTCTGTCCTTTCCCCACCGTGGGCACCCCGTGCAGTCACTGTCAGGTTTCAGGACATGTCTCCCACGGAGGGACCCCAGCAGGACTGCTCAGTGCCCTGAGCCTGCTCGGGATAATTCCCCTGGGCTGTGCTGGTGCAATCCAGGCTGTGCCCGCACTGCCAAGCAGCAGAGAGGGCAGCTCAAGCCTCAGCAGGGCTCAGGCCCAGAGGCACAGCAATTACCTCCTGTGCCTGTGCCTGGCATGGCCTCCCTTCCTGCAGCAGAGGCTGGCATGCAACCACTGCTTCCTCTGGGGAGTGCTTCCATCTGCACAGGCTCTACTTTCATTTCTGGAGAATGGAAAAGAAACAGTTGGATCAGATGGAAACATTCCTCACTGGGAATGGGGAAGGTGACAATTGCAGGAGGCATCACTTGTGAAAGGAATGGATGAGGATCAGAAAACACCCAGGATTTTGGGACAGCCCAAGGCTGCTTCCTTCCCCAAACAGCCCCAACATCTGATCTGCCTGGACAGAAGGAATTTGCAGGGGATCTGAGCGTGGGCACGGACTGTGGTGCAATTGTGGCTGTCTGACAGCTGATGCCAAATGCCTTCCTGCAGAGGCTGGGCAGAAGCTGCAGCCAGGCCAGGCTGGGAAACAGCCCTGCAGGGCGTGAAAGCAACAGTGGGGCAGCGAGGCTGCCATGCATTCCTTCCCACGTTGCCGGGCACGGCGTGTCCAGATGTGCAGCCAAAGCCCCCGGCTCCTCTGTGCCAGGGGAAGCATGAGGCAAATGCACCCACCTTGTCCTCCCTGCAGCACTTCCTTCAGCATTTGCCACATAATTTCTAATGGATTCTGGAATTTCTTGTCTGCCATGTCTTTGATCTCTTCTGGTGGAGGACCTTAAGAGAAAGTAGTTCCATTTCCCAGGAATGGATCCCACAAAAGCAGGGCTCAGCCTGAGGAGTCAGCAGGGACACACTACTCACCTCTGCGATGGTTGCCAGGCTTCTGTGTAGGAATCAGCAAAGGAGCTGGAGAAGTCCTCCCTGCAGACACACCTGTAACTCAACAGCCACAGAAGCTTCTGCCATCTCTGCTGATCTGCACGGGCACCACTGAGCCGCAGGAGCGGTGAGGGGATCGCGCAAGGCGAGGGCACACACGTGCATGGTTCTGTGCTGGCACCTGCAGCAATGCCTCCCTGGCCCAGCTTTGGGCTCTGAGCTGGCAGCTCTCCCAAGAGAAAGGCCTTGACCTACCCTCAGCATCTCCCAGAGCCTCAGTCCTGGACGTGGCTTGGGAAGCTGCACCACCTTCACCAGCAGGTTCAGCTGCAAAGAAAGGCAGGACAGAAGACCTGTAAATCCACCAACAGAAACACCAGCCAAACCTCACTAAAAAGTCACCACTTCTCCTTGAAGTAAAATAGACTGATGCATGTTAATACCTAAGCTTGTAAGCTGTAAAACCCATTGTTATGAGAAGTAAAATATTTTATTTTAAACTGTATTATTCATGAGGTTGTTTTAAGTGAACTGAATATTTAAGGTGTGATATGCAAATTTATTTCAAAAAATAAAATATTTTAGTGCTTTTGTTATAACAGACAAAAGAAATAGAAGTAAAAGCTAATGAAACACTGTAAAGAATATATTAGAACAATAATATGATTCGTGAAAAATCGGAAAAAAATTAAGTATATAAGATACAAACCAGATTTAAGTTTAAAGAAACACTAAAAGTAACATTAAATCAGATAGGATATAACAAAAGCCATTAGATATTTAATAAGGATCAAATTAAAATAAAGGAAAAAAGCCAAATATAGCTGAAAGAAAGAGAAGTGTACAGACTAATTACAACTTTAGAGCTAAAATGTCAAAGAAATAAAACTATAACAATTAGAAATAAGCAGATGCTATCCTAATTCCTGAAAAACAATTTAAAAGGCTCTTATAAATCTTATGAAGTAAATACTGAGAATGAGACAAATGACATCAGTGACTAGATCCCAAGGTGTAAGCTCTGCTACCAAGAAGATACACATCTTGGCCCTTTGGCTGCAACCCAAAGGGGCTTTGAGAGAGCTAGAGTGTTAAAACTGCAGAGGATTATTGTCACTGTATCAGTCATCCAAGCCCAAAAAGAATGAGCCATATACACACTCCCAAGTTAGTGCAGTACGCTATAATTTTAACAAATACAGAATGTGCACTATGAGTAGTAAAAGACACTGGAATAAAGAAAATGTGAAATAGAGCAAAAAGAATAAAATGGCAAAATTTGTAAGCAATATATTAAAACTTTTTGTTCTGGAAGAGCTAGAGAAGAAATAAATCCTGAGAGTAGAATAAAGCAAATTGCTCAAGAATTAGAAAACAAGAACATGAGACAGTTATAAAGACACGTTTTAGCAGGCAACATAAGAAAACATGAAAAACTTATTTTACAAATATTACCAGCCTTAAACGACTATGGAGTCAAAATATATCTAAATTACAATAAGCACATGCATTGATATAAAAAGTATAATGGACAATCCAAAGAAAAGAAATTAAAGATTTGGAATAATCTACCTTATGAGAAGAGCTGTTAATTTTATACCCTGACTAGTAGTATGAAAGTGTAGTTGTTAAGTTTTATAAATACTAAACATAAAATTAGAAAATAAGTAAGCTTTGTCAAAGTGTATCCTAAAAGTACAAATTTAATAAATTAATAGAGAAAGGGAGGGATTCTGATAGATTGTTTGCACAAATTCATGCTGAGACTACAATAATCTCGCCTAATGAAAATCCTAGCATAACAAAGGAGGGTTCAGGGCAATCAACATGCACCAAAATCCTAGGCTGAATATTCATCCCCAGAAATGCTGATTCCAGAAGATTATTTGTCTGACCAAACCTCAGCAATGTGCATTCGATTTGCATCATCTATAAGATAAATGTGTGCCTCCTAGAATGCATATTGCAGGAGATTTTCCTCTAACAAAGTGAATTTTTTACCAGTTTTGGGGAAACTCTCAGCAAGAGCAGCAGCAAGAAAGGAAAAAATACATGAATATGCAAAAAGGATAAAAACAACCATAAGAAAGCAGAAAAACGCCTGCCCTCCACACCGCTTGGAGCTTGGAAATGGACAAAAAAGACTTTGAGAGAGCTGTCCCTTCGTGATGCACAGGGGAGAGAAATGCCCCACCTGTCTCACCTGATGCTGTTAGCCTGGTTCAGGGCCAATCTGATATTTGCTTCTAGATTTTCTACGACTGAATTTTAATTATGGAATAAATTCTCCTTATTAATCAAAAAAAGCTAATTCATTTAAAACATGCGGGACTCCTGGAACCCTCATCAGGCAATATCCCTTTGTGCCTCTTCAGGTCCAGGCCCAGATGATCCCACAGAAGGAAATGTGCCCTCAGCCCAGGGATGCTCAGCATGGGCTCCCCCATCCCCTCGGGGCCCCGCCGCTGGGCACAGCAGCCCCTGCCTGGCTCCTGCCTGCCCACACCGTGGCCATCCACGGCTGCTCCTGGGCATGGAGCTCAGCCAGTGCTGGTGCCGGGTGGGCTTTGCTGCTGCTACCACCAGGACAATCTGGTCACAGCTGCATCTCTCTACTGCAACAGAAGAGCTGATTTGGGAAGTGCTGTGCTGCCCCATTTCTTCAGCCCCACTAGCTGCCCACACCCACAGTGGCACTGGGCTGCCCCCAGAAAACTGTCGAATCTGGGCTGTGGCTGCAGGGCACAGCTGCTCTACAGCACAGGTGGACTGCCTTGGGGGTAGGACTGCCCTGAGGGTAGGGACAAGGAACAGGGTGAGGTCTGCTCTATGTTTTCCTAAGGTGATTACTCTACAGACCATCAGGGCCAGACCAACACTGCATTAAAGGCATACACCAACTTACAAACAATGCAGGGTCCCAGGGCAGGATCCAATCTTTAGCCAATTGGAAGAAACTGAGGGTGGAACACCAGGCGGGGAATACAAGGTTTAAACCAATTGGGGATTATAGGGGAGGGGAAGAACTTAAACAAACCAATGGGGTTCCGAAGGATACAAAATTGATAGGGAAGTCTCTAGAGGAAGGGGCAGGCTTGGAGAGGGACTGACATGCAATGGGAGGAGGAACAGTGAACAAAAGGGCATGTCTTTGGAGAGATGGACGAGTGGGGCAAAACCAACAACACATGGGGTAAAGGAGCAACCCATTGGTAATAAAATATGCTATAACAATACAAAATAAGGGGAGGGGTTTATAAAACTGTCTGTTAGGACCGAATTACAATCAAAGACATGAACTGCAGTGGGGAAGCTCTGATTCAAGGTTCAGTTGAGCACTTCCAAATTATTTCCTGGCAGAAACAGATGGCCCAACTTGCCCTTATCACATGGAAATAAAGGGTTCCCCAACAGCAACCCATTCTGAGGCCCTTCTGGGCATCGGGAACACGTGTTGTGGTGCCGGCTGCATCTGTGGGAGCGATGGGGAGCGTGAGCCCGTGCTGTGCTGCACTGCTGAGCTGGCAGCACGGTGAATACGGGCAGGACGTTCTCTGTTTCCCCCAGAGCTGGGGCCTGCAGGCACCTTGCCGGCCCTTGGCACAGGCTGCGCCAGCCAACAAAGCCCAGCAGGCCGGGAGGAGAGCCCAGGGGCAGCGCAGCTGCTTGGGCAGTGGCTGCTGCCAGGGACACGGGCCAAAGCCATCCCTGAGCAGCCACTGCCACCCCTGGCCCTCCCTGCCCCGTGACAGCTCCCCCAACCTCAGGGGACAGACTGTCAAAAAGTCCACAGCCAGCAAAGAGATTGTCCCAGGAATTGTGTGCTGCTTTTCCTCCCTCCAGTTGTAAATCCCTCAGACTGCTGTAAATGCCCACACGTGGTCTGATCAGCCCCTATGATTTTCCACTCTGCTCTCAGAAATTTTGCAACAAATCCACCAATAAATTCGAGGTTACATCTGTGAATTGCACACTACAGTTTCCTTCATTTTTCCCAGTACCTGGAAGTTTCTATATTTAGTAATGCCCTTGAGGATCTCTGATTCTTTTCAGTATTTGGGTTTTTTTGTATTGAGACAGACGATACAGCCTAATTCATTTTAGTTTTTGCAGGTCTGGGTTTTTCCTCAGCATGATGGTTTACTTATTATCTACATGTAAACTTGTTTTTATTTATGGTTTTTTTTGGTTCCCCAAGGAATTATTTTGACAATCTGTCATTCACTTCATAGTTAATGTTCCGTAGAAGAACAATTTGGACTCTCTTTTTATAGAAATATAAAGATCTCAGAAAGCTGTATTTTTAATTTTGAGGACACTCTTTCTTCCCACTCCCACCTATAACAATGATCCCTTTTGAAACATCTCTGAGGACATGTGGAGTTATTTGGGAAATGCTTGGCTTAACCTGGGTAATGGGTTACTATTTTCAGTGCTATAAACCTACATTGCTTCAAGGTTCACACCACGGTCCTGATTTGTGGCTCAATGCATGGATACCTGCCTGAATTAAAACAATGTTTGTGAGGCAGCTGAAGAGCTTAGACCTCAGCGATTAAAATTCCTGGGAGGAGGAGGAGGAAGAAAGGATAAAATCCTGTTTCAAAAGCTGTTTTCTCACTTCTAGTATGCCAGAAGTATGGTAGATTACACCTATCTTCAAATGTCATTTACTTACAGAACAACTCTCTACAGTGCCAGACTCCAGGAGAAATGACTCAACACTTTGCCTCCCAATGCATCAGCTTTAATTCTAGTGAGAGGTAGGCCTTAATTACAGTCTGATTAGAGCAAATCAACAAAGCAGTCTTGCCGTTGTGTGAGTGGCAAGAGGAATTTGCTTGTGAACAGATGAATATGTCCCACTCAGTAATGAACAAAATTTGCCCTGACTTGGAAGAAAGTATACAAGGAGCAATGCAGTATTTGGGGTTTATCCAGGGATAAATGGGGCAAGAAGCTGTAACACCTTACCTGTTTTACAGAACACAAGTACTGATATGGCCAATAATGCACCCACATGAAGGAATCTTCAGGACATTCCTTTATTTCTCTAACCAGGAATGGGCAGCAAAATGCTGGCATTTATCTGAACTGGAAGCCCTGTTCCTCTCCTGTTTCTCCTTGAGCACACTGTGTGTTATTTGCAGACTTCACTGCCCAGCCCATCAATCCTCTCGTGGCCAATTGCTAAATGGCACAAGTACCAAAATACAGGTGCCAGCATAATCAGCCCAGCACTAATGCAGCACTGCTTTGATGGTGCACAGGAGCACAGAATGGCTTGGGTAGGAAGGGACATTTAAAGGCCATCTAGTCCCAATGGCCTGGAGTGAGCAGGGACACCTTGAACTAGGTCAGGTTGCTCAGAGCAGGAGCTTGAATGTCTGCAGGGATGGATGTCCACCTCTCTGGGCAACCTCTGCCAGGTTTTCATAACAAACTGTAAAAAATGTGTTTCTTTCATCTAGTCTGAATTGACCATCTTTCAGATTAAAACCATTCCCCCTCGGTCTGGTCATGAAAGGCTCTACTAAAAATTCTGTCCCATCTGTTTACAAGCCCCCAGAAGGCCCTGAAAGGCAGCAATCAGGTGTCCCTGGAGTCTTCTCTCTTCCAGGCTGAACACTGCCAGCTCTCCCAGCCTGTCTCCAAAGCAGAAGGGCTACAGCCCTCAGAGCATTTTGTCCCTCCTGTGGACTTGATTCAACAGGTCCATGTCCTTCCTGTCTTGGGGACCCAGAGCAGGATGCAGTACTCTGTCGTGGTAGAGACCGAGACACTACAAAGCAACACAGTCCATTTCCAGAAGACTTCAAACCCTGTTTTTATTCTAGCCTGCATGCTTTTTCTGCATTTTTACAAAGCTCTTAAGTTTATACTTTACTCATTGGTCACAAGAGACAAGCAAAATGCTCATTGGAATAGGGAGTTGCAGGTTTCTCTTATTTATCCTTTCTTTCTTGGTTTCTATGATCAATGACATAGAAAATTACTAGAAAATTATTTTAGTTGTAAACATGGATCCTCCTACCTAACTTCTCGATGGCTCACAGAGGTCACTGTAAAACCTCTTCCACAGTACTCCAGGTGGGGTCCCACCAGAGCAGAGTGGGGAGTCACCTCCTTCAACCTGCTGGGCACTCTCCCTTGGATGCACATGGCTGGCTCATGTCCAGCCTCTCATCTAGCAGTACCCCCAAGTCCTTCTCAGCAGAGCTGCTCTCCATCCCTTCATGTCCCAACCTGTGAGATCAGCTGAGCTGGGACTGTGTCACAGCCCTTGGGCAGAGCAGCTGGGCAGGATGAGCTCCCTTCCGAAGAAAGCAGAACCGACTCCACACAGCTCCACCCTGGCCATGAGGTCACAAGCAGGCTCTGAGATCACAGAGGTCCCAGAGCCCCGCGGTTGCACAGCAGCACAAGGAGCCAGCAGTCAGTCCTGGAGCACAACTGTTGCGGCAGCAGCAGCGGTGGCAGCAGTGGTGCTGACATTGGGACAGTGGTGTCAGGACAGTGGTGGCAGCAAGAGCTGTGGGACTGGCAGAGGGCAAGGCACCATGGCCCTTGCTCTGCGACTCCTACTCCTGCTGCTCCTGGCCGAGGCCCTGACTGCCTGGGCTGCACAGGCGGCTCCACTGCAAGTGTGGCGAGCAGGTGAGCCGGCTGCCTGGCTGCCCTTTCCCGCAACAGCGCTCCCTGCTCCCTGGGAAGCGCTGGGGATGGTTTTGCCTAGGGCTTTAAAGAGGTTTTCCTCTGTGGCAGGGACAGAGCTGCCACGGGCCTGGGGCTGCTCCAGCCACCACTCCAGGGATGTTGCACAGGGCCTGCAAAGAGGGTGGAGAGTGGCCAGAGCCAGTCCAGAGCTCCCCAGGCCCCTGTGCAGCTTTGGCCTTGTCCATTGACATCTGGCAGCCAAGGCCTTACTGGACCCCCTTGCAGTGCCCAGTTCTTTAAGGGAGAGGGGAATCCCAGCACACCATGGAAATTTTCTGATCTTTGCTCCCTTCTAGATTGGGATCGTGACATGGCTTATATGGAAAAGCTAGTGCATAACAGTTGGAAGACTCCAGAGCATGGTGGAGGCAAGTTCTTCATGTGTCTTTCCTGACAAAATAATTGGTGTCCAAGTGGCAAGAGCTCCCTCATGTGCCATTTCCCTTAACATAATCTCTTGATTTAAAGTATCTGGAAATCTGGCTATGCTCCTTTCTCGAACCATGAGTCATCTCACAGGATTGCAATCTGTGGGAGGAAGGAGCATTTAGCTGTCCATCTTCCTCCTGTGTGCAATGCCAGTGTGTCCTTCCGTGTGCTCTGTGCAGCCAGGGAGAAGAGCAGAGAGGGAAGGGGCCGGGCCCAGGGCTGAGCCCCGGAGCTGAGCCTTTGGCAGCTCCTTTGCCAGCCCCGGGGAGCCTGAGCTGCTCCTGCTGCCACTGCCAAGCCCTGGCCCTGCCCATGGCTGGGTTTAGAGCTGCTGGCCGCTCCAGGGAGTCCTTTCTGCCAAGACTGCCCTGCAAGGGGCTCCTTCCATCCCAGTGTGGGGCCACTGCAGGCACATGTTCCCCCTGCCGCTGCTCCTGAGTGGAAGGCAGAGCTGAGGGAGTGCCTTGGAGGGCATCAATCACCCAGGTGCCCTCACTGCCACTCAGGCCTGAAAGAGAAATGGAGCAATTTTCCATTAAGGTCCTCCTGCAATGAAGAAGGAAGAGATGGCAGGCAAGAAGAAATTAGAAGCAGCCAAACATCTGGATGAGATGCTGAGTGACCTGGAGAGACGCCGTGGTGGGTGCATTTCCCTCAGCCTACCCCTGTGTCTCAGAAGCCGGGGGCTTTGGAAACACAGCGGGAAGGAATCCATGGCAGCCTCACTGCCCCGCTGCTGCTTTCACGCCCTGCAGGGCTGTTTCCCAGCCTGGCTTGGCTGCAGCTTCTGCCCAGCCCCTGCAGGAAGGCATTTGGCATCTGCTGGCAGGCAACCCAAACTGCACCATGGGCCATGCCCACCCTGAGATCCCTTGCAATTTCCCAGTCTCTGAGCACATGTGGAGGGGCAGCTCCATGGAGGAGGGAGGGCCCTGGCCCAGACCTAACAACCTGGCCATCTTCCTGAGCATTATCCATGACTTCACAAGTACTGATTCCTGATGATGCCACCCTCCGCAATGCTGAATGGTTCCATCTGGTCCAGCTGTACTTTTTCCTTTCCACAGCAATGGAGCAAAAGTCCGTGCAGATGGCGCCACATCATACTGGAAGCAATGGCTCTGTGTCAGTCCCTGATGGAGGAAAGGAGGAGTTGCCAGACATGGGCAAAGGCATAGGAGGTAATTGCTGTACTGGGCTCAGCCCTGGGCAGGGCTGTGTGGCAGCAGCTCTTCCCCCAGGGCCTGCCCATGGCTTCCAGGCCTCTGGAGCTGGTTCAGAGTCCCGGGGAAACGGGACTGCTGCAGCAACGTCCCTGGCGCTGCAGCTGCTGCGGAGCTGGCCCTGAGTGCCCAGAGGCCCAAGGCACAGGAGCAGCCCCGAGCGGGAGCCCTGCCGCCAGCCCGGGGCCAGAGCCAGCCCTGGCTCCCGAGTGAGCAGGGGCTGCGCTGGGCCCTGACAGGGCCTGAGCCTGTCCCCTGGGGCTGGGGGAGCTGTCACGGGGCAGGGAGGGCCAGGGGTGGCAGTGGCTGCTCAGGGATGGCTTTGGCCCTGCGCTGCCCCCGGGCTCTCCTCCCGGCCTGCTGGGCTTTGTTGGCTGGCGCAGCCTGTGCCAAGGGCCGGCAAGGTGCCTGCAGGCCCCAGCTCTGAGGGAAACAGAGAACGTCCTGCCCGTATCCACCGTGCTGCCAGCTCAGCAGTGCAGCACAGCACGGGCTCACGCTCCCCATTGCTCCCACAGAAGTTCTTGGCAAGTCAGACACAAATGCCCAGAATCCACAGAACAACCGAAGAATTGTCTGCCCTCAGGACGTGCGCAGGTCCTGCATGATAGGCACGGTGGTGACACTGTTCACAGTGCCACTTTCCATGGTGCTGTGCTATGCTGGGTTCCGGTGGTGGAAGGAAAAGAAACAGTAAGTTGTTGCTGATCTCTCGCCTCCAGCTTCTTTAAATGCTGCTCAGAGTGAAGGAACATTCCCAGAGAGTCTGCAGTGGAGTTGTGGCCAGTCCATGGTTCTCCAAATAACTCTGCTGAGGCTTCTGCTGCTGTCCAGTGCTTCCATTGGCCTCTCTGTTGCTGGGCCTTGTCCTGGGGGCCCTGCTAGGGCAGCAGCCAGTGCTGGCTCCCACTGAGGCTGCCTGGCCAAGAGCAGCCCCAGGGGCACGGGGCAGAGGCAGAGGGAGGTGGGGAGGAGAAAGAGCAGGGCCAAGGTTGCCCTTGAAAGGCAGAGGCGCTCTGGGGCCCCCTCCTGGCCAGGGACCCTGCCCAGAGCCGTGCCCTGCTGGCCGGGGCCTTGAGGGGCAGCTGTCCAGCTGGGCCCAGCTGTGCCAGCAGCTCCAGCTGTGCTGGGGAGCCGTGCCAGCTCTGGGCCCTGCTGTGCACGAGGGTCCCTGTGTGCCACTGGCAGCCAGGGCCTCAGCCTCCTCCTCTCTCTGCAGTCGCGCTGCCGCAGCTCCAGCATCCCAGCCGAGAAGGTGTGACTCTCCTTGGCCCCCAGGGAGCCCAGAGAGCTTCGAGTTTTGCAACTATCAGACATGGCCTCTGCAGCAGCAGCAGCTGCCCAAGAAAGCAGACTACCAGCCCTCCGTGCCTCCCCCACGGCCCCCCATCCCGGCCGTGAAGCAGAAGTCTCCCGAGATCCCCCCACCTCCTCCCCTCCCCAGCCCACCGCCCTGGTCCAGCTAGGACTGGAACTGGGCCAGCCATGGCAGGGCTTGGGCCACCAACAGCTTGGGGCACCTGCTCTCCTTTACAAATAACACATGTTACCTATGAGCAATAACCAGAGTCTGTTTTCATACTCTTGGATCTTCAACAGGAAGGGCTGAAGATTCTTCCCATACCCTGTCTCCTCATTTGCCACTTTGATTGTCATACACTTGGCAGCTTGTTGCATCTCTTATAGACTTTATTTGCACTGCATGTTTTGCCCCACCTACCGGGGGAAAAAAATGAAAAATACTTCAGTTTAGATTTACTTTTTAATGTGGTTGGGCCACTCACATTTTGAGCAATTAATTTTCCATGGTACTTCTTCCCTTTTCCTTCCTATCCATAGAAAGTTCATCTGGATGTAAAAATCAGCACAATTAGTGAGATTCAACTCAAAGCCCAGAAGGAAATCTAACACAAAATATAGTACACTCCCTGTGTACTGCACAACAAGAAATATTCAGAGGAAAATTCACTGGCAGCTGAGGCTCGTGGAACTCCCAGAATCCTGAGCCTGCAGAGGAGGCAGACAGCCCTGGCAGTGGCTGAGAGGACTTCTCCTCACAGACTCCTCTCAAAGTGTGTCCCTCCAGGAGGGGAAAGCTTCTAAACCTTTGCCTTACCTTCCTCCTGTGCTAAAATGTTAGCCTCTTCCTGAGCTACAAACAGTTCTCCATTCCTCAACAAAGCTACGCAGGTTCTTGACTTATCTTAAAGACCAAAAGAAATGTGGTCAGAAATTTCTCATCAAAGCATGTTGGCATAGAAGCCCCACCATATGTGAGAAAATATTTCTTAGCATCAGTTCACTCAAAAGAAAGTCAGCCCTGAACTGAGCAGTGCTTTAAATGAACTTGAATTCTCTTTCCTCACATATCAGCCAGATTGGTTTGCTCCTTTTTTGTCCTAGAGAATATTAGAACAATTTGCTCTTGATAGGACTCCTTGGATGGCTCCCAAAGTACTGGTGGATGCTCACCACGCCTTGCCTGGGCTGTTAATGCAGCCTGTTAGCAGCACCTGACTTTGCCACCCCGTTCAGACCTTGGGCACGGCTGGTGCCACGGTCCCCTCTGGTGCCACGGTCCCTGCTGGCTCGTGGCATGTCCCTGCTGGTGCAGGAGCCCTGCTCGTGCTGCTGCCTGCGTTCAACAGCACCGGTCCTACTCCCCAGGCAAAGAGGGACTGAAGGCACTGCTTTGGGCAGCTCCTTTGAAGGAGTTTAACGCTTCCTCACCTCTATCCCAGACCTCTTAAAACCCACACAGCAACACCATAAAGTCACGTCATCTACACAGGTAAGGAGGTCTGAGCGAACAGAAGCTCAGCTTTCACGCACGTTGGGCTTTTAATTTAGTGCAAGCACCACTCACTCGTTCACAAGCGCTGCTTGTCAAAGCGGATTGTGCGATGTTGTTGTGCCGCTTGTGTTAAAGAGAAAGCAGAAGGGAGAAATGAGTTAAGAAAGGAGCAGCACACTTGGGGCGCAGGGTTGGCAGACAAGCGGAGCAGGGTGGCACCTGGCCGCTGTGCCGGAATCCCTTTTTGTGCCGGACAAAGGCGGACGCGGCTTGGCTGCAGGGCGAGCCAGGCGCTCGGGATGCTCGGGCAGCGCCGCGGGCCGGGCGGGCGCGATGGAGCCGCCTGAGGGCTGGGACCCCTATGGGCAGCCGGCCCGGCGCATGCAGTGGCTGGTCAGCGCCCTCGCCTACCACTACAGGCTGGACCGCGGCGTGGAGAACGAGATCGTTGTGCTGGCCACTGGCCTGGACCAGTACCTGCAGGAGATCTTCCACCACCTGGACTGCGCCGGGGCGGGCCGCATCCCCGGCGAGGACTTCCACACGCTGTGCCAGGTGCTGGGGCTGGAGGAGGCGGCAGAGCCCGAGGAGTGCACGGGGCTGTGGGACGGGCTCTCGGCCGAGCTCACCTTCCGCCAGTTCCACGCGCGGCTCTGTGGCCACTTCAGCAGCCGCGCGGGGCCGCGGCTGCCGCTGAGCCGGGAGAGCGAGCACATCGAGACCCAGATCCGCCTGCGCAGTCCCCGCCGCCGCCGCGCCGACCCCGCCGGCAGCGGAGCCGCAGGCAGCGCTGAGCGGCGGCCGCCGGAGCCCTGCTCCCGAGAGTGCTACAAGGAGATCGTGGCGCTGGAGCAGGCCTGCCGCTTGTCTTTCCCCGACAAGAGAGAGGGGATCGGCAGGTTCCCCCTGGAGCTCCATTGAATCCCAGCTGTCAATTGTTTCGGCGCAATATGAAACACAGGCAGCACACACGGGTCCCAGGGAAACTTTATTTGATGGTAAACTTCCCCTGTTCCTCTCCTGGGACCCTGATTAAGGGGCAAACAAAGACTTATATGTGGGGGAAGGTCAGGGAAAGGTGTAACTTTCAACAAATCAGGAGAGTTGGGAGTAAAAACCTAGGCGGGGATAACAATAGTGAACCAATAAACTTCCAAGGGAGGAAAAACGGTTTCAAAAAACAGCTAAAGTTTGGAGAAATAGAAACTAGAATCTAGCCGACAAAGTAACTGGGAAAAGGTGGAGACAAAGAAAACAGCACCAAGGAAAACCACCAAACCACAAATCAAACCATAAACCTACTAATAAAACAAAAAGCACAATACAACACAGGCCAAGGACCGCCTCGCCAAGCTGGAGGAGGAGAACGGCAGCCTGCGGGAGCTGGTGGAGGACATGCGCGCCGCCCTGCAGAGCAGCGATGCGTGGTGCCTGGCGCTGCAGGTGAGTCCGGGCTGCTTCTGCACCGGCCTCCCGGGGAGGCTCGGCTGGCCCCGAGGGCTTCAGGAGAGATGCTGCTCTCGGACGGTCAGCGTTTATAACCCCTCCACTGCCAGACTGAGACCCAAGTTGCTCGTTCATCCTCGGCAGTAACTTTTTAGCAAAGTTTAGTTATGGGGAGGCTTTAAGGAGAAATGTATGGCACCGGCGTACCATTAAATATCGTTGTGATGAGCACTCTGTTAGAAGTGTAGGGGAGTTCAGCTTTACAGACCCACGCGTACAATGCTGCTGCTTCTTCTACTACACGTGCAGTCAAGATGTGCCGATACCATATGCTGGGTGTGCACCGCTGCAGGGTTTTTCCTGAGGCGAGAAAGAACTTTTGGATTGCTACCTGCACAAGTACAAGCAGTGTCTCAGCCAGAAGTGCCTATGAGAAATACTAGAAGGCTGTTTTCTTCAGAGTGTGGTCACGAGAGTCCAGAGTTGGAGCCAGTTCTGCAGGTAGGCTGATGAATAGTCTGGGGCTCCTCTGCAGAGCCCCATTATTCCAGGGCTGGTTTCTGCTGGTTCTGCTGTTCTGGCACGACTGACACACATACACACTTAACAGCAGTTAAATTCCGCTGGCATGAAATAGCGTGTAACAGGCAGAGCAGGGAAGGGCAGCATGGAGCCATTGTTCTGGCAGGTCTGGCCAGGTGTGATTTGATACTAACACAGCACTCACAGAACTCTGCTCCACCTGTGACACTTCCACTTGCAGTAGATGACTGTTGTCTTCACAATGTCCAGCAAGGCAGGTCAGCACTTCTACCATTTTCATCTGAAAATAGGAAAGGAAATCAGCAGCAAACACCAAGTTGTTGAGAGCTTTGTAACAAGCTGGCTCCGAGCTAAATCTCACAGTGAGATTAATTTGACCAAGATAGAAAATGAGGGGAGTTGCCATTCTAATTAAACTGTGTCCTTGGCCCACGGATGAAGTAATGCACAGACACAGGTGGTGGAGCGGGATAGCCTGGGAAAGTGGTGATAGTTATACCAAAAACAGCGCGTAGTTAGCTGATAGCTAGTTAGCCAATGGTGAGCTGGGATTTTGCACTATGCATGAGCTAATTAAAGGGTGTATAATAATCGGTGATTCGGGAATAAAGACGAGACTTGTCGATCATCATATGGTGAGCGAGTCTTCCTTCTCCATCACCAAGTCACCAGTCAGAGGTCCCAGGAAGAATGAAAACGACAAAGAGGAGAGCTCCAGAACACCCCCAGCTGCTCCCTGCTCTTTTCTCATGAACACAACTTCATTGGAAATATCTTTTTCAGAAGACTACTTAACTCCTGAGTAGACACCACAGTAATGACATTAAAGCTATACAGAAACTTGTGCAATAACATGATAGTGTGTAGTTTGAAAATTAAATGCATAGCTAGGTATTAAAAAATACTTTCCAGAGATTGTTTTCTTGTCTCTGTATCTGGCAGAGGTCAAGTAGCTTTAGTTGCTGATCAACTCTATGTGATTAAAAAAAAACAAAACAAAACAAAATAAAAACAAAGCACAGTCCAGCCACTTTCAGTCTTCAGTAAACCCCATCAATTTCTCCCTGCTTTGTGCTCCTGGTCATTACAGGTGGGACTGCGGAAGAGCCGTGCCAGCCATAGAGAAGAAGGATCCTGCTTCACAGGGAGGAAGAGAGCGTTAACACAGAAGCACTCCCAGTCCAAGTATCTCCAAAGTGTCCTGGAGGAGATGGAGCTCATCCGGAGCTCCGGGGATGGGGAGGTTGAAGAAGCCATCAGGTTCAGTCAGGAGCTGGAGAAGGAGCTGGAGAGCTCTCAGGAAGCTCTGGTCAGCCTGGAAGATTGCAACCGTCACCTGAAGAGGGAGCAGGCAGAGATGAGGAGGAAGGTGGAAGAGGCCAGACAGGCTGTCCTGAACAGTCTTGGCAAAGTGAAGGAGCTGGAAGTGAGAGCTAACGAGGTGCCACATCTGCAAATACACATCCAGCAGCTGGAATCACAACTGCAGCACTACAGGTAGGTTGGAGTCTGACAAAAAGTGCCTATAAAATCACTGGCTTGGGGCACAAGTGAGTTTGAGAATCTCTGGCTGGGGCTTATTAGATGTCTCCAAAACACCTTGTGAAATCTGGCCAGAGGGAAATGAGAAGCTGCTCATGCATTTTCTTGGTAGGGGTCTTTAGGAGATGTGGGAGTCTTCCAGGCAAAAGTCAGGGTGCAGATCTACAGAGAGCTGAAGTTACTCTTCAGACACACAACGACAGAACTCAGCATGGTAATGCTTCAAGAAAGCCTCAAAACAAATTGCTGACAGTCCTTCAGAAACCATTTCCAGCACACTTACTTTTTTTTGCTGCTTTTCCTGGTCCTTAGGTCCCATCCCAAGCCAGCTGTAATCAGATGGCTGGGTCTCCATTTCATATAAAAGCTCTTCAGCTTGTCCTAGGAATTGGGGAAAAGCACACAAGGACAACTTCTGGCCAGTGGGTTGAAACTTGCTGTGACTTCATTGCTTCTTCACTGACAGAACAGGTGATAGAGGAGAGAAGCTGAAACGTTCCTAAACCCACAAGATAATAGAGTGGGAATCTGAAACAAAAACCACTAGCCAACTAAACCCCACTTTTGCAATAGCATAAATAAATGCTTGCAGAAGTCAGAAAGTTGGTCACAAATGTAATAGTCCACTGCTCTTGTTGCTTTTGTTGAGGGGAAGAGATGGGTTGGCTGAGGCGGGGAGAGGGAGGGACAGCTGGGAACCCACAGGGTTCTGTCACTTGGCAAGAGTGTCACTTGTCCTGTTGCTTAAGTCTGGCTGGGTTTCAGTTGCTGTTACCCGCCCTGTTAAAGTCTGGCTGTGTTTCAGTCACCACTCCAGTGAACAGTTTTCCTCCCTGCCAAGTGCCACACAGAGTTTGTGAGCAGGGTCTGGATTTGGCCAGAACTAATGCTGCAAGGTAGGGCTGGAGAGGAATGGGGGGGATTTGGGTGTTCTGCAGGAAGCATTGCCAATTGGAGATATCTCTTCTGAGAATCTCCATTAACTGGCTTGGTGAGCCACAGGTTTCCTCCAGCTAAAGTCCACTTTCTTCCAGAGAGGATCATATTCAAGAAAGAGTCCAACCTGTAAGCTTTACACACTGCTCATGTTTATAGTTTCATATTTATCAAGGAAATGCTTTCTCCTTTTAGGCTCAGATTTTAAAAGCTCTTTTAGCATCTAAATCCCTCTTCTAGACCTTCATCTGAGACCTACTTGCTATCACTTAGATCTGAAATCCCAGCCATGACCTGAAGTTATAATCCCTAATGCAGGAAACAACAGTTTGCATTTAGTCAAGAAAGTGCTTAAGTACCTGCAAGTGATTAAATGTTGTCCTAAATTGGAGTGTGTAATTATAATCACCTATTCCTGATTTCATATTCCAGACTCATATTCCTGCAATCTGTATGACTTAAACATGAACTTCTTCTGAGAGCACAGGTTCCTATGCCAGGGTTTGAACTGCCCCTGTCACATCACTGGGTTCCTAAACCAGCCTAGTTGACCAAATAGTTCATAGTTCTTTTCTTCAGGTGCCCATCCTGATCTTCCTACTCTGATGAGTGTGCCAGGTTTGTGTCTGGACTATCTTTCAGCTTTTACTTTTTAATCCCTGTCAAGTTAGTGAGTCAGCTCAACTTTAAAGGTACATTTCAATAAACTCCTTCCTGAAAAGCTTGAGTTCAATTCATTTCAGGGCAAAAAGACATCACAAGAAATTGTACACTTACCATTGGTGTTGTATCAAGAGTGTGTAGTTGCCAGTGCCTGATGACAGGAGAGTTTAGGAAGTCAGGCAAGTCCATTTTTATGCAGTGCCCAGAGATTTATTCTCACAGGACAAATCATTGGTCACTATTCCCTAAACTCCCTTTTTCCCCCGCTTTAAGTTCTGCTGCAGCACAAGGTGACATCTTCCATGTTCTAATGGAATCCTATGATTTTTAAGTGTTGTTTCTAAAAATACCACACATTAAAATATTACTACAGTACAAATGCCACATCTACTGCTTCTTTCACCCATTGAGCCATTTGCCCTGTCAGAAAAGGAAACTGGATTGGTTTGACGTGAATTGTTCTTGCCAAATATGAGTTGGCTTTGTTTTCTGTACTAGATTGGAGGTGGCTTAGAAATCGATTACTTAATAAAGTGTCCATATTCTTTTTCTCTGTAAGAGCATTGGAGGTGTCTTGGTGGGAAAAGACAGCTTTTGCTAAGGAAGGCAGGAGCCTTCCATGAAATGGACAATGTCAACCCCCTCCCTTCAAATTGTTGTAATTTTGAAATTAAAAAGTTCTCAGTTAAAGATATGAGAATAGGAATAACAGTTCTTTACTAGGAAAACTGAAAATACAAATGCAACAGTACAAACGAAAAAAACCCAAAACCCACAGCCAGGGTCAGAGCAGGACCTGACACCCTGTGGGTCAGTGTAGCAGGCCCAGGGCCTGCACGGCCTCCTTGGCAGTCAGAGGCCTGAGCTAGGAAATGCCAGGTCAGCATGACTGGACCCTAGCAGCCCCTCTCTTCCGCCTTTCGGACCCTGCTTATCTCTCTGTAAGCCCATAGGTCACTTTCCCCTGACCCTTTCTCTTGGACAGTTTTCAAAACCCCTGTAGGGTATAAAACCCCCCGATTCTGCCCGGTTCGGCAGAAGAGCTGTCACTGGGAACCTTCGTGGCACACCTGCATAAAGAATCCTGTGGAACCTCACACGGCCTTCTCCTCTCTCTCCCTGCGTCTGCTGCTGCAGCACCTAGCAAGCCACGAGCTGAAATCACTGAGCTGATAATCACTAAGAGCTCCAATCACTATAGCTTGCCTAGGCTGCTTGAGCCTCCACTGAGTTATCCTGGCTCCGGCACCCTGCTGGGCATCAGCCTGGTGGGAAACTGCCGTGATAAACTGGCACCCAAACTGAATGCTGGACCTGGCATTTCAGAGGAGCAGCATTTCTTCTTGAAATTGTCACTGCCTTCGCTCACCAGACGTCCTGGAAGAAGAAGCCCTCCGTTTTAGCAGGACTCTTCTGAAAGGCTGTCAGTCAACCCTCAAACCGCTGACATCTGGGCACAAAAAGTGCTCGAGGAGACTGATTCAGCAGACTACCTGCTGGCAGACCTTTGACCCACATCTGGCTGAAGAAGTGTAAGTTTTAAAACAGCCTTTCTTGCACGCAAAAAACTTTTTCCTTGGGTCCCCTTTTTTTTTTTTTTTTTTTTCTTTTTTTTTCTGCTGGCAGGGAACGGGAACATGGGATCGAAGCTCAGTACGTTAAAACAATCCCAGAACGAGAGAGATTTATATTTACTAATCCTAGAAATCCTATCTTCTAACAACTTTTCTTTTTCTAAAGGTAACCCTTCAAAAACGAACCTGAAAAAATTTATAAAATGGATTCTTTCCCACTTTCCAGATACTAACACACACACTACCACTTTAGACTCCTTTTGGGATACAATTGGGACCACGATATATAAGTTTCACACTAACCAAGATTTTTCTGTAACTCAGTTTATCCCTATATTTCACATTATAACCAAAGCCATAGAAAAAACTAACAAAAAACCTGTAACTTCAGTGCGAACCTTTTATGAACAAAGTGCTAACTTATCTGTTTCACCAGAACCCTTTCCATCAAATGCTAATCGTGCTGATAACATTCCTTCACCCTCCACTCTTCCCCTGGTTCCTAGTGTCCTGCCGTCCCCCGCTCCCCTTGTGCCGCCTCCCCCACCCCTGCCGTGCCCGAGGCTCCTGCCTGTGTCCCCCCCTCCCCCTTGGACGTGAATTCCACTGTGCAGCCCGCGGCATCCTGCGAGCGACCTTGCTCTGCGTTATCTCCGAGTGCAACTGCGCCTGTTTCCGTTTTGGCTCAGAGAATTACTGCCTTTCCAGTAGATTATAAAAAGGAAAAAAGGGGCGGTGCTACTACTAGAAAGACATGGGAACCTATTACAAATAAAGAACTTGTACAAAAGAACATGGTAGAAGTTCACATATTTTTAGAAATTCCCTAGAATCTACATTCTCAGCACATGTTCTGGTACCCCACGATATTAAAAATATTGCCCAGTGCCTCCTTTCTCCTGCCGAGTACATGCTTTGGGAAAGGCATTGGAAAAAGCAATTAAAAACCTTATCAGATAACTATGCTGCTGATGCTGATAAGTCAAACCTTACACTCGAACAGCTGGCTGGTGAAGGGGATTTGCAGAAACCCTCTCACCAAGCTGATACCTTACCTAAGACAACACTACAAGACATGGTTATTGCAGCAGAAACCTCCTTACTTCTTACCCCTGATGACTCTATTTCTACCCAACACTTTTCTAGTATTAAACAAGGAATAGATGAAAGCTTTATCAAATTTGTAGATAGAATTAAGGATGCTCTGGAAAAACAGATAGAGAGCACAGAGGCAAGAAAAGAACTGTTGTGCAATCTTCCCATGAGTAACTCAAATGAAAAATGTAAAGCAATTCTGAGAGTCTTACCCTTAGACACAGAACCTACCATAGAGCAAATGCTGGAAAGCTGCACACGCCACCTGTCCACTGAAGATACAGTGGCCCAAGCAGTTACTAAGGGTGTTGCAGAAGGAGTTTCTGGTGCATATGCAATAATAGCTTCTAAAGACCAGGTCTGCTGCTACCACTGCGGAGACTGTGGACATTTTATAAAGGACTGTCCAGAGAGGTCACATCCCAGGTACCCTCGCAATTTCTACCAAAGGTCCCAGAATCAGCAGTACTATCAGCCGCGTCCGGGAAACTTCCAGTGGAGCGTGGTGGGGCCCCAGGCAAGGACACCAAATCAAAGGCCATCCACAGCCAGTCACGCACCATCCCAGGAGATTCCAGACCACATGAGTAGGACCCAACACACAGAGCAATACCGAGGGGAACCTGCCAGCTACTGGTAACTGCACTGTCCATTGACTTTAAAAATGACAATGTTTATCGTGTTCCCACAGGCAAACGTGGGCCAAAAGGTGGTCCTTCTAACATCCTAATTATAGGTGATACTCTCCGTAGCCCAAAGGAAATATTTGTTGTTCCAGAAGTACAAACAGTGTACTCGGGCCAAGAAATCTCTGTCCAGATGTACTGCACAGACTTACCATTTTTTCTTCCAAAGGGTACTCCGTTCGCACAAGCCTTTTTACTCCCTAAGAATCACAGAGAACAGCTTCCTCTCAACCCCACAGCAATGTGGACACAAGTTGTGGGACCGAGTAAGCCTGTCATCGAGTGCGGTCTTACCTGCAGAGGAGAGAAGTTCCACCTACCAGGGTGCTGGACACCGGTGCAGACGTGACCATCATCGCCCGCTCAGAATGGCCAGCACACTGGGAGCTACAACCTGTGGCAGGCATGATCACAGGGATCGGTGGAGCTACAGTTTCCATGCGGAGCAAGAACAACATCCTCGTCAAAGGGCCTGAAGGCAAGTTGGCAACCATCCGCCCGTTCATGGTAAGGGCCCCCATCATCCTCTATGGCAGGCACATTTTATTCCAGTGGGGTGCTTCCCTACGTATATTCCCAGTCCGGAATTCTAATTGGGGCCACTGAGGAGCGCGCACTGCCAGACACTCTTCGTCTCACCTGGAAATGCCATAACCCGATCTGGATCGAGCAGTGGCCCCTCTCTAAAGTCAAATTGCGCACACTACATGCCCTTGTGGATGAACAGCTCGCCAAAGGCCACATCGTAGAGACCACCAGCCCTTGGAACTCTCCAGTCTTCGTACTACAAAAGCCTGGAATGGACAGGTGGAGGCTCCTCCACAATCTTTGCAAAATCAACGAGGTCATCGAGGACATGGGTCCCCTCCAGCCTGGCCTGCCCTCACCATCGATGCTGCCTAGAGACTGGACACTTGCTATCATTGATATTAAAGACTGTTTCTTCAGCATCCCGCTGCATCCCCAGGACGCCCCACGGTTTGCCTTCTCCGTCCCCTCTCTTAACAGAGAGGCTCCACTCAAAAGATATCATTGGCTGTATCTTCCTCAGGGACTTGAATGCAGTTCCACTCTATACCAGTGGTATGTTGCTCACATCCTGTCTCCTGTTCGGAACCTATTCCCAGATGCAATCATCCATCACTATATGCACGATATCCTAGTCTGTGCATCAGGAAAAGCTTACTTGGACAAAGCAGTTAAAAAGACTATTGAAACCATAGAAAAGGCAGGATTCGAGATCTGTGAGGACAAAATACAGTACACCAATCCATGGACTTACCTTGGACTCCAGATCCGGGAAAGGACCATCGGACTCCAGCAGCTCACCATCCAAGACAAGCCAAATACCCTGAGAGACTTACACAGTCTGTGCGGATCCATCAGCTGGGTACGTCCACTGCTAGGAATTACAACAGAGGACCTCACTCCACTGTTCAACCTTCTTTGGGGCAAGGAGGATCTGGACTCTCCATGCACTCTTACAGCAGAAGCCCGAGATACCATCACCAAGGTCCAAGAAGCCCTGTCTTCACTCAAAGCCCATCGCTTTGAGCCCAGCCTGCCTTTCCAGTTCGTCATTCTGGGAAAAGCACCTTGGTTCTATGGACTGATCTTCCAATGGGACACTCAACTTCGAGACCCTTTACTAATACTGGAATGGATCTTTACAAATAACCAACCCACAAAGACAATTACCACCTTCCAAGAAATTATGGCACATTTAATAAAAAAGGCTAGAACTCACCTCCGCTCCCTTGCAGGGTGTGAGTTCACATGCATATATTTGCCAGTGACCACTGGGGACGTGGAACATTTGCTCCAGACCAATGAAAATCTCCAGTATGCCTTAGACAGCTATACAGGCCAAATTTCAGTACATATCCCAAAACATAAGCTTTTTAATTGTGATGTAACCTTTCATCTGACCCCAAAATTAATCCAAAGTAGAACACCTCTCAAAGCTCTAACCATCTTTACAGATGGCTCAGGGTCATCCCACAAGTCAGTAATGACATGGAGAGACCCTAAGACCCAAAACTGGGAATCTGACATGGAAATAGTGGAGGGATCTCCACAGATTGCAGAATTAGCAGCTGTTGTCAGAGCCTTTGAGAAATTCAAAAACGAACCTTTTGATCTGGTCACAGATTCAGCTTATGTTGCTGGCATAGCTATGAGAGCAGAACATGCTCTTCTCAAAGAGGTTTCCAATCCAAAGTTATACCAATTGATTTCTACATTAACACGCTTAATTTCCCACAGAAAACAACCTTACCATATAATGCACGTGAGGTCACACACTGACCTCCCAGGTTTCATTCCAGAAGGGAACAGGAAAGCAGACACCTTAGCCATGGCAATAGAGACTGCTAATGTCCCTAACATCTTTGCCCAGGCAAAGCTGTCACACTCATTTTTTCATCAAAATGTGCCTGCCCTTATCAGAATGTTCAAGTATTCAAAAGATCAAGCAGAAGCTATTGTTGCCACATGCCCGAACTGTCAAAACTACCAGATACAATCTATGGGGACGGGAGTCAGTCCCAGAGGTTTAAACAGCTGCCAGCTGTGGCAGACAGATGTAACCCACTTTGCACCTTTTGGAAGGTCAAAGTATGTGCATGTATGGGTCAATATATTTTCAGGAGCAGTATTTGCATCAACACATACAGGAGAAACTCGCAGCACACCATAAAACATTTTTTCCTGGCCTTTGCTACCCTGGGAGTACCAAAGGAGATCAAAACAGACAATGGACCTGCCTATACCTCTCGCAAGTTGAAAGAGTTCTTCAGTGACTGGGGAATAGAAGATAAGACAGGTATACCTGCAAACCCCGCAGGACAATCCGTCATAGAAAGGACGCATCAAACCCTCAAAAGAGTCCTCAATCAGCAATAGAGAGAAACAAAAATCATTTCTCCAGTTGCAAGACTTTGCAAGGCTCTCTATGTCATCAGCTTCTTGAACTGTACAACATCAGAGCCTGATCCACCAATAATTCACCACTTTGCACATACCACCCAAGCAAAGCTCACTGAGAAACCACCTGTGCTCCTGAGTGGGAGGCAGAGCTGAGGGAGTGCCTTGGAGGGCACCAGTCACGCAGGTGCCCTCACTGCCACTCAGGCCTGAAGGAGAAATTGAATCACTTTCCATTAAGGTCCTCCTAGATGGAAGAACCAAGACACAGGAGGAAGCAAGTCGCTGGAGGCAGCCAAACTTCGGAACATGATGCTGAGTGATCTGGAGAGACGCCGTGGTGAGTGTATTTCCCTGAGCCTTCCCCTGGGACTCAGCAGCCGGGGGCTTTGGCTGCACATCTGGACACGCCGTGCCCGGCACAGTGGGAAGGGATCCATGGCAGCCTCACTGCCCTGCTGCTGCTTTCACGCCCTGCAGGGCTGTTTCCCAGCCTGGCCTGGCTGCAGCTTCTGCCCAGCCCCTGCAGGAAGGCATTTGGCATCAGCTGACAGGCTGCCCAAACTGCACCATTGGCCTGAGATGCCCTGAAATTTCCCGGTCTCCAGGCAGATCAGGAATGGCAGCTGCTTGGACAAGAGAGTGCCCTGTCCAATCCCAAAAGTTTTTTTGATTTCCAGATCCTTATCCATCAGTTAGACCAGTATTGTCTCCTGAAGATTCCAACTCCCAGAAAGGGGAACATCTGCACCTAATCCACCTGTTCCTTTTTCGTTCTGCAGATATGAAACGAAATGCCTTGCTGAAGACTGAGCTTCCCAGAGGAAGCATTGGCTCATTGGCAGCCTCTGCTGCAGGAAGAGAGGCGATGCCAGGCACAGGCCCAGGAGGTAATTGCTGTGCCTCTGAGCCTGAGCCCTGCTGAGGCTTCAGCTGCCCTCTCTGCTGCTGTGTGTCAGTGCCTGCCCCTTCAGGGATGTTTCACAGGGCCTGCAAAGAGGGTGGAGAGTGACCAGGAGCCAGCCCAGAGCTCCCCAGGCCCCTGTGCAGCTTTGGCCTTGTCCATTGACATCTGGCTCCCGCAGCCTTACTCGACCCCCTTGCAGTGCCCAGTTCCCAAAAGCAGAGGGGGATCCCAGCACACCATGGAAATGGGTCTGATCTATGCTCCCTTTCTAGGTGAGGTTGCTGGGATAGGTTCTCCAGCAGTTGGGATGGAAGATGGTTTGGAACCCTTGGGAGCCTCTGCAGGTAAGTTCTCAACTTCCCCTCAGAGAATAATCATTGACACACTGTCAGGAACCAGGTGACAGGAGCTTCTGTGGCTGTTGAGTTACAGGTGTGTCTGCAGGGAAGACTTTTCTAGCTCCAGGGCTGGTTGCTGCACAAAAGCCCCGCTCCCATCGCAGGGGTGAGTAGTGCTTCCCTGCTGACGCCACAGGCTGTGCCCTGGTTCTGTGGAATCCATTTCTGGAGAAATGGAAATACTTCCTCTTAAGGTACTCAAGGAGGAAGGAAAAAACCTACAAATCAGAGTAAGTCCCTGGAGGAATCCAAACAAGTGGACCAAATCCTGAGTGAACCGGAGAGTTGTCGTGGTTTCCCTCAGCCATCTCCTGGGACTCAGCAGCCGGGGGCTTTGGCTGCACATCTGGACACGCCGTGCCCGGCACAGCAGGAAGGGATCCATGGCAGCCTCGCTGCCCCGCTGCTGCTTTGACGCCCTGCAGGGCTGTTTCCCAGCCTGGCCTGGCTGCAGCTTCTGCCCAGCCTCTGCAGGAAGGCATTTGGCATCAGCTGACAGGCCATGCCCAAACTGCACCATGGGCCATGTCCACCCTGAGATCCCCTGCAAATTCCCAGTCTCCAGGCAGATCACGAGAGGTGGTGGTTTGGAGAAGGGAGGGGCCTGTCCAATCCCAAAAGCTCATCTGATTTCCTCATCCTTGTCCATGACTTTCACCAGTGTTAGCTTCTGAAGACAACACCTCCCTGATGGGGAACTGTCCCATCTGATCCATCTGTCCCTTTTCTTTCACCAGCGATGACCCAAAAGCTGGCACAGAAGGTGGCTGTTCCAGGAAGAAGCAGTGGCTCAGTGGCAGCCTCTTCTGCAGGAGAACAGGCAGTTCCAGGCACTGGCACAGCAGGTGATTGCTCCAGTGTTTCCTGAGAGGGCCTGACTGTCCCCTGGGGCTGGGGGAGCTGTCACGGGGCAGGGAGGGCCAGGGGTGACAGTGGCTGCTCAGGGATGGCTTTGGCCCGTGTCCCTGGCAGCAGCCACTGCCCAAGAAGCTGCGCTGCCCCCGGGCTCTCCTCCCGGCCTGCTGGGCTTTGTTGGCTGGCACAGCCTGTGCCAAGGGCCGGCAAGGTGCCTGCAGGCCCCAGCTCTGGGGGAAACAGAGAACGTCCTGCCCGTACCCACCGTGCTGCCAGCTCAGCAGTGCAGCACAGCACCGGCTCACGCTCCCCATTGCTCCCACAGACGTTATCAATGAAACAGGAATATATGCCCCGGATCCAGTGCGCTTCCCAAGAATTGTCTGCCTCCAGGATGTGCGCAGGACCTGCATGATAGGCATAGTGGTGACAGTGTTCACTGTGCCACTTGTGCTGATAGGCTGCTATCTTGGCATTCGCAAACTGTACGGGCTCAGACAGTCAGTTGTTGATTTTTCTCCACAGTTTTCTTATAACTCTGCTCCTGCATAGGTAGCCTCACTGGGAGTCATGCTGCAGTGGAGCTGTGGCCAGTCCATGGCTGTCCAAATATCTCTGCTGAGGGTTCTGCTGCTGCCCAGTGCTTCCATTGGCCTCTCAATTGCTGGGCCTTGTCCTGGTGGCCCGCTGGGGCTGCAGCCAGTGCTGGCTTCCACTGAGGCTGCCTGGCCAAGAGCAGCCCCAAGGGCACGGGGCAGAGGCAGAGCAAGTTCTCCACAGTATTTGGGCAGCACAGCTCAGGACAGGACAGGACAGTGCTTATTTAGTACCTCATGTAAAGTTTTACAGTAAGAGTGTTGTTGCAGGTCAGGCAAATTTGCTCCAGATCAGTGTGAAAACAAATCCAACATGATGAAGGTTTGGCTTTGGCCTTGAGACTTTGCTCTTTGTGTCAGCCCTGCTCTGGATTGATTCCCAGTCAGTCTTGGAGCTGGTTTTGGGCGAAGGCTCATCCCAGCCCTGAGCCTTGGTAGTTGTATGGCCTCAAAGGGACAGCCGAGGCTGCACTGCACATGACTGGGGTTCAGGGCTCCATTATCAAAGAGCTTTGAGATGTTTAAATTACTGTATTCTTACTACATGGTTTTCTTTATGAAATGCATTCATTAGTTTTTAAAACTTAGTTGTAAAAAAACTTCTTTTCCAGTGCTTTTTCCAGTTATTTGATATAGTGAGTGATGGCCTAATTATCCCATGGCTGAATTAGAAGACTGTAAGTGTTATAAAATGAAATATTGTTGACACTCTTATGTCTTCCACAGACTCCTGAAACTTATGTTGGTTTGATGTGACCAACAGAAGAGTTTGGCTCTACTTTTAATTGAAACAAGCAGAAGAGCTGGAACCTGTTGAAAAGAGTCTCTTCACAGAGAGAGAGCTCTTTTTTTCCAGCTCTGGGTAGGAAGATAAAAATCTCTCAGCAGTAAATCCTCCTGACCAGTAACTGATATAAACTAGGCATTTGGGCTGTTTGCTGCCTCACCCCTGAGTCCCTCAGAGCTGCAGCTCCCTGTTCTCTTGGCAGACAGGGGCTGGCTATGGATGACACTCACGTCTCTGGCCTGGTGCACACCAGGTCCACACATGAGCTGAGGGATCATCCTTGCACACCCCATCCTGGAAGAACCCAGGTCATTGATGAGTCTGACCCAGTTTGATGCATGGCAGCAAAAGAAGGCAAAATAAAGGCTAGAATTGGTACCATTCTGTAATATGTGATATAGGTAATTTGTGCTTATGTAGAATATGAGAGGAAGATATGTTATAATGTTTAAAAGAAATACACAAAAGCATTTTCAAATCCACATGGAATTGCTTCATGCTTAGAGACTGCTGCATGCCATTGCAAAACTGCAGACAGCAGTGAGGAGGGATCTAATTTGCAATTAAAAGAGCCTAGCTGGGGAAGGAGATGGATCATTTCTCAAACAATCCAAACCTGGGCGGTCAACGCTCATCAAGCACTGAGATTGAGATAGCAGAAGTTATCAGGGAACTTGCATCCCAATACCAGGTTCCCCCTACTGTCAGCATTCACAGCTTGCCAGGAACCACATTGTCCAGTGCAACTTGTAGAAAGAGGACATCATGAATGTGTTTGACCATGAAAAGAACAAGAGAGACGCTGCCTCAAGCAACAGAAAGGGTATAAAACCTGACTGTACCAGACTGCCTTAGTGAACAGAGCGGGCCTGATGCGATAGAGGTCGGATCAGTGTTCACCCAGTGTCCATCCAGGCTCAATGCTGTCCCTTTGATTGTGGATCTCAAGCCTGTATATCAGTCACACAATAAATTATATACATATATTTATTATTATTAAATTGGCTTGATCAATTTCTATCTACAACAATTCCAACCACTTTACATTTTGCTGTGTGTAATGGAGACGGGAACTACAAGTTTCCTATTCATGCACAATTTGCTGTCTGAGAGCACTCAGTTCTCAAAGTCACAGGAGCTTGCAGGTCTGTGTCTGAGATGACTTTAAAAACAAAAACAACCTTTATGTGCTACACCTGTATATCAAAATTTCATAATAGAAATCACAAGCTGATTCTGCTGTTGAGTAGATTAATAAAACCACAAAAAACTAAAGCACAACCGGGACCTCTTGCTGGAGAGAGAGAGTAGGGGTAGGGGGAAAAAGGAAGAGGGGCCTCCAGAGTCAAAGATCTAGTTCTCATAGAAGTATGATCAATGCTCCATTTACTGTTAGTTTCAGGGTACATTTATATGGTTCCAGGGTTCAAGCGACATGGGAAAGTATCTGATTGGTTAACAAAGCACTTATACCTAAAACAAAGACTATTTCTTAAACATATCTTGGTCATGTAGCTCAGCTTGTCAGCAATATCAGTAGAACATTTTCTCATCCTCTGCTAGAATCTTCAGACCATGTACTTTCACATCTTCTTCAGTTGGCAAACTTTCTCAGGCTGGCTGTCCAAGGGCAGCAAGCTTCTGCTATCAGGCACATACCCGAAGTGTTGGCAAGCATGCTTCTAAATCCACAGAATGTCCATTGGTTTTTATCTGCAGGGTTGTGCACATAGGCCACAGCATCTGCCCAAAAGGCTCTCTAACAGGGACCAAATAAAATAGGCAAACAAAACAACCACCAAGAAAAAAGCAAAACCAACAGAAAAATCCCCACAAATCCAGAAAAAGATAAAAAATAGGTGAAGGAGGCAGAGATCCAAGAGCAGCAAATGGGCAGAGCAACTACAGAAGTGCAGAAAGGAAAGATAATAAGAAAGGAGAGATAATAAGTGGCTACGACACCAAAGTAGCCAGGGGATCTGAGATACTGTTCTCACCCTTCTGGAAACATTTTGACACCAAATTGTCTGAAACTCAATGATGATGATTGTGATAATGGGAATCTCCATGTTTAGCTTTCATATATGCATTGTGTGTGAGTTCTGTTTCTCTTGTGAAGTCGCATCATCTGGCAAGGGGGCTTTTCTGTCCAAAGAAAAACACTGCAGTGGAAATGGAGGCCAGCTTGGAAAAGATTAAAAATAAGAGGCAAAAATAAAGTATTTTTTAAAAATATGTTGTTTGGTTGGTTTGCTGTTTGTTCATGGGTTTTTTATCTGTCTTAGAAAGCAGCCCCTCAGATGTCAATGCACACAATAACGGGCTGTCTTTGCAAAAAATCTGCAAATTTTGTGATGCAAGGCAGAAACAGCTTCCCTTGGGCTACAGCTGGAAGGCTTAGAAATGTGTTCCAGAAACTCAGAATAGGACAGCGTCAGAGCAACACAATTTAATGTCATGGAGTGCAAGATGCAAGTTACCCAATGAAGTAATCAGAGTATTCAAATGCCAAGCAGCGGGAAAGGGCTGTGCATTGGAAAGATAGGAAGAAAACACAGAGGCAGGATGGACAAGTTTCCCAGCCAAACCAGACCAGAAGCACTGGGAGCACAAAGGGACACAGCCAGGAGGCCCAGCAGCTCCTTGCTGAGGACCTACTTCATGCAAGAGCTGGCACTCAGAATATTAAATGAATTAAAAATAAAAGGGTGGGGGGAGGCAGCAGTGAGGTGTCCTCAGAGGTTCAACTCTGCACTCTGCTTCTGTCACCAACATTATCCAAGTTCCTGTGCTTGTTTTCCTGGAGAACTTGCACTCAACAGAGCTTCAGTGCCTTTGATCAAATCAGTCTTAAGAGCAGCTTGGGGCTGGTCAGTCATTTAGATGTCAGCACTGACTGGGGTCCAGGCAACAAAGGAACATAAGCTGCAGGCTACCCATACAGCTTTTCATCTTAATGAGAACAAAGCCTTTATTTATGCAAACAGATGGATATTGGGTGGATTTTGTACCATCAGGCCAAGGCACAAGGCTCTGGATCTACACAGCACTTTGGTAAGGAGGGAAACACAGGTGGGGACAATCCAGACTGTTAGAAGTGCCCCCACCCCCTGATTAGGGACAGCACAATTGCTTTTAGAACTCCTTAACCAGCTGGTGAAAAACTGATCTTCTTTTCATGCCCCCTGCACACTGACAGGCAAGTTGAACAGAAAATCTCCTTCATTATCTCTGAGCACCAAAGCAAAGAACCAAGAAAAAAAAACAAACCCAAAAATACCCCAACCAACTAAAATATAAATATTTTTTGCCTGGTCTGGTTTTTTTTAAGAGGTTTATAAGACTGACTAACCCAGTGCTGAATTAAGAGTGTCACATGTATGTGCCTTCCACAAAGTGTGGGACAGCTGTTGCCATGCAGTGGTGGGTGCAGGGTTAGACCCTTTACTTCAGACCCAGCCCTGCCTTCCTGAGGGACAGAAATTCATCTGTTAGAATCCCTTGGAGCTTATGGAGCTGCTCTTGGCCCTCCTGTGGATAACTGTGCTGCTGTGGAGCACTGGAGAACTTTCAGCTTGGTACCCATGTATGGGGGCCTTCAGAATCGAAGCAGCATCTTCATGGGCCAACAACAGACTGGAAACGAAAAACCAGCATCAGAAACCTGTGAGATGGAAAACTTTGGGCAGTTTCAGATCAAAAATCTCGATGGCAAAGAAGAACTTTTTCACAAGGATTCCAGTAGAATAAATGACACAGGTGTTGGAGCAACAGCCAGTGCCCACAGCAATAACAACTCCTTGGAATAAAAGGCAGTGCCCACTGCAAAGACATTTCCCTGTCCTGTGGGCTCTATAACCCGCACACGAACATGGCACTTTTCCTGAGTGCTTCCCAAAGCTTCTCTGCGAGAAGCACTGGAGAAGTGCATGGGGCAAGAGTTCTGCAAGTGCCAGGCTCTTGTGCAGCAGAAAAGTCATAAAATATGAAAGATTCTAGCAACCCAAATAAATCCATCCTTTAAGGCTTGTAAATACTCTGATGAATCTCAGTTACTTCGGGACAAAAACAAACACAGTGAAAACTTTCCAAAAATATGGTTTGAAGACAACATTCCTGGTTGTCTGCTCCTGTTTGTGGAACAAGAGGTTACAAGCTGTCCAGCTGAAGAAGGAAAGGAGGATCTACACTTCCCTGTCATATTTTCCTACTGACTAAGGAATTAAGACCAAGAATTTGGGTAAATGGAGGGATAAGACTGGGGTATGGATGTGGTTTTACATCCTAAGATACTTAATTTGCTAAAATAGAAGCACTTTTGTTGTACATGGATCTCCTTGTTAACCTCTTTGTCTTCAAACTCCCTTCCTCCATGGCAGAACTGAACAAGCTCCATAAGTCAGAGCTTCAAGTGAAAAGCTCTGTGATGAGTTATTTTTAATGGATCCATTACCAGTCCGTGGGGTTGCTGTCATGTGGAGCTCAGGTGGCTTTTTGTTGAGATCAAAATCAATGAGCCATTTGTCCCAGCTCCACCTCTCCTGAGGCAGCACTGGCTCCACTGTGCCATTTCTAAATGAAAATTGAATCTCCTAAAGAAGCCAAGCTAAAATCACGAGGGAGTAGTCACAAAAAATAATTTTGGCAGTTTGCTGGGTATTGATCAAACAGCTACCAGCATCCCAAAGTCCAGGCTCCACTAAACAAGGCTCTTTGCTCTGTAAGGAGCCTTTCAATTGGTAGTGTTTCATACCCATGCAGAAGAACAAAAAGCCACTTCCACTGTAGAAACATGAGCTGCAGCTATGCAGTGAGTCGTGTTCAGTAGCTGACCTGCTGCTTTAGTTTTGAGGCAGTTTTAGGCAGGAGATACTGCCATAAAATTTCACAAGAAAACTATCAAGTATCTAAAATAATGCAGTATTATGGTTATTTTCTACCTCCAGTATTGCCAGGACACAGCTTAAGAAAGAAAGGAATTTACCAGCCACCAGAAATGAAAAACATTAAAATGAAAAAAAGGGGCTTTTAAGGAAATCAGAGTGATGGCCACAAGTCATTTTCCAGCTTTGCAGGATTTCAGTTCAAAGTCAATCTAAACAAGCCAGCATATGTCTAGCAAGAAGGAAATCACAGTTCAGGTTTGCTCCTGCACTCAAGCTTTGCTATACCAAAGATATATTCTTTGTATTCTTTTCCAGCTCTCCAGAGAGGAGACTCCACACGGCTTCTGAGGGTGCTGATTAGATGAGGGTTTATTGGGGGACCCAGCCCCGGATGTAACATGGTTTCAGAGGCAGAAGGGAGAAAGGGAAAGGGAGGGGGAGAGAGGACGAGCCTAGGGGAGAGATGGGCCATGAGAACATCTGGTCTTCCTCACACAGCTTAAGAGGGAAATTCAAAGTAGGTGCGAAATAAGATTTGGGCCAATGGGATTGCAGATCCATGAGACTTCAGGAGAGGAACACAGCTTGGAATAAACCATATATTTTTGAGGGGTACATTTTTGAGACAGAGCATACAATTTGAATAAAATGCAACACCACAATAGATTAGTATGATAGATGATAGATAGATAGATAGATAGATAGTAGATAGATAGATAGATAGATAGATAGATAGATAGATAGATAGATAGATAGATAGATAGATAGACAAAGCAGATAGAGATATATAAACGCACTTGCCTGTATCACTTTACAAAGAAAGGGATGGGGAAGTGACAGGTTATTCTTTTCCACACATGGGAAACTATCTTTTTCCCAGAAAATTCAGCTTCCTTCTTCTGTGACCACCAGGGTATCTGAAGACCTCACCAAGAAGGCCCTGTGATGCCAATGGCCTGTGCATCCAGCAAGTCAAGAAAGTAAGGCCTGCCTCTTAATACTACAGTGGTGTTAAAGAGGCTTATTCTCAGTTTTTGGTGGCAAGAGGAAGGAACTGAAGCCAGTTACTGTAAAATGCCTGCACAAGCACCAGTGCAAATCACAGCCAAAGGAAGGATGAAGCCAGTCCCACAACCACAGCTCAAGCGGCCAGAGATCCTCCTTCAACTCTGGCTGCATTGAAGCCCCACTGACTGCCAAGAAGAAAAGCGCCCTACTGAGAGCAAGCAAACTTAACCCTCTGGCAGGACACAAATTTAGAGGGAAATAATTTAAAATCCCTACACCACCAGACACACTTCCCAGTGAGAAGGGTTGGAACTCTCTGGCTCCCAGCACTTGCCCAGCAGGCAGGTTCACAAAGGTGCTGGGAGCTAAGCTGTGCCCTGCGAGGGAACAGAGCCAGCCTCCCTTCAGTGGCAGAAGGCACGGCCTCAGCTGTAGCCCCGGGTGCCTGCGGTGGCCCAGGGCACGGCCATGGCTGTCAATGTGTTGGGCTGCAGCACAGGGCAGGCCGGAGCTCAGCAGCCTCAGCAGAGCCCAGGGCCGCGGCCCTTCCCTGCCGGGGCCCGAGCCTGGCCCGGCCCGGCCTGAGCAGCCCGGCCTGGCCCAGGGGATGGGCTGCGCCCGCCCGCTGTGCCCACAGGCTGGGCCCAAGCCTTTGCAAGAGGCTTTCTCCCAGCTTGGCAAAACCTCGGCCAAGTGTCCCTGTGCTGTGCTGAGAAGAGTAAAAAACCCCCTCAAATTTAACCCTGCTGCCCAACGCATGAGGGATCCCTGCACACCTTAGGAGAGGTCATCAATACTCCTTTGTGCCTCATAAGGGATCCCTGCACCCCTCAGCAGGGACCCCAAAATATGCCTGTGAGCCCCTGCCTGGCTCCTGCCTGCCCACACCGTGGCCATCCATGGCTGCTCCTGGGCATGGAGCTCGGTCAGTGCTGGTGCCGGGTGGGCTTTGCTGCTGCTACCCACCCAGACGTAGCTGCAAAAACTCAATTTCTTTATTTGAACATAAAATATAGGCCAAACGCTGCCCTGGCAGACAAGGGCTACCCATCTTCAGTCCTGGCCGGGGAACAGGACCAGGGGGCTCAGGGGGAGAGGGTCTCGTTGAAGAGGGGTGGGTTTTGGGACGGCCTCATGGCGGGGATGCAGCCACGGCAGGGCAGATAGGGGCAGAAGTGGAGAGCTGGGATAAAGTTTCAGGTTCTCATTGCCTCTGTTTTTAGGTGCGTCTTCTGAACATGCACTGGAGTACCTGTGAAGAGAGGAGGTGGCTGAGGCCCCACCTGCCAGAGGCACACAGGGACCCTCGTGCACAGCTGGGCCCAGCTGGACAGCTGCCCCTCAAGGCCCCGGCCAGGAGGGCACGGCTCTGGGCAGGGTCCCTGGCCAGGAGCGGGCCCCAGAGCGCCTCTGACATTCAAGGGCAACTTCGGCCCTGCTCTTTCTCCTCCCCACCTCCCTCTGCCTCTGCCCTGTGCCCCTGGGGCTGCTCTTGGCCAGGCAGCCTCAGTGGGAGCCAGCTCTGGCTGCAGCCCCAACGGGGCCCCCAGGACAAGGCCCAGCAATTGAGAGGCCAATGGAAGCACTGGGCAGCAGCAGAGTTCTTTGGACAATCATAGACTGGCCACAACTCCATTGCAGCCTCCCTGTGAATGTTTCCTGTCTGCATTAGATCTTCATAAGAAGCTGTTTCAGGAAAAGATGAAGAAAGCACTCACCATTTCCTCTTCCAGTAAAAATGAATTTGGACACAGCATAAGATGAAGATAAACTCCAAAAAAAGCAGGCCTGCCATTAACCCTGCCCAGCACCCTGCTTCCTTACAGAAGCCCCTTCCAAGGCCCTTCTGGGCATCGGGCAGTTGTGTTGTGGTGCCGGCTGCATCTGTGGGAGCAATGGGGAGCGTGAGCCCCTGCTGTGCTGCACTGCTGAGCTGGCAGCACGGTGGATACGGGCAGGACGTTCTCTGTTTCCCCCAGCGCTGGGGCCTGCAGGCACCTTGCCGGCCCTGGGCACAGGCTGTGCCAGCCAACAAAGCCCAGCAGGCCAGGAGGAGAGCCCGGGGGCAGCACAGCTGCTTGGGCAGCGGCTGCTGCCAGGGACACAGGCCAAAGCCATCCCTGAGCAGCCACTGCCAGCCCTGGCCCTCCCTGCCCCGTCACAGCTCCCCCAGCCCCAGGGGACAGTCAGGCCCTCTCAGGAGACACTGGAGGCATCACCTGCTGTGCCAGTGCCTGGAACTGCCTGTTCTCCTGCAGAAGAGGCTGCCACTGAGCCACTGCTTCCTCCTGGATCAGCCACCTTCTGTGCCAAGTTTTGGGTAATCGCTGGAGAAAGGAAAGGGACAGATGGATCAGATGGGACAGTTCCCCATTGGGGAGGTGTCATCTTCAGAAGCTAACACTGGTGAATGTCATGGACAAGGATGAGGAAATCAGATGAGCTTTTGGGATTGGACAGGCCCCTGCCTTCTCCAAAGCACCACCCCTCCTGATCTGCCTGGAGACTGGGAAATTGTAGAGGATCTCAGGGTGGGCATGGCCTATGGTGCAGTTTGGGCACCGTGTCAGCAGATGCCAAATGCCTTCCTGCAGAGGCTGGGCAGAAGCTGCAGCCAGGCCAGGCTGGGAAGCAGCCCTGCAGGGCGTGAAAGCAGCAGCGGGGCAGTGAGGCTGCCATGGATCCCTTCCCACTGTGCCGGGCACAGCGTGTCCAGATGTGCAGCCAAAGCCCCCGGCTGCTGAGTCCCAGGGGAAGCATGAGGGAAATGCACCCACCACAGCATCTCTCCAGGTCACTCAGCATCTGGCCCAGATGTTTTGCTGACTCCAGGAACTTACTGTCTCCTCTTTGGTACTGACTGTTGGAGGACCTTAAAAGTACTTCCAGTTCGTGTGGATGGATCCCACAAAAATAGGACTCAGCCTGCGGTGTCAGCAGGGACACACTACTCACCCCTGCCATGGGAGCTGGGATTGTGTGCAGCATCCAGCCCTGGGGCTTGAAAAGTCCTCCCTGCAGACACACCTGGAACTCAACAGCCAGAGAAGCTTCTGTCACCTTTTTCTTCCAGGATTACAATAATTATTCTCTGAGGGAAACTGGTGAACTAACCTGCAGAAATTCCCAAGGGCTCCAAATCATCTTCCATCCCCGCTCCTGGAGAAGCCATCCCAGCACCCTCACCTAGAAGGGAGCACAGATCAGAAGTGTTTCCATGGTGTACCGGAATTTCCTTCTGCCTTAGGGATCTGGGCACTGAAAGGGAGGGAAATGCACTGACCAAGGGAGGGAAATGCACTGACCATGGCGTCTCACCTGTGCACTCATCATCTGGTCCAGATGTTTGGCTGCCTCCAGGGATTTTTTGTCTTCTGTATCTTGGGTCTTGTCTCTTCGAGGACATTAGAGAAAGGTAGTTCCTCTTCATGAGGATGGGTCGGATAAGGCCATGGGAGCCAGATGTCAATGGCCATGACCAAAGCAGTACCAGGGGCTGGGGAGCTATGGCCTTGCCCCGGTCACTCTCCACACTATTTCCTAGCTCTGTGGAACATCCTTGGAGTGGAAACTGAGGAAGCCCCAGGCCCCTGGGGTCTCCCTCCCTCCCTCCCTCCCTCCCTCCCTCCCTCCCTCCCACAGAGGAACCCCTCCCCAAAGCCCTGGGCAAAACCATCCCCAGCGCTTCCCGGGGAGCAGGGAGCGCTGTGCCGGGAAAGGGCAGCCAGGCTGCCGGCTCACCTGCTCCCCGCGCTTGCAGCGGAGCAGCCTGGGCAGCCCTGGCAGGCAGGGCCACGGCCAGGAGCAGCAGGAGTAGGAGGCGCAGAGCAAGGGCCATGCTGCCTTGTCCTCTGCCAGTCCCACAGCTCTTGCTGCCACCGCTGTCCCGACACTGCTGTCCCAACGTCAGCACCGCTGCTGCCACCGTCGCTGCTGCCGCAACAGTTGTGCTCAGGGACTGACTGCTGGCTCCTTGTGCTGCTGTGCAACCACGGGGCTCTGGGACCTCTGGGACCTCAGAGCCTGCTGTGAGCTCATGGCCAGGGTGCAGTTGTTTCGGGAGCTGGATCTGCCTTCTTCGGGAGTGAGCTCATCCTGCCCAGCTGCTCTGCCCAAGGGCTGTGACACAGTGCCAGCTCAGCTGATCTCACAGGCTGGGGCATGAAGGGATGGAGAGCAGCTCCACCAAGGACTTGGGGTTGCTGCTAGAAGAGAGGCTGGACATGAGGCAGCCATGTGCATCCAAGGGAGAGTGCCCAGCAGGTTGAAGGAGGTGATTCCACCTCTCTGCTCTGGTGAGACCCCACCTGGAGTACTGTGGAAGACGTTTTACAGTGACCTCTGTGAGCCATCGAGAAGTTTGATAAGAGGATCCATGCTAACCCCTGAAAGAATTTTCTACCAAGGTTGTTGACATAGAAACCAAGAAAGAAAGAAGGATAAATAAGAGAAACCTGCAACTCCCTATTTCAATGAGTATTTTGTTTGTATCTCGTGACCAATGTGTAAAGTATAAACTTAAGAGCTTTGTAAGAATGGAGAAAAAGCATGCAGGCTAGAATAAAAACAGGGTTTGAAGCCTTCTGGAAATGGACTGTGTTGCCTTGTAGTGTCTCGATCTCTCCCACGACAGAGTACTGCATCCTGCTCTGGGTCCCCAAGACAGGAAGGACATGGTCCCGTGAGATCTAGTCCAGAGGAGGGACAAAATGCTCTGAGGGCTGGAGCCCTTCTGCTTTGGAGACACAGGCTGGGAGAGCTGGCAGTGTTCAGCCTGGAAGAGAGAAGACTCCAGGGACACCTGATTGCTGCCTTTCAGTGTCTTCTGGGGGCTTGTAAAGAGACGGGACTGAATTTTTAGTAGAGCCTTTTGTGACCAGACAGAGAGGGAATGGTTTTAATCTAAAAGATGGTCAATTCAGACTAGATGAAACAAACACATTTTACACATTTGCTTTTGAAACCCTGGCACAGGTTGCCCAGAGAGGTGGACATCCATCCCTGCAGACATTCAAGCTCCTGCTCTGAGCAACCTGACCTAGTTCAAGGTGTCCCCTGCTCATTGCAGGGCATTGGGACAAGATTGCCTTTAAATGTCCCTTCCAACCCAAGCCATTCTGTGCTCCTGTGCACCATCAAAGCAGTGCTGCATTAGTGCTGGGCTGATTATGCTGGCACCTGTATTTTGGTACTTGTGCCATTTAGCAATTGGCCATGAGAGGATTGATGGGCTGGACAGTGAAGTCTGCAAATAACACTCAGTGTGCTCAAGGAGAAACAGGAGAGGAACACGGCTTCCAGTTCAGATAAATGCCAGCATTTTGCTGCCCATTCCTGGTTAGAGAAATAAAGGAATGTGCTGAAGATCCCTTCATGTGGGTTCATTATTGGCCATATCAGTACTTGTGTTCTGTAAAACAGGTAAGTTGTTACAGCTTCTTGCCCCATTTATCCCTGAATAAAACCCAAATACTGCATTGCTCCTTGTCTACTTTCTTCCAAGTCAGGGCAAATTTTGTTCATTACTGAGTGGGACATATTCATCTGTTCACAAGCAAATTCCTCTTGCCACTCTCACAATGGCTAGACTGCTTTGTTGATTTGCTCTAATCGGACTGTAATTAAGGCCTACCTCTCACTAGAATTAAAGCTGATGCATTGGGAGGCAAAGTGTTGAGTCATTTCTCCTGGAGTCTGACACTGTAGAGAGTTGTTCTGTAAGTAAATGCCATTTGAATACAGGTGTAGTCTACCATACTTCTGGCATACTAGAAGTGAGAAAAAACCCTTTGAATCAGGATTTTATCCTTTCTTCCTCCACCTCCTCCTCCCAGGAATTTTAATCTCTGAGGTCTAAGCTCTTCAGCTGCCTCACAAACATTCTTTTAATTCAGTCATCCATGCATTGAGCCACAAATCAGGACCGTGGTGTGAACCTTGAAGCAATGTAGGTTTATAGCACTGAAAATAATAATCCAATACCCAGGTTAAGCCAAGCCTATTGGTTATTTCCCAAATAACTCTGTCTATCCTCAGTGATGTTTCAAAAACGATCATTGTGAAAGCTAGGAGCGGGGAGAGAGAATGTTATCAAAATTAAAAACAGAGCTTTCTCAGATCTTCATATTACTATAAAAAGAGAGTCCAAACTATTCATCTATGGAACATTAAGTAAGAAGTGAACAAAAGACTGTCAAAATAATTGCTTGGGGAACAAAAAACCCATAAATAAAAACAAGCTTAAATGTAGATAATAAGTAAACCATCATGCAAAGAAAAAAAACAGACCTGCCAAAACTAAGACCAATAAGGCTGTTTCATCTGTCTCAACTAAAAAAAAAAAAAAAAGAAAATAAAACCTTAAAATAATCAGAGATTCTCAAGGGCATTACTATACATAGAAACGTCCTGGTATTGGGAAAAACATGAAGGAAAGTGTAGCATGCAATTCACAGATGTAACCTAGAATTTGTTAGGGAGGGCCAGAGGTGGCAGTGGCTGCTCAGGGATGGCTTTGGCCCGTGTCCCTGGCAGCAGCCACTGCCCAAGCAGCTGCGCTGCCCCCGGGCTCTCCTCCCGGCCTGCTGGGCTTTGTTGGCTGGCACAGCCTGTGCCAAGGGCCGGCAAGGTGCCTGCAGGCCCCAGCTCTGGGGGAAACAGAGAACATCCTGCCCGTATTCACCGTGCTGCCAGCTCAGCAGTGCAGCACAGCACGGGCTCACGCTCCCCATCGCTCCCACAGATGCGGCCGACCCCACAACACGTGTTTCCCATTCCCAGAAGAGCCTCAGAATGGGTTGCTGTTGGGGAACCCTCTGTTTGCATGTGATAAGGGCAAGTCTGGCTATCTGTTTCTGCCAGGAAATTATTTGGAAGTGCTCAACTGAACCTCAACTCAGAGTTTCGGCACTGCAGTTCATGTCTTTGATTGTAATTCGGTCCTAGCAGTCAGTTTTATACCCCTCCCCTTATTTTCTATTGTTATAGCATATTTTATTACCAAGGGCTTGCTCCTTTACCCCATGTGTTGGTTTTGCTCCACTTGTCCATTTCCCCAAAGACCTGCCCTTTTGTTCACTGTTCCTCCTCCCATTGCATGTCAGTCCCTCTCCAAGCTTGCCCCTTGCTCTAGAAATTTTCCTATCAATTTTGTATCCTTCGGAATCACATTGGTTTGTTTAAGTTCTTCCCCTCCCCTGTAATCCCCAATTGGTTTAAACCTTGTATTCCCCGCCTGGTGTTCCACCCTCAGTTTCTCCCAATTGGCTAAAGATTGGATCCTCCCCTGGGACCCTGCCAAGTTTGGAAGGGTGTATGCCTTTAGTGCAGTGTTGGCCTGCCCCTGATGGTCTGTAGAGTAATCACCTTCGGAAATCATAGAGCAGACCTCACCCTGTTCCTTGTCCCTACCCTCAGGGCAGTCCTACCCCCAAGGCAGTCCACCTGTGCTGTAGAGCAGCTGTGCCCTGCAGCCACAGCCCAGATTCGACAGTTTTCTGGGGGCGGCCCAGTCCCACTGTGGGTGTGGGCAGCTAGTGGGGCTGAAGACATGGGGCAGCACAGCACTTCCCAAATCAGCTCTTCTGCTGCAATAAAGAGATGCAGTTGTCACGCGAGTGCCTGGGAGGTAGCACCAGCAAAGCCCACCTGGCAGCAGCACTGCCTGAGCTCCATGTCCAGGAGCAGCCGTGGAGGCCAGGACTGGGCCCTGCTGTGCAGGAGGGTCCCTGTGTGCCACTGGCAGCTGGGGCCTCAGCCACCTCCTCTCTACACAGGTGCTCCTCTCCATCTCCAGAAGAGCAGCCTAACAACGCAGGCAGCGAGAATTTGAGCCATGACCTCAGCTCTCCACTTCTGCCCCTATCTGCCCTGCCATGGCTGCAGCAGTGTCACGAGGCCATCCCAAAACCCACCGCTCCTCAATGAGAACCTCTGCCCCTGAGCCCCCTGGTCCTGTTCCCCGGCCAGGACTGAAGGTGGGCAGCCCTTGCCTGGCAGGGCAGGGCGTGGCCCACATTTTATATTCAAATAAAGAGTTGGAGTTTTCACAGTTATGTTCGTGTGGTAGCAGCAGCAAAGCCCACCCGGCAGCAGCAGTGGCTGAGCTCCATGCCCAGGAGCAGCCGTGGATGCCCACGGTGTGGGCAGGCAGGAGCCAGGCAGGGGCTGCTGTGCCCAGTGGCGGGGCCCCGAGGGGATGGGGGAGCCCATGCTGAGCATCCCTGGGCTGAGGGCACATTTCCTTCTGTGGGATCATCTGGGCCTGGACCTGAAGAGGCACAAAGGGATATTTTGGGGTGCCTGATGAGGGTTCCAGGAGTCCCGGATGTTTTAAATGAATTAGCTTTTTTTGATTAATACGGAGAATTTATTCCATAATTAAAATTCAGTCGTAGAAAATCTAGAAGCAAATATCAGATTGGCCCTGAAGCAGGCTAACAGCGTCAGGTGAGACAGGTGGGGCATTTCTCTCCCCTGTGCATCACGAAGGGACAGCTCTCTCAAAGTCTTTTTTGTCCATTTCCAAGCTCCAAGCGGTGTGGAGGGCAGGAGTTTTTCTGCTTTCTTATGGTTGTTTTTATCCTTTTTGCATATTCATGTATTTTTTCCTTTCTTGCTGCAGCTCTTGCTGAGAGTTTCCCCAAAACTGGTAAAAAATTCACTTTGTTAGAGGAAAATCTCCTGGAATATGCATTCTAGGAGGCACACATTTATCTTATAGATGATGCAAATCGAATGCACATTGCTGAGGTTTGGTCAGAGAAATAATCTTCTGGAATCAGCATTTCTGGGGACGAATATTCAGGCTAGGATTTTGGTGCATGTTGATTGCCCTGAACCCTCCTTTGTTATGCTAGGATTTTCATTAGTCGAGATTACTGTAGTCTCAGCATGAATTTGTGCATACAATCTATCAGAATCCCTCCCTTTCTCTATTAATTTATTAAATTTGTACTTTTAGGATACACTTTGACAAAGCTTACTTAATTTCTAATTTTATGTTTAGTATTTATAAAACTTGACAACTACACTTTCATACTACTAGTCAGGGTATAAAATTAACAGCTCTTCTCATAAGGTAGATTATTCTAAATCTTTAATTTCTTTTCTTTGGATTGTCAATTATATTTTTTTATATCAATGCATGTGCTTATTGTAATTTAGATATGTTTTGACTCCATAGTCGTTTAAGGCTGGTAATATTTGTAAAATAAGTTTTTCATGTTTTCTTATGTTGCCTGCTAAAATGTGTCTTTGTAACTGTCTCATGTTCTTGTTTTCTAATTCTTGAGCAATTTGCTTTATTCTACTCTCAGGATTTATTTCTTCTCTATCTCTTGCAGAGCAAAAAGTTTTAATATATTGCTTACAAATTTTGCCATTTTATTCTTTTTGCTCTATTTCACATTTTCTTTATTCCAGTGTCTTTTACTACTCATAGTGCACCTTCTGAATTTGTTAAAATTATAGCGTACTACACTAACTTGGGAGTGTGCATATGGCTCATTCTTTTTGGGCTTGGATGACTAATACAGTGACAATAATCCTCTGCAGTTTTAACACTCTAGCTCTCTCAAAGCCCCTTTGGGTTGCAGCCAAAGGGCCAAGATGTGTATCTTCTTGGTAGCAGAGCTTACACCTTGGGATCTAGTCACTGACGTCATTCGTCTCATTCTCAGTATTTACTTCATAAGATTTATAAGAGCCTTTTAAATTGTTTTTCAGGATTTAGGATAGCACCTGCTTATTTCTAATTGTTATAGTTTTGTTTCTTTGACATTTTAGCTCTAAAGTTGTAATTAGTCTGTACACTTCTCTTTCTTTCAGCTATACTTGGCTTTTTTCCTTTATTTTAATTTGATCCTTATTAAATATCTAACGGCTTTTGTTATATCCTATCTGATTTAATGATACTTTTAGTGTTTCTTGGAACTTAAATCTGGTTTGTATCTTATATACTTAATTTTTTTCCGATTTTTCACGAATCATATTATTGTTCTAATATATTCTTTACAGTGTTTCATTAGCTTTTACTTCTATTTCTTTTGTCTGTTATAACAAAAGCACAAAAATATTTTATTTTTTGAAATAAATTTGCATATCACACCTTAAATATTCAGTTCACTTAAAACAACCTCATGAATAATACAGTTTAAAATAAAATATTTTACTTCTCATAACAATGGGTTTTACAGCTTACAAGCTTAGGTATTAACATGCATCAGTCTATTTTACTTCAAGGAGTAGTGGTGACTTTTTAGTGAGGTTTGGCTGGTGTTTCTGCTGGTGGATTTACAGGTCTTCTGTCCTGCCTTTCTTTGCAGCTGAACCTGCTGGTGAAGGTGGTGCAGCTTCCCAAGCCACGTCCAGGACTGAGCCTCTGGGAGATGCTGAGGGTAGGTCAAGGCCTTTCCCCTGGGAGAGCTGCCAGCTCAGAGCCCAAAGCTGGGCCAGGGAGGCAGCGCTGCAGGTGCCAGCACAGAACGATGCACGTGTGTGCCCTCGCCCTGTGTGATTCCCTCACCGCTGCTGCGGCTCAGTGGTGCCCATGCAGATCAGCAGAGATGGCAGAAGCTTCTGTGGCTGTTGAGTTACAGGTGTGTCTGCAGGGAGGACTTCTCCAGCTCCTTTGCTGATTCCTACACAGAAGCCTGGCAACCATCGCAGAGGTGAGTAGTGTGTCCCTGCTGACCCCTCAGGCTGAGCCCTGCTTCTGTGGGGTCCATTCCTGGGAAATGGAACTACTTTCTCTTAAGGTCCTCTGACAGGAGAGACCAAAGACATGGCAGGCAGGAAATTCCAGGACCCATTAGAAATCATGTGGCAAATGCTGAAGGAACGTCTGCAGAGAAGACAAGGTGGGTGCATTTCCCTCATGCTGCTCCTGGGACTCAGCAGCCAGGGGCTTTGGCTGCACATCTGGACACGCCGTGCCCGGCACAGCAGGAAGGGATCCATGGCAGCCTTGCTGCCCCGCTGCTGCTTTCACGCCCTGCAGGGCTGTTTGCCAGCCTGGCCTGGCTGCAGCTTCTGCCCAGCCTCTGCAGGAAGGCATTTGGTATCAGCTGGCAGACAGCCCCAAATGCACCACAGGCCATGCCCACCCTCAGATCCCCTGCAATTTCCTGGTGTCCAGGCAGATCAGATGTTGGGGCTGTTTGGGGAAGGAAGCAGCCTTGGGTTGTCCCAAAATCCTGGGTGTTTTCTGATCCTTATGCATTCCTTTCACAAGTGATGCCTCCTGAAATTGTCCCCTTCCCCATTCCCAGTCAGGAATGTTTTCATCTGATCCAGCTGTCTCTTCTCCATTCTCCAGAAATGAAAGGAGAGCCTGCGGAGAAAGAAGCATTTCCCGGAGGAAGCAGTGGTTGCATGCCAGCCTCAGCTCCAGGAAGGGAGGCCATGCCAGGCACAGGCACAGGAGGTAATTGCTGTGCCTCTGGGCCTGAGCCCTGCTGAGGCTTGAGCTGCCCTCTCTGCTGTTTGGCAGTGCGGGCACAGCCTGGACTAGAGCAGCACAGCCCAGGGGAATTATCCCGAGCAGGCTCAGGGCACTGAGCAGTCCTGCTGGGGTCCCTCCATGGGAGACATGTCCTGAAACCTGGGAGTGACTGCACGGGGTGCCCACGGTGGGGAAAGGACAGAGGGGGAGAGCAAGGGTCCAGTGTGTCCTGAGAGGGCCTGGCTGTTTGCCCTTGGGATCTGGGGGGTTTCCCCACAGAAGGAGGGCAGGAGGGACAGAGGGAGGGCAGGATGGATAGCTGTGGCACTGCCTGCTGCAGTTTTCCCCCATGCTTTAGGGAGGATTTCTTCTGTGTGTGAGGGGGAGAGTCCCAGGTCCCTGCACTGCTGCAGCCACCCCTCCCAGGGATGTTGCTGAGGGCAGGGAAAGAGTGTGGAGAGTGACCAGGAGCCAGCCCAGAGCTCCCCAGGCCCCTGGGCAGCTTTGGCCATGTCTATTCACATCTGGCTGCCATGGCCTTACCCGACTCCCTGGCAGTGCCCAGTTCCCTGTGGCAGAAAGAGATCCCAGCACACACTGGAAAATGTTCTCATCTGTGCTGCATTGTAGATGAGGGTGCTGGGAAGGCTTCTCCATCAGCTTGGATGAATAAAGTTTTGAAGCCCTTGGAGCCTCCTGCAGGTATGTGCTCAGTGTGCCACCAAGGAAGAATTGTAGACAAGCGGGCAGGCACCAGGTGACAGAAGCTTCTGTGGCTGTTGTGTTACAGATGTGTCTACAGGGAAGACTTCTCCAGCTTCTCCAGCTGCTACCTTGGATGCTGCACTCAAGCCCAGCTCCCATCTCAGGGGTGAGTAGTGTGTCCCTGCTGACCCCACAGGCTGAACCCTGCTTTTCTGGGATCCATTCCTGGGAAATGGAAATATTTTTCTCTAAGGTACTCCAACAGGGAAAATCCAAGATACAACAGATAAGATATCCCTGGAACCATCCAAACAGATGAGGCAAGAGCTGAAGGAACCCCTGCAGACAAGAGAAGGTGGGTGCATTTCCCTCATGCTTCCCCTGGGAGTCAGCAGCCGGGGGCTTTGGCTGCACATCTGGACACGCCGTGCCCGGCACAGCAGGAAGGGATCCATGGCAGCCTCGCTGCCCCGCTGCTGCTTTCACGCCCTGCAGGGCTGTTTCCCAGCCTGGCCTGGTTGCAGCTTCTGCCCAGCCTCTGTAGGAAGTTATTTGGCATCAGCTGACAGGCCATGCCCAAACTGTAAGACACCCTGAGATCCCCCACTATATCCAGCCCTGCAGATTAGGAAAAGGGTGGCTGTTTGGAGGTGGAAGTGCTCTCATCATGCCACTGTAACCTGGCCATTTTCCTGCTCCATAAATTTCACAAATATTACCTCTGATGCCACCACCCAAGTGGGAAACAGCTCCATCTGATGCAGCTGTCTCCCTTCCTTTGTCAAGAGATGGACATAGTGCTTCAGTGGAAGGTGGTATTTCTTGAAGGAAGCACTCCATCTTCGGTGCCAGCCCCTGCTGCAGGAAGGAAGGCAAAGCCAGACACGGGCACAGGCACAGCAGGTAATTGCTGTGCCGGGCTCAGGCCTGGCCGGGGCTGTGTGGCAGCAGCTCTTCTCCCTGGGCAGGCCCTTGCCCAGCCCGGCAGCAGCCAAAGCTGGAGGTGCCTCGGCTTATAGGCCTCTGGAGCTGGTTCAGAGTCCCGGGGAAACGGGACTGGTGCAGCAACGTCCCTGGCGCTGCATCTGCTGCAGAGCTGGCCCTGAGTGCCCAGAGGCCCAAGGCACAGGAGCAGCCCCGAGCGGGAGCCCTGCCGCCAGCCCAGGGCCAGAGCCAGCCCTGGCACACAATGGAAACAGTTCTCATCTTGGTTTGCTTCCAGACTGGGATGCTGGGAAGGATTCTCCATTAGCCTGGCGCTCTGAAGTTGTGAAGCCCTCTGAGCATTCTGCAGGTATGTTCTCACTGTCCCACCAAGGCGTAATGTTTGACTGACTGGTAAGAACCAGGTGACAGAAGCTTCTGTGGCTGTTGTGTTACAGGCGTGTCTGCAGGGACGACCTCACCAACTCCTACCTAGGATGCTGCACAAAAGGCCAGCTCCCATGGCAGGGGTGAGTAGTGTGTCCCTGCTGACCCCTCAGGCTGAGCCCTGCTTTTGTGGGGTCCATTCCTGGGAAATGGAACTACTTTCTCTTAAGGTCCTCTGACAGGAAAGACCAAAGTCATGGCAGGCAGGAAATTCCAGGACCCATTAGAAATCATGTGGCAAATGCTGAAGGAATGTCTGCAGAGAAGACAAGGTGGGTGCATTTCCCTCATGCTGCTCCTGGGACTCAGCAGCCAGGGGCTTTGGCTGCACATCTGGACACGCCGTGCCCGGCACAGCAGGAAGGGATCCATGGCAGCCTTGCTGCCCCGCTGCTGCTTTCACGCCCTGCAGGGCTGTTTGCCAGCCTGGCCTGGCTGCAGCTTCTGCCCAGCCTCTGCAGGAAGGCATTTGGTATCAGCTGGCAGACAGCCGAAAATGCACCACAGGCCATGCCCACCCTCAGATCCCCTGCAATTTCCTGGTGTCCAGGCAGATCAGATGTTGGGGCTGTTTGGGGAAGGAAGCAGCCTTGGGTTGTCCCAAAATCCTGGGTGTTTTCTGATCCTTATGCATTCCTTTCACAAGTGATGCCTCCTGAAATTGTCCCCTTCCCCATTCCCAGTCAGGAATGTTTTCATCTGATCCAGCTGTCTCTTCTCCATTCTCCAGAAATGAAAGGAGAGCCTGCGGAGAAAGAAGCATTTCCCGGAGGAAGCAGTGGTTGCATGCCAGCCTCAGCTCCAGGAAGGGAGGCCATGCCAGGCACAGGCACAGGAGGTAATTGCTGTGCCTCTGGGCCTGAGCCCTGCTGAGGCTTGAGCTGCCCTCTCTGCTGCTTGGCAGTGCAGGCACAGCCTGGACTGGACCGGCACAGCCCAGGGGAATTATCCCGAGCAGGCTCAGGGCACTCGGGTACTGAGCAGTCCTGCTGGGGTCCCTCGATGGGAGACATGTCCTGAAACCTGGGAGTGACTGCACGGGGTGCCCACGGTGGGGAAAGGACAGAGGGGGAGAGGAAGGCTCCAGTGTGTCCTGAGAAGGCCTGGCTGTTTGCCCTTGGGATCTGGGAGCTATCCCAGCAGAAGGAGGGCAGGAGGGACAGAGGGAGGGATGGATACCTGTGTCACTGCCTGCTGCAGTTTTTGCCGGGCTTTTAGAGAGGATTTCCTCTGTGTCTGACGGAGAGAACCCCGGGACCCTGTGCTGCTCCAGCCACCCCTCCAGGGATGTTGCTGAGGGCAGGGAAAGACTGTGGAAAGTGACCAGGAGCCAGCCCAGAGTTCCCCAGGCCCCTGTGCTGCTTTGGCCATGTCTATTCCCATCTGGCTCCCACGGCCTTAGCCGCCCCCTTGCAGTGCCCAGTTCCCTGTGGCAGAAGGGGATCCCAGCACACCCTGGAAAGTGTTCTCATCTGTGCTCCGTTCTAGATGAGGTTGCTTCTCCATCAGCTTGGATGAATAAAGATTTGAAGCCCTTGGAGCCTCCTGCAGGTATGTTCTCAGTGTGCCACCAAGGAAGAATTGTAGACAAGCGGGCAGGCACCAGGTGACAGAAGCTTCTGTGGCTGTTGTGTTACAGATGTGTCTACAGGGAAGACTTCTCCAGCTCCTACCTTGGATTTTGCACTCAAGCCCAGCTCCCATCACAGAGGTGAGTAGTGTGTCCCTGCTGACCCCACAGGCTGAACCCTGCTTTTCTGGGATCCATTCCTGGGAAATGGAAATATTTTTCTCTAAGTTACTCCAACAGGGAAAATCCAAGATACAACAGATAAGATGTCCTTGGAACCATCCAAACAGATGAGGCAAGAGCTGAAGGAACCCCTGAAGACAAGAGAAGGTGGGTGCATTTCCCTCATGCTTCCCCTGGGAGTCATCAGCCGGGGGCTTTGGCTGCACATCTGGACACGCCGTGCCCGGCACAGTGGGAAGGGATCCATGGCAGCCTCGCTGCCCCGCTGCTGCTTTCACGCCCTGCAGGGCTGTTTCCCAGCCTGGCCTGGCTGCAGCTTCTGCCCAGCCTCTGTAGGAAGGCGTTTGGCATCAGCTGACAGGCCATGCCCAAACTGTAACACACCCTGAGATCCCCCACTATATCCAGCCCTGCAGATTAGGAAAAGGGTGTCTGTTTGGAGCTGGAAGTGCTCACATCATGCCACTGTAACCTGGCCATTTTCCTGCACCATAAATTTAACAAATATTACCTCTGATGCCACCACCCAAGTGGGGAACAGCTCCATCTGATTCAGCTGTCTCCCTTCCTTTCTCAAGAGATGGACATAGTGCTTCAGTGGAAGGTGGCAATTCCTGAAGGAAGCACTCCATCTTCAATGCGAGCCACAGCTGCAGGAAGGAAGGCAAAGCCAGACACAGGCACAGGCACAGCAGGTAATTGCTGTGCCGGGCTCAGCCCTGGCCGGGGCTGTGTGGCAGCAGCTCTTCTCCCAGGGCCTGCCCTTGCCCGGCCCGGCAGCAGCCAAAGCTGGAGGCGCCTCGGCTTCCAGGCCTCTGGAGCTCGCTCAGAGCCCCGGGGAAACGGGACTGATGCAGCAACGTCCCTGGCGCTGCAGCTGCTGCGGAGCTGGCCCTGAGTGCCAAGAGGCCCAAGGCACAGGAGCAGCCCCGAGCAGGAGCCCTGCCTCCAGCCCAGGGCCAGAGCCAGCCCTGGCACACAATGGAAACAGTTCTCATCTTGGTTTGCTTCCAGACTGGGATGCTGGGACGGTTCCTCCATTAACCTGGCGCTCTGAAGTTGTGAAGCCCTCTGGGCATTCTGCAGGTATGTTCTCACTGTCCCACCAAGGCGTAATGTTTGACTGACTGGTAAGAAACAGGTGACAGAAGCTTCTCTGGCTGTTGTTTTACAGCCGTGTCTGAAGGGACAACTCCACCAACTCCTACCTTGGATGCTGCACAAAAAGCCAGCTCCCATGGCAGGGGTGAGTAGTGTGTCCCTGCTGACCCCAAAGGCTGAGCCCTGATTTTGTGGGATCCATTCCTGGGAAATGGAACTACTTTCTCTTAAGGTCCTCTGACAGGAGAGACCAAAGACATGGCAGGCAAGAAATTCCTGGACCCATTAGAAATCATGTGGCAAATGCTGAAGGAACGCCTGCAGTGAAGGCAAGGTGGGTGCATTTCCCTCATTCTTCCCCTGGGTCTCAGCAGCCGGGGGCTTTGGCTGCACATCTGGACGCACCATGCCCGGCACAGCTGGAAGGGATCCATGGCAGCCTCGCTGCCCCGCTGCTGCTTTCACATCCTGCAGGGCTGTTTCCCAGCCTGGCCTGGCTGCAGCTTCTGCCCAGCCTCTGCAGGAAGGCATTTGGCATCAGCTGACAGGCAGCCCCAAATGCACCACAGTCCATGCCCACCCTCAGATCCCCTGCAATTTCCTGGTGTCCAGGCAGATCAGATGTTGGGGCTGTTTGGGGAAGGAAGCAGCCTTGGGTTGTCCCAAAATCCTGGGTGTTTTCTGATCCTTATGCATTCCTTTCACAAGTGATGCCTCCTGAAATTGTCCCCTTCCCCATTCCCAGTCAGGAATGTTTTCATCTGATCCAGCTGTCTCTTTTCCATTCTCCAGAAATCAAAGGAGAGCCTGCGGAGAAAGAAGCATTTCCCGGAGGAAGCAGGGGCTCCATGCTAGCCTCTGCTGCAGGAAGGGAGGCCATGCCAGGCACAGGCACAGGAGGTAATTGCTGTGCCTCTGGGCCTGAGCCCTGCTGAGGCTTGAGCTGCCCTCTCTGCTGCTTGGCAGTGCGGGCACAGCCTGGACTAGAGCAGCACAGCCCAGGGAAATTATCCCGAGCAGGCTCAGGGCACTCGGATACTGAGCAGTCCTGCTGGGGTCCCTCCATGGGAGACATGTCCTGAAACCTGGCAGCGACTGAATGGGGTGCCCACGGTGGGGAAAGGACAGAGGGGGAGAGCAAGGCTGCAGTGTGTCCTGAGAGGGCCTTGCTGTTTGCCCTTGGGATCTGAGAGCTGTCCCAGCAGAAGGAGGGCAGGAGGGACAGAGGGAGGTAGGGAGGGATAGCTGTGGCACTGCCTGCTGCAGTTTGCCCCCATGTTTTAGGGAGGATTTCCTCTGTGTGTGAGGGAGAGATCCTCGGAGCCCTGTGCTGCTCTAGCCACCCCTCCCAGAGATGTTGGTGAGGGCAGGGAAAGAGTGTGGAGGGTAATCAGGAGCCAGCCCAGAGCTCCCCAGGCCCCAACAGCTTTGGCCATGTCCATTCATGTCTAGCTCCCACGGCCTTACCCGACCCCCTTGCAGTGCACAGTTCTCTGTGGCAGAAGGGGATCCCAGCACACACTGAAAAATGTTCTCATCCGTGCTCCGTTCTAGATGAGGTTGCTGGAAAGGCGTCTCCATCAGCTTGGATGAATAAAGATTTGAAGCCCTTGGAGCCTCCTGCAGGTATGTTGTCAGTGTGCCACCAAGGAAGAATTGTAGACAAGCGGGCAAGCACCAGGTGACAGAAGCTTCTGTGGCTGTTGTGTTACAGATGTGTCTCCAGGGAGGACTTCTCCAGCTCCTACCTTGGATGCTGCACATAAGTCCAGCTCCCATGGCAGGGGTGAGTAGTGTGTCCCTGCTGACCCCACAGGCTGAGCCCTGCTTTTGTGGGATCCATTCCTGGGAAATGGAACTATTTTTCTCTAAGGTTCTCCAACAGGGAAGATCCTAGACACAACAGATAAGATCTCCCTGGAACCATCTAAACTGATGAGGAAAGAGCTGAAGGAACCCCTGCAGACAAGAGAAGGTGGGTGCATTTCCCTCATGCTTCCCCTGGGAGTCAGCAGCCGGGGGCCTTGGCTGCACATCTGGACACGCCATGCCCGGCACAGCAGGAAGGGATCCATGGCAGCCTCGCTGCCCCGCTGCTGCTTTCACGCCCTGCAGGGCTGTTTCCCAGCCTGGCCTGGCTGCAACTTCTGCCCAGCCTCTGCAGGAAGGCATTTGGCATCAGCTGACAGGCCATGCCCAAACTGTAACACACCCTGAGATCCCCCACTATATCCAGCCCTGCAGATTAGGAAAAGGGTGGCTGTTTGGAGCTGGAAGTGCTCTCATCATGCCACTGTAACCTGGCCATTTTCCTGCACCATAAATTTCACAAATATTCCCTCTGATGCCACCACCCAAGTGGGAAACAGCTCCATCTGATGCAGCTGTCTCCCTTCCTTTGTCAAGAGATGGACATAGTGCTTCAGTGGAAGGTAGCATTTCTTGAAGGAAGCACTCCATCTTCGGTGCTAGCCCCTGCTGCAGGAAGGAAGGCAAAGCCAGACACGGGCACAGGAACAGCAGGTAATTGCTGTGCCGGGCTCAGCCCTGGCCGGGGCTGTGTGGCAGCAGCTCTTCCCCCAGGGCCTGCCCTTGCCCGGCCCGGCAGCAGCCAAAGCTGGAGGCGCCTCGGCTTCCAGGCCTCTGGAGCTGGTTCAGAGCCCCGGGGAAACGGGACTGGTGCAGCAACATCCCTGGCGCTGCAGCTGCTGCGGAGCTGGCCCTGAGTGCCCAGAGGCCCAAGGCACAGGAGCAGCCCCGAGCGGGAGCCCTGCCACCAGCCCAGGGCCAGAGCCAGCCCTGGCACACAATGGAAACAGTTCTCATCTTGGTTTGCTTCCAGACTGGGATGCTGGGACGGTTCCTCCATTAGCCTGGCGCTCTGAAGTTGTGAAGCCCTCTGGGCATTCTGCAGGTATGTTCTCACTGTCCCACCAAGGCGTAATGTTTGACTGACTGGTAAGAAACAGGTGACAGAAGCTTCTCTGGCTGTTGTTTTACAGCCGTGTCTGAAGGGACAACTCCACCAACTCCTACCTTGGATGCTGCACAAAAAGCCAGCTCCCATGGCAGGGGTGAGTAGTGTGTCCCTGCTGACCCCAAAGGCTGAGCCCTGATTTTGTGGGATCCATTCCTGGGAAATGGAACTACTTTCTCTTAAGGTCCTCCGACAGGAGAGACCAAAGACATGGCAGGCAAGAAATTCCAGGACCCATTAGAAGTCATGTGGCAAATGCTGAAGGAATGTCTGCAGAGAAGGCAAGGTGGGTGCATTTCCCTCATGCTTCCCCTGGGACTCAACAGCCGGGGGCTTTGGCTGCACATCTAGACACGCTGTGCCCGGCACAGCAGGAAGGGATCCATGACAGCCTCCCTGCCCTGCTGCTGCTTTCATGCCCTGCAGGGCTGTTTCCCAGCCTGGCCTGGCTGCAGCTTCTGCCCATCATCTGCAGGAAGGCATTTGGCATCAGCTGGCAGACAGCCCCAAATGCACCACAGGCCATGCCCACCCTCAGATGCCCTGCAATTTCCTGGTGTCCAGGCAGATCAGATACTGGGGCTGTTTGGGGAAGGAAGCAGCCTTGGGTTGTCCCAAAATCCTGGGTGTTTTCTGATCCTTATTCATTCCTTTCACAAGTGATGCTTCCTGAAGTTGTCACCTTCCCCATTCCCAGTGAGGAATGTTTCCATCTGATCCAGCTGTCTCTTTTCCATTTTCCAGAAATGAAAGGAGAGCCTGTGCAGAAGGAAGCATTTCCCGGAAGAAGCAGTGGCTCCATGCTAGCCTCAGCTCCAGGAAGGGAGGCCATGCCAGGCACAGGCACAGGAGGTAATTGCTGTGCCTCTGGGCCTGAGCCCTGCTGAGACTTGAGCTGCCCTCTCTGCTGCTTGGCAGTGCGGGCACAGCCTGGACTAGAGCGGCACAGCCCAGGGGAATTATCCCAAGCTCAGGCTCAGGGCACTGAGCAGTCCTGCTGGGTCCCTCCATGGGAGACATGTCCTGAAACCTGGCAGCGACTGCACGGGGTGCCCACGGTGGGGAAAGGACAGAAGGGGAGAGCAAGGCTCCAGTGTGTCCTGAGAGGGCCTGGCTGTTTGCCCTTGGGATCTGGGAGCTGTCCGAGTAGAAGGAGGGCAGGAGGGACAGAGGGAGGGATGGATAGCTGTGGCACTGCCTGCTGCAGTTTGCCCCAGGGCTTTTGTATGTGAAGGAGAGAGCCCCGGGGCCCTGGGCTACTCCAGCCACCCCTCCCTGGGATGTTGCTGAGTGCAGGGAAAGAGTGTGGAGAGTGACCAGGAGCCAGCCCAGAGCTCCCCAGGCCCCTGTGCTGCTTTGGCCATGTCTATTCTCATCTGGCTCCCACGGCCTTAGCCGACCTCCTGGCAGTGCCCAGTTCCCTGTGGCAGAAGGGGATCCAAGAATGCCACTGATATCGTTCTGATCTCTGATCCCTTCAAGACTGGAATCACGACTTGGATTTTTTTGAAGCCCTGCTGGAAAATGGCTTGAAATTCCTGGGGGATGCTGGAGGCTATTCCTCCGTGTGCCTTTCTTGACAGAATAATCAGGATCAATGTGACAAGAGCTCACTCATAAGCCATTTCCCTTAACATTATGTAAGGGCTGAAGGATTTTGAAATTCTTGCCCTGCTCCCTTCTGGATCCCTTCTGCATCCCTTCTGGATCCCACAGGATCGCTGTCAGTGGGAGGAAGGAGCATTTAGCTTTCAATCTTCCTCCCATGTGCAATGCCAGTGTGTCCTTCCGTGTGCTCTGTGCAGCCACAGAGAAGAGCAGAGAGGGAAGGGGCCGGGCCCAGGGCTGTGCCCCAGGGCTGAGCCTTGTGGGCAGCCTGAGGATCTCCTGCAGTGCCACAGGAGCTCTTCTGTCCTGCCTTTCTTTGCAGCTGAACCTGCTGGTGAAGGCCCCACATCCAGGACTGAGGCTCTGGGAGATGCTGAGGGTAGGTCAAGGCCTTTCCCCTGGGAGAGCTGCCAGCTCAGACCCCAAAGCTGGGCCAGGGAGGCAGCGCTGCAGGTGCCAGCACAGAACCATGCACGTGTGTGCCCTCGCCCTGCACGATCCCCTCACCGCTGCTGCGGCTCAGTGGTGCCCGTGCAGATCAGCAGAGATGGCAGAAGCTTCTGTGGCTGTTGAGTTACAGGTGTGTCTGCAGGGAGGACTTCTCAAGCTCCAGGGCTGGATGCTTGGCCCCAACCCAGCTCCCATGGCAGGGGTGAGTAGTGTGTCCCTGCGACCCCAGAGGCTGAGCCCCGCTTTTGTGGGATCCATTCCTGGGAAATGGAACTACTTTCTCTTAAGGTCCTCCAAAAGGGAAGACCCAAGATACTGCAGCTAAAAAGTCTCATGAAGCAGATGAATTTCTGACAGAAACACAGAAGGAAGCACCCGGAGGACAAGGTGGGTGCATTTCTCTCATGCTTCCCCTGGAACTCAGCAGCCGGGGGCTTTGGCTGCACATCTGGACACGCCGTGCCCGGCACAGCAGGAAGGGATCCATGGCAGCCCTGCTGCCCTGCTGCTGCTTTCACACCCTGCAGGGCTGTTTCCCAGCCTGGCCTGGCTGCAGCTTCTGCCCAGCCTCTGCAGGATGGAATTTGGCATTAGCGGATAGGGTGCCCCAACTGTACTGTGGGCCTGAGATCCCCTGCCATTTCCCAGTCTCTGAGAAGATCAGGAGGTGCAGCTGTTTGCTCAAGGGAGTGCACTGGCCTAGCCCCAGTTACCTGGGCTTTTTCCTGATCTTTACCTGTGACTTTGACAAGCATTTCCTGATGAAGATGACACATACCCAGTGGGGAATATTTCCATTTGATCCAGTTGTCCCTTTTTTCCTTTTTCAAGTGATGGACCAAAAGGCTGTTCAGGAGGAGGAACACTCAGGGAGAAGCAGTGGCTCATTGGTAGCCCTAGCTGCAGGAAGGAAGGCGATGGCAGACACGGGCACAGGCACAGCAGGTAATTGCTGTGCCGGGCTCAGCCCTGGGTGGGGCTGTGTGGCAGCAGCTCTTCCCCCAGGGCCTGCCCTTGCCCAGATCGTCAGCAGCCAAAGCTGGAGGCGCCTCGGCTTCCAGGCCTCTGGAGCTGGTTCAGAGCCCCAGGGAAACGGGACTGGTGCAGCAACGTCCCTGGCGCTGCAGCTGCTGCGGAGCTGGCCCTGAGTGCCCAGAGGCCCAAGGCACAGGAGCAGCCCCGAGCGGGAGCCCTGCCGCCAGCCCAGGGCCAGAGCCAGCCCTGGCTCCCGACTGGGCAGGGGCTGCGCTGGGTCCTGACAGGGCCTGAGCCTGTCCCCTGGGGCTGGGGGAGCTGTCACGGGGCAGGGAGGGCCAGGGCTGGCAGTGGCTGCTCAGGGATGGCTTTGGCCCGTGTCCCTGGCAGCAGCCACTGCCCAAGCAGCTGCGCTGCCCCCGGGCTCTCCTCCCGGCCTGCTGGGCTTTGTTGGCTGGCACAGCCTGTGCCAAGGGCCGGCAAGGTGCCTGCAGGCCCCAGCTCTGGGGGAAACAGAGAACGTCCTGCCCGTACCCACCGTGCTGCCAGCTCAGCAGTGCAGCACAGCACGGGCTCACGCTCCCCATCGCTCCCACAGATGTAGCCGGCACCACAAGACTTGTTCCCAATGCCCAGGATGGCCTCAGAAGGGGTTTCTGTCAGGGAACCGGCTGCTGGCTAGGGTTTCTGGCAGGCATGCTTTATTTGGAGCTTGTCTTCATATTATGCTGCTTTGGAATCTGGTATTCTTGGAACAGAAAACAGTGAGTGTTTTATTGCCTGCCCCCTCCAACAGCTTCTTCTCAAAGTCCAGCGTGGACAGGGAGCATTCCCATTGAGGCTGCAGTGGAGTTGTGGCCAGCCCATGATTGTCCAAATAACTCTGCTGAGGGTTCTGCTGCTGCCAAGTGCTTCCATTGGCCTCTCAATTGCTGGGCCTTGTCCTGGGGGCCCCGCTGGGGCTGCAGCCAGAGCTGGCTCCCACTGAGGCTCCCTGGCCAAGAGCAGCCCCAGGGGCACAGGGCAGAGGCAGAGGGAGGTGGGGAGGAGAAAGAGCAGGGCCGAGGTTGCCCTTGAAAGGCAGAGGCGCTCTGGGGTCCGCTCCTGGCCAGGGACCCTGCCCAGAGCCGTCCCTGCTGGCCGGGGCCTTGAGGGGCAGCTGTCCAGCTGGGCCCAGCTGTGCCAGCAGCTCCAGCCGTGCTGGGGAGCCTTGCCAGCTCTGGGCCCTGCTGTGCACGAGGGTCCCTGTGTGCCACTGGCAGCTGGGGCCTCAGCCACCTCCTCTCTGCACAGGAGCACCTCGGGACAGAAGTTGGAAGATGGTGGCTGCACCTCACAGCCAGACAGCGTGAGCAGCTCCTCCAGCAGCAGGAACGGCCTGGACAGCCCTCTCAAGTCTTCTGTGAAGAGGACCCCAGAACAACAGTCTACGAGGGAACCTCCTTTTACCCTGTAGATCCCACTGCCACCTGCTCTCCCCATGGGCCTCCCCAAGCTGCCTTCATCCCTTTTTTTATCTTTGTCTGTCCCATCCCAGCCAACTCGAGTACCTCTAGGGACCCCAGGATCAGCCCAGCACCCTCCAGCCCTTCCTGAGACCAACACATCCCTCCCTCTGCCTCTGAGACCCCTGGCCTTGCCCTCTAGGATTCACTGAAGGTGACACCCCACACCCCTCCCCCCCACCCCCCCGGCTTGCAGGGTAGGCAATGGCCTATTCTTCTGTTTAAATAAAGAGAAGGATCTTTGTTCTGGTTGGAAAGCAAAACCAGTGAGAGACTCCAAGTCAGAAATACAATTTATAAGAAAAAGGGAAAAAAACCCAAAACACATGCAATAATACAAAAGAAAAACCACTGACAGGGTCAGAATACAGCCTGCTGACACCCTGCTAGTTAGGGTGGTGGTAGCCGTCCAGATGAAATGGACTTGTGGAAGTGGTGATCCTGTAGAAACAATCTGGTAGCTCTCATCCTCTGCAAAAGCAGTGGGTAAGGGCGGCGGTTCCTCTGGGAATCCAGTGGAAAGACTGCTTGTTGTGTTCCAAAACCCAGATTATATCCAGCTGGGGATGCTTAGCTCCTCCCCCATGGGCAGAGCATCTCACAGTGGGCTGATATAATTCTGCCTCATGCTGTGGGTCCTTGATTAGCTATGAAACAGAAATGGCTCTGGGAGGGAGTTATCTCTGAGTCATGTGGCAAGACATTGATGGGCCCATTAACAGGAGATAAGGAAGAAACAATGCCCCTCCTGGTTTCAGCAGCTCTTGAGGATGGCATTAGAATACATCTTTACACTGTGACCCAGGACAAGCGGTCACCCCAGTGTCCAGGTGGCAGCAGCAGCAAAGCCCACCCAGCACCAGCACTGACTGAGCTCCATGCCCAGGAGGAGCCGTGGATGCCCACGGTGTGGGCAGGCAGAATCCAGGCAGGGGCTGCTGTTGAAATGGAGGTTTTGGGGGGTTCAATTAAGTTGGCAATATATGGACTAAGCATTTAAATTTTAAATTGTAGAATTATGTGTTGAATTTTAACCTTTTACTTAAGAAACCTCTGCCATGGTACAAAGGGCATAGGAAAATGCAAATTTCTGAAGCTTCTTGCTATGAAGGACAATACCAGTGTCATAAACAGGGCAGGAGATCTTTCTCCTTTTTAATGCCTTTATTAAAAACATTCAGCTCAGGCTGGGGAGAAACGACAGGTCGCCCGCACCCCCGCTGCTCCCAGGAGTGGCATGGAGGAGGAGGATTATGCAGCTGTGTCCGCTGGTATGCAGGCAGAGCTGGGGCTTCCGTCCTCGAGGGAGTAGTGGGAATTCTGCTTTTTTGGACTAACATTCCAGATCCTCTTTCTTGCTGACATCCTTTCAGGTTAGGGTGAAAAGTAAAAAGGATCTTAGCAGATACTGGATTAAGTTCTTCATCTTCAGACATTACTTAGGTTTCATAATTCCATGTTGGCTTCTTGTTTTTAGGAATTTTTTTCCAGAAAAATTGCAAAATTTGGTGAAATGCATTCTCATCTGCATACTAGCTCTGATGTCACCCCCCCCACCCTGCTATCTGCAGGCTCTGGGGAAGCAGCAGGGGGACAATTGCGCTTGATTTCTAACCATTAACAGGTAATTGAAGAAAAACTATTAACAAGAGGTGATTGCTACATGAAGCTATCAACAACAAATAGTCAACATTTCAACTCTCGACAACTGGCCCAAACTGTTTAACTTTGCAACCTTAAAAAAATGGATAATTTGTTGGGGAGAACACCCCAGGTGTGGAGACATGAGGCTTGACTCCATTTCAGAAGGCTGATTTATTATATATTCTATTAAAATACTATGTTAAAACTATACTAAAAGAACAGAGAGGAAAAAATGACCAGAAGGCTACAAAGAAGAAGAACAGAATGGAATGCATAACAAAAATCTTGTGACTGCTCACAGGCTCAACACAGTTGGCTGTGATTGGTCATCAAGTGAAAACAATCCACATGGACCAATGGAAGATGCACCTGTTGCATTCCACAGCAGCAGATAGTTATTGTATGCAATTCTTTCCTGGGGCCCTCAGCTCCTCAGGAGGGGAAAAATCCTAGAAAAGGATTTTTAATAAAATATCATAGCTACAGATAACTTTTTTACTCATAAGGCCAGGAGAAGACCAGGGAATTCAGGAAGCCTAGACTAAGGAGCTCCTCTGTCTCCAAGTTGATGGACAGAAGTGGTATGTATTCCTTTCTTTTTTTTAGGGTTGGCTACTGATAAGTCACATAAGAGACGTCTTTGTGTGCAGTTTTGCACAAGCAGTTTGCAAGCAATCGTCTGCCGGGGAGAGGCCGGTGGCGGGGGGTCCCCAGCTGACAGAGCAGCTGGCGGAGCGTTGGTTTGAACTGTGATTGTGTATGGTTATCACGTCTGGACGGGCGTGCTTGTGTGTGTGAGTGAACGGTGAAACACGCTGCGGGGAGTGAGGTCTTGGTTTAGTTTCTCTGGTAACTGTGGTTTTTCAAAGAACATTTCAAGGGCACCGGGTCTCCGTGAGCGTGGCGCAGGTCGGCGCGGCAGGCAGAGGCGGCGCAAAGCCGGGACAGCGGCCGCCAGCCGGCAGCGCCTGGGAGAGCAAGCAGCGCATGCCCAGCGCAGGCAGCCCCTGGCCTGCAGCACATGCGTGGTGCAGGGCGGCTCCAACGAGCGGGGCCAGCGCGGTGCAGGGCCATGAGCCGGGGCTTGCCAAATTGCTCTTGGCGCAGCGGGCCGACAGCACGGCTGGCAGGCACTCGGGGCATCAGCCGCGGTTTGTAGGGTTGCTTTGAACACTGCTAGCTGATAGCACAGCTAGCAGGAGCACGGCACAAGTCGGCATTTGCAAGCAAGCGCCGCTGGTTGGTAAGGGGCAGGAACCACCTGAAGGCAGCCAGCAAGCCCGCCTGGGCTAAGAGTTAAGTGTTTGCTGTGCGATAACACTGCCCTTCAGTCTTGACAGCTGTTACTAGGAGAGCCTTTGCATTAAGGGGTGTGCTGGGGTTGTTTTGGGGTTTGTTTTTTTTTTTTTCTACAAGTGAGAGGTGATTTGCCCATGGTGGCTGCCTAACTTCAAGCCTGGGCTGGGAGAGCCCGGCCTCCGAGACATGCTCTACACAGGTGGTTGCAGCTTGAACCCAGTCAGTCTCTTCATCCGTCAGGGTCTGGGGAGTCATAGAACGGGAGGACGGAGGGAGAGACAGAGTGTTCTTGGGAGGGATATACCGCAGTTCAACACGTTGCTATCGAGCCTTTGACTGGGAACACCCCGCAGCTGAAAGAGTGCTTAGAAACGCCTTGACCTGGGGGCTTGAAGGGGTGATTCCTTGTTTTGTGTGCAGACTGACAGCTTTTCACTGGGAGCCAGACTGGCACACAGCTTGGGTTCTCCTTCAGTGCAGAAAGTGTCAGAGGAGGTGCTATTGTGTTTCATATAGACAGAGACCTGCATGCCATGCATGTACCCCTGAACTGCCAAGATACTATAACCAAGAGGTACATACAAGGTGTGAAATAGTGAATTTAATCAGTGGAAAAAGTCACCTAGACCCTGAGACATGGGAAGACATCTTTGAAGAGGATTGGGAAAGGATAAAGCAGTGGCACAGCTGTATCAAAAGGAAGGATTAAGGGATTTTTTTTCTTTTCTTTTCTCCCCAGTGGTTTGGATTGTACCCTTAGGAGTTTGTAACTTTGTGTGGGACTGAGCAAACAAGAAACAAGTAAAATTTAATGGTGGATTGTTATATATTAATTATTAAATTAATTTGTATTTAATGTTAATAACATTTAATTATTTGAAGTATTATTGGTTGTTAAATTGGTTATAAATATTTCTGTACATTGATTATTTGATTAATTATTACTTTTTAAAAATAACTCAGAAGAAGGGGAAAAAAGGAGTTTTGATTTGAGACTCACATCTGGACATTTGGAAATGAGTAAGCTAAAGCTTGCTCTAAAAAGACATCATGGGAACAAGGCAGAGTAAGGAAGTACCTAAAGCCAGCCCATTACGGTGTGTCTTAGCACACTGGAGAGAAATAGCAGGCAAAGGGGGCAGGCAAAATTTTAAAAAAGCCTAATTATATATTGCTCCCATTGGTGGCAATTATATCACCTGGAGGATGGGGCAAGGTGGCCTCCTACAGGTACATTGGAATAGAATACCCTGTTACAGCTAATGTTGTTTCCATAGAGGGAAGGAAATGGAAGGAGGTTTCTTATTGTGATATGTTTTTCTCCCTCCAAAATAACCCTGATTGGCAAAGGGACTGTGGCATCAGAGCCCCCTCTGACCCCCTCGTTTTGGCTCTTGAAAGAGAAAACAGAAGCAAAATGGGAGAACTGAAATGGGGCTGCTCGGCCTGTAGCATAAGACAGAGATGCAGCAGGACAGATAAAGTTTATCGCACAGCACTAGAGGAACAAGAACAAGATCTAGCTGACCTATTTAGCCCTCATTTGGGAGGGCAGAGGGGAAGGGGTAGAGACTTGGGAGGGGCTCCATCTACACCACCTACACCAGCAAGTCGACCTCTTCCACTACTACTCCTACTCCTATTCCTACTCCTCCTCCTTTGGAGAAGACACCAGCTCCAACCCCTCCAGGCAGCCCAATAGCATCCCAAACCAGAGGACAAATACTGCAGGCCCCTTTGCAGGTGACAGTAAAACCAGGCAGAGAAAAGATATTAGTTAAGGTGCCCTTCTCCACTCTTGGTTTGGAAGCATGGGAAAGGGTTGCAGGAAATTACCAAAATGACCCAATAAACATTGCTAAATGTCTAGGAAACATTATGAAGCAGCACAATCCAGACTGGGGTGCTATTCAATTGTTATTAGACACATTCACTGAAACAGAAAGCTAGATGGTTTTAAAAACAGCCAGGAACCAGGGAGCAGATCACTTTAGACAACAACTAGTGGACCTAAAGGAACATTTTCCACTTCAGGACCCAGGCTGGAACCTGAACCAACCAGTACAAAGACAGAAGCTAAAAAATTATCAGGATTGGCTTATATTGGGAGTGGAAAGAGCAACACCTGAAACTATAAATTGGTCAGCTTTATATGCTATTAAACAGGCACCCTCAGAATCCCCCAGAGAGTTCCTAGACCACCTGAGAAACACAATGCGACGCTATGCACCACTGGACCCTGCATCTGATGTGGGGATATGCTGGAACCCAGGACACCCCTCTGGGTGGCCTGGATGACATGTGCCCCTGGCAGAGGGCTGGGGAGCCCTAGCAGGAAGCCAGAGACACTTGGGATTTTAATCTTAACCCATGGAGCAAATTACCAACCTTGTATGAAGAATCACAAGTCACAGAAGTTTAAGTAGATTGATAATGAATTAATCCTAAGGTGAAAAGTGGAATTTCAGGGATTTTACTAGAGGGGGTCTAGGAGGCAAGATGGAGGGATTTGGGCGTTGTCCTAGTTTTCTTCCTTCTTCTTCCTAGCCTCCATCTTCTTGGTGATGGTGGCACATTTGGATTGGTTTAGACTAGAAGTAGACAGTCTATCAGAAGTGATAGGTATTGGAAAATAATGATCAATGAAGTACATGTAATTCCTCGTATAAAATGTAGACACCAGCCCAGGGGCGGGCAGCGTGCCCATGACAGACCTGCAGATCAGACCTCTGCAGGTCTGAAAAAGAATGGTTTAGATAAGAGACAATAAACAACCTTGTGAACCAGAGCTGAAGAATTGCGACTCTTTCTTCCACCGTCGGGCTGGGAAAAAAGAACCCTCGGGGAGGGTCATCCTGACTGCAGGAAACCCGAGAGGGATACAACAACTAATTAATCTATTTTTGGGACAGTCCAAGGGGGATATTTGGTGCAAACTCTAAAAAGTCTGAGAAGAAGATATACGGAATTTAGAAACTTTATTGGTGGAGGCTTGGAGAGTCTTTAGCAACAGAGAAGAAGGGGATAAACAAGGGATGAAAAACTTAATAGCAATAGTGCAGGAGGAATGGAAAGAAAGACGTGAAAGCGGGCAGGGAGCACCCAGGCAAGGCCCTCCTCGATCCGGCAGAAATCAATGTGCAAACTGTAAGAAACAGAGCCATTGGAAGAAGGACTGTCCAGAGCAGAAAGAGAATGGTCAAGGGAATCAAAGGAGAGGAGGGGTGGTTGCCCATGTGCAATCGGATTAAAGGGGACTGGAGGAGACTACCCCAGCAGGCTCTCTGGTTGTAAAACTAAAGCTGGGGGAAATGGAAAAAGAAGGGAAATTCCTAGTCAACCTTTAAAAGCGAGTACCTTCCTGGGGCAAGGTACTCAGTTCTAAATACAGCCTTGATGCCCGTAGGGGATGATTATGCTACAGTTACGGGAGCGACTGGCCAAACTGAAAAGGCATTTTTCTTTAGGCCACTAAAATACAAACTGGGAAAACAGTGGGGGATCCACAAATTTCTATATATGCCCAACTCCCCTGAGCAACTTCTGGACAGAGATTTGCTGGGACAATAACCGCCAACTATTGCATTCAAAAATGGGGAAATTACTCTGGAGGGAAATGATCAAAAGTATGTAGAAATATTGAGTTTGATATTAACCACTAGTCAAGTCACAAGGGAAACTGAAATCGATGAAGACGTAATGAATCAGGTATTCCCTGGGGTATGGGCTTCTGATGTATCAGGGAGAGCAAAAAACGGTCCCCCTATACAGATCAGACTAAAAGAGGGAATGCAACCTGTCAGAGATAAACAGTATGCCCTGAGGAAGGAAGATAAGGAAGGAATTAGCCCAGTAATTGAGAAGTTTTTGCATCTAGGATTATTAAAAGAATCTCAATCTGATTTTAATGCCCCTATCCTACCAGCCAGCAAACCTGATGAGTCATACAGGTTAGTACAGGATCTGCAAGCCATGAACAAGATAACTGAGGATTTGTATCGTGTGGTGGCCAATCCCTACACGATATTAAATTGCTTAACACCTGAACTAACTTGGTTTACCGTTTCAGGTTTAAAAGATGCCTTCTTCTGCCTTCCTATCCACCTAGCCAGCCAGAAAATTTTTGCATTTGAATGGGAAAGTCCTAAAAGTGGGCAAAGAACTCAACTTACATGGACAGTACCCCCACAGGGATTTAAAAACTCACACACTTTCTTTGGAGAACAACTTGCAAAGGAATTAGAGGCCTGGGAAGCCCCTCCAGAGGAAGCGAAGCTGCTATGAAGATGCCATCCTCATAGCCACACGGACAAGTGAAGCATGCGTGGCCTGGACGGTAAGCCTCTTGAACTTTCTGGGACTCCAAGGGTACCGGGTATCAAAGAAAAAGGCTCAAGCAGTAAAACAGACATTAACTTATCTGGGATACAAAGTCAGTACTGGACAATGTACCCTGGGCCAAAGCCGGAAGGAGGCAATATGCCAGACCCCAAAACCTCAGACTGCAAAAGAACTAGGAACTGTCCTGGGGATGATGAGTTGGTGCAGGTTACGGATCTGTTACTATGGACTGTTTGTTAAGCCCTTATATGAGCTTATTGCAACTGAAAGCAGGGAAATACAATGGACAGAGGAAGCTACGCAGGCCTTCCACCAGCTGAAGAAAGCCCTCATGTCAGCTCCAGCTCTGGGATTGCCAGACGTGAGTAAGCCTTTCCTCTTGTTCTCCAATGAGAAGCAAGGAATGGCCTTGGGAATATTAGCACAGGACCTTGGCCCATACCGGAGACCAGTTGCTTACTTCTCTAAGCAATTGGATGCAGCAGCTAAAGGGTGGCCTGGATGCCTCAGAGCTGCTGCAGGAGTCGTACTGAATATCCAAGAGGCAAGTAAATTCACCCTGGGCCACAAAATGACTGTGCCAGTGTCTCACACGGTGTCTGCAGTGCTGGAGGTGAAAGGCGGACATTGGCTTTTCCCACAACGATTTCTGAGATACCAAGCTATTATGGTGGAGCAAGATGCTGTGGACATTGTGGTGACTAATATTGTCAATCCAGCCTCCTTCCTCAGTGGAAACCAAGGGGAGCCAGTGGAGCATGACCGCCTGGAGGTACCCCCGGTACTCGGGGTACAGGGCTCGATGCACCAGTACATGATGTGCAGGCTGGAGACTATGTATATGTTAAGTCTCTTACAGAGAAGGCCCTGGAACCACAATGGGAGGGACCATACCAAGTGCTCCTTACTACCTTCACTGCAATCAAGACTAAGGAACAAAGTGCTTGGATCCACCACAGCCGTGTTAAGAAAGCTCCAGAAGCCCCTTGGAGAATAACACTGGGTGATGGTAAACTGAAACTGAAACTTACCCGCACAAAATGAATGCATCATGGTGGGTGGGGATTTGTGCTGAAGTGTTGTTTACAATCATTGCTGTAATCCAAAAATTAGAAAGTACTCCTAGCCAGAACAATGCTGAATGGCCTTGGTCCCAAGCCCTTACTCAATAGACCGGATCCATGGGAAAACCTTCCCATTTGAAAGGTTTAAACCTAACAACTGTGGTCATGTGCAAAAAGTAAATATAAAAAACGCTGCAATGGCAGAAACAGAGGTTGTGGTGACTTCAAGGGACCATGGGGGAGGTAATTAAGATAGGGTGTAGAATGATTATTGGGACTACCTATAGTAAAGCAACCCAAATCAGTGTAAATAAGCACTGGAAGATTTGCAATCGTCCAAATGAATTGGACTGTTGGCACAACTTCACATTAAGACAAACTGTCAACATGGTTTGCCTCTGGGCCTGCAACACTATTGGGCTGTCTTTCAAATTTAAAATAAATGCTATAGCTAAGCCTGTTACAACCCACCCCAGCACTCAAGCACAAATCCAAAATACGCCATTTAAGCTTGAACCTAGAGTTTATGAAATTGGCCCACACATAATAAGGAATACGGGTCAACAACAACAGTTATTTAATCCAGGATTATGACATTTCGAACTGTTAATGCAAACTACTATCTCGACAGTTCAGCCACCTTGTTCCCCCTTCATAATGTCATCCTTCGAGGGATGGACAAGATGGCTACAAAAACAAGCGCACTTCAGAGACAGAATGCAAAGGGATTTAACCAAGATGTTAGGGACTGGGCTAGGGGTTTTGAATAGGATTGACTCAGAAATATTAATGAACAAATTAGCTGTAGCAGCTAGCCATCCAATAAAATTAAAACAGCCTTTACAGTCATCTCTTTTGGCATTAGGAAATAGTCAATGGCAAGTCTCGAGGGTGCTGCCGAAATGGAGAGATATTGAAGATCAAGACCATAGCTTGCTAGCAGACACATTAATGGGGGCACAGGATAACATATCTTCAGCCCTCAGCTATATGCAAACACAATTATGGGTACAGTCAACTGTTGCTTTGACTTGGGTCCCTGGTGCGAGGACACGAGGCTTGACTCCATGTTGATCAGAAGGTTGATTTATTATGATATATATTATACTAAAATGCTACATTATAACTATACTAAAAAGAACAGAGAGAAGAAGATCAGAAGGCTACAAAGACAAGAATAGAATAGGAATGAATAACAAAAATCCTGTGACTGCTCACAGCCTTGGCACAGGTGGCTGTGATTGGTCACTGATTGAAAACAATCCACATGAACCAATGGAAGATTCACCTGTGGCACTCCACAGCAGCAGATAGTTATTGTTTACATTTCTTTCCTGAGGCCCTCAGCTCCTCAGGACAGGAAAAATCCTAGCAGAGGCTTTTTCACTAAAAATCCTGGCAACATCTCACCCTTTTAAATTATTAAATTAAATAGAAAAAGAAATGTTTGCAATCTCTTCTACTGGGCCCTTGCAGAAGAGAGAACAAGCACCTCTTGAGGTTCATCTGTTGCCAATCAAAATCTCAATCATCTGCTGATGTGGAATGTTCAGGGAAATTCTTCACCTGTAGAACATTCAGGGAAATTCTTCACCTATCAAACATTAAATTCTATCATATCACTAAAACAATCTTAAAAAATATAAGAAAATGCAAAAAACATGCAGAGAAAGTTCATTGTTTCAAGTCCAAACAGCTGAGTTTCAGGACAGAGTCCATGGACTGAAGATGTTCTTCTTTGACATCTCTGGAAGTCCCCTTTGGTCCTGAAGCAGGCTTGCAGAATTCTGAAACAAAGAACTGCTAAAGAAAACCAAGAATTATCAAACAATTCATTGACAGTCATGAAACAATTCAGAGAAAAAATTCTGGAATGCCCTGGCCACAGCCCTTCATTGAACCACTTGGGCTGAGGCTAATTTTTGGCTTTTCAATGCTTTTGAGCTGCTAGCTCTTTCCACTTTTCTTTATTAATTTTTCTTTTCCAAAAGACAAAGAGCAGCAGCAGCAGGGGGTCTCTAGGACCCTTCAGTGGCCCTGGTCCTTGTGGGCGGACCAGAGAACCCAGACCTGGCTCACAGAATGGTGGCCCAGGTCCCTGTGGGGAAAGCAAAGTCCCCAAACCCAGCACGGGATGGGGTGGTGGCCCCGGCCCAGGGAAATGAGCCAAACGGCCCAGAACCGGCCTGTAAGGCGGGCTCTGCATGCTCAGAATCTGGCAGGACCATGCTGCCAGTGTCTTCAGAGCAGAAATGACCCAATGCTTCTTCTCCCCAGCAGCACCCGTGCACACCGGCAGCTCGGGAAGAGAAGCTTTCTCAGGAATTGTCCTCCCAGATCTGAGGGTTTCTTGTCCCCAGAGCAAGCGAGCAATGCTTGCTTTGCTCTGTGTCTCTTGCTCCTGCAAGGCAAATGCCACTGCTCCTGCTTTCTGCCCCTCGGCACCACCCCCATCCCCACTGGGCTGGGGGCCAGAGGCAGATGCCACAGGAGCCAACTCCCCCACGCCGCTGGGGCGCTCGGGGAAAGGCAGGCACCCCAACCCCCAGGGAGAAGCCCCCGACCACACGCGAAATGACCCGCAAACCACACTGATTTTGAACACAGCCAGCCGAACTGCTCCTGCAGTCAGCTGGAGAGCCACGCCTCCTCCACGGAAGGACAGGCTCTTCGCAGGGTCTGATGCGAACGACGGAACTTCGGAAACCTGCGGGACAGCTGGGGTGGGTGGTGCGGGCAGCACGGGCGCTGGTGTCGGCTCTTGAGGCGATCCCGTGGGCTCAGCACTATTCTCAGCAAGCTCTTGCACTGCAATTAGATCGGCAGGGAGCGGCGGGACAGGCGGGGGCGGCGGGCTCGGAGCTGGGTCGGCTCTCGCCGGCGCCGCCTGCACCGTTGCGAATTCAGTTGCCGGCTGGGATGCAGAGAAAGAAGACACGGAGGCAGCTCCTGCAGCTCCCGGGAGCAGCAGCACAGCCGGGGAATCACTGTTGTTGATCGCGCTGCCTGGCAACACGGGCGGATCGGCGGGAGGCGGTTCCGGGTGCCGCGGCGCAGGCGCAGTCATCAGAGCCGGTGGAGCTGGCTCGGGCGGCTGAGGGGCCGCGGGCGGAGCCGGCTGAGGCGGAGCCTCCGGCTGAGGCGCCTCCTGCGGGGCTGGCCGAGGCGGAGCCGGATCCGCCCCCTCCCGGGGTGGGGGAAGCGGAGAGTTCCGCGGTGGAGCGGGCGGGGCCGGCCCGGAAAGCGGCGGGCTCGGCTCCCCATCCCCCCCAAGAGAAGGAGCGGGGGGGGGAAGGCAGATCTGTTTGCTCCAAGGGAGCAGAGAAAAACTTTTGCTCAGCTGTGGGCACTGCGGGGGGGCTGCAAACCCGCGGTTCGTCTTCTTTGAGAGGCTTCTTTCGTGCTGAACCTGGCGGGGACAGCAAGCGACTGCGCGCCTGAGCCAGGATGTCCCTCGCATTGTGCAATGTTTTCAAATTAAAAAGATAAATGTATATGTGCACTAGAAACACCTCTGGGTACCCAACACCCTGGCCTAGTGCCCAATGAAAAGCAGCGTCCATGAGCTCCCATAAATCGAAATCAAGGGAGTAGACGACATTTGTAAAAAATCTATGAAATTTTGCCCATTTGAAAAACTCATAACAATCTCTCTCCCACTGATGATAAGGAATTCTGTTCCTGTGTCCCCATCTGCACCAGAATTTAATAACTTTCTCCTCTGACGCAGTAAACGGAACCTGAGCTTCCGAAGGTACATTTTCCCAACTTTCCTCCCACCTTTTGCGAATGGCAGGATCTTCAGGAAGGGAAAAAATAACAGTACCTTTAGACAGTGTCCTTGTGGATCCAGCTGTGCAGCTCTGCTGCTCTGCGGTCTCTGGACACAATGTCCAGGAAAGTCCAACAGGTTCTCCTGCTTGCCTTGGCTGTGAACTCTGCCCATCTTCAGGGTCTCGTTTCTTCAGCTCCAGGCTAGATTCCATGGTCACTCCTGGGGTGACCATCAGTTTCACACGTCCAGGGGTCACCAATTGTTGCTTTGACTTGGGTCCCTGGTGCGAGGACACGAGGCTTGACTCCATGTTGATCAGAAGGTTGATTTATTATGATATATATTATACTAAAATGCTACATTATAACTATACTAAAAAGAACAGAGAGAAGAAGATCAGAAGGCTACAAAGACAAGAATAGAATAGGAATGAATAACAAAAATCCTGTGACTGCTCACAGCCTTGGCACAGGTGGCTGTGATTGGTCACTGATTGAAAACAATCCACATGAACCAATGGAAGATTCACCTGTGGCACTCCACAGCAGCAGATAGTTATTGTTTACATTTCTTTCCTGAGGCCCTCAGCTCCTCAGGACAGGAAAAATCCTAGCAGAGGCTTTTTCACTAAAAATCCTGGCAACAGTCAACAGCTGCTTTAATCATAAGAGAAGGAAGTGAAGGAGTCTTTCCCACTGAAGTGCTAAAGGTCGTCTGGGGCAGTGCTACAGACATTGAGAAAGATTTCCAGTCTTGGTGGACCATGGTAATTTTACATATAATCCCCCCACTAACACAGCTCCAGCCTTCGTGCTCACTCTGCGTAATGGCACAGTTCACGCTATTCACGCCATTGCTGCCTTAGGGCTCAGTCACGAGCAGCCAGCATTATACCCCTCAGAATACAGGGTATGGGCTTGGAAAATCCAGGGGAGATGGCAAACCATAAACTTGGAACCTTGCATTGCTCAAGAACAACAGGGATTCATCTGTGACAGTAATGTGATTAGTGCTCAAGACATATGCCTTGACAATGACCAAGGCATTTGCCACTTTGAGATCCACCCAGATACCAACCAAGAAACGGTACTAGTGTATATAGGTGATGGCTGTGTGTGTTTAAGGACTGTGTGTGATGTCATAGAAATTGATAAGAAAAAGGTTGCCAGGGGCAAGATTTTGACCCGGTGGAACCCAGCTAGATGTTTCTCTTTACCAGATAGAAGGAGGGCAGCTCGAGTCCTGGATAATTTCAACTGATTTATTGCAGGGTCCAAAAAGGATAGGAAAACATGGAGGGTAGGCTGACGGACACACGGTGGAACGGAGAGACAGCAGGTTTGGGTAACAACCAGCAGAGGGACACCAGGGCGAGTGTGAGATCTCTGGGGAAAGTTACAGATTTTGTGCACAGAGCTACATGGAGGGGGATGGGAGCGGAAAAGTTTTCATAGGAGTAACTAATGAAAGATACAAAGGGTACAGGATGAGTGAGGTGGGAAAGGGAGTACAGCATTTCCCATATTCCATGGGAAAGGAATGAATTTTCCCTGACTTAGACAATGGTGCTTTCCCAGGGCATTCCTGAGATAGCTTTCTCACCCATGACCCCCACATCTCCCCCTTCTTTGTTTATTAAATAAATTTTTCCAAGTGACTTTTCTATTACTCTTTTCAAACAACTCAGGGCAACCATTATCATGAAAATGACAACTAAAATCCACACCAAATTTTTGAGAATTGGTACAAGCCACCTGGGGATTCCCCACTGTGTGAGTGCTTTACCTACTACATTGATGTCTCTGGTCTCCGTCATGAGGTCTTGCACTTGGTTTCGAATTTGCTGAATGCTGGCATGTATGGAGGTGCTTTTAGATGTTAAATTAAAACAGCACAGACCAGCAAAGTCCTGACAGCTGTGACCGTGCGCAAGAAGGAGAAAATCAATGTCAGCTGTATTTTGTAGGGTGGCGTGCCTGGTGGTTTCTTCTTCCGTGAGCAGATCTGACAGGGCTGCGGAGGCAGCTTTGGCCTGACGGCTGAGCCAACACCCCAGGTGGGAAATTTCACCGAGAGCCTTTGCAGCTGCGTACCAAGGTAGAAAAATGGATGCAGAGACTCTTTTGGATTCGCTCCAATCGTAAATTTTGTCATCGCAATTTGGGTCGAATTGACTGTAAGATCTCTTTTTGATGCCAATCCTTCTTGATTCTGCCAATTTATAATTTGTGATGTGTTTGGGGTGAGGACAGTCAGCTGTTCGAGGCTGCAGGGACCTCCTTTGATCTTTGATGGGATCCCTGCCCACACTCTGTCGCCGCAGATAAGAAACACGCCTCTCGGTGACACTCTGGGAACATCACTGGACTCAGGTGGTGTGCTAGAGGTATAGTTGCACCATGTGGCTGAATTATACTTTCTGCTATTAGGTGTTACATCTTTCTGAGTTACTGTGCCTGAGACTGCAGAGTCATGCCAAATGGGTGTGTTTTGTAGATAGAAAAACCTAACACAGTATGTAGCTGGAGCAGAGCCCAAGAGATCTAACTCCTGGGGCTCGTGTGTGGCATGTGGTAAAATCTTTGTCCAGGTGTCCCAGGTGTCAACCGGATTTGGTTTCTTCCCCGCATATGGATAATCTTTTTGCAACAGAGGCATTCCCACCAGGCACGTAGATAGAGGATTGTCCACGCTGCCCATTGGCAAGCAGATCTTATCTTGTTTCAGAGTTTTCGCCAGATTCTGCCATACATTTTCTGTCAGTTGTTGCACCATCCACCCTTCTGCTATTCACGGATGGAGCAGAATGGTGATTGCAGTGAAAAGCACTTGTTTGAATTTCATTCTTTCCAGGGTGGCCTTCCAGGGTGATTTTGCTGTAGCAAATAGCAAGAGAAACATATGACATTAAATTTCTGTACACTCTTTCAGTCACTCTCCTTACCCTCCCCCTTTTCTAATAATCGTAGGACACAAGCAGGAAAGAGAGGCGTGGGGACTTGTGGGATGGGTTGGGGGCAAGGTATGTGGGAAAAGGGATAGGGATAGTTGGGGAGGAAAGGAGGGGTTCTGCAGCAAGGTATGACAGTGGAAAATATTTTTTTGTGATGAGAGTTCGTGCTACAATGTTGGGAATTCTGGTCTTCTTGTTCCGACGCTTCCAAGTGACTGCATCTGCTGCGGTGTCTGGCTGATCAGATGCAGCTTGGCTTTTCCTGGGTGGGTCAGCAGGCTGATTTGCATTCAGGTAGGGTTTGACAAAGTGGCCTGGAATCCAGTTCGGCCCTGTTTCTGTTGAAACACACACGTACCCTTGGCCCCAGGTTATTAGTGGAAAAGGACCTTTAATTTGGTGGGACTCAGGGTCTCTGATGAGCACAGGTGGGTGTTCTTTGAGATGGGCAAATATGTTGTTATGCAAATGCCAAAGGATTGGAGGATTTGGCTCTTTTGAATGGCAGTTAAGAAAAGTGAGCACATATAGTGCTTTGCAGAGTCTTTCTTGAGGTGTCATTAAAAGGGCAGAATCTTTTTGTAAACCTAACAGGTTGTTAATTTCTTTGTGTGTGCCTTCTATTATTGATTGTCCCTGAGAGTTGTGAGGAATGCCGGTGTGATGGTGATTTCCCCAAGCTGAGAGAAAATTTTGAAATGCTTTGGAGGTGTAACTTGGTTCATTATCTGTCTTAATCTTTTTTGGAACTCCTAGGGTAGCAAAGGCCATGTTAAAGTGCTTGGTGACATCTTTGGCTTTCTCTCCTACATGCAGAGATGCAAAGATTGCACCAGAAAATGTATGTATACATACGTGAATATATTTTAATTTCCCAAAAAGTGGGTAATGAGTAATGTCTGACTGCCACAGGTCAAATGCATTCAGTCCCCTAGGATTGATACCTGTTAATACTGTTGGAAGGGCACGGGATTGGCAATTTGGACATGTGGCTACAATGGCACGGGCTTGTTCTTGTGACAATTTCAACTGACGTGCCAGGGCTGGCGCGTTTTGGTGGTAAAACATGAGGCTCAATTGTGCTTGTTTAAAAATGTCAGGTAAAGTTGGTGAAGTAATTGTGGTGGTGACTGTCATTGCCAATGCATCTGCCCTCTGGTTCCCCTCAGTAAGGAAGCCAGGCATGTCGGTGTGGGATCTTACATGTAGAATATGATAGGGTTGCTCTCCATGAGAGATGAGCCAGATGAATTCTGAAAGCAAGGAAAACAGCTGTTTCTTTTGCACGTCTTTGAGCAGAGCATGCTCTGCTCCATCAGCTATCCCGGCAACATAAGATGAATCAGTCACTAAGTTAAATGGTTGCTGGAATATCCTGAAGGCCCTCACAACTGCAAAAAGCTCCGCAATCTGGGGGGAACCTTCCATGGTCTGAACATCAGCTTCCCACTTTTGAGTGTTCAGGTCTTTCCAGGTAAATACCGATCTGTGGGACCTGCCAGACCCATCAGTGAACACTGTGACAGCGCCTTTAATAGGAAGATGACTTTGGAAAGTTTTTGGAACTAAATGGAATGAATCTTTGAATAATTTGTGCTTTGGGTAGTGAATTGAGACTTTCCCGAGATAGCTATCTAAAGCAATTTGGATGTTTTCATTTGTTTTTAATAAGGCGTCCAATTGATCTAACTTCAAAGGCAGGTAAATGCATGAGGGATCACAGCCTGCGGGGCTTCAGAGGCGATGGTGACTTTTGGCAATTAATTTTGCTAGCAACTCTGATGGTGTATACACTGTTTTCGCAGGCTGATGTGGGAGAAACAACCACTCGAGTATGATGAGTGAGTCTTTCTGTGTCGTGTCCCACTGAAATAGGAGCCCATGAAAGTGTGGGCACTTACCCAGGATGACAAATTCAATCGTAAGGTTTTTTCTGACATGTTGAGCCTGTCGTGTCCTCATTGCCTCTGCTACTTTCTGCAATGTTTCCTCTGCCTCTGGTGTCAGGGTCTGTGGGGCTGTGGGGTCGGTGTCTTTCTTCAGCAAGGAGAACAGTGGAGCCAGCTCTTGCCTTGTCAAGCCGAGCAAAGGCCGGACCCAAGTGATGATCCCACAAATGCGTTGAATGTCCTCTAGGGTCTGTGGCTGTTCATTAATAGAAAAAATCTGTGGTGTTACAGTTCTCCCAGTGATGAGATACCCAAGGTATCTCCACAGTGCTGACATTTGTATTTTGTCCTGAGCAATTACAAAACCTGCTTTCTCAATAGTAGAAACAGTCTTTTTGAGAGCGGCACTAAGGTAACTTTTGGTGGCAGCACAAATAAGTATGTCATCCATGTAATGGACTATGATAGCTTCAGGAAACTGATTCCTGACAGGTGATAAAACCTGAGCAACCTACATTTGGCATAACACGGGGCAGTTTTTCAATCCTTGAAAAATTGAGGATTGATACCCATTGATACCTTTTAAAAGTCTCACTTCTGTTCAGAGATGGTACTGAAAATGCAAATCTGAGGGCATCTCCTGGGTAAAGTGGGATGTTAAAGAAGCAGTCCTTGATAGCAAGGACAGCAAGCTGCCAATCTTGGGGAAGCATAGAAGGGGAGGGGAGGCCAGGCTGAAGGGGGCCATATCTTCAATAACCTCATTAATTTTTTTAAGGTCTTGGAGCAGACGCCAACTGCTTTTGCCAAGCTTTCGGATGACAAAATCTGAGGTATTCCACGGGCTAGTTGATGTAACTAATTGCCCGAGTTTTTCTTGCTCCTTGACTGATTCGATGAGCACATTTAATTTGTCTGATGGGCTGGGCCACTGATCCACCCACACTGGAACATTGGTTTTCCAATTCAATGGTGGGGAAGTTTGCTCTGCAGTGGCCCATGCTAAAAATCCCACTTGGGGTCAGGGATATCAAGGTGGGCACCCCACTGGGATAAAACATCCCTGCCTAATAGAGAGATATTGGATGACACGACAAATGGTCAGATGGTGGAGACTTGCCCCTCAGGCCCCTCTACGCTTACAAGATGAGGACTTTGCATGGGATTGACAGCTCCACCAACACCGGAGATTGTGCCACAAGGGGACACCAGTGCCCAGTCGCGGGGCCACTTTGCCCTGGGGAGGATAGTAACGTCCACTCCTGTGTCAGCCATGAGATGAAGTTCAATGGATTTCCCATTTTTGGAAATACAAGAATCAATCAGGGGTTTGTCTTTACAAATCTAGTGACATGCAAATACATCAAAATTTGAATCAGGTTCAACCTCTGAATCCTGGCCGGTTAAAATTAACATTTGTGCAAAAGGTGCAAATTTTAACAATGTAAATGGTGGATTGTAACAAACAACTGACACAGTAATTTCATTGCCTGGATTTACAGTCACAACTTCTGGTAATATACTTATCTGATCTGGAGTGTGTTCACTGTCCCCAAACAGCAGGACTGTAGTTGGTTGAGGGTGGAAAGGGGGCTCAAGGTACCCAGCTGGAACTCAAACTAGATCTTCGTCGGGGAAAAGTAGATGGACAGAACTTACTAACACTGGTCGGAGGCTTGGGGGAAAGTTCCGGGTTCTGCGGAAGAACCGGAGTCCATCCTCATGACTGCGGTCCTCTGCGAGGAGCCTGTTGGGGCGGGGGACTCCTGGATGGCTGGCAGCTGAGGTGGGCTTTGCAGGCAAGGCCGGTAATTTGCTGTTGTCGCGCGGCGTGGCCCCATGCTCTGCTAAGCATTTCCCTGGGTCGGCTGATAATATTGCTGCTGAAAGTTGTATGTGGGCTGATAGGGCTGTTGGAAAGGAGGAGGCCTAGGAGGTGGAACATAGTTAATAAATTGGCCAACAGGAAGATGAGGACAGTCTTTCTGGAAATGTCCAAGTTGGCCACAGTAAAAGCAACGGACATTGCTAATGTTTGTCATGGCTTCCCTCACTCCCTTACTCACTGCAAAAGACACCAGGGCCAGCACTTTGGGGACAGAGGCTCCTGTTCAGGGTGGTGGCAGTATGTCCCTAGCAACAAGCTGATAATGCAGCTGTGGCAGGGATGTTGGACATGGCTTGGGGATGGCTGATGAGAGGCGCAGGTACAGGTACAGGTCTCCCTGATGGAAATCTTTGGCCGATCTTGTGAAGCTGCAGAGATGCTCCTGTGGAGAGAGGAGGTGGCTGAGGCCCCAGCTGCCAGTGGCACACGGGGACCCTCGTGCACAGCAGGGCCCAGAGCTGGCAAGGCTCCCCAGCACGGCTGGAGCTGCTGGCACAGCTGGGCCCAGCTGGACAGCTGCCCCTCAAGGCCCCGGCCAGCAGGGCACGGCTCTGGGCAGGGTCCCTGGCCAGGAGCGGGCCCCAGAGCGCCTCTGCCTTTCAAGGGCAATCTCAGCCCTGCTCTTTCTCCTCCCCATCTTGCTCTGCCTCTGCCCTGTGCCCCTGGGGCTGCTCTTGGCCAGGCAGCCTCAGTGGGAGCCAGCACTGGCTGCAGCCCCAGCGGGGCCCCCAGGACAAGGCCCAGCAATTGAGAGGCCAATGGAAGCACTGGGCAGCAGCAGAACCCTCAGCAGAGTTATTTGGACAATCATGGACTGGCCACAACTCCATGGCGGCCTCCCTGCAAATGCTGTCTGCATTAGATTTTCATAAGAAACTCTTTCAGGGGAAGATGAAGAAAACACTCACCATTTTCTCTTCCAGTAATAATGAATTTGGACACAGCATAAGATGCAGATAAATGCCAGACAAAGCAGGCCTGCCATTAAACCTGCCCAGTAGCCTGTTCCCATATAGAAGCCCCTTACGAGGCCCTTCTGGGCATTGGGAACACGTGTTGTGGTGCTGGCTGCATCTGTGGGAGCAATGGGGAGCATGAGCTCGTGCTGTGCTGCACTGCTGAGCTGGCAGCACGGTGGATACGGGCAGGACGGTCTCTGTTTCCCCCAGAGCTGGGGCCTGCAGGCACCTTGCCGCCCCTGGGCACAGGCTGTGCCAGCCAACAAAGCCCAGCAGGCCGGGAGGAGAGCCCGGGGGCAGCGCAGCTACTTGGGCAGTGGCTGCTGCCAGGGACACGGGCCAAAGCCATCCCTGAGCAGCCACTGCCAGCCCTGGCCCTCCCTGCCCCGTGACAGCTCCCCCAGCCCCAGGGGACAGGCTCAGGCCCTGTCAGGACCCAGCGCAGCCCCTGCCCAGTCGGGAGCCAGGGCTGGCTCTGGCCCTGGGCTGGCGGCAGGGCTCGGGGCTGCTCCTGTGCCTTGGGCCTCTGGGCACTCAGGGCCAGCTCCGCAGCAGCTGCAGCGCGAGGGACGTTGCTGCACCAGTCCCGTTTCCCTGGGGCTCTGAACCAGCTCCAGAGGCCTGGAAGCCGAGGCGCCTCCAGCTTTGGCTGCTGACGATCTGGGCAAGGGCAGGCCCTGGGGGAAGAGCTGCTGCCACACAGCCCCACCCAGGGCTGAGCCCGGCACAGCAATTACCTGCTGTGCCTGTGCCCGTGTCTGCCATCGCCTTCCTTCCTGCAGCAGGGGCTGCCAATGAGCCACTGCTTCCTTGGGGAAACACCTCCTTCAGCCCTGACTTTTGGTCCATCACTTGAGAAACAAAAAAGGACAGTTGGATCACATGGAACAATTCCCCATTCCTTTGCTGGCATCTTCAGGGCAGCATGCTTATCAAAAATGGGGAAAAGATTCACAAAATATCTGGGCTTTTGTGGCTTGGCCAGGGCCCTCCCTTCCCCAGAGAGCTGCCAGCGCTGAGCAGAAATCATGAGGGGATTGTGCAGGGCAAGGGCACACACGTGCATGGGTCTGTGCTGGCACCTGCAGCGCTGCCTCCTTGGCCAAGCTTTGGGGTCTTGAGCCACCAGTTCTCCCAGGGGAAAGGCCTTGACCTACCCTCAGCATCTCCCAGAGGCTCATTCCTGAACGTGGGTTGGGAAGCCAGATCACTTTCACCAACCGGGTTAGCTGCAAAGAACGGCAGGACAGAAGAGCTCCTGTGACACTGTTGAAGATTCTCCTTCAGGCCCGAGTGGCAGTGAGGGCACTTGGGTGACTGGTGCCCTCCAAGGCACTCCCTCAGCTCTGCCTCCCCCTCAGGAGCAGGGGGACCTCGTGCCTGTAGTGGCTCCACACTGGGATGGAAGGAGCCCCTTGCAGGGCAGTCAGGGCAGGAAAGGACTCCCTGGAGCTGCCAGCAGCTCTAAAGCCAGCCCCGGGCAGGGCCAGGTATTGGCAGTGGCAGCAGGAGCAGCTCAGGCTCCCTGGGGCCGGCAAAGGAGCTGCCAAAGGCTCAGCCCCGGGGCACAGCCCTGGGCCCGGCCCCTTCCCTCTCTGCCCTTCTCGGTGGCTGCAACAGAGCACACGGAAGGACACACTGGCATTGCACACGAGAGGAAGATGGACAGATAAATGCTCCCACCGACAGCAATCCTGTGGGATCCTTCAGAGCTCCAGAATGGAGCAGGGCAAGACTTCCTGAACTGATCAACCTTCAGAGGAACTTAAGGGAAATGCCACTTGACTGAGCTCTTGCCACATTGACACTGATTATTCTGTCAGGAAATGTACATTGAGAACTTGCCTCCAACATCTGGCAAGGTCTTCAAACCACCATTCACCAGTGTTTCCAAGTAATCTAAGCCGTGATCCCAATCTAAAGGGAGCAGAGATCATAAACATTTCCATGGTGTGCTGGGATTTCTTTCTGCCTTAAGGAACTGGGCACTGCAAGGGGGTTGGGTAAGACTGTGGGAGCCTGTGGCTCCTGTTCACTCTCCACACACTCTCCATGCCTTTTGCAACATCCCTGGAGGGGCTGCTGGAGCAGCCCAGGGCCCTGGGCCTCCCTCATTCCCACACAGGAACCCCTCACTAAATGCTTGGGGAAAACTGCAGTTGTGGCAGGCAGTGCCACAACTATCCCTCCCAACCTCTGTCCCTCCCTCCTGCTTGCCCACCTGCCCATGGAACAGCTCCCACAGCCCAAGGGCAAACAGCCAGGCCCTCTCAGGACACACCGGAGCCTTGCTGCCCCACTCTGTCCTTTCCTCACCATGGGCACCCCATGCACTCACTTCCAGTTTTCAGGACATGTCTCCCACAGAGGGACCCCAGCAGGACTGCTCAGTGCCCTGAGCCTGCTCGGGATAATTCCCCTGGGCTGTGCCGCTCTAGTCCAGGCTGTGCCCGCACTGCCAAGCAGCAGAGAGGGCAGCTCAAGCCTCAGCAGGGCTCAGGCCCAGAGGCACAGCAATTACCTTCTGGGACTGTGCCTGGCATCTCTTCCCTTCCTTCAGGAAATGCCACCTTCCACAGAGCCTCTCTGTCCATCCCTTGAGAAAGGAAGAGGCACAGCTGGATCAGATGGAATCATTATGCACTGGGGATGTGGCCTCTTCAGGAGGCAACACATGTCGAAGTCATGGATAAGGATCAGGAAAATCCTGATCCCTCCAGTGCCCTGGGGCTGGCTATGGCCCTCCCTCCTACAAGCAGCCACCACTCCGGATGGGACTGGGAATTGGGAAATTGCAGAGCATTTCAGGCCAGTGGTGCAGTTTGGGCTGCCTGTCAGCTGATGCCAAATGCCTTCCTGCAGAGGCTGGGCAGAAGCTGCAGCCAGGCCAGGCTGGGAAACAGCCCTGCAGGGCGTGAAAGCAGCAGCGGGGCAGCGAGGCTGCCATGGATCCCTTCCCGCTGTGCTGGGCACGGCGTGTCCAGATGTGCAGCCAAAGCCCTGGCTGCTGAGTCCCAGGGGAAGTATGAGGGAAATGAAAATGCTCTCACCATGCCCTTTCTGCAGTTCTGTCACGATGTGTTTCAGGATGTTGTTTGGCTCGTGGGGTTTCTTCTGTCGTTTGCCTTTGCTCTTCCCTCTCAGAGGACCTTAAGAGAAAGTAGTTCCGTTTCCCGGGAATGGATCCCACAAAAGCAGGGCTCAGCCTTTGGGGTCAGCAGGAGCACACTACTCACCCCTGCCATGGGAACCAGTCTTCTTTGTAGGAATCAGCAAAGGAGCAGGAAAAGTCCTCCCTGCAGACACATCTGTAACACAAGAGCCACAGAAGCTTCTGTCACCTGGTTCCTGCCAGGCTGTCAACAATTCTTCCTTGGTGGCACACTGAGAACATACCTGCAGGAGACTCCAAGGGCTTCAAAACTTTATGCAGCCAAGCTAATGGAGAAGCCTTCCGAGCAACCTCAGCTAGATCGGAGCACAGATTGAGAACATTTTTCAGGGTGTGCTGGGATCCCCTTCTGCCTCAGGGAACCGGGCACTGCAAGGGGGTCGTGTAAGGCCGTCGGAGCCAGATGTGAATGGACATGGCCAAAGCTGCACAGGGGCCTTAGGAACTCTGGGCTGGCTCCTGGTGCCTCTTTCCATGCCCTTTGCAACATCCCTGGAGGGGCTGCTGGAGCAGCCCAGGGCCCTGGGTCTCTCTCCCACTCCCACACCTGAAACTCTTGCTAAAGCACTGGGGAAAACTGCAGCAGGCAGTGCCACAACTTACCCTCTATCCCTCCATCCCTCCTGCCCTTGTCTCCCTCCCTTTCAATCTTCTTCTGTCTCTCCATACCTCTTTTCCCCTGGCACTAATCCCACAGCCCAAGGTCACATAGTCAAGCCCTCTCAGGACACACTGCAGCCTTGCTCTCCCTCTCTGTCCTTTCCCCACCATGGGCACTCCGTGCAGTCGCTCCCAGGTTTCAGGAAATGTCTCCCACGGAGGGACCCCAGCAGGACGGCTCAGTACCCGAGTGCCCTGAGCCTGCTCAGGATAATTCCCCTGGGCTGTGCCAGTCTTGTCTGGGCTGTCCCTGCACTGCCAGACAGCAGAGAGGGCAGCTCAAGCCTCAGCAGGGCTCAGGCCCAGAGGCACAGCAATTACCTCCTGGGCCTGGGCCAGGCATCACCTCCCTTCCTGCAGCAGAGGCTGGCACGGAACCACTGCTTCCTCCGGGAAACGCTGCCTTCTGCCCAGCCTCTGCATCCACTTCTGGAGAAAGGAAGAGGGACAGCTGGATCAGGTGGGGCTGTTCCCCACTGGGGAGGTGAGGCCTTCAGGAGGGAATGCTTGTTAAAGACATGGCTAGAAATCAGGAAATCCCTATAAACCTTTTGGGTAGGCCAGGGCCCTCCCTTCTCCAATCTGGTGCCCTTTCTATTCTACCCAGCAACTGGAAATTGCAGGGGATCTCAGGCCTGTGGTGTAACTGGGCTGCCTGTCAGCTGATGCCAAATGCCTTCCTGCAGGGGCTGGGCAGAAGCTGCAGCCAGGTCAGGCTGGGAAACAGCCCTGCAGGGCATGAAAGCAGCAGCAGCAGCAGCAGCGGGGCAGCGAGGCTGCCATGGATGCCTTCCTGCTGTGCCGGCCACGGCGTGTCCAGATGTGCAGTCAAAGCCCCTGTCTGCTGAGACCCAGGCGAAGCCTGAGGAAAATGCACCCACCGTCTCCTGCCTGCTGCATTTCCTTCAGCATTTGCCTCATATTTTCGGATGGATCATGGGGTTTCTGGTGTCCTTTGCCTTTGTTCTTTCCCCTCAGAGGACCTTAGAGCAACAGAGTTCCATTTCCCAGGAATGGATCCCACAAAAGCAGGGCTCAGCCTGTGGGGTCAGCAGGGACACACTACTCACCCCTGCCATGGGAGCCAAGCTTCTTTGTAGGAATCAGCAAAGGAGCTGGAGAAGTCCTCTCTGCAGACACACCTGTAACTCAACAGCCACAGAAGCTTCTGCCATCTCTGCTGATCTGCACGGGCACCACTGAGCCGCAGGAACGGTGAGGGGATCACACAGGGCGAGGGCACGTGCATGGTTCTGTGCTGGCACCTGCAGCGATGCCTCCCTGGCCCAGCTTTGGGCTCTGAGCTGGCAGCTCTCCCAGGGGAAAGGCCTTGACCTACCCTCACCATCTCCCAGAGGCTCCGTCCTGGACGTGGCTTGGGACGCTGCACCACCTTCACCAGCAGGTTCAGCTGCAAAGAAAGGCAGGACAGAAGAGCTCCTGTGGCACTGCAGGTGATCCTCAGGCTGCCCACAAGGCTCAGCCCTGGGGCACAGCCCTGGGCCCTGCCCATTCCCTCTCTGCTCTTCTCTGTGGCTGCACAGAGGACATGGAAGGACACACTGCCATTGCACATGGGAGGAAGATGGACAGCTAAATGCTCCTTCCTCCCACTGACAGTGATCCAGTGGGATCCCTCAGGGCTCCAGAAGGGAGCAAGGCAAAGTTTTCAGAATCCTTCCACCCTGACTTAACCTTAACAAAAATGGCCCATGAGTGACCTATTGCCACATGGACATGGATTATTCTGCCAGTCAAAATGGAAATGCAGAACTTGTCTCCAGCATTGTCCAAGACATGCAAAATGTCATTCACCAGGACTTCCAAGTCACGTAATTCGCGATTCAATTCTAGAAGGGACAAAAGACCAGAACCATTTCTGTGTGTGCTTGGACGCCTTCCTGCCTCAGGGAACAGGGAACGGGTTGGGTAAGGCTGTGGGAGCTAGATGTGAATAGACAAGGCCAAAACTGCACAGGGGCCTGGGGAGCTCGAGGCTGGCTTCTGGCCACGCTCCAGCCTCTTTGCAGGCCCTCTGCAGCATCCCTGGAGGGGTGGGTGGAGCAGAACAGGGCCCATGGCTGCTGTCTCCCTCCCACCGAGAAAACCATTCCCAGCGCTTCCCGGGGAGCAGGGAGCGCTGTCCCGGGAAAGGGCAGCCAGGCTGCCGGCTCACCTGCTCGCCACGCTTGCAGCGGAGCAGCCTGGGCAGCCCTGGCAGGCAGGGCCACGGCCAGGAGCAGCAGGAGTAGGAGGCGCAGAGCAAAGGCCATGGTGCCTTGCCCTCTGCCAGTCCCACAGCTCTTGCTGCCACCGCTGTCCCGACACCGCTGTCCCAACGTCAGCACCGCTGCTGCCACCGCCGCTGCTGCCACAACAGTTGTGCTCAGGGACTGACTGCTGGCTCCTTGTGCTGCTGTGCAACCACGGGGCTCTGGCACCTCTGGCACCTCTGTGACCTCAGGGCCTGCTGAGAGCTCAGCCTGCTGTGACCCCAGAGCCCTGCTGTGACCTCATGGCCTTAGCTGTAACCCCCAGAGTGTGCCCCCATCTGTACCAATGGACTGCCCTGATTTGTTGGGAAGGATGAAAGTTTGACAAGAAAGTCTCACAGATATGTGTGCTTGGCAGAGAGATTTTTGAATGTGGAATCTGAAGAAGAAATAGAGATGGAAGCAAGTTTTGATATAGAATAAAAGAATTGCTGAGCTACTCTTAGTGGATAACTAAGAAGGCAAATGGTGTGTTAGTTAGAAGGGGGCTTTATGATCTGGAACAAAGGATAAACCCACCTGAAAGAAGAAGATGCTTTCAGTAAGCATGAAGATAGCACAGGGAACAAGATGGGTGACGTTGCAAGTAGAAAAAAGGTCTCAGAATTTTCAACAACTTCTAGTTTAAACTGCAATGTACTAACTTTTAGTGACTGGAGAACAATAACATGAATGTGGTAATTACAGTAGTTATGACAGGTTATAGGTAAATATTAAGGTACCGATTGGTTCTTCTCTCTTAAGATGCTCAGCAAAGAAAAGTACATAATGCATTGTAAGCAAAACTAAAGGGTCTTCAGGCTTTTCTGCAGCTGGAGCTGACAGCTGTAGGCACAGGCTCTGTCACCCACGACCCTGGACTGCTGTAATGTCTTGGATGTAATAAAGTGCATTATGCAGAGCTGCCTGGAGTCCCACATCCCCCATTAAGGCTATTACACTGATTGTAATTGCTTTGCTTCATCCAAGGGCCATTGCTCAGCAAAACCTGCAGGGACACAGGGTCTTGTTTGGGTGAAGGCAGCATCTGCACGGCAGCAACACGCTGGTAATGCAGCTGTGACAGGGACAACAGGCATGGGCATGGAGATGGGAAGTGTGTGCCAGGTGTGTCCCAGACTGAGGTGTTTGGCTGTTCTTGTGAACTTGCAGAGGGGCAGCTGTTGAGAGAGGAGGTAGCTGCAGCCCCACTTGCAGCTGGGACACTGTCCTGGCATGACTTTATGATGCTTGTATCCCCATTTGTGGGTTGAGCCCAGAAATAAGTTTTGCACCTTTAGGTCTGGTTCCAAGAGTGAAGGGGGGACAAGAAGAATGGTGGAGTTTGTTATCAGAAACTGCTCTTGCACCTCTGCATCCTTCTCCTGCACTGTGTTGTCTGCGGCAAGGACAGACAGCAGGATAGAGCTCTACTTTGATTTTTAGTTAGTTTTAGCTAGCTAAAGCAGAGAATTTCTCTGGACTGTGGTTTTTCTTTTTTTGTGGAACTGTTTAAACCTCCTCTGGACTGAAAACCCAGAAGAGCACCAGCAGCTCACTGCTGTGGCCCACCGGGCTGGGCCAGGCTTGCAGCATTTCCAGTGCCAGAGGGACTGACCAGAGAATGAGTCAGCAGAGCTATAGCCCACGAAGGTGACTTTCTGAGCATGTCATCTCTTCTAAGTGGCGAGAGGTTTTATTGTTTAACATTGTTCATCATTTTTTCTGATGGTGAATTCCTTGGCTATTAAATAAAGAGGGTTTTTATCCCATTTTCACAAAAAAAAAATCTTTTTCCCAATCTAGTTGGGGGAGGGGCCTCTTGAATGTGTTTCCTAGAGAATGCCTTTGGAGGTTATCTCCCAAATGTGCCCTAAACCAAGATCAAAACAGAGACCTACCTGCACAGCAGCAGATTAGCATTGTACTCAAAGTTTGCTGCTGAAGACTAAGAGCTAAGCTTGTCAGATATTCTGAAAAATATCAGGGAAAAGGTTTTTCATTGGTTGTTGTGACTAAGTAAAAATCTCCAGAGGGCAAATGGCTTCTCCAGTAGACAAGGTGTCTTGAGATGTCTTAGTTCTTCCTGGAGTAAAGATTGGCTATTAAATTCTGGTGTTTATTCTAGAATGGTAAAAATGTTCTACATTTTTTCCTATTCTAAAACTACTTTGAAAAATCCTAAACTGCTAAGGGAAAAGGGGGGAAATATTTGGGGGTTTCTTTCTACAAAAAGAAAAAAGTCTGAATATTTTTAAAAATTTCTAATTTCTAAAAAAGGAAAATGAAGACAAAACATGGTGCCTCAGGAGCCCCGTGCCCGGCTGCTGCCTGCGCACTCCTAGCTGTGGCGAGACAATCAGCTCAGCCAGTGCTGCGGCTACCAGCCAGAGAGCAGAGGTGAAGCCCAAAGGTGTTGCTCAAGCCCTTCCCTGGCAGAGGGGCCCCATCTTCAGTCCTGGCCGGACACCAGGGCCAGCACCTTTGGGGACAGAGACTCCTGTTCTGGGTGGTGGCAGCATGTCCCTAGCAACAAGCTGATAATGCAGCTGGGGCAGGGATGTTGGACATGGCTTGGGGATGGCTGATGACAGGTACAGGTACAGGTCTCCCTGATGGAACTCTATGGCCAGTCTTACAGAAGACACTTCCAAGAATGGGGAAGACGTGTTGTGGTGCCGGCTGCATCTGTGGGAGCGATGGGGAGCGTGAGCCCGTGCTGTGCTGCACTGCTGAGCTGACAGCACGCGGGATACGGGCAGGACGTTCTCTGTTTCTCCCAGAGCTGGGGCCTGCAGGCACCTTGCCGGCCCTTGGCACAGGCTGTGCCAGCCAACAAAGCCCAGCAGGCCGGGAGGAGAGCCCGGGGGCAGCGCAGCTGCTTGGGCAGTGGCTGCTGCCAGGGACACGGGCCAAAGCCATCCCTGAGCAGCCACTGCCACCCCTGGCCCTCCCTGCCCCGTGACAGCTCCCCCGGCCCCAGGGGACAGGCTCAGGCCCACTAAGGACACACTAGAGCCTTGCTCTCCCCCTCTGTCCTTTCCCCACCATGGGCACCCCATGCAGTCACTGCCAGGTTTTGGGATGTGTCTCCCACGGAGGGACCCCAGCAGGACTGCTCAGAACCCGAGTGCCCTGAGACTGTTTGGGATATTTCCCCTGAGCTATGCCGGTCTTGTCCAGGCTGTGTAAGACTAAACATTAAAAATTAAAGGCAATTTTACTTTTTATTGCCAATGTGTCAGAAGATTCTAGGTTTCCCTGCCTGTAAAACTACTTGGACAAATACAGAAGTGTTGGAGGAAAGGGGAACAAATATCTGGTGTCTGTATTCTATGAAAAACTCTCCTCAATGCTACAAAGGATAAACATATCTAAATGTTTCAAAATGAAAGACAAAGATAACATGAGGGTGCTGTTGGTCGAATGAGCCCCATGCCCAGCTGCTGCCTGCCCATGCCTGGCTGTGCCCAGACGAGCAGCTCCGCCAGTGCAGGTGGTAGCACACAGACACCTGAGCTGAAGCTGGACTCAAGCCTGTGATAGATGAGTAATGTGACAGTTGACTCTCACAATTAAAGGATAAATATCATGCATATATGTTAAGAGAAGTTTTATATATTTATAGATATGTTTTACCCCCTGTTGTGTTATCATGGAGTTACCTGAGTTTGGGACATATAAGAGGGTCACCTTGCTACGACGGCAGCACCTGACCTCCAAGCAAGATGTAAGGAAGTAAACTCCACCACTGGACATCAAAGAAGGAGTCGATGGACAGAACATTAATAAGAGCAAAAGAGTTAAAAGGTGAAACCTCCATTGTGTGGATGAGGACATGGTGGGAAAAATCCTCTACTCCCGGCGCCATAAAATTGTCTTTATTCAGTGTCCTCTTATATTTCTAATAAGGTTTTTAATAAACATTTAAAAATTTTAGAAGTAATGATAACTTTTTCAACAATCCATGAAGTGCCTAGAAGGCTGCACCTCCTGTCCTGGATGGAGAGCGACGCCAGTCCCTTCAGGGAGAGGTGGTTCTGTTCTAGGCAGTGGTTGCGGCGTATTTGCAGTAATAAGGTGGTAATGCACCTCAGGAAGGGACAATGGACACTGGCACGCAGATGCATGATGACAGGCCAAGTTCTCCATGGCTGAGGCCTTTGGCCGGTCTTGTGAAGTGCCAGAGGTGCTCCTGTGGAGAGAGGAGGTGGCTGAGGCCCCAGCTGCCAGTGGCACACAGGGACCCTCGTGCACAGCAGGGCCCAGAGCTGGCAAGGCTCCCCAGCACGGCTGGAGCTGCTGGCACAGCTGGGCCCAGCTGGACAGCTGCCCCTCAAGGCCCCGGCCAGCAGGGCACGGCTCTGGGCAGGGTCCCTGGCCAGGAGCGGGCCCCAGAGCGCCTCTGCCTTTCAAGGGCAATCTCGGCCCTGCTCTTTCTCCTCCCCACCTCCCTCTGCCTCTGCCCCGTGCCCCTGGAGCTGCTCTTGGCCAGGCAGCCTCAGTGGGAGCCAGCTCTGGCTGCAGCTCCAGCGGGGCCCCAGGACAAGGCCCAGCAATTGAGAGGCCAATGGAAGCACTGGGCAGCAGCACAACCCTCAGCAGAGTTATTTGGAGAACCATGGACTGGCCACATCTCCACTGCAACCTCAGTGGGAATGGTTCCTGTCTACATTAGACTTTCAAAAGAAGCTCTTTCAGGGAAAGATGACCACTCACCATTTCTTCTTCCAGTAACACCAGATTTTGACACAGCACAATATGAGAATAAGGTCCAACAGAAGCAGGCCTGCCATTAACCCTGCCCAGCAGCCTGTTCCCATATAGAAGACACTTCTGAGGCCCTTCTGGGCATGGGGAAGACGTGTTGTGGTGCCGGCTGCATCTGTGGGAGCAATGGAGAGCGTGAGCCCGTGCTGTGCTCCACTGCTGAGCTGGCATCACGCTGGATACGGGCAGGACGTTCTCTGTTTCCCCCAGAGCTGGGGCCTGCAGGCACCTTGCCGGCGCTTGGCACAGGCTGTGCCAGCCAACAAAGCCCAGCAGGCCGGGAGGAGAGCCCGGGGGCAGCGCAGCTGCTTGGGCAGTGGCTGCTGCCAGGGACACGGGCCAAAGCCATCCCTGAGCAGCCACTGCCAGCCCTGGCCCTCCCTGCCCCGTGACAGCTCCCCCAGCCCCAGGGGAGAGGCTCAGGCCCTGTCAGGACCCAGCGCAGCCCCTGCCCAGTCGGGAGCCAGGGCTGGCTCTGGCCCTGGGCTGGCGGCAGGGCTCCCTGCAATTACCTCTGTGCCTGTGCCTGTGTCTGGCATCGCCTTCCTCCCTGCAGCAGGGGCTCCCCATGGGAAAATGCTTCCTCCAGGATGTGCCTCCTTCTGCACAGATGTTTGGTCCATCACTTCTGACAGGAAAAAGGACAGTTGGATTAGATGGAAGAGTTCCTGATTTGGGTGCCGGCATCTTCAGGATGTCATGCGCGTTAAAATGGGGATAGGTTTCTGTGGAAGGGGCTAACAGCGAGCCTGTTAGCTAAAGGAGTAAGAAGAAGCTGAGAAGAAAGAAGAAGCTGATAAGGACCTCTCTCCAAGGCTGTAACCAAGGAGACCAAGAGAATTGAGAGACTGAAGAAAGATAAGAACTTCACAGCTGCATGAAGTATATTTAGAAATTTAGTTAAGTCACTGTAACTTTTCACCAATGATGTTATGTTGATTTATTGTATCCAATAGTTAGGGTAGAAGAAACATAAACAATTAAAGAGTGTATAAAAGGTCAGCCATGTTCAATAATAAACTGTTGCCATCTGAAACTGCTTGTGGTCCCTGCTTTGTGTCGTGACCACCTCGACAACGACAGGTTTCAGAAAATGTCTAGGCTTTCATGGCAGTGTCAGGGCTCTCCTGTTTCCAAACAGCTGCCATGCCTGAGTCACAGGAGCGGTGAGGGGATCGCGCAGGGCGAGGGCACACACGTGCATGGTTCTGTGCTGGCACCTGCAGCGATGCCCCCCTGGCCCAGCTTTGGGCTCTGAGCTGGCAGCTCTCCCAGGGGAAAGGCCTTGACCTACCCTCAGCATCTCCCAGAGGCTCCGTCCTGGACGTGGCTTGGGAAGCTGCACCACCTTCACCAGCAGGTTCAGCTGCAAAGAAAGGCAGGACAGAAGAGCTCCTGTGGCACTGCAGGAGATCCTCAGGCTGCCCACAAGCCTCAGCCGCGGGGCACAGCCCTGGGCCCGGCCCCTTCCCTCTCTGCTCTTCTCTGTGGCTGCACAGAGCACATGGAAGGACACACTGGCATTGTACACAGGAGGAAGATGGACAGCTAAATTCTCCTTCCTCCCACTGACAGTGATCCTGTGGGATCCCTCAGGGCTCCAGAAGGGAGCAGGGCAAATTTTCCATATTCCATCAACCTTCAGATGATCTTAAGTGAAAGGGCAAATGTATGAGCTCTTGTCACCTGCTCACTGTGTATTCTCTCCGGAAAGGTACATTGAGCACTTGCCTCCAGGATTTCTCATGAGTCTCAAGCCATAATCCAGCAGGTTTTCCAGATAATCCATGTCTTGATCCCATCCTAGAAGTTTGCAAAGATCAGAACCATTTCCATGATGTGCTGGGATCCCCTTCTGCCTCAGGGAACTGGGCACTGCATGTAGGTCGGGTAAGGCCATGGGAGCCAGATGTGAATGGACAAGGCCAAAGCTGCTCAGGGGCCTGGGGAGCTCTGGGCAGGCTCATGGTCAATCCCTATCCTCTTTGCAGGCCCTGTGCAACATCCCTGGAGAGGTGCCTGGAGCAGCCCAGGGCCCGTGGGGGTTCTCTCAGTCGCACAAGGAAAATGCTCCTTGAATCCCTGTGGAGAACTGCAGCAGGCAGTGCTGCAAGTATCCCTCACAAACTCCCTCCTGCCTGTCCTCCCAGCCGCCCTTCCTCGATCTGCTGGGACAGCTCCCACGGCTCAAGGGCACAGAGGTAAGCCCTCTCAGGACACACTGGAGCCTTGCTCTGCCCCTCTGTCCTTTCCCCACCATGGGCACCCCGTGCAGTCACTCCCAGGTTTCGGGAAGTGTCTCCCACGGACGGACCCCAGCAGGACTGCTCAGTACCCGAGTGCCCTGTGCCTGCTCGGGACAATTCCCCTGGGTTGTGCCCTCACTTCCAGGCAGCAGAGACAGCAGCTCAAATCTCAGCAGGGCCCAGGCCCAAAGGCACAGCAATTACCTCCTGTGCCTGTGCCTGGCATCGCTTCCAATCCTACAGCAGAGGCTGGCACGGAACCACTGCTTCCTTCGGGAAATGCCGCCTTCTGCCCAGCCTCTGCATCCACTTCTGGAGAAAGCAAGAGGGATGGCTGGATCAGGTGGGGCTGTTCCCCACTGGGGAGGTGGCATCTTTAGGAGGGAATGCTTGTCAAAGACATCAGTAAGAATCAGGAAAATTCCTATAAACTTTTTGGGCAGGCCAGGGCCCTCCCTTCTCCAAACAGGTGCCCTTTCTCTTCTACCCAGTGACTGGAAAATCGCAGGGAATCTCAGGCCCGTGGTGCAGTTTGGGCTGCCTGTCAGCTGATGCCAAATGCCTTCCTGCAGAGGCTGGGCACAAGCTGCAGCCAGGCCAGGCAGGGAAACAGCCCTGCAGGGCGTGAAAGCAGCAGTGGGGCAGCGAGGCTGCCATGGATCCCTTCCTGCTGTGCCGGGCACGGCGTGTCCAGATGTGCAGCCAAAGGCCCCAGCTGCTGAGTCCCAGGGGAAGCATGAGGGAAATGCACCCACCTTGTTCGGCTTGCAGTAATTCTTTCACCATTTGTCCCGTGATTTTGAGTGGCTCATGGGGTTTCTTGTGACCGGTAGCTTTGTTCTTTCCCCTCGGAGGACCTTGGAGCAACAGAGTTCCATTTCCCAGGAACAGATCTCACAAAAGCAGGGCTCAGCCTGTGGGGTCAGCAGGGACACACCACTCACCCTTGCGATGGGAGCTGGGCTTGCGTGCAACATCCACCAAAGGACCTGGGAAAGTCCTCCCTGCAGGCACACCTGTAACACAACAGCCACAGAAGCTTCTGCCATCTCTGCTGATCTGCACGGGCACCACTGAGCCGCAGGAGCGGTGAGGGGATCGCGCAGGGTGAGGGCACACACGTGCATGGTTCTGTGCTGGCACCTGCAGCACTGTCAGGATATTGTTAAGAAAGACACAGGGACAACTTGCCTCCAGCATTCTTCAAGAGCCTTAAGCCATCATCCAGCAGGGCATCCAAATAGTGCAATTTGCCATCCCGATCTAGAAGGGAGCACAGATCAGAACCATTTCCCTGGTGTGTTGTGGCCCCCTCTGTCTCAGATAACAGGGCACTGCAAGTGGGTTGGGTAAGGTTGTGGGAGCCAGATGTGAATGGACGTGGCCAAATCTGCACAGGGGCCTGGGGAGCACTGGGCAGGCTCCTGGCCAATCCCCATCCTCTTTGCAGGCCCTGTGTAACATCCCTGGCGAGGTGGCTGGAGCAGCCCGGAGTGCATTTGGGCTCTCCCACTCCCAGAGCTAAAACTCTTGCTAAAGCACTATTGAAAAAATGCAGCAGGCACTGCCACAATCATCCCTCCCTCCCTCCCTCCCTCCCTCCCTCCCTCCCTCCCTCCCTCCCTCCCTCCCTCCCTCCCTCCCTCCCTCCCTCCCTCCCTCCCTCCGTCCCTTCCTAATTTCTTCTCTCCCTCTATTCCTCTTCCCCCTGAAATTCCTCCCTGAACGGAAAGGACATAACCAGGCCCTCTCCGGACACACTGGTGCCTTCCTGTCCTGCTCTGTCATTTCCCCACCATGGGAATGCAGTCGCTCCTAGGTTTCAGGATCTGCCTCCCACACAGGGACCCCAGCAGGACTGCTCAGTACCCGAGTGCCCTGAGCCTGCTCGGGATAATTGCCCTGGGCTGTGCCAGTCTTGTCTGTGCTGTGCCCGCACTGCCAGGCAGCAGACAGGGCAGCTCAAGCCTCAGCAGGGCTCAGGCCCAGAGGCACTGCAATTACCTCCTGGGCCTGAGCCTGGCATGGCCTCTCTTCCTGCGGCAGAGGCTGGCATGGAGCCACTGCTTCCTTCGGGAAACGCCGCCTTCCGTGCAGCCTCTCCATCCACTTGTGGAGAAAGGAAAAACAACAGCTCATCAGGTACGACTGATCCCCACTGGAGAGGTGGCATCTTCAAGAGGCAATTCTTCTCAAAGACATAAACATCCTGGGTAGCACAGGGCCCGCTTTCATCAAAACACCCGCCATAAGGGATCAGCCTGGAGACTGCAAAATCGCAGGGGATCTCAGGGAGGGCATGGCCTGTGGTGCAGTTTGGGCTGCCTGTCAGCTGATGCCAAATGCCTTCCTGCAGAGGCTGGGCAGAAGCTGCAGCCAGGCCAGGCTGGGAAGCAGCCCTGCAGGGCGTGAAAGCAGCAGCGGGGCAGCGAGGCTGCCATGGATCCCTTCCTGCTGTGCCGGGCACGGCGTGTCCAGATGTGCAGCCAAAGCCCCCGGCTCCTGTGTGCCAGGGGAAGCATGAGGCAAATGCACCCACCTTGTCCTCCCTGCAGCACTTCCTTCAGCATTTGCCACGTAATTTCTAATGGATTCTGGAACTTCTTGCCTGCCATGTCTTTGATCTCTTCTGGTGGAGGACCTTAAGAGAAAGTAGTTCTATTTCCCAGGAATGGATCCCACAAAAGCAGGGCTCAGCCTGTGGGGTCAGCAGGGACACACTACTCACCCCTGTGATGTGAGCTGGGCTTGAGTGCAGCATCCAAGGTAGGAGTTGTTGAAGGCGTCCCTGCAGACACATCTGTAACACAACATCCACAGAAGCTTCTGTCACCTGCTTCTTACCAGTCAGTCAAACATTATGCCGTGGTGGGACAGTGAGAACATACCTGCAGAATGCCCAGAGGGCTTCACAACTTCAGAGCGCCAGGCTAATGGAGAATCCTTCCCAGCATCCCAGTCTGGAAGCAAACCAAGATGAGAACTGTTTCCATTGTGTGCCAGGGCTGGCTCTGGCCCTGGGCTGGCGGCAGGGCTCCCGCTCGGGGCTGCTCCTGTGCCTTGGGCCTCTGGGCACTCAGGGCCAGCTCCGCAGCAGCTGCAGCGCCAGGGACGTTGCTGCACCAGTCCCGTTTCCCCGGGGCTCTGAACCAGCTCCAGAGGCCTGGAAGCCGAGGCGCCTCCAGCTGTGGCTGCTGCCGGGCCGGGCAAGGGCAGGCCCTGGGGGAAGAGCTGCTGCCACACAGCCCTGGCCAGGGCTGAGCCTGGCACAGCAATTACCTGCTGTGCCTGTGCCCGTGTCTGCCATCGCCTTCCTTCCTGCAGCAGGGGCTGGCATTGAAGATGGAGTGCTTCCTTCAAGAAATGCCACCTTCCACTGAAGCACTATGTCCATCTCTTGACAAAGGGAGGGAGACAGCTGCATCAGATGGAGCTGTTCCCAATTGGGTGGTAGCATCAGAGGTAATATTTGTGAAATTTAATTAGCAGGAAAATGGTCAGGTTATGGTGGCATGATGAGAGCACTTCCACCTCCAAACAGCCACCCTTTTCCTAATCTGCAGGGCTGGATATTGTGGGGGATCTCAGGATGTGTTACAGTTTGGGCTGCCTGTCAGTTGATGCCAAATAACTTCCTACAGAGGCTGGGCTGTAGCTGCAGCCAGGCCAGGCTGGGAAACAGCCCTGCAGGGCGTGAAAGCAGCAGCGGGGCAGCGAGGCTGCCATGGATCCCTTCCTGCTGTGCCGGGCATGGAGTGTCCAGATGTGCAGCCAAAGCCCCCGGCTGCTGACTCCCAGGGGAAGCATGAGGCAAATGCGCTAACCTTGTCTTGTCTGCAGGAGTTCCTTCAGCTCTTGCCTCATCTCTTTGGGTGATTCCAGGGATATCTTGTCTGTTCTGTCTTGGATCTTCCCTGTTGGAGTACCTTAGAGAGAAATATTTCCATTTCCCAGGAATGGATCCCACACAAGCAAGGCTCAGCCTGTGGGGTCAGCAGGGACACACTACTCACCCCTGTGATGGGAGCTGGGCTTGAGTGCAGCATCCAAGGTAAGAGCTGGAGAAGTCCTCCCTGTAGACACATCTGTAACACAAAAGCCACAGAAGCTTCTGTCACCTGCTTCCTGCCCGCTTGTCTACAATTCTTCCTTGGTGGCACACTGAGAACATACCTGCAGGAGGCTCCAAGGGCTTCAAAACGTTATTCATCCAAGCTGATGGAGAAGCCTTCCCAGCACCCTCATCTAGAACGGAGCACAGATGAGAACACTTTCCAGGGTGTGCTGGGATCCCCTTCTGCCACAGAGAACTGGGCACTGCCAGGGGGTCGGCTAAGGCTGTGGGAGCCAGATGTGAATGGACATGGACAAAGGTGCACAGGGGCCTGGGGAGCTCTGGGCTGCCTCCTGGTCACTCTCCACACTCTTTCCCTGCCCTCGGCAACATCCCTGGGAGGGGTGGCTGGAGCAGCGCATGGCCCCGGGCCTCTCTCCTTCACATACAAAACAAATCCTCACAAAAGCCCCGGGGAAAACTGCAGCAGGCAGTGCCACAGCTGTCGCTCCCTCCCTCCGTCCCTCCTGCCCTCCTTCTGCCTCGACACCTCCCGGATCCCAAGGGCCAACAGCCAGGCCCTCTCAAGACACACTGCAGCCTTGCTCTCCCCCTCTGTCCTTTCCCCACCGTGGGCACCCCGTGCAGTCGCTCCCAGGTTTCAGGACATGTCTCGCATGGAGGGACCCCAGCAGGACTGCTCAGTTACCCGAGTGCCCTGAGCCTGCTCGGGATAATTCCCCTGGGCTGTGCCGCTCTAGTCCAGGCTGTGCCTGCACTGCCAAGCAGCAGAGAGGGCAGCTCAAGCCTCAGCAGGGCTCAGGCCCAGAGGCACAGCAATTACCTCCTCTGCCTGGGCGTGGCATCATCTCCCTTCCTGCAGCAGAGTCTGGAATGGAGCACCTGCTTCCTCTGGGAAACGCCGCCTTATGCCCAGCCTCTCCATCCACTTTTGGCGAAAGGAAGAGGGACAGCTGGATCAGGTGGGGCTGTTCCCCACTGGGGTGGTGGCGCCTTCAGGAGGGAATGCTTGTCAAAGACATGGCTAAGAATCAGGAAATCCCTATAAACATTTTGGGAAGGCCAGGGCCCTCCCTTCTCCAAACTGGTGCCCTTTCTGTTCTACCCGGCGACTGGAAAATCGCAGGAGATCTCAGGCCCATGGTGCAGTTTGGGCGGCCCTTCAGCTGATGCCAAATGCCTTCCTGCAGAGGCTGGGCACAAGCTGCAGCCAGGCCAGGCTGGGAAACAGCCCTGCAGGGCGTGAAAGCAGCAGCGGTGCAGCGAGGCTGCCATGGATCCCTTTCCGCTGTGCCAGGCACGGCGTGTCCAGATGTGCAGCCAAAGCCCCCAGATGCTGAGACCCAGGGGAAGCATGAGGGAAATGCACCCACCTTGTCCTGCCTGCTGCATTTCCTTCAGCATTTGCCTCATGTTTTCGGATGGATCATGGGGTTTCTGGTGTCCTGTAGCTTTGTTCTTTCCCCTCGGAGGACCTTGGAGCAACAGAATTCCATTTCCCAGGAACAGATCCCACAAAAGCAGGGCTCAGCCTGTGGGGTCAGCAGGGACACACTACTCACCCCTGTGATGGGAGGCAGGCTTCTGTGTAGGAATCAGCAAAGGAGCTGGAGAAGTCCTCCCTGCAGACACACCTGTAACTCAACAGCCACAGAAGCTTCTGCCATCTCTGCTGATCTGCACGGGCACCACTGAGCCGCAGCAGCGGTGAGGGGATCGCACAGGCCGAGGGCACACACGTGCATGGTTCTGTGCTGGCACCTGCAGTGATGCCCCCCTGGCCCAGCTTTGGGCTCTGAGCTGGCAGCTCTCCCAGGGGAAAGGCCTTGACCTACCCTCAGCATCTCCCAGAGCCTCAGTCCTGGACGTGGCTTGGGAAGCTGCACCACCTTCACCAGCAGGTTCAGCTGCAAAGAAAGGCAGGACAGAAGACCTGTAAATCCACCAACAGAAACACCAGCCAAACCTCACTAAAAAGGTCACCACTACTCCTTGAAGTAAAATAGACTGATGCATGTTCAGACCTAAGCTTGTAAGCTGTAAAACCCATTGTTAGGAGAAGTAAAATATTTTATTTTAAACTGTATTGTTCATGAGATTGTTTTAAGTGAACTGAATATTTAAGGTGTGATATGCAAATTTATTTCAAAAAATAAAATATTTTAGTGCTTTTGTTATAACAGACAAAAGAAATAGAAGTAAAAGCTAATGAAACACTGTAAAGAATATATTAGAACAATAATATGATTCGTGAAAAATCGGAAAAAAATTAAGTATATAAGATACAAACCAGATTTAAGTTCCAAGAAACACTAAAAGTAACATTAAATCAGATAGGATATAACAAAAGCCGTTAGATATTTAATAAGGATCAAATTAAAATAAAGGAAAAAAGCCAAGTATAGCTGAAAGAAAGAGAAGTGTACAGACTAATTACAACTTTACAGCTAAAATGTCAAAGAAATAAAACTATAACAATTAGAAATAAGCAGATGCTATCCTAAATCCTGAAAAACAATTTAAAAGGCTCTTATAAATCTTATGAAGTAAATACTGAGAATGAGACAAATGACATCAGTGACTAGATCCCAAGGTGTAAGCTCTGCTACCAAGAAGATACACATCTTGGCCCTTTGGCTGCAACCCAAAGGGGCTTTGAGAGAGCTAGAGAGTTAAAACTGCAGAGGATTATTGTCACTGTATTAGTCATCCAAGCCCAAAAAGAATGAGCCATATGCACACTCCCAAGTTAGTGTAGTACGCTATAATTTTAACAAATTCAGAAGGTGCACTATGAGTAGTAAAAGACACTGCAATAAAGAAAATGTGAAATAGAGCAAAAAGAATAAAATGGCAAAATTTGTAAGCAATATATTAAAACTTTTTGTTCTGTAAGAGATAGACAAGAAATAAATCCTGAGAGTAGAATAAAGCAAATTGCTCAAGAATTAGAAAACAAGAACATGAGACAGTTATAAAGACACATTTTAGCAGGCAACATAAGAAAACATGAAAAACTTATTTTACAAATATTACCAGCCTTAAACGACTATGGAGTCAAAATATATCTAAATTACAATAAGCACATGCATTGATATAAAAAAATATAATTGACAATCCAAAGAAAAGAAATTAAAGATTTAGAATAATCTAACTTATGAGAAGAGCTGTTAATTTGTTAATTTTATACCCTGACTAGTAGTATAAAAGCGTAGTTTTAAGTTTTATAAATACTAAACATAAAATTAGAAAATAAGTAAGCTTTGTCAAAGTGTATCCTAAAAGTACAAATTTAATAAATTAATAGAGAAAGGGAGGGATTCTGATAGATTGTATGCACAAATTCATGCTGAGACTACAGTAATCTCGCCTAATGAAAATCCTAGCATACCAGAAGAGGGTTCCGGGCAATCAACATGCACCAAAATCCTAGCCTGAATATTCGTCCCCAGAAATGCTGATTCCAGAAGATTATTTCTCTGACCAAACCTCAGCAATGTGCATTCGATTTGCATCATCTATAAGATAAATGTGTGCCTCCTAGAATGCATATTGCAGGAGATTTTCCTCCAACAAAGTGAATTTTTTACCAGTTTTGGGGAAACTCTCAGCAAGAGCAGCAGCAAGAAAGGAAAAAATACATGAATATGCAAAAAGGATAAAAACAACCATAAGAAAGCAGAAAAACTCCTGCCCTCCACACCGCTTGGAGCTTGGAAATGGACAAAAAAGACTTTGATAGAGCTGTCCCTTCGTGATGCACAGGGGAGAGAAATGCCCCACCTGTCTCACCTGACGCTGTTAGCCTGCTTCAGGGCCAATCTGATATTTGCTTCTAGATTTTCTACGACTGAATTTTAATTATGGAATAAATTCTCCTTATTAATCAAAAAAAGCTAATTCATTTAAAACATGCGGGACTCCTGGAACCCTCATCAGGCAACCCAAAATATCCCTTTGTGCCTCTTCAGGTCCAGGCCCAGATGATCCCACAGAAGGAAATGTGCCCTCAGCCCAGGGATGCTCAGCATGGGCTCCCCCATGCCCTCGGGGCCCCGCCGCTGGGCACAGCAGCCCCTGCCTGGCTCCTGCCTGCCCACACCGTGGCCATCCACGGCTGCTCCTGGGCATGGAGCTCAGTCAGTGCTGGTGCCGGGTGGGCTTTGCTGCTGCTACCACCCGACATAACTGTGAAAACTCCAACTCTTTATTTGAATATAAAATGTGGGCCACGCCCTGCCCTGCCAGGCAAGGGCTGCCCACCTTCAGTCCTGGCCGGGGAACAGGACCAGGGGGCTCAGGGGCAGAGGTTCTCGTTGAGGAGCGGTGGGTTTTGGGATGGCCTCGTGACACTGCTGCAGCCACGGCAGGGTAGATAGGGGCAGAAGTGGAGAGCTGAGGTCATGGCTCAAATTCTCGCTGCCTGCGTTGTTAGGCTGGTCTTCTGGAGATGGAGAGGAGCACCTGTGAAGAGAGGAGGTGGCTGAGGCCCCAGCTGCCAGTGGCACACAGGGACCCTCCCGCACAGCTGGGCCCAGTCCTGGCCTCCACGGCTGCTCCTGGACATGGAACTCAGGCAGTGCTGCTGCCAGGTGGGCTTTGCTGGTGCTACCTCCCAGGCACTCGCGTGACAACTGCATCTCTTTATTGCAGCAGAAGAGCTGATTTGGGAAGTGCTCTGCTGCCCCATGTCTTCAGCCCCACTAGCTGCCCACACCCACAGTGGCACTGGGCCGCCCCCAGAAAACTGTCGAATCTGGGCTGTGGCTGCAGGGCACAGCTGCTCTACAGCACAGGTGGACTGCCTTGGGGGTAGGACTGCCCTGAGGGTAGGGACAAGGAACAGGGTGAGGTCTGCTCTATGATTTCCGAAGGTGATTATTCTACAGACCATCAGGGGCAGGCCAACACTGCACTAAAGGCATACACCAACTTACAAACAATGCAGGGTCCCAGGGGAGGATCCAATCTTTAGCCAATTGGGAGAAACTGAGGGTGGAACACCAGGCGGGGAATACAAGGTTTAAACCAATTGGGGATTACAGGGGAGGAGAAGAACTTAAACAAACCAATGGGGTTCCGAAGGATACAAAATTGATAGGAAAATTTCTAGAGCAAGGGGCAAGCTTGGAGAGGGACTGACATGCAATGGGAGGAGGAACAGTGAACAAAAGGGCAGGTCTTTGGGGAAATGGACAAGTGGAGCAAAACCAACACATGGGGTAAAGGAGCAAGCCCTTGGTAATAAAATATGCTATAACAATAGAAAATAAGGGGAGGGGTATAAAACTGACTGCTAGGACCGAATTACAATCAAAGACATGAACTGCAGTGCCGAAACTCTGAGTTGAGGTTCAGTTGAGCACTTCCAAATAATTTCCTGGCAGAAACAGATAGCCAGACTTGCCCTTATCACATGCAAACAGAGGGTTCCCCAACAGCAACCCATTCTGAGGCTCTTCTGGGAATGGGAAACACGTGTTGTGGGGTCGGCCACATCTGTGGGAGCGATGGGGAGCGTGAGCCCGTGCTGTGCTGCACTGCTGAGCTGGCAGCACGGTGGATATGGGCAGGACGTCCTCTGTTTCCCCCAGAGCTGGGGCCTGCAGGCACCTTGCCGGCCCTTGGCACAGGCTGTGCCAGCCAACAAAGCCCAGCAGGCCGGGAGGAGAGCCCGGGGGCAGCGCAGCTGCTTGGGCAGTGGCTGCTGCCAGGGACACGGGCCAAAGCCATCCCTGAGCAGCCACTGCCACCTCTGGCCCTCCCTAACAAATTCTAGGTTACATCTGTGAATTGCATGCTACACTTTCCTTCATGTTTTTCCCAATACCAGGACGTTTCTATGTATAGTAATGCCCTTGAGAATCTCTGATTATTTTCAGGTTTTATTTTCTTTTTTTTTTTTTTTTTTTAGTTGAGACAGATGAAACAGCCTTATTGGTCTTAGTTTTGGCAGGTCTGTTTTTTTTCTTTGCATGATGGTTTACTTATTATCTACATTTAAGCTTGTTTTTATTTATGGGTTTTTTGTTCCCCAAGCAATTATTTTGACAGTCTTTTGTTCACTTCTTACTTAATGTTCCATAGATGAATAGTTTGGACTCTCTTTTTATAGTAATATGAAGATCTGAGAAAGCTCTATTTTTAATTTTGATAACATTCTCTCTCCCCGCTCCTAGCTTTCACAATGATCGTTTTTGAAACATCACTGAGGATAGACAGAGTTATTTGGGAAATAACCAATAGGCTTGGCTTAACCTGGGTATTGGATTATTATTTTCAGTGCTATAAACCTACATTGCTTCAAGGTTCACACCACGGTCCTGATTTGTGGCTCAATGCATGGATGACTGAATTAAAAGAATGTTTGTGAGGCAGCTGAAGAGCTTAGACCTCAGCGATTAAAATTCCTGGGAGGAGGAGGTGGAGGAAGAAAGGATAAAATCCTGATTCAAAGTGTTTTTTCTCACTTCTAGTATGCCAGAAGTATGGTAGACTACACCTGTATTCAAATGGCATTTACTTACAGAACAACTCTCTACAGTGTCAGACTCCAGGAGAAATGACTCAACACTTTGCCTCCCAATGCATCAGCTTTAATTCTAGTGAGAGGTAGACCTTAATTACAGTCCGATTAGAGCAAATCAACAAAGCAGTCTTGCCATTGTGAGAGTGGCAAGAGGAATTTGCTTGTGAACAGATGAATATGTCCCACTCAGTAATGAACAAAATTTGCCCTGACTTGGAAGAAAGTAGACAAGGAGCAATGCAGTATTTGGGTTTTATTCAGGGATAAATGGGGCAAGAAGCTGTAACAACTTACCTGTTTTACAGAACACAAGTACTGATATGGCCAATAATGAACCCACATGAAGGGATCTTCAGGACATTCCTTTATTTCTCTAACGAGGAATGGGCAGCAAAATGCTGGCATTTATCTGAACTGGAAGCCGTGTTCCTCTCCTGTTTCTCCTTGAGCACACTGAGTGTTATTTGCAGACTTCACTGTCCAGCCCATCAATCCTCTCATGGCCAATTGCTAAATGGCACTAGTACCAAAATACAGGTGCCAGCACAATCAGCCCAGCACTAATGCAGCACTGCTTTGATGGTTCACAGGAGCACAGAATGGCTTGGGTTGGAAGGGACATTTAAAGGCCATCTTGTCCCAATGCCCTGCAATGAGCAGGGGACACCTTGAACTAGGTCAGGTTGCTCAGAGCAGGAGCTTGAATGTCTGCAGGGATGGATGTCCACCTCTCTGGGCAACCTGTGCCAGGGTTTCAAAAGCAAATGTGTAAAATGTGTTTGTTTCATCTAGTCTGAATTGACCATCTTTTAGATTAAAACCATTCCCTCTCTGTCTGGTCACAAAAGGCTCTACTAAAAATTCAGTCCCGTCTCTTTACAAGCCCCCAGAAGACACTGAAAGGCAGCAATCAGGTGTCCCTGGAGTCTTCTCTCTTCCAGGCTGAACACTGCCAGCTCTCCCAGCCTGTGTCTCCAAAGCAGAAGGGCTCCAGCCCTCACAGCATTTTGTCCCTCCTCTTGACTAGATCTCACGGGACCATGTCCTTCCTGTCTTGGGGACCCAGAGCAGGATGCAGTACTCTGTCGTGGGAGAGATCGAGACACTACAAAGCAACACAGTCCATTTCCAGAAGGCTTCAAACCCTGTTTTTATTCTAGCCTGCATGCTTTTTCTCCATTCTTACAAAGCTCTTAAGTTTATACTTTACACATTGGTCACGAGATACAAACAAAATACTCACTGAAATAGGGAGTTGCAGGTTTCTCTTATTTATCCTTCTTTCTTTCTTGGTTTCTATGTCAACAACCTTGGTAGAAAATTCTTTCAGGGGTTAGCATGGATCCTCTTATCAAACTTCTCGATGGCTCACAGAGGTCACTGTAAAACCTCTTCCACAGTACTCCAGGTGGGGTCTCACCAGAGCAGAGAGGTGGAATCACCTCCTTCAACCTGCTGGGCACTCTCCCTTGGATGCACATGGCTGCCTCATGTCCAGCCTCTCTTCTAGCAGCAACCCCAAGTCCTTGGTGGAGCTGCTCTGCATCCCTTCATGTCCCAGCCTGTGAGATCAGCTGAGCTGGGACTGTGTCACAGCCCTTGGGCCGAGCAGCTGGGCAGGATGAGCTCGCTCCCGAAGAAGGCAGATCCAGCTCCCGAAACAACTGCACCCTGGCCATGAGCTCACAGCAGGCTCTGAGGTCCCAGAGGTCCCAGAGCCCCGTGGTTGCACAGCAGCACAAGGAGCCAGCAGTCAGTCCCTGAGCACAACTGTTGCGGCAGCAGCGACGGTGGCAGCAGCGGTGCTGACGTTGGGACAGCGGTGTCGGGACAGTGGTGGCAGCAAGAGCTGCGGGACTGGCGGAGGACAAGGCACCATGGCCCTTGCTCTGCGCCTCCTACTCCTGCTGCTCCTGGCCGTGGCCCTGCCTGCCAGGGCTGCCCAGGCTGCTCCGCTGCAAGCGCAGGGAGCAGGTGAGCCGGCAGCCTGGCTGCCCTTTCCCGGCACAGCGCTCCCTGCTCCCCGGGAAGCGCTGGGGATGGTTTTGCCCAGGGCTTTGGGGAGGGGTTCCTCTGTGGGAGGGAGGGAGGGAGGGAGGGAGGGAGGGAGGGAGGGAGGGAGGGAGGGAGGGAGGGAGGGAGGGAGGGAGGGAGACCCCAGGGGCCTGGGGCTTCCTCAGTTTCCACTCCAAGGATGTTCCACAGAGCTAGGAAATAGTGTGGAGAGTGACCGGGGCAAGGCCATAGCTCCCCAGCCCCTGGTACTGCTTTGGTCATGGCCATTGACATCTGGCTCCCATGGCCTTATCCGACCCATCCTCATGAAGAGGAACTACCTTTCTCTAATGTACTCGAAGAGACAAGACCCAAAATACAGAAGACAAAAAAATCCCTGGAGGCAGCCAAACATCTGGACCAGATGATGAGTGCACAGGTGAGACGCCATGGTCAGTGCATTTCCCTCCCTTGGTCAGTGCATTTCCCTCCCTTTCAGTGCCCAGATCCCTAAGGCAGAAGGAAATTCCGGTACACCATGGAAACACTTCTGATCTGTGCTCCCTTCTAGGTGAGGGTGCTGGGATGGCTTCTCCAGGAGCGGGGATGGAAGATGATTTGGAGCCCTTGGGAATTTCTGCAGGTTAGTTCACCATTTTCCCTCAGAGAATAATTATTGTAATCCTGGAAGAAAAAGGTGACAGAAGCTTCTCTGGCTGTTGAGTTCCAGGTGTGTCTGCAGGGAGGACTTTTCAAGCCCCAGGGCTGGATGCTGCACACAATCCCAGCTCCCATGGCAGGGGTGAGTAGTGTGTCCCTGCTGACACCGCAGGCTGAGTCCTATTTTTGTGGGATCCATCCACATGAACTGGAAGTACTTTTAAGGTCCTCCAACAGGCAGTACCAAAGAGGAGACAGTAAGTTCCTGGAGTCAGCAAAACATCTGGGCCAGATGCTGAGTGACCTGGAGAGATGCTGTGGTGGGTGCATTTCCCTCATGCTTCCCCTGGGACTCAGCAGCCGGGGGCTTTGGCTGCACATCTGGACACGCTGTGCCCGGCACAGTGGGAAGGGATCCATGGCAGCCTCACTGCCCCGCTGCTGCTTTCACGCCCTGCAGGGCTGTTTCCCAGCCTGGCCTGGCTGCAGCTTCTGCCCAGCCTCTGCAGGAAGGCATTTGGCATCTGCCACCAGGGAGCCCAAACTGCACCATAGGCCATGCCCACCCTGAGATCCTATACAATTTCCCAGTCTCCAGGCAGATCAGGAGGGGTGGTGCTTTGGAGAAGACAGGGGCCTGTCCAATCCCAAAAGCTCATCTGATTTCCTCATCCTTGTCCATGACATTCACCAGTGTTAGCTTCTGAAGATGACACCTCCCCAATGGGGAACTGTCCCATCTGATCCATCTGTCCCTTTCCTTTCTCCAGCGATTACCCAAAACTTGGCACAGAAGGTGGCTGATCCAGGAAGAAGCAGTGGCTCAGTGGCAGCCTCTTCTGCAGGAGAACAGGCAGTTCCAGGCACTGGCACAGCAGGTGATGCCTCCAGTGTCTCCTGAGAGGGCCTGACTGTCCCCCGGGGCTGGGGGAGCTGTGACGGGGCAGGGAGGGCCAGGGCTGGCAGTGGCTGCTCAGGGATGGCTTTGGCCCGTGTCCCTGGCAGCAGCCACTGCCCAAGCAGCTGCGCTGCCCCCGGGCTCTCCTCCCGGCCTGCTGGGCTTTGTTGGCTGGCACAGCCTGTGCCAAGGGCCGGCAAGGTGCCTGCAGGCCCCAGCGCTGGGGGAAACAGAGAACGTCCTGCCCGTATCCACCGTGCTGCCAGCTCAGCAGTGCAGCACAGCAGGGGCTCACGCTCCCCATTGCTCCCACAGATGCAGCCGGCATCACAACACAACTGCCCGATGCCCAGAAGGGCCTCGGAAGGGGCTTCTGTAAGGAAGCAGGGTGCTGGGCAGGGTTAATGGCAGGCCTGCTTTTTTTGGAGTTTATCTTCATCTTATGCTGTGTCCAAATTAATTTTTACTGGAAGAGGAAATGGTGAGTGCTTTCTTCATCTTTTCCTGAAACAGCTTCTTATGAAGATCTAATGCAGACAGGAAACATTCACAGGGAGGCTGCAATGGAGTTGTGGCCAGTCTATGATTGTCCAAAGAACTCTGCTGCTGCCCAGTGCTTCCATTGGCCTCTCAATTGCTGGGCCTTGTCCTGGGGGCCCCGTTGGGGCTGCAGCCAGAGCTGGCTCCCACTGAGGCTGCCTGGCCAAGAGCAGCCCCAGGGGCACAGGGCAGAGGCAGAGGGAGGTGGGGAGGAGAAAGAGCAGGGCCGAAGTTGCCCTTGAATGTCAGAGGCGCTCTGGGGCCCGCTCCTGGTCAGGGACCCTGCCCAGAGCCGTGCCCTGCTGGCCGGGGCCTTGAGGGGCAGCTGTCCAGCTGGGCCCAGCTGTGCACGAGGGTCCCTGTGTGCCACTGGCAGCTGGGGCCTCAGCCACCTCCTCTCTTCACAGGTACTCCGGTGCATGTTCAGAGGACGCACCTAAAAACAGAGGCAATGAGAACCTGAAACTTTATCCCAGCTCTCCACTTCTGCCCCTATCTGCCCTGCCGTGGCTGCATCCCCGCCATGAGGCCGTCCCAAAACCCACCCCTCCTCAACGAGACCCTCTGCCCCTGAGCCCCCTGGTCCTGTTCCCCGGCCAGGACTGAAGGTGGGTAGCCCTTGTCTGCCAGGGCAGCGCTTGGCCTATATTTTATGTTCAAATAAAGAAATAGAGTTTTTGCAGCTACGTCTGGGTGGGTAGCAGCAGCAAACCCACCCGGCACCAGCACTGACCGAGCTCCATGCCCAGGAGCAGCCATGGATGGCCACGGTGTGGGCAGGCTGGAGCCAGGCAGGGGCTCACAGGCATATTTTGGGGTCCCTGCTGAGGGGTGCAGGGATCCCTTATGAGGCACAAAGGAGTATGGATGGCCTCTCCTAAGGTGTGCAGGGATCCCTCATGCGTTGGGCAGCAGGGTTAAATTTGAGGGGGTTTTTTACTCTTCTCAGCACAGCACGGGGACACTTGGCCGAGGTTTTGCCAAGCTGGGAGAAAGCCTCTTGCAAAGGCTTGGGCCCAGCCTGTGGGCACAGCGGGCGGGCGCAGCCCATCCCCTGGGCCAGGCCGGGCTGCTCAGGCCGGGCCGGGCCGGGCCAGGCTCGGGCCCCGGCAGGGAAGGGCCGCGGCCCTGGGCTCTGCTGAGGCTGCTGAGCTCCGGCCTGCCCTGTGCTGCAGCCCAACACATTGACAGCCATGGCCGTGCCCTGGGCCACCGCAGGCACCCGGGGCTACAGCTGAGGCCGTGCCTTCTGCCACTGAAGGGAGGCTGGCTCTGTTCCCTCGCAGGGCACAGCTTAGCTCCCAGCACCTTTGTGAACCTGCCTGCCGGGGAAGTGCTGGGGGGCAGAGAGTTCCAACCCTTCTCACTGGGAAGTGTGTCTGGTGGTGTAGGGATTTTAAATTATTTCCCTCCAAATTTGTGTCCTGGCAGAGGGTTAAGTTTGGTCGCTCTCAGTAGGGCGCTTTTCTTCTTGGCAATCAGTGGGGCTTCAATGCAGCCAGAGTTGAAGGAGGATCTCTGGCCGCTTGAGCTGTGGTTGTGGGACTGGCTTCATCCTTCCTTTGGCTGTGATGTGCACTGGTGCTTGTGCAGGCATTTTACAGTAACTGGCTTCAGTTCCTTCCTCTTGCCACCAAAAACTGAGAATAAACCTCTTTAACACCACTGTAGTATTAAGAGGCAGGCCTTACTTTCTTGACTTGCTGGATGCACAGGCCATTGGCATCACAGGGCCTTCTTGGTGAGGTCTTCAGATACCCTGGTGGTCACAGAAGAAGGAAGCTGAATTTTCTGGGAAAAAGATAGTTTCCCATGTGTGGAAAAGAATAACCTGTCACTTCCCCATCCCTTTCTTTGTAAAGTGATACAGGCAAGTGCGTTTATATATCTCTATCTGCTTTGTCTATCTATCTATCTATCTATCTATCTATCTATCTATCTATCTATCTACTATCTATCTATCTATCTATCTATCTGTCTATCTATCATCTATCATACTAATCTATTGTGGTGTTGCATTTTATTCAAATTGTATGCTCTGTCTCAAAAATGTACCCCTCAAAAATATATGGTTTATTCCAAGCTGTGTTCCTCTCCTGAAGTCTCATGGATCTGCAATCCCATTGGCCCAAATCTTATTTCGCACCTACTTTGAATTTCCCTCTTAAGCTGTGTGAGGAAGACCAGATGTTCTCATGGCCCATCTCTCCCCTAGGCTCGTCCTCTCTCCCCCTCCCTTTCCCTTTCTCCCTTCTGCCTCTGAAACCATGTTACATCCAGGGCTGGGACCCCCAATAAACCCTCATCTAATCATCACCCTCAGAAGCCGTGTGGAGTCTCCTCTCTGGAGAGCTGGAAAAGAATACCATCCATCTTTGGTATAGCAAAGCTTGAGTGCAGGAGCAAACCTGAACTGTGATTTCCTTCTTGCTAGACATATGCTGGCTTGTTTAGATTGACTTTGAACTGAAATCCTGAACTGAAATCGCAGAGAAGCTTTGGGAAGCACTCAGGAAAAGTGCCATGTTCGTGTGCGGGTTATAGAGCCCACAGGACAGGGAAATGTCTTTGCAGTGGGCACTGCCTTTTATTCCAAGGAGTTGTTATTGCTGTGGGCACCAACACCTGTGTCATTTATTCTACTGGAATCCTTGTGAAAAAGTTCTTCTTTGCCATCGAGATTTTTGATCTGAAACTGCCCAAAGTTTTCCATCTCACAGGTTTCTGATGGTGGTTTTTCGTTTCCAGTCTGTTGTTGGCCCATGAAGATGCTGCTTCGATTCTGAAGGCCCCCATACATGGGTACCAAGCTGAAAGTTCTCCAGTGCTCCACAGCAGCACAGTTATCCACAGGAGGGCCAAGAGCAGCTCCAGAAGCTCCAAGGGATTCTAACAGATGAATTTCTGTCCCTCAGGAAGGCAGGGCTGGGTCTGAAGTAAAGGGTCTAACCCTGTACCCACCACTGCATGGCAGCAGCTGTCCCACACTTTGTGGAAGGCACATACATGTGACACTCTTAATTCAGCACTGGGTTAGTCAGTCTTATAAACCTCTTAAAAAAAACCAGACCAGGCAAAAAATATTTATATTTTAGTTGGTTGGGGTATTTTTGGCTTTTTTTTTTTCTTGGTTCTTTGCTTTGGTGCTCAGAGATAATGAAGGAGATTTTCTGTTCAACTTGCCTGTCAGTATGCAGGGGGCATGAAAAGAAGATCAGTTTTTCACCAGCTGGTTAAGGAGCTCTAAAAGCAATTGTGCTGTCCCTAATCAGGGGGTGGGGGCACTTCTAACAGTCTGGATTGCCCCCACCTGTGTTTCCCTCCTTACCAAAGTGCTGTGTAGATCCAGAGCCTTGTGCCTTGGCCTGATGGTACAAAATCCACCCAATATCCATCTGTTTGCATAAATAAAGGCTTTGTTCTCATTAAGATGAAAAGCTGTATGGGTAGCCTGCAGCTTATGTTCCTTTGTTGCCTGGACCCCAGTCAGTGCTGACATCTAAATGACTGACCAGCCCCAAGCTGCTCTTAAGACTGATTTGATCAAAGGCACTGAAACTCTGTTGAGTGCAAGTTCTCCAGGAAAACAAGCACAGGAACTTGGATAATGTTGGTGACAGAAGCAGAGTGCAGAGTTGAACCTCTGAGGACACCTCACTGCTGCCTCCCCCCACCCTTTTATTTTTAATTCATTTAATATTCTGAGTGCCAGCTCTTGCATGAAGTAGGTCCTCAGCAAGGAGCTGCTGGGCCTCCTGGCTGTGTCCCTTTGTGCTCCCAGTGCTTCTGGTCTGGTTTGGCTGGGAAACTTGTCCATCCTGCCTCTGTGTTTTCTTCCTATCTTTCCAATGCACAGCCCTTTCCCACTGCTTGGCATTTGAATACTCTGATTACTTCATTGGGTAACTTGCATCTTGCACTCCATGACATTAAATTGTGTTGCTCTGACGCTGTCCTATTCTGAGTTTCTGGAACACATTTCTAAGCCTTCCAGCTGTAGCCCAAGGGAAGCTGTTTCTGCCTTGCATCACAAAATTTGCAGATTTTTTGCAAAGACAGCCCGTTACAAAGGACTTGTTGTGTGCATTGACATCTGAGGGGCTGCTTTCTAAGACAGATAAAAAACCCATGAACAAACAGCAAACCAACCAAACAACATATTTTTAAAAATTACTTTATTTTTGCCTCTTATTTTTAATCTTTTCCAAGCTGGCCTCCATTTCCACTGCAGTGTTTTTCTTTGGACAGAAAAGCCCCCTTGCCAGATGATGCGACTTCACAAGAGAAACAGAACTCACACACAATGCATATATGAAAGCTAAACATGGAGATTCCCATTATCACAATCATCATCATTGAGTTTCAGACAATTTGGTGTCAAAATGTTTCCAGAAGGGTGAGAACAGTATCTCAGATCCCCTGGCTACTTTGGTGTCGTAGCCACTTATTATCTCTCCTTTCTTATTATCTTTCCTTTCTGCACTTCTGTAGTTGCTCTGCCCATTTGCTGCTCTTGGATCTCTGCCTCCTTCACCTGATTTTTTATCTTTTTCTGGATTTGTGGGGATTTTTCTGTTGGTTTTGCTTTTTTCTTGGTGGTTGTTTTGTTTGCCTATTTTATTTGGTCCCTGTTAGAGAGCCTTTTGGGCAGATGCTGTGGCCTATGTGCACAACCCTGCAGATAAAAACCAATGGACATTCTGTGGATTTAGAAGCATGCTTGCCAACACTTGGGGTATGTGCCTGATAGCAGAAGCTTGCTGCCCTTGGACAGCCAGCCTGAGAAAGTTTGCCAACTGAAGAAGATGTGAAAGTACATGGTCTGAAGATTCTAGCAGAGGATGAGAAAATGTTCTACTGATATTGCTGACAAGCTGAGCTACATGACCAAGATATGTTTAAGAAATAGTCTTTGTTTTAGGTGTAAGTGCTTTGTTAACCAATCAGATACTTTCCCATGTCGCTTGAACCCTGGAACCATATAAATGTACCCTGAAACTAACAGTAAATGGAGCATTGATCATACTTCTATGAGAACTAGATCTTTGACTCTGGAGGCCCCTCTTCCTTTTTCCCCCTACCCCTACTCTCTCTCTCCAGCAAGAGGTCCCGGTTGTGCTTTAGTTTTTTGTGGTTTTATTAATCTACTCAACAGCAGAATCAGCTTGTGATTTCTATTATGAAATTTTGATATACAGGTGTAGCACATAAAGGTTGTTTTTGTTTTTAAAGTCATCTCAGACACAGACCTGCAAGCTCCTGTGACTTTGAGAACTGAGTGCTCTCAGACAGCAAATTGTGCATGAATAGGAAACTTGTAGTTCCCGTCTACATTACACACAGCAAAATGTCAAGTGGTTGGAATTGTTATAGATAGAAATTGATCAAGCCAATTTAATAATAATAAATATATGTATATAATTTATTGTGTGACTGATATACAGGCTTGAGATCCACAATCAAAGGGACAGTGTTGAGCCTGGATGGACACTGGGTGAACACTGATCCGACCTCTATCGCATCAGACCCGCTCTGTTCACTAAGGCAGTCTGGTACAGTCAGGTTTTATACCCTTTCTGTTTCTTGAGGCAGCGTCTCTCTTGTTCTTTTCATGGTCAAACACATTCATGATGTCCTCTTTCTCCAAGTTGCACTGGACAATGTGGTTCCTGGCAAGCTGTGAATGCTGACAGTAGGGGGTACCTGGTATTTGGATACCAGTTCCCTGATAACTTCTGCTATCTCAATCTCAGTGCTTGATGAGCGTTGACCGCCCAGGTTTGGATTGTTTGAGAAATGATCCATCTCCTTCCCCAGATAGGCTCTTTTAATTGCAAATTAGATCCCTCCTCACTGCTGTCTGCAGTTTTGCAATGGCATGCAGCAGTCTCTAAGCATGAAGCAATTCCATGTGGATTTGAAAATGCTTTTGTGTATTTCTTTTAAACATTATAACATATCTTCCTCTCATATTCTACATAAGCACAAATTACCTATATCACATATTACAGAATGGTACCAATTCTAGCCTTTATTTTGCCTTCTTTTGCTGCCATGCATCAAACTGGGTCAGACTCATCAATGACCTGGGTTCTTCCAGGATGGGGTGTGCAAGGATGATCCCTCAGCTCATGTGTGGACCTGGTGTGTACCAGGCCAGAGACGTGAGTGTCATCCATAGCCAGCCCCTGTCTGCCAAGAGAACAGGGAGCTGCAGCTCTGAGGAACTCAGGGGTGAGGCAGCAAACAGCCCAAACGCCTAGTTTATATCAGTTACTGGTCAGGAGGATTTACTGCTGAGAGATTTTTATCTTCCTACCCAGAGCTGGAAAAAAAGAGCTCTCTCTCTGTGAAGAGACTCTTTTCAACAGGTTCCAGCTCTTCTGCTTGTCTAAATTAAAAGCAGAGCCAAACTCTTCTGTTGGTCACATCAAACCAACATAAGTTTCAGGAGTCTGTGGAAGACATAAGAGTGTCAACATTATTTCATTTTATAATACTTACAGTCTTCTAATTCAGCCATGGGATAATTAGGCCATCACTCACTATATCAAATAACTGGAAAAAGCACTGGAAAAGAAGTTTTTTTACAACTAAGTTTTAAAAACTAATGAATGCATTTCATAAAGAAAACCATGTAGTAAGAATACAGTAATTTAAACATCTCAAAGCTCTTTGATAATGGAGCCCTGAACCCCAGTCATGTGCAGTGCAGCCTCGGCTGTCCCTTTGAGGCCATACAACTACCAAGGCTCAGGGCTGGGATGAGCCTTTGCCCAAAACCAGCTCCAAGACTGACTGGGAATCAGTCCAGAGCAGGGCTGACACAAAGAGCAAAGTCTCAAGGCCAAAGCCAAACTTTCATCATGTTGGATTTGTTTTCACACTGATCTGGAGCAAATTTGCCTGACCTGCAACACCACTCTTACTGTAAAACTTTACATGAGGTACTAAATAAGCACTGTCCTGTCCTGTCCTGAGCTGTGCTGCCCAAATACTGTGGAGAACTTGCTCTGCCTCTGCCCTGTGCCCCTGGGGCTGCTCTTGGCCAGGCAGCCTCAGTGGAAGCCAGAACTGGCTGCAGCCCCAGCGGGCCCCCAGGACAAGGCCCAGCAATTGAGAGGCCAATGGAAGCACTGGGCAGCAGCAGAACCCTCAGCAGAGATACTTGGACAGCCATGGACTGGCCACAGCTCCACTGCAGCATGACTCCCAGTGAGGCTACCTATGCAGGAGCAGAGTTATAAGAAAACTGTGGAGAAAAATCAACAACTGACTGTCTGAGCCCGTACAGTTTGCGAATGCCAAGATAGCAGCCTATCAGCACAAGTGGCACAGTGAACACTGTCACCACTGTGCCTATCATGCAGGTCCTGAACACATCCTGGGGGCAGACAATTCTTGGGAAGCGCACTGGATCCGGGGCATATATTCCTGTTTCATTGATAACGTCTGTGGGAGCAATGGGGAGCGTGAGCCCGTGCTGTGCTGCACTGCTGAGCTGGCAGCACGGTGGATACGGGCAGGACGTTCTCTGTTTCCCCCAGAGCTGGGGCCTGCAGGCACCTTGCCGGCCCTTGGCACAGGCTGTGCCAGCCAACAAAGCCCAGCAGGCCGGGAGGAGAGCCCGGGGGCAGCGCAGCTGCTTGGGCAGTGGCTGCTGCCAGGGACACAGGCCAAAGCCATCCCTGAGCAGCCACTGCCACCCCTGGCCCTCCCTGCCCCGTGACAGCTCCCCCAGCGCCAGGGGACAGGCTCAGGCCCTCTCAGGAAACACTGGAGCAATCACCTGCTGTGCCAGTGCCTGGAACTGCCTGTTCTCCTGCAGAAGAGGCTGCCACTGAGCCGCTGCTTCTTCCTGGAACAGCCACCTTCTGTGCCAGCTTTTGGGTCATCGCTGGTGAAAGAAAAGGGACAGATGGATCAGATGGGACAGTTCCCCATCAGGGAGGTGTTGTCTTCAGAAGCTAACACTGGTGAAAGTCATGGACAAGGATGAGGAAATCAGATGAGCTTTTGGGATTGGACAGGCCCCTCCCTTCTCCAAACCACCACCTCTCGTGATCTGCCTGGAGACTGGGAATTTGCAGGGGATCTCAGGGTGGACATGGCCCATGGTGCAGTTTAGGCAGCCTGTCAGCAGATGCCAAATGCCTTCCTGCAGAGGCTGGGCAGAAGCTGCAGCCAGGCCAGGCTGGGAAACAGCCCTGCAGGGTGTCAAAGCAGCAGCAGCAGCAGCAGTGGGGCAGCGAGGCTGCCATGGATCCCTTCCTGCTGTGCCGGGCACGGCGTGTCCAGATGTGCAGCCAAAGCCCCCGGCTGCTGAGTGGCAGGAGATGGCTGAGGGAAACCACGACAACTCTCCGGTTCACTCAGGATTTGGTCCACTTGTTTGGATTCCTCCAGGGACTTACTCTGATTTGTAGGTTTTTTCCTTCCTCCTTGAGTACCTTAAGAGGAAGTATTTCCATTTCTCCAGAAATGGATTCCACAGAACCAGGGCACAGCCTGTGGCGTCAGCAGGGAAGCACTACTCACCCCTGCGATGGGAGCGGGGCTTTTGTGCAGCAACCAGCCCTGGAGCTAGAAAAGTCTTCCCTGCAGACACACCTGTAACTCAACAGCCACAGAAGCTCCTGTCACCTGGTTCCTGACAGTGTGTCAATGATTATTCTGTGAGGGGAAGTTGAGAACTTACCTGCAGAGGCTCCCAAGTGTTCCAAACCATCTTCCATCCCAACTGCTGGAGAACCTATCCCAGCAACCTCACCTAGAAAGGGAGCATAGATCAGACCCATTTCCATGGTGTGCTGGGATCCCCCTCTGCTTTTGGGAACTGGGCACTGCAAGGGGGTCGAGTAGGCTGCGGGAGCCAGATGTCAATGGACAAGGCCAAAGCTGCACAGGGGCCTGGGGAGCTCTGGGCTGGCTCCTGGTCACTCTCCACCCTCTTTGCAGGCCCTGTGAAACATCCCTGGAGGGGCAGGCACTGACACACAGCAGCAGAGAGGGCAGCTGAAGCCTCAGCAGGGCTCAGGCTCAGAGGCACAGCAATTACCTCCTGGGCCTGTGCCTGGCATCGCCTCCCTTCCTGCAGCAGAGGCTGCCAATGAGCCAATGCTTCCTCTGGGAAGCTCAGTCTTCAGCAAGGCATTTCGTTTCATATCTGCAGAACGAAAAAGGAACAGGTGGATTAGGTGCAGATGTTCCCCTTTCTGGGAGTTGGAATCTTCAGGAGACAATACTGGTCTAACTGATGGATAAGGAACTGGAAATCAAAAAAACTTTTGGGATTGGACAAGGCACTCTCTTGTCCAAGCAGCTGCCATTCCTGATCTGCCTGGAGACCGGGAAATTTCAGGGCATGTCAGGCCAATGGTGCAGTTTGGGCAGCCTGTCAGCTGATGCCAAATGCCTTCCTGCAGGGGCTGGGCAGAAGCTGCAGCCAGGCCAGGCTGGGAAACAGCCCTGCAGGGCGTGAAAGCAGCAGCAGGGCAGCGAGGCTGCCATGGATCCCTTCCCACTGTGCCGGGCACGGCGTGTCCAGATGTGCAGCCAAAGCCCCCGGCTGCTGAGTCCCAGGGGAAGGCTCAGGGAAATACACTCACCACGGCGTCTCTCCAGATCACTCAGCATCATGTTCCGAAGTTTGGCTGCCTCCAGCGACTTGCTGTCTCCTGTGTCTTGGTTCTTCCATCTAGGAGGACCTTAATGGAAAGTGATTCAATTTCTCCTTCAGGCCTGAGTGGCAGTGAGGGCACCTGGGTGACTGGTGCCCTCCAAGGCACTCCCTCAGCTCTGCCTCCCACTCAGGAGCACAGGTGGTTTCTCAGTGAGCTTTGCTTGGGTGGTATGTGCAAAGTGGTGAATTATTGGTGGATCAGGCTCTGATGTTGTACAGTTCAAGAAGCTGATGACATAGAGAGCCTTGCAAAGTCTTTCAACTGGAGAAATGATTTTTGTTTCTCTCTATTGCTGATTGAGGACTCTTTTGAGGGTGTGATGGGTCCTTTCTATGACGGATTGTCCTGTGGGGTTTGCAGGTATACCTGTCTTATCTTCTATTCCCCAGTCACTGAAGAACTCTTTCAACTTGCGAGAGGTATAGGCAGGTCCATTGTCTGTTTTGATCTCCTTTGGTACTCCCAGGGTAGCAAAGGCCAGGAAAAAATGTTTTATGGTGTGCTGCGAGTTTCTCCTGTATGTGTTGATGCAAATACTGCTCCTGAAAATATATTGACCCATACATGCACATACTTTGACCTTCCAAAAGGTGCAAAGTGGGTTACATCTGTCTGCCACAGCTGGCAGCTGTTTAAACCTCTGGGACTGACTCCCGTCCCTATAGATTGTATCTGGTAGTTTTGACAGTTCGGGCATGTGGCAACAATAGCTTCTGCTTGATCTTTTGAATGCTTGAACATTCTGATAAGGGCAGGCACATTTTGATGAAAAAATGAGTGTGACAACTTTGCCTGGGCAAAGATGTTAGGGACATTAGCAGTCTCTATTGCCATGGCTAAGGTGTCTGCTTTCCTGTTCCCTTCTGGAATGAAACCTGGGAGGTCAGTGTGTGACCTCACGTGCATTATATGGTAAGGTTGTTTTCTGTGGGAAATTAAGCGTGTTAATGTAGAAATCAATTGGTATAACTTTGGATTGGAAACCTCTTTGAGAAGAGCATGTTCTGCTCTCATAGCTATGCCAGCAACATAAGCTGAATCTGTGACCAGATCAAAAGGTTCGTTTTTGAATTTCTCAAAGGCTCTGACAACAGCTGCTAATTCTGCAATCTGTGGAGATCCCTCCACTATTTCCATGTCAGATTCCCAGTTTTGGGTCTTAGGGTCTCTCCATGTCATTACCGACTTGTGGGATGACCCTGAGCCATCTGTAAAGATGGTTAGAGCTTTGAGAGGTGTTCTACTTTGGATTAATTTTGGGGTCAGATGAAAGGTTACATCACAATTAAAAAGCTTATGTTTTGGGATATGTACTGAAATTTGGCCTGTATAGCTGTCTAAGGCATACTGGAGATTTTCATTGGTCTGGAGCAAATGTTCCACGTCCCCAATGGTCACTGGCAAATATATGCATGTGAACACACACCCTGCAAGGGAGCGGAGGTGTGTTCTAGCCTTTTTTATTAAATGTGCCATAATTTCTTGGAAGGTGGTAATTGTCTTTGTGGGTTGGTTATTTGTAAAGATCCATTCCAGTATTAGTAAAGGGTCTCGAAGTTGAGTGTCCCATTGGAAGATCAGTCCATAGAACCAAGGTGCTTTTCCCAGAATGACGAACTGGAAAGGCAGGCTGGGCTCAAAGCGATGGGCTTTGAGTGAAGACAGGGCTTCTTGGACCTTGGTGATGGTATCTCGGGCTTCTGCTGTAAGAGTGCATGGAGAGTCCAGATCCTCCTTGCCCCAAAGAAGGTTGAACAGTGGAGTGAGGTCCTCTGTTGTAATTCCTAGCAGTGGACGTACCCAGCTGATGGATCCGCACAGACTGTGTAAGTCTCTCAGGCTATTTGGCTTGTCTTGGATGGTGAGCTGCTGGAGTCCGATGGTCCTTTCCCGGATCTGGAGTCCAAGGTAAGTCCATGGATTGGTGTACTGTATTTTGTCCTCACAGATCTCGAATCCTGCCTTTTCTATGGTTTCAATAGTCTTTTTAACTGCTTTGTCCAAGTAAGCTTTTCCTGATGCACAGACTAGGATATCGTGCATATAGTGATGGATGATCGCATCTGGGAATAGGTTCCGAACAGGAGACAGGATGTGAGCAACATACCACTGGCATAGAGTGGAACTGCATTCAAGTCCCTGAGGAAGATACAGCCAATGATATCTTTTGAGTGGAGCCTCTCTGTTAAGAGAGGGGACGGAGAAGGCAAACCGTGGAGCGTCCTGGGGATGCAGCGGGATGCTGAAGAAACAGTCTTTAATATCAATGATAGCAAGTGTCCAGTCTCTAGGCAGCATCGATGGTGAGGGCAGGCCAGGCTGGAGGTGACCCATGTCCTCGATGACCTCGTTGATTTTGCGAAGATCGTGGAGGAGCCTCCACCTGTCCGTTCCAGGCTTTTGCAGTACGAAGACTGGAGAGTTCCAAGGGCTGGTGGTCTCTACGATGTGGCCTTTGGCGAGCTGTTCATCCACAAGGGCATGTAGTGTGCGCAATTTGACTTTAGAGAGGGGCCACTGCTCGATCCAGATCGGGTTATGGCATTTCCAGGTGAGACAAGGAGTGTCTGGCAGTGCGCGCTCCTCAGTGGCCCCAATTAGAATTCCGGACTGGGAATATACGTAGGGAAGCACCCTACTGGAATAAAATGTGCCTGCCATAGAGGATGATGGGGGCCCTTACCATGAACGGGCGGATGGTTGCCAACTTGCCTTCAGGCCCTTTGACGAGGATGTTGTACTTGCTCCGCATGGAAACTGTAGCTCCACCGATCCCTGTGATCATGCCTGCCACAGGTTGTAGCTCCCAGTGAGCTGGCCATTCTGAGCGGGCGATGATGGTCACGTCTGCACCGGTGTCCAGCATCCCTGGTAGGTGGATCTTTTCTCCTCTGCAGGTAAGACCGCACTCGATGACAGGCTTACTCGGTCCCACAACTTGTGTCCACATTGCTGTGGGGTTGAGAGGAAGCTGTTCTCTGTGATTCTTAGGGAGTAAAAAGGCTTGTGCGAACGGAGTACCCTTTGGAAGAAAAAATGGTAAGTCTGTGCAGTACATCTGGACAGAGATTTCTTGGCCCGAGTACACTGTTTGTACTTCTGGAACAACAAATATTTCCTTTGGGCTACGGAGAGTATCACCTATAATTAGGATGTTAGAAGGACCACCTTTTGGCCCACGTTTGCCTGTGGGAACACGATAAACATTGTCATTTTTAAAGTCAATGGACAGTGCAGTTACCAGTAGCTGGCAGGTTCCCCTCGGTATTGCTCTGTGTGTTGGGTCCTCCTCATGTGGTCTGGAATCTCCTGGGATGGTGCGTGACTGGCTGTGGATGGCCTTTGATTTGGTGTCCTTGCCTGGGGCCCCACCACGCTCCACTGGAAGTTTCCCGGACGCGGCTGATAGTACTGCTGATTCTGGGACCTTTGGTAGAAATTGTGAGGGTACCTGGGAGGTGACCTCTCTGGACAGTCCTTTATAAAATGTCCACAGTCTCCGCAGTGGTAGCAGCAGACCTGGTCTTTAGAAGCTATTATTGCATATGCACCAGAAACTCCTTCTGCAACACCCTTAGTAACTGCTTGGGCCACTGTATCTTCAGTGGACAGGTGGCGTGTGCAGCTTTCCAGCATTTGCTCTATGGTAGGTTCTGTGTCTAAGGGTAAGGCTCTCAGAATTGCTTTACATTTTTCATTTGAGTTACTCATGGGAAGCTTGCACAACAGTTCTTTTCTTGCCTCTGTGCTCTCTATCTGTTTTTCCAGAGCATCCTTAATTCTATCTACAAATTTGATAAAGCTTTCATCTATTCCTTGTTTAATACTAGAAAAGTGTTGGGTAGAAATAGAGTCATCAGGGGTAAGAAGTAAGGAGGTTTCTGCTGCAATAACCATGTCTTGTAGTGTTGTCTTAGGTAAGGTATCAGCTTGGTGAGAGGGTTTCTGCAAATCCCCTTCACCAGCCAGCTGTTCGACTGTAAAGTTTGACTTATCAGCATCAGCAGCATAGTTATCTGATAATGTTTTTAATTGCTTTTTCCAATGCCTTTCCCAAAGCATGTACTCGGCGGGAGAAAGGAGGCACTGGGCAATATTTTTAATATCGCGGGGTACCAGGACATGTGCTGAGAATGTAGATTCTAGGGAATTTCTAAAAATATGTGAACTTCTACCATGTTCTTTTGTACAAGTTCTTTATTTGTAATAGGTTCCCATGTCTTTCTAGTAGTAGCACCGCCCCTTTTTTCCTTTTTATAATCTACTGGAACGGCAGTAATTCTCTGAGCCAAAACGGAAACAGGCGCAGTTGCACTCGGAGATAACGCAGAGCAAGGTCGCTCGCAGGATGCCGCGGGCTGCACAGTGGAATTCACGTCCAAGGGGGAGGGGGGGACACAGGCAGGAGCCTCGGGCACGGCAGGGGTGGGGGAGGCGGCACAAGGGGAGGGGGGACGGCAGGACACTAGGAACCAGGGGAAGAGTGGAGAGTGAAGGAATGTTATCAGCACGATTAGCATTTGATGGAAAGGGTTCTGGTGAAACAGATAAGTTAGCACTTTGTTCATAAAAGGTTCGCACTGAAGTTACAGGTTTTTTGTTAGTTTTTTCTATGGCTTTGGTTATAATGTGAAATATAGGGATAAACTGAGTTACAGAAAAATCTTGGTTAGTGTGAAACTTATATATCGTGGTCCCAATTGTATCCCAAAAGGAGTCTAAAGTGGTAGTGTGTGTGTTAGTATCTGGAAAGTGGGAAAGAATCAATTTTATTAATTTTTTCAGGTTAGTTTTTGAAAGGTTACCTTTAGAAAAAGAAAAGTTGTTAGAAGATAGGATTTCTAGGATTAGTAAATATAAATCTCTCTCATTCTGGGATTGTTTTAACATACTGAGCTTCGATCCCATGTTCCCGTTCCCTGCCAGCAGAAAAAAAAAAGAAAAAAGAAAAAAAAAAAAAAAAAGGGGACCCAAGGAAAAAGTTTTTTGCGTGCAAGAAAGGCTGTTTCAAAATGTACACTTCTTCAGCCAGATGTGGGTCAAAGGTCTGCCAGCAGGTAGTCTGCTGAATCAGTCTCCTCGAGCACTTTTTGTGCCCAGATGTCAGCGGTTTGAGGGTCGACTGACAGCCTTTCAGAAGAGTCCTGCTAAAACGGAGGGCTTCTTCTTCCAGGACGTCTGGTGAGCGAAGGCAGTGACAATTTCAAGAAGAAATGCTGCTCCTCTGAAATGCCAGGTCCAGCATTCAGTTTGGGTGCCAGTTTATCACGGCAGTTTCCCGCCAGGCTGATGCCCAGCAGGGTGCCGGAGCCAGGATAACTCAGTGGAGGCTCAAGCAGCCTAGGCAAGCTATAGTGATTGGAGCTCTTAGTGATTATCAGCTCAGTGTTTTCAGCTCGTGGCTTGCTAGGTGCTGCAGCAGCAGATGCAGGGAGAGAGAGGAGAAGGCCGTGTGAGGTTCCACAGGATTCTTTATGCAGGTGTGCCACGAAGGTTCCCAGTGACAGCTCTTCTGCCGAACCAGGCAGAATCAGGGGTTTTTATACCCTACAGGGGTTTTGAAAACTGTCCAAGAGAAAGGGTCAGGGGAAAGTGACCTATGGGCTTACAGAGAGATAAGCAGGGTCCGAAAGGCGGAAGAGAGGGGCTGCTAGGGTCCAGTCATGCTGACCTGGCATTTCCTAGCTCAGGTGTCTGACCGCCAAGGAGGCCTTGCAGCCCCTGGGCCTGCTACACTGACCCACAGGGTGTCAGGTCCTGCTCTGACTCTGGCTGTGGGTTTTGGGTTTTTTTCGTTTGTACTGTTGCATTTGTATTTTCAGTTTTCCTAGTAAATAACTGTTATTCCTATTCCCATATCTTTAACTGAGAACTTTTTAATTTCAAAATTACAACAATTTGAAGGGAGGGGGTTGACATTGTCCATTTCATGGAAGGCTCCTGCCTTCCTTAGCAAAAGCTGTCTTTTCCCACCAAGACACCTCCAATGCTCTTACAGAGAAAAAGAATATGGACACTTTATTAAGTAATCGATTTCTAAGCCACCTCCAATCTAGTATAGAAAACAAAGCTAACTCATATTTGGCAAGAACAATTCACGTCAAACCAATCCAGTTTCCTTTTCTGACAGGGCAAATGGCTCAATGGGTGAAAGAAGCAGTAGATGTGACATTTGTACTGTAGTAATATTTTAATGTGTGGTATTTTTAGAAACAACACTTTAAAATCATAGGATTCCATTAGAACATGGAAGATGTCACCTTGTGCTGCAGCAGAACTTAGAGGGGGGGAAAAAGGGAGTTTAGGGAATAGTGACCAATGATTTGTCCTGTGAGAATAAATCCCTGGGCACTGCATAAAAATGGGACTTGCATGACTTCCTAAACTCTCCTGTCATCAGGCACTGGCAACTACACACTCTTGATACAACACCAATGGTAAGTATACAATTTCTTGTGATGTCTTTTGCATTGAAATGAATTGAACTCAAGCTTTTCAGGAAGGAATTTATTGAAATGTACCTTTAAAGTTGAGCTGACTCACTAACTTGACAGGGATTAAAAAGTAAAAGCTGAAAGATAGTCCAGACACAAACCTGGCACACGCATCAGAGTAGGAAGATCAGGATGGGCACCTGAAGAAAAGAACTATGAACTATTTGGTCAACTAGGCTGGTTTAGGAACCCAGTGACATGACAGGGGCAGTTCAAACCCTGGCACAGGAACTTGTGCTGTCAGAAGAAGTTCATGTTTAAGTCATACAGATTGCAGGAATATGAATCTGGAATATGAAATCAGGAATAGGTGATTATAATTACACACTCCAATTTAGGACAACATTTAATCACTTGCAGGTACTTAAACACTTTCTTGACTAAATGCAAACTGTTGTTTCCTGCATTAGGGATTATAACTTAAGGTCATGGCTGGGATTTCAGATCTAAGTGATAGCAAGTAGGTCTCAGATGAAGGTCTAGAAGAGGGATTTAGATGCTAAAAGAGCTTTTAAAATCTGAGCCTAAAAGGAGAAAGCATTTCCTTGATAAATATGAAACTATAAACATGAGCAGTGTGTAAAGCTTACAGATTGGACTCTTTCTTGAATACGATCCTCTCTGGAAGAAAGTGGACTTTAGCTGGAGGAAACCTGTGGCTCACCAAGCCAGTTAAGGTGAATTCTCAGGAGAGATATCTCCAATTGGCAGTGCTTCCTGCAGAACACCCAAATCCCCCCCCATTCCTCTCCAGCCCTACCTTGCAGCATTTACAGATGGCTCAGGGTCGTCCCACAAGTCGGTAAGGACCGGGAAAGACCCTACGACCCAAAACTGGGAATCTGACATAGAAATAGTGGAGCGATCTCCACAGATTGCAGAATTAGCAGCTGTTGTCAGAGCCTTTGAGAAATTCAAAAATGAACCTTTTAATCTGGTCACATAAGATTCAGCTTATGTTGCTGGCATAGCTATGAGAGCAGAACATGCTCTTCTCAAAGGGGTTTCCAATCCAAATTTATACCAATTGATTTCTACATTAACACGCTTAATTTCCCACAGAAAACAACCTTACCATATAATGCATGTGAGGTCACACACTGACCTCCCAGGTTTCATTCCAGAAGGGAACAGGAAAGCAGACACATTAGCCATGGCAATAGAGACTGCTAATGTCCCTAACATCTTTGCCCAGACAAAGTTGTCACACTCATTTTTTCATCAAAATGTGCCTGCCCTTATCAGAATGTTCAAGCATTCAAAAGATCAAGCAGAAGCTATTGTTGCCACATGCCCAAACCGTCAAAACTACCAGATACCATCTATGGAGACGGGAGTCAATCCCCGAGGTTTAAACAGCTGCCAGCTGTGGCAGACAGATGTAACCCACTTTGCAACTTTTGGAAGGTCAAAATATGTGCATGTATGGGTCAATATATTTTCAGGAGCAGTATTTGCATCAACACATCCAGGAAAAACTGCGCAGCACACCATAAAACAATTTTTCCTGGCCTTTGCTACCCTGGGAGTACCAAAGGAGATCAAAACAGACAATGGACCTGCCTATACCTCTCGCAAGTTGAAAGACTTCTTCACTGAGTGGGGAATAGAACATAAGACAGGTATACCTGCAAGCCCCACAGGACAATCCGTCATAGAAAGGATGCATCACACCCTCAAAAGAGTCCTCAATCAGCAATAGAGAGAAACAAAAATCATTTCTCCAGTTGAAAGACTTTGCAAGGCTCTCTATGTCATCAGCTTCTTGAACTGTACAACATCAGAGCCTGATCCACCAATAATTCACCACTTTGCACATACCACCCAAGCAAAGCTCACTGAGAAACCACCTGTGCTCCTGAGTGGGAGGCAGAGCTGAGGGAGTGCCTTGGAGGGCACCAGTCACCCAGGTGCCCTCACTGCCACTCAGGCCTGAAGGAGAAATTGAATCACTTTCCATTAAGGTCCTCCTAGATGGAAGAACCAAGACACAGGAGTCAGCAAGTCTCTGGAGGCAGCCAAATCTCTGCACAAGATGCTGAGTGATCTGGAGAGGTGCCATGGTGAGTGCATTTCCCTCATGCTTCCCCTGGGACTCAGCAGCTGGGGGCTTTGGCTGCACATCTGGACACGCCGTGCCCGGCACAGCGGGAAGGGATCCATGACAGCCTCGCTGCCCCGCTGCTGCTGCTGCTGCTTTCACGCCCTGCAGGGCTGTTTCCCAGCCTGGCCTGGCTGCAGCTTCTACCCAGCCTCTGCAGGAAGGCATTTGGCATCTGCTGCCAGGGAGCCCAAACTGGACCATGGGCCATGCGCACCCTGAGATCCCCTGCAATTTCCCAGTCTCCAGGCAGATCACAAGAGGTGGTGTTTGGAGAAGGGAGGGGCCTGTCCAATCCCAAAAGCTCATCTGATTTCCTGATCATTGTCCGTGACTTTCACCAGTATTAGCTTCTGAAGACGATATCTCCCTAATGGGGAACTGTCCCATCTGATCCATCTGTCCCTTTTCTTTCTCAAGCAATGACCCAAAAGCTGGCACAGAAGGTGGCTGTTCCAGGAAGAAGCAGTGGCTCAGTGGCAGCCTCTTCTGCAGGAGAACAGGCGGTTCCAGGCACTGGCACAGCAGGTGATTGCTCCAGTGTCTCTTGAGAGGGCCTGACTGTCCCCCGGGGCTGGGGGAGCTGTGACGGGGCAGGGAGGGCCAGGGGTGGCAGTGGCTGCTCAGGGATGGCTTTGGCCTGTGTCCCTGGCAGCAGCCACTGCCCAAGCAGCTGCGCTGCCCCCGGGCTCTCCTCCCGGCCTGCTGGGCTTTGCTGGCTGGCACAGCCTGTGCCCAGGGGCGGCAAGGTGCCTGCAGGCCCCAGCTCTGGGGGAAACAGAGAACGTCCTGCCCGTATCCACCGTGCTGCCACCTCAGCAGTGCAGCACAGCACGGGCTCACACTCCCCATTGCTCCCACAGACGTTATCAATGAAACAGGAATATATGCCCCGGATCCAGTGCGCCTCCCAAGAATTGTCTGCCCCCAGGATGTGCGCAGGACCTGCATGATAGGCACGGTGGTGACAGTGATCACTGTGCCACTTGTGCTGATAAGCTGCTATCTTGGCATTCGAAAGCTGTACGAGCACAGACGGTCAGTTGTTGATTTTTCTCCACAGTTTTCTTATAACTCTGCTCCTGCATACGTAGCCTCACTGGGAGTCATGCTGCTGTGGAGTTGTGGCCAGTCCATGGTTGTCCAAATAACTCTGCTGAGGGTTCTGCTGCTGCCCAGTGCTTCCATTGGCCTCTCAATTGCTGTGCCTTGTCCTGGGGGCCCGGCTGGGACAGCAGCCAGAGCTGGCTCCCACTGAGGCTGCCTGGCCAAGAGCAGCCCCAGGGGCACAGGGCAGAGGTAGAGCAAGTTCTCAACAGTATTTGGGCAGCACAGCTCAGGACGGGACAGGACATTGCTTTTTTAGTACCTCATGTAAAGTTTTACAGTAAGAGTGGTGTTGCAGGTCAAGCAAATTTGCTCCAGATCAGTGTGAAAACAAATGCAATATGATGAAGGTTTGGCTTTGGCCTTGAGACTTTGCTCTTTGTGTGAGCCTTGCTCTGGATTGATTCCAAATCAGTCTTGGAACTGGTTTTGGGTGAAGGCTCATCCCAGCCCTGAGCCTTGGCAGTTCTCTGGCCTCAAAGGGACAGCTGAGGCTGCACATGACTGGGGCTCAGGGCTCCATTGTCAAAGAGATTTGAGATGTTTAAATTACTGTATTCTTACTACATGGTTTTTGTTATGAAATTCATTCATTAGTTTTTAAAACTTAGTTGTAAAAAAACTTCTTTTTCAGTGCTTTTTCCCGTTTTTTGATATAGACAGTGATGGCCAAGGTATCCCATGGGTGAATTAGAAGACTGTAAGTATTATAAAATGAAATAATGTTGACACTCTTATGTTTTTCACACACTCCTGAAACTTATGTTGGTTTGATGTGACCAACAGAAGAGTTTGGCTCTGCTTTTAATTTAGACAAGCAGCAGAGCTGGAACCTGTTGAAAAGAGTCACTTCACAGCTAAAGCAAACTGCCAGGGTTCTTTTTTTCCAGCTCTGGGCAGGACGATAAAAATCTCTCAGCAGTAAATCCTCCTGACCAGTAACTGATATAAACTAGGCACTTGGGCTGTTTGCTGCCTAACCCCTGAGTTCCTCAGAGCTGCAGCTCCCTGTTCTCTTGGCAGACAGGGGCTGGCCATGGATGACAGTCACGTCTCTAGACTGGTGCACACCAGGTCCACACATGAGCTGTGGGATCGTCCTTGCACACCCCATCCTGGAAGAACCCAGGTCATTGATGAGTCTGACCCAGTTTGATGCATGGCAGCAAAAGAAGGCAAAATAAAGGCTAGAATTGGTACCATTCTGTAATATGTGATATAGGTAACTTGTGCTTATGTAGAATATGAGAGGAAGATATGTTATAATGTTTAAAAGAAATACACAAAAGCATTTTCAAATCCACATGGAATTGCTTCATGCTTAGAGACTGCTGCATGTCATTGCAAAACTGCACACAGCAGGAAGGAGGGGGTCTAATTTGCAATTAAAAGAGCCTAGCTGGGGAAGGAGATGGATCATTTCTCAAAGGCCACCTGGGCGGTCAACGCTCATCAAGCACTGAGATTGAGATAGCAGAAGTTATCAGGGAACTTGCATCCCAATACCAGGTTCCCCCTACTCTCAGCATTCACAGCTTGCCAGGAACCACATTGTCCAGTGCAACTTGGAGAAAGAGGACATCATGAATGTGTTTGACTATGAAAAGAACAAGAGAGACGCTGCCTCGAGCAACAGAAAGGGTATAATACCTGACTGTACCAGACTGCCTTAGTGAACAGAGCGGGTCTGATGCGATAGAGGTCGGATCAGTGTTCACCCAGTGTCCATCCAGGCTCAATGCTGTCCCTTTGATTGTGGATCTCAAGACTGTATATCAGTCGCACAATAAATTATATACATATATTTATTATTATTAAATTGGTTTGATCAGTTTTTATCTACAACAATCTTGGTGACCCCTACATGATCTGATTTAGGGGTTCTGGGGACCCCCTTCCTCTGGTCAGGATGTGCCCTGGTCATTTCAGTGGCCTAACAAGGTTGGGAAGCCCTGTAGGACCAATCAGACAAACCAAAAGCTAAAAGATACAATCTGGGACGAGATTTAAAGAAAAAAAGGGGGCCCAAAAATAGCTCTCAGGTATTTGGAGGTGGGTCTCCGAGGCTGCGGCAACATTTTTTCACTCATAGAAGTCTACGTGCACGAAGAATCCACACGGAAAAAAGAATCATATCATGTGGTTGAGTGAGGTGTGATTGAGCGCCTGTGTGAGACATGATACTATCACAAAGCGAGTGCAAACTCCAAGATCCCAGCTCCCCTCTCCCTCGAGGGAAGGGGTCGGTCAAGGGGGAAGCAGAGGAGCTCATTTCACACGTAAAGCCTGTAACTCCGGGGAGGGGAGTTCAGGGGTTTGATCACGGGCGGACCAGAAAGGGAGGGTACGTTCCCAGGCGTTCGGAAGCTGGTAAATTTTTTTGGTCCAGGACTTCAGTAAGTCCAGGTAAGAGAGCCTTCTACCAGTCGGCAAACCGACACTGTCAGCCTAGCAGGCTGGTAACGTTCAATTAGGATTAAAAACAGGTACGGTACTGATTCAGGGAGAACTTTAGGACTCATATCGAAATACAACACAGGAACACGGTATGGAGAGACTAAAAGAAATAGACTCGAGGAAGGTGGGGCAGAAAAAGAGTAAGACGCAGGGAAAAACTCAGGGTAAATCAAAAAAGGAACAGGAGAACGGTTTACCTGAAATTCCGAGAAATAGTCCATTGGGGTGGATGTTAGAACACTGGGAGGACTGCCTCAAGAGAAGTATGAGATCCAAGGAATGAATGATACATTATTGAATTGAGGTATGGGGAGGAAAAGAGATTAAAAGACACCTAACGTGGCTGATGTTTGGCACTTTCGAAAGGTGGACTTGCCGAGCTTTGCACGACTACGTGTACGATGAGTACCTGCCAGAAAGTGAGGAGATGAGCTATGCCAAACTATGGGAATATGCTAGCACAGTTAAAACTTACAGGAGTGCCATGATTCAGGGAGAAACGTGGGAGCCCTTAGATAACCTTCCGCCTCCATATCCTCTGCAGGCTCAGGTTCCTTTGCCTGCATCCTTGGATCCTTCACACCCACCCACACAGGCACAGGCACCTCCGCTCCCAGTGCAGCAGCCGTAAGTCCTGCTCCCACAGGGACAGGCTTGGCTCCATAGTATCCACAAGATAGTGCTCAGCCCCCCCCCCTACTGCTGCCAGTGGAAAGCAAGTGGCAAGCCTGTCATACTGGGGAAACCAGTTCTCCTCTAGCCAGCCGAATACGGCACAAGACAAGGAGGGTGGCCAATGATGATAGTGAGAGCGAGGAGGACAAACAGAATCTCTTTAAGAGAAATGCCCATTGCCCCAGGAATAATTTGGTACGTAAATGTACCAATTAATACTGAGGATGTAAGGGCTTTCAAGAAAGAGATGGGGAGTTTGATGGACAATCCGATAGGAGTAGCAGAAAGCTAGATGAATTCCTGGGGACAAGCGTATACACTTACGATGATATAACGGCATACGAAGGTCATTGTCTTATCATAAGGGATATGATAAGACAAGTGGCGATATGAGACTGGGATCACAGGAATCCCCAAGGGACATGGGGGAACCAGAAGTGGCCAGATCAGAGGCTATCATGGAATGCTCAGAATGAGGAGGACTGAACAAAAATGATAGAACTGAGAAATATGGTAATACAGGGTATAGGGAAAGCAGTGCCAAAAGAACAAAATATCAGTAAGGTATTCCGGGAATGCCAATGAAAAGATGAGACACCCACAGAATGGCTAGAGAGACTAAGGAAAGGACTTTGAATGCATTCGGGGACAGATCCGGACTCCCCTGTCAGGGAGGTTATGCTAAAAACACAATTTGTTGCGAAATCATGGGAGGATATATAGAGAAAACTAGAGAAAATAGAAGGCTGGCAGGAAAAAGGATTACAGAAATTACTAAGGAAGGCTCTAAAGGTTTATATGAGAAGAGACGAGGAACAACAAAAAGCACAGGCAAAGGTACTGGTGGCCGCCGTCAGGGAAGCCCAAAAGCAGGAACGGACTCAAGACTCTATGAAACCAACACAGAGTCATCCGCCTCCGAGAAAGCCAAACCTTCCTCAGAGAAGGCACTCGAACAGTAACAAGTACAACCCCGAGCGCTTTTACTGCAAGCCCAGGGAGCACCTTCGGAGGGAATGCAAGAAAAGAGTGAAGGATGAGAAAATCTTTCAGGAAGATTAGAGGTGTCAGGGGCTTTTTAATTTGGGGTCCAGAACATCCAACGAGCCCTTAATAAAATTAAAGACAAGACCCCGAAACAGGAATTAACTTTTCTAGTAGATTCAGGAGCAGAGCAGAGCACCATTCAGCGGCTGCCACCAGGATGTATAAGAAGCAAAGACACCATGGTGGTGATCGGATTGAAGGGAGACCTTTTTAAGGTACCTGTGATTAAAAATGTTAAGATAGAATCAAAGTTTTGCTTCGGGAATATGTTACTGGTGGAAGAGGCAGATTATAACCTACTAGGAAGGGATCTGATGGTAGCCCTGGGGATAAGTATAATTGCACAGGAGTCTCAACTCATGCTAAGTTTATATAAACTAACCACTGAGGACAAAAGCAAAATAAATTCAAAGGTTCGGCATACACAAGGAGAGGCTGGGAGGCTGCATATGGAGCCAATTTGTATTGAAATCGAAAGACCAGAGGATCCAGTTAGAATTAGAAATACCCTATACCTATGGAAGGTAGAAAAGGGCTGAAAGCAATAATAGAGGAATTCATCACAAAAGGAACACTAGAACCGTGCATGTCTAGACATAATACTCCTATTCTGGCAGTATGGAAACCAGTTGGAAATTACAGATTAGTACAGGATTTGAGGGCTGTGAATGGGAGGACAAAAATGCTATTCCCCACAGTTTCCAATCCTTACACTCTGCTAAATAATATTTCTCCTGAGGGTACATGGTATAGCATAATAGATTTAGAAGATGCTTTTTGGACCCGTCCTTTAGCTAAAGAAAGTAGGGACTATTTTGCATTTCAATGGGAGGATCCAGAGACGAATAGGAAGCAACAGCTCAGATGGACATCTGCCTCAGAGGTTCGTGGATTCACCAAACTCATTTGGACAGGCTCTTGAGCAATTTCTAAGCCAATTTGTACCGCCAGAGGGTATCAAGCTACTGCCGTATGCAGACGACTTACTGGTAGCAGGTCCTAAGGAGGAAGATGTAAGGGCCAGCACAATTTCATTGTTTCTTAGGAGACAAAGGATTAAAGGTCTCAAACTCCAAGCTACAGTTTACTGAGCCCGAGGTAAGATACTTGGGACGCTGGTTGTCCTGAAAGAGTGGCACGAATTGTTGCTTTACCCTCCCTGTGGACGAAGAGAGAAATCAGACAACTGTTGGGACTTTTAGGATATTGCAGACAGTGGATCGAGGGATATAGTGAGAAGGTGAAGTTTTTCTATGAGAAATGGACCACTGATAGACTGAAATGGACACAGCAGGATGAGGAAGGATTTAAGCAGATAAAAGAGACCCTGACGGCAGCTCCGGTGTTGAGTTTGCCTGATATAAAAAGACAATTTCACTTGTTTGTGGACATGAGTAGCCATACTGCTCACGGGGTACTAATGCAGGATTGGGCAGGGGATAAGAAACCAGTAGGATATGTATCTAAGCCTTTAGACCCGGTGGTAGCCCACCTGTCTGCAAGCTATTGTAGCTGTGGCATTATTAGTGGAGGAAGCGAAAAAGGTAACTTTTGGAGCCCCACTAGTGGTATACACTCCTCATAGTGTGAGGAACATATTGCAACAAAAGGTCGAGAAATGGCTCACTGATGCCAGGCTTTTGAAATATGAAGCCATATTAATCCACTCCCGTGATCTTGAACTACAACTGACTACTGCAAAAAATCTGGCACAATCTTGTTCAGGGAAGCCTCAGGGGAACCAGCGTATGATTGCGTCGAGGTGGTGGAATTGCAGACCAAGATAAGACCTGACCTAGAGGAAGAGGAATTAGACGAGGGAGAGAAATGGTTTGTAGACGGCTCAGCCAGAGTCATAGAGGGGAATAGGAAATCTGGATATGCTGTAGTGGATGGTAAGATCAGAGAAGTAATAGAATCAGGACCCCTGAGTGTTAGCTGGTCAGCAGAAGCATGTGAATTATATGCAGTAATTAGAGCCCTATGGAAATTAAAAGGCAAAAAGGGAACGGTTTTCATAGATTCTAAGCACTCGTTTGGGATAGTCCATACCTTCGGAAAAATTTGGGAGGAGCGAGGATTACTTAACACCAAGGGACGAGAACTAGTGCATGGAGAATTAATAAAGCAAATCTTAGAAGCCATCAGGGAGCCAGAGGCAATATCAATAGTCCATGTGAAAGGGCACCAAGCAGGAATGCAGTTCTGGACCCGAGGGAATAATCTAGCAGGGAAGCGAAAAACACTGCTCTATTGCAGGTAAGTACCCCAGAGATCGAAGAAAGCGGTACCCAGGAATATCCTCTGTATCCTTCTCCCAAAGAAATTGAAGGGTATGAGAAAATAGGGGGAAGATTAGAAGAAGGTAAGTGGAAATTACCAGATGGGAGAGAATTACTGTCTAAAGACTATACCAGAAGGATATTGAAAAGATTAAACCAGCAGACGCTTTGGGGCTCTCAGGCCCTTGCAGAACAGTTTCTAAAATTTTTCGGATGTAAGAGGATTTATGAATTAGCCAAACAAGGAATACAGGGATGTATGGTTTGCCAGAAAGTTAATTGAGCCAGGGCACGACAGGTAGCATTGGGAAGGCGTCCAACAGCATACTGTCCTTTGGAGAGGATTCAGGTGGATTTTACAGAACTGCCTAAGGAAGGAAGATGCAAATTTTTACTAGTACTAGCGGACAAAATGACCCATTGGGTAAAGGCCTTTCCAAGCTCTAGGGCTATGACTCAGGCAGTATCAATATTTTTACTAGAAGAAATCATATCTCGATATGGGTTGGTGAAATATACAGATTCAGATCAAAATATATAGATTCAGATCAAATTCTAAAATCATTAAGCAACTAGCAGGAGCCTTGGGGATCAGGTGGGAACACCATACTCCATGGCACCCACAGAGTTTGGGACAGGTTGAAAGGATGAACCAGATGCTGAAGGCTCAATTATCAAAGCTGATACTTGAAACCAAGATGTCCTGGTCAAAGTGCCTCCCCTTAGCTTTGCTAAACATCAGGACCATGCCCCATTCAGAGACAGGGCTGTCACCTTTTGAAATGTAATATGGGATGCTGGTAGGACACCCAAGAAAAGAGGATGGCCAGATACAGCCATACCTGATAGAGATAAGAATCTGCAGGAATTACGAAAGCAGGATATAATAACTCAGGGCACCCCCTTGGGGTTTGCTGTACATAGGCTACAGCCCAGGGATTGAGTGCTCATAAAAACATGGAGAGAGGTCCCTCTCTCCTCACTGGGAAGGCCCTTTTCTCATCCTATTGACCACAGACACCGCCGTCGGGACAGCAGAGAAAGGCTGGACCCACGCGTCTCGAGTAAAAAAGATTGAGCACCGGGAGGAGATGCCTGAGTGGAAGGCTACCACTTCCCCTGGAGACCTAAAGATAACTTTATGTCGGCCAAGTAAATGACCAAACGGGATCAGATAAGTTGTGCAACTCCCAGGTGTAGATGTTATCCATTTGTGCATTTTAAGTGTGAATATTGTAACAAGGTGTGGGTGGTACATTGTAGAAGGGGATATCGACCAAAGGGCTTGTGTGATAAGTGCCTAGAGGACAAACTGTACCTGACTAGCCGTGTCTTAGAGCTCGCTACTGCTTTGGGTATAATAGAATTAGATTCCTGGGAATGGTTTCAGCTGTTTCAAAACAGGGTGGGAGGAAAATTAAACTCCAGAGCTCAAATTATAACGGTTGAGTGCCAGAGGTTAAAAAAAAGTTCCCTGCAGCGCTGATGCCATTAAACTTGTGAGGTGGGGCTCCTTTAAGAGGATGTATGCAGTTCGGTCCAGGACCCTGGAAGAATATTCCTGCTGCTGAAAAGATGGCTTATCTCGCTGTTGGTGGCAACCCAGTGGGCGCAGGCAGAGGCAGAGGGATACAAATATGGGGAGTTCTGATGAGCCTGAGTCTAGTCACGTGCCACTTGATTAGCCTGCACCAAGAGAATTCACCCAGCCAGAAAGGGTCAAGTCTCGATAACGGGTGCGGGCAGTGTGTGGAAATTGTCCGGGGGAGGACAAGGAGAAGCGGAGACTCTGGCATACCCAGCCCCAGGAAATTGCAACATGAATAAGCAAAGCAGGTTCTGCTTTATAAATGGCACTCAATATGTGAGTTGAATGGAAAGATGATATGTTATTCACAAAAGGCAATCTAAGGACAGGCAGTCAGAACATAGACTACATAAACAGAATGTTGAACAGATGTCTATTCCTATCTGTAACAAATGCAATCACACGGTATGGGTAGGAGGAAAATCAGAGTCAGGATTTGTAGCTTACTTTCAGGTTAACAAACTATGTTATGATAATAGCCAACTGGAGATGTGTGCAATGGGAGGAAAACATATTGGATTGGAAAGAACTTGAAATATGAAGGCAGGGTATCCCTCAGAAATGAACTGGTCTTTCTTGACCTCCTTAAGGAACATGATGACAGAGCCTGTCTACAGTTTGACAAAACATTCTGCCTTTCAAAGAATAAGGATGGTATAGACCCAGAGGGGAAAATGAAACAGGTAGCCCAAGAATTGAAAAGACAGGAATCAGAAATGAGGAAAAAGAGAATAGAGCAAGAAAGGCTAAGAACTCTAAGTGAACAATACAACCAATTGGAAAAGCAGTATACTGGCTGGGGGCTGCCTGCTTCCGAGAGAAATTTATTTATAGATCTAATGCAAGAAATTGCTACTGAACTGGGTTTATCAAATTGCTGGATTTGCAGAGGGCTTAAATCAGCGGACAAATGGCCTTGGAAAGGTGAGAGCTTAACTCCAGAGCAGCTGCTAAAATGGGATAACACTGAGATTTCAAGAACAATACAGAGGCCCCAGAGGTGGGTCTTGGACCAGTGGGGAATTGGGATAGTTTGTATCAGCCAAGAAGGGAGAGAATATAACAAGGTAGTGGGATATACCTTATTTATCTCTACCTTATCAGTAAATTCAACTAATAAAAGCAGGACCTGGCAACCAGAACCTCCTGCTGGATATTGGAGCCGGGAAAAAGGGACCACTTGTGAGTGGAACAAAATAATTGCGCTCTGCTGGAACAAAGGCTCTGGAGTTAATCCTTACCAATCCTTGGGAGACCTAAAGGGATACTGGAACTCCCCAAAGGGAGCCAGAAAATACCGAGGGGAATTGGAAAAACCCCAAATGGTATATATTGGATCTGTGGGAGAAAAGCATACAAAAAATTACCCCTGAAATGGAAAGGGTCGTGCACCCTAGGAAAAATCAGGTTTTGTTCACACTCCCTATGTCAGAAAGTAGCTCATTGGGAGCACCCTTATATGAAACTTTAAGTAGGGGAAAAAGAGAAATAAAGAAGAAATTCCATGTGGTGGACGGTAGCCAGACATGGGGAGAGGAAGAGTTGCCTGCTGAGGGAATAATAGAATATTATGGCCCTGCCACGTAAGCCCCAGATGGAAGCTGGGGGTACAGAACCCTGATTTTTCTGTTGAACAGGCTAATATGACTTCAGGCTGTAGTTGAGATAATTTCAAAACATACATCAGATGCCCTCGAATTGTTATCTAGACAGCATTCCCAAATGCGGGTTTTTGTATATCAAAATCAGATAGCCCTGGATTATTTGTTAGCTGAAGAAGGGGGCATCTGTGGAAAATTTAACAAATCAGAATGTTGCATAGAAATTGGCCATTATGGGGAAACCATCTGAGGTCTGGCAGCAGAAATTAAGAGGGTAGCACATGTACCAGTTCAGAAATGGAATTCCATTCTCTAAGCATCCTGGTGGGATCACTTATTCGAAGGAGCCTGGTGGAAGAAAGTAGTATTCTTTATACTATGTTCAGTAGCCAGGGTTATATTCCTACCCTGTTTTAATACCTTGCTTTATTAGACTGCTGTACTCAGTTGTGTAAGGTATGTAAGTAGCAGCCATGCCCATAGACCTAGAATGTGCTGCAGGAAAAGTAAGTCAAGTGTCTAAAATAATGAAATTAGAGGAAAAAGATAATAAAGCAGCTGAGGCCCTGGCAACATTTGAAAAACAAGTGAAGGGAGACAGGGCTGTCTGTAAAGTATATCAGGAGATATCCCAGGACAAATAGGAAAAAGACAGAGAGGCTGGGGAAAATTAAAAAGGTAACTATATTTCCTAAAAACACAAAATAGCTAACACACATAGATATTAAAGAAGTTACATGGGCTAAGGGAAAATTCACTAAATGAATTAAAGGATATTAGGACTCTAGCATGAATTAATGTGTTTATATAGAAGGGGAGGGATTGTAATATGTGATACAGGTAATTTGTGCTTATGTAGAATATGAGAGGAAGATACGTTATAATGTTGAAAAGAAATACTCAAAAGCATTTTCAGCGGAAGCCAAGGAATTGCTTCATGCTTAGAGACTGCCACATGCCATTGCAAAACTGCATACAGCAGTGAGGAGGGGTCTAACTTGCAATTAAAAGAGCCTAGCTGGGGAAGGAGATGGATCCTTACTCAAATGCCACCTGGGCGGTCAACGCTCCTCAAGCTCTGAGATCAAGATAGCAGAAGTTATCAGGGAACTTGTATCCCAATACCAGGTTCCCCCTACCATCAGCATTCACAGCTTGCCAGGAACCACATTGTCCAGTGCAACTTGGAGAAAGAGGACATCATGAATGTGTTTGACTATGAAAAGAACAAGAGAGACGCTGCCTCGAGCGACAGAAAGGGTATAAAACCTGACTGTACCAGACTGCCTTAGTGAACAGAGCGGGCCTGATGCGATAGAGGTCAGATCAGTGTTCACCCAGTGTCCATCCAGGCTCAACGCTGTCCCTTTGATTGTGGATCTCAAGACTGTATATCAGTCATGCAATACATTCCATTCTTTTCTTTTTTAATTCTTATTAAATTGGCTTGATCAATTTTTATCTATAACAATTCCAACCACTTGACATTCAGCTGTGTGTAATGGAGATAGGTACTACAAGTATCCTATTCATACACAATTTGCTGTCTGAGAGCACTCAGTTCTCAAAGTCACAGGAGCTTGCAGGTCTGTGTCTGAGATGACTTTAAAAACAAAAACAACCTTAATGTGCTACACCTGTATATCAAAACTTCATAATAGAAATCACAAGCTGATTCTGCTGTTGAGTGGATTAAAAAAAACCCACAAAAAACTATAGCAAAACTGTGACCAAATAAAATAGGTAAACAAAACAACCACCAAGAAAAAGCCAAAACCAACAGAAAAATCCCCACAAATCCAGAAAAAGGTAAAAATCAGGTGAAGGAGGCAGAGATCCAAGAGCAACAAATGGGCAGAGCAACTACAGAAGTGCAGAAAGGAAAGATAATAAGAAAGGAGAGATAATAAGTGGGTATGACACCAAACTAGCCAGGGGATCTGAGATACTGTTCTCACCCTTCTGGAAACAATCTGACATCAAAATACACTGAAAATCAATGATGGTGATTGTGATAATGGGAATCTCTACGTTTAGCTTTCATATATGCATTGTGTGTGAGTTTTGTTTTCCTGTGAAGTCGCATCATCTGGCAAGGGGGCTTTTCTGTCCAAAGAAAAACACTGCAGTGGAAAAGGAGGCCAGTTTGGAAAAGATTAAAAATAAGAGGTAAAAATAAAGTAATTTTTAAAAATATGTTGTTTGGTTGGTTTGCTGTTTGTTCATGGGTTTTTTGCCTGTCTTTGAAAGCAGCCCCTCAGATGTTAATGCACACAGCAAGTCCTTTGTAACGGGCTGTCTTTGCAAAAAAATTGCCAATTTTGTTATGCAAGACAGAAACAGCTTCCCTTGGGCTACAGCTGGAAGGCTTAGAAATGTGTTCCAGAAACTCAGGATAGGGCAGAGTCTGAGTAAACGCAATTTAATGTCATGGAGTGCAAGATGCAAGTTACCCAATGAAGTAATCAGAGCTTGTAAATGCCAAGCAGCGGGAAAGGGCTGTGCATTGGAATGACAGGGAGCAGCCACAGAGGCAGGATGGACAAGTTTCCCAGCCAAACCAGACCAGAAGTGTTATGAATAAAAAGTTATCTATGTTTTTAAGGTTGCAGAGTTAAAACAAGTTGGACCAGTTGCTGTTCAGTTAGCTTTATTGTTAAGAGTTCTTCTTCAATTACCTCTTGATGGTTGGCGATTAACCATTGTCCCCCTGATGCTTGCCAGGGAGTGACACAGGGTCCCTGCAGGTACCAGGAGAATGGGAGTGGCATCAGAGCTGGTATGCAGATGAGAAATGCATTGCACCAAATTTTGCAGTTTTCCAGGAAAACCCCTAAAAACAAGGAGCCAACATAGAACTAGGGGACCTAGGTGATGTCTAAGGATGGGAGCGTAGTCCAGTGCCTGCTTGGATCCTTTTTGTTTTTCACCCTAACCTGAAAAGATGTTGATTAAAGAGAAGCCCCGGGGTGTTAGACAAAAAAGATAGGAATCTCCTAATCTCTGGTGAGGACGGAATCCCCAGCTCTGCCTGCAGACCAGTGGACACAGCTGCATCATCCTCCTCCTCCGTGCCACGCCTGGGAGCACCGGCGGCGTGGGCGCGACCTTTTGATTTCTCCCCACCTGAGCTGATTCTTTTTAATAAAGGCATTAAAAAGGAGAAAGATCTCCTGCCCCATTTATTTCAAGAAGCACTGGGAGCACAAAGGGACACAGCCAGGAGGCCCAGCAGCTCCTTGCTGAGGACCCACTTCATGCAAGAGCTCACACTCAGAATATTAAATGAATTTAAAATAAAAGGGTGGGGGGAGGCAGCAGGGAGGTGTCCTCAGAGGTTCAACTCTGCACTCTGCTTTTTCCAGCAACATTATCCAAGTTCCTGTGCTTGTTTTCCTGAAGAATTTGCACTCAACAGAGCTTCAGTGCCTTTGATCAAATCAGTCTTAAGAGCAGCTTGGGGCTGGTCAGTCATTTAGATGTGAGCAGTGAAATAGATGGACAGGAGATCTTTCTACTTTTAATGCCTTTATTAAGAAGAATCAGCTCAGGTGGGGAGAAATCGACGGGTTGCGCCCACGCCGCCGTTGCTCCCAGGCATGGCACGGAGAAGGAGGGTGATGCAGCTTTGTCCACTGGTCTGCAGACAGAGCTGGGGATTCCATCCTCACGGGAGATTAGCAGATTCCTGGCTTTTTTGTCTAACACCCCGGGGCTTCTCTTTAATCAACATCTTTTCAGGATAGGGTGAGAAGCAAAAAGGATCCAAGCAGGTCCGGGACAATGCTCCTATCCTTAGACGTCACTTAGGTCACTTGTTGGCTCGTAATGTTAGGGGGTTTTCCTGTAAAAACTGTAAAACTGTAAAAATTTGGGGCGCAATGCATTTCTCATCTGCATACTGGCTCTGATGTCACTCCTATTCTCTTCATACTTGGAGGGTCTGTCCCTGTATCCGTCCCTGGCAAGCAGCCAGCATCAGGGGAACAATGGCTAATCACCGGACATTAACAGGTAATTGAAGAGCTTTTCTTTGGCAGTGAAACTAAAGAGGTCTGATGGTCTGACTTGTTGTTAACTCTGAAACTTAAAAAAAATACAAGTTTCTAATCATAACAAGCACTGACTGGGGTACAGGCAACAAAACAACATTAGCTGCAGGCTACCCATACAGCTTTTCATCTTAATGAGCACAAAGCCTTTATTTTTGCGAAGGGATGGATATTGGGAGAAATTTTGCACCATCAGGCCGAGACAGAAGGCTCTGGATCTACACAGCACTTTGGTAAGGAGGGGAACACAGGTGGGGGCAATCCAGGCTGTTAGCAGTGCCCCCACCCCCTGATTAGGGACAGCACAATTGCTTTTAGAGCTCATTAACCAGATGGTGAAACACTGATCTTCTTTTCCTGCTCCTTGCATACTGACAGGCAAGTTGAACAGTAAATCTGCCTCTTCCTCCATGATCTCTGAGCACCAAAGCAAAGAACCAAGGAAAAAAAAAAAAAACAACAAAAAAACCCAAAAACACCCCAAGCAACTAAAACGCAAATATTATTTGCTCAGGCTAGGTTTTTTTAAGAGGCTTATAAGACTGACTAAGCCAGTGCTGATTTAAGAGTGGCACATGTTATGTGCCTTCCACAAAGTGTGGGACAGCTGCTGCAATGCAAAGTGGGTGCAGAGTCAGACCCTTTACTTCAGACCCAGCCCTGCCTTCCTGAGGGATAGAAATTCATCTGTTAGAATCCCTTGGAGCTTATGGAGCTGCTCTTGGCCGTCCTGTGATAACGGGACTACTGTGGAGCACTGGAGAACTTTCAGCTTGGTACCTGTTATATATATTATGGTAATTCGTGCTGATAGAATATATATATATATATAGCTAGATAGATAGATACATAGATATATATATAATGGTAATTCATACTCATACTTTATATATATGTGTATATATATATATATATATATAAGAATAAAATATAAAACTTGAAATCACAGTAGCAAGGGAAGAGGGGATTGCTTCACAGGGTGAGGAAACCGCAGCTGGCAGTCGGGTAGGAGGAGTGTCATTAACATAAGAAGTGAACCCAGCCGGCACAGGAGATTGTCGTTCTCACTGGTGTGAACAGGAGGAGGCCCAGCGATGATGGCCCATGGAGATGTTCATCTTAGACAGAGGGGACCATCAAGGACATACATCTGCATACGGGATTCCGGTAACCAAAGAGTGGATACACATCAGTTCCTGCACAAGGTTTTGTCCAGCACAGGACGGAGAATAGAGGCATCATGAATGTGAAGAACCCTGAGGAAAGACAAAGGGACTCCGCCACGGGCTAGAAAAAGAGTATAAGAAGGGATTCTGCCAAGCGGCATTGGTGAACAGGGGGGATTGGGTGCGATAGAAGGCGGATCTGTGTTCACCCAGCTTCCATCCCGGGGTCGGTGCTGTCCTTGATTGTTGGCTGTCGTGGCTGCATATCGGTTGTGAATAAATTTATATTTTATTTTTATTCAATTGGCTGGATCGATTTTTACCTATAACAGTATCCATGTATGGGGGCCTGCAGAATCTAAGCAGCATCTTCCTTGGCCAACAACAGACTGGAAAGGGAAAACCAGCATCAGAAACCTGTGAGATGGAAAACTTTGGGCTGTTTGAGATCAAAAATGTCACCTAAAAATCTCAATGGCGAAGAACAACCTTTCTGACAAGGATTCCAGTAGAATAAATGACACAGGTGTTGGAATAACAGCCAGTGCCCACAGCAATGACAATTCCTTGGTGAGGAGGGTCCCACGGAGAGTCGGCTGTGTAATGACACTCACAGCCAATGTGGCTACATGTCGTTCTCCTTTATTAAGCAACTTTGACATAGTTATCCTCCTCTATACACTGTCTCCTGCCACTAATGCTTAATGCTCATTGGTTAAGTAGCTATATTCACACATACATCTTAATTACTGATTGGTTGTCACACTATAAGCATCTTTAGCTAAGGTGTGCCAAATTAGCAGCTCCCACAACGTGCTTGGCGCATTTGGTTTCATCCTGGCACAATGCTCATTCTTCCTTGTTGTATTTGAGGACAGCACATGGTCTATCTTGTTCCTGTTTGAGGACGATACATGGTTTTCAGAGTAACTCTGTAATCTGCAGACCAGGGCTGTCCAATTCCCACAGGGGAATATCATGGCATTGTTCAGCCAAGAATCCTTCTACACCTTGGAATAAAAGGCAGTGCCCACTGCAAAGACATTTCCCTGTCCTGTGGGCTCCACAAACCGCACACGAACATGGCACTTTTCCTGAGTGCTTCCCAAAGCTTCTCTGCAAGAAGCACTGGGGAAGTGCATGGGGTAAGAGTTCTGCAAGTGCCAGGCTCTTGTGCAGCAGAAAAGTCATAAAATATGAAAGATTCTAGCAACCCAAATAAATCCATCATTTATGGCTTGTAAATATTCCGGTGAATCTCAGTTACTTCAGGGCAAAAACAAACACAGGGCAAACTTGCCCAAGTATGATTTCATGACAAGATTCCCATTTGTCTGCTCCTGTCTGTGGGAGAAGACGAGATTACAAGCTGTCCAGCTGAAGAAGGAAAGGAGGATCTACACTTCCCTGTCATATTTTCCTACTGACTAAGGAATTAAGACCAAGAATTTGGGTAATGGAGGGATAAGACTGGAGTATGGATTAGGGTTTACATCCTAAGATACTTCATTTGCTGAAATAGAAGCACTTTTATTGTACATGGATCTCCTTGCTAAACCTCTTTGTCTACAAACTCCCTTCCTCCATGGCAGAACTGAACAAGCAACATAAGTCAGAGCCTCAAGTTAAAAGCTCTGTGATGAGTTAGTTTTAATGGATCCATTACCATTCTGTGGGGTTGCTGTCATGAGGAGCTCAGGTGGCTTTTTGTTGAGATCAAAATCAATGAGCCATTTGTCCCAGCTCCACCTGTCCTGAGGCAGCACTGGCTCCACTGTGCCATTTCTAAATGAAAACAGAATCTCCTAAAGAAGCCAGGCCAAAATCACGAGGGAGTAGTCACAAAAAATAACTTAGGTCGTTTGCTGGGTATTCATCTAACAGATACCACCTTCCCAAAGTCCAGGCTACACTAAACAAGGCTCTTTGCTCTGTAATCAACCTTTCAATTGGTAGTGTTTCATACCCATGCAGAAGAACAAAAAGCCACTTCCACTGTAGAAACATGAGCTGCAGCTATGCAGTAAGTTGTGCTCAGTAGCTGACCTGCTGCTTTAGCTGTGAGGCAGGAGATACTGCCATAAAATTTCACAAGAAAATTTTCAAGTATCTAAAATATGCCGTGTTATGTTATTTTCTACCTCCAATATTGCCTGCACATAGCTTAAGGAAGAAAGGTATTTACCAGCCACCATAGATGAAAAAAATTAAAATGAAAAAAGGGCTTTTAAGGATATCAGAGTGATGGCCACCAGTCATTTTCCAGCTTTGTAGGATTTCAGCTGAAAGTCAATCTAAACAAGCCAGCATATGTCTAGCAAGAAGGAAATCACAGATCATCTCTGCTCCTACACCCAAGCTTTTCTATATCAAAGATGGATGGTATTCTTTTCCAGCTCTCAAGAGATGTGTCATAATTTACCAATAAACAAAATATCATGCATAGAAATATTTCATGGATTGTAGCAGTTCCTTTGAGGGGAGCTCCCCAGGGAGTCCCCGGAGGGCCCCCTGGGCTGTGAGTTGGCTGGCAGCAGCAGGCACGCAAGGAGACTCCACACGGCTTCTGAGGGTGCTGATTAGATGAGGGTTTATTGGGGGTCCCAGCCCCGGGAGTAACATGGTTTCAGAGGGAGAAGGGGGAAAGGGAAAGAGAGGGGGAGAGAGGGCGAGCCTAGGGGAGAGATGGACCATGAGAGAAACTGGTCTTCCTCGCACAGCTTAAGAGGGAAATTCAATGTAGGTGCGAAATAAGGTTTGGGCAAATGGGATTGTAGATTCATGGGACTTCAGGGGAGGAACACAGCTTGGAATAAACCATATATTTTCAAGAGCTACATTTTTGAGACAGAGCATACCATTTGAATAAAATGCAACACCACAATAGATTATTAAGATAGATAGTTGATAGATAGATAGATGATAGATGATAGATAGATAGATAGATAGATAGATAGATAGATAGATAGATAGATAGACAAGGCAGATAGAGATAGATTAATGCACTTGCCTGTATCACTTTGTATAGAAAGGGATGGGGAAGTGACAGGTTATTCTTTTCCACACATGGGAAACTATCTTTTTCCCAGAAAATTCAGCTTCCTTCTTCAGTGACCACCAGGGTATCTGAAGACCCCACCAAGAAGGCCCTGTGATGCCAATGGCCTGTGCATCCAGCAAGTCAAGAAAGTAAGGCCTGCCTCTTAATACTACAGTGGTATTAAAGAGGTTTATTCTTGGTTTTTGGTACAAAGAGGAACAAACTGAAGCCACTTACTGTAAAATGCCTGCATAAGCACCAGTGCAAATCACAGCCAAAGGAAGGATGAAGCCAAGGTGTCCCACAACCACAGCCCAAGTGGCCAGAGATCCTCCTTCAACCCTGGCTGCATTGAAACCCCACTGACTGCCAAGAAGAAAAGCGCCCTACTGAGAGCAAGCAAACTTAACCCTATGGCAGGACACAAATTTAGAGGGAAAAAAATGTTAAAACCCCCACACCACCAGCCACACTTCCCAGTGAGAAGGGTTGGAACTCTCTGGCTCCCAGCACTTGCCCAGCAGGCAGGTTCACAAAGGTGCTGGGAGCTAAGCTGTGCCCTGCGAGGGAACAGAGCCAGCCTCCCTTCAGTGGGAGAAGGCGCGGCCTCAGCTGTAGCCCCGGGTGCCTGCGGTGGCCCAGGGCACGGCCATAGCTGTCAATGTGTTGGGCTGCAGCACAGGGCAGGCCGGAGCTCAGCAGCCTCAGCAGAGCCCAGGGCCGCGGCCCTTCCCTGCCGGGGCCCGAGCCTGGCCCGTCCCGGCCCGGCCTGAGCAGCCCGGCCTGGCCCAGGGGATGGGCTGCGCCCGCCCGCTGTGCCCACAGGCTGGGCCCAAGCCTTTGCAAGAGGCTTTCTCCCAGCTTGGCAAAACCTCGGCCAAGTGTCCCTGTGCTGTGCTGAGAAGAGTAAAAAACCCCCTCAAATTTAACCCTGCTGCCCAACGCATGAGGGATCCCTGCACACCTTAGGAGAGGCCAACAATACTCCTTTGTGCCTCATGAGGGATCCCTGCACCCCTCAGCAGGGACCTCAAAATATCCCTGTGTGCCTCTTCAGGTCCAGGCCCAGATGATCCCACAGAAGGAAATGTGCCCTCAGCCCAGGGACGCTCAGCAAGGGCTCCCCCCATCCCCTCGGGGCCCCGCCGCTGGGCACAGCAGCCCCTGCCTGGCTCCTGCCTGCCCACACCGTGGCCATCCACGGCTGCTCCTGGGCATGGAGCTCAGCCAGTGCTGGTGCCGGGTGGGCTTTGCTGCTGTTACCACACGGACATAATTGTGAAAACTTTATTCTTTTATTTGAATATGAAATATGGGCCAAGCCCTGCCCTGGCAGACAGGGGATGCCCACCTTCATTCCTGGCCGGGGAACAGGACCAGGAGGCTGAGGGGCAGAGGGTCTTGTTGTGGAGGGGTGGGTTTTGGGACGGCCTCCTGACGCTGCTGCAGCCATGGCAGGGCAGATAGGGGCAGAAGTGGAGAGCTGGGATAAACTGTCAACCTCCCGCTGCCTGTGTTCTTAGGCACATCTGCTGACGATGCACAGGAGCATCTGTGAAGAGAGGAGGTGGCTGAGGCCCCAGCTGCCAGTGGCACACAGGGACCCTCGTGCACAGCAGGGCCCAGAGCTGGCAAGGCTCCCCAGCACGGCTGGAGCTGCTGGCACAGCTGGGCCCAGCTGGACAGCTGCCCCTCAAGGCCCCGGCCAGCAGGGCACGGCTCTGGGCAGGGTCCCTGGCCAGGAGCGGGCCCCAGAGCACCTCTGCCTTTCAAGGGCAACCTCGGCCCTGCTCTTTCTCTTCCCCAACTCCCTCTGCCTCTGCCCCGAGCCCCTGGGGCTGCTCTTGGCCAGGCAGCCTCAGTGGGAGCCAGCTCTGGCTGCAGCCCCAGCGGGGCCCCCAGGACAAGGCCCAGCAATTGAGAGGCCAATGGAAGCACTGGGCAGCAGCAGAACCCTCAGCAGAGTTATTTGGACAATCATGGACTGGCCACAACCCCACTGCAGTCTCAATGGGAATGTTCCCTGACCACGTTAGACTTTCAAAAGAAGCTGTTGGAGGGGGAGAGCAACAAAACACTCACTGTTTTCTCTTCCCGATTCCAAATACCGGATTCCAAACAAGCACAACAAGAAGACAAGCTCCAAACAAAGCAAAAATGCCAGTATTGCTAGCCAGTAGCCTGTTTCCTGATAGAAACCCCTTCCGAGGCCATCCTGGGCATTGGGAATACGTGTTGTGGTGCCGGCTGCATCTGTGGGAGCAATGGGGAGTGTGAGCCCGTGCTGTGCTGCACTGCTGAGCTGGCAGCACGCTGGATACGGGCACGACGTTCTCTGTTTCCCCCAGAGCTGGGGCCTGCAGGCACCTTGCCGGCCCTTGGCACAGGCTGTGCCAGCCAACAAAGCCCAGCAGGCCGGGAGGAGAGCCCGGGGGCAGCGCAGCTGCTTGGGCAGTGGCTGCTGCCAGGGACACGGGCCAAAGCCATCCCTGAGCAGCCACTGCCAGCCCTGGCCCTCCCTGCCCCGTGACAGCTCCCCCAGCCCCAGGGGACAGGCTCAGGCCCTGTCAGGAGCCAGCGCAGCCCCTGCCCAGTCCGGAGCCAGGGCTGGCTCTGGCCCTGGCTGGGGCTGCTCCTGTGCCTTGGGCCTCTGGGCACTCAGGGCCAGCTCTGCAGCAGCTGCAGCGGGAGGGACGTTGCTGCACCAGTCCCATTTCCCTGGGGCTCTGAACGAGCTCCAGAGGCCTGGAAGCCAAGGGCAGGCCCTGGGGGAAGAGCTGCTGCCACACAGCCCTGCCCAGGGCTAAGCCCAGCACGGCACTTACCTCCTATGCCTTTGCTCATGTCTGGCAACTCCTCCTTTCCTCCATCAGAATCTGACACAGAGCCATTGCTTCCAGTATGATATGGCGCCATCTGCATGGACTTTTGCTCCATTGCTGTGGAAAGGAAAAAGTACAGCTGGACCAGATGGAACCATTCAGCATTGTGGAGGGTTGCATCATCAGGAATCAGTACTTGTGAAGTCATGGATAATGCTCAGGAAGATGGCCAGGTTGTTAGGTCTGGGCCAGGGTCCTCCCTCCTCCATGGAGCTGCCCCTCCACATGTGCTCAGAGACTGGGAAATTGCAAGGGATCTCAGGGTGGGCATGGCCCATGGTACAGTTTGGGTTGCCTGGCAGCACATGCCAAATGCCTTCCTGCAGGGGCTGGGCAGAAGCTGCAGTCAAGCCAGGCTGGGAAACAGCCCTGCAGGGTGCGAAAGCAGCAGCGGGGCAGTGAGGCTGCCATGGATCCCTTCCCGCTGTGTTGCCAAAGCCCCCGGCTGCTGCGACACAGGGGTAGGTTGAGGGAAATGCACCCACCACGGCCTGCCATCTCTTCCTTCTTCATTGTAGGAGGACCTTAATGGAAAATTGCTCCATTTCTCTTTCAGGCCTGAGTGGCAGTGAGGGCACCTGGGTGATTGATGCCCTCCAAGGTACTCCCTCAGCTCTGCCTTCCACTCAGGAGCAGGGGCAGGGGGAACATGTGCCTGCAGTGGCCCCACACTGGGATGGAAGCAGCCCCTTGCCGGGCATTCGGGGCAGAAAGGACTCCCTGGAGCTGCCAGCAGCTCTAAACCGAGCCACAGGCAGGGCCAGGGCTTGGCAGTGGCAGCAGGAGCAGCTCAGGATCCCCGGGGCTGGCAAAGGACCTGCCAAAGGCTCAGCTCCGGGGCTCAGCCCTGGGCCCGGCCCCTTCCCTCTCTGCTCTTCTGCCGGGCTGCACAGAGCACACGGAAGGACACACTGACATGGCACATGGGAGGAAGATGGACAGCTAAATGCTCCTTCCTCCCACAGATTGCAATCCTGTGAGATCATTCATGGTTCGAGAAAGGAGCATAGCCAGATTTCCAGATACTTTAAATCAAGAGATTATGTTAAGGGAAATAGCACATGAGGGAGCTCTTGCCACTTGGACACCAATTATTTTGTCAGGAAAGACACATGAAGAACTTGCCTCCACCATGCTTTGGAGTCTTCCAACTGTTATGCACTAGCTTTTCCATATAAGCCATATCACGATCCCAATCTAGAAGGGAGCAAAGATCAGAAAATTTCCATGGTGTGCTGGGATTCCCCTCTCCCTTAGAGAACTGGGCACTGCAAGGGGGTCGGGTAAGGCCTTGGCTGCCAGATGTCAGTGGACAAGGCCAAAGCTGCACAGGGGCCTGGGGAGCTCTGGACTGGCTCTGGTCACTCTCCACCCTCTTTGCAGGCCCTGTGCAACACCCCTGGGGTGGTGGCTGGAGCAGCCCCAGGCCCATGGCAGCTCTGTCCCTGCCACAGAGGAAATCCTCTTTAAAGCCCTGGGCAAAACCATCCCCAGCGCTTCCCAGGGAGCAGGGAGCGCTGTTGCGGGAAAGGGCAGCCAGGCAGCCGGCTCACCTGCTCGCCGCGCTTGGAGTGGAGCCGCCTGTGCAGCCCTGGCAGGCAAGGCCACGGCCAGGAGGAGCAGGAGTAGGAGGCGCAGAGCAAGGGCCATGCTGCCTTGCCCTCTGCCAGTCCCGCAGCTCTTGCTGCCACCGCTGTCCTGACTCCGCTGTCCCAATGTCAGCACCGCTGCTGCCACCGCCGCTGCTGCCGCCGCAACAGTTGTGCTCAGGGACTGACTGCTGGCTCCTTGTGCTGCTGTGCAACCGCGGGGCTCTGGGACCTCTGTGATCTCAGAGCCTGCTTGTGACCTCATGGCCAGGGTGGAGTTGTGTGGAGTGGGTTCTGCTTTCTTTGGAAGGGAGCTCATCCTGCTCAGCTGCTCTGCCTAAGGGCTGTGACACAGTCCCAGCTCAGCTGATCTCACAGGTTGGGACATGAAGGGATGGAGAGCAGCTCTGCCGAGAAGGACTTGGGGGTACTGCTAGATGAGAGGTTGGACATGAGCCAGCCATGTGCATCCAAAGGAGAGTGCCCAGCAGGTTGAAGGAGGTGACTCCCCCCCTCTGCTCTGGTGGGACCCCACCTGGAGTACTGTGGAAGATGTTTTACAGTGACCTCTGTGAACAATCGAGAAGTTAGGTAGGAGGATCCATGTTTACAACTAAAATAATTTTCTAGTAATTTTCTATGTCATTGATCATAGAAACCAAGAAAGAAAGAAGGATAAATAAGAGAAACCTGCAACTCCCTATTCCAATGAGCATTTTGCTTGTCTCTTGTGACCAATGAATAAAGTGTAAACATAACAGCTTTGTAAGAATGCAGAAAAAGCATGCAGGCTAGAATAAAAACAGGGTTTGAGGCCTTCTGGAAATGGACTGTGTTGCTTTGTAGTGTCTCGGTCTCTCCCACGACAGAGTACTGCATCCTGCTCTGGGTCCCCAAGACAGGAAGGACACGGTCCTGTTGGATCTAGTCCAGAGGAGGGACTAAATGCTCTGAGGGCTGGAGCCCTTCTGCTTTGGAGACAGGCTGGGAGAGCTGGCAGTGTTCAGCCTGGAAGAGAGAAGACTCCAGGGACACCTGATTGCTGCCTTTCAGGGCCTTATGGGGGCTTGTGAAGAGATGGGGACAGAATTTTTAGTAGAGCCTTTCATGACCAGACCGAGGGGGAATGGTTTTAATCTAAAAAATGGTCAATTCAGACTAGATGAAAGAAACACATATTTTACACTATTGCTGATGAAACCTTGGCAGAGGTTGCCCAGAGAGGTGGACATCCATCCCTGCAGACATTCAAGCTCCTGCTCTGAGCAACCTGACCTAGTTCAAGGTGTCCCTGCTCACTGCAGGCCATTGGGACAAGATGGCCTTTAAATGTCCCTTCCAAGCCAAGCCATTCTGTGCTCCTGTGCACCATCAAAGCAGTGCTGCATTAGTGCTGGGCTGATTATGCTGGCACCTGTATTTTGGTACTTGTGCCATTTAGCAATTGACCACAAGAGGATTGATGGGCTGGACAGTGAAGTCTGCAAATAACACACAGTGTGCTCAAGGAGAAACAGGAGAGGAACATGGCTTCCAGTTCAGATAAATGCCAGCATTTTGCTGCCCATTCCTGGTTAGAGAAATAAAGGAATGTCCTGAAGATCCCTTCATGTGGGTGCATTACTTGCCATATCAGTACTTGTGTTCTGTAAAACAGGTTAAGTTGTTACAGCTTCTTGCCACATTTATCCCTGGATAAACCCCAAATACTGCGTTGCTCCTTGTCTATTTTCTTCCAAGTCAGGGCAAATTTTGTTCATTACTGAGTGGGACATATTCATCTGTTCACAAGCAAATTCCTCTTGCCACTCTCACAATGGCAAGACTGCTTTGTTGATTTGCTCAAATCAGACTGTAATTAAGGCTACCTCTCACTAGAATTAAAGCTGATGCATTGGGAGGCAAAGTGTTGAGACATTTCTCCTGGAGTCTGACACTGTAGAGAGTTGTTCTGTAAGTAAATGACATCTGAAGACAGGTGTAGTCTACCATACTTCTGGCATACTAGAAGTGAGAAAAAACCCTTTGAATCAGGATTTTATCCTTTCTTCCTCCTCCCCCTCCCAGGAATTTTAATCTCTGAGGTCTAAGCTCTTCAGCTGCCTCACAAACATTGTTTTAATTCAGACAGTCATCCATGCAGTGAGCCACAAATCAGGACCGTGGTGTGAACCTGGAAGCAATGTAGGTTTATAGCACTGAAAATAATAATCCAATACCCAGGTTAAGCCAAGCATTTCTCAAATAACTCCACATGTCCTCAGAGATGTTTCAAAAATGATCATTTAATAAGCTGGGAGTGGGGAGAGAGAATGTCCTCAAAATCAAAAATACAGCTTTTTGAGGTCTTTATATTCCTATAAAAAGAGAGTCCAAGTTGTTAATCTATGGAACATTAACTAAGAAGTGAATGACAGATTGTCAAAATAATTGCTTAGGGAGCAAATGACCATAAATAAAAACAAGTTTAAATGTAGATAATAAGTAAACCATCACACTAAGGAAAAAGCCCGACCTGCCAAAACTAAAACAAATAAAGCTGTTTCAAATGTCTCATAAAAGAAAAAAAAAAAGAAAATAATCAGAGATCCTCAAGGGCATTATTATCTATAGAAACTTTTGGGTATTGGGAAAAAAGGAAGGAAACTGTAGCATGCAATTCACAGATGTAACCTGGAATTTATTGGTGGATTTGTTGCAGAATTTCTGAGAGCAGAGTGGAGAAGCATAGGGGCTGATCAGACCATGTGTGGGCATTTACAGCAGTCTGAGGGATGTTTCTGGGACCAGCTGCAGAGAGGAAAAGCAGCACACAATTCCTGGGACAATCTCTTTGCTGGCTGTGGACTTTTTGACAGTCTGTCCCCTGGGGCTGGGGGAGCTGTCACGGGGCAGGGAGGGCCAGGGCTGGCAGTGGCTGCTCAGGGATGGCTTTGGCCCGTGTCCCTGGCAGCAGCCACTGCCCAAGCAGCTGCGCTGCCCCCGGGCTCTCCTCCCGGCCTGCTGGGCTTTGTTGGCTGGCACAGCCTGTGCCAAGGGCCGGCAAGGTGCCTGCAGGCCCCAGCTCTGGGGGAAACAAAGAACGTCGTGCCCGTATCCACCGTGCTGCCAGCTCAGCAGTGCAGCACAGCACGGGCTCACGCTCCCCATTGCTCCCACAGATGCAGCCGGCACCTCAACACATTCTGACATCATCTGGAAAAGCATGAGAAGAGCTTTCTGCTGGGGAACAGCTTGTTTGATGAACTTGATGGCCATTGTGGCTGGTGTGGCACTGTGCCTGATGATGTTCTGTGCTGGAATCTGGTATTGCTGGAAGATAAAACGGTGAGTGTTTTACAACTCTCTGCCTCAAACTCTCTTCTTTAAAGGCTGCTCATAGTCAGGGAACATTCCCAGAGAGCCTGCAGTGGAGCTGTGGCCAGTCCATGGTTTTCTCCTAATAACTCTGCTGAGGGTTCTGCTGCTGCCCAGTGCTTCCATTGGCCTCTTAATTGCTGGGCCTTGTCCTGGGGGCCCCACTGGGGCTGCAGCCAGAGCTGGATCCCACTGAGGCTGCCTGGCCAAGAGCAGCCCCAGGGGCACAGGGCAGAGGCAGAGCAAGGTGGGGAGGAGAAAGAGCAGGGCCGAGGTTGCCCTTGAAAGGCAGAGGCGCTCTGGGGCCTGCTCCTGGCCAGGGACCCTGCCCAGAGCCGTGCCCTGCTGGCCGGGGCCTTGAGGGGCAGCTGTCCAGCTGGGCCCAGCTGTGCCAGCAGCTCCAGCCGTGCTGGGGAGCCTTGCCAGCTCTGGGCCCTGCTGTGCACGAGGGTCCCTGTGTGCCACTGGCAGCTGGGGCCTCAGCCACCTCCTCTCTTAACAGGTGCTCCTGTGCATCTTCAGACGACGAACCTAAAAACAGAGGCAATGAAATCCTGGCAGTTTATCCCAGCTCTTCCCTTCTGCCCCTATCTGCCCCGCCATGGCTGCATCACCGTCATGAGGCCGTCCCAAAACCCACCCCTCCACAACAAGACCCTCTGCCCCTCAGCCCCCTGGTCCTGTTCCCCGGCCAGGACTGAAGGTGGGCAGCCCTTGTCTGCCAGGGCAAAGCTTGGCCCACATTTTATGTTGAAATAAAGAAATAGAGTTTTCACAGCTATGTCCATGTGGTAGCACCAGCAAAGCCCACCCGGCACCAGCAGTGGCTGAGCTCCATGCCCAGGAGCAGCCGTGGATGGCCACGGTGTGGGCAGGCAGGAGCCAGGCAGGGGCTGCTGTGCCCAGCGGCGGGGCCCCGAGGGGAAGGGGGAGCCCATGCTGAGCGTCCCTGGGCTGAGGGCACATTTCCTTCTGTGGCATCATCTGGGCCTGGACCTGAAGAGGCACAAAGGGATATTTTGGGGTCCCTGCTGAGGGGTGCAGAGATCCCTCATGAGGCACAAAGGAGTATTGATGGCCTCTCCTAAGGTGTGCAGGGATCCCTCATGCGGTGGGCAGCAGGGTTAAATTTGAGGGGTTTTTTACTCTTCTCAGCACAGCACAGGGTCACTTGGCCGAGGTTTTGCCAAGCTGGGAGAAAGCCTCTTGCAAAGGCTTGGGCCCAGCCTGTGGGCACAGCGGGCGGGCGCAGCCCATCCCCTGGGCCAGTCCGGGCTGCTCAGGCCGGGCCGGGCCAGGCTCGGGCCCCGGCAGGGAAGGGCCGCGGCCCTGGGCTCTGCTGAGGCTGCTGAGCTCCGGCCTGCCCTGTGCTGCAGCCCAACACATTGACAGCCATGGCCGTGCCCTGGGCCACCGCAGGCACCCGGGGCTACAGCTGAGGCCGTGCCTTCTGCCACTGAAGGGAGGCTGGCTCTGTTCCCTCGCAGGGCACAGCTTAGCTCCCAGCACCTTTGTGAACCTGCCTGCTGGGCAAGTGCTGGGGGGCAGAGAGTTCCAACCCTTCTCACTGGGAACTGTGTCTGGTGATGTAGGGATTTTAAATTTTTTTCCCTCTAAATTTGTGTCCTGGCAGACGGTTAAGTTTGCTTGCTCTCAGTAGGGCGCTTTTCTTCTTGGCAGTCAGTGGGGTTTCAATGCAGCCAGGGTTGAAGGAGGATCTCTGGCCGCTTGGGCTGTGGTTGTGGGACTGGCTTCATCCTTCCTTTGGCTGTTATTTGCACTGTTGCTTGTGCAGGCATTTTACAGTAACTGGCTTCAGTTCTTTCCTCTTGCCCCCAAAAACCGAGAATAAACCTGTTTAGCACCAATGTTTGGGCTCCCAAACAGAACTGTTCTCATTCTACGAGTGTCACAGACATATTTTATGAAAAATCCTTTTTCCAGGGTCTTTTCTCCTGTGAAGCTGGGAAGCTTCAGCTTCTCCACGTTTTGTTGCTTTGGAATGTGATTTGGAGAATTGTTACCCAGCATGTGAAATTGTTTTTACTTGATGAGCAATGACAGCCACCTGTGTTAAAGCTGTGAACAGTCACAAGATTTGTTATTCATTCCTTTGCTTTCCCTTCCAGCTTTTTGATGAATTCTTTCTCCCTATTTAGTATAGTTGTAGTGTAGTACTTTAATTTAATATAATATCCTCATATATCAGCCTTCTGAAACATGGAGTCAAGATTCTCATCTCTTCCCTCATCCTGGAATCCTCAAACACAGGTATACCCAAGTCTTTCAGGCTTGCTCAGTGAATGAGCAGCTGATTGAAGTACAAAAATACTGAGAAACCCCACAGTCCCTTCCTAGGAAGAAACATCTCCCCATCTAAACCTCACCTGTCTTTATCCAGTTACAGGGGAAACAGACATATATATATATATATATATATATATATATATATATATGTATGTATGTCTGTAATAAAATAACTTCAGCTTTAAATGAAATCTCTGTATTTATCCTTTTCCTATGAAATTTTGGTTAGAAAGAAGTTTTATTTTACACAGTTACATTTAGTAAAGACATTAAATAACAGATGCTTTTAAGATGCCAAATACTGGAACTGCAGCAAATTCCTCCCTGACTGACATTCATGAGTGCCTGCTCTCAGGGAGGAATCAGAAGGTCCTGTCCAGAGGGTGAGAGCAGATGTATGCCCTCTTCTCCAGGATCTGCTTTGCAGCTTTTTTAATGGAATCATCCAGGTTTTCATCAGCATCTGTGGAGAAAGAGAGAAAAGTCAACTAAGGGACCACAAAGAGCTGTTGTAAATTTCTTTCAAGAAGTGTTTTTGAACACAAATGCAAGAGTGTGAGGGCCAGGAAGAAACTGAACATTCTCTATTGAAAAAGATTGGTTATTACAGACTGAGCTTCAGAGACCCAATGCCCAGCTGGTCAGTACTTCCCAAAGAGTCCAAATCCCTCATTTCTATCAGCTACTTGTCAGAAGTATATACATGAAATGTAGATATTATATTCCTCAATAAGGAACTCTTGCAGTTGGCTTTAGCTATGAAGTGAAGACTCTTTTCAACAGGTTCCAGCTCTGCTGCTTGTTTCAATTAAAAGCGGAGCCAAACTCTTCTGTTGGTCACATCAAACTCACCTTTTTTTGATTACAGTCTGAAAGACAGAAGAGCGTAAGAACTATTTTATAGTACTTACATTTTTCTAATTGAGCCATGGCATAATTATTCTTGAAATAGGCTTCTGTGCAGAAGATATTTGTAAGAAGCACCTGGAAAAGGAGTAAAACTGAGTTTAAAAATAGTGAATGAATTTCATAACAAAAACCATGTAGTAAGAATACAGTAATTGAAACATCTCAAAGCTCTTTGATGATGGTGCCCTGAACCCCAGTCATGTGCAGTGCAGCCTCAGCTGTCCCTTTGAGGCCAGAGAACTGCCAAGGCTCAGGGCTGGGATGAGCCTTCGCCCAAAAGCTACTCCAAGACTGATTGGGAATCAATCCAGAGCAGGGCTCACACAAAGAGCAAAGTCTCAAGGCCAAAGCCAAACCTTCATCACGTTGGATTTGTTTTCACTCTGATCTGGAGCAAATTTTTCTTGTGCTGCAACACCACTGTTACCATGAAACTTTACATGAGCTACTAAATAAGCACTGTCCTGTCCTGACCTGAGCTGTGCTGCCCAAATACTGTTGTGCTTATGTGTTTTTATTAATGATTATATGGAAAGAGCTTGGGAAGAACTGCATGGTGTTAACAGATTTGAGAGAACGTGCAGAGTTGTGGTGAGGTTCTAAATGTCTGTGTATGTGTTAAAGAAGTATTTTAAACATGTTGAAAGTGTGCAGCTCAACAAGCAGAGCCCCTGAGAGGCTCCTGCACTCTGGCAGGTTTAGCCACGTTCTGCTGCACTTTTATGGGAGAGTTTGCTGTAATTCCCCAGAGATGCAGCCTGCCTGCTGCCAGGAGCACAGCCTGAGTGGGAATGGTTGGTGCTGAGGGACACTCACCTCGTGGTCATGGTTCCTGAGCCCGATGCTGATGGAGCGGCTGGCCCGGGAGATGGCTGCAGTCATTGCATACAAATTAATCACCACATCTGCCACTCTCTTCAGCACCAGCTGCTCATCCACTATTGTCTGGGAGAGAGAAAATCATTATCTGCTTGTGGTTTGCCAATTTAAAACTTTAACCAAATATCACTGTCCATACTTCATGTTTAGGTCCAGCTTTATTTCGCATAAACCGGTTCTAGCCTAGGTCAGAAATTATCATTGTTAGTTTTGGGTTTACTAAGCTGCACCTTTTAAATTCTACTTGTAAAATTGTAATATTGATGTGTGCCTTAAACCACTTTGTTAAATGCCTGTAGCAGCAGGATTTGTGCTTACACAAGAAGAAAACAACCAATTCACTGAGGGTGCTGGTACTTTGGTTTTGGTTCTAACAATGTAACTTGCCCATTACACTGAGTACCTAATGTCAGTGTGTTTTCTCACACCCAGTGAGAAGGTGTCATGTGAAGGAAGTGCTGGTCCTGCCACACTCAGTCCCCTGCAGGTTCCAGTGGGGCCCTGAGGATAAACTATTCAGTAACAAAGACAACAGACAAAATAAATAGTTACCTTGCCAAACCTACTTAGCAGGCCCCTGACTGTAGTTCCAAAATAATAAACGTTTTCTTCAAGTTTCTTGGCATTCTCCTATAAAACAAAACACAAAATAGAACAATTTGAGTAGTCTTATAACAGAAAAGCAACATACCCCCACCCCATTTAAAGAGGATACTGGATTTTCTCTTTTTTAACATTCATCCACCTTGCTGCTAAAAGCCAGACAGGCACATTTCTTTCTCTCAAAGATCCATTACAATTTTCTGGAGTTTACTCTCAGTAACTTTTAGTATAGGCTTATGATAACAAAAGTAACTAACAGAACGCCCCATGAAAAATATACCTTATCTTTTTCCTATTAACAGAACATTCATTTTTGGTCATAAAAACCTTTTCCTAAGTGATTAAGCAAGTATGTGTATGTGTAATTCACAGTCATTCTGACCTGAAACTCTGTTCCAATTAAACAGGAAAAACTCCTGTTTTGTAACTAACCTTATAACAAAGGGCAGCTATTAAAAACGCTTTCATATGGTGAAGGCTCAATTTATACAAATTATCCAAATGGATCTAAAACTGGATTTGGTATAAACACAGGCTTAGAGCAGCCTTCATCCTCCCTTGATACCTGGACAATAACTGTAACTTCTTACCCTGTCATGGTGCCAATATCTGCTTACCCTGGAAAATCTCACTGCCCCTAGGTATACATTTTGGTTTGCAAAAACAGGAGATGAAATTGTGGCAAGCAGCAAAGGGAACAAACACAAGAGCTCAGCAGAGAGGCCCTTACCTGGAGGCTGGGATGCACCACCCCACTGTCACCTACAAGCCCCAGATCCACCTTCCTGCCCAGGGTGTCCTGTAACCTGGTCAGGAACTCCCCCAGCGCCACTCCCACGTTTCCTTTCTTGATTGCTCTGAAATGTTGGGGAAAGAATGGCTGTTAAAAAAAATTCCAAGAGGTTCAGACACAACCAGTTGGAATTCCAAATACTTTAGCACCAAGTCCTGATCCACTGCTGTGAAGTCTGGAGAACAACTGTGGAGCCTTAAGAGTCATCAGCTGCTCTCCAAGACACCCACAAGGAATTCCAGAGACCAGTACTCAATATGCACAATGCAGCTGTTGTGTCAATACAACTTCATTCAGATACAAAATATTAATTACTGGTCTTGAAAGAAATAATTACAGCTTGTGTAAAAGTCCAAGATAAAATGCATTAAATGCTACAATTCCTAAATCTATGAACCATCCCATTAAAAACACAGAGTCCCTGTAACAGTGAACTTTTACAGACAATAAATAGAAATACTGCAGGTATTCCCTGCAGTTTGTCCTCTTATCTATAAAGTTATCTGATTCTGTTTAGTTTATTTAAAACTATTAAGAATAAATAAGAACATACTTAATTTTGTCAGTTAAGATCTTCCCTGCATGCTGCATCCCTGTCAGTGCAATGTACATTCTCAGGATTTCATTGGTGCCCTGGAAAAAGCAGAAGAGAAAGTGAGAAGGTGGGTAACCAGAGTTTACAATAGTGTTTTCCAAGCAGGTCTGTTGTGCCCCTGTGCTCTTCCCACTGCTCCAGTATCACATGATGACTCTCCCCACACATAAACTGCCGCCTTTTGCTTTATCTCAGTTTTAATTCTGATTTCATGGGGCATTGCAGAAGTTGAGCCCCTCATCATTAAACACACAAATATACCCCAATGTAAAAGAAAACAGACAAAATGCATTTTGATTAAAAATGCTCTGCACTGTTCCAGTGAAGGAACATTTGAACAGTTGTAGAACTGCTCAAAATGAGCTGAGTTAAAATCAAGTCTGACAGTGACTCTGATGTGCACATGATGGGTCACTGACAATCCAGCTTGGAAAGAGAACAAGCTTCAGAACCAACCTTTCTTTTAATTTAAATAGCCATCAATAAGTTAATTAAATGTCTAAGTTGATCTTTTATGAGTTTCTCTGCTTCTCTTGTGAGAAGCACACAAGAGGAAAGGTTACTGCTGTAACTCACACTGTGGTCAGTCTGTAAAAGCCATCATAGCTTATTTTATTATAGGGAACTACTATTGATATTCCAAAGAAAACAAGGTTAGTCCTGCAGTTTTACTGTTAGAGACTTTGCAGCTGAAGGAACAAGATCCTGGTCAATCAAACCTTCAGGTTTCTACTCCCCTTTATAGGAGGTGTGAACTGCAGTTTGCAGAAAAAGGGGATCCTGGTACTTGCCTCAAAGATGAGCAGGATCCTGGTGTCTCTGAGGTAGCGTTCATAAGGATAATCCTTCATGTAGCCAAGGCCTCCAAGGATCTGCAGAGCCTCACTCACACATGCCCAGGCACCTTCAGAGCTGAACACCTGCCATGGAACAGGGTTTGATCAGCAGAGAGTAGATAATAAATCAGCAATAAACACAGGATGCCCTGCTCTGGGGTTGTATCCACAGGACACTGCTGCAGCGTTTTCTGTGTGTTACACCGGTCCTGGAGCAGTATCCCTGTGGCTCAGGGGTTTGTCAAATTTAGTGATGCAATGCACAGGGCACTCTCCACATTCCAGGGACAGGGGCAGCCCCACACAGGGAGAGCAGCTGCAGCTGCTTGGCTGGAGCCCAGAGCAGGAGTTTTCTGCAGTGACCATGAGGGACACCCTGACAGCCACAGCCTGGATATTCCACAGGGTTTGTTGTGCCATCAGCTCCCTGGGAAAGCTGGCACAGCAGCAGCTTGGCCAGGATGGCAGCTGGAGTGTGACTGAGTGTCCCAGTGCTCATGTGAGGCCTCCTCAGACGCCAGCTCAGCGGCTGTGACATTCTCAACCTGTTCCCTGCTGGTTTTATTTTGCACGAGTCTGAGCTTGTGGGGTACAGACAGAACAGTATCTGTCATTCCACCTGGCTGCAGTGCTTCTCTCCTCTAAATGCAGCCCTGAGTTCTCAGCCCTCTGCAGGCTGAACACTGAGCCTTTTCCCAGCCCTGGTTACCTTGACCATGGCAGCCTCGACGGAGCAGTCAGGGAAGCCTGGCCTGTCCATCATCCCTGCAGTCAGGTAAGCCATGCTCTCCATCACGTAGGCTTTCACAGCCATCAAACAAAACTTCTCCTGCCACACAGCAACAGGAGGAATCGTACAGAAATTCAGATGCAAAAGTCCACAATCAACCCTCAAACTTAAAAAGACCTGCAGTTCTTATATGTTTTACATCATCAAATTAAGCAATCAATAAAAAGTACCACTTTGAAACAACAATAAATAAAAAATACTTTTATACATTTATCATTCTGGACATTTAAAAGATCAGTGTACAGAAGTCAGCACCAGGTTCACACAAATTTCTAGCAAATCCTTTAAACCAGTACAGCCAAAATACACCCAATGCAATCTATGTCCTGGCACTTCGCACAGAGATTTAGGTGTTTCATGTTTTGTTACCTGAATTAATCCAAACTGGCTGAGTTTCTTATTGAATTGTTTCCTGGTGCAAGCATACTCTGATGTCAGTTCTTCAAAGAAAGAAAAACAAGTCATTCTCAGAAGGGCTGTGACAGACCATTCCAGCAGCTGGTGTCCTTCCCTGGGCGGTGACATTCCAGTCTGTGCCCAGGAGCCCCCTGGCTGTTCCAGAAGCAGCACTTTGTGAAAATCACCCTCACACTGATGGTGTTGACCAAGTGTGGGACCAGCCTGTCAAAGGCTTTTGAACCAGAGGTATGAACCTGTACTCTTAAGAGAAGTGATCAGGTTTGGTGCTAATTGGTTAGAGAGACTTCTGTTACTGTTTTGGCTAATAATTGGCAGAAAGCAGTTTTAGCCCTAGTTACTGTGTGCAGCTTTGAGCCAGTTATTCAGGTGGGAGGTTCCAGGGGAGATTACACCTTCTAAAATCAATAGTACAGAGGTTTTTTTGTTGGGAATAACATTTTACCTCAGGGAAGTCCAACAGAGGCAATAACCTCCCACTCTATGAACTGAATCTACACTGTACAAAAGGAAAAAGACCTTTATTTCAAAACCTCTGCAAGCAGGCTTTTAATTTAATTTTTCAAAACCATATTTTCGTGTTTTAAAGATATCAAAGCCTGTTATGACAAGGTCAAGACTCCTGCTCCCACTCTGAATGTCTTGCATGATCTGCCTCAGGCAGAGCAGTTTCTGCTGGCACCCAGCCATGCAGAGCTCCCAATTCACCCACCTATCAACTTCTTAATCATTCCAGCAGATGCACTGCCCATGCTAAATCTTCCACTGTTGAGGATATTCATGGCAACCTGTGAAGAAACAGATGGGGTTTAGGCCACATTCTCCTTAGGTCACTGGTTCCTGCTTCTGTGTTCCCTGGATTTCACTCCTCACTGGGACACACTGCCAGTCCTGGAGAGTGCCCTCACATCAGCCACCACAGCTCTCAGCATCCCAAGGAAAATGCTTCAAAACTGGGCTTTTCCTGCCACCCATTACATCCAATTTTGTATCTGAAGTAGATGATCCGGTGACTTGGAAATAATCTCTAATTAGATGAAGGTAAAATGTAGATAAAAATGCATTTATCTGCAGCTGGTAAACAACATTCCAGCTGGACAGCACGGCTCCAGTTTATCAGATGAAGAAAACCACAGTATTTCTCCTTGCAGCTGACCTGTGATGGCTGCTCTCTGCCTCAGGTGGCTTTCAGCAACACATCACAGAAGGGATAAGAAAGGAGGTATAGAAATGAAATACAGACCAATAACGTAAAAAAAATAGATTTTGGAGTCTGGTGTCTGTAGTGTTGTTTCTCAACATGGGTGACTCATGTCAAAGCCTGTTAGGAAAGAAGTCACTGTCCTACATTTTAACTTGTCGGGAAGGCACCATAACAATCTTCTTTTAATCTCTACTACATTAAGGAAAATAATTTCTTTTAGCACTTAGGCCTGGACTTGCCTGCTACAGCAGGAGTAAGAAATGGAGAAGGAGTAAGAGCAGGTTAGCAACTCCCCAGGTCACACTCTCAGAGAAAGGTTACACAGCAAGGCCACCTGTGGTTTTCTCTCCTGGGGTCCTGCCAGCATTTCCCTGTGCAACAGGGCAGCCCTGGAGAAGCACCTGACAGCCAGGGCACCTTGGAGCTGGGCATGCCTCCAGCACTCCCTGTGACATCCACACAGCCTGTGCCAGGGTGTCTCCCTTCCCACATTCTGCTCTGGAACCAGCAGAGGACATGTCCTCCATTCAGGGCAGAAGGGCAGCTGAAGTCACTCCCTCTTCTGAGGGGACACCACAACAAACAACCAAAAGCCCAACAAGAAGAGAAGAAACATAGAAATCTGAGATGATGGCACACTGTGCACTGTCCAGTGACACCAATTTACAGATCAATGGGGGAATCTCTCTTCCTGTACCCTAGAGTGTGGCAGTGCTCACACCACCCACAAGGAAACTTCAGCACGGGGGGAAACAGCCTCCTTCAGACTTCTATAAATCACCAGTAGTTATTCTCCACTGCTTACCTTAAATCCCCCTCCAACTTCTCCAATTACATTCTCTATAGGCACTTTGGTGTTTTCAAAATGTACTTCACAGGCTGAAACACAGAATTAACACTTGATCAAATATGACACAGAAATACTTAAAAGACATTCAGGAACTTAAGTCACTATTTGTAGCAGGAAATGAAGTCTTCCTAATGCATTGTTTATGACAGAATTATACATGCTTCGCCAAAGAAGTGAGAATTTGGGAAAAGGCTGTAGTTGACATCAGTTATTGATGTAAAATATTTAAAATATTATGAATATACACTGTGTAAACAGAGAACTACAGTTTGGTCTTTATTTCTAGTTCTAAGGAACTGACTGAACAGTCACCAAGATGGTGAAAAGATGCAATCATTACAAAGCTTAGAAGAGCTGAAGAACGTGGACTTCTAGATTAAACCTATTGGCCACTGAGTCTCCTGAATGATTTCTTTCACTGCACAGTGAATGAACTCCACAAATTGGATTTCTTATTTCAGACCCTGCGTCAGGAAGGGCTCCTGGGAAAAGCCAGCTAAAGAAACATGAAACTTATACTGTAACATGGAATACGTATTGATTTGCCCCTGAATTCAGATGATCCAACCAAAATAAAACCTTAAACTATGAAAACAAGTTCTGCTAACAGTTTTAGGTGGCTCTTACTGTTGGAGCCTCGAATGCCCAGTTTATCCTCGGGTTTCCCATGGGTGACGCCCCCGAAGTCCCGCTCCACGATGAAAGCAGTGATTTTATCCTTCACCTGCCCGTCCTTGTCCACAATCTCTGTCCTGGCAAACACTGTGAAAATACTGGCCAGGCCACCATTGGAGATCCAGACCTGTTTTGAGAGAGGGAAGATGTGTAAGAAAGGTAAATGTGCTGATTTTGTGGGCACAGCCCTCCAGGGTTTTGTAACAGGCTGGGAAAAGAACAGAGTGCTGAAAAATTGCTGTTCCTTCCCTTCAGTTCTAATGAGGGTCTGCTCCCAGGGTGAGCACATTTCTGAGGAGAGCTGACCACATGTGCTCAGTTTAGAGCAACTTTAAAACCAGAATGTAGTATCAATATGCATTAAATTAAAATCCACAGTGCATTTCCACAAAAGCTGGTCCATCCTGCTGCTGCTGGCACCTGAGAGATACAGGGGCAATGCAGACTGGACAAACCCTGTGGCCAAAAATTAACTCTGATGAGAAATTCTCTGATCAGCCTCTCCCCCAGGGTGGGTCTCTTCACACCACAAATGGATCAACAACTACAGACCAAGTCTGCAACGCATCTAATACTGCTGAAACCAGGACATCTCTGATTTCTTCAAGACTGGCTTTTGTCACGGTTTCTTTTAACAGAAAGGTTCCAAGCAGACCTATTTCTAATTAAATATCAAGTTTTATTTTAAAATCTAGCCTGCAGAATGAAGAGATGTCAAATACAGGTTCAGGTTTCCTTTTACCTAAGCTGTCATGGAAGGGGCTGATTTACTAAGAAACCAACCCGCCCTGAAGCTGAACACACAAATGGCCAACAGAGAAAGAACCCAGGGTAGTTTTCCATTTTCCTTACCAGGAGTTTAATGCAGTAATTCTCTAACAATAATTTTCTATTCCCTTTGTGCCTAATCTTTTTGACAGGGTCATTCTCCTCTAGCTTGGAAACCTCCCAGTTCCAGACTGATGCAAAAGACAAGAACACTTCCTACATTTGTAAGAAACCCCTTTCCTGTTCCCAGTCTGTGAGTAGGTACCTTGGAGCCATTTAACAGGAAGTGTTTCCCATCTTCACTCAGGGTTGCCCTTGTCTGGATGGATGCAGCATCACTCCCACTAGAAAACAAACAAGTTACGAATGTTTAAAGAAGTAAACATGCTTTAAAAAAACAAAACTGCATATTCCCCCTCTTCCTATTCTGTAAAAAGGAGGGGGTCTCAAATAGCAGTATATAAATTTTAGCTTTTAACTAACAAGCAAGCTCACTAGATTGAACAGTTCTAAAAGTTACCTGAGGGGACATTTCTTCTCATTACCATGTTATCAGGATTATAACCTGACCAGAATGTGTAGAATGCCACAAAAGCAACATTTTGGAGCTACACTTTGAGCTATGTGAACACACAATGAGCCTCTCACTTAAGTGACAACAAAAATTCTTCCTTTTAGTTTTGGTAGCTCCTTCAAAACAGGCTTTTATATTTTGAATAAGAACTGAAAGCATCCCAGAACAGTCACAGCACATTATTTCTGACGTAGCACAAAGCATCCTTTCAAGTAAATGAATTCCTGGGATGAGAACAAGAATCAAGGATTTCATGGACACTGCCAAAAGCAGCATGCTGGGGAAAGAGTAATTGGAGTGTTCCTTGAAATACCAAAACTAAGCCACAGATGTATATACTGAAGCCATGGGCCCCAGATAAAGAAGCCTGAAGGTATGAAGCAATGCAGCTAAGGCAGTGAGCCCCTGTGGGGCTGTGGGGCAGCAGCACCTGCCGGGCTCGGTGAGGCAGAAGGCAGCAATGTGCTCCCCCGAGGCCAGGCGGGGCAGGTACTTGGCCTTCTGCTCCTCGGTGCCAGCAATGAGGATCCCCTGCAGAAACAAGCACAGGAAACTTTGCAGCATCACCCTGTGGGAAAAGAGAGGGAGCTGACAAGCTCCAGCATGTTCAGAAAGCTTCATCTGCAAGTTTTATGGCATAGCAAGAGACAGTTTAATCAACAAGACTGTATTATTTGTCAGTCATTAAAATATTTTTTCATTAGCATTCTCTGCTCAATTCCACAAGGAATCTTCTCTTGCTATAACAAACTGAGTGTGGTTTCAAGCTTCTTTCTGCCATCCACCCAGCACTAAAAAGGTAAATACCTATGGCTATATTCAAGTTCAAAACTGACACACTTTCTCTCAGATGAGTTATCTCCTCTAGGCCCCCCAACATGCAGCCCCAGCCAGCCAAAGTTCCTCTTTTCTGAATTCTTTCCTTCCTCATCACCTGAGCCCCCCTGATACTGCTTCAATTCTATTTATTCTAGGTACTTTAAACAAGTTTAGCCAATTTAAAAAAAAAAAACAACTTGGACTCATTCACCTAAGAACAATTATCCTAATAGTAACTTCCTTGTGTACTTCCTATGCAGCCTTTCTGTCTCACACTGAACCAGTGGCAGAGGCTGCTGCAGACACCAACAACCTGATTTATGCTTTGCCAGTAATTCTGATTTGCTCCCCCTAAGCCCCACATTTTTCACTTCACCTTTTCCATGCAATCTGTGCAGAAGCCCTGGCCCCAGAGCAGCAGCATTACCTTCAGCCCAATGGCCTGGTGAGCTGCCAGGGTCACTGCAATGGAGCCATCCAGGGAGCTGATTTCTCCCAGACGTGCATACATGGTGTTTGACAGGCCCAGCCCACCTGGAACAGGCACCAGGTTTTATTTCAGTACATTTTTTGTGCCACTTCCCCGCTCCCCCAAAAATCCATTTCAAGTACAGAAATACAGGAATGTAGCAGCTTTAACTGGAGAGGTACAAAAGCGGCACAAAATGCACCCCTAGATGTTCTTCTGTGGCATTTACTCACCATATTCCTCTGGAATCTGCATGCCAAAGAGACCCAGGTCCTTCAGTCCTTGTAAGGTTTCGGGTGGGATTTTTGCATCTTGATCGATTTTCTTCGAGTCCACTACAAATACAGAATTTTTTTCTCATTTGACACTGTGTTTCTCAGTGCCCAGAGCAGCTGGGAGGCTACAGGATTCCCCCACCAGGGCCACAGTCACTCATGACCCTTCTCATTCCCAGCTTCACAAGAATTTCTTCTTTCTAGCTGCAGCCTGACCATCCTGTTTGTCCTCACCACATATTCAGGAAAAAGACTTGCAAATGGGAAAAATACAGCATTTATTTCATTTTCTCAAACATTTCTACTGGTTCTGCATGCCAGCAGATTCCAAGACTGGAATAAGCAAAGTATTTTCAGGATTCTCTATCTGAACTAAGTCTAGGTCGTGAATACAAGAAAAAAAAAAGTACATAAATGAGGAAATTAGAAAATCTTGTTCTTAGGAGATTTTAGATTCTTGGGGGATTAAGAGAGCTGTTCTGTACCATGGCAGTGAAAACAAACAGGAATCATACTTTCTCCAGACTCCATAATTTGACCCTTTTATTCCTTCCCTAAACATCAGGCTGTTTACTCCATGAACCATGTTCCCCCCCACAGAGCAAAGAGTTAAAAAATGTAATTTGAATAAATCCTTTATTTACTGTCAGTGAGCAACACTACAATTTTACAGTTAAAATCACCTGGATCTTGCCAATTGTGATGTGTGACAATCACTGGCTTCTCCAAACTCCTACAGAGTTTGGAAAACCTCTGTCAATGGGAAGGCTGAGACAGTGCTGTTTAACTGCCCCAGAAATTGCTGTCTGTGCAAACCACTATTCTGCAATTGCTCTGGAATTGGCTTATCCAAGGCAGCACGAATGGAAGGACACCCTGCAATGCTCTCTGGAATGCAGATGGTAATAAGGCCTTTCCCAAATGGAATTATTACTCTAATACTGAAAAAACAGAAATGCTTTTGATTTTTCATAACTCCTCAACGAGCCAGCATTTCTGAGTATCTCTGCTGCATTTTGCCACGGTCAGTTTTAGCAGAGTAGGACAGCTATAAAGTTCTAGGAACTAGAACTAGGAAAAAAAAAATCACAATGTATGAAGTAGTTAGAAGCACAATTCAGCTGAGCTAAAACCAATTTCAAATCCTATCTTTATCCCAGAATCCTTTTACATCCTTGGTTTTTCCCCTGTTTTGGAGATTTAATTCTTCTGATCAGCACCCAAATACTTCCCAAAAAAGCCATAAATGGACATGCTACAGAATCAGCATCACTGTGTGAGCAGCAATAAATGCATAAACTAAATTAAATGTTTGAAACACCTTATGGAACTGCTATAGTGAAATAATTTTGTAATCACTAAATCACTTGCATGGATAAAAACACAATAATATACCTTCTTCATTGAAGAACTTTTCAACAGGTCCCACAAACTGGTTGATTTCTGCCAGTTCTTCATTGCTAATTTCTGGGTAAGGAAAAACTTCTTCCTAAAATAGGAGAATAGGAGAATTATTTAATAATTTTCAATACACGAACCATGCAGTTAAAATAAAAATCATGGGAGATATGCCTTGCAAAGACTCTAAAACACTGTGCAAATTAAGAATTGTGGAAAATGTCCCGAAACAGAAATAGGGCTCCACAGGACCCAACTTTATTTCACATCAAAACCAGACCAGAGGGTGTTAACTGAACAACAGAAACATGAGGGAGAAATCAAGAGATCTTTTAAGAACCATGAGGATGCAAAAGTTCTTCATCACCCATGAGTTTTAACCCTATTCAGGGACTGATAAAAATGAGTTTGATGTTTCCAAAGCTCAGCCCATGAGCACTGTCCCTTGCGAACACCCAGCACATTTCACCTGCTAATGCCTCGAGGACAAAGGTGAGTGAGCCCCACCACTCCTTATCATCCCCAGGGTGTTCTGGCCATGAACTGGAAGCAGCACAGCCTGACAGGTTGGAATTGGTAAAAAATACAAACAAGGAACACAAGGAGTGGGAGGCTACGTGAGAAGAACACTTCTGATTTTTACTGCCTTTCCCCTTTTAAACAGAAGAATTTATCTCTGTCCACACAAATTTGTTCATGGTACTCTGAGCAATATATCAGCATCAAAAATTCAGGACCTGTGAAATGTTAGAGGTTTTCAGAAAGCTGCTGTGTTGAAACTTGAGGGAAGAAACACCCGAGACACATCTGTAGAGGGGTTTAACACAGTGGAGCCTGAGTGCTGCCTGTTTTAACACCTTATCTGACAAGCTCTGTTGAAAGAGACTTTATTGCTCAACTCATTTCAGTGGATTTGAATTATTCCTTCTTTCCGTTTACTTCACCCTGCAATCTCTGATAAATGCACACTCTAAGCCCTGCAGTAACAAACTCTGCTTAATACAGCGTTCCATCTCAGATTTTAACTTCTTTGTCCAGTGGCATCTCAAGGCACCACAAGAACACCAATCTTTCCTACCAAAACTGTAGGCAGAGATTTACATGAAGCCTCCATCCTTGAAGAACAACCAGAGGACGAAGCGATCCAAGTTCAGCGGCATGCCCAGAGGGGGAGCACGGCGACAGGCAGCGCCCAGGGGACCCGCGGGGCTGGCAGGCACAGGGGCTCTCGGCGTTGTTTGGGTCACTCTGAGCCCCATCGCCTGTTCTGTGTGCAAAGGCTCCCTTCAGTTACCCGGCTGCAGCTGAGGGGCACACAGAGCCAGGGCAGGGAGCTCCGCAGGGCTGGACCCGGGGGCTGCGGGGCAGCCGGGCCGGGCCGGGCCCTGCCGAGGGCTCACAGCAACGCCCGCAGCCCGGGCTGGGATGAGCAGCTGGGAAAGGCCCTGGCGCTGCTGCGGACGAGCCCCCGGTGCGTGCCAGCCCCGCTGTCCGCCGGTGAAAGGGCAGCGACCCCCGGGCGCGGCCGGCCCCCACCGCCCCCCGCGGACCCACCTTGCGCAGCGTGCCGAGGAACAGCTCCTTGGCGAAGGCGCGGCGGGGCGCGGCCGTGCGCAGGCCGCGGGGCCGGCCCGGGGCTGGGGCTGGGGCTGGGGCCGGGGCCGGGGCCGGGCGGAGCGCAGGGCCCGCAGCAGCAGCAGCACCGCGCTCATGGCCGCGCTCGGCGCTCCGCTGACGGCACCGCCGAGCGCCCGGCCCCGCCGGGGCGGGGCACGGCCCGCAGCCCCACAGCCCCGCGGCCTCACCGCCTCACGGGGCGGCGCTTCGCTCGCAGGAGCCGCGGGGATGTGCTCCATCCGGGTGACCTGCGGCGGGCACGGCCCCACAGCCCCGCGGCGCTTCGCTCGCAGGGCCCGCAGTAACGCCGCTCACGGCTTCCTCACGGCTTCCTCACGGCTTCCTCACGGCTTCCCTGGTGCCCTCCCCTCCCCGGCCCGGCAGCTCTTGCCCGAGCCGCACGGTCCCGCCGAGAAGCAGCTCTTGGTGCAGCCTTTGAATCGCCCTCATGAAGCGAAAGCAGCGGCGCAGGCCAGCCCGCGAGCAGCACCGCAGGCAGGGATCGCTGCTTCCCCTCCTGGAGCTGCGGGACACGCTGGGCTGCAGCGTGGAAATCGCCCCCGAATCTCCCAAATCCAAGCCTGACTCCCCCTGCTCCGTGTGTCGGGAGCCGGGGCAGGATGGTGTGAGCAGCTCCAACCTCCCCTGAGCGGCCCCGCACTCCTGCAGCCCTTCCCGCACATAAACAAGTGTCAAAGACCTGTCTGCTCGCTGTGCCCTGCGAGAGCGCTGCCCTGCACCGAGCATCCCCCTCCTCCTTCACTTCCCCTGCCATCCCTCTGGCAGCGGGTTTTGTCTTTTTTTAAAAACCCAGGTGCCAAACCTGTGTGAAATTACTGATATTCACTGAAATCTGGCTGAGAAGCACTCAGTGCTCCCCTTCTGTACGGGAGGTCACGGTCAGTTTTGTGGCACCATCACCCCCCAGCCGCTGCCTCACCTGCAGGTGGCTGGGGCTGCTCACCGACACAGAAGGGCTGTTAAAGGCGTGTTGAGCTTCATTTACTCAAGGGTAGAATTAATTTGTTTGAACTATTTATTTCAGATAAAATAATCCCTTTAAAGGCTGCTGCTACTCTGTCATTTTAGGCATGTCCATGTCCACCTGCCTTCACTTTGCTTTGGTCTGTGTGGAACTGCAGAATGTGACAAAATGGCATTTGCAAAAAGAACAAGTAAACACAGGCTTAATGAACTCACTTATTTTGCTTCCTGTACTTATGACTCATAAAATGAAAATCCTTTAATGTTGTAACCCAAATAAATTGCCATGTTGGTTGCCTCCCGACTGTACTGCAAGTAGGGAACAAGAAGGGCTGAGAGTGAGGGATCAGGAAAAGGTAAGGATGTGCTCAGCTCTGATTAAGTAACATTATCCTGCTTCTTTTGCTTTTGAAGGGTGGAAAAGCAAGAGGTGATGTCTAATCCTCCCGGGCAGCAAACAATGGGTGGGGAACGCTGAGCTGGGTGCAGCACTTGGCAGTCTTTGGGGTGCAGTGATGAGGTGCCAGTGCTTGATGGTATGGATAGAAGGGGACACGCCTCAGCCTTGTGACACGTGGGGTTAATGGGGCAGAGCCACACCATGTCCCTCTGAGGGGACCTGGGTGGCACTGCCACAGCAGTGTCACATCCCAGCTCTGGGCAGGAGAGGTAAAAAATGATAAAAAAATTAGTTTTTTATCTTCCTGGGCAGGAGAGGTGCAGGTCCCACAACACCTGCCAGACTGAATATCAGGAATGAAAGGGTTAAACTGAGGCCACCCTCTCCTGAGACAAGTCAGGCAGGTTCTGGTGGTGTAGGGGTGATGTGGCAGCTTGAAAGAAAGGATAAACAGAGCGTGGTACAAACTGCTTGAAGAAAATGATCCAAAGAGTGAAAACAAGGCTGGGCAGTTGGGAAGCACAGGGAAAAGATGCCTCATCATGAAGTTCACAAGAACTGAGGCAGCAGCCAGCACACCCCACCCTGTGTGTTCACTCAGCAAGCATGAGGATGGCATTGTGGGGATATCCTGAATAAATAAACACCTGGGGTTTTCCAGTCACAGGGGGTGATATCACACCCACAGCACGAAACTGCAGGTGGACCATCACTGGCATGGGGAATGCTCTGTCCCTGCGCTGGCACCAGTGGTGCCACACCACAGATCTTCTCCCATCCAGTGCTGTGTGTAACCACAGCTGAAATCACACTGCTGGCAGCTGCAGTTCTCTGCAGAATCCCTCCACCCTGACCTGACACATCTTCAAACTGCCTTGCACAGAACTGCACCATCTACTAAAAAAAAAGTTAAAACAGTATTTTTCTCTTTTGCTTCAGCAATATGCCCAACCTTTTCCTTTCCCCACTTTTATTTATGACTCCTCTCTGCTGTCTCTGCCACTGAGATATTCATCCACGTGTTCCCATCATTTCAGGTTCCCTTCCTGGGCCATCCAATCCCTCAGCTGTTACAGCTCCTCATAACCCACATTTTGTGAACAACCACAACTCCCACAGTGATGTCCATTTCAGCCCATTCCACACAGAAGCGGAAAAATTTCTTCCTGAGAAGGAATTAATGCAAGAGAAGTGGAGATCAGTAAATGACTACAATAAAAATACCCTTCAGCTTTCCTTTTTATTCTTCCATATTTTTCCAGCAGCTGCTTAAAAACTGGTATTCAGCAATAAAATGACCTGATAACATTTAGGTCTTTGAGACATAGATATTTTATTTACTGAAAAAGTGTTACTAAACCACTTTACAAAAACATTCACCAGGCTTTGCAGCATTTCCAGGAAAATGCATACAATTCCTCCTCTCTTTATGCAATCATTGTTTGCTCCTGTTCAAGCTGACAGATGGTATGAAAGTTTTGCACTTGACATCCATAATTGTCTTTCCCACAGGCGTGTGCTCATCGATGATGTGCTCATTGCATCACCTCCTGACTTGGAACATTTTTTTAAAAAGCTGTTTCACATATGAAATCCTGGGAAAGGTGAGGGCAGGAACGGGTATTTCCACTTTTGCTCCTGGTTGTGGGCTGTGCAAGTGATGTGATGTGTTTGAAACCCAGATGTTAACATGGTCACTGTATAAATACATCAATAAATTCGTCCAGGCTCTTGTCCATTCACACTGACTGGACTGTGGCCATCTAAGAAACCACCTGAAAAATAAAGACACATTCTGTTAGTCAAAGGGACTCTCACAACGTCAGGTGGCACTTGCAGGGAAATTGTCCATCAGCTCTGCCATGTTAGATTAAAAGGAAGCACTAAATTGCCTCATGTTTTGAAGTATTTTATATTTTATTTCACGCTATAATTTTTTTTAACAGCCAAATAAGATTTAGTTTCTCAAGCAAGGGAAAATGTGCCGGAGAGTGTATTGAAATCAAGTTTCTGGCTCAGCGAGGGGAGGTGACCTGAGCTCAGTGCAGGAAAGAAGCTGTTGCTGTGGGACTGCACCCAAGGAGCTGTGGGCCAGCCTGGAGAGTGCTGCCTTTATGTCACACCCAGGGGACAGTGATGAGTGAGAGGCCAAGGCTGGCTATAAAAAGACCTTGCAGCAACTGGTTAAAGCACATCTTGGCACTATTAATGGATACAGAAGGGACATGGGTCAAGAAGCTCTTTGCCAAAATAACCTTCATTGCACTGTAATGTCAGAGACAAGGGAAGAGCTCCATGAACTCAAGAACATTTCATTAATAATTATTAGTACAATATTAATAAACTATTATTTACATTATTTATATCAAATAATTTAAGTATTTCTATTAAATAATTTATTTATATATTTATGTTAAATATTTCTATTATTAATTTAATTTATTATTTATTTATTAGTTCAATGAGGCATCTGTTTCTCCCTTTTCTCATCTGGGAAGAGAAACAGATGACCCAAAATGCCAGTGCTTTTTCACCAGCTTTTTTTCAAAGGCATTTCAAATTCCTGCAGTCAGAGGAATTGCTGAGGACATGTCCCCTGTGGTTCACTACTAATATATAGACAGGTTGGGTTTGTGGGTTTTTTTGTTTTTGTTTTTGTTTTTTTTTTTTTTTTTTTGTTGTTTTTGTTTTTTTTTGTGTTTTTTTTTCTTTGTTTTTTTTTTGTTTTGTTTTGTATGTTTTTTGTTGTTGTTGTTGTTATTGTTTGTTTGGGTTTTTTGTGGGTTTTTTTGCATGAAGCTATGCTGGCAGTCTGGAAATTTGTGAGGAGGGTAATGGAATATTGCAACAGCCCAGGAAACTGCATATTGTACTAGTAGAAAAAAAATAGGAAGAGCAGAAACAAAGTTTCCTCCTCCTTTAGGCACAAAATACACAAACAAAAGATTTTGAAAATGTACAGATTGGCATAGCAGAGGAGTTAGCACATAATCAAGGACATTTTTAAAACCTGCTGAAATGCCATGAAAATTCAGGGCTATAAACACGTGGGATGCTCCAAGTCTGAATTGGAATATTCAGCACATTCGTCACTGGGCTGGAAAATGTTGCTGCTCTTTCAATTTCAGGGGTTGAAGGACAACAGAAGCATCTCAAACTCTGCTGATTGCAGGGGTGTGTTTGGTTGGTTGGTTTTTTGGGGTTTGGTTGGGGTTTTTTTGGATGTTATTTTTAATTACAGCAGAGTCATTTTTTGGAGCCTGGTGTAAGGGCTGAGGCAGAATCAGAGACACGAGACTACCAGAAAGATGGCAAGGACAATATACAGGATGAATCATTAAATAAAAATGTTCTTCCTTGTTGGAGATGGGCATAAAGAAATATTAGCCAGCAAGTGAAGGAATATCAGCCAAGAGAACACGGGGAGCTGGTGGAGGGGGAAGATGCTCAGGGGGTGGGCACCTCCCTTCAGGGCCCCACACTCAGCTGAGCTCTGCTCCTATAAAAAATCACTACAAAGTCAGACTGGCAATGGTTAAATGAACTAATTTCCAGCCTTGGTTCACTCTGATCCCACTGCTGAGTCACAGAACTCCTGCACCGTCCCTGCTTCTCCCACTTCCCTGGACACTCACCCAGGGCCCATCTCCTCATCAGAAACCAGGCACTGTGCTGTGGCAGAGCTGAGAAACTGCAGAGAAAAGACATTTCCATCATGCCCTCCTAATATTTCATTTGCCTTGGAATGAATTTCCTCTGCTCATCTTGTTAAAGACAGATTATTTTTGCTTTGCTCATTACACAGACCTGTCTAAAGCACTGTGTCCAAGGATGAAAAATAAATGAAAGCTCCAGTGGTGCCGTTACCCAGCAGAGCTGATGGATTGCACTCTCCTGTGGCTGCTTTCAGCTGCTGTGTCTCGTGAACCATGCTGCTAATTTCACATCTCAGTTACTGCAAAAATGCTAAATAAAGGTTTTGTTGTTGTTTTTTTTTCCATTTTATCCCTAAAAATGTGTGATTATTCACATGGCAAAAATGATAAATCTAAAGATTTGAAAAAGTGAAGAAGTGATGGCTTCAAGTCAGCATCATGCACACACAACTTTCATTTAAGTCTTGCTTAGCTGAGGAAGTACTTCCAGCAGAAATATTAATTTAAGATTTTCCTAACTTTCATGACCAGCCTCATCCTGAAGTTGATTTACTTTTGCTGAGTAATACAGGATTTGTCTTTAATTCTTGAAATAATAGGAAACAGAAAGAAGGCTTACTTAAAAAAACTACACCTAAAATGAATTTTTTGTGTGGTTCAGATATTTCTATTAAATTGGTTGTGCTATGTTCCCTTCCAGGAATTTTACATCAACAAAATATGGCACCAAAATCACTAAGCAGGGTAAAAATCCAGAAAGATTCCTTTGGAAAAGGTGTATTTAATGCAGCTGTAACACAGGGTGGAGATGAATAAAACACTACACAACTATTAAAATAAATATATGCTAAAATACCATACCTGTTTTTATGAAACTCTGAATCAAAATCAATCATTAAGGCCAACTGGAAAAAAACAAAGTTAAATAGAATTCATTGATTGTTAAGTCAACAAAAATCTGAAGAAAGATACAGATAAAACATTTGAAGATCTTTATTTTGTTTTTCTGTCCTTTTAATCTTGCATTTCTTTATTTCAACCAAAAAAAAAAAAAAGGCAAAAATTCTTGGGAAAGAACCTGTTTTTAAAAAGTTGCTATCTAGAAGAGCTTGAGAAGTTGTTTAGTGCATGACGACTCATTCCCACAATCTGTGAGTGCACTGCCACGTGCAAACCTCTTGTCTTCTCAAAATCTGCTAAAGTTCTACAAATCCTAATTTCTAAACCAGGAATAGAAGCATCAGTGAAGAACAGCTCTGCAAATTCTTCTACTTCCACTAGAGGATGTTTCACTGGTCACCTTCAAAGGGCTCCCACAGCTCAGAGTGGCACAGAGGATGATGGTAAGTGGGTACTTACCTACCAAAAAAAAAATTGGTGAAGATGCGCATCCTGAAATTACAGCCCTCCAGAAAGAGGTCATAGTTGACTATTCCCACAAAATAATTCAAGAATGTCCTAAAATTTGTAGAAAACAGAAGCAAACATAGTGTTTAGTTTAACTGACAGCTGAGCATTAGCTTGGCCAGGCTTTCCAGAACACACTACAATCTCCTGGAAAGGCTGGAAATGCACCAAGTTCAGGGCACAATGGAATATCCACAGGTGATTGTCAAAATGTAACTGCAATTCAAACTCTGGGAAGGTCACGTGTGGCAAAGGATCCTTCAGGGCTGGAAACTGAGACACACAAACAGAGGACAAGGAGTAACTGGGCAGTACTTACTCGGTGCTGGGCTGAGGGGTCCGGGGCTCCCTGCCCGTGGCCACGAGGCACTGCCAGCTCCTGGGGGTTCCACGGAGCAGCCCAGGACTTGACCCTGGAAAGGACAAACGGGGCCCTGCCCAGGCAGGGCACAAGTGCCCTGGACAGGAGCTCCTGAGGCTGCCTGGGGTCAGCTGGGCACACAGCCCCTGGGACAGAAGGTCTCAAAGCTGCCAGCACTCTCCGGGGCTCGAGGGGTTTAGGAATTGTCCACCAGGACCTCTGCCGTGCTTCCCTGTCTGCACATCTGGGTGCTGGAGTCACTCTCTCCCTGGCTGCACATCTGGCTGTTGGATTCATTGCTCTTTAGTGACTCTAGAACTCAATTTATTTCAGCACTACCCCACCAAGCTGAGTGAGGACGGGTCACAGACTCCACTCACCACCTCCTCCACCTGATCCTCAGTTCCTGGCCCCTCTGAAGTGAGCAGCACAAATCCCACTGCCTCAGCAGGGCCAGGATACCATTGGAAGGAATTTCCTTCATTTCAAATATGAAGAGTTGAAGCTCTTGGATTGCATTAAATGAGAAACAAAGAGTTTTAAATGATTTATTTGATTTCTCCACATGATCACAGTTATAGTTTTACATCAATAGGGTCTGTTACTACTTACAAACAGAATGCATATTAAAATGAAAGCACTCCTTTCTTCCCCAGAGTTACAAAAGGGGTCTCGAGCCTCCCCAGAACAGAAGCTTCTTGTAAGCATAATGATTTTTGAAGTCTTTAAGAGTCTGCATTCAAGACCTAATTCTAACAGTTTAATACAACTCAAAGCTGATTTAAGTTCCTAGCAGGAGATAGGCAACCTCAAAGTGACTGCAGACTTATAGTAATGCTAATTTACACACTATGTACAATTTAGATAATTCTCTATTCCCCCTACTGGTCCCATTTTCACCACCCCCTTTTCTCTTTTCCAAATTGAATCTTGTTATTGGTTCCACTTTTCTTTGAAATATATACACGAGAATCCATTTTTCAGTCAAGAAGTGCGATGGTATTTTACAAGGGAACAGCAAAATGCATGCTTAACTGCAGAAAACACACAGCTTCATATGGAACAGCAAGTCAACATCTAGAGATTCAGTGTTTAAATATCTGCTGACTGTCTTTCAGCTCATTTTATCAAGAAACAAGAGGCTTCTGCTGCATGCAGTACATGATGGGAAAATCATTCTACACTGTATGTTAGACTCTTTTTTTTAGCAATACAAGGCGCACATTATATTAGGATGAACTTTGATTTTTTGTTTCTTTACATTGTTTTACATTTCATTCTTAACTTAAAAAAATAAAAACCCCAAATATATATTTGATTGTTGTCCCAGAAAAGATTTTTTTTGTTGTTGCCACACCTTCATTCTTTACATTTCCCTTTCATTTGTCCAAATCAGCATTACTGCTTTGCCACATCGTTTATGGGAAGAGAGAATCACGGTCAGTCTATGCAGTTCTGTACCAGTTTGTAATTGGCAATGGTATCTGATAAAAAACCCTCTCCATTCTACTCCTGTCTGCAGGCTGAAGAATTCATTTTAATTCATTTTCTTAACCCCAGGCAGTGTTAAGTGCTGGAATTCTCCTATTCTAGGCACGACCCACACTGTTCTAAGCAACTGTTGATCAAGGATGGAGTCAGAGAGGTTTTACTATGACCCTATACAAGCAGCAAAGGTCTGGAGACTTGTGCTGACACCAAGACACTTTTGTTTGGTTGGAGTACATAGAAACACATAGTCTAAGAAACAAAACAGAACAAAACTAGGAAAAAAAAAAAAGTAAAGTCCACTGTTTCTCCTCCTTGGCTTGAAAGAGCAAGAACAGAGTTTCCAAATCCCGTGCTCTCAGGTTACCAGTTTTGGTTTCTAACCAGCCTCCAAGTGATCTGTGATTTCACACTCCCTGCAGGCCCAGGGCAGGCACATTCTCCTCCCCAGTGTCCATGGAACCATGTGGAAATGTTTCTGTGCATGCACGTTTGTGACATCTCCTCAACACTTTGGTTCACAAATACATTGACTGCACATGGAAAATCAGTGGGCAGGCATTAAACTGTGGCTCACTGTTTAAGCACAGAATATATGTAACTCTAATTTAAATGAATGAAAGGGTTTTTTAAACACAAAGCAAATGCAGATCTGGGAGATTTAACACCTTCAGCGTTAATCAACACAGTGAGTCAGATTTTCCTCTCCACTGCTACTGCATATTCTGCCTTTATTCCATCTACAGAATTTTACTTCCATTATGCCTCTGCATCTGAAACAAGTACAGACTCCATCACCCAGTGAAGAGGAGCTTTCTTACCTCTGTTTTAATTAAAAGATGCAGTTTCTCAGAGATGTTTGCACCTAAATGGTTCTTCATCTTTTCTGGAACAACCTATAAATTACAGTTAGACTCTACTATTGGTACAGATGTATGAAGAAAAGTCTACATATTGAAACATGTTATCACTTGACTTCAACTAATATCAACAGTAACACTGATATATTTTGCAATTATACAATATGTAGAGTGTAGCCTCACACTAATAACATTAGATGACATGCAGACAGTTCTACTTTCCCTTACAAGAACAGTATATATTTTTTAAACTGCAAGGAACAGAGCCTCAGGGGACCCAGGTGAGCCCTCTTAAGGTAAGCCGCAGAATTTAGAATAGAATGAGTGACACAGAAAAAGAATAATAATCACTTGTTTTCTTTTCATGGAGATCATTCTGAGGAGAAGGAGCAGAAGGGGAAAACATATTGCACATGTGTGAAACAAACGTGGACTGCTGGAAACAAAAGGCTAAACTCTAGATTGCTGTATTTGCTCTCTGTGGAGGTGAACAAAGTGCTCAGTTTGCAGTTCTGCTGGTATTGTGGTATCCATGGTATGAAAGGGAAAAAATGACTGAACCTCTCCCATCCTCCCCACGCTAGAGATGCCATGAGCAAGCCAACAGGACAAGTCACTCTGTTGCTCCCATGTCCTCCCGATTTGGGACGCTTTTATTACTGTTTGTTTTCTGTTCCACAGAAACCCGACTGGTTGGAGCTGTGATTACTTTTACCCATCTCTCACTGGAACTTTTTGCTCATCCTCTTCAAGGTTTGCTTTTAGGCTGGTACAGTTTTGCAGTTGTGATTCCTTTGTCTCTACTGTTTAGGTGTTAAGTCCTTGCAGTGGCTCAAAGTGCTGAAACTACAAAGTAGGTGTCATGGATAGCTTTGTACAGGATTTCGGGATACAAATTGTAGAGAAATTTGCAAATTGTTTGGTTACAACACATAAGCAACAACAGCACAGCCTATTTTTATGTGATGTCTTGCAACTAACTGGACTATGGAAGTGAAGGTTTGAGCATAAACTCAGCCTGCTGAGTGCTGGGTGTTTCAAACTAACAAATGTGATGAGTAAAAATGGTAAAGCCACTTCATTGCTAGCACATGGCTACATGGAATTACAGATTTTGAAATTTTTTTAATATATATATATATATGTCGTGGTTTGGCCCGGAAATGTGTTTTTGGAAAAGTCTAAGTCGGGCCAATCAGTGGCCAAATTCAAAACTGGCATGTGATATGGCCACTGAGAATCTGGATACGCCTCTGAGAACACACGGGGGTTAAAAGCAGGAGATTCCCAGAGAACTTCCTCTTTGGGAATCCGGCGTTGGTGAGTAAGGTCCGACCTCTCCCCTGCCCAGCTGCGTCTGGGTGGGGCAGGGGGAGGCCATGACAGGGAGGAGGCTGGGAGCCCCAAAAGGTGCAGAGGTGGAGGAAAACATGCAGGGGTTGATGAGAATTGAGATGTCTGGGCAGCCCCCCCCCGGAGAGAGAGACAGAAATTGTGCTGGCAGTTCAGCCAGCCAGAAGCGGGGGATGCGTCGAGAGAAGGTGCCCGGCAGATGTGGGAGTCCTTGGGCAGGCAGAGTTGAAGATTTTAACCCCTTTGTAGACTAATAGAAACCTTACAAATACTGAATCCTCCTGAATCAAGATGAGGTGAGAGAGAGATGAGAGATGGGCAAGCGTGAGGAAAGCTGGAAGAGAGAAGAATCCTGAGTGAAAGAGATGATGGAGTGGCCTTGGGCTGGACTCTTTCTTGTATAGCCATGGACAGACCCGTGTTTTTTCCCTGTGACCCAGAGACTGTATTTAGGGGGAGGCAACACCCGGGAGTCAAGAGTGAAGCAGCGGCGTGAACAGAGACGGCTGAAGGGGGTGTGAGATGCCCTCTGTCTCCACGGAGAGGAAGATCTCTGTTCATGAGGCCCCTCGGCCCCAGGGGGTGAAATTTGGGGGGGACTGGTGTCCCAAGAGTTGAGAGACTGCTGCTTCTGGAAGTGGGTGGAGCATCTTTAAACGGGGAGCCCTAAAAGCAGTCCTGGCCCGTGTCCAGTGGTGAGAGCACTGGACATGGGGGGGAGAAGTCACGAGGGCCGATGTTCTTTGAGTGGGGCCATGGGTGACACGGAAGCACAGGAGGTTTCAATTGTGCTTCCGGAAAAAGCCCATGAGGCAAGGGGGGACTCCTCTCTCCCTGATGAATTTGAAGGTTGATAATTTGAGGGGTGGTGGATCTCTGGAGAAAAGGGAGGGGGAGGAGGAAGATATCTGGAAGGTGTTCATTCTTAGTTTAGTATGTGTTCCTTTCTAAATTTGTAATAAATAAAGTGTTATGTTTTTTTCCCCTCCATCCCCGAATGAGAGCCTGCTTTGTTCTGTTCCCGAGTCACATCTCACAGCCACCATTTTAAAAATATACCCTTCATGGGGGCCCTAGCATTGTGCCAAGGTCAAACTATGACAATATATAAAAAAACCCTATACTAAATTCTAAAGCAAACCTTCAAGTTTTAGAGCACTTCCACTGGAAACACTCTGGACTAGAATTCAGCTTCGCTGGAGGTAAAAATGAGCAATTATGGTAAACAGGAACCAAAGTAGCTGAGAAGGATGGAGGTTTGCCATTTTCATGTTTGAGATGAATGTTTTTGCAGTGTTTACATGCACCTGGCGGAACTCTTCCCATGTGCTCGTTCAATCCATATGCTTACAAAAGAAATGTGGATCATGTAAATTCACAGTTATCACAGCCTTTAAAGTGTCTAAAAACTTGTGTGACCAATGCTCGGAGGTGCCCCCTGGTAGGTGGGCACCCTCCATTGCTACGGAATAATTACTGCATCTTAACGAGTTTGCTTACCTGAAATAGCAGAGCAGCTCTAATACTGATTACGTATGATATCATCGTGTTAATAAAATAAGGATTTATACAAAGCAGTATTGGACTATAACATTTAAATGCTATGTTACTTGGCACATTTAGTAATGATTGCTTAGAAATCTTAACAAGTCCAGGGGACTTGTGATGAAAATACTGAAATGTTTGAAATTGGTTTCTAACGTTTAATGGTTTTGGTCTACTTTCATATGCTATTCATCTATTATACTGTCCTATCAAGTAAGTGGAATTCCTTGTAAAGTCTATATTGCTAGTTTTGTGGACTGAAAAAATTTCTTTCCAAGCACAAATGTTAACTATACAGTATATATATATATATATATATATATATATATATATATATATATATATTTATATTTATATTTATATTTATATTTATATGTATATATTTATATTATATAAAGTTTACTTACGTACTTTCATCAACCATATCAGGTCTACTTATTTTTTTTGCCCATTGAGAGTAAAAGAGCAAGAATGCAACACTTGGTTCTGTCTGACTTTTTTCCCTGTTTTTTTTTCCATAGGCTAGCTTTTCATTATGTGTGTAAAATTGTCCAGGGGTTTGGTGTAAAAGGTAGCTTTCCTCAGATTCAGCAAGCAGCACGTTGTCAAGGCAAGTTTGGAAATAAGAACTAACCAGATGGTGGTGAACATCTATCCAGTAGATAAGTAAAACCAGTATGGCCTGGGCTAACTGGAATTATTTTATTTAGTAACAGCAAGCCTTTAAGCTCATTAAATGGCCTGGGTAAAAACTGACGGTGTGATTTTGTTGCTTCCTCTAAGTGCCTTTGCAGCTGGGTTTGGAACTAGAGTCACGAGGAGGGTCTTTAGGCCTAGACTATGGTGCTGATGCTGCTGTGTTTGGGCTTGGTGCTGGCGGCGGCGGGCGGCGGGGGCGGCCCGTGGTGGTGCGGGCCGTGGTGCGGGCCGTGGTGCGGGGCGTGCGGCAGGTAGGGGCCGTGCCCGTGGCCGTGCCCGTGCTGGTGGTACTGGCGCGGGTGCGGGTGCGGGTGCGGGGGCGGGTGGTAGTGGTGGTGGTGGTGGTGGTAGGGTGGCGGGTTCTGGTGGCAGAACTGCGCGTGGTGCGGGTGCGGCGCGGCGGCCGCGCCCTCCGCGTGGTGCGGGGTCTGCGCGGCCGCGTGGCTCTGCGAGGGGGGCTTGCCCCTCTTGCTACTGAACAGGGACCCTAGGAGTGAGGAGGAGTTGGGCATAGTCTGGTGAGGGCGAGATGGACACTCTCGGGTTGATGTAGCTCTTCGGCGCATGTGAGGACTGCTAATGATGGACCCCTAAAAAGAAATTAATAGAAAATAAAAATTAAAAAAAAAATATCTTGAAATGTTCGGAAAGGGAAAAAAAAATTAAAAAAAAAAAAAGAAAAGAAAAAGTTCACACTGACCCACAAACTCCTCCTTTAGGGTTAACATGGGTGGATTATGTTAGAGAGCTCTAGGGGAAATTTTATCTCCACCTTCCCTAAGTGGCCAGTGGGGCACTCATGCCCTTCTTAGAGGATGTTAAGCATTGGGTGATTTTCTCTCAATATTTTGACATAAAGTGATATGACTTCAAATTAAAAAAAAAAATGTCACGGAAATGTAACATGATATAAGACCTACGAGTGTGTTTTTAAAGGAAAAATACATTTTAAAATACTGCAAAAAATACCATACTTGCTTTTTTACCACAAAAAAAAAAGCGCTAGATTAAATGCAACCTAAATAGTTAAACATACAGCAGCAAATATTACAGTTACAGCTCAGATTTTAAAATGGTATTTAAATATTTATTTATAGCAGTTTTCCACTACTATATATGAGAGTGCTGCTTCTCAGGCCTACCTCTGCATTTTGTGTTAAATGGAACCATACCATTTTTGCCACTAACATTTCTATGTGCTTATATTTTTCTGACCTATGGTCCAACATTCTCTATTATTTAGCCTGGAATTTAGTTGCTGAAGTTGAGGGTTTGTATTTTTAAAGAGTTATGGGACACAAGAGTAGTTAGGCAAAGTATGCTAGATTTAAACTGTAATCTACCTAAAGCAAACACAAAAAAAAAAAAAAAAGAAAAAAGAAAAAAGAAAAAAAAAAGAAAAAATCTGTAAGCTGAATTCAGAGACATGAACAGTATATATAAATGGTTTGAAGATGAATGAAATCTCATGAAATCCACATTGAATTCACCTATCTGAATAATTTTTTTTGTCCTCCCATGCCCTATCTGTGCAATTCCATGGTGTCATGACTGCATACATTTAGCAATTGAACTCGAAAATAAGCAATGGGGATGGTTGAGCATGACAGTCAATAGTTGTAGCTAAATATCAAACAGCAAGAACAGTGTACTTGGTAACAAAGAGCAAGGTGGGCTTTTAAGCTGGGACCAGACTGAAATGGTGGCAAAAAGACACATCATATCCATTTAACCATGCTGGCAGGAACAAAGGGAACAAGGTTAGCTCAAACCAAAAATGGCATTGCTCTAAAACAAGCTGTCAGTGCTTTGTAAGCTGGAAGAATACAGAGTGAATAGCCTAGGCATGCATTTTACTCGTGGCAGGCAGGTTATATATATGTGTATATATATATATGTTAGAAGAAAAAAGAGCAAAAAAATATGTATGTATATAAAAGAAAGGTTTGAAATGCACATCATCACATCCAGCTAGACATCAGGAACTTCCTACTTACTTCCATATTGCTGTCTAGCGATCCTGCACTGCTGCGTCGCCCACGCTTGCCTGCCCAGGACATGCAACAGCAGAGATTAGAGACTGCGACACGACCGGCGCCAGGAGCCGCGGCCCCACAGCCCCACAGCTTCAGGGCCAGCAGGGACAGCAACTCCCTGCACCTGCCTGCGTTTCTAGGGGATCAGTGAAAATTTGGAGAGCTGCTGGTGCTGGGGATCGGCTCACACGAGCGGGGGGTGATTATTTTGTTGGTAATTTGCACAACTTTTGAAGTAGAGGTGTTTGGGCAGCTGGGTTTAGTGCTGCGCTTGTGATGCTGAGCAGCAATGATTTTAAAGGGTTTGGTTTACTGGAAGCTAATCGGCCATGGAGGTTTTTTTTTCTTTAAATATTGAGATATAGTTGTGGGGTGGCATTAACTTAAATGCAAAATTTAACGTTGAAATATTCTGAACTTCAGTGTGGGGCACTGTGAGGGCCATCGGTTTTATCAATTAATCAGTTTTATCACTTCATCGGTTTTATCATTTTATCGAATTTATAATTTCAATTTCAGCTTTGAACCTCAGTGGATTTCATACAATATTCTTTCATGAGGTTTAAAAAAAAAACTAAACTTAATTTTTGATCAGTAAATCTGGAATCTGTCTTGACATTATGGCTAGATTTTGTTTGTTTAGCTGTGCAGTGCTTTATCTTTAAGCATGTTGGATTTGTACTCCAACAGTCTCAAACTGCAAAAACTTTTGCCTAAACCCACACGTGAAACTCCAGACAGTTTGCCTAAAGAGCCAGAAGACCTCAGTGGCTGGATAGGACACAGGATCTCAGATTTTCTTTCTCACTTCACAGCAGAGAAAATAGCATCTGGCTGCAGTGGAAATAGAGATTTTTAGAAGATAACTTGTGGAGCTTTGCTTTGCAAAGTTTCAGAATACTTTCCTGGCAGGGTGCAGAAACAAAGCTGAGCTTTGAGGAGCCCTCCTGGTGCTCAGAGCTTCCCTAAAATCTGCAGGGCTTTCGAAACCAAAGCTTTCTCAGCACTCTCTCCTTGTTTTCCTGCAAGGCCAAATATCAGTCTCCACCCTGCATTGGCTGCATTCAGAGTTTTCTACACGGAGAGGTAGTTTTGGCAGAGAATGTGAGGATTTCAGCATCACTTAACCAATTAATGATGTACCCTCATCACAGACACCCCAAAAGCACCTGTGATCAGAACTAGAGAGCAGTGGAACTGCTCATAGGGCAATTCAGACTAGCCAAAGGATCAGGATGACCAAAAACTACCACCTGCTGGATTTATAAGCATAGTATTGACCTGGTTGGTCACAGAACACTGCCCTGAAACAAGTTTCTTGTAAGAGCTACAGTTCCAGGCTACTGGAACATTCTCCCCTCTTAAAAAGAGTTGCTCCCCAGTACAACCCCTCTGCAGTGACATTAAATTGAGGGGAAGGCGTTTGTGGTCAAGGTGTTGTGTTTGACTTGAGAAATTCATTGGGATTTGGAACAATTTCCCTGGATGGGCTCTTTGTCAAAAGCTCACTGCTTCATCTCCTGCTGCAGTTTTAGCCTCAGCCAAACTCTACTATCTTATGAGTCCCCCAAGAAAAACTGGGTTTGTTCATCCCTTATGTTGACTCCTAGTCAGGTTTGATATTTTGCTGCTCTGATAACGGGATTAGTACTGATTAACACTCCAACCCCTCTTTCTTGCTGATGCAAACACACTGCGGCAGCCACCTCGGAACTTAGCAGTCAGGGTTGCAAATAAGACTGAGAGCTGACACGGGGCATTAAACGTGGCCAAAAATGAAGGAAAACACAACAATCCAATGCCTTTTGCATATGGCAGGAGTCACAGTCTGATCAAATAACCACGGACACAGTAAATACGGACAGCGAGCGACAGATGGAATTTTGCTCAGAATAACTCCAGGGCAAAGTAGTACTTGCAAAGCCAAGAACAAACAGAAAAATCCACCTTAAATGCCTGTAATTTCCCTCAGATAGGCACTACTGCCGTACAGAGGCTTAGTTCTTTTTCTTAAAAACAAATTGATCCCGATTCTGTGCTGACATGCAGTGTGGTGGGTTTACTCAGTAAATCCCCTGGAGCATTCCCCCTGCCAATGTGTGTTTATTCCAGACTGTTCCCTGGTCTTTGGGATAGCATCCCATCGCAGAAATGCCTCCCTGGAGCTCCAGCCTTCACATGCATCTCAGGGAAATTCTAAACTAGAACTGCACCCAAGCATGTACTGGCAGGATAATTAGTAGCTGTGGTACAAAGCAAGGTGGTATTTATCAAATCTGAAGATTAGTTTTGCTTAATATATTAAGCTTACTTTAATATTTTAAGGCTGTTAGAGTGGACTTTAATTTATAAAAATAAATTTTCAATTAATTTAACCTTATCTGTTAGATATGAATATTCCTTGCAAGAAATATCTTGAACTTACACAAGTGTATGCCTCATATATGAACATACACTATATAGGGCCAAGAACATTTCAAATTTATAGTAGAGATATGAAGTGATTACAAGATTTTTACAAACTTAACCATGCCAAAAGAATATTGAGCTTCATTAATAAAGGCCACTGCACCTTGCAGAATGGATGTGTGCAGGACACATCACAGGATGTGTGGTGATCTCACAGTTTAGGCTACAGATCAGCTCAGTACATGGAAATATTTCTCACTCCTGCTCTGTAGTTCTTGAAACTCTTCTGGGCCAGTGAGATAACTGATAGCTAAAGACTATCAATGATTTGATATTATGATTTAGTATTATGATTTGGCTTTGAGTGTCTTGGGGGAGAAAGCTTGGAAAAAAGTTTTAAGTTAAATTACTCTCTCCAATGACTGGAGAGACCACTTTTGAGGGGGAAAGTACTGTTTGCCACCTTTACATTTTCAGCTTGTTTCTGTGTGAAACAGGTACAATCTTAAGATTTCACACTGAAACAGAACTATTTTAATCCTGGAAATACCTTTGGTTTTGTTTTGATTTTGCAGTAATCTTTTTTGGCCTGTGGCTGTTTTAGACAAGCCCAGCTCTCAGTAACAGGAACCACTGCACCACCCTCACCTGGTCAGTACTACCTGGCTGTGCCAGTTGTGGAGTACTGGGGCAAACAAGAAAACTGCAATTTTTAAACCAGTTCAGTGTGTAAATACTACTCCCACCTTACAGATTAGTGATGTGGGAATAAAGTTTGAATTCCTCTGTAAACTCAATGTAAAAGCACTGGGTCCCCCAGCAATTCAAAGTGGCTGGAATTCAAATTGAAGAACCTAAAATCAGTGCAATGGGACTGTTTCTGGGAGAAACAGAATGGGAAACACAGCCAGTCCAACTCTTTCTGCTCTGCTTTAGTGACCAAATCATTCTTCCTGTGGAACAGTGGCCATGAGGGGACATCACACTTTTCCCATCTTTCTGTAAACTCATAAAACTCAGCTTTAGATTCATTAAAATTTGCCTGGCTCTAATATTTTTGTATAAATTAAGAATTTCAAGGTCTGGAAAAAATAAATTCAGTTCTTCCAGCTCAAGAATGTGCAATAAAAATTATACATTTATCTTTAGAGAAAAATAAAGCCCTAAATATTTTTGACATATTCGCATCTTGGAACACTTGGATGTCACATTCTGTTTTATATTCCATGGAAAGAACTGTCAAGGCACAAGGAACAACAGCATCTCCCAGTGAGGAGATCCTCAGCACATCCTTCCCACAGCTGGGAGTTGAGCTGCTGTGGCCAAGGCATGGAAACACTCTCAGGAAAGGATACCTGATGGACACATCCTGCTTTTCTGTGCATGCCCAGCCTAGGAGGCAGAATCAGTCAGGGTATTTGCTAGATCTCAGAAGCTGCTGAATTGTCACTCAGAGAAATTTAGTAATTTCCACAGCCTCCATTTACTGGGATGTCTGGGGGACAGCAATGGATTTTTTTCCTAAATAGTTCTGTCAAGTACCTGTGCAGCCAAATGCTGTTCAGTCACATTTCCCTTCACTGAATAAACAGTTAAAATTTTGAGTTTGCAATGTTCACTGGACATTTACCTGCCTTCCTGCATAAATATGAAATCAGGCCATTTTCTCTTGTTTGTTAGATTTATTTTTGATTCAAGGTAGAAAGGTCTCTCTAAAAATCTACTTTCCTACAGGCCCACACACTCCTGTTCCTCCTCCTTGTTCATCCTGTGCTTCATCCACAGAAGGATTTGAGGGAACCTAACTCAGGCCTGTTTTAGAGAAGCAATTTAATATGGGATAATCACTGAGGGGTAGTATCTTCCTAACTGAAAGAGATTTCTTTGCTTTTCTGTGGATCACTTCTCCCACATTAAAAATAAAATTAGCCTCACATGCAAGCTATTCCCTGAGAGAAGGCAGAATGATATGGATCATCTCCCTTAAGTCATTCCACCAAATAACACAGCAAATAACAGGCTGGTTGTTTCTCAAGTCAGTTGCACTGCACAAGACCAAACAGAAGCTCTCCATAATTCTCAGTTATTTCAGGTTAAAATTAAGTTTAGTTGGGTTTAACAAACTCATTGATAAACCCTGCAGTCTGTGAGTGATTTCTACTTTTTGTCATGGAAAAAGGTTATTTTCAGTAAGAAGCATGCCAGTTGTAGGCATGCCCTGTGAAATGTGTTTGTGATTACAAATGTTGGTTTGTTGAATTAAACCCATAATATGAATTCAAATACATGGCAGTGTTTGAAAGAGAGGGATGAGTAATTCTAATGGAATGAAAAAATTAATCAGAAATCACATTTAGGGGTACAGATACCCACTGAACTCACATATTAACAATATGGTAGTTCTCATTCTAATGAAATAAAACCAAAACAACAGAAAAAGATGAAGTATCTTCAAATCTGAGAGATAAGAGTGGTGAAGACTAGGGCTTGATCTAAAATCCGCTGGAGCCAAGCAAGCACCAATAGTCAACTTCAGCCTGATTTTGGATCAAGGGCCTAAGTCTTTTTAATGAAGCACATGGAGATGTGAGTATGAAAGCCTAAACAGAGAAGAAAAGAATTGAAAGAGCTCACTCTCTACATATTTGTATGCACATACATATACCCACAAAACACAGGCTATCATTTCAGTTTACAACAATTTTATTTATTGCAGCATAGCTAATGTCTCCTCTTTAGTTAAAAAAAAGGGAAATAGGTAAGTAGTGTCTACTACCAAAGATATACAGAATATTGAAATTATGACTACACTGGACATCATCACTGCAATTGAAAGAACAAAGCAGAGTATGCAACACAGCCTATGAACTAAAAACCAAATAACTAAAAAAAATAGAGTTGCTACTATCTATGGAAGTACTTTCTGAATAGTGGACATGGTGTTCAGATAAGAGTTCTTGTCAGTGACAGGAATCTTTAACACTGAAAGATTACATGGCTATGCCAGGTGTGAGGCAAACCATCAAATAAAAACATGCCCAACTTCCCCTGGCTTGCTTTGGCTAACAAATTGTATCACCACTGCTTTCCAGTCTTTAACCAGTTAATAAAACTTAAGACACATCAGTGGCTTTGTGGGTTATCAGCATCCTTGTCCAATAGGGCTTCTTTGGTTCTGTTGCAAAGAGTACTTCACAACAACCTCTTTTTGCAAGAATTAGGAACTGTGTCTGAGTTACAGAACCAGAAAAGAGCATCAGGGGCACACTGGTGTTACACAGCTCTAGAGAGAATTTAGTAGGGCTTCACTCAGTTTCATTCATCGAGGTGGTGACACAGGTACACTTGAGCACAGAGTACACAGAAAGCGCTCGTCACACAGAGACCAGGAGCTTTCCTTCCCTTTCCAGGCCTAGTCTATGAGGGGGAAAAAGCAAAGGCAATGACAAAAAAAGAAAGGAAAACCAAGTGAATTGCTCCTAGCACAAGTCAGTCACTTCTGTTTTATTAAAAACTTACAATTTTTCCTCTGTCTTCACTGTCCTTTAAAAGTTTCTATAGCAACCTACAACGGCTTTAATACTTTCAAACAGCAGCCGCTTAACAGAACAAAGGTAAAAAAAAAAAACCCAAAACAAACAGAAATTAACCATGAGCCGAGGAGGGGGGAGTAAGGAGCTACTTGGAAGTGTAAGATTCCACCACTGCTATTTGTGGAGGCATGCAGCGAGCCGGGGAGGAGAGGCAGCTCTTACCTGCTTCGGACAGGTCGCGCAGGGAGGAGCTGAGCGCGCTCCGCTTCAGCCCCTCGCCGCCGGCGTAGCTGTCGTCCAGGCACGGCCGGGGCAGGGTCCCGTTCCCGGAGTCCTTCTTCAGGCTGGAGCACTGCGACATGCTGGGACGCACCACCCCCTTCTGCTTCTCCAGCTCGGCTGCAACACACACGGGGGCTTTTACAGGGGTGTTTGTGGGCATGAAACAACCCAGAACGTCCCACAGGGAGTTTCACCCCTCTACCCACAGCTGGATTTCTCTTTTGGGAAAATGGGATAAAATTTCATCTTCAGACACTCACGGGACTACCAGCAAAATGTATCGGTTTGGACCATGACTTCCTTACTGACCACAGGAATTGCAACCCGGAAATGAAGAAAAATTCAATGAAGCTTATTGGAAGAGCCATCATTGGGAATTTCAGTGTGAGGTAAATTGCCCTTAAAATTCCTGCTGTAATTTGTGATACAAATCACAGAGCCAGCTCTCCTCTGTCCACATTATCCCTAAAATTCTTACAGGAATTTATAGTACAAATCACGGATCCATCTTTCTTCTCCACATTATCCCTAAAAGTTCCTGCAGTAATTTATACTACAAATCACAGACCCTGCTCTCTTCTGTCCAAATTAAACCTAAAATTCTTCCTGTAATTTATGCTACAAATCACAGACCCAGCTCTCCTCTGCCCATTGTTATTTGCAGCTTGTCCAAGATGAATTCCACTGCAGCTACACTGCAGTAAATAGTAGTCAATGAACTCAGCCGGGGCTTAAGGCATTATTGGCTTTTTCCTTCTTCTCAAGATAAAGTCACAGAAAAACCCACATTATTTTGAACTTTTACAGAGTTCTAATGTGTTATACTCTTATACTTTTTATTAATGGTAATTTTTAATTTAAAATTTAAATTTTCCAAGGGTAATATTACTTTTTATTATTTTGATTAGCTGGAAAATGCTCCATTATATGTACCTTTGTACTTACACTCTATTCTGTGCTTTTCCATTTCTTGAACTTCTGCAATTGATTCCCTCAAATCATCTGTAAACTTCTTCCTGTCCTGAGGATTTGGTGCATTGAAATTTATGAGTACTTTGATATCTGCTCCTGGAACAGCTGACGTGAGCCGAATGCCATTGGGATAATCTGGAAGAAAAAGGCAAGAAAAACTAAGCTCTGATTAATACAATTACTTTTCTTTTAATAAAAATACCCACAAAACCGGAAAGCTTTTAGTAATATTACCACAGAGGATACAAAGTCAGAGAAATAAAAGTCTGACAGCATAAAATTAGAATAAAAATCCCTAAGGTACATTGGAACAGCCTAACTGTCAAATACTGAACAAATACTGAGAGATATCTTTATGTAGCTGCTGCCCTTAAGGCACAATATGCAATATATATCAAAAACAGTAGGGAAAAAAAAAATCTAAGGGGATATTTTTTTTTCATGGAACAGATCCCATGATCACCTTATCCACTTGTGACCAAAGTTTTGCTGAGTGTAAAGGCTACTTGAAGACATTTCAAATGCTACAAATTATCTTTTACTTTTAACTCACCATTTGCGGGTGAGTTGACACACAAGCAGGTACAGATTTAGTATTTCCTATTGGATTGTTCTCCCTGTACATGCTACTTTCCTTTTTTTCTTTAAAATGAAATTAAAAGTATCTGTGAAATCACATACTGAAGAAGTAAAAGGACTGATTTGGTTTTTTCACCCTTCTTTTGACCCATATTATGGACTTCTAATAAAAGGCAGATGTTTCAGGAAACTGTCTTTGCCTCTTTTCTAGGTGTACTTCTGAAGTTTTAACAGCTGGTCAAAAATACCTCCTGGTTGAGACAGAATGTTCATTTACAGAAAGATACTCAGAATGAAAATATGTTCTGTGTTGAGAGCTTTGTAACAAGCTAGCTCCGAGCTAAAGCTCACAGTGAGATTAATTTGACCAAGATAGAAAATGAGGGGAGTTGCCTTCCAATTAAACTGTGTCCTTGGCCCGCGGATGAAGTAATGCACCGAGCAGGTGGTGGAGAAAAACAGCCTGGGAAAGTAATAAGTAGTTATACCAAAATAGCACGTAAATAGCTGATAGCTAGTTAGCCAATGGTGAGCTGGGATTTTGCACTATGCATGAGCTAATTAAAAGGTGTATAATAATCGGTAATTCGGGAATAAAGACGAGACTTGTCGATCATCATATGGTGAGCAAGTCTTCCTTCTCCATCAAATGGTGACCCCGACGTCGACGACTACGGACAGACACGGCTGCCACGGATGGGGAAGTAGGAGCGGGTCCTTCTGAAGCAAGGGGGGGGACGGCAAACGACCACTGCGGGTCGCGGCCCTAGGAGCTATAAATATAGTCCTAGCCTACGTGCTGCCGAAGTCTGTAAGCCTTGCAACAGCGCTGATTACAAATGGAAAGGCAAGCAGCATATGATTTATTTATTTGCTTTTTAAAAAAGCGGCAGATTAAAGACATGGACTTGCAGAGAGAGCTCCCACAGTTGTTAGATTACGGGTACGCTACAGGGTTGTTTTTCAACCCCCATACGGTCCATGAGCTAACAGAGTGGCGTAAGTTCGGGACCAGGAGGGCGGTTACGCGCACCGCGGGACAGCCCGGGGCAGACGCGGAGGCGAAAACGCGTATGCCGGCGGCGCTCCCGGTGCTGTGGCGGCGGAACGGACCGAGCGCTGCGGAGGCGGCGTACTCGGTGCCGGCGGCGGTTACGCGCACCGCGGGTCCAGTGACACGCGCAGTGACAAAAACTCGCACGGCAGCTGTCCGTGGGGAAAGTGCACAGATCGTGAGGGAAGTGCCGGCCAGGGCCAAGCCGGCCAAAGCGAGACGCGGCAGCCGAATAGGTGCTAGCGGTGGTGGACGCGCACCAGTAACGCGAAACCCGAAAGCTGGAACTAGGAGGGCTTTTACACTTTTTGCAAGCGCACAAAAGCACCAGCGGTGTGGGACGTGCTCCCGCTGGCTGCGGGTGTTGGCGCAGAGCCAGGGGGAACCAGCCCGAGCGGAGATCCAGGCCGAGCGGAGCCCAAAGGAGATTGGGGCTGCGCGGGTCCGGGCGAGAGCGTTCCTTTCCGCACCCCCGGGATAGCGCAGACTGAGGCTGTGCCGGAGCACACAGGAGACGGGCACGGGCAGACATTCCTCAAGCACCGGCCTGTCACAGCTGCCTAGCAACCACAGCAGACAGCCCATCGCAGCAATTCAAACAAGTGTCTGAGAAAAAACAGGTCAGGAATTTCCTTCAAGATCAGGATAGAAAACTTCTGAAAATTCACACAGTGCTTCATCCAGATGTTATACGGGGCATTTCACCCAACTGTTCCACAGACTTTACAGTTTGTTTACCAGTTTTTTTTGTAAATGTGTTTGCTTTTCTAAAAGTGATTGAGTATTTGGGTTTGATGGCTTTGAGTTTGATGACTTCATTTCCTTTCCCTTGCCTGAGGCAAGAACAACCTTTTAGGGGGGCAGAGTCTAAGTAAACTTCCTAGTTTCTGTTTGGACTACATATGAGAAGATTTAAACTGTAATATTTCTGTATACTATGGGCTTTATAGTCTTTGCTTTCTTCTATTCATTAAGAGATGGCATTAGATAAATGGATGTAAATGTGCTAATTATTTTGACTATCCTTAATTTAAGTGAAATTATTTGTGTTTAAGATTATCTGTCATCTTTTTCAGTTTTGTTTTAAAATATCTATCCAAGATTCAAAGTTTTAAGAATTATTGATATTAAGTTTATAATCTTTGTTATTTTTAGTTTTTGTAAGTAATGCTGATAGATAGTGACTGTTGTTAATACTAGATGAATACTTTGGGAAGGTTGTCTTAACCCCTTCAAGCACTTCTTGTTAAGGAGTTTTCAGATTTTTGTGATAAGAATTATTATTAAGATATTGTTGCAGTATTTACAGCCAGCTTTCATGTGTTTTTCTATTTTTTTGTGTGATCACCTACAAGACACGTGTCTCTTCAGGATCCTGTCTTTTTATTTCCTAACTATTTTGATGTTTCTGAGGGTTTTTATCCAAATTGCCAGTTTTGTAGTTCTTTTAATTATTATTACAGAAATACTCCAGCAGAGAATTCAAGAAGTTTGTTGTGTTTGGAAAATCTCTGTCTTGACAGAAACTTCAGAAGGATTCAATTATTTACTGGTTTGATTGGTTTGTAACCCTAAGGTTTCTTGTTTATAACAGTTGTTTTTAAAAGCCCTGTTTAAAAAATGTGTTAAGTGACACTCACCAATTAGAGTTTGGGCTCTGGCCAAGCTCTAGCTCTATTTGGATGGAGTGACTGACAATCAACCCAGATGTTTTCTGCATCAAAAAGTATTCAAGTCCTTTTGACTTGGCAATTTGACCATCTATGACAGCTGAGCCATTTTCAGAGGTGATTTGGAGAAACATGAATCCGGACATGGTTTCTCCAATTCTCTGTCATTTTAAGGTTTGTCAGCTGTCGCAGACTCTGGGATAAGAGTTCAGTGTTACAGTGTTTAGTAATTTTTTTATTTTGTATGTGTTGTTGACTGTGTGTATTATCTAAATTAATTCCTAATTACTTTTATTTTAACATTTCTTTATGTAACATTGCAAAATGAAACCAGGACCCATTTTTCACCTCCAAGATTTTGAGAAGATTCTTCAGTCCTGCAGGGATGTGGGATTTGTTTGTGTTTTAACAGGTGCCCTGTCTCAGCTTGCAAAGAAAACGGGGGAGCTCAGGGTATTGGAGTGGCTCTCTCCACCGCTACAGCAACAGAAAACTGTGAGACTGAAAATTGAAATGATTGCATCCCTCATAAAGAAAGGACGTTTTAGGGCAATCCAAGTTACAGGAGCAGAGCCTTCCACAATACGATTGGCCATTAAAAAGGACACGCTTGACTGGTATTTGGTGAACTCTGGGGAGCTCCAGGAAGCCCTTTTAGGAGCTGGAGCTGTCGTGGAGACTGGGAAAATGCATCCTAGTCCCCTCCTGTGGATGACAGAATGGGACTGGATAACAAAGCCCATTCGGAGTCTGTCACCATTAAGGGGGGCTATCACGGCCTTTACGGACGCTGGTAAAAAGTCCAGGAGAGCAGCCGTGACATGGAAACAGCAAAGACAGTGGTGACAACATTTGTTAGATGCAGATGCCAGGGACAGTCTACAGACATTGGAACTTTTAGCTGTAGTATAGGCAATGATGAATTTAAAAGGTCCTTTGAATATTGTGACTGACTCCCTTTATGTAGCAGGAGTAGCTGCCAGGGTACTATACTGGGGGAGGGGATATCTTTGTGTTTCCTCTCCAACAGGACCCTTGTGGATCCCCGCGAAGTGGACTCGAGCTGATGTTCAGGACCATTGCGGCCTTGTCACCGGAGGACAAAGAGAAGGTGCACAACCAACTGACGCTGATATTGCGGCCCTATTTGCAACGCCTCCAGCCCTACTCTAACAACGCGCGATGTGCCTGTGTTCATCTTCCTGACGATTGGATCGAGTGGTGTCAGGACCTTACAGTAGAAGTAAAAGCCCCTCAATCACAGCCATGCTTGGACTGTGGGGACAATAAATGCGCTGCATGGATCGTGCTAGACTGTGGAGGCTGTAATAAGGTGTTTTGGTTGGAGCAATCGACTGTTCGGCAGAACTGGTGCCCAAGCTGCCGATTCTCCTGGAACTTGCAGAACTCGTGGCAGCGAGCACTAAGGGATTTTACAGGGCTTGATTTGAGAGGATCGTTAGGCTTGTATGAAGCCCCGGAGCAAATTATTTTGGCATATGTTACTTGGCAACTTAAGACCTTGTGTGAGCGAGTAGAAAAGCAAGTGCGTACTCACATAATAGCTTTGCGCTGTCGAAAGCTTGTGCCCCTCACACAGACATCCACTGTAGGACCGATTAAAAAAGACTGTGGGGTTGAGGAGGCACTAGACGACTGCATCAAGCAACTTAAGTCCTGTTCTCTTCGCTCCAGAGGGACTGCCAAATAGGGCAACCCACATTCTGGAGCAAGCTGAAACAGGTAGTAGTAGCTACACTTTTACCTGGAGGGGCAGCTAATAAGGCCATGAATTTGGCCAAGCAATTAGGCTGCTGGGCCAAAGACAAACTGAACGCCACCTCCCAGGTAGTGGACATGCTGTCTCAAGATGTACAAAGTGTAAATCATGCAGTATTGCAGAATAGAGCAGCAATCGATTTCTTATTATTAGCTCAAGGCCATGGTTGTGAAGAATTTGAGAGTATGTGTTCTATGAATTTATCAGATCATTCTGTATCAATATGCTATACAGATATTGTGTGATAGTATTATTAATGCTTGTATTACCATGCTTGCTTAATTGCATACAAAGAATGGTGAGTCAGATGATGGAAAGGGCTTGGAAAACAACACTTCCGGCTCAAAAAGAAAACGGGGGAAATGTTGAGAGCTTTGTAACAAGCTGGCTCCGAGCTAAAGCTCACAGTGAGATTAATTTCACCGAGATAGAGAATGAGGGGAGTTGCTATCCCGATTAAACTGTGTCCTTGGCCCACGGATGAAGAAATGCACAGACACAGGTGGTGGAGCGGGATAGCCTGGGAAAGTGGTGATAGTTATACCAAAAACAGCACGTAAATAGCTGATAGCTAGTTAGCCAATGGTGAGCTGGGATTTTGCACTATGCATGAGCTAATTAAAAGGTGTATAATAATCGGTGATTCGGGAATAAAGACGAGACTTGTCGATCATCATATTGTGAGCGAGTCTTCCTTCTCCATCAGGCACGCGTTGTTTCCTGTGGTGGTCACACTGGGGTCTTTGGTGTTCTCTGAGGCCGAAGGCTGTGGTCTTCCTCATGACTGAACTTTTGAACTTTTCTCTATTGTGCGTGCACTGTGGTCCCCTGGTGCTTATCTGAGTACGTCTGTTGGTTGGATCAGCTTGGAGACAGAGGAGCTCCTTAGTCTAGGCTTCCTGCATTCCCTGGTCTTCTCCTGGTCTTATGAGTAAAAAAGTTATCTGTAGCTATGATATTTTATTAAAAATCCTTTCCTAGGATTTTTCCCCTCCTGAGGAGCTGAGGGCCTCAGGAAAGAAATGTAAACAATAACGATCTGCTGCTGTGGAATGCAACAGGTGCATCTTCCATTGGTCCATGTGGATTGTTTTCACTTGATGACCAATCACAGCCAACTGTGTTGAGCCTGTGAGCAGTCACAAGATTTTTGTTATGCATTCCATTCTATTCTTCTTCTTTGTAGCCTTCTGGTCATTTTTTCCTCTCTGTTCTTTTAGTATAGTTTTAACGTACTATTTTAATAGAATATATAATAAATCAGCCTTCTGAAATGGAGTCAAGCCTCGTGTCTCCACACCTGGGGTGTTCGCCCCAACAGATTACCCATTTTTTTTAAGGCTGCAAAGTTAAACAGGTTGGGCCAGTTGTTGTGAGTTGAAATGTTGACTATTTGTTGTTGCTAGCTTCATGTAGCAATCACCTCTTGTTAATAGTTTTTCTTCAATTACCTGTTAATGGTTAGAAATCAAGCGCAATTGTCCACCTGCTGATTCCCCAGAGCCTGCAGGTAGCAGGGTGGGGGTGGTGACATCAGAGCTAGTATGCAGATGAGAATGCATTTCACCAAATTTTGCAATTTTCCAGGAAAAAACCCCTAAAAACATTGAGCCGACATAAAATTAAGAAACCTAAGTAAGGTCTAAAGGTGAGGAACTTAATCCAGTATGTGCTAAGGTCCTTTTTACTCCTCACCCTAACCTGAAAGGATGTCACCTAGAAAGAGGACCTGGAATGTTAGACCAAAGAAGCAGAATTCCCACTACTCCCTCGAGGATGGAAGCCCCAGCTCTGCCTGCATACCAGCGGGCACAGCTGCATCATCCTCCTCCTCCGTGCCACTCCTGGCAGCAGCGGGGGTGCGGGCGACCTGTCGTTTCTCCCCAACCTGAGCTGAATGTTTTTAATAAAGGCATTAAAAAGGAGAAAGATCTCCTGCCCTATTTATGACACTGGTATTGTCCTTCATAGCAAGAAGCTTCAGAAATTTGCATTTTCCTATGCCCTTTGTACCTTGGCAGAGGTTTCTTAAGTAAAAGGTTAAAATTCAACACATAATTCTACAATTTAAAATTTAAATGCTTAGTCCATATTGCTAACTTAATTGAACCCCCCAAAACCTCCATTTCAACAGCAGCCCCTGCCTGGCTTCTGCCTGCCCACACTGTGGGCATCCACGGCTCCTCCTGGGCATGGAGCTCAGTCAGTGCTGGTGCTGGGTGGGCTTTGCTGCTGCTGCCACCTGGACACTGGGGTGACCGCTTGTCCTGGGTTGCAGTGTAAAGATGTATTCTAATGCCATCCTCAAGAGCTGCTGAAACCAGGAGGGGCATTGTTTCTTCCTTATCTCCTGTTAATGGGCCCATCAATGTCTTGCCACATGACTCAGAGATAACTCCCTCCCAGAGCCATTTCTGTTTCATGGCTAATCAAGGACCCACAGCATGAGGCAGAATGATATCAGCCCACTGTGAGATGCTCTGCCCTTGGGGGAGGAGCTAAGCATCCCCAGCTGGATATAATCTGGGTTTTGGGACACAACAAGCAGTCTTTCCACTGGATTCCCAGAGGAACCGCCGCCCTTACCCACTGCTTTTCCAGAGGATGAGAGCTACCAGATGGTTTCTACAGGATCACCACTTCCACAAGTCCATTTCATCTGGACTGCTACCACCACCCTAACTAGCAGGGTGTCAGCAGGCTGTATTCTGAGCCTGTCAGTGGTTTTTCTTTTGTATTATTGCATGTGTTTTGATTTTTTTCCCTTTTTCTAATAAATTGTATTTCTGACTTGGAGTCTCTCACTGGTTTTGCTTTCCAACCAGAACAAAGATCCTTCTCTTTATTTAAACAGAAGAATAGGTCATATCCTACCCTGCAAGCGGGGGGTTGGGGGGGTGGGGTGGGGGGGGTGTCACCTTCAGTGATTCCTAGAGGGAAAGGCCAGGGGGCTCAGGGGCAGAGGGAGGGATGTGTTGGTCTCAGGAAGGGCTGGAGGGTGCTGGGCTGCTCCTGGGGTCCCTGGAGGTACTCGAGTTGGCTGGGATGGGACAGACAAAGATAAAAAAAGGGATGAAGGCAGCTTGGGGAGGCCCATGGGGAGAGCAGGTGGCAGTGGGATCTACAGTGTAAGAGGAGGCTTCGTCGTAGACGGTTGTTCTGGGGTCCTCTTCACAGAAGACTTGAGAGGGCTGTCCAGGCCCTTACTGCTGCTGGAGGAGCTGCACACGCTGTCTGGCTGTGAGGTGCAGACACCGTCTTCCAACTTCTGTCCCGAGGTGTTCCTGTGCAGAGAGGAGGTGGCTGAGGCCCCAGCTGCCAGTGGCACACAGGGACCCTCGTGCACAGCAGGGCCCAGAGCTGGCAAGGCTCCCCAGCACGGCTGGAGCTGCTGGCACAGCTGGGCCCAGCTGGACAGCTGCCCCTCAAGGCCCCGGCCAGCAGGGCACGGCTCTGGGCAGGGTCCCTGGCCAGGAGCGGGCCCCAGAGCGCCTCTGCCTTTCAAGGGCAACCTCGGCCCTGCTCTTTCTCCTCCCCACCTCCCTCTGCCTCTGCCCCGTGCCCCTGGGGCTGCTCTTGGCCAGGCAGCCTCAGTGGGAGCCAGCTCTGGCTGCAGCCCCAGCGGGGCCCCCAGGACAAGGCCCAGCAATTGAGAGGCCAGTGGAAGCACTGGGCAGCAGCAGAACCCTCAGCAGAGTTATTTGGACAATCATGGACTGGCCACAACTCCACTGCAGCCTCAAAGGGAATGTTCCCTGTCCACGTTAGACTTTCAAAAGAAGCTGTTTGAGGGGGAGAGCAACAAAACACTCACTGTTTTTTGTTCCAGGAATACCCGAATCCAAAGCAGCACAACATGAAGACGAGCTCCAAACAAAGGATGCCTGCCAGTAACCCTAGCCAGCAGCCTGTTCCCTGACAGAAACCCCTTCCGAGGCCATCCTGGGCATTCGGAACTGGACTTGTGGTGCCGGCTGCATCTGTGCGAGCAATGGGGAGTGTGAGCCCGTGCTGTGCTGCACTGCTGAGCTGGCAGCACGGTGGATACGGGCAGGACGTCCTCTGTTTCCCCCAGAGCTGGGGCCTGCAGGCACCTTGCCGGCCCTTGGCACAGGCTGTGCCAGCCAACAAAGCCCAGCAGGCCAGGAGGAGAGCCCGGGGGCAGCGCAGCTGCTTGGGCAGTGGCTGCTGCCAGGGAGACGGGCCAAAGCCATCCCTGAGCAGCCACTGCCAGCCCTGGCCCTCCCTGCCCCGTGACAGCTCCCCCAGCCCCAGGGGACAGGCTCACGCCCTGTCAGGACCCAGCGCAGCCCCTGCCCAGTCGGGAGCCAGGGCTGGCTCTGGCCCTGGGCTGGCGGCAGGGCTCCCGCTCGGGGCTGCTCCTGTGCCTTGGGCCTCTGGGCACTCAGGGCCAGCTCCGCAGCAGCTGCAGCACCAGGGACGTTGCTGCACCAGTCCCGCTTCCCCGGGGCTCTGAACCAGCTCCAGAGGCCTGGAAGCCGAGGCGCCTCCAGCTTTGGCTGCTGCCGGGCTGAGCAAGGGCAGGCCCTGGGGGAAGAGCTGCTGCCACACAGCCCCGGCCAGGGCTGAGCCCGGCACAGCAATTACCTGCTGTGCCTGTGCCCGTGTCTGGCTTTGCCTTCCTTCCTGCAGCTAGGGCTGCCAATGAGCCACTGCTTCTCCCTGAGTGCTCCTCCTCCTGAACAGCCTTTTGGTCCATCACTTGAAAAAGGAAAAAAGGGACAACTGGATCAAATGGAAATATTCCCCACTGCGGGGTGGCATCTTCAGGAGGCAATGCTTGTCTAAGTCATAGGTAAAGATCAGGAAAAAGCCCAGGTAATTGGGGCTGGGCGAGTGCACTCCCTTGTGCAAACAGCTGCACTGCCTGATCTTCTCAGAGACTGGGAAATGGCAGGGGATCTCAGGCTCACAGTACAGTTGGGGCACCCTATCAGCTAATGCCAAATTCCATCCTGCAGAGGCTGGGGAGGAATTGCAGCCAGGCCAGGCTGGGAAACAGCCCTGCAGGGCGTGAAAGCAGCAGCGGGGCAGCGAGGCTGCCATGGATCCCTTCCTGCTGTGCTGGGCACGGCCTGTCCAGATGTGCAGCCAAAGCCCCCGGCTGCTGACTCCCAGGGGAAGCATGAGGGAAATGCACCCACCTTGTCCTCCGGGTGCTTTCTTCTGTGTTTGTGTCAGGAATTCATCTGAGTCATGAGACATTTTGGCTGCAGTATCTTGGGTCTTTCCTTTTGGAGGACCTTAAGAGAAAGTAGTTCCATTTCCCAGGAATGCATCCCACAAAAGCAGGGCTCAGCCTGTGGGGTCAGCAGGGACACACTACTCACCCCTGCCATGGGAGCTGGGTTGGGGCCAAGCATCCAGCCCTGGAGCTGGAGAAGTCCTCCCTGCAGACACACCTGTAACTCAACAGCCACAGAAGCTTCTGCCATCTCTGCTGATCTGCACGGGCACCACTGAGCCGCAGCAGCAGTGAGGGGATCGCGCAGGGCGAGGGCACACACGTGCATGGTTCTGTGCTGGCACCTGCAGCGCTGCCTCCCTGGCCCAGCTTTGGGCTCTGAGCTGGCAGCTCTCCCAGGGGAAAGGCCTTGACCTACCCTCAGCATCTCCCAGAGCCACAGTCCTGGATGTGGGGCCTTCACCGGCAGGTTCAGCTGCAAAGAAAGGCAGGACAGAAGAGCTCCTGTGGCACTGCAGGAGATCCTCAGGCTGCCCACAAGGCTCAGCCCCGGGGCACAGCCCTGGGCCCGGCCCCTTCCCTCTCTGCTCTTCTCTTTGACTGCACAGAGCACACGGAAGGACACACTGGCATTGCACACGGGAGGAAAACTGAAAGATCAATGCTCCTTCGTCCTACTGACAGCGATCCTGAGGGATCCCTCAGGGATCCAGAAGGGAGAAGGGAAAGATTCTCAGAATCCTTCAGCCTTTACATAATGTTAAGGGAAATGGTTTATAAACGAGCTCTTGTTGCATTGATCCTGATTATTCACTCAGGAAGGGCAGAATGAAAACTTGCCTCCAGCATCCTCCAGGAACTTCAAACCATCCTTCATCAGGACTTCCTGAAAACCCATGTCACGATTCCAGTCTAAAAGGGAGCAGAGATCAGAACCATATCTGTGGCATGCTGGGATGCCCGAATGCTACAGGGAAAAGGGCACTGCAAGGGGGTCGTGTAAGGCTATGGGACCCAGATGGGAATGGACATGGCCAAAGCTGCACAGGGGCCTGGGGAGCTCTGGGCTGGCTCCTGATCACTCTCCACACTCTTTCCCTGCCCTCAGCAACACCCCTGGGAGGGGTGGCTGGAGTACCCAGGGCCCTGGGGCTCTCTCCCTCAAACTCACAGAATACCCTCCCTAAAGCCCTGGGGAAAACTGCAGCAGGCAGTGCCACAGCTGTCCCTCCCTCCTACACTCCCTCCTGCCCTCCTTCTGCTGGGACAGCTCCCACATCCCAAGGGCAAACAGCCAGGCCCTCTCAGGACACACTGGAGCCTTGCTCTCCTCCTCTGTCCTTTCCCCATCGTGGGCACCCTGTGCAGTCACTGCCAGGTTTCAGGACATGTCTCCCATGGAGGGACCCCAGCAGGACTGCTCAGGACCCGAGGGCCTTGAGCCTGCTCGGGATAATTCCCCTGGGCTGTGCCGCTCTAGTCCAGGCTGTGCCCGCACTGCCAAGCAGCAGAGAGGGCAGCTCAAGCCTCAGCAGGGCTCAGGCCCAGAGGCACAGCAATTACCTCCTGTGCCTGTGCCTGGCATGGCCTCCCTTCCTGCAGCAGAGGCTGGCATGGAACCACTGCTTCCTCCGGGAAATGCTTCTTTCTGCACAGGTTCTCTGTTCATTTCTGGAAAATGGAAAAGAGACAGCTGGATAAGATGGAAACATTCCTGACTGGGAATGGGGAAGGTGAGGCATCACTTATGAAAGGAATGGATAAGGATCAGAAAACACCCAGGATTTTGGGACAACCCAAGGCTGCTTCCTTCCCCAAACAGCCCCAACATCTGATCTGCCTGGACACCAGGAAATTGCAGGGGATCTGAGGGTGGGCATGGACTGTGGTGCAACTGGGGCTGCCAGTCAGCTGATGCCAAATGCCTTCCTGCAGAGGCTGGGCAGAAGCTGCAGCCAGGCCAGGCTGGGAAACAGCCCTGCAGGGTGTGAAAGCAGCAGCGGGGCAGCGAGGCTGCCATGGATCCCTTCCTGCTGTGCAGGGCACGGCGTGTCCAGATGTGCAGCCAAAGCCCCTGGCTGCTGAGTCCCAGGGGAAGGATGAGGGAAATGCACCCACCTTGTCTTCTCTGCAGACATTCCTTCAGCATTTGCCACATGATTTCTAATGGGTCCTGGAATTTCTTGCCTGCCATGTCTTTGGTCTCTCCTGTCAGAGGACCTTAAGAGAAAGTAGTTCCATTTCCCAGCAATGGACCCCACAAAAGCAGGGCTCAGCCTGAGGGGTCAGCAGGGACACACTACTCACCCCTGCCATGGGAGCTGGGCTTTTGTGCAGCATCCAAGGTAGGAGTTGGTGCAGTCGTTGCTCCAGATATATCTGTAACACAACAGCCACAGAAGCTTCTGTCATGTGGTCCTGACCAGTCAGTCAAACATTACGCCTTGGTGGGACAGTGAGAACATACCTGAAGAATGCTCGGAGGGTTTCACAACTTCAGAGCGCCAGGCTAATGGAGAATCCTTCCCAGCCTCCCAGTCTGGAAGCAAACCAAGATGAGAACTGTTTCCATTGTGTGCCAGGGCTGGCTCTGGCCCTGGGCTGGCGGCAGGGCTCCCGCTCGGGGCTGCTCCTGTGCCTTGGGCCTCTGGGCACTCAGGGCCAGCTCCGCAGCAGCTGCAGCGCCAGGGACGTTGCTGCACCAGTCCCGTTTCCCCGGGGCTCTGAACCAGCTCCAGAGGCCTGGAAGCCGAGGCGCCTCCAGCTTTGGCTGCTGCCGGGCCGGGCAAGGGCAGGCCCTGGGGGAAGAGCTGCTGCCACACAGCCCCGGCCAGGCCTGAGCCCGGCACAGCAATTACCTGCTGTGCCTGTGCCCGTGTCTGGCTTTGCCTGCTTTCCTGCAGCAGGGGCCGGCACCGAAGATGGAGTGCTTCCTTTAAGAAATGCCACCTTCCACTGAAGCACTATGTCCATCTCTTGACAAAAGAAGGGAGACAGCTGCATCAGATGGAGCTGTTCCCCACTTGGGCGGTGGCATAAGAGGTAATATTTGTGAAATTTATGGAGCAGGAAAATGGCCAGGTTACAGTGGCATGATGAGAGCACTTCCACCTCCAAACAGCCACCCTTTTCCTAATCTGCAGGGCTGGATATAGTGGGGGATCTCAGGGTGTGTTACAGTTTGGGCTGCCTGTCAGCTGATGCCAAATGCCTTCCGGCAGAGGCTGGGCAGAAGCTGCAGCCAGGCCAGGCTGGGAAACAGCCCTGCAGGGCGTGAAAGCAGCAGCGGGGCAGCGAGGCTGCCATGGATCCCTTCCTGCTGTGCCGGGCATGGCATGTCCAGATGTGCAGCCAAAGCCCCCGGCTGCTGACTCCCAGGGGAAGCATGAGGGAAATGCACCCACCTTCTCTTGTCTGCAGGGGTTCCTTCAGCTCTTTCCTCATCTGTTTGGATGGTTGCAGGGACATCTTATCTGTTGTATCTTGGATTTTCCCTGTTAGAGTAACTTAGACAAAAATGTTTCCATTTCCCAGCAATGGATCCTACAAAAGCAAGGCTCAGCCTTTGAGGTCAGCAGGGACACACTACTCACCACTGTGATGCGAGCTGGGCTTGCGTATAGCATCCAAGGTAGGAGCTGGAGAAGCTGGAGAAGTCCTCCCTGTAGACACATCTGTAACACAACAGCCACAGAAGCTTCTGTCACCTGCTTCCTGCCCGCTTGTCTACAATTCTTCCTTGGTGACACACCGAGAACATACCTGCAGGAGGCTCCAAGGGCTTCAAAACTTTATTCATCCAAGCTGATGGAGAAGCCTTCCCAGCCTCATCTAGAACGGAGCACAGATGAGAACACTTTCCAGGGTGTGCTGGGATCCCCTTCTGCCACAGGGAACTGGGCACTGCCAGGGGGTTGGCTAAGGCCGTGGGAGCCAGATGTGAATAGACATGGCCAAAGGTGCACAGGGGCCTGGGGAGATCTGGGCTGGCTCCTGGTCACTCTCCACACTCTTTCCCTGCCCTCAGCAACATCCCAGGAAGGGGTGGCTGGAGCAGCACAAGGCCCTGGGGCTCTCTCCCTCAGACACAGAGGAAATCCTCCCTAAATCCCTGAGGCAAACTGCAGCAGGCAGTGCCACAGTTATGCCTCCCTACCTCCTTCTGTCCCTCCTGCCCTCCTTCTGTGGGGAAACCCCCCAGATCCCAAGGGCAATCAGCCAGGCCCTCTCAGGACACACTGGAGCCTTCCTCTCCTCCTCTGTCCTTTCCCCACCGTGGGCACCCCGTGCAGTCGCTGCCAGTTTTCAGGACATGTCTCCCATGGAGGGACCCCAGCAGGACTGCTCAGTACCCGAGTGCCCTGAGCCTGCTCGGGATAATTCCCCTGGTCTGTGCCGCTCTAGTCCAGGCTGTGCCCGCACTGCCAAGCAGCAGAGAGGGCAGCTCAAGCCTCAGCAGGGCTCAGGCCCAGAGGCACAGCAATTACCTCCTGTGCCTGTGCCTGGCATGGCCTCCCTTCCTGTAGCAGAGGCTGCCATGGAGCCCCTGCTTCCTCCGGGAAATGCTTCTTTCTCCGCAGGCTCTCCTTTGATTTCTGGAGAATGCAAAAGAGACAGATGGATCAGATGGAAACATTCCTGACTGGGAATGGGGAAGGTGACAATTTCAGGAGGCATCAATTGTGAAAGGAATGGATAAGGATCAGAAAACACCCAGGATTTTGGGACAACCCAAGGCTGCTTCCTTCCCCAAACAGCCCAAACATCTGATCTGCCTGGACACCAGGAAAATGCAGGGGATCTGAGGGAGGGCATGGACTGTGGTGCAACTGGGGCTGCCAGTCAGCTGATGCCAAATGCCTTCCTGCAGAGGCTGGGCAGAAGCTGCAGCCAGGCCAGGCTGGGAAACAGCCCTGCAGGGCGTGAAAGCAGCAGCGGGGCATCGAGGCTGCCATGGATGCCTTCCTGCTGTGCCGGGCACGGCGTGTCCAGATGTGCAGCCAAAGCCCCTGGCTGCTGAGACCCAGGAGCAGCATGAGGGAAATGCACCCACCTTGCCTTCTCTGCAGACGTTCCTTCAGCATTTGCCACATGATTTCTAATGGGTCCAGGAATTTCTTGTCTGCCATGTCTTTGGTCTCTTCTGGTGGAGGACCTTAAGAGAAAGTAGTTCCATTTCCCAGGAATGGATCCCAAAAAATCAGGTCTCAGCCTTTGGGTTCAGCAGGGACACACTACTCACCCCTGCCATGGGAGCTGGGCTTATGTGCAGCATCCAAGGTAGGAGTTGGTGGAGTTGTCCCTGCAGACACGGCTGTAAAACAACAGCCACAGAAGCTTCTGTCACCTAGTTCTTACCAGTTAGTCAAACATTACACCTTGGTGGGACAGTGAGAACACACCTGCAGAATGCTCGGAGGGCTTCACAACTTCAGAGCGCCAGGCTAATGGAGAATCCTTCCCAGCATCCCAGTCTGGAAGCAAACCAAGATGAGAACTGTTTCCATTGTGTGCCAGGGCTGGCTCTGGCCCTGGGCTGGAGGCAGGGCTCCCGCTCGGGGCTGCTCCTGTGCCTTGGGCCTCTGGGCACTCAGGGCCAGCTCCGCAGCAGCTGCAGTGCCAGGGACGTTGCTGCACCAGTCCCGTTTCCCCGGGGCTCTGAACGAGCGCCAGAGGCCTGGAAGCCGAGGCGCCTCAAGCTTTGGCTGCTGCCGGGCTGGGCAAGGGCAGGCCCTGGGGGAAGAGCTGCTGCCACACAGCCCCGGCCAGGGCTGATCCCGGCACAGCAATTACCTGCTGTGCCTGTGCCCGTGTCTGGCTTTGCCTTCCTTCCTGCAGCTGGGGCTCGCATTGAAGATGGAGTGCTTCCTTCAGGAATTGCCACCTTCCACTGAAGCTCTATGTCCATCTCTTGACAAAGGAAGGGAGACAGCTGCATCAGATGGAGCTGTTCCCCACTTGGGCAGTGGCATCAGAGGTAATATTTGTGAAATTTATGGAGCAGGAAAATGGCCAGATTCCAGTGGCATGATGTGAGCACTTCCACCTCCAAACAGCCACCCTTTTCCTAATCTGCAGGGCTGGATATAGTGGGGGATCTCAGGGTGTGTTACAGTTTGGGCTGCCTGTCAGCTGATGCCAAATGCCTTCCGGCAGAGGCTGGGCAGAAGCTGCAGCCAGGCCAGGCTGGGAAACAGCCCTGCAGGGCGTGAAAGCAGCAGCGGGGCAGCGAGGCTGCCATGGATCCCTTCCTGCTGTGCCGGGCACGGCGTGTCCAGATGTGCAGCCAAAGCCCCCGGCTGCTGACTCCCAGGGGAAGTATGAGGGAAATGCACCCACCTTCTCTTGTCTGCAGGGGTTCCTTCAGCTCTTTCCTCATCTGTTTGGATGGTTGCAGGGACATCTTATCTGTTGTATCTTGGACTTTCCCTGTTGGAGTAACTTAGAGAAAAATATTTCCATTTCCCAGAAATGCATCCCACAAAACCAGTGCTCAACTTGTGGGGTCAGCAGGGACACACTACTCACCCCTGCCATGCAGACTGGTCTTGTTGGCAATAACCACCAATGTACGTATGAATCTCCTCCCTGCAGACACACCTGTAACTCAACAGCCACAGAAGCTTCTGCCATCTCTGCTGATCTGCACGGGCACCACTGAGCCGCAGGAGCGGTGAGGGGATCGTGCAGGGCGAGGGCACACACGTGCATGGTTCTGTGCTGGCACCTGCAGCGATGCCTCCCTGGCCCAGCTTTGGGCTCTGAGCTGGCAGCTCTCCCAGGGGAAAGGCCTTGACCTACCCTCAGCATCTCCCAGAGCCTCAGTCCTGGATGTGGGGCCTTCACCAGCAGGTTCAGCTGCAAAGAAAGGCAGGACAGAAGAGCTCCTGTGGCACTGCAGGACATCCTCAGGCTGCCCACAAGGCTCAGCCCCGGGGCACAGCCCTGGGCCCGGCCCCTTCCCTCTCTGCTCTTCTCTGTGGCTGCACAGAGCACACGGAAGGACACACTGGCATTGCACACGGGAGGAAGATTGAAAGCTAAATGCTCCTTCCTCCCAATGACAGTGATCCTGTGGGAGCCCTCAGGGCTCCAGAAGGGAGCAGGGCAAGGTTTCCAGATTCTTTCAACCTTAAGATTATGTTAAGGGAAATGGTTTGTAAGTGAGCTTTTGTTGCATTAATCCTGATTATTCACTCAGGAAAGACAGAATGAAAACTTGCCTCCAGCATCCTCAAAGAACTTCAAACCATCCTTCATCAGGACTTCCTGAAAACCCATGTCACTATTCCAGTCTAGAAGGGAGCAGAGATCAGAACCATTTCCATGGTGTGCTGGGATCCCCTTCTGCCACAGGGAACTGGGCAATGCAGGGCTGTTGGGTAAGGCTGTGGGAGCCAGATGTGAATGGACATGGCCAAAGCTGCACAGGGGCCTGGGGAGCTCTGGGCTGGCTCCTGGTCACTCTCCAACCTCTTTGCAGGCCCTTTGCAACATCTCTGGAGGGGTGGCTGGAGTAGCCCAGGGCCCGTGGGGTCTCTCTCCCTCCCACAGAGGAAACCCTCCCTAAAGCCCGGGGCAAAACCATCCCCAGCGCTTCCCAGGGAGCAGGGAGTGCTGTCCCGGGAAAGGGCAGCCAGGCTGCCGGCTCACCTGCTCCCCGCGCTTGCAGCGGAGCAGCCTGGGCAGCCCTGGCAGGCAGGGCCACGGCCAGGAGCAGCAGGAGTAGGAGGTGCAGAGCAAGGGCCATGGTGCCTTGTCCTCCGCCAGTCCCGCAGCTCTTGCTGCCACCGCTGTCCCGACACCGCTGTCCCAACGTCAGCACCGCTGCTGCCACCGCCGCTGCTGCCGCAACAGTTGTGCTCAGGGACTGACTGCTGGGTCCTTGTGCTGCTGTGCAACCACGGGGCTCTGGCACCTCTGGCACCTCTGTGACCTCAGGGCCTGCTGAGAGCTCAGCCTGCTGTGACCCCAGAGCCCTGCTGTGACCTCATGGCCTCAGCTGTACCCCCAGAGTGTGCGCCCGTCCGCATGAATGGACTGCCCTGATTGTAAATGTTTTGCTTCATCAAAGGGCCATTGCTCAGCAAAACCTTTCTTTTGCCTGCTGACATTGCTGGTCTGACTGCGTCCCTCAAGATGCTCTTGATTGTTGCAGTTCAAATTTATTTTATTGATTTCATTTTAAGTCTTGTTTAAGGGCTCTGTTGTGCCCCCATTTTTTTCCTGAGTTGGTTCACCTGTGGGTTTTACCCTCCCTCCAAACTGTCCCTGGTGTCCTTCCCCACCCCTTGGTCCAGCTCTTTCCCTGCCTGTCAAGGCAACCCAGCCCCTTGGTTCCCCAACCTTTGGGCAATCCCTGACTGCAACTCCCCTTTGGAATTCCCCTACTCCTGGAAGCCCCATTGGCCCTTGTGACCCATCCTCTCCACCCTCCTACCCCAATTGGCCCCAGACACTTGATGTAATCCCCTCACTCCTCTCCTGAGCATTCCCTATTGGTTCATTGTTTGCATCCACCCCATGACTTGTATGTGTACAAAACCCCTTGGGCAGTACAGCTAGGGGCTTCTCATCCTGTTCTCTTCACCTGGACTAAGCTGTTCTTTGCAGAACCTGAAGACGGGACGCCTCCTCCTTTCTCCTGTGCCTCGTCCCTGTCGTGGCTTGTGTCTGGCACTGGAGAGCAAGTGGCACTAAAGGTTCTGCCTCTGGTAAATGCCCATAGCGAGGCAGTTCCCGACTCCTGCCGTAGTGCCGGAGTTCTAAGAGCTAGCCCAGGTTCCAGCACTCACTTCACTAATGTACCGAATGCCCCTTCTTCAGTGCCTGCTCTGGTGCTCTGCCATCTCACACAGCAGAGTGTGATTCACATACTGCAGCCCAGAGTTAGGTTGTTGCAACCTTGAAATGGGTGTGGTTGGCAGGATGGCTGGGCATAAATCACTACAGAACTAAAGCATATGCGTGCACTGTGCCAGGCTGGACTTGAATAGACACAGGAATTGTGGAAAGATGAGGACAAGATAGCAGAGAACAATGGAAAAACCAGCTGAAAAGGAGGACATGCTAAAGGAGTTATTTGTGCACATTTGGGGCTATATTTTTCTTGGGTGCAAAGCAAAGTGAAAAGCTCCTAAATGCCCAAAAGATGAGAACTGTGTGTGGTAAATAGGTATGATTCATGATGATTGATTCACAAAATGGAAACAGTAATCAATATTGATAAAGTAATTAATATTTGGAAATAATAAAACAGTTAAAGGTGTAATGCCAAGCAAGAAAGGGAGATGAGGGTTCCCCCCACCCCCCTACAGGTCTCCTGCAGATGTTCAGAAAAGAGAGAAGCAAGAGATAACAATGACTAAATGTAGTTGGAAGAGAGGAGAATTTGGTTGGACACCAGGCAAATGTTGATTATATGAGATTCACTGCTTTAATGTTAGAACACAGTATTGGCTTATACTGTAGCAGCTTGGTGCTCATGTGTAATCCAAAAGGTGAACTACAGGACATGGAGGAAGAGGAGAGGCCTTCCTCAAAGAAGATCCCCAAAGAGTGGTGCAACTTACTTAAAGAAGTGTGGAGCATGAGTGGTAAAGGTGATGATGAGGGCAGTGATACAAGTGTGATGAATTGAAAATGGGAGGAGATGGTAATGGCCAAATACAGCATAAAAAGGGGAATGTTGGCTTGACAAGCTTGTACGTGAGGTGACGGGGGGTCCAAAAGCCCTGCACTCCGTACCCCACGCATACCCCACGAGGTTATTTTTGCCTATACGCTATTATCAGGAGGAAATTATTCGTTATTTACAGCAAATGATACTGTCAATATTTTAAGTGTATTCAATTGTATATATATTAAGCTACATAATTAAAATTGCTGTTACATTTCATTTTGTTTGGTTGGTTTTTTTTTGTGTTTTTTTTTTTTAATTGGAAAATTGGGCAAATATGACCTGTGGAATGTCCTCCACAGCAGAGTGTCAGACCTCTGGATCTTTTTAAACACTTTTATCAAGGTGGAACTGTGGCAGCTTCAGCTGGTGCCTCTGGAGGACCTTGAACAAAGAACCCCTGAGCTTTTCTACCCTCCCAGGTGAAGTGTGATAGTCTGGGGTCTTCCTGCTGTGTCCGAGTGCCGGGCCACTGGCTGGCACCACAGGTCCCCAGACCCTCTGCTGAGGCATCCCTCTCTTAGAGTCAAGTTTAGTCTGTCACATTTGGCTTTTCTCTCTGATCCACCACCAGGACCAAAGATCACACGGTCGTGAGGATGTAAAAATGCCTGTTCCTTCTGGAACGTTGCTGTTGCGTGACAGCCGTGCAGGCAGAGTGGGCAGCTGTAGGGACACTGACTCATTTCCCTGGTGCCAGCCGTGCTGCATCCATCGAGCTGCTGGGTGTTGGTGCTCGCTGGGACGCGGCCCGGCCCGGCACCACGGGAGTTAGGAAGGGTCTTGAAGGAATCCCCACGCGTTAAAGCAGACAATTTAGCCTGGGATTTTAAGTTGTTTCTCAGTTAACCTTGTAAAAGGCCAAAACAAGTCTCCTATGAATTCTGTCCCTGTCAAGTTCAGTTCCGCCCCGAAAGCCCCTCAGCATTCTCAGGGCAGTGGCAGGAGCCGGGTGCTGGCCCGGAGCCCTGCTGTCCGGGGAGAGCATGGCCCAGAGCGAGCCCCTGCTGCCCGGGATGGCCACAGGCCCGGGGGAGCTGGGCGGGCAACGCCAGGGCCCTGTCCAGGGCTCCTGGGGCTCCTCTGGCACCTGTTCCGTCCCCTCGAGTGCTGAGCGGTGCCCGTCCCGCGGGGCTGTCTGTGCCCGGCCCCAAAAGAGGCAGGGCCGGGGCTGTGGCCCCTGGGCTGGCGGTGCCGCCTGCCCGGGCTCAGCACCGCCCGTGCCGTGCCGATGCAGCGTGACCCGGCGGGGCAGCTCCGCCTCGGCGCCTCGCCACCGCCATCCCGGCACGGCGGCTGGCCCTGGGCCGCGGCAGCCCCGAGCCGCATGGGCCCGGGAGGGACTGCCGGAGGTCCCCGTCCCCTGCGTGCCTCAGCAGACACTCCAGCCCCACTGCGTGCAGCAGGAGGGACACAAAGCACCTGCACGCTTACGAGAGTCCACAGCCCTTTGTACATGTGAAATGAGACCCCAGAACCCCGACATTTGCCTCAGGAGAGATCCCAGCACCCTGCACACCTTGGGAGAGATCCCAAACCCTCTGCATGACTCACACAGGATTCCAAATCCCTTGCATGACTTGAAGTGGACCCCAGTGGCCTCCATGCCTCAGAGGAAACCTAAAATATTCCTGGGTGTGTCACAAGGGACCCCACTCCCTCGTGCACCTTAGGGGGACTCCAAAGCCCCCACGTGCCTTACAGGGAAGTCCAGGCCAGCTACGCCGAGTGTTTTGACCTGGAAAACAAGCCTGGTTTCATTTGGGTTGTTGTGTCTCTGGGGCTGCTCACCCAACCTGTCGGACCCTGAGGCTACACAGCCCTCCCCTCCCCTCCCCTCCCCTCCCCTCCCCTCCCCTCCCCTCCCCTCCCCTCCCCTCCCCTCCCCTCCCCTCCCCTCCCCTCCCCTCCCCTCCCCTCCCCTCCCCTCCCCTCCCCTCCCCTCCCCTCCCCTCCCCTCCCCTCCCCTCCCCTCCCCTCCCCTCCCCTCCCCTCCCCTTCCCTTCCCTTCCCTTCCCTTCCCTTCCCTTCCCTTCCCTTCCCTTCCCTTCCCTTCCCTTCCCTTCCCTTCCCTTCCCTTCCCTTCCCTTCCCTTCCCTTCCCTTCCCTTCCCTTCCCTTCCCTTCCCTTCCCTTCCCTTCCCTTCCCTTCCCTTCCCTTCCCTTCCCTTCCCTTCCTTCTGGCCCTGGCTGAGAGCAGCAGACCCTGTGCAGCACCCTGCATTGGTGATGGCCCATCAATTAGGTCCTATCCAGTGTGTGTTAATTAGGGAGGAGCTTTGTTTTGCCTGCTGACATTGCTGGTCAGGCTGTGTCCTTGGAGATACTCTTGATGGCTTCCCTCTTTTCCTGGGCATGGCACTGGAGGAGGTCTGGGCCCAGATGATCCCACGGAAGGAAATGTCCCTCAGCCCAGGGACGCTCAGCATGGGCTGCCCCATCCCCTCGGGGCCCCACCGCTGCTCACAGTGAAGCGATCTGCAGAATAAATAGACTCCACTGTCGCCCTGGTTTTTAATGTTCTGTCCTGGATTAGGGTAAATCTGGGAGAAAACCTCCAAAGGGGCCCCCCCAGAAAGCAACCCCACATGGCCCCTTCCCCCCAGCGGGTCGGGAAGGATTCCTTGGAGAGAAGTGGAAAGAACCTGTTTATTTGACAGGCAAAACACCCCCAGCACACAAAATGAACAATACCAGATGACAATGCTTTCACCCATCTGAAAAGGATGACAAATTCAGAAAGTCTTTCCTGGCAGTGGTGGCTCTGCTGTCGCTCCCTCTGGCGCTGGGGATAGCTGCTGCAGCCACAGGATGCAAACTCTCGGTGTTTCCCAGGTCCCAGTCCGGAGCAGGTGTGAGTGGTTCCAAAAAGGGAAAGGAAAAACAGTCCAGGGAAAAATCCGGACTGCTTAGCTAAACTAACAAGCAGAAGCCAAAAAGCAAAAGCAAAGCGGGAGCACAGCAGAAGCAAGAGCAAAGCAAGCAACAGAAAGCAAAGCAAATAGCAAAAGCTGCACTATGAACTGCGCCGTCTGTCTGTCCTGCCAGCCGTGGGGGAACAGGCTGATAACAAACCAAAACAAACCTTGCTCTTCAGGGCCAGTCGTGAAGGCACAGTACGTAATATCCAGCATTAACAGAACACACGACTGGGGATGCAAGCATCATAACCTCACCCTAGGACAAGTTCTTCTAAGCCTTCTGATGTTTACATTCTTGTAGCAAACTTTCTCACGCACTTTATGCAAATAACGTATTGTTATGCATTCTTTTCTGCAAGAGGAGAAATTTGATGGACTGTTGGTTTGTCCAGTGTCATTGGAGAGGTGGCACTTTCACCCTCCAATCCACTGTCACTTTTGGAAATCTGTAAATGTTGGAGTCAGAAATTCAACTCCCCTCTTTTTTACCTTGGAGAGATGCGTGTCTGTGTTGTTTTATTTCATGTCCTATAGCGACACTCCACAACCTGATGTATTTATGAAGTGGGTATGCGTGTCAGGGCCTGGCACAGGCGAGATGGCTCTCGTGAAAACTTGTGCCCTGAGCCCTGGTCCGAGCCACATCTTTGTTCACAAACATGTTCCATATGCAATACATTACACAATCTCTTCATGCATATTCAACCCCTCGCCCCACCTGTCCTCCCCTCACATGGCGATGAGATCCATGCCCTTCTGGGCACACGTTGTTTCCTGTGGTGGTCACACTGGGGTCTTTGGTGGTCTCTGAGGTCGAAGGCTGTGGTCTTGCTCATGACTGAACTTTTGAACTTTTCTCCTTTCTGCGTGCACTGTGGTCCCTTGGTGCTTATCTGAGTACGTCTGTTGGTTTGGATCAGCTTGGAGACAGAGGAGCTCCTTAGTCTAGGCTTCTTGCATTCCCTGGTCTTCTCCTGGTGTTATGAGTAAAAAAGTTATCTGTAGCTATGATATTTTATTAAAAATCCTTTCCTGGGGTTTTTCCCCTCCTGAGGAGCTGAGGGCCTCAGGAAAGAAATGTAAACAATAACTATCTGCTGCAGTGGAATGCAACAGGTGCATCTTCCATTGGTCCATGTGGATTGTTTTCACTTGATGACCAATCACAGCCAACTGTGTTGAGCCTGTGAGCAGTCACAAGATTTTTGTTATGCATTCTATTCTATTCTATTCTATTCTTCTTCTTTGTAGCCTTCTGGTCATTTTTTCCTCTCTGTTGTTTTAGTATAGTTTTACTGTAGTATTTTAATAGAATATATAATAAATCAGCCTTCTGAAATGGAGTCAAGCCTCGTGTCTCCACACCTGGTGTGTTCGCCCCAACAAATTATCCATTTTTTTTAAGGCTGCAAAGTTAAACCGGTTGGGCCAGTTGCTGAGAGTTGAAATGTTGACTATTTGTTGTTGATAGCTTCATGTTGCAATCACCTCTTGTTAATAGTTTTTCTTCAATTACCTGTTAATGGTTAGAAATCAAGCGCAGTTGTCCCCCTGCTGCTTCCCAGGAGCCTGAAGGTTGCAGGGGGAGGTGACATCAGAGCTGGTATGCAGATGAGAATGCATTTCACCAAATTTTGCAATTTTCCAGGAAAAAAAACCCTAAAAACAAGAAGCCAACATGGAATTATTAAACCTAAGTAATGTCTAAAAGTGAGGAACTTAATCCTTAGTATCTGCTAAGATCCTTTTTACTTTTCACCCTAACCTGAAAGGATGTCACCTAGAAAGAGGACCTGTAATGTTAGAACAAAAAAGCGGAATTCCCACTACTCCCTCGAGGACGGAAGCCCCAGCTCTCCCTGCATACCAGCGGACACAGCTGCATCATCCTCCTCCTCCGTGCCACTCCTGGCAGCAGCGGGGGTGCGGGCGACCTGTTGTTTCTCCCCAACCTGAGCTGAATTTTTTTAATAAAGGCATTAAAAAGGAGAAAGATCTCCTGCCCTGTTTATGACACTGGTATTGTCCTTCATAGCAAGAAGCTTCAGAAATTTGCATTTTCCTATGCCCTTTGTACCTTGGCAGAGTTTTCTTAAGTAAAAGGTTAAAATTCAACATATAATTCTACAATTTAAAATTTAAATGCTTAGTCCATATATTGCTAACTTAATTGAACCCCCCAAAACCTCCATTTCAACAGCAGTCCCTGCCTGGCTTCTGCCTGCCCACACCGTGGGCATCCACGGCTCCTCCTGGGCATGGAGCTCAGTCAGTGCTGGTGCTGGGTGGGCTTTGCTGCTGCTGCCACCTGGACACTGGGGTGACCGCTTGTCCTAGGTTACAGTATAAACATGTATTCCATTCCCATCCTCAAGTGCTGCTGAAACCAGGAGCCTTATCTCCTGTTAATCAACAAGATCACCGCTCTGTCTCCACCTACCAAGGAGAAGAAAACACAAGTTTTCCTAGGTGCCGTAGGCTTTTGGAGAATGCACATTCCCGGGGACAGGCAGATTGTGAGCCCTCTCTACCTTGTCACCCACAAGAAGAACGATTTCCACTGGTGTCCTGAACAGCAACAAGCCCTTGCCCAGATTAAGCAGGCAATCGCTCATGCGGTAGCTCTTGGCCCAGTCAGGATGGGACCAGAGGTGAAGAATGTGCTCTACTCTGCAGCTGGGAACCATGGTTTGTCCTGGAGTCTTTGGCAGAGGTGCCTGGTGAGACTCAAGGCTGACCACTAGGATTCTGGAGATGGAGTTATGAAGGCTCTGAAGTAAACTACATTCCCAGAGAGAAGGAAATCTTGGCTGCCTATGAAGGAGTTCAAGCTGCCTCAGAAGTAACTGGCACCAAAACGCAGCTGCTTCTGGCACCCCAGCTACCAGTGCTGGGCTGGATGTTTAAAGGAAATGTTCCCTCCACACATCACGCCACTGACACCACATGGAGCAAATGGATTGCCCTCATCACGCAGCGCACCCAGATTGGAAATGCGAATGGCCCTGGCATTTGGGAAATTCTATCAAACTGGCCTGAAGGGGAGACTTTTGGATTGTCTTCTGAAGAAGAAGAGGAGCAAGTGGCATGTGCCAAGGAAGCCCCACCATATAGTGAGCTACCGGAGCCTATCAGACAATATGCCCTCTTCTGTAATGGTTCCTGCTGAATTATAGGCACTAACTGGAAATGGAAAGCTGCAGCGTGGAACCCCACAGGACAAGTTGCACAAGCTACTGAGGGACAAGCTGGATCAAGTCAGGTTGCACAGCTTAAAGCCGTCCAGCTGGCTTTGGCTATTGCCAAACGAGAGAAGTGGCTGAGGCTCTATCTCTACGCCGATTCATGGATGGCAGCTAATGCTCTATGGGGATGGCTGCATTGCTGGAAAAAGGCCAACTGGCAGCGCAGAGGGAAACCCATCTGGGCCACCAAGATTTGGCAGGACATTGCCACCCGAGTAGAGAGGCTGACCGTGAGATTCGACATGTGGATGTGCATGTACCCGAGAGTCGGGCTAATGAAGAGCATCACAACAACAAACAGGTGGACCAAGCTGCCAAGGTGAAAGTATCACAGGTGGATCTAGACTGGCAGCACAAGGGAGAATCATTCCTAGCTCTCTCGTTGGGCCCACGGTGCCTCTGGTCGTCAGGGGAGAGATGCAACATAGCGATGGGCCCGTGACCGAGGGGTGGGCCTTGCTATGGACAACATCTCACAGGTCATCCACAACTGCGAGAGCTGCGCTGCAATCAAACAGGCCAAGCGGGTGAAGCCTCTGTGGTACGGTGGGCGATGGTTGAAGTACAGGTATGGGGAAGCCTGGCAAACTGACCTCACCACGCTTCCCCAAACCTGCCAAGGCAAGCGCTACATGCTGACCATGGTAGAACCTACCACAGAGTGGTTGGAAACCTACCCTGTGCCTCATGCTACTGCCTGGAACACCATCTTGGGCCTAGAAAAGCAAATCCTGTGGAGACAAGGCACCCCTGAGAGAATTGAGTCAGACAATGGAATTCATTTCAAGAACAGCCTTATCAACACCTGGGCCAGAGAACATGGCATTGAAAGGACATATCATATCCCCTATCACACACCAGCTGCCGGGAAAGTTGAATGATGCAACGCACTACTTAAGACTATCCTGAAGGCACTTGGTGGAGGAACCTTCAGGAACTGGGAACTGAACTTAGCAAAAGCCATCTGGATGGTCAAAACCTGAGGACCTATCAATCCTGGTGCTGCCCAGTCTGAACCCCTGCACACAGGGGATGGAGACAAAGTTCCTGTGATACACATGAAAGGTATTTTAGGAAAGACTGTTTGGATTAATCCCACCACAAGCAGGGGCAAACCCATCTGTGGGTATTTTTGCTCAAGGACCTGGTTGCACTGGCTAGGTAATGCAGAAGGACAAGGAAAGTTGTTGTGTACCACAAGGAAATCTAACCTAATTTTAAGCAAGAATTGTGTGTAAAGTTTCATTTTATATAATATATATAGATAGATAGATACATATATATAGTAAGAGGATATTGGCTTGGGTATAGATGGTAATAGAATAAGGGTTAGATTATGTCCTAGGTTATAATATAAAATTATGTTCTATTCCCATCCTCAAGAGCTGCTGAAACCAGGAGAGGCATTGTTTCTTCCTTATCTCCTGTTAATGGGTCCATCAATGTCTTGCCACATGACTCAGAGATAACTCCCTCCCAGAGCCATTTCTGTTTCATGGCTAATCAAGGACCCACAGCATGAGGCAGAATGTTATCAGCCCACTGTGAGATGCTCTGCCCATGGGGGAGGAGCTAAGCATCCCCAGCTGGATATAATCTGGGTTTTGGAACACAACAAGCAGTCTTTCCACTGGATTCCCAGAGGAACCGCGGCCCTTACCCACTGCTTTTCCAGAGGATGAAAGCTACCAGATTGTTTCTACAGGATCACCACTTCCACAAGTCCATTTCATCTGGACTGCTACCACCACCCTAACTAGCAGGGTGTCAGCAGGCTGTATTCTGACCCTGTCAGTGGTTTTTCTTTCGTATTATTGCATGAATTTTGGTTTTTTTTTCCCTTTTTCTAATAAATTGTATTTCTGACTTGGAGTCTCTCACTGGTTTTGCTTTGAAACCACAACACAGATCCTTCTCTTTATTTCAACAGAAGAATGGGCCGCTGCCTACCCTGCAACTGGGAGTGGGGAGGGTGGGGGGCGGTGGGGTGGGGTGTCGCCTTCAGTGATTCCTAGAGGGCAAGGCCAGGGGTCTCAGAGGCAGAGGAAGGGATGTGTTGGTCTCCGGAGGGGCTGGAAGGTGCTGGGCTGGTCCTGGGGTCCCTAGAGGAACTCGAGTTGGCTGGGATGGGACAGACGGAGAGAAAAAAAGGGATGAAGGCAGCTTGGGGAGGCCCATGGGGAGAGCAGGTGGCAGTGGGATCTACGGGGTAAAAGGAGGTTTCCGTGTAGACAGTTGTTCTGGGCTCCTCTTCACAGAACATTTGAGAGGGCTGTCCAGGCCGTCCCTGCTGCTGGAGGAGCTGCTCACGCTGGCTGGGTGTGAGGTGCAGCCACCGTTTTTCAACTCCTCTCCCGAGGTGCTCCTGTGCAGAGAGGAGGTGGCTGAGGCCCCAGCTGCCAGTGGCACACAGGGAGCCTCCTGCACAGCAGGGCCCAGAGCTGGCAAGGCTCCCCAGCACGGCTGGAGCTGCTGGCACAGCTGGGCCCAGCTGGACAGCTGCCCCTCAAGGCCCCGGCCAGCAGGGCACGACTCTGGGCAGGGTCCCTGGCCAGGAGCGGGCCCCAGAGCGCCTCTGCCTTTCAAGGGCAACCTTGGCCCTGCTCTTTCTCCTCCCCACCTCCCTCTGCCTCTGCCCTGTGCCCCTGGGGCTGCTCTTGGCCAGGCAGCCTCAGTGGGAGCCAGCACTGGCTGCAGCCCCAGCGGGGCCCCCAGGACAAGGCCCAGCAATTGAGAGGCCAATGGAAGCACTGGGCAGCAGCAGAACCCTCAGCAGAGATATCTGGACAACCAGGGACTGGCCACAGCTCCACTGCAAACTCTCTGGGAATATTCCCTGACTATGAGCAGCCTTTAAAGGAAGCTGCTTGAGACAGAGAATCGCGAAACACTCACCGTTTTCTCTTCGAGCAATACCAGATTCTGGCATAGCACATCATCAGGGACAGTGCTGCAGGTGCCACAATGGCCATCAACTTAATCAAAAAGGATGTTTCCGAGCTGAAAGTTCTTCTCATGCTTTTCCAATCTGTTGAGTTCTCGGCTGCATCTGTTGGAGCAATGGGGAGCGTGAGCCCGTGCTGTGCTGCACTGCTGAAATGCAGCGTGGTGCATACGGGCAGGACGTCCTCACTCCCTGTTTCCCCCAGAGCTGGGGCCTGCAGGCATTTTGCTGCCCCTTGGCACAGGACTGCTCAGTACCCAAACCCCTGACCCTGCATGCTATAATTCCTCTATGCTGTGCCCTTCTGTTCCAGGTAACACTTGTCAAAGACATGGATAAGGACAAGGAAAATGGCCAGGATTTTGGAGCTGCTCCAGGGCCCTCTCTCCTGCAAAGAGCAGGCCCCTCCAGATATGCTCAGAGACTGGGAAATTGCAGGGGGATCTTAGGGTGTGCATGGACTGTGGTGCATGGATGACTTCCCGCTGTGCCGGGCACGGCGTGTCCAGATGTGCAGCCAAAGTCCCCGGTTACTCTGTCCCAGGGGAAGGCTGAGGGAAATGCACCCACCACGCTGGCTGTCCACGCCACTCTGTTTTTGTTCCAGATGTTTGGAAATGTCCAGGGACTTACGAGCTCCTGTAGGTTTCTTCTTCCTTCTTGGAGGACCTTAAGAGAAATATTTCCGTTTCCCAGGAATGGATCCCACAAAACGAAGTCCCAGCCTGTGGGGACAGCAGGGACACACTACTCACCCCTGCGATGGGAGTGGGGCTTGTGTGCAACATCCACCAAAGTCCTCCCTGCAGACACACCTGAAACTCAACAGCCACAGAAGCTTCTGCCATCTCTGCTGATCTGCACGGGCACCACTGAGCTGCAGGAGCGGTGAGGGGATCGCGCAGGGCGAGGGCACACACGTGCCTGGTTCTGTGCTGGCACCTGCAGTGATGCCCCCCTGGCCAAGCTTTGGGCTCTGAGCTGGCAGCTCTCCCAGGGAAAAGGCCTTGACCTACCCTCAGCATCTCCCAGAGGCTCAGTAATGGGTACACATTGGGAATCCAGATCATCTTCATCAAACGTATTATCTTCGTCATCAGGATTGTCTTCATCATCAGGTTCACCTGCAAAGGACGGACAGAACAGCTCCTGTGACACTGTTGAAGATTCTCCTTCAGGCCCGAGTGGCAGTAAGGGCACCTGGGTGATTGGTGCCCTCCAAGGCACTCCCTCAGCTCTGCCTCCCACTCAGGAGCAGGGGCATGGGGAGCACGTGCCTGCAGTGGCCCCACACTGGCATGGAAGGAGCCCCTTGCAGGGCAGTTGGGGCAGAAAGGACTCCCTGGAGCTGCCAGCAGCTCTAAACCCAGCCCCAGGCAGGGCCAGGGTGTGGCAGTGGCAGCAGGAGCAGCTCAGGCTCCCTGGGGCTGGCAAAGGAGCTGCCAAAGGCTCAGCCCCGGGGCACAGCCCTGGGCCCGGCCCCTTCCCTCTCTGCCCTTCTCCCTGGCTGCACAGAGCACATGGAAGGACACACTGGCATTGCACACGGGAGGAAGATGGACAGCTAAACGCTCCTTCCTCCCACTGACAGCAATCCTGTGGGATCACTGTAGGGTACAAGAGTAGAAATTTGGAGGCCAGGATTTCCAGAATCCATCAAACTTCGGAGGATCTTAAGGGAAATGACAGAGGAATATCACTCTGGACAATGATTACACTTGGACAATGATTGCTCTGTTAGCAAACAGTTGCTGAAAACCTACCATCACCAAGCTCCAACATCCTTAAACTGTGCTTTAACAGCGTTTCCCAGTGATGGAAGTCACGTTCCCAGTCTAGAAAGGAGCACAGATGGGAACTGTTCCATGCTGTGCTGGGATCCCCTTGTATAGGGAACCAAGCACTGCAAGGGGGTCAGGTAATGCTGTGTGCCTGCACTGCCAAGCAGCAGAGAGGGCAGCTGAAGCCTCAGCAGGGCTCAGGCCCAGAGGCACAGCAATTACCTCCGGGGCCTTTGCCTGGCATCGCCTCCCTTCCTGGGGCAGAGGCTGCCATGGAGCCACTGCTTCCTCCGGGAAATGCAGCTGTCAGCACACTCTCTCCTTCCATGTCTGCATAAAGGAATAAGGACAGCTGAATCAGGTGGGTTTGTTTCCCAATGGGAATGTGGCATTCTCAGGAGGCAATGCTTGTTTAAGTAATGGATAAGATTAAGGAGAAAGACCAGGGCCCTTCCTCCTCCAAAGAACTGCCCCTCCAGATGCGCTCACAGACTGGGAAAGTGCAGGGGATCTCAGGGTGGGCATGGCCCATGGTGCAGTTTGGGCTCCCTGGCAGCTGATGCCAAATGCCTTCCTGCAGAGGCTGGGCAGAAGCTGCAGCCAGGCCAGGCTGGGAAACAGCCCTGCAGGGCATGAAAGCAGCAGCAGCAGCAGCAGCGGGGCAGCGAGGCTGCCATGGATCCCTTCCCACTGTGCCGGGCATGGCGTGTCCAGATGTGCAGCCAAAGCCCCCGGCTGCTGAGTCCCAGGGGAAGCATGAGGGAAATGCACCCACCACGTTGTCTCTCCAGGTCACTCCAGATCCTGTCCATCTGTTTGGATGCCTCCAGGGACTTCCTGTCTCCTCCAGGTTTGTTCCTCCTTCTCGGAGGACCTTAATAAAAGCATTTGCATTTCAGGTGAATGGATCCCACTGAACCAGGGCTCAGCCTGCGGGGTCAGCAGTCACACACTACTCACCCGTGCCATGGGAGCGGGGCTTGTGTGCAGCAACCAGGAAAGGAGCCTGAAAAGTCTTTCCTGCAGACACACCTGAAACTCAACAGCCACAGAAGCTCCTGTCACCTGATTCCTGCAAGGTTCTCAATGATTATTCTTTTACCAACATTGAAAACATACCTGGTGGAGGGTTAAGACCCTGGAAATCATCATTAAGCCAAGCTGCTGGAGAAGCCTTCCTAGCATGCTCATCTAGAGGGGAGCACAGATCAGATCAGACCCATTTCCATGGTGTGCTGGGATCCTCCTCTGCCTTAGAGAACTGGGCACTGCAAGGGGGTCGGGTAAGGCCTTGGCTGCCAGTTGTCAGTGGACAAGGCCAAAGCAGCACACGGGCCTGGGGAGCTCTGGACTGGCTCTGGTCACTCTCCACCCACTTTGCAGGCCCTGTGCAACATCCCTGGAGTGGTGGCTGGAGGAGCCCAGGGACCATGGGGGCTCTCTCCCTCCCACAGAGGAAACCCTCCCCAAAGCCCTGGGCAAAACCATCCCCAGCGCTTCCCGGGGAGCAGGGAGCGCTGTGCCGGGAAAGGGGATCCAGGCTGCCGGCTCACCTGCTCGCCACACTTGGAGTGGAGCAGCCTGTGCAGCCCTGGCAGGCAGGGCCACGGCCAGGAGGAGCAGGAGGAAGAGGTGCAGAGCAAGGGCCATGCTGCCTTGCCCTCTGCCAGTCCCGCAGCTCTTGCTGCCACCTCTGTCCTGACACCGCTGTCCCAATGTCAGCACCGCTGCTGCCACCGCTGCTGCTGCCGCCGCAACAGTTGTGCTCAGGGACTGACTGCTGGCTCCTTGTGCTGCTCTGCAACCACGGGGCTCTGGCACCTCTGTGATCTCAGAGCCTTCTGTGACCTCATGGCCAGGGTGGAGATCTTTGGAGTGGGTTCTGCTTTCTTCGGAAGGGAGCTCATCCTGCCCAGCTGCTCTGCCCAAGGGCTGTGACACAGTCCCAGCTCAGCTGATCTCACAGGCTGGGACATGAAGGGATGCAGAGCAGCTCTGCCGAGAAGGACTTGGGGTTGCTGCTAGAAGAGAGGCTGGACATGAGCCAGCCATGTGCATCCAAAGGAGAGTGCCCAGCAGGTTGAAGGAGGTGACTCCCCCCCCTCTGCTCTGGTGGGACCCCACCTGGAGTACTGTGGAAGACGTTTTACAGTGACCTCTGTGAGCCATCGAGAAGTTAGGTAGGAGGATCCATGTTTACAACTAAAATAGTTTTCTAGCAATTTTCTATGTCATTGATCATAGAAACCAAGAAAGAAAGGATAAATAAAAGAAACCTGCAACTCCCTATTCCAATGAGTATTTTGCTTGTATCTCGCGACCAATGAGTAAAGTATAAAGTTAAGAGCTTTGTAAAAATGCAGAAAAAGCATGCAGGCTAGAATAAAAACAGGGTTTGAAGCCTTCTGGAAATGGACTGTGTTGCTTTGTAGTGTCTCAGTCTCTACCACGACAGAGTACTGCATCCTGCTCTGGGTCCCCAAGACAGGAAGGACACGGTCCTGTTGGATCTAGTCCAGAGGAGGGACAAAAAGCTCTGAGGGCTGGAGCCCTTCTGCTTTGGAGACAGGCTGGGAGAGCTGGCAGTGTTCAGCCTGGAAGAGAGAAGACTCCAGGGACACCTGATTGCTGCCTTTCAGGGCCTTATGGGGGCTTGTAAAGAGATGGGGACAGAATTTTTAATAGAGTCTTTTGTGACCAAACCGAGGGGGAATGGTTTTAATCTAAAAGATGGTAAATTCAGACTAGATGAAAGAAACACATTTTTTACACTGTTTGTTATGAAACCCTGGCACAGGTTACCCAGAGAGGCGGACATCCATCCCTGCAGACATTCAAGCTCCTGCTCTGAGCAACCTGACCTAGTTCAAGGTGTCCCTGCTCACTCCAGGCCATTGGGACTAGATGGCCTTTAAATGTCCCTTCCAAGCCAAGCCATTCTGTGCTCCTGTGCACCATCAAAGCAGTGCTGCATTAGTGCTGGGCTGATTATGCTGGCACCTGTATTTTGGTACTTGTGCCATTTAGCAATTGGCCACGAGAGGATTGATGGGCTGGGCAGTGAAGTCTGCAAATAACACACAGTGTGCTCAAGGAGAAAAAGGAGAGGAACACGGCTTCCAGTTCAGATAAATGCCAGCATTTTGCTTCCCATTCCTGGTTAGAGAAATAAAGGAATGTCCTGAAGATCCCTTCATGTGGGTTCATTATTGGCCGTATCAGTACTTGTGTTCTGTAAAACAGGTTAAGTTGTTACAGCTTCTTGCCCCATTTATCCCTGGATAAACCCCAAATACTGCATTGCTCCTTGTCTACTTTCTTCCAAGTCAGGGCAAATTTTGTTCATTACTGAGTGGGACATAGTCATCTGTTCACAAGCAAATTCCTCTTGCCATTCACACAATGGCTAGACTGCTTTGTTGATTTGCTCCAATTGGACTGTAATTAAGGCCTACCTTTCACTAGAATTAAAGCTGATGCATTGGGAGGCAAAGTGTTCAGTCATTTCTCCTGGAGTCTGACACTGTAGAGAGTTGTTCTGTAAGTAAATGACATTTGAAGACAGGTGTAGTCTACCATACTTCTGGCATACTAGAAGTGAGAAAAAACCCTTTGAATCAGGATTTTATCCTTTCTTCCTCCACCTCCTCCTCCCAGGAATTTTAATCTCTGGAGTCTAAGCTCTTCAGCTGCCTCACAAACATTCTGTTAATTCAGACAGGCGTCCATGCATTGAGCCACAAATCAGGACCGTGGTGTGAACCTTGAAGCAATGTAGGTTTATAGCACTGAAAATAATAATCCAATACCCAGGTTAAGCCAGGCCTATTGGTTATTTCCCAAATAACTCTACCTATCCTCAGTGATGTTTCAAAAATGATCATTGTGAAGGCTAGGAGCGGGGAGAGAGAATGTTATCAAAATTAAAAATAGAGCTTTCTGAGATCTTTATATTCCTATAAAAAGAGAGTCCAAACTATTCATCTATGGAACATTAAGTAAGAAGTGAACAAAAGACTGTCAAAATAATTGCTTGGGGAACAAAAAACCCATAAATAAAAACAAGCTTAAATGTAGATAATAAGTAAACCATCATGCAAAGAAAAAAAACAGACCTGCCAAAACTAAAACCAATAAGGCTGTTTCATCTGTCTCAATTAAAAAAAAAAAAAAACCAAAAAAAAAAAACCAAAAAAAAAACCCCCTGAAAATAATTAGAGATTCTCAAGGGCGTTACTATATACAGAAACTTCCTGGTATTGGGAAAAACATGAAGGAAAGTGTAGCATGCAATTCACAGATGTAACCTAGAATTTGTTAGGGAGGGCCAGGGGTGGCAGTGGCTGCTCAGGGATGGCTTTGGCCCGTGTCCCTGGCAGCAGCCACTGCCCAAGCAGCTGCGCTGCCCCTGGGCTCTCCTCCCGGCCTGCTGGGCTTTGTTGGCTGGCACAGCCTGTGCCAAGGGCCGGCAAGGTGCCTGCAGGCCCCAGCTCTGGGGGAAACAGAGAACGTCCTGCCCGTATTCACCGTGCTGCCAGGTCAGCAGTGCAGCACAGCACGGGCTCACACTCCCCATTGCTCCCACAGATGCAGCCAGCATCACAAGACCTGTTCCCAATGCCCAGGATGGCCTCGGAAGGGGTTTCTGTCAGGGAACAGGCTGCTGGCTAGGGTTACTGGCAGGCGTGCTTTCTTTGGAGCTTGTCTTCATGTTGTGCTGCTTTGGAATCGGGTATTCCTGGAACAGAAAACAGTGAGTGTTTTGTTGCTCTCCCCCTCAAACAGCTTCTTTTGAAAGTCTAACGTGGTCGGGGAACATTCCCATTGAGGCTGCAGTGGGGTTGTGGCCAGTCCATGATTGTCCAAATAACTCTGCTGAGGGTTCTGCTGCTGCCCAGTGCTTCCATTGGCCTCTCAATTGCTGGGCCTTGTCCTGGGGGCCCCGCTGGGGCTGCAGCCAGAGCTGGCTCCCACTGAGGCTGCCTGGCCAAGAGCAGCCCCAGGGGCTCGGGGCAGAGGCAGAGGGAGGTGGGGAGGAGAAAGAGCAGGGCCGAGATTGCCCTTGAAAGGCAGAGGCGCTGTGGGGCCCGCTCCTGGCCAGGGACCCTGCCCAGAGCCGTGCCCTGCTGGCCAGGGCCTTGAGGGGCAGCTGTCCAGCTGGGCCCAGCTGTGCCAGCAGCTCCAGCCGTGCTGGGGAGCCTTGCCAGCTCTGGGCCCTGCTGTGCACGAGGGTCCCTGTGTGCCACTGGCAGCTGGGGCCTCAGCCACCTCCTCTCTCCACAGGAGCACCTCTCCCACTTCACAAGACCGGCCTAATACCTCAGCCATGGAGAACTTGGCCTGTCATCATGCATCTCCGTGCCAGTGTCCGTTGTCCTTACCACAGGTGTATTACCAGCTTGTAGCTGGAAGTATGCTACAACCACTGTCTAGAACAGATCCGTCTCTCCCTGAAGGGAATGACCTAGCTGCCCATCCAGGATAGGAGGTGCAGCCCTCTAGCCAGGGAATGGATTATTCAAAAAGTTATATTTACTTGTAAAAATTTTAGATGTTTATTAAAAACCTTATTAGAAATATAACAGGACACTGAATAAAGACAATGTTACTGTGCCGGGAGTAGAGGATTTTTCCCACCACATTCTCATGCACGCAATGGAGATCTCACCTTTTAACTCTTTTGCCCTTCTTAAAGTTCTGTCTATCGACTCCTTCTTTGATGTCCAGTGCTGGAGTTTACTTCCTTACATCTCGATTGGAGGTCAGGTGCTGCTGTCGTAGCAAGGTGACCCTCTTAAATGTCTCAAACTCAGGTAATCCCAAGATAACAACACAACAGGGGGTAAAACATATCTATATATATATAAAACTTCTCTTAACATATATGCATGATATTTATCCTTTAATTGTGAGAGTCAACTGTCGCATTATTCATCTATCACAGGCTTGAGTCCAGGTTCAGCTCAGGTGTCTGTGTGCTACCACCAGCACTGGCGGAGCTGCTCGTCTGGGCACAGCCAGGCATGGGCAGGCAGCAGCTGGGCATGGGGCTCATCAGACCAACAGCACCCTCATGTTATCTTTGTCTTTCATTTTAAAACATTTAGATATATTTTTCCTTTGTAGCATTGAGAAGAGTTTTTCATAGAATACGGACACCAGATATTTGTTCCCCTTTCCTCCAACAGTTCTGCATTTGACAAAGTAGTTTTACAGTTAAGGAAACCTAGAATCTTCTGACACTTGGGCAATAAAAGTAAAATTGCCTTTAATTCTTAATGTTTAGTCTTACACAGCCCAGACAAGACCAGCACAGCTCAGGGGAATTATCCCAAGCAGGCTCAGGGCACTCGGGTTCTGAGCAGTCCTGCTGGGGTCCTTCCATGGGGGACACATCCTGAAACCTGGGGAGTGACTGCATGGGGTGCCCATGGTGGGGAAAGGACAGAGAGGGAGAGCAAGGCTCCAGTGTGTCCTTAGTGGGCCTGAGCCTGTCCCCTGGGGCTGGGGTAGCTGTCACGGGGCAGGGAGGGCCAGGGCTGGCAGTGGCTGCTCAGGGATGGCTTTGGCCCGTGTCCCTGGCAGCAGCCACTGCCCAAGCAGCTGCGCTGCCCCCGGGCTCTCCTCCCGGCCTGCTGGGCTTTGTTGGCTGGCACAGCCTGTGCCAAGGGCCGGCAAGGTGCCTGCAGGCCCCAGCTCTGGGGGAAACAGAGAACGTCCTGCCCGTATCCACCGTGCTGCCAGCTCAGCAGTGCAGCACAGCACGGGCTCACGCTCCCCATTGCTCCCACAGATGCAGCCGGCACCACAACACGTCTTCCCCATGCCCAGAAGGGAATTGGTTTCTGCCAGGGAACACACTGCTGGCTAGAGTTAATGACAAGCCAGGCTTTTCTATGGCATGCCGGGCATTGGGCATGCCATATAAAAGCCTGTAAGGATGGCAGTAGGCCAGGGTCCCTCATGTGGCACACCAGCTGGAGGGGGGGTTTTGTAGGTGTTGGGTTTTGCAGGAAGGCATGCAGGGCTTTGCGTCCTTTGTAGAGTGGTGCATGGGGCTGGGGTTCCTCGTGAGGTTCTCAGGGGATTTGAGATCTCTTCTGTGGCATACAGGGGACTGGAGACATCCGTAAGGCTGGCAGGGGCTTGAGTACCTTGTGATTAACGTGGCGGTTTAGTGCTTGCCGTCAAGGCCTGGAGAGGAGCTGAGTCCTTCCTAAGGTGGGCAGGAGGCTGTGGTCTTTTGTGAGGCACACAAGGCTGCCCTGGGGTCTCTGCATTGGTGAACACTGATTCTCTGCGAGGCACAGAGGGATATTTTGGGGTCTCTGCTGAGGGGTGCAGGGATCCCTCAGGAGGCATAAAGGAGTCTTGATGGTCTCTACTAAGGTGTGCAGGGATCCCTCATGAGATGTGCAGCGGGGTTTTTCAGTCTCCTCAGCGCAGCAAAGGGCCACTCTGGGTGGAGGCTGTGCAAAGTGGGCAGAAAGCTTCCTGCCAAGCCTTGCGGCCGGCGGGCGGGCGGAGCCCATCCTTGGGGGTCGGGCGGGGCCTCTGGAGCCGCCGCGCCCTTGTCGGGCAGGTCCCGGCCCCGGCGGGGAAGGGCCGCGGCCCCGGGCTCCGGCGGCGCTGCCGAGCAGCAGCGAAGGCACAAGGGCCCCGCTCCGGCCTGGCCCTGTGCTGCAGCCGAGCACAGGGACAGCCACGGCCGCTCCCTGCGCCACAGGCAGCACCGGGGCTGCAGCTGAGGCCGTGCCTGCTGCCACTGAGGAAGGAGCTCCTTGCAATGCCCACTTCCCTAAAGCACGTGGGCAAGCCAGCACAGCATGGAAACGCTTCTGAACTGTGCTCCCATGGACACTGGGATCGAGAGATGGATTGACTGGAAGTCCTGGTCCGTCACTGTGTGGAGATCACGCTGCATGCTGGAGGCAACTTCTCGATGCCCCTTTGCTGAGAGAACAATCACGGATTAGCAGTTGTGGCCAAGAGCAGCCCCAGGGGCTCGGGGCAGAGGCAGAGGGAGGTGGGGAGGAGAAAGAGCAGGGCTGAGATTGCCCTTGAAAGGCAGAGGTGCTCTGGGGCCCGCTCCTGGCCAGGGACCCTGCCCAGAGCCGTGCCCTGCTGGCCGGGGCCTTGAGGGGCAGCTGTCCAGCTGGGCCCAGCTGTGCCAGCAGCTCCAGCCGTGCTGGGGAGCCTTGCCAGCTCGGGGCCCTGCTGTGCAGGAGGGTCCCTGTGTGCCACTGGCAGCTGGGGCCTCAGCCACCTCCTCTCTCCACAGGAGCGTCTCTGCAGCTTCACAAGACCGGCCAAAGAGTTCCATCAGGCAGACCTGTACCTGCACCTGCGCCTCTCATCAGCCATCCCTAAGCCATGTCCAACATCCCTGCCACAGCTGCATTATCAGCTTGTTGCTAGGGACATAGTGCCACCACCCTGAACAGGAGCCTCTGTCCCCAAAGTGCTGGCCCTGGTGTCTTTTGCAGTGAGCAAGGGAGTGAGGGAAGCCATGACAAACATTAGCAATGTCCGTTGCTTTTACTGTGGCCAACTTGGACATTTCCAGAAAGACTGTCCTCACCTTCCTGTTGGGCAATTTATTAACTATGTTCCACCTCCTAGGCCTCTTCCTTTCCAACAGCCCTATCGGCCCACATACAACTTTCAGCAGCAATATTATCAGCCGACCCAGGGAAATGCTTAGCAGAGCATGGGGCCACGCCGCGTGACAACAGCAAATTACCGGCCTTGCCTGCAAAGCCCACCTCAGCTGCCAGCCATCCAGGAGTCCCCCGCCCCAACAGGCTCCTCGCAGAGGACCGCAGTCATGAGGACGGACTCCAGTTGTTCCTCAGAACCGGAACTTTCCCCAAAGCCTCCGACCAATGTTAGTAAGTTCTGTCCATCTGCTTTTCCCCGACGAAGATCTAGTTTGAGTTCCAGCTGGGTACCTTGAGCCCCCTTTCCACCCTCAACCAACTACAGTCCTGCTGTTTGGGGACAGTGAACACACTCCAGATCAGGTAAGTATATTACCAGAAGTTGTGACTGTAAATCCAGGCAATGAAATTACTGTGTCAGTTGTTTGTTACAATCCACCATTTACATTGTTGAAATTTGCACCTTTTGCACAAATGTTAATTTTAACCGGCCAGGATTCAGAGGTTGAACCTGATTCAAATTTTGATGTGTTTGCATGTCACTAGATTTGTAAAGACAAACCCCTGATTGATTCTTGTATTTCCAAAAATGGGAAATCCATTGAACTTCGTCTCATGGCTGACACAGGAGTGGACGTTACTATCCTCCCCAGGGCAAAGTGGCCCCGCGACTGGGCACTGGTGTCCCCTTGTGGCACAATCTCCAGTGTTGGTGGAGCTGTCAATTCCATGCAAAGTCCTCATCTTGTAAGCGTAGAGGGGCCTGAGGGGCAAGTCTCCACCATCTGACCATTTGTCGTGTCATCCAATATCTCCCTATTTGGCAGGGATGTTTTATCCCAGTGAGGTGCCTGCCTTTATATCCCTGACCCCAAGTGGGATTTTTGGCATGGGCCACTGCAGAGCGAATTTCCCCACCATTGAATTGGAAAACCGATGTTCCGATGTGGGTGGATCAGTGGCCCCTCCCATCAGACAAATTAAATGCGCTCATCGAATCAGTCAAGGAGCAAGAACAACTCGGGCAATTAGTTACATCAACTAGCCCGTGAAATACCTCAGATTTTGTCATCCGAAAGCTTGGCAAAAGCAGTTGGCGTCTGCTCCAAGACCTTCAAAAAATTAATGAGGTTATTGAGGATATGGTCCCCTTCAGCCTGGCCTCCCCTCCCCTTCTATGCTTCCCCACGATTGGCAGCTTGCTGTCCTTGCTATCAAGGACTGCTTCTTTAACATCCCACTTTACCCAGGAGATGCCCTCAGATTTGCATTTTCAGTACCATCTCTGAACAGAAGTGAGACTTTTAAAAGGTATCAATGGGTATCAATCCTCAAGGATTGAAAAACTGCCCCGTGTTATGCCAAATGTAGGTTGCTCAGGTTTTATCACCTGTCAGGAATCAGTTTCCTGAAGCTATCATAGTCCATTACATGGATGACATACTTATTTGTGCTGCCACCAAAAGTTACCTTAGTGCCGCTCTCGAAAAGACTGTTTTTACTATTGAGAAAGCAGGTTTTGTAATTGCTCAGGACAAAATACAAATGTCAGCACTGTGGACATACCTTGGGTATCTCATCACTGGGAGAACTGTAACACCACAGATTTTTTCTATAAATGAACAGCCACAGGCTCTAGAGCACATTCAATGCATTTGTGGGATCATCACTTGGGTCTGGCCTTTGCTCGGCTTGACAAGGCAAGAGCTGGCTCCACTGTTCTCCTTGCTGAAGAAAGACACCGACCCCACAGCCCCACAGACCCTGACACCAGAGGCAGAGGAAACATTGCAGAAAGTAGCAGAGGCAATGAGGACACGACAGGCTGAACAGGTCAGAAAAAACCTTCCGATTGAATTTGCCATCCTGGGAAAGTGCCCACACTTTCATGGGCTCCTATTTCAGTGGGACACAACACAGAAAGACCCACTCATCATACTCGAGTGGTTGTTTCTCCCACATCAGCCTGCGAAAACAGTGTATACACCATCAGAGTTGCTAGCAAAATTAATTGCCAAAAGTCACCATCGCCTCTGAAGCCCCGTAGGCTGTGATCCCTCATGCATTTACCTGCCTTTGAAGTTAGGTCAATTGGACGCCTTATTAAAAACAAATGAAAACATCCAAATTGCTTTAGATAGCTATCTCGGGAAAGTCTCAATTCACTACCCAAAGCACAAATTATTCAAAGATTCGTTCCATGTAGTTCCAAAAACTTTCCAAAGTCATCTTCCTATTAAAGGCGCTGTCACAGTGTTCACTGATGGGGCTGGCAGGTCCCACAGATTGGTATTTACCTGGAAAGACATGAACACTCAAAAGTGGGAATCTGATGTTCAGACCATCGAAGGTTCCCCCCAGATTGCAGAGCTTTTTGCAGTTGTGAGTGCCTTCAGGATATTCCAGCAACCATTTAACTTAGTGACTGATTCATCTTATGTTGCCGGGATAGCTGATGGAGCAGAGCATGCTCTGCTCAAAGACGTGCAAAACAAACAGCTGTTTTCCTTGCTTTCAGAATTAATCTGGCTCATCTCTCATCGAGAGCAACCCTATCATATTCTACATGTAAGATCCCACACTGACATGCCTGGCTTCCTTACTGAGGGGAACCAGAGGGCAGATGCATTGGCAATGACAGTCACCACCACAATTACTTCACCAACTTTACCTGACATTTTTAAACAAGCACAATTGAGCCTCCTGTTCTACCACCAAAACATGCCAGCCCTGGCACGTCAGTTGAAATTGTCACAAGAACAAGCCCGTGCCATTGTAGCCACATGTCCAAATTGCCAATCCCATGCCCTTCCAACAGTATTAACAGGTATCAGTCCTAGGGGACTGAATGCATTTGACCTGTGGCAGTCAGACATTACTCATTACCCATGTTTTGGGAAATTAAAATATATTCACGTATTCACATACATTTTCTGGTGCAATCTTTGCATCTCTGCATGTAGGAGAGAAAGCCAAAGATGTCACCAAGCACTTTTACATGGCCTTTGCTACCCTAGGAGTTCCAAAAAAGATTAAGACGGATAATGAACCAAGTTACACCTCCAAAGCATTTCAAAATTTTCTCTCAGCTTGGGGAAATCCCCATCCCACCGGCATTCCTCGCAACCCTCAGGGACAATCAATAATAGAAGGCACACACAAAGAAATTAACAACCTGTTAGGTTTACAAAAAGATTCTGCCCTTTTAATGACACCTCAAGAAAGACTCTGCAAAGCACTATATGTGCTCACTTTTCTTAACTGCCATTCAAAAGAGCCAAATCCTCCAATCCTTTGGCATTTGCATAACAACACATTTGCCCATCTCAAAGAACGCCCACCTGTGCTCATCAGAGACCCTGAGTCCCACCAAATTAAAGGTCCTTTTCCACTAATAACCTGGGGCCAAGGGTACGTGTGCGTTTCAACAGAAACAGGGCCGAACTGGATTCCAGGCCACTTTGTCAAAACCTACCAGGATGCAAATCAGCCTGCTGACCCACCCAGGAAAAGCCAAGCTGCATCTGATCAGCCAGACACCGCAGCAGATGCAGTCGCTTGGAAGCATCGGAAGAAGAAGACCAGAATTCCCAAAATTGTAGCACGAACTCTCATCACAAAAAAATATTTTCCCCTCTCATACCTTGCTGCAGAACCCCTCCTTTCCTCCCCAGCTATCCCTATCCCTTTTCCCACATACCTTGCCCCCAACCCATCCCACAAGTCCCCACGCCTCTCTTTCCTGCTTGTGTCCTACGATTATTAGAAAAGGGGGAGGGTGAGGAGAGTGACTGAAAGAGTGTACAGAAATTTAATGTCATATGTTTCTCTTGCTATTTGCTACAGCAAAATCACCCTGGAAGGCCACCCGGGAAAGAATGAAATTCAAACAAGTGCTTTTCACTGCAATCACCATTCTGTTCCATCCGTGGATAGCAGAAGGGTGGATGGTGTAACAACCGACAGAAAATGTATGGCAGAATCTGGCGAAAACTCTGAAACAAGATCTGCTTGTCAATGGGCAGCGTGGACAATCCTCTGTCTACGTGCCTGGTGGGAATGCCTCTGTCGCAAAAAGATTATCCATATGCGGGGAAGAAACCAAATCCGGTTGACACCTGGGACACCTGGACAAAGATTTGACCACATGCCAGACAAGAGCCTCAGGAGTTAGATCTCTTGGGCTCTGCTCCAGCTGCATACTGTGTTAGGTTTTTCTATCTACAAAACACACCCATTTGGCATGACTCTGCAGTCTCAGGCACAATAACTCAGAAAGATGTAACACCTAATAGCAGAAAGTATAATTCAGCCACATGGTGCAACTATACCTCTAGCACACCATCTGAGTCCAGTAATGTTCCCAGAGTGTCACCGAGAGGCGTGTTTCTTATCTGCGGTGACAGAGTGTGGGCAGGGATCCCATCAAAGATCAAAGGAGGTCCCTCCAGCCTCGAACAGCTGACTGTCCTCACCCCAAACACATCACAAATTATAAATTGGCAGAATCAAGAACGATTGGCATCAAAAAGAAATCTTAGAGTCAATTCGACCCAAATTGCGATGACAAAATTTATAATTGGAGCGAATCCAAAAGAGTCTCTGCATCCATTTTTCTACCTTGGTACGCAGCTGCAAAGGCTCTCGGTGAAATTTCCCACTTGGGGTGTTGGCTCAGCCATCAGGCCAAAGCTGCCTCCGCAGCCCTGTCAGATCTGCTCACGGAAGAAGAAACCACCAGGCACGCCACCCTACAAAATACAGCTGACATTGATTTTCTCCTTCTGGCGCACGGTCACAGCTGTCAGGACTTTGCTGGTCTGTGCTATTTTAATTTAACATCTAAAAGCACCTCCATACATGCCAGCATTCAGCAAATTCGAAACCAAGTGCAAGACCTCATGACGGAGACCAGAGACATCAATGTAGTAGGTAAAGCACTCACACAGTGGGTAATCCCCGGGTGGCTTGTACCAATTCTCAAAAATTTGGTGTGGATTTTAGTTGTCATTTTCATGATAATGGTTGCCCTGAGTTGTTTGAAAAGAGTAATAGAAAAGTCACTTGGAAAAATTTATTTAATAAAGAAAGAAGGGGGAGATGTGGGGGTCATGGGTGAGAAAGCTATCTCAGGAATGCCCTGGGAAAGCACCATTGTATAAGTCAGGGGAAATTCATTCCTTTCCCATGGTTCGAATGCTGTACTCCCTTTCCCACCTCACTCATCCTGTACCCTTTGTATCTTTCATTAGTTACTCCTGTGAAAATTTTCCCCTCCCATCCCCCTCCATGTAGCTGTGCACAAAATCTGTAACTTTCCCCAGAGATCTCGCACTCGCCCTGGTATCCCTCTGCTGGTGTTACCATCCCTGCTGTCCCTTCAACTCACTGTGTGTCCCTCAGCCTACCCTCCATGTTTTCCTATCCTTTTTGGACCCTGCAATAAATCAGTTGAAATTATCCAGGACTCAAGCTGCCCTCCTTCTATCTAGTGAAGAGGAACATCTAGCCGGGGTCGAGCGGGTGAAAATCCTGACCCCGGCAACCTTGTTCTTATCAATTTCTATGACATCACACACACAGTCCTTAAACACACACAGCCATCACCTATATACACTAGTACCGTTTATTGGTTGGTATCTGGGTGGATCTCAAAGTGGCAAATGCCTTGGTCATTGTCAAGGCATATGTCTTGAGCACTAATCACATTACTGTCACAGATGAATCCCTGTTGTTCTTGAGCAATGCAAGGTTCCAAGTTTACGGTTTGCCATCTCCCCTGGATTTTCCAAGCCCATACCCTGTATTCTGAGGGGTATAATGCTGGCTGCTCGTGACTGAGCCCTAAGGCAGCAATGGCGTGAATAGCGTGAACTGTGCCATTACGCAGAGTGAGCACGAAGGCTGGAGCTGTGTTAGTGGGGGGATTATATGTAAAATTACCATGGTCCACCAAGACTGTGAATCTTTCTCAATGTCTGTAGCACTGCCCCAGAAAACCTTTTGCACTTCAGTTGGAAAGTGCCCTTCACTTCCTTCTCTTATGATTAAAGCAGCTGTTGACTGTACCCATAATTGTGTTTGCATATAGCTGAGGGCTAAAGATATGTTATCCTGTGCCCCCTTTAATGTGTCTGCTAGCAAGCTATGGTCTTGATCTTCAATATCTCTCCATTTCGGCAGCACCCTTGAGACTTGCCACTGACTATTTCCCAATGCCAAAAGAGATGACTGTAAAGGCTGTTTTAATTTTATTGGATGGCTAGCTGCTACAGCTAATTTGTTCATTAATATTTCTGAGTCAATCCTATTCAAAACCCCTAGCCCAGTCCCTAACATCTTGGTTAAATCCCTTTGCATTCTGTCTCTGAAGTGCGCTTGTTTTTGTAGCCATCTTGTCCATCCCTCGAAGGATGACCTTATGAAGGAGGAACCAGCTGGCTGAACTGTCGAGATAGTAGTTTGCATTAACAGTTTGACATGTCATAATTCTGGATTAAATAACAGTTGTTGTTGACCCGTATTCCTTATTATGTATGGGCCAATTTCATAAACTCTAGGTTCAAGCTTAAATGGCGTATTTTGGGTTTGTGCTTGAGTGCTGGGGTGGGTTGTAACAGGCTTAGCTATAGCATTTATTTTAAATTTGAAAGACAGCCCAATAATGTTGCAGGCCCAGAAGCAAACCATGTCAACAGTTTGTCTTAATGTGAAGTTGTGCCAACAGTCCAATTCATTTGGATGATTGCAAATCTTCCAGTGCTTATTTACACTGATTTGGGTTGCTTTACTATAGGTAGTCCCATTAATCATTCTACACCCTATCTTAATTACCTCCCTCATGATCCCTTGAAGTCACCACAACCTCTGTTTCTGCCACTGCAGTGTTTTTTATATTTGCTTTTTGCACATGACCACAGTTGTTAGGTTTAAACCTTTCAAATGGGAAGGTTTACCCATGGATCCGATGTATTGAGTAAGGGCTTGGGACCAAGGCCATTCAGCATTGTTCTGGCTAGGAGTACTTTCTAATTTTTGGATGACAGCGATGATTGTAAACAACACTTCAGCACAAATCCCCACCCACCATGATGCATTCATTTTGTGCGGGTAAGTTTCAGTTTCAGTTTACCATCACCCGGTGTTATTCTCCAAGGGGCTTCTGGAGCTTTCTTAACACGGCTGTGGTGGATCCAAGCACTTTGTTCCTTAGTCTTGATTGCAGTGAAGGTAGTAAGGAGCACTTGGTATGGTCCCTCCCATTGTGGTTGCAGGGCCTTCTCTGTAAGAGAAATAACATATACATAGTCTCCAGCCTGCACATCATGTACTGGTGCATCGAGCCCTGTACCCCGAGTACCGGGGGTACCTCCAGGCCATCATGCTCCACTGGCTCCCCTTGGTTTCCACTGAGGAAGGAGGCTGGATTGACAATATTAGTCACCACAATGTCCACAGCATCTTGCTCCACCATAATAGCTTGGTATCTCAGAAATCGTTGCAGGAAAAGCCAATGTCCGCCTTTCACCTCCAGCACTGCAGACACTGTGTGAGACACTGGCACAGTCATTTTGTGGCCCAGGGTGAATTTACTTGCCTCTTGGATATTCAGTACGACTCCTGCAGCAGCTCTGAGGCATCCAGGCCAGCCTTTAGCTGCTGCATCCAATTGCTTAGAGAAGTAAGCAACTGGTCTCTGGTATGGGCCAAGGTCCTGTGCTAATATTCCCAAGGCCATTCCTTGCTTCTCATTGGAGAACAAGAGGAAAGGCTTACTCACGTCTGGCAATCCCAGAGCTGGAGCTGACATGAGGGCTTTTTTCAGCTGGTGGAAGGCCTGCATAGCTTCCTCTGTCCATTGGATTTCCCTGCTTTCAGTTGCAATAAGTTCATATAAGGGCTTAACAAACAGTCCATAGTAACAGATCCATAACCTGCACCACCTCGTCATCGCCAGGAAAGTTCCTAGTTCTTTTGCAGTCTGAGGTTTTGGGGTCTGGCATATTGCCTCCTTCCGGCTTTGGCCCAGGGTACATTGTCCAGTACTGACTTTGTATCCCAGATAAGTTAATTTCTGTTTTACTGCTTGAGCCTTTTTCTTTGATACCCGGCACCCTTGGAGTCCCAGAAAGTTCAAGAGGCATACCGTCCAGGCCACGCATGCTTCACTTGTCTGTGTGGCTATGAGGATGGCATCTTCGTAGCAGCTTTGCTTCCTCTGGAGGGGCTTCCCAGGCCTCTAATTCCTTTGCAAGTTGTTCTCCAAACAAAGTGGGTGAGTTTTTAAATCCCTGTGGGGGTACTGTCCATGTAAGTTGAGTTCTTTGCCCACTTTTAGGACTTTCCCATTCAAATGCAAAAATTTTCTGGCTGGCTAGGTAGCTAGGAAGGCAAAAGAAGGCGTCTTTAAAACCTGAAACAGTAAACCAAGTTAGTTCAGGTGTTAAGCAATTTAATATCGTGTAGGGATTGGCCACCACACGATACAGATCCTCAGTTATCTTGTTCATGGCTTGCAGATCCTGTACTAACCTGTATGACTCATCAGGTTTGCTGGCTGGTAGGATAGGGGCATTAAAATCAGATTGACATTCTTTTAATAATCCTAGATGTAAAAAAGTTCTCAATTACTGGGCTAATTCCTTCCTTATCTTCCTTCCTCAGGGCATACTGTTTAACTCTGCCAGGTTGCATTCCCTCTTTTAGTCTGATCTGAACAGGCGGAGCATTTTTTGCTCTCCCTGATACATCAGAGGCCCATACCCCAGGGAACACCTGATTCTTTACGTCTTCATCGATTTCAGTTTCCCTTGTGACTTGACTGGTGGTTAATATCAAACTCAATATTTTTACATACTTTTGATCATTTCCCTCCAGAGTAATTTCCCCATTTTTGAATGCAATAGTTGGCAGTCATTGTCCCAGCAAATCTCTGTGCAGAAGTTGCTCAGGGGAGTTGGGCATATATAGAAATTTGTGGATCCCCCACTGCTTTCCCAGTTTGTATTTTAGTGGCCTAAAGAAAAATGCCTTTTCAGTTTGGCCAGTCCCTCCCGTAACTGTAGCATAATCATCCCTTACAGGCATCAAGGCTGTATTTAGAACCGAGTATCTTGTCCCAGGAAGGTACTCGCTTCTAAAGGTTGACTAGGAATTTCCCTTCTTTTTCCATTTCTCCCAGCTTTAGTTTTACAACCAGAGAGCCTGCTGGGGTAGTCTCCTCCAGCCCCCCCTAATCCTCTTGCACATGGGCAACCACCCCTCCTCTCCTTTGATTCCCTTGACCATTCTCTTTCTGCTCTGGACAGTCCTTCTTCCAATGGCTCTGTTTCTTACAGTTTGCACATTGATTTCTGCCGGATCGAGGAGGGCCTTGCCTGGGTGCTCCCTGCCCGCTTTCACGTCTTTCTTTCCGTTCCTCCTGCACTATTGCTATTAAGTTTTTCATCCCTTGTTTATCCCCTTCTTCTCTGTTGCTAAAGACTCTCCAAGCCTCCTCCAATAAGTTTCTAAATTCTGTATATCTTCTTCTCAGACTTTTTAGAGTTTGCATCAAATATCCCCCTTGGACTGTCCCAAAAATAGATTAATTACTTGTTGTATCCCTCTCGGATTTCCTGCAGTCAGGATGACCCTCCTCGAGAGTTCTTTTTTCCCAGCCCGACGGTGGAAGAAAGAGTCGCAATTCTTCAGCTCTGGTTCACAAGGCTGTTTATTGTCTCTTATCTAAACCATTCTTTTTCAGACCTGCAGAGGCCTGATCTGCAGGTCTGTCATGGGCACGCTGCCCGCCCCTGGGCTGGTGTCTACATTTTATACGAGGAATTACATGTACTTTATTTGTCATTATTTTCCAATACCTATCACCTCTGTTAGACTGTCTACTTCTAGTCTAAACCAATCCAAATGTGCCACCATCACCAAGAAGATGGAAGCTAGGAAGAAGAAGGAAGAAAAATAGGACAATGCCCAAATCCCTCCATCTTGCCTCCTAGACCCCCTCTAGTAAAATCCCTGAAATTCCACTTTTCACCCTAGGATTAATTCATTATCACTCTACTTAAACTTCCGTGACTTGTGATTCTTCATACAAGGTTGGTAATTTGCTCCATGGGTTAAGATCAAAATCCCAAGTGTCTCTGGCTTCTTGCCAGGATTCCCCAGCCCTCTGCCAGGGGCACGTGTCATCCAGGGCACCCAGAGGGGTGTCCTGGGTTCCAGCATATCCCCACATCAGATGCAGGGTCCAGTGGTGCATAGCGTCGCATTGTGTTTCTCAGGTGGTCTAGGAACTCTCTGGGGGATTCTGAGGGTGCCTGTTTAATAGCATATAAAGCTGACCAATTTATAGTTTCAGGTGTTGCTCTTTCCACTCCCAATATAAGCCAATCCTTATAATTTTTTAGCCTCTGTCTTTGTACTGGTTGGTTCAGGTTCCAGCCTGGGTCCTGGAAGTGGAAAATGTTCCTTTAGATCCCCTGGTTGTTGTGTAAAGTGGTCTGCTACCTGGTTCCCGGCTGTCTCTAAAACCATCTAGCTTTCTGTTTCAGTGAATGTGTATAATAACAATTGAATATCACCCCAGTCTGGATTGTGCTACTTCATAATGTATCCTAGATGTTTAGCAGTATTTATTTGATCATTTTGGTAATTTCCTGCAATCCTTTTCCAAGCTTCCAAATCAAGGGTGGAGAAGGGCACCTTAACTAATATCTTTTCTCTGCCTGGTTTTACTGTCTCCTGCAAAGGGGCCTGCAGTATTTGTCCTCTGGTTTGGGATGCTATTGGGCTGCCTGGAGGGGTTGGAGCTGGTGTCTTCTCCAAAGGAGGAGTAGGAGTAGGAGTAGGAGTAGTAGTGGAAGAGGTCGACTTGCTGGTGTAGGTGGTGTAGATGGAGCCCCTCCCAAGTCTCTACCCCTTCCCCCCTGCCCTCCCAAGTGAGGGGCAAATAGGTCAGCTAGATCTTGTTCTTGTTCCTCTAGTGCTGTGCGATAAACTTTATCTGTCCTGCTGCATCTCTGTCTTATGCTACAGGCCGAGCAGCCCCATTTCAGTTCTCCCATTTTGCTTCTGTTTTCTCTTTCAAGAGCCAAAACGAGGGGGCTCTGATGCCACAGTCCCTTTGCCAATCAGGGTTATTTTGGAGGGAGAAAAACATATCACAATAAGAAACCTCCTCCCATTTCCCTTCCCTCCACAGAAACAACATTAGCTGTAACAGGGTATTCTATTCCAATATACCTGTAGGAGGCCACCTTGCCCCATCCTCCAGGTGATAGAATGGCCACCAATGGGAGCAATATATAATTAGGCTTTTTAAAATTTTGAGTGCCCCCTTTGCCTGCTATTTCTCTCCAATGTGCTAAGACACACCCTAATGGGCTGGCTTTAGGTACTTCCTTACTCTGCCTTGTTCCCATGATGTCTTTTTAGAGCAAGCTTTAGCTTATTCAGTTCCGAATGTCCAGATGTGAGTCTCAAATCAAAACTCCTTTTCCCCCCCCCTTCTTCTGAGTTATTTTTAAAAAGTAATAATTAATCAAATAATCAATGTATAGAAATATTTATAACCAATTTAACAATCAATAATATTTTAATTAATTAAATGTTATTTACATTAAATACAACTTAATTTAATAATTAATATATAACAATCCACCATTAACTTTTCCTTGTTTGTTGTTTTCTCAGTCCCACACAAAGTTACAAACTCCTATGGGTACAATCCAAACCACTGGGGAGAAAAGAAAAGGAAAAAATTCCTTAATTCTTCCTTTTGATACAGCTGTGCCACTCCTTTATCCTTTCCCAATCCTCTTCAAAGATGTCTTCCCATGTCTCAGGGTCTAGGTGACTTTTTCCACAGATTAAATTCACTATTTCACACTTTGCATGTACCTCTTGGTTATAGTATCTTGGCAGTTCAGGGGTGCATGCATGGCATGCAGGTCTCTGTCTATATGAAACACAATACCACCTCCTCTGACACTTTCTGCACTGAAGGAGAACCCAAGCTGTGTGCCAGTCTGGCTCCCAGAGAAAAGCTGTCAGTCTGCACACAAAACAAGGAAGCACCCCTTCAAGCCCCCAGGTCAAGGTGTTTCTAAGCACTCTTTCAGCTGCGGGGTGTTCCCAGTCAAAGGCTCGATAGCAACGTGTTGAACTGCGGTATATCCCTCCCAAGAACACTCTGTCTCTCCCTCCGTCCTCCCGTTCTATGACTCCCCAGACCCTGACGGATGAAGAGACTGACTGGGTTCAAGCTGCAACCACCTGTGTAGAGCATGTCTCGGAGGCCGGGCTCTCCCAGCCCAGGCTTGAAGTTAGGCAGCCACCGTGGGCAAATCACCTCTCGCTTGCAGAAAAAAAAAAAAACAAACCCCAAAACAACCCCAGCAAACCCCTTAATGCAAAGGCTCTCCTAGTAACAGCTGTCAAGACTGAAGGGCAGTGTTACCGCACAGCAAACACTTAACTCTTAGCCCAGGCGGGCTTGCTGGCTGCCTTCAGGTGGTTCCTGCCCCTTACCAACCAGCGGCGCTTGCTTGCAAATGCCGACTTGTGCCGTGCTCCTGCTAGCTGTGCTATCAGCTAGCAGTGTTCAAAGCAACCCTACAAACCGCGGCTGATGCCCCGAGTGCCTGCCAGCCGTGCTGTTGGCCCGCTGCCCCGAGAGCAATTTGGCAAGCCCCGGCTCATGGCCCTGCACCGCGCTGGCCCCGCTCGTTAGAGCCGCCCTGCACCACGCATGTGCTGCCGGCCAGGGGCTGCCTGCGCTGGGCATGCGCTGCTTGCTCTCCCATGCGCTGCCGACTGGCCGCCGCTGCCCTGGCTTTGCGCCGCCTCTGCCCGCCGCGCCGACCTGCGCCACGCTCATGGCGACCCGGCGCCCTTGAAATGTTCTTTGAAAAACCACAGTTACCAGAGAAACTAAACCAAGACCTCACTCCCCGCAGCGTGTTTCACCGTTCACTCACACACACAAGCACGCACGTCCAGACGTGATAACCATACACAATCACAGTTCAAACCAACGCTCCGCCAGCTGCTCTGTCAGCTGGGGACCCCCCACCACCGGCCTCTCCCCGGCAGACGATTGCTTGCAAACTGCTTGTGCAAAACTGCACACAAAGACGTCTCTTATGTGACTTATCAGTAGCCAACCCTAAAAAAAAGAAAGGAATACATACCACTTCTGTCCATCAACTTGGAGACAGAGGAGCTCCTTAGTCTAGGCTTCTTGCATTCCCTGGTCTTCTCCTGGCCTTATGAGTAAAAAAGTTATCTGTAGCTATGATATTTTATTAAAAATCCTTTTCTAGGATTTTTCCCCTCCTGAGGAGCTGAGGGCCCCAGGAAAGAATTGTATACAATAACTATCTGCTGCAGTGGAATGCAACAGGTGCATCTTCCATTGGTCCATGTGGATTGTTTTCACTTCATGACCAATCACAGCCAACTGTGTTGAGCCTGTGAGCAGTCACAAGATTTTTGTTATGCATTCCATTCTGTTCTTCTTCTTTGTAGCCTTCTGGTCATTTTTTCCTCTCTGTTCTTTTAGTATAGTTTTAACATAGTATTTTAATAGAATATATAATAAATCAGCCTTCTGAAATGGAGTCAAGCCTCATGTCTCCACACCTGGGGTGTTCTCCCCAACAAATTATCCATTTTTTTAAGGTTGCAAAGTTAAACAGTTTGGGCCAGCTGTCAAGAGTTGAAATGTTGACTATTTGTTGTTGATAGCTTCATGTTGCAATCGCCTCTTGTTAATAGTTTTTCTTCAATTACCTGTTAATGGTTAGAAATCAAGCGCAATTGTCCCCCTGCTGCTTCCCCAGAGCCTGCACATAGCAGGGTGGGGGGGGTGACATCAGAGCTAGTATGCAGATGAGAATGCATTTCACCAAATTTTGCAATTTTTCTGGAAAAAAATTCCTAAAAACAAGAAGCCAACATGGAATTATGAAACCTAAGTAATGTCTGAAGATGAAGAACTTAATCCAGTATCTGCTAAGATCCTTTTTACTTTTCACCCTAACCTGAAAGGATGTCAGCAAGAAAGAGGATCTGGAATGTTAGTCCAAAAAAGCAGAATTCCCACTACTCCCTCGAGGACGGAAGCCCCAGCTCTGCCTGCATACCAGCGGGCACAGCTGCATCATCCTCCTCCTCCGTGCCACTCCTGGGAGCAGCAGGGGTGCGGGCGACCTGTCCTTTCTCCCCAGCCTGAGCTGAATGTTTTTAATAAAGGCATTAAAAAGGAGAAAGATCTCCTGCCCTGTTTATGACACTGGTATTGTCCTTCATAGCAAGAAGCTTCAGAAATTTGCATTTTCCTATGCCCTTTGTACCTTGGCAGAGGTTTCTTAAGTAAAAGGTTAAAATTCAACACATAATTCTACAATTTAAAATTTAAATGCTTAGTCCATATATTGCCAACTTAATTGAACCCCCCAAAACCTGCATTTCAACAGCAGCCCCTGCCTGGATTCTGCCTGCCCACACCGTGGGCATCCACGGCTCCTCCTGGGCATGGAGCTCAGTCAGTGCTGGTGCTGGGTGGGCTTTGCTGCTGCTGCCACCTGGACACTGGGGTGACCGCTTGTCCTAGGTTGCAGTGTAAAGATGTATTCTAATGCCATCCTCAAGAGCTGCTGAAACCAGGAGGGGCATTGTTTCTTCCTTATCTCCTGTTAATGGGCCCATCAATGTCTTGCCACATGACTCAGAGATAACTCCCTCCCAGAGCCATTTCTGTTTCATGGCTAATCAAGGACCCACAGCATGAGGCAGAATGATATCAGCCCACTGTGAGATGCTCTGCCCATGGGGGAGGAGCTAAGCATCCCCAGCTGGATATAATCTGGGTTTTGGGACACAACAAGCAGTCTTTCCACTGGATTCCCAGAGGAACCGTCGCCCTTACCCACTGCTTTTCCAGAGGATGAGAGCTACCAGATTGTTTCTACAGGATCACCACTTCCACAAGTCCATTTCATCTGGACGGCTACCACCACCCTAACTAGCAGGGTGTCAGCAGGCTGTATTCTGACCCTGTCAGTGGTTTTTCTTTTGTATTATTGCATGTGTTTTGGGTTTTTTTCCCTTTTTCTTATAAATTGTATTTCTGACTTGGAGTCTCTCACTGGTTTTGCTTCCCAACCAGAACAAAGATCCTTCTCTTTATTTAAACAGAAGAATAGGCCATAGCCTACCCTGCAAGCGGAGGGGGTGGGGGGGGTGTCACCTTCAGTGAATCCTAGAGGGCAAGGCCAGGGGTCTCAGAGGCAGAGGGAGGGATGTGTTGGTCTCAGGAAGGGCTGGAGGGTGCTGGGCTGATCCTGGGGTCCCTAGAGGTACTCGAGTTGGCCGGGATGGGACAGACAAAGATAAAAAAAGGGATGAAGGCAGCTTGGGGAGGCCCATGGGGAGAGCAGGTGGCAGTGGGATCTACGGGGTAAAAGGAGGTTCCCTCCTAGAATGTTGTTCTGGGGTCCTCTTCACAGAACACTTGAGAGGGCTGTCCAGGCCGTTCCTGCTGCTGGAGGAGCTGCTCATGCTGTCTGGCTGTGAGGTGCAGCCACCGTCTTTCAACTCCTGTCCTGAGGTGCTCCTGTGCAGAGAGGAGGTGGCTGAGGCCCCAGCTGCCAGTGGCACACAGGGACCCTCCTGCACAGCAGGGCCCAGAGCTGGCAAGGCTCCCCAGCACAGCTGGAGCTGCTGGCACAGCTGGGCCCAGCTGGACAGCTGCCCCTCAAGGCCCCGGCCAGCAGGGCACGACTCTGGGCAGGGTCCCTGGCCAGGAGCGGGCCCCAGAGCGCCTCTGCCTTTCAAGGGCAACCTCGGCCCTGCTCTTTCTCTTCCCCACCTCCCTCTGCCTCTGCCCCGTGCCCCTGGGGCTGCTCTTGGCCAGGCAGCCTCAGTGGGAGCCAGCACTGGCTGCAGCCCCAGCGGGGCCCCCAGGACAAGGCCCAGCAATTGAGAGGCCAATGGAGCACTGGGCAGCAGCAGAAGCCTCAGCAGAGTTCTTTGGACAATCATGGACTGGCCACAACCCCACTGCAGTCTCAATGGGAATGTTCTCTGACCACGTTAGACTTTGAAAAGAAGCTGTTTGAGGGGGAGAGCAACAAAACACTCACTGTTTTTTGTTCCAGGAATACCCGATTCCAAAGCAGCACAACATGAAGACAAGCTCCAAACAAAGGACGCCTGCCAGTAACCCTAGCCAGCAGCCTGTTCCCTGACAGAAACCCCTTCCGAGGCCATCCTGGGCATTCGGAACTGGACTTGTGGTGCCGGCTGCATCTGTGGGAGCAATGGGGAGTGTGAGCCTGTGCTTTGCTGCACTGCTGAGCTGGCAGCACGGTGGATACGGGCAGGACATTCTCTGTTTCCCCCAGAGCTGGGGCCTGCAGGCACCTTGCCGGCCCTTGGCACAGGCTGTGCCAGCCAACAAGGCCCAGCAGGCCGGGAGGAGAGCCCGGGGGCAGCGCAGCTGCTTGGGCAGTGGCTGCTGCCAGGGACATGGGCCAAAGCCATCCCTGAGCAGCCACTGCCACCCCTGGCCCTCCCTGCCCCGTGACAGCACCCCCAGCCCCAGGGGACAGGCTCAGGCCCTGTCAGGAGCCAGCGCAGCCCCTGCCCAGTCTGGAGCCAGGGCTGGCTCTGGCCCTGGGCTGGCGGCAGGGCTCCCGCTCGGGGCTGCTCCTGTGCCTTGGGCCTCTGGGCACTCAGGGCCAGCTCCGCAGCAGCTGCAGCGCCAGGGACGTTGCTGCACCAGTCCCGTTTCCCCGGGGCTCTGAACCAGCTCCAGAGACCTGGAAGCCGAGGCGCCTCCAGCTTTGGCTGCAGCTGGGCCGGGCAAGGGCAGGCCCTGGGGGAAGAGCTGCTGCCACACAGCCCCGGCCAGGCCTGAGCCCGGCACAGCAATTACCTGCTGTGCCTGTGCCCGTGTCTGGCATCACCTTCCTTCCTGCAGCTAGGGCTACCAATGAGCCACTGCTTCTCCCTGAGTGTTCCTCCTCCTGCAGAGCCTTTTGGTCCATCACTTGAAAAAGGAAAAAAGGGACAACTGGATCAAATGGAAATATTCCCCACTGGGTATGTGTCATCTTCATCAGGAAATGCTTGTCAAAGTCACAGGTAAAGATCAGGAAAAAGCCCAGGTAACTGGGGCTAGGCCAGTGCACTCCCTTGAGCAAACAGCTGCACCTCCTGATCTTCTCAGAGACTGGGAAATGGCAGGGGATCTCAGGCCCACAGTACAGTTGGGGTACCCTATCAGCTAATGCCAAATTCCATCCTGCAGAGGCTGGGGAGGAATTGCAGCCAGGCCAGGCTGGGAAACAGCCCTGCAGGGTGTGAAAGCAGCAGCGGGGCAGCGAGGCTGCCATGGATCCCTTCCCGCTGTGCCGGGCATGGCGTGTCCAGATGTGCAGCCAAAGACCCCGGCTGCTGAGTCCCAGGGGAAGCATGAGGGAAATGCACCCACCTTCTCTTGTCTGCAGGGGTTCCTTCAGCTCTTGCCTCATCTGTTTGGATGGTTCCAGGGATATCTTATCTGTTGTATCTTGGATTTTCCCTGTTGGAGTACCTTAGAGAAAAATATTTCCATTTCCCAGGAATGGATCCCAGAAAAGCAGGGCTCAGCCTGTGGGGTCAGCAGGGACACACTACTCACCCCTGCCATGGGAGCTGGGCTTGAGTGCAGCATCCAAGGTAGCAGCTGGAGAAGCTGGAGAAGTCTTCCCTGTAGACACATCTGTAACACAACAGCCACAGAAGCTTCTGTCACCTGGTGCCTGCCCGCTTGTCTACAATTCTTCCTTGGTGGCACACTGAGAACATACCTGCAGGAGGCTCCAAGGGCTTCAAAACTTTATTCATCCAAGCTGATGGAGAAGCCTTCCCAGCACCCTCATCTACAATGCAGCACAGATGAGAACATTTTCCAGTGTGTGCTGGGATCTCTTTCTGCCACAGGGAACTGGGCACTGCCAGGGAGTCGGCTAAGGCCATGGGAGCCAGATGTGAATAGACATGGCCAAAGCTGCCCAGGGGCCTGGGGAGCTCTGGGCTGGCTCCTGGTCACTCTCCACACTCTTTCCCTGCCCTCAGCAACATCCCTGGGAGGGGTGGCTGCAGCAGTGCAGGGACCTGGGACTCTCCCCCTCACACACAGAAGAAATCCTCCCTAAAGCATGGGGGAAAACTGCAGCAGGCAGTGCCACAGCTATCCATCCTGCCTTCCCTCTGTCCCTCCTGCCCTCCTTCTGTGGGGAAACCCCCCAGATCCCAAGGGCAAACAGCCAGGCCCTCTCAGGACACACTGGAGCCTTGCTCTCCCCCTCTGTCCTTTCCCCACCGTGGGCACCCCGTGCAGTCGCTGCCAGGTTTCAGGACATGTCTCCCATGGAGGGACCCCAGCAGGACTGCTCAGTGCCCTGCGCCTGCTCGGGATAATTCCCCTGGGCTGTGCCTGACTTGTCCAGGCTGTGCCCGCACTGCCAAGCAGCAGAGAGGGCAGCTCAAGCCTCAGCAGGGCTCAGGCCCAGAGGCACAGCAATTACCTCCTGTGCCTGTGCCTGGCATGGCCTCCCTTCCTGGAGCTGAGGCTGGCATGCAACCACTGCTTCCTCCGGGAAATGCTTCTTTCTCCGCAGGCTCTCCTTTCATTTCTGGAGAATGGAAAAGAGACAGCTGGATCAGATGAAAACATTCCTGACTGGGAATGGGGAAGGGGACAATTTCAGGAGGCATCACTTGTGAAAGGAATGCATAAGGATCAGAAAACACCCAGGATTTTGGGACAACCCAAGGCTGCTTCCTTCCCCAAACAGCCCCAACATCTGATCTGCCTGGACACCAGGAAATTGCAGGGCATCTGAGGGTGGGCATGGCCTGTGGTGCATTTGGGGCTGTCTGACAGCTGATGCCAAATGCCTTCCTGCAGAGGCTGGGCAGAAGCTGCAGCCAGGCCAGGCTGGGAAACAGCCCTGCAGGGCGTGAAAGCAGCAGTGGGGCAGCGAGGCTGCCATGCATCCCTTCCTGCTGTGCCGGGCACGGCGTGTCCAGATGTGCAGCCAAAGCCCCCGGCTGCCGAGTCCCAGGGGAAGCATGAGGGAAATGCACCCACCTTGTCTTCTCTGCAGACGTTCCTTCAGCATTTGCCACATGATTTCTAATGGGTCCTGGAATTTCCTGCCTGCCATGTCTTTGGTCTGTCCTGTCAGAGGACCTTAAGACAAAGTAGTTCCATTTCCCAGCAATGGACCCCACAAAAGCAGGGCTCAGCCTGAGGGGTCAGCAGGGACACACTACTCACCCCTGCCATGGGAGCTGGCCTTTTGTGCAGCATCCAAGGTAGGAGTTGCTGAGGTCGTCCCTGCAGACACGCCTGTAACACAACAGCCACAGAAGCTTCTGTCACCTGGTTCTTACCAGTCAGTCAAACATTACGCCTTGGTGGGACAGTGAGAACATACCTGCAGAATGCTCAGAGGGCTTCACAACTTCAGAGCGCCAGGCTAATGGAGAATCCTTCCCAGCATCCCAGTCTGGAAGCAAACCAAGATGAGAACTGTTTCCATTGTGTGCCAGGGCTGGCTCTGGCCCTGGGCTGGCGGCAGGGCTCCCGCTCGGGGCTGCTCCTGTGCCTTGGGCCTCTGGGCACTCAGGGCCATCTCCGCAGCAGCTGCAGCGCCAGGGACGTTGCTGCACCAGTCCCGTTTCCCCGGGGCTCTGAACGAGCTCCAGAGGCCTGGAAGCCGAGGCGCCTCCAGCTTTGGCTGCTGCCGGGCCGGGCAAGGGCAGGCCCTGGGGGAAGAGCTGCTGCCACACAGCCCCAGCCAGGCCTGAGCCCGGCACAGCAATTACCTGCTGTGCCTGTGCCCGTGTCTGGCTTTGCCTTCCTTCCTGCAGCAGGGGCTGGCACCGAAGATGGAGTGCTTCCTTCAAGAAATACCACCTTCCACTGAAGCACTATGTCCATCTCTTGACAAAGGAAGGGAGACAGCTGCATCAGATGGGGCTGTTTCCCACTTGGGTGGTGGCATCAGAGGTAATATTTGTGAAATTTATGGAGCAGGAAAATGGCCAGGTTACAGTGGCATGATGAGAGCACTTCCACCTCCAAACAGCCACCCTTTTCCTAATCTGCAGGGCTGGATATAGTGGGGGATCTCAGGGTGTCTTACAGTTTGGGCATGGCCTGTCAGCTGATGCCCAATAACTTCCGGCAGAGGCTGGGCAGAAGCTGCAGCCAGGCCAGGCTGGGAAACAGCCCTGCAGGGCGTGAAAGCAGCAGCGGGGCAGCGAGGCTGCCATGGATCCCTTCCCACTGTGCCGGGCATGGCGTGTCCAGATGTGCAGCCAAAGGCACCGGCTGCTGACTCCCAGGGGAAGCATGAGGGAAATGCACCCACCTTCTCTTGTCTGCAGGGGTTCCTTCAGCTCTTGCCTCATCTGTTTGGATGGTTCCAGGGATATCTTATCTGTTGTATCTTGGATTTTCCCTGTTGGAGTACCTTAGAGAAAAATATTTCCATTTCCCAGGAATGGATCCCAGAAAAGCAGGGCTCAGCCTCTGGGGTCAGCAGGGACACACTACTCACCCCTGAGATGGGAGCTGGGCTTGCGTATAGCATCCAAGGTAGCAGCTGGAGAAGCTGGAGAAGTCTTCCCTGTAGACACATCTGTAACACAACAGCCACAGAAGCTTCTGTCACCTGGTGCCTGCCCGCTTGTCTACAATTCTTCCTTGGTGGCACACTGAGAACATACCTGCAGGAGGCTCCAAGGGCTTCAAAACTTTATTCATCCAAGCTGATGGAGAAGCCTTCCCAGCAACCTCATCTAGAAAGGAGCACAGATGAGAACACTTTCCAGGGTGTGCTGGGATCCCCTTCTGCCACAGGGAACTGGGCACTGCAAGGGGGTCGGCTAAGGCCGTGGGAGCCAGATGAGAATAGACATGGCCAAAGCTGCCCAGGGGCCTGGGGAGCTCTGGGCTGGCTCCTGGTCACTTTCCACACTCTTTCCCTGCCCTCAGCAACATCCCTGGGAGGGGTGTCTGGAGCAGCGCAGGGCCTCCGGGTTCTCTCCCTCAGACACAGAGTAAATCCTCTCTAAAACCCCAGGGAAAACTGCAGCAGGCAGTGACATAGGTATCCATCCCTCCCTCTGTCCCTCCTGCCCTCCTTCTGCTGGGACAGCTCCCAGATCCCAAGGGCAAACAGCCAGGCCCTCTCAGGACACACTGGAGCCTTGCTCTCCCCCTCTGTCCTTTCCCCACCATGGGCACCCCGTGCAGTCGCTGCCAGGTTTCAGGACATGTCTCCCATGGAGGGACCCCAGCAGGACTGCTCAGTACCTGAGTGCCCTGAGCCTGCTTGGGATAATACCTCTGGGCTGTGCCTGACTTGTTCAGGCTGTCCCTGCACTGCCAGGCAGTAGCGAGAGCAGCTCAAGCCTCAGCAGGGCTCAGGCCCAGAGGCACAGCAATTACCTGCTGTGCCTGTGCCTGGCATCGCCTCTCTTCCTGCAGCAGAGGCTGGCATGGAACCACTGCTTCCTCTGGGAAATGCTGCCTTATGCCCAGCCTCTGCATCCACTTCTGGAGAAAGGAAGAGGGACAGCTGGATCAGGTGGGGCTGTTCCCCACTGGGGAGGTGGCGCCTTCAGGAGGGATTGATTGTCAAAGACATGGCTAAGAATCAGGAAATCCCTATAAACATTTTGGGAAGGCCAGGGCCCTCCCTTCCCCAAACTGGTGCTGTTTCTGTTCTACCCGGCGACTGGAAAATTGCAGGGGATCTCAGGCCTGTGGTGCAATTAGGCGGCCTGTCAGCTGATGCCAAATGCCTTCCTGCAGGGGCTGGGCAGAAGCTGCAGCCAGGCCAGGCTGGGAAACAGCCCTGCAAGACGTCAAAGCAGCAGCAGGGCAGCGAGGCTGCCATGGATCCCCTCCCACTGTGCCAGGCACGGCGTGTCCAGATGTGCAGCCAAAGCCCCCAGATGCTGAGACCCAGGGGAAGCATGAGGGAAATGCACCCACCTTCTCCTGCCTGCTGCATTTCCTTCAGCATTTGCCTCATGTTTTCGGATGGATCATGGGGTTTCTGGTGTCCTGTAGCTTGGTCCTTCCCCCTCGGAGGACCTTAGAGCAACAGAATTCCATTTCCCAGGAACAGATCCCACAAAAGTAGGGCTCAGCCTGTGGGGTCAACAGGGACACACTACTCACCTCTGCGATGGTTGCCAGGCTTCTGTGTAGGAATCAGCAAAGCAGCTGGAGAAGTCCTCCCTTGCAGACACACCTGTAACTCAACAGCCACAGAAGCTTCTGCCATCTCTGCTGATCTGCACGGGCACCACTGAGCCACAGCAGTGGTGAGGGGATCGTGCAGGGCGAGGGCACACACGTGCATGGTTCTGTGCTGGCACCTGCAGCGCTGCCTCCCTGGCCCAGCTTTGGGCTCTGAGCTGGCAGCTCTCCCAGGGGAAAGGCCTTGACCTACCCTCAGCATCTCCCAGAGCCTCAGTCCTGGATGTGGCTTGGGAAGCTGCACCACCTTCACCAGCAGGTTCAGCTGCAAAGAAAGGCAGGACAGAAGACCTGTAAATCCACCAACAGAAACACCAGCCAAACCTCACTAAACAGTCACCACTACTCCTTGAAGTAAAATAGACTGATGCATGATAATACCTAAGCTTGTAAGCTGTAAAACCCATTGTTAGGAGAAGTAAAATATTTTATTTTAAACTGTATTATTCATGAGGTTGTTTTAAGTGAACTGAATATTTAAGGTGTGATATGCAAATTTATTTCAAAAAATAAAATATTTTAGTGCTTTTGTTATAACAGACAAAAGAAATAGAAGTAAAAGCTAATGAAACACTGTAAAGAATATATTAGAACAATAATATGATTCGTGAAAAATTGGGAAAAAATTAAGTATATAAGATACAAACCAGATTTAAGTTCCAAGAAACACTAAAAGTAACATTAAATCAGATAGGATATAACAAAAGCCGTTAGATATTTAATAAGGATCAAATTAAAATAAAGGAAAACAGCCAAGTATAGCTGAAAGAAAGATAAGTGTACAGACTAATTACAACTTTACAGCTAAAATGTCAAAGAAATAAAACTATAACAATTAGAAATAAGCAGATGCTATCCTAAATCCTGAAAAACAATTTAAAAGGCTCTTATAAATCTTATGAAGTAAATACTGAGAATGAGACGAATGACATCAGTGACTAGTTCCCAAGGTGTAAGCTCTGCTACCAAGAAGATACACATCTTGGCCCTTTGGCTGCAACCCAAAGGGGCTTTGAGAGAGCTAGAGTGTTAAAACTGCAGAGGATTATTGTCACTGTATTAGTCATCCAAGCCCAAAAAGAATGAGCCATATGCACACTCCCAAGTTAGTGTAGTACGCTATAATTTTAACAAATTCAGAAGGTGCACTATGAGTAGTAAAAGACACTGGAATAAAGAAAATGTGAAATATAGCAAAAAGAATAAAATGGCAAAATTTGTAAGCAATATATTAAAACTTTTTGTTCTGTAAGAGATAGAGAAGAAATAAATCCTGAGAGTAGAATAAAGCAAATTGCTCAAGAATTAGAAAACAAGAACATGAGACAGTTATAAAGACACATTTTAGCAGGCAACATAAGAAAACATGAAAAACTTATTTTACAAATATTACCAGCCTTAAACGACTATGGAGTCAAAATATATCTAAAGTACAATAAGCACATGCATTGATATAAAAAAATATAATTGACAATCCAAAGAAAAGAAATTAAAGATTTAGAATAATCTACCTTATGAAAAGAGCTGTTAATTTTATACCCTGACAAGTAGTATATAAGTGTAGTTGTTAAGTTTTATAAATACTAAACATAAAATTAGAAAATAAGTAAGCTTTGTCAAAGTGTATCCTAAAAGTACAAATTTAATAAATTAATAGAGAAAGGGAGGGATTCTGATAGATTGTATGTACAAATTCATGCTGAGACTACAGTAATCTCGCCTAATGAAAATCCTAGCATAACAAAGGAGGGTTCAGGGCAATCAACATGCACCAAAATCCTAGCCTGAATATTTGTCCCCAGAAATGCTGATTCCAGAAGGTTATTTGTCTGACCAAATCTCAGCAATGATTTGCATCATCTATAAGATAAATGTGTGCGTCCTAGAATGCATATTGCAGGAGATTTTCTTCTAACAATGTGAATTATTGACCAGTTTTGGGGAAACTCTCAGCAAGAGCTGCAGCAAGAAAGGAAAAACTACATGAAAATGCAAAAAGGATAAGATCGACCATAAGAAAGCAGAAAAACGCCTGCCCCCAACAACCCATGGAGCTTGGAAATGTACAAAAAAACTTTGTGAAAGCTGTCCCTTCGAGATGCACAGGGGAGAGAAATGCCCCACCTGTCTCACCTGACGCTGTCAGCCTGCTTCAGGGCCAATCTGATATTTGCTTCTAGACATTCTAAGACTGTATTTTAATTATGAAATAAATTCTCCTTATTAATCAAAAAAAGCTAATTATTTAAAACATGCAGGACTCCTGGGACCCTCATCAGGGACCCCAAAATATCCCTTTGTGCCTCTTCAGGTCCAGGCCCAGATGTTCCCACAGAAGGAAATGTGCCCTCAGCCCAGGGACACTCAGCATGGGCTCCCCCATCCCCTCGGGGCCCCACCGCTGGGCACAGCAGCCCCTGCCTGGCTCCTGCCTGCCCACACCGTGGCCATCCACGGCTGCTCCTGGACATGGAGCTCAGCCAGTGCTGCTGCCAGGTGGGCTTTGCTGCTGCTACCACCAGGACACTGGGTCACAGCTCCATCTCTTTATTGCAGCAGAAGAGCTGATTTGGGAAGTGCTGTGTTGCCCCATTTCTTCAGCCCCACTAGCTGCCCACACCCACAGTGGCACTGGGCCGCCCCCAGAAAACTGTCGAATCTGGGCTGTGGCTGCAGGGCACAGCTGCTCTACAGCACAGGTGGACTGCCTTGGGGGTAGGACTGCCCTGAGGGTAGGGACAAGGAACAGGGTGAGGTGTTCTCTATGTTTTCCAAAGGTGATTACTCTACAGACCATCAGGGCCAGACCAATACTGCATTAAAGGCATACATCAACCTACAAACTTGGCAGGGTCCCAGGGCAGGACACAATCTTTAGCCAATTGGGAGAAACTGAGGGTGGAACACCAGGCGGGGAATACAAGGTTTAAACCAATTGGGGATTACAGGGGAGGGGAAGAACTTAAACAAACCAATGGGATTCCGAAGGATACAAAATTGATAGGGAAGTTTCTAGAGCAAGGGGCAGGCTTGGAGAGGGACTGACATGCAATGGGAGGAGGAACAGTGAACAAAAGGGCAGGTCTTTGGAGAGATGGACAAGTGGGGCAAAACCAACATCACATGGGGTAAAGGAGCAACCCATTGGTAATAAAATATGCTATAACAATAGAAAATAAGGGGAGGGGTATAAAACTGACTGCTAGGACTGAATTACAGTCAAAAATTTTGTTATATTTCTCCAATTACTGTATCATGAAAGAAAACCAAGCAAATTAAATGTTGCAGCAATTTTAATGAAGTAGCTGAAAAGTATATGAAATTGAATCCACTCAAAATATTGACAATATAATTTGGTTATGATAAGGGATAATTTGGTTCTTATAATAGCGCATAAGGAAAAATAACCGTGCGGGGTACACGGGGGGTACGGAGGGCAGGGCTTGACCCCTGTCCCCTCACATACAAATTGCCAAGCCTAAAATTCTCCTTTTTACCGTGTACATCATCACCATCTCCTCCCATTTTCAATTTGTCACACTTGTATCTCCACCTTCATTATCACTTTTACCACGCATGCTCCACCGTTTTTTAGGTGGTTGCACTGTTCTTTGGGGTCATCTCTGATGAAGGCCTCTCCTCTTCCTCGATGTCCTTTGATTCACCTTTTGGATTACACATGCGCAACAAGCTGGTATAATGTAAGTCAAAGCTAATATCATACAAGCCAATACTATGTTCTAGCATCAAAGCAATAAATCTCCTATAATTAACATTTTCCTGGATGTCCAACCAAACTTTTCTCTCTTCCAACTAAATTCAGTAATACTTATCTCTTTCTTCTTCCTGTTCTGAACATCTGCAGGAGAAGGGGGGGAGCCCCTCCTCTCCCTTTCTTCCTTGGCATTACACCTTCTAACTGTTCTACTGTTTCCAAATATTAATTATTATATCAATATTGATTACTTTACAATTTTATCAGCAGGAATCACACCTATTTATTACAACATGAACTGCAATGGAGAAGCTCTGAGTCAAGGCTCGGATGAGCTCTTCAAATAATTTCCTGGCAGAAACAGATAGCCAAACTTGCCCTTATCCCATGCAAACAGAGGGTTCCAAAAATAGCAACACCTTCCGAGGCCCTTCTGGGCATTGGGAACACGTGTTGTGGTGCCGGCTGCATCTGTGGGAGCAATGGGGAGCGTGAGCCCGTGCTGTGCTGCACTGCTGAGCTGGCAGCACGGTGGATACGGGCAAGACGTTCTCTGTTTCCCCCAGAGCTGGGGCCTGCAGGCACCTTGCCGGCCCTTGGCACAGGCTGTGCCAGCCAACAAAGCCCAGCAGGCCGGGAGGAGAGCCCGGGGGCAGCGCAGCTGCTTGGGCAGTGGCTGCTGCCAGGGACACGGGCCAAAGCCATCCCTGAGCAGCCACTGTCACCCCTGGCCCTCCCTGCCCCGTGACAGCTCCCCCAGCCCCAGGGGACAGGCTCAGGCCCTGTCAGGAGACACTGGAGCAATCACCTGCTGTGCCAGTGCCTGGAACTGCCTGTTCTCCTGCAGAAGAGGCTGCCACTTAGCCGCTGCTTCATCCTGGAACAGCCACCTTCTCTGTCAGCTTTTGGGTCATCGCTGGAGAAAGAAAAGGGACAGATGGATCAGATGGGACAGTTCCCCATGGGGAGGTGTCGTCTTCAGAAGCTAACACTGGTGAAAGTCATGGACAAGGATGAGGAAATCAGATGAGCTTTTGGGATTGGACAGGCCCCTCCCTTCTCCAAACCACCACCTCTCGTGATCTGCCTGGAGACTGGGAAATTGCAGGGTAACTCAGGGTGGACATGGCCCATGGTGCAGTTTGGGCTCCCTGGCAGCAGATGCCAAATGCCTTCCTGCAGAGGCTGGGCAGAAGCTGCAGCCAGGCCAGGCTGGGAAACAGCCCTGCAGGGCGTCAAAGCAGCAGCAGCAGCAGCGGGGAAGCGAGGCTGCCATGGATCCCTTCCTGCTGTGCCGGGCACGGCATGTCCAGATGTGCAGCCAAAGCCCCCAGCTGCTGAGTCCCAGGGGCAGCATGAGGGAAATGCACTCACCATGGCACCTCTCCAGATCACTCAGCATCTTGTGCAGAGATTTGGCTGCCTCCAGAGACTTGCTGTCTCCTGTGTCTTGGTTCTTCCATCTAGGGGGACCTTAATGGAAAGTGATTCAATTTCTCCTTCAGGCCTGAGTGGCAGTGAGGGCACCTGGGTGACTGGTGCCCTCCAAGGCACTCCCTCAGCTCTGCCTCCCACTCAGGAGCACAGGTGGTTTCTCAGTGAGCTTTGCTGGGGTGGTATGTGCAAAGTGGTGAAGTATTGGTGGATCAGGCTCTGATGTTGTACAGTTCAAGAAGCTGATGACATAGAGAGCCTTGCAAAGTCTTTCAACTGGAGAAATGATTTTTGTTTCTCTCTATTGCTGATTGAGGACTCTTTTGAGGGTTTGATGCGTCCTTTCTAGGATGGATTGTCCTGTGGGGTTTGCAGGTATACCTGTCTTATGTTCTATTCCCCAGTCACTGAAGAACTCTTTCAACTTGTGAGAGGTATAGGCAGGTCCATTGTCTGTTTTGATCTCCTTTGGTACTCCCAGGGTAGCAAAGGCCAGGAAAAAATGTTTTATGGTGTGCTGCGCAGTTTTTCCTGGTTGTGTTGATCCAAGTACTGCTCCTGAAAATATATCGACCGATACATGCAAGTATTTTGACTTTCCAAAAGGTGCAAAGTGGGTTACATCTGTCTGCCACAGCTGGCAGCTGTTTAAACCTCGGGGATTGACTCCCATCCCCATAGATGGTATCTGGTAGTTTTGACAGTTCGGGCACGTGGCAACAATAGCTCCTGCTTGATCTTTTGAATGCTTGCACATTCTGATAAGGACAGGCACATTTTGATGCAAAAACGCATGTGACAACTTTGCCTGGGCAAAGATGTTAGGGACATTAGCAGTCTCTATTGCCATGGCTAAGGTGTCTGCTTTCCTGTTCCCTTCTGTAATGAAACCTGGGAGGTCAGTGTGTGACCTCACGTGCATTATATGGTAAGGTTGTTTTCTGTGGGAAATTAAGCGTGTTAATGTAGAAATCAATTGGTATAACTTTGGATTGGAAACCTCTTTGAGAAGAGCATGTTCTGCTCTCATAGCTATGCCAGCAACATAAGCTGAATCTGTGACCAGATTAAAAGGTTCGTTTTTGAATTTCTCAAAGGCTCTGATAACAGCTGCTAATTCTGCGATCTGTGGAGAGCGCTCCACTATTTCCGTGTCAGATTCCCAGTTTTGGGTCTTAGGGTCTTTCCATGTTATTACCGACTTGTGGGATGACCCTGAGCCATCTGTGAAGATGGTTGGAGCTTTGAGAGGTGTTCTACTTTGGATTGATTTTGAGGTCTGATGAAATGTTACATCACTATTAAAAAGCTTATGTTTTGGGATATGTACTGAAATTTGGCCTGTATAGCTGTCTAAGGCATACTGGAGATTTTCATTGGTCTGGAGCAAATGTTCCACGTCCCCAGTGGTCACTGGCAAATATATGCATGTGAACTCACACCCTGCAGGGGAGCGGAGGCAAATTGTAGCTTTTTTGTTAAATGTGCCATAATTTCTTGGAAGGTGGTAATTGTCTTTGTGGGTTGGTTATTTGTAAAGATCCATTCCAGTATTAGTAAAGGGTCTCGAAGTTGAGTGTCCCATTGGAAGATCAGTCCATAGAACCAAGGTGCTTTTCCCAGAATGATGAACTGGAAAGGCAGGCTGGGCTCAAAGCGATGGGTTTTGAGTGAAGACAGGGCTTCTTGGACCTTGGTGATGGCATCTCGGGCTTCTGCTGTAAGAGTGCATGGAGAGTCCAGATCCTCCTTGCCCCAAAGAAGGTTGAACAGTGGAGCGAGGTCCTCTGTTGTAATTCCTAGCAGTGGACGTACCCAGCTGATGGATCCGCACAGACTGTGTAAGTCTCTCAGAGTTTTTGGGTTGTCTCGGATGGCGAGCTGCTGGGGTACGATGGTCCTTTCCCGGATCTGGAGTCCAAGGTAAGTCCATGGGTTGGTGTACTGTATTTTGTCCTCACGGATCTCGAATCCTGCCTTTTCTATGGTTTCAATAGTCCTTTTAACTGCTTTGTCCAAGTACGTTTTTTCTGGTGCACAGACCAGGATATCGTCCATATGGTGATGGATGATTGCATCTGGGAATAGATTCCGAACAGGAGACAGGATGTGAGCAACATACCACTGGCATAGAGTGGGACTGCACTTGAGACCTATAGGAAGAAAAAGCCAATGATATCTTTTGAGTGGAGCCTCTCTGTTAAGAGAGGGGACGGAGAAGGCAAACCATGGGGCGTCCTGGGGATGCAGCTGGATGCTGAAGAAACAGTCTTTAATATCAATGATAGCAAGTGTCCAGTCTCTAGGCAGCATCGATGGTGAGGGCAGGCCAGGCTGGAGGTGACCCATGTCCTCGATGACCTCGTTGATTTTGCAAAGATTGTGGAGGAGCCTCCACCTGGCCGTTCCAGGCTTTTGTAGTACGAAGACTGGAGAATTCCAAGGGCTGGTGGTCTCTACGATGTGGCCTTTGGCGAGCTGTTCATTCACAAGGGCATGCAGTGCATGCAGTTTGACTTTAGAGAGGGGCCACTGCTCGATCCAGATCGGGTTATGGCATTTCCAGGTGAGACGAGGAGTGTCTGGCAGTGCGCGCTCCTCAGTGGCCCCAGTTAGAAATCCGGACTGGGAATATACGTAGGGAAGCACCCCACTGACATAAAATGTCCCGTCCATACAAGGTGAGGGGGGCCCTTACCACGAATGGGCGGATGGTTGCCAACTTGCCTTCAGGCCCTTCGACGAGGATGTTGTTCTTGCTCCGCATGGAAACTGTAGCTCCACCGATCCCTGTAATCATGCCTGCCACAGGTTGTAGTTCCCAGTGTGCTGGCCATTCTGAGCGGGTGATGATGGACACGTCTGCACTGGTGTCCAACATCCCTGGTAGGTGGATCTTTTCTCCTCTGCAGGTAATACTGCACTCGATGACAGGCTTACTCGGTCCCACAGCTTGTGTCCACATTGCTGTGGGGTTTAGAGGAAGCTGTTCCCTGTGATTCTTAGGGAGTAGAAAGGCCTGTGCGAATGGAGTACCCTTTGGAAGAAAGTATGGTAAGTCTGTGCAGTACACCTGGACAGAGATTTCTTGTCCCAGGTACACTGTTTGTACTTCTGGAACAACAAATATTTCCTTTGGGCTATGGAGAGTATCACCTATAATTAGGATGTTAGAAGGACCACCTTTTGGCCCACGTTTGCCTGTGGGAACACGATAAACATTGTCATTTTTAAAGTCAATGGACAGTGCAGTTACCAGTTGGCGGCGGGTTCCCCTCGGTATCGCTCCGTGTGTTGGGTCCTCCTCATGTGGTCTGGAATCTCCTGGGATGGTATGTGACTGGCTCTGGATGGCCTTTGATTTGGTGTCCTTGTCTGGGGCCCCACCACGCTCCACTGGAAGTTTCCCGGACATGGCTGATGGTACTGCTGATTCTGGGGCCTTTGGTAGAAATTGCGAGGGTACCTGGTAGGTGACCTCTCTGGACAGTCTTTTATAAAATTGTCCACAGTCTCCGCAGTGGTAGCAGTGGACCTGGTCTTTAGAAGCTATTATTGCATATGCACTAGAAACTCCTTCTGCAACACCCTTAGTAACTGCTTGGGCCACTGTATCTTCAGTGGACAGGTGGCGTGTGCAGCTTTCCAGCATTTGCTCTATGGTAGGTTCTGTGTCTAAGGGTAAGTCTCTCAGAATTGCTTTACATTTTTCATTCGAATTACTCATGGCAAGCTTACACAACAGTTCTTTCTTTGCCTCTGAGCTCTCTATCTGTTTTTCCAGAGCATCCTTAATTCTATCTACAAATTTGATAAAGCTTTCATCTATTCCTTGTTTAATAGTAGAAAAATATTGGGTAGGGGTAGAGTCATCAGGGGTAAGGAGTAAGGAGGTTTTTGCTGCTATAGGCGCGTCTTGTAGTGTTGCCTTAGGTAAAGTATCAGCTTGGTGAGAGGGTTTCTGCAAATCCCCTTCACCAGCCAGCTGTTCGAGTGTAAAGTTTGACTTATCAGCATCTGCAGCGTAGTTATCTGATAATGTTTGTAATTGCTTTTCCAATGCCTTTCCCAAAGCATGTACTCGGCGGGAGAAAGGAGGCACTGGGCAATATTTTTAATATCGTGGGGTACCAGAACATGTGCTGAGAACGTAGCTTCTAGGAAATTTCTAAAAATATGTGAACTTCTGCCCTGTTCTTTGGCAGTATTTCTTAATTGCACGAGTTCTTTATTTGTAATAGGTTCCCATGTCTTTCTAGTAGTAGCACCTCCCCTTTTTCCCTTTTTATAATCTACTGGAAAGGCAGTAATTCTCTGAGGTAATTGCCAGTCCTCTGCCTGTGTTGCTTCCATTTTTATTTTTGCCCATGGATCAATATACTCTATTTCCGAATCCGAATCGCTGTCACTGCTGTCATCAGATGACGAGAAGTGAGAGTTAGCAGGCCGTGCCTTAATGTTTCTTATGGCAGGCTGGAGCAACATTTGGCCGAGGGGCATGTGGCTGGTCAGAGTGTAAGGCAGCACATGGCAGAACGTGGCTACAGGGAGGCAGTGGGGCTGGAGTGGCCGTGCAATGCGTGGCACAGCAGGCACAGGACTGGGGGGCGTGGGGAGGGGGGGTGGTGCCGGGGGAAGTCTGGGAGGTCCCGACCGGGGGTCCCTGAGGGTGGGTGTGTGGCTGCAGAGCCTGGGTATGGGGGCAGGGGGGTGCGGGAGGGAGGAGGCGGCGGGACTGGAGGAGGGTGCCGCGGGTACGCAGGCGGGCTGATCCCCTGCCTCAGCAGGGATGATACCGGGGGCAGGGAAAGACGCCAAGGTGGCGGGGGGGGCAGGGGTGGGAGGGGCGGGAGAGGGAGTGGGGGGGCCGCGGCAGGGGCAGGAGGGACGGCAGAGGGAATGGGGTTTGAGTCAGACTCGGCGGGAACTGGCGCAGATGCTCTCGGAGATAAAACAGAGCAAGGAGGCGCGCAGGGTGTAGCTCCTGACGGGGAGGCGGGGGGGAGGAGGGGTTGGGCAGGGGCCGTGGGGGCAGCGGGGTCAGGGAGGTGCGGTGCAAGGGTAGTGGTGGATGGCAGGACGCTAGGACCCAGAGGAGTACTGGATTCCAGGGCGGATGGGGAGTTCTCTGCGCGATTAGCATTTGAAAGAGGGACGTCTGTTGAGTCAGATAAGAGTTTGGAGCTTTGTTCAACAGAAGTTTGCCCTGAAGTTACTATTTTTTTGTTAGTTTTTTCTACAGCTTTAGTTGTAGTGTGAAATATAGGTAAAAACCGGGTTACAGAAAAGTCTTGGTTAGTTTGAAACTTATATATCGTGGTCCCAATTGTATCCCAAAAGGAATCTAAGGTAATAGTCTGTGTATTAGTATCTGGAAAGTGGCAGAGAATCCACGTTATATAATTTTTTCAGGTTAATTTTTGAAAGGTTACCTTTAGAAAAAGAAAAGTTGTTAGAAGATAGGATTTCTAGGATTAATAAATATAAATCTCGTTCTGGGATCGTTTCAATGTACTAAGCTTTGATTCCATGTTCCCGTTCCCCGCCAGCAGAAAAAAGAGAAAAAAAGAGAAAAAAACCAAAAAAAAGGACCCAAGGAAAAAGTATTTTGTGCGCAAGAAAGGCTGTTTTAAACTTACACTTCTTCAGCCAGTTGTGGGTCAAAGTTCTGCTGGGGGTCGTCTGCTTGTCAGCCTCCACGAACACTCGCGTGCTCAGGTGTCGTGTTACGGTTCGGCTGACCTCCTTTCCAGAAGAGTCGTTCTAAAACAGAGAGCTTCTTCTTCCAGGATTTCTGACGAGCGAAGGCAGTGACAATTTCAAGAAGAAATGCTGCTCCTCTGAAATGCCAGGTCTGGCATTCAGTTCCGCGGCCAGAATATCGCGGCGGTTCAGATGTCGGTCCAGAGGCCCCGGCTGTTCGGTGCACCAGCTATGGCCAGGTCATTACCCTCAGGGCAGGAGCCCAGCAGGGAATGCCGGCCAGCCAGGATAGCTCAGCGGGGGGCTCAGGCAACCTAGGCAAGCTATAGTGATTTGCAGCTCTTAGTGATAATCAGCTCTTAGTGATTTCAGCTCGTAGCTTGCTAGGTGCCGCAGCAGCAGACACAGGGGAGAGAGATGTGAGAAGCGCTGTATGGGTTCCGCAGGATTCTTTTATTCGGGTCTCCGCGAAGGGTCCAGTGACAGCTCTTCTGCCGAACCGGGCAGAATCAGGGGTTTTTATACCCTACAGGGGTTTTGAAAACTGTCCAATAGTAAGGGTCAGGGGAAAGTGACCTATGGGTTTACAGGGAGATAAGCAGGGTCCGACAGGCGGAAGAGAGGTGCTGCTAGGGTCCAGTCATGCTGACTTGGCATTTCCTAGCTCTTAGGCCTCTGACCGCCAAGGAGGCCGTGCAGGCCCTGTGCCTGCTACACTCAGTGAATGAGCAGCTTTAAAAAAAAAAAAAAAAAGTATTTTTTTTCTCCTTTTCCTATGAGTTTTGATTAGAAAGACATTTTATTTTATACAGTTACATTTAGTCAGGACATTAAATAACAGACGCTTTTAAGATGCCAAATGCTGGAACTGCAGCAAATTCCTCCCTGACTGACATTCATGAGTGCCTGCTCGCAGGAAGAAATCAGAAGGTCCTGTCCAGAGGGTGGGAGCAGATGTATTGCTCTCTTTTCCAGGAGCTTCTTTCCAGCTTCTTTAATGGCATCGTACAGGTTTTCAACGACGTCTGTGGAGAAAGAGAGAAAAGTCAACTAAGGGACCACAAAGAGCTGTTGTAAATTTCTTTCAAGAAGTGTTTTTCAATGCAAATGCAAGAGTGTGAGGGCCAGGAAGAAACTGAACATTCTCTTCTGAAAAAGAGTGGTTATTACAGACTGAGCTTCAGAGAGCCAATGCCCAACTGGTCAGTACTTCCCAAAGAGTCCAAATCCCTCATTTCTATCAGCTACTTGTCAGGAGTATATACATGAAATGTAGATATTATATTCCTCAATAAGAACCCTGGCTGTTTGCTTTAGCTATGAAGTGAAGAGACTCTTTTCAACAGGTTCCAGCTCTGCTGCTTGTTTCAATTAAAAGCAGAGCCAAACTCTTCTGTTGGTCACATCAAACCAACATAAGTTTCAGGAGTCTGTGAAAGACATAAGAGTGTCAACATTATTTCATTTTATAATACTTACAGTCTTTTAATTCAACCATGGGATACCTAGGCCATCACTGACTATATCAAATAACTGGAAAAAGCACTGGAAAAGAAGTTTTATTACAATTAAGTTTTAAAAACTAATGAATGAATTTCATAACAAAAACCATGTAGTAAGAATACAGTAATTTATATATCTCAAAGCTCTTTGATAATGGAGCCCTGAACCCCAGTCATGTGCAGTGCAGCCTCGGCTGTCCCTTTCAGGCCAGAGAACTGCCAAGGCTCAGGGCTGGGATGAGCCTTCGCCCAAAACCAGCTCCAAGACTGATTGGGAATCAATCCAGAGCAGGGCTCACACAAAGAGAAAAGTCTCAAGGCCAAAGCCAAACCTTCATCACATTGGATTTGTTTTAACACTGATCTGGAGCAAATTTGCTTCCCCTGCAACACCACTGTTACCATGAAACTTTATACGAGCTACTAAATAAGCACTGTTCTGTTCAGTCCTGAACAGTGCTGCCCAAATGCTGTTGAGAACTTGCTCTGCCTCTGCCCTGTGCCCCTGGGGTTGCTCTTGGCCAGGCAGCCTCAGTGGAAGCCAGCACTGGCTGCAGCCCCAGCGGGCCCCCAGGACAAGGCCCAGCAATTAAGAGGCCAATGGAAGCACTGGGCAGCAGCAGAACCCTCAGCAGAGTTATTTGGACAACCATGGACTGGCCACAACTCCACAGCAGCATGACTCCCGGTCATGCTACCAATGCCAGAAGCAGAGTTTTAAGAGTTATAAGAACACTGTGGAGAGAAATCAACAACTGACCGTCTGAGCTCGTACAGCTTGCGAATGCCAAGATAGCAGCCTATCAGCACAAGTGGCACAGTGAACACTGTCACTACCGTGCCTATCATGCAGGTCCTGCGCGCATCCTGGGGGCAGACAATTCTTGGGAGACGCACTGGATCCGGGGCATATATTCCTGTTTCATTGATAACGTCTGTGGGAGCAATGGGGAGCGTGAGCCCGTGCTGTGCTGCACTGCTGAGCTGGCAGCACGGTGGATAGGGGCAGGACGTTCTCTGTTTCCCCCAGAGCTGGGGCCTGCAGGCACCTTGCCGGCCCTTGGCACAGGCTGTGCCAGCCAACAAAGCCCAGCAGGCCGGGAGGAGAGCCCGGGGTCAGTGCAGCTGCTTGGGCAGTGGCTGCTGCCAGGGACACGGGCCAAAGCCATCCCTGAGCAGCCACTGCCACCCCTGGCCCTCCCTGCCCCGTGACAGCTCCCCCAGCCCCAGGGGACAGGCTCAGACCCCGTCAGGAGTCATGGGAGCCTTACACTCCCCCTCTGCCCTTTCCCCACCATGGCCACCCTGTGCAGCTGCTCCCAGGTTTTGGGACGTGTCTCCCATGGAAGGAGCCCAGCAGGACTGCTGAGCCTGGCTGAGCCTGGCACAGCAATCACCTTCTGTGGCACTGTCTGGCATCTCCTCCCTTTGTGCATCAGTGGCTGGCACTGAGCCATCGCTTCCTCCAGGAAGTGCTGCCTTCCGCAAACCTTTTTGGTCCACGTCTGGAGAAAGGAAAAAGGACAGCTGGATCTGGTGGAACCATTCCCCTTTGGAGAGGTGGCATTTTTATGAAACACTACGTGTCAATGATATGGATAAGTATCAGGGAAAGGCCAAGGCTCTTGGTTCTGCTCCTGGGCCCTCCCTTCTCCAAATAGTTGCCTCTCCGGATCTACCCACAGACCAGGAAATTGCAGGGGATCTCAGGGTGGCCATGCCCTTTGGTGCAGTTTGGGCTGCCTGTCATCTGATGCCAAATGCTTTCCTGCAGGGGCTGGGCAGAAGCTGCAGCCAGGCCAGGCTGGGAAACAGCCCTGCAGGGCGTCAAAGCAGCAGCAGCAGCAGTGGGGCAGCGAGGCTGCCATGGATCCCTTCCTGCTGTGCCGGGCATGGCGTGTCCAGATGTGCAGCCAAAGCCCCCGGCTGCTGAGTCCCAGGGGAAGCATGAGGGAAATGCACCCACCACGTTGTCTCTCCAGTCCAGTCAAGATTTGGTCTGCTTGTTTGGATTCCTCCAGGGACTTATTTTGTTTTGTAGGTTTTTTCCTCCCTCTCAGAGGACCTTAAGAGAAAGTATTTCCATTTCTCCAGAAATGGATTCCACAGGACCAGGGCTCAGCCTGTGGGGACAGCAGGGGTAACCTACTCACCCCTGCGATGGGAGCTGGGCTTGTGTGCAGCAACCAGCCCTGGAGCTTGAAAAGTCCTCCCTGCAGACACACCTGGAACTCAACAGCCACAGAAGCTCCTGTCACCTGATTCCTGACAGTTTGTCAATGATTATTCTCTGAGGGGAAGTTGAGAACTTACCTGCAGAAGCTCCCAAGGGTTCCAAACCAACTTCCATCCCAGCTGCTGGAGAACCTATCCCAGCACCCTCACCTAGAAAGGGAGCATAGATCAGAACCATTTCCATGGTGTGCTGGGATCCCCTTCTGCCTTTGGGAACTGGGCACTGCAAGGGGGTCAGGTAAGGCCGTGGGAGCCAGATGTCAATGGACAAGGCCAAAGCTGCACAGGGGCCTGGGGAGCTCTGGACTGGCTCTGGTCACTCTCCACCCTCTTTGTAGGCCCTGTGCAACATCCCTGGAGGGGCAGGCACTGACACAAAGCAGTAGAGAGGGCATGTCAAGCCTCAGCAGGGCTCAGGCCCCGAGGCACAGCAATTACCTCCTGGGCCTGTGCCTGGCATGGCCTCCCTTCCTGCAGCAGAGGCTGCCAATGAGCCAATGCTTCCTCCGGGAAACTCAGTCTTCAGCACAGCCTTTCGTTTCATCTCTGCAGAAAGAAAAAGGAACAGTTGGATTAGGTGCAGATGTTCCTCTTTCTGGGAGTTGGAATCTTCAGGAGACAATATTGGTCGAACTGATGGATAAGGGTTTGGAAATCATAAAAACTTTTGGGATTGGACAGGGCACTCTCTTGTCCAAACAGCTGCCATTCCTGATCTGCCTGGAGACCAAATTGCAGGGCACCTCAAGCCAAAGCTGCAGTTTGGGCAGCCTGTCAGCTGATGCCAAATGCCTTCCTGCAGAGGCTGGGCAGAAGCTGCAGCCAGGCCAGGCTGGGAAACAGCCCTGCAGGGCGTGAAAGCAGCAGCAGCAGCAGTGGGGCAGCGAGGCTGCCATGGATCCCTTCCCACTGTGCCGGGCACGGCGTGTCCAGATGTGCAGCCAAAGCCCCCGGCTGCTGAGTCCCAGGGGAAGCATGAGGGAAATGCACTCACCACGACGTCTCTCCAGGTCACTCAGCATCTTGTCCAGAAGTTTGGCTGCCTCCAGCGACTTGCTGTCTCCTGTGTCTTGGTTCTTCCATCTAGGAAGACCTTAATGGAAAGTGATTGAATTTCTCCTTTAGGCCCAAGTGGCAGTAAGGGCACCTGGGTGACTGGTGCCCTCCAAGGCATTCCCTCAGACCTGCCTCCCACTCAGGAGCAGGGGCAGTGGCAGCACGTGCCTGCAGTGGCCCCACACTGGGATGGAAGGAGCCCCTTGCAGGGCAGTCGGGGCAGAAAGGACTCCCTGGAGCTGCCAGCAGCTCTAAAGCCAGCCACGGGCAGGGCCAGGGCTTGGCAGTGGCAGCAGGAGCAGCTCAGGCTCCCTGGGGCCGGCAGAGGAGCTGCAAAAGGCTCAGCCGTGGGGCACAGCCCTGGGCCCGGCCCCTTCCCTCTCTGCTCTTCTCCCTGGCTGCACAGAGCACACGGAAGGACACACTGGCATTGCACACGGGAGGAAGATGGACCGCTAAATGCTCCTTGCTGCAACTGACAGTAATCCTGTGGGATCACTCAGGGCCTCAGTGGGGAGCAGGGCAAATTCTCAAGATTCTTTCAATCCTGAGATTATGTTGAGGGAAATGGCACACGAGTGATCTCTTGCCGCATGGACACAGAGTATTTTCTCTGAAAGTCTCACAGAGAACTTACCTCCAGCATTCTCCGGGGGTTTCAAGTCATTATCTGATAGGGCATCCAGATAGTCCATGACACCATCCCAGTCTAAAAGGGAGCAAAGATCAGAACCATTTCCATGATGTTCTGGGATTCCCCCTCTGTCTTGGGGAACTGGGCACTGCAAGGGGATCGGGTAAGACTGTGGGAACCAGATGTCAGTGGACAAGGCCAAAGCTACACAGGGATCTGGGGAGCTCTGAGCTGGCTCTGGTCACTTTCCACCCTCTTTTCAGGCCCTGTGCAACATCCCTGGAATGGTGGCTGGAGGAGCCTGTGGGGACTCTCTCCCTCCCACAGAGGAAACCCTCCCTAAAGCCCCAGGCAAAACCATCCCCAGCTCTTCCCGGGGAGCAGGGAGCGCTGTCCCGGGAAAGGGCAGCCAGGCTGCCGGCTCACCTGCTCCCCGCGCTTGCAGCGGAGCAGCCTGGGCAGCCCTGGCAGGCAGGGCCACGGCCAGGAGCAGCAGGAGTAGGAGGCGCAGAGCAAGGGCCATGGTGCCTTGCCCTCTGCCAGTCCCGCAGCTCTTGCTGCCACCGCTGTCCTGACACCGCTGTCCCAACGTCAGCTCCGCTGCTGCCACCGCCGCTGCTGCCGCAACAGTTGTGCTCAGGGACTGACTGCTGGCTCCTTGTGCTGCTGTGCAACCACGGGGCTCTGGCACCTCTGTGACCTCAGGGCCTGCTGTGACCTCAGCCTCCTGTAACCCCAGAGCCCTTCTGTGACCTCATGGCCCTAACTGTACCCCCAGGGTGTGCCCCCATCTGCATGAATGGATTGCCCTGAATGTAAATGGTTTGCTTCATCAATGAGCCATTGCTCAGCAAAATTTGTGTTTTGCGTACTGACATTGCAGGTCAGGCTGTGTCCCTGGAGATGCTCTTGATGGCTTCCCTCTTTTCCTGGGCATCGCCCTGGAGGAGGTCCAGGCCCAGATGATCTCACAGAAGGAAATGTGCCCTCAGCCCAGGGATGCTCAGCATGGGCTGCCCCATCTCCCCAGGGACCCTCCACACAGGCCACAGCAGCCCCTGCCTGGCTCCTGCCTGCCCACCCCGTGGCCATCCCCAGCTGCCCCTGGGCATGGAGCTCAGCCAGTGCTGATCCTGGCTGGGCTTTGCTGCTGCTACCACCCGGACACTGGGGTGACAGCTCCATCTCTTTAGTGCAAGAGAAGAGCTGGGCCAAGCCCTGCCCACCTTCAGTAGGGTCAGAGAGCAGGGCCAGCGCCTTCACAGGAGAGGACCTTGTCTGGCTGGAGGCAGCATCTGCACAGCAACAAGCTGTTAAAGCAGCTGGGACAGGGACATCGGGCATGGGCATGGAGATGGGAAATGTCTGCTACGGGTGTCCCAGACTGAGGTGTTTGGCCATTCCTGTAAAGCTGCAGATGGACACCTGTTGAGACAGGAGGTGGCTGAGGCCCCAGTTGCAGCTGGCACACAGAGACCCTCCTCCACTGCAGGAGATGCCCACTGGGCTCAAATTTTGCCTCTGAAGATGGAGAGGTGAGCTGTCAGAAATCCCAGAAAATATCAGGGAAAAGGTTTTAAGTTGGTTGTTGTCACTAGGTACAAATCTCCAGTGAGAAAAGAGCCTCTCCAGTACACTGGGTGTCTTGTCATGACTTCATTCTTCTTAGAGCGAAGATTACCAATCAAATGCAATTTTATTTTTTATTCTACAAGTGTAAAAGTGTTCTAAATTTTTCTAATTCAAAAAGTACTTTGAAAATTCCTAAAGGACTATAGAAAAATGTAAGAGATATTTGCGGATTTTTTCCTATGAAAAATAATGCTGAATATTTCTAAAAATTTCTAATATGTCAAAATGTAAATTAAAGACAAAATGGGGTCGCTTTTTCTCAGGAGTCCTATGTGTGGTTGCTGGCTGTCCCTCCTAGCTGTGCCCAGACAAGCAGCTCAGCCAGTGCTGGTGGTGGCACACAGACACCTGAGCTGAAGCCCAAAGATGTTGCTGGGCTCAGGCCCTTCCCTGGCAGGAGGGCCGCATCACCTGTCCTGGCTGGACACCAGGGCCAGCACCTCTGGGGACAGAGGCTCCTGTTCTGGGTGGTGGTGGCAGCAGCATGTGCCCAGCAATAAGCTGGTCATGCAGCCATGGCAGGGACAATGGGCACTGGCACGGAGATGCAAGAGGACAGGCCCAGTTCTCCATGACTGAGGCCTTTGGCCGGTCTTGTGAAGCTGCAGAGGTGCTCCTGTGGAGAGAGGAGGTGGCTGAGGCCCCAGCTGCCAGTGGCACACAGGGACCCTCGTGCACAGCAGGGCCCAGAGCTGGCAAGGCTCCCCAGCACGGCTGGAGCTGCTGGCACAGCTGGGCCCAGCTGGACAGCTGCCCCTTATTGCTGGATCTGGATCTATGTAGAAATCACAAACAAGACAGTACTACTCAGGAATGTGCCTTGAGTCGTTTCATTTTCCAGCATCAGTCTCATTATATGGTTATGACAATGGGAAGATGCAAGCATCTCACATCCCAAGCAGCAGACCAAGAACTTAATGTTGCAACTTACTTTAAAAGTTTCCTGGCCAATCACAAAACCCAAAACCTATTGACAGTAGTTCCATCCAATTACTATAAGCACACATTCCTTTGGTTAAAATAATGCTTGCTTATTTCAAATACAATATCTGCTTAAAATACAACGCACAGAGCTCCATTATTAAGCTTAGAACTTCCTCACATTCAACTAGATAGACGTTTCTGCAGGTTAGGGAGTTGTTCTAGACAAGTGTTAATACATAGACCATTGCTCTCTAAGTCTTTACTTGCCTACTTCTTATACAATTTTTCTGCTGACAAATCTTATGATTACTTTTTAGCTCTAATTGCAGTTCTGCTGTCACTGAGGCTTGCCTTTTGCAGCTTTCCCAAAACCCTCAGATTTTATGGATTCCCACAATTCCCCCTCTTGGTTCAACTAAAAAGAAACTTTCCTAACTGTCTCCTTTATTAACTCCCTTGCGTTTTGTAGCTTTAATATATCTGCTTGTTACTTGCTTAAAACTTTCTTTTTGCTCACATTAAGTATTGCTATATTACAACACAGCAATTTTAATGCTGTGAAAGTCCAGTCAGTTCAAAGGGCATAAGTCATGTCTGATAACAATTACAACTCATTGTTCAAAAACTCTCGCCTGTTCTAAGGTTTTAATTCAAAACCTTTTTCTATGGCTATACCTTCATCTACCATCTCGGAAAGATTTGGAGAACTTTCTGTGAATCTATTTCCTACTTTTCTCTCTTGTATGATAAAAACTTCTCTGATAGTTTTGTCCATCATTTGTCGCACCAAAGTCTGCAAGGTGTCACTACTAGTATGGCCACCAAAACACTCTGCACATATAGACCTATCTTACAGAGTTCCCTTAGCCAAGGTGCAAAGCTCCATTCTTGGAACAAATCATCTAACTATGACAGACCATCTTCTTTAATTTGAGCTGTCAAATCTTTCAGCTTTTGTATGCTGTTTGGATGGATTCAGAATGCTCTGACAGGATCATACAACAGAATCCTTCAAATTCCTCACAACCGTGTCCATGTGCCAGTAAAAGAAAATCCACTGCTACTCTGTTTTGAAGGGTAGCATGTCTAACATTATTAACATCTGTCAACATATCACTGATTGCAGTGGATGTGGTATTAGTTTCTTTACTCAGCCAACATCCAACTCAATCTCATTGTTTCAATGCCCTTGCTGAAGCCATTTAGAGTAAAAACAATCCTGCTGAAACCCTTTTGGCAGCATTCTAAGGCATGAAATCACTCTTACAATTCTCATCATAGTGATGAGCAGATCTTGTTCCCCTATGTTTCCTCTTAATGACTGCTTTAGCAGTAGGTGCTATCACAGTGAGCATTCCAATGCTACATGGGCCACCTTCAAGGCGTGATGGAAAGCCTTGCCAAGCCCTATCTCCACAAATGAGCCCATATCCTTTTGGCAATTGTCAAGGACATTGGTCAGCCTCGGAAAGCACATCCCAACTGTCTGAATCACTACACTAAAAACTTGAATTTCTGTATGCAAAATAATGGGGACTAACATTGTACTTTGGAAGGTCGCCTTCGGGTCAGAAGCTGTCAACGTAAGGCAAAAGTCCATTGTTAAAGAACCGAGGATTTCCAATTCTTGGGGTTCAGACACTGCTTTGGGAAGTTCCTTGGCCCAAATGTTCCAATTCAGTGCAGGATTGCTCTCATTGTCAATTTCACTAGGCTTACTATTAAATTGTTTTTCAATCAAAGGCAAATCCTTTACTGGCACACCAACTGGACAGGTTTTCTGCTTCTGAATTAGACAAGCATATGATATCTGAGCCTGTTGCCTTGGCTAAGGTCACCCAAACATTTGTTTTTAGTTGTTCTACAGGCAAATTTGCACTACAAGAAACAATTAAAACCAACTAACACTAGTGTATCACTCAATTTCGTTCCATCCTTTTAGTGAGCATATTTTTGGCAAAAGATCTTCCTATATATCTCAATTTAAAAACTCTGCTTTTGACCTTTAAAAAGAATTTCACCTTTGAAAATCCAGTAGAGGGGGATCTATAATGTAACAAAACAAAACCCATGCATTTGCCAAAAAGATTCTACGAAACACACAATTGACACATTGATAAATAGCATACAATCAGACTTTGCAGGTTCCAGGGATGAACAAGGAATGCCAGGCGTGGCCCGTGATGCCTCTGTTGGGCTCACGTCTGCGTACTCGCTTCCACGGTCTTGGACTCGCCAACACGTTCTGGGGTGCGATACGGTTTGACGTTTTTGGCTGGGACCCACTTAATTCCTGCACCTGTAGAGACAGGAGCACACCCTTTGCCCCAAGTGGTTAAGCCAAAAAGACCTCCAATTTGTCCAGTCTCAGGGTTTCTAATTAAAACAGGGGGATTTTCTTTCCGTTTTATCTGTCTATTATTTGAAAAATGCCTAAAAATTGGTGGATCGGGTTCTGCAACAAAGCTGTTTAAAAAATTCAAAACATAGAAAGCTTTGTTCAACCTCATCTGTGGTGTGACCTCTACTCCCCCTTCTGTCGATGAAGAATATGTTTTAATGGTTGATGTGTTGTCTCAATAATTGCTTGACTTGTGGGAGAATGAGGAATACTAAAGTTGTGATGAACACTTAATTTTTTTAAAATGTGGCTAATTTTTGAGATCTATATGCAGGACTATTGTCAGTTTTTCCTTCTTGGGGTACACTTAATGAAGCAAAAGCTTGCAAAAAAGGTTGACAGGCATGATTACTTGTTTTACTTTTGCGAGCAGAAGTAAAAACTGTGCAAGAGAACATGTCTACTGAAACATGTAGATTTTTAAATGTACCAAAGGAAGGATATTTAGTGATATCCGTTTGCCATAACTGCAGGCTTTGTAAGCTTTGTGGGTTGACTGCTCTTGTAGAAACAGGAGGCTGCAGAAGCTGACTGAGTGTAAGTACTGACGATAGCCTTAGCTTCACTTTTGGAAATCTGAAACATTTGCACAAGTGCTTGTGCGTTTTGGTGAAAAAAGGCATGACTCAGTTATCCTTATTCAAAAATGTTTGGTAAAGTGTTTGAAATAACCATTGTCAGGTTTTGTGCTCCTGCGTTTCCTTCCACTAAAAATCTAGGAAGCAAGGAATGAGCCCTAATGTGAGAAACAAAATATGGATTAGTTCTAGATTGCAAAGTTGTATAAAGACATGAAAGCCAACGATATAAAGTGTCATTATTAACATTCTTTAAACTGATCTTTCTATTCTTTGAACTACATTACCAACATAACATCTTCTAGAACTGATCTTTCTATTCTTTGAACTACATTAGCAACATAACATCTTTTGGAACTGATCTTTCTATTCTTTTAACCACATTAGCAACATAAGCAGAATCTGTGATTAAATTAAAAGGTTGTAGAAAGAGATGAAAAGCCCAAACTACAGCAGCAAGCTTAACAATTTGAGGAGATCCTTCTACTATTGCAATATCTGATTCTTAAATTTTAGTTGTTTGGTTCAACTAAGTTACAACTGACTTGATACTTTTGCTAGATTTCTTAGTGAAAAGAGTTATTGCGTTCAAAGCTTCTTTGCCTAACATAGGTTTCGCTCTCCAACTCAATTTTGCTTGTGATAATTTGTGAGCTGGGTAATGAACACAACAAATACTTGGAAAATTTAACAATGCATATTGCAAATCATCAGAATTTTACATTGCCTAATTAAGATTTTTTTTCCAATGGTAAATAGAAAACTAAAATTCTTCACCTGCTAAAATTACAATTTTATTCTGGCTTTCATTACAATTTGTGCTATTATCTCTAAAACTGAAAAAAGAGTCTTTGGAAACTTGTAGGGAAGAAAGACTTATTTTATTATCAACAAAGGATCTCTCTTAGAAGAGTCTCATCAAAAGATGAGGCTACAAAGTTGCATTTTTTTCTCTCAAAATTGCAAAAAAGTAAGGCTTTTCTGGAATACAGCGATGATCTTGTCGTCTTTGGAGAGCTTCTATGACTTTGTTAAGACCTGCAAGAGCTTCAGGTGTTAGAGTTTTAGGAGAATTGATGTCACAGCTTCTTCTCAGTAAATTAAAAAGTGGTCTCAGTTCATCACTGGTAATTCTCAAATCAGTCCTGACCTAAGTGATTTCTCTTAGAAGTTGTTGTAAATTTTGTAGGTTGCTGATACTGGTCTGGAGCTGTATCTTTTGCAATGTTTTTTTCAGTCATTTTCCATCCTAGATACTTCTAGGGTGGAACTTCTTGAATTTTGGTCATAGAAATTTCAACTCCAGTATTTTGGATTTCAGTAACAACACTAGCACGAGTTTGTTTTCTCCTTGGCTGCATTGTAGTTGTGATGAGCAAATCATCTATCTAGTGTAGAATAATGGATCTTGGATGCTTCTGTTGACCTGGAGACAAAACTTGTGCAACAAAATATTGACAAATTATAGGCAATTATTTTATTCTTTGAGGCAATGATTTCTGGTGGTATCTCTGGATGGGTTCTCTTCGATCGATGACTGACTGGGACTGAAAAGACAAATCTTGGAGCATCACTAGGATGATGTGGGATGTGGAAAAAACAGTCATTTAAATCAATGTCAACAAGAGGCCAGGGTTTTGGGATCATTGATAAAGAAGGAAGTGTAGGCTGAAGAGGTCCCATGTCTTCAATTACTTTATTGATCTTCTTTAGGTCATGAAGCAACTTCTAGGGTTGTCCAATGTCTTCTTGTGGTTGACAAATACTGGTGAATTTCAGGGACTGTTTGTGGGTGTGATGTGACCTTGCTGTAACTGTTCTTTTACTAATCTTTTAAGGATATTTAATTTTTTCTCAGTTAAAGGCAATTGATCAATCTCTATAGGATGATCAGTTTTTTAGTTCAGCTTTAAAGTGGCAGGTTTTGGTGTGGTTTCCATCAGAGGCTCACTTTTAGTTTTGCTCCCTGTTGGGACAGGATGTCTCTCCCCCAGACACTGAGAGGCTTCTGAACAACAAAAGGATGCACCGTGGCTGTTTGTCCTTCAGGACTTGTAATGTTAATCAGGGATGCACTTTGCAAACACACAGTAGCACCTCCAGTCCCTGTGAGGGAACTTGCAGGAGTTACCAAATCCCAATTACTGGGCCAAAACACGTGAGAAATTACAGTGACACCTGCACCAGTACCTGGCATGCCTGTAATGGAAATTGTTTTACCACGGTGAGTCAGGCTGCAAGTCAATTTTGGTTGGCTGTGGTCTAAAGATTGCACCCAAAAGACCTCAGGACCTGAGTTCCAAATAGCACAGACAGAATTGAATTCTCTGGAAAGTTGTTTTGCTTAGATGTATTCATGGAATGCAATAGCTATAGGTGTTTTTGGTGGAATTACTATAGGAACATCAAGTGCAAGAGCTAAAATTACTAGCTCTTTGTTACAATTTACTGAAACAACAGCTGGATGCACTGAGAGTCTGAAAATTTTGTTGCTGGCCTTGCCTATAATTAAAAGATCTTGTCTTAGTTGAAAAAAACCTGATAATTCCAGTAGAAATACTTTCATAACAAAATTTATTTAAAAGCTGTATTAATTTTGAGGAGGCCAATTCAAACCTTCTGCTTGAGGGTATTGAGCTGGGACCATTTGAGGAATGGTTGACTGCGGAATAAATGATGGAGGTACCAATGCCACTTGGCTGGGTAATTGACTGTCAGGAGGTACCACTGCTTGTGTCGAGGCGCAGTGCTAATCCACACTCTTTTTAGAGTTTATCCGCGATCTTTTTTGAGTTTAACGACAAAGGTTTGCCATCGATGTCAAACTGAGAGTGTCAGTGCTTAGCAAGATGCTTCCCTTTCCGACATCGAGGGCAAATAGAAAGTTGTTTAGGTTGGATTGTTTTTGAAGGACAATATTTTTTAATGTGACCTGTTTTACTACAAGCAAAGCAAGAAATGTTTTTTATCAGAGTCCAACAGTAAAGTGCCAACTGATTTGGACAAAATTTTTGTTTGTGCTTCTAGGGCTTTTTCAAGCTTTTCCATTTGTTGTCTCAAATTTTCACTTAAAGCTTTTCCTAAATTATCTCCCGATGTTTTTCTAGCCTATTCTTGCTGCGATTCTGCAATCTGCTTTCCAAAAGCATTGACTTGTACATTAGCCAGATGTTGTGGAGAGGTGAGCTTACTCCAGCTGTTAGCGTCTGTGTTACACTTGGAGACTGATCAGGTACAGTTAAAATAATTTTTTTACATTCTTCGTTAGCATTGACAAAAGCAAGGTTTTGAATAAAACAGAAATGAGTTTGTTCACCTGGACACTGTTTTTCAACAGCTTGGCTTAATCTATCTAGGAAAGAACTAAAGGGTTCTAAATCAGTTTGTTTGATAGTAGGGTAAGCATTTACATGGGTACCAGCTGGCTCAACTGCAAGGAAAGCTTTTCTAGCAGCATTTTTAATATCTGTGACTATAGGCTGAGGCAATTCTACAGCCTGATTTTCTGGTCTGTGGAAAGTTGGATCACTTGCTAGTTGGGCATATAATATCTATATTCTCATAAGGAGTATTGTTATATTTTTCAACTGATTTATTAAGAAGATTTTTTCCATTGTAATTCCCATAAAAGATATGGTGAATTGGTTCAGATCAAGGAAGCTACATTTTGACAATCAGCAGGGACTAAAGTAAAAGAATTGAATATACTTTTCAAGACATTCTTAAAATAAGGAGAAGAGAACCTACATTCTTTCAAAGCTTGACGGAGTTCTTTTATATCATGGTGAGAATGAGTTTCATAGCATGGATTTACATCATTATGACTATATCCTACAGGTTAAGGCAAGGAGCTGTTTATTTGAGTCTAAATTTTTTCTAAACTTTGACTAATATTAGATGAATTAGGTAGTTGAAGTGGAAGGTTTCCCTCTGATTTAGACTGCGTGTGGTTTCTTCCTCTCATCACTCCTGTATCTGGTACAGAAGAGCAGGTAGTGTTGTCACAGCAATCAGCTGTCTCAGGAACCTTGCCAAGAAGCTCCAAGTTCTTGGCAGAGGTGTCGCCCTTCCCGGGAGCCCTGCCAGGAAGGGTGGAGGAGGAGAGCTCTACATTTTTAACACACCCCACACCTCCCCTCCCCTGCCCGCCGCTGGAGGTAGCGGCCGAGGAATGTGTTGTATTGGTTACAGGAAGAAAGCTAGAGCTTGCTAAATCACATCTCAATTCACTAAATTGGGGTTTATAGATTCATACAAATCAAGCTGCTCTACAGCTGCAGATCCCAAATTTGTATTTGTGACACTTTGCAATGAGCTGTTACAGGTTCCACACCGCATCCCCACCCACAGGGACTCAGCTGGAAAACTCTCAGGTCTGAGCTGCGATCTCAGCATGCTTTCCCCCCCCGCCCAACCCCCAGCAACAAATGAGAGAGGTTTCAAGGCTTCTACTGAACTCTTTGTGTTTGCACAGAAACTTTCCTGAGCTCTCCCACCTCCACCCCATCCATCTCTCTGGGCAGAGCCATCCCAGCTCTGCTCGACTCCTGGCTGCCTCCCACTGCTTCTGTTTGTCCCCCTGCCTGCTTCCCTGCAGGCAGAGCTAAATCTAAAGCCCCTCCACTAGCTGTAACCAGAGTCTGGGGTGCTAAAAGCAGCAAAAACCCTGGAAGAGGCTTGGTGGAGGAATCTCTATGAAAAGAATTCTCAGAACTGCAAAACAATCTGCCCGCCTGAGCCCGATCTGAGGGAATGACTTCCCGGGAAGAAACCGTGGCAGGGGTGACTCCCACAGCCCCTTGGCCAGGCAAAGTGGATCTGGAGGCCCCCTCGGCAGACCCCGCTGAACAACTTCAGAACAAGATCCGACCGCAACTTGTTTGGAAGAGGAACAGGGCGCAGAAACAGCAGCCCTCGTTTTGCAAACCTTCCCCAAACTCTCATCTCTCACACCCGTTTGACTCCCAATCTCCCCGGAACACGACTCCTTAACCCCCAAATTCTTGGAGCACAACGAAAATCCCTAATGCTTTCCCGGGAAATCCAAGGGTGGATGATTTTGCGGAGAAATGGAAGATGCCTGGTCACAGCATCAGAGGCACAGGGAATCCTGGAAGAAACAGAGGACACGACCGAAGCTGGAAGCTGATCTGATTCCCCCTTTGCAGGGATTGGGATGCTGTTCACACTGCCTGGGGAAACCCCAGACATGACAGGAGAAGGGAAAGAGCTACAAACAAAACCCGAGATCCTCCCAGAGATGGACAAAGACCTAGCACCACTCGGAGTTAACATCTTAGAACTAGGTGTTCTGTTTTGGTGTTTGAGAAAGTCTCTGTTACGATCATTCTGTTTAAAGCTCTATGATAAAGCTCTGGAAACAGGTTTGATTAAAGTCTCTTCCTTTTCAGAGAGACTAGATTGTAAATTTTCCAGTTTATCTGGTCCCAGAAATCAAAGGTAAAAGCAGACTTCAAGTCTATATTTTGAGTATTCACTTTTACCCAGATTAATAAGTCTTTTAGTTCATGTTTTGAGCTGTCTGAATGTCCTTTTTCCTGTAAAATTGTCTGAAGCCGGTAAAAGACATCCCCTCCTGTTCTAGATAGATGGTTTCCCATCTCGTTGCCCAGGAGCCCCTAAAGTTGCTACTTGTTACTTACAAGGATACCAGCTACAGACAACAAAGGGCATGATCCATTCCTCCTTTTAACAGCCTGGGCCTCAGGCAATAGCACTGTCCACGGTTTTCTTTTTTATTTTTTATATTCCTCTAGTCTACAAATCCTCCTCACTGAGGAGCACCATTTATTGCCGGCCGGGGAGTCTACGTACAAATCACGAATGGGATGGGACTGCTGGGGAATGGGTCTCGAGCTGTTTCTTTTCCAGCATCAGTCCCATTACATGGCTATGACAATGGGAAGATGCCAGCAGCTCACATCCCTGGCAGCAGACCAACAACTTAATGTTACAACTTACTTCAAAAGTTTTTTGACCAATCACACAAAGCAAAAGCATATTGACAGTAGTTCTATCTGTGAGAAACAACTGCTCACTTTGAAAATTTAAAAAAGGTTTATTAAACCTTAACAAAAATACAACAAAGGACTATATAAGGAAAAATTTGCAGCGCTGGGAACTGGCCTCGTGGAGACCACGTTGCTGGCTCTTTTTCAAGATTGGTGCTCAGCCTGTTCTACCCCTGAGACTTGCATCAGACAGCCCTGGGCCCTGCCAAAGTCTGTCAGTCAGCTCTTCTTTGCCATTTATCGGTGGAGATTGCTTTCTTGTAACTTGATGGGAGATCAGGTGTTGCCATGCTGCACCCCCTTGGCAACAAGCTTCTCCATTCCCAACTGCCCCAGGTAAGGGACACGTGCACGCCTTCTTCTACCCGGCCTTGACAACCCCGGCTGCCTGATGGTAACAATACATGGGGGGAAAGGGAACTATGGGGAGAACAGAGGACATCTAAACTACAATAACATAACTACACATCACTGTTGCTTGGCCCAGCTGGATGGTGACAGGGGGGCAACAATCCCCCTCCCCCGAGCTCCACTAAATCCCAGCTGCCAGTGATGGCACAGCATGAAACAAAGGAACAGCAACACGGGTCCCGGGGTAACTTTATTTGATGGTAAAACTTCCCCTCTTCATCATCCCAGGACCCTGAACTGAGGGCAAACAGTAACTTATAAACAGGGGCAGGTCCCAGCGGGAGGATACAATCTTTAACAAATCAGGAAAATTGGGAGTAAAAACAAGGCGGGAAATACAATGTATAAACCAATAAAGAAGTTCAAGGGAGGAAAACAGTTTCAGTGAACTAATAAAGTTTGAAGAAATACAAAACTGAAAATTTTCGAGGGGAGACAGGCTCTGGGAGAAACTGGCATCTAATAAAAGAAAAGTGCTGAAAGTTCTGGGAAAAGGCCAGGGACAAAAGGAACAGCATAAGGAAACTTCAAAATTACAAATCAAATTAATAAAAGAAAAAACACATCACAATACACAGAGCTCCATAATTAGGCTTCAGACTTCCTAATATTCAACTAGATGTAATTTTCCATTCATTTAATATTTGTTGGTCTCAAGTCACATAGTTTTTAGTATTTGTTTTCCTCCTGGACCCAGATTTCTTGGCCTCTGATGTTAATAAAGTCCACCCTCCTTGATTTTCGTCCCAGCCTCTTGCAGACCAGGTGTCTCCAACTATGCCAGGGGGCAGTGTCCGGGGCAGATGTTCCTTGATGTTTGCTGATGGTCATTGATGTGTTCTTGATGGTCATTATCTTTTTGGGGACCTTTTGGGTTATTCCCAGTTCATTGAGATGTTCAGCTCATTTCCCTTGAGAGTGGTGCAAGATCCCTTAAAAAAGCCATGAGAATTCCTTTCCCTAAGGCAAAGGCAAACCAAGCCTGACTGGAGACATGAAACAAAAATTAAACTTGGTATATTATCCAACACACGTGTGCAGCGCAAGTGCCCAGCTGCTGAGGGAAATGCACCCACTACGCCCCCTCTGCAGCTCACTCAGCCTCTGGTGCAGAAGTTTGGATGCCTGCAGGGGTTGCTTGTCTCCTCTGGGTTTGTTCTTCCCTCTGGGAGGGCCCCAATGGAAATTAGTTCCATTTCCCCTGCACACCAGAGTGGCAGTGAGTCACTGCAGGCTGCTGATAGTCTGATACAAGGAAACAGGTGTGCATAAAAATCACGCTGTGAAAAGCCAGTGTCCATAAATGAGCCAGAGGAGTCCTGTAGCTTTGTTTGAACATAGGGAGCGAGTCCATTGGGACATCTGCTTGTGGGGTTGTCTCTCTCAGCTAGTGGGGAACACAGCCTCCTTTTAAACCCCCGGCCACATATTGCCCTCTTCCTTTCCCCACTGGCTGAGGCACTGGGGCAGGGGACTCCAGGGACCTTTGTACCCTCTTTTCTTTTGCGAGCTATTAGCTCTGGTCTCCATCCAAACCCAGTCCAAAGGTGGGATGAGCGTGTTAGTCCTGACAAGGATGGGCTCCCTGCACTCCCAGCCCCTCTGCAGCCTGTGCTTTTCCGTGCCCCACTTGGCTCTTCAGGTGGCAGATGGCTTGGGGCAGGTTACTCCAGGCACACAGCGGTGCCCGTGGAGGCCCAATCCCTAAAGCTCTCCCAGAGCTGTGCTTGGCTCCAAATCTCGTCTGCATCCACCTGATTTTAAAGACTGTAGCACATCTGCAGTTTCAGGAGGTAGTACAGCCAGTGCTGCACTCTGAGAAGTAAGTCCACAGTCTGAGATGTTGATGTAATTTAACTAATTTGTGGCTCATTGTGATGATGATGATGATGATGATGATGATGATGATTGTATCCCAGAACATTTCCTTTATTTTCCTCCCCCAAATAAAATGGTGCCATTCAGCTTCTGGAGGAAAGAACTGTCAAAGGTGCTGTTTGTCAGTCATGGAGGGGGAGGTGCGGGGGAGTAAATTATGGCCTGGAAGGATGCTCTGGTGGGCTCCAGCATTTAAACAAGTTCCTTTGATACACAGACTGGGTAATTTTCAGTACTAAATGGCTGCATTAAAAGGTTTTCCAGGCTGTATGCTGGCCAGAAAGCATTGAAAGCCCATGGGAGATTAGGCTCCATGAGAAAGGTAGCATCAGTTCCTTTGCCAGGTGAAACACAGCATTCAGAAGCTCAGCTTGTGTTTCGAGAAGCCACCAGCCTAATGTAAGCAGGGTCAGAAAGCTTCTCCAATCCAGCTGAGCGGCTGTGGCAGAGCTGTTGTGTTTTACAGCAGCCCCATGGCAGTGCAGCAGCTGCAGGAGAGGGCTCAGGACAGGCTTGGGGGGAGCGGGGCGGCAGGAAGCTGAGAGAAGCCTCTGCTCTAGAACTGAGACAGTTCTTGGCAGAAACAAACAAAGATGATGACTTGAGGAGATTCCTACTGTGCTCAAAGTTTGCCTCTGGAGACTAAGAGGTGAGCTTGTCAGAAATCCCAGAAAATATGAGGGAAAAGGTTCTTGGTTAGTTGTGAGAAGATACAAATCTGCCCTGGGCAATGAGCCTCTCCAGTAGACTATGTTTCTTCAGTGAACTTAGTTCTTCCAGGAATAAAGATTACCAATTAAATGCAATTTTTTTTTTTTATTTTATTCTAAAAGTGTGAAAATATTCTGGTTTTCCAACTACTAAAACTACGCTGAGAAATATAGAACTGTTGTGGGAAAGGGGAAGAACTATTAGGGGAATATTCTATGACAAATGTTCCTAAATTTTGCAAAATTAAAAATAAATATATTAGATCCTAGTGTCAGGAGACACATGCCCGGCTGCTGTCTGCACAAACCTGGCGGTGCCCAGAAAATCAGCACAGGCAGGGCTGATGCTACCACCCAGAGAGCAGAGGTAAAAGACGTTGATCAAGCCCTTCCCTGGCAGGAGGGTCCCACCTTCAGTCCTGGCTGGACACCAATGCCAGCACGTTTAGGGCCAGAGGCTCCTGTTCTGGGTGGTGGCAGCATGTCCCTAGCAACAAGCTGGTAATGCAGCCGTGGCAGGGACTTTGGACACTGGCATAGAGAAGGCTGATGAGAGGCGCAGGTGCAGGTGGCAGTCTCCCTGATGGAACTCTTTGGCCGGTCTTGTGAAGCTGCAGAGGCGCTCCTGTGAAGAGAGGAGGTGGCTGAGGCCCCAGCTGCCAGTGGCACACAGGGACCCTCGTGCACAGCAGGGCCCAGAGCTGGCAAGGCTCCCCAGCACGGCTGGAGCTGCTGGCACAGCTGGGCCCAGCTGGACAGCTGCCCCTCAAGGCCCCGGCCAGCAGGGCACGGCTCTGGGCAGGGTCCCTGGCCAGGAGCGGGCCCCAAAGCGCCTCTGCCTTTCAAGGGCAATCTCAGCCCTGCTCTTTCTCCTCCCCACCTCCCTCTGCCTCTGCCCCGTGCCCCTGGGGCTGCTCTCAGCCACAATTGCTAATCTGTGATTGTTCTGTCAGCAAAGGGACATGGAGAAGTTGCCTCCAGCATGCAGCATGATCTTCACACTGTGACTGGCCAGGACTTCCAGTCAATCCATCTCTCGATCCCAGTGTCCATGGGAGCACAGTTCAGAAGTGTCTCCATGCCGTGCTGGCTTGCCCACGTGCTTTAGGGAAGTGGGCATTGCAAGGAGCTCCTTCCTCAGTGGCAGCAGGCACGGCCTCAGCTGCAGCCCCGGTGCTGCCTGTGGCGCAGGGAGCGGCCGTGGCTGTCCCTGTGCTCGGCTGCAGCACAGGGCCAGGCCGGAGCGGGGCCCTTGTGCCTCCGCTGCTGCTCGGCAGCGCCGCCGGAGCCCGGGGCCGCGGCCCTTCCCCGCCGGGGCCGGGACCTGCCCGACAAGGGCGCGGCGGCTCCAGAGGCCCCGCCCGACCCCCAAGGATGGGCTCCGCCCGCCCGCCGGCCGCAAGGCTTGGCAGGAAGCTTTCTGCCCACTTTGCACAGCCTCCACCCAGAGTGGCCCTTTGCTGCGCTGAGGAGACTGAAAAACCCCGCTGCACATCTCATGAGGGATCCCTGCACACCTTCATAGAGACCATCAAGACTCCTTTGTGCCTCCTGAGGGATCCCTGCACCCCTCAGCAGAGACCCCAAAATATCCCTGTGTGCCTGGCAGGGAATCCGTGTTCACCAATGCAGAGACCCCAGGGCAGCCTCGTGTGCCTCACAAAAGAGCCCAGCCTCCTGCCCATCTTAGGAAGGACTCAGCTCCTCTCCAGGCCTTGACGGCAAGCACTAAAGCATCATGTTAATCACGAGGTACTCAAGCCCCTGCCAGCCTTACAGATATCTCCAGTCCCCTGTACGCCACAGAAGAGATCTCAAATCCCCTAAGAACCTCACGAGGAACCCCAGCCCCGTGCACCACTTACAAAGGACGCAAAGCCCTGCATGCCTTCCTGCAAAACCCAACACCTACGAAACCCCCCCTCCAGTTCGTGTGCCACATGAGGGACCCCGGCCAAGTGCCATCCTTACAGGGGTCCCCCAATCCCCTGCATGCAATAGAAAAGCCAGGCTTGGCATTATCTCTAGCCAGCAGTGTGTTCCCTGGCAGAAACCAATTCCCTTCTGGGCATGGGGAAGACGTGTTGTGGTGCCGGCTGCATCTGTGGGAGCAATGGGGAGCGTGAGCCCGTGCTGTGCTGCACTGCTGAGCTGGCAGCACGGTGGATACGGGCAGGACGTTCTCTGTTTCCCCCAGAGCTGGGGCCTGCAGGCACCTTGCCGGCCCTTGGCACAGGCTGTGCCAGCCAACAAAGCCCAGCAGGCCGGGAGGAGAGCCCGGGGGCAGCAGGAAGCTGAGAGAAGCCCCTGCTCTGGAACTGAGGCAGTTCTTGCAGAAGCAAAGAAAGATGGTGACTTGAAGAGATTCCCACTGTGCTCAAAGTTTGCCTCTGAAGACTAAGAGGTGAGCTGGTCAACAATCCCAGGAAATATCTGGGGAAAGGTTTTATGTGACTTGGTTGTGACTAGGTAGAAAGTTCCTGTGGGAAAAGATCTTTGCCTCTGCAGCAGGCTGGGTGTCTTAGGGTGTCTTAGTTCTTTGCAGAGTAAAGAGTACCACTGAAATTCCACTTTGTTTTTTATTGTAGAAGGGTAAATTATTTTCTAGAACTGAAAAACTACTTTCAAAAATAGAAACGTATTCTAGAAAAAGGGATGAACTATGTGGTGAAATGTCTCAACAAGAAATATTTCTAAATATTTCTAAAAATTAAAAGTGCAGAAAAAATAGGGTTGCCTTTTCAGGATTCTAAAACTACTCTGTAAAGTCCTTAACTACTGCACTACTCAGGAATAAATATTTAGGGATGTCTCTCTACAGTAAATAAATTTTAAAATATTTTTTAAAAAGTCAAATTTCTAAAAATGAAAAACAAAGACAAAATAGTGTCACTTGTTCTCAGGAGCCCCACGCTGCTGCCTGCCCCCAGGCTCCCCCAGCCCATCGAGACACTGCCGCTGGTCACAGCAGCCCCTGCCTGGCTCCTGCCTGCCCACACCGTGGCCATTCCCAGCTGCCCCTGGGCACGGAGCTCAGCCAGTGCTGGTGCCAGGTGGGCTTTGCTGCTGCTACCTCCAGACACTGGGGTGACAGCTCCATCTCTGTAGTGCAAGAGAAGAAGGGGCCATCGCCTACCCTGGCGGGGCAGCAGGGCTTAACTCTGGTGTTGTTTAGAGGGCAAGGCCAGGGAGCTCAGGGGCAGAGGAAGGGATGTGTTGGTCTCAGGAGGGGCTGGAGGGTGCTCAGCTGGGCCTGGGGTCTCCAGAAGAACTTGAGAATTGGCTGGGATGGGATGCAGGGAGATCAAAAAAGGGATGAAGTCATCTTGGGGAGACCCATGGGGAGAGCAGGTGGCAGTGGGATCTACAGGGTAAAAGGAGGTTTCCTTGTAGATGGCTGATCTTCGGTTCCCTACACAGAACAGGTGAGAGGGCTGTCCAGGCCCTTATGACGGCCAGAGGAGCAGCTCAAGCTGTCTGGGAGTGAGGTGCAGCCACCGTCTTTAAACTCCTGTCCAGAGGTGCTCCTGTGGAGAGAGGAGGTGGCTGAGGCCCCAGCTGCCAGTGGCACACAGGGAGCCTCCTGCACAGCAGGGCCCAGAGCTGGCAAGGCTCCCCAGCACGGCTGGAGCTGCTGGCACAGCTGGGCCCAGCTGGACAGCTGCCCCTCAAGGCCCTGGCCAGCAGGGCACGGCTCTGGGCAGGGTCCCTGGCCAGGAGCGGGCCCCACAGCGCCTCTGCCTTTCAAGGGCAATCTCGGCCCTGCTCTTTCTCCTCCCCACCTCCCTCTGCCTCTGTCCTGTGCCCCTGGGGCTGCTCTTGGCCAGGCAGCCTCAGTGGGAGCCAGCTCTGGCTGCAGCCCCAGCGGGACCCCCAGGACAAGGCCCAGCAATTGAGAGGCCAATGGAAGCACTGGGCAGCAGCAGAACCCTCAGCAGCGTTATTTGGACAACCATGGACTGGCCACAACTCCAATGCAGCCTCAATGGGAATGCTTCCTGTCTACATCAGACCTTAAAAAGAAACTCTTTCAGGGAAAGATGACCACTCACCATTTCTTCTTCCAGTTACACCAGATTCTGACACAGCACAATATGAGAACAAGGTCCAACAGAAGTAGGCCTGCCATTAACCCTGCCCAGCAGCCTGTTCCCATATAGAAGACATTTCCTAGGCCTTTCTGGGCATCAGGAACATGTGTTGTGGTGCCGGCTGCGTCTGTGGGAGCAATGGGGAGCGTGAGCCCGTGCTGTGCTGCACTGCTGAGCTGGCAGCACGGTGGATACGGGCAGGACGTTCTCTGTTTCCCCCAGAGCTGGGGCCTGCAGGCACCTTGCCGGCCCTTGGCACAGGCTGTGCCAGCCAACAAAGCCCAGCAGGCCGGGAGGAGAGCCCGGGGGCAGCGCAGTGTTTTGCCCCACTTGTCCATCTCCCCAAAGACCTGCCCTTTTGCTCACTGTTCCTCCTCCCATTGCATGTCAGTCCCTCTCCAAGCCTGCCCCTTGCTCTTGAAATTTCCCTATCAATTTTGTATCCTTCGGAATCCCATTGGTTTGTTTAAGTTCTTCCCCTCCCCTGTAATCCCCAATTGGTTTAAACCTTGTATTCCCCGCCTGGTGTTCCACCCTCAGTTTCTCCCAATTGGCTAAAGATTGGATCCTCCCCTGGGACCCTGCCAAGTCTGTAAGTTGGTGTATGCCTTTAATGCAGTGTTGGTCTGGCCCTGGTCGTCTGTAGAGTAATCACCTTAGGAAAACATAGAGCAGACCTCACCCCGTTCCTTGTCCCTACCCTCAGGGCAGTCCTACCCCCAAGGCAGTCCACCTGTGCTGTAGAGCAGCTGTGCCCTGCAGCCACAGCCCAGATTCGACAGTTTTCTGGGGGCGGCCCAGTGCCACTGTGGGTGTGGGCAGCTAGTGGGGCTGAAGAAATGGGGCAACACAGCACTTCCCAAATCAGCTCTTCTGCTGCAATAAAGAGATGGAGCTGTGACCCAGTGTCCTGGTGGTAGCACAAGCAAAGCCCAACTGGCAGCAGCACTGGCTGAGCTCCATGCCCAGGAGCAGCCGTGGATGCCAGGACTGGGCCCAGCTGTGCAGGAGGGTCCCTGTTTGCCACTGGCAACTGGGACCTCAGCCACCTCCTCTCTACACAGGTGCTCCTGTGCATATTCAGAAGACAAGCAGAAAAGCAGAGGCAATGAGAACTTGACAGTTTATGCCAGGTCTTCGCTTCTGCCCCTATCTGCCCTGCTGTGGCTGCATCAACATCATGAGGCCGTCCCAAAACCCACCCCTCCACAACGAGACCCTCTCCCCCTGAGCCCCCTGGTCCTGTTCCCCAGCCAAGACTGAAGGTGGGCAGCCCTTGTCTGGCAGGGCAGGGTTTGCCCACATTTTATGTTTAAATAAAGAGTTGGAGTTGTAACAACTATTTCCAGGTGGTAGCAGCAGCAAAGCCCACCAGGCACCAGCACTGGCTGAGCTCCGTGCCCAGGAGCAGCCGTGGATGGCCACGATGTGGGCAGGCAGGAGCCAGGCAGGGGCTGCTGTGCCCAGCAGCAGGGCCCCGAGGGGATGGGGGAGCCCATGCTGAGCATCCCTGGGCTGAGGCCACATTTCCTTCTGTGCCACCATCTGGGCCTGGACCCCGTCCAGGGGCATGCCCAGGAAAAGAGGGAAACCACCTAGAAAGTGCTTGCCTTGAGATCAATGGAATGAGGCTGGACTCTGAAGGAAGTCCTTCATAGCCTGAGGGGTGAGCTCAGAGCCCAGAGACAGAGACTGAGCCTGAGCCTGTGGCACCCGCAGATCTCTTATGAGCAGAGAGGCCATTTGCCCCCAAGCCTCATCTGTTCCCCCAGGGCCACGTGGTGAGCACACACAGAAGATGGCTCAGCCCTGTTGCTGCTCCCTGAGTCTTATGTTTTGGTCCCTCTGAAGGCATGCAGGGGCTTTGGATCATCTCTGTGCTGTGCAAGAGTCTGGGGGCACCCAAAAATTGTGCAGGGAATTTACTGTATGTGGAAAGGTGTGCAGGGGCCGAGGGACACCTGTAAGTTGAGCAGGGGTCCCGGGTCTCTTGTGATGGCACACAGGGGGATTTTAGGATGGCTGAAGGTATAGCCTAAAGTGTGCAGCTCCCCTGATGGCCTGTGTTGCATTACTTTTGTAAGCTATGGCATCAAGTCCTCCACTTTTGAAATAGGGGTCAAAGGCCAGCACAGCGCACAGCACGGACTTGGTGGGAGCGGGGCAGGGCTGGGGCTGCCTGCAATAGTGGGAATGGCCAATGTGAGCTGAATTTTGGACATGACATTGCTTTGGCATGTAGAACCATGAAATGTCTCACGTGTCCAATATTGTATAACTCACTTCTTGTGAAAAAGAGCTAGATTGCACATAGCTACCAGCAGGGACACACTCTCCTTGCTGGAAGGGCACCTCTTGAGATCCATTCCCACAAAATTCTGCCCCGGCCATGAGGTCACAGCAGGCTCAGGGGTCACAGCAGGCTGAGGACACAGCAGGCTCTGAGGTCACAGAGGTGCCAGAGGTGCCAGAGCCCCGTGGTTGCACAGCAGCACAAGGAGCCAGCAGTCAGTCCCTGAGCACAACCGTTGCGGCAGCAGCGGCGGTGGCAGCAGCGGTGCTGACATTGGGACAGCGGTGTCGTGACAGCGGTGGCAGCAAGAGCTGTGGGACTGGCAGAGGGCAAGGCACCATGGCCCTTGCTCTGCGCCTCTTCCTCCTACTACTCCTGGCCGTGGCCCTGCCTGACAGGGCTGCCCAGGCTGCTCCACTGCAAGTGTGGCGAGCAGGTGAGCCGGCAGCCTGGCTGCCCTTTCCCGGGACAGCGCTCCCTGCTCCCCAGGAAGCGCTGGGGATGGTTTTGCCTGGGGCTTTAGGGAGGGTTTCCTCTGTGGGAGGGACAGAGCCCCCACGGGGCCTGGGCGGCTCCAGCCACCACCCCAGGGATGTTACACAGGGCCTGCAAAGAGGGTGGAGAGTGACCAGAGCCATTCCAGAGCTCCCCAGACCCCTGTGCACCTTTGGCCTTGTCCACTGACATCTGGCAGCCAAGGCCTTACCCGACCCCCTTGCAGTGCCCAGTTCACTAAGGCAGAGGGGAATCTCAGCACACCATGGAAATGGTTCTGATCTGATCTGTGCTCCCCTCTAGACGAGCATGCTAGGAAGGCTTTTCCAGCAGCTTGGCTTAATGAAGATTTCCAGGGTCTTAACCCTCCAGCAGGTATGTTGTCAATGTTGCTAAAAGAATAAGCATTGAGAACCTGTCAGGAAGCAGGTGACAGGAGTTTCTGTGGCTGTTGAGTTACAGGTGTGTCTGCAGGAAAGACTTTTCAGGCTCCTTTCCTGGTTGCTGCACACAAGCCCCGCTCCCATGGCAGGGGTGAGTAGTGTGTCCCTGCTGATGCCTCAGGCTGAGCCCTGGTTCTATGGGATCCATTCACCTGAAATGCAAATACTTCTCTTAAGGTCCTCCGAGAAGGCGGAACAAACCTATAGGAGACAGGAACTCCCTGGAGGCATCCAAACACATGCACAGGATCGGGAGTGACCTGGAGAGACAACGTGGTGGGTGCATTTCCCTCATGCTTCCCCTGGGACTCAGCAGCCGGGGGCTTTGGCTGCACATCTGGACACGCCATGCCCGGCACAGTGGGAAGTGATCCATGGCAGCCTTGCTGCCCCGCTGCTGCTGCTGCTGGTGCTTTCATGCCCTGCAGGGCTGTTTCCCAGCCCGGCCTGGCTGCAGCTTCTGCCCAGCCTCTGCAGGAAGGCATTTGGCATCAGCTGACAGGCTGCCCAAACTGCACCATGGGCCATGCCCACCCCGAGATCTCCTGCAATTTCCCTGTCTCTGAGCACATCTGGAGGGGCAGCTCTTTGGAGGAGGGAGGGCCCTGGAGCGGCCCCAATAACCTGGTCTTTCTCCTGGATCTTATCCATTACTGAGACAAGCATTGCCTCCTGAAGATGCCACATTCCCACTGGGGAAGAGCCACACTTGATCCAGCATTGCCTTCTCCTTTCTGCAGACATGGAACGAGAGCCTGTGCTGAAGGCTGAGTTTCCCGGAGGAAGCAGTGGCTCCAAGGCAGCCTCAGCCTCAGGAAGGGAGGCGCTGCCAGGCACAGGCCCAGGAGGTAATTGCTGTGCCTCTGGGCCTGAGCCCTGCTGAGGCTTCAGATGTCCTCTCTGCTGCCTGGCAGTGCAGGCACACAGCATTACCTGACCCCCTTGCTGTGCTCGGTTCCCTATACAAGGGGATCCCAGCACAGCATGGAACAGTTCCCATCTGTGCTCCTTTCTAGACTGGGAACGTGACTTCCATCACTGGGAAACGCTGTTAAAGCACAGTTTAAGGATGTTGGAGCTTGGTGATGGTAGGTTTTCAGCAACTCTTTGCTAACAGAGCAATCATTGTCCAAGTGTAATCATTGTCCAGAGTGATATTCCTCTATCACTTCCCTTAAGATCCTCCAAGGTTTGATGGATTCTGGAAATCCTGGCCTCCAAATTTCTACTCTTGTACCCAACAGTGATCCCACAGGATTGCTGTCAGTGGGAGGAAGGAGCATTTAGCTGTCCATCTTCCTCCTGTGGGCAATGTCACTGTGTCTTTCCATGTGCTTTTTTGCAGCCAGGGAGAGGGCAGAGAGGGAAGGGGCCGGGCCCAGGGCTGTGCCCCAGGGCTGAGCCTTTGGCAGCTCCTTTGCCTGTCCCAGGGAGCCTGAGCTACTCCTGCTGCCACTTTCAAGCCCTGGCCCTGCCCGTGTCTGGGTTTAGAGCTGCTGGCAGCTCCAGGGAGTCTTTTCTGCCCCGACTGCCCTGCAAGGGGCTCCTTCCATGCCAGTGTGGGGCCACTGCAGGAACGTGGTCCCCATGCCCCTGCTCCTGAGTGGGAGGCAGAGCTGAGGGAGTGCCTTGGAGGGCACCAATCACCCAGGTGCCCTTACTGTCACTCGGGCCTGAAGGAGAATCTTGTACAGTGTCACAGGAGCTGTTGTGTCCGTCCTTTGCAGGTGAACCTGATGATGAAGACGATCCTGATGACGAAGATAATACTTTTGATGAAGACGATCTGAATTCCCAACCTGTACCCATTACTGAGCCTCTGAGAGATGCTGAGGGTAGGTCAAGGCCTTTCCCCCTGGGAGAGCTGCCAGCTCAGAGGCCAAAGCTGGGCCGGGGGGGCAGCGCTGCAGGTGCCAGCACAGAACCAGGCACGTGTGTGCCCTTGCGCTGCACGATCCCCTCACTGCTCCTGTGGCTCAGGGGTGCCCGTGCAGATCAGCAGAGATGACAGAAGCTCTGTGGCTATTGTGTTACAGGTGTGTCTGCAGGGAGGACTTTGGTGGATGTTGCACACAAGCCCCGCTCCCATGGCAGGGGTGAGTATTGTGTCCCTGCTGACCCCACAGGCTGGGACTTCGTTTTGTGGGATCCATTCCTGGGAAATGGAACTCTGTTTCTCTTAAGGTCCTCCAAGAAGGAAGAAGAAACCTACAGGAGCTCGTAAGTCCCTGGACCATTCCAAACATCTGGAACAAAAACGGAGTGGTGTGGACAGCCAGAGTGGTGGGTGCATTTCTCTCATGCTTCCCCTGGGACTCAGCAGCTGGGGGCTTTGGCTGCACATCTGGACACGCCGTGCCCGGCACAGCGGGAAGGCATCCATGCACCACAGGCCATGCACACCCTAAGATCCCCTGCCATTTCCCAGTCCCTGAGCACATCTGGAGGGGCCGCTCTTTGCAGGAGAGAGGGCCCTGGAGCAGCTCCAAAATCCTGGCCATTTTCCTTGTCCTTATCCATGTCTTTGACAAGTGTTACCTGGAAGAGAAGGGCACAGCATAGAGGAATTACGGCATGCAGGCTCAGGGGGTTTGGGTACTGAGCAGTCCTGTGCCAAGCGGCAGCAAGGTGCCTGCAGGCCCCAGCTCTGGAGGAAACAGGGAGTGAGGACGTCCTGCCCGTATCCACCACGCTGCATTTCAGCAGTGCAGCACAGCATGGGCTCACGCTCCCCATTGCTCCCACAGATGCAGCCGAGACCTCAACACATTCTGACTACACTTGGAAAAGCATGATAAGAGTTGTCTGCTGGGGAACACCTTGTTTGATTAAGTTGATGGCCATTGTGGCTGGTGCAGCACTGTGCCTGCTTTTGTGCTCTGCTGGAATCTGGTATTGCTGGACGAGAAAATGGTGAGTGTTTTGCGATTCTCTGCCTCAAGCAGCTTCCTTTAAAGGCTGCTCATAGTCAGGGAATATTCCCAGAGAGTTTGCAGTGGAGCTGTGACCAGTCCCTGGTTCTCCAAATAACTCTGCTGAGGGTTCTGCTGCTGCCCAGTGCTTCCATTGGCCTCTCAATTGCTGGGCCTTGTCCTGGGGGCCCCGCTGGGGCTGCAGCCAGTGCTGGCTCCCACTGAGGCTGCCTGGCCAAGAGCAGCCCCAGGGGCACAGGGCAGAGGCAGAGGGAGGTGGGGAGGAGAAAGAGCAGGGCCAAGGTTGCCCTTGAAAGGCAGAGGCGCTCTGGGGCCCGCTCCTGGCCAGGGACCCTGCTCAGAGCCGTGCCCTGCTGGCCGGGGCCTTGAGGGGCAGCTGTCCAGCTGGGCCCAGCTGTGCCAGCAGCTCCAGCCCTGCTGGGGAGCCTTGCCAGCTCTGGGCCCTGCTGTGCAGGAGGCTCCCTGTGTGCCAGTGGCAGCTGGGGCCTCAGACACCTCCTCTCTTCACAGGTGCTCCTGTGCATGTTCAGAAGACGCACCTAAAAACAGAGGCAATGAGGACCTGAAACTTTATCCCAGTTCTTCACTTCTGCCCCTGTCTGCCCTGCCATGGCTGCATCCCCGCCATGAGGCCGTCCCAAAACCCACCCCTCCTCAACGAGACCCTCTCCCCCTGAGTCCCCTGGTCTTGTTCCCCGGCCAGGAATGAAGGTGGGCAGCCCTTGTCTGCCAGGGCGGAGCTTGTCCCATATTTTATGTTTAAATAAAGAATTAGAGTTTTCGCAGCTATGTGCATGTGGTAGCAGCAGCAAAGCCCACCCGGCAAAAGCACTGGCTGAGCTCCATGCCCAGGAGCAGCCGTGGATGCCCACGGTGTGGGCAGGCAGGAGCCAGGCAGGGGCTGCTGTGCCCAGCGGCAGGGCCCCGAGGGGATGGGGGAGCCCATGCTGAGCGTCCCTGAGCTGAGGGCACATTTCCTTCTGTGGGATCATCTGGGCCTGGACCTTACGAGGCACACTGGGATATTTTGGGGTCCCTGCTGAGGGGTGCAGGGAATCCTTATGAGGCACAAAGGAGTATTGTTGGCCTCTCCTAAGGTGTGCAGGGATCCCTCATGCATTGGGCAGCAGGGTTAAATTTGAGGGGGTTTTTTACTCTTCTCAGCACGGCATTGGGACATTTGGCCGAGGTTTTGCCAAGCTGGGAGAAAGCCTCTTGCAAAGGCTTGGGCCCAGCCTGTGGGCACAGCGGGCGGGCGCAGCCCATCCCCTGGGCCAGTCCGGGCTGCTCAGGCCGGGCCGGGCCGGGCCAGGCTCGGGCCCCGGCAGGGAAGGGCCACGGCCATGGGCTCTGCTGAGGCTGCTGAGCTCCGGCCTGCCCTGTGCTGCAGCCCAACACATTGACAGCCATGGCCGTGCCCTGGGCCACCGCAGGCACCCGGGGCTACAGCTGAGGCCGCGCCTTCTGCCACTGAAGGGAGGCTGGCTCTGTTCCCTCGCAGGGCACAGCTTAGCTCCCAGCACCTTTGTGAACCTGCCTGCCGGGCAAGTGCTGGGGGGCAGAGAGTTCCAACCCTTCTCACTGGGAATTGTGTCTGGTGGTGTAGGGATTTTAAATTTTTTTTTCCTTCTAAATTTGTGTCCTGGCAGAGGGTTAAGTTTGCTTGCTCTCAGTAGGGCGCTTTTCTTCTTGGCAGTCAGTGGGGCTTCAATGCAGCCAGGGTTGAAGGAGGATCTCTGGCTGCTTGGGCAGTGGTTGTGGGACACCTTGGCTTCATCCTTCCTTTGGCTGTGATTTGCACTGGTGCTTGTGCTGGCATTTTAGACTAAGTGGCTTCAGTTCGTTCCTCTTGCCACCAAAAACCGAGAATAAACCTCTTTAACATCACTGTAGTATTAAGAGGCCGGCCTTACTTTCTTGACTTGCTGGATGCACAGGCCATTGGCATCACAGGGCCTTCTTGGTGGGATCTTCAGATACCCTGGTGGTCACTGAAGAAGGAAGCTGATTTTTCTCGGAAAAAGACAGTTTCCCATGTATGGAAAAGAATAACCTGTCACTTCCCCATCCCTTTCTTTGTAAAGTGATACAAGCAAGTGCATTCATATATCTCTATCTGCTTTGTCTATCTGTCTATCTATCTATCTATCTATCTATCTATCTATCATCTATCTTACTAATCTACTGAGGTGTTGCCTTTATTCAAATGGTTTGCTCTGTCTCGAAAATGTACCCCTCAACAATATATGGTTTATTCCAATCTGTGTTCCTCTCCTGAAGTCTCATGGATCTGCAATACCATTGGTCCAAATCTTATTTTGCACCTACTTTGAATTTCCCTCTTAAACTGTGCGAGGAAGACCAGATTCTCTCATGGCCCATCTCTTACCTAGGCTCGCCCTCTCTCCCCCTCCCTTTTCCTTTCCCCCTTCTCCCTCTGAAACCATGTTACTCCTGGGGCTGGGTCCCCCAATAAACCCTCATCTAATCAGCACCCTCAGAAGCCGTGTGGAGTCTCCTTGCGTGCCTGCTGCTGCCAGCGAACTCACAGCCCAGGGGGCCCTCCGGGGACTCCCGGGGAGCTCCCCTCAAAGGAACTTCTACAATCTATGAAATATTTCCATGCATGATATTTTGTTTATTTGTACATTATGTCACATCTCTTGAGAGCTGGAAAAGAAAACCATCCATCTTTGATATAACAAAGCTTGAGTGGAGGAGCAAACCTGAACTGTGATTTCCTTCTTGCTAGACATATGCTGGCTTGTTTAGATTGACTTTGAACTGAAATCCTGCAAAGCTGGAAAATGACTGGTGGCCATCGCTCTGATATCCTTGAAAGCCCTTTATGGATTTTAATTTTTTTCATCTATGATGGCTGGTAAATAGCTTTCTTCCTTAAGCCACGAGCAGGCAATATTGGAGGTAGAAAATAACATAATACTGCATAGTTTAGATACTTGATAATTTTCTTGTGAAATATTATGGCAGTACCTCCTGCCTAAAACTGCCTCAAAACTACTGCAGCAGGTCAGCTACTGAGCACAGCTTACTGCATAATTGCAGCTCATGTTTCTACAGTGGAAGTGGCTTTTTGTTCTTCTGCATGGGTATGAAACACTACCAATTGAAAGATGGCTTACAGAGCAAAGAGCCCCGTAAAGTGTAGCCTGGACTTTGGGAAGGTGGTAGCTGTTAGATGAATACCCAGCAAACGACCTAAGTTATTTTTCGTGACTACTCCCCCGTGATTTTGGCCTGGCTTCTTTAGGAGATTCTGTTTTCATTTAGAAATGGCACAGTGGAGCCAGTGCTGCCTCAGGACAGGTGGAGCTGGGACAAATGGCTCATTGATTTTGATCTCAACAAAAAGCCACCTGAGCTCCTCATGACAGCAACCCCACGGACTGGAAATGGATCCACTAAAACTAACTCATCACAGAGCTTTTAACTCAAAGCTCTGACACATGGTGCTTGCTCAGTTCTGCCATGGAGGAAGGGAGTTTGAAGACAAAGAGATTTATAAAGGAGATCCATGTACAACAAAAGTGCTTCTATTTTAGCAAATGAAGTATCTTAGGATGTAAAGCCTCATCCATACCCCAGTCTTATCCCTCAATTAACCCAAATTCTTGGTCTTAATTCCTTTGTCAGTAGGAAAATATGACAGGGAAGTGTAGATACTCCTTTCCTTCTTCAGCTGGGCAGCTTGTAATCATGTCTTCTCCCACAAACAGGAGCAGAGAAACGGGAATCTTGTCATGAAACCGTACTTGGGAAAGTTTTCCCTGTGTTTGTTTTTGCCCTGAAGTAACTGCGATTCATCGGAGTATTTACAAGCCCTAAAGGATGGATTTATTTCGCTTGCTAGAATTTTGATTTTTTAGACCTTTTCTGCTGCACAAGAGCCTGGCACTTGGAGAACTCTTGCCCCATGCACTTCTCCAGTGCTTCTTGCAGAGAAGCTTTAGGAAGCACTTAGGAAAAGTGCCATGTTCATGTGTGGTTTATGGATCCCACAGGACAGGGACATGTCTTTGCAGTGGGCACTGCCTTTTATTCCAAGGTGTAGAAGGATTCTTGGCTGAACAATGCCATGATATTCCCCTGCGGGTACTGGACAGCCCTGGGCTGCAGATTACAGAGTTACTCTGAAAACCATGTACCGTCCTCAAACAGGAACAAGATAGACCATGCACTGTCCTCAAATAGATAAGCAAGGAAGAATGAGCATTGTGCCAGGATGAAACCAAATGCGCCAAGCACATTGTGGGAGCTGCTAATTTGGCACATCTTAGCTAAAGATGCTTATAGTGTGACAACCAATCAGTAATTAAGATGTATGTGTGAATGTAGCTACTTAACCAATCAGCATTAAGCATTAGTGGCAGGAGACAGTGTATAGAGAAGGATAAATATGCCAAAGTTGCTTAATAAACGAGGACGACGTGTAGCCACATTGGCTGTGAGTGTCGTTACTCAGCCGACTCTCCATGGGAACCTCCTCACCAAGGAATTGTCTTTGCTGTGGGCACTGGCTGTTATTCCAACACCTGTGTCATTTATTCTACTGGAATCCTTGTGAGAAAGGTTGTTTTTCGCCATTGAGATTTTTAGGTGACATTTTTGATCTCAAACAGCCCAAAGTTTTCCATCTCACAGGTTTCTGATGCTGGTTTTCCCTTTCCAGTCTGTTGTTGGCCAAGGAAGATGCTGCTTAGATTCTGCAGGCCCCCATACATGGATACGGTTACAGGTAAAAATCGATCCAGCCAATTGAATAAAAATAAAATATAAATTTATTCACAACTGATATGCAGTCCCGACAGCCAACAGTCAAGGACAGCACCAACCCCGGGATGGAAGCTGGGTGAACACAGATCCGTCTTCTATCGTACCCAATCCCCCCTGTTCACCAATGCTGCTTGGCAGAGTCCGTTCTTATACTCTTTTTCTAGCCTCCAGCAGAGTCCCTTTGTCTTTCCTCAGGGTTCTTCATATTCATGACGCCTCTATTCTCCATCCTGTGCTGGACAAAACCTTGTCCGGGAACTGATGTGTATCCACTCTTCGGTTACCGGAATCCCGTATGCAGATGTATGTCCTTGATGGTCCCCTCTGTCTAAGATGAACATCTCCATGGGCCATCATCGCTGGGCCTCCTCCTGTTCACACCAGTGAGAACGACAATCTCCTGTGCCGGCTGGGTTCACTTCCTATGTTAATGACACTCCTCCTACCCGACTGCCAGCTGCGGTTTCCTCACCCTGTGAAGCAATCCCCTCTTCCCCTGCTAGTGTGATTTCAAGGTTTGATATTTTAATCTATATATATATATATACATATATTTTTTCACCACGAATTACCGTAGTATATATAACAGGTACCAAGCTGAAAGTTCTCCAGTGCTCCACAGCAGTCCAGTTATCCACAGGAGGGCCATGAGCAGCTCCAGATGCTCCAAGGGATTCTAACAGATGAATTTCTGTCCCTCAGGAAGGCAGGGCTGGGTCTGAAGTAAAGGGTCTGACCCTGCACCCACCTTTACAGGGCAGCAGTTATCCCACACTTTGTGGAAGGCACATAACATGTGACACTCTTAAATCAGCACTGGCTTAGTCAGTCTTATAAAGCTCTTTAAAAAAAAAAAAAAAAAAACAACAAAACAAAAAAAAAAAAAAAAAAAAACCAAAAAACAAAAAAGCAGACTGGGCAAAAAATTATTTGTATTTTATTGGTTGGAGTGGTTTTGGCTTTTTTTTCTTGGTTCTTTGCTTTGGTGCTCAGAGATCATGGAGGAAGAGGCAGATTTTCTGTTCAACTTGCCTGTCAGTATGCAGGGGGCATGAAAAGAAGATCAGTTTTTCACCAGCTGGTTAAGGAGCTCTAAAAGCAATTGTGCTGTCCCTAATCAGGGGGTGGGGGCACTGCTAACAGCCTGGATTGTCCCCACCCGTGTTCCCCTCCTTACCAAAGTGCTGTGTAGATCCAGAGCCTTGTGCCTTGCCCCAATGGTGCAAAAATCCTCCCAGCATTGCTCTGTTTGCAAAAATTGGTTCTCATTAAGATGAAAAGCTGTATGGGTGGCCTGCAGCTAATGTTTTTTTGTTGCCTGGACACTAGGCAGTGCTCACGTCTAAATGACTGACCAGCCCCAAGCTGCTCTTAAGACTGATTTGATCAAAGGCACTGAAGCTCTGTTGAGTGCAAATTCTCCAGGAAAACAAGCACAGGAACTTGGATAATGTTGGTGACAAAAGCAGAGTGCAGAGTTGAACCTCTGAGGACACCTCACTGCTGCCTCCCCCCACCCTTTTATTTTAAATTCATTTCATATTCTGAGTGTGAGCTCTTGCATGAAATGGCTTTTCAGCAAGGAACTGCTGGGCCTCCTGGCTGTGTCCCTTTGTGCTCCCAGTGCTTCTTGAAAAAAATGGGCAGGAGATCGTTCTCCTTTTTAATGCCTTTATTAAAAAGAATCAGCTCAGGTGGGGAGAAATTGATGGGTCGCGCCCAGACCGCCGGAGCTCCCAGGAGTGGCACAGAGGAGGAGGATGATGCAGCTGTGTCCGCTGGTCTGCAGGCAGAGCTGGGGATTCCGTCCTCACCAGAGATTAGGAGATTCCGCCTTTTTGGTCCAACACCTCGGGTCCTCTCTCTAGTCAACATCCTTTCAGGTTAGGGTGAGAAGCAAAAAGGATCCAAGCAGGCACTGGACTACGCTCCCATCCTTAGACATCACCTAGGTCCCCTAGTTCTATGTTGGCTCCTTGTTTTTAGGGGTTTTCCTGGAAAACTGCAAAATTTGGTGCAATGCATTTCTCATCTGCATACCAGCTCTGATGCCACTCCCATTCTCCTGGTACCTGCAGGGTCCCTGTGTCACTCCCTGGCAAGCATCAGGGGGACAATGGTTAATCACCAACCATTAACAGGTAATTGAAGAAGAACTCTTAACAATGAAGCTAACTGAACAGCAACTGGTCCAACTTGTTTTAACTCTGCAACCTTAAAAATAATAGATAACTTTTTATTCAAAACAGTCCCCCCTCTTTTTCTTTGATCAGGCTTAAGCTTAAGCTTGCATCAACTTACAGTTTTTGCCTCATTAACATAGAATTTCTTATATTTTTGTATTGATTATAAATTTCCTGAGCACTCTGGTGATCATATTTACCCAACTTCATTACCCTTTTTGGTTTTTCAGGTTAATCTCTTTAGAGATCCTTAGGTTATTCTGTACAGCAGATGTCATTATTTTAATTAAACAGGGGAATAAGAACAAACTAACAAGTGCACACACTGTGAAGGTTGTAGTTTTCTAACTTTTTTTGAAAGTCCATAGATTATCCCACCAACTGGAATCAAGTACAGGATTCCTTTTTTGATTTCTTATTATCTCTAATATTGCTTGTAGCTTCATAATTTGGTTTAATATATGCCCCTTTTTCAATTTGTTTTTCCTTAAATCATCGTATATAGGGACTCTTGTACTTGATCCAGATTCTTTGGGTAATAGAAAGAAAGCTTGTTTTATAATTCTAATGATGCGACTGCCAGACCAGTCTCTTGGCAATTTAGTGGATGTTGTGGTACCATTGACCCAAAACAGGTGTTTAGGAGTTTCCCGAAATATATTAGGTTTTGTCGTGCCCTCCCAATATTTAGAAATATCTTTTCCTTTGACCAGATTTACCAGGCTTGCTTTAGTAGTATCACGTTCAAAGCACCACCAGGCTTCTCCTACAGGGTACTCTCTCAGGAGTGGCTGCCTAAATGTGGCAGTGTTCTGGGCTGTGCAATATATTTTCTCATTCTCTTGATAAAGGATCAATTGGGAGAGGTTAACACAATTATAGTTTAAATTGGTGTGGACTCTCAGCAAGGAACTTACTTCTTTCTCATAGAGAGGTTGGTAGCACTCACTGCACGGCTCTCTTGGGCTCCCCGGAGCACCACCAGCAGTCAGAGCCATCACTACTACCCTTCCCAAGAGTCCGGTATGGGTCATCTTGCACAGCCTGCCCACCTGGCCTTGCCTCCTGAGGATTTTACTGAGAAGAAGTTTCCAAGCTCTTTAGAGTGTCTTGCTCTTCTGGTTAAACCTCTCTTGATCTGTCTCTGCTAATTTGGTCTCTCCTAGGGGAGCACTCTGCAGAAGATTAACCTGGAGTCTTTGGTACTAAGTTGGGAGGACTTTACCAGAATTACTTATTAACAGTTTTTAACTTTTACAAATTTCTTGAAACACTTTAAGACATGTTATGATTCTAAACTTTTGTCTTATGCAGTTCATCAGTCTTTTTGGTTCTTCTTTTTGAGTGTCAACTTTAAGTCATTTGGTCCTTTTATCATAGTATATTCAGCTGAATTAGCTCCTGATGTGGTTGAATCTTGTCCTGAGTTAGGGTGTGAGGGTGGTGTGGAATCTGGTCCAATACCAGAGGGAGACACTGACAAATCTTGTCCAATGCCCGGGGGTGGGACTGGTCCTTTAATTCTCGTGATGTGGGTCTAACCTTTTTCTCTGCTCCGCACAGCAGAATTAGCGATGACAAGTGCCTGAAAGGGACCTTCAAATTTAGGCATTAATGGTCTACTATTCCAGGATTTTATCAAAACCCAGTCTCCTGGGTTCATGTCGTGTGCTTTTGTGTCAAGAGGGGAGGTTTGGGGGAGGTATCCTTTTTTTCTAAGTCTTTCTAGGGTTCTTCCAATGACTTCTAAATATTTTCTGGTAACTTCTTCTCCTTCCAAATAGTCTTCTGTGCTATAGGGTGTTAACAAGAATGGCAGTCCAAACATCATTTCATAGGGTGAAATCTTTATATCAGACTGGGGTCTTGTTCTGATGCGCAAGAGCGCTAGGGGCAAACACTTTAGCCAATTCATTTTTGTTTCTTTGATTAATTTGGTCAATACATTTTTGAGAGTTTTGTTCATCCGTTCTACCCTCCCAGAACTCTGGGGGTGCCACGGAGTATGTAATCTCCATTTTATTCTTAAGGCTTCAATTACATTTTGCAATGTTTGGGCCACAAAGTGTGGACCTCGGTCTGAGTCTATGGTATTCACCATTCTGTATCTGGGGATAATGTTTTCCAAGATTACCCTTGCTACGACTTGGGCTGTTTCCCTTTTGGTTGGGAAGGCTTCTACCCAGTGAGTGAGATGATCCACTATAACTAGTAGATGTTTGTATCCTTGTACTGGGGGCATCTCAGTAAAATCTATTTGTATGCTTTGGAAAGGTCTTTGAGTTAGTTCCTTCCCTCCAGGTGTTACTTTTCTCATGACTTTCTGATTTACTTTTTGGCAAATTAAACACCCTTTTGTGATTGCTTTTGCTAGGTCACATACACCTATGCACAGGTTATTTCTTAGGAAATGATCACATAGTCCTTGGACTCCCCAGAGGGTTAATTTATTTAGTTCTGTTAGCACTGTCCCGGCAAGTGCTTTGTTTAAAAACACCTATCCGTCTGATGTTAACTACTCCCTTCGTTGCCTTTGGTGTAACTTTAAATCTTTTATAGCCTTTAATTCTTTTTCACTAAATATGGGTTTTTCTCTTTCCTCCTCCTCGGGTGTGGTTACTGTTTTAAAAACTTTTACTGGATCCCCTGGTTCTAAAGCTGCTTCCTTTGCTATCTGATCAGCCAATCGGTTTCCTTTAACTTCAAGGCTGTGTCCTTTTTGGTGCCCTTTTGTATGGACTACTGCTATTTCTGTTGGTTTCTGTAGAGATTCCAATACAGACTTGACTAGATTCTCATGAGCTAAGCTTTTTCCCCTTGAGCTTAGATATCCACGCTCCTCCCATATTTTCCCAAATGTGTGTAATATCCTAAATGCATATTGGGAATTTGTAGAAATGGTTCCCCGGTCTCCCTCCAATAAGTCTAATCTTCTTTTCAGGGCATATATTTCACAACTTTGGGCTGACCAGGTTTGGGGTAGTTTTCCTTTTTCATCAATTTGTAAAGTTTTTCCGTCTATGATGGCATAACCTGAAGCTCTTTTTCCACCTACTACCCTTGAAGAGCCATCTATAAACAAAATTCTTCCAGTTGTTAGAGGTTGATCTTCTAAATCCTCTCTTTCTTTGGTTTGGAGACTGATCAATTCAAGGCATTCATGTTCTAGACTCTCTATAGTCTCTCCCATAAGGAATTGTGTTGGATTGAGGGCGTTTGATGTGATGAATTCTAAATGATCTGTGTTCATTAGTATTATTTCATATTTTAATATTCTTGCATTGGTTAGCCACTGTTGAGCTCTTTGGCTCAGCACTGTTTTAAGATCGTGAGGGGTATGTACTTTAATTTTTCCTTGTAAAGTCAATTTTTGGGTCTCTTCTATCAGAATAGCAGTTGCTGCTACTGCTTGTATACAAAGTGGCCAGCCTCTAGCCACTGGGTCTAACAATTTGGAGATGTAAGGTACAGGTTTTCTGCAGCCTCCCCACTCTTGAGTTAGTACACCGTAGGCTAGACTTCCTTCAGCACTTACAGAAAGATCAAAGCTCTTCTTGAGGTCAGGTAACCTTAGGAGTGGAGCAGAAGACAACTTCTCTTTTAGGTTCTCTAGTTGTTGATCGTCTTCTGCTGTTCAAATTATGGGATCTGGGGCTACCAGCTTATCATATAAAAATTTCACACTTTGTGTGTATTGATCCAACCATAACTTGCAGTATCCAAACAGGCCTAGAAGCTTTCTCACATCTCTTTTTGTTTGTGGAGCTGGGAGAGATAGGATGCCTGAAATTCTGTCAGGACTCAATTTCTTATATCCCTCTCCTATTATGTGCCCCAGGTATGTTATTTCTGATTGTACGAACTGTAGCTTCTCTTGGGAAACTTTTAATCTTTTCTCTCCCAGAAAATTCAAAAGTTTAATGCTACTTGTTCTGACCTGATCTTTTCCTTTCCCTGATACCATCAGGTCATCAACATACTGCAGGATTTGTACTTCTTTTTCAGGAACAAAACTGTTCTAACAAACCCTCTAGGGCTTGTCCAAAGAGATGGGATGATTCAGTAAACCCTTGCGGTAATTGGGTCCATCTTAGCTGTTGTTTTCTTTTTGTACTTGGGTCTTCCCATTCAAAGGCAAACCAATCTCTACATTCTACTGCCAGAGGACACGCCCAGAAAGCATCCTTCAAATCTATAATAGTGAACCAAGCATGTTCTCTTGGAAGTCAGCTTAGAAGATATACGGGTTGGGCACAACCGGATGTCTAGCAATGGTCTTTTTGTTTACCTCTCTTAGGTCTTGTACCAGCCTGCATTTCCCTTCAGCTTTCTTAACTGCCAGTACAGGGGTATTGTGTGGTGACATACAGGGTTCCAGAATTCCCTCTTGCAGCAATTGTTCAATAACTATGGCCAGCCCCCTCTTTCCTTCCAGGGAAATTGGTACTGTTTGACCCGTATGGGTGAAGTATCATCTTGCATTTTTATTGTTATCGGAGGAATGTCCCGCTTTCCTCCTTCAGCCCACACCTCTGGGCTTATTTCAGCAACATCACCTTGGGATAACTTCATTATTTGTACCACCATCTTCCCTTCTCTCAGGAGAATTCCTACTCCCAAATGAACTTGTAGATCTCTACCTAACAAACTTTTTTCTAGTTTAGGCAGGTAGATCAAATTTGCTTCACACTGCCTTGAGTTTCCGATTATTTTTACATTCTCGATCACTGAGGCTCTAAATGGTTTCCCTTCAGCCCCTAATACTTCACAAAATTTTCTACCGATTACCATACCTTCTGGTATTTTGTTGAGACAGGACTTATCTGCTCCTGTATCAACCAAAAATTCAAATTCCTAATTTTGGGTTCCCACTTCAAAGTTTACCAAGGGCTCCTCTAGGTGTTGCATTGGGTCCCCTAAAGTATAGAGCCCTTGACACCCCTAATCGTCACCTCTAAGCATTTTCTCTAAGGCTTCTTGTTCTTTGGGTATTGCTTTATCAAGGGTCAGCTTTTTACAAAACCTTCTAATGTGCCCAGTCTGCCCACAGTAACAGCAACGCCTTTCACTTGAAGGGACTTGAGGCCTCTCCGTTCCTCTTGTACCTGATGGTACTGGCCTATCCTTATCTGCTCCTGATGCTGGATTCCTCTACTCTTTTGTGGCCTTGGACTGTAGGAAAGAATTGTTTGCTCCAACACTTTCTCTAGCTACAGAGACCATGATCCTAGCTTTGGCCTTTGCTTTTTCTTCTTCCCTCATTAAATACACTTTCAATGCTTCCTTCAATAACTCATTAATGTCTTTTTCTTGCCAATCTTAATTCTTTTCCAGTTTTCTCCGTATATCAGGCCAAGATTTAGTAACAAACTGGACCTTTAATAGCACTTCACCCTCTTTGGTGTCTGGGTCTGTTCTAGAATACAATTGAAAGTTCCGCTTTAGGCGATTAAGCCAAGTAGCAGGAGTTTCATCCTTCTCTTGTGCGCCCGCGAATGCCAATTTTGTATTAGTTCCTTTGGGAACTGATTCTCTGATCCTTCTAATGATCAGAGACCTGTACTCCATCATGGCTTTCCTCCCTTCCTCCTGATTAGGGTTCCAATTGGGATCCACTAGTGGAAATTTGTCTTCACCTAATGGCACTTGGGGTCCTGGACGATTACCTTTTTCCCAAATTCTTATGCTAGCAGCTCTAATCATTTGGGACTCTTCTGGGGAAAATAATATATTTAGAATAGAATTCATCTCCCCCCAACTGTAGATATTTGGACCTAAGAACTGATCCACTTGGTTAGCAATGCCCACGGAGTCTTCAACTAAATTCCCTAACTCCTTCTTGAATCCTCTCACCTCAGAGGCAGTTTGAGGAGCGTTTACAAAAGCAACACCTCTTGCTACTCCTTCCATAGGAACTTCTCTAAGGGGAAAATGTCTCTCTACTTTGGAGGTCTTGGATCGGGTACCGCAGTATGGCCCATCTTCAGACACAAAATTACTCATTTGAGGGGTATTAGCACTAACTTGGACCTGCTGTAGGCCAACGGCTGTACCTGGTGATAAGAGGTTACTAGGTAAGGAAGCATTTGTGTCCCAGTTAGGAGGAGGTGGAGGGACAGCAGTAGGAGGGGGAGAAGAGCTTGAGTGCATGTTAAGTGGAGCTGGAGAAGGGGTGGAGCATGCAGCAGGTGGAGTAGGTATTAGTGGTGGTGAAGAAGTAGCTAAAGGAGTCGAAGGGGGTGGTGAGGGACTGGCCCCCAGGGCAGCTGGGAGAAGAACTGGATCTGCTATTTGAGGTGCTCGAAGGAGAGGTTTATAAGGTGGAGGGGCATCAGGAGGCAAGTAGTCTAGGGGGTCCCACCTTTCGGCAATCTCTTTAACTTCAGCATCCCCTCTTTCATTCCCCTCTTTCTTCCTCTGCACTTTACAAATTCGCACTCCTTCATCCTTGATGGTATTCAACCAACAAGCTACATAGAACAATTGCTCAGGATCAGTATCCTCTTGAGATGTCAGATACTGACTCAGTTGTTGACACATCCACTTGTCTTTTGTCCCACACCACAGCCATCCTCCTTGTACATCTAATTCTGGTCACGCTTCTAGACAATAGTGAACCATCGTAACTTTATCTAATCCTTCTGTGGCTTCTATAGAGTCCCATCTCTCTAATAGTTCACCTAGGGGACTGTGGGGAGGTATAGTCCTCAGTCTCTGGCCACTTTTCTTACTATTGCACCCTCTCATTTTTCCAGCCTCAAAAAAAATCATAAAGATGATTTTATCTTAAAGGAAATATATCTTACTTAAGAAGTCCCGACCTCCTCCACCAAAACTCCACTTTCTCTGACCCTTTTCGTCAGGACTTTGTTGAGGCCTTGGCCTCGCGCGCCAAGACTCAACAAACAAACAAAACAACAACAAAAAAAAATCCTCGAGACCCTGGCCTCTGGGGCTGTATGCCTGACCTCCTTTGTCAGGACTTTGTTTGCCTGCAGGACTTTTAGACTTGACCAAATTCTTCTTGGGACTTCTGAGTTTGCCTAACCTCTCTTGTCAGGACTTAAAACAAAAGTATTGCCTGTTTTTCAGTTTTCCTGACCTTCCCCTGTCAGGACTTATGCTTCAGGGCTTGAAAAAACTCAAGATAGGCTTCCTCTGCCAGACCTCGTGCCTGATCTCTGTCGTTAGGACTTAAAAACAAAACTGCCTGATATTCTAAATCGCCTAACTTCCTTCGTTAGGACCTCTATCAGGGCTTTTGGGGTACGTGCCACTCACACAGCTATTTCCTCCGCATGCCCGGAGGGGGGTCCTCTTTACCCCTTTGGAGGCGCCTCAGTCACCAGTTCCACTCGCTTCCCCCTGTTCCCGGCCGGCCCCCTCGCAGGGGTGCGGAACCGCGGTACTGAGGGGTCCTCGCTCGCTTCGAGGGGCCGAGCCGCCGGCCCTCGTCTCACTCACACACACTCGCTCGCCTCCCTCTCCCGCCGCCAGATACTCTCACCAGTCCGGTCCTGCGCCGTGTCACTGTCCCAAGCCAATCTTCTCTGGTCCTGATATCCAGCTGTCCTGCAGGTCCAGGGTGGGCGGCCGTCCCAGTCCTGGTGTCCTCTTCAGGTGTGGCTATCCTGGACGAACCGCCAAGCTGAAATGAATGGGGCAGGAGATTTTTCTCCTTTTTAAAGCCTTTATTAAAAAGAATCAGCTCAGGTGGGGAGAAATCGACGGGTCGTGCCCACGCCGCCAGAGCTCCCAGGAGTGGCACGGAGGAGGAGGATGATGCAGCTGTGTCCGCTGGTCTGCAGGCAGAGCTGAGGATTCCATCCTCACCAGAGATTAGGAGATTCCACCTTTTCGGTCCAACACCTCGGGTCCTCTCTCTAGTCAACATCCTTTCAGGTTAGGGTGAGAAGCAAAAAGGATCCAAGCAGGCACTGGACTACGCTCCCATCCTTAGACATCACCTAGGTCCCCTAGTTCTATGTTGGCTCCTTGTTTTTAGGGGTTTTCCTGGAAAACTGCAAAATTTGGTGCAATGCATTTCTCATCTGCATATCAGCTCTGATGCCACTCCCATTCTCCTGGTACCTGCAGGGTCCCTGTGTCACTCCCTGGCAAGCATCAGGGGGAATATGGTTAATCACCAACCATTAACAGGTAATTGAAGAAGAACTCTTAACAATGAAGCCAACTTAACAGCAACTGGTCCAACTTGTTTTAACTCTGCAACCTTAAAAAAAATAGATAACTTTTTATTCATAACACTTCTGGTCTGGTTTGGCTGGGAAACTTGTCCATCCTGCCTCTGTGGCTGCTCCCTGTCATTCTAATGCACAGCCCTTTCCCGCTGCTTGGCATTTAAATACTCTGATTACTTTATTGGGTAACTTGCATCTTGCACTCCATGACATTAAATTGTGTTTACTCAGACTCTGCGTTATCCTGAGTTTCTGGAACACATTTCTAAGCCTTCCAGCTGTAGCCCAAGGGAAACTGTTTCTGCCTTACATCACAAAATTGGCAGATTTTTTGCAAAGACAGCCCGTTACAAAGGACTTGCTGTGTGCATTAACATCTGAGGGGCTGCTTTCTAAGACAGGCAAAAAACCCATGAACAAACAGCAAACCAACCAAACAACATATTATTAAAAACTACTTTATTTTTACCTCTTATTTTTAATCTTTTCCAAGCTGGCCTCCTTTTCCGCTGCAGTGTTTTTCTTTGGACAGAAAAGCCCCCTTGCCAGATGATGCGACTTCACAAGGAAAACAGAACTCACACACAATGCATATATGAAACCTAAACGTAGAGATTCCCATTATCACAATCATCATCAATGATTTTCAGTGTGTTTTGATGTCAGATTGTTTCCAGAAGGGTGAGAACAGTATCTCAGATCTCCTGGCTAGTTTGGTGTCATACCCACTTATTATGTCTCCTTTCTTATTATCTTTCCTTTCTGCAGTTTTGTAGTTGCTCTGCCCATTTGTTGCTCTTGGATCACTGCCTCCTTCACCTGATTTTTACCTTTTTCTGGATTTGTGGGGATTTTTCTGTTGGTTTTGGTTTTTCTTGGTGGTTGTTTTGTTTGCCTGATTTATTTGGCCAGTTTTGCTTTTGTTTTGTGGTTTTTGTTTTTTTTTAATTTACTTAACAGTGGAATCAGCTTGTGATTTCTGTTGTGAAGTTCTGATACACAGGTGTAGCACATAAATGCTGTTTATGTTTTTACAGTCATCTCAGACACAGACCGGCAAGATCCTTGACTTTGAGAACTGAGTGCTCTCAGACAGAAAATTGTGCATGAATAGGAAACTTGTAGCTCCTGCCTCCATTATACACAGCAAAATGTAAAGTGGTTGGAATGATACCCATTCTAGCCTTTATTTTGCCTTCTTTTGCTGCCATGCATCAAATTGTGTCAGACTCATCACTGACCCGGGTTCTTCCAGGATGGGGTGTGCAAGAATGATCCCGCAGCTCATGTGTGGACCTGGTGTGCACCAGGCTAGAGACGTGACTGTCATCCATAGCCAGCCCCTGTCTGCCAAGAGAACAGGGAGCTGCAGCTCTGAGGAACTCAGGGGTTAGGCAGCAAACAGCCCAAATGCCTAGTTTATATCAGTTACTGGTCAGGAGGATTTACTGTGGACAGATTTTTATTTTCCTGCTTAGAGCTGGAATAAAAGAACCCTGGCAGTTTGCTTTAGCTGTGAAGAGACTCTCTTCAACAGGTTCCAGCTCTGCTGCTTGTTTCAATTAAAAGCAGAGCCAAACTCTTCTGTTGGTCACATCAACATAAGTTTCAGGAGTCTGTGAAAGATATAAGAGTGTCAAAATTATTTCATTTTCTAGTACTTACAGTCTTCTAATTAAGTCATGAGGTAATTATGCCATCATTCACTCTATCAATTAACTGGAAAAGCACATTGTCCACCTCTCTGAGTCATTTCTCCTGGAGTCTGACACTGTAGAGAGTTGTTCTGTAACTAAATGACATCTGAAGACAGGTGTAGTCTACCATACTTCTGGCATACTAGAAGTGAGAAAAACCCTTTGAATCAGGATTTTATCCTTTCTTCTTCCACTTACTCCTCCCAGGAATTTTAATCTCTGAGGTCTAAGCTCTTCAGCTGCCTCACAAACATTGTTTTAATTCAGACAGTCATCCATGCAGTGAGCCACAAATCAGGACCATGGTGTGAACCTTGAAGCAATGTAGGTTTATAGCACTGAAAATAATAATCCAATACCCAGGTTAAGCCAAGCCTATTGGTTATTTCCCAAATAACTCTACCTATCCTCAGAGATGTTTCAAAAACGATCATTGTAAAGGCTAGGAGCGGGGAGAGAGAATGTTATCAAAATTAAAAATAGAGCTTTCTGAGCTCTTTATATTCCTATAAAAAGAGAGTCCAAACCGTTCATCTATGGAACATTAACTGAGAAGTGAACAAAAGACTGTCAAAATAATTGCTTGGGGAACAAAAAACGCATAAATAAATACAAGCTTAAATGTAGTGTTGCAGTGTTGGTCTGCCCCTGATTGCCTGTAGAATAATCACCTTTGGAAAACATAGAGAAGACCTCTCCCTGTTCCTTGTCCCTACCCTCAGTGCAGTCCTACCCCCAAGGCAGTCCACCTGTGCTGTAGAGCAGCTGTGCCCTGCAGCCACAGCCCAGATTCGACAGTTTTCTGGGGGCGGCCCAGTGCCACTGTGGGTGTGGGCAGCTAGTGGGGCTGAAGAAATGGGGCAGCACAGCACTTCCCAAATCAGCTCTTCTGCTGCAATAAAGAGATGCAGCTGTGACCCAGTGTCCTGGTGGTAGCACAAGCAAAGCCCAACTGGCAAAAGCACTGGCTGAGCTCCATGCCCAGGAGCAGCCGTGGATGCCAGCTCTGGGCCCAGCTGTGCAGGAGGGTCCCTGTGTGCCACTGGCAACTGGGACCTCAGCCACCTCCTCTCTACACAGGTGCTCCTGTGCATATTCAGAAGACAAGCAGAAAAGCAGAGGCAATGAGAAGTTGACAGTTTATGCCAGGTCTTCGCTTCTGCCCCTATCTGCCCTGCTGTGGCTGCACCCCTGCCATGAGGCATCCCAAAACCCACCCCTCCACAACGAGACCCTCTGCCCCTGAGTCCCCTGGTCCTGTTCCCCGGCCAGGACTAAAGGTGGGCAGCCCTTGTCTGGCAGGGCAGGGCTTGTCCCACATTTTATGTTCAAATAAAGAGTTGGAGTTGTCACAACTATGTCCGAGTGGTAGCAGCAGCAAAGCCCACCAGGCACCAGCAGTGGCTGAGCTCCGTGCCCAGGAGCAGCCGTGGATGGCCACGGTGTGGGCAGGCAGGAGCCAGGCAGGGGCTGCTGTGCCCAGCGGCGGGGCCCCGAGGGGATGGGGGAGCCCATGCTGAGCGTCCCTGGGCTGAGGGCACATTTCCTTCTTTGGCATCATCTCGGCCTGGACCCCGTCCAGGGGCATGCCCAGGAAAAGAGGGAAACCACCTAGAAAGTGCTTGCCTTGAGATCAATGGAATGAGGCTGGACTCTGAAGGAAGTCCTTCATAGCCTGAGGGGTGAGCTCAGAGCCCAGAGACAGAGACTGAGCCTGTGGCACCCGCAGATCTCTTATGAGCAGAGAGGCCATTTGCCCCCAAGCCTCATCTGTTCACCCAGGGACACGTGGTGAGCACACACAGAAGGTGGCTCAGCCCTGTTGCTGCTCCCTGAGTGTTATGTTTGGCTCCCTCTAAAAGGCACGCAGGGGCTTTAGGTCATCTCGGTGCTGTGCAAGGGGCTGGGGGCACCCAAAATTGTGCAGGGAATTTACTGTATGTGGAAAGGTGTGCAGGGGTCAAGGGACACCTGTAAATAGAGCAGGGGTCTGGGGTCTCTTGTGAGGCACACAGGGGGATTTTAGGGTGGCTGAGGGTATAGCCATAAGATGTGCAGTGGGTTTGGGTGTCCCCTAAAGTGTGCAGCTCCCCTGATGGCCTGTGTTGCATTACTTTTGTATGGCATCAAGTCCTTCACTTTTGAAATAGGGGCCAAAGGCCAGCACAGCGCACAGCACGGACTTGGTGGGAGCGGGGCAGGGCTGGGGCTGCCTGCAATAGTGGGAATGGCCAACGTGAGATGAATTTTGGACATGACATTGCTTTGGCATGTAGAACCATGAAATGTCTCACATGCCCAATATTGTCTAACTCACTTCTGGTGAAAAAGAGCTAGATTGCACATAACTACCAGCAGGGACACACTCTCCTTGCTGGAAGGGCACCTCTTAAGATCCTTTGCCACAAAAACCTGCCCCGGGCCATGAGGTCACAGCAGGCTCACGGGTCACAGCAGGCTGAGCTCTCAGCAGGCCCTGAGGTCACAGAGGTGCCAGAGGTGCCAGAGCCCCGTGGTTGCACAGCAGCACAAGGACCCAGCAGTCAGTCCCTGAGCACAACTGTTGCGGCAGCAGCGGCGGTGGCAGCAGCGGTGCTGACATTGGGACAGCGGTGTCGGGACAGCGGTGGCAGCAAGAGCTGCGGGACTGGCGGAGGGCAAGGCAGCATGGCCCTTGCTCTGCGCCTCCTACTCCTGCTGCTCCTGGCCGTGGCCCTGCCTGCCAGGGCTGCCCAGGCTGCTCCGCTGCAAGCGCGGCGAGCAGGTGAGCCGGCAGCCTGGCTGCCCTTTCCCGGCACAGCGCTCCCTGCTCCCTGGGAAGCGCTGGGGATGGTTTTGGCCAGGGCTTTAGGGAGGGTTTCCTCTGTGGGAGGGACAGAGCCCCCACAGGGCCTGGGCGGCTCCAGCCATCACTCCAGGGATGTTGCACAGGGCCTGCAAAGAGGGTGGAGAGTGACCAGAGCCAGTCCAGAGCTCCCCAGGCCCCTGTGCACCTCTGGCCTTGTCCACTGACATCTGGCTCCCACAGCCTTACCGGACCCCCTTGCAGTACCCAGTTCTCTAAGGCAGAGGGGGATCCCAGCACACCATGGAAATGGGTCTGATCAGATCTTGCTCCCCTCTAGATGAGCATGCTAGGAAGGCTTCTCCAGCAGCTTGGCTCCGTGAAGATTTCCAGCCTCTTAACCCTCCAGCAGGTATGTTGTCCATGTTCCTAAAAGAATAATCATGGACAGCCTGGTAGGCACCAGGTGACAGGAGCTTCTGTGGCTGTTGAGTTTCAGGTGTGTCTGCAGGAAAGACTTTTCAGGCTCCTTTCCTGGTTGCTGCACACAAGCCCCGCTCCCATGGCAGGGGTGAGTAGTGTGTGCCTGCTGACCCCACAGGCTGAGCCCTTGTTCTGTGGGATCCCTCCCAGGGAAAATGCAAATGCTTCTCTTAAGGTCCTCCAAGAGGGAGGAACAAACCTATAGGAGACAGGAAGTCCCTGGAGGCATCCAAACACATAGGGTTTCGATAGGGTCCTGAGTGAGGTGGACAGGCAGCGTGGTGGGTGCATTTCCCTCAGCCTTCCCCTGGGACTCATCACCCGCGGGCTTTGGCTGCACATCTGGACACGCCGTGCCCGGCACAGCGGGAAGGGATCCATGGCAGCCTCGCTGCCCCACAGCTGCTGCTTTCATGCCCTGCAAGGCTGTTTCCCAGCCTGGCCTGGCTGCAGCTTCTGCCCAGCCTCTGCAGGAAGGCATTTGGCATCAGCTGCGAGGGAGCCCAAACTGCACCATGGGCCATGCCCACCCTGAGATCCTTTGCCATTTCCCTTCACTGGGGAGCTCCGGAGGGGTGGTGGTTTGGAGGAGGGAGGGCCCTGGTCCCGCTCCAAAGCTTGGATGACTTCCTGAACCTTATTAATATCTTCAACTAGCATTGCCTCCTGAAGATGCCGCCTTCCCATTGGGGAAGAGCCCCACCTGATTCATCTGTCCCTTCTCCTTTATGCAGAGATGGAAGGAAAGCCTGTGCTGAAGGCTGAGTTTCCCAGAGGAAGCAGTGGCTCATTGGCAGCCTCTGCTGCAGGAAGGGAGGCCATGCCAGGCACAGGCCCAGGAGGTAATTGCTGTGCCTCTGAGCCTGAGCCCTGCTGAGGCTTCAGCTGCCCTCTCTGCTGCTTGGCAATGCGGAAAGAGCCCAGAGAGGACCAGCACAGCCCAGGGGAATTATCCTGAGCAGGCTCAGGGGCACTCGGGTACTGAGCAGTCCTGCTGGGGTCCCTCCATGGGGGACACGAACTGAAACTTGGGAGACACTGCACAGGGTGTCCATGGTGGGGAAAGGGCCGAGGGGGAGAGAAAGGCTCCAGTGTGTCCTGAGAGGGCCTGGGTATGTCCACGTGGGCTGGGGAAGCTGTCGCCGCAGAAAGAGGGACAGAGGTTGGGAGGGACACTTGTGGCACTGCCTGCTGCAGTCTTCCCCAAGGATTTAGTGTGGATTTCCTTTGTGGGAGGGACAGAGCCCCCACGGGCCCTGGGCTACTCCTGCCGCCCCTCCAGGGATGTTGTACAGGGCCTGCAAAGAGGGTGGAGAGTGACCAGAGCCAGTCCAGAGCTCCCCAGGCCCCTGTGCACCTTTGGCCTTGTCCACTGACATCTGGCAGCCAAGGCCTTACCTGACCCCCTTGCAGTGCCCACTTCCCTAAGGCAGAGGGGGATCCCAGCACACCATGGAAATGGGTCTGATCAGATCTGTGCTCCCCTCTAGATGAGCATGCTAGGAAGGCTTCTCCAGCAGCGTGGCTCCATGAAGATTTTCAGCCTCTTAAGCCTCCTGCTGGTATGTTGTCAATGTTCCTAAAAGAATAATCATGGACAGCCTTGTAGGCACGGGGTGACAGGAGTTTCTGTGGCTGTTGAGTTACAGGTGTGTCTGCAAGAAAGACTTTTCAGGCTCCTTTCTTGGATGCTGCACACAAGCCCCGCTCCCATGGCAGGGGTGAGTAGTGTGTGCCTGCTGACCCCACAGGCTGAGCCCTTGTTCTGTGGGATCCCTCCCAGGGAAAATGCAAATAATTCTCTTAAAGTCCTCCAAGAGGGAGGAACAAACCTATAGGAGACAGGAAGTCCCTGGAGGCATCCAAACACATGGATAGGGTCCTGAGTGAGGTGGACAGGCAGCGTGGTGGGTGCATTTCCCTCCTGCTTCCCCTGGGACTCAGCAGCCAGGGGCTTTGGCTGCACATCTGGACACGCCGTGCCCGGCACAGCGGGAAGGGATCCATGGCAGCCTCGCTGCCCCGCTGCTGCTGCTGCTGCTTTCACGCCCTGCAAGGCTGTTTCCCAGCCTGGCCTGGCTGCAGCTTCTGCCCAGCCTCTGCAGGAAGGCATTTGGCATCAGCTGCGAGGGAGCCCAAACTGCACCATGGGCCATGCCCACCCTGACATCCCCTGCAATTTCCCAGTCTCTGAGCACATCTGGAGGGGCCGCTCTTTGGAGGAGGGAGGGCCCTGGAGCAGCCCCAGTAACCTGGTGACAAGCATTGCCTCCTGAAGATGCCACATTCCCACTGGTGAAGAGCCACACCTGATTCAGCTGTCCCTTTTCCTTTCTGCAGAGATGGAAAGAAAGCCTGTGCTGAAGGCAGCATTTCCCAGAGGAAGCAGTGGCTCCATGGCAGCCTCTGCTGCAGGAAGGGAGGCGATGCCAGGCACAGGCCCAGGAGGTAATTGCTGTGCCTCTGGGCCTGAGCCCTGCTAAGGCTTCAGCTGCCCTCTCTGCTGTCTGGCAGTGCGGGCACACAGCATTACCTGACCCCCTTGCAGTGCTCGGTTTCCTATACAAGGGGATCCCAGCACAGCATGGAACAGTTCCCATCTGTGCTCCTTTCTAGACTGGGAACGTGACTTCCATCATTTGTTAAAGCACAGTTTAAGGATGTTGGAGCTTGGTGAAGGTAGGTTATCAGCAACCCTTCGCTAACAGAATAATCATTGTCTAAGTGTAATCATTGTCCAGAGTAATATTCCTCTGTCACTTCCCTTAAGATCCTCCAAGGTTTGATGGATTCTGTAAATCCTAGCCTCCAAATTTTTACTCTTGTACCCAACAATGATCCCACAGGATTGCTGTCAGTGGGAGGAAGGAGCATTTAGCTGTCCATCTTCCTCCCGTGGGCAATGCCAGTCTGTCCTTCCGTGTGCTCTGTGCAGCCAGGGCGAAGAGCAGAGAGGGAAGGGGCCGGGCCCAGGGCTGTGCCCCGGGGCTGAGCCTTTGGCAGCTCCTTTACCGACCCCAGGGAGCCTGAGCTGCTCCTGTTGCCACTGCCAAGCCCTGGCCCTGCCCGTGTCTGGGTTTAGAGCTGCTGGCAGCTCCAGGGAGTCCTTTCTGCCCCGACTGCCCCACAAGGGACTCCTTCCATCCCAGTGTGGGGCCACTGCAGGAACGTGCTCCCCCTGCTCCTGCTCCTGAGTGGGAGGCAGAGCTGAGGGAGTGCCTTGGAGAGCACCAAGAATCCAGGTGCCCTCACTGCCACTCGGGCCTGAAGGAGAATCTTCAACAGTGTCACAGGAGCTCTTCAGTCCTGCCTTTCTTTGCAGATGAACCTGATGATGATCCTGATGCTGAATATGAGCCTGTTGACGAAGACTATCCTGTGAATGGAGATGACTTGGATTCCCAACGCATACCCATTACTGAGCCTCTGGGCGATGCTGAGGGTAGGTCAAGGCCTTTCCCCTGGGAGAGCTGCCAGCGCAGATCCCAAAGCTGGGCCAGGGGGGCATTGCTGCAAGTACCAGCACAGAACCAGGCACGTGTGTGCCCTCTCCCTGCGCAATCCCCTCCCTGCTCCTGCGGCTCAGTGGTGCCCGTGCAGATCAGCAGAGATGGCAGAAGCTGTTTTGTTACAGGTGTGTCTGCAGGGAGGAATTTCCCAGGTCCTTTGGTGGATGTTGCACGCAAGCCCAGCTCCCATCACAGGGGTGAGTAGTTTGTTCCTGCTGACCCCACAGGCTGAGCCCTCGTTTTGTGGGATCCTTTCCTGGGAAACGGAAATATTTCTCTTAAGGTCCTCCAAGACGGAAGAAGAAACCTACAGGAGCTCGTACATCCCTGGAGGAATCCAAATATCTGGAAAAACTCCTGAGTGATGTGGACAGCCAGCGTGGTGGGTGCATTTCCCTCATGCTTCCCCTGGGACTCAGCAGCTGGGGGCATTGGCTGCACATGTGGACACGCCGTGCCCGGCACAGCGGGAAGGCATCCATGCACCACAGGCCATGCACACCCTAAGATCCCCTGCAATTTCCCAGTCTCTGGGCACATCTGGAGGGGCCGCTCTGTGCAGGAGGGAGGGCCCTGGAGCAGCTCCAAAACCCTGGCCATTCTCCTTATCCATGTCTTTGACAACTGTTGCCTGGAGCAGAAGGGCACAGCACAGAGGAATTATGGCATGCAGGCTCAGGGGGTTTGGCCTGTGCCAAGGGGCAGCAAGGTGCCTGCAGGCCCCAGCTGTGGGGTAAACAGGGAGTGAGAACGTCCTGCCCGTATCCACCGTGCTGCCAGCTCAGCAGTGCAGCACAGCACGGGCTCACGCTCCCCATTGCTCCAACAGATGCAGACAGCACCTCAACACATTCTGACATCATCTGGAAAAGCATGAGAAGAGTTTTCTGCTGGGGAACACCTTGTTTGATTAAGTTGATGGCCATTGTGGCTGGTGCGGCACTGTGCCTGATGATGTGCTGTGCAGGAATCTGGTATTGCTGGAAGAGAAAATCGTGAGTGTTTTGCGATTCTCCACCTCAAACAGCTTCCTTTACAGGCTGCTCATAGTCAGGGAACATTCCCAGAGAGTCTGCAGTGGAGTTGTGGCCAGTCCATGATTTTCCAAATAACTCTGCTGAGGGTTCTGCTGCTGCCCAGTGCTTCCATTGGCCTCTCAATTGCTGGGCCTTGTCCTGGGGGCCCCGCTGGGGCTGCAGCCAGAGCTGGCTCCCACTGAGGCTGCCTGGCCAAGAGCAACCCCAGGGGCACGGGGCAGAGGCAGAGGGAGATGGGGAGGAGAAAGAGCAGGGCCGAGATTGCCCTTGAAAGGCAGAGGTGCTCTGGGGCCCGCTCCTGGCCAGGGACCCTGCCCAGAGCCGTGCCCTGCTGGCCAGGGCCTTGAGGGGCAGCTGTCCACCTGGGCCCAGCTGTGCCAGCAGCTCCAGCCGTGCTGGGGAGCCTTGCCAGCTCTGGGCCCTGCTGTGCATGAGGGTCCCTGTGTGCCACTGGCAGCTGGGGCCTCAGCCACCTCCTCTCTTCACAGGTGCGCCTGTGTATCTCCAGAAGACCAGCCTAAAAACAGAGGCAATGACAACCTGATAGTTTACCCCAGCTCTTCACTTCCGCCCCTCTTTGACCTGCAGTGGCTGCATGAGCATCATGAGGCATCCCAAAACCCACCCCTCCTCAATGAGACCCTCTGCCCCTGAGCCCCCTGGTCCTGTTCCCTGGCCAGGACTGAAGGCGGGCAGCCGTTGTCTGCCAGGGCAGGGCTTGGCCCACATTTTATGTTGAAATAAAGAAATAGAGTTTTCGCAGCTATGTTCGTGTGGTAGCACCAGCAAAGCCCACCCGACACCAGCACTGGCTGAGCTCCATGCCCAGGAGCAGCCGTGGATGGCCACGGTGTGGGCAGGCAGGAGCCAGGCAGGGGCTGCTGTGCCCAGCGGCGGGGCCCCGAGGGGATGGGGGAGCCCATGCTGAGCGTCCCTGGGCTGAGGGCACATTTCCTTCTGGGGGATCATCTGGGCCTGGACCTGAAGAGGCACAAAGGGATATTTTCGTGTCCCTGCTGAGGGGTGCAGGGATCCCTCATGAGGCACAAAGGAGTATTGATGGCCTCTCCTCAGGTGTGCAGGGATCCCTCATGCGTTGGGCAGCAGGGTTAAATTTGATGGGGTTTTTACTCTTCTCAGCAAAGCACAGGGACACTTGGCCGAGGTTTTGCCAAGCTGGGAGAAAGCCTCTTGCAAAGGCTTGGGCCCAGCCTGTGGGCACAGCGGGCGGGCGCAGCCCATCCCCTGGGCCAGGCCGGGCTGCTCAGGCCGGGCCGGGCCGGGCCAGGCTCGGGCCCCGGCAGGGAAGGGCCGCGGCCCTGGGCTCTGCTGAGGCTGCTGAGCTCCGGCCTGCCCTGTGCTGCAGCCCAACACATTGACAGCCATGGCCGTGCCCTGGGCCACCGCAGGCACCCGGGGCTACAGCTGAGGCCGCGCCTTCTCCCACTGAAGGGAGGCTGGCTCTGTTCCCTCGCAGGGCACAGCTTAGCTCCCAGCACCTTTGTGAACCTGCCTGCCGGGGAAGTGCTGGGGGGCAGAGTGTTCCAACCCTTCTCACTGGGAACTGTGTCTGGTGATGTAGGGATTTCAAATTTTTTTCCCTCTAAATTTGTGTCCTGGCAGAGGGTTAAGTTTGCTTGCTCTCAGTAGGGCGCTTTTCTTCTTGGCAGTCAGTGGGGCTTCAATGCAGCCAGGGTTGAAGGAGGATCTCTGGCTGCTTGGGCCATGGTTGTGGGACACCTTGGCTTCATCCTTCCTTTGTCTGTGATTTGCACTGGTGCTTGTGAAGGCATTTTACAGTAACTGGTTTCAGTTTGTTCCTCTTGGTACCAAAAACCGAGAATAAACCTCTTTAACACCACTGTAGTATTAAGAGGCAGGCCTTACTTTCTTGACTTGCTGGATTGCACAGGCCATTGGCATCACAGGGCCTTCTTGGTGGGGTCTTCAGATACCCTGGTGGTCACTGAAGAAGGAAGCTGAATTTTCTGGGAAAAAGATAGTTTCCCATGTGTGGAAAAGAATAACCTGTCACTTCCCCCTCCCTTTCTATACAAAGTGATACAGGCAAGTGCATTCATCTATCTCTATCTGCCTTGTCAATCCATTTATCTATCTATTTATCTATCTATCTATCTATCTATCTATCTATCTATCTATCTATCATCTATCTATCTTAATAATCTATTGTAGTGTTGCATTTTATTCAAATTGTATGCTCTGTCTCAAAAATGTACCTCTTGAAAATATATGGTTTATTCCAAGCTGTGTTCCTCCCCTGAAGTCCCATGAATCTACAATCCCATTTGCCCAAACCTTATTTCACACCTACACTGAATTTCCCTCTTAAGCTGTGCGAGGAAGACCAGATTCTCTCATGGCTCATCTCTCCCCTAGGCTCCCCCTCTCTCCCCCTCTCTTTCCCTTTCTCCCTTCTCCCTCTGAAACCATGTTACTCCCGGGGCTGGGTCCCCCAATAAACCCTCATCTAATCAGCATCCTCAGAAGCCGTGTGGAGTCTCCTTGCGTGCCTGCTGCTGCCAGCCAACTCACAGCCCAGGGGGCCCTCCGGGGACTCCCCGGGGAGCTCCCCTCAAAGGAGCTGCTACAATCTATGAAATATTTCTATGCATGATATTTTGTTTATTCATAAATTATGACATATCTCTTGAGAGCTGGAAAAGAATACCATCCATCTTTGATATAGAAAAGCTTGGGTGTAGGAGCAGACATGATCTGTGATTTCCTTCTTGCTAGACATATGCTGGCTTGTTTAGATTGACTTTCAACTGAAATCCTACAAAGCTGGAAAATGACTGGTGGCCATCACTCTGATATCCTTAAAAGCCCTTTTCTCATTTTAATTTTTTTCATCTATGGTGGCTGGTAAATACCTTTCTTCCTTAAGCTATGTGCAGGCAATATTGGAGGTAGAAAATAACATAACACGGCATATTTTAGATACTTGAAAATTTTCTTGTGAAATTTTATGGCAGTATCTCCTGCCTCACAGCTAAAGCAGCAGGTCAGCTACTGAGCACAACTTACTGCATAGCTGCAGCTCATGTTTCTACAGTGGAAGTGGCTTTTTGTTCTTCTGCATGGGTATGAAACACTACCAATTGAAAGGCTGCCTACAGAGCAAAGAGCCTTGTTAACTGTTGCCTGGACTTTGGGAAGGTGGTAGCTGTTAGATCAATACCCAGCAAACTACCTAAGTTATTTTTTGTGACTACTCTCTTGTGATTTTGGCCTGGCTTCTTTAGGAGATTCTGTTTTCATTTAGAAATGGCACAGTGGAGCCAGTGCTGCCTCAGGACAGGTGGAGCTGGGACAAATGGCTCATTGATTTTGATCTCAACAAAAAGCCACCTGAGCTCCTCATGACAGCAACCCCACAGAATGGTAATGGATCCATTAAAACTAACTCATCACAGAGCTTTTAACTTGAGGCTCTGACATATGTTGCTTGTTCAGTTCTGCCATGGAGGAAGGGAGTTTGTAGACAAAGAGGTTTAGCAAGGAGATCCATGTACAATAAAAGTGCTTCTATTTCAGCAAATGAAGTATCTTAGGATGTAAACCCTAATCCATACTCCAGTCTTATCCCTCCATTACCCAAATTCTTGGTCTTAATTCCTTTGTCAGTAGGAAAATATGACAGGGAAGTGTACATCCTCCTTTCCTTCTTCAGCTGGACAGCTTGTAATCTTGTCTTCTTCCACAAACAGGAGCAGCCAAACAGGAATCTTGTCATGAAAGCACACTTGGGAAAGTTTGCCCTGTGTTTCTTTTTGCCCTGAAGCAACTGAGATTCACTGGAGTCTTTACAAGCCATAAATGATGGATTTATTTGGGTTGCTAGAATCTTTCATATTTTATGACTTTTCTGCTGCACAAGAGCCTGGCACTTGCACAACTCTTGCCCCATGCACTTCTCCAGTGCTTCTTGCAGAGAAGCTTTGGGAAGCACTCAGGAAAAGTGCCATGTTCTTGTGTGGTTTATGGAGCCCACAGGACAGGGAAATGTCTTTGCAGTGGGCACTGCCTTTTATTCCAAGGTGTAGAAGGATTCTTGGCTGAACAAGGCCATGATATTCTCCTGCGGGAATGGGACAGCCCTGGTCTGCAGATTACAGAGTTACTCTGAAAACCATGTATCGTCCTCAAACAGGAACAAGATAGACCATGCACTGTCCTCAAATAGATACAACAAGGAAGAATGAGCATTGTGTCAGGATGAAACCAAATGCGCCAAGCTCGTCGTGGGAGCTGCTCATTTGGCACACCTTAGCTAAAGATGCTTATAGCGTGACAACCAATCAGTAATTAAGATGTATGTGTGAATATAGCTACTTAACCAATCAGCATTAAGCACTAGTGGCGTGCGACAGTGTATAGAGAAGGATAAATATGCCAAAGTTGCTTAATAAAGGAGGATGACATGTAGCCACATTGGCTGTGAGTGTCGTTACTCAGCCGACTCTCCAAGGAATTGGGACCCTCCTCACCAAGGAATTGTCATTGCTGTGGGCACTGGCTGTTATTCCAACACCTGTGTCATTTATTCTACTGGAATCTTTGTGAGAAAGGTTGTTCTTCACCACCGAGATTTTTAGTTGACATTTTTGATCTCAAACAGCCCAAAGTTTTCCATCTCTCAGGTTTCTGATGCTGTTTTTTCCTTTCCAGTCTGTTGTTGGCCAAGGAAGATGCTGCTTAGATTCTGCAGGCCCCCATACATGGGTACTGTTATAGGTAAAAATCGATCCAGCCAATTTAATAAAAATAAAATATAAATTTATTCACAACCGATATGCAGCCACGACAGCCAACAATCAAGGACAGCACCGACCCCGGGATGGAAGCTGGGTGAACACAGATCCGCCTTCTATTGCACCCAATCCCCCCTGTTCACCAATGCTGCTTGGCAGAATCCCTTCTTATACTCTTTTTCTAGCCCGTGGCAGAGTCCCTTTGTCTTTCCTCAGGGTTTTTCACATTCATGATGCCTCTATTCTCCGTCCTGTGCTGGACAAAACCTTGTGCAGGAACTGATGTGTATCCACTCTTCGGTTACCGGAATCCCGTATGCAGATGTATGTCCTTGATGGTCCCCTCTGTCTAAGATGAACATCTCCATGGGCCATCATCGCTGGGCCTCCTCCTGTTCACACCAGTGAGAACGACAATCTCCTGTGCCGGCTGGGTTCACTTCCTATGTTAATGACACTCCTCCTACCCGAATGCCAGCTGCAGTTTCCTCACCCTGTGAAGCAATCCTCTCTTCCCTTGCTACTGTGATTTCAAGGTTTGATATTTTATTCTTTTATATATATATATTTGTGTTCTGTCAGTACGAATTACCATAATATACATAACAGGAACCAAGCTGAAAGTTCTCCAGTGCTCCACAGCAACCCAGTTATCCACAGGAGGGCCAAGAGCAGCTCCAGAAGCTCCAAGGGATTCTAACAGATGAATTTCTGTCCCTCAGGAAGGCAGGGCTGTGTCTGAAGTTAAGGGTCTGACCCTGCACCCACGTTTGCATGGCAGCAGCTGTCCCATACTTTGTGCAAGACACATAACATGTTCCACTCTTAATTCAGCACTGGCTCAGTCAGTCTTATAAAGTTCTAAAAAAAGCTTTGACTGGTCAAAAAATTATTTGTATTTTAGCTGTTTGGGTTTTTTTGTTGTTGTAGTTGTTGTTGTTGTTTGTTTTGGTTTTTTGGGTTTTTTTTGTGGTTCTTTGCTTTGGTGCTCAGAAATCATGGAGGAAGAGGCAGATTTTCTGTTCAACTTGCCTGGCATTGTGCAGGGGGCAAGAAAAGGAGATGACTTTTTCACCAGCTGGTTAAGGAGCTCTAAAAGCAATTGTGCTGTCCCTAATCAGGGGGTGGGGGCACTGCTAACAGCCTGGATTGCCCCCACCTGTGTTCCCCTCCTTACCAAAGTGCTGTGTAGATCCACAGCCTTGTGCCTTGGCCCAATGGTGCAAAAATCCTCCCAACATCCCTCCGTTGGCAAAAATAAAGGCTTTGTGCTCATTAAGATGAAAAGCTGTATGGGTGGCCTGCAGCGAATGTTCTTTTGTTGCCTGGACCCCAGTCAGTACTGACATCTAAATGACTGACCAGCCCCAAGCTGCTCTTAAGACTGATTTGATCAAAGGCACTGAAGCTCTGTTGAGTGCCAATTCTCCAGGAAAACAAGCATAGGAACTTGGATAATGTTGGTGGCAAAAGCATATTAAAGAATGGTACCAATTCTAGGCTTTATTTTGCCTTCTTTTGCTACCATGCATCAAACTGTGTCAGACTCATCACTGACCTGGGTTCTTCCAGGATGGGGTGTGCAAGGACGATCCCACAGCTCATGTGTGGACCTGGTGTGCACCAGGCCAGAGACGTGAGTGTCATCCATAGCCAGCCCCTGTCTGCCAAGAGAACAGGGAGCTGCAGCTCTGAGGAACTCCGGGGTGAGGCAGCAAACAGCCCAAATGCCTAGTTTATATCAGTTACTGGTCAGGAGTATTAACTGCTGAGAGATTTTTATCTTCCTGCTTAGAGCTGGAATAAAAGAACCCTGGCAGTTTGCTTTAGCTGTGAAGAGACTCTCTTCAACAGGTTCCAGCTCTGCTGCTTGTTTCAATTAAAAGCAGAGCCAAACTCTTCTGTTGGTCACATCAAACCAACATAAGTTTCAGGAGTCTGTGAAAGACCTAAGAGTGTCAACATTATTTCATTTTATAATACTTACAGTCTTCTAATTCAGCCATGGGATACCTTCACCATCAATGACTATATCAAATAACTGGAAAAAGCACTGGGAAAGAAGTTTTATTACAATTAAGTTTTAAAAACTAATGAAGGAATTTCATAACAAAAGCCATGTAGTAAGAATACAGTAATTTAAACATCTCAACACTCTTTGATAATGGAGCCTTGAACACCAGTCATGTGCAGTGCAGCCTCAGCTCTCCCTTTGAGGCCAGAGAACTGCCAAGGCTCAGGGCTGGGATGAGCCTTCGCCCAAAACCAGCTCCAAGATTGACTGGGAATCAATCCAGAGCAGGGCTCACACAAAGAGCAAAGTCTCAAGGCCAAAGCCAAACCTTCATCACGTTGGATTTGTTTTAACACTGATCTGGAGCAAATTTGCTTGACCTGCAACACCACTCTTACTGTAAAACTTTACATGAGGTACTAAATAAGCACTGTCCTGTCCTGTCCTGAGCTGTGCTGCCCAAATACTGTGGAGAACTTGCTCTGCCTCTGCCCTGTGCCCCTGGGGCTGCTCTTGGCCAGGCAGCCTCAGTGGGAGCCAGCTCTGGCTGCAGCCCCAGCGGGCCCCCAGGACAAGGCCCAGCAATTGAGAGGCCAATGGAAGCACTGGGCAGCAGCAGAACCCTCAGCAGAGTTCTTTGGACAACAATGGACTGGCCACAACTCCACAGTAGCATGACTCCCAGTCATGCTACCAATGCCAGAAGTAGAGTTATAAGAAAACTGTGGAGAAAAATCAACAACTGACCGTCTGAGCTCGTACAGCTTACGAATGCCAAGATAGCAGCCTATCAGCACAAGTGGCACAGTGAACACTGTCACCACTGTGCCTATTATGCAGGTCCTGAACACATCCTGGGGGCAGACAATTCTTGGGAAGCGCACTGGATCCGGGGCATATATTCCTGTTTCATTGATAACGTCTGTGGGAGCAATGGGGAGCGTGAGTCCGTGCTGTGCTGCGCTGCTGAGCTGGCAGCACGGTGGATACGGGCAGGACGTTCTCTGTTTCCCCCAGAGCTGGGGCCTGCAGGCACCTTGCCGGCCCTTGGCACAGGCTGTGCCAGCCAACAAAGCCCAGCAGGCCGGGAGGAGAGCCCGGGGGCAGCGCAGCTGCTTGGGCAGTGGCTGCTGCCAGGGACACGGGCCAAAGCCATCCCTGAGCAGCCACTGCCACCCCTGGCCCTCCCTGCCCCGTCACAGCTCCCCCAGCCCCAGGGGACAGGCTCAGGCCCTCTCAAGAGACACTGGAGCTATCACCTGCTGTGCCAGTGCCTGGAACTGCCTGTTCTCCTGCAGAAGAGGCTGCCACTGAGCCGCTGCTTCTTCCTGGAACAGCCACCTTCTGTGCCAGATTTTGGGTCATCGCTGGAGAAAGAAAAGGGACAGATGGATCAGATGGGACAGTTCCCCATTGGGGAGGTGTCATCTTCAGAAGCTAACACTGGTGAAAGTCATGGACAAGGATCACGAAATCAGATGAGCTTTTGGGATTGGACAGGCCCCTCCCTTCTCCAAACCACCACCTCTTGTGATCTGCCTGGAGACTGGGAAATTGCAAGGGATCTCAGGGTGGACATGGCCCATGGTGCAGTTTGGGCTCCCTGTCAGCAGATGCCAAATGCCTTCCTGCAGAGGCTGGGCAGAAGCTGCAGCCAGGCCAGGCTGGGAAACAGCCCTGCAGGGCGTGAAAGCAGCAGCGCGGCAGCAAGGCTGCCATGGATCCCTTCCCGCTGTGCCGGGCACGGCGTGTCCAGATGTGCAGCCAAAGGCCCTGGCTGCTGAGTCCCAGGGGAAGCATGAGGGAAATGCACCCACCACAGCATCTCTCCAGGTCACTCAGCATCTGGCCCAGATGTTTTCCTGACTCCAGGAACTTGCTGTCTCCTCTTTGGTACTGACTGTTGGAGGACCTTAAAAGTACTTCCAGTTCATGTGGATGGATCCCACAAAAATAGGACTCAGCCTGCGGTGTCAGCAGGGACACACTACTCACCCCTGCCATGGGAGCTGGGATTGTGTGCAGCATCCAGCCCTGGGGCTTGAAAAGTCCTCCCTGCAGACACACCTGTAACTCAACAGCCAGAGAAGCTTCTGTCACCTTGTTCTTCCAGGCTTACAATAATTATTCTCTGAGGGAAACTGGTGAACTAACCTGCAGAAATTCCCAAGGGCTCCAAATCATCTTCCATCCCCACTGCTGGAGAAGCCATCCCAGCACCCTCACCTAGAAGGGAGCACAGATCAGAAGTGTTTCCATGGTGTACTGGAATCTCCTTCTGCCTTAGGGATCTGGGCACTGCAAGGGAGGGAAATGCACTGACCATGGCGTCTCACCTGTGCACTCATCATCTGGTCCAGATGTTTGGCTGCCTCCAGGGATTTTTTGTCTTCTGTGTCTTGGGTCTTGTCTCTTCGAGGACATTAGAGAAAGGTAGTTCCTCTTCATGAGGATGGGTCGGATAAGGCCATGGGAGCCAGATGTCAATGGCCATGACCAAAGCAGTACCGGGGGATGGGGAGCTATGGCCTTGCCCCGGTCACTCTCCACACTATTTCCGAGCTCTGTGAAACATCCTTGGAGTGGAAACTGAGGAAGCCCCAGACCTCTGGGGTCTCCCTCCCACAGAGGAAACCCTCCCAAAAGCACTGGGCAAAACCATCCCCAGCACTTCCCAGGGAGCAGGGAGCGCTGTCCCGGGAAAGGGCAGCCAGGCTGCCGGCTCACCTGCTCGTCGCGCTTGCAGCGGAGCAGCCTGGGCAGCCCTGGCAGGAAGGGCCACGGCCAGGAGCAGCAGGAGTAGGAGGCGCAGAGCAAGGGCCATGCTGCCTTGCCCTCCGCCAGTCCCGCAGCTCTTGCTGCCACCGCTGTCCCGACACCGCTGTCCCAACGTCAGCACCGCTGCTGCCACCGCCGCTGCTGCCGCAACAGTTGTGCTCAGGGACTGACTGCTGGGTCCTTGTGCTGCTGTGCAACCACGGGGCTCTGGGATCTCTGGGACCTCAGAGCCTGCTGTGAGCTCATGGCCAGGGTGCAGTTGTTTCGGGAGCTGGATCTGCCTTCTTCGGGAGGGAGCTCATCCTGTCCAGCTGCTCTGCCCAAGGGCTGTGACACAGTCCCAGCTCAGCTGATCTCACAGGCTGGGACATGAAGGGATGGAGAGCAGCTCCACCAAGGACTTGGGGTTGCTGCTAGAAGAGAGGCTGGACATGAGGCAGCCATGTGCATCCAAGGGAGAGTGCCCAGCAGGTTGAAGGAAGTGATTCCACCTCTCTGCTCTGGTGAGACCCCACCTGGAGTACTGTGGAAGAGGTTTTACAGTGACCTCTGTGAGCCATCGAGAAATTTGATAAGAGGATCCATGCTAACCCCTGAAAGAATTTTCTACCAAGGTTATTGACATGGAAACCAAGAAAGAAAGAAGGATAAATAAGAGAAACCTGCAACTCCCTATTTCAATGAGTATTTTGTTTGTATCTCGTGACCAATGTGTAAAGTATAAACTTAAGAGCTTTGTAAGAATGCAGAAAAAGCATGCAGGCTAGAATAAAAACAGGGTTTGAAGCCTTCTGGAAATGGACTGTGTTGCTTTGTAGTGTCTCGATCTCTCCCACGACAGAGTACTGCATCCTGCTCTGGGTCCCCAAGACAGGAAGGACATGGACCTGTTGGATCTAGTCCAGAGGAGGGACAAAATGCTCTGAGGGCTGGAGCCCTTCTGCTTTGGAGACAGGCTGGGAGAGCTGGCAGTGTTCAGCCTGGAAGAGAGAAGACTCCAGGGACACGTGATTGCTGCCTTTCAGGGCCTTCTGGGGGCTTGTAAAGAGATGGGACAGAATTTTTAGTAGAGCCTTTTGTGACCAGACAGAGAGGGAATGGTTTTAATCTAAAAGATGGTCAATTCAGACTAGATGAAAGAAACACATTTTTTACACATTTGCTTTTGAAACCCTGGCACAGGTTGCCCAGGGAGGTGGACATCCATCCCTGCAGACATTCAAGCTCCTGCTCTGAGCAACCTGACCTAGTTCAAGGTGTCCCCTGCTCACTGCAGGCCATTGGGACTAGATGGCCTTTAAATGTCCCTTCCAACCCAAGCCATTCTGTGCTCCTGTGCACCATCAAAGCAGTGCTGCATTAGTGCTGGGCTGATTATGCTGGCACCTGTATTTTGGTACTTGTGCCATTTAGCAATTGGCCACGAGAGGATTGATGGGCTGGACAGTGAAGTCTGCAAATAACACTCAGTGTGCTCAAGGAGAAACAGGAGAGCAACACGGCTTCCAGTTCAGATAAATGCCAGCATTTTGCTGCCCATTCCTGGTTAGAGAAATAAAGGAATGTCCTGAAGATCCCTTCATGTGGGTGCATTACTTGCCATATCAGTACTTGTGTTCTGTAAAACAGGTAAGTTGTTACAGCTTCTTGCCCCATTTATCCCTGGATAAACCCCAAATACTGCATTGCTCCTTGTCTACTTTCTTCCAAGTCAGGGCAAATTTTGTTAATTACTGTGTGGGACATATTCATCTGTTCACAAGCAAATTCCTCTTGCCACTCTCACAATGGCAAGACTGCTGTGTTGATTTGCTCTAATCGGACTGTAATTAAGGCCTACCTCTCACTAGAATTAAAGCTGATGCATTGGGAGGCAAAGTGTTGAGTCATTTCTCCTGGAGTCTGACACTGTAGAGAGTTGTTCTGTAAGTAAATGACATTTGAAGACAGGTGTAGTCTACCATACTTCTGGCATACTAGAAGTGAGAAAAAACCCTTTGAATCAGGATTTTATCCATTCTTCTGTCTCCTCCTCTTCCTAGGAATTTTAATCTCTGAGGTCTAAGCTCTTCAGCTGCCTCACAAACATTGTTTTAATTCAGACAGTCATCCATGCAGTGAGCCACAAATCAGGACCATGGTGTGAACCTTGAAGCAATGTAGGTTTATAGCACTGAAAATAATAATCCAATACCCAGGTTAAGCCAAGCCTATTGGTTATTTCCCAAATAACTCTATCTATCCTCCGTGATGTTTCAAAAACAATCATTGTGAAAGCTAGGAGCGGGGAGAGAGAATGTTATCAAAATTAAAAATAGAGCTTTCTCAGATTTTTATATTCCTATAAAAAGAGAGTCCAAAATGTTCATCTATGGAACATCAAGTAAGAAGTGAACAAAAGACTGTCAAAATAATTGCTTGGGGACCAAAAATAACCATAAATAAAAACAAGTTTAAATGTAGATAATAAGTAAACCATCATGCTGAGAAAAAAAAACAGACCTGCCAAAACTAAAACCAATAAGACTGTTTCATCTGTCTCAAAAAAAAAAAAAAAAAAAAAAAGAAAAGAAAACCTGGAAATAATCAGAGATTCTCAAGGGCGTTACTATATATAGAAACTTCCTGGTATTGGGAAAAACATGAAGGAAAGTGCAGCATGCAATTTACAGATGTAACCTAGAATTTGTTAGGGAGGGCCAGGGGTGGCAGTGGCTGCTCAGGGATGGCTTTGGCCCGTGTCCCTGGCAGCAGCCACTGCCCAAGCAGCTGCGCTGGCCCCGGGCTCTCCTCCCGGCCTGCTGGGCTTTGTTGGCTGGCACAGCCTGTGCCCAGGGGCGGCAAGGTGCCTGCAGGCCCCAGCTCTGGGGGAAAAAGAGAACGTCCTGCCCGTATCCACCGTGCTGCCAGCTCAGCAGTGCAGCACAGCACGGGCTCACGCTCCCCATCGCTCCCACAGATGCGGCCGACCCCACAACACGTGTTTCCCATGCCCAGAAGAGCCTCAGAATGGGTTGCTGTTGGGGAACCCTCTGTTTGCATGTGATAAGGGCAAGTCTGGCTATCTGTTTCTGCCAGGAAATTATTTGGAAGTGCTCAACTGAACCTCGACTCAGAGCTTCGGCACTGCAGTTCATGTCTTTGATTGTAATTCGGTCCTAGCAGTCAGTTTTATACCCCTCCCCTTATTTTCTATTGTTATAGCATATTTTATTACCAAGGGCTTGCTCCTTTACCCCATTTGTTGGTTTTGCCCCACTTGTCCATCTCTCCAAAGACCTGCCCTTTTGTTCACTGTTCCTCCTCCCATTGCATGTCAGTCCCTCTCCAAGCCTGCCCCTTGCTCTAGAAACTTCCCTATCAATTTTGTATCCTTCGGAACCCCATTGGTTTGTTTAAGTTCTTCCCCTCCCCTGTAATCCCCAATTGGTTTAAATATTGTATTCCCCGCCTGGTGTTCCACCCTCAGTTTCTCCCAATTGGCTAAAGATTGGATCCTCCCCTGGGACCCTGCCAAGTTTGTAAGTTGGTGTATGCCTTTAGTGCAGTGTTGGCCTGCCCCTGGTCGTCTGTAGAATAATCACCTTCGGAAAACATAGAGCAGACCTCACCCCGTTCCTTGTCCCTACCCTCAGGGCAGTCCTACCCCCAAGGCAGTCCACCTGTGCTGTAGAGCAGCTGTGCCCTGCAGCCACAGCCCAGATTCGACAGTTTTCTGGGGGCGGCCCAGTCCCACTGTGGGTGTGGGCAGCTAGTGGGGCTGAAGACATGGGGCAGCACAGCACTTCCCAAATCAGCTCTTCTGCTGCAATAAAGAGATGCAGTTGTCACGCGAGTGCCTGGGAGGTAGCACCAGCAAAGCCCACCTGGCAGCAGCACTGCCTGAGCTCCATGTCCAGGAGCAGCCGTGGAGGCCAGGACTGGGCCCAGCTGTGCAGGAGGGTCCCTGTGTGCCACTGGCAGCTGGGGCCTCAGCCACCTCCTCTCTTCACAGGTGCTCCTCTCCATCTCCAGAAGACCAGCCTAACAATGCAGGCAGCGAGAATTTGAGCCATGACCTCAGCTCTCCACTTCTGCCCCTATCTGCCCTGCCATGGCTGCAGCAGTGTCACGAGGCCATCCCAAAACCCACCGCTCCTCAACGAGAACCTCTGCCCCTGAGCCCCCTGGTCCTGTTCCCTGGCCAGGACTGAAGGTGGGCAGCCCTTGCCTGGCAGGGCAGGGCGTGGCCCACATTTTATATTCAAATAAAGAGTTGGAGTTTTCACAGTTATGTCTGGGTGGTAGCAGCAGCAAAGCCCACCTGGCAAAAGCACTGGCTGAGCTCCATGTCCAGAAGCAGCCGTGGATGGCCACGGTGTGGGCAGGCAGGAGCCAGGCAGGGGCTGCTGTGCCCAGCGGCGGGGCCCCGAGGGGATGGGGAAGCCCATGCTGAGCATCCCTGGGCTGAGGGCACATTTCCTTCTGTGGGATCATCTGGGCCTGGACCTGAAGAGGCACAAAGGGATATTTTGGGTTGCCTGATGAGGGTTCCAGGAGTCCCGCATGTTTTAAATGAATTAGCTTTTTTTGATTAATAAGGAGAATTTATTCCATAATTAAAATTCAGTCGTAGAAAATCTAGAAGCAAATATCAGATTGGCCCTGAAGCAGGCTAACAGCGTCAGGTGAGACAGGTGGGGCATTTCTCTCCCCTGTGCATCACGAAGGGACAGCTCTCTCAAAGTCTTTTTTGTCCATTTCCAAGCTCCAAGCGGTGTGGAGGGCAGGAGTTTTTCTGCTTTCTTATGGTTGTTTTTATCCTTTTTGCATATTCTTGTATTTTTTCCTTTCTTGCTGCAGCTCTTGCTGAGAGTTTCCCCAAAACTGGTAAAAAATTCACTTTGTTAGAGGAAAATCTCCTGCAATATGCATTCTAGGAGGCACACATTTATCTTATAGATGATGCAAATTGAATGCACATTGCTGAGGTTTGGTCAGAGAAATAATCTTCTGGAATCAGCATTTCTGGGGATGAATATTCAGGCTAGGATTTTGGTGCATGTTGATTGCCCTGAACCCTCCTTTGTTATGCTAGGATTTTCATTAGGCGAGATTATTGTAGTCTCAGCATGAATTTGTGCATACAATCTATCAGAATCCCTCCCTTTCTCTATTAATTTATTAAATTTGTACTTTTAGGATACACTTTGACAAAGCTTACTTATTTTCTAATTTTATGTTTAGTATTTATAAAACTTAACAACTACACTTTCATACTACTAGTCGGGGCATAAAATTAACAGCTCTTCTCATAAGGTAGATTATTCTAAATCTTTAATTTCTTTTCTTTGGATTGTCAATTATATTTTTTATATCAATGCATGTGCTTATTGTAATTTAGATATATTTTGACTCCATAGTCGTTTAAGGCTGGTAATATTGTAAAATAAGTTTTTCATGTTTTCTTATGTTGCCTGCTAAAACGTGTCTTTATAACTGTCTCATGTTCTTGTTTTCTAATTCTTGAGCAATTTGCTTTATTCTACTCTCAGGATTTATTTCTTCTCTAGCTCTTCCAGAATAAAAAGTTTTAACATATTGCTTACAAATTTTGCCATTTTATTCTTTTTGCTCTATTTCACATTTTCTTTTTTGCAGTGTCTTTTACTACTCATAGTGCACATTCTGAATTTGTTAAAATTATAGCGTACTGCACTAACTTGGGAGTGTGTATATGGCTCATTCTTTTTGGGCTTGGATGACTGATACAGTGACAATAATCCTCTGCAGTTTTAACTCTCTAGCTCTCTCAAAGCCCCTTTGGGTTGCAGCCAAAGGGCCAAGATGTGTATCTTCTTGGTAGCAGAGCTTACACCTTGGGATCTAGTCACTGATGTCATTCGTCTCATTCTCAGTATTTACTTCATAAGATTTATAAGAGCCTTTTAAATTGTTTTTCGGGATTTATGATAGCATCTCCTCATTTCTAATTGTTATATTTTTATTTATTTGACATTTTAGCTCTAAAGTTGTAATTAGTCTGTACACTTCTCTTTCTTTCAGCTATACTTGGCTTTTTTCCTTTATTTTAATTTGATCCTTATTAAATATCTAACGGCTTTCGTTATATCCTCTCTGATTTAATGTTACTTTTAGTGTTTCTTGGAACTTAAATCAGGTTTGTATCTTATATACTTAATTTTTTCCCAATTTTTCACGAATCATATTATTGTTCTAATATATTCTTTACAGTGTTTCATTAGCTTTTACTTCTATTTCTTTTGTCTGTTATGACAAAAGCACTAAAATATTTTATTTTTTGAAATAAATTTGCATATCACACCTTAAATATTCAGTTCACTTAAAACAACCTCATGAATAATACAGTTTAAAATAAAATATTTTACTTCTCATAACAATGGGTTTTACAGCTTACAAGCTTAGGTATTAACATGCATCAGTCTATTTTACTTCAAGGAGTAGTGGTGACTTTTTAGTGAGGTTTGGCTGGTGTTTCTGTTGGTGGATTTACAGGTCTTCTGTCCTGCCTTTCTTTGCAGCTGAACCTGCTGGTGAAGGTGGTGCAGCTTCCCAAGCCACGTCCAGGACTGAGGCTCTGCGAGATGCTGAGGGTGGGTCAAGGCCTTTCCCCTGGGAGAGCTGCCAGCTCAGAGCCCAAAGCTGGGCCAGGGGGGCATCGCTGCAGGTGCCAGCACAGAACCATGCACGTGTGTGCCCTCGCCCTGCGTGATTCCCTCACCTCTCCTTCGGCTCAGTGGTGCCCATGCAGATCAGCAGAGATGGCAGAAGCTTCTGTGGCTGTTGAGTTACAGGTGTGTCTGCAGGGAGGACTTCTCCAGCTGCTTTGCTGATTCCTACACAGAAGCCTGGCAACCATCGCAGAGGTGAGTAGTGTGTCCCTGCTGACCCCACAGGCTGAGCCCTGCTTTTGTGGGATCCATTCCTGGGAAATGGAACTACTTTCTCTTAAGGTCCTCCACCAGAAGAGATCAAAGACATGGCAGACAAGAAATTCCAGAATCCATTAGAAATTATGTGGCAAATGCTGAAGGAAGTGCTGCAGGGAGGACAAGGTGGGTGCATTTGCCTCATGCTTCGCCTGGCACACAGGAGCCGGGGGCTTTGGCTGCACATCTGGACACGCCGTGCCTGGCACCGCGGGAAGGGATCCATGGCAGCCTTGCTGCCCCGCTGCTGCTTTCACGCCCTGCAGGGCTGTTTCCCAGCCTGGCCTGGCTGCAGCTTCTGCCCAGCCTCTGCAGGAAGGCATTTGGCGTCAGCTGGCAGACAGCCCCAAATGCACCACAGGCCATGCCCACGCTCAGATCCCCTGCAATTTCCTGGTGTCCAGGCAGATCAGATGTTGGGGCTGTTTGGGGAAGGAAGCAGCCTTGGGTTGTCCAAAAATCCTGGGTGTTTTCTGATCCTCATCCATTCCTTTCACAAGTGATGCCTCCTGAACTTGTCACCTTCCCCATTCCCAGTGAGGAATGTTTCCATCTGATCCAGCTGTCTCTTTTCCATTCTCCAGAAATGAAAGGAGAGCCTGTGCAGATGGAAGCACTCCCCAGAGGAAGCAGTGGTTCCATGCCAGCCTCTGCTGCAGGAAGGGAGGCCATGCCAGGCACAGGCACAGGAGGTAATTGCTGTGCCTCTGGGCCTGAGCCCTGCTGAGGCTTGAGCTGCCCTCTCTGCTGCTTGGCAGTGCGGGCACAGCCTGGACTAGAGCGACACAGCCCAGGGGAATTATCGCGAGCAGGCTCAGGGCACTGAGCAGTCCTGCTGGGGTCCCTCCATGGGAGACATGTCCTGAAACCTGGCAGTGACTGCACAGGGTGCCCACGATGGGGAAAGGACAGAGAGGGAGAGCAAGGCTCCAGTGTGTCCTGAGAGGGCCTGGCTGCTTGCCCTTGGGATCTGGGAGGTGTCGCCGCAGAAGGAGGGGAGGAGGGACAGAGGGAGGGCAGGATGGATAGCTGTGGCACTGCCTGCTGCAGTTACCCCAGGGCTTTTGTGAGGATTTCTTTTGTATGTGAAGGAGAGAGGCCCGGGGCCATGCGCTGCTCCAGCCACCCCTCCCAGGGATGTTGCTGAGGGCAGGGAAAGAGTGTGGAGAGTGACCAGGAGGCAGCCCAGAGCTCCCCAGGCCCCTGTGCACCTTTGGCCATGTCCATTCACATCTGGCTCCCACGGCCTTACCCGACCCCCTGGCAGTGCCCAGTTCTCTGTGGCAGAAGGGGATCCCAGCACACCCTGGAAAGTGTTCTTATCTGTGCTCCGTTCTAGATGAGGGTGTTGGGAAGGCTTCTCCATCAGCTTGGATGAATAAAGTTTTGAAGCCCTTGGAGCCTCCTGCAGGTATGTTCTCAGCGTGCCACCAAGGAAGAATTGTAGACAAGCAGGCAGGCACCAGGTGACAGAAGCTTCTGTGGCTTTTGTGTTACAGATGTGTCTACAGGGAGGACTTCTCCATCTCCTACCTTGGATTTTGCAATCAAGCCCAGCTCCCATCACAGGGGTGAGTAGTGTGTCCCTGCTGACCCCAAAGGTTGAGCCTTGCTTTTGTAGGATCCATTCCTGGGAAATGGAAATATTTTTCTCTAAGGTACTCCAACAGGGAAGATCCAAGACAAAACAGACAAGATATCCCTGGAATCACCCAAAGAGATAAGGCAAGAGCTGAAGGATCTCCTGCAGACAAGACAAGGTGGGTGCATTTCTCTCATGCTTCCCCTGGGAGTCAGCAGCCGGGGCTTTGGCTGCACATCTGGACACGCCATGCCCGGCACAGCAGGAAGGGATCCATGGCAGCCTTGCTGCCCCGCTGCTGCTTTCACGCCCTGCAGGGCTGTTTGCCAGCCTGGCCTTGTGGCAGGTTTTGCCCAGCCCCTGCAGGAAAGCATTTGGCATCAGCTGACAGACAGCCCCAATTGCACCACAGTCCATGCCCACCCAAACATCCCCTGCAATTTCCTGATGTCCAGGCAGATAAGATGTTGGGGCTGTTTGAGGAAGGAAGCAGCCTTGGGTTGTCCCAAAATCCTGGTTGTTTTCTGATCCTTATCCATTCCTTTCACAAGTGACGCCTCACCTTCCCCATTCCCAGTGAGGAATGTTTCCATCTGATGCAGCTGTCTCTTTTCCATTCTCCAGAAATGAAAGGAGAGCCTGTGGAGAAAGAAGCATTTCCCGGAGGAAGCAGAGGCTTCGTGGCAACCTCTGCTGCAGGAAGGGAGGCCATGCCAGGCACAGGCACAGGAGGTAATTGCTGTGCCTCTGGGCCTGAGCCCTGCTGAGGCTTCAGCTGCCCTCTCTGCTGCTTGGCAGTGCGGGCACAGCCTGGACTAGAGCGGCACAGCCCAGGGGAATTATCCCGAGCAGGCTCAGGGCACTCGTGTCCTGAGCAGCCCTGCTGGGGTCCCTCTGTGGGAGACATGTCCTGAAACCTGGGAGTGACTGCACGGGGTGCCCACGGTGGGGAAAGGACAGAGGGGGAGAGCAAGGCTCCAGTGTGTCCTGAGAGGGCCTGGCTGTTTGCCCTTGGGCTGTGGGAGGTGTCCCCACAGAAGGAGGGCAGGAGGGACAGAGGGAGGTAGGGAGGCATAGCTGTGGCACTGCCTGCTGCAGTTACCCCAGGGCTTTAGGGAGGATTTTCTGTGAGTTTGAGGGAGAGAGCCCCAGGTCCCTGGGTTACAACAGCCACCCCTCCCAGGGATGTTGCTGAGGGCAGGGAAAGAGTGTGGAGAGTGATCAGGAGCCAGCCCAGAGCTCCCCAGGCCCCTGGGCAGGTTTGGCCATGTCCATTCCCATCTGGGTCCCATAGCCTTACACGACCCCCTTGCAGTGCCCTTTTCCCTGTAGCATTAGGGGTTCCCAGCATGCCACAGATATGGTTCTGATCTCTGCCCCCATTTTAGACTGGAATCGTGACATGGGTTTTCAGGAAGTCCTGATGAAGGATGGTTTGAAGTTCCTGGAGGATGCTGGAGGCAAGTTTTCATTCTGCCTTTCCTGAGTGAATAATCAGGATCAATGCAACAAAAGCTCATTTATAAACCATTTCCCTTAACATTATGTAAGGGCTGAAGGATTCTGAGAATCTTTCCCTGCTCCCTTCTGGATCCCTGAGGGATCCCACAGGATCGCTGTCAGTGGGAGGAAGGGGCATTGATCTTTCAGTCCTCCTCCCGTGTGCTGTGCCAGTGTGTCCTTCCGTGTGCTCTGTGCAGTCAAAGAGAAGAGCAGAGAGGGAAGGGGCCGGGCCCAGGGCTGTGCCCCGGGGCTGAGCCTTGTGGGCAGCCTGAGGATCTCCTGCAGTGCCACAGGAGCTCTTCTGTCCTGCCTTTCTTTGCAGCTGAACCTGCTGGTGAAGGTCCCACATCCAGGACTGAGGCTCTGGGAGATGCTGAGGGTAGGTCAAGGCCTTTCCCCTGGGAGAGCTGCCAACTCAGAGCCCAAAGCTGGGCCAGGGGGGCATCGCTGCAGGTGCCAGCACAGAACCATGCACGTGTGTGCCCGCGCCCTGCACGATCCCCTCACCGCTGCTGCGGCTCAGTGGTGCCCGTGCAGATCAGCAGAGATGGCAGAAGCTTCTGTGGCTGTTGAGTTACAGGTGTGTCTGCAGGGAGGACTTCTCCAGCTCCAGGGCTGGATGCTTGGCCCCAACCCAGCTCCCATGGCAGGGGTGAGTAGTGGGTCCCTGCTGACCCCACAGGCTGAGCCCTGCTTTTGCGGGACCCATTCCTGGGAAATGGAACTACTTTCTCTTAAGGTCCTCCAAAAGGGAAGACCCAAGATACTGCAGCCAAAATGTCTCATGAGGCAGATGAATTCCTGAGAGAAACACAGAAGGAAGCACCCGGAGGACAAGGTGGGTGCATTTCCCTCATGCTTCCCCTGGGACTCATCAGCCGGGGGCTTTGGCTGCACATCTGGACACGCCGTGCCCGGCACAGCGGGAAGGGATCCATGGCAGCCTCGCTGCCCCGCTGCTGCTTTCACGCCCTGCAGGGCTGTTTCCCAGCCTGGCCTGGCTGCAATTCCTCCCCAGCCTCTGCAGGATGGTATTTGGCATTAGCTGATAGGGTGCCCCAACTGTACTGTGGGCCTGAGATCCCCTGCCATTTCCCAGTCTCTGAGAAGATCAGGCGGTGTAGCTGTTTGCTCATGGGAGTGCACTGGCCTAGCCCAAATTACCTGGGCTTTTTCCTGGTCTTAATCTGTGACTTTGACAAGCATATCCTGATGAAGATGCCACTTCCCCAGTGGGGAATGTTTCCATTTGATCCAGTTGTCCCTTTTTTCCTTTTTCAAGTGATGGACCAAAAGGCTGTTCAGGAGGAGGAACACTCAGGGAGAAGCAGTGGCTCACTGGCAGCGCTAGCTGCAGGAAGGAAGGCGATGCCAGACATGGGCACAGGCACAGCAGGTAATTGCTGTGCCAGGCTCAGCCCTGGCTGGGGCTGTGTGGCAGCAGCTCTTCCCCCAGGGCCTGCCCTTGCCCGGCCCGGCAGCAGCCAAAGCTGGAGGCGCCTCGGCTTCCAGGCCTCTGGAGCTCGTTCAGAGCTCCAGGGAAACGGGACTGGTGCAGCAACGTCCCTGGCGCTGCAGCTGCTGCGGAGCTGGCCCTGAGTGCCCAGAGGCCCAAGGCACAGGAGCAGCCCCGAGCGGGAGCCCTGCCGTCAGCCCAGGGCCAGAGCCAGCCCTGGATCCTGACTGGGCAGGGGCTGCGCTGGGTCCTGACAGGGCCTGAGCCTGTCCCCTGGGGCTGGGGGAGCTGTCACGGGGCAGGGAGGGCCAGGGGTGGCAGTGGCTGCTCAGGGATGGCTTTGGCTCGTGTCCCTGGCAGCAGCCACTGCCCAAGCAGCTGCGCTGCCCCGGGCTCTCCTCCCGGCCTGCTGGGCTTTGTTGGCTGGCACAGCCTGTGCCAAGGGCCGGCAAGGTGCCTGCAGGCCCCAGCTCTGGGGGAAACAGAGAACGTCCTGCCCGTATCCAGCGTGCTGCCAGCTCAGCAGTGCAGCACAGCACGGGCTCACACTCCCCATTGCTCCTACAGATGCAGCTGGCACCACAAGACCTGTTCCCAATGCCCAGGATGGCCTCGGAAGTGGTTTCTGTCAGGGAACAGGCTGCTGGCTAGGGTTTCTGGCAGGCGTGCTTTCTTTGGAGCTTGTCTTCATATTGTTCTGCATTGGAATCTGGTATTCTTGGAACAGAAAACAGTGAGTGTTTTGTGCTCTCCCCCTCCAACAGCTTCTTTTGAAAGTCTAACGTGGACAGGGAACATTCCCATTGAGGCTGCAGTGGAGTTGTGGCCAGTCCATGATAGTCCAAATAACTCTGCTGAGGGTTCTGCTGCTGCCCAGTGCTTCCATTGGCCTCTCAATTGCTGGGCCTTGTCCTGGGGGCCCCGCTGGGGCTGCAGCCAGAGCTGGCTCCCACTGAGGCTGCCTGGCCAAGAGCAGCCCCAGGGGCATGGGGCAGAGGCAGAGGGAGGTGGGGAGGAGAAAGAGCAGGGCCGAGGTTGCCCTTGAAAGGCAGAGGCGCTCTGGGGCCCGCTCCTGGCCAGGGACCCTGCCCAGAGCCGTGCCCTGCTGGCCGGGGCCTTGAGGGGCAGCTGTCCAGCTGGGCCCAGCTGTGCCAGCAGCTCCAGCCGTGCTGGGGAGCCTTGCCAGTTATGGGCCCTGCTGTGCAGGAGGCTCCCTGTGTGCCACTGGCAGCTGGGGCCTCAGCCACCACCTCTATTCACAGGTGCTCGCGTGTATCTTCAGAAGACAAACCTAAAAACAGAGGCAATGACAACCTGGCAGTTTATCCCAGCTCTTCCCTTCTGCCCCTATCTGCCCTGCCGTGGCTGCATCCCCGCCATGCGGCCGTCCCAAAACCCACCCCTCCTCAACGAGACCCTCTGCCCCTGAGCCCCCTGGTCCTGTTCCCCAGCCAGGACTGAAGGTGGGCAGCCCTTGCCTGGCAGGGCCGGGCTTGTCCCACATTTTATATTTAAATAAAGAATTAGAGTTTTCACAGCTATGTCCGGTTGGTAGCACCAACAAAGCCCACCCGGCACCAGCACTGACTGAGCTCCATGCCCAGGAGCAGCCGTGGATGGCCACGGTGTGGGCAGGCAGGAACCAGGCAGGGGCTGCTGTGCCCAGCGGTGGGGCCCCGAGGGGATGGGGGAGCCCATGTTGAGCGTCCCTGGGCTGAGGGCACATTTCCTTCCGTGGCATCATCTGGGCCTGGACCTGAAGAGGCTCAAAGGGATATTTTGGTGTCCCTGCTGAGGGGTGCACGGATCCCTCATGAGGCACAAAGGAGTATTGATGGCCTCTCCTAAGGTGTGCAGGGATCCCTCATGTGGTGGGCAGCAGGGTTAAATTTGAGAGGGTTTTTACTCTTCTCAGCACAGCACAGGGACACTTGGCCGAGGTTTTGCCAAGCTGGGAGAAAGCCTCTTGCAAAGGCTTGGGCCCAGCCTGTGGGCACAGCGGGCGGGCGCAGCCCATCCCCTGGGCCAGGCCGGGCTGCTCAGGCCGGGCCGGGCCAGGCTCGGGCCCCGGCAGGGAAGGGCCGCGGCCCTGGGCTCTGCTGAGGCTGCTGAGCTCCAGCCTGCCCTGTGCTGCAGCCCAACACATTGACAGCCATGGCCGTGCCCTGGGCCACCGCAGGCACCCGGGGCTACAGCTGAGGCCGCGCCTTCTCCCACTGAAGGGAGGCTGGCTCTGTTCCCTCGCAGGGCACAGCTTAGCTCCCAGCACCTTTGGGAACCAGCCTGCCGGGGAAGTGCTGAGGGGCAGAGTGTTCCAACCCTTCTCACTGGGAAGTGTGTCTGGTGGTGTGGGGATTTTAAAATTTTTTTCCCTCTGAATTTGTGTCCTGCCAGAGGGTTAAGTTTGTTTGGTCTCAGTAGGGTGCTTTTCTTCTTGGCAGTCAGTGGGGCTTCAATGCAGCCAGGGTTGAAGGAGGATCTCTGGCCACTTGGGCTGTGGTTGTGGGACACCTTGGCTTCATCCTTCCTTTGGCTGTTATTTGCACTGGTGCTTGTGCAGGCATTTTACAGTGAGTGGCTTCAGTTTGTTCCTCTTGGTACCAAAAACCGAGAATAAACCTCTTTAACACCACTGTAGTATTAAGAGGCAGGCCTTACTTTCTTGACTTGCTGGATGCACAGGCCAATGGCATCACAGGGCCTTCTTGGTGGGGTCTTCAGATACCCTGGTGGTCACTGAAGAAGGAAGCTGATTTTTCTGGGAAAAAGACAGTTTCCCATGTGTGGAAAAGAATAACCTCTCACTTCCCCATCCTTTTCTATACAAAGTTATACAGGCAAGTGCATTCATATATCTCTATTTTCCTTGTCAATCTATCTATCTATCTATCTATCTATCTATCTATCTATCTATCATCTATCATATTAATCTATTGTGGTGTTGCATTTCATTCAAATGGTATGCTCTATCTTGAAAATGTACCCCTCAAAAATGTATGATTTATTCCAACCTGTGTTCCTCCCCTGAAGTCCCATGAATCTGCAATCCCATTGGCCCAAATCTTATTTCGTGCCCACTTTGAATTTCCCTCTTAAGCTGTGCGAGGAAGACCACATTCTCTCATGGCCCATCTCTCCCCTAGGCTCGCCCTCTCTCCCCCTTCCTTTTGCCTTTCCCCCTTCTCCCTCTGAAACCATGTGTCCTGGGTTGACTATATGATGCTTTTATCCCCAATCGTCTTGTTCTGCTTATACTGAATAATAAGTTTTACACCTTTAAGACTCTCTTCCAGACAGTGAGGAGGGGAGGGAAGAAGCGCGCAGTTTGTTTTCAGACTGCTCTCACTCCTCCACATTCCTGCTCCTGGACTGTGTTGTCTGCGGATGGACAGACAGCCGGACAGAGCTCCTTTTTTCCTTTTTTCTTGCTTTTAGTTAGTTTTAGCTAGCTGAGGCAAAGAAGTTCTCTACATTGTGATTTTTTTCCTTTTTTCTTGGACCTGTTCAAACCTGCTCTAGACTGAACACCCAGAAAAACACCGGCAGCTCCACCTGTGGCCCCCCTGGCCGGGCCTGGGCCACGGCGTTTCCAGCACCAGAGAGACTGATCAGAGACTGAGTGAGCCGAGCTGCAACCTGGGGAGGGGACTGTTCTGAGTTTGCTTTCTTTGGAGCAGTGAGAAGTTTTATTGTTAATATTGTTTAGTTTCTATTGTTTAATAAACAGGTTTCTTTCCACTTTTCTCCAAGGAGATATTTTCTCCCGAACCGGTTGGAGGGGGAAGGAGCAATTGAATCTGCTTTTGTAGAGAAGCCCCTTTGGGGGTTATCTCCCAAACTTGCCCTAAACCAGGACAAATACAGCTAGTGGCGCCCAACGCGTGGCTTGAGAAAGTGGAAAAAAACCCTTTATTAATTGCAGATTGGTTGTGCTTGCTGTGCAGTAGGTTAAAGTACCCAGTAGCCATGTTATTTGAATTTGTAATGTCTCTTGGGGAGGCTTTTATGTGGCTCTGGTCTCTAGACCTTTTTGAGGTTTCAATACCTTTCTGGTCACTAAGATTATTGTCACTATCACGTAGTTTTTGTGGTAAAGGGGCACGGATTGGATTAGCTATTGTGCTGGACTTGGTGATAATGATTTATAGGGCGTTTACAAAGATACTGGCGTCTGTTTACGATATGTATGGTTTATAGTTTCTTCGTCCTACCCTGCATCCCAGTTCTAGCAGTATGTTTTGGGAATTTATTAGTAATTACACCCAGCTAGTTAGAGAAGGAGCAGGGAATGAGGCTTTCCAGCCTTTCCTTTCCTTCTTCTCCTTTGAATCTGTTATGTCACTTTTGAAGAATGTTCAGTTTCCCCTGAATGTTAAAGAGACCATCTTTCTGGTATTTAATCTCGTAAGCTTCCTCGATATAGTCTGCAGCTTCTCTAGAATGAGGGCCGAGATGTCTAGAAAAGCTGATGAGACCCCTGACCCAGAAGTAGACCCACGTGTGAAGAATCCTGAGTGGGGTGGAAAATGGGAAAATATGGGCCAAATCCTGAAAGAATTCTCTGACCCTATAGTCTGGGACTTTCCCCATAAACAAATTCAAAACCCAGCTAAAGTGGGAAAATATCTGAAAGAGAAATATCATAATGACCCTAAAGAGAAAAGGATCATTGCAGTGAGCTGGGCCCTAGCATATGCTTATCGCACACTGCTAGATACTGTAGGGCAGCAAACAGAAGAAGGGGGGCAGGGAGATACATCATCAGCTATCCCAGTCGCTCAGGTTGCAGCCAACACCCCAGGCTCAAAGCCAGCAGCTAAACCACATAGTGAGCCTAAGCCAGCAGTCAAACCAGACAATAAGCCTCAACCAATGGCTGTTGCTACTAGCACTAAAAGTGAAAAGTGCACAGACAAGACCGATCGACCAGTAGATGATGATGATGATGCAGGAGAAGGACCCTCAACATTTCCTAACATAAAATCAAGAGTCAAGGCAACTGGCACAAAATCAGAAGCCAATATTGAGTCCTTCTCCCTGAAGAACCTGCGTGACCTAAGAAAAGATTACACCCAACGATCTGATGAATCCATAATTAGCTAGTTAGTCCGTCTTTGAGATGCTGCAGGCGAAGCTACAATTCTGGACAGCACTGAAGCAAGGCATTTGGGATCCCTGTCACATAATCCTGTCATCGACCAAGGCATGATGAGGGGGGCTAACCCTCACAACCTCTAGGCACAAGTCTTAGACAGTGTAGCACAAAAATACCTGTGTGCCGATGATCTCTACATACAGCAAACACAGTGGAAAACCATAAAACAAAGAATTCAACACTTGAGGAAAATGGCAGTAGCAGAAATTATATTCTCAGATGACATAACAACTAGGAACCCAAACTTAGTACCATGCACATCTGTGATGTGGCGAAAACTGGTACGACTTAGACCACATGAATATGCATCTGCTCTAGCTATTATGAAACAGGATAACACAGATGAGACTGTGCTTGACATGGCAAGGAAGCTCCGAGCTTATGCAAATGCTGTACATAGCCCAACACATGCCAGAATCGCAGCGGTGGAAACACGTCTGCAAAAATTAGAAGATAAGATAGAGGAGAATCATAAGAAACTCAGAGAGGAAATTAAAGAAAACCTTCTCCAAATCTCGGCAGTACAAATCAGAGGTTCTGGTACCCAACGCAGACGTTCCCCAGATGAAGAGAGAAGGTACACCCCACAAGCTGAGCTGTGGTTCTTCCTGCGTGATTGTGGAAAAAACATGAAGCTATAGGATGAAAAATCCACCGCTGCTCTAGCCCGAAGAGTGCGTGAATTGAAAGAAGACAGAGCTCAGAAAGAAAGTTCCACCACAAAGAAAGCAGCTCCAGTTGCCCATAACCGAACTGCCAAGTATGATGATAATAATGACATGTCTAATCCCCTTAAAGAAACCTCTAAGACATATGCCCAAGGAAAGAAAGATAACCAGGTTTAGAGGGGCCCTGCCTCTAGCCAGGTAAAGGCTAGAGAAAATCGTGTTTTCTAGACGGTGTGGATTCGTTAACCTGGCACATCGAAACCACAAGAGTATAAAGCTTTGGTCGACACTGGTGCACAGTGTACCATAATTCCATCAAGACACGTAGGAACAGAATCCGTTTCTATCGCTGGTGTGACAAGGGGATCACAAGACTTCACTTTGGTGGAAGCTGATGTGAGCTTAACTAGGAATGAGTAGAAGAAACATCCTATTGTAACCGGCCCAGAGGCCCCATGTATCCTGGACATAGATTATCTGCAAAGTGAGTATTTCAAAGACCCAAAAGAACTGAGGTGGGCATTTGGAATAGCAGCTGTAGTGACAGAGGGCGTCCAGCAATTGAATACCTTGCCTAGACTGTCTGAGAATCCATCTACAGTAGAGCTTCTGAAGGGAGAAGAGCAACAAGTACCAATTGCCACTTCCACAGTACATCGTTGACAGTATAGAACCACTCGAAATGCTGTGATTCCCATCCATAAAATAATCCGAAAGCTAGAGAGCCAAGAGGTAGTCAACAAAACCCACTCACCCTTCAACAGCCCCATCTGGCCTGTGCGTAAGTCTGAAAGAGAATAGAGACTGACGGTAGACTACCGTGCATTGAATAAAGTGACTCCACCACTGAGCGCTGCTGTGCCAGACATATTAGAGCTCCAGTATAAACTTAAGTCCAAAGCAACAAAGTGGTATGCCACTATTGATATTGCCAATGCATTTTTCTCCATTCCGCTGGCAGCAGAATGCAAGCCTCAGTTTGCCTTCACCTAGAAAGGTGTGCAGTACACTTAGAACCGGCTGCCCCAGGGGTGGAAGCACAATCCTACCATCTACCATGAACTAATCCAGAGTACACTAAAAAAAGGTAAAGCTCCAGAACATCTACAATATATTGATGACATCATTGTATGGGGAAAGACAGCAACAGAAGTGTTTGAGAAAAGAGAGAAAATTATCCAGATTCTCCTGAAAACCAGCTTTGCCATCAAGAAGAGCAAAGTCAAGAGACCTGCTCAAGAAATCCAGTTTCTGAGAGTGAAGTGACAAGACAAACAGCGTCAGATTCCCACTGATGTCATCAACAAGATAACAGCAATGTCTCCACCATCCAACAAGAAGGAAACACAAGCTTTCCTGAGTGCCATAAGTTTTTAAAAAATGCATATTCCTGAGTACAGCCAGATCGTGAACCCTCTCTATCTAGTCACCCGTAAGAAGAACACTTTCCACTAGAACCCTAAACAACAACAAACCTTCGTCCAAATTAAACAAAAAATCACTCATGCAGTAACCCTTGACCCAGTCAGGACAAAACCAGATGTAAAGAATGTGCTCTATTCTGCAACCGAAAACCATGGTTTGTCCTGGAACCTGTGACAAAAAGTACCTGAAGAGACTCGAAACCGACCACTGGGATTTTGGAGTCGAAGTTACAAAAGGTCTGAAGCCAACTATACTCCAACAAAAAAAGAAATTTTAGCAGCTTATGAAAGAGTCCAAGCTGCCTCAGAAGTAATAGGCACCGAAGCACAACTCCTCCTGGCACCCCGACTACCAGTACTGGGGTGGATGTTCAAAGCAAAAATTCCCTCTACCCACCATGCCACCAGTGCTACATAAAGTAAGTAGATTACTCTCATAACACAGCGCACCCGTATTGGAAAGCTGAATCGCCCTAGGATTCTAAAAATAATTACAAACTGGCCAAAAAGTGAAAACTTCAACCTCACTGATAAAGAAAAACAAGAAGTGACACATGCTAAAGAAGCTCCTCCATATAACCAACTGCCAGCAGAAGAAACACGCTATACTCTTTTTACTGATAGTTCCTGTCGCATAGTAAGAATGAATCAGAAGTGGAAAGCAGCCGTATAGAACCCCACACGACAGGTTGCAGAAGCCACTGAAAGAGAAGGTAGATCAAACCAACTTACTGAACTCAAAGCTGTTCAACTGGCCTTAGACATTGCTGAAAGAGAGAGGTGGCCAAAACTCTACCTCTATACTGATTCATGAATGGTAACCAATGCTCTGTAAAGATAGCTAGAAAGGTAGAAAGAGGCTAATTAGCAGCGTAGAAGAAAACCAATTTAAGCTGTTAAAGAGTGGAAAGACATCGCTACCAAGGTAAGAAAGCTACCTGTAAAAGTCCGCCATGTAGATGCCCATGTGCCCAAGAGTAGAGCCAATGAGGAGCACCAGAACAATAAGCAAGTAAACCAGGCTACAAAAATAGAGGTGTCCAAGATAAACCTAAATTAAGAACACAAGAGAAAGTTATTCCTAACTCGATGAGCCCATGATGCCTCAGGTCATCAGGGTAAAGATGCCACCTATAAGTAGGCACGAGACCGAGAGATAAATCTAACCATAGACAGTATTTCTCAAGTTATCCACGACTGTGAGACGTGTGCTGCCATCAAACAAACCAAAAAAGTAAAACCCCTATAGTATAGTAAGCAGTAGTCCAAGTACAAGTATGGGGAGGCCTAGCAAATTAACTACATCACACTGCCCCAAACACGCCAAAGCAAGCGCTACGTGCTCACAATGATAGAAACCACCACAAAGTAGTTAGAAACATATCCTGTACCTCATGCTACTACCCGTAACACCATCCTGAACCTTGAAAAACAAGTCCTGTAAAAACATAGTACCCCAGAGAAGATTAAGTCAGACAACAGAACTCATTTCAAAAACAACCTTATCAGCACCTGAACCAAAAAACGTAACATTAAGTAGGTGTACCATATCCCCTACCATGCACCAGCTGCGGGAAAAGTAGAAAAGTACAATGAGCTGCTAAAAACCACCTTAAAAGCCTTAAGTAGAAGATCTTTCAAAAATTAGGAGCAGCATCTAGCAAAGACCACCTAGTTAGTTAATACCCGAGACTCTACTAACCGAGTGGGCCCTGCCCAATCAAAGCCTTTACATAGAGTAAATAGAGACAATGTCCCAGTAGTACATGTCAAGGGTTTGTTAAAAAAAACAGTTTAGATCAATCCTACCTCGAGTACAAACAAACCCATTCGCGGGGTTGTTTTTACTCAGAAACCAAGTTGCACATGGTAGATAATGCAAAAAAATGGAAAAACACAATGTGTACCTCAAAGAGATCTGATTGTTAGGTAAGAACCATGTATAAATATCACTGTTTGCTAAATGTTACCACCATTGTCTGTGTATAGCTGTATATTATATGTATAATATATGTGTTTGTAGAGTTAGAATATATATATTAGTTTTAGTAGTAAGGTGACGATATGGGGATAAGGGGTGGAATGTCCTGGGTTGACTATATGATGCTTTTATCCCCAATCGTCTTGTTCTGCTTATACTGAATAATAAGTTTTACACCTTTAAGACTCTCTTCCAGACAGTGAGGAGGGGAGGGAAGAAGCGCGCAGTTTGTTTTCAGACTGCTCTCACTCCTCCACATTCCTGCTCCTAAACTGTGTTGTCTGCGGATGGACAAACAGCCAGACAGAGCTCCTTTTTTCCTTTTTTCTTGCTTTTAGTTAGTTTTAGCTAGCTGAGGCAAAGAAGTTCTCTACATTGTGATTTTTTTCCTTTTTTCTTGGACCTGTTCAAACCTGCTCTAGACTGAACACCCCAAAAAACACCGGCAGCTCCACCTGTGGCCCCCCTGGCCGGGCCTGGGCCACGGCGTTTCCAGCACCAGAGAGACTGATCAGAGACTGAGTGAGCCGAGCTACAACCTGGGGAGGGGACTGTTCTGAGTTTGCTTTCTTTGGAGCAGTGAGAAGTTTTATTGTTAATATTGTTTAGTTTCTATTGTTTAATAAACAGGTTTCTTTCCACTTTTCTCCAAGGAGATATTTTCTCCCAAACCGGTTGGAGGGGGGAGGGGCAATTGAATCTGCTTTTGTAGAGAAGCCCCTTTGGGGGTTATCTCCCAAACTTGCCCTAAACCAAGACACCATGTTACACCCGGGGCTGGGGCCCCCAATAAACCCTCATCTAATCAGCACCGTCAGAAGCCGTGTGGAGTCTCCTTGCGTGCCTGCTGCTGCCAGCGAACTCACAGCCCAGGGGGCCCTCCGGGGACTCCCCGGGGAACCCCCCCCCCCCCCAAACAAACTGCTACAATCTATGAAATGTTTCTGTGATTTCCTTCTTGCTAGACATATGCAGGCTTGTTTAGATTGACTGTGAACCAAAATCCTGCAAAGCTGGAAAATGACTGGTGGCCATCACTCTGATTTCCTTAAAAGCCATTTTTCATTCTAATTTTTTCATCTATGGTGGCTGGTAAATACCTTTCTTCCTTAAGCTATGTGCTGGCAATACTGGAGGTAGAAAATAACATAATGCTGCATAGTTTAGATACTTGATAGTTTCCTTGTGAAATTTTATGGCAGTATCTCCTGCCCCAAAACTAAAGCAGCAGGTCAGCTACTGAGCACAACTTACTGCATAGCTGCAGCTCATGTTTCTACAGTGGAAGTGGCTTTTTGTTTTTCTGCATGGGTATGAAACACTACCAATTGAAAGGCCGTTTACAGAGCAAAGAGCCTTGTTAACTGTTGCCTGGACTTTGGGAAGGTGGTAGCTGTTAGATCAATACCCAGTAAACTGCCGAAATTAATTTTTGTGACTACTCTCTTGTGATTTTGGCCTGGCTTCTTTAGGAGGTTCAATTTTCATTAGAAATGGCACAGTGGAGCCAGTGCTGCCTCAGGACAGGTGGAGCTGGGACAAATGGCTCATTGATTTTGATCTCAACAAAAAGCCACCTGAGCTCCTCATGACAGCAACCCCACGGACTGGAAATGGATCCATTAAAACTAACTCTTCACAGAGCTTTTAACTCGAAGCTCTGACACATGGAGCTTGCTCAGTTCTGCCATGGAGGAAGGGAGTTTGAAGACAAAGAGGTTTAGCAAGGAGATCCATGTACAACAAAAGTGCTTCTATTTTAGCAAATGAAGTATCTTAGATGTGAAACTTCATCCGTACTCCAGTCTTATCCTTCCATTTACCCAAATTCTCTGTCTTAAATCCTTTGTCAGTAGGAAAATATGACAGGGAAGTGTAGATCCTCCTTTCCTTCTTGAGCTGGGCAGCTTGTAACCTTGTCTTCTCCGACAAACAGGAGCAGACAAATGGGAATTTTGTCATGAAACCATACTTGGGAAAGTTTGCCCTGTGTTTGTTTTTGTCCCGAAGTAACTGAGATTCATCGGAGTATTTACAAGCCCTAAAGGATGGATTTATTTTGCTTGCTAGAATTTTGATTTTTTTAGACCTTTTCTGCTGCAGAAGAGCCTGGCACTTGCAGAACTCTTACCCCATGCACTTCTCCAGTGCTTCTTGCAGAGAATCATGCATGGAGAATGAAACTCTCACAGTTGACTTCTGCCTCCTTTCCTGCCACTGTTTTGTTCTTTTCCCATTTATAAGGACACAGGTGAACTAGAAATGTTGTGGTCAGATGTGCTCTGTGGCTGCTCTGTGCTCAGAGGAGCTCTCCTGGATGTACAGCTTAGCATCTCCCTCTTTAAAGGGCTGCCCGGCTTCCTCCTGTCCCATCTCGTGGGTCCATCTTTTCATTCCCTTTTAATTTAAAATACTTCCACAATTTAATATTAAATGCTAGGTAAAAAAATCCAGTGGCACTCCCAGATAGAAAAAAATATGTTGTGTGTAACCCAGAGGAGGAATTCTGCTGGCAAAGTGATGGCTTTCCACTGAAGTGGATCAAAAAGGTGCTCAGTTGGATGCTGGTGCTGAAGTACTTTTCTTGTGGCTTGAGTGTCTCATGGCAACAGCCTGAGATTTTAATAGCAGAAAGAAGGGATTTCCTGCTAATTTTCCTCTGAGAACTGTCACCTGTACAATCTTTTCCAGCCTCATGTAGTCTGACCTGTAACTGCTCCAAAGCCTGGTTAATTTTTTTAATGCTTTTGAAATTTTTGGTCCCATTTGCAGAGAACAGGAGGGTGCTGGCTATTTTTTTTCAGGTGCAGTGTATTTTTACTGGGGGCGGGACTGGGTTTAGTTTTACCTTCCCAGCATCAGCTGCACTGATGCTGGGAAGTTACTCTCTCTTATTCCAGTTACTCTCCAGGCTGGTACGTGCAACCCCAGTGGCAGCAGTGGTAGATTGAACTGTGCCTGGGCTGGGTTGGGAGGGGAATAATCCTACTGCATCCATGATTTTCCCTCCTGGGCACCTGCAGCAGGCAGAGCTGTGCCCTCCCACTGAGGCTGCCTCAGCCAGGAATGCTTGCAAAATCCCCGTGCTCCTTTTGCACAGTTCTGTTTTTTCCCTGGCAGAAGCAGGGCTGGTATCTCCAGACCAGGGGACATGGTGACACTGGGTGTTGCCATGGAACGTGGTGACGCTGGGTGTTGCCATGGGACAGGTGAGTCCTTGAAGGCACACACTTGTCCCACTGAGCTTGGGGCCCCTATTTGGAGATCAGCTGCAGACGACTGGAAAAAAGAATGTGGCATCTCCCAGTTCAAACAAACAAACCAGAAAACTTTATTTTGAGGGATGAGGGGGCCAAACAACAGGGGTGGGTGCTCGTCTGGTCCTGCCCTGGTTTTCAGGCCGACTGTAGGGCTTTTTATCTCGCAGCTGCCGCCGCAAGACGTGCCTCACACGAATTGGCCCGGATTGGGAGCGGGGCAAGATCCAGGGGGGTATGTATGGGGCTGTTTGTTTCCTGGATGACTGAGATTCCTGGGACAGCCTCAATGCCACCTGGCTGGTGGTACCAGCACTCTGGGCTGGACCATCCTCCAACCTGCGGCGCTTTGCCAGTGGGCTCTTGGGTGCCTGAGGATCCGTGTCTCCCCGTGGGTGGCCTCGCTTCAGGCCCTGCTTTCGGCAGGGCAAGCTGCTGCTGGTGACCAGCCCCACGGCCTGGGACCACCCTGACACCTCCTGAGGGGTTGGACCATCCTCCAACCTGCGGCGCTTTGCCAGTGGGCTCTTGGGTGCCTGAGGATCCGTGTCTCCCCGTGGGTGGCCTCGCTTCAGGCCCTGCTTTCGGCAGGGCAAGCTGCTGCTGGTGACCAGCCCCACGGCCTGGGACCACCCTGACACCTCCTGAGGGGCTGGACCATCCTCCAACCTGCGGCGCTTTGCCAGTGGGCTCTTGGGTGCCTGAGGCTCCGTGTCTCCCCGTGGGTGGCCTCGCTTCAGGCCCTGCTTTCGGCAGGGCAAGCTGCTGCTGCTGCTGGTGACCAGCCCCACGGCCTGGGACTGCCCTGACACCGCCTGAGGGGCGGTGCTGGGGCTGCTGGTCTCAGCACGCAGCAGTGGCACGCGGTTGAGCCGGATGCGTTTTCCTTTCTGGCTGCCCGAGTCTTGTGCTTGCTGTCTCCATGAACGGCGACGAGCCTGGTCCGGCCTGGCATGTCCGGAGAGGCAGCTGCCGCTCTCTGCGTCTGCCTCTGCCCGGTGACACGGTGTGCATTGGGGAGAGAGAGAGAGGGCAGGGGGAGTGAGCACCTTGTAGAGCTCAGGAAATGTCCCTGCAGCATTGTCCCCAAGGCCCTGCTGGCTGGCTAAAGGGCAGGGGAAGTGCCGGTGCCCACAGCCCAGCCTGGCTCCTCTGGCCCATGAGAGGAGGGCCTCTACTCTGGGGTGATTCTGTGGATCTCCTGTTTCCCCTTTCTGCTGCTCTTGGCCGCTCCCCCTCTGCCATCTGTGGGGAGGGAGACTTGGCTCTCACCTCGCTCCTTGCCAGGGGGACGCTTCTTAGCAGCGTTCTGCTGCACCATTGTGGGTACAGAGGAATGCCTGGATGGTCTGTGCCACAGCACTGCCGGCCTTTCTCCTCCTGACAAAGCCTTCCAATCCTTCCTTGAGTGAAGAGAGATGTCTCAGAGACACCAAAACTCGCTCAGCAGCCTTGGGCAAGCTCCCTCTCGGGATCCTGTCCTCAGCTCTGAGTGCAATGTTGATGTACAGCAACGGTTATACCTCAGGCCTCCCTGGAGATGTGCCCGTGACCTCACAATCGGTGAGTTCTGCGTGCCTCACTCCCCTCACTTGGGGACGGTGTCCTTGTGGGTGCTGGCTGGGACTTTGTCCATGTCAGGCATGGCTGTGGTGGGAAGAGGAGAAATGGGAACAGGTCCATCAACAGGTTTATGGGCTTGAGTAGGCTCAGGTCTTACTACAGGTCATCAGTGATGATTGTTCCCCCCACCACAGCACCCAGGGGACCTTGTAAAGTCTGAAGACTTTGCTTATTTTTAGGCCTCTCATGTTAAAAGAATTCCATGCTGGGCCTGTGTTACATAATTTTCTCAAAAAAATTGTCCAGTTAGACCAAGCTGAAAAGTAGTTCTTTTGATGTGGTAGGTTTAGGAAGGAACACAGATGTCGACTAAAAATCAGTCATTCCTAAGAAAGCGTAACTGTCATTATCAAAGAATTGTGGATGTTGAATAGCTTAAATGTACAAAATAACATGAAACTAAAGTTGAAGCAGGTTATTACTTACAGTCTAATTCAGAGCCCCTTGAAGTATGTCAAAAAGAAGCTTTGACTTCAGTGCTCTTTGCATCTGACTTAATTCCACAAATTGGAAACAATGTTTTGGTCAAGCTTTTTTTAATTTTTTTTAACAATTTAATATGTGTCAAAAACTCCTAAGGTTCACTACATTTGCCTATGGAGTATTTTTGATTTCCAGTGTTTTCTTATTCCCATGTTGGGTTGTTGTTGCTGGGTTTTTTGCCTTTTTTTAAATTTTATTTTCCAGTCTAAAATAAAAATCTGCTGTATTTAAGTTTTTGATCCTGTATGATAATGAAGACTAAACTATCCTATTTCAGTTACTTTTCAAAATAAATATGTGGATGAAAGTAGGTAAAATCTACTTAACAATATGATTATATTCACATGAGGGTCTGAAAAAAATAAGTACTTTTTTCTTATCTGTTAGCTCACATAATTAGTTGTTAGAGCACTCTTGGAAAAAGAGCTATGGGAGTAAAAGCAGTGGAGCTAAAAAAGTGCAGCTAATGTAAGGCAATGGTTGTAGTGCAAAGATGCCAGAGAATATAATAAAAAATATCTGTTGTGATCTAAATTTAGCATTATTAGAGTCTGGGGAAAACTATGGCTGAGAAGTCATTAGGGCAAGAACAAAGGTTAGTGCTGCAGAGAAGAGAGCTGATGCCAAGCTGAAGACACTGTTATTTACAGATGATTCAGATCTGCCTATCAGTTCAGAAAATTGCCCTCTAAAAATGGAAACCATCATCATATTAAACTTCACATGGAAACAAGAACCACAGCATGTGGACTGGCCTTTCTCCTCGTGTTGTCTATGTATAAATATCTATTTAGCAGTGGGCAACTGGGCTGCCTCTGTGTGGTGGGGATGATGGGGTAGTAGTTTGTGGAAGGTAGCTGGGACAAACTTTAGGAGAGGTAAAGGACAAGTACCCACAGCCAAAGAATATGGTCAATGAAACACTTGTGGTTTTGTCATGAAGAGTAAATTTTAAGGAATTAAACACTTGTGGTTTTACCATGAAGAGTAAATTTTCTTAGTGTAAAGTCATCTTTTTATCATAGACTGTTGAATTTTAAGCAGTGTATGTGGCTGTAATGCAGCTCTCAACGTCAACATTTTGGAAAATTTCAGAGTATGGTATGTCTTTAGGTCCATGGTTTTCATGTGCCTTCACTTGCTATGAGGGGTTTATCCAAACCCCAGGTTCAGATAGTATCCAGCTTGTTCCAGATGTCCTGCACTTTTGTTTCATGGGCACATAGATAATAAAAAAGTTATCAGTTTCTTTATGCCTTTTAACTGTTGTTGTTAGCCAAGGACATGGTGTACATTTTTGTGAAAGCATTTTAAAACCAGATGAAATTGTTTTTAAATCAGAGGTTTTTCAGAAATATTTTCAATGATACACATTATAGCATACAATCAGTGCACTGGAATTTGGATTAACTTAAATAAGATCAAGTGAATATATCAGCAATCTTCCACAAAATAATTAAGAAGTAACTGTGTACTGCATATGACTTTTAAATATCTTTAAATATCTGATGACTATTGCAATTGTGTTGTGGTGCAGGGTTCATTTGGTTTCTTCCGTTTCCCCCTAAAGTTATAACGGTTCGGTCCTAGGGTTCCCCCCCCCACCCGCCCTGGCAGCCCCTCCTTTTGAGAGTGTCAGTTTTTTGTCTCCACCCCTGTTCCCCTGGTTACCCTCTGTCAATCCCTCCCTGAGTTCCTGTCCATCAGCCACTGTCCCCTTCCCTATTTCCAGAAAGTTCTCCCCTCCTCGGTGGGTGACTGGATCGGGAACAAGGGTCCCTCCCTGTCGCATTCCCTATTGGCGAGCCGGCATATTTGTCACGAGTTTGTTCCCTCCCAAGTTCTCTCTCATTGGTTGAAATGTTCTATGTTCCGTCCCTTTCTAATCGGCTGTACCCCTGCCTCGTGGTCCCGACTCGGCTGGCGTTCCCTGGAGACATTAAAGCACTCTGGACTTTGCCCTGATTCGGGTCCCTCTTTTCTACTTCGCCTTCTTGCTGATCACTGCTGCCTCCTGCTGAGGCGCTGCCCGGACGCCCCCGGCGCATCTGGGCAGTGCCCCCCCGGCTGTCAGTTGCTGTGCCACAGCTCGGCCGGTGCAGCCTCCGCCCCCGCCCGGGGGAGTAGAGAAAAAACCTCGGACAGCAACTCGGCACAATTGTACTTCAACTCGGATGAAACTTTGACAGATTTCAGTGCATGTTTTGCTTTTTTTTTTGATCTGGGCCAGAACTGTAGAGAAATGGAAGTCTGACCATGTGTGCACTTTGTGTGGAATGTATTGAGTGGTTGCAAACTTGTTTGAAGTCGTTGTTTTGGGGAACTAAATATATTTTTTTCCGTGTGTGTGAAAGTTACAGAAGAGTTACTGTCTAACACATAAAAATTCAAAGCTAGCCCTATAAATGGGTAAGAAATCACATGTCTCTCACAGCTTTCAAGAAGTGAACCTTTCTTTGGAAAAAGAGAACCAACAATAAGCTGTGCTTTTTATTAAAATTTCTTTTTATTTAATATCTCTCTCCATGTTTGTATACAATGTGTATAATTTAGTGGATTTTGTAGTCAAAACAATTGATATTGCCCCTATTTTCCTGCAGGTTTCTCTAAATATATATCCTCTTCAATGATTTTTTCCCTTTTAATAATCTTTATTTATGGTTCACATGAAAAACCAGCCACTGGGGAGTTGGGAACATGGTTTTTATTGTCTGGATGTTGTCAGTGATGGTGCACGGAAGCATAAAGGATCTTGAATTTTGTAAACCAAGGTAATTGTGCAGGAATCTTGATAACAAATTCTTGTTTTGACTAGTAAAGGATAGGTTATTAAATTCATCGTTGTAGTATCTAAAGCTTGCTCCAAAATGGGGTAATTTTTCATCTAAGGACCACTTTGAAGTACACTCTGCATGTTTTTTTTGAAGCATCCCTTAACAACAGAAAGTTACAGCTGGGATGATGTTTCACTGCTTTTTAAATAGATCCTCTATGCAAAACCTGAGGGCTGTAGTTGAGCTGAGCCCTGTTTTGCTTGGAACTTTTTTGCCCCCACAATTTCCCACAAAGTGAAGGTGGAGAAATTACTAACTTTTACTAAGAAAGATAATAGGTCTAATGGGCTCTTGTATATTATGGATTGATCAGTATACTCAAGCTGTAAAATTTTTGTATGAAAAATTAACAAGCACAGAACCTGTAGTCTGGACTCTGGAGGATACCAAACGGTTCCAAGACTTAAAGGCTCGATTGACGAAAACCCCAGTTTTGAGTCTGCCTAATTGAAGAAAACCATTTGATCTGTTTGTTAATGTTAATGAATGGATAGCATATGGAGTGATAACCCAAGGCTGGGGGGGAAGCAGGAAGCTGGTGGCTTATCTGTCAAAATTATTGGATGTGGTTGCAAGAGGGTGGCCAGCCTCTATTCAAGCTGTGGCAGCCACAGCTACCTTATTAGAAGACACTCCAAATCCTACATTAAATGGAAGGATTTCAGTACACACATCCCATTATTTGAGGACAGTGTTAAGCCAAAAACTCCTCAGTGGCTAACACACAGCTGAATCCTGAGGTATGAAATAACCCTGATGAATGTCAAGAATCTAGAGACTGTCACCTCAAAAGGTTGAAATCCTGCTCAATTCTTAACCGGGGAACCAAAAATGGAAAATTTAGATCATAATTGTATAGAACTAATTGAGATGCAAACAAATGTAAGAGAAGAGCTAGAAGAAGACCCCTTACCATATGGAAGGATCCAGTATATAGATGGATCCTCCCAAACAGTAATGGGAAAATGGGCATCAGGATACGCCATTATTGAAGCAGAGGAAAACAAAGAAAAAGGGAAATTACCCTCAAATTGCTCTGCACAAACTGCGAGGTATATGCCCTAAAGAGAGGTTTTGATTTATTAGATGATATAGGGACAATCTCCATGGATTCTCAATATGCCTTTGGGATAGCTCATACCTTTGGAAAAATCTGGCCAGAGAGGGCATACCTTAACTCAAAGGGGAAAAATCTGGCACATGAAAGTCTGATAGGGAAGCACTTGAATCCCTCAGAGGACCAAAAGAAATTGCCACAGTCCATATTAAAGGCTACTAAAAAGGGGATACCCCTGAAATCCAAGGAAACAAATTAGCAGACCGGGCAGCCAAAAAAGCAGCCTTTGAAATGCTGGACTCAGTCATAGTCCTAAGGGTAAAAAAAGACCGGGGAAAATAAAGGAAGAGGGGGTTCCAGTTTTCAAGGACAAGGAGCTAAAAGAAATAGAGCAAATGGGAGCAGTAAAAACAGGGGATGGAAAGTGCTGGACCCCAGATGGATGATAAATATTCAACTGAATAATAACCAGGAAAGTGATGGAAGAGATATACCAATTAATTCACTAGGGAACACAATGAATATATGATCATTTCCTGAAATATTGCATGGGGACAGGAATATATGAAATGGCCAGATCCATCACAGGAGAATGTCTAACCTGCCAAAAAGTCAACAAAAAGGTAATGTGAAAAACAACTCCAGGAGGGAGGAAATTAGCCATAAGACCTTTCCAGAATATTCAGGTTGATTTTACTGAATTAACTCCAGCCCCAGGGTATAAACACCTATTGGTCATACTTAACCACCTAACCCACTGGGTTGAAGTGTTCCCCACAAGAAACTCAAACTGTGACAAAAGTTCTCTTGGAAGAAATTCTTCTGAGATATGGGCTAGTAAATCTTATTGATTTGGACTGTGGCCCCCACTTTACATCCAGTGTTCTGCAACAAGTCATCAGGGCCCTGGGAATAAAGTGGGAGTTACACACCCCTTGGCACTCTCAGAGTTCTGGGAAGGGCAAGAGGGTGAATCAAACCTTAAAGCATATCTTAACAAAATTGGTCTTAGAAACCCAATAGAACTGGGTCAAATGTTTACATCTAGCCCTATTACAAATAAGAACAAGAGCCAGAACAGATCTAGGGGTCTCTCCTTATGAAATGCTGCTTGGGCTGCCTTTCTTGCTTACCCTGTACAGTACCAGGGAACATCTAGAAGGGGGCATGACAATGCAAAAATACTTAGAAACAGTAACAGCAACCCTGGAAGAACTAAGGGAAAAGGGACACCTTCCCCAAACTTCCCCACTGAACTGTAAAATACGTAGTATTAACCCAGGAGACCGGGTATTGATTAAATCATGGAAAACCTCTCCACTCACTGCTCGCTTTGAGGGCCCCTTCCAGGTGCTGCTTACAACAAACACCGCAGGAAGAGCAAAGGAGCGGGGGTGGACACATGCAAGTCCAGTGAAGGGTCCAGTACAACCCCCAAATGAGGCAAGCAAATGGGCTATAGGCAGCAGAGACAATAAAGACTTGAAATTGGTCCTGAGGAAAACAGCAAAAGAAGCGCAACCCTGAACACAACCCCCCACGGGAAGCATCTACATTGTTATCCTTAAATCCTTAAAGCTTGTTAATGTTTGTTATAGTACAAGGTCAAGTTTTGTTCAGCTAAGAATGACAATCAAAATAAGATCTCAGTTTCTGGTACTGTTCCATAGAGCACTCTCCTTGCAACCCTAATTGGGACCAAATTGAAGAAAGGGAGTCGGTACAATAAAGGTCATGGCAGAATGTCTCCAGAAGAAGGGAAAACCAGAAGTGGGAGGCAAGACTGGATTGGGAACTACCTCCAGGAAATACTCTCTGGGCACCGAGAAAACCCCTGTGGTTCGAGAGGTGAGGAGGCCAGCCCGTACCAGACTCCCACTGGTAGCAATGCTACTACTCACCCACTTTGGAGGAAGTGGAGGAAACACTTGTGAGAAGTGTTACTATCCCTTGTATAGAGGAGATACAGTACGTGTACTCATCAGAGTACACACAGACATGAATCCCAAATGCATCGATCACTCCCAGTTAACAACCTGTAAAGAAGAAAATAAACTATATGGGCTGGCTAAAAATATTGCAAACCCAAGCCAGAGGATGTCAGGAGAGTGCCCTGTGAAAGAAAGATGGGTATGCTTTGAACAAGGAAGTGAAACCACAAGGAAAGTGATACATTCAAAGAGAAAGAAGTGCAATTGAAAAGACAAAGGGATAGAGAGGGACAAATATACAGAAAGAATCTTTTTTATCAATATGGTACAAAAGAATTTAATTTGACTCATTGTTGAGTGTGCAGGGGGACACACTTAAATGAAATTTGGCCATGGGACAGTATCAGTTTAGGTCCCCTAGACATTTTTAAATGGATTACATCAAGAAAAAGCACAGTGGTACCCAAAAGAAGGGAAGGTGAGTGGAAGCTTAAATCAACAACAACAGAGGAAGAGTTCAATAACATTAAAAAGTGTGTGCTGGATTGGCACGGCTAACAAATCAGCCATGGCATTGCCTTCTGCTAAAAAATCTGGAAGAGAAGAATGTGAGCGAATGTGCATTACAAAGTAAAGTTCTTGTTGAATGGAAAGAAGTAGGATTAACTTTTTAAGCAAACCGTATAACTGATCATCAGAAACTTCTTTCAGCAGAGATCCTTCTGCTCTTTCCACCACACCTGCAACCACCACCACCACACCTGTAAATTGAATCCGTTACTAAATTAAAAGGAAATGTGAATTTTGAAAAGACCCGTACAACTGCTGCTAACTCTGTAATCTGTGCAGAACCATCTACTTCCTCGGTATCTGATTCCCATTTTTTTGTCTCTGAATTTTGCCAAGCAATCACAGACCTTTTAGACTTCCCAGAACCGTCTGTAAAAAATGTGATTGCCTCGAGGGGTGCATTACTTCTTAAAGGCTTATGAATTAATTTTAAAGATGAACTTAATAGCTCATGTTTGGGACAATTGACTGAAATTTTTCCTGCAAAATTTTCCAAAGCAAATTGCATGACTTCTGAATTTTGAATTAACCATTCTAAATAGATGGATGTGACAGGCAGAAAGATTTCTGCAAAATCTTTTCCTGCAAGTGAAAGCATTCGAGATCTAGCCTTGATAATCAATTGTGAAATAATTTCAGGGCAAGTTGTTATAGTTTTACCCAATTGACGAGACAGGAAAACCCACTCTAAGATTATCAGATGGTCCTTCTTCTCTAGATCCCACTGGAATATCAAACCATGAAGTTGTGGACTCTCTCCTAGAACTGCAAACAAAAAAGACAGGTTAGGATTATACCGATGAGCCTGGCACATCTGGATGGCTCTCATCACTTTGTCCAAAGCATTTTGAGTTTCTTTGTTGAATTCTCGCGGTGAGTTTAAAGCTGTGTCTCCTCTCAACAAGTCTGCCAGAGGAGCCAAGTCCTGATTTGAAAGGCCTAGTAGTGGACGAAGCCAGTTCAGAGTCCCCACGAGCTGCTGCACTTCATTCCATGTCTTTGGATTTGTCCTCAGCTGGAGTGGCTGCGGGGTTACCGTTTGTTCTGTCATCCTGTATCCTAAATATTTCCAGGGAGGAAGTGTCTGTATTTTTTCCTTTGCTACAGCGAGTCCTGCTTTCTCCTCTGCTGAGATGACCTGATCTGTTGTCTCTTGCATTGATGCTTGGTCCTTGGCTGCTACTAAAATATCTTCCATGTAATGTAATATGAGAGAATTTGGATATTGTGCACGAACTGAGGAAAGTATTTTTGCAACATACCACTGGCATATACTCGGGGAATTTCTCATTCCTTCTGGTAGAGAAAGCCAATGATATCTTTTCAAGGGTGCTTGCTGATTTATGGATGGGATGGAAAATGCAAATCTTGGTGCATCATCTGGATGCAAAGGAATATTGAAAAAACAGTCTTTTAAATCAATAACAGACAACTTCCAATCTTTTGGAATCATAACAGGAGAGGGTAAACCTGGTTGTAAAGAACCCATTTCTTGAATCACTTCATTAACTTTTCTGAGATCCTGCAACAACCTCCACTTCCCACTGTTTGGCTTTTTGATTACAAAACCTGGGGTGTTCCAGGGACTAGTAGTTGGAGTTAAGTGACCTTTGTTTAACTGTTCCTGTACCAACTGCTCTAAAGCAGCAAGTTTCTCTTCGGGTAAGGGCCACTGGCTGACCCAGATGGATGTATTAGATGTCCATGTCAGTTTTAAAGTGTTATGTCCATCAACAGCTTTTGTTAAAATCCAGTTTCTAACCTCACACCCCATTGCGACAAAATGTCCTGGCCCCAAAGAACAAAATCAGCTCCTACAACGAATGGTCTTGTGGTGGCAACACGACCTGCAGGCCCCTCAAATGTGCCTGAGTGGGAGCTTCGAGAGCTCTCACAGTGACCACCAATAGCTGCCAGCTGAGCCAGCGCAGGCACCGTGGCCCAGTCCTGTGGCCATTCCGGTGCCAGATGCCGTCTGCTCCGGGATCTGTCAGGCCACTGAGGGTGATGGCTGCCCGAGGGGCTGCAGCACACAGGTGAGCTGAGGCCGCCCGCGGCTGATGAGCCTGGTCCAGGCCATGGCAGCTGTGCTGTTCTGGGACTCTGGTAGGAGGAAAGCTTGTGCTGTGGTCAGTCCTTTGGGTAAAAAGCATGGAGGGTCTGGACACAAAGCTAACACTGTAATTTCCTGTGAACAGGTGACAGAGAGCACAGCTGGAATGACATAAAAACCTTCTGCATGGGATCTGCTCACTCCCACGATGAGGAACTGACGTGGTTGTGGTTCAGGCCCCAGCTGTCCTGTGGGCACTGTGTGAGCAATGGCATTGGTCAGCACCACTGGCTGGGCTGGGGACAGCTCCAGTCTGGCACCTGGGGACATTGTGGTCGGCAGTCCTGCACAGACGTGCTGCAGCTCTGACCGTGGTGGCCTGTGGTGCTCTCTGCCCCTGGTGCAGGGTTCCTGTGTCATGGCAGCCACTGCCCCGTGCCGGGCTGCACGTTTCCCGGCAGATGGCACGGACAGCCCTGTGCTGGGTGACAGCTGTTAGCACGTGACAGAAACCTCTGCATCCACTGTTTCTGGGCAGTGGCCTTCTGCGGGCCCCAGGACATCCCCTTTGAAATGACCTCTCTGGCCACACGAATGGCACGTGTCCCTTGGAGTCTGCTGGTTTTCAATTGCACCTCTGAATGCTCTTAGAGCCTCTGCTAGGGCTTGTGTTTGCATTTCTGCTGCTTTTTCCTGCTGCTTTGGGGTGTTTTCCTGAGCTGCTGTGATGGCACTGGCCAGCACCTCTGCCTGCATGGCTGCTGCAGGCTCAGGGGTGCCCAGGCGGTTCAAGCATCCACGAGCTGGGTCAGGCTGGGCTCAGGACCCTGTGGCAATGCACCTAATACTTTTTTGCAGCTCGGGTTTGCATTAGAAATTGCGAGCCATTTTAATAACTCTTGTCTGGCTCCGTCTATTGGAATTTGCTTTTCTAATGCTATTTTCAAACAGTCCAAAAACTTAATATAAGGCTCATCTATTCCGTGTTTTATTTCTGTGAAATCTAGTTCTGGTTTGTTGCCATCAGGAACCTGTAACAAAGCTGTTTTTGCTGCTTCTTTGATATCCTGTAATACTTGTTTATTGAGAGTTCGGGCTTGTGTTTGAGGATCTGTATGAGCTCCTCCACCTGAGCTGATCTATAGTCAAATTTGCAGTGGCTGGAGTTCCTGCATAACCTCCTAAAAGGTCATTTAACAAACGTTTCCATGCCAGTTCCCACAGAGAAAATTCTCTTCGGGACAGCAGGGATGTGCAAAGCTGCTTTAAATTGTGTGGAGTAAATACATTTGCTGTAAAGGTGGCTTGTAAAAGACTTCTGAAATATGCAGAATCGCTACCATACAAACGAGAGGCTCTGCAAATCTCTTTTAACTCAGCAAAACTGATCTGCTGCCAGCTCCCTCTCGGTGCAGGACCTGCTGTGCACCTCACAGGAAAAACTTTTAACTTTGATGCAATTCCCCACTCTCCTTCCTGAACTGCATCCTTTCTTATCCTCTGCCAGGTATCTGTGACTCCTTGTGTGTTAAACTCTTCCTTAGATTATTTGGAATTACAATGTGGAGCATAAGAATAATTTATTTTTTGTTCCGGCAAGGTGTCTGACATGGGCGCCGCCATCTTGGACAGGGTGACTTCCGGGCATCACATCCGGTTCCCACGCTCGGCAGGGAGGGGGCGTGCCCTCCCGGGCTGTGGGCGGGGAGCAGGGGCGGGGACACTGCCCGGGCTCCGCCCACAAAAGGGGCGTGTCCCTGCTCTGATGGGCAGGAGCTCAGGGAGGAGCCACCCAGGGACTGCTGGGAGCCCGAGGAGGAGGGCGAGCCACGCCCACGAAGGGCGGGGCTGGGCCGGGGCCATCATGGCGTCTGCCATGAGCTCCTCTGTTCTCAGAGTGGGCACAATCGGCTCGGCTTTTTTCCATTGTACTGCCAAAATTCACCGATTTCGAGCGCCAAAGGGAGCTTTTCAGAGGGAATACAGAGGACTTAGGTATGGCAGGGATTGTGAAAGATGTGGTTTGCAGAGGAGCCTGGCCAGGGCTGGTCTGCTCCCCTCTCTCCTGGGACGGGGGTGGGGAAGGGGGAGGGCGGCTGGCCTGGCCACCTCCCGGCCGCTCCTCCGGGGTTTCTGGTTCTCGACTGGGATAAGGGAAGGCTTCTGGGTCCCCTCAGAACTCCTCTTTCTCCTCTCCTCCCGGTCCTGCTGTTGCTGCTTGCATTCTGCCCTGTCCCTGATCTTTGCTTGCTTGTGTGCATTCTTTGCTTGCTTTGCACTTTCCATTGTTACAAATTTTAAGACCGTCCTGAATATTGGACGCAGCTTTAAGTTGGACTTCTTATTCTTTTCCATGTTATGTAATTTCAGTCCGACCGAATCCCAGAAGTCTGGATCGAGTTTCTGAGACATGTCTGAGTTTGGGAACTCTGTTAAGATCCATTTTACAAGCTTTTTAAGCTGTTTCTTGTCAAACTGAATATCTTGAATTTCTAACTTATAATTGAAATATGAAAAAAAATCCTGCTCAGCTAAAGACAACCGATTTCCCATGGTGGCACTCACCAGAGTTTTCCAGTTGTCCTTCTTGGTATGAAATTCTTCCCAGGTCCTGGGTCACAACAGTGACAAATCAGCTGAGCTGAGCGACAGAGTCCTCTGAGGCTGCGGTGCTGCTCCAGTCCCGTCTCTGATTACAGCCTCCTCTTCACCAGTATGAGGCTTTGATTCGAGATTCCCTCTCAATCTCAAATCCCTTCTTCTGGGTTTTCTATTTTAAAGGGACAAAAAACTCAGGTGCAGGCCTGCTCCCCCAAAACACGCAAATATCAAGTAAAAATGTCCTATTTTGATGGAGGTAATCAAAAAATCCCTAGACCATCTTCCTCAATAGGAGAAATACTGTCCGGGCGCCACGTGCTGGGTTCTTTTTTCTCGGGCCGGGTGTTATAAACCTTCAAAAGGGAACCCAGCACACCCAAGGATAGCTCAGCTATTACCTTTGGCAAATAATGAGCAGGATGGCTTCTGCTGCAGTGTTAGAAACAAAAAAGTTTAATAAAAGGCAAAATGACAAACAGAAAATCCGATCCAGGTACAGCAGTCTGCCACTGGTATAAACACCTTCACAAAAGCCTCGTGGTCCTTTTGTCCTCCTCTTTTCTACTTGATGGGCCAGGCAGGACCTTTTCGCTTCTATCCAATTAGGTGACACCAAGGTTTTAGTGAAGCCTCTGGGGTCTTACGAGGTGGCTTTTCACCTGATAGTTGGGAGAAACTTCTGGGCTTTTTTCCTTTTTTGGGGGACAAAGGCTAGCTTTGCCACTCTGTCATTAGGGGGGCACTCTCCTACACCTCCCCACTGGGGAACAGCTCCATCTGATCCAGCTGTCCCTCTTCCTTTCTCCAGAAATGAAAGGAGAGCCTGTGCAGAAGGAAGCATTTCCCAGAGGAAGCAGTGCTTCCATGCCAGCCTCTGCTGCAGGAAGAGAGGCGATGCCAGGCACATGCCCAGGAGGTAATTGCTGTGCCTCTGGGCCTGGGCCCTGCTGAGGCTTGAGCTGCCCTCTCTGCTGCTTGGCAGTGCGGGCACACAGCATTACCTGACCCCCTTGCAGTGCTCGGTTCCCTATACAAGGGGATCCCAGCACACCATGGAACGCTTCCCATCTGTGCTCCTTTCTAGATTGGGATCGTGACTTGCATCATTTGGAAATGCTGGTAAACCATGGTTTAAGGATCTTGGAGCTTGGTGAAGGTAGGTTGTCAGCAACCCTTTCCTAACAGAGTAATCACTGTCCAAGTGTAATCGTTGTCCAGAGGAATATTCCTCTGTCATTTCCCTTGAGATCCTCTGAAGTTTGATGGATTCTGGAAATCCTGGCCTCAAAGTTTCTACTATTGTGCCCAACAGTGATCACGGAGGATCGCTGTCAGTGGGAGAAGGGAGCATTTAGCTTTCAGCCTTCCTCCTGTGTGCAATGCCAGTGTGTCCTTCCATGTGCTCTGTGCAGCCAGGGAGAAGGGCAGAGAGGGAAGGGGCCGGGCCCAGGGCTGTGCCCCGGGGCTGAGCCTTTGGCAGCTCCTTTGCCAGCCCTGGGGAGCCTGAGCTGCTCCTGCTGCCACTGCCAAGCTCTGGCCCTGCCCGGGGCTGGCTTTAGAGCTGCTGGCAGCTCCAGGGAGTCCTTTCTGCCCCAACTGCCCTGCAAGGGGCTCCTTCCATCCCAGTGTGGGGCCACTGCAGGCACGTGGTCCCCCTGCCCCTGCTCCTGAGTGGGAGGCAGGTCTGAGGGAGTGCCTTGGAGGGCAGCAAACACCCAGGTGCCCTCACTGCCACTCGGGCCTGAAGGAGAATCTTCAGCAGGGTCACAGGAGCTGTTGTGTCCTGGCTTTCTTTGCAGCTGAAGTTGATGAAGATGATGCTGTTGATGAAGATGATCGGGATTCCCAGCCCATACCCATTACTGAGCATCTGGGAGATGCTGAGGGTAGGTAAAGACTTTCCTCCCTGGGAGAGCTGCCAGCTCAGAGCCCAAAGCTGGGCCAGGGGGACAGCGCTGCAGGTGCCAGCACAGAACCATGCACGTGTGTGCCCTCGCCCTGCACGATCCCCTCACCGCTCCTGCGTCTCAGCGGTGCCCGTGCAGATCAGCAGAGATGGCAGAAGCTTCTGTGGCTGTTGAGTTACAGGTGTGTCTGCAGGGAGGACTTCTCCTGCTCCTTTGCTGATCCCTACACAGAAGCCTGGCTCCCATCGCAGGGGTGAGTAGTGTGTCCCTGCTGACCCCACAGGCTGAGCACTGGTTTTGTGGGATCCATTCCTGGGAAATGGAACTATTTCACTTCAGGTCCCCTGAGAATGGAGAACAAACTTAGAGGAGACACTAAGTCCTGGAGGCATCCAAACACATGGAGGAGATGCCGAGTGATCTGGAGAGACGCCGTGGTGGGTGCATTTCCCTCATGCTTCCCCTGGGACTCAGCAGCCGGGGCCTTTGGCTGCACATCTGGACACGCCGTGCCCGGCACAGCGGGAAGGGATCCATGGCAGCCTCGCTGCCCCACTGCTGCTGCTGCTGCTGCTTTGACACCCTGCAGGGCTGTTTCCCAACCTGGCCTGGCTGTAGCTTTTTCCCAGCCCCTGCAGGAAGGCATTGGGCATTAGCTGACAGGCAGCCCAAACTGCACCATGTGCCTGAGATCCCCTGAAATTTCATAGTCTCCAGGATGATCAGTAAGGGTGGGTATTATGATGAAGATGGGCCCTGGTCTACCCAGAAAATTGTGTGGATTCCTGATCCTTAACCATGACTTTGACAAGTACTGGCTGCTGAAGATGCCACCTCCCCAGTGGGGAACAGCCCCACCTGATCCAGCCGTCCCTCTTCCTTTCTCCAGAAGTGGATGGAGAGGCAGGGCAGAAGGAAGAATTTCCCAGGAGAAGCAGTGGCTCCATGCTAGCCTCTGCTGCAGGAAGGGAGGCCATGCCAGGCACAGTCACAGGAGGTAATTGCTGTGCCTCTGGGCCTGAGCCCTGCTGAGGCTTGAGCTGCCCTCTCTGCTGCTTGGCAGTGCAGGCACAGCCTGGACTAGAGCGGCACAGCCCAGGGGAATTATCCCGAGCAGGCTCAGGGCACTCGGGTAACTGAGCAGTCCTGCTGGGGTCCCTCCATGGGAGACATGTCCTGAAACCTGGCAGCGACTGCACGGGGTGCCCACGGTGGGGAAAGGACAGAGGGGGAGAGCAAGGCTCCAGTGTGTCCTGAGAGGGCCTGGCTGTTTGCCCTTGGGATCTGGGGGGTGTCCCAGCAGAAGGAGGGCAGGAGGGACAGAGGGAGGGAGGGATGGATAGCTGTGGCACTGCCTGCTGCAGTTTGCCCCCGTGCTTTAGGGAGGATTTCTTCTGCGTGTGAGGGAGAGAGACACAGGGCCCTACAGTGCTCCAGCCACCCCAACAAGGAATGTTGCTGAGGGCAGGGAAAGAGTGTGGAGAGTGATCAGGAGCCAGCCCAGAGCTCCCCAGGCCCCTGTGCAGCTTTGGCCATGTCCATTCACATCTGGCTCCCACGGCCTTACCCGACTCCCTGGCAGTGCCCAGTTCCCTGTGGCAGAAAGAGATCCCAGCACACCCTGGAAAATGTTCTCATCTGTGCTGCATTGTAGATGAGGGTGCTGGGAAGGCTTCTCCATCAGCTTGGATGAATAAAGTTTTGAAGCCCTTGGAGCCTCCTGCAGGTATGTTCTCAGCATACCACCAAGGAAGAATTGTAGACAAGCGGGCAGGCACCAGGTGACAGAAGCTTCTGTGGCTGTTGTGTTACAGATGTGTCTACAGGGAGGACTTCTCCAGCTCCTACCTTGGATGCTGCACTCAAGCCCAGCTCCCGTCACAGGGGTGAGTAGTGTGTCCCTGCTGACCCCACAGGCTGAGCCCTACTTTTGTCGGATCCATTCCTGGGAAATGGAAATATTTTTCTCTAAGGTGCTCCAACAGGGAAAATCCAAGATACAACAGATAAGATATCCCTGGAACCATCCAAACAGATGAGGCAAGAGCTGAAGGAACTCCTGCAGACAAGACAAGGTGGGTGCATTTCCCTCATGCTTCCCCTGGGACTCAGCAGCCGGGAGCTTTGGCTGCACATCTGGACACGCCGTGCCCGGCACAGCAGGAAGGAATCCATGGCAGCCTTGCTGCCCTGCTGCTGCTTTCACGCCCTGCAGGGCTGTTTCCCAGCCTGGCCTGGCTGCAGCTTCTGCCCAGGCTCTGTATGAAGTTATTTGGCATCAGCTGACAGGCATCCCAAACTGTAACACACCCTGAGATCCCCCACAATATCCAGCCCTGCAGATTAGGAATAGGGTGTCTGTTTGGAGGTAGAAGTGCTCTCATCATGCCACTGTAATCTGGCCATTTTCCTGCTCCATAAATTTCACAAATATTACCTCTGATGCCACCACCCAATTGGGAACAGCTCCATCTGATGCAGCTGTCTCCCTTCCTTTGTCAAGAGATGGACATAGTGCTTCAGTGGAAGGTGGCATTTCTTGAAGGAAGCACTCCATCTTTGATGCCAGCCCCTGCTGCCGGAAAGAAGGCAAAGCCAGACACGGGCACAGGCACAGCAGGTAATTGCTGTGCCGGGCTCAGCCCTGGCCGGGGCTGTGTGGCAGCAGCTCTTCCCCCAGGGCCTGCCCTTGCCCGGCCCGGCAGCAGCCAAAGCTGGAGGCACCTCGGTTTCCAGGCCTCTGGAGCTGGTTCAGAGCCCCGGGGAAACGGGACTGGTGCAGCAACGTCCCTGGCGCTGCAGCTGCTGCGGAGCTGGCCCTGAGTGCCCAGAGGCCCAAGGCACAGGAGCAGCCCCGAGCGGGAGCCCTGCCGCCAGCCCAGGGCCAGAGCCAGCCCTGGCTCTCGACTGGGCAGGGGCTGCGCTGGGTCCTGACAGGGCCTGAGCCTGTCCCCTGGGGCTGGAGGAGCTGTCACGGGGCAGGGAGGGCCAGGGCTGGCAGTGGCTGCTCAGGGATGGCTTTGGCCCGTGTCCCTGGCAGCAGCCACTGCCCAAGCAGCTGCGCTGCCCCCGGGCTCTCCTCCCGGCCTGCTGGGCTTTGTTGGCTGGCACAGCCTGTGCCAAGGGCCGGCAAGGTGCCTGCAGGCCCCAGCTCTGGGGGAAACAGAGAACGTCCTGCCCGTATCCAGCGTGCTGCCAGCTCAGCAGTGCAGCACAGCACGAGCTCACACTCCCCATCGCTCCCACAGATGCAGCCAGCACCACAAGACCTGTTCCCAATGCCCAGGGTGGCCTCGGAAGGGGTTTCTGTCAGGGAGCAAGCTGCTGGCCAAGGTTAATTGCAGGCCTGCTTCTTTCGGAGATTATCATTATTTTATGCTGTGTCTGAATTTGGAGTTACTGGATGAGAAAATGGTGTTTTCGACACCTTTCCCAGGAATAGGTTCTTATGAAAACCTAATGCAGAGAGGAAACATTCCCAGAGAGCCTGGGGTCGAGTTGTTGCCAGTCCATGATTGTCCAAATAACTCTGCTGAGGGTTCTGCTGCTGCTGATTTCATTCGTTGGCCTCTCAATTGCTGGGCTGGCTCCCACTGAGGCTGCCTGGCCAAGAGCAGCCCCAGGGGCACAGGGCAGAGGCAGAGGGAGGTGGGGAGGAGAAAGAGCAGGGCCGAGGTTGCCCTTGAAAGGCAGAGGTGCTCTGGGGCCCGCTCCTGGCCAGGGACCCTGCCCAGAGCTGTGCCCTGCTGGCCGGGGCCTTGAGGGGCAGCTGTCCAGCTGGGCCCAGCTGTGCCAGCAGCTCCAGCCATGCTGGGGAGCCTTGCCAGCTCTGGGCCCTGCTGTGCACGAGGGTCCCTGTGTGCCACTGGCAGCTGGGGCCTCAGCCACCTCCTCTCTTCACAGGAGCACCTCTGGACAGGAGTTGGAAGACGGTGGCTGCACCTCACACCCAGACAGCGTGAGCTGCTCCTCCCACAGTAATAACGGCCTGGACAGCCCTCTCAACTGTTCTGTGAAGGGAACCCAAGAACAGCCATCTACAAGGAAACCTCCTACTACCCTGTAGATCCCACTGCCGCCTGCTCTCCCCATGGGTCTCCCCAAGATGCCTTCATCCCTTTTTTGATCTCCCTGCATCCCATCCCAGCCAATTCTCAAGTTCTTCTGGAGACCCCAGGCCCAGCCGAGCACCCTCCAGCCCATCCTGAGACCAACACATCCCTGCCTCTGCCCCTGAGCTCCCTGGCCTTGCCCTCTAAAAAACACTGGAGTTAAGCCCTGCTGCCCCACCAGGGTAGGCGATGGCCCCTTCTTCTGTTGCACTACAGAGATGGAGCTGTCACCCCAGTGTCTGGGTGGTAGCAGCAGCAAAGCCCACCTGGCACCAGCACTGGCTGAGCTCTGTGCCCAGGGGCAGCTGGGGATGGCCACGGTGTGGGCAGGCAGGAGCCAGGCAGGGGCTGCTGTGACCAGCGGCAGTGTCTCGATGGGCTGGGGGAGCCCAGGGGGCAGGCAGCAGTGTGGGGCTCCTGAGAACAAGCGACCCTATTTTGTCTTTGTTTTTCATTTTTAGAAATTTGTCTTTAAAAAAATATTTTAAATATTTTTTTTACTGTAGAGAGACATCCCTAAATATTTATTCCCGTGTAGTGCAGTAGTTAAGGACTTTACAAAGTAGTTTTAGAATCCCGAAAAGGCAACCCTATTTTTTCTGGACTTCTAATTTTTAGAAATATTTAGAAATATTTCTTGCTGAGACAATTCAGCACATAGTTCGTCCCTTTTTCTAGAATACATTTCTGTGTTGGAAAGTAGTTTTGCAGAAAATAATTTACCAATATACAATAAAATATAAAGTGGCATTTCAGTGGTACTCTTTACTCTGTGAAGAACTAAGACACGCTAAGACAGCCAGCCTGCTGCAGAGGCAAAGATCTTTTCCCACGGGAACTTTATATCTAGTCACAACCAAGTCACATAAAACCTTTTCCCAGATATTTCCTGGGATTCTTGACCAGCTCACCTCTTAGTTTTCAGAGGCAAACTTTGAGCACAGTGGGAATCTCTTCAAGTCACCATCTTTGCTTCTGCAAGAACTGCCTAAGTTCGAGAGCAGGGGCTTCTCTCAGCTTCCTGCTGCGCTGCCCCCGGGCTCTCCTCCCGGCCTGCTGGGCTTTGTTGGCTGGCACAGCCTGTGCCAAGGGCCGGCAAGGTGCCTGCAGGCCCCAGCTCTGGGGGAAACAGAGAACGTCCTGCCCGTATCCACCGTGCTGCCAGCTCAGCAGTGCAGCACAGCACGGGCTCACGCTCCCCATCGCTCCCACAGATGCAGCCGGCACCACAACACGTCTTCCCGATTCCCAGAAGGGAATTGGTTTCTGCCAGGGAACACACTGCTGGCTAGAGTTAATGACAAGCCTGGCTTTTCTATTGCATGCAGGGGATTGGGGGACCCCTGTAAGGATGGCAGTTGGCCGGGGTCCCTCATGAGGCACATGAGCTGGAGGGGGGGTTTTGTAGGTGTTGGGTTTTGCAGGAAGGCATGCAGGGCTTTGCGTCCTTTGTAGAGTGGTGCATGGGGCTGGGGTTCCTCGTGAGGTTCTCAGGGGATTTGAGATCTCTTCTGTGGCATACAGGGGACTGGAGACATCCGTAAGGCTGGCAGGGGCTTGAGTTCCTCGTGATTAACATGGCGGTTTAGTGCTTGCCGTCAAGGCCTGGAGACGAGCTGAGTCCTTCCTAAGGTGGGCAGGAGGCTGGGCTCATTTGTGAGGCACACGAGGCTGCCCTGGGGTCTCTGCATTGGTGAACACTGATTCTCTGCGAGGCACAGAGGGATATTTTGGGGTCTCTGCTGAGGGGTGCAGGGATCCCTCAGGAGGCATAAAGGAGTCTTGATGGTCTCTACTAAGGTGTGCAGGGATCCCTCATGAGATGTGCAGCGGGGTTTTTCAGTCTCCTCAGCGCAGCAAAGGGCCACTCTGGGTGGAGGCTGTGCAAAGTGGGCAGAAAGCTTCCTGCCAAGCCTTGCGGCCGGCGGGCGGGCGGAGCCCATCCTTGGGGGTCGGGCGGGGCCTCTGGAGCCGCCGCGCCCTTCTCGGGCAGGTCCCGGCCCCGGCGGGGAAGGGCCGCGGCCCCGGGCTCCGGCGGTGCTGCCGAGCAGCAGCGGAGGCACAAGGGCCCCGCTCCGGCCTGGCCCTGTGCTGCAGCCGAGCACAGGGACAGCCACGGCCGCTCCCTGCGCCACAGGCAGCACCGGGGCTGCAGCTGAGGCCGTGCCTGCTCCCACTGAGGAAGGAGCTCCTTGCAATGCCCACTTCCCTAAAGCACGTGGGCAAGCCAGCACAGCATGGAAACGCTTCTGAACTGTGCTCCCATGGACACTGGGATTGAGAGATGGATTGACTGGAAGTCCTGGTCCGTCACTGTGTGGAGATCACGCTGCATGCTGGAGGCAACTTCTCGATGCCCCTTTGCTGAGAGAACAATCACGGATTAGCAGTTGTGGCCAAGAGCAGCCCCAGGGGCTCGGGGCAGAGGCAGAGGGAGGTGGGGAGGAGAAAGAGCAGGGCCGAGGTTGCCCTTGAAAGGCAGAGGCGCTCTGGGGCCCGCTCCTGGCCAGGGACCCTGCCCAGAGCCGTGCCCTGCTGGCCGGGGCCTTGAGGGGCAGCTGTCCAGCTGGGCCCAGCTGTGCCAGCAGCTCCAGCCGTGCTGGGGAGCCTTGCCAGCTCTGGGCCCTGCTGTGCACGAGGGTCCCTGTGTGCCACTGGCAGCTGGGGCCTCAGCCACCTCCTCTCTCCACAGGAGCGTCTCTGCAGCTTCACAAGACCGGCCAAAGAGTTCCATCAGGGAGACATGTACCTGCACCTGCGCCTCTCATCAGCCATCCCTAAGCCATGTCCAACATCCCTGCCACAGCTGCATTATCAGCTTGTTGCTAGGGACATAGTGCCACCACCCTGAACAGGAGCCTCTGTCCCCAAAGTGCTGGCCCTGGTGTCTTTTGCAGTGAGCAAGGGAGTGAGGGAAGCCATGACAAACATTAGCAATGTCCGTTGCTTTTACTGTGGCCAACTTGGACATTTCCAGAAAGACTGTCCTCACCTTCCTGTTGGGCAATTTATTAACTATGTTCCACCTCCTAGGCCTCTTCCTTTCCAACAGCCCTATCGGCCCACATACAACTTTCAGCAGCAATATTATCAGCCGACCCAGGGAAATGCTTAGCAGAGCATGGGGCCACGCCGCGTGACAACAGCAAATTACCGGCCTTGCCTGCAAAGCCCACCTCAGCTGCCAGCCATCCAGGAGTCCCCCGCCCCAACAGGCTCCTCGCAGAGGACCGCAGTCATGAGGACGGACTCCGGTTGTTCCGCAGAACCGGAACTTTCCCCAAAGCCTCCGACCAATGTTAGTAAGTTCTGTCCATCTGCTTTTCCCCGACGAAGATCTAGTTTGAGTTCCAGCTGGGTACCTTGAGCCCCCTTTCCACCCTCAACCAACTACAGTCCTGCTGTTTGGGGACAGTGAACACACTCCAGATCAGGTAAGTATATTACCAGAAGTTGTGACTGTAAATCCAGGCAATGAAATTACTGTGTCAGTTGTTTGTTACAATCCACCATTTACATTGTTGAAATTTGTACCTTTTGCACAAATGTTAATTTTAACCGGCCAGGATTCAGAGGTTGAACCTGATTCAAATTTTGATGCGTTTGCATGTCACTAGATTTGTAAAGACAAACCCCTGATTGATTCTTGTATTTCCAAAAATGGGAAATCCATTGAACTTCGTCTCATGGCTGACACAGGAGTGGACGTTACTATCCTCCCCAGGGCAAAGTGGCCCCGCGACTGGGCACTGGTGTCCCCTTGTGGCACAATCTCCGGTGTTGGTGGAGCTGTCAATCCCATGCAAAGTCCTCATCTTGTAAGCGTAGAGGGGCCTGAGGGGCAAGTCTCCACCATCTGACCATTTGTCGTGTCATCCAATATCTCTCTATTAGGCAGGGATGTTTTATCCCAGTGGGGTGCCCACCTTGATATCCCTGACCCCAAGTGGGATTTTTAGCATGGGCCACTGCAGAGCAAACTTCCCCACCATTGAATTGGAAAACCGATGTTCCGATGTGGGTGGATCAGTGGCCCAGCCCATCAGACAAATTAAATGCGCTCATCGAATCAGTCAAGGAGCAAGAACAACTCGGGCAATTAGTTACATCAACTAGCCCGTGGAATACCTCAGATTTTGTCATCCGAAAGCTTGGCAAAAGCAGTTGGCATCTGCTCCAAGACCTTCAAAAAATTAATGAGGTTATTGAAGATATGGCCCCCTTCAGCCTGGCCTCCCCTCCCCTTCTATGCTTCCCCACGATTGGCAGCTTGCTGTCCTTGCTATCAAGGACTGCTTCTTTAACATCCCACTTTACCCAGGAGATGCCCTCAGATTTGCATTTTCAGTACCATCTCTGAACAGAAGTGAGACTTTTAAAAGGTATCAATGGGTATCAATCCTCAAGAATTGAAAAACTGCCCCGTGTTATGCCAAATGTAGGTTGCTCAGGTTTTATCACCTGTCAGGAATCAGTTTCCTGAAGCTATCATAGTCCATTACATGGATGACATACTTATTTGTGCTGCCACCAAAAGTTACCTTAGTGCCACTCTCGAAAAGACTGTTTCTACTATTGAGAAAGCAGGTTTTGTAATTGCTCAGGACAAAATACAAATGTCAGCACTGTGGACATACCTTGGGTATCTCATCACTGGGAGAACTGTAACACCACAGATTTTTTCTATAAATGAACAGCCACAGGCTCTAGAGCACATTCAACGCATTTGTGGGATCATCACTTGGGTCTGGCCTTTGCTCGGCTTGACAAGGCAAGAGCTGGCTCCACTGTTCTCCTTGCTGAAGAAAGACACCGACCCCACAGCCCCACAGACCCTGACACCAGAGGCAGAGGAAACATTGCAGAAAGTAGCAGAGGCAATGAGGACACGACAGGCTGAACAGGTCAGAAAAAACCTTCCGATTGAATTTGTCATCCTGGGAAAGTGCCCACACTTTCATGGGCTCCTATTTCAGTGGGACACAACACAGAAAGACCCACTCATCATACTCGAGTGGTTGTTTCTCCCACATCAGCCTGCGAAAACAGTGTATACACCATCAGAGTTGCTAGCAAAATTAATTGCCAAAAGTCACCATCGCCTCTGAAGCCCCGTAGGCTGTGATCCCTCATGCATTTACCTGCCTTTGAAGTTAGGTCAATTGGACGCCTTATTAAAAACAAATGAAAACATCCAAATTGCTTTAGATAGCTATCTCGGGAAAGTCTCAATTCACTACCCAAAGCACAAATTATTCAAAGATTCGTTCCATGTAGTTCCAAAAACTTTCCAAAGTCATCTTCCTATTAAAGGCGCTGTCACAGTGTTCACTGATGGGTCTGGCAGGTCCCACAGATCGGTATTTACCTGGAAAGACCTGAACACTCAAAAGTGGGAATCTGATGTTCAGACCATGGAAGGTTCCCCCCAGACTGCGGAGCTTTTTGCAGTTGTGAGGGCCTTCAGGATATTCCAGCAACCATTTAACTTAGTGACTGATTCATCTTATGTTGCCGGGATAGTTGATGGAGCAGAGCATGCTCTGCTCAAAGACGTGCAAAACAAACAGCTGTTTTCCTTGCTTTCAGAATTCATCTGGCTCATCTCTCATGGAGAGCAACCCTATCATATTCTACATGTAAGATCCCACACCGACATGCCTGGCTTCCTTACTGAGGGGAACCAGAGGGCAGATGCATTGGCAATGACAGTCACCACCACAATTACTTCACCAACTTTACCTGACATTTTTAAACAAGCACAATTGAGCCTCATGTTTTACCACCAAAACGCGCCAGCCCTGGCACGTCAGTTGAAATTGTCACAAGAACAAGCCTGTGCCATTGTAGCCACATGTCCAAATTGCCAATCCCGTGCCCTTCCAACAGTATTAACAGGTATCAATCCTAGGGGACTGAATGCATTTGACCTGTGGCAGTCAGACATTACTCATTACCCACTTTTTGGGAAATTAAAATATATTCACGTATGTATACATACATTTTCTGGTGCAATCTTTGCATCTCTGCATGTAGGAGAGAAAGCCAAAGATGTCACCAAGCACTTTAACATGGCCTTTGCTACCCTAGGAGTTCCAAAAAAGATTAAGACAGATAATGAACCAAGTTACACCTCCAAAGCATTTCAAAATTTTCTCTCAGCTTGGGGAAATCACCATCACACCGGCATTCCTCGCAACCCTCAGGGACAATCAATAGAAGAAGGCACACACAAAGAAATTAACAACCTGTTAGGTTTACAAAAAGATTCTGCCCTTTTAATGACACCTCAAGAAAGACTCTGCAAAGCACTATATGTGCTCACTTTTCTTAACTGCCATTCAAAAGAGCCAAATCCTCCAATCCTTTGGCATTTGCATAACAACATATTTGCCCATCTCAAAGAACACCCACCTGTGCTCATCAGAGACCCTGAGTCCCACCAAATTAAAGGTCCTTTTCCACTAATAACCTGGGGCCAAGGGTACGTGTGTGTTTCAACAGAAACAGGGCCGAACTGGATTCCAGGCCACTTTGTCAAACCCTACCTGAATGCAAATCAGCCTGCTGACCCACCCAGGAAAAGCCAAGCTGCATCTGATCAGCCAGACACCGCAGCAGATGCAGTCACTTGGAAGCGTCGGAACAAGAAGACCAGAATTCCCAACATTGTAGCACGAACTCTCATCACAAAAAAATATTTTCCACTGTCATACCTTGCTGCAGAACCCCTCCTTTCCTCCCCAACTATCCCTATCCCTTTTCCCACATACCTTGCCCCCAACCCATCCCACAAGTCCCCACGCCTCTCTTTCCTGCTTGTGTCCTACGATTATTAGAAAAGGGGGAGGGTGAGGAGAGTGACTGAAAGAGTGTACAGAAATTTAATGTCATATGTTTCTCTTGCTATTTGCTACAGCAAAATCACCCTGGAAGGCCACCCTGGAAAGAATGAAATTCAAACAAGTGCTTTTCACTGCAATTACCATTCTGCTCCATCCGTGAATAGCAGAAGGGTGGATGGTGCAACAACTGACAGAAAATGTATGGCAGAATCTGGCGAAAACTCTGAAACAAGATAAGATCTGCTTGTCAATGGGCAGCGTGGACAATCCTCTGTCTACGTGCCTGGTGGGAATGCCTCTGTCGCAAAAAGATTATCCATATGCGGGGAAGAAACCAAATCCGGTTGACACCTGGGACACCTGGACAAAGATTTTACCACATGCCACACAAGAGCCCCAGGAGTTAGATCTCTTGGGCTCTGCTCCAGCTACATACTGTGTTAGGTTTTTCTATCTACAAAACACACCCATTTGGCATGACTCTGCAGTCTCAGGCACAGTAACTCAGAAAGATGTAACACCTAATAGCAGAAAGTATAATTCAGCCACATGGTGCAAGTATACCTCTAGCACACCATCTGAGTCCAGTGATGTTCCCAGAGTGTCACCGAGAGGCGTGTTTCTTATCTGCGGTGACAGAGTGTGGGCAGGGATCCCATCAAAGATCAAAGGAGGTCCCTCCAGCCTCGAACAGCTGACTGTCCTCACCCCAAACACATCACAAATTATAAATTGGCAGAATCAAGAAGGATTGGCATCAAAAAGAGATCTTACAGTCAATTCGACCCAAATTGCGATGACAAAATTTACGATTGGAGCGAATCCAAAAGAGTCTCTGCATCCATTTTTCTACCTTGGTACGCAGCTGCAAAGGCTCTCGGTGAAATTTCCCACCTGGGGTGTTGGCTCAGCCGTCAGGCCAAAGCTGCCTCCGCAGCCCTGTCAGATCTGCTCACGGAAGAAGAAACCACCAGGCAAGCCACCCTACAAAATACAGCTGACATTGATTTTCTCCTTCTTGCGCACGGTCACAGCTGTCAGGACTTTGCTGGTCTGTGCTGTTTTAATTTAACATCTAAAAGCACCTCCATACATGCCAGCATTCAGCAAATTCGAAACCAAGTGCAAGACCTCATGACGGAGACCAGAGACATCAATGTAGTAGGTAAAGCACTCACACAGTGGGGAATCCCCAGGTGGCTTGTATCAATTCTCAAAAATTTGGTGTGGATTTAAGTTGTCATTTTCATGATAATGGTTGCCCTGAGTTGTTTGAAAAGAGTAATAGAAAAGTCACTTGGAAAAATTTATTTAATAAAGAAAGAAGGGGGAGATGTGGGGGTCATGGGTGAGAAAGCTATCTCAGGAATGCCCTGGGAAAGCACCATTGTCTAAGTCAGGGAAAATTCATTCCTTTCCCATGGTTCGAATGCTGTACTCCCTTTCCCATCCCACTCATCCTGTACCCTTTGTATCTTTCATTAGTTACTCCTGTGAAAATTTTCCCCTCCCATCCCCCTCCATGTAGCTGTGCACAAAATCTGTAACTTTCCCCAGAGATCTCGCACTCGCCCTGGTATCCCTCTGCTGGTGTTACCATCCCTGCTGTCCCTTCGACTCACTGTGTGTCCCTCAGCCTACCCTCCATGTTTTCCTATCCTTTTTGGACCCTGCAATAAATCAGTTGAAATTATCCAGGACTCAAGCTGCCCTCCTTCTATCTAGTGAAGAGGAACATCTAGCCGGGGTCGAGCGGGTGAAAATCCTGACCCCGGCAACGTTGTTCTTATCAATTTCTATGACATCACACACACAGTCCTTAAACACACACAGCCATCACCTATATACACTAGTACCGTTTCTTGGTTGGTATCTGGGTGGATCTCAAAGTGGCAAATGCCTTGGTCATTGTCAAGGCATATGTCTTGAGCACTAATCACATTACTGTCACAGACGAATCCCTGTTGTTCTTGAGCAATGCAAGGTTCCAAGTTTACGGTTTGCCATCTCCCCTGGATTTTCCAAGCCCATACCCTGTATTCTGAGGGGTATAATGCTGGCTGCTTGTGACTGAGCCATAAGGCAGCAATGGCGTGAATAGCGTGAACTGTGCCATTATGCAGAGTGAGCACGAAGGCTGGAGCTGTATTAGTGGGGGGATTATATGTAAAATTACCATGGTCCACCAAGACTGGAAATCTTTCTCAATGTCTGTAGCACTGCCCCAGACCACCTTTAGCACTTCAGTGGGAAAGACTCCTTCACTTCCTTCTCTTATGATTAAAGCAGCTGTTGACTGTACCCATAATTGTGTTTGCATATAGCTGAGGGCTGAAGATATGTTATCCTGTGCCCCCTTTAATGTGTCTGCTAGCAAGCTATGGTCTTGATCTTCAATTTCTCTCCATTTCGGCAGCACCCTCGAGACTTGCCATTGACTATTTCCCAATGCCAAAAGAGATGACTGTAAAGGCTGTTTTAATTTTATTGGATGGCTAGCTGCTACAGCTAATTTGTTCATTAATATTTCTGAGTCAATCCTATTCAAAACCCCTAGCCCAGTCCCTAACATCTTGGTTAAATCCCTTTGCATTCTGTCTCTGAAGTGCGCTTGTTTTTGTAGCCATCTTGTCCATCCCTCGAAGGATGACCTTATGAAGGGGGAACAAGGTGGCTGAACTGTCGAGATAGTAGTTTGCATTAACAGTTCGAAATGTCATAATCCTGGATTAAATAACTGTTGTTGTTGACCCGTATTCCTTATTATGTGTGGGCCAATTTCATAAACTCTAGGTTCAAGCTTAAATGGCGTATTTTGGGTTTGTGCTTGAGTGCTGGGGTGGGTTGTAACAGGCTTAGCTATAGCATTTATTTTAAATTTGAAAGACAGCCCAATAGTGTTGCAGGCCCAGAGGCAAACCATGTCGACAGTTTGTCTTAATGTGAAGTTGTGCCAACAGTCCAATTCATTTGGACGATTGCAAATCTTCCAGTGCTTATTTACACTGATTTGGGTTGCTTTACTATAGGTAGTCCCAATAATCATTCTACACTCTATCTTAATTACCTCCCCCATGGTCCCTTGAAGTCACCACAACCTCTGTTTCTGCCACTGCAGCGTTTTTTATATTTGCTTTTTGCACATGACCACAGTTGTTAGGTTTAAACCTTTTAAATGGGAAGGTTTTCCCATGGATCCGGTCTATTGAGTAAGGGCTTGGGACCAAGGCCATTGAGCATTGTTCTGGCTAGGAGTACTTTCTAATTTTTTGATTACAGCAATGATTGTAAACAACACTTCAGCACAAATCCCCACCCACCATGATGCATTCATTTTGTGCGGGTAAGTTTCAGTTTCAGTTTACCATCACCCAGTGTTATTCTCCAAGGGGCTTCTGGAGCTTTCTTAACACGGCTGTGGTGGATCCAAGCACTTTGTTCCTTAGTCTTGATTGCAGTGAAGGTAGTAAGGAGCACTTGGTATGGTCCCTTCCATTGTGGTTGCAGGGCCTTCTCTGTAAGAGACTTAACATATACATTGTCTCCAGCCTGCACATCATGTACTGGTGCATCGAGCCCTGTACCCCGAGTACCGGGGGTACCTCCAGGCGGTCATGCTCCACTGGCTCCCCTTGGTTTCCACTGAGGAAGGAGGCTGGATTGACAATATTAGTCACCACAATGTCCACAGCATCTTGCTCCACCATAATAGCTTGGTATCTCAGAAATCGTTGTGGGAAAAGCCAATGTCCGCCTTTCACCTCCAGCACTGCAGACACCGTGTGAGACACTGGCACAGTCATTTTGTGGCCCAGGGTGAATTGACTTACCTCTTGGATATTCAGTACAACTCCTGCAGCAGCTCTGAGGCATCCAGGCCACCCTTTAGCTGCTGCATCCAATTGCTTAGAGAAGTAAGCAACTGGTCTCCGGAATGGGCCGAGGTCCTGTGCTAATATTCCCAAGGCCATTCCTTGCTTCTCATTGGAGAACAAGAGGAAAGGCTTACTCACGTCTGGCAATCCCAGAGCTGGAGCTGACATGAGGGCTTTCTTCAGCTGGTGGAAGGCCTGCGTAGCTTCCTCTGTCCATTGTATTTCCCTGCTTTCAGTTGCAATAAGCTCATATAAGGGCTTAACAAACAGTCCATAGTAACAGATCCGTAACCTGCACCAACTCATCATCCCCAGGACAGTTCCTAGTTCTTTTGCAGTCTGAGGTTTTGGGGTCTGGCATATTGCCTCCTTCCGGCTTTGGCCCAGGGTACATTGTCCAGTACTGACTTTGTATCCCAGATAAGTTAATTTCTGTTTTACTGCTTGAGCCTTTTTCTTTGATACCCGGTACCCTTGGAGTCCCAGAAAGTTCAAGAGGCTTACCGTCCAGGCCACGCATGCTTCACTTGTCCGTGTGGCTATGAGGATGTCATCTTCATAGCAGCTTCGCTTCCTCTGGAGGGGCTTCCCAGGCCTCTAATTCCTTTGCAAGTTGTTCTCCAAACAAAGTGGGTGAGTTTTTAAATCCCTGTGGGGGTACTGTCCATGTAAGTTGAGTTCTTTGCCCACTTTTAGGACTTTCCCATTCAAATGCAAAAATTTTCTGGCTGGCTAGGTGGATAGGAAGGCAGAAGAAGGCATCTTTTAAACCTGAAACGGTAAACCAAGTTAGTTCAGGTGTTAAGCAATTTAATATCGTGTAGGGATTGGCCACCACACGATACAAATCCTCAGTTATCTTGTTCATGGCTTGCAGATCGTGTACTAACCTGTATGACTCATCAGGTTTGCTGGCTGGTAGGATAGGGGCATTAAAATCAGATTGACATTCTTTTAATAATCCTAGATGCAAAAACTTCTCAATTACTGGGCTAATTCCTTCCTTATCTTCCTTCCTCAGGGCATACTGTTTATCTCTGACAGGTTGCATTCCCTCTTTTAGTCTGATCTGTATAGGGGGAGCGTTTTTTGCTCTCCCTGATACATCAGAAGCCCATACCCCAGGGAACACCTGATTCATTACGTCTTCATCGATTTCAGTTTCCCTTGTGACTTGACTAGTGGTTAATATCAAACTCAATATTTCTACATACTTTTGATCATTTCCCTCCAGAGTAATTTCCCCATTTTTGAATGCAATAGTTGGCGGTTATTGTCCCAGCAAATCTCTGTCCAGAAGTTGCTCAGGGGAGTTGGGCATATATAGAAATTTGTGGATCCCCCACTGCTTTCCCAGTTTGTATTTTAGTGGCCTAAAGAAAAATGCCTTTTCAGTTTGGCCAGTCGCTCCCGTAACTGTAGCATAATCATCCCCTACAGGCATCAAGGCTGTATTTAGAACTGAGTATCTTGCCCCAGGAAGGTACTCGCTTCTAAAGGTTGACTAGGAATTTCCCTTCTTTTTCCATTTCCCCCAGCTTTAGTTTGACAACCAGAGAGCCTGCTGGGGTAGTCTCCTCCAGTCCCCTTTAATCCTCTTGCACATGGGCAACCACCCCTCCTCTCCTTTGATTCCCTTGACCATTCTCTTTCTGCTCTGGACAGTCCTTCTTCCAATGGCTCTGTTTCTTACAGTTTGCACATTGATTTCTGCCGGATCGAGGAGGGCCTTGCCTGGGTGCTCCCTGCTTGCTTTCACGTCTTTCTTTCTGTTCCTCCTGCACTATTGCTATTAAGTTTTTCATCCCTTGTTTATCCCCTTCTTCTCTGTTGCTAAAGACTCTCCAAGCCTCCACCAATAAAGTGGCGAAATTCTGAATATCTTCTCCTAAGACTTTTTGGAGTTTGTGCCAAATATCCCCCTTGGACTGTCCCAAAAATAGATTAATTAGTTGTTGTATCCCTCTCGGGTTTCCTGCACTCAGGATGACCCCCCCCGAGAGTTCTTTTTTCCCAGCCCGACGGTGGAAGAAAGAGTCGCAATTCTTCAGCTCTGGTTCACAAGGTTGTTTATTGTCTCTTATCTAAACCATTCTTTTTCAGACCCGCAGAGGTCTGATCTGCAGGTCTGTCATGGGCACGCTGCCAGCCCCTGGGCTGGTGTCTACATTTTATACGAGGAATTACATGTACTTCATTGATCATTATTTTCCAATACCAATCACCTCTGATAGACTGTCTACTTCTAGTCTAAACCAATCCAAATGTGCCACCATCACCAAGAAGATGGAGGCTAGGAAGAAGAAGGAAGAAAAATAGGACAACGCCCAAATCCCTCCATCTTGCCTCCTAGACCCCCTCTAGTAAAATCCCTGAAATTCCACTTTTCACCTTAGGATTAATTCATTATCAATCTACTTAAACTTCTGTGACTTGTGATTCTTCATACAAGGTTGGTAATTTGCTCCATGGGTTAAGATTAAAATCCCAAGTGTCTCTGGCTTCCTGCTAGGGCTCCCCAGCCCTCTGCCAAGGGCACGTGTCATCCAGGGCACCCAGAGGGGTGTCCTGGGTTCCAGCATATCCCCACATCAGATGCAGGGTCCAGTGGTGCATAGCGTCACATTGTGTTTCTCAGGTGGTCTAGGAACTCTCTGGGGGATTCTGAGGGTGCCTGTTTAATAGCATATAAAGCTGACCAATTTATAGTTTCAGGTGTTGCTCTTTCCACTCCCAATAGAAGCCAATCCTGATAATTTTTTAGCCTCTGTCTTTGTACTGGTTGGTTCAGGTTCCAGCCTGGGTCCTGAAGTGGAAAATGTTCCTTTAGGTCCACTAGTTGTTGTCTAAAGTGATCTGCTCCCTGGTTCCTGGCTGTCTTTAAAACCATCTAGCTTTCTGTTTCAGTGAATGTGTTTAATAACAATTGAATAGCACCCCAGTCTGGATTGTGCTGCTTCATAATGTTTCCTAGACATTTAGCAATGTTTATTGGGTCATTTTGGTAATTTCCTGCAACCCTTTCCCATGCTTCCAAACCAAGGGTGGAGAAGGGCACCTTAACTAATATCTTTTCTCTGCCTGGTTTTACTGTCACCTGCAAAGGGGCCTGCAGTATTTGTCCTCTGGTTCGGGATGCTATTGGACTACCTGGAGGAGTTGGAGCTGGTGTCTTCTCCAAAGGAGGAGGAGTAGGAGTAGGAGTAGGAGTAGGAGTAGGAGTAGTAGTGGAAGAGGTCGACTTGCTGGTGTAGGTGGTGTAGATGGAGCCCCTCCCAAGTCTCTACCCCTTCCCCTCTGCCCTCCCAAATGAGGGCTAAATAGGTCAGCTAGATCTTGTTCTTGTTCCTCTAGTGCTGTGCGATAAACTTTATCTGTCCTGCTGCATCTCTGTCTTATGCTACAGGCCGAGCAGCCCCATTTCAGTTCTCCCATTTTGCTTCTGTTTTCTCTTTCAAGAGCCAAAACGAGGGGGTCAGAGGGGGCTCTGATGCCACAGTCCCTTTGCCAATCAGGGTTATTTTGGAGGGAGAAAAACATATCACAATAAGAAACCTCCTTCCATTTCCTTCCCTCTATGGAAACAACATTAGCTGTAACAGGGTATTCTATTCCAATGTACCTGTAGGAGGCCACCTTGCCCCATCCTCCAGGTGATATAATTGCCACCAATGGGAGCAATATATAATTAGGCTTTTTTAAAATTTTGCCTGCCCCCTTTGCCTGCTATTTCTCTCCAATGTGCTAAGACACACCCTAATGGGCTGGCTTTAGGTACTTCCTAACTCTGCCTTGTTCCCATGATGTCTTTTTAGAGCAAGCTTTAGTTTACTCATTTCCAAATGTCCAGATGTGAGTCTCAAATCAAAACTCCTTTTTTCCCCTTCTTCTGAGTTATTTTTAAAAAGTAATAATTAATCAAATAATCAATGTACAGAAATATTTATAACCAATTTAACAATCAATAATACTTCAAATAATTAAATGTTATTAACATTAAATACAAATTAATTTAATAATTAATATATAACAATCCACCATTAACTTTTACTTGTTTCTTGTTTGCTCAGTCCCACACAAAGTTACAAACTCCTAAGGGTACAATCCAAACCACTGGGGAGAAAAGAAAAGAAAAAAAATCCCTTAATCCTTCCTTTTGATACAGCTGTGCCACTCCTTTATCCTTTCCCAATCCTCTTCAAAGATGTCTTGCCATGTCTCAGGGTCTAGGTGACTTTTTCCACAGATTAAATTCACTATTTCACACCTTGCATGTACCTCTTGGTTATAGTATCTTGGCAGTTCAGGGGTGCATGCATGGCATGCAGGTCTCTGTCTATATGAAACACAATACCACCTCCTCTGACACTTTCTGCACTGAAGGAGAACCCAAGCTGTGTGCCAGTCTGGCTCCCAGTGAAAAGCTGTCAGTCTGCACACAAAACAGGGAATCACCCCTTCAAGCCCCCAGGTCAAGGCGTTTCTAAGCACTCTTTCAGCTGCGGGGTGTTCCCAGTCAAAGGCTCGATAGCAACGTGTTGAACTGCGGTATATCCCTCCCAAGAACACGCTGTCTCTCCCTCCGTCCTCCCATTCTATGACTCCCCAGCCCCTGACGGATGAAGAGACTGACTGGGTTCAAGCTGAAACCACCTGTGTAGAGCATGTCTCGGAGGCCGGGCTCTCCCAGCCCAGGCTTGAAGTTAGGCAGCCACCATGGACAAATCACCTCTCGCTTGCGTTATGAATAAATTGTTATCTATTTTTTTTCAGATTGCAGAGTTAAAACAAGTTGGACATGTTGCTGTTAAGTTAGCTTCATTGTTAAGAGTTCTTCTTCAATTACCTGTTAATGGTTGGTGATTAACCATTGTCCCCCTGAGGCTTGCCAGGGAGGGACGCCGGGACCCTATGAGTACCAGGAGAATGGGAGTGGCATCAGAGCGAGTATGCAGATGGCAAATGCATTGCACCAAATTTTGCAGTTTTCCAGGAAAACCCCTAAAAACAATGAGCCAACATAGAACTATGGGTACGTAGGTGATGTCTAGGGATGGGAGCATAGTCCAGTGCCTGCTTGGATCCTTTTTGCTTCTCACCCTAACCGGAAAGAATGGTGACTAGAGAGAGGAACCAAGGTGATGGACCAAAAAGGTGGAATCTCCTAATCTCTCGTGAGGATGGAATCCCCAGCTCTGCCTGCAGACCAGCAGACAAAGCTGCATCACCCTCCTCCTCTGTGCCACTCCTGGGAGCAACGGCGGCGTGGGCATGATCCATCGATTGCTCTCAACCTGAGCTGATCCTTTTAAATAACGGCGTTAAAGAGGAGAAAGATCTCCTGCCCATTTATTTCAGCTTGTAGAAAAAAAAAAAAAAAACCAAAAAACCAAAAAAAGCAGCAAAACCCCTAATGCAAAGGCTCTCCTAGTAACAGCTGTCAAGACTGAAGGGCAGTGTTACCACACAGCAAACACTTAACTCTTAGCCCAGGCGGGCTTGCTGGCTGCCTTCAGGTGGTTCCTGCCCCTTACCAACCAGCGGCGCTTGCTTGCAAATGCCGACTTGTACCGTGCTCCTGCTAGCTGTGCTATCAGCTAGCGGTGTTCAAAGCAACCCTACAAACCGCGGCTGATGCCCCGAGTGCCTGCCAGCCGTGCTGTTGGCCCGCTGCCCCGAGAGCAATTTGGCAAGCCCCGGCTCATGGCCCTGCACCGCGCTGGCCCCGCTCGTTGGAGCCGCCCTGCACCACGCATGTGCTGCTGGCCAGGGGCTGCCTGTGCTGGGCATGCGCTGCTTGCTCTCCCAGGCGCTGCCGGCTGGCCGCCGCTGCCCTGGCTTTGCGCCGCCTCTGCCTGCCGCGCCGACCTGCGCCACGCTCATGGCGACCCGGCGCCCTTGAAATGTTCTTTGAAAAACCACAGTTACCAGAGAAACTAAACCAAGACCTCACTCCCCGCAGCGTGTTTCACCGTTCACTCACACACACAAGCATGCCCGTCCAGACGTGATAACCATACACAATCACAGTTCAAACCAACGCTCCGCCAGCTGCTCTGTCAGCTGGGGACCCCCCGCCACCGGCCTCTCCCCGGCAGACGATTGCTTGCAAACTGCTTGTGCAAAACTGCACACAAAGACGTCTCTTGTGCGACTTATCAGTAGCCAACCCTAAAAAAAGGAAAGGAATACATACCACTTCTGTCCATCAGCTTGGAGACAGAGGAGCTCCTTAGTCTAGGTTTCCTGAATTCCCTGGTCTTCTCCTGGTCTTATGAGTAAAAAAGTTACCTGTAGCTATGATATTTTATTAAAAATCCTTTTCTAGGATTTTTCCCCTCCTGAGGAGCTGAGGGCCTCAGGAAAGAAATGTAAACAATAACGATCTGCTGCTGTGGAATGCAACAGGTGCATCTTCCATTGCTCCATGTGGATTGTTTTCACTTGATGACCAATCACAGCCAACTGTGTTGAGCCTGTGAGCAGTCACAAGATTTTTGTTATGCATTCCATTCTGTTCTTCTTCTTTGTAGCCTTCTGGTCATTTTTTCCTCTCGGTTCTTTTAGTATAGTTTTAACATAGTATTTTAATAGAATATATAATAAATCAGCCTTCTGAAATGGAGTCAAGCCTCGTGTCTCCACACCTGGGGTGTTCTCCCCAACAAATTATCCATTTTTTTTTAAGGCTGCAAAGTTAAACAGGTTGGGCCAGTTGTTGTGAGTTGAAATGTTGACTATTTGTTGTTGATAGCTTCATGTAGCAATCACCTCTTGTTAATAGTTTTTCTTCAATTACCTGTTAATGGTTAGAAATCAAGAGCAATTGTCCCCCTGCTGCTTCCCCAGAGCCTGCAGGTAGCAGGGTGGGGGGGTGACATCAGAGCTAGTATGCAGATGAGAATGCATTTCACCAAAGTTTGCAATTTTCCAGGAAAAAAACTCCTAAAAACAACAAGCCAACATGGAATTATGAAACCTAAGTAATGTCTAAAGGTGAGGAACTTAATCCTTAGTATCTGCTAAAATCCTTTTCACTTTTCACCCTAACCTGAAAGGATGTCAGCTAGAAAGAGGATCTGGAATGTTAGACCAAAAAAGCAGAATTCCCACTACTCCCTTGAGGATGGAAGCCCCAGCTCTGCCTGCATACCAGCGGGCACAGCTGCATCATCCTCTTCCTCCGTGCCACTCCTGGGAGCAGCGGGGGTGCGGGTGACCTGTCGTTTCCCACAACCCGAGCTGAATTTTTTTAATAAAGGCATTAAAAAGGAGAAAGATCTCCTGCCCTGTTTATGACACTGGTATTGTCCTTCATAGCAAGAAGCTTCAGAAATTTGCATTTGCCTATGCCCTTTGTACCATGGCAGAGGTTTCTTAAGTAAAAGGTTACAATTCAACACATAATTCTACAATTTAATATTTAAATGCTTAGTCCATATATTGCTAACTTAATTGAACCCGCCCAAAAACCTCCATTTCAACAGCAGCCCCGGCCTGGCTTCTGCCTGCCCACACCGTGGGCATCCACGGCTCCTCCTGGGCATGGAGCTCAGTCAGTGCTGGTGCTGGGTGGGCTTTGCTGCTGCTGCCACCTGGACACTGGGGTGACCGCTTGTCCTAGGTTGCAGTGTAAAGATGTATTCTAATGCCATCCTCAAGAGCTGCTGAAACCAGGAGGGGCATTGTTTCTTCCTTATCTCCTGTTAATGGGCCCATCAATGTCTTGCCACATGACTCAGAGATAACTCCCTCCCAGAGCCATTTCTGTTTAGTGGCTAATCAAGGACCCACAGCATGAGGCAGAATGATATCAGCCCACTGTGAGATGCTCTGCCCTTGGGGGAGGAGCTAAGCATCCCCAGCTGGATATAATCTGGGTTTTGGGACACAACAAGCAGGCTTTCCACTGGATTCCCAGAGGAACCGCCGCCCTTACCCACTGCTTTTCCAGAGGATGAGAGCTACCAGATGGTTTCTACAGGATCACCACTTCCACAAGTCCATTTCATCTGGACTGCTACCACCACCCTAACTAGTAGGGTGTCAGGCGGCTGTATTCTGACCCTGTCAGTGGTTTTTCTTTTGTATCATTGCATGTGTTTTGATTTTTTTCCCTTTTTCTAATAAATTGTATTTCTGACTTGGAGTCTCTCACTGGTTTTGCTTTCCAACCAGAACAAAGATCCTTCTCTTTATTTAAACAGAAGAATAGGCCATTGCCTACCCTGCAAGCGGGGGGGGTGGGGTGGGGTGGGGTGTCACCTTCAGTGATTCCTAGAGGGCAAGGCCGGGGGGCTCAGGGGCAGAGGGAGGGATGTGTTGGTCTCAGGAAGGGCTGGAGGGTGCTGGGCTGCTCCTGGGGTCCCTAGAGGTACTCGAGTTGGCTGGGATGGGACAGACAAAGATAAAAAAAGGGATGAAGGCAGCTTGGGGAGGCCCATGGGGAGAGCAGGTGGCAGTGGGATCTACGGGGTAGAAGGAGGTTCCCTCGTAGACTGTTGTTCTGGGGTCCTCTTCACAGAAGACTTGAGAGGGCTGTCCAGGCCGTTCCTGCTGCTGGAGGAGCTGCTCACGCTGTCTGGTGTGAGGTGCAGCCACCGTCTTCCAACTCCTGTCCTGAGGTGCTCCTGTGCAGAGAGGAGGTGGCTGAGGCCCCAGCTGCCAGTGGCACACAGGGACCCTCGTGCACAGCAGGGCCCAGAGCTGGTAAGGCTCCCCAGCACGGCTGGAGCTGCTGGCACAGCTGGGCCCAGCTGGACAGCTGCCCCTCAAGGCCCCGGCCAGCAGGGCACGGCTCTGGGCAGGGTCCCTGGCCAGGAGCGGGCCCCAGAGCGCCTCTGCCTTTCAAGGGCAACCTCGGCCCTGCTCTTTCTCCTCCCCACCTCCCTCTGCCTCTGCCCCGTGCCCCTGGGGCTGCTCTTGGCCAGGCAGCCTCAGTGGGAGCCAGCACTGGCTGCAGCCCCAGCGGGGCCCCCAGGACAAGGCCCAGCAATTGAGAGGCCAATGGAAGCACTGGGCAGCAGCAGAACCCTCAGCAGAGTTATTTGGACAATCATGGGCTGGCCACAACTCCACTGCAGCCTCAATGGGAATGTTCCCTGTCCATGCTGGACTTTGAAAAGAAGCTGTTGGAGGGGGCGGGCAATAAAACACTCACTGTTTTCTGTTCCAGGAATACCAGATTCCAAAGCAGCAGAATAGGAAGACAAGCTCCAAATAAAGCATGCCTGCCAGAAACCCTAGCCAGCAGTCGGTTCCCTGACAGAAGCCCCTTCCGAGGCCATCCTGGGCATCGGGAACAGGTCTTGTGGTGCCGGCTGCATCTGTGGGAGCAATGGGGAGCGTGAGCCCGTGCTGTGCTGCACTGCTGAGCTGGCAGCACGGTGGATACGGGCAGGACGTTCTCTGTTTCCCCCAGAGCTGGGGCCTGCAGGCACCTTGCCGGCCCTTGGCACAGGCTGTGCCAGCCAACAAAGCCCAGCAGGCCGGGAGGAGAGCCCGGGGGCAGCGCAGCTGCTTGGGCAGTGGCTGCTGCCAGGGACACGGGCCAAAGCCATGCCTGAGCAGCCACTGCCACCCCTGGCCCTCCCTGCCCCGTCACAGCTCCCCCAGCCCCAGGGGACAGGCTCAGGCCCTGTCAGGAGCCAGCGCAGCCCCTGCCCAGTCGGGAGCCAGGGCTGGCTCTGGCCCTGGGCTGGCGGCAGGGCTCCCGCTCAGGGCTGCTCCTGTGCCTTGGGCCTCTGGGCACTCAGGGCCAGCTCCGCAGCAGCTGCAGCGCCAGGGACGTTGCTGCACCCGTCCCGTTTCCCCGGGGCTCTGAACCAGCTCCAGAGGCCTGGAAGCCGAGGCGCCTCCACCTTTGGCTGCTGCCGGGCCGGGCAAGGGCAGGCCCTGGGGGAAGAGCTGCTGCCACACAGCCCCGGCCAGGGCTGAGCCCGGCACAGCAATTACCTGCTGTGCCTGTGCCCATGTCTGGCATCGCCTTCCTTCCTGCAGCAGGGGCTGCCAATGAGCCACTGCTTCTCCCTGAGTGTTCCTCCTCCTGAACAGCCTTTTGGTCCATCACTTGAAAAAGGAAAAAAGGGACAACTGGATCAAATGGAAATATTCCCCACTGGGGAGGTGGCACCTTCAGGAGGCAATGCTTGTCTAAGTCACAGGTAAAGATCAGGAAAAAGCCCAGGTAATTGGGGCTGGGCCAGTGCACTCCCTTGTGCAAACAGCTGCACCTCCTGATCTTCTCAGAGACTGGGAAATGGCAGGGGATCTCAGGCCCACAGTACAGTTGGGGCACCCTATCAGCTAATGCCAAATTCCATCCTGCAGAGGCTGGGGAGGAATTGCAGCCAGGCCAGGTTGGGAAACAGCCCTGCAGGGCGTGAAAGCAGCAGCGGGGCAGCGAGGCTGCCATGGATCCCTTCCTGCTGTGCCGGGCACGGCGTGTCCAGATGTGCAGCCAAAGCCCCTGGCTGCTGAGTCCCAGGGGAAGCATGAGGGAAACGCACCCACCTTGTCCTCCGGGTGCTTCCTTCTGTGTTTGTCTCAGGAATTCATCTGAGTCATGAGACTTTTTGGCGGCAAAAACTTGGGTCTTTCCTTTTGGAGGACCTTAAGAGAAAGTAGTTCCATTTCCCAGGAATGGATCCCACAAAAGCAGGACTCAGCCTGTGGGGTCAGCAGGGACACACTACTCACCCCTGCCATGGGAGCTGGGTTGGGGCCAAGCATCCAGCCCTGGAGCTTGAGAAGTCCTCCCCGCAGACACACCTGTAACTCAACAGCCACAGAAGCTTCTGCCATCTCTGCTGATCTGCACGGGCACCACTAATCCGCAGGAGCGGTGAGGGGTTCGTGCAGGGCGAGGGCACACACGTGCATGGTTCTGTGCTGGCACCTGCAGCGATGCCCCCCTGGACCAGCTTTGGGCTCTGAGCTGGCAGCTCTCCCAGGGGAAAGGCCTTGACCTACCCTCAGCATCTCCCAGAGCCTCAGTCCTGGATGTGGGACCTTCACCGGCAGGTTCAGCTGCAAGGAAAGGCAGGACAGAAGAGCTCCTGTGGCACTGCAGGAGATCCTCAGGCTGCCCACAAGGCTCAGCCCCGGGGCACAGCCCTGGGCCCAGCCCCTTCCCTCTCTGCTCTTCTCTGTGGCTGCACAGAGCACACGGAAGGACACACTGGCATTGCACACAGGAGGAGGACTGAAAGATCAATGCTCCTTCCTCCCACTGACAGCGATCCTGTGGGAGCCCTCAGGCCTCCAGAAGGGAGCAGGGAAAGATTCTCAGAATCCTTCAGCCCTTACATAATGTTAAGGGAAATGGTTTATAAATGAGCTTTGGTTGCATTGATCCTGATTATTCACTAAGGAAAGGCCGAATGAAAACTTGCCCCCAGCATCCTCCAGGAACTTCAAACCATCCTTCATCAGGACTTCCTGAAAACCCATGTCACGATTCCAGTCTAAAAGGGAGCAGAGATCAGAACCATATCTGTGGCATGCTGGGATCCCCTAATGCTACAGGGAAAAGGGCACTGCAAGGGGGTCGGGTAAGGCTATGGGACCCAGATGGGAATGGACATGGCCAAAGGTGCCCAGGGGCCTGGGGAGCTCTGGGCTGGCTCCTGATCACTCTCCACACTCTTTCCCTGCCCTCAGCAACATCCCTGGGAGGGGTGGCTGGAGTAGCCCAGGGCCCTGGGGCTCTCTCCCTCAAACTCACAGAAAATCCACACTAAATCCTTGGGGAAGACTGCAGCAGGCAGTGCCACAGCTATGCCTCCTTGCTACACTCCCTCCTGCCCTCCTTCTGCTGGGACAGCCCCCCAGATCCCAAGGGCAAACAGCCAGGCCCTCTCAGGACACACTGCAGCCTTGCTCTCCCCCTCTGTCCTTTCCCCACCGTGGGCACCCCGTTCAGTCACTGCCAGGTTTCAGGACATGTCTCCCCCAGAGGGACCCCAGCAGGGCTGCTCAGTACCCGAGTGCCCTGAGCCTGCTCGGGATAATTCCCCTGGGCTGTGCCGCTCTAGTCCAGGCTGTGCCCGCACTGCCAAGCAGCAGAGAGGGCAGCTCAAGCCTCAGCAGGGCTCAGGCCCAGAGGCACAGCAATTACCTCCTGGGCCTGTGCCTGGCATGGCCTCCCTTCCTGCAGCCGAGGCTGGCACGGAACCACTGCTTCCTCCGGGAAATGCATCCTTCTGCACAGGCTCTCCTTTGATTTCTGGAAAATGGAAAAGAGACAGCTGGATCAGATGGAAACATTCCTCACTGGGAATGGGGAAGGTGAGGCATCACTTGTGAAAGGAATGGATAAGGATCAGAAAACAACCAGGAGTTTGGGACAACCTAAGGCTGCTTCCTTCCTCAAACAGCCCCAACATCTGATCTGCCTGGACATCAGGAAATTGCAGGGGATCAGAGGGTGGGCATGGAATGTGGTGCAACTGTGGCTGTCTGTCAGCTGATGCCAAATGCCTTCCTGCAGAGGCTGGGCAGAAGCTGCAGCCAGGCCAGGCTGGGAAACAGCCCTGCAGGGCGTGAAAGCAGCAGCGGGGCAGCGAGGCTGCCATGGATCCCTTCCCGCAGTGCCGGGCACGGCGTGTCCAGATGTGCAGCCAAAGCTCCTGGCTGCTGAGTCCCAGGGGAAGCATGAGGGAAATGCACCCACCTTGCCTTCTCTGCAGACATTCCTTCAGCATTTGCCACATGATTTCTAATGGGTCCTGGAATTTCTTGCCTGCCATGTCTTTGGTCTCTCCTGTCGGAGGACCTTAAGAGAAAGTAGTTCCATTTCCCAGGAATGGACCCCACAAAAGCAGGGCTCAGCCTGAGGGGTCAGCAGGGACACACTACTCACCCCTGCCATGGGAGCTGGGCTTTTGTGCAGCATCCAAGGTAGGAGTTGGTGAGGTCGTCCCTGCAGACACGCCTGTAACACAACAGCCACAGAAGCTTCTGTCACCTGCTTCTTACCAGTCAGTCAAAGATTACGCCTTGGTGGGACAGTGAGAACATACCTGCAGAATGCTCAGAGTGCTTCACAACTTCAGAGCGCCAGGCTAATGGGGAATCCTTCCCAGCCTCCCAGTCTGGAAGCAAACCAAGATGAGAACTGTTTCCATTGTGTGCTAGGGCTGGCTCTGGCCCTGGGCTGGCGGCAGGGCTCCCGCTCGGGGCTGCTCCTGTGCCTTGGGCCTCTGGGCACTCAGGGCCAGCTCCGCAGCAGCTGCAGCACCAGGGACGTTGCTGCACCAGTCCCGCTTCCCCGGGGCTCTGAACGAGCTCCAGAGGCCTGGAAGCCGAGGCGCCTCCACCTTTGGCTGCTGCCGGGCCGGGCAAGGGCAGGCCCTGGGGGAAGAGCTGCTGCCACACAGCCCCGGCCAGGGCTGAGCCCTGCACAGCAATTACCTGCTGTGCCTGTGCCCGTGTCTGGCTTTGCCTTCTTTCCGGCAGCAGGGGCTGCCACCGAAGATGGAGTGCTTCCTTCAAGAAATGCCACCTTCCACTGAAGCACTATGTCCATCTCTTGACAAAGGAAGGGAGACAGCTGCATCAGATGGAGCTGTTTCCCACTTGGGCGGTGGCATCAGAGGTAATATTTGTGAAATTTATGGAGCAGGAAAATGGCCAGGTTACAGTGGCATGATGTGAGCACTTCCACCTCCAAACAGCCACCCTTTTCCTAATCTGCAGGACTGGATATAGTGGGGGATCTCAGGGTGTGTTACAGTTTGGGCGGCCTGTCAGCTGATGCCAAATGCCTTCCTGCAGAGGCTGGGCAGAAGCTGCAGCCAGGCCAGGCTGGGAAACAGCCCTGCAGGGCGTGAAAGCAGCAGCGGGGCAGCGAGGCTGCCATGGATCCCTTCCTGCGGTGCCGGGCACGGCGTGTCCAGATGTGCAGCCAAAGCCCCCGGCTGCTGAGTCCCAGGGGAAGCATGAGAGAAATGCACCCACCTTCTCTTGTCTGCAGAGGTTCCTTCAGCTCTTGCCTCATCTGTTTGGATGGTTGCAGGGACATCTTATCTGTTGTATCTTGGATTTTCCCTGTTGGAGTACCTTAGAGAAAAATATTTCCATTTCCCAGCAATGGATGCTACAAAAGCAAGGCTCAGCCTTTGAGGTCAGCAGGGACACACTACTCACCACTGTGATGGGAGCTGGGCTTGCGTATAGCATCCAAGGTAGGAGCTGGAGAAGCTGGAGAAGTCCTCCCTGTAGACACATCTGTAACACAACAGCCACAGAAGCTTCTGTCACCTGCTTCCTGCCCGCTTGTCTACAATTCTTCCTTGGTGACACACCGAGAACATACCTGCAGGAGGCTCCAAGGGCTTCAAAACTTTATTCATCCAAGCTGATGGAGAAGCCTTCCCAGCCTCATCTAGAACGGAGCACAGATGAGAACACTTTCCAGGGTGTGCTGGGATCCCCTTCTGCCACAGGGAACTGGGCACTGCCAGGGGGTCGGCTAAGGCCGTGGGAGCCAGATGTGAATAGACATGGCCAAAGGTGCACAGGGGCCTGGGGAGATCTGGGCTGGCTCCTGGTCACTCTCCACACTCTTTCCCTGCCCTCAGCAACATCCCAGGAAGGGGTGGCTGGAGCAGCACAAGGCCCTGGGGCTCTCTCCCTCAGACACAGAGGAAATCCTCCCTAAATCCCTGAGGCAAACTGCAGCAGGCAGTGCCACAGTTATGCCTCCCTACCTCCTTCTGTCCCTCCTGCCCTCCTTCTGTGGGGAAACCCCCCAGATCCCAAGGGCAATCAGCCAGGCCCTCTCAGGACACACTGGAGCCTTCCTCACCTCCTCTGTCCTTTCCCCACCGTGGGCACCCCGTGCAGTCACTCCCAGGTTTCAGGACATGTCTCCCATGGAGGGACCCCAGCAGGACTGCTCAGTGCCCTGCGCCTGCTCGGGATAATTCCCCTGGGCTGTGCTGCTCTAGTCCAGGCTGTGCCCGCACTGCCAAGCAGCAGAGAGGGCAGCTGAAGCCTCAGCAGGGCTCAGGCCCAGAGGCACAGCAATTACCTCCTGTGCCTGTGCCTGGCATGGCCTCCCTTCCTGTAGCAGAGGCTGGCATGGAGCCCCTGCTTCCTCCGGGAAATGCTTCTTTCTCCGCAGGCTCTCCTTTGATTTCTGGAGAATGCAAAAGAGACAGATGGATCAGATGGAAACATTCCTGACTGGGAATGGGGAAGGTGACAATTTCAGGAGGCATCAATTGTGAAAGGAATGGATAAGGATCAGAAAACACCCAGGATTTTGGGACAACCCAAGGCTGCTTCCTTCCCCAAACAGCCCCAACATCTGATCTGCCTGGACACCAGGAAATTGCAGGGGATCTGAGGGTGGGCATGGACTGTGGTGCAACTGGGGCTGCCAGTCAGCTGATGCCAAATGCCTTCCTGCAGAGGCTGGGCAGAAGCTGCAGCCAGGCCAGGCTGGGAAACAGCCCTGCAGGGCGTGAAAGCAGCAGCGGGGCATCGAGGCTGCCATGGATCCCTTCCTGCTGTGCCGGGCATGGCGTGTCCAGATGTGCAGCCAAAGCCCCTGGCTGCTGAGACCCAGGGGAAGCATGAGGGAAATGCACCCACCTTGTCTTCTCTGCAGACGTTCCTTCAGCATTTGCCACATGATTTCTAATGGGTCCTGGAATTTCTTTTCTGCCATGTCTTTGATCTCTTCTGGTGGAGGACCTTAAGAGAAAGTAGTTCCATTTCCCAGGAATGGATCCCACAAAATCAGGTCTCAGCCTTTGGGTTCAGCAGGGACACACTACTCACCCCTGCCATGGGAGCTGGGCTTATGTGCAGCATCCAAGGTAGGAGTTGGTGGAGTTGTCCCTGCTGACACGGCTGTAAAACAACAGCCACAGAAGCTTCTGTCACCTGGTTCTTACCAGTCAGTCAAACATTACACCTTGGTGGGACAGTGAGAACACACCTGCAGAATGCCCAGAGGGCTTCACAACTTCAGAGCGCCAGGCTAATGGAGGAACCGTCCCAGCATCCCAGTCTGGAAGCAAACCAAGATGAGAACTGTTTCCATTGTGTGCCAGGGCTGGCTCTGGCCCTGGGCTGGAGGCAGGGCTCCTGCTCGGGGCTGATCCTGTGCCTTGGGCCTCTGGGCACTCAGGGCCAGCTCTGCAGCAGCTGCAGCGCCAGGGACATTGCTGCACCAGTCCCGTTTCCCCGGGGCTCTGAACGAGCTCCAGAGGCCTGGAAGCCGAGGCGCCTCCACCTTTGGCTGCTGCCGGGCCGGGCAAGGGCAGGCCCTGGGGGAAGAGCTGCTGCCACACAGCCCCGGCCAGGGCTGAGCCCGGCACAGCAATTACCTGCTGTGCCTGTGCCCGTGTCTGGCATCGCCTTCCTTCCTGCAGCAGGGGCTGGCACCGAAGATGGAGTTCTTCCTTCAGGAATTGCCACCTTCCACTGAAGCTCTATGTCCATCTCTTGACAAAGGAAGGGAGACAGCTGCATCAGCTGGAGCTGTTCCCCACTTGGGCAGTGGCATCAGAGGTAATATTTGTGAAATTTATGGAGCAGGAAAATGGCCAGGTTACAGTGGCATGATGTGAGCACTTCCACCTCCAAACAGCCACCCTTTTCCTAAGCTGCAGGGCTGGATATTGTGGGGTATCTCAGGGTGTGTTACAGTTTGGGCTGACTGTCAGCTGATGCCAAATGCCTTCGGCAGAGGCTGGGCAGAAGCTGCAGCCAGGCCAGGCTGGGAAACAGCCCTGCAGGGCGTGAAAGCAGCAGCGGGGCAGCAAGGCTGCCATGGATCCCTTCCCGCTGTGCCGGGCACGGCGTGTCCAGATGTGCAGCCAAAGACCCCGGCTGCTGAGTCCCAGGGGAAGCATGAGGGAAATGCACCCACCTTCTCTTGTCTGCAGGGGTTCCTTCAGCTCTTTCCTCATCTGTTTGGATGGTTGCAGGGACATCTTATCTGTTGTATCTTGGATTTTCCCTGTTGGAGTAACTTAGAGAAAAATATTTCCATTTCCCAGGAATGGATCCTACAAAAGCAAGGCTCAGCCTGTGGGTTCAGCAGGGACACACTACTCACCACTGTGATGGGAGCTGGGCTTGAGTGCAAAATCCAAGGTAGGAGCTGGAGAAGTCCTCCCTGTAGACACATCTGTAACACAACAGCCACAGAAGCTTCTGTCACCTGGTTCCTGCCTGCTTGTCTACAATTCTTCCTTGGTGGCAAACTGAGAACATACCTGCAGGAGGCTCCAAGGGCTTCAAAACTTTATTCATCCAAGCTGATGGAGAAGCCTTCCCAGCAACCTCATCTAGAACGGAGCACAGATGAGAACACTTTCCAGGGTGTGCTGGGATCCCCTTCTGCCACAGGGAACTGGGCACTGCCAGGGGGTCGGCTAAGGCCGTGGGAGCCAGATGTGAATAGACATGGCCAAAGGTGCACAGGGGCCTGGGGAGCTCTGGGCTGGCTCCTGGTCACTTTCCACACTCTTTCCCTGCCCTCAGCAACATCCCTGGGAGGGGTGGCTGGAGCAGCGCAGGGTCCCGGGGTTCTCTCCCTCAGACACAGAGGAAATCCTCTCTAAAACCCTGGCGAAAACTGCAGCAGGCAGTGACACAGTTATCCATCCCTCCCTCTGTCCCTCCTGTCCTCCTTCTGCTGGGACAGCTCCCAAATCCCAAGGCCAAACAGCCAGGCCCTCCCAGGACACACTGGAGCCTTGCTCTCCCCCTCTGTCCTTTCCCCACCGTGGGCACCCCGTGCAGTCACTCCCAGGTTTCAGGACATGTCTCCCATGGAGGGACCCCAGCAGGACTGCTCAGTACCCGAGTGCCCTGAGCCTGCTCGGGATAATTCCCCTGGGCTGTGCCGCTCTAGTCCAGGCTGTGCCCGCACTGCCAAGCAGCAGAGAGGGCAGCTCAAGCCTCAGCAGGGCTCAGGCCCAGAGGCACAGCAATTACCTCCTGGGCCTGTGCCTGGCATCGCCTCCCCTCCTTCAACAGATGCTGGCACGGAACCACTGCTTCCTCCAGGAAATGCTTCTTTCTCCGCAGGCTCTCCTTTGATTTCTGGAGAATGCAAAAGAGACATCTGGATCAGATGGAAACATTCCTCATTGGGAATGAGCCATGAATCCCATCCTGCTGTGCCGGGAACCATGCGTTCAGATGTGCAGCCAAAGCCCCCGGCTGCTGAGTCCCAGGGGAAGCATGAGGCAAATGCACCCACCTTGTCCTCCCTGCAGCATTTTCTTCAGCACTTGCCTCATCTGTTTGGATGGTTCCAGGGATATCTTCTCTGTTGTGTCTTGCATCTTCCTCTTCGGAGGAACTTAGAGAAAAATATTTCCATTTCCCAGGAATGCATCCCACAAAACCAGTGCTCAACTTGTGAGGTCAGCAGGGCCACACTACTCACCCCTGCCATGCAAACTGGTCTTGTTGGCAATAACCACCAATGTACGTATGAATCTCCTCCCTGTAGACACACCTGTAACTCAACAGCCACAGAAGCTTCTGCCATCTCTGCTGATCTGCACGGGCACCACTGAGCCGCAGCAGCGGTGAGGGGATCGTGCAGGGCGAGGGCACACACGTGCATGGTTCTGTGCTGGCACCTGCAGCGATGCCTCCCTGGCCCAGCTTTGGGCTCTGAGCTGGCAGGTCTCCCAGGGGAAAGGCCTTGACCTACCCTCAGCATCTCCCAGAGCCTCAGTCCTGGATGTGGGGCCTTCACCAGCAGGTTCAGCTGCAAAGAAAGGCAGGACAGAAGAGCTCCTGTGGCACTGCAGGAGATCCTCAGGCTGCCCACAAGGCTCAGCCCCGGGGCACAGCCCTGGGCCCGGCCCGGCCCCTTCCCTCTCTGCTCTTCTCTGTGGCTGCACAGAGCACACGGAAGGACACACTGGCATTGCACACGGGAGGAAGATTGAAAGCTAAATGCTCCTTCCTCCCAATGACAGTGATCCTGTGGGAGCCCTCAGGGTTCCAGAAGGGAGCAGGGCAAGGTTTCCAGATTCTTTCAACCTTAAGATTATGTTAAGGGAAATGGTTTGTAAGTGAACTTTTGTTGCATTAATCCTGATTATTCACTCAGGAAAGACAGAATGAAAACTTGCCTCCAGCATCCTCAAAGAACTTCAAACCATCCTTCATCAGGACTTCCTGAAAACCCATGTCACGATTCCAGTCTAGAAGGGAGCAGAGATCAGAACCATTTCCATGGTGTGCTAGGATCCCCTTCTGCCACAGGGAACTGGGCAATGCAGGGGTGTTGGGTAAGGCTGTGGGAGCCAGATGTGAATGGACATGGCCAAAGCTGCACAGGGGCCTGGGGAGCTCTGGGCTGGCTCCTGGTCACTCTCCAACCTCTTTGCAGGCCCTTTGCAACATCTCTGGAGGGGTGGCTGGAGTAGCCCAGGGCCCGTGGGGTCTCTCTCCCTCCCACAGAGGAAACCCTCCCCAAAGCCCGGGGCAAAACCATCCCCAGCGCTTCCCAGGGAGCAGGGAGCGCTGTGCCGGGAAAGGGCAGCCAGGCTGCTGGCTCACCTGGTCGCCGCGCTTGCAGCGGAGCAGCCTGGGCAGCCCTGGCAGGCAGGGCCACGGCCAGGAGCAGCAGGAGTAGGAGGCGCAGAGCAAGGGCCATGCTGCCTTGTCCTCCGCCAGTCCCGCAGCTCTTGCTGCCACCGCTGTCCCGACACCGCTGTGCCAACGTCAGCACCGCTGCTGCCACCGCCGCTGCTGCCGCAACAGTTGTGCTCAGGGACTGACTGCTGGCTCCTTGTGCTGCTGTGCAACCACGGGGCTCTGGCACCTCTGGCACCTCTGTGACCTCAGGGCCTGCTGTGACCTCAGCCTGCTGTGACCCCAGAGCCCTGCTGTGACCTCATGGCCTCAGCTGTACCCCCAGAGTGTGTGCCCGTCTGCATGAATGGACTGCCCTGATTGTAAATGTTTTGCTTCATCAAAGGGCCATTGCTCAGCAAAACCTTTCTTTTGCCTGCTGACATTGCTGGTCAGGCTGCGTCCCTCAAGATGCTCTTGATTGTTGCAGTTCAAATTTATTTTATTGATTTCATTTTAAGTCTTGTTTAAGGGCTCTGTTGTGCCCCCATTTTTTTCCTGAGTTGGTTTACCTGTGGGTTTTACCCTCCCTCCAAACTGTCCCTCGTGTCCTTCCCAAACCCTTGTTCCAGCTCTTTCCCTGCCTGTCAAGGCAACCCAGCCCCTTGGTTCCCCAACCTTTGGGCCAATCCCTGACTGCAACTCCCCTTTGGCATTCCCCTACTCCTGGGAGCCCCACTGGCCCTTGTGACCCATCCTCTCCACCCTCCTACCCCAATTGGCCCCAGACACTTGATGTAATCCCCTCACTCCTCTCCTGAGGATTCCCTATTGGTTCATTGTTTGCATCCACCCCATGACTTGTATGTGTACAAAACCCCTTGGGCAGTACAGCTAGGGGCTTCTCATCCTGTTCTCTTCACCTGGACTAAGGTATTCCTTGCAGAACCTGAAGACAGGGAGCCTCCTCCTTTCTCCTGTGCTTCGTTCCTGTTGTGGCTTGTGTCTGGCACTGGAGAGCAAGTGGCACTAAAGGCTCTGCCTCTGGTAAATCCCCATAGCGAGGCAGTTCCCGACTCCTGCCGTAGTGCCGGAGTTGTAAGAGCTAGCCCAGGTTCCAGCACTCACTTCACTAATGTACCGAATGCCCCTTCTTCAGTGCCTGCTCTGGTGCTCTGCCATCTCACACAGCAGAGTGTGATTCACATACTGCAGCCCAGAGTCAGGTTGTTGCAACATTGAAATGGGTGTGGTTGGCAGGATGGCTGGGCATAAATCACTACAGAACTAAAGCAAATGTGTGCACTGTGCCAGGCTGGACTTGAATAGACACAGGAATTGTGGAAAGATGAGACAAGATAGCAGAGAACAATGGAAAAGCCAGCTGAAAAGGAGGACATGCTAAAGGAGTTATTTGTGCACATTTGGGGCTATATTTTTCTTGGGTGCAAAGCAAAATGAAAAGCTCCTAAATGCCCAAAAGATGAGAACTGTGTGTGGTAAATAGGTATGATTCATGCTGACAAAATTGAAAGAGTAATCAATACTGATACAGTAATTAATATTTGGAAATAATAAAACAGTTAAAGGTGTAATGCCAAGCAAGAAAGGGAGAGGAGGGGTTATCCCTCTCCCCACCGTTCTCCTGCAGCTGTTCAGAACAGGAAGAAGCAAGAGATAACAATGACTGAATTTAGTTGGAAGAGAGGAGAATTTGGTTGGACACCAGGCAAATGTTGATTATATGAGATTCACTGCTTTAATGTTAGAACTCAATATTGGTTTATACAGTACCAGCTTGGTGCGCATGTTTAATCCAAAAGATGAACTACAGAACATGGAGGAAGAGGAGAGGCCTTCCTCAAAGAAGATCCCCAAAGAGTGGTACAACTTACTTAAAGAAGTGTGGAGCATGCGTGGTAAAGGTGATGATGAGGGCGGTGATACAAGTGTGACGAATCGAAAATGGGAGGAGATGGTAAGGACATACAGCATAAAAAGGGGAATTTTGTCTTCACAAGCTAGTCCGTGAGGTGATGGGGGTCCAAAAGCCCTGCACTCCGTACCCCATGCATACCCCGCATGGTTAGTTTTGCTTATACGCTATTATCAGGACCAAATTATTCGTAATTTAAACCAAATTATATAGTCAGTGTTTCGAGTTTATTCAATTGTATATATATTAAGTTACATAATTAAAATTGCTGTTTTATTTAATTTTGTTTGGGTTTGTTTTTTTTGTTTTTTTGATTGGAAAATTTGGCAAATATAACATGTGGAATGTCCTCCACAGCAGAGTGTCAGACCTCTGGATCTTTTTAAACAATTTTATCAAGGTGGAACTGTGGCAGCTTCAGCTGGTGCCTCTGGAGGACCTTGAACAAAGAACACCTGAGCTTTTCTACCCTCGCAGGTGAAGTGTGATAGTCTGGGGTCTTCCTGCTGTGTCCGAGTGCCAGGCCACTGGCTGGCACCACAGGTCCCCAGACCCTCTGCTGAGGCATCCCTCTCTTAGAGTCAAGTTTAGTCTGTCACATTTGGCTTTTCTCTCTGATCCACCACCAGGACCAAAGATCACACGGTCCTGAGGATGTAAAAATGCCTGTTCCTTCTGGAACATTGCTGTTGTGTGACAGCCCTGCAGGCAGAGCGGGCAGCTGTAGGGATACTGACTCGTTTCCCTGGTGCCAGCCGTGCTGCATCCATCGAGCTGCTGGGTGTTGGTGCTCGCTGGGACGCGGCCCGGCCCGGCACCACGGGAGTTAGGAAGGGTCTTGAAGGAATCCCCACGCGTTAAAGCAGACGATTTAGCCGGGGATTTTAAGTTGTTTCTCAGTTAACCTTGTAAAAGGCCAAAACAAGTCTCCTATGAATTTTGTCCCTGTCAAGTTCATTTCTGCCCCGAAATCCCCTCAGCATTCTCAGGGCAGTGGCAGGAGCCGGGTGCTGGCCCGTAGCCCCGCTGGCCGGGGAGAGCATGGCCCAGAGCGAGCCCCTGCTGCCCGGGATGGCCACAGGCCCGGGGGAGCCGGACAGGCAACGCCAGGGCCCTGTCCAGGGCTCCTGGGGCTCCTCTGGCACCTGTTCTGTCCCCTCGGGCGCTGAGCGGTGCCCGTCCCGCGGGGCTGTCTGTGCCCGGCCCCAAAAGAGGCAGGGCCGGGGCTGTGGCCCCTGGGCTGGCGGTGCCGCCTGCCCGGCGCTCAGCACCGCCCGTGCCGTGCCGGTGCAGCGTGACCCGGCGGGGCAGCTCCGCCTCGGCGCCTCGCCACCGCCATCCCGGCACGGCGGCTGGCCCTGGGCCGCGGCAGCCCCGAGCCGCACGGGCCCGGGAGGGACTGCCGGAGGTCCCCGTCCCCTGCGTGCCTCAGCAGACACTCCAGCCCCACTGCGTGCAGCAGGAGGGACACAAAGCACCTGCACGCTTACGAGAGTCCACAGCCCTTTCTACATGTGAAATGAGACCTCAGAACTGTGACATGTGCCTCAGGAGAGATCCCAGCACCCTGCACACCTTGGGAGAGATCCCAAACCCTCTGCATGCCTCACACAGGATTCCAAATCCCTTGCATGATTTGAAGTGGACCCCAGTGCCCTCCATGCCTCAGAGGAAACCTAAAATATTCCTGGGTGTGTCACAAGGGACCCCACTCCCTTGTGCACCTTAGGGGGACTCCAAAGCCCCCACGTGCCCTACAGGGAAGTCCAGGCCAGCTACGCCGAGTGTTTTGACCTGGAAAACAAGCCTGGTTGGACCTGGGTTGTTGTGTCTCTGGGTCTGCTCACCAGCCCTGTCGGACCCTGAGGCTACACAGCCCTTCCCTTCCCTTCCCTTCCCTTCCCTTCCCTTCCCTTCCCTTCCCTTCCCTTCCCTTCCCTTCCCTTCCCTTCCCTTCCCTTCCCTTCCCTTCCCTTCCCTTCCCTTCCCTTCCCTTCCCTTCCCTTCCCTTCCCTTCCCTTCCCTTCCCTTCCCTTCCCTTCCCTTCCCTTCCCTTCCCTTCCCTTCCCTTCCCTTCCCTTCCCTTCCCTTCCCTTCCCTTCCATCTGGCCCTGGCTGAGAGCAGCAGACCCTGTGCAGCACCCTGCATTGGTGATGGCCCATCAATTAGGTCCTATCCAGTGTGTGTTAATTAGGGAGGAGCTTTGTTTTGCCTGCTGACATTGCCGGTCAGGCTGTGTCCCTGGAGATACTCTTGATGGCTTCCCTCTTTTCCTGGCCATGGCACTGGAGGAGGTCTGGGCAAGGATGATCCCACAGAAGGAAATGTCCCTCAGCCCAGGGACGCTCAGCATGGGCTGCCCCATCCCCTCGGGGCCCCACCGCTGGTCACAGTGAAGCGATCTGCAGAATAAATAGACTCCACTGTCGCCCTGGTTTTTAATATTCTGTCCTGGATTAGGGTCAATCTGGGAGAAGACCTCCAAAGGGGCCCTCCCAGAAAGCAACCCCACATGGCCCCTTCCCCCCAGCAAGTCGGGAAGGATTCCTTGGAGAGAAGTGGAAAGAACCTGTTTATTTGACAGGCAAAACACCCCCAGCACACAAAATGAACAATAGCAGATGACAATGCTTTCACCCATCTGAAAAGGATGACAAATTCAGAAAGTCTTTCCTGGCAGTGGTGGCTCTGCTGTCGCTCCCTCCGGCGCTGGGGATAGCTGCTGCAGCCACAGGATGCAAACTCTCAATGTTTCCCAGGTCCCAGTCCGGAGCAGGTGTGAGTGGTTCGAAAAAGGGAAAGGAAAAACAGTCCAGGGAAAAATCTGGACTGCTTAGCTAAACTGACTAAGAAGCAGAAGCCAAAAAGCAAAAGCAAAGCGGGAGCACAGCAGAAGCAAGAGCAAAGCAAGCAACAGAAAGCAAAGCAAAAAGCAAAAGCTGCACTATGTACTGCGCCGTCTGTCTGTCCTGCCAGCCGTGGGGGAGCAGGCTGATAACAAACCAAAACAAACCTTGCTCTTCAGGGCCAGTCGTGAAGGCACAGTACGTAATATCCAGCATTAACAGAACACACGACTGGGGATGCAAGCATCAATACCTCACCCTAGGACAAGTTCTTCTAAGCCTTCTGATGTTTACATTCTTGTAACAAACTTTCTCACGTATTTTATGCAAATAACGTATTGTTATGCATTCTTTTCTGCAGGAGAGAACTTTGATGGACTGTTGGTTTGCCCAGTGTCATTGGAGAGGTGGCACTTTCACCCTCCAATCCACTGTCACTTTTGGAAATCTGTAAATGTTGGAGTCAGAAATTCAACTGCCCTCTTTTTTACCTTGGAGAGATGCGTGTCTGCGTTGTTTTATTTCATGTCCTATAGTGACACTCCACAACCTGATGTAGTTATGATGTGGGTATGCATGTCAGGGCCTGGCACAGGCGAGATGGCTCTCGTGAAAACTTGTGCCCCGAGCCCTGGTCCGAGCCACATCTTTGTTCACAAACATGTTCCATATGCAATGCATTACACAATCTCTTCATGCACATTCAACCCCTGGCCCCGCCTGTCCTCCCCTCACATGGCGATGAGATCCACGGCCTTCTGGGCACGCGTTGTTTCCTGTGGTGGTCACACTGGGGTCTTTGGTGGTCTCTGAGGCCGAAGGCTGTGGTCTTGCTCATGACTGAACTTTTGAGCTTTTCTCCTTTGTGCGTGAACTCTGGTCCCTTGGTGCTTATCTGAGTACGTCTGTTGGTTGGATCAGCTTGGAGACAGAGGAGTTCCTTAGTCTAGGCTTCTGGCATTCCCTGGTCTTCTCCTGGTGTTATGAGTAAAAAAGTTATCTGTAGCTATGATATTTTATTAAAAATCCTTTTCTAGGATTTTTCCCCTCCTGAGGAGCTGAGGGCCTCAGGAAAGAAATGTAAACAATAACTATCTGCTGCAGTGGAATGCAACAGGTGCATCTTCCATTGGTCCATGTGGATTGTTTTCACTTGATGACCAATCACAGCCAACTGTGTTGAGCCTGTGAGCAGTCACAAGATTTTTGTTATGCATTCCATTCTGTTCTTCTTCTTTGTAGCCTTCTGGTCATTTTTTCCTCTCGGTTCTTTTAGTATAGTTTTAACATAGTATTTTAATAGAATATATAATAAATCAGCCTTCTGAAATGGAGTCAAGCCTCGTGTCTCCACACCTGGGGTGTTCTCCCCAACAAATTATCCATTTTTTTTAAGGCTGCAAAGTTAAACAGGTTGGGCCAGTTGCTGAGAGTTGAAATGTTGACTATTTGTTGTTGATAGCTTCATGTAGCAATCACCTCTTGTTAATAGTTTTTCTTCAATTACCTGTTAATGGTTAGAAATCAAGTATAATTGTCCCCCTGCTGCTTCCCAGGAGCATGAAGGTAGCAGGGGGAGGTGACATCAGAGCTAGTATGAAGATGAGAATGCATTTCACCAAATTTTGCAATTTTCCAGGAAAAAAAAAAACTTAAAAAGAAGAAGCCAACATGGAATTATGAAACTTAAGTAATGTCTAAAGGTGAGGAACTTAATCCAGTATCTGCTAAGATCCTTTTTACTCCTCACCCTAACCTGAAAGAATGTCAGCTAGGAAGAGGACCTGGAATGTTAGACCAAAAAAGTGGAATTCCCACTACTCCCTCGAGGATGGAAGCCTGCATACCAGCGGGCACAGCTGCATCATCCTCCTCCTCCATGCCACTCCTGGGATCAGCGGGGGTGCGGGCGACCTGTCGTTTCCCACAACCTGAGCTGAATGTTTTTAATAAAGGCATTAAAAAGGAGAAAGATCTCCTGCCCTGTTTATGACACTGGTATTGTCCTTCATAGCAAGAAGCTTCAGAAATTTGCATTTTCCTATGCCCTTTGTACCTTGGCAGAGGTTTCTTAAGTAAAAGGTTAAAATTCAACACATAATTCTACAATTTAAAATTTAAATGCTTAGTCCATATATTGCTAACTTAATTGAACCCCCCAAAACCTCCATTTCAACAGCAGTCCCTGCCTGGCTTCTGCCTGCCCACACCGTGGGCATCCACAGCTCCTCCTGGGCATGGAGCTCAGTCAGTGCTGGTGCTGGGTGGGCTTTGCTGCTGCTGCCACCTGGACACTGGGGTGACCACTTGTCCTGGGTTGCAGTATAAACATGTATTCTTTTCCCATCCTCAAGAGCTGCTGAAACCAGGAGGGGCATTGTTTCTTCCTTATCATCCTGTTAATCAACAAGATCACCGCTCTGTCTCCACCTACCAAGGAGAAGAAAACACAAGTTTTCCTAGGTGCCGTAGGCTTTTGGAGAATGCATATTCCCGAGGACAGGCAGATTGTGAGCCCTCTCTACCTTGTTACCCACAAGAAGAACGATTTCCACTGGTGTCCTGAACAGCAACAAGCCCTTGCCCAGATTAAGCAGGCAATCGCTCATGCGGTAGCTCTTGGCCCAGTCAGGATGGGACCAGAGGTGAAGAATGTGCTCTACTCTGCAGCTGGGAACCATGGTTTGTCCTGGAGTCTTTGGCAGAGGTGCCTGGTGAGACTCAAGGCTGACCACTAGGACTCTGGAGATGGAGCTATGAAGGCTCTGAAGCAAACTACATTCCCAGAGAGAAGGAAATCTTGGCTGCCTACGAAGGAGTTCAAGCTTCCTCAGAAGTAACTGGCACCAAAACGCAACTGCTTCTGGCACCCCAGCTACCAGTGCTGGGCTGGATGTTTAAAGGAAATGTTCCTTCCACACATCACGCCACCGACACCACATGGAGCAAATGGATTGCCCTCATCACGCAGCGCACCCAGATTGGAATGCGAATGGCCCTGGCATTCTGGAAATTCTATCAAACCGGCCTGAAGGGGAGACTTTTGGATTGTCTTCTGAAGAAGTAGAGGAGCAAGTGGCACGTGCCAAGGAAGCCCCACCATATAGTGAGCTACCGGAGCCTATCAGACAATATGCCCTCTTCTCTAATGGTTCCTGCTGAATTATAGGCACTAACCGGAAATGGAAAGCTGCAGCGTGGAACCCCACAGGACAAGTTGCACAAGCTACTGAGGGACAAGCTGGATCAAGTCAGGTTGCAGAGCTTAAAGCCGTCCAGCTGGCTTTGGCTATTGCCAAACGAGAGAAGTGGCTGAGGCTCTATCTCTACGCCGATTCATGGATGGCAGCTAATGCTCTGTGGGGATGGCTGCATTGCTGGAAAAAGGCCAACTGGCAGCGCAGAGGGAAACCCATCTGGGCCACCAAGATTTGGCAGGACATTGCCACCCGAGTAGAGAGGCTGACCGTGAGATTCGACATGTGGATGTGCATGTACCCGAGAGTCGGGCTAATGAAGAGCATCACAACAACAAACAGGTGGACCAAGCTGCCAAGGTGAAAGTATCACAGGTGGATCTAGACTGGCAGCACAAGGGAGAATCATTCCTAGCTCTCTCGTTGGGCCCACGGTGCCTCTGGTCGTCAGGGGAGAGATGCAACATAGCGATGGGCCCGTGACCGAGGGGTGGGCCTTGCTATGGACAACATCTCACAGGTCATCCACAACTGCGAGAGCTGCGCTGCAATCAAACAGGCCAAGCGGGTGAAGCCTCTGTGGTACGGTGGGCGATGGTTGAAGTACAGGTATGGGGAAGCCTGGCAAACTGACCTCACCACGCTTCCCCAAACCCGCCAAGGCAAGCGCTACATGCTGACCATGGTAGAACCTACCACAGAGTGGTTGGAAACCTACCCTGTGCCTCATGCTACTGCCTGGAACACCATCTTGGGCCTAGAAAAGCAAATCCTGTGGAGACAAGGCACCCCTGAGAGAATTGAGTCAGACAATGGAATTCATTTCAAGAAAAGGCTTATCAACCCCTGGGCCAGAGAAGATGGTATTGAAAGGAGATATCATATTCCTTATCATGCACGAGCTGCCGGGAAAGTTGAACCATGCAAAGGAATACTTAAGACTATCCTGAAGGCACTTGGTGGAGGAACCTTCAGGAACTGGGAACTGAACTTAGCAAAAGCCATCTGGATGGTCAACACCTGAGGACCTATCAATCCTGGTGCTGCCCAGTCTGAACCCCTGCACACAGGGGATGGAGACAAAGTTCCTGTGATACACATGAAAGGTATTTTAGGAAAGACTGTTTGGATTAATCCCACTGCAAGCAGGGCCAAACCCATCTGTGCGATTTTTTTGCTCAAGGACCTGGTTGCACTGGCTCGGTAATGCAGAAGGACAAGGAAAGCCGTTGTGTACCACAAGAAAATCTAACCTAATTTTAAGCGACAATTGTGTGTAAAGTTTCATTTTATATTATATATATATATATATATATATATATATATATATATATATATACACATAAATATAGTAAGAGGATATTAGTTTGGGTATAGATGGTAATAGAATAGGGGGTGGATTATGTCCTAGGTTACAATATAAAAATGTGTTCTAATCCCATCCTGAAGAGCTGCTGAAACCAGGAGGGGCATTGTTTCTTCCTTATCTCCTGTTAATGGGCCCATCAATGTCTTGCCACATGACTCAAAGATAACTCCCTCTCAGAGCCATTTCTGTTTAATGGCTAATCAAGGACCCACAGCATGAGGCAGAATGTTATCAGCCCACTGTGAGATGCTCTGCCCATGGGGGAGGAGCTAAGCATCCCCAGCTGGATATAATCTGGGTTTTGGGACACAACAAGCAGGCTTTCCACTGGATTCCCAGAGGAACCGCCGCCCTTACCCACTGCTTTTCCAGAGGATGAGAGCTACCAGATTGTTTCTACAGGATCACCACTTCCACAAGTCCATTTCATCTGGACTGCTACCACCACCCCAACTAGCAGGGTGTCAGGCTGTATTCTGACCCTGTCAGTGGTTTTTCTTTTGTATTATTGCATGTGTTTTGAGGGTTTTTTCCCCCTTTTCCAAAAAAATTGTATTTCTGACTTGGAGTCGCTCACTGGTTTTGCTTTCAAACCAGAACACAGATCCATCTCTTTATTTGAACAGAGGAAGGGGCCATTGCCTACCCTGCAAGCGGGGGGGGTGGGGTGGTGGGGTGGGGTGTCACCTTCAGTGTTACTTAGAGGGCAAGGCCAGGGGGCTCAGGGGCAGAGGAAGGGATGTGTTGGTCTCAGGAGGGGCTGGAGGGTGCTGGGCTGGTCCTGGGGTCTCTAGAGGAACTCGGGTTGGCTGGGAAGGGACAGATGGAGAGAAAAAAATGGATGAAGGCAGCTTGGGGAGGCCCATGGGGAGAGCAGGTGGCAGTGGGATCTACAGGGTAAAAGGAGGTTCCCTCGTAGTTGGTTGTTCTGGGGTCCTCTTCACAGAAGACTTGAGAGGGCTGTCCAGACCGTTCCTGCTGCTGGAGGAGCTGCTCACGCTGTCTGGGTGTGAGGTGCAGCCACCGTCTTCCAACTCGTGTCCCGAGGTGCTCCTGTGGAGAGAGGAGGTGGCTGAGGCCCCAGCTGCCAGTGGCACACAGGGAGCCTCCTGCACAGCAGGGCCCAGAGCTGGCAAGGCTCCCCAGCACGGCTGGAGCTGCTGGCACAGCTGGGCCCAGCTGGACAGCTGCCCCTCAAGGCCCCGGCCAGCAGGGCACGGCTCTGGGCAGGGTCCCTGGCCAGGAGCGGGCCCCAGAGCGCCTCTGCCTTTCAAGGGCAACCTCGGCCCTGCTCTTTCTCCTCCCCACCTCCCTCTGCCTCTGCCCCGTGCCCCTGGGGCTGCTCTCGGCCACAATTGCTAATCTGTGATTGTTCTGTCAGCAAAGGGACATGGAGAAGTTGCCTCCAGCATTCAGCATGATCTTCACACAGTGACGGACCAGGACTTCCAGTCAATCCATCTCTCGATCCCAGTGTCCATGGGAACACAGTTCAGAAGCGTCTCCATGCCATGCTGGCTTGCCCACGTGCTTTAGGGAAGTGGGCATTGCAAGGAGCTCCTTCCTCAGCGGGAGCAGGTACGGCCTCAGCTGCAGCCCCGGTGCTGCCTGTGGCGCAGGGAGCGGCCGTGGCTGTCCCTGTGCTCGGCTGCAGCACAGGGCCAGGCCGGAGCGGGGCCCTTGTTGTGCCTCCGCCGCTGCTCGGCAGCGCCGCCGGAGCCCGGGGCCGCGGCCCTTCCCCGCCGGGGCCGGGACCTGCCCGACAAGGGCGCGGCGGCTCCAGAGGCCCTGCCCGACCCCCAAGGATGGGCTCCGCCCGCCCGCCGGCCGCAAGGCTTGGCAGGAAGCTTTCTGCCCACTTTGCACAGCCTCCACCCAGAGTGGCCCTTTGCTGCGCTGAGGAGACTGACAAACCCCGCTGCACATCTCATGAGGGATCCCTGCACACCTTCGTAGAGACCATCAATACTCCTTTGTGCCTCCTGAGGGATCCCTGCACCCCTCAGCACAGACCCCAAAATATCCCTGTGTGCCTGGCAGGGAATCCGTGTTCACCAATGCAGAGACCCCAGGGCAGCCTTGTGTGCCTCACAAAAGAGCCCAGCCTCCTGCCCACCTTAGGAAGGACTCAGCTCCTCTCCAGGCCTTGACGGCAAGCACTAAAGAGCCACGTTAATCACGAGGTACTCAAGCCCCTGCCAGCCTTACAGATGTCTCCAGTCCCCTGTATGCCACAGAAGAGATCTCAAATCCCCTAAGAACCTCACGAGGAACCCCAGCCTCGTGCACCACTTACAAAGGACGCAAAGCCCTGCATGCCTTCCTGCAAAACCCAACACCTACAAACCCCCCCTCCAGCTGGTGTGCCTCATGAGGGACCCCGGCCAAGTGCCATCCTTACAGGGGTCCCCCAATGCCCTGCATGCCATAGAAAAGCCAGGCTTGGCATTAACTCTAGCCAGCAGTGTGTTCCCTGGCAGAAACCAATTCCCTTCTGGGCATCGGGAATACGTGTTGTGGGGTCGGCTGCATCTGTGGGAGCGATGGGGAGCGTGAGCCCGTGCTGTGCTGCACTGCTGAGCTGGCAGCACGGTGGATACGGGCAGGATGTTCTCTGTTTCCCCCAGAGCTGGGGCCTGCAGGCACCTTGCCGGCCCTTGGCACAGGCTGTGCCAGCCAACAAAGCCCAGCAGGCTGGGAGGAGAGCCCGGGGGCAGCAGGAAGCTGAGAGAAGCCCCTGCTCTGGAACTGAGGCAGTTCTTGCAGAAGCAAAGAAAGATGGTGACTTGAAGAGATTCCCACTGTGCTCAAAGTTTGCCTCTGAAGACTAAGAGGTGAGCTTGTCAAGAATCCCAGGAAACATCTGGGAAAAGGTTTTACATAATGTGGTTGTGACTAGGTACAAAGTTCCTGTGGGAAAAGATCTTTGCTTCTGCAGCAGGCTGGGTGTCTTAGGGTGCCTTACTTCTTTGCAGAGTAAATATTACCACTGAAATGCCACTTTATTTTTTATTGTATAAGTGTAAAGAATTTTCCAGAACTGTAAGACTACTTTCAAAAATAGAAACATATTGTGGAAAAAGGGATGAACCATGTGGTGAACTGTCTCTACAAGAAGCATTTCTAAATATTTCTAAAAATTAGAAGTGAAGATAAAATAGGGTTGCTTTTTCAGGATTCTAAAACTGCTTTAGGAGTGAAGTCCTTAGTCCTTGAAAAGTCCTTAAATTCTGTAGTACTCAGGAATAAATATTTAGGGTAGTCTCTCTACAATAAATAAATTTTAAAATATTTCTGAAACTTTCTCATTTCTAAAAATTCAAAACAAAGGCAAAATGGGGTGGCTTGTTCTCAGGAGCCCCATGCTGCTGCCTGCCCCCTGGGCTCCCCCATCCCCTCGGGGCCCCGCCGCTGGGCACAGCAGCCCCTGCCTGGCTCCTGCCTGCCCACACCGTGGCCATCCCCAGCTGCCCCTGGGCATGGAGCTCAGTGAGTGCTGGTGCCGGGTGGGCTTTGCTGCTGCTACCTCCCAGACACTGGGGTGGCAGCTCCATCTCTCTATTGCAACAGAAGAAGGGGCCATCACCTACTGATTCATAGAATCACAGAATCACAGAATTTCTAGGTTGGAAGAGACCTTTAAGATCATCGAGTCCATCCCATGTTCTAGCACCTCAACTAGATCATGGCACCAAAGTGCCACATCCAGTCTTTTTTTAAACACATCCAGGGATGGTGACTCCACTACCTCCCTGGGCAGATGAATCCCGTGTTTGACCACTCTTGCTGTGAAAAACTCCCTCCTTAAGTCTAGCCTGTATCTCCCTTGGTGCAGCTTGAGACTGTATCCTTTTGTTCTATCTGTTGTTGCCCAGAGAAAGAGACCGACCCCCAGCTCACCACAGCCACCCTTCAGGAAGTTGAAGAGAGTGGTAAGGTCACCTCTGAGTCTCCTTTTCTCCAGGCTAAACAATCCCAGCTCCCTCAGCCGTTCCTCGTATGGCTTGTGTTCCAAGCCCCTCACCAGCCTCGTTGCTCTTCTTTGGACACACTCAAGCATCTCAACATCCCTCCTAAACTGAGGGGCCCAGAACTGGACACAGTACTCAAGGTGTGGCCTCACCAGTGCCGAGTACAGGGGAAGAACGACCTCCCTGCTCCTGCTGGCCACACTATTCCTGATACTGGCCAGGATGCCATTGGCCTTCTTGGCCACCTGGGCACACTGGTGGCTCATGTTCAGCCGACTGTCAACCAGCACCCCCAGGTCCCTCTCCACCTGAGCACTGTCCAGCCACACCGTCCCGAGCCTATAATGTTGCAGGGGGTTATTGTGGCCAAAGTGCAGGACTCGGCACTTGGACTTATTAAACTTCATCCCATTAGATTCTTCCCATCCATCCAACCGTTCCAAGTCCCTCTGCAAAGCCCTCCGTCCCTCTACCAGATCCACACATGCTCCCAGCTTAGTGTCATCTGCAAATTTACTAATAAAAGATTTAAAACCCTCATCCATATCATCAATAAAAATATTAAACAGAACTGGCCCCAGCACAGACCCCTGAGGGACACCCCTGGTGGCTGGCCGCCAGCTGGATGCAGCACCATTCACAACCACTGTCTGGGCCCGGCCATGCAGCCAGCTCCTAACCCAGCACAGAGTGCTCTTGTCCAAGCCACGGGCTGCCAGTTTATCAAGGAGTATGATGTGGGAGACAGTGTCAAAGGCCTTGCTGAAATCCAAATAAACAACATCTACAGCCTTCCCTGCATCCACTAGGCGGGTTACATGGTCATAGAAGGTGACCAGGTTGGTTAAACATGACCTACTCCTCCTAAACCCATGCTGATTGGGTCTGATACCCTGGCCATCCTATAAATTCTGTGTGATGGCACTTAATAGAAACTGTTCCATTATTTTGCCAGGTACTGAGGTCAGGCTGACTGGTCTATAATTACCAGAATCCTCCTTTGTGCCCTTTTTGTGAATGGGTGTCACATTGGCCAGCTTCCAGTCATCTGGAACCTCACCAGTGAGCCAGGACTGTTGGTAAATGATGGAGAGTGGCTTTGTAAGCTCATCTGCCAGCTCTCCCCTTACCCTGGGGTGGATTCCGTCAGGTCCCATAGATTTATGAACATCCAAGCATTTCAGTAGTTCTCTGACTGCCTCCTCTTGGATAATGGGGGGGACCATTCTGCTCCCTGACACCATCAACCAGCCCAGGCGGACAGGTGTCTTGAAGGCAGGTCCACTTCCCACTAAAAACTGAGGCAAAGTAGGCATTAAGCACTTCTGCCTTCTCCTCATCTGCAGATATTAAGTTCCCTCCCTTGCCCAGTAAAGAAGAAAGGCTGGTCTTACCCTTCCTTCTAGCATTAATGTATTTGTAAAAATATTTTTTATTATCCTTTACAGAAGTCGCCATTCTAAATTCCAACTGAGCTTGGCCTCCCTAATTAGGCCTCCCTAATTTTTTTCCTGCATGCTCTAGCAGCCCTCTTGAATACTTCCTTAGAGACCTGACCCTCCTTCCAAAGCTGATACATCCTCTTTTTATTCCTAAGTTCCTCCTAAACCTCCTTGCCCAGCCAGGCTGGACGTTTACCCCACTGACTTATCTTTCGGCACACAGGGACAGTCTGTTCCTGTGCCCTCAAGATCTCTGTTTTGAGGCATGCCCACCCTTCCTGGACTCCTTTGTTTTTAAGGGCTGCCTCCCAAGGGACGCTCTGAATAAGTATCCTAAACAGGCCAAAGTCTGTCCTCTGGAAGTCCAGTGCAAGAGTCTTACTGGTGCTCCTCCTGACTTCACCAAATATTGAGAACTCTATTATGTCATGATCACTCTGCCCCAAGCGACCTCCAACCACCACATCTCCCACCAGCCCATCTCTATTTGCAAACAGCAGATCTAACATAGTCCCTCTCCTGGTGGGTTCACCCACCAGCTGCGACAAAAAGTTGTCCTCCATACACTCTAAGAATTTCCTGGACTGCCTCTTTACTGCTCTATTAAGTTCCCAGCAGATGTCTGGTAGGTTGAAGTCACCCACAAGAACAAGGGCTGATGATCCTGAAACATTACCTAGCTGCTTATAGAATAAGTCATCTACCTCTTCTTCCTGCTTGGGTGGACGATAACAGACTCCCAGTAGGGTGTCAGCCTTGTTGGCCTTCCCTTTAATTCTTACCCATAGACATTCAACTCCAGCTTCCTTAGTTTCAATTGCTACGGCATCAAAAGTCTGCTTAATATAAAGGGCCACCCCTCCACCTCTTCTTCCTTTCCCGTCTCTTCTGAAGAGCTTGTAGCCATCCAGTGCAGCGCTCCAGCCATGTGAGGCATCCCACCATGTTTCCGTGATGGCAGCTACATCCTAGCTCTGCAGCTGCACCATGGCCTCCAGCTCATCATGTTTGTTGCCCAAGCTGCGTGCATTGGTATACACGCATCTCAGCTGGGCTACTGACTTCACCCCTAACTTAGCCTTGCAACCCTTGGGCCTGCTTCCAGAGAGCCCAGCTGCATCCCCTTCCCCCTTCAAACCTAGTTCAAAGCCCTCTCAATGAGCTCTGCCAGTTCATGAGCTAAAAACCTTTTGCCCTTAACAGAGAGATGTACCCCATCTGGTTCCAGCAGAGCAGATGCTGTAAAAGTTTCCCCATCATCAAAGAATCCAAATGTTGCCGATGACACCAACCCTTAAGCCATTTGTTGGTGATGCGGATTCTCCTGTTTCTTTCATCATTTTCCTCCGCCACCAAAGGGACTGAGCAGAACACTACCTGTGCTCCTGCCCTATCAACTACCTGACCCAGTACCCTAAAGTCCTTTCTAATTGCCTTGACACACCTCTTTTCAATCTCATCATTGCCAGCCTGGAGTATCAGCAGTGGATAATAATCAGAGGGCTGAATCAGCCCAGGAAGTCTCTCAGTGATATTTTGTACCCGGGCCCCAGGGAGGCAACAGACCTCCCTGTGGGATGGGTCTGATCGACATACAGGGCCCTCAGTTCCCTTCAGAAGGGAATCACCTACTACGATTACCCTTCTTTTCTTCTTGATGTTAGAGGTAGTGATCCATCTTACAGATGAATCATAATTGGGGGGCTCACTGGGCAGACAGTTTTCTTCTAAATCATCTAGTTGGGTCTTTAGTTCCAGGACCTCATACCTATTCTGTAGTGGGACCTGCCAGGATGATGGGGATGGGGAGGAGTTTTTGTTATTACCTCCCCAAATGGGGACCCATTTCCACTCCTCTTCATCCTTCTATTGCCTGACAGCGGGAGGCATAGAAGTCCTCAGTCTCTTGGTCAGAGGCCTCCCTTAAAGATGGAAGGGCCCAGCTCCACCAACCTATTTCCATTTCACTTTCCCTGATACTCCTTAACCTTTCAACTTCCTCCCTAAGCTCAGCCACCAGTGAAAGGAGGTCGTTCACCTGTTCACACCGCAGGCAGGTCTCCTCCACAACAATCCCTGAAGCCACCAATAAGCTCAAACATTCTGGGCTCTGATGTGTCTGTACAGACACATCCTTTTTGGAGGGCTCAACTCACTCACTTACACTTATACCAGCCACAGTTTGTGACCGTGTAGAGACCATTACTAACAGACACCTCAAACACAAGCAGGCAGCAGAAAAACCTCAAACAACACAGAGGACTCCTTACTAGCAAGAAAGTTGGCAACCCTGTCTGTTTGCCCTGCCTGTGGGAACTGCCGTGCAAACTGCCTTGTATAAGCCCCAGAGACTCACCACACCCCTGTTTGCTCGCTCCTGTTCGCCCCGCTCCCCAGACACCTCTTATAATCAGCCACTCAGCAGCAACTCAGGTAGCTGCACCCCTTGCTCCTCACTGACTCACAATGGCCCAATGGCGGGGCAGCAGGGCTTAACTCCAGTGTTGTTTAGAGGGCAAGGCCAGGGAGCTCAGGGGCAGAGGAAGGGATGCGTTGGTCTCAGGAGGGGCTGGAGACTGCTCGGCTAGTCTTGGGGTCTCTAGAAGAACTTGAGAAATGGCTGGGACAGGATACAGGGAGACCAAAAAAGAGATGAAGGCATCTTGGGGAGACCCATGGGGAGAGCAGGTGGCAGTGGGATCTACAGGGTAGGAGGAGGTTCCCTTGCAGATGGCTGTTCTGGGGTCCCCTTCACAGAGCACTTGAGAGGGCTGTCCAGGCCCTTATTACTGCTGGAGGAGCTGCTCATGCTGTCTGGTTGTGAGGTGCAGCCACCGTCTTTCAACTCCTGTCCCGAACTGCCCCTGTGGAGAGAGGAGGTGGCTGAGGCCCCAGCTGCCAGTGGCACACAGGGACCCTCCTGCACAGCAGGGTCCAGAGCTGGCAAGGCTCCCCAGCATGGCTGGAGCTGCTGGCACAGCTGGGCTCAGCTGGACAGCTGCCCCTTATTGCTGGATCTGGATCTATGTAGAAATCACAAACAGGACAGTACTACTCAGGAATGTGCCTTGAGCCGTTTCATTTTCCAGCACCAGTCTCATTATATAGTTATGACAATGGGAAGATGCAAGCATTTCACATCCCAAGCAGCAGACCAAGAACTTAATGTTGCAACTTACTTTAAAAGTTTCCTGGCCAATCACAAAACCCAAAACCTATTGACAGTAGTTCCATCCAATTAATGTAAGCACACATTCCTTTGGTTAAAATAATGCATGCTTATTTCAAATACAATATCTGCTTAAAATACAACGCACAGAGCTCCATTATTAAGCTTAGAACTTCCTCACGTTCAACTAGATAGACGTTTCTGCAGGTTAGGGAGTTGTTTTAGACAAGTGTTAATACATAGACCATTGCTCTCTAAGTCTTTACTTGCCTACCTCTTATACAATTTTTCTGCTGACAAATCTTATGATTACTTTTTAGCTCTAATTGCAGTTCTGCTGTCACTGAGGCTTGCCTTTTGCATCTTTCCCAAAACCCTCAGATTTTATGGATTCCCACAATTCCCCCTCTTGGTTCAACTAAAAAGAAACTTTCCTAACTGTCTCCTTTATTAACTCCCTTGCATTTTGTAGATTTCCTATAATATATCTGCTTGTTACTTGCTTAAAGCTTCCTTTTTGCTCACATTAAGTATTGCTATATTACAACACAGCAATTTTAATGCTGTGAAAGTCCAGTCAGTTCAAAGGGCATAAGTCATGTCTGATAACAATTACAAGTCATTGTTAGAAAAATGTCGCCTGTTCTAAGGTTTTAATTCAAAACCTTTTTTCTATGGCTATACGTTCATCTACCATCTCTGTAAGATTTTGACAACTTTCTGTGAATCTATTTCCTACTTTTCTCTCTTGTATGACAAAAACTTCTTTGATAGTTTTCTCCATCATTTGTCGCACCAAAGTCTGCAAGGTGTCACTACTAGTATGGCCACCAAAACACTCTGCACATATAGACCTATCTTACAGAGTTCCCTTAGCCAAGGTGCAAAGCTCCATTCTTGGAACAAATCATCTAAGTATGACAGACCATCTTCTTTAATTTGAGCTGTCAAATCTTTCAGCTTTTGTATGCTGTTTGGATGGATTCAGAATGCTCTGACAGGATCATGCAACAGAATCCTTCAAATTCCTCACAACCGTGTCCATGTGCCAGTAAAAGAAAATCTACCACTGCCCTGTTTTGATGGGTAGCATGTCTAACACTAGTAACATCTGTCAGCATATCACTGATTGCAGTGGATGTGGCATTAGTTTCTTTACTCAGCCAATATCCAACTCAATCTCATTGTTTCAATGCCCTTGCTGAAGCCAGTTGGGGTAAAAACAAACCTGGCAGCCTGGGCAGCCCTGGCAGGCAGTGCCACGGCCAGGAGCAGCAGGAGTAGGAGGCGCAGAGCAAGGGCCATGGTGCCTAGCCCTCTGCCAGTCCCGCAGCTCTTGGTGCCACCGCTGTCCTGACACCGCTGTCCCAATGTCAGCACCGCTGCTGCCACCGCCGCTGCTGCCGCAACAGTTGTGCTCAAGGACTGACTGCTGGCTCCTTGTGCTGCTGTGCAACCACGGGGCTCTGGCACCTCAGAGCCTGCTCTGACATCATGGCCAGGGTGGAATTGTTTGGGAAGGTGGATCTGCCTTCTTCGGGAGCGAGCTCATCCTGCCCAGCTGCTCTGCCCAAGGGTTGTGACACAGTCCCAGCTCAGCTGATCTCACAGGCTGGGGCATGAAGGGATGCAGAGCAGCTCTGCCAGGATGGACTTGGGGTTGCTGCTAGAAGAGAGGCTGGACGTGAGGCAGCCATGTGCATCCAAAGGAGAGTGCCCAGCAGGCTGAAGGAGGTGATTCCACCTTTCTGCTCTGGTGAGACCCCACCTGGAGTACTGTGGAGGAGGTTTTACAGTGGCCTCTGTGAGCCATCAAGATGTTTGATAAGAGGATCCACGTTAAACCTGGAAATAATTTTCTGCCAATTTTCTATGTCATTGACAGAGAAACCAAGAAAGAAAGAAGGATAAATAAGAGAAACCTGCAATGGCCTATTCCAAGAAGAGCTTTGTAAGAATGTAGAAAAGGCATGCAGGTTAGAATAAAAACAGGGTTTGAAGCCTTCTGGAAATGGAGTGTGTTGCTTTGTAGTGTCTCAGTCTCTACCACGACAGAGTACTGCATCCTGCTGTGGGTCCCCAAGACAGGAAGGATCAAGTCCAGAGGAGGGACAAAATGCTCTGAGGGCTGGAGCCCTTCTGCTTTGGAGACAGGATGGGAGAGCTGGCAGTGTTCAGCCTGGAAGAGAGAAGACTCCAGGGACACCTGATTGCTGCCTTTCAGTGCCTTATGGGGGCTTGCAAAGAGATGGGACAGAATTTTTAGTAGAGCCTTTTGTGACCAGACCGAGGGTCTTTTAATCTAAAAGATGGTCAATTCAGACTAGATGAAAGAAGCACATATTTTACACTATTGCTTTTGAAACCCTGGCACAGGTTGCCCAGAGAAGTGGACATCCATCCCTGCAGACATTCAAGCTCCTGCTCTGAGCAACCTGACCTAGTTCAAGGTGTCCCTGCTCACTGCAGGCCATTGGGACTAGATGGCCTTTAAATGTCCCTTCCAACCCAAGCCATTCTGTACTCCTGTGCACCATCAAAGCAGTGCTGCATTAGTGCTGGGCTGATTGTGCTGGCACCTGTATTTTGGTACTTGTGCCATTTAGCAATTGGCCATGAGAGGATTGATGGGCTGGACAGTGAAGTCTGCAAATAACACACAGTGTGCTCAAGGAGAAACAGGAGAGGAACACGGCTTCCACTTCAGATAAATGTCAGCATTTTGCTGCCCATTCCTGGTTAGAGAAATAAAGGAATGTCCTGAAGATCCCTTCATGTGGGTTCATTATTGGCCGTATCAGTACTTGTGTTCTGTAAAACAGGTTAAGTTGTTACAGCTTCTTGCCCCATTTATCCCTGAATAAAACCCAAATACTGCATTGCACCTTGTCTACTTTCTTCCAAGTCAAGGCAAATTTTGTTAATTACTGAGTGGGACATATTCATCTGTTCACAAGCAAATTCCTCTTGCCACTCTCACCATGGCAAGACTGCTGTGTTGATTTGCTCTAATCGGACTGTAATTAAGGCCTACCTTTCACTAGAATTAAAGCTGATGCATTGGGAGGAAAAGTGTTCAGTCATTTCTCCTGGATTCTGACACTGTAGAGAGTTGTTCTGTAAGTAAATGACATTTGAAGACAGGTGTAGTCTACCATACTTCTGGCATACTAGAAGTGAGAAAAAACCCTTTGAATCAGGATTTTATCCTTTCTTCCTCCACCTCCTCCTCCCAGGAATTTTAATCTCTGAGGTCTAAGCTCTTCAGCTGCCTCACAAACATTCTTTTAATTCAGACAGTCATCCATGTGGTGAGCCACAAATCAGGACCATGGTGTGAACCTTGAAGCAATGTAGGTTTATAGCGCTGAAAATAATAATCCAATACCCAGGTTTAGCCAAGCCTATTGGTTATTTCCCAAATAACTCTACCTATCCTCAGTGATGTTTCAAAAACGATCATTGTGAAAGCTAGGAGCGGGGAGAGAGAATGTTATCAAAATTAAAAATAGAGCTTTCTGAGATCTTTATATTCCTCTAAAAAGAGAGTCCAAACTATTCATCTATGGAACATTAAGTAAGAAGTGAACAAAAGACTGTCAAAATAATTGCTTGGGGAACAAAAAACCCATAAATAAAAACAAGCTTAAATGTAGATAATAAGTAAACCATCATGCAAAGAAAAAAAACAGACCTGCCAAAACTAAAACCAATAAGGCTGTTTCATCTGTCTCAATTAAAAAAAAAAAAACCAAAACAAAAAACAAAACAAAAAAAACCAAACAAAAGAAAAAAAACCAACCTGAAATAATCAGAGATTCTCAAGGGCATTACTATATATAGAAACTTCCTGGTATTGGGAAAAACATGAAGGAAAGTGTAGCATGCAATTCACAGATGTAACCTAGAATTTGTTAGGGAGGGCCAGGGGTGGCAGTGGCTGCTCAGGGATGGCTTTGGCCCGTGTCCCTGGCAGCAGCCACTGCCCAAGCAGCTGCGCTGCCCCCGGGCTCTCCTCCCGGCCTGCTGGGCTTTGTTGGCTGGCACAGCCTGTGCCAAGGGCCGGCAAGGTGCCTGCAGGCCCCAGCTCTGGGGGAAACAGAGAACGTCCTGCCCGTATCCACTGTGCTGCCAGCTCAGCAGTGCAGCACAGCACGGGCTCACACTCTCCATTGCTCCCACAGATGCAGCCGGCACCACAACACGTGTTTCCCATGCCCAGAAGAGCCTCAGAATGGGTTGCTGTTGGGGAACCGTCTGTTTGCATGTGATAAGGGCAAGTCTGGCTATCTGTTTCTGCCAGGAAATTATTTGGAAGTGCTCAACTGAACCTCAAGTCAGAGTTTCGGCACTGCAGTTCATGTCTTTGATTGTAATTCGGTCCTAGCAGTCAGTTTTATACCCCTCCCCTTATTTTCTATTGTTATAGCATATTTTATTACCAAGGGCTTGTTCCTTTACCCCATGTGTTGGTTTTGCTCCACTTGTCCATCTCCCCAAAGACCTGCCCTCTTGTTCACTGTTCCTCCTCCCATTGCATGTCAGTCCCTCTCCAAGCCTGCCCCTTGCTCTAGAAATTTTCCTATCAATTTTGTATCCTTCGGAAGCCCATTGGTTTGTTTAAGTTCTTCCCCTCCCCTGTAATCCCCAATTGGTTTAAACCTTGTATTCCCCGCCTGGTGTTCCACCCTCAGTTTCTCCCAATTGGCTAAAGATTGGATCCTCCCCTGGGACCCTGCCAAGTTTGTAAGTTGGTGTATGCCTTTAGTGCAGTGTTGGCTTGCCCCTGATGGTCTGTAGAGTAATCACCTTAGGAAAACATAGAGCAGACCTCACCCTGTTCCTTGTCCCTACCCTCAGGGCAGTCCTACCCCCAAGGCAGTCCACCTGTGCTGTAGAGCAGCTGTGCCCTGCAGCCACAGCCCAGATTCGACAGTTTTCTGGGGGCGGCCCAGTGCCACTGTGGGTGTGGGCAGCTAGTGGGGCTGAAGAAATGGGGCAGCACAGCACTTCCCAAATCAGCTCTTCTGCTGCAATAAAGAGATGGAGCTGTCACGCGAGTGCCTGGGAGGTAGCAGCAGCAAAGCCCACCTGGCAGCAGCACTGCCTGAGCTCCATGTCCAGGAGCAGCCGTGGAGGCCAGGACTGGGCCCAGCTGTGCAGGAGGGTCCCTGTGTGCCACTGGCAGCTGGGGCGTCAGCCACCTCCTCTCTTCACAGGTGCTCCTCTCCATCTCCAGAAGAGCAGCCTAACAACGCAGGCAGCAAGAATTTGAGCCATGACCTCAGCTCTCCACTTCTGCCCCTATCTGCCCTGCCATGGCTGCAGCAGTGTCACAAGGCCATCCCAAAACCCACCGCTCCTCAACGAGAACCTCTGCCCCTGAGCCCCCTGGTCCTGTTCCCCGGCCAGGACTGAAGGTGGGCAGCCCTTGCCTGGCAGGGCAGGGCGTGGCCCACATTTTATATTCAAATAAAGAGTTGGAGTTTTCACAGTTATGTCCGGGTGATAGCAGCAGCAAAGCCCACCCGGCACCAGCAGTGGCTGAGCTCCATGCCCAGGAGCAGCCGTGGATGGCCACGGTGTGGGCAGGCAGGAGCCAGGCAGGGGCTGCTGTGCCCAGCGGCGGGGCCCCGAGGGGATGGGGGAGCCCATGCTGAGCGTCCCTGGGCTGAGGGCACATTTCCTTCTGGGGGATCATCTGGGCCTGGACCTGAAGAGGCACAAAGGGATATTTTGGGTTGCCTGATGAGGGTTCCAGGAGTCCCGCATGTTTTAAATGAATTAGCTTTTTTTGATTAATAAGGAGAATTTATTCCATAATTAAAATTCAGTCGTAGAAAATCTAGAAGCAAATATCAGATTGGCCCTGAAGCAGGCTAACAGCGTCAGATGAGACAGGTGGGGCATTTCTCTCCCCTGTGCATCACGAAGGGACAGCTCTCTCAAAGTTTTTTTGGTCATTTCCAAGCTCCAAGCGGTGTGGAGGGCAGGAGTTTTTCTGTTTCTTATGGTTGTTTTTATCCTTTTTGCATATTCATGTATTTTTTCCTTTCTTGCTGCAGCTCTTGCTGAGAGTTTCCCCAAAACTGGTAAAAGATTCACTTTGTTAGAGGAAAATGCAATATGCATTCTAGGAGGCACACATTTATCTTATAGATGATGCAAATCGAATGCACATTGCTGAGGTTTGGTCAGAGAAATAATCTTCTGGAATCAGCATTTCTGGGGACGAATATTCAGGCTAGGATTTTGGTGCATGTTGATTGCCCTGAACCCTTCTTTGTTATGCTAGGATTTTCATTAGGCGAGATTACTGTAGTCTGAGCATGAATTTGTGCATACAATCTATCAGAATCCCTCCCTTTCTCTATTAATTTATTAAATTTGTACTTTTAGGGTACACTTTGACAAAGCTTACTTATTTTCTAATTTTATGTTTAGTATTTATAAAACTTGACAACTACACTTTCATACTACTAGTCAGGGTATAAAATTAACAGCTCTTCTCATAAGGTAGATTCTTCTAAATCTTTAATTTCTTTTCTTTGGATTGTCAATTATATTTTTTTATATCAATGCATGTGCTTATTGTACTTTAGATATATTTTGACTCCATAGTCGTTTAAGGCTGGTAATATTTGTAAAATAAGTTTTTCATGTTTTCTTATGTTGCCTGCTAAAATGTGTCTTTATAACTGTCTCATGTTCTTGTTTTCTAATTCTTGAGCAATTTGCTTTATTCTACTCTCAGGATTTATTTCTTCTCTAGCTCTTCCAGAACAAAAAGTTTTAATATATTGCTTACAAATTTTGCCATTTTATTCTTTTTGCTATGTTTCACATTTTCTTTATTCCAGTGTCTTTTACTACTCATAGTGCACATTCTGAATTTGTTAAAATTATAGCGTACTACACTAACTTGGGAGTGTGCATATGGCTCATTCTTTTTGGGCTTGGATGACTAATACAGTGACAATAATCCTCTGCAGTTTTAACACTCTAGCTCTCTCAAAGCCCCTTTGGGTTGCAGCCAAAGGGCCAAGATGTGTATCTTCTTGGTAGCAGAGCTTACACCTTGGGATCTAGTCACTGGTGTCATTCGTCTCATTCTCAGTATTTACATCATAAGATTTATAAGAGCCTTTTAAATTGTTTTTCAGGATTTAGGATAGCATCTGCTTATTTCTAATTGTTATAGTTTTATTTCTTTGACATTTTAGCTCTAAAGTTGTAATTAGTCTGTACACTTCTCTTTCTTTCAGCTATACTTGGCTGTTTTCCTTTATTTTAATTTGATCCTTATTAAATATCTAACGGCTTTTGTTATATCCTATCTGATTTAATGTTACTTTTAGTGTTTCTTGGAACTTAAATCTGGTTTGTATCTTATATACTTAATTTTTTTCCAATTTTTCACGAATCATATTATTGTTCTAATATATTCTTTACACTGTTTCATTAGCTTTTACTTCTATTTCTTTTGTCTGTTATAACAAAAGCACTAAAATATTTTATTTTTTGAAATAAATTTGCATATCACACCTTAAATATTCAGTTCACTTAAAAGAACCTCATGAACAATACAGTTTAAAATAAAATATTTTACTTCTCCTAACAATGGGATTTATAGCTTACAAGCTTAGGTATTAACATGCATCAGTCTATTTTACTTCAAGGAGTAGTGGTGACTGTTTAGTGAGGTTTGGCTGGTGTTTCTCTTGGTGGATTTACAGGTCTTCTGTCCTGTCTTTCTTTGCAGCTGAACCTGCTGGTGAAGGTGGTGCAGCTTCCCAAGACACGTCCAGGACTGAGGCTCTGGGAGATGCTGAGGGTAGGTCAAGGCCTTTCCCCTGGGAGAGCTGCCAGCTCAGAGCCCAAAGCTGGGCCAGGGAGGCATCGCTGCAGGTGCCAGCACAGAACCATGCACGTGTGTGCCCTCGCCTTGCGCGATCCCCTCACCGCTCCTGCGGCTCAGTGGTGCCCGTGCAGATCAGCAGAGATGGCAGAAGCTTCTGTGGCTGTTGAGTTACAGGTTTGTCTGCAGGGAGGAGATTCATACGTCCTTTGGTGGTTATTGCCAACAAGACCAGCCCCCATGGCAGGGGTGAGTAGTGTGTCCCTGCTGACCCCACAAGTTGAGCCCTGCTTTTGTGGGATGCATTCCTGGGAAATGGAAATATTTTTCTCTAAGTTCCTCCAAAGAGGAAGATGCAAGACACAACAGAGAAGATATGCCTGGAACCATCCAAACAGACGAGGCAAGTGCTGAAGAAAATGCTGCAGGGAGGACAAGGTGGGTGCATTTGCTTCATGCTTCCCCTGGGATTCAGCAGCCGGGGGCTTTGGCTGCACATCTGAAAGCATGGTTCCCGGCACAGCGGGATGGGATCCATGGCCCATTCCCAATGAGGAATGTTTCCATCTGATCCAGCTGTCTCTTTTTCATTCTCCAGAAATGAAAGGAGAGCCTGTGCAGAAGGAAGCATTTCCCGGAGGAAGCAGTGGTTCCGTGCCAGCCTCTGCTGAAGGAAGGGAGGCCATGCCAGGCACAGGCACAGGAGGTAATTGCTGTGCCTCTGGGCCTGAGCCCTGCTGAGGCTTGAGCTGCCCTCTCTGCTGCTTGGCAGTGCGGGCACAGCCTGGACTAGAGCAGCACAGCCCAGGGGAATTATCCCGAGCAGGCTCAGGGCACTGAGCAGTCCTGCTGGGGTCCCTCCATGGGAGACATGTCCTGAAACCTGGCAGTGACTGCACGGGGTGCCCACGGTGGGGAAAGGACAGAGGGGGAGAGCAAGGCTCCAGTGTGTCCTGAGAGGGCCTGGCTGTTTGCCCTTGGGATCTGGGAGCTGTCGCCGCAGAAGGAGGGCAGGAGGGACAGAGGGAGGGAGGGATGGATACCAGTGTCACTGCCTGCTGCAGTTTTCCCCGGGGTTTTAGAGAGGATTTCCTCTGTGTCTGAGGGAGAGAACCCCGGGGCCCTGCACTGCTCCAGCCACCACTCCCTGGGATGTTGCTGAGGGCAGGGAAAGAGTGTAGAGAGTGGCCAGCAGCCAGCCCAGAGCTCCCCAGGCCCGTGTGCACCTTTGGCCATGTCTATTCACATCTGGCTCCCATGGCCTTACCCGGCCCCCTGGCACTGCACAGTTCCCTGTGGCAGAAGTGGATCCCAGCACACCCTGGAAAATGTTCTCATCTGTGCTCCGTTCTAGATGAGGTTGCTGGGAAGGCTTCTCCATCAGCTTGGATGAAGAAAGTTTTGAAGCCCTTGGAGCCTCCTGCAGGTATGTTCTCAGCGTGCCACCAAGGAAGAATTGTAGACAAGCGGGCAGGCACCAGGTGACAGAAGCTTCTGTGGCTGTTGTGTTACAGATATGTCTCCAGGGAGGACTTCTCCAGCTCCTACCTTGGATGCTGCACCCAAGCCCAGCTCCCATGGCAGGGGTGAGTAGTGTGTCCCTGCTGACCCCACAGGCTGAGCCCTGCTTTTGTAGGATCCATTGCTGGGAAATGGAACTACTTTCTCTTAAGGTCCTCCACCAGAAGAGACCAAAGGCATGGCAGACAAGAAATTCCAGAACCCATTTGAAATCATGTGGCAAATGCTGAAGGAAATGCTGCAGAGAAGACAAGGTGGGGGGATTTCCCGCATGCTTCCCCTGGGACTCAGCAGCCGGGGGCTTTGGCTGCACATCTGGACACGCCATGCCCGGCACAGCAGGAAGGGATCCATGGCAGCCTCGCTGCCCCGCTGCTGCTTTCACGCCCTGCAGGGCTGTTTCCCAACCTGGCCTGGCTGCAGCTTCTGCCCAGCCTCTGCAGGAAGGCATTGGGCATCAGCTGACAGGCAGCCCAAACTGCACCATGGGCCTGAGATCTCCTGCGATTTCCCAGTCTCTGAGCAGATCAGGAGACACAGCTATTTGGAGGAGGAAGTGCTCTGGCCCAGACCCAAGACCGTGGACCTTTCCTGACCCTTATAAATTTTTTTGATGATTATTGCCTCCTGAGGATGTCACCTCCCCAATGGGAAACAACTCCACCTGATCCAGCTGTGCCTTTTCCTTTCTCCAGAAGTGGATTTTGAGCCTGTGCAGAAGGAAGCATTTGCCGGAGGAAGCAGTGGTTCTGTGCCAGCCTCTGCTGCAGGAAGAGAGGCCATGCCAGGCACAGGCACAGGAGGTAATTGCTGTGCCTCTGGGCCTGAGCCCTGCTGAGGCTTGAGCTGCCCTCTCTGCTGCTTGGCAGCGCGGGCACAGCCTGGACTAGTGCGGCACAGCCCAGGGGAATTATCCCGAGCAGGCGCAGGGCACTCGGGTACTGAGCAGTCCTGCTGGGGTCACTCTGTGGGAGACATGTCCTGAAACCTGGCAGCGACTGCACGGGGTGCCCACGGTGGGGAAAGGACAGAGGGGGAGAGCAAGGCTCCAGTGTGTCCTGAGAGGGCCTGGCTGTTTGCCCTTGGGATCTGGGAGCTGTCGCCGCAGAAGGAGGGCAGGAGGGACAGAGGGAGGGAGGGATGGATACCTGTGTCACTGCCTGCTGCATTTTTCCCCCGTGCTTTAGGGAGGATTTCCTCTGTGTGTGAGGGAGAGAGCCCCGGGGCCCTGGGCTACTCCAGCCACCCCATCCCAGGGATGTTGCTGAGGGCAGGGAAAGAGTGTGGAGAGTGACCAGGAGCCAGCCCAGAGCTCCCCAGGCCCCTGTGCAACTATGGGCATGTCAATTCGCATCTGGCTCCCACGGCCTTAGCCGACCCCCTGGCAGTGCCCAGTTCTCTGTGGCAGAAGGGGATCCCAGATTGCCACTGAGATCATTCTGATCTCTGCTCCCTTCTAGACTGGAATCATGACTTGGATTTTTTTGAAGCCCTGCTGGAAAATGGCTTGAAATTCCTGGAGGATGCTGGAGGCTATTCCTCCGTGTGCCTTTCTTGACAGAATAATCAGTGTCAATGTGACAAGAGCTCACTCATAAGCCATTTCCCTTAACATTATTTTAGGGCTGAAGGATTCTGAAAATCTTGCCCTGCTCCCTTCTGGAGCCCTGAGGGATCCCACAGGATCACTGTCATTGGGAGGAAGGAGCATTTAGCTTTCAATCTTCCTCCCGTGTGCAATGCCAGTGTGTCCTTCCGTGTGCTCTGTGCAGTCAAAGAGAAGAGCAGAGAGGGAAGGGGCCGGGCCCAGGGCTGTGCCCCGGGGCTGAGCCTTGTGGGCAGCCTGAGGATCTCCTGCAGTGCCACAGGAGCTCTTCTGTCCTGCCTTTCTTTGCAGCTGAACCTGCTGGTGAAGGCCCCACATCCAAGACTGAGGCTCTGGGAGATGCTGAGAGTAGGTCAAGGCCTTTCCCCTGGGACAGCTGCTAGCTCAGAGCCCAAAGCTGGGCCAGGGAGGCAGCGCTGCAGGTGCCAGCACAGAACCATGCACGTGTGTGCCCGCGCCCTGCATGATCCCCTCACCACTCCTGCGGCTCAGTGGTGCCCGTGCAGATCAGCAGAGATGGCAGAAGCTTCTGTGGCTGTTGAGTTACAGGTGTGTCTGCAGGGAGGACTTCTCCAGCTCCAGGGCTGGATGCTTGGCCCCAACCCAGCTCCCATGGCAGGGGTGAGTAGTGTGTCCCTGCTGACCCCACAGGCTGAGCCCTGCTTTTGTGGGATCCATTCCTGGGAAATGGAACTACTTTCTCTTAAGGTCCTCCAAAAGGAAAGACCCAAGATACTGCAGCCAAAATGTCTCATGAGTCAGATGAATTCCTGACACAAACACAGAAGGAAGCACCCGGAGGACAAGGTGGGTGCATTTCCCTCATGCTTCCCCTGGGACTCAGCAGCCAGGGGCTTTGGCTGCACATCTGGACACGCCGTGCCCGGCACAGTGGGAAGGGATCCATGGCAGCCTCGCTGCCCCGCTGCTGCTTTCACGCCCTGCAGGGCTGTTTCCCAACCAGGCCTGGCTGCAGCTTCTGCCCAGCCTCTGCAGGATGGAATTTGGCATTAGCTGATAGGGTGCCCCAACTGTACTGTGGGCCTGAGATCCCCTGCCATTTCCCAGTCTCTGAGAAGATCAGGAGGTGCAGCTGTTTTCTCAAGGGAGTGCACTGGCCCAGCCCCAATTACCTGGGATTTTTCCTGATCTTTACCTGTGACTTTGACAAGCATTGCCTCATGAAGATGACACATCGCCAGTGGGGAATGTTTCCATTTGATCCAGTTGTCCCTTTTTTCCTTTTTCAAGAGATGGACCAAAAGGCTGTGCAGAAGGAGGAGCACCCAGGGAGAAGCAGTGGCTCATTGGCAGCCCCTGCAGCAGAAAGGAAGGCGATGCCAGACATGGGCACAGGCACAGCAGGTAATTGCTGTGCCGGGCTCAGCCCTGGCCGGGGCTGTGTGGCAGCAGCTCTTCCCCCAGGGCCTGCCCTTGCCCGGCCCGGCAGCAGCCAAAGCTGGAGGCGCCTCAGCTTCCAGGCCTCTGGAGCAGCTTCAGAGCCCCGGGGAAACGGGACTGGTGCAGCAACGTCCCTGGCGCTGCAGCTGCTGCTGAGCTGGCCCTGAGTGCCCAGAGGCCCAAGGCACAGGAGCAGCCCCGAGCGGGAGCCCAGCCGCCAGCCCAGGGCCAGAGCCAGCCCTGGCTCCCGACTGAGCAGGGGCTGCGCTGGGTCCTGACAAGGCCTGAGCCTGTCCCCTGGGGCTGGGGGAGCTGTCACGGGGCAGGGAGGGCCAGGGGTGGCAGTGGCTGCTCAGGGATGCCTTTGGCCCGTGTCCCTGGCAGCAGCCACTGCCCAAGCAGCTGCGCTGCCCCCGGGCTCTCCTCCCAGCCTGCTGGGCTTTGTTGGCTGGCACAGCCTGTGCCAAGGGCCGGCAAGGTGCCTGCAGGCCCCAGCTCTGGGGGAAACAGAGAACGTCCTGCCCGTATTCACCATGCTGCCAGCTCAGCAGTGCAGCACAGCACGGGCTCACGCTCCCCATCGCTCCCACCGATGCAGCCGGCACCACAAGACCTGTTCCCAATGCCCAGGATGGCCTTGGAAGGGGTTTCTGTCAGGGAACAGGCTGCTGGCTAGGGTTACTGGCCGGCGTGCTTTGTTTGGAGCTTGTTTTCATGTTGTGCTGCTTTGGAATCGGGTATTCCTGGAACAGAAAACAGTGAGTGTTTTGTTGCTCTCCCCCTCCAACAGCTTCTTTTGAAAGTCTAACGTGGACAGGGAACATTCCTATTGAGACTGCAGTGGAGTTGTGGCCAGTCCATGATTGTCCAAATGACTCTGCTGAGGGTTCTGCTGCTGCCCAGTGCTTCCATTGGCCTCTCAATTGCTGGGCCTTGTCCTGGGGGCCCCGCTGGGGCTGCAGCCAGAGCTGGCTCCCACTGAGGCTGCCTGGCCAAGAGCAGCCCCAGGGGCACGGGGCAGAGGCAGAGGGAAGTGGGGAGGAGAAAGAGCAGGGCCGAGGTTGCCCTTGAAAGGCAGAGGCGCTCTGGGGCCCGCTCCTGGCCAGGCACCCTGCCCAGAGCCGTGCCCTGCTGGCCGGGGCCTTGAGGGGCAGCTGTCCAGCTGGGCCCAGCTGTGCCAGCAGCTCCAGCCGTGCTGGGGAGCCTTGCCAGCTCTGGGCCCTGCTGTGCACGAGGGTCCCTGTGTGCCACTGGCAGCTGGGGCCTCAGCCACCTCCTCTCTGCACAGGAGCACCTCGGGACAGGAGTTGGAAGACGGTGTCTGCACCTCACAGCCAGACAGCGTGTGCAGCTCCTCCAGCAGCAGTAAGGGCCTGGACAGCCCTCTCAAGTCTTCTGTGAAGAGGACCCCAGAACAACCCTCTACGACGAAGCCTCCTCTTACACTGTAGATCCCACTGCCACCTGCTCTCCCCATGGGCCTCCCCAAGCTGCCTTCATCCCTTTTTTCTCTCCATCTGTCCCATCCCAGCCAACTCGAGTTCCTCTAGAGACCCCAGGACCAGCCCAGCACCTTCCAGCCCCTCCTGAGACCAACACATCCCTTCCTCTGCCCCTGAGCCCCCTGGCCTTGCCCTCTAAGCAGCACTGAAGGTGACACCCCACCCTCCCCCCCCCCCCGCTTGCAGAGTAGGCAATGGCCCATTCCTCTGTTGAAATAAAGAGAAGGATCTGTGTTGTGGTTTGAAAGCAAAACCAGTGAGAGACTCCAAGTTAGAAATACAATTTATTAGGAAAAGGGAAAAAAAACCCAAAATACATGCAATAATACAAAAGAAAAACCACTGACAGGCTCAGAATACAGCCTGCTGACACCCTGCTAGTTAGGGTGGTGGTAGCAGTCCAGCTGAAATGGCCTTGTGGAAGTGGTGATCCTGTAGAAACAATCTGGTAGCTCTCATCCTCTGGAAAAGCAGTGGGTAAGGGCGGCGGTTCCTCTGGGAATCCAGTGGAAAGACTGCTTGTTGTGTCCCAAAACCCAGATTATATCCAGCTGGGGATGCTTAGCTCCTCCCCCATGGGCAGAGCATCTCACAGTGGGCTGATATCATTCTGCCTCATGCTGTGGGTCCTTGATTAGCCATGAAACAGAAATGGCTCTGGGAGGGAGTTATCTCTGAGTCATGTGGCAAGACATTGATGGGCCCATTAACAGGAGATGAGGAAGAAACAATGCCCCTCCTGGTTTCAGTAGCTCTTGAGGATGGCATTAGAATACATCAGTGTCCAGGTGGCAGCAGCAGCAAAGCCCACCCAGCACCAGCACTGACTGAGCTCCATGCCCAGGAGGAGCTGTGGATGCCCACGGTGTGGGCAGGCAGAAGCCAGGTCAGGGCTGCTGTTGAAATGGAGGTTTTGGGCCGCTCACAGGCTCAACACAGTTGGCTGTGATTGGTCACCAAGTGAAAACAATCCACATGGACCAATGGAAGATGCACCTGTTGCATTCCACAGCAGCAGACAGTTATTGTTTCCATTTCTTTCCTGAGGCCCTCAGCTCCTCATGAGGGGAAAAATCCCAGGAAAGGATTTTTAATAAAATATCATAGCTACAGATAACTGTTTTACTCATAACACCAGGAGAAGACCAGGGAATGCAGGTAGCCTAGACTAAGGAGCTCCTCTGTCTCCAAGCTGATCCAAACCAACAGACCTACTCAGATAAGCACCAGGGGACCACAGTGCATGCACAAAGGAGAAAAGTTCAAAAGTTCAGTCATGAGGAAGACCACAGTCTTCGACTTCAGAGACCACCAAAGACCCCAGTGTGACCACCACAGGAAACAACGCGTGCCCAGAAGGCCGTGGATCTAATCGCCATGTGAGGGGAGGACAGGCGGGGCCAGGGGTTGAATGTGCATGGCGAGATTGTGTAAGGTATTGCATATGGAACATGTTTGTGAACAAAGATGTGGCTCAGTCCAGGGCTCGGGGCACAAGTTTTCACGAGAGCCATCTCGCTTGTGCCAGGCCCTGACACGCATACCCACTTCATAACTACATCAGGTTGTGGAGTGCCGCTATAGGACATGAAATAAAACAACGCAGACACGCATCTCTCCAAGGTAAAAAAGAAGGCAGTTGAATTTCTGACTCCAACATTTACAGATTTCCAAAAGTGAGAGTGGATTGGAGGGTGAAAGTGCCACCTCTCCAATGACACTGGACAAACCAACAGTCCATCAAATTTCTCCTCTGCAGAAAAGAATGCAAAACAATAAGTTATTTACATAAAGTGTTTGGGAAAGTTTGCTACAAGAATGTAAACATCAGAAGGCTTAGAAGAACATTAAAAACCAGGGCGACAGTGGAGTCTATTTATTCTGCAGATGGCTTCACTGTGACCAGCGGTGGGGCCCCGAGGGGATGGGGCAGCCCATGCTGAGTGTCCCTGGGCTGAGGGACATTTCCTTCCGTGGGATCATCTGGGCCCAGACCTCCTCCAGTGCCATGCCCAGGAAAAGAGGGAAGCCATCAAGAGTATCTCCAGGGACACAGCCTGACCAGCAATGTCAGCAGGCAAAACAAAGCTCCTCCCTAATTAACACACACTTGATAGGACCTAATTGATGGGCCATCACCAATGCAGGGTGCTGCACAGGGTCTGCTGCTCTCAGCCAGGGCCAGAAGGAAGGGAAGGGAAGGGAAGGGAAGGGAAGGGAAGGGAAGGGAAGGGAAGGGAAGGGAAGGGAAGGGAAGGGAAGGGAAGGGAAGGGAAGGGAAGGGAAGGGAAGGGAAGGGAAGGGAAGGGAAGGGAAGGGAAGGGAAGGGAAGGGAAGGGAAGGGAAGGGAAGGGAAGGGAAGGGAAGGGAAGGGAAGGGAAGGGAAGGGAAGGGAAGGGAAGGGAAGGGAAGGGAAGGGAAGGGAAGGGCTGTGTGGCCTTGGGGTTCAACAGGGCTGGTGAGCAGCCCCAGAGACACAACAACCCAGGTGCAACCAGGCTTGATTTCCAGGTCGAAACACTCGGCGTAGCTGGCCTGGACTTCCCTGTAAGGCACGTGGGGGCTTTGGAGTCCCCCTAAGGTGCACGAGGGGCTGGGGTCCCTTGCGGCACACCCAGGGATATTTTAGGTTTCCTCTGAGTCATGGAGGACACTGGGGTCCACTTCAAGTCATGCAAGGGATTTGGAATCCTGTGTGAGGCATGCAGAGGGTTTGGGATCTCTCCCAAGGTGTGCAGGGTGCTGGGATCTCTCCTGAGGCACATGTCGGGGTTCTGGGGTCTCATTTCACATGTAGAAAGGGCTGTGGACTCTCGTAAGCGTGCAGGTGCTTTGTGTCCCTCCTGCTGCATGCAGTGGGGCTGGAGTGTCTGCTGAGGCACGCAGGGGACGGGGACCTCCGGCAGTCCCTCCCGGGCCCATGCGGCTCGGGGCTGCCGCGGCCCAGGGCCAGCCGCCGTGCCGGGATGGCGGTGGCGAGGCGCCAAGGCGGAGCTGCCCCGCCGGGTCACGCTGCATCGGCACGGCACGGGCGGTGCTGAGCACCGGGCAGGCGGCACTGCCAGCCCAGGGGCCACAGCCTTGGCCCTGCCTCTTTTGGGGCCGGGCACAGACAGCCCCGCGGGACGGGCACCGCTCAGCGCCCGAAAGGACGGAACAGGTGCCCGAGGAGCCCCAGGAGCCTGGACAGGGCCCTGGCGTTGCCCGCCCGGCTCCCCCGGACCTGTGGCCATCCTGGGCAGCAGGGGCTCGCTCTGGGCCGTGCTCTCCCCGGCCAGCGGGGCTCCGGGCCAGCACCCGGCTCCTGCCACTGCCCTGAGAATGCTGAGGGGATTTTGGGGCAGAACTGAACTTGACAGGGACAGAATTCATAGGAGACTTGTTTTGGCCTTTTACAAGGTTAACTGAGAAACAACTTAAAATCCCCGGCTAAATCGTCTGCTTTAACGCGTGGGGATTCCTTCAAGACCCTTCCTAACTCCCGTGGTGCCGGGCCGGGCCGCGTCCCAGCGAGCACCAACACCCAGCAGCTCGATGGATGCAGCACGGCTGGCACCAGGGAAACGAGTCAGTATCCCTACAGCTGCCCGCTCTGCCTGCACGGCTGTCACACAACAGCAATGTTCCAGAAGGAACAGGCATTTTTACATCCTCAGGACCGTGTGATCTTTGGTCCTGGTGGTGGATCAGAGAGAAAAGCCAAATGTGACAGACTAAACTTGACTGTAGGAGAGGGATGCCTCAGCAGAGGGTCTGGGGACCTGTGGTGCCAGCCAGTGGCCCGGCACTCGGACACAGCAGGAAGACCTGAGATTATCACACTTCACCTGGGAGGGTAGAAAAGCTCAGGGGTTCTTTGTTCAAGGTCCCCCAGAGGCACCAGCTGAAGCCGCCACAGCTCCACCTTGATAAAAGTGTTTAAAAAGATCCAGAGGTCTGACACTCTGCTGTGGAGGACATTCCACATGTTATATTTGCCCAATTATCCAATCAAAAAAACCGAAAGAACAAACCCAAACAAAATGAAATGTAACAGCAATTTTAATTATGTAGCTTAATATATATACAATTGAATACACTCAAAATATTGACAATATAATTTGCTTTAAATGATGAATAATTTGTTTCTGATAATAGCGTATAAGCAAAAATAACCTCGCGGGGTATGCGTGGGGTAGGGGTGCAGGGCTTTTGGACCCCCGTCACCTCACGTACTAGCGTGTCAAGCCCAAATTCCCCTTTTTATGCTGTATGTCATTACCATCTCCTCCCATTTTCGATTCGTCACACTTGTATCACTGCCCTCATCATCACCTTCCCCACGCATGCTCCACACTTCTTTAAGTAAGTTGTACCACTCTTTGGGGATCTTCTTTGAGGAAGGCCTCTCCTCTTCCTCCATGTCCTGTAGTTCATCTTTTGGATTACACATGCACACCAAGCTGCTACAGTATAAGCCAATACTGTGTTCTAACATTAAAGCAGTGAATCTCATATAATCAACATTTGCCTGGTGTGCAACCAAATTCTCCTCTCTTCCAACGAAATTTAGTCATAGTTATCTCTTGCTTCCTCCTGTTCTGAACATCTGCAGGAGAAGGTTGGGGGTGGACCCCTCCTCTCCCTTTCTTGCTTGGCATGACTCCTTTAACTGGTTTTTTATTTCCAAATATTAATTATCAATATCGATTACTGTTTCAATTTTGTCAGCATGAATCATATCTATTTACCACACACAGTTCTCATCTTTTGGGCATTCAGAAGCTTTTGATTTTGCTTTGCACCCAAGGAAAATATACCCCCAAATGTGCACAAATAACTCCTTTAGCATGTCCTCCTTTTCAGCTGGTGTTTCCATTGGTCTCTGCTATCTTGTCCTCATCTTTCCACAATTCCTGTGCCTATTCAAGTCCAGCCTGGGACAGTGCACACATTTGCTTTAGTTCTGTAGTGATTTATGCCCAGCCATCCTGCCAACCACACCCATTTCAATGTTGCAACAACCTAACTCTGGGCTGCAGTATGTGAATCACACTCTGCTGTGTGAGCTGGCAGAGCACCAGAGCAGGCACTGAAGAAGGGGCATTCGGTACATTAGTGAAGTGAGTGCTGGAACCTGGGCTAGCTCTTACAACTCCGGCACTACGGCAGGAGTCGGGAACTGCCTCGCTATGGGCATTTACCAGAGGCAGAACCTTTAGTGCCACTTGCTCTCCAGTGCCAGACACAAGTCACGACAGGGACGAGGCACAGGAGAAAGGAGGAGGCGTCCCGTCTTCAGGTTCCGCAAGGAGCAGCTTAGTCCAGGTGAAGAGAACAGAATGAAAAGCCCCTAGCTGTACTGCCCAAGGGGTTTTGTACACATACAAGTCATGGGGTGGATGCAAACAATGAACCAATAGGGAATGCTCAGGAGAGGAGTGAGGGGATTACATCAAGTGTCTGGGGCCAATTGGGGTAGGAGGGTGGAGAGGATGGGTCACAAGGGCCAGTGGGGCTTCCAGGAGTAGGGGAATGCCAAAGGGGAGTTGCAGTCAGGGATTGCCCAAAGGTTGGGGAACCAAGGGGCTGGGTTGCCTTGAGAGGCAGGGAAAGAGCTGGAACAAGGGGTGGGGAAGGACACGAGGGACAGTTTGGAGGGAGGGTAAAACCCACAGGTGAACCAACTCAGGAAAAACTGGGGCACAACAGAGCCCTTAAACAAGACTTGAAATGGAATCAATAAAATAAATTTGAACTGCAACAATCAAGAGCATCTTGAGGGACGCAGCCTGACCAGCAATGTCAGCAGGCAAAAGAAAGGTTTTGCTGAGCAATGGCCCTTTGATGAAGCAAAACATTTACAATCAGGGCAGTCCATTCATGCAGACGGGCGCACACTCTGGGGGTACAGCTGAGGCCATGAGGTCACAGCAGGGCTCTGGGGTCACAGCTGGCTGAGCTCTCAGCAGGCCCTGAGGTCACAGAGGTGCCAGAGCCCCGTGGTTGCACAGCAGCACAAGGAGCCAGCAGTCAGTCCCTGAGCACAACTGTTGCGGCAGCAGCAGCGGTGGCAGCAGCGGTGCTGACGTTGGGACAGCGGTGTCGGGACAGCGGTGGCAGCAAGAGCTGCGGGACTGGCGGAGGACAAGGCACCATGGCCCTTGCTCTGCGCCTCCTACTCCTGCTGCTCCTGGCCGTGGCCCTGCCTGCCAGGGCTGCCCAGGCTGCTCCGCTGCAAGCGCGGCGAGCAGGTGAGCCGGCAGCCTGGCTGCCCTTTCCTGGGACAGCACTCCCTGCTCCCTGGGAAGCGCTGGGGATGGTTTTGCCCAGGGCTTTAGGGAGGGTTTCCTCTGTGGGAGGGAGAGAGACCCCACGGGCCCTGGGCTGCTACTCCAGCCACCCCTCCAGAGATGTTGCAAAGGGCCTGCAAAGAGGTTGGAGAGTGACCAGGAGCCAGGCCAGAGCTCCCCAGGCCCCTGTGCAGCATTGGCCATCTCCATTCGCTTCTGGCTCCCACAGCCTTACCCAACCCCTGCAGTGACCAGTTCCCTAAGTCAGAAGGGGATCCCAGCACACCATGGAAATGGTTCTGATCTCTGCTCCCTTCTAGACTGGAATCATGACATGGGTTTTCAGGAAGTCCTCATGAAGCATGGTTTGAAGTTCCTGGAGGATGCTGGAGGCAAGTTTTCACTCTGCCTTTCCTGAGTAAATAATCAGGATCAATTCAACAAAAGCTCACTTATTAACCAGTTCCCTTAACATAATCTTAAGGTTGAAAGAATCTGGAAACCTTGCCCTGCTCCCTTCTGGAGGCCTGAGGGCTCCCACAGAATCACTGTCAGTGGGAGGAAGGAGCATTTAGCTTTCAATCTTCCTCCTGTGTGCAATGCCAGTGTGTCCTTCTGTGTGCTCTGTGCAGTCACCGAGAAGAGCAGAGAGGGAAGGGGCCGGGCCCAGGGCTGTGCCCCGGGGCTGAGCCTTGTGGGCAGCCTGAGGATCTCCTGCAGTGCCACAGGAGCTCTTCTGTCCTGCCTTTCTTTGCAGCTGAACCTGCCGGTGAAGGTCCCACATCCAGGACTGAGGCTCTGGGAGATGGTGAGGGTAGGTCAAGGCCTTTCCCCTGGGAGAGCTGCCAGCTCAGAGCCCAAAGCTGGGCCAGGGAGGCAGCGCTGCAGGTGCCAGCACAGAACCATGCACGTGTGTGCCCGTGCCCTGCACGATCCCCTCACCGCTCCTGCGGCTCAGTGGTGCCCGTGCAGATCAGCAGAGATGGCAGAAGCTTCTGTGGCTGTTGAGTTACAGGTGTGTCTGCAGAGAGGAGATTCATACGTCCTTTGGTGGTTATTGCCAACAAGACCAGCCCCCATGGCAGGGGTGAGTAGTGTGTCCCTGCTGACCCCACAAGTTGAGCCCTGCTTTTGTGGGATGCATTCCTGGGAAATGGAAATATTTTTCTCTAAGTTCCTCCAAAGAGGAAGATGCAAGACACAAAAGAGAAGATATCCCTGGAACCATCCAAACAGACGAGGCAAGTGCTGAAGAAAATGCTGCAGGGAGGACAAGGTGGGTGCATTTGCTTCATGCTTCCCCTGGGATTCAGCAGCCGGGGGCTTTGGCTGCACATCTGAACGCATGGTTCCCGGCACAGCGGGATGGGATCCATGGCCCATTCCCAATGAGGAATGTTTCCATCTGATCCAGCTGTCTCTTTTTCATTCTCCAGAAATGAAAGGAGAGCCTGTGCAGATGGAAGCATTTCCCGGAGGAAGCAGTGGTTCCGTGCCAGCCTCTGCTGAAGGAAGGGAGGCCATGCCAGGCACAGGCACAGGAGGTAATTGCTGTGCCTCTGGGCCTGAGCCCTGCTGAGGCTTGAGCTGCCCTCTCTGCTGCTTGGCAATGCGGGCACAGCCTGGACTAGAGCAGCACAGCCCAGGGGAATTATCCCGAGCAGGTTCAGGGCACTCGGGTACTGAGCAGTCCTGCTGGGGTCCCTCCATGGGAGACATGTCCTGAAACCTGGCAGTGACTGCACGGGGTGCCCACGGTGGGGAAAGGACAGAGGGGGAGAGCAAGGCTCCAGTGTGTCCTGAGAGGGCCTGGCTGTTTGCCCTTGGGATCTGGGAGCTGTCGCCGCAGAAGGAGGGCAGGAGAGACAGAGGGAGGGAGGGATGGATACCTGTGTCACTGCCTGCTGCAGTTTTCCCCGGGGTTTTAGAGAGGATTTCCTCTGTGTGTGAGGGAGAGAACCCCGGGGCCCTGCACTGCTCCAGCCACCTCTCCCTGGGATGTTGCTGAGGGCAGGGAAAGAGTGTGGAGAGTGATCAGGAGACAGCCCAGAGCTCCCCAGGCCCCTGTGCACCTTTGGCCATGTCTATTCACATCTGGCTCCCACGGCCTTAGCCGACCCCCTTGCAGTGCCCAGTTCTCTGTGGCAGAAGGGGATCCCAGCACACCCTGGAAAATGTTCTCATCTGTGCTCCATTCTAGATGAGGTGTCTGGGAGGGCTTCTCCATCAGCTTGGATGAATAAAGTTTTGAAGCCCTTGGAGCCTCCTGCAGGTATGTTCTCAGTGTGCCACCAAGGAAGAATTGTAGACAAGCGGGCAGGAACCAGGTGACAGAAGCTTCTGTGGCTGTTGTGTTACAGATGTGTCTACAGGGAAGACTTCTCCAGCTCCTACCTTGGATGTTGCACTCAAGCCCATCTCCCATCACAGGAGTGAGTAGTGTGTCCCTGCTGACCCCACAGGCTGAGCCTTGCTTTTGTGGGATCCATTCCAGGGAAATGGAAATATTTTTCTCTAAGGTACTCCAACAGGGAAAATCCAAGATACAACAGATAAGATATCCCTGGAACCATCCAAACACATGAGGCGAGAGCTTAAGGAACCCCTGCAGACAAGAGAAGGTGGGTGCATTTCCCTCATGCTTCCCCTGGGACTCAGCAGCCGGGGGCTTTGGCTGCACATCTGGACACGCCGTGCCCGGCACAGTGGGAAGGGATCCATGGCAGCCTTGCTGCCCCACTGCTGCTTTCACGCCCTGCAGGGCTGTTTCCCAGCCTGGCCTGGCTGCAGCTTCTGCCCAGCCTCTGTAGGAAGGCGTTTGGCATCAGCTGACAGGCAGCCCAAACTGTAACACACCCTGAGATCCCCCACTATATCCAGCCCTGCAGATTAGGAAAAGGGTGGCTGTTTAGAGGTGGAAGTGCTCTCATCATGCCACTGTAATCTGGCCATTTTCCTGCACCATAAATTTCACAAATATTACCTCTGATGCCACCGCCCAAGTGGGAAACAGCCCCATCTGATGCAGCTGTCTCCCTTCCTTTGTCAAGAGATGGACATAGTGCTTCAGTGGAAGGTGGCATTTCTTGAAGGAAGCACTCCATCTTCGGTGCCAGCCCCTGTTGCAGGAAGGAAGGCGATTCCAGACACGGGCACAGGCACAGCAGGTAATTGCTGTGCCGGGCTCAGGCCCGGCCGGGGCTGTGTGGCATCAGCTCTTCCCCCAGGGCCTGCCCTTGCCCGGCCTGGCAGCAGCCAAAGCTGGAGGCGCCTTGGCTTCCAGGCCTCTGGAGCTGGTTCAGAGCCCCAGGGAAACGCGACTGGTGCAGCAACGTCCCTGGCGCTGCAGCTGCTGCGGAGCTGGCCCTGAGTGCCCAGAGGCCCAAGGCACAGGAGCAGCCCCGAGCGGGAGCCCTGCCGCCAGCCCAGGGCCAGAGCCAGCCCTGGCACACAATGGAAACAGTTCTCATCTTGGTTTGCTTCCAGACTGGGATGCTGGGAAGGATTCTCCATTAGCCTGGCGCTCTGAAGTTGTGAAGCCCTCTGAGCATTCTGCAGGTATGTTCTCACTGTCCCACCAAGGCGTAATGTTTGACTGACTGGTAAGAACCAGGTGACAGAAGCTTCTGTGGCTGTTGTGTTACAGGCGTGTCTGCAGGGACGACCTCACCAACTCCTACCTTGGATGCTGCACAAAAGCCCAGCTCCCATCACAGGGGTGAGCAGTGAATCCCTGCTGACCCCACAAGCTGAGCTCTGCTTTTGTGGGATCCATTCCTGGGAAATGGAACTACTTTCTCTTAAGGTCCTACGACAGGAGAGACCAAAGGCATGGCAAGCAAGAAATTCCAGGACCCATTAGAAATCATGTGGCAAATGCTGAAGGAATGTCTGCAGAGAAGACAAGGTGGGTGCATTTCCCTCATGCTGCTCCTGGGACTCAGCAGCCGGGGGCTTTGGCTGCACATCTGGACACGCCGTGCCCGGCACAGCGGGAGGGATCCATGGCAGCCTTGCTGCCCCACAGCTGCTGCTACTGCTTTCACGCCCTGCAGGGCTGTTTCCCAGCCTGGCCTGGCTGCAGCTTCTGCCCAGCCTCTGCAGGAAGGCATTTGGCATCAGCTGGCAGACAGCCCCAAATGCACCACAGGCCATGCCCACCCTCAGATCCCCTGCAATTTCCTGGTGTCCAGGCAGATCAGATGTTGGGGCTGTTTGGGGAAGGAAGCAGCCTTGGGTTGTCCCAAAATCCTGGGTGTTTTCTGATCCTTATGCATTCCTTTCACAAGTGATGCCTCCTGAAATTGTCCCCTTCCCCATTCCCAGTCAGGAGTGCTTCCATCTGATCCAGCTGTCTCTTTTCCATTCTCCAGAAATCAAAGGAGAGCCTGCGGAGAAAGAAGCATTTCCCGGAGGAAGCAGTGGTTCCATGCCAGCCTCTGCTGCAGGAAGGGAGGCCATGCCAGGCAGAGGCACAGGAGGTAATTGCTGTGCCTCTGGGCCTGAGCCCTGCTGAGGCTGGAGCTGCCCTCTCTGCTGCTTGGCAGTGCGGGCACAGCCTGGACTAGAGCGGCACAGCCCAGGGGAATTATCCTGAGCAGGCTCAGGGCACTCGGGTACTGAGCAGTCCTGCTGGGGTCCCTCCATGGGAGACATGTCCTGAAACCTGGGAGTGACTGCACGGGGTGCCCACGGTGGGGAAAGGACAGAGGGGGAGAGCAAGGCTCCAGTGTGTCCTGAGAGGGCCTGGCTGTTTGCCCTTGGGATCTGGGGGGTTTCCCCACAGAAGGAGGGCAGGAGGGACAGAGGGAGGGAGGGAGGCATAGCTGTACCACTGCCTGCTGCAGTTTTCCCCCGTGGTTTAGGGAGGATTTCCTCTGTGTCTGAGGGAGAGAGCCCCACGGCCCTGTGCTGCTCCAGCCACCCCTCCCAGGGATGTTGCTGAGGGCAGGGAAAGAGTGTGGAGAGTGACCAGGAGACAGCCCAGAGCTCCCCAGGCCCCTGTGCAGCTTTGGCCATGTCCATTCACATCTGGCTCCCACGGCCTTACCCGACCCCCCTTGCAGTGCCCAGTTCCCTGTGGCAGAAGGGTATCCCAGCACACCCTGGAAAATGTTCTCATCTGTGCTCCGTTCTAGATCAGGTTGCTGGGAAGGCTTCTCCATCAGCTTGGATGAATAAAGTTTTGAAGCCCTTGTAGCCTCCTGCAGGTATGTTCTCAGTGTGCCACCAAGGAAGAATTGTAGACAAGCGGGCAGGAACCAGGTGACAGAAGCTTCTGTGGCTTTTGTGTTACAGATGTGTCTACAGGGAAGACTTCTCCAGCTTCTCCAGCTCCTACCTTGGATGCTGCACTCAAGCCCAGCTCCCATCACAGTGGTGAGTAGTGTGTTCCTGCTGACCTCAAAGGCTGAGCCTTGCTTTTGTAGGATCCATTCCTGGGAAATGGAACTATTTTTCTCTAAGGTACTCCAACAGGGAAAGTCCAAGATACAACAGATAAGATGTCCCTGCAACCATCCAAACAGATAAGGCAAGAGCTGAAGGAACCCCTGCAGACACGAGAAGGTGGGTGCATTTCTCTCATGCTTCCCCTGGGAGTCAGCAGCCGGGGGCTTTGGCTGCACATCTGGACACGCCGTGCCCGGCACAGCGGGAAGGGATCCATGACAGCCTCGCTGCCCCGCTGCTGCTTTCACGCCCTGCAGGGCTGTTTCCCAGCCTGGCCTGGCTGCAGCTTCTGCCCAGCCTCTGCAGGAAGGCATTTGGCATCAGCTGACAGGCAGCCCAAACTGTAACACACCCTGAGATCCCCCACTATATCCAGCCCTGCAGATTAGGAAAAGGGTGGCTGTTTGGAGGTGGAAGTGCTCACATCATGCCACTGTAATCTGGCCATTTTCCTGCTCCATAAATTTCACAAATATTACCTCTGATGCCACCGCCCAAGTGGGGAACAGCTCCATCTGATGCAGCTGTCTCCCTTCCTTTGTCAAGAGATGGACATAGTGCTTCAGTGGAAGGTGGCATTTCTTGAAGGAAGCACTCCATCTTCGGTGGCAGCCCCTGCTGCAGGAAGGAAGGCGATGGCAGACACGGGCACAGGCACAGCAGGTAATTGCTGTGCCGGGCTCAGCCCTGGCCGGGGCTGTGTGGCAGCAGCTCTTCCCCCAGGGCCTGCCCTTGCCCGGCCTGGCAGCAGCCAAAGCTGGAGGTGCCTTGGCTTCCAGGCCTCTGGAGCTGGTTCAGAGCCCCGGGGAAACGGGACTGGTGAAGCAACGTCCCTGGCGCTGCAGCTGCTGCGGAGCTGGCCCTGAGTGCCCAGAGGCCCAAGGCACAGGAGCAGCCCCGAGCGGGAGCCCTGCTGCCAGCCCAGGGCCAGAGCCAGCCCTAGCACACAATGGAAACAGTTCTCATCTTGGTTTGGTTCCAGACTGGGAGGCTGGGAAGGATTCCCCATTAGCCTGGCGCTCTGAAGTTGTGAAGCCCTCTGGGCATTCTGCAGGTATGTTCTCACTGTCCCAACAAGACGTAATGTTTGACTGAATGGTAAGAAGCAGGTGACCGAAGCTTCTGTGGCTGTTGTGTTACAGATGTGTCTGCAGGGACGACTCCACCAACTCCTACCTTGGATGCTGCACAAAAGCCCAGCTCCCATGGCAGTGGTGAGTAGTGTGTCCCTGCTGACCCCTCAGACTGAGCCGTGCTTTTGTGGGGTCCATTCCTGGGAAATGGAACTACTTTCTCTTAAGGTCTTCCAACAGGAGAGACCAAAGACATGGCAGGCAAGAAATTCCGGGACCCATTAGAAATCATGTGGCAAATGCTGAAGGAACGTCTGCAGAGAAGACAAGGTGGGTGCATTTCCCTCATGCTTCCCCTGGGACTCAGCAGCCAGGGGCTTTGGCTGCACATCTGGACACGCCGTGCCCGGCACTTCGGGAAGGGATCCATGGCAGCCTCGCTGCCCTGCTACTGCTTCCACGCCCTGCAGGGCTGTTTCCCAGCCTGGCCTGGCTGCAGCTTCTGCCCAGCCTCTGCAGGAAGGCATTTGGCATCAGCTGACAGGCAGGCCTAATTGCACCACAGTCCATGCCCACCCTCAGATCCCCTGCAAATTCCTTCTGTCCAGGCAGATCAGATGTTGGGGCTGTTTGGGGAAGGAAGCAGCCTTGGGTTGTCCCAAAATCCTGGTTGTTTTCTGATCCTCATCCATTCCTTTCACAAGTGATGCCTCCTGAAATTGTCACCTTCCCCATTCCCAGTGAGGAATGTTTCCATCTGATCCAGCTGTCTCTTTTCCATTCTCCAGAAATGAAAGGAGAGCCTGTGCAGAAGGATGCATTTGCCGGAGGAAGCAGTGGTTCCGTGCCAGCCTCTGCTGCAGGAAGGGAGGCCATGCCAGGCACAGGCACAGGAGGTAATTGCTGTGCCTCTGGGCCTGAGCCCTGCTGAGGCTGGAGCTGCCCTCTCTGCTGCTTGGCAGTGCGGGCACAGCCTGGACTAGAGCGGCACAGCCCAGGGGAATTATCCCGAGCAGGCGCAGGGCACTCGGGTCCTGTGCAGTCCTGCTGGGGTCCCTCCATGGGAGACATGTCCTGAAACCTGGGAGTGACTGCACGGGGTGCCCACGGTGGGGAAAGGACAGAGGGGGAGAGCAAGGCTCCAGTGTGTCCTGAGAGGGCCTGGCTGTTTGCCCTTGGGATCTGGGAGCTGTCCCAGCAGAAGGAGGGCAGGAGGGAGTGTAGGAGGGAGGCATAGCTGTGTCACTGCCTGCTGCAGTTTTCCCCCGTACTTTAGGGAGGATTTCCTCTGTGTCTGAGGGAGAGAGCCCCACGGCCCTGTGCTGCTCCAGCCACCCCTCCCAGGGATGTTGCTGAGGGCAGGGAAAGAGTGTGGAGAGTGACCAGGAGCCAGCCTAGAGCTCCCCAGGCCCCTGTGCACCTTTGGCCATGTCCATTCCCATCTGGGTCCCATAGCCTTACCCCACCCCCTTGCATTGCCCTTTTCCCTGTAGCATTAGGGGATCCCAGCATGCCACAGATATGGTTCTGATCTCTGCTCCCTTTTAGACTGGAATCGTGACATGGGTTTTCAGGAAGTCCTGATGAAGGATGGTTTGAAGTTCCTGGAGGATGCTGGAGGCAAGTTTTCATTCGGCCTTTCCTTAGTGAATAATCAGGATCAATGCAACCAAAGCTCATTTATAAACCATTTCCCTTAACATTATGTAAGAGCTGAAGGATTCTGAGAATCTTTCCCTGCTCCCTTCTGGAGGCCTGAGGGCTCCCACAGGATCGCTGTCAGTGGGAGGAAGGAGCATTGATCTTTCAGTCCTCCTCCCGTGTGCTGTGCCAGTGTGTCCTTCCGTGTGCTCTGTGCAGCCACAGAGAAGAGCAGAGAGGGAAGGGGCCGGGCCCAGGGCTGTGCCCCGGGGCTGAGCCTTGTGGGCAGCCTGAGGATCTCCTGCAGTGCCACAGGAGCTCTTCTGTCCTGCCTTTCTTTGCAGCTGAACCTGCCGGTGAAGGTCCCACATCCAGGACTGAGGCTCTGGGAGATGCTGAGGGTAGGTCAAGGCCTTTCCCCTGGGAGAGCTGCCAGCTCAGAGCCCAAAGCTGGCCCAGGGAGGCATCGCTGCAGGTGCCAGCACAGAACCATGCACGTGTGTGCCCTCGCCCTGCACGATCCCCTCACCGCTCCTGCGGCTTAGTGGAGCCCGTGCACATCAGCAGAGATGGCAGAAGCTTCTGTGGCTGTTGAGTTACAGGTGTGTCTGCGGGGAGGACTTCTCAAGCTCCAGGGCTGGATGCTTGGCCCCAACCCAGCTCCCATGGCAGGGGTGAGTAGTGTGTCCCTGCTGACCCCACAGGCTGAGTCCCGCTTTTGTGGGATCCATTCCTGGGAAATGGAACTACTTTCTCTTAAGGTCCTCCAAAAGGAAAGACCCAAGTTTTTGCCGCCAAAACGTCTCATGACTCAGATGAATTCTGGAGACAAACACAGAAGGAAGCACCTGGAGGACAAGGTGGGTGCGTTTCCCTCATGCTTCCCCTGGGACTCAGCAGCCAGGGGCTTTGGCTGCACATCTGGACACGCCGTGCCCGGCACAGCAGGAAGGGATCCATGGCAGCCTCGCTGCCTCGCTGCTGCTTTCACGCCCTGCAGGGCTGTTTCCCAGCCTGGCCTGGCTGCAATTCCTCCCCAGCCTCTGCAGGATGGAATTTGGCATTAGCTGATAGGGTGCCCCAACTGTACTCTGGGCCTGAGATCCCCTGCCATTTGCCAGTCTCTGAGAAGATCAGGAGGTGCAGCTGTTTGCACAAGGGAGTGCACTGGCCCAGCCCCAATTACCTGGGCTTTTTCCTGATCTTTACCTGTGACTTAGACAAGCATTGCCTCCTGAAGGTGCCACCTCCCCAGTGGGGAATATTTCCATTTGATCCAGTTGTCCCTTTTTTCCTTTTTCAAGTGATGGACCAAAAGGCTCTGCAGGAGGAGGAACACTCAGGGAGAAGCAGTGGCTCATTGGCAGCCCTAGCTGCAGGAAGGAAGGCGATGGCAGACACGGGCACAGGCACAGCAGGTAATTGCTGTGCCGGGCTCAGCCCTGGCCGGGGCTGTGTGGCAGCAGCTCTTCCCCCAGGGCCTGCCCTTGCCCGGCCCGGCAGCAGCCAAAGCTGGAGGCGCCTCGGCTTCCAGGCCTCTGGAGCTGGTTCAGAGCCCCGGGGAAACGGGACTGCTGCAGCAACGTCCCTGGCGCTGCAGCTGCTGCGGAGCTGGCCCTGAGTGCCCAGAGGCCCAAGGCACAGGAGCAGCCCCGAGCGGGAGCCCTGCCGCCAGCCCAGGGCCAGAGCCAGCCCTGGCTCCCCGACTGGGCAGGGGCTGCGCTGGGTCCTGACAGGGCCTGAGCCTGTCCCCTGGGGCTGGGGGAGCTGTCACGGGGCAGGGAGGGCCAGGGGTGGCAGTGGCTGCTCAGGGATGGCTTTGGCCCGTGTCCCTGGCAGCAGCCACTGCCCAAGAAGCTGCGCTGGCCCCGGGCTCTCCTCCCAACCTGCTGGGCTTTGTTGGCTGGCACAGCCTGTGCCAAGGGCCGGCAAGGTGCCTGCAGGCCCCAGCTCTGGGGGAAACAGAGAACGTCCTGCCCGTATCCACCGTGCTGCCAGCTCAGCAGTGCAGCACAGCATGGTCTCACGGTCCCCATTGCTCCCACAGATGCAGCCGGCACCACAAGACCTGTTCCCAATGCCCAGGATGGCCTCGGAAGGGGTTTCTGTCAGGGAACCGGCTGCTGGCTAGGGTGTCTGGCAGGCATGCTTTATTTGGAGCTTGTCTTCATGTTGTTCTGCATTGGAATCTGGTATTCCTGGAACAGAAAACAGTGAGTGTTTTATTGCCTGCCCCCTCCAACAGCTTCTTTTCAAAGTCCAGCGTGGACAGGGAACATTCCCATTGAGGCTGCAGTGGAGTTGTGGCCAGTCCATGATTGTCCAAATAACTCTGCTGAGGGTTCTGCTGCTGCCCAGTGCTTCCAGTGGCCTCTCAATTGCTGGGCCTTGTCCTGGGGGCCCCGCTGGGGCTGCAGCCAGTGCTGGCTCCCACTGAGGCTGCCTGGCCAAGAGCAGCCCCAGGGGCACAGGGCAGAGGCAGAGGGAGGTGGGGAGGAGAAAGAGCAGGGCCGAGGTTGCCCTTGAAAGGCAGAGGTGCTCTGGGGCCCGCTCCTGGCCAGGGACCCTGCCCAGAGCCGTGCCCTGCTGGCCGGGGCCTTGAGGGGCAGCTGTCCAGCTGGGCCCAGCTGTGCCAGCAGCTCCAGCTGTGCTGGGGAGCCTTGCCAGCTCTGGACCGTGCTGTGCAGGAGGGTCCCTGTGTGCCACTGGCAGCTGGGGCCTCAGCCACCTCCTCTCTGCACAGGAGCACCTCGGGACAGGAGTTGGAAGACGGTGGCTGCACCTCACACCCAGAGAGCGTGAGCAGCTCCTCCAGCAGCAGGAACGGCCTGGACAGCCCTCTCAAGTCTTCTGTGAAGAGGACCCCAGAACAACCGTCGACAAGGAAGCCTCTTATTGCCCCGTAGATCCCACTGCCACCTGCTCTCCGCATGGGCCTCCCCAAGCTTCCTTTATTCCTTTTTTTCTCTCCGTCTGTCCCATCCCAGCCAACCCGAGTTCCGCTAGGGACCCCAGGACCAGCCCAGCACCTTCCAGCACCTCCTGAGACCAACACATCCCTTCCTCTGCCCCTGAGCCCCCTGGCCTTGCCCTCTAGGCAACACTGAAGGTGACACCCCACCCCACCCTCCCCGCCCCTCCAACTCCCCCTTGCAGGGTAGGCAATGGCCCATTCCTGTGTTCAAATAAAGAGATGGATTTGTGTCCTAGTTTGAAAGCAAAACCAGTGTGAGGCTCTCTTGTTTAAACTGCGACCCTTTGGACGAGGACACGAGGCTTGACTCCATTTTCATCAGAAGGCTGATTTATTATGTTATATATTATACTAAAATACTACATTACAACTATACGAAAAGGACAGAGAGAAGAAGATCAGAAAGCTACCAAGACAAGAATAGAATAGGAATCAATAACAAAAACCTGTGACTGCTCACAGCCTTGGCACAGGTGGCTGTGATTGGTCACTGATTGAAAACAATCTACACGACCTAATGGAAGATGCACCCGTGGCATTCCACAGCAGCAGATAGCCATTGTTTACATTTCTTTCCTGAGGCTCTCAGCTCCTCAGGACAGGAAAAATCCTAGCAGAGGCTTTTTCACTAAAATATCATGGCAACATCTCACCCTTTTAAATTTATTAAATTAAATAGAAAAAGAAATGTTTGCAATCTCTTCTACTGGGGCCTTGCAGAAGAGAGAACAACACCTCTTGAGGTTCATCTGTTGCCAATCAAAATCTCAATCATTTGCTGATGTGGAATGGTCAGGGAAATTCTTCACCTGTGGAACATTCAGGGAAATTCTTCACTTATCAAACATCTAATTATATCATATCACTAAAACAATCTTAAAAAATAAGAAAATGCAAAAACTCATGCAAGGAAGGTTCATTGTTTCAAGTCCAAGCAGCTGAATTTCAGGACAGAGTCCATGGACTGAAGATGTTCTTTTTTGACATCTCTGGAAGTCCCCTTTGGTCCTGAAACAGGCTTGCAGAATTCTGAAACAAAGAACTGCTAAAGAAAACAAGAATTAGCAAACAATTCATTGACAGTCATGAAACAATTCAGAGAAAATTTCTGGAATGCCCTGGCCACAGCCCTTCATTGAACCACTTGGGCTGAGGCTAATTTTTGGCTTTTCAATGCTTTTGAGCTGCTAGCTCTTTCCACTTTTCTTTATTATTATTATTTTTTTTTTTTCATTAGAAGAAGAGTAGCAGCAGCAGAGTGTCTCTAGGACCCTTGGGTGGCTCTGGTCCTGGTGGGCGGACCAGAGAACTCAGACTTGGCTCACAGAATGGTGGCCTAGGTTCTTGTGGGGAAAGCAAAGTTTTTGAACTCAGCACTGGACGGGGCGATGGCCCCGGCCCAGGGAAATGAGTTAAACGGCTTAGAACTAGCTTGTGAGGCGGGCTCTGCACGCTCAGAACTTGGTAGGACTATGCTGCTAGTGTTTTGAGAGTAGAAATGACGAAATGTTTTTTTTTTTAGAAGCACTGGTGCACACTGGCAGCTGGAGAAGAGAAGTTTTCTCAGGAATTGTTATTTTAGATTTGAGGGTTTCTTGTCTCCAGAGCAAGCGAGCAGTGCTTGCTTTGCTCTGTGTCTCTTGTTTTTGTAAGGTAAATGTTATTTTTTCTGCTTTTTGCTTTTTGGCACTACTTTTATCTCTACTGGGTTGGGAACTAGAGGTAGATGTTACAGGAGCCAACTCCCCCACGCCGCAGGGGCGCTCGGGGGAAGGCAGGCACTTTAACTTCTAGGGAGAAGCTCTCGACTATACGCGAAGTGATTTAAAAACTATATTGATTTTGAACACAGCCAGCCGAACTGCTCCTGCAGTCAGCTGGAGGGTTATACTTTTTTTACGGAAGGATAGGCTTTTCGCAGGGTTTGATGTGAATGATGGAGTTTCGGAAACCTGCGGGACAACTGGGGTGGGTGGTGCAGGCAGCACGGGCGCTGGTGTCGACTTTTGAGGCGGTCTCGTGGGCTCAGCACCATTCTCAGCAAGCTCTTGCACTGCAATTGGATCGGCAGGGAGCGGCGGGACAGGCGGGGGCGGCGGGCTCGGAGCGGGGTCGGCCCGCGCAGGCGCCGCCTGCACCGTTGCGAATTCAGTTGCCGGCTGGGATGCAGAGAAAGAAGACACGGAGGCAGCTCCTGCAGCTCCCGGGAGCAGCAGCACAGCCGGGGAATCACTGTTGTTGATCGCGCTGCCTGGCAACACGGGCGGATCGGCGGGAGGCGGTTCCGGGTGCCGCGGCGCAGGCGCAGTCATCAGAGCCGGCGGAGCTGGCCCGGGCGGCTGCGGGGCCGCGGGCGGAGCCGGCTGAGGCGGAGCCGCGGGGTCCGGCGCCTCCCGCGGGGCTGGCTGAGGCGGAGCCGCGGGGTCCGGCGCCTCCCGCGGGGCTGGCTGAGGCGGAGCCGGATCCGCTCCCTCCCGGGGTGGGGGAAGCGGAGAATTTCGCGGCGAAGCGGGCGGGGCCGGCCCGGAAAGCGGCGGGTTCGGTTTTTCATCCCCCCCAAGAGAAGGAGAGGGGGGGAAGGTAGATCTGTTTGCTCCAAGGGAGCGGAGAAAAACTTTTGCTCAGCTGTGGGCAGTGCGGGGGGAATGCAAACTCGCGGTTCGTCTTCTTTGAGAGGCTTCTCTCGTGCCGAAGCTGGCGGGGACAGAACGCGACTGCGCTCCCGAGCCATGATGTCCCCCGCAGCCCGTCCCCATTTCAAGATAACGCCATAAATCAGTACGTGCACTGCATGCATCATTGGGCATTGAACACGCTGGACTATTGTCCACCTAAAAAGAGCGTCCATGAACTCCCAAAAACCTAAATCAAGGGAGTCTACGACATTTGTAATAAATCTATGAAATTTTGCCCATCTGAAGAACTCATAACACCGTCTCTCCAACATACATTGAGGAATTCTGTCCCTGCGTCCCCATCTGCACCAGAGTTTAATAACTTTCTCCTCTGACGCAGTAAACGGAACCTGAGCTTCCGAAGGTACATTTTCCCAACTTTCCTCCCACCTTTTGCGAATGGCAGGATCTTCAGGAAGGGAAAAAATAACAGTACCTTTAGACAGTGTCCTTGTGGATCCAGCTGTGCAGCTCTGCTGCTCTGCAGTCTCTGGACACAATCTCCAGGAAAGTCCAACAGGTTCTCCTGTTTGCCTTGGCTGTGAACTCTGCCCATCTTCAGGGTCTCGTTTCTTCAGCTCCAGGCTAGATTCCATGGTCACTCTTGGGGTGACCATCAGTTTCACACGTCCAGGGGTCATCAATTCTTGCTTAGACTGAGATCCCTGGTGCGAGGACACAAGGCTTGACTCCATTTTCATCAGAAGGCTGATTTATTATGTTATATATTATACTAAAATACTACATTACAACTATACTAAAAGAACAGAGAGAAGAAGATCAGAAGGCTACCAAGACAAGAATAGAATAGGAATCAATAACAAAAACCTGTGACTGCTCACAGCCTTGGCACAGGTGGCTGTGATTGGTCACTGATTGAAAACAATCTACATGAACTAATGGAAGATGCACCCGTGGCATTCCACAGCAGCAGATAGCCATTGTTTACATTTCTTTCCTGAGGCTCTCAGCTCTTCAGGACAGGAAAAATCCTAGCAGAGGCTTTTTCCCTAAATTATCATGGCAACAAGACAGATATTGTGGATCTCTACAGAGGCCAGTGTTGTGCTTGGGGGCAGCCAGGCAGCACTTTGGGGCATTCCTTTTGCCTTTGAGGGCAGCTGGGAGTGGGTGGGCTTTGCCTGAGCTTCCCTGTGCAGTGAAGACAAAAGCAGGGATTGTTTTGCAAGCAGCAGAAGGCTGCAACCCAGCCAATGCCTCCGTGAAGGTGTGTGTGCTAGTCTGGCCAAACTGATGAGAACACTTGGCTTCCTGGATTCCTTTTAGACTCCTGACCTGTCACCAGCCATTGGAGACAAAATACTTCCCAGAACTTGGTTGTCTGTGGGGCTGGTTTAATGCTGGTGTTGTTTTTATGACTGTTAGTACTTCTACTGTTCCTTCTACAGTTTGGGTTTGATAAGAATTCTACATTTTGGTTAGCCTGACCTTCTGGATGAGAACATCAAATGATAGCACAAATAAGAGAGGAAGAGGTCTTTTCAATGTGCCCTAAAAGTTAAAATGTTACATTGTTAGAACAATCCCGAGGTATCAGATAGGAAGAGTTGTTTTCAAAGTGCCCCAAAAGAAGAAAACCACCACACTTTTTTTGACAATCCCTGTTTGATATTTTAGTTGTATGCCTAGGAAGATGCATCAAAGAGACACATTCATGTGGCATTTCCAGATAGAAGTGCCCTGCAGGCAATTCTCGGGAGGAAGCCTGCAGCCCCTCTGCTGCATGTTCCTGCAGTACCAGGCACTTTGTCACTGCTAATGCCCAGCTGATAAACACTCTTGGAATACTAAGCATTGGCCTCAATCCCTGCACAGATTCCTGCACTGGAGGAAAGCACACCAAGGCCTTGGTGACTCTGCAGTAGAGCTGAGTTGCTTCTTACAACTAGTAAGGGCTGCCAGTGCAGTGCTGTCAGGGACTGACGGGTCAGGCACAGAGCAGAGCCCAGTTTACTCAGTGTCTGCCATCAGCTGTTGGGACAAAAGGTGGATTGATTGACTCCTCCATGGGTCTGAAGAGAAAGACAACCATGTTCTGTCTTGAGTGGGGTCAATAGCTTGTAACAGAGCTGGGTGTGCCTCTGGCTTCTTGACAGTGGCTGTCAGTGGCCGTTCGTAGGCTTTGCCAAGCTTTTTGTCATACCTGCCCTGCCACTGACAGCTGCTGTGCCTGCAGGGGCTGGAGCCTTCCTCAGCTGTGGGGTTGCAGCTGCTGCCCCGTTGCTGCAGCTTTGCCTGGGCTGGTGAGAGGATCAGCATCTCCTTTGTGCAGGTGTCTGTGTCACGGCAGCGCCTGAGGACCGGCGCTGTCCTTGTGCCCCGTCTGGGCTGTGCCCTTTGGGAAGATGGGGCACGTGGGTGCTGTTCAAGGGGCCAAGTCCAGTGCCTGTGGCTGCTGCAGCCCAGGCTGAAGACCAGCACTTGTAGTTCTTCACTAAATGAGGAACGGGCAAAGTGATCTTCAGAACTTAGCCTGCTCCTAAATGAAAAGTGTTCTAATTCTTAGAGTCATTGTTCTTGGATGTAGCATGAGCTGCTGTTCTCTGAAAATGTCAAGGCATTCTTTAGGCAAACTGCTGAGAGGAAGGGAACATCCCCTCCTCTCCTGGAATTCACTTTGCAATATTCTTTCTGCTCTGCAAAAAGCAGATGTTGATAAAAATTCATCCCAGATCCCAGGGTGCACTGAATCTTTGGAAGTATGTAATCTTGTGCTGAATCTCCCAAGAGAGTGTTTCTTCCCAAGAAAATGAAGGCTCCTGATTTTTCAGCCCTCCTTCCCATTTGTAGATGACAGCCGCTTGCCTTGGTGCCTGTTTGTCTTCTGATTTCTGTCTGCTCTGATGGTTTTTCCATGGGCTTAGTTTCCCCTCAAGGCAACCCTGCAAAGGAGTGTGGGAGAATCAGACTCTGTGCAGAGCTGCCTGTTTTGCTGGGGCTGCTGTTGTTGTTGTTCTTGTTGATGTTATCGTTAGCCAAAAGACCACAAATTGCTCAGAGCCCCAGAGAGTGGAGCTGGGTTTCAGATCTCCTGCAAGCTCAATCTCTCTGTTTTGAACTTTGCTTCTTGCATTTTGTTTCTTTCAGGGTGTGTGGTGAGTGTGGAAGATCCAGAAAAGAAGTACACTGGATGGGAACATCTTGGCATTGGGTGAGTGCAGCCACACTTATTTCTACAGAACCACAGGCCAGGAATTTTGGTGGTGCAATAGCATGTGGGAAGTCAGGCAAGCTGCAAGCATCTTCAGAGCCTGGCTCCAGATTGTCCCTGTCTCACTACTGAGGCAGTACAAGGCATCATCAAAGATGACTGGATGCTGACAATGTCTTGGCTGCCTCAAGGAGCAGGACCTGGAAGCCCTCCTGTCCCTCCAAGATGGGGCACCAGTTTGCCTATTTTCCCAGGAGACATGGTTTTGTATGATTCAAAGTAATATGGCCACACTCATGAAGGAAGGAAAAGCTGAGAGAGCAGGTTTTGTGTGTTGTTTCCCACCAGACAGCTGTCAGATAACAGCTCTCAGTAGCATTTCTTAGTAGTATTTTTCTGGAAACAATATTCAGTGGTCAGGAAAATAAGAAAGGCTGTGTGGCATTGCCTGAGTTTGGCAGGTAGGATGAAAGGAGAGCTGTGAGAAGGCCCAGCAGCACTGTGTGTTTCATTGCCTGGAAAGGCACGTCACAGGCAGAGATACAAGAAGAAAAAGGCAAAGAAACCCCCCCCACATGCATAAGTTAGTGTGTGTATTGGAGAATTCTAGCAGCCCTTTTTCTTCCTGTGGGAGCCAGCTTTTCTCTTGGACACTCTGCATGGCAGACGGCTGCTGGGCTGCTGTGCCCTTGGCTGAAGAGTAGACAAAGCCCAGTGTTTTAGAGACACTGCAGGCAGCACAGAGCTCCTGCCTGGGCTGCCTTTTGCTCCTCAGCACTGAACAACTTCTCTGTTCTTGCCACTGTTCTGATTCTAGGGGCTTTGGAGCTGTTTATAAGGCCTTCGACACTGCCACAGGACAAGCGGTGAGTGCCCGTGCAGATCTTGCAGCTCTTGAGTGCTTTCCCTGTGATGTGATCTGTGGCCAGAGCTTTGGGCCGCCTGTCTTTGCTGCAGAGGCTGTTCTGCAGAAGCAGTCTGTCTAGAGGCAGGCTGCAAAATGCATTTTGGACAGACTTTGTCCTTCCTACCTACCTGAATGAATGCAAGGATGGCCGTGGTGTCTTTCAGAGGACACGCTAGCTTGGAGTTACTGGATAAATGTGCATAGATTAGCTGATGGCAAGAGCCATCATTCCAGCCCAATTCCTCTTAAGCCCAGGATCAGACACAGATATTTTGTTTTCTATCAGGTGATTCAGTTGGAAAATACAATGCAAGCCCTTCAGAAAGAGAGATCTTGTCTGGAGCACAGTTTTGCCTTTCAGTCCTAGGGAACCTAGTTCACATACACACACACCTACACACACAGAGACACAGAGAGACACGTGCACAGATGAATGAGAAGAAGTTGATGAAGAGCCTTAAATAATACAACCTTGTGTTGATCCTGTGTTCCACTAGAGAGATGCTCTCTGTTCTGAACAGGCATGGTGGTGTCTTGGAGAGTCTTGCTGCTCTTTGGGGCTAGAAGTTCCAAGTCCTGAATTCTCCTTTTTGACTCTCAGGAAATACATTCCATCTTCCTTAATAGTAAGGAATTAGAGAAGGTAGTTCCTTATCCAGCTGCAGAGCTGTGCTCAGGAACTGCACTTGGAGGGAGGTCTCGGAGGCGTCCAAAAGCCCCAAGCCCTGTACTTAGAACCTGGGGCACATCCATAGTGTACCACAGAAAGGGGTATTCATTTTTAAACCCATTCAATAATTTCAATTCTAAAGATTGTTCTTCAAAGTTGCAAAAGCCAAACTGAAGAAGTGAGGATGTGCTGGGATTGTAACTTTACCTTGAGTCGCTTTGCAGTTCTTTTTTGACAGCATTTTCCCCATCATGTTTTATGTGTTTACTCTGGCACACAATTGAATTGGCAGCCATCTCTTCACAGGAGAAAAATTACTTTTGGCTTCCAAAGCGTGTGTAAATGATAATAGTAGTGCTAAATAAAATCTGTTTGAGAAGCCTGCAGGTGCAGAGGGTGGTGTTAGCCCTTTGTGGTTGATGGTTTAGAGTCCCTTTTTTCCGAGGTGACAAGGCATCCAGGCCCATGAGGGCCAGAGAAAGAGGCTCTGGTCATGTCTGTCCCTAAGAGCTTTTGAATGTCATCGTAGGTGGCTGTAAAGGAACTTTATCTCCAGCACCAGGGCTGTGAGGGAGTATTAAAAGAAATCCTGCTCATGAGAGAAAATAAGAACGCCAATATTGTCAGCTACTTAGAAAGGTAAGTAGTTCTGGTGATTTTTTGGGAACGTTAATTTCCATACTTGCAAGGCAAAGATTTAAAAGCTCTTTAGCCACTGGCAGAAAATGGATCTTTCAATGAACATCAATCCACTCCTGCACCAGGCATGGGAGGAGTTTGCATTCTGTCCCCATGAATGCTTCCTGACATAAACAGCTTGAAGATTGCTCTCAGAAACCTGGCTCTCTTACTAAGCCAGCAGCCTGTATGTTCACTTGCTGCATGTGGTTTTGCTGGTTTGGGGCATGATTTTTTCTAAGTGTTGGAGGAGAAAACATGCCAGAGGTTATGCACCTTGTGCTGTTCCCACTATTTTCCATAGCCTTGCATGCCAAAAGACTAGGCTAGGAGACACATAATTTGCCAGGTCTGAAATTGTTTTCCTGTTTGTGACTGTCCTTTCTGCAAGGTTTTCCAAAGGGTGTTGGCAGTGCTGCACAACCACTTGCCTTTAGTAAAAGCTGTGAAAACTGTGTCTCCTTGCTGCTGGAGGGAATGGTGCAATTTGTGTCTGAAGATGATGAAGCAGCTGCTGGGATGTGTCCACTTCCAGATTTATCTTTTTCCTCACTGAACCTCCTTTTCCCACTGCTTGCCACCTAAGCCGTCTCCTTTTCCATGGATGTGCCTTCCTCCTTTAGGTGGCACAGATGGCAGGCACTGGCTAGCCTAGGTGGAGTGTGTCTTCATTTGATTCCATCTTCATTTACCAGTGACCTGGAAACAAAACTCAGCTGTAGTCTTTTCTTCCCCACAGCAATTTAGCTGTGCACGTTCAGCTCCACGCTGTTGCTTTCCTCTTGCAGCTACCTTGTGGATGAGGCTGTCCTGCTGGTGTTGGAATATATGGATGGAGGCTCCTTAGCTGATGTGGTCACCGTGAGAAGGATGGCTGTAGGACACATAGCAACAGTGTGTCGGGAGGTAAGGGGTCCTGCTTGTGCTTGGGATGGCTTGGACAAGGCTAGTCCTTTGAAAGCACTGCAAAGTGAGTGATTCCATGTTCAGAGCTTTCTTTCTGTGTTGCTCTTCTGCTTCAGAGAAGAAAGAGCATCTGGACTGAACTGCCTGCCAGTGTCCCTGCCCTTCCTGTACTCTGTTCTTCACTCTTATCCACCATCATTGAACTCTCTGTCTCTTTTTCCTTTTTATTTTCTGTTCTGCACTTTGCCTCCCCAAGCCTTTGCCCAGAGCCTTTCTGCACTGCCTTCTTTGCCTGTAAGTGCAAAGGTGCTGCTGTGAGAGTTTTAAACCAGAGGCCAAGCCAAAGAGAGACTCATCTGTCACAGGTCTCCACTCCAAAGGATGGCACGGCACCCAGCATGGTGCTTGCTGCTGCAAACTGACAAAAGAGCTACTTCCAAGTCTGCTGTCGAGGCAGCCATAGAACCCTTGTCCTCCAGTCTCCCACCCGACAGTGATCCCCTAGGTATCCAAGGCAGGTACGTTTTCCTCTTTTGGCAAACCATTGTTTGTCGTCCGGACGGGGAGAGCGCATCCGCTGCAGCAGCGCTCATTCTGACTGGCTTTGCAGGGGACAGTCTGGAGCAACGACTGACTGATGCTTCCCCCTCCAAAGCTAATATGCCTTCCCTTGGAAAGATCCTGCTCTCCTAGTGCTGCAGCAGCAAGCTCTTCCTCTTGCCAGCACTCACTGCTCCTTGGAGATCTGTGAATCTTCAGGAGCAGCCTCCTTTTGCATGTGATGAAATCAGATCAGGGTAACTTTTGGCCGCCTGTTTCTTTTTCCCCTGGCAGTGCCTGCAAGGCCTGGCTTTCCTTCATGCCAAGCAGGTGATCCACAGAGACATCAAAAGTGACAACATCCTTCTGGGCCGGGATGGCTCCGTCAAGCTGGGTGGGTATTCCTGCTGAGGCGCAGGGCTGCGGGGAGGCGGTGTGGGGCTGCTTTGGAGAGGTGCCGGGTGCCAGCAGTGGCTGCTGAGAGTGCAGGGAGCGCTGCGCAAGCCCAGGCCGCAGCTGGAAGGTGCTGAGTGGTCTAGAGAGCAACCAGGTATCCAGAGTAACTTTGGTTTGTGGGTGTTCCTTCCAAAGGGAGAGAGTTACAGTGTAAACGTTCAGGGCAATGAGGAAAAGCCAAGGTTTTGTGGGAATCCTGGGCAGGTTGTTACCTGTACAATTGCCCATGTCCTTGGCTGCAGCCCTGAGGAAGGAGAGCCCAGCTGCTTTTCCAGCTCCATTAAGCACTGCATTCTGGGACTGAGAGTGAGAAGCCCTTTTCCTTGGTTTCCTACTTGAAGCAGTGTTTGTTTTCCTCCTCAACTGATTTTGGCCTCTGTGCTGTGCTCAGCCCTGAGCACAGGAAACGGAGGTCGATGGTCGGGACCACTTACTGGATGGCACCCGAGGTGGTGAGAAGAGAGCCTTACGGCCCCAAAGTGGACACCTGGTCCCTTGGCATTGTGGGAATAGAAATGGCCACAGGAGAGGCTCCTTATATGCAGGAGACCAGTGACAAGGTAAGGTGCAAATGTGCTCAGATAGCCGTGTCCTTCTGCTCCAAGTCCATTAGAGAAAATCCCATTCCCACAGCTTGAAGTGCTTCCAGCAAGGGCCACTTCAAAAAAGGTCTCTGGGGCTCACATCAGCCGTCAAGGCAAGACCTGGTGCTGGAATAGCTGGGGCTGCACTGGGGCCTTTTTTCCTTTGGGAGAGAAGGCTCATCTCTAAGCATCTGCTGGGCAAGAAATTGCCACCGCAGACTGGAGTTTTAAAGATGGGGTCTAGGTGAGCCCTGAAGGATATGGAAGAATCACATAGAGTCTCATGTTTCCTTTTGCTTCAGGCCAGCTACCTGATAGGCAAGCAAGGGGTTCCAAATCTGCACCAGCTCAGGCTACCCCCTGGCTTGTGTGAATTTCTGGGCTGCTGCCTGCAGATGGATGTGGACAGGCGAGGCTCTGCCAAGGAACTTCTGCAGGTACAAGGCAAAGCAGCTGCAGGCCAAACAGCTGTTCCCTGCCAGGGTTTGCTCCTTGGCCAAACTCCAGTGAATCAGATGGGCCCCCCACAGAGTAATCTCCACTCTGGGTGCTTTTCAAATGAAAACCAAGTAGGATCTTGACTGCTTGAGGTTAGAAGGGCCCAGTGAAGGTCATCTAGCCCAGAACTCCAGCCACTGGCAAGGACATCTTCAAGTAGATCAGGTTGTTCAGAGGGCCAACCAAGCGGAGCTTGAATGTTGCTGGGTTGGGGCTCCTCCCAGCTCTCTGGGCAGCCTGTGCCAGTGTTCCAGCACTCTCCTCACAAACAGTTTCTTCCTCAGAGCCAATCTGAATTGAGTGTCTTTTAGCTTAAAGCCGTTCCCCCTTGTCCTCTTGCAATTGCCCCTGCTAAAAGAAATGTCCCCAACTTTCCTAGAAGCCCCTGAAAATATTGAAAAGTCTCCTTGGGGCTTGCTCTTCTCCAGGATAAACAGGCACAAGGCTCCCAGCCCTTCCTCAGAGGAGAGCTCCCACCTTCTGGTCATTTCTGTGTCCCTCTTTTGCTCTCAGGTGCTGTATTCAGGTTTGCCTGGTAGCAAAGGAACTGAAGTATTGCAATGCTGGGGATGGGGGCTTGAGGAACACAATGAAAGCAGTCCCTGCCAAGCGGTTTTAGATTGGTCTGTGGGAATGGGGGAGCTGGGGTGGAGCTCACTGTGAGCATCCGAGAGCACCCAGCTTGTCCCGCCTGGCCCACCCTTGGAGGTTTCTGCCAGCCAAACAGGCACAGCTGTGCAGGATTTGTGCCAGCCCCATGTGCTGCCTTGCCCCATCAAGTAGATGAGAATGGCTGTGGCTTTGCTGCCAGGTTTGGTGGCAGACAAGGAGCTGGTGACCAGGCCACTTCCTTGGCTGTGCCTGCTGTGATGGAAGATGCCAGCCAGCACAGGAGGGAGTGGGGTGTGCTGAGGCAGACACTGCTCTTCCCGCAAACCAGAGCTGAGCACATCTGCACCCTGATGCTTGTGTCCTTGCTCCTGGCTTGCTGCTGAAAACCTGCATGTCCAGCTTTCCTGAGATCAACATGTGGGATCAACATTTTTCAGAGCTCTTGGGAGTCTCTTGAGGAATGCCTTATACCCCACATCTCTCTTGGACACTCAAAGAGCCCATGTCCGTAGAAAAGAGGAGCTTGAATAAGTCTGTTGACTTTCCTGAAAGGAATAAATCCTTAGGACAGCAAGCAGCAATCCCAGAGTGATAGCAGGACAAAAATCCCAGCAAGTGACGACACCATGAGGAATGGACTAGTGCAGTTCTGGGCCGTGTTTACCTGTGCCAGCAGCATGCTGGACATGAAGGCAGACGTGCTGCTGGTGCCCTCAGTCCCATGTCTGTGTATTTCTGGGTGCTGGAGGAATCCAGCTCAACCCTGTTAGGAACTCAGTTTGGAAAAATGGTTCCTTTTTCCTTTGTCTCTTTTAATTTGGTTTCTTTTGTTTCTTTTTCCTTTTGGGCAGCATCCATTTCTGCAATCAGCGGAGCCTCTCTTAAGCCTCTTCTGACAGCCTGAATGCTGCCATCCCTGCAGCAAGGGAATGCAAGAAGCAAAGGAGATGACAAGGTGTGAGAGTCTGTCCGAAACTTCCCTCATTTTTTGCCTCTCGATCGTCATGAAAGCCAAGACCACCGGGGAAAGGGAAAGATCCTGTTCTGAAAATCCAGGTCTGTCTGGTCCACCAAGCCAGATTATTGCCTACGGGTGTGTTTGCTCAACTCGTGGAACACTGCACCCAAGAAGGGGCAGTGTGCTCTCCTTCGCCTGCATCACCTAGCAACGCTAGTGCTGGAATTTCTCCACCCTTCTGACTTGGCTGGACTTTCTCTCTGGAATGACCTTTCTGGAGGTCACCACAAAAGGACCCTCCATTCACCGTACATCAACCACCGTGACAGATGGACTGAGATGGGAGAAGGTTCTCCCCTCAAGGACTGAGACGTGCGACCCCTACCTGGAAAAGCTCCCCTCTTTTCCCAAAAGGACTAAGACTGAAATCCCCACCGTAGGGTGAGGGAAGGTATGCGTGGGGACCGGAGCAAGTTTTGCAAGCGACCACTGGACCGAGAAGACAATGGTTCCTGCCTACGACATCTGCTGCTGACGACGCCTGTTCCTGATGGACTACTGATGGACTCCTTGTACCCTTTATCAACAGACTGTTTTGAAATGGGTCCCCTTCCCCCATTTCAAAAGGACTATAAAAAAGGTTAGACCTGACTGATACCTTTGAGATCTCCCCTGACGTGAAGATGACAGGCCTCTTCGTCAACCGGACTTCGAGGGACTTTGTCATCTGCACGTCTGGTAGCTATATACCTCCTTGCCCTCCCTCTCTTCTTTTTCTTTTCCTTATTCTTTTCCCTTTCTTCATTCCCCTCTCTCTAACGCATCTTCTCTATGGCTATTTAATAAAAGTACATGTATTTTGATTTTACTGCAAATCCCCTTGTCGTGTCAGTTTTTGCACCCTGAGATCAGTGAAAAAGAACCTCCATGAATCACGTCCTTAGGACGGATCGTGTCACCTCCTGAACCCCCATTCTAAAAACCCCAAACTTCTACCCTTTCACCCTGAGACAAATTATTATTCTGCTTAAACTCTCGTGACTTGTAGCTCTTCACGTAACATTGGTAATTTACTCCATGGGTCAAAATCAAAGACACCTCAAAGGCACAGGTGTCTTTGCCTTCATGCCAGGGTCTCTGAGCCCCCTGCCAGGGGCTCGAGCCACCCAGAGCTGCCAGAGGGATGTCCTGGGTTCCGACAAGGGGGGACTTTCCATCTTTAAGAACGAATGGCCAATTCAGAAGAGAACATAGAGCCTTATTCCCTGACTAGCAAGGAAGGGAATTATCGCCCGCCAGGGGCTGTGTACAAATCAGGAACAGGACAGGACTGCTGAGGAACGCTCCATCCTTTTAATGACCTAATTTTCGGCAAAAGATCTTCCCATATATATCAATTTAAAAACTTTGGTTTTGATTTTAAATAAAATTTCACCTTTGGAAGTCCAATAGAGGGGATCTGTAACATAAGAAAACAAACCCCATGATTTTGCCAAAAAAGCTCTACGAAACCAACAACTGGCACATTTATAAATAGCATAAAATCAGAGTTTGCAGGTTCCACTGATGAACAAGGAACGTCAGGCGTGACCTGTGATCCTTGTGTTTGGCTCACGTCTGCGTACTTGAATGAATTGTTATAATTGCTTTTAATCAAGGAGAGTACATTGGCTATTTTAGGCTTGGAAATTTTCCTTTGGTTTGAAGAGGAAAGTAATAAAGTCTCTTTGGCCACCATTGATTTCACTGCCACTAGGGCAGAGTTATTATTATCGTGGTGGGCGTTTTTATCAAGACTCCAACGCCCCTTGCCATTATGATTGTGGTCTATTTTAGATGGATTCTGCACGCTGAGGTTTGAGTAGTTCCAAGTCTGTGTCTTATGTTTCTAACTGACATCTTTCAAAAGCAGAATGAGCTCTCTCCCTTTGGCTTGTCAGCGTTAGAGCTTGGTTCCACATGAACCACATTGGATAATGTTCATCTGATGTCTGGCCAAATTCCACTGTAATTCCTTGGCCTGAGGAATATCAGGAAGACCTGCTGAGCTCCATGAACACTGTCAGCTGCATGGAAGAGAACGTCCTTGACTTTACTGAAGAAACTGGAGCTCAGCTTAGGTTAGATGCTCTTGAGCAGGAGAAAGGCTGGAATCGTTTTCCTGAGGCCTGTGTGCCCAGAGGGACTGAGATCTGGGGAGCAGCTGGGTGTTTCTGCACATGGATGTAAGGGGATTGCCAGACAGCTCAAGCCTTAACACAGGCAAACACTCCCCAACTCTTCTGAGGCAACACTTTGCTTTGGGTTTCAAATTGTTCCCACTTGTCTGTCTGTGAAGATGCCCCTAAAACCACAAGTCAAGCCTCTCAGAACTGGTGTTACATTTCCAGCAATGAAGAAAAGAAACCCAAAGCCAAGAAAGTTTCTAAAACAATGATTTTTAGAGAGGAACTTAATTCCCTGTGCAGTGTCTTCTCACTGGGAAACATGCTGGAAGCCTGGGAATGAGGGTGTAAATGGCTCAGAGTCTCTTCTGCTTCTTTTCCAGTAATGCTGAAACACCTAGTGACCGTGTTTTTTCTCATAGCCCAAGCCACGTTCTCCTCATCACCAAGCCAGAGCCTGGTGATGTGGAGAGCCTGCCAAAACCCCCTGTTTGTTTCCTGGCACTTTCTGGGATGGGCCTACCATTAATGCATTGACTTGAGTAGCCAAATGAGCAGAGAGTGACCATAGGGATGGCACCTCTCCTTCTTCTGACCATGGAAAGTTTTCTTTTGCTGCATAAGGGAAGCTGAAATTTTCCGACTGCTGAGAGACAGAGCTGCAGGTGTTTCCTGTGTGCCCAAGCAGGCATTTTCATCCCAACACATTTGTGCAGGCATCTTAATGTGTCTGTGTGGAATTTGAGATTTAAATGTTTGTTTCCTTACCTGAGGAATACCTGGTGGATTTCCTTTCTTTCCTTCCAATTACCATTGTTTTCAAGAACAAAGGAGAGAACTTGATGAGCTTTGTTTTATGGCAGCTCTGCTTAAGGGACCAACAAGCATGGCAGAGATGCCTTTCTTGTACTAATCCTTGGAAATAGCAGAGTTAGTATAGCAAAGTCCCTCTTCCAAAAACCCTATCAAGCTGGTGTGAATTCTCAGAGAATCAAACATGCTTTGCTGATGTAGTTCCCACTTGTTAGGTCAGTCAATGAAATCAGCTGCCAAGTCAAGATCTGTAGGATGTTGGAAAAAATGTGGGGTTTGGGTTTTTTGTAGGTGAAGGAAAGTCATCTCTGGGTCTCTGCCAGGGCAGAAACTGCCACTGCAGAATGAAGCTTAAACAATGGGCTCAGGGAGATGGGCAAAGTTACAGATGGGCAAAGCAGCAGGTGGAACCTCCCTGTTTCCTTTTTCCCCAGCCTCAAATCCTGATAGGCACAGGAGGGAAAGAAAAGCTGCAGGAGCCCAACCTGTTTTCACCTTGGCTGTGTGACTTCCTGAGCTGCTGCCTGCAGACAGACAAGGAGCAGCGCTGGTCTGCCAAGGAGCTCCTGCAGGTAAAATGCAAAGGGGCCACAGGTGAAACCAGGTGTGAGGGATGGGCTCCTCCTCTACTTAAGTCCAAGGCATCAGATGAGCCCCCTTCCTCCTCACCTCCACTCTTGGTGCTCTTCAAATGAAAACGGTGAGGAGTCCTAGACTGGGCTGGGCTGGCAGGGCTCTGTAAAGGTCATCAGGTGCAAGTATCCTGCCATAAGCAGGAACATCTTTAAAGAGATCAGATTGCTCAGACCCCTTTGCCACCTGACCTGGAATGGTTCCAGGGATGAGGCACCTACAAGCTCTTGGGGACCCGTGTGCCAGGGTTGCAGAATGCTCTAAGTAAACAAGTTCTACCTAAGATCTACTCTGATTGCATCCCATTTGTGTTTAGAAATATTTTCCCACATTCTGTTGTAACTGGTACTGTTCAAAAAAGGTGTCCCCCACTTTCTTCAAAGCCACATTGAATTTTGGAAAATGGCTATAAAATCTCTTTGGGCCTGTTCTTCACACAACTGAATAACTCCACCCCTCTCTGTTTTTCCTGAGAGGAGAGGTGCTCTGTCCTCTGACTGTTTTCTGTTGCCCTGTTTTGTAATTTGGTGGGGTGCCCCATTTTATCTAATGGCAAAAGAATTGAAGTAGAGCAATGCAGGGTACAGAGACATGCAAAGGTGGTGCAGGAACCCAAGGAAGCCAGGCTGGCTGAGTGGTCAGAGATTTGGCTGTGGGCAGGAGGGGCTGTGGGGGGCTCACTGTCAGCCTCTGAGGGGCCCTGGTTTGTGCCCCCAGCCCACCCTTGGAGGTTTCTGGCCGGCAAACAGGGAGAGCTGAGCGGGACTTGTCCCAGCCCCATCTGCTGCCTGGCACGCTCAAGCAGACAGGAACTGCCCCAGGGTTACTGCCAGGTTGTGTGGCAGAGAGGGAAGTGCAGCAGCCAGTGCCACTGGGCTGTCCCTGCTGGGAAGGAAGGTGCCATCCAGCACAGGAGGGGCAGGGCATGGAAAGGTAGGCACTGCTCTGTCTCCCTGTGGAAATCAGCACAGTGCCTGTCTTTCAAATACAGGGACCTATGTGATTAATTGGAGTTTCCTGAAAGGAAGAAACCTCAGGGCAGAAACACCATTTCTAGAGCACTGGCAGGGCAAAAATCCCAGCAAGATGAAAACACCTTGATAAAAGGATGAGTGGGATTCTGGGCCAGGTTTGCCTGTGATGGCAAGGTCCTGCACATAAAGATGGAGGTGCAGATGGTCCCATTGTTCTACTTTGTGGGTCTTTGTAGGAACTAGAGGAATCCTCATGGAGCCAGTGAAGCACTGAGCTTGGAAAGTCATGGTTCACCCCTCTTCTTTGTTGTTTTCTTTTTTTTCTTTTTCCTGTGGACAGCATCCATTTGTAACATCATCCAAGCCAGCCTCCATCCTGGCACCACTCATCATTTAATTGCAGAAGAAGAAAAAGAAGTATTAGGAGACGAGAATTTAACAATAATTTCAAGATGTCATCTTCATAAGAAATTTAGATTAGAAATGTAGAGTAGGATTGTTGAAGAGTTGAAGAGTTGTTGAAGAGAATAGAGTATACATTAGGATTGGATTTAAATAAAGTTTCTGGAACATCAACTCATTTAGAAGACTTAGATTTAGGTTTAGGCTTAGGCTTAGGTTTAGGCTTAGGCTTAGGCTTAGTACTAGGTTTAGGAGTAGGTTTAGGAGTAGGTTTAGGACTAGGGTTACAGTTAGAGTTAGTGTTATGACTAGGTTTGAGTTTGGGTTAGGGTTAGGGTTAGGGTTAGAACTTAGGGGTTTAGGGTTAGGGTATGATTGTCTAATAGGTCTGCTGAGTAGGATTTGAAATTAATAAAATTTTTAAAACCACAACTCTCCTTGTAATTTCCTTCCTTCTTACTCTGTGAATAAGCTCATGATTTCCTTGTAAATTGTCTGTTGTTTCTTAAAGGTGGAAGTCACCCCTACAGTGTCTTTGGCATGGTGTGAAATTGGGGTATGCTCATCTTCATTTATCCTCTCCAGACCATGCTGCTTTTGGAATATGACCCACGTGTCTGGTTTTGGTCTGCTGTGGTACCTCTATTTGAGGTAGAAAGGGCAATGGCATTTGCATGAAAAAACAAAGGAGGAATGGGACAGCCCAAATACTCTATGTGGATACAGGCTCTCTGCTGTGACTCAGGAGCATTTGAGTTCCTGCCACTTGGATTTGTATCCCTAAGTGCAATGTCTTTGGCGGAAGGAGAGCCTTGCTCAAGTGAGAAAGCAGAAGGATCAGAGAGGGGGCTCTGAAAGGTCTCCTCTGGTGCAGAGCTGGCAGCGCCTGTGAGGTGAGAGCGGGCCCGGCCTTGGCCGGGGTGCAGCCCCAGCAGAGGCCTGGCAGAGCCCGGAGCAGCCTGAGCCTGGGCAGAGGCAGGCTGGAAGGAGGCCCTTGGAGCTGCAGGAGGCAGCAGCCGGGCCCTGGGTGCCTCTTCCTGGCAGCGGGCGAATCCTCCGCTCTCAGAGCCCAGCTGGCAGCTGGCTGCTCCCGAGGGGAAGCGTAGCCGTGCTGGGCACAGCCCAGACTGGAGGCATTGGCCGTCTGGAGTCTGCCCAGGAGCAGAGGAAGGCCAGGGGCAGCCCAGGGCCGGTGGCCTGGCTGAGGATTCCTCCTCTTGTGCCGGCTGCCCTGTGACTCCTGGCAAAGGGCAGCAGTGTGTGCAGCACTCTGGGCAGCGGCGCAGGGAGCCGGGCTGCTGGGCAGGCTGGAGCACAGGGCAGCGTCCTTCAGGCACGGCACTTCTGCCAGGGCAAGCCAGGCCAGCCTGAGGCACTGACAGCTTGGCAGCTCCCATCTGCAGGAGCCAGTGCCTCCCACAGCTCTGCCAGGAAGCGCCTGCAGGCCTGCAGTTCTGCCCTGAGCCACAGCAAAGGTGTGAAATGCAGAGTGTTTTGCAGAAATATTCAGGCCCACCAGGCCAGCCTGCTTTGTGCTCTCTGGCGCACAGCAAGCACTGTGCAATGCTGCTCTGAGCTGCTGGGAGAGAGGTGTTAGAAATAAACAAACTCTTAGTTACCACTAAGTGGAGACAAAGTCATTAAAGCAAACAAGAACCTTCTTCTTAGTAAGGATTCAACTGAGCCCTCTGTGTATCTCTGTCTCCTGAGAGCTGAACATACACACACACCAACACAATGCTGCTTTTGATTGCTTTTTCCAGCCTCAGGTGATCCCTGTCCCCTTCCCCTTTGGCTGGGTGCTAGGCAACTTACATTCTCTCCTGACAGCCTACTTTTCTGTCCCCTCTCCTCTTCTCCTACCTCTCTTTTATTCTGGTGTTCAACCCTGACCCTTTTCCAGCTCACAGCAACACCCAAGAAATTAACTGGAACAAATGCAAACCAGAACTAACACCACCTAGCACCAACAGCTTTCATTCTTTTTTCTAATAACCTTTTGGCTGCAGCAAAATATTACCTCCTAGCTTTCTGAGGGAATCATGAGCCTAATTTCAACATGTTTTTGGGATGATGATGCATCTTCAGTGAATAGGTTTTCTTTTGGGAAGGGTATAAGGACATGAGTTCAAGGCTGCAGGACAAACCAGTTTTTGTTAGTTAAAAATTTTCATTATGACCTTCCCATGCCTAGTTTTTAACCTTTCTGTAATATCAAATGACCTCAGTTCTGTGATTATTACATCTGCATACTAGCTGCAAAAACCCAACATTAAAAGCCATGGTCATATTTTGGTTGAAAAATAAGAAAACATGCAAATTAATATTTCAGTGATAGCAGTGCCAGACCTTTTAGGTTTAATCCTATTCGTGCTATTTTCAGAAACCTGCTCTTGACTTCAATAGGAGCTGGCATGAGTGCTTAACCATGAATAAATATGGAAGGTAGTTGTTAGTGATTTTCAGCATGAAAATTATTTTATAGACACTGTAAACAGAAGTGACAGGTGGCAAATAGTCAGAAAACTCTGCAACTTAAAACCTGCTGATGAAGCACTTCTGTGTCTACAGACCTAGCCTTCAAACACCTCTCAAAGATCTGTGGAGTTCATGGGAACCTCTAGTGCCTTTATTTATAGTATCTTTAGTTATAAAGGTGTAAATTTTAATTTAAAGCTGTGAACAGAAAGAGAATATTTAACCAGATGCAATGTCTTTAGACACTGCAATCAAGGTTTTCTTTTGCTCTACCATACTCCAATGTATTTGGGAAAATAATCTTTATGCAAACCTGTGTGTCAGTGTAGTTAATCACAGTGGTATTGTGTGGATGGATGTACATACAAAGTCTTGAGACAGAAAATATAAGTTCAGACCTTGTTAATACTTACTAATAGACTAGGAGTGCTTTGATTGATCTGATCTGGTGGGGTTCCAGTATCTCTTATTTTCAGGCAGTCTGTAAGATAGAACTCTCTACCTCACACATAAAGTAGGTGTTCTGTCAAACAAACAAAACAAAACAAAACGGCTTGAGACAATTCGAAGTTTTTTGATAATTATAGCCCATGCCTTGTTTGTGTATAGTGACTGTTTAGTGAATTAGCACTCCCAAAAGACAGATTTGGATGCAGCAGTGGGGAACAAAGTGACACAGACCCCCTCATGCATCCAAAGGAGATCCCTTTATTGTAAACATGGCACACTTTTTATGCCTTTAGTCTCAACCTGACATAACTGAAACCAAACCGAGACCTAACAGAACTGAAGAGAAAGAAGGCACCCATTGGCTGGTGCTCCCAAATGTCAGAGATGAGCTTGCTGCCAAGCCCCGGGATTGACTGCCAGGGGCTTCCCCCAGTCAGATCTCTTAGGAAGCTGCAAGCATTTCACCGGCCAGATGCCGAGGGGGTGTGCAGTTCAGACCAATGAGAATATGCAGACTGGGTCTTTCAAATGTTCTGTATGAGGGGTAGGCTGGGAAATAAACCCCCTCTGTGCCACACAAACCTCGAGGCTGAGTGATCTCTGTCTCCTGCACCCACAATCCCCAGACATGACCTAACACGTGGTGAACCCCAGAGTGATAAGAACTCAGAAGCACAGAGCAAAGGAGACACATGGCGTTAGAGCTGGAAATCGGTGTACAACCAGATTGCAAGCAGCGTAAGAGCTGGGAAATGGTGTGGGAACCAGATTACAAGAGCAACAGGCCCAAATTGGTGTTTGGAACTGGAGAAATACAGCCTGGGAGCTGGGAATGGTGACAGAACTGATATGCTGAAAACCTGGGACTTTGCTAAGTAGCATAAAGTGCTGCGAGGTTTCTAGCCCTGTATTTGTGGACTGGAATCACTTAGGAGACCATGGGAGCTTGGATGTCAGGACCAGAAAACTCTGTAACGAAGGTACTGATTTTCTTCCTTCAAAGAAGAGAAATAAACCACGATGAGCGAGCTCTACAAGCTTTATTCACATGGTGCGAAAACCATGAGCTGCACATATCAAAAGGCGATGCTTTAGATTTGCCCTTTTGGGAGAGGGCTGGACAAAATATATTTGAGGCAGTCTCATTTGGCGATGATGCAGCCATCGGTATTATAAAACCATGGACACTTGTTCTGGACTTATTAAAGAACTGGATTATGAAAGGCAAAGGGGGAAGGGCAGCAGTGCAGCCGCCTCTTCGTTCCACCCTGTGTGCGAGCTGGCATTGCCGCGGGAGCCGGCAGGCCCCGGCCGCTGTGAAAACGTGCTCTGCTACTGGGACTGTGGCTGACCAATGTGGAGCGGGTGTGGGAACCAGCACAGCCCCAGGGAGTGGGGGAATCCCAGAAAACGGAGACCATCCGGGGGCTGCCCGAGCCAAGGACACCGATGTCGTCCAGAGGGCCGGTGGCGCCGATTGCACAATCCAGACACGTGGAGAGACGGCGGCCGCCGGCAGCCGACCCGGGCGGGCACACCACGCCGCCCTGCCCTGGGGGAGCAGACCATGTGGGGAACGCTTCTGCTCCCCCCCGGGGACACCATGCCATGCAGCCGATCCGAGCCCTCCCGGGTTACAGGGGAATTCCGCAGCCATTACACCGTGCCACGCGGCCACTGAGATCGCCCCCCACCATTCGCACCGGGGCCGCCCGCAATTCCCATCACCACGGAAACCGAGTGGGCTGGCTCCAAAGTCAGCCCTCCCTGGAGCCCGGCGTGTCTGCATCGGGAGTGGCCCTGCCCCCGAGCCTGCCTCCAAGGTCGGATCTGAGAAGAGCTGCAGACACCAAAGCCAGAAGCAGAGTGTGGGAAAAGCCCCTGTGGGGGCCCAACCCACAAAATACAGTGGAAAGAAGCATGCCAGGGTGTGGGGCCGTGTCAGCAATAGCAAGCAAGCCGTCCTGAAAAGATGCTGCTGGCCACATGCTATGGCCATTTCACAGCAGCTGAGAGAGGGCCACTTTCTCACCAAGTCCAAGAGAAAGCCAACATTGCCCTACAAAGCTTTTCAAATCAAGGCTGTCATGTTTCAAAAACTCTAATAAACACACTGAAGGGTTATCACACAAAAGTTAGAAAAATGTACAACTGTTTGTAAAATATGCCTTAGAGTTCATAGTACAATACTCATTATGACTGTTTGCGATTGTTAGGACCAAAATCAATAGGCCTATGATTGGGAAAATGTGCTATTTCTTCTTCAGGCAATAACTGCTGTGCATCAAGGAAGCCTTAGTGTGTCTATTAATATGTGTTTTCCTAGTATTCCTACTAATTATTATTGCCTTGTTTCAAGAAGGATGGTTAAGCTCCAAGGGATATCCACTAAAATACTCATTAAAAAAAAAAAAAATCAATTTGTCATAACCAAATTACTGTTGCAAAGTTCTTTCACTGAAGTTCTACCACTTGTCATCATTTTGTCCTAGATTGCAAGATAATGTGTGTATTCTATTTGCCATCTGTTAGAGGTGTGGCTCTGTTATCTTCTCTTAATTGGGCAGTTTTCTTTATCTCTTCCATGACCAATCCTCCCTCTGGGGACACATCTGTGTTAATGGGCCATTGAGTGCCACAGCATGACTGATAAAACTACATCATCCCACACTGTGAGAAGCTCTGCCCAGAGGGAGGAGCCAAGCATTCCTAACTGGATATCATCTGAGATTTTGGACACCAGGACAGCCTTTTCCACTGGATTCCCAGAGGAGCAGCTGCCTTTTCCACTGGATTCCCAGAGGAAGACCAGGCCCATCCACACCACCACTGGGTCATCAGAGGATGACTACACCTTTCTACAGGATCACTGCTTCAACAGAACCACACCTGACACTCCAGGAGGACGGCAGCCACCATTCCAATTGGACTGCTACCAAACCCCTGACCAACAGGGTGTCTGTTGGAGTGTTGGAGGACACAAGGCAGATGATGGACTTTGGACCGGGTTAACATAAGAGATTTGATAACAGGATGCCTTGGCAAAAGCAAATGGAACTTTGAAAATTAGACTTAGATTGCAAGAAGATTAAATCAAAGAGGTTTACCAGAAAAAGAAAATCCCATTAAACTCTGCAAGCAGGAGATGTTGTTATATGCATAAGTTTGTGTATGTGATTTTAACCTAATCATTGTAGTACACATGACTAGTCTCCCTGAAGTAGTATATAATATAAAAGTGTTTGTATCCCACAATAAAATTGGATTCTATCACTGAGTCAGTCTTCCGTCTCTCTCCATTGCTGACAGGTGTCAGGTTGTATTCTGACTCTGGCAGTGTTGTTTTGTATTACTGCATTGTTTATTTGACTTTTATTTTCTTCCCTAATAAAGAACTGTTGTTCCTGCTCCCGCATCTTTGCCTGAGAGGCTCCCTTAATTTCAAAACTACAACAATTTGTAAGGAGGGGTTTCACATTTTCCATTTCAGTGGAGGTTTCTGCCTTCCTCAGCAGACATCTGTCATTTCAAACCAAGACACATTTTAAAAGTTAAAAGTCATCTATTAAATCACTAACAAAATGTATAACTTTTAACAAGGGGAGAAGGGTGGATTGCTTGCACTGTTATTCATGTCTAAAGTTTTCGTGCACTAGATATTAGTAAAAGTTTGTTTTTAAAGTATAAATACAAAAAACCTCCCCCAACCAAGCTCATGATCCTGATCAAGCCATGAACTTGGCTGGTAAAGAAAAATATATTATTAAACCTAGATTCTCTTTTTCCATTGAGAGAAATGAAAAAAGCCTCATCCAGAAGAGGTTTTTCTCAGGTTCTCATAGTGAAAAAGAGACTCAGGCAGAGCTCAAAACCCATGTTTTGTCCTTATTTTTATTTATTATACAAAGAAAAAAGGGGAAAAAGGGGTTGTTGTGAAGGTACGTCTTTGACTCTTAAGTAAATAATATAACAGTATAATAACCCTATGATATTCAGCTGCCTAAAATACACTTCAGTGGAAACCACAGACAAGCATCCTGAAGTCTACCCACCTCATGGACAGTTCATATAAGAACTTGATTTGTTTACAATCTATTCCTTAAAATATTAGACACATCCTATTGTAACTGGTCCTGTTAAAAAAGCTGTCTCCCACTTTCTTCAAAGCCACCCTGAAGTTTTGGGAAGTGGAGCTAAAGTCTTCCTGGGGCCTGTTCTTCACAAAGCTGAATAACTCCATGTCCCTCCACATTTCCTGAGAGGAGAGCATTGCTGGCCAGGGGTCTGTGTCAATCCATGAACGGGACGGGAATGCTGAGGAACGCACCTCGAGCTGTTTGTTTTCCAGCTGTTTGGTTTCCACTCTCATTACATGGTTATGACAATGGGAAGATGCCAGCAGCTCATGTCCCCGGCAGCACACAAAGAACTTAATGTTACTTTACCTTAAAAAAGTAAACTTTTTTGACCAATCCCACAAAGCAAAAGCATATTGACAATAGTTCTATCCAACCCCTAGAAGCACAGGTACCTTTTGTTCAAACAATGCTTGCTAATTTGGAATGAAATACCCATTGTAAGCCTTAAAGTACAATGCACAGAGCTCCATTATTAAGCTCAGAAGTTCCTAATATCTCACTAGATATACTTTTCTGTAGCTTAGGGAGTTATTCTAGCCAAGCGTTACTACAAAGACCATTGTTCCATTTGTCCTTACTTTTTTACGTCTTATGTAATTTTGCTGCAGACTTATGGCTGCTGATTAGCTCTAATCGCAGGTCTTATGTCTTTGAGCCCTGCCTTTTGCAGCTTTCCCAAAACCTTCTGATTTTAAGGATTCCCACAATTCTCCCTCTGGGTTTGACTAAAAAAACCCTTCATAACCGTGTCATTTATTAACTGCCTTGCGTTTCATAGCTGTACTATAGTATATCGGCTTTTTACTTGCTTAAAGCATCCTTTTTGCTCACATTAAGCCTTGCTATTTTACAACACAGCAATTTTAATGTTGTGAAAGTCCAGTCAGTTCAAAGGGCATAAGTCATGTCTGATAGCAATTACAAGTCATTGTCAGAAGAAGTCTCACCTGTTCCAAGGTCTTAATTCAAAACCTTCTTCTATGTCAATACCTTCATCCACCATCTCTGTGAGATTTTGCGAACTCTCTGTGAATCCATTTCCTACCTATGTCTCTTATATGCTAAACACTTCTTTGATAGTTTTGTCCATCATTTGTGGCACACACTGAGGTATGCAAGGTATTACTACAGTATCACTGCCAAAACACCCAACACATATAGACCTATTTTACTAAGTTCCCTTTGTCAAGGTGCAAGGCTCCATCCTAGGAACAAATCATCTAACCAGGATCCAGCATCTTCTTTAATTGGAGCTGTCAAGTCTGTCAGCTTTTGTATACTTTTGTGGATGGATTCAGAATGATCAGACAGGTTCATGCAACACAATCCACAAATTCCTCACAACCATGTCCATGTGCCAGGAAAAAGAAAAAATCAACAGCTGTTCTATTTCAAAGGGTAGCATGCCCAACAATCTTAACATCTGTTTAACAGTGATACTAAACAGATCTTAACATCTGTTTAATATCACTGTGTTATTGCAGTGATATTGGCATTAGTTTGTTAAATTGTTAAACAATTAAAAACAACCAACATCAGTGTATCATTCAATTTTGCTCCATTCTTTTAGTGAGCTAATTTTTGGCAAAAGAACCTCCCATATCTTCCTCAATTTAAAAACTTTGCTTTTGACCTTTAATAAAAACTTCACTTTTGAAAACCCAATAGAGGGGATCTATAACGTCACAAAACAAAAACCACACTTTTGCCAAAAAAGCTCTACAAAACCAACAATTGACACATTTATAAACAGCATAAAATCAGAGTTTGCAGGTCCCAGGGATGAACAAGGAATGTCAGGTGTGACACGTGATCCCTCTATTCAGCTCACGTCTGTGTACTTGCTTCTACAGTCTTGGACTCATCAACACCTTCTGGGGTGTGATATGGTTTGATGTTTTTCACTGGGACCCACTTAATTCCTGCACCTGTAGAGACAGAAGCATACCCTTTGCCCCAAGTGGTTAATCAGAAAGGACCTTCAATTTGTCCTGTCCCAGGGTTTCTAATTAAAACAGGGGGATTTTCTTTTCGTTGCGCCTGAGTGTTATTTGAAAAATGCCTAAAAATTGGTGGATCAGGTTCTGCAACAGAGCAGTTCAAGAAATGAAAAATATATAAAGCTTTGTTCAATCTCATCTGTGGTGTGATCTCTACTCCCCCCCTCATTCTTGATCAAGAATGTGTTCTAATGTCTGATGTGTCCTCTCAACAATTGCTTGACTTGTGGGAGAATGGTGACAAACAGTCCAATCCTTTAAAAATGTGGCCAATTTTTGAGATATGTATGCGGGACCATTGCAGACTTTTACTTTTTGGGGCACACCCAATGAAGCAAAAGCTTGCAAAAAATGTTGACAAGCACAATTACCTGTTTCACCTGTGTGAAGAGAAGCAAAACCTGCACCAGAGAATGTGTCTACTGAAAAATGAGTATTTTTAAATTTACCAAAGGAAAGGTATTTAGTGATATCCATTTGCCATAACTGCAGGCTCTGCAAACACTGCGGGTTGACCGCTCCTGTAGAAACAGGAGGCTGCACAAGCTGGCAGTCAGGGCAAGTACTGATGATAGCTTTAGCCTGACTTTTAGAAATTTGAAAGATTCGCACAAGTGCTTGCACATTTGAGTGAAAAAAGACATGACTCAGTTTTGCTTGTTCAAAAATGTTTTGCAGAGTGTTTGAAATAAGCATTCCCAGTTTGTCTGCTCTCGCATTTTCTTCCACTAAAAATCCAGGAAGTGAAGAATGAGCCCTGATGTGAGAAACAAAATATGGATTAGTTCTATATTGCAATGATGTATAAAGACAGGGAAGCCAACAATATAAAGTGTCATTACTAACATCCTTTAGAACTGATCCTTCTAATCTTTTAACCACATTAGCAACAGAATCTCTGATTAAATTAAAAGGTTGTGGGAAGAGCTGAAAAGCCTGAACCACAGCAGCAAGCTCAACAATCTGAGGTGATCCTTCTATTATTAGAAAATCTGATTCCCAGGTTTTAGATGTTTGGTTCAACCAAATTACAACTGATTTATGACTTTTCCCAGATCCATCAGGGAAGAGAGTTATTGCATTTAAAGGTTCCTCACTTAACATAGGTTCCTCTCTAAAACTCAATTTTGCTTGCAATAATTTGTGAGCCACGTAAGGAACAGAACAAATACCTGTAAAATTTAATAATGCATATTGTAAATCATCAGAATTTTGCATTGCCCAATCAAGAGAATCTTTTTTTCAGTGGTAAATAGATAACTGCAAATTCTTGACTTGCTAAACTGAACAATCTTGTTCTGGCCTTAACGACAATTTGTGCTATCATCCCTAACACTGTAAAACTAGTCTTTGGAACCTGTAGGGAAGAAAAACCCATTCTATTCTCAACAAAGGATATCGCTCAGAAAGGTCCCATTGAAAAATGAGACCATAAAGTCACATTTTTAATGTGACATTTTTAAAGAAAGAAGTCCAGGCTGAAGAGGTCCCATGTCTTCAGTCACTCCATTCATCTTCCTCAGGTCATGAAGCAACCTCCAGGAGCCCGATGTCTTCTTGTGGATGAGGAATATTGGTGAATTCCAGGGACTATTCATGGGTGTGATGTGATCTTGGACCTGTAATTGCTCCTTTACCAATCTCTTAAGGATATTTAATTTTTTCTCTGTTAAAGGCCATTGATCAATCCTTATAGGATTATTGTGTGGCAGGGGGCCCTCGAATGGGGGGAATAATGTGCATTGACTCCATGACTGCAGAAGGCTGAGCAATTGCTTTATTGAGCTATACTATATTATAGTATAGTACAGGCTGAATAATTGCTTTATTAAGCTATGCTATATTATATTACACTACTACACTATACTACTAGGAAAAACCCATCTCCATTGCCAGCCAGTCCAACACACTGGATCCAACTGGTCAAGGAATCCAACACCAGCACCAGAGTCCAATTAGGAAACTATCTTTTGGTAAACAACCTCCAGAACACATTCCACATGTGCACAACAACAGGTGCAAAGATTAAGAGAAGAATTGTTTTCTCTGAGCTTTCTCACAGCTTCTCAGGAAAATCCTGGCACAGAATGAAGTCTCTTTCTGTCCACAGAATATGCGAATACCACAAGAGGATGATCGGATTTCCAGTTCAGCTTTAAAGTGGTAGGTTTTGATGTGGTTTGCTCCCTTCCCTGACGGTGAGAAGCTTCTGAACAACAAAAGGACACACTGTGGCTGTCCCTTCTTCAGGAGCTCTGCTTTAGACTGTGTTTTCTTTTTTTCTCTCATCACTCCTGTATCTGATACAGAAGAACAGGTAGTGTTGGCACAGTAACCAGCTGCCCCAGGAGCCCTGCCAAGAAAGGCACAGGAGCAGAGCTCCAAGTTCTTGGCAGTAGGGTTATAAATAAAGTTAGCTTTTGTAGGTGGGGCCATGAATTGTTAATTAATGCAATAAATTGTTACACTTAATTTACGTAATAAGTTATAGAGTAATAAGTTATGGAGTTAAATGTGCTGAAATAGGAATGCATGCCCAGTAGAGTGGGGGTGGTGAGATCTGGGTGAGGGAATTTTCTAGAAAACTGCCTCATGAGATGATGACATTAATATGAAACATGATTGCAAGACCAGCCAGCCAATGAAGCCTCGGAACTCTGGAATGATTGGCCAGAGATGCACCATCTTATGGAGCAAGCAACAACCAAGACAAGGAGCAAGCAACAGGTGGATTGAGAGCGCATCACTCCTGTGGCTTTAAGAGACTTTGAAAGCCCCGGGTGCTGAGCACCTGGGTCTTTCTGCCCAGCCCGTGTCCAAGGAAACACTGTGCAGCACGCAGCATTGTTAGCTTGGAACTCGGACTTGCCGCCCAGGTCCCAGGCTCACCCTGGGCTCTCCTCTGAGCTTGTCATGACTTTCAATAAACAGGCCCTAGCCTTTGGAAAGATCTTGGCTTCATTTTGCCAATTTCACTCAGGAGTGAGACTATTAAGACAGGGTGGCCAAACAAACTTTCTGCTTGTGTTGGGTTTTCACCAGCTATCGGTCACGCGAGTTTTTCAACTAGAAAATATTCTCTGCTTAATCATAACTCCTGTCACAAAGTGTTAACTATACAAATCTAGCACACAAATTCCACACTGAGAGGAGCTAGAAATAAATTTATACTTCTTGTACTAGAGCAATTACTTTCATCTATACTACAACACTTCTCTTTCAGCCAAACGAGGTTGCCACATAAAGGAAGGAGGTCAAGGGCTTCTCTTTTCTTGGCCACTTTTTTCCTATTCTTTTTGCATTGTTTTGCCCTGTGGCCTCATCACAAACCAATATGGAATGAGATTGGTTTGCTGGACAGCAAGCTGGCACCTGATGAAAATAAACTGAATGAATGTGGAAAGCGGAAAATGGAGTGAAATTTCTTACATGGAGAAATAATTAAACTGTGTTAACTGTGCTATTGGACCTCTTAAAAAAAAAACAGACCAAAAAGTCACTATGGCCTTCAGAATCCATTACGACACAGAGTAGAATACATAGAAACAAATAATGTTAAAAAAAACGCTTTTCTTTGACTACATTAAACAAATGTTAGTGGTGGAACATCAGTTACTGCATTCACCTACTACATGAAGAGAGCTGTCACATGCATGTGATATAGAAAACACCCACCCACTCCTTCTGAAATACCCACAGGCCCACTTTTGAGCAACTAGTGACATGTGCTCTGTATGCATGACTACTCTGCAGTCAGGTTTCTTGTGTGCCATCAGGATGCCTATTAAAGATGGAGATCATAAAAGGATTAAGGAGTCTGTCACATGCATTGTTTTCTGCTGTAGTTCTAGCCTGAGGGATTAGTCGGTGTAAACAGCTCAAGATCTCCACATTTTCCAGATGAGTCCGTGAAAAGAAAACAGTCATGAGAGCATCCAATATGAAACTCAGAAACAAACATGACTGAAGGCTGTCCTGACTTGCAAAATGGTTGGTGCTGGTTTGCACTGTTGGAAACTCCTTGCTCTATGGAACCTCTTGTTCCTGACAATGAAGTCTGTCATTCCTGAGTAACAACAGGCTCACACTTCCATAGCAAAAAGGTACCATCACAGCACCTAGGTGTATTTCCAGTCAATCACAGACAATTTATATCTCAATAAGCCATTCTGAAAGCTTCCTTATACATTTTACATCTTATTAAAAAACTGTAGTATTTGTTTAAATAATTTAACTTTGGAGACAGGAAGTTTTAGGAGTGACTCTCACAGCTGATGTTCTTTAAGTTGCTTGCAGCTGGTTACTGCATAAAGCAAGCTGCTGAGATGGATGTCAGGTCCCAATATCCCTAAAGATTGGTAGATGATCTGGGTCCCAAGTGCAAAATCAGCATTCAAATGTCACGTATTATTCAAAGCATCAGATATTTCAAGTATGAAAAGACAGAGTTAGCTGCTTCTCTAACAAAAAGAGTTTCCTCTCTGATGGGCTGGAGGTGATTTAAACAATTTAGAAGTTATTTAGAAATCACTTGGGGTGATTTAAACAGAACTCTCCACAGCTCTCCCACAGCTTTCTGAAATATAGAAATAGTATTTAATCTATGCAGGCATTTGTAAAGAAAAAAAGAATTTCTTATGTTCAATAAACAGAAATTCATTTCTTCATTATTCATAAAAGTCATCCTAATTTTACAGAACAATGAAAGTAAAATCAGAAAAATATGCTTCTATTTACAATGCAATTTTTAGAAATCCTTTCTCTGCTAAGTGGTATTTGATGGGATTTTTTAACTCTTTCACCTGCACTTTCAGAATGCAGTCTGCTCAGAATAGTGAGCGAGTTTCTCCTAATTCAAGAAGCTGCTTACCTGCAGAGCATTGACAACTGCCTTTGTGAAATCCAGTATGAATTCACTTGTGAAAGTCAATTAGAATTTGGTATTTGGTTAGAGATTCTTATGCATACAACATCCAGACACCTTGCCAGTCAGAGTGTCTCAATACGGATGTGCACAGATTTATTTTACTTGCAATTTGTTTCTTTACCTTATCACAGAATGAGATCCCTACCAACATAGGAACAAATTAAATCCCTTGCCCTTCAGCACTAGGGGTATTCAGCTCTCTGCTGTCATTTTTTAGCAGCCTGCTGATTTCCTGCTTGTAGATAATTGTATTACAATATGCCAGAAACCCATCACAGAAGTAGTGTAAAGCATCTCAGTACTTCTGTTTCCCTTCTTTCTAAGGAATGCAAATTGATTCCTCCACCCCTCCTTGCACTCCTTTGACATCCACTACAGCTGCTCCTTGTCACATCTTATGGGCACACAAGGAGCATGACACAGCTGACACAGCTTCCAGCAGTGCAAACACAAAGTGCATAAAGTTTTTGTTGTCTGGTAAGTAACTTACCATGGCAGTCATGATGTAGATTACAAACAAACAAACAAAACAAACAAACAAAACAAACAAACAAACAACAACAACAACAAAAAAAAAAAGCTGAGAAGATATTATAGATTTCCATAGATCAGAAAAACAAATAATCAAAACAAAGAAATGTAAAAAATAGATAGACTGGAACTCTTAAGCTATCAAGAGACCAGAAAATTTTAAAAAACAAACAACAAACAAATCAATGCTAGTCAAGACTTTTTTATTCTCTGTTCCTCCCTTTTCGAGCCCTTCGAGCCCTGAGCTAATAAAGCCCCTCCTTTATAAAGCAATTTGTCCAGCTGATGTTCAGCACAAGATCTGCCAAACTTCATCTGCAGGCTCAGAAGATCCAGTGTCCTTTGGCCACCCCCAGTTCCCACTGAAGATGGGAGCACCTGCAGAGCAGAGGGGACCAGCTGCAGCTCCAAGCCCAGCTCTTGCTGGTCACAGCTGAGCCTGTGGCAAGCTCCAGGAGCTCCTGCCATCTCCCTCCCTGTTGGCAGCTCCCTCCCTCCAGCCCCCACGCCCTGCCCATCCACGTTTTTCCCTCCCAGTTCACCCCTTTGCTTTGCCTTCCCTTAATAAACACTTTGGCTTTTTCACTTCACCTGTGGTTCCCTCTGTGGAGCTGAAGCAGCACAAATCCTGAGCCCGGGGACACGCAGGGCCCTGCTGCCGTTCTCTTCCACGCTGTCGTCTGTGCACGGGCAGAGAGGAACAAGGGCAGCTCAGGCTGCAGAGGTCCCTGTCCTGCTGCTCCAGTTGCACAGCACCATGGAGTTGAAGGTCGTGCTGAGCATGCTGAAGGGAACAAGGACCCTGGGTTTTTGAAGAGCCAGCTTGAGTATGCTCTTCTATGGCAAGCATCCACCAAGGGCAGAGGAGCTTGCCATGCTGGAAGTTCTCCCCAAGAGCTTGCTGAAAGCACAGCAATGCTCCATGCATTCACAGGGACAGGAAGAGGGCAGAACCAGAGACCATGGTGGCCTAACAGTGAGCTCTGGGTGTGCCTCAAAGCAAATGAAGCAGCAGCAGCAGCAGCAGCAGTGCAGTGGCTGTGACTCAGAGGCGCGAGCGTCCCAGTGGCCGCAGCGCTGTCAGGCAGTGCCTGCAGGCTGGGTGCGCTTCTGGCAGCTCTGCTCTCCCCACAAGTGAGGAATCGCAGCCCCTGCCTCAGGCCCACTCAGAAAGCCAACCAAGTGAGACCAGAGGCAGGGGACCCTTCCCAGCTGTCTTGGGCATGGCTGCAAAACAGCCACTGCGTCTTCCTGTGCCCGTGTTTGGTGAGTGCTGAGCCCAGAGCCGGCCAGCTTGTGCTCTGCTGTGCCAGGAGCATTCTGGGCGGGCAAGAGAAGTGCTGCGTGCACAGCGGAGCGTCCTGCAAGGGACTGACCAGAGCCTCCTGTGGGAACAGGGCTCCGCTCCCTGGCTGGGAACAGCCTGGTTTTGCTGCCGTGAGTGCAGGCAGGAGTTCAGGCACGTGCAGAGGCAGCGGGCAGCTCGTGTTTGTAGGGGCCCGGGGCTGCGTGCCCAAAGCGACACGTGGGCGTGGGGAAGGAAGTGACACAGAGCCGGGGGAAGGAAGATGAGCTCGAGCTGGAGCGCCTGTGCTGCAAGGAGCATAAGGAATTCAGCCTTGCCAGGGTTTCTGAAGTGTGTGTTGGTGTTTCCCGGGAAATGCAGACATTTGGGGAAGTGCCTTTGGAGGAGAGGAGCTTGATTCTCAAGGAAACTGCTTCCCAAGGAGCCCCCAGTGACGTAGGTGCAGCTGTCTCCCTTTGGCTCCCTGTGCTTTCAGTCCTTGAGGCCCCTTGCACTTGGCAGAGGGGCGTGCAAAGCAACAAATCCATGTAGTGATAGACATTATGTTTTCTTGATGCAGAGTGTGATTTTATAGACTCTCTCTTCTGGTGGAGATGCTCTTTTAATTCTAGTGTGTTGATTATGCCTGTTAATACATATTTTAACTTGCTCTGGCATTCTTCACAAAGGGTAGCTGTCCTTTAGTCTTTGATTTACCTCAGCAAATGTTCAGACATAACTTCAGATATCTGAATTTAGCCCATTTCTCCTCTCACTTCCATTTCAGAGAATGTCATAAATACAGATCTACACACTAAAGTATCCAAGATTTCTGTGCAATAGAAAGATGAGTAAACAGTAGTAGAGCCCAAGCTACATTACCTTTAGCGATTACCAAAGGCACTAGGTATTTAGAAAAGTTTTCCTTCTTTCAGCAATATTATCAATAGATTGTTATAGATACATATAATATTCTAATATTGGCTTTTTGCAAATATTAAAATAGATTTTATATGTGTGATGTTAAAGTAACTTTCTTATAAAGATATAGTTTTTATTTCAGTTCTTAATTAGGCTTAGACATAGTAGTGAAATAGCTGATAGAAGTATGCTTGTGTTCAAATGCCTACTTAAATGGGATAACATCCAATGAACATAGAAAGAAGACACCTGCTACAGATGTGCCCACTGTCAGCACTCACTGTCTGAAGATGGTGCGGACCAAGGTCCAAAAATTGGAGGTGGTAAGAATGGACTAAAACCACAACCAAGGAATATGCATGCTCTAAGACACAGGAGGAGCCATGCAAAACAATTCTTGGAACATGTAAACTAAAGTTTGCTACGCATAAGGGTCTATGCATATGCAGCAATCTTCATGCAACACACAGCGTGGGCTTGGCTGAGTGCCCAGATGCATCCAGCCATAATAACCTTTGCGCTATGGTCCTTGTTTCCTGTTGTCCTTTATTAAACTTTATCAGTTTTCATATGTGTTTTTCACATGCATGGACATATTTCTGGCCTGTGTGTTCTTGCTTTGGGGCAGCAATATTGTGTTTGGTGAATTAACGAGATTATTTCACTTAGCGGCTTGCAAGTTGTGGGAAAAGCCCTTTTGTTGATCTCAGACCTAAGACAAACAAAAGAACTGCAAAAAAAATCAGAGATGCCAGCCCGAGGCTACCTGAGGATCCCCCTGTGGTGGCAGGTTTCCAGAAGACACAAGACATGCCCCAGCTGCCAAAGCTGCAGAAGCTGCCAGGCGCTGGGAAAGGCTCCCAGCTGCCCTCCAGCCCTGCCAGTGCCGGGGCAGGGACTGCCCCACTGCACAAGGACACCAAAGGGGCCTGTCCAAAGCAGGGAGCTAAGTCACCTCAGCTGTTACTCAGGTGATTCTAATGATCATCACTGTTCGCTGCTTAGACCCGCCTGGCTCCCAGGCTGGGAATGACCCTTTTCAATGGCTGTGGGTGGGTGTCACCCAGATCTGATGAAAGGAGAGCAGGGCAGCTGTGGCTGGCTCTCCGGGACGGACGCTCTGCGGAGTCTGCGGGAGTTGGCTCTTCCAAGCTGCTAAGGGAAAACTTTGATAAGCATCAGCTTTTGTAGCTGTGGTGGGGTTTGCTTTGCTCCTGGAGAAGGTGGAGAAGCTGTGGAAGAGCACGGGGCTCCCATTACCTGAGAGGAAACGTGCTCTGATCCTGGCTCAGGCACGGGCTCTACAACCTGCGGCCAGTCCCGTGCTGGTGTGGCTGGAACAGCTGCGCTGCGCTGTGAGCTCAGGAGAATGGAGCTCATGGTAGCTGCTGCCACCCGTGGCTGTGTTTGGAAGCAGAAGGTAGGAACATCAGTCTTCTGTTGTGTTTGACTTTATTGTTATTTAAGATTATAGTAAATACTGAGCATGAGCTGGGGTGCAGATTGTAATTGCTCATCTTTCCGAAGAGCTATATAGATTAACCTGTGCCCTGTTTATTTTTCCTAACTCACCAATTTAATGCAGTGGTTTTATAGTGCATTTTTATTGTTGTAATGTCTGAATGTGGTGGGAGAATATATATGATGTTAGGGTATTTTTGCTTTTGTTTTTTTTCTAATAAAACCACTCTTTTCAGCTTGGTGAAGATGAAATCTGCTTCTGTCCTTGTATAGAGCTATGGGTTTGTTTACATGGCTTCTCCTTCCCTTTTCTGCCTGGGCTTTCTCCCCTGCAGTTTTCAGTAGAAAAGTGAAGCCATAGATGGAATAAATAGACTCCACAATCTGATGTAGTTATGAAGTGGGTCTGTATTGTCAGCACCTGGCACAAGCGAGATAGCTCTCCTGAAAACTTGTGCCCTGAGCCCTGGTCTGAGCTCAATCTTTTATTCACAAAGGTGCTCCATATAGATGACATTGCTCAACCTTTTCATGCATATCCAACCCCTGGCCCCGCCTGTTCTTGCCTGGCATGATAATTACATCCATGATTTCTTAAGTAAAAGGAAAAAAATCAACACTTAATTCTACAAGCTAAAATTTAAATGCTTAATTCATATTGCTAACTCAAGTGAACTCCAAAAATCTCTATTTCAAAAGCAACAAATATTTGAAAGGTTATACCCCAACATATAACTGTGATGCTCAATTAATACTCCCTTCTTCCACTTGCTTAAAATCTCTTTGTTCTGGGCACTCACTATGGCCTTTTCCTGGAACCTCTCTGGCTGTCTTGAATGCTTATGGAGTAAAAGATAATCCCTGATGTATTTTCAACTCTGCCCAGACAGAGACTGCTGGAAGGGAGGTAGGACTCGTACTGGGGACCTGGCAGCTTCTCCAGGAATCAAAATTATTGAAATTATGGTAATGTGGACAAGGCATGCAAGTCCAGGTGGTGAGCTGAAGTATGCAAGTACTTGCAGTTTCTCCTCAGCACTTGACAGTTTAGGGGTATGGTCTCTTTTTATTTCTGTCTCTTAATCCTCAATCCTTGCCACACTCCTTCAACATCTTTTGCATTGTCATCTTCCCTGTTTTCTCCCTCCCTTCTTCTTTCTGTGACTTTCTGTACACGACAGACAATCTGTCACACACTGTCAGCTTGCTCAGTCACCCGAGCAGTGATAATGATGGTGTAGAAATTGTAGGTGCACAGCAGGCAAAGGTGTCCTGCTTCTGTGTGCCCTCTGCAGGCAAACCTGCTTCCCAAAGCTTCAGTCACACTTGGAACAAAGGCTTGTCCCCACTGCTTTGTTGTGGTTTACGCATTGATGGAGCAACAATTCTGTCTCAGCCCGCTTAAGCCACTGCAAAGCTGGAATTGTTGCTTTAGCAGCAGATGTGCTGGCAGGGTTCTTACAGCCCCATAGTAAGAACTCTACAGTTCTTCTAGAAGAGGTTTGTGATCTTTGTGCAATAAAAACAACGCCTTCAACTGCTGCAGTGCAAGTCATGCACTCATGTAGATGTGTTTTCAGACACAGGTATTTCTATATATGCCTAGTGAGTGGCCTCCTGGGGAGCAGGGACAAACGAGGAAGGAAAGTGGGCTGACAAAACATAAAACTGGGCTTCAAAATGAAGCCATGACTTCCCTTGATACAGAAGGACATAAACTTTATCTTGATTGGCCTGAAGGTAATAAACAAGTCTCTCAATGTCCTGATCTTTCACTAGTCTGAAATGATTTAGAAAAATTTGATTTTTTTTTTTTTTTTTTTTTTTTTTTTTTTTTTTTTTTTTTTTTTTTGTGGTGGAGGATGGGGTCTGCATTTCAAGTCTGTTCTCCCAGCAGTCAGGGACCTGCACAGCTGCTGTGGGTGGGGCAGGTGATTACTAACAGCATGGTGAGAAGTTGGCTTGTGCCTGGTTGAGGGCTTGAGGACTGTGGTGAGAGAAGGGCCAGGGAGTGGAGTGGAAAATACAATTTACACAAGCAGGTATAGGTGGATGTCTGGGGTGTAGGTGGGATTTAACTGGTTTAGGTACTGCATTTATGAAGAATTGAACATTTAACTCTGAGATAGGACTATTTAGTTGCTACTCTAAATGCTGCATTTACTAACACATAATGTAATTTCTGCTGCTGTGGCAGAACCTGCTGTCCCCTGCGCTCGGAACAGGCGTGGAGGGTCCCCAAGGCATCCTCAGAATGGGCTTTGCCCTCACCTTGGCTTGTGCTGCTGCAGATTTTGGAGACAATTGTGCATAAGAACGGGCACTAGAACCAGACTTGGGGCTGGCATGCTCTGCATTTCCAGGATGGCTCATGGACAGGGTAAGGTGCTATCGGTGCACTCTGGATCAAGCTGTGATTCTATGGACACTTCAGCAAGAGAGGTTTTTTCAGGGTGATTAAACCTTCATCCTTGCTGTGCTTCCTGTGACATTTGCATCTCTATTTTGTAAAACTTCAGAAATCTGAGTCATCTTTGGCCCTGTGAAATGTTATAAACATCAGCAAAAGCCATCATAGTTTGCATGTGAAAATACATACTTTTTGACATTTGGGAGTTGGAAATTCTCATAATTTAAAACCAATTTCTATTGCTGATGATACAGAAAGGGGGCAGGTTGGTGCCTTGGGGCCTATGTTTGCTACTGTTGCCTGAAAAATAACTATTGCAGTAGCACCCTATGGCCCTGGGTGGCCAGAACGGAGGTCCAGGAGGCTTGACAGGTGTTTACTACTGAGTCTTTGATCTTTTAAGCCAAATAAAAGTTATAAATTCTTAGAACTATGTATTTATAAAAGAAAAGTATAAAGGAGAGATGTTGTACACTGTGTGTGTCCCACCTTAAACATATGACATTATAAAAACACACTCTCCAAACATCCATTCTTTTGTATGACCAGGTAAATGCCATGTAAAACTGATTTCTTTGTTCAGAAGTATCTCACCTACTGCCAACAATTAGAATTGCTTACAGGGTCTCAGTTGCAAATGCAAAACATTCAAAACTCAAACTAACTGGTTACATTAGAAAGCACACTTTGCTTTTCTCAAGGGGCTGATTGTGAGCTATTTGATGAGCTATTCATGAACATATCCTGGGGCTGTTTGCATCAAACACTGGGATTTTGTTAGCAGTAAAAGAGGGAAAGTGCACTATGTGTGGGAAAGTAATTCCTTCCCAAAATATGTGCTTGGAGGCTACTTGGGTCAAAAGAATTTATTTTTAATTCTGTGGGCTGAAGAACTGCCCACCATCTGCTTTTTCAGAAAAAGAGGGTTGGGTCTTTGGCCCCTTGCAGAGCCTTAAATGAGCAAAGCTGAAGGGATTTGCCCCAAAAAGCAAGGCATGAGCAAGAGGCTCATGGCCATAGCTGTCTGCAGAAGTGAGCATGGGCCAAGGGAAGGTCCTGCTGCCCAGAGCCAGCCCGAGGTGTCCCTGAGGATGTGTCACATCCTCTGCCTCCTCTGGCAGTGCTGCCACAGAGCACAGCAGGAGGGATTGCAGGGATTTGTCAGCACGGGGAGGACGAGCATGAGCTCCTGCTGATATTTCCATCCAGGGCTGGCACTTTCAGGCCAGCAGTGACAGATTCTGCAGCTCTGGCTGCACAGTTGCTGTTGGCAGTGCTGTGACAGCCTCTGCCACCAAGGCAGAGTGTCTGCAGGGGCAGGATGGTGTAGAGATGCCTCTCAGAGAACGGAGAGAACACCTTCAAACAGCATCTGGCAGAGTTAATGAAGGGGTGGTAAATCCCTTTAAAGGGGACAGGTTATAGAAACCTCTCTCTGTGAATATAAGAGACTGTAGGAGTGAAGAGGGAATGGGAAAAGGGAAGGGAAAGGTAGAAAGAAGAGGCAAGGGAAAGAGAGAGGGAGAGGATAGAGTCCTTGGACATTCTGATTTTATCTAAAGGACGTTTTCTGACTACATAGATGTTTGCTACAATAGTGCTTTTTGACATGCTATGGCTTTCTAACTCATGATATTAACTGATCACAGTGTGTTTTAAAAGACATAAGAAAAAACTCAGTAAAAAGTTTTCCTTCAAGACCAAATATCTGCCAGAGTCTGAGTGCCATGGTTAATGGCTTTTGAACATTCACAGGAATGGTCAAAGCATTAAAGTAATTAAATAGGTCTCTCAGAATCCAGCATAAGTTGTACTGATGAGGAGATTAAATAGAGATTCCCATTGCACTCTGTGTTTTGTAGAGGCTTAGTGACAGTATTTCACGCACACATAACAACATAAAGAATGACAGCTCATGCCTATTTGTCGTGGTAAGTATTTGCTGCTGCAGCCACCTTTCTTCAAAGTAAAGATGTGTTCAAAGGCTTTTTTCCCCGATTTCTGTTGAAAACTGTTTCATGTCAAATAAAGGATAAGTCCCATATGTAGTCTTTTCTTCTGTCAGAACCCAGGACATCCCTCTGGATGCCCTGGATGGCTCAAAATCCTGTCAGGGGCTTGGAGACCCTGGCAGGAAGCCAAAGACACTTGGGAATTCAATCTCAACCCATGGGAGCAAATTACCAACTTTATATGAAGAATTACAAGTCACAAAAGTTTAAGTAGCATAACAGTAGTTGCCACAGGGTGAAAGGTGGAATTTTGAAGAATTTGACTATGGGGGTCTAGGGGCACAAGATGGAGGAATTTGGGCATTGTCCTGTTCTTCTCCCTTCTTCTTCCTAGCCTCCATCTTCTTGGTGATGGTGGCACTTTGGGATTGGTTTAGAGTAGAAAGTCACTGTCTAACACAGGTGATAGGTATTGGGACATAACTGTAAATATTGAATACGTAGTTTATAGTATAAAAGACAACACCAGCCCTGGGGGAGGGCAGTGTGCCTCAGACTGACGTACAGAACAGACCTCTGCAAGCCAGACAGAGAATGTTTTAGATAAGAAATAATAAACAGACTTGAGAACAAAACGGAAGACTTCTGACTCCTTTTTCGACAGCTGAGTTGGGGAAAAGAGACTTTTTAGAACACCTCAGGATCATCTTGAGATTGTAGAAAATAAATGTCCACATGCACCAGGAAAACACCAGTAGCTCAGATTCAGTTTCTCTTTAAAGGACCAGGCTCTGAGCCTCCAGTAATGTCCTTAGCTAAAGCAGAGCGGCTGTGAACCTGATCCTCTCACTTCTCACAGCTTTGGTATTTGCACCAAAGAAGAATCCAAGTCACTCTTTTACCGAGCCCAGCAAATGGCTCTGCCTAGCAAGGCTTTGGCAGCAGGGGCTGTGGAGGATGGCGAGGGGGCGAGGCAGGGGGGAATGGCCAGGCTGCTTCTGGGAAGCGACCAAAGCTTGCCCTTGCCTGCTGGAGCCAGTGCAGGTGGGATCTGGAGCCTACAAAGTATCTGCATTGCAGTGGGCCTTGTTCCAGATGTTTTCCCAGCAGGTTGGGGGCATATGTGTGGAAGATGTCTGCTGGGAAGGAAGCAAGATTTGTTTTACTATAACCTTAGGCAGGGAAGCAGTACAAGTGGCTGGGTTTTACCATATCTAAGTATTCAAACAAAGGCGAAAGCCGTTCATGTCGAAAAGCCGTTCGTTCTCTTGGTGTTCCTTCCTTAGAGGAATGCCAGAGTAGTAGAGACGAACATTCTCCCTTCTTCAAGGGAGCTGGAAGAGAGACCTAGAAATTCTGCATGACCTGTTGACTACAGCAATGCTGGTGCACTGCCCCAGTGTGTGTGTCCCCATCGGCTCTCCTGAGAAACATCCCGTTTCTCCAAGTTTCAGGGAAGGAGTGTTGAGGTGAGAGACAGCTCAGCAGGCCAAAGGAGGGAAAACATCAAGTGACATTATTGGGCACCAGACAATTGAGAAAGGGGGCAGGATGAATGCCGCCACTTGGACAGAAAGCTTTGCACTTGGTTCTGCACAGAACAATTTGCAAGCTCATCTCAGAGCCAGAGGAGAGCCAGTCATCCTGGTTCTGCAGTGCAGGAAATGTGGAATGGGCGCTTGGACAGAGCCAGCCTCCTGTGCCTGTTCAGCTGCAGGCACCTTACAGAGAAGCAAAGAGGAGAGCCAGAGCTGTCCCGGCTCTACTTTTCCCCATCCAGAGGACTGAGGAGAAAAGCCCCAGTGGGGAGCTTTTCTCCTCAGTTTTCAGAGCAAACTTGCAGCAGAAGAAGTAGAAGGGGCAAAGGTGGCCTATCCCTGTTTCTGTCCCATGGTTCCCCTGGGGTTCTGCATGGAATGTTGGGCTGTGCCTGTAGCAACTGCCCTTGTCTGCTGATCCTGCGGCCGTTGGTGGAACACTGGTGGAGCAGCGCTGGAGCAGCAGCTGCAGCATCTGCTCCTGGCTGTCCCTCAGCAGCCACCTTCTGCACTCGGCGCCACAGCTGGCCTCTGCAGCGACATCCTCATCTCCTCGTCTACTGCCAGGCATCCCCACAGCACTTTGGCACTGTGCAAGGTAAGAAAATCCCCGTGGGCCCCCAAAGCACTCACAGAACGGCAGGAGGCTCCAGCTGGCTCTGCCACCAACCACCACAGACACGGTGTGTGGTCACTTTCCCCAGACAAGGTTGCACATGAAAGCAGGCTGCAACTTCTCCAGGAATAATGCTGCCTCCAGGGGAAATACACACTTTTCCATAGAGGACGTAGGGAGCTGTCACGGTGCACTTGCAGATTCTCGTCCACTGGTGACCTGTGTAAAACTTCGTGGCACCCATTTAAGTCCTAAAACTACGTTGTGGTGACCCCAAAACCAACTGGTCATTCCGCAGGAGGTCAGGGGTTCAGTGTCCGCTAATCCTGCTACGCCCTCACTCTGGTCACACCTCCTGCAAAGCTTGAAAAACCAGAAGGATGGGACTTCGCCTCTGGGATGCCTGCCCATCAGAGCATGGAAGCAGTTTGCTGGGCTTGTCTGCAGTACTGGCTTTCATCCTCAGAAATGATCTGGTTTCAGCAATTCCTATATACTCACATACTTACATCACTTACAGACACATACTATTTTCATAGCTTTTTTGATTTTTTTCCCACTGCCTTGCATCTCTTTTCCAGAGAGATATTGCTCTAGATTTGTCTGTGTTGTTCAATGTGTGTAGGGCTGGCTCTGCCTCACGGTCAGAGGCAGCTGTGAGATGCCCTCTTGAGTGGTGCTTCTCAGGAACACAATCACAGTGTCACAGCATTTTCTGGGCTGGAAGGAACTCCCAAAGATCATGGAGCCCAGCACCTGGGCCTGCTCAGGACAGCCTCAAGAATCCCAGCCTGTGCCCAAGAGCAGTGTCCAAAGACTTTTGGAGCTCTCTCAGCCTTGGTGCTGGGAGCCCTTCCCTGGGGAGGCAGTTCCAGTGCCCAAGCCCCCTCTGGCTGAAGAACCTTTGCCTTCCATCCAACCCAAGCCTGCAGTAGTTCATCTTCCATGCATCCTCTTGGCTCTTCTCACTGGCCCCAAGACTCAAGGCACTCTAGTGCCTGCCCTTCAGCTTTCCTTCTTGAGCAAGCTGCAGACTGCTAGAGGGACCTGCCTCAGAAATTCCAAGTGAAAAATGCAGCAATGACACCTGATGGAGAGGAGCTGGGACAGAGGAGCTTGGGATTTTCAGTGGTGAGGATGAGAAGCAGGGCTACCGACACATCTTGGCAGAATGAGTTTTATCTGGAGCGTTGTTTTGATCTCTTTCAGGTGGAAAGGAGAGGCACAATGAAAAGGAAAGCAAGAGCCCACACTGAGCCGTGAGTTTTGGCCTAGGGTTAAAGGACAGCAAACTTGAGGAATGGCGAGCAAGACAACTGCTCTTTCAGAGTCACGGTGGGATTGGTCCAAGGCTGTGGCTGCACGCCAGGTGTCTCTTGACCACTTGCCTTTCTTACGTCCTACTCCTTCTTCCTCTAGACACATCAATGTTGGCAGTGACTTTCAGGCCGAGCTCCCTGAGCTGCAGACCGGGCCGCCAAGTGAGGATGAAGAGCCTGCAACCCTGGTCTGGAAGCCCTTGGAGGAAGACGACCCTGACCTGGAAAAACCAGACAGAGGTAGCTGTCTAGCTTTCCTTCAACTCCTGAGATAGTCGGGCATGTAAAATGGTGATTTTTGGGTAAAAAGGCAGCTTTTGGCAGGCTCTGCTTCTCTCCTTGTCATGCCCATCTTCCCTTGTGGAAGTGGTAGGCGTAAGGACAATACTCTGCTTCTGCAGCAGAGCAGGAAAAAGAGCAACTGTGCTGCTCTCCAAATGGGTCAGAGGCATGTGCCACTGGAAGAGGGGAGATTGGCCCCCACTCCTTATGACAAAAGCTGCATGGAAGGGAGAGGCAGCACTAGGTGGGCCCTTGCTTCAGCTGCCCCTTGCTTTGCTCTCCTTTTCGTGCTCTCCAAGCTGCAGGCTTTAGCTCTTGTGCTTTCCTCCTGCCTTGTATGGCAAGCCTTCCCCTTTGTTGGCTCAAGGCTGACTTTGGGTGGGTTTTTGTTGTGCTTGCAGTCAGAGAACTGTTGGACATGGCCAGTTCCTGTGGCCATCCCGGGGCAGCAGCTCAGCTGGAGCTCGCCCTGCACTGCCTGCACCAGGCTCGCGGCAGCGTTCCGGTAGGAAGCGGCTGTTTGGGCGCGGGCAAGAGTGGGCAGGGAATTGATAAGGCCCGGGCAGCGGGACAGCCTTTCCTGGCTGCTCCTTGAAGAAGGGAGTTCACAAGCAGCAGAGCACTCGCTGCCTGCTGTGTCTCGTCCAGCTGTGGCAGGGCTGAGCCCAAATGGCTCCAGCAGGGACAAGATCTCTCCTGGAGGCAGCGCCGCAGGGTCCTGCAGCCTGCTGCCTTGAAAACCTCCTGGAGATCTGTGTTCTCGAAGACATTTTGAGGGACAATTCCCAGATGCCTCAGTCAGCTAAGGCAATTCAGGATGCAGGAGGAGCAAAATCATGGAGTTGGAGAGGAAAATGCTACCCTTGGGGAGCAGGAGCCAAGGGCTGGGCAGCAAAAATGAGGGACTGGGAGCAAAGCACAATCTTTGACCCATATGAGAGCCAGTGGCCTGAATCCTCAGCTGAAGAAGCAAAGCGGCTGAAGGGCAGCATTGGTGGGGTTTGGCTCCTTTTTTGTGTTGTGGGGCAGCTCAAGCCTTTTTCCTTTGCATCTTGCAGGAGGCTCTGGAGATGTTGCTCTCAGGGGGTCCTCCAACAGCTCAAGGCCATCCCTTGGCTGATTATCATTATGCAGGTAACCCAAGCCCAGCTTCTTCCTTCACTGACACATGTTGCCGTGCCCTTAATGGCCGTGTCAAGCATTTCTGCTTCAATTAGTTGTGCTTAAAACCGGCACACGATCTCGCCTTCTCTGGGGACAGGGAAAGCACCAGCATCTACTCCTTCAGCTTGACGTGTTTTCCATGCTTTTTTCCCTGGGGAATGCCTGCTCTCGTCTTCATCACCTTCTGAGGGAGCAGACATGCACGCACGTGAATGACGGCTGGCGCCAGCTTGCTTTCGGCATCCAGTGGGATCTGCTTCAAGTGGCTAGAGGGATCAATTCAGCTGCTGCTTTTTCTTGCCAGGCTCTGATAGATGGACACCTGAGGAGAAGGAGGCCTTCCAAAAGGCTTTCCACACCTACGGCAAGGATTTCCATCTCATCCAGAAGCAGGTAAAGCCACAGGACATTTCTCACCTTGGCAGATCATCAGAAGGGACATGTTGATTATTGCTGGTACCAAATACTGCACCTATGTCCCTCTCTTCTCAAGTACCAAAACTGTTAAAGTAGTCACAGAACAGGACATGGAAGGCCTGTGTGAAAATGATGATCCGGCCTCTGCAGCCCTTCTCTCCAGGCTGTTTTGGAAGACAAAGCTCTCTTCTGTTAGACTTGTCTCCCATATATGCTGCTGCTTCCACAACACCTTGTGCTGGGGTAACTGCAGTGAACGGGGCAAAGAAGAACTCTGCTAGAGGGACTTGATGTTGATCTGTGCATTACATGTGGCACCACGTAGCACAATACTCGGTTTATTACATTGCATAATGCCTCTCTGACTCCTGCATATTCATTTCATTTTACACCCTCCTCAATTTTCTCCGTGACTTTAATTCCTACTTTACTCTGTATTCTCATTGTTCTCCAATGCACCCTACAGGACGGCTGTTTCAGATTCCTTCTTTTGCTCTTCACAACAGATCCCGAGTAAGACTGTGGCACAGTGTGTGGAGTACTACTACTGCTGGAAAAAAGAGCAGAAACTTGCCAGCAGCACTCTTGCTCACGTGAGTGGGAAGAAAATCCAGACATGCCAGCAGGGTCAAGAAACTGGCAGAAGGGGACAAACCCTGCTGTCAAGCCACACCACATGCCGCTTTGCCAGGTTCCCTTGGTCCCACGCACTGGGAGAGGCGCAGCAGGTGCTGCCCAGACTTTTGTTGTGCTGCTGCCCTGAAATACGGAATTGTGGAGCACAACTTTGACCCAACAAAGCAGCACCACCATCAAAATGGGCTTTGACTCTCTACAAATCGGTTTCTCAAGGGCTGGCACCCTCAGATTCCAATCAGACCCTTCATTCCCCACTGCTTGCTAACATCAGCCATCTGGGCTGCCTTCATGGAGATGCTGCCAAATTTTAGAGATCTTTTGTAGCACCCCAGCGTATCCCCAAAAAGGAGCTGCCAGTGCCATGGCACCTTTAATACTTTCCTTACTGGCAGAGAGCAATTTGCTTCACAGAGAGAGACAGAGAGAGGGAGAGAGAGAGATTATTTTGGGTAGGAGAAAATGGGTAATCATGTGTCTTCACTAGTGTGACTGAATGTAAAAACCACGCCCTAGACATGTGGGGAGGAAAACCAGAGATAAATAGATGTTAGGCAGAGAGGTAGAAATCAGACATGTAGAACTATGGATAGCCACGTATTTATCCCACCCCCTTAGAGCTGTGGTAAAGGGGAGTATTTTCCTCCAACCTCCATGGTTGGCAGCCTGCCGCAGCCCACTGCCATATCCAGCCCTTTTCTCAGCTCTTTGGGGTTTGGAAGAATTTGCTTAGGCCAATAGATTTTTGGGGTGGATGCTGTGAATTCCAGCTTTCTAAAAGGAAGGAAGGAAGCATAAGTAAGGATTCTTTGATTTCCAGACTGCGGGCAAACGGAAGAGGAGGAAAAGCCCTCCCAAGAAGGAGACTGGGGAGACAGGGAAGAGAAGCCGCAAGCGGGCTGGCAGCGCGGAGTGTCCCTGCTGCCAACCGTGCCAGCCGCCCCAGCCGGCGGGAGGCCCCTTTCCGTGCGGGCAGTGCCAACGGTGCGCAAGCTCCTCCTCCTTCTGCTCCCAGCTGCCCCTTTGGCCTAAAGCACGCTGACCCTTTCCAAAGGCACCACAGGGCAAGCTGAGGCCACTTGCAGGATCGCCCCTGGCAGCCCTGCTCAAGCTTACAGCCCACTTGGAACCCAAACAGCTTCGTTCAAACCCAGCATTCCCAGTGAAACCTTGCCATGCCCCAACAAGACACAGTTCATACAAACAGGAACACATGCATCAAAGCTTGCTTTGATGCTGCTGATCCAATTAAACCTAGGATGAAGCAAAAGGAGGAAGACATTTCAAAGAATTGAAACCAGCAAGATCAGACTCATGGTGCTGATCACTTTACCAATTTGTCACAGCCTGAAAAGATGGAAATTCATCCAAAAAGGGAGATCTTGGCACTTGGCTTAATGGTGTGTATGGAGTTAACAATGGATGGTTTGTTTCCTGTCTTCCAGGGAGTTTGAAACCATCAAGGAGAGGAACAAGCACAGGAGAAGACATCGCCCACGCAAGGATGCACAGCCTCTCCCCAAGAAGAAAAGGCCAAATTAGCCCTGCATTTGCCCCAGGCTAGCAAGAGTTATGCGTCTGCAGGACTAGATAGAAATAAGATTGTTTTTCAAGTTTTTAGGATTGTTTATTCTTCTATTAGTTTACATGATAGGAATCCCTTTGTTTATTAGCTAAGATATATAACTATTATTAAAGATGTATTAGTAGTGTTAGATTTAGCAATAAATGTAACAGGTTCGGTGTTTCTATGCTTCAACTTTTCACATTTTGTCTTTGTTGAGACACAATCTGTTTTTATCATTAAACCAAAGTTTGCTCCATTTGGCCTTTCTGTCTGTATGAAATCCCCGAGGCAGTGTTCATTACATTTCCTTGGTGTTGCACACACGGCATTTGCCCTGAGAGAGCAATGGGGGCACATGAGTCCCCCCCAGGCCCAGCCCCTGGCTCAGCTGGCAGCACTTCCAGAGGCGTGTCCCCATTACTGCCAATGAAATCATGGTGGAGCTTCCTCCTTTGATTCCTGAACATCTCAGCTGGGAGTGGCTGGGGAGGCTTTGCTGAATTCAATGCACTGGATCTAAAGGAGTGCTCTTGTCTCACTGTACTTGCTGGGATAAAAGTAGTGGGTTGAGGCCTGTGGTAATCGGCGGAAGAAATGCGGCACTCAATATGAGTGATCAGCAAATCTCAAAACTTTATTGATAGGCACATACATTTATATTGGTGTTAATGAGGCTAATACATATTGCAAAAGGCGAGCTCATTATTGGTTAGTTACTTATCAGCTAACTACGCCTACCTTAGCATGCTTGTGGCTACTATGTTGCAGCTGTCCACATCTTTTCTTCATATTTCTAACTAACGATCTTCTCCCCCATCCTGATGTTGCACCAAGGGCACAGTGCCCTTGCCAGGTTTGGACATTGACTGCTGACTCCTATCCTCATCTCCTTCTTGCTTAACTAACGGTATTATATCAGTGTGACCTTTGTCAACTAGCTAGCTGTTCACAAAATCCTCCACAAAAGTTCTCTGTTGTATTCCAGCTCTGGGCTTTTTTCCCATACTGCGTGCGACAAGACTGTAATTTTTATTATAATTATAGTCGCTGTTATCCATCTAATTTTTAAGAAGGCTCCTGTGATTGATAGGACATTCCTTCCCCTCTCACACAGCCCGGCTCCAGCTTTCTGCTCCTTGATGCTCCTCTCTTGAAGCTCTTCAGGGAGGGACTGCCACGACCTAAGTCACCACCTCGGGTCTCTTGATGTGCTCACTGCTGGACAGCCATCCCTCGCAGAACATCTTTCCCTCTCTGCCCAGACCTTCCTGATTCAGGGCAGCATCCCAAATGAGCTCCCAGAGAAGTTTCTGCATGTCACTGCTAGCCACCGTGTCCCCGTGCTGGTGCAGGAAAGCTTTGTGAACGGCCACTGCTGGGAAAGCAGGCTGAGGTGGCACAAGCAGCTCCTGCACTGCAGTGCAAGTTTCTCAGAGCTCCTGTCACAGCCCCAGCCCTGCTCCCAGCTCTGTGCATTCTACCCCAACAGAAACAGCCACACCAGGCAAGAACTTACTGCTTTTGGAAAAATATTTATTTATCAAGATCAAGAAAACAATCATTGTCTGCTAATACCAAGTATCACTATCACTAAATGTACCACTATCACAAAAACAATCACCATCCTCCAATATTAACTATCACTATCGCTAATACAATCATTGTCCTCTAATATCAAATAACGCTATCATTAAAACAATCACTATCCTCTAATATTAACTATCACTATCATTAAAACAACCACCACCCTCTAATATCAAGTATCCCTATCACTATCACTAAAAGAATCACTACCACTATCACTATTTATGACTATCACTATCACTAATACAATCACCCTCCTCTAATATCAAGTAACGCTATCATTGAAACAATCACTATCCCCTAATATTAACTAACCCTATCATTAAAACCATCACTATCCTCTAATATTAACTATCACTATCATTAAAACAACCACCACCCTCTAATATCAAGTGTCCCTATCACTATCACTAAAAGAATCACTACCACTATCACTATTTATGGCTATCACTATCACTAACCATCTATCACTATCACTAATCTTCATCCTCTAACAGATAGTAGTCCTGCAGGTATTGGTAGGAGGGCCAAGAGGATGCTGTGGGCTGAGGTGACTCCAGGGAAATCCAGTGGTCCCGTGAAGAGGTGTTGTCAGCCAGAGCACAGAAGGAGCAGGTGGGCAGAGGTGACGGGTCTGCGCTCATGTTCTTGTGCAGCTGGGCGAGCTCTGCTGCAAAGAGCTCAGGAAACAGGCGGCAGCTGTCCCTGAACCCGTTGCCTTGGGCTCTCTCGCTGCTTCCCGCTCCTTCTCCTGACTCTGCTTCACCTCTAGGCTGACCACAGCTTTCCCAGGAAGAGTCCCAGTCCTGTCCTGTTGCCTCTTTGTCCTCCTGGCTCCTCCTGTAGAAACAGATTTCCAAGAAGACTCCTCACAGATAGGAATTTGGAGCACAGTTTCCTCAGAGCCCTGCTAGGAGCCGCCTGGGCGCTCCTGCATGCTGCAAAGACTTCCTTGCCAATGGCAGCAATTAATAACTCACCTGTCTCTCTTCAGCAGCTGATGCATGACTAGATAGCCAGACACTGCCCCAAGCAGAAGCAAAGCTGAGGCTGCTACTGTCCCTACTAGGATGTAGTACTTGCTCGGGTCACAGTGTCCAGCAGTCTGGGCTTTTTGCCCACCGGATGACCCTGGCAGGAGAAGAGACAATGCAAGAGTCAGCGTTTGTGCTCTGCACTAGGCATAACCCCACAGTGTGCTTCAGCTGCCCAAGGACTGGCACTGCTAGTGGATCAGAACTGACATCTGATGTTGTCTTCAGAGATGGCTTCCTCTGGCTCTGGTGTCTTAGCATCAGGGACCAAGAGGGATCCCATCAAGCTCTCATGCACAAGAGCCCAGTGTGTGCCAGGGAGCAGCACTGCCCCATCTACTCCTCCGGGCTGCAGGCCCGGGCTGCGTGCTGGGCACCTGCAATTCACCCATGGAGAGCACTGCAGGGATACAGCAGAAATGCTGCTCTTTGCCCAAGACAGCATCTAGCAAGCACTCACCTGAATATTCCTCAGGCTCAGCAAGTGTCCTGGTGTCCTCTGTTGGTTCTCTTTTTTCATGTGAGCCTGGCACACTGTCACTTTCTTCCACAGCTAAGGTCTCCGGCACAGTCTCAGAATCTGTCTCTTCAGAAAAACAAAACATTGCACGCATTAACCAGAAGCCACTGCCCCTCAGCACAAGCACGGTACCATGGCCTGGGCATTCCGGCAAGCGGCGCTGACGAGGCCGCTGTCCCCCCCAAGACAGGAGGAATCGACAGCTGGATTTTCTGCAGTGCAACAAGAAGTGCAGACCCAAACCAGCCAAGACTTAACCAAATGACCCACAGAAGGAGTACCTTCAGGTTCCCCCTCACCCTTGGACTCCAGCTTCAACCCGTCCCTGAGCCTGAGCTTTGCAAGGGGCAGCCAAGGCTTGCTCTGATGTCATTGCTGCCTCCATGCTGTGCTGAGCGTGTGGCGAACCCAAATTCAGCACTGGCCTTTGCCCAACATCTGGATGCCAATGTCTGCACAGAGCAGCCCTGGCCAGGAATGCTGCAACTGCAGCAGCAGCTGGAGAAGCCCCTGGCAGTCATCTGGAAGAACAGCTGCGAGCGGAGGCTGTGCTGGACCATCTCTAGGGCTCCCTGCAGGAGCTGTGAAATGGAGTGGGCCTGCAGCAGGACTCTGACTGAGTGCTTCTGCCTGTCCAGGATACAGCACATGCCTACAGGAAGCAAAAGCTCAGCTTCCCGGCTGCCAGGGTTAACAGAGTGGGATATACTAACCAGATGGGGCTTCATGCAAGGCTGCCAGGAGCTCCTCTGGAACATCCGGCAATCCTTCAGGGAACTCTTCAGGAACCTTGTCATCCTTCATCCCTATTGTTAGATTTACAAAAGCACGTTAACCTATGACGGTATTTTTCTCGTGAATAAAACAGGGAAAAGGGGCGCTCCTTTTTGTGAAGGCAGGACAGACTGACTACTCACGCTTGAGGTACCAGCTCGGAGTCAGCACGGTATCTGCCCCTCGCTCAGGGGCTGAAAGAGCACTCTCTGTGTCCACAACTACAAGCAAACACCCACAAGAAGTTACCATCACGTGCACTGCCCTCATGGGCACACCTCAAGGCCTGGATGTGGAAGGCACTGCTAGGGCACGCTCAAGCAGGTCTGCATCCTCACAGCTGCAGGGGGGTCTGGCTGCCCTTGGGACACTGAGCTGGCAGCTCCCACATGAAGGGAAAAGCCGTGGCGTGCCCACATGATCTGTGTGCGGGTCAGCCCTGGAGCCGGGCCAGAAGGCTGGACACCCAGAGCGGAGGGACGGACAGCCACTGCTGAGTGATGGAGAACTGGTGCTGAGCTTCCGGGCCTGGCCCGACCCTCCCCACATCCTTGCTCCTTAGGAAGCTCTCTCCATGCTGCACCCTAAAGCAGCTGCAGCCCCTCACACCTCCCCTGGAGCCTCTGCCCCTCTGCCTGCCCCGTGCTGCCTTCCTGGCTCAGCCATCCCTGCTCCCGGCCCCGCTGCTGCCAGCCAGGGCTGTGTGCTGGCCCCTGCCTGCCTACCTGCTCCCTGCCCAGCTGCTGGAGCACTCTGGGCATTCTGGGCTGGCAGGGCCACGAGAAAGAGCAGCAGGAGGTAGCGGCTCAGGACCATGATCCCCCCTGCTAGCAACACTCTGCTGCTGCTGCTGCTGCTGCTGCTGCTGCTGCTGCTGCTGCTGCTGCTGCTGCTGCTGCTGCTGCAGTGTTGCCCAGAGCGAGCACTGAAGAGCACAGTGGGGCTCTGGAACCTGACATCAAACAGAGCTCTGTGACCTCAGAACAAAGTGATGGCTGTGAAGGCCCCAATGTACGCCCACGTTGCCTGTGAATTCCTGCACCTCCCCTCTACTGAATTTCCTTATTCTGCACAGGAATGGAAGGAGCCAAATGGAGAAGGGCTGGAGTATTTTGGAGGCAGCATTGTGCATGGGAATGCAGAGGCACTCATGTCTTATTCCTCAGAAATTCCCTAGAAGAAGACCTGGATGAAGGCTGCTGTAAAAAGCCCAAATTCAAGAGTGTTTCTTTGGTAGTATTTTTGTCTGAAAGAATTGTGGCAAAAACCTGCTTTTCCCATGACTTCTGCTACACTTTCATGACCTTTGATGGCAGCACTGCTTCCATCCTCCACTGTCACCCAAACATGGCTGTGCAGTGCTGACGCATCTCCCCCGTCAGCCTGGTTTACTCCCTTTTCCACTTCCAATGCTACTTAAAGCTCTCTCAAGGAGCCCTGCTAACTCTGGAGCCAAGAGCCTTTTTCCCTTTCAGGCAGATGTAGCCCATGTGCCACCATCAGGCCTGCTGTCCTGTAGAGTAACCCACGGTCAAACTCCCACACTGTTGCTGGGAACACCGGGCTGCCGCCTATTCACCTCTAGAGCCTTCCTGGGTCTGGCTCACTGCACGTGGCGGAAGAAAATACCACATGTGCCCCAGATCCCTCAAGCAGTCATCCAGAGCCCCTGAGCTCCCTCTGCCTTGTCCTCGGACACCATCAGGCACCGCCACGGGACACACACAAATGTCTTGGTTGCTGCAGATATCAGGTAACACTGCTGGCCTTTTAGCCGAGCAGCTCTTCTGGCAAATAAATATGCATGACTTATGTGTGCCAGGCAACCTACGCTCAGAAGCTCTTGGACAGCCTTCTAGAGCACCTTTGGTACGGTTGTCCCTGAAGCACCACTTAAGCCCCAGGTGTTTCCAGCTGCAAGCAAAGAGGCACTGACAGATTTCCACCCCTCGGGTCTCTCTCCAAGGCTCGTAAGAGTCCTATGCAGCTGACAAGCTGCAGAAACTCGGCCCATGGCATCCTCTGGAATCAAGCACACATCACTGCCCACCGTGAAGGCCGCAGCCCATAATGAGCAGAGGGCCAGAGCAGGCTGGAGGGTGTCTTGGTGACATCTCCTTCCTACGTAGGACCCAGGCAGGCTGCCCAGCTGCCTCGGCCTTGGCTCTGAGCGCCATCTCGGGCCCTCCATTCCTGCCCCAGGGGAGGCACCGATGAACACGGCCCTCCTTTTTTCCTTAAGGGGCCACACGCCCAGGCTCTCCCTTACCGCGCTCCGCGCCACTGTGCTGCTCGGCGGCCCGTCACCAGCTGCGGCACCAGTGTCCCCAGAGCTCCTGTGCTGCTGCTGAAGCCGCCCGCGGCGTGTGGCCCGGCGGGGCGGCAGCGCTGCCCGCAGCCCGCGGCCTCCTCGTCCCCTGCTGCCGCCATTGTGCACGGGGCCCTGAGGGGCGGGCACGGGGCTGCGGGGCTGTGCCGGCCCCGCTTGCCGGGCCTCAGCCCCAGCTGCTGCCGCTGGCTGGCAGCGCCCACTGCAGCAGGAAAACACCTCGGGGTTTACTGGAGTGCATACAAAAACTGCCCCTGGGCTTCTCCTTGTGTGTTGCTCTAGCCACTTGCCAGTCCCTTGCTTGCCCGCTATAGCCCTGTTCTTTGCCACTCGCTCTCTATTTTGTTGTCCCTGCAAAGCTTCTTCAACAGTCTCCATCCCGCCCCAGCCCAGCGTTCGCTCTCTCCTGCTCCCTCCTGCTCATTCTGCGTCTCTTCCTCTGTCCCTGCTGCCCCTTCCCGCAGCTCCGGCCCCGTTCCCTGGCCCTCTTTTGCTCCCCTTGTCTCTCCGTTCTGCTTCCTGCCCCTTTCTCTTCGGTCTCTATTTCTCGGCTCCGCTCCCTGGGCCATGCTTGCTTCAGACTCCCAGGCGAACCGTCCCGGCAGCCGCTCTCTGCAGCCGGGACACGGCGGGGAGCTCTCCTGCGGCGGCACGACAGCGGCCAATGGGGCCCGACACCGGCGCCTCGGCCCTCACGCCGGAGCGGGGCCGCTCCCAGGCAGCGGCGGCAGCTGGAGCTGCGGCCCGGGAAGCGGGGCCGGCACAGCCCCACAGCCCCGGGCCCGCCCCTCCCGGCCCCAGTGGCAGAGAGCAGGGATGAGGTGGCAAACCAAGGCACTGGCCACTGGACAGAGCAACACACAAGGCAAATGCCAGGCACGCTTTTTGCCGGACCCCATTGAATCCAGAGCTCTTTTGCTGCTGCAGTGGCATGTCAGCTCCCTCAGAAGCAGCCGAGGCATTTCAGAAAGGGCACTGCAGGGCATGAGCGTGCATATGTCCCACAGCTCTCAGTTGTGCATCTGGAAGGCTGCAAGTGTGGGTGTCTATATGAGAAGAGTTTGTGAGGCTTGCTTCAAGGCTTGAGGCACAGCTCTCTTCTGAACAGAGCCTTGGGCTGCCCTCTCAGGAGGTGGCTATCTCAGAGCTGCTGCTATCTCAGAGAGGCCCATGAGAGACAGCGCAGAGGCGCAGCTGGAGCTGCTGTGGAGAGCAGAGGAGAGGAACAAGGGTGAGGAGCTCAGTGGTTCCTCTTCATCACTTCAAAGGGAAGAGCATTGTCTTGGGACAGTCTTTACCGCCCGAGCAAGAAGTAGAAGGACCCCCCCAAAAGCCCACTGTCCAGAGATGCCTTCAAGCATCTCTCTGGCAATTGCTGCCGGCAATATCCTCCCCACACACTGCAGGCAACAGTCAGCCTCAACAGCAGCTGTGCTGCGTTCCTTGGACAGCAGCTTTGCTGCACTCACACCTCCAGCTTTGGCTGCAGATGGCCCAGCTGGAGCAGGCATGGGCAAAGGCCTGCAGGACCACCGTCAGTCAGACTCGTGAGCCCAGGACAGCAGTTCCCTGGCATGCTGGTTTCTTGCAGTGCCTCGCTTTCTTCATCTGAGACAGGCACTCCGTCACTTCTTTCCACCTGGAAGGCCTTCCTACATTCCATCACTTGAGAAATCCAGCAGGAAATACCCCCATCTATATTGCCTGAGTCTTAATCTCCCTGAACTAAAAGTTAAGTCAAGTCCAAAAACAGGAATAAATGAGCCTGCATCTGCCACACTCGCTCAAGCAAAAGATCACATCAAAGTTTGTGGTAATCGGCGGAAGAAATGCGGCACTCAATATGAGTGATCAGCAAATCTCAAAACTTTATTGGTAGGCACATACATTTATATTGGTGTTAATGAGGCCAATACATATTGCAAAAGGTGAGCTCATTATTGGTTAGTTACTTATCAGCTAACTACACCTACCTTAGCATTCTTGTGGCTACTATGTTGCAGCTGTCCACATCTTTTCTTCATATTTCTAACTAACCATCCTCTCCCCCATCCTGATGTTGCACCAAGGGCTCAGTGCCCTTGCCAGGTTTGGACACTGTCCGCTGACTCCTATCCTCATCTCCTTCTTGCTTAACTAACGGTATTATATCAGTGTGACCTTTGTCAACTAGCTAGCTGTTCACAAAATCCTCCACAAAAGTTCTCTGTTCTATCCCAGCTCTGGGCTTTTTTCCCATACTGCGTGCGACAAGACTGTAATTTTTATTATAATTATAGTCGCTGTTATCCATCTAATTTTTAAGAAGGCTCCTGTGATTGATAGGACATTCCTTCCCCTCTCACACAGCCCGGCTCCAGCTTTCTGCTCCTTGATGCTCCTCTCTTGAAGCTCTTCAGGGAGGGACTGCCACGACCTAAGTCACCACCTCGGGTCTCTTGATGTGCTCACTGCTGGACAGCCATCCCTCGCAGAACATCTTTCCCTCTCTGCCCAGACCTTCCTGATTCAGGGCAGCATCCCAAATGAGCTCCCAGAGAAGTTTCTGCATGTCACTGCTAGCCACCGTGTCCCCGTGCTGGTGCAGGAAAGCTTTGTGAACGGCCACTGCTGGGAAAGCAGGCTGAGGTGGCACAAGCAGCTCCTGCACTGCAGTGCAAGTTTCTCAGAGCTCCTGTCACAGCCCCAGCCCTGCTCCCAGCTCTGTGCATTCTACCCCAACAGAAACAGCCACACCAGGCAAGAACTTACTGCTTTTGGAAAAATATTTATTTATCAAGATCAAGAAAACAATCATTGTCTGCTAATACCAAGTATCACTATCACTAAATGTACCACTATCACAAAAACAATCACCATCCTCCAATATTAACTATCACTATCGCTAATACAATCATTGTCCTCTAATATCAAATAACGCTATCATTAAAACAATCACTATCCTCTAATATTAACTATCACTATCATTAAAACAACCACCACCCTCTAATATCAAGTATCCCTATCACTATCACTAAAAGAATCACTACCACTATCACTATTTATGACTATCACTATCACTAATACAATCACCCTCCTCTAATATCAAGTAACGCTATCATTGAAACAATCACTATCCCCTAATATTAACTAACCCTATCATTAAAACCATCACTATCCTCTAATATTAACTATCACTATCATTAAAACAACCACCACCCTCTAATATCAAGTGTCCCTATCACTATCACTAAAAGAATCACTACCACTATCACTATTTATGGCTATCACTATCACTAACCATCTATCACTATCACTAATCTTCATCCTCTAACAGATAGTAGTCCTGCAGGTATTGGTAGGAGGGCCAAGAGGATGCTGTGGGCTGAGGTGACTCCAGGGAAATCCAGTGGTCCCGTGAAGAGGTGTTGTCAGCCAGAGCACAGAAGGAGCAGGTGGGCAGAGGTGACGGGTCTGCGCTCATGTTCTTGTGCAGCTGGGCGAGCTCTGCTGCAAAGAGCTCAGGAAACAGGCGGCAGCTGTCCCTGAACCCGTTGCCTTGGGCTCTCTCGCTGCTTCCCGCTCCTTCTCCTGACTCTGCTTCACCTCTAGGCTGACCACAGCTTTCCCAGGAAGAGTCCCAGTCCTGTCCTGTTGCCTCTTTGTCCTCCTGGCTCCTCCTGTAGAAACAGATTTCCAAGAAGACTCCTCACAGATAGGAATTTGGAGCACAGTTTCCTCAGAGCCCTGCTAGGAGCCGCCTGGGCGCTCCTGCATGCTGCAAAGACTTCCTTGCCAATGGCAGCAATTAATAACTCACCTGTCTCTCTTCAGCAGCTGATGCATGACTAGATAGCCAGACACTGCCCAAGCAGAAGCAAAGCTGAGGCTGCTACTGTCCCTACTAGGATGTAGTACTTGCTCGGGTCACAGTGTCCAGCAGTCTGGGCTTTTTGCCCACCGGATGACCCTGGCAGGAGAAGAGACAATGCAAGAGTCAGCGTTTGTGCTCTGCACTAGGCATAACCCCACAGTGTGCTTCAGCTGCCCAAGGACTGGCACTGCTAGTGGATCAGAACTGACATCTGATGTTGTCTTCAGAGATGGCTTCCTCTGGCTCTGGTGTCTTAGCATCAGGGACCAAGAGGGATCCCATCAAGCTCTCATGCACAAGAGCCCAGTGTGTGCCAGGGAGCAGCACTGCCCCATCTACTCCTCCGGGCTGCAGGCCCGGGCTGCGTGCTGGGCACCTGCAATTCACCCATGGAGAGCACTGCAGGGATACAGCAGAAATGCTGCTCTTTGCCCAAGACAGCATCTAGCAAGCACTCACCTGAATATTCCTCAGGCTCAGCAAGTGTCCTGGTGTCCTCTATTGGTTCTCTTTTTTCATGTGAGCCTGGCACACTGTCACTTTCTTCCACAGCTAAGGTCTCCGGCACAGTCTCAGAATCTGTCTCTTCAGAAAAACAAAACATTGCACACATTAACCAGAAGCCACTGCCCCTCAGCACAAGCACGGTACCATGGCCTGGGCATTCCGGCAAGCGGCGCTGACGAGGCCGCTGTCCCCCCCAAGACAGGAGGAATCGACAGCTGGATTTTCTGCAGTGCAACAAGAAGTGCAGACCCAAACCAGCCAAGACTTAACCAAATGACCCACAGAAGGAGTACCTTCAGGTTCCCCCTCACCCTTGGACTCCAGCTTCAACCCGTCCCTGAGCCTGAGCTTTGCAAGGGGCAGCCAAGGCTTGCTCTGATGTCATTGCTGCCTCCATGCTGTGCTGAGCGTGTGGCGAACCCAAATTCAGCACCGGCCTTTGCCCAACATCTGGATGCCAATGTCTGCACAGAGCAGCCCTGGCCAGGAATGCTGCAACTGCAGCAGCAGCTGGAGAAGCCCCTGGCAGTCATCTGGAAGAACAGCTGCGAGCGGAGGCTGTGCTGGACCATCTCTAGGGCTCCCTGCAGGAGCTGTGAAATGGAGTGGGCCTGCAGCAGGACTCTGACTGAGTGCTTCTGCCTGTCCAGGATACAGCACATGCCTACAGGAAGCAAAAGCTCAGCTTCCCGGCTGCCAGGGTTAACAGAGTGGGATATACTAACCAGATGGGGCTTCATGCAAGGCTGCCAGGAGCTCCTCTGGAACATCCGGCAATCCTTCAGGGAACTCTTCAGGAACCTTGTCATCCTTCATCCCTATTGTTAGATTTACAAAAGCACGTTAACCTATGACGGTATTTTTCTCGTGAATAAAACAGGGAAAAGGGGCGCTCCTTTTTGTGAAGGCAGGACAGACTGACTACTCACGCTTGAGGTACCAGCTCGGAGTCAGCACGGTATCTGCCCCTCGCTCAGGGGCTGAAAGAGCACTCTCTGTGTCCACAACTACAAGCAAACACCCACAAGAAGTTACCATCACGTGCACTGCCCTCATGGGCACACCTCAAGGCCTGGATGTGGAAGGCACTGCTAGGGCACGCTCAAGCAGGTCTGCATCCTCACAGCTGCAGGGGGGTCTGGCTGCCCTTGGGACACTGAGCTGGCAGCTCCCACATGAAGGGAAAAGCCGTGGCGTGCCCACACGATCTGTGTGCGGGTCAGCCCTGGAGCCGGGCCAGAAGGCTGGACACCCAGAGCGGAGGGACGGACAGCCACTGCTGAGTGATGGAGAACTGGTGCTGAGCTTCCGGGCCTGGCCCGACCCTCCCCACATCCTTGCTCCTTAGGAAGCTCTCTCCATGCTGCACCCTAAAGCAGCTGCAGCCCCTCACACCTCCCCTGGAGCCTCTGCCCCTCTGCCTGCCCCGTGCTGCCTTCCTGGCTCAGCCATCCCTGCTCCCGGCCCCGCTGCTGCCAGCCAGGGCTGTGTGCTGGCCCCTGCCTGCCTACCTGCTCCCTGCCCAGCTGCTGGAGCACTCTGGGCATTCTGGGCTGGCAGGGCCACGAGAAAGAGCAGCAGGAGGTAGCGGCTCAGGACCATGATCCCCCCTGCTAGCAACACTCTGCTGCTGCTGCTGCTGCTGCTGCTGCTGCTGCTGCAGTGTTGCCCAGAGCGAGCACTGAAGAGCACAGTGGGGCTCTGGAACATGACATCAAACAGAGCTCTGTGACCTCAGAACAAAGTGATGGCTGTGAAGGCCCCAATGTACGCCCACGTTGCCTGTGAATTCCTGCACCTCCCCTCTACTGAATTTCCTTATTCTGCACAGGAATGGAAGGAGCCAAATGGAGAAGGGCTGGAGTATTTTGGAGGCAGCATTGTGCATGGGAATGCAGAGGCACTCATGTCTTATTCCTCAGAAATTCCCTAGAAGAAGACCTGGATGAAGGCTGCTGTAAAAAGCCCAAATTCAAGAGTGTTTCTTTGGTAGTATTTTTGTCTGAAAGAATTGTGGCAAAAACCTGCTTTTCCCATGACTTCTGCTACACTTTCATGACCTTTGATGGCAGCACTGCTTCCATCCTCCACTGTCACCCAAACATGGCTGTGCAGTGCTGACGCATCTCCCCCGTCAGCCTGGTTTACTCCCTTTTCCACTTCCAATGCTACTTAAAGCTCTCTCAAGGAGCCCTGCTAACTCTGGAGCCAAGAGCCTTTTTCCCTTTCAGGCAGATGTAGCCCATGTGCCACCATCAGGCCTGCTGTCCTGTAGAGTAACCCACGGTCAAACTCCCACACTGTTGCTGGGAACACCGGGCTGCCGCCTATTCACCTCTAGAGCCTTCCTGGGTCTGGCTCACTGCACGTGGCGGAAGAAAATACCACATGTGCCCCAGATCCCTCAAGCAGTCATCCAGAGCCCCTGAGCTCCCTCTGCCTTGTCCTCGGACACCATCAGGCACCGCCACGGGACACACACAAATGTCTTGGTTGCTGCAGATATCAGGTAACACTGCTGGCCTTTTAGCCGAGCAGCTCTTCTGGCAAATAAATATGCATGACTTATGTGTGCCAGGCAACCTACGCTCAGAAGCTCTTGGACAGCCTTCTAGAGCACCTTTGGTACGGTTGTCCCTGAAGCACTACTTAAGCCCCAGGTGTTTCCAGCTGCAAGCAAAGAGGCACTGACAGATTTCCACCCCTCGGGTCTCTCTCCAAGGCTCGTAAGAGTCCTATGCAGCTGACAAGCTGCAGAAACTCGGCCCATGGCATCCTCTGGAATCAAGCACACATCACTGCCCACCGTGAAGGCCGCAGCCCATAATGAGCAGAGGGCCAGAGCAGGCTGGAGGGTGTCTTGGTGACATCTCCTTCCTACGTAGGACCCAGGCAGGCTGCCCAGCTGCCTCGGCCTTGGCTCTGAGCGCCATCTCGGGCCCTCCATTCCTGCCCCAGGGGAGGCACCGATGAACACGGCCCTCCTTTGTTCCTTAAGGGGCCACACGCCCAGGCTCTCCCTTACCGCGCTCCGCGCCACTGTGCTGCTCGGCGGCCCGTCACCAGCTGCGGCACCAGTGTCCCCAGAGCTCCTGTGCTGCTGCTGAAGCCGCCCGCGGCGTGTGGCCCGGCGGGGCGGCAGCGCTGCCCGCAGCCCGCGGCCTCCTCGTCCCCTGCTGCCGCCATTGTGCACGGGGCCCTGAGGGGCGGGCACGGGGCTGCGGGGCTGTGCCGGCCCCGCTTGCCGGGCCTCAGCCCCAGCTGCTGCCGCTGGCTGGCAGCGCCCACTGCAGCAGGAAAACACCTCGGGGTTTACTGGAGTGCATACAAAAACTGCCCCTGGGCTTCTCCTTGTGTGTTGCTCTAGCCACTTGCCAGTCCCTTGCTTGCCCGCTATAGCCCTGTTCTTTGCCACTCGCTCTCTATTTTGTTGTCCCTGCAAAGCTTCTTCAACAGTCTCCATCCCGCCCCAGCCCAGCGTTCGCTCTCTCCCGCTCCCTCCTGCTCATTCTGCGTCTCTTCCTCTGTCCCTGCTGCCCCTTCCCGCAGCTCCGGCCCCGTTCCCTGGCCCTCTTTTGCTCCCCTTGTCTCTCCGTTCTGCTTCCTGCCCCTTTCTCTTCGGTCTCTATTTCTCGGCTCCGCTCCCTGGGCCATGCTTGCTTCAGACTCCCAGGCGAACCGTCCCGGCAGCCGCTCTCTGCAGCCGGGACACGGCGGGGAGCTCTCCTGCGGCGGCACGACAGCGGCCAATGGGGCCCGACACCGGCGCCTCGGCCCTCACGCCGGAGCGGGGCCGCTCCCAGGCAGCGGCGGCAGCTGGAGCTGCGGCCCGGGAAGCGGGGCCGGCACAGCCCCACAGCCCCGGGCCCGCCCCTCCCGGCCCCAGTGGCAGAGAGCAGGGATGAGGTGGCAAACCAAGGCACTGGCCACTGGACAGAGCAACACACAAGGCAAATGCCAGGCACGCTTTTTGCCGGACCCCATTGAATCCAGAGCTCTTTTGCTGCTGCAGTGGCATGTCAGCTCCCTCAGAAGCAGCCGAGGCATTTCAGAAAGGGCACTGCAGGGCATGAGCGTGCATATGTCCCACAGCTCTCAGTTGTGCATCTGGAAGGCTGCAAGTGTGGGTGTCTATATGAGAAGAGTTTGTGAGGCTTGCTTCAAGGCTTGAGGCACAGCTCTCTTCTGAACAGAGCCTTGGGCTGCCCTCTCAGGAGGTGGCTATCTCAGAGCTGCTGCTATCTCAGAGAGGCCCATGAGAGACAGCGCAGAGGCGCAGCTGGAGCTGCTGTGGAGAGCAGAGGAGAGGAACAAGGGTGAGGAGCTCAGTGGTTCCTCTTCATCACTTCAAAGGGAAGAGCATTGTCTTGGGACAGTCTTTACCGCCCGAGCAAGAAGTAGAAGGACCCCCCCAAAAGCCCACTGTCCAGAGATGCCTTCAAGCATCTCTCTGGCAATTGCTGCCGGCAATATCCTCCCCACACACTGCAGGCAACAGTCAGCCTCAACAGCAGCTGTGCTGCGTTCCTTGGACAGCAGCTTTGCTGCACTCACACCTCCAGCTTTGGCTGCAGATGGCCCAGCTGGAGCAGGCATGGGCAAAGGCCTGCAGGACCACCGTCAGTCGGACTCGTGAGCCCAGGACAGCAGTTCCCTGGCATGCTGGTTTCTTGCAGTGCCTCGCTTTCTTCATCTGAGACAGGCACTCCGTCACTTCTTTCCACCTGGAAGGCCTTCCTACATTCCATCACTTGAGAAATCCAGCAGGAAATACCCCCATCTATATTGCCTGAGTCTTAATCTCCCTGAACTAAAAGTTAAGTCAAGTCCAAAAACAGGAATAAATGGGCCTGCATCTGCCACACTCGCTCAAGCAAAAGATCACATCAAAGTTTGTGGTAATCGGCGGAAGAAATGCGGCACTCAATATGAGTGATCAGCAAATCTCAAAACTTTATTGGTAGGCACATACATTTATATTGGTGTTAATGAGGCCAATACATATTGCAAAAGGTGAGCTCATTATTGGTTAGTTACTTATCAGCTAACTACACCTACCTTAGCATTCTTGTGGCTACTATGTTGCAGCTGTCCACATCTTTTCTTCATATTTCTAACTAACCATCCTCTCCCCCATCCTGATGTTGCACCAAGGGCTCAGTGCCCTTGCCAGGTTTGGACACTGTCCGCTGACTCCTATCCTCATCTCCTTCTTGCTTAACTAACGGTATTATATCAGTGTGACCTTTGTCAACTAGCTAGCTGTTCACAAAATCCTCCACAAAAGTTCTCTGTTCTATCCCAGCTCTGGGCTTTTTTCCCATACTGCGTGCGACAAGACTGTAATTTTTATTATAATTATAGTCGCTGTTATCCATCTAATTTTTAAGAAGGCTCCTGTGATTGATAGGACATTCCTTCCCCTCTCACACAGCCCGGCTCCAGCTTTCTGCTCCTTGATGCTCCTCTCTTGAAGCTCTTCAGGGAGGGACTGCCACGACCTAAGTCACCACCTCGGGTCTCTTGATGTGCTCACTGCTGGACAGCCATCCCTCGCAGAACATCTTTCCCTCTCTGCCCAGACCTTCCTGATTCAGGGCAGCATCCCAAATGAGCTCCCAGAGAAGTTTCTGCATGTCACTGCTAGCCACCGTGTCCCCGTGCTGGTGCAGGAAAGCTTTGTGAACGGCCACTGCTGGGAAAGCAGGCTGAGGTGGCACAAGCAGCTCCTGCACTGCAGTGCAAGTTTCTCAGAGCTCCTGTCACAGCCCCAGCCCTGCTCCCAGCTCTGTGCATTCTACCCCAACAGAAACAGCCACACCAGGCAAGAACTTACTGCTTTTGGAAAAATATTTATTTATCAAGATCAAGAAAACAATCATTGTCTGCTAATACCAAGTATCACTATCACTAAATGTACCACTATCACAAAAACAATCACCATCCTCCAATATTAACTATCACTATCGCTAATACAATCATTGTCCTCTAATATCAAATAACGCTATCATTAAAACAATCACTATCCTCTAATATTAACTATCACTATCATTAAAACAACCACCACCCTCTAATATCAAGTATCCCTATCACTATCACTAAAAGAATCACTACCACTATCACTATTTATGACTATCACTATCACTAATACAATCACCCTCCTCTAATATCAAGTAACGCTATCATTGAAACAATCACTATCCCCTAATATTAACTAACCCTATCATTAAAACCATCACTATCCTCTAATATTAACTATCACTATCATTAAAACAACCACCACCCTCTAATATCAAGTGTCCCTATCACTATCACTAAAAGAATCACTACCACTATCACTATTTATGGCTATCACTATCACTAACCATCTATCACTATCACTAATCTTCATCCTCTAACAGATAGTAGTCCTGCAGGTATTGGTAGGAGGGCCAAGAGGATGCTGTGGGCTGAGGTGACTCCAGGGAAATCCAGTGGTCCCGTGAAGAGGTGTTGTCAGCCAGAGCACAGAAGGAGCAGGTGGGCAGAGGTGACGGGTCTGCGCTCATGTTCTTGTGCAGCTGGGCGAGCTCTGCTGCAAAGAGCTCAGGAAACAGGCGGCAGCTGTCCCTGAACCCGTTGCCTTGGGCTCTCTCGCTGCTTCCCGCTCCTTCTCCTGACTCTGCTTCACCTCTAGGCTGACCACAGCTTTCCCAGGAAGAGTCCCAGTCCTGTCCTGTTGCCTCTTTGTCCTCCTGGCTCCTCCTGTAGAAACAGATTTCCAAGAAGACTCCTCACAGATAGGAATTTGGAGCACAGTTTCCTCAGAGCCCTGCTAGGAGCCGCCTGGGCGCTCCTGCATGCTGCAAAGACTTCCTTGCCAATGGCAGCAATTAATAACTCACCTGTCTCTCTTCAGCAGCTGATGCATGACTAGATAGCCAGACACTGCCCCAAGCAGAAGCAAAGCTGAGGCTGCTACTGTCCCTACTAGGATGTAGTACTTGCTCGGGTCACAGTGTCCAGCAGTCTGGGCTTTTTGCCCACCGGATGACCCTGGCAGGAGAAGAGACAATGCAAGAGTCAGCGTTTGTGCTCTGCACTAGGCATAACCCCACAGTGTGCTTCAGCTGCCCAAGGACTGGCACTGCTAGTGGATCAGAACTGACATCTGATGTTGTCTTCAGAGATGGCTTCCTCTGGCTCTGGTGTCTTAGCATCAGGGACCAAGAGGGATCCCATCAAGCTCTCATGCACAAGAGCCCAGTGTGTGCCAGGGAGCAGCACTGCCCCATCTACTCCTCCGGGCTGCAGGCCCGGGCTGCGTGCTGGGCACCTGCAATTCACCCATGGAGAGCACTGCAGGGATACAGCAGAAATGCTGCTCTTTGCCCAAGACAGCATCTAGCAAGCACTCACCTGAATATTCCTCAGGCTCAGCAAGTGTCCTGGTGTCCTCTATTGGTTCTCTTTTTTCATGTGAGCCTGGCACACTGTCACTTTCTTCCACAGCTAAGGTCTCCGGCACAGTCTCAGAATCTGTCTCTTCAGAAAAACAAAACATTGCACACATTAACCAGAAGCCACTGCCCCTCAGCACAAGCACGGTACCATGGCCTGGGCATTCCGGCAAGCGGCGCTGACGAGGCCGCTGTCCCCCCCAAGACAGGAGGAATCGACAGCTGGATTTTCTGCAGTGCAACAAGAAGTGCAGACCCAAACCAGCCAAGACTTAACCAAATGACCCACAGAAGGAGTACCTTCAGGTTCCCCCTCACCCTTGGACTCCAGCTTCAACCCGTCCCTGAGCCTGAGCTTTGCAAGGGGCAGCCAAGGCTTGCTCTGATGTCATTGCTGCCTCCATGCTGTGCTGAGCGTGTGGCGAACCCAAATTCAGCACCGGCCTTTGCCCAACATCTGGATGCCAATGTCTGCACAGAGCAGCCCTGGCCAGGAATGCTGCAACTGCAGCAGCAGCTGGAGAAGCCCCTGGCAGTCATCTGGAAGAACAGCTGCGAGCGGAGGCTGTGCTGGACCATCTCTAGGGCTCCCTGCAGGAGCTGTGAAATGGAGTGGGCCTGCAGCAGGACTCTGACTGAGTGCTTCTGCCTGTCCAGGATACAGCACATGCCTACAGGAAGCAAAAGCTCAGCTTCCCGGCTGCCAGGGTTAACAGAGTGGGATATACTAACCAGATGGGGCTTCATGCAAGGCTGCCAGGAGCTCCTCTGGAACATCCGGCAATCCTTCAGGGAACTCTTCAGGAACCTTGTCATCCTTCATCCCTATTGTTAGATTTACAAAAGCACGTTAACCTATGACGGTATTTTTCTCGTGAATAAAACAGGGAAAAGGGGCGCTCCTTTTTGTGAAGGCAGGACAGACTGACTACTCACGCTTGAGGTACCAGCTCGGAGTCAGCACGGTATCTGCCCCTCGCTCAGGGGCTGAAAGAGCACTCTCTGTGTCCACAACTACAAGCAAACACCCACAAGAAGTTACCATCACGTGCACTGCCCTCATGGGCACACCTCAAGGCCTGGATGTGGAAGGCACTGCTAGGGCACGCTCAAGCAGGTCTGCATCCTCACAGCTGCAGGGGGGTCTGGCTGCCCTTGGGACACTGAGCTGGCAGCTCCCACATGAAGGGAAAAGCCGTGGCGTGCCCACACGATCTGTGTGCGGGTCAGCCCTGGAGCCGGGCCAGAAGGCTGGACACCCAGAGCGGAGGGACGGACAGCCACTGCTGAGTGATGGAGAACTGGTGCTGAGCTTCCGGGCCTGGCCCGACCCTCCCCACATCCTTGCTCCTTAGGAAGCTCTCTCCATGCTGCACCCTAAAGCAGCTGCAGCCCCTCACACCTCCCCTGGAGCCTCTGCCCCTCTGCCTGCCCCGTGCTGCCTTCCTGGCTCAGCCATCCCTGCTCCCGGCCCCGCTGCTGCCAGCCAGGGCTGTGTGCTGGCCCCTGCCTGCCTACCTGCTCCCTGCCCAGCTGCTGGAGCACTCTGGGCATTCTGGGCTGGCAGGGCCACGAGAAAGAGCAGCAGGAGGTAGCGGCTCAGGACCATGATCCCCCCTGCTAGCAACACTCTGCTGCTGCTGCTGCTGCTGCTGCTGCTGCTGCTGCAGTGTTGCCCAGAGCGAGCACTGAAGAGCACAGTGGGGCTCTGGAACATGACATCAAACAGAGCTCTGTGACCTCAGAACAAAGTGATGGCTGTGAAGGCCCCAATGTACGCCCACGTTGCCTGTGAATTCCTGCACCTCCCCTCTACTGAATTTCCTTATTCTGCACAGGAATGGAAGGAGCCAAATGGAGAAGGGCTGGAGTATTTTGGAGGCAGCATTGTGCATGGGAATGCAGAGGCACTCATGTCTTATTCCTCAGAAATTCCCTAGAAGAAGACCTGGATGAAGGCTGCTGTAAAAAGCCCAAATTCAAGAGTGTTTCTTTGGTAGTATTTTTGTCTGAAAGAATTGTGGCAAAAACCTGCTTTTCCCATGACTTCTGCTACACTTTCATGACCTTTGATGGCAGCACTGCTTCCATCCTCCACTGTCACCCAAACATGGCTGTGCAGTGCTGACGCATCTCCCCCGTCAGCCTGGTTTACTCCCTTTTCCACTTCCAATGCTACTTAAAGCTCTCTCAAGGAGCCCTGCTAACTCTGGAGCCAAGAGCCTTTTTCCCTTTCAGGCAGATGTAGCCCATGTGCCACCACCAGGCCTGCTGTCCTGTAGAGTAACCCACGGTCAAACTCCCACACTGTTGCTGGGAACACCGGGCTGCCGCCTATTCACCTCTAGAGCCTTCCTGGGTCTGGCTCACTGCACGTGGCGGAAGAAAATACCACATGTGCCCCAGATCCCTCAAGCAGTCATCCAGAGCCCCTGAGCTCCCTCTGCCTTGTCCTCGGACACCATCAGGCACCGCCACGGGACACACACAAATGTCTTGGTTGCTGCAGATATCAGGTAACACTGCTGGCCTTTTAGCCGAGCAGCTCTTCTGGCAAATAAATATGCATGACTTATGTGTGCCAGGCAACCTACGCTCAGAAGCTCTTGGACAGCCTTCTAGAGCACCTTTGGTACGGTTGTCCCTGAAGCACCACTTAAGCCCCAGGTGTTTCCAGCTGCAAGCAAAGAGGCACTGACAGATTTCCACCCCTCGGGTCTCTCTCCAAGGCTCGTAAGAGTCCTATGCAGCTGACAAGCTGCAGAAACTCGGCCCATGGCATCCTCTGGAATCAAGCACACATCACTGCCCACCGTGAAGGCCGCAGCCCATAATGAGCAGAGGGCCAGAGCAGGCTGGAGGGTGTCTTGGTGACATCTCCTTCCTACGTAGGACCCAGGCAGGCTGCCCAGCTGCCTCGGCCTTGGCTCTGAGCGCCATCTCGGGCCCTCCATTCCTGCCCCAGGGGAGGCACCGATGAACACGGCCCTCCTTTTTTCCTTAAGGGGCCACACGCCCAGGCTCTCCCTTACCGCGCTCCGCGCCACTGTGCTGCTCGGCGGCCCGTCACCAGCTGCGGCACCAGTGTCCCCAGAGCTCCTGTGCTGCTGCTGAAGCCGCCCGCGGCGTGTGGCCCGGCGGGGCGGCAGCGCTGCCCGCAGCCCGCGGCCTCCTCGTCCCCTGCTGCCGCCATTGCGCACGGGGCCCTGAGGGGCGGGCACGGGGCTGCGGGGCTGTGCCGGCCCCGCTTGCCGGGCCTCAGCCCCAGCTGCTGCCGCTGGCTGGCAGCGCCCACTGCAGCAGGAAAACACCTCGGGGTTTACTGGAGTGCATACAAAAACTGCCCCTGGGCTTCTCCTTGTGTGTTGCTCTAGCCACTTGCCAGTCCCTTGCTTGCCCGCTATAGCCCTGTTCTTTGCCACTCGCTCTCTATTTTGTTGTCCCTGCAAAGCTTCTTCAACAGTCTCCATCCCGCCCCAGCCCAGCGTTCGCTCTCTCCTGCTCCCTCCTGCTCATTCTGCGTCTCTTCCTCTGTCCCTGCTGCCCCTTCCCGCAGCTCCGGCCCCGTTCCCTGGCCCTCTTTTGCTCCCCTTGTCTCTCCGTTCTGCTTCCTGCCCCTTTCTCTTCGGTCTCTATTTCTCGGCTCCGCTCCCTGGGCCATGCTTGCTTCAGACTCCCAGGCGAACCGTCCCGGCAGCCGCTCTCTGCAGCCGGGACACGGCGGGGAGCTCTCCTGCGGCGGCACGACAGCGGCCAATGGGGCCCGACACCGGCGCCTCGGCCCTCACGCCGGAGCGGGGCCGCTCCCAGGCAGCGGCGGCAGCTGGAGCTGCGGCCCGGGAAGCGGGGCCGGCACAGCCCCACAGCCCCGGGCCCGCCCCTCCCGGCCCCAGTGGCAGAGAGCAGGGATGAGGTGGCAAACCAAGGCACTGGCCACTGGACAGAGCAACACACAAGGCAAATGCCAGGCACGCTTTTTGCCGGACCCCATTGAATCCAGAGCTCTTTTGCTGCTGCAGTGGCATGTCAGCTCCCTCAGAAGCAGCCGAGGCATTTCAGAAAGGGCACTGCAGGGCATGAGCGTGCATATGTCCCACAGCTCTCAGTTGTGCATCTGGAAGGCTGCAAGTGTGGGTGTCTATATGAGAAGAGTTTGTGAGGCTTGCTTCAAGGCTTGAGGCACAGCTCTCTTCTGAACAGAGCCTTGGGCTGCCCTCTCAGGAGGTGGCTATCTCAGAGCTGCTGCTATCTCAGAGAGGCCCATGAGAGACAGCGCAGAGGCGCAGCTGGAGCTGCTGTGGAGAGCAGAGGAGAGGAACAAGGGTGAGGAGCTCAGTGGTTCCTCTTCATCACTTCAAAGGGAAGAGCATTGTCTTGGGACAGTCTTTACCGCCCGAGCAAGAAGTAGAAGGACCCCCCCAAAAGCCCACTGTCCAGAGATGCCTTCAAGCATCTCTCTGGCAATTGCTGCCGGCAATATCCTCCCCACACACTGCAGGCAACAGTCAGCCTCAACAGCAGCTGTGCTGCGTTCCTTGGACAGCAGCTTTGCTGCACTCACACCTCCAGCTTTGGCTGCAGATGGCCCAGCTGGAGCAGGCATGGGCAAAGGCCTGCAGGACCACCGTCAGTCGGACTCGTGAGCCCAGGACAGCAGTTCCCTGGCATGCTGGTTTCTTGCAGTGCCTCGCTTTCTTCATCTGAGACAGGCACTCCGTCACTTCTTTCCACCTGGAAGGCCTTCCTACATTCCATCACTTGAGAAATCCAGCAGGAAATACCCCCATCTATATTGCCTGAGTCTTAATCTCCCTGAACTAAAAGTTAAGTCAAGTCCAAAAACAGGAATAAATGGGCCTGCATCTGCCACACTCGCTCAAGCAAAAGATCACATCAAAGTTTGTGGTAATCGGCGGAAGAAATGCGGCACTCAATATGAGTGATCAGCAAATCTCAAAACTTTATTGGTAGGCACATACATTTATATTGGTGTTAATGAGGCCAATACATATTGCAAAAGGTGAGCTCATTATTGGTTAGTTACTTATCAGCTAACTACACCTACCTTAGCATTCTTGTGGCTACTATGTTGCAGCTGTCCACATCTTTTCTTCATATTTCTAACTAACCATCCTCTCCCCCATCCTGATGTTGCACCAAGGGCTCAGTGCCCTTGCCAGGTTTGGACACTGTCCGCTGACTCCTATCCTCATCTCCTTCTTGCTTAACTAACGGTATTATATCAGTGTGACCTTTGTCAACTAGCTAGCTGTTCACAAAATCCTCCACAAAAGTTCTCTGTTCTATCCCAGCTCTGGGCTTTTTTCCCATACTGCGTGCGACAAGACTGTAATTTTTATTATAATTATAGTCGCTGTTATCCATCTAATTTTTAAGAAGGCTCCTGTGATTGATAGGACATTCCTTCCCCTCTCACACAGCCCGGCTCCAGCTTTCTGCTCCTTGATGCTCCTCTCTTGAAGCTCTTCAGGGAGGGACTGCCACGACCTAAGTCACCACCTCGGGTCTCTTGATGTGCTCACTGCTGGACAGCCATCCCTCGCAGAACATCTTTCCCTCTCTGCCCAGACCTTCCTGATTCAGGGCAGCATCCCAAATGAGCTCCCAGAGAAGTTTCTGCATGTCACTGCTAGCCACCGTGTCCCCGTGCTGGTGCAGGAAAGCTTTGTGAACGGCCACTGCTGGGAAAGCAGGCTGAGGTGGCACAAGCAGCTCCTGCACTGCAGTGCAAGTTTCTCAGAGCTCCTGTCACAGCCCCAGCCCTGCTCCCAGCTCTGTGCATTCTACCCCAACAGAAACAGCCACACCAGGCAAGAACTTACTGCTTTTGGAAAAATATTTATTTATCAAGATCAAGAAAACAATCATTGTCTGCTAATACCAAGTATCACTATCACTAAATGTACCACTATCACAAAAACAATCACCATCCTCCAATATTAACTATCACTATCGCTAATACAATCATTGTCCTCTAATATCAAATAACGCTATCATTAAAACAATCACTATCCTCTAATATTAACTATCACTATCATTAAAACAACCACCACCCTCTAATATCAAGTATCCCTATCACTATCACTAAAAGAATCACTACCACTATCACTATTTATGACTATCACTATCACTAATACAATCACCCTCCTCTAATATCAAGTAACGCTATCATTGAAACAATCACTATCCCCTAATATTAACTAACCCTATCATTAAAACCATCACTATCCTCTAATATTAACTATCACTATCATTAAAACAACCACCACCCTCTAATATCAAGTGTCCCTATCACTATCACTAAAAGAATCACTACCACTATCACTATTTATGGCTATCACTATCACTAACCATCTATCACTATCACTAATCTTCATCCTCTAACAGATAGTAGTCCTGCAGGTATTGGTAGGAGGGCCAAGAGGATGCTGTGGGCTGAGGTGACTCCAGGGAAATCCAGTGGTCCCGTGAAGAGGTGTTGTCAGCCAGAGCACAGAAGGAGCAGGTGGGCAGAGGTGACGGGTCTGCGCTCATGTTCTTGTGCAGCTGGGCGAGCTCTGCTGCAAAGAGCTCAGGAAACAGGCGGCAGCTGTCCCTGAACCCGTTGCCTTGGGCTCTCTCGCTGCTTCCCGCTCCTTCTCCTGACTCTGCTTCACCTCTAGGCTGACCACAGCTTTCCCAGGAAGAGTCCCAGTCCTGTCCTGTTGCCTCTTTGTCCTCCTGGCTCCTCCTGTAGAAACAGATTTCCAAGAAGACTCCTCACAGATAGGAATTTGGAGCACAGTTTCCTCAGAGCCCTGCTAGGAGCCGCCTGGGCGCTCCTGCATGCTGCAAAGACTTCCTTGCCAATGGCAGCAATTAATAACTCACCTGTCTCTCTTCAGCAGCTGATGCATGACTAGATAGCCAGACACTGCCCCAAGCAGAAGCAAAGCTGAGGCTGCTACTGTCCCTACTAGGATGTAGTACTTGCTCGGGTCACAGTGTCCAGCAGTCTGGGCTTTTTGCCCACCGGATGACCCTGGCAGGAGAAGAGACAATGCAAGAGTCAGCGTTTGTGCTCTGCACTAGGCATAACCCCACAGTGTGCTTCAGCTGCCCAAGGACTGGCACTGCTAGTGGATCAGAACTGACATCTGATGTTGTCTTCAGAGATGGCTTCCTCTGGCTCTGGTGTCTTAGCATCAGGGACCAAGAGGGATCCCATCAAGCTCTCATGCACAAGAGCCCAGTGTGTGCCAGGGAGCAGCACTGCCCCATCTACTCCTCCGGGCTGCAGGCCCGGGCTGCGTGCTGGGCACCTGCAATTCACCCATGGAGAGCACTGCAGGGATACAGCAGAAATGCTGCTCTTTGCCCAAGACAGCATCTAGCAAGCACTCACCTGAATATTCCTCAGGCTCAGCAAGTGTCCTGGTGTCCTCTATTGGTTCTCTTTTTTCATGTGAGCCTGGCACACTGTCACTTTCTTCCACAGCTAAGGTCTCCGGCACAGTCTCAGAATCTGTCTCTTCAGAAAAACAAAACATTGCACACATTAACCAGAAGCCACTGCCCCTCAGCACAAGCACGGTACCATGGCCTGGGCATTCCGGCAAGCGGCGCTGACGAGGCCGCTGTCCCCCCCAAGACAGGAGGAATCGACAGCTGGATTTTCTGCAGTGCAACAAGAAGTGCAGACCCAAACCAGCCAAGACTTAACCAAATGACCCACAGAAGGAGTACCTTCAGGTTCCCCCTCACCCTTGGACTCCAGCTTCAACCCGTCCCTGAGCCTGAGCTTTGCAAGGGGCAGCCAAGGCTTGCTCTGATGTCATTGCTGCCTCCATGCTGTGCTGAGCGTGTGGCGAACCCAAATTCAGCACCGGCCTTTGCCCAACATCTGGATGCCAATGTCTGCACAGAGCAGCCCTGGCCAGGAATGCTGCAACTGCAGCAGCAGCTGGAGAAGCCCCTGGCAGTCATCTGGAAGAACAGCTGCGAGCGGAGGCTGTGCTGGACCATCTCTAGGGCTCCCTGCAGGAGCTGTGAAATGGAGTGGGCCTGCAGCAGGACTCTGACTGAGTGCTTCTGCCTGTCCAGGATACAGCACATGCCTACAGGAAGCAAAAGCTCAGCTTCCCGGCTGCCAGGGTTAACAGAGTGGGATATACTAACCAGATGGGGCTTCATGCAAGGCTGCCAGGAGCTCCTCTGGAACATCCGGCAATCCTTCAGGGAACTCTTCAGGAACCTTGTCATCCTTCATCCCTATTGTTAGATTTACAAAAGCACGTTAACCTATGACGGTATTTTTCTCGTGAATAAAACAGGGAAAAGGGGCGCTCCTTTTTGTGAAGGCAGGACAGACTGACTACTCACGCTTGAGGTACCAGCTCGGAGTCAGCACGGTATCTGCCCCTCGCTCAGGGGCTGAAAGAGCACTCTCTGTGTCCACAACTACAAGCAAACACCCACAAGAAGTTACCATCACGTGCACTGCCCTCATGGGCACACCTCAAGGCCTGGATGTGGAAGGCACTGCTAGGGCACGCTCAAGCAGGTCTGCATCCTCACAGCTGCAGGGGGGTCTGGCTGCCCTTGGGACACTGAGCTGGCAGCTCCCACATGAAGGGAAAAGCCGTGGCGTGCCCACACGATCTGTGTGCGGGTCAGCCCTGGAGCCGGGCCAGAAGGCTGGACACCCAGAGCGGAGGGACGGACAGCCACTGCTGAGTGATGGAGAACTGGTGCTGAGCTTCCGGGCCTGGCCCGACCCTCCCCACATCCTTGCTCCTTAGGAAGCTCTCTCCATGCTGCACCCTAAAGCAGCTGCAGCCCCTCACACCTCCCCTGGAGCCTCTGCCCCTCTGCCTGCCCCGTGCTGCCTTCCTGGCTCAGCCATCCCTGCTCCCGGCCCCGCTGCTGCCAGCCAGGGCTGTGTGCTGGCCCCTGCCTGCCTACCTGCTCCCTGCCCAGCTGCTGGAGCACTCTGGGCATTCTGGGCTGGCAGGGCCACGAGAAAGAGCAGCAGGAGGTAGCGGCTCAGGACCATGATCCCCCCTGCTAGCAACACTCTGCTGCTGCTGCTGCTGCTGCTGCTGCTGCTGCTGCTGCTGCTGCTGCTGCTGCTGCTGCTGCTGCAGTGTTGCCCAGAGCGAGCACTGAAGAGCACAGTGGGGCTCTGGAACCTGACATCAAACAGAGCTCTGTGACCTCAGAACAAAGTGATGGCTGTGAAGGCCCCAATGTACGCCCACGTTGCCTGTGAATTCCTGCACCTCCCCTCTACTGAATTTCCTTCTTCTGCACAGGAATGGAAGGAGCCAAATGGAGAAGGGCTGGAGTATTTTGGAGGCAGCATTGTGCATGGGAATGCAGAGGCACTCATGTCTTATTCCTCAGAAATTCCCTAGAAGAAGACCTGGATGAAGGCTGCTGTAAAAAGCCCAAATTCAAGAGTGTTTCTTTGCTAGTATTTTTGTCTGAAAGAATTGTGGCAAAAACCTGCTTTTCCCATGACTTCTGCTACACTTTCATGACCTTTGATGGCAGCACTGCTTCCATCCTCCACTGTCACCCAAACATGGCTGTGCAGTGCTGACGCATCTCCCCCGTCAGCCTGGTTTACTCCCTTTTCCACTTCCAATGCTACTTAAAGCTCTCTCAAGGAGCCCTGCTAACTCTGGAGCCAAGAGCCTTTTTCCCTTTCAGGCAGATGTAGCCCATGTGCCACCATCAGGCCTGCTGTCCTGTAGAGTAACCCACGGTCAAACTCCCACACTGTTGCTGGGAACACCGGGCTGCCGCCTATTCACCTCTAGAGCCTTCCTGGGTCTGGCTCACTGCACGTGGCGGAAGAAAATACCACATGTGCCCCAGATCCCTCAAGCAGTCATCCAGAGCCCCTGAGCTCCCTCTGCCTTGTCCTCGGACACCATCAGGCACCGCCACGGGACACACACAAATGTCTTGGTTGCTGCAGATATCAGGTAACACTGCTGGCCTTTTAGCCGAGCAGCTCTTCTGGCAAATAAATATGCATGACTTATGTGTGCCAGGCAACCTACGCTCAGAAGCTCTTGGACAGCCTTCTAGAGCACCTTTGGTACGGTTGTCCCTGAAGCACCACTTAAGCCCCAGGTGTTTCCAGCTGCAAGCAGAGAGGCACTGACAGATTTCCACCCCTCGGGTCTCTCTCCAAGGCTCATAAGAGTCCTATGCAGCTGACAAGCTGCAGAAACTCGGCCCATGGCATCCTCTGGAATCAAGCACACATCACTGCCCACCGTGAAGGCCGCAGCCCATAATGAGCAGAGGGCCAGAGCAGGCTGGAGGGTGTCTTGGTGACATCTCCTTCCTACGTAGGACCCAGGCAGGCTGCCCAGCTGCCTCGGCCTTGGCTCTGAGCGCCATCTCGGGCCCTCCATTCCTGCCCCAGGGGAGGCACCGATGAACACGGCCCTCCTTTGTTCCTTAAGGGGCCACACGCCCAGGCTCTCCCTTACCGCGCTCCGCGCCACTGTGCTGCTCGGCGGCCCGTCACCAGCTGCGGCACCAGTGTCCCCAGAGCTCCTGTGCTGCTGCTGAAGCCGCCCGCGGCGTGTGGCCCGGCGGGGCGGCAGCGCTGCCCGCAGCCCGCGGCCTCCTCGTCCCCTGCTGCCGCCATTGTGCACGGGGCCCTGAGGGGCGGGCACGGGGCTGCGGGGCTGTGCCGGCCCCGCTTGCCGGGCCTCAGCCCCAGCTGCTGCCGCTGGCTGGCAGCGACCACTGCAGCAGGAAAACACCTCGGGGTTTACTGGAGTGCATACAAAAACTGCCCCTGGGCTTCTCCTTGTGTGTTGCTCTAGCCACTTGCCAGTCCCTTGCTTGCCCGCTATAGCCCTGTTCTTTGCCACTCGCTCTCTATTTTGTTGTCCCTGCAAAGCTTCTTCAACAGTCTCCATCCCGCCCCAGCCCAGCGTTCGCTCTCTCCTGCTCCCTCCTGCTCATTCTGCGTCTCTTCCTCTGTCCCTGCTGCCCCATCCCGCAGCTCCGGCCCCGTTCCCTGGCCCTCTTTTGCTCCCGTTGTCTCTCCGTTCTGCTTCCTGCCCCTTTCTCTTCGGTCTCTATTTCTCGGCTCCGCTCCCTGGGCCATGCTCGCTTCAGACTCCCAGGCGAACCGCCCCGGCAGCCGCTCTCTGCAGCCGGGACACGGCGGGGAGCTCTCCTGCGGCGGCACGACAGCGGCCAATGGGGCCCGGCACCGGCGCCTCGGCCCTCACGCCGGAGCGGGGCCGCTCCCAGGCAGTGGCGGCAGCTGGAGCTGCGGCCCGGGAAGCGGGGCCGGCACAGCCCCACAGCCCCGGGCCCGCCCCTCCCGGCCCCAGTGGCAGAGAGCAGGGATGAGGTGGCAAACCAAGGCACTGGCCACTGGACAGAGCAACACACAAGGCAAATGCCAGGCACGCTTTTTGCCGGACCCCATTGAATCCAGAGCTCTTTTGCTGCTGCAGTGGCATGTCAGCTCCCTCAGAAGCAGCCGAGGCATTTCAGAAAGGGCACTGCAGGGCATGAGCGTGCATATGTCCCACAGCTCTCAGTTGTGCATCTGGAAGGCTGCAAGTGTGGGTGTCTATATGAGAAGAGTTTGTGAGGCTTGCTTCAAGGCTTGAGGCACAGCTCTCTTCTGAACAGAGCCTTGGGCTGCCCTCTCAGGAGGTGGCTATCTCAGAGCTGCTGCTATCTCAGAGAGGCCCATGAGAGACAGCGCAGAGGCGCAGCTGGAGCTGCTGTGGAGAGCAGAGGAGAGGAACAAGGGTGAGGAGCTCAGTGGTTCCTCTTCATCACTTCAAAGGGAAGAGCATTGTCTTGGGACAGTCTTTACTGCCCGAGCAAGAAGTAGAAGGACCCCCCCAAAAGCCCACTGTCCAGAGATGCCTTCAAGCATCTCTCTGGCAATTGCTGCCGGCAATATCCTCCCCACACACTGCAGGCAACAGTCAGCCTCAACAGCAGCTGTGCTGCGTTCCTTGGACAGCAGCTTTGCTGCACTCACACCTCCAGCTTTGGCTGCAGATGGCCCAGCTGGAGCAGGCATGGGCAAAGGCCTGCAGGACCACCGTCAGTCAGACTCGTGAGCCCAGGACAGCAGTTCCCTGGCATGCTGGTTTCTTGCAGTGCCTCGCTTTCTTCATCTGAGACAGGCACTCCATCACTTCTTTCCACCTGGAAGGCCTTCCTACATTCCATCACTTGAGAAATCCAGCAGGAAATACCCCCATCTATATTGCCTGAGTCTTAATCTCCCTGAACTAAAAGTTAAGTCAAGTCCAAAAACAGGAATAAATGAGCCTGCATCTGCCACACTCGCTCAAGCAAAAGATCACATCAAAGTTTGTGGTAATCGGCGGAAGAAATGCGGCACTCAATATGAGTGATCAGCAAATCTCAAAACTTTATTGGTAGGCACATACATTTATATTGGTGTTAATGAGGCCAATACATATTGCAAAAGGTGAGCTCATTATTGGTTAGTTACTTATCAGCTAACTACACCTACCTTAGCATTCTTGTGGCTACTATGTTGCAGCTGTCCACATCTTTTCTTCATATTTCTAACTAACCATCCTCTCCCCCATCCTGATGTTGCACCAAGGGCTCAGTGCCCTTGCCAGGTTTGGACACTGTCCGCTGACTCCTATCCTCATCTCCTTCTTGCTTAACTAACGGTATTATATCAGTGTGACCTTTGTCAACTAGCTAGCTGTTCACAAAATCCTCCACAAAAGTTCTCTGTTCTATCCCAGCTCTGGGCTTTTTTCCCATACTGCGTGCGACAAGACTGTAATTTTTATTATAATTATAGTCGCTGTTATCCATCTAATTTTTAAGAAGGCTCCTGTGATTGATAGGACATTCCTTCCCCTCTCACACAGCCCGGCTCCAGCTTTCTGCTCCTTGATGCTCCTCTCTTGAAGCTCTTCAGGGAGGGACTGCCACGACCTAAGTCACCACCTCGGGTCTCTTGATGTGCTCACTGCTGGACAGCCATCCCTCGCAGAACATCTTTCCCTCTCTGCCCAGACCTTCCTGATTCAGGGCAGCATCCCAAATGAGCTCCCAGAGAAGTTTCTGCATGTCACTGCTAGCCACCGTGTCCCCGTGCTGGTGCAGGAAAGCTTTGTGAACGGCCACTGCTGGGAAAGCAGGCTGAGGTGGCACAAGCAGCTCCTGCACTGCAGTGCAAGTTTCTCAGAGCTCCTGTCACAGCCCCAGCCCTGCTCCCAGCTCTGTGCATTCTACCCCAACAGAAACAGCCACACCAGGCAAGAACTTACTGCTTTTGGAAAAATATTTATTTATCAAGATCAAGAAAACAATCATTGTCTGCTAATACCAAGTATCACTATCACTAAATGTACCACTATCACAAAAACAATCACCATCCTCCAATATTAACTATCACTATCGCTAATACAATCATTGTCCTCTAATATCAAATAACGCTATCATTAAAACAATCACTATCCTCTAATATTAACTATCACTATCATTAAAACAACCACCACCCTCTAATATCAAGTATCCCTATCACTATCACTAAAAGAATCACTACCACTATCACTATTTATGACTATCACTATCACTAATACAATCACCCTCCTCTAATATCAAGTAACGCTATCATTGAAACAATCACTATCCCCTAATATTAACTAACCCTATCATTAAAACCATCACTATCCTCTAATATTAACTATCACTATCATTAAAACAACCACCACCCTCTAATATCAAGTGTCCCTATCACTATCACTAAAAGAATCACTACCACTATCACTATTTATGGCTATCACTATCACTAACCATCTATCACTATCACTAATCTTCATCCTCTAACAGATAGTAGTCCTGCAGGTATTGGTAGGAGGGCCAAGAGGATGCTGTGGGCTGAGGTGACTCCAGGGAAATCCAGTGGTCCCGTGAAGAGGTGTTGTCAGCCAGAGCACAGAAGGAGCAGGTGGGCAGAGGTGACGGGTCTGCGCTCATGTTCTTGTGCAGCTGGGCGAGCTCTGCTGCAAAGAGCTCAGGAAACAGGCGGCAGCTGTCCCTGAACCCGTTGCCTTGGGCTCTCTCGCTGCTTCCTGCTCCTTCTCCTGACTCTGCTTCACCTCTAGGCTGACCACAGCTTTCCCAGGAAGAGTCCCAGTCCTGTCCTGTTGCCTCTTTGTCCTCCTGGCTCCTCCTGTAGAAACAGATTTCCAAGAAGACTCCTCACAGATAGGAATTTGGAGCACAGTTTCCTCAGAGCCCTGCTAGGAGCCGCCTGGGCGCTCCTGCATGCTGCAAAGACTTCCTTGCCAATGGCAGCAATTAATAACTCACCTGTCTCTCTTCAGCAGCTGATGCATGACTAGATAGCCAGACACTGCCCCAAGCAGAAGCAAAGCTGAAGCTGCTACTGTCCCTACTAGGATGTAGTACTTGCTCGGGTCACAGTGTCCAGCAGTCTGGGCTTTTTGCCCACCGGATGACCCTGGCAGGAGAAGAGACAATGCAAGAGTCAGCGTTTGTGCTCTGCACTAGGCATAACCCCACAGTGTGCTTCAGATGCCAAGGACTGGCACTGCTAGTGGATCAGAACTGACATCTGATGTTGTCTTCAGAGATGGCTTCCTCTGGCTCTGGTGTCTTAGCATCAGGGACCAAGAGGGATCCCATCAAGCTCTCATGCACAAGAGCCCAGTGTGTGCCAGGGAGCAGCACTGCCCCATCTACTCCTCCGGGCTGCAGGCCCGGGCTGCGTGCTGGGCACCTGCAATTCACCCATGGAGAGGACTGCAGGGATACAGCAGAAATGCTGCTCTTTGCCCAAGACAGCATCTAGCAAGCACTCACCTGAATATTCCTCAGGCTCAGCAAGTGTCCTGGTGTCCTCTATTGGTTCTCTTTTTTCATGTGAGCCTGGCACACTGTCACTTTCTTCCACAGCTAAGGTCTCCGGCACAGTCTCAAAATCTGTCTCTTCAGAAAAACAAAACATTGCACACATTAACCAGAAGCCACTGCCCCTCAGCACAAGCACGGTACCATGGCCTGGGCATTCCGGCAAGCGGCGCTGACGAGGCCGCTGTCCCCCCCAAGACAGGAGGAATCGACAGCTGGATTTTCTGCAGTGCAACAAGAAGTGCAGACCCAAACCAGCCAAGACTTAACCAAGTGACCCACAGAAGGAGTACCTTCAGGTTCCCCCTCACCCTTGGACTCCAGCTTCAACCCGTCCCTGAGCCTGAGCTTTGCAAGGGGCAGCCAAGGCTTGCTCTGATGTCATTGCTGCCTCCATGCTGTGCTGAGCGTGTGGCGAACCCAAATTCAGCACTGGCCTTTGCCCAACATCTGGATGCCAATGTCTGCACAGAGCAGCCCTGGCCAGGAATGCTGCAACTGCAGCAGCAGCTGGAGAAGCCCCTGGCAGTCATCTGGAAGAACAGCTGCGAGCGGAGGCTGTGCTGGACCATCTCTAGGGCTCCCTGCAGGAGCTGTGAAATGGAGTGGGCCTGCAGCAGGACTCTGACTGAGTGCTTCTGCCTGTCCAGGATACAGCACATGCCTACAGGAAGCAAAAGCTCAGCTTCCCGGCTGCCAGGGTTAACAGAGTGGGATATACTAACCAGATGGGGCTTCATGCAAGGCTGCCAGGAGCTCCTCTGGAACATCCGGCAATCCTTCAGGGAACTCTTCAGGAACCTTGTCATCCTTCATCCCTATTGTTAGATTTACAAAAGCACGTTAACCTATGACGGTATTTTTCTCGTGAATAAAACAGGGAAAAGGGGCGCTCCTTTTTGTGAAGGCAGGACAGACTGACTACTCACGCTTGAGGTACCAGCTCGGAGTCAGCACGGTATCTGCCCCTCGCTCAGGGGCTGAAAGAGCACTCTCTGTGTCCACAACTACAAGCAAACACCCACAAGAAGTTACCATCACGTGCACTGCCCTCATGGGCACACCTCAAGGCCTGGATGTGGGAGGCACTGCTAGGGCACGCTCAGGCAGGTCTGCATCCTCACAGCTGCAGGGGGGTCTGGCTGCCCTTGGGACACTGAGCTGGCAGCTCCCACATGAAGGGAAAAGCCGTGGCGTGCCCACACGATCTGTGTGCGGGTCAGCCCTGGAGCCGGGCCAGAAGGCTGGACACCCAGAGCGGAGGGACGGACAGCCACTGCTGAGTGATGGAGAACTGGTGCTGAGCTTCCGGGCCTGGCCCGACCCTCCCCACATCCTTGCTCCTTAGGAAGCTCTCTCCATGCTGCACCCTAAAGCAGCTGCAGCCCCTCACACCTCCCCTGGAGCCTCTGCCCCTCTGCCTGCCCCGTGCTGCCTTCCTGGCTCAGCCATCCCTGCTCCCGGCCCCGCTGCTGCCAGCCAGGGCTGTGTGCTGGCCCCTGCCTGCCTACCTGCTCCCTGCCCAGCTGCTGGAGCACTCTGGGCATTCTGGGCTGGCAGGGCCACGAGAAAGAGCAGCAGGAGGTAGCGGCTCAGGACCATGATCCCCCCTGCTAGCAACACTCTGCTGCTGCTGCTGCTGCTGCTGCTGCTGCTGCTGCTGCTGCTGCTGCTGCTGCTGCTGCTGCTGCTGCTGCTGCTGCTGCAGTGTTGCCCAGAGCGAGCACTGAAGAGCACAGTGGGGCTCTGGAACCTGACATCAAACAGAGCTCTGTGACCTCAGAACAAAGTGATGGCTGTGAAGGCCCCAATGTACGCCCACGTTGCCTGTGAATTCCTGCACCTCCCCTCTACTGAATTTCCTTCTTCTGCACAGGAATGGAAGGAGCCAAATGGAGAAGGGCTGGAGTATTTTGGAGGCAGCATTGTGCATGGGAATGCAGAGGCACTCATGTCTTATTCCTCAGAAATTCCCTAGAAGAAGACCTGGATGAAGGCTGCTGTAAAAAGCCCAAATTCAAGAGTGTTTCTTTGCTAGTATTTTTGTCTGAAAGAATTGTGGCAAAAACCTGCTTTTCCCATGACTTCTGCTACACTTTCATGACCTTTGATGGCAGCACTGCTTCCATCCTCCACTGTCACCCAAACATGGCTGTGCAGTGCTGACGCATCTCCCCCGTCAGCCTGGTTTACTCCCTTTTCCACTTCCAATGCTACTTAAAGCTCTCTCAAGGAGCCCTGCTAACTCTGGAGCCAAGAGCCTTTTTCCCTTTCAGGCAGATGTAGCCCATGTGCCACCATCAGGCCTGCTGTCCTGTAGAGTAACCCACGGTCAAACTCCCACACTGTTGCTGGGAACACCGGGCTGCCGCCTATTCACCTCTAGAGCCTTCCTGGGTCTGGCTCACTGCACGTGGCGGAAGAAAATACCACATGTGCCCCAGATCCCTCAAGCAGTCATCCAGAGCCCCTGAGCTCCCTCTGCCTTGTCCTCGGACACCATCAGGCACCGCCACGGGACACACACAAATGTCTTGGTTGCTGCAGATATCAGGTAACACTGCTGGCCTTTTAGCCGAGCAGCTCTTCTGGCAAATAAATATGCATGACTTATGTGTGCCAGGCAACCTACGCTCAGAAGCTCTTGGACAGCCTTCTAGAGCACCTTTGGTACGGTTGTCCCTGAAGCACCACTTAAGCCCCAGGTGTTTCCAGCTGCAAGCAAAGAGGCACTGACAGATTTCCACCCCTCGGGTCTCTCTCCAAGGCTCATAAGAGTCCTATGCAGCTGACAAGCTGCAGAAACTTGGCCCATGGCATCCTCTGGAATCAAGCACACATCACTGCCCACCGTGAAGGCCGCAGCCCATAATGAGCAGAGGGCCAGAGCAGGCTGGAGGGTGTCTTGGTGACATCTCCTTCCTACGTAGGACCCAGGCAGGCTGCCCAGCTGCCTCGGCCTTGGCTCTGAGCGCCATCTCGGGCCCTCCATTCCTGCCCCAGGGGAGGCACCGATGAACACGGCCCTCCTTTTTTCCTTAAGGGGCCACACGCCCAGGCTCTCCCTTACCGCGCTCCGCGCCACTGTGCTGCTCGGCGGCCCGTCACCAGCTGCGGCACCAGTGTCCCCAGAGCTCCTGTGCTGCTGCTGAAGCCGCCCGCGGCGTGTGGCCCGGCGGGGCGGCAGCGCTGCCCGCAGCCCGCGGCCTCCTCGTCCCCTGCTGCCGCCATTGTGCACGGGGCCCTGAGGGGCGGGCACGGGGCTGCGGGGCTGTGCCGGCCCCGCTTGCCGGGCCTCAGCCCCAGCTGCTGCCGCTGGCTGGCAGCGACCACTGCAGCAGGAAAACACCTCGGGGTTTACTGGAGTGCATACAAAAACTGCCCCTGGGCTTCTCCTTGTGTGTTGCTCTAGCCACTTGCCAGTCCCTTGCTTGCCCGCTATAGCCCTGTTCTTTGCCACTCGCTCTCTATTTTGTTGTCCCTGCAAAGCTTCTTCAACAGTCTCCATCCCGCCCCAGCCCAGCGTTCGCTCTCTCCTGCTCCCTCCTGCTCATTCTGCGTCTCTTCCTCTGTCCCTGCTGCCCCTTCCCGCAGCTCCAGCCCCGTTCCCTGGCCCTCTTTTCCTCCCCTTGTCTCTCCGTTCTGCTACCTGCCCCTTTCTTGGCTCCGCTCCCTGGGCCATGCTCGCTTCAGACTCCCAGGCGAACTGCCCCGGCAGCCGCTCTCTGCAGTCGGGACACGGCGGGGAGCTCTCCTGCGGCGGCACGACAGAGGCCAATGGGGCCCGACACCGGCGCCTCGGCCGGAGCGGGGCCGCTCCCAGGCAGCGGCGGCAGCTGGAGCTGCGGCCCGGGAAGCGGGGCCGGCACAGCCCCACAGCCCCGGGCCCGCCCCTCCCGGCCCCAGTGGCTGAGAGCAGGGATGAGGTGGCAAACCAAGGCACTGGCCACTGGACAGAGCAACACACAAGGCAAATGCCAGGCACGCTTTTTGCCGGACCCCATTGAATCCAGAGCTCTTTTGCTGCTGCAGTGGCATGTCAGCTCCCTCAGAAGCAGCCGAGGCATTTCAGAAAGGGCACTGCAGGGCATGAGCGTGCATATGTCCCACAGCTCTCAGTTGTGCATCTGGAAGGCTGCAAGTGTGGGTGTCTATATGAGAAGAGTTTGTGAGGCTTGCTTCAAGGCTTGAGGCACAGCTCTCTTCTGAACAGAGCCTTGGGCTGCCCTCTCAGGAGGTGGCTATCTCAGAGCTGCTGCTATCTCAGAGAGGCCCATGAGAGACAGCGCAGAGGCGCAGCTGGAGCTGCTGTGGAGAGCAGAGGAGAGGAACAAGGGTGAGGAGCTCAGTGGTTCCTCTTCATCACTTCAAAGGGAAGAGCATTGTCTTGGGACAGTCTTTACTGCCCGAGCAAGAAGTAGAAGGACCCCCCCAAAAGCCCACTGTCCAGAGATGCCTTCAAGCATCTCTCTGGCAATTGCTGCCGGCAATATCCTCCCCACACACTGCAGGCAACAGTCAGCCTCAACAGCAGCTGTGCTGCGTTCCTTGGACAGCAGCTTTGCTGCACTCACACCTCCAGCTTTGGCTGCAGATGGCCCAGCTGGAGCAGGCATGGGCAAAGGCCTGCAGGACCACCGTCAGTCAGACTCGTGAGCCCAGGACAGCAGTTCCCTGGCATGCTGGTTTCTTGCAGTGCCTCGCTTTCTTCATCTGAGACAGGCACTCCGTCACTTCTTTCCACCTGGAAGGCCTTCCTACATTCCATCACTTGAGAAATCCAGCAGGAAATACCCCCATCTATATTGCCTGAGTCTTAATCTCCCTGAACTAAAAGTTAAGTCAAGTCCAAAAACAGGAATAAATGAGCCTGCATCTGCCACACTCGCTCAAGCAAAAGATCACATCAAAGTTTGTGGTAATCGGCGGAAGAAATGCGGCACTCAATATGAGTGATCAGCAAATCTCAAAACTTTATTGGTAGGCACATACATTTATATTGGTGTTAATGAGGCCAATACATATTGCAAAAGGTGAGCTCATTATTGGTTAGTTACTTATCAGCTAACTACACCTACCTTAGCATTCTTGTGGCTACTATGTTGCAGCTGTCCACATCTTTTCTTCATATTTCTAACTAACCATCCTCTCCCCCATCCTGATGTTGCACCAAGGGCTCAGTGCCCTTGCCAGGTTTGGACACTGTCCGCTGACTCCTATCCTCATCTCCTTCTTGCTTAACTAACGGTATTATATCAGTGTGACCTTTGTCAACTAGCTAGCTGTTCACAAAATCCTCCACAAAAGTTCTCTGTTCTATCCCAGCTCTGGGCTTTTTTCCCATACTGCGTGCGACAAGACTGTAATTTTTATTATAATTATAGTCGCTGTTATCCATCTAATTTTTAAGAAGGCTCCTGTGATTGATAGGACATTCCTTCCCCTCTCACACAGCCCGGCTCCAGCTTTCTGCTCCTTGATGCTCCTCTCTTGAAGCTCTTCAGGGAGGGACTGCCACGACCTAAGTCACCACCTCGGGTCTCTTGATGTGCTCACTGCTGGACAGCCATCCCTCGCAGAACATCTTTCCCTCTCTGCCCAGACCTTCCTGATTCAGGGCAGCATCCCAAATGAGCTCCCAGAGAAGTTTCTGCATGTCACTGCTAGCCACCGTGTCCCCGCGCTGGTGCAGGAAAGCTTTGTGAACGGCCACTGCTGGGAAAGCAGGCTGAGGTGGCACAAGCAGCTCCTGCACTGCAGTGCAAGTTTCTCAGAGCTCCTGTCACAGCCCCAGCCCTGCTCCCAGCTCTGTGCATTCTACCCCAACAGAAACAGCCACACCAGGCAAGAACTTACTGCTTTTGGAAAAATATTTATTTATCAAGATCAAGAAAACAATAATTGTCTGCTAATACCAAGTATCACTATCACTAAATGTACCACTATCACAAAAACAATCACCATCCTCCAATATTAACTATCACTATCGCTAATACAATCATTGTCCTCTAATATCAAATAACGCTATCATTAAAACAATCACTATCCTCTAATATTAACTATCACTATCATTAAAACAACCACCACCCTCTAATATCAAGTATCCCTATCACTATCACTAAAAGAATCACTACCACTATCACTATTTATGACTATCACTATCACTAATACAATCACCCTCCTCTAATATCAAGTAACGCTATCATTGAAACAATCACTATCCCCTAATATTAACTAACGCTATCATTAAAACCATCACTATCCTCTAATATTAACTATCACTATCATTAAAACAACCACCACCCTCTAATATCAAGTGTCCCTATCACTATCACTAAAAGAATCACTACCACTATCACTATTTATGGCTATCACTATCACTAACCATCTATCACTATCACTAATCTTCATCCTCTAACAGATAGTAGTCCTGCAGGTATTGGTAGGAGGGCCAAGAGGATGCTGTGGGCTGAGGTGACTCCAGGGAAATCCAGTGGTCCCGTGAAGAGGTGTTGTCAGCCAGAGCACAGAAGGAGCAGGTGGGCAGAGGTGACGGGTCTGCGCTCATGTTCTTGTGCAGCTGGGCGAGCTCTGCTGCAAAGAGCTCAGGAAACAGGCGGCAGCTGTCCCTGAACCCGTTGCCTTGGGCTCTCTCGCTGCTTCCCGCTCCTTCTCCTGACTCTGCTTCACCTCTAGGCTGACCACAGCTTTCCCAGGAAGAGTCCCAGTCCTGTCCTGTTGCCTCTTTGTCCTCCTGGCTCCTCCTGTAGAAACAGATTTCCAAGAAGACTCCTCACAGATAGGAATTTGGAGCACAGTTTCCTCAGAGCCCTGCTAGGAGCCGCCTGGGCGCTCCTGCATGCTGCAAAGACTTCCTTGACAATGGCAGCAATTAATAACTCACCTGTCTCTCTTCAGCAGCTGATGCATGACTAGATAGCCAGACACTGCCCCAAGCAGAAGCAAAGCTGAAGCTGCTACTGTCCCTACTAGGATGTAGTACTTGCTCGGGTCACAGTGTCCAGCAGTCTGGGCTTTTTGCCCACCGGATGACCCTGGCAGGAGAAGAGACAATGCAAGAGTCAGCGTTTGTGCTCTGCACTAGGCATAACCCCACAGTGTGCTTCAGATGCCAAGGACTGGCACTGCTAGTGGATCAGAACTGACATCTGATGTTGTCTTCAGAGATGGCTTCCTCTGGCTCTGGTGTCTTAGCATCAGGGACCAAGAGGGATCCCATCAAGCTCTCATGCACAAGAGCCCAGTGTGTGCCAGGGAGCAGCACTGCCCCATCTACTCCTCCGGGCTGCAGGCCCGGGCTGCGTGCTGGGCACCTGCAATTCACCCATGGAGAGGACTGCAGGGATACAGCAGAAATGCTGCTCTTTGCCCAAGACAGCATCTAGCAAGCACTCACCTGAATATTCCTCAGGCTCAGCAAGTGTCCTGGTGTCCTCTATTGGTTCTCTTTTTTCATGTGAGCCTGGCACACTGTCACTTTCTTCCACAGCTAAGGTCTCCGGCACAGTCTCAAAATCTGTCTCTTCAGAAAAACAAAACATTGCACACATTAACCAGAAGCCACTGCCCCTCAGCACAAGCACGGTACCATGGCCTGGGCATTCCGGCAAGCGGCGCTGACGAGGCCGCTGTCCCCCCCAAGACAGGAGGAATCGACAGCTGGATTTTCTGCAGTGCAACAAGAAGTGCAGACCCAAACCAGCCAAGACTTAACCAAGTGACCCACAGAAGGAGTACCTTCAGGTTCCCCCTCACCCTTGGACTCCAGCTTCAACCCGTCCCTGAGCCTGAGCTTTGCAAGGGGCAGCCAAGGCTTGCTCTGATGTCATTGCTGCCTCCATGCTGTGCTGAGCGTGTGGCGAACCCAAATTCAGCACTGGCCTTTGCCCAACATCTGGATGCCAATGTCTGCACAGAGCAGCCCTGGCCAGGAATGCTGCAACTGCAGCAGCAGCTGGAGAAGCCCCTGGCAGTCATCTGGAAGAACAGCTGCGAGCGGAGGCTGTGCTGGACCATCTCTAGGGCTCCCTGCAGGAGCTGTGAAATGGAGTGGGCCTGCAGCAGGACTCTGACTGAGTGCTTCTGCCTGTCCAGGATACAGCACATGCCTACAGGAAGCAAAAGCTCAGCTTCCCGGCTGCCAGGGTTAACAGAGTGGGATATACTAACCAGATGGGGCTTCATGCAAGGCTGCCAGGAGCTCCTCTGGAACATCCGGCAATCCTTCAGGGAACTCTTCAGGAACCTTGTCATCCTTCATCCCTATTGTTAGATTTACAAAAGCACGTTAACCTATGACGGTATTTTTCTCGTGAATAAAACAGGGAAAAGGGGCGCTCCTTTTTGTGAAGGCAGGACAGACTGACTACTCACGCTTGAGGTACCAGCTCGGAGTCAGCACGGTATCTGCCCCTCGCTCAGGGGCTGAAAGAGCACTCTCTGTGTCCACAACTACAAGCAAACACCCACAAGAAGTTACCATCACGTGCACTGCCCTCATGGGCACACCTCAAGGCCTGGATGTGGGAGGCACTGCTAGGGCACGCTCAGGCAGGTCTGCATCCTCACAGCTGCAGGGGGGTCTGGCTGCCCTTGGGACACTGAGCTGGCAGCTCCCACATGAAGGGAAAAGCCGTGGCGTGCCCACACGATCTGTGTGCGGGTCAGCCCTGGAGCCGGGCCAGAAGGCTGGACACCCAGAGCGGAGGGACGGACAGCCACTGCTGAGTGATGGAGAACTGGTGCTGAGCTTCCGGGCCTGGCCCGACCCTCCCCACATCCTTGCTCCTTAGGAAGCTCTCTCCATGCTGCACCCTAAAGCAGCTGCAGCCCCTCACACCTCCCCTGGAGCCTCTGCCCCTCTGCCTGCCCCGTGCTGCCTTCCTGGCTCAGCCATCCCTGCTCCCGGCCCCGCTGCTGCCAGCCAGGGCTGTGTGCTGGCCCCTGCCTGCCTACCTGCTCCCTGCCCAGCTGCTGGAGCACTCTGGGCATTCTGGGCTGGCAGGGCCACGAGAAAGAGCAGCAGGAGGTAGCGGCTCAGGACCATGATCCCCCCTGCTAGCAACACTCTGCTGCTGCTGCTGCTGCTGCTGCTGCTGCTGCTGCTGCTGCTGCTGCTGCTGCTGCTGCTGCTGCTGCTGCTGCTGCAGTGTTGCCCAGAGCGAGCACTGAAGAGCACAGTGGGGCTCTGGAACCTGACATCAAACAGAGCTCTGTGACCTCAGAACAAAGTGATGGCTGTGAAGGCCCCAATGTACGCCCACGTTGCCTGTGAATTCCTGCACCTCCCCTCTACTGAATTTCCTTCTTCTGCACAGGAATGGAAGGAGCCAAATGGAGAAGGGCTGGAGTATTTTGGAGGCAGCATTGTGCATGGGAATGCAGAGGCACTCATGTCTTATTCCTCAGAAATTCCCTAGAAGAAGACCTGGATGAAGGCTGCTGTAAAAAGCCCAAATTCAAGAGTGTTTCTTTGCTAGTATTTTTGTCTGAAAGAATTGTGGCAAAAACCTGCTTTTCCCATGACTTCTGCTACACTTTCATGACCTTTGATGGCAGCACTGCTTCCATCCTCCACTGTCACCCAAACATGGCTGTGCAGTGCTGACGCATCTCCCCCGTCAGCCTGGTTTACTCCCTTTTCCACTTCCAATGCTACTTAAAGCTCTCTCAAGGAGCCCTGCTAACTCTGGAGCCAAGAGCCTTTTTCCCTTTCAGGCAGATGTAGCCCATGTGCCACCATCAGGCCTGCTGTCCTGTAGAGTAACCCACGGTCAAACTCCCACACTGTTGCTGGGAACACCGGGCTGCCGCCTATTCACCTCTAGAGCCTTCCTGGGTCTGGCTCACTGCACGTGGCGGAAGAAAATACCACATGTGCCCCAGATCCCTCAAGCAGTCATCCAGAGCCCCTGAGCTCCCTCTGCCTTGTCCTCGGACACCATCAGGCACCGCCACGGGACACACACAAATGTCTTGGTTGCTGCAGATATCAGGTAACACTGCTGGCCTTTTAGCCGAGCAGCTCTTCTGGCAAATAAATATGCATGACTTATGTGTGCCAGGCAACCTACGCTCAGAAGCTCTTGGACAGCCTTCTAGAGCACCTTTGGTACGGTTGTCCCTGAAGCACCACTTAAGCCCCAGGTGTTTCCAGCTGCAAGCAAAGAGGCACTGACAGATTTCCACCCCTCGGGTCTCTCTCCAAGGCTCATAAGAGTCCTATGCAGCTGACAAGCTGCAGAAACTTGGCCCATGGCATCCTCTGGAATCAAGCACACATCACTGCCCACCGTGAAGGCCGCAGCCCATAATGAGCAGAGGGCCAGAGCAGGCTGGAGGGTGTCTTGGTGACATCTCCTTCCTACGTAGGACCCAGGCAGGCTGCCCAGCTGCCTCGGCCTTGGCTCTGAGCGCCATCTCGGGCCCTCCATTCCTGCCCCAGGGGAGGCACCGATGAACACGGCCCTCCTTTTTTCCTTAAGGGGCCACACGCCCAGGCTCTCCCTTACCGCGCTCCGCGCCACTGTGCTGCTCGGCGGCCCGTCACCAGCTGCGGCACCAGTGTCCCCAGAGCTCCTGTGCTGCTGCTGAAGCCGCCCGCGGCGTGTGGCCCGGCGGGGCGGCAGCGCTGCCCGCAGCCCGCGGCCTCCTCGTCCCCTGCTGCCGCCATTGTGCACGGGGCCCTGAGGGGCGGGCACGGGGCTGCGGGGCTGTGCCGGCCCCGCTTGCCGGGCCTCAGCCCCAGCTGCTGCCGCTGGCTGGCAGCGACCACTGCAGCAGGAAAACACCTCGGGGTTTACTGGAGTGCATACAAAAACTGCCCCTGGGCTTCTCCTTGTGTGTTGCTCTAGCCACTTGCCAGTCCCTTGCTTGCCCGCTATAGCCCTGTTCTTTGCCACTCGCTCTCTATTTTGTTGTCCCTGCAAAGCTTCTTCAACAGTCTCCATCCCGCCCCAGCCCAGCGTTCGCTCTCTCCTGCTCCCTCCTGCTCATTCTGCGTCTCTTCCTCTGTCCCTGCTGCCCCTTCCCGCAGCTCCAGCCCCGTTCCCTGGCCCTCTTTTCCTCCCCTTGTCTCTCCGTTCTGCTACCTGCCCCTTTCTTGGCTCCGCTCCCTGGGCCATGCTCGCTTCAGACTCCCAGGCGAACTGCCCCGGCAGCCGCTCTCTGCAGTCGGGACACGGCGGGGAGCTCTCCTGCGGCGGCACGACAGAGGCCAATGGGGCCCGACACCGGCGCCTCGGCCGGAGCGGGGCCGCTCCCAGGCAGCGGCGGCAGCTGGAGCTGCGGCCCGGGAAGCGGGGCCGGCACAGCCCCACAGCCCCGGGCCCGCCCCTCCCGGCCCCAGTGGCTGAGAGCAGGGATGAGGTGGCAAACCAAGGCACTGGCCACTGGACAGAGCAACACACAAGGCAAATGCCAGGCACGCTTTTTGCCGGACCCCATTGAATCCAGAGCTCTTTTGCTGCTGCAGTGGCATGTCAGCTCCCTCAGAAGCAGCCGAGGCATTTCAGAAAGGGCACTGCAGGGCATGAGCGTGCATATGTCCCACAGCTCTCAGTTGTGCATCTGGAAGGCTGCAAGTGTGGGTGTCTATATGAGAAGAGTTTGTGAGGCTTGCTTCAAGGCTTGAGGCACAGCTCTCTTCTGAACAGAGCCTTGGGCTGCCCTCTCAGGAGGTGGCTATCTCAGAGCTGCTGCTATCTCAGAGAGGCCCATGAGAGACAGCGCAGAGGCGCAGCTGGAGCTGCTGTGGAGAGCAGAGGAGAGGAACAAGGGTGAGGAGCTCAGTGGTTCCTCTTCATCACTTCAAAGGGAAGAGCATTGTCTTGGGACAGTCTTTACTGCCCGAGCAAGAAGTAGAAGGACCCCCCCAAAAGCCCACTGTCCAGAGATGCCTTCAAGCATCTCTCTGGCAATTGCTGCCGGCAATATCCTCCCCACACACTGCAGGCAACAGTCAGCCTCAACAGCAGCTGTGCTGCGTTCCTTGGACAGCAGCTTTGCTGCACTCACACCTCCAGCTTTGGCTGCAGATGGCCCAGCTGGAGCAGGCATGGGCAAAGGCCTGCAGGACCACCGTCAGTCAGACTCGTGAGCCCAGGACAGCAGTTCCCTGGCATGCTGGTTTCTTGCAGTGCCTCGCTTTCTTCATCTGAGACAGGCACTCCGTCACTTCTTTCCACCTGGAAGGCCTTCCTACATTCCATCACTTGAGAAATCCAGCAGGAAATACCCCCATCTATATTGCCTGAGTCTTAATCTCCCTGAACTAAAAGTTAAGTCAAGTCCAAAAACAGGAATAAATGAGCCTGCATCTGCCACACTCGCTCAAGCAAAAGATCACATCAAAGTTTGTGGTAATCGGCGGAAGAAATGCGGCACTCAATATGAGTGATCAGCAAATCTCAAAACTTTATTGGTAGGCACATACATTTATATTGGTGTTAATGAGGCCAATACATATTGCAAAAGGTGAGCTCATTATTGGTTAGTTACTTATCAGCTAACTACACCTACCTTAGCATTCTTGTGGCTACTATGTTGCAGCTGTCCACATCTTTTCTTCATATTTCTAACTAACCATCCTCTCCCCCATCCTGATGTTGCACCAAGGGCTCAGTGCCCTTGCCAGGTTTGGACACTGTCCGCTGACTCCTATCCTCATCTCCTTCTTGCTTAACTAACGGTATTATATCAGTGTGACCTTTGTCAACTAGCTAGCTGTTCACAAAATCCTCCACAAAAGTTCTCTGTTCTATCCCAGCTCTGGGCTTTTTTCCCATACTGCGTGCGACAAGACTGTAATTTTTATTATAATTATAGTCGCTGTTATCCATCTAATTTTTAAGAAGGCTCCTGTGATTGATAGGACATTCCTTCCCCTCTCACACAGCCCGGCTCCAGCTTTCTGCTCCTTGATGCTCCTCTCTTGAAGCTCTTCAGGGAGGGACTGCCACGACCTAAGTCACCACCTCGGGTCTCTTGATGTGCTCACTGCTGGACAGCCATCCCTCGCAGAACATCTTTCCCTCTCTGCCCAGACCTTCCTGATTCAGGGCAGCATCCCAAATGAGCTCCCAGAGAAGTTTCTGCATGTCACTGCTAGCCAGCGTGTCCCCGCGCTGGTGCAGGAAAGCTTTGTGAACGGCCACTGCTGGGAAAGCAGGCTGAGGTGGCACAAGCAGCTCCTGCACTGCAGTGCAAGTTTCTCAGAGCTCCTGTCACAGCCCCAGCCCTGCTCCCAGCTCTGTGCATTCTACCCCAACAGAAACAGCCACACCAGGCAAGAACTTACTGCTTTTGGAAAAATATTTATTTATCAAGATCAAGAAAACAATAATTGTCTGCTAATACCAAGTATCACTATCACTAAATGTACCACTATCACAAAAACAATCACCATCCTCCAATATTAACTATCACTATCGCTAATACAATCATTGTCCTCTAATATCAAATAACGCTATCATTAAAACAATCACTATCCTCTAATATTAACTATCACTATCATTAAAACAACCACCACCCTCTAATATCAAGTATCCCTATCACTATCACTAAAAGAATCACTACCACTATCACTATTTATGACTATCACTATCACTAATACAATCACCCTCCTCTAATATCAAGTAACGCTATCATTGAAACAATCACTATCCCCTAATATTAACTAACGCTATCATTAAAACCATCACTATCCTCTAATATTAACTATCACTATCATTAAAACAACCACCACCCTCTAATATCAAGTGTCCCTATCACTATCACTAAAAGAATCACTACCACTATCACTATTTATGGCTATCACTATCACTAACCATCTATCACTATCACTAATCTTCATCCTCTAACAGATAGTAGTCCTGCAGGTATTGGTAGGAGGGCCAAGAGGATGCTGTGGGCTGAGGTGACTCCAGGGAAATCCAGTGGTCCCGTGAAGAGGTGTTGTCAGCCAGAGCACAGAAGGAGCAGGTGGGCAGAGGTGACGGGTCTGCGCTCATGTTCTTGTGCAGCTGGGCGAGCTCTGCTGCAAAGAGCTCAGGAAACAGGCGGCAGCTGTCCCTGAACCCGTTGCCTTGGGCTCTCTCGCTGCTTCCCGCTCCTTCTCCTGACTCTGCTTCACCTCTAGGCTGACCACAGCTTTCCCAGGAAGAGTCCCAGTCCTGTCCTGTTGCCTCTTTGTCCTCCTGGCTCCTCCTGTAGAAACAGATTTCCAAGAAGACTCCTCACAGATAGGAATTTGGAGCACAGTTTCCTCAGAGCCCTGCTAGGAGCCGCCTGGGCGCTCCTGCATGCTGCAAAGACTTCCTTGACAATGGCAGCAATTAATAACTCACCTGTCTCTCTTCAGCAGCTGATGCATGACTAGATAGCCAGACACTGCCCCAAGCAGAAGCAAAGCTGAAGCTGCTACTGTCCCTACTAGGATGTAGTACTTGCTCGGGTCACAGTGTCCAGCAGTCTGGGCTTTTTGCCCACCGGATGACCCTGGCAGGAGAAGAGACAATGCAAGAGTCAGCGTTTGTGCTCTGCACTAGGCATAACCCCACAGTGTGCTTCAGATGCCAAGGACTGGCACTGCTAGTGGATCAGAACTGACATCTGATGTTGTCTTCAGAGATGGCTTCCTCTGGCTCTGGTGTCTTAGCATCAGGGACCAAGAGGGATCCCATCAAGCTCTCATGCACAAGAGCCCAGTGTGTGCCAGGGAGCAGCACTGCCCCATCTACTCCTCCGGGCTGCAGGCCCGGGCTGCGTGCTGGGCACCTGCAATTCACCCATGGAGAGGACTGCAGGGATACAGCAGAAATGCTGCTCTTTGCCCAAGACAGCATCTAGCAAGCACTCACCTGAATATTCCTCAGGCTCAGCAAGTGTCCTGGTGTCCTCTATTGGTTCTCTTTTTTCATGTGAGCCTGGCACACTGTCACTTTCTTCCACAGCTAAGGTCTCCGGCACAGTCTCAAAATCTGTCTCTTCAGAAAAACAAAACATTGCACACATTAACCAGAAGCCACTGCCCCTCAGCACAAGCACGGTACCATGGCCTGGGCATTCCGGCAAGCGGCGCTGACGAGGCCGCTGTCCCCCCCAAGACAGGAGGAATCGACAGCTGGATTTTCTGCAGTGCAACAAGAAGTGCAGACCCAAACCAGCCAAGACTTAACCAAGTGACCCACAGAAGGAGTACCTTCAGGTTCCCCCTCACCCTTGGACTCCAGCTTCAACCCGTCCCTGAGCCTGAGCTTTGCAAGGGGCAGCCAAGGCTTGCTCTGATGTCATTGCTGCCTCCATGCTGTGCTGAGCGTGTGGCGAACCCAAATTCAGCACTGGCCTTTGCCCAACATCTGGATGCCAATGTCTGCACAGAGCAGCCCTGGCCAGGAATGCTGCAACTGCAGCAGCAGCTGGAGAAGCCCCTGGCAGTCATCTGGAAGAACAGCTGCGAGCGGAGGCTGTGCTGGACCATCTCTAGGGCTCCCTGCAGGAGCTGTGAAATGGAGTGGGCCTGCAGCAGGACTCTGACTGAGTGCTTCTGCCTGTCCAGGATACAGCACATGCCTACAGGAAGCAAAAGCTCAGCTTCCCGGCTGCCAGGGTTAACAGAGTGGGATATACTAACCAGATGGGGCTTCATGCAAGGCTGCCAGGAGCTCCTCTGGAACATCCGGCAATCCTTCAGGGAACTCTTCAGGAACCTTGTCATCCTTCATCCCTATTGTTAGATTTACAAAAGCACGTTAACCTATGACGGTATTTTTCTCGTGAATAAAACAGGGAAAAGGGGCGCTCCTTTTTGTGAAGGCAGGACAGACTGACTACTCACGCTTGAGGTACCAGCTCGGAGTCAGCACGGTATCTGCCCCTCGCTCAGGGGCTGAAAGAGCACTCTCTGTGTCCACAACTACAAGCAAACACCCACAAGAAGTTACCATCACGTGCACTGCCCTCATGGGCACACCTCAAGGCCTGGATGTGGGAGGCACTGCTAGGGCACGCTCAGGCAGGTCTGCATCCTCACAGCTGCAGGGGGGTCTGGCTGCCCTTGGGACACTGAGCTGGCAGCTCCCACATGAAGGGAAAAGCCGTGGCGTGCCCACACGATCTGTGTGCGGGTCAGCCCTGGAGCCGGGCCAGAAGGCTGGACACCCAGAGCGGAGGGACGGACAGCCACTGCTGAGTGATGGAGAACTGGTGCTGAGCTTCCGGGCCTGGCCCGACCCTCCCCACATCCTTGCTCCTTAGGAAGCTCTCTCCATGCTGCACCCTAAAGCAGCTGCAGCCCCTCACACCTCCCCTGGAGCCTCTGCCCCTCTGCCTGCCCCGTGCTGCCTTCCTGGCTCAGCCATCCCTGCTCCCGGCCCCGCTGCTGCCAGCCAGGGCTGTGTGCTGGCCCCTGCCTGCCTACCTGCTCCCTGCCCAGCTGCTGGAGCACTCTGGGCATTCTGGGCTGGCAGGGCCACGAGAAAGAGCAGCAGGAGGTAGCGGCTCAGGACCATGATCCCCCCTGCTAGCAACACTCTGCTGCTGCTGCTGCTGCTGCTGCTGCTGCTGCTGCTGCTGCTGCTGCTGCTGCTGCTGCAGTGTTGCCCAGAGCGAGCACTGAAGAGCACAGTGGGGCTCTGGAACCTGACATCAAACAGAGCTCTGTGACCTCAGAACAAAGTGATGGCTGTGAAGGCCCCAATGTACGCCCACGTTGCCTGTGAATTCCTGCACCTCCCCTCTACTGAATTTCCTTCTTCTGCACAGGAATGGAAGGAGCCAAATGGAGAAGGGCTGGAGTATTTTGGAGGCAGCATTGTGCATGGGAATGCAGAGGCACTCATGTCTTATTCCTCAGAAATTCCCTAGAAGAAGACCTGGATGAAGGCTGCTGTAAAAAGCCCAAATTCAAGAGTGTTTCTTTGCTAGTATTTTTGTCTGAAAGAATTGTGGCAAAAACCTGCTTTTCCCATGACTTCTGCTACACTTTCATGACCTTTGATGGCAGCACTGCTTCCATCCTCCACTGTCACCCAAACATGGCTGTGCAGTGCTGACGCATCTCCCCCGTCAGCCTGGTTTACTCCCTTTTCCACTTCCAATGCTACTTAAAGCTCTCTCAAGGAGCCCTGCTAACTCTGGAGCCAAGAGCCTTTTTCCCTTTCAGGCAGATGTAGCCCATGTGCCACCATCAGGCCTGCTGTCCTGTAGAGTAACCCACGGTCAAACTCCCACACTGTTGCTGGGAACACCGGGCTGCCGCCTATTCACCTCTAGAGCCTTCCTGGGTCTGGCTCACTGCACGTGGCGGAAGAAAATACCACATGTGCCCCAGATCCCTCAAGCAGTCATCCAGAGCCCCTGAGCTCCCTCTGCCTTGTCCTCGGACACCATCAGGCACCGCCACGGGACACACACAAATGTCTTGGTTGCTGCAGATATCAGGTAACACTGCTGGCCTTTTAGCCGAGCAGCTCTTCTGGCAAATAAATATGCATGACTTATGTGTGCCAGGCAACCTACGCTCAGAAGCTCTTGGACAGCCTTCTAGAGCACCTTTGGTACGGTTGTCCCTGAAGCACCACTTAAGCCCCAGGTGTTTCCAGCTGCAAGCAAAGAGGCACTGACAGATTTCCACCCCTCGGGTCTCTCTCCAAGGCTCATAAGAGTCCTATGCAGCTGACAAGCTGCAGAAACTTGGCCCATGGCATCCTCTGGAATCAAGCACACATCACTGCCCACCGTGAAGGCCGCAGCCCATAATGAGCAGAGGGCCAGAGCAGGCTGGAGGGTGTCTTGGTGACATCTCCTTCCTACGTAGGACCCAGGCAGGCTGCCCAGCTGCCTCGGCCTTGGCTCTGAGCGCCATCTCGGGCCCTCCATTCCTGCCCCAGGGGAGGCACCGATGAACACGGCCCTCCTTTTTTCCTTAAGGGGCCACACGCCCAGGCTCTCCCTTACCGCGCTCCGCGCCACTGTGCTGCTCGGCGGCCCGTCACCAGCTGCGGCACCAGTGTCCCCAGAGCTCCTGTGCTGCTGCTGAAGCCGCCCGCGGCGTGTGGCCCGGCGGGGCGGCAGCGCTGCCCGCAGCCCGCGGCCTCCTCGTCCCCTGCTGCCGCCATTGTGCACGGGGCCCTGAGGGGCGGGCACGGGGCTGCGGGGCTGTGCCGGCCCCGCTTGCCGGGCCTCAGCCCCAGCTGCTGCCGCTGGCTGGCAGCGACCACTGCAGCAGGAAAACACCTCGGGGTTTACTGGAGTGCATACAAAAACTGCCCCTGGGCTTCTCCTTGTGTGTTGCTCTAGCCACTTGCCAGTCCCTTGCTTGCCCGCTATAGCCCTGTTCTTTGCCACTCGCTCTCTATTTTGTTGTCCCTGCAAAGCTTCTTCAACAGTCTCCATCCCGCCCCAGCCCAGCGTTCGCTCTCTCCTGCTCCCTCCTGCTCATTCTGCGTCTCTTCCTCTGTCCCTTCTGCCCCTTCCCGCAGCTCCAGCCCCGTTCCCTGGCCCTCTTTTCCTCCCCTTGTCTCTCCGTTCTGCTACCTGCCCCTTTCTTGGCTCCGCTCCCTGGGCCATGCTCGCTTCAGACTCCCAGGCGAACTGCCCCGGCAGCCGCTCTCTGCAGTCGGGACACGGCGGGGAGCTCTCCTGCGGCGGCACGACAGAGGCCAATGGGGCCCGACACCGGCGCCTCGGCCGGAGCGGGGCCGCTCCCAGGCAGCGGCGGCAGCTGGAGCTGCGGCCCGGGAAGCGGGGCCGGCACAGCCCCACAGCCCCGGGCCCGCCCCTCCCGGCCCCAGTGGCTGAGAGCAGGGATGAGGTGGCAAACCAAGGCACTGGCCACTGGACAGAGCAACACACAAGGCAAATGCCAGGCATGCTTTTTGCCGGACCCCATTGAATCCAGAGCTCTTTTGCTGCTGCAGTGGCATGTCAGCTCCCTCAGAAGCAGCCGAGGCATTTCAGAAAGGGCACTGCAGGGCATGAGCGTGCATATGTCCCACAGCTCTCAGTTGTGCATCTGGAAGGCTGCAAGTGTGGGTGTCTATATGAGAAGAGTTTGTGAGGCTTGCTTCAAGGCTTGAGGCACAGCTCTCTTCTGAACAGAGCCTTGGGCTGCCCTCTCAGGAGGTGGCTATCTCAGAGCTGCTGCTATCTCAGAGAGGCCCATGAGAGACAGCGCAGAGGCGCAGCTGGAGCTGCTGTGGAGAGCAGAGGAGAGGAACAAGGGTGAGGAGCTCAGTGGTTCCTCTTCATCACTTCAAAGGGAAGAGCATTGTCTTGGGACAGTCTTTACTGCCCGAGCAAGAAGTAGAAGGACCCCCCCAAAAGCCCACTGTCCAGAGATGCCTTCAAGCATCTCTCTGGCAATTGCTGCCGGCAATATCCTCCCCACACACTGCAGGCAACAGTCAGCCTCAACAGCAGCTGTGCTGCGTTCCTTGGACAGCAGCTTTGCTGCACTCACACCTCCAGCTTTGGCTGCAGATGGCCCAGCTGGAGCAGGCATGGGCAAAGGCCTGCAGGACCACCGTCAGTCAGACTCGTGAGCCCAGGACAGCAGTTCCCTGGCATGCTGGTTTCTTGCAGTGCCTCGCTTTCTTCATCTGAGACAGGCACTCCGTCACTTCTTTCCACCTGGAAGGCCTTCCTACATTCCATCACTTGAGAAATCCAGCAGGAAATACCCCCATCTATATTGCCTGAGTCTTAATCTCCCTGAACTAAAAGTTAAGTCAAGTCCAAAAACAGGAATAAATGAGCCTGCATCTGCCACACTCGCTCAAGCAAAAGATCACATCAAAGTTTGTGGTAATCGGCGGAAGAAATGCGGCACTCAATATGAGTGATCAGCAAATCTCAAAACTTTATTGGTAGGCACATACATTTATATTGGTGTTAATGAGGCCAATACATATTGCAAAAGGTGAGCTCATTATTGGTTAGTTACTTATCAGCTAACTACACCTACCTTAGCATTCTTGTGGCTACTATGTTGCAGCTGTCCACATCTTTTCTTCATATTTCTAACTAACCATCCTCTCCCCCATCCTGATGTTGCACCAAGGGCTCAGTGCCCTTGCCAGGTTTGGACACTGTCCGCTGACTCCTATCCTCATCTCCTTCTTGCTTAACTAACGGTATTATATCAGTGTGACCTTTGTCAACTAGCTAGCTGTTCACAAAATCCTCCACAAAAGTTCTCTGTTCTATCCCAGCTCTGGGCTTTTTTCCCATACTGCGTGCGACAAGACTGTAATTTTTATTATAATTATAGTCGCTGTTATCCATCTAATTTTTAAGAAGGCTCCTGTGATTGATAGGACATTCCTTCCCCTCTCACACAGCCCGGCTCCAGCTTTCTGCTCCTTGATGCTCCTCTCTTGAAGCTCTTCAGGGAGGGACTGCCACGACCTAAGTCACCACCTCGGGTCTCTTGATGTGCTCACTGCTGGACAGCCATCCCTCGCAGAACATCTTTCCCTCTCTGCCCAGACCTTCCTGATTCAGGGCAGCATCCCAAATGAGCTCCCAGAGAAGTTTCTGCATGTCACTGCTAGCCAGCGTGTCCCCGCGCTGGTGCAGGAAAGCTTTGTGAACGGCCACTGCTGGGAAAGCAGGCTGAGGTGGCACAAGCAGCTCCTGCACTGCAGTGCAAGTTTCTCAGAGCTCCTGTCACAGCCCCAGCCCTGCTCCCAGCTCTGTGCATTCTACCCCAACAGAAACAGCCACACCAGGCAAGAACTTACTGCTTTTGGAAAAATATTTATTTATCAAGATCAAGAAAACAATAATTGTCTGCTAATACCAAGTATCACTATCACTAAATGTACCACTATCACAAAAACAATCACCATCCTCCAATATTAACTATCACTATCGCTAATACAATCATTGTCCTCTAATATCAAATAACGCTATCATTAAAACAATCACTATCCTCTAATATTAACTATCACTATCATTAAAACAACCACCACCCTCTAATATCAAGTATCCCTATCACTATCACTAAAAGAATCACTACCACTATCACTATTTATGACTATCACTATCACTAATACAATCACCCTCCTCTAATATCAAGTAACGCTATCATTGAAACAATCACTATCCCCTAATATTAACTAACGCTATCATTAAAACCATCACTATCCTCTAATATTAACTATCACTATCATTAAAACAACCACCACCCTCTAATATCAAGTGTCCCTATCACTATCACTAAAAGAATCACTACCACTATCACTATTTATGGCTATCACTATCACTAACCATCTATCACTATCACTAATCTTCATCCTCTAACAGATAGTAGTCCTGCAGGTATTGGTAGGAGGGCCAAGAGGATGCTGTGGGCTGAGGTGACTCCAGGGAAATCCAGTGGTCCCGTGAAGAGGTGTTGTCAGCCAGAGCACAGAAGGAGCAGGTGGGCAGAGGTGACGGGTCTGCGCTCATGTTCTTGTGCAGCTGGGCGAGCTCTGCTGCAAAGAGCTCAGGAAACAGGCGGCAGCTGTCCCTGAACCCGTTGCCTTGGGCTCTCTCGCTGCTTCCCGCTCCTTCTCCTGACTCTGCTTCACCTCTAGGCTGACCACAGCTTTCCCAGGAAGAGTCCCAGTCCTGTCCTGTTGCCTCTTTGTCCTCCTGGCTCCTCCTGTAGAAACAGATTTCCAAGAAGACTCCTCACAGATAGGAATTTGGAGCACAGTTTCCTCAGAGCCCTGCTAGGAGCCGCCTGGGCGCTCCTGCATGCTGCAAAGACTTCCTTGACAATGGCAGCAATTAATAACTCACCTGTCTCTCTTCAGCAGCTGATGCATGACTAGATAGCCAGACACTGCCCCAAGCAGAAGCAAAGCTGAAGCTGCTACTGTCCCTACTAGGATGTAGTACTTGCTCGGGTCACAGTGTCCAGCAGTCTGGGCTTTTTGCCCACCGGATGACCCTGGCAGGAGAAGAGACAATGCAAGAGTCAGCGTTTGTGCTCTGCACTAGGCATAACCCCACAGTGTGCTTCAGATGCCAAGGACTGGCACTGCTAGTGGATCAGAACTGACATCTGATGTTGTCTTCAGAGATGGCTTCCTCTGGCTCTGGTGTCTTAGCATCAGGGACCAAGAGGGATCCCATCAAGCTCTCATGCACAAGAGCCCAGTGTGTGCCAGGGAGCAGCACTGCCCCATCTACTCCTCCGGGCTGCAGGCCCGGGCTGCGTGCTGGGCACCTGCAATTCACCCATGGAGAGGACTGCAGGGATACAGCAGAAATGCTGCTCTTTGCCCAAGACAGCATCTAGCAAGCACTCACCTGAATATTCCTCAGGCTCAGCAAGTGTCCTGGTGTCCTCTATTGGTTCTCTTTTTTCATGTGAGCCTGGCACACTGTCACTTTCTTCCACAGCTAAGGTCTCCGGCACAGTCTCAAAATCTGTCTCTTCAGAAAAACAAAACATTGCACACATTAACCAGAAGCCACTGCCCCTCAGCACAAGCACGGTACCATGGCCTGGGCATTCCGGCAAGCGGCGCTGACGAGGCCGCTGTCCCCCCCAAGACAGGAGGAATCGACAGCTGGATTTTCTGCAGTGCAACAAGAAGTGCAGACCCAAACCAGCCAAGACTTAACCAAGTGACCCACAGAAGGAGTACCTTCAGGTTCCCCCTCACCCTTGGACTCCAGCTTCAACCCGTCCCTGAGCCTGAGCTTTGCAAGGGGCAGCCAAGGCTTGCTCTGATGTCATTGCTGCCTCCATGCTGTGCTGAGCGTGTGGCGAACCCAAATTCAGCACTGGCCTTTGCCCAACATCTGGATGCCAATGTCTGCACAGAGCAGCCCTGGCCAGGAATGCTGCAACTGCAGCAGCAGCTGGAGAAGCCCCTGGCAGTCATCTGGAAGAACAGCTGCGAGCGGAGGCTGTGCTGGACCATCTCTAGGGCTCCCTGCAGGAGCTGTGAAATGGAGTGGGCCTGCAGCAGGACTCTGACTGAGTGCTTCTGCCTGTCCAGGATACAGCACATGCCTACAGGAAGCAAAAGCTCAGCTTCCCGGCTGCCAGGGTTAACAGAGTGGGATATACTAACCAGATGGGGCTTCATGCAAGGCTGCCAGGAGCTCCTCTGGAACATCCGGCAATCCTTCAGGGAACTCTTCAGGAACCTTGTCATCCTTCATCCCTATTGTTAGATTTACAAAAGCACGTTAACCTATGACGGTATTTTTCTCGTGAATAAAACAGGGAAAAGGGGCGCTCCTTTTTGTGAAGGCAGGACAGACTGACTACTCACGCTTGAGGTACCAGCTCGGAGTCAGCACGGTATCTGCCCCTCGCTCAGGGGCTGAAAGAGCACTCTCTGTGTCCACAACTACAAGCAAACACCCACAAGAAGTTACCATCACGTGCACTGCCCTCATGGGCACACCTCAAGGCCTGGATGTGGGAGGCACTGCTAGGGCACGCTCAGGCAGGTCTGCATCCTCACAGCTGCAGGGGGGTCTGGCTGCCCTTGGGACACTGAGCTGGCAGCTCCCACATGAAGGGAAAAGCCGTGGCGTGCCCACACGATCTGTGTGCGGGTCAGCCCTGGAGCCGGGCCAGAAGGCTGGACACCCAGAGCGGAGGGACGGACAGCCACTGCTGAGTGATGGAGAACTGGTGCTGAGCTTCCGGGCCTGGCCCGACCCTCCCCACATCCTTGCTCCTTAGGAAGCTCTCTCCATGCTGCACCCTAAAGCAGCTGCAGCCCCTCACACCTCCCCTGGAGCCTCTGCCCCTCTGCCTGCCCCGTGCTGCCTTCCTGGCTCAGCCATCCCTGCTCCCGGCCCCGCTGCTGCCAGCCAGGGCTGTGTGCTGGCCCCTGCCTGCCTACCTGCTCCCTGCCCAGCTGCTGGAGCACTCTGGGCATTCTGGGCTGGCAGGGCCACGAGAAAGAGCAGCAGGAGGTAGCGGCTCAGGACCATGATCCCCCCTGCTAGCAACACTCTGCTGCTGCTGCTGCTGCTGCTGCTGCTGCTGCTGCTGCTGCTGCTGCTGCTGCTGCTGCTGCAGTGTTGCCCAGAGCGAGCACTGAAGAGCACAGTGGGGCTCTGGAACCTGACATCAAACAGAGCTCTGTGACCTCAGAACAAAGTGATGGCTGTGAAGGCCCCAATGTACGCCCACGTTGCCTGTGAATTCCTGCACCTCCCCTCTACTGAATTTCCTTCTTCTGCACAGGAATGGAAGGAGCCAAATGGAGAAGGGCTGGAGTATTTTGGAGGCAGCATTGTGCATGGGAATGCAGAGGCACTCATGTCTTATTCCTCAGAAATTCCCTAGAAGAAGACCTGGATGAAGGCTGCTGTAAAAAGCCCAAATTCAAGAGTGTTTCTTTGCTAGTATTTTTGTCTGAAAGAATTGTGGCAAAAACCTGCTTTTCCCATGACTTCTGCTACACTTTCATGACCTTTGATGGCAGCACTGCTTCCATCCTCCACTGTCACCCAAACATGGCTGTGCAGTGCTGACGCATCTCCCCCGTCAGCCTGGTTTACTCCCTTTTCCACTTCCAATGCTACTTAAAGCTCTCTCAAGGAGCCCTGCTAACTCTGGAGCCAAGAGCCTTTTTCCCTTTCAGGCAGATGTAGCCCATGTGCCACCATCAGGCCTGCTGTCCTGTAGAGTAACCCACGGTCAAACTCCCACACTGTTGCTGGGAACACCGGGCTGCCGCCTATTCACCTCTAGAGCCTTCCTGGGTCTGGCTCACTGCACGTGGCGGAAGAAAATACCACATGTGCCCCAGATCCCTCAAGCAGTCATCCAGAGCCCCTGAGCTCCCTCTGCCTTGTCCTCGGACACCATCAGGCACCGCCACGGGACACACACAAATGTCTTGGTTGCTGCAGATATCAGGTAACACTGCTGGCCTTTTAGCCAAGCAGCTCTTCTGGCAAATAAATATGCATGACTTATGTGTGCCAGGCAACCTACGCTCAGAAGCTCTTGGACAGCCTTCTAGAGCACCTTTGGTACGGTTGTCCCTGAAGCACCACTTAAGCCCCAGGTGTTTCCAGCTGCAAGCAAAGAGGCACTGACAGATTTCCACCCCTCGGGTCTCTCTCCAAGGCTCATAAGAGTCCTATGCAGCTGACAAGCTGCAGAAACTTGGCCCATGGCATCCTCTGGAATCAAGCACACATCACTGCCCACCGTGAAGGCCGCAGCCCATAATGAGCAGAGGGCCAGAGCAGGCTGGAGGGTGTCTTGGTGACATCTCCTTCCTACGTAGGACCCAGGCAGGCTGCCCAGCTGCCTCGGCCTTGGCTCTGAGCGCCATCTCGGGCCCTCCATTCCTGCCCCAGGGGAGGCACCGATGAACACGGCCCTCCTTTTTTCCTTAAGGGGCCACACGCCCAGGCTCTCCCTTACCGCGCTCCGCGCCACTGTGCTGCTCGGCGGCCCGTCACCAGCTGCGGCACCAGTGTCCCCAGAGCTCCTGTGCTGCTGCTGAAGCCGCCCGCGGCGTGTGGCCCGGCGGGGCGGCAGCGCTGCCCGCAGCCCGCGGCCTCCTCGTCCCCTGCTGCCGCCATTGTGCACGGGGCCCTGAGGGGCGGGCACGGGGCTGCGGGGCTGTGCCGGCCCCGCTTGCCGGGCCTCAGCCCCAGCTGCTGCCGCTGGCTGGCAGCGACCACTGCAGCAGGAAAACACCTCGGGGTTTACTGGAGTGCATACAAAAACTGCCCCTGGGCTTCTCCTTGTGTGTTGCTCTAGCCACTTGCCAGTCCCTTGCTTGCCCGCTATAGCCCTGTTCTTTGCCACTCGCTCTCTATTTTGTTGTCCCTGCAAAGCTTCTTCAACAGTCTCCATCCCGCCCCAGCCCAGCGTTCGCTCTCTCCTGCTCCCTCCTGCTCATTCTGCGTCTCTTCCTCTGTCCCTGCTGCCCCTTCCCGCAGCTCCAGCCCCGTTCCCTGGCCCTCTTTTCCTCCCCTTGTCTCTCCGTTCTGCTACCTGCCCCTTTCTTGGCTCCGCTCCCTGGGCCATGCTCGCTTCAGACTCCCAGGCGAACTGCCCCGGCAGCCGCTCTCTGCAGTCGGGACACGGCGGGGAGCTCTCCTGCGGCGGCACGACAGAGGCCAATGGGGCCCGACACCGGCGCCTCGGCCGGAGCGGGGCCGCTCCCAGGCAGCGGCGGCAGCTGGAGCTGCGGCCCGGGAAGCGGGGCCGGCACAGCCCCACAGCCCCGGGCCCGCCCCTCCCGGCCCCAGTGGCAGAGAGCAGGGATGAGGTGGCAAACCAAGGCACTGGCCACTGGACAGAGCAACACACAAGGCAAATGCCAGGCACGCTTTTTGCCGGACCCCATTGAATCCAGAGCTCTTTTGCTGCTGCAGTGGCATGTCAGCTCCCTCAGAAGCAGCCGAGGCATTTCAGAAAGGGCACTGCAGGGCATGAGCGTGCATATGTCCCACAGCTCTCAGTTGTGCATCTGGAAGGCTGCAAGTGTGGGTGTCTATATGAGAAGAGTTTGTGAGGCTTGCTTCAAGGCTTGAGGCACAGCTCTCTTCTGAACAGAGCCTTGGGCTGCCCTCTCAGGAGGTGGCTATCTCAGAGCTGCTGCTATCTCAGAGAGGCCCATGAGAGACAGCGCAGAGGCGCAGCTGGAGCTGCTGTGGAGAGCAGAGGAGAGGAACAAGGGTGAGGAGCTCAGTGGTTCCTCTTCATCACTTCAAAGGGAAGAGCATTGTCTTGGGACAGTCTTTACCGCCCGAGCAAGAAGTAGAAGGACCCCCCCAAAAGCCCACTGTCCAGAGATGCCTTCAAGCATCTCTCTGGCAATTGCTGCCGGCAATATCCTCCCCACACACTGCAGGCAACAGTCAGCCTCAACAGCAGCTGTGCTGCGTTCCTTGGACAGCAGCTTTGCTGCACTCACACCTCCAGCTTTGGCTGCAGATGGCCCAGCTGGAGCAGGCATGGGCAAAGGCCTGCAGGACCACCGTCAGTCGGACTCGTGAGCCCAGGACAGCAGTTCCCTGGCATGCTGGTTTCTTGCAGTGCCTCGCTTTCTTCATCTGAGACAGGCACTCCGTCACTTCTTTCCACCTGGAAGGCCTTCCTACATTCCATCACTTGAGAAATCCAGCAGGAAATACCCCCATCTATATTGCCTGAGTCTTAATCTCCCTGAACTAAAAGTTAAGTCAAGTCCAAAAACAGGAATAAATGAGCCTGCATCTGCCACACTCGCTCAAGCAAAAGATCACATCAACATTTGTGGTATTCCTCACTCTCCCACAATCCAAGCAATTATTGAAAGAGCACATCAAACATTAAAACGCATTTTAGATCAACAGAGAGGGGGAGCAGAGGTCACACCGCAGATGAGACTGAACAAAGCTTTGTATGTTTTTAATTTCCTAAACAGTTCGTTTTGCAGAACCTGATCCATCTATTTTTAGGCATTTTTCAAATAACACTCAGGCAAAACTGAAAGAAAATCCACCTGTTTTAATTAGAAACCCTGAATCTGGACAAATTGAAGGTCTTTTCCAATTAATAACCTGGGGCAAAGGGTATGCTTCTGTCTCTACAGGTGCTGGAATTAGGTGGGTCCCAGCCAAAAATGTCAAACCATATCGCACCCCAGAACGTGTTGACAAGCCCAGAACCGAGGAAGCAAGTACGCAGATGTGAGCCGAGCACAGAGATCCCTGGTCACGCCTGACGTTCCTTGTTCATCGGTGGAACCTGCAAACTCTGGCTTTGTGTTAATGTTATTTATAAGTGTGTCAATTGTATGTCAAATGTTTGTTTTGTAGAGCTGACTTTTGGCAAAAGTTTGGGTTTTTGTTTTTGTTGAAAGCAAAATTTTAGAAATTGATATATATGTAAGGATTCTGCCAAAATTTAGCTCATGGATAAGATGAAGCAAATGCAAGTTGTATGTTGGTATTGGTGGGTTTTAATTCTTTTTTGTCGTGCAGATTTGCCTGTGGAACAACCAAAACCAAATGTTTGGGTGACCTTAGCCAAGGCAGCCGGCTCAGATACCATATGGTTGTCTAATTCGGAACCAGAAAAACCTTTCTCAACCTGTCTGGTTGGTGTGCCAGTAAAAGAGTTGCCTTTAGTCAAAAAACAATCCAATGGTAAGCCAGGTGAAATTGACAATGGAAACAATCCCACACTGAATTGGAACCTTTGGGCCAAAAAACTTCAGAGGTCAGCTTCTGAACCCCAAGAATTGGAAATCCTTGGTTCTTTAACAATAGATTTTTGCTTTACCTTCATAGCTAGTGCTTGGCGAAAAGGTGATCCTCCAAATTTCAATGTTACTCCCCATGACTTTGCATATAGAAATTTGAGGTTTTGGTGTAATTCTTCAAACAGTTGGGATGTGCTTCCTGAGACTGACCTACATCCCCGGCAATTGCCTAAGGGATATTGGTTCATTTGTGGAGACAGGGCTTGGCAAGGCATTCCAGCACACCTTGAAGGTGACCCTTGTGGCATTGGGATGCTCACTGTAATCGCACCCTCAGCTAAAGCGGTCATGAAAAGGAAACAAAGGAAAACAAGATCTGCTCATCATTACGATGAGAACTGTCAGAGTGATTTCATGCCTTGGAAAGCTGCAAGAAGGGTTTCAGCAAGTATATTTTTACCCCAATTGACTTCAGCAGTGGCTTTGAAACAATTAGATCGAGTTGGGTGTTGGCTGAGCAAGCAAACTAATGCCACATCCTCTGCCATTAGTGATATGTTGACCGATGTTGACAGTGTTGGACATGCTACCCTTCCAAACAGAGCAGCAATTGACTTTCTTTTACTGGCACATGGACATGGTTGTGAGGAATTTGAAGGACTGTGTTGTATGAACCTGTCTGATCATTCGGAATCCATTCACAAAAGCGTACAAAACTGAAAGATTTGACAGCCCAAATTAAAGAGGATGATGAATTCTGGTTGGATGATCTGTTCCAAGAATGGAGCTTTGCACCTTGGCTAAGGCAACTTTGCAAGATAGGTCTCTATATATTGGGTGTTTTGTTAATGCTTCATCATGGCCACACTGTGGGTCAGCAGCCTGTCTTTGAAAGGGGGAGAAGAAGGATGTTGTGCCACTGAGGCAAGAAAAGTGGTTTCCAAGGCTGTTCACAGGACACCCCAGGAGCTCGTCAGACAGCACAAGCTCCTGGGAGTGCTCAGTGTCTCTGACAAGCCCAGGAGGAGCTGGGCCCAGGGGCTGTTCAGCAAGGCCCAGGCCTCACAAGCCTTTCTCAGGCCACCGTGTGGCCAGACAAGGCCGGGGGCATTCACCACCACAACCTGAAGCACAAAGTTTTGATGTAGGATAAAAAGCCATGGCCCAGTGGAAGTGGGCTGTGTCCTCAGGCCTGTGGGAGAATCACAATGCAGATCCTGTGCACCTGATTCCATCTCTCCCACTTTTCTAAGTTCTTGGTGGCAAGGTCATTTAGGTTAGACACACAGATCACTGTAGCTTTCTGCACAATGAATTAAAGTGAGATTACACATCCCAAATCGTGTTCTCTTACCGTTTAACTGACTGATTTAAGGAATTTCTGGAGCAGCAACTTGCTTCCTCAAATCATTACTGTGTGTGGCACAGAGAACAGAGGAAAGATTTAATGTCAAAGGCATCACCCAGGCAATGCTCTTTTGACAAGTTCTGCCCTGAGCTTTCCTGAGGAAGATCGGAAAGGTTCAGTGTCACTAGCACAAGCTCCTGCAATGGCTGCTGGCCAGCAGAGCAGGGCTGGCAGCTGGGAAACAAGTGTTGCCACAAGCAGCAGCTCAACCAGGGCAGCAAATCCAGAGCAGGGAAGGAGCTGATCTGAAAGCCAAACCCCCTTTTAGCTCCTCCCAAGAGGGCTGGAACAGTTCCTCATCCCAGTGAGGTGCAGTGCTGGACCCCACAGCTCTGTGTGAGCACTGGACAAAAGTTTGCTCCCACTGGCTGGTGTGATGGTTTCTGCAGGAGCTCTGGGCTCCTGTTTGTGCTGGACACAAGGAGGAGACGAGGAGCCAAGTGCACTGACACACCTTTGCCTTGAGCATAGCCCGGCCTGGACCAAACACACTGCAAGGGTTCCCCTTTGGCCCATGTCTCGAAACATCAGGTGCACTGTTTGATGACTCAGGTTGGTTTGGTGCCAAGGAATTTCCCTCAGAAATACTGGGTTTGTCTCTCTCTGTGCCTTCCCCTCAGCAGCATTGCGGATGTTCCTGTGTGAAGCCATCTATCCCATGCAGTTTGAGACAACTTAAAACAATAAGTTGTGTCCTCTAAACTGTTCCAACAATCCCCTTCCAGCAACAGGAAATGAAAACTAAAGAAAAAAGGCCAGTGACTTCTAGATATCAAACTGTCAGACCTCACTGTCCCCCCTCTGGAACAAAGGCCCAAAATGCCGGAGGACAATCCCCCCAGGACACGCGTCACAAGATGGCTCCGGGTTCTCCCTCAGGAAGAACAGGAGCTGTCACGGAGCAGTTCCAGCAGGAGATGAAAGTTCGGTGGCTCGTCTGGCATCTGGGACTTTCTCCCAATGGCAGAGCTCTGTGGAGTGGTCACGGCAGGGGAATCAGCTGGGCTGGAGACCCTCGTGTCTTTTCTGCCCAGCGTGGCACAGCTCACACTCTTGGGCTGGGAGCGGGACCGTTCCACTTCTGCCAGCACGATGTCCCTGGGCTTGGACAAGCAGTTTTCTGCTCAGAGAGCCCTGCAGACTGTTCCACATATCTTTCATAAAGCCCATAAAAACAACTACAAACACTCTGCCTATAGCAGCTTTCAGAAAGAGCTGCAGAAATCCAGGACAGCTTAAAGCGAGAGTCAGAAGGCTTTTGTCTTGTTCCTGCCTGCAGAATTATTGATGATCTGATGCAATTTTATTCAGATGTAACATGGGATCTGAGTTTTTCTATTAAAATATTTCATGATGAGTGCAAGCCTTGAGAGCATGCGGTATAGGAGTGATGTGTGAAACCATGAGCATATCCTCCAAAGTGGCCAGTTTAGTTGTCCATTTTACTATTCTTGTATTTATTCTATACTAATAAGCAAAATCAAGCTTTGCTTGGATGTAAAACAGGCATGGCATACACTACAGTCCCTCACAGGGTCACCAGGGCTGGCAGTGACAAAGCATGCAATCTGCTTCATTGTGAACCACTACAGAGCTACATCACAATGTGGGTTTAAGTAGCATGGTATTATTAAGACCTCCTTTTTTGCATGAGATACAAAAAGGAGGTCCCACATGACCTTCATGCAAGCATGCAGTAAAGAACTGATCCTGCTATCCTAACAAAGCTTTGGCTTTGGCATTTACACTCTTCCCATTCATCTTTTGACGCAGACACTCCAGGTTTTCCCCCACCCCTGCAAGGCTGGCAGTCGCTGTTTCCCATTTACTGTTCTTCCCTAGAGCCAGTCCAGCAGCTGCTGAAACTAAAAACCCAGAGATCTGGATATTGTGAAGGAGAATGAAATGCTAAATAAGTGTTCACATTAGTAATACCCAGGTGTCCTGGCTTGTAAAATAAGCATGTATTCTATTTTTGCCGTCTGTTGGGGGTTAGGCAGTTTTTCTTATCTCTTTCAAGAACAATGACACTGCCAGGAAGATAATCTCCTGCTAATGGCCTATTGAATTACTCACTGTGGCTGGTAAGATTAGTTACATCATCCCATTGGGAGATGCTCCACCCAGAGGGAGGAGCCAAGCATCCCTGCCACCATAAAACAAGCATTTCTGAGACCACAGACAGCCTTCTTCGCTGGATTTCCGAGAGGAATCAGGAACCGAGGCCCAGCTGCTCCTTTGCTGCATTTTCGGAAGGGATCTACACCCTTCTGCAGATCGCCGCTCCAGGAGGAGCAGCCACCATTTGGCTGGACTGCTATCAGCACCCTGACTTCTCAGGGTGTCAGGTTTTTCTCACTCTGCCAGTGGTTTTTTTTTTGCTTGTGCTAAATTACATTGTTATTTAGGTTTTTTTCTTCCTAGTAAAGAACTGTTATTCCCGTTCCCATATCTTTGCCTGAGAGCCCTTTTAATTCTGAAGTTGTGATAATTCGGAGGGAGGGGGTTTACCTTTTCCATTTCACAGGAGGCTTTTGCCTTCCTTCACAGGCTCCTGTCTTTTCAAACCAAGACACCAGGTCTGCCTTCCCAGTGCTCTGAAGCAGCAGCTGGAGGTCCTCGCATTGTTCCTGTTTGTGGATGTTCATGTTTCTGGTCTGCAACAGCAGTGGCTTTGAGGAGGGACAAGAATGCCCCTATTCAAACAGTGGCTTTGCAAGGAGATGTGAAGTTTCACTGCCCTTTTTAGAATATTTTAGAAAGATCTAAGAGAATATTGTGGCATGGAGCAGGTCCCTAATTGTGTCTCCAGAGAAAGCCCCAAGCACACGTTCACTCTGCTGCTGATGGCAACCCCATAAGCACACGGACTTGTTTTCCCTGCAACATGCCACCCTGCCTGGGCTTTACTAGGCCAGGACTAGACTCATAGCTAAGCAAACACATGCAGCCACGTGACATAGAGTTTTTCCATCAGAAAACCTAATTAACACATTCACACGCAGTTTCTTCTGTAACATCAGAAGCTGGCAACCATGAGGACTTTGCTGTCAAGAGCTTGCAGTATGCATTGGGCCCAGGAAGTGTTTTCCCTTAAGGCAAAGCAAATTGAAATGTGAACTTTAAAAGCTTCAAAAGACTATGAAAGGAAACTGCAAAAGAATTTCTGGATAGGGAGTATTGTCAATGATTATGCAGCCTACCAAGCAATTCTGGAGCAGAATCCTGAATTGCTTGTTCCAGCTATGCAGGAATTCATTACCCTGGCAGGCAGTGGTCCATGGGAACAAATGATCCCTCAGCTCTGGGCTGAATGGCACACAGGCTGCACTTTAGGTTTGAGGAAACCTTGTCACTCGTTATTGGCCTCCCAGTCCACTCATCCTTCTGCAAACAAGTTGCAAACAACAAAGTTGGACTGCTGGCCTGGGTAAATCTATATACAGATGACTTTTCCAAAGCAGTGCATCGTTTCCCAGTGAAATACACGACCTCTTCTTACCTATGAAATTGTGATTGAAGACACCTGTGAGCCAGCTCTGTGCAAGATTGCAAAGGAGCAAAGCTTTGGCATTTGGGCACACTTCTCTTTGTTTCTTTGCTCAGGCCTTTGGTGAGCACAGAACTCATCTAGGTAGAAAACTTTTGACCATACAGGATCTTTTGGATCCATTGTCCCCCAAACATGTCAATGTGTGGCCCTGTTGTCATGACAAGTTAAAAACAGCAGCACAAGTGACACAAAGAAAACATGGCAAAAGAGGAAGAAGAGAGGCCCAGTGAAGAAAGGATTTGGTGAGACACTGTACTCCCATAATCTCCAGGAGATCCTGGTGTCACATTCTTCTTTTGGTTTATTTAAATTTAATTGATTCATTTAAGTTTTTTTAAATCATCAAAATAAAATATATACAATTAAAATATGTCATCAAAATTTAAATATACAATCAAACACATTTATTCAAAACTATCAGAACATAGATACATCTGCAACTATGAAGCCTAAACCTATTCCAAAATCCTAACTCCTATTGTTGATGAATCCTATAGTTGATGAATCCTATTCTTGATGAATCCTATTGTTGATGAATACTTTTCTTGATGAATCCTATTCTTAATGAATCCTATTCTTGATAATCCTAAAGCCTAAATCCTATTCTTGAAACATTCTTTGGACAGTTTACAGGTTCTTCCTGATCTTGGAGGAAAGAGCATTTCTGGACTGGAGGCAAGGACTTTCTTGGTAAGGGAATATCAGAAATGTCCAGAGAAAACTTCTTGGAAAGACTGTAGCCAGTCGTATCTGTGGAGACACAAAGTTTAACAGAGCCTGGAATGCAAACCTAAAGCATCTGAAGCTCCGTATTTAATGGGACAGATTCCTTGGAAATTTCTAAAGAGCTGCACAGGGAAACATGCTCCTGCTGGCTGCAACTTGAAGCAGACCAGAGGAAAACCCTGCCCCACTTCCACAGAGCTGCCACAGGAACAGCCTGGCCTCTGGGCTGCCCTGGGACAGCAGGGAGCCCAGAGCCCTGTGCTCTCCAGCCATGGCTCAGCTGCACATGCACCCTGCTGCTGCTCTCCCTGCCCCACAGCTGAGCAGCCCTACAGCTCCACGGGGCACTGCCAGCAGCACAGCTCATTGCAGGGCACATGCAGGGCACAATGTGTACAGCCATTGTGTAATTCAAGCCAATGTTCCCTGCCAATGTGCACAGACTCTCTGGGCTGCCACAAGACCCTTCCTCCCAACAGAGAGCGGCCCAGCTCCCACCTCACCTCTGTGTGAGGCAGATCCATGCTTGGTCTTCACCTTGTCCTCAGTCTGCAGTTGCTTCAGGCTGATCCATGCTTAGTCTTCACCTTTTCCTCAGTCTGGGTTCACTTGAGGCTGATCCATACTTCATCTTTACCCTGTCATCAGTCTGCAGTTGCTTATGGCCCCCCATGTCATGACTAGGAAGGGCAATGCTGATAACAGAGCGGGGGCAGGTGCACACCCTTCCTTAGTATTTTGTCATTTCTGGCACAGCTGAAAAGTCACGTCCGGTGGTGTCCAGCTCAGAAACTTGTCCGCTTTCTGGAGAACATCAAACCTTCACCAGTCCAGAAGGCTGTTGAGGTTTTCCTGCACATGTGGAGGTGTGCTGTCAGCAAACTTAATGATCTGGCTGCCCAGTGCCTCGCAGAAGGCACAGGCCAGCTTGGTGACCACAGCGCAGACGTTGGCGCTTCGCACAGGCAGCGCCTTGTTCTCCAGGCAGGACCAGAGCACGGGCAGGGCGTAGCGCTCGACCGCTTCAGGGCTCCTGGCATGAGCCCATTCCACAAGCACTGCCGGGAGAGCGACACAGCTGCTTACCCACCAGCCTCCATGCAAACAGGGATCTACCTCTGCTCTTGCTTCTTGGAAGCCTCTCGGGCCAAGATCAGTGAAACAGCACACACAGCCCCACAACCCAGAAATGGGCAAAGCCGCTGATCATCCTTGAAACACAACCACCAACCCCTCGGGACTAATATCTCCAACCAGAGCCTTGTACCTGTGGCAGACTTTGTACCTTTACTCAATTATTGCACAATTTCTTTCTGCATGAACAATGAATGAAACGTCAAATAGCCTTCTATTTCCATTAACAAGTTGTCTAAACCCACCTAGAAGATTTGGAAATGCAGCCTAGAGAGGCAATTGAGAGATTTCTAATAAAAGCAATGATTCCATTTTTGTAACTTTGATGTCAAGGGCCAAAAGTCTAATCTGGCTCTCCCCTTTGCTCCGTGGCCCACAGCAAAGGGCAGTATTAGAACACACTTCAAAACTCCAGCCCACCAGAGATGGCTGCTACTTGACAGCTGGATGAGAACCACCAGAGACTAGCTGGTGTCTTTGGCAGAATGCTTTTGTGGCTTCCAACAAAGAGCTGTTTCAAACCTCAGGGTGTCTTGGAGAATTACCCAGACCCATTGCCCTTTGCATTTGCCCCGGCACTTGAGCATCTCCACATTTTAATGACATTTTCCCTCCCAATGTTAATAGCATTTCTTCTTACAACGTGCACTGAAATAGGGGCATAGAGACAGAAAAAAGCTACACAGGGGACTGAAATTTATCCAAAACACGAGGGTTTTCTCACATTGCCTCTGGAATCTGCTCTCTGCTCATTTTCTGAACTGAACTATATCAAACACAGACAAAAAGTGACTACCAACAGGCTCCTTGCATGGCAGATTTGGCTGAAAGATCAAAACCTGAAACGCTCAGGAGACCAGTCTTGTTTCCTGGTCAGGCAAACTGTTATGTAGTAGCCATTTACTGTTCTGTGGTGGAAGAAACTTCATTTCCTCTATGCTGTTAATCCACCAGCAGTCATCAGCATTGAAAGAGCTCCTGAAAGTACCCAAAACCAATTTGGCTAAGCAGGAAAAGGGTTATGGTACCCATTCAAAAACTGGACTTCATTTGAGTTTAAATGCAATTAAAGACACTGGCCACTATGGGACTTGAGAAGGGCCCCAGTGAGAGCTCAGCACCTCCTGATGTGGAGGAACTACTCTACTGTCTGTTCACTGGCATTCCCTGTAAATACTCCCTCGGAGACCTCTTGGCTTAGAAGGGGACGCCGTACCTGTGATACGCTCCGTGACATCCAGCAGAGCTTGGCCTCTCAGTTGTCTCCATTGGTGGCAGAGCTCTTTCATCAGTGATACTTCATCTACAAGTGAAACACACGTTTCTGTTCACTCTTCTGAGGGCATAGGAGAGAGGACAGTGGTGAGGGAAAGGGCAGGGGCAACCCCATTTTATACAATAAAGTCCATTTCTGCTGATTTTTGAATCCTTTTCTTCTTTCCTTCCAGCCTACTTGTCGGTGTTTAAAATGCCAAAAGAAAAGCTCTCCTTTCACATTTGTAAATCCAAAGTTGTCTGCTCTATCAGGAGCTATGTTAAAACATTTCACATCAGGGTCCTTGAGAGTTCAGTCACATGGAAGCAATGAAAAGGTTCTGCATCCCAGAGCCAAAAGGAAGAAGCCCATACTTGGGACACAGAAAGGCACTGAGTCAGGCAGTCCATGACTTCGCAGAGCAGCTGAGGTGGAGAAAGTGGAAACTCCCCTTGAAGACCTGCCTCTTCAACACTCCATTGTTCAGCCATATTCCCCCAGTGTGGCATTTTCAGACCTGACATCAATCTGTGTGGCAGAAAAATTTACAGCTGCCCTTGCCTCTGTAGGTATTTGCCATTTCCTTCTTGTCCCATGCAAAACAACGTGTGGAACAAGGCATCATTGACAGATGGATTTTGACCCATGTGTTATAAAGAAATGAACTTGATGAATCCTATGGTCCCCTTTGAAAAAAGAAGACAAAGAAGAAAGGTGGAAAACAGGCAGCTACTGCCTATAATGTAGAGCCTTCCAGGTGGCTGCTGTGCAGAAGCTCTGATGGGCCGGTGTCCCTTCATGCCTACAGCAAAGCTGTTCATTTGGCAAGTCAGACGGGGCCCAAGCAAACTCCAAAACCCCTTTGCCTCTGAATTGCAGCAAAGCTGTAGTCCAGGACTTGCTCTTCAGACCAGCAGCACAGAGCCAAGGGCTCCTGGGACTGTTGGCAAATGCTGCTGCACATTCCAGCCAGTTGGGGATGGTGCATAAGGACTGCACCTGCACAGCTTCTGGTGGGTGTCAGCTGGAGCATTCCACAGACAGCAACAGCTACCAAGGCACTCAGCGTTCTCTTGTGTCGGAGAGACAGAGACACAGGTGAGGAGAGTCCATGCCAGGGCTCAGCCTTACCTAAATGCACAACAGATTGGTCCAGAGCCGTCATAGCTGCAGCATGAACCCCAGGATCCTTTGAGTTTAGGTTCTTTGTTATGCCTTCAACCAAACGGATCATCAATGGGTTCATGGCATCCTGCAGGAGTCCTATGATTTCTGCCAGCGCCTCCAGCGCCTTCTGCTTCACTTTCTTATGTGTGTCACAGATTCTCAGGCCAAAATAATCAAAAATCTGTGAAGAGAACAAACAACATGAAAGCTTGATTAAAATGACCTTTTTTGAAGAAGCGATGTAGAAATGAGCACTCAGGAATCTAAAAGATGAAAGTGATCCTTTCTCTCAGGTCAGCCCTTGCTTGCACATTTTCACTGTTTTCCTGTGGGCCACTCACTGGAATGGTTGCACAACCTCATGCTGCTTGAAAGATTTTCATCTGTTTTTAAGAGGTTTGGGTGGGGACAGAAAAATTCCTATGGTGTTTCTCTCATCCTATAAATCATTGAATCAATTCCATTTATTAATTCAAAAGACTACCTTTGCTTTACAAGTATGGAAGCAGATGTTTACAATGCCCAGTTTTTTATACAGTTGCCTCAAGTATTGAGGGCAGCTATGATTTTGCCTAAACTATGGCTGGAGGAGATCTAAGTTTTATTTTCTCTGTCTCAGAACCTGTGTCTGGAGAAGGGCAGGGCTCAGATCAACTCTTCCAGGATCCAGACCATTGCTCTGACTAACAGGTGGACTTGTGAAATATAATGTGCTGTACAGCTCTCATTCCAGCAGGTTCAGTCCCTTGACAGCCACATTATCAGGCACACTTTTCTGGAAAAAGGGGAAAAGCAGCTACAGGGAGGAGAAGGGATGGATCTGTCCTTATTTGTTTTCTTCCTTTCCAAAGAGAAAAAAAAGGCCCCCCAAGAAGGGTGAGCACCATCTTTACCAAGAGGAATAGGGACGAGGATGGAAATGAGTTTTACCTGTGCAAGACAAGATGGAGTTCACAGAAGTATCATTTTAAAAACATTTTGTTTAAACCAACCCAGCCTGATACTTCTCTTCCCCATGCAAACCCATTTTTTCTCTAGAAAATAATTGCCATGTCTTCAATGGCTCAATTCCCTCCACTTAACCCAACTGGGAGTAGGAGACAGCAGAGGTTACACCAGCAGAAAATTCTGCCATCATCTGATGAACAGCAGCAATAGGCACCTGCCAGAAAAATACAGCTGGACTGAAATAACTTGTCCTGAAGCCTGGAGCTCAATTAATTTGTCTGGATAAGAAGGGCCAGTCTGTCCCAAACAGCCAGGATATAGTGCCAAGACACACTGAATTAACTTTACTTCCGCAGGCTTGGGAAAGGAGCTAAATGAAAGGAGCAATGAAGATATCCTACATACTTGGACAATGTTAGTGGAGATCAGCTGGGGTCTGGTTTTGGACAGGTCTAGGAGGAGTGCCACTCCTTCCATCCGTGTCTGGAACACCTTGGCTTCCAGGAGATGGTAAAGCTTCTGGAGCAGCTCCCTTTCTTCCACAGATGCAGGTAATGTGACCTGGGCTCTTGCACGGTGTAGGCGGTGTCCACCAGTGGCAGACTTTGCCCTGGAAAACAAAGTCAAATTAGGATCTGTTTCTGATAATCCCTTCAGTTAATTGTGAGCCAAACATCTTGGGGAGCTTTCCTAATGATGTGATTTCAAGCTAGAAAATCATGAGGCTCTGAAGTGAAGAACAACGTGGACCTCATGACAATCATTATGGGAAACAATCTGCAAGTCACATTCTTCTAGTGCTCACGCAGGAAAACCAAGGATGAGATGCATCTGCTCTATCTTCAGATGGCTTCTAAGACACACAGGCCACGTTACTTTGTGGGGAAAGAGAGACACTGCTTCCAAGTTTAAATGCCTCCTCATACGGGATGTGTGTGTCTTACAATAAGGAAACTCATCACTCTGGAGAAGTGTCTCTACAACCAGGCATGACAATCTGCAAAAGTAGCTCAGATGCATCTGAACAGATGAACAGGGGCATAGCTAAATGATCCAGAAAATCAGTAACAGAGAGAAAAACAGAAATCAGACATCCCAGAACTACGCTCACATTTCATTTGCTTCCCTAGAAACTAGATGCACAGCGTAACAAACCCACTGGGAATAATCCTCTTGGATCAACCTGCCTCTTCCATGAGAATGGGAAGATGCTAGCTATGCTACTAAGGCATGTGGTCACTTTCTTGCCACTGCTGAGCATGACAGAGCTAAATAAATCCCCCTCTGTTGTCAGAGGAAAACAGTACAAGTAGCTCTGCCACTGGCATGACGAGACAGCAAGGACCAAATTCCTGTCTTAAATGCTGATTGCAGCACAGGGGGAAATAAACCAAACACGCTGTCCATCAAGCAAACTGTAGGAAGGGCAGGAATCACAAGACAAAAAGTCCACCTTGAGATACCTGTTGACCAAAATGGCTTAGGAATTGTCTTGCTCCTTACTACTCAAACTTGGTACTGCTGTTTGAGGGTAACAAAACCAACAATCAGCTAGACCAAACCTCATGGAAGGGAACTGCTTGTTTGAGGAATGGCATCCTGCCTCTAGACTGGGACTTCTCATTAAAACACCCATCTAAAAAGGACTCCACTTGGATGAAAAAAACCCTGGTTGAATTTACTTGTCTCAAGTCAGGCAGCACAGACTTGGCCCTCTCCTAGCCTCCACAGCCCTGCCCTTGCCACTGCACTGGATCATCTGAACTGCAAGCAATGGGTGACTTTTTGTCGCCCAGTATTTGTGGAAAGCCCTCCAGAGAAGCTGTGTTCAACACAATGCAGAAATAGATATTTTTTATCCTAGAGCATTTGTAGGGAAAGGAAACAATCTTTGGCACTGGTCATCTCCATCAGAAAGATGTGCCTGAGGAAGAGGCATGTGAAGCATGTCATGGGCTTTGTCACATCTGGCAAAAGTGCTCAGTACCGTTTGCTAGGAGGTGATGTGGCCTGGGGCTCCTTGGAGCCTTCATTCCTCTTCTTCACCGGCTCCTGCACAGGTGGGCGTTCAGCCTTCTGGTTTTCCATCCCCTACAGAGACACAGAGAAACCCCATCAATCTTTAGAATAGAACTAGGAAATTCCCTCTTTAAAACACCAGTTAGAACCAGGATCACTGCTACCAAGGCCTAGGGAAACATTTCCTAACTTACAGAAATAAACAGACCAGAGATTCAGTGATGCCAGCTCTTTGTTTTTGGTAGCCCAAGGCAGGTTATGGGTGCTACCAGACTGAGCTGCTGTCTAAAATCCCAAATTTATGAGTTTTGACCATAAATGGGAATTATGCAAACTGGTAGGCAATGAGTGGTCTTAAAGGAAGCAGCAGAAAAAATTGGACTCTTTGGGGGTTGGCCCATTGTGTTGGAAGTTGATTTGGTTCAACACTTACTCTCCCTGCCCCTGCACAAAGAAAAACTCCCTTCTGTAATGTAGATAAAAAGAATAAAATCCCTCCCAATCAAAAAAATGATTTTCCACTGGATGCTGCTGAATTTACCAAGCTTCTTCCAGCTCCACAGGGCTTGACAGCAGGGCAGTATTCCTAAAATAATTGTAGTAATTAGGATTGACTTGGACATCTTTTGTATATTTGGAAATTTTCTTGGTAGTACTAAGAGACTTAGAGTCTCTTTTGCAAAGACTCTGTTATGTTCAGAAGCACTATTGTCACTTAATTGCTTTACTGAGGGCATGGTAGGGAGAGTGCTGTGGGGGCTTACACGTGAATGTAAACCCATTTTCTCCTCTCTCCCTTTCCTCTTTGTGACCCATATTCAAAGTATTCAAAACCCTACTTTTCCCCCAAGAATACAGTTCCTGTGTGGTCTGCAGAAGAACAGGCTGAGGATTAACAGCTCATTTTCAGGAATAAAATGATTCAGCAAAAGAGGAATGAGATACAGACACATTGGGTATATTTGATCTCCTATTAGCAGTGGCAATACTTGCACAAAGGAGACATTTGTCCTGCCAAGCACTTACTTTCTTCTTAATTCTCTTCAGGATATCTTCCAGGTCATGCGTGGAAAGAGATTGTTCCAAAAGCTTTTTAAATTTTTGATTACTAAGCAACATCTTCACCATCTCCTGTCCATAATGCCTGAGGAAGGAAGGAAGGAAACAAAAGAAAAGTGAACAAAGGAAGAGTGTTAACAGAAGAGGCTGATGCCTTAAACTCATCGGGTGCAATGTTTGCATGAGAAGGCGTTACCTAGACTCAGCAAAGAGGGAGATTTACCTCACTTGACACTGCACAGTGCTGTCAGCTGAACACAAGAGGCAAGAGGAGAATGTGGGCCAACACAAAAATATCATTTCTCTCTGAAACTGGGGGTGTGCTTCTGTGGGATCAAAGGATCCCAGGCAACAAGGGAAACACATCTGCTTTGTTGTCAGAGCCTATTAGCAGTGTTCTGCTGCCCTTGCACATACATTTTCCTTCCTTTAACTGGCAGGGAAGCCAGGACAAAACACCTCATCCTTGCTTTTGATTATTCTATACTATCTGTATACACATGGGCAGCCAGTTGCTCTGGTGTTCTTGGCAGCTATTAATGGGAATTTCATCATCAAAGGAAGGGGATTTTGGTGGCTTGGGGTGATTTTGCCACTAGGAAACCACAATTTTCTTCAAGAAGAAATTTGGAGGTCACTGAGCCACAGATAATAGCACTCTAGAAATCTGCAGAAGAGGTTTAGAAAGACTGAATACATTGGCTAAAGACCTCTAAAATATTTCTAGGGAAGTCTTAAGTTAATGAGAAACAGATGTTTGGCATCCTTCAGTGATGAACATTAGCCTACACTTGGCTTTCTCTTGTGCGCCTAAGGCTAAACAAAACTGTTGGACTGGCTAATCAGAGCTCTTGTAATCTCAGTAAAGAATCTCGCAAGTCACAGGGAGCTGGCAATGCTCCTTGCTGCCAACTTCAGGTTACCCAGTACAGTCATTTCCCCAGACAACCCAGAGCAGTGGTCACAGCACCAAGCCTGACAGAGCTCAAGAAGTGTTTGGACAATGCTCTCAGGCACGTGGAGTGACTCTTGGGCTGTCCTGCACATGGCCGGGAGCTGGACTGGATGATCTACATGGCTCCCCTCCAACTCTTCATATTCCATGATTCTATGCCCCTTAGCCACACTGTGAGGTCACTTATTATTGCCTTGAGTTTCCACTCTTTCTGGTTTTAGCTTAAAGCCAAACACAAAACGGTTTTCCTGTTTTAGGAGGTGAAAGAAGATCATTACCTCGTGTCCTTGTGACTGTCCTGAGCAAGTGTCCCTGCCACCTGTGCCAGCCTCTCAGCCCTGGGTGAGCCTGCAAGCTTCGTGACTCCCATTTTCTCCATCAAGGACAGGAGGAGTTCGGCCGTACACTTCCGTGCCGGGACGTAGCGGCTCCTGGGAAGGAGAGAGCAAACCCTGGGACACAGGGAGAAGGAGCAGCAGCAGCACAGGCCTTGGCCACAGCCTGCTCCCTGTCCTTGCTGGGGGAAGGAGCCTGGCTTCTCCCTGCAGCTGCAGACACCTGTAGAAGGTTCTGTCCTCAGATAAACACAAAGTTAGCATTGTACAGATGGGCTGTCTGCATGGAAAAGGGAAGCATTCAGTCTCCCTGCACTATTGGATGCTCAATTTCTTTCCCGAAGTTTACTCGGAGAAAGATTAAAGTAATAGGTTACATATGAATTATTTAGAAATTAAGGACAATTCGTGCTGACCCATCAGAGGGCACCCACTAGCCAGAGCTGCAGCAGGATGAGGCTCTTTCCACCCATTCATCCCCAAATCTGCAGACCCCTGGGAAAACACAAATGCAGAGAAAACACGCCGTGGGCCGTGAAGTTGAGGAACACCCAGCAATGCAGCCTGTTTCTTTTGTAAAGCTTGGCAAGGGATACGTCTGAGTGTTTTACCCTATTCCAAAGTTGAGGAAAGGGTGGCAGTCAGTTTATCCAGCTTGTCCTATTCTAGAGACTGTCTCTTGGGAACTATCAGGCCCAGCACCAACACTTAAGGCAGCATTTGCTTCAGCTGTCCCATGGCACTCAGCCAGTGAGGGTGCCTGGAAAGTGCTTCATCATCTCAGGGCTAACATGAAACATCAGTTTGAATAGAAAACACAGCTCTAAGGCCAGGACAGTCACACAAGACTCCTTTTGGCAGGAGCTGCACCTGCTGTGCAGGCTGTGCCACACCCAGCACATTCTCCCTGATGTGCTCCATGCCCCAGCAAGTACCCTCCTTATTTCTCAGAAAGGAGAAATGAGGTTGATCAGAGAATCAAGTCACTGAGTCCACAGAAGATGCAGGATACAGGGCCCTTCCCTTCCACCATTCCCGTTCTCTCTGTCATCCCTTCCCTCAGCCACACACTAGAAGGTCAAGAATATCACAGAAAGAAGAAGAACCTACTTGACTCCATTGTCCAGGAGAGCAGTCATTGCTCGTGTAGGAGTCACGTTCTCTACCATCATGCCCAGGCTCTGACAGGCTGCCTTCTGAATAAACTCTGGGGAGTTCCGCAACATGTGGAGAAGGACTGCAGCAATCTGATCCACCTCGGAGTCCATGTCCTTCCCCAAGATCACAAAGAGCTCTCCCAGAGTGACAACTGCAGAGCAGGACACGTTGGACCGGAGGTTGGTCACCTGGGGAAGTCATGAGGGGAAACATAAGCATCACCTTGCAAAGAAAACCAGTTTCCTTAGACAAGACTCCCAGGAAATCACAACACGTCCCACTGTGTATAAAAGCACAGTAGGAGCAGAAGAGCCCAAGCATGAAAGACACTTACTCTGGCACCAGTTTCTGCCCACACACCTTCTTACTGCAGGCATGAAAAATAGGCTTCACTAAAGTGTTCCACTTAAACCTTCTACAATGTCTACTGCTTTGATTTTAGGCCCTTTTATTTGAAAAACATAGAAGCAAAATAAAGAAAGGGCTGCTTTCAAACCATAAAGGCACAAGGCATAAAGATAAAACAGTCAGATGCTCCTGTTCAAAAAAGCAACACCTGTAGTTGAAGCACCCAGGCAGAAAACAGAAAACACAGGCTCAGGTCTACAGACTCATTTGCAGTGTTCAATTACAGTTTGGGCAGAGATTGGGAATCTGGCATATCATGTTATTAGTGTCTCTTTTCTGCCTTGCATTATAATGGTACCTCACTCACAGACAAGTGTCAGATACCCGACCTGCCAGTAAATACAGCTACATGTACACACAGATCCTACAGATAGCTGACAGACACTAGAAATAGAAGGTCTAAAACCAGAATGAAGGCAGTCCCTGAGCACACATGGAGATGAACAAGCACATATTCTACTCTACAAGCCGTGTATCGAGTATGGGGGACAATTCAGAGCAATGTTCTCACCTCTCTGGTAACTGCCAAGCAAATCTCACGAAGCCGACAGAGCAGGACTTCTGAATGGGACTCAGCCAGCAGTGTGATGTTCAAGAGTCCCTTCTTCTTCCATTCCCTGAAAGGCAAGTACAAAAAAGATTGATTTTTCTCTCTACCCAAGCACTTGGCAGCACCCTTTCAAATCACCAGGCTGGCAGCTCAGTCAAAGCATGGCAGGTGCTTTTCAAGGAGTACTTAATGAAATCGTGGAACACATTGCCACAGGATGCTGTGGCTGTCAAAAGCATACACAAATCCAAGAGGCAAAGAGAGGGCTTTCAGAGTCTTCATTTGTGACCTTTCTGAAAATCTCTGCTATTAAGTCCCTCTGTCATCACTGCTTCCTAGAAGCTGTGAGGCCAGGCCATGCTGCTGGTTCTTGTCACCTCCCTGTACCTGTCCCTGAGACACAGTCCCATTGGGCTGTTACTGGGACATTTTCCTTCTTTGGCAGCCCCAGCAGGCAGTTCAGCACTGAGAGTCTGCACTGGCACTCTGGAGCAGAGTTTCCACTCTACAATCGAGGCCTGTGTGTCACCCACTCCACCTCACACGTTCCCCAAAAAAGCAGCAGGATGTCCCAGAAGATTAAGATTCCACCGCTGGGCAAGAACTGTTAAAACTCTGGCTTTTCCCAGAACACTCCGACCTAAAACAATGCCCACAACAGCAAAGTGTTATTGAAAAGGTGCAAACAACTCCATCTCTCAGCACTTGCTTTGTGCAGGCCCTCAGCTACAGGAAGGTGTGTGAGGCATCAGGGCTGCAGCCAGGGCTGGCAACTGATCCCATGGGCACCCCTGAGTGTCATCAGGACCCCCACACCTGCAGAAGCTCTCTGCACCTCCCAGGGCATCAAAGAGAAATGGGGAAGAGAAAGCAGAAGAGAAAGGGCAAAGCAAAGAAGACTGCACAAGGAGATGCAACGTGGCTAATTTTTCATGCTGTGAAATTTTTCATTCCCTGTGAGAATGAAGCATCCACCAGTGAGTGGATGCTAACCCAGACATCAAAAAGACAACCAATATCACCTAACATTTGGAAGGGTATCACCTCTGGGCCTCCTTCTGTCTGTGTAGAGTTTTGGGACACATTATGAGTATTGACAAAACATCTCAAGCCCGTATGATTCCTTGAGAAGGAAAAGTTGAATTGCAAAAGTGCAAGATTCCCAGAGGATTTTATTTCTCTTTCCTTCTCTTCTGCCATGAGCCCTTCAGGAGTAATGGTAGGCAGAAGGACTTGAAGGCACAACTCAGTCCATTTCTCAAAAAGAGGAGCTGCCTGGAGCAGCTTCTGGGACTCACATGCAGGAGTCCCTGCCATTGCTGTCAGCAGTGGGAGCAGAGAGGAATCTTACTCAGTCCCACTGGGCCAGTGGCCCAAGGCACCCAAATCTCTACACTCAAAACTGCTGCCATCCTGCTTCTGCCTTCAGCCAGCAAAGCATCTCGTCCCACAGCTTTCTCTCTTCCCTCAGCATTTCCTTTGCAGCTCCATGGAGCAGCAGCCAAAGCCAGGAAACAGCATGGACCTGCTGCAGTTGGAGCAGTGCTGCAGAGCAAGGCCAAGAAAAGGCTGCTCTCCACTCTTTATCCTCTCACAGCTCCACAGTGGTTTCAGCAGTGCCCTTTGGCCCTCTGGGCTCTCGGGGCTCAGAGGCACCAGCAAGACTTGCTTCTGACCGACCTTAATGCCAAGAGGGACACAGAGTGATGGGGCCTTTCTTACCAGTCATCACTGCCCAGCAAGGACAGTGCCTCCTGCAAGGCCTGCTGTGGGTCCAAAAAGGCTCTGTCCTTCTGCCTGTGCCCACGGAGCGGCTCCTCTCGGCGCTGGGCACCAGTGGCTGTCTGTGAGGTCACTGCAAGGACAGGGTCGGCCATGGGCGCTGCAGGCCCGGGCAAGGCACCCGCCATGGAGCGGCCTGCAGCCCATCTCCCAGCCAGGGTTCCCTGTGGCACACACTGCCACTGGGACAGAGACTTCCCTGCTCTCTGAATTCTGAGGCTCTCTGCTTTCTCTCAGCCTCCCCAGCTGAGCACAGCTCCAGGCTAAACCTGACAATTGCCCCACAGCCCCAGCTCCAAGTGCCACAGGTGCCACGGCCAGTGGCAGGTTCCTGAGGCCGCAGAGCTCCCACTCCCTGCCAGGCAGTGCCAACAGCAGGACTGGCCAGCCCAGGAGGGAACCCCTCAGGTGCCCCTCTTGTCTCAGCACCCTGATTTCCCACAGCCCTGAGGACAGGGGCTCTCGGCAAGTCCCTGAGGAGAGACCTGCAGCTGCCTCGTGACAGCACCAAGCCAAGCCTGAAGAACCCAGCCCTGCTGGGCCCAGCTCAATCCCCAGGGAGCAACAACCAGGGAACAGCCACACCTGACCCTTCACACCTGACAGTGCCTCTGTTTCCATTGACTTCAAATATTCTAGACTACCAAGCTGGAGTAACTCCAAAGTAGATTTGCTGTTCATTCTCAGGACACACTATGAACCCAAGATCCCGGCTGTGCTGGCTGAGGCAGGAGGCAGTTTGTGCTCCTTTTGCAAGGACAAACCCCTGCAGGAAAATGCTGCCATGGAGCAGGCTTACCCGAGGAGCTGCGTGGGAAGCTGCCATCTCCATGGAGGGTGGGCGTACTGGGCTGTAAGGGCACCGTGTCCTGCTTTCTCACGACCGTTTTCTTCATGGCGCTACCAGGGTCTTTTCTCTGTACACTGGGAGCTGTGCCATTGATAGGTGGTAGGCTGAAGCCTGCAGGCACCAAAGAGGAGCCTGTAAGTGGAGAGTGCTGGACGGGGTGATGATGGAAAAGGCCAGAGAAGTTGCTAGAGCTGGGTAACATTCTTTGTTGTCCCAAAGAACTACAAGTATAACAATGGCACACTAACATGGGACAGTGATCACAGAATCCCAGAGGAGTTTGGGCTGGAAGGCACCTTTAACCACCATCTAGTCCAACCCCTGTGAGCAGGGACGTTGTCTAGATCAGGTTTCTCAGAGCCCTACGTAAACTGGCCTTGAACACCTTCAAGGATAGACCAACAACAGCTTCCCTTGGCAAATCCTGCCAGCTTTTCATCCCCTTCATTTAAAAAAAAATTCTCCTTAATATCTAATGTAAATCTGCCCTCTTCTAGTTTAAAAGCAAACTGCAGTGACGCTTCTCCTAAGAAACAAAGAAAACCCAGTATTGCTTTGCTTTTGTTCTCCTGTTCCAGAGGCAGGCAGGGAAGTTACCAAAGTGCAGATAGCCTGGTGTGATGCCCTCGGGCTGAGTGCTGCCCCTGAGGGCCCCGCTGCCGCCCTCGGGCAGCGCTCACGGCCCTGCAGGCTGAGCCCCTCAGCCAGGATTCAGTTGGGAACGCTGCTTGCTCCTGGGACGAAAACACAAGCACTGCCTGGGGCTTCAGCACAGCTCTACAGCGCCAGCTCCTCAGCAGGGAGCGGCAGGAGAAGGATCTCTGGTGTTTTCATCAGAAGGAATGGAATTTAGTTCCTTCCAGGTTGCAGCCTGGTTGAAAAGCATCCTTTTGGCCTCACCTTCCCTGGAGGCTGCTCTCCAGGAGAGAGTCTGAAGCCCCAGTGTACTTTGCAAGACAGAATTTTCTACTCTGAAAGACTTTACAAGTGGAGGTGGGAAGCTAATATTCTGTTACTGACTCAATGAGGCCATGGGCAAGACACTTCATGTCTCTCTATTTTTCTTTGGGAAACAGAATTAAATCCTAATGCAAGCTTCTTACTCAGATGCAAGCAGAACAGCCCCCCCAGTCTGATTGCAACATTGTGCAAAGGGCAAGCAAGTGGTCAAAAAGGACCACTACAAGTGTAGCCACCACTTACTTGCTTCAGCTGCATCTCCAGGCTCAAATGTCTCTGGAGGAAGCTGCAATGATTTCTCATTTTGTCTCCTCTTCATCTCTTCCATCAAAATCTCCATTTTCTTCTGCTCTAAGTTCTCTTTAGCCAACCTGCACAATTCAGCGCGGGTCTAGGTGCAATGGAAACACATCACAGACTGTAAGCAGAGACACACCAAGCAGACACAACACCTCATCAGGAGCACAGAGTCCACAGAGTGCCACAGTCTTCCATGCAGCTCCATATCCATTCCAATAGTTTCAGAGGAATGTCTCCCATGCTCGCCTTGGCAATTACACACAGTGAGGTGGAGCACTTCACTGCCACAACCTCACACTGCTGCAACTGCAACCTATGTCAGGAAGCCCTGCTTGAAGCATGAAAGTCATAGGAGTGCTCCAAGACAGATGAAGAGCTCACATGACAGTGAGCAGGCAGTGCAGTTCCTACAGGCCATGGCAGAAGAACGAAAACCATGCGCAATATCCAGCAAGGAGGGGTAATTAGCTGTTGCTTAACACTCATGGCCAGGAATTGCAGCTGTTTCTCACTTCCTGGCTTCTGAAGGACTCAGCTCTGAAGGACTTGGTCTCTGAGGCCAGCAGACCAAAAGGAGGAGTCTTGTGAAAACAAGTTGCACAAATGCTGATGTTAATGAGCAGAAAACTTGAGAATGAGAGGGCTGTGAGATACAGCCACAAAGGTAACCAGGAAAAAGCAAACTCTCCCATTTTAGTTTGCAGCCTTGCTTACACTCAACATCAGAGTCTTTGCTTCTCTGCATCCAAGGATGCACTTCTCCCACATTCACTGATGTCTAGCATGATCTGCCATTCAGAACTTCTCTAAACCAGCCTTTGCACATACAGAATGCTTCTGGCGTGACCTTAGCACCATCTCCAAACCAGTCACCTTGGCACTACTGGAAATAGCCAAGCAATTGCTCTGTAGCTGTCAAATACATTCCCAAGAGAATCCCCATCCCCCAAGGAGTGGAAGATTATGATTTTCAGTGGCATTTTGGGCCAAGCACTAAACAGCCACTGGAAAGGAAGTCTGCTCATCCCTGTTCTTATCCCTTACCTTTCCAAAGCTGTCCCTCCGCTCCTTGTCACTCCTAAGACCAGGACTGCTGGGATGATCTGTCTCCTTGGCCTGACTCAGTGAGAGGCCTGGGAATGGAAGCAAAGGTTCCTGTAAATCTCTGGCACCATGTGTTGGAAGCAAAAGAAGCTTTGCTTTCCTCATTAGATGTGCCCAGCATTCTGCAATCCTGTATTTGCAGGGAACAAAGTGCTCATCCAAAAGTTCCACTTTTGCTCTCCTTCCTTGTTCCAGGGGTTTATTCTCTGCTTTCTTTTCAGCAGAGACATCCAAACCCAAATAAACATGACCTATCTCAAAATAATTTTGATCTTGACTGATATTGACAATTCAAAATGTCCTTAATAGAAATAGCTGATGGCCGGTCATTGTGAAACACTCCCCAACAGAGCTGGTAGAACTAGAAGAACTAATTCTTCACATGGTTTCACAGAGGATAAAATCATGTAGCAGTCAAGCACTATGAGAGGTATACCTGTCTTGAAACTGGATTCTATCACCCTGCTAAATGATTGGGTCAGTAACAAAAGAAAGACCGGAAAGGATGAATGACAGAAGTGATTTATAGTCCAGAATTAATCCAGAAAAAATGTCATTTACTTACTGAGGACTACCTCTCCCTAGCTGCAGTAAGCATTGCAGTTGCATATACACAATTAAGGAGTTATTCCAAAGGTGCCATACTCAGGATGTGGCAGAACAAACCCTGAGCAAAGGGACCAGGGGATCTGATCCCTTTTTCTGCATCAGCAGAATTACTTCTCCAAGTCTCATCTCTCCTATCATTACACAACCAGAGATGCCAAAGGAACTACAACAGTGTCATTGAAGCTTACACCTTGAAAGCAGTGGATGACCCAGAGGCGCCAGAGACTGCATTTTGCCTAGCACAATTCCACTTGTCAGGGATCAGGCAAGGCAGGGACAGGGACAAGGCAGGAGGCACCTCCTCTCCCAGCATCAGCCTGCAGCACCGACACAGGCAGAGACAGCCGGGGAAGAGATTTGTCATTGGGAACCTGCCACAGGTGGCTTTGGGCTTGTGCTGTCAGAGGATGACAAACTCACACCCTGCCTAGGCTGCAGCCATTTGGAAGTCTCCTTCTCCTTCACTGGAAAATTCAAAAGGACTTTCCATCATAGGAGGTATCCCTATTCCTTACAGTGCAAAACCACGAATAACCAAGTGCAGACCAAAAATCCATGAATCTCCATCAAATCTCAAAGGGTTCAGACCAGAAACTACCTCAAGGAATGGTTTACTCCTTCAAAAGCAGGAGGAAGGAGTGGAAACATTTCTCATTTCATACTAAATTCCTTCATTTTCTACTCTAATTTTGACACAAGAAAGGCTGCAGGGAGATAAAAGGCATGAGCAAGAAGGAGAGGAATGTTTCCTTTTCCTGAACAGCACATCCAGGAGCCAAGCTACCCCTCCAGCTCTTGCCACTCAGCATTTCATACTGGAGGAATTTCACTCACCACCAGAGAACACTCCCAGTCATTGGGCTCTGGGAGAGTCCACTGAGCCCATCAAGAAAATGAAATTAATTTAAAGATATCTTTAAATGAATGTGTTTTATCCAAGCTTTCCAAGTGTCACCTCTGAGTCAAGATCCCAATGATCATTTTAGGACAGACATGCCCTGTACCCACCTGCATGCTCCGGGGTCTTCTCTTGGCTTCTGCTGCTGGGTCTTGCCCTGAAGAAAATGGAAGACAAAAAAACATATGAGGAGCTAGAAGGAGACGGGAGGAAATGGGTGTACCATGCAAGGAGGCAAACCTTCTTAGCATGGTCACTGTGATGAAGGAAGAATTGCAACACATAAACCCAAATATGATTCATTGTCCTTAAGCTTTCAGTTGCTGGAATCACACAGAACTGGGCAAGCTCTGGCTGAAATAACAGCCAAGTCCAGCAGGGGACCCATCCTGAGACACTTTGAAGCCCTGCCTCCTCTTCCCCAGCACCACCTCTGCTCTTGGGGCGTTGCTCTTGGGTTTGACATTGGATGGGCAAAATGCGGAATATTCAGAGGTTTGCCTAAATACATGGGAGACTGTGCCAAATCACCACAGGAGATGGGAAGAGTGAGGTGAAGAGCACACTGGAGCAGCAGACACCTTGGCTTACCTCATCTCCTGGGACTCCTGCAATTCCATCTTTGGAGAGCTGTGCACAGACCCAGCAGCACTGCCCACAGGGGGAATTCCTGCCTTGCGTAGACGGGGGATTAAAGATTTTCCCAATTGTCTCTTCTTCATTTCCCCGCCAGTGGAGCACAGCAAGGAGGTCTGGAAAGAGTAGAACACAGTGCTCAGATCAATCATCCACACTTGCCCCCTTTGATGCCTCAAGAATTTTATCAATGCTCTTAACTGGGACCTGGTAGGAAAAGTCAAACTGATGCAGCAGCTTGGCACAGGATGGGGAATGCAAAGGGAACTGGGAGAGACCATGTCCCACATTTCTGAGCTCTCCCCACCTTCTCACTTCCCTGGAAATGCGACTACATTCCCAGCTGGCATCCACATGTTTGACATCAAGGTGTTCTGGGGTGCCACTGCCTCCCCTGGCCTTTTGGATGCCATGGCAGTGGGTTTAGATCACTGTTCTCTCCCTGCCCCTAACGTGTCTCACAGCCAGTGCTGATCTCCAGCCAAATCCCCACAAAGCCATTCTGCAGCATGTCCAAACCTGCTTGTCTCAAGTCCCTCATTCGTTCTGCTGCTGCCCTTCCCTCCTACACTTCCCCAGCAGCCTTGGAGCCCAGATGCTGCTGCTGAGCTCTCGGGATGCTCGCTGCTCTCCAGCTCCCCCACATCCATCATCTCAGCCTCACTGCCATTCAGGAAGTTCAACAGAGCTCCCTGCCCTGCTGCTCTCTGCAAGGTCTCTGCCTGCCCAACTTGCTCCAGGGCCCCCATGCCATGGCCAGGAATGGGGGAGGAGGCAGCAGGGGCAGATGCACACCCATGCTTAGTATCCCATCATTTCTGGCCCCGCTAGAGAGCCAAGCCAGGACCTGTTCAAAGTTCACTGAAAGGGTCAGTTCCTGTATACACTGAGCCCTTTCTCTGCAAGGCTGAAATCAAGTGCCCAAGCCTTTGATTGGACATTCTGTCAACCAAAACTGTTGTTCATCTGTCTCCTCCTGCACCCCACAGCAAACCCAGAACAACTGCACGTCCTGGCCCTGGTGCAAAGAAAATTGTGTGCCTGGGATCCGGGCTGCTTTCCCGATGGCCACAGGCCATCCCTTCCCTATGGACAAAGCCATGCCAGAGCACACAGCTGCCCAGAATCTGATGAACTCTGGAAATAGCATCAGAGATTGCTGTGCAGGGGGGATGGCTGTACCACTCACAAGCTGAGACAACCTGACTTTGCAGGTTCCAGCAATCATCTTTTTCCATCCAAAGCAGACACAGCTGACAGAAAACATCAGCAAAACATACAGGTGCATCATAGATACCTGTAGATTACTCAATGGGGAAGGATTGCTTTCCCAGATTGCACAGCTTTAGCTGCTCTGACTGCTTGTTGGTGTTTTCTCAGCCATAAGACAGACGAGGAACTACAACACAGCCCAGAAACCATTCAAAGACCTCTCCTGCTATTGATACATGCTGAGGACATGATGTCTGCCCTACACACCCATGGCAAAGACAGCCTGAAGCGCAGTGTCCAGCTGAGGTCTTCCTTAGCTCAGCTGCTTCCCTGGGCTCACAGCACAGGAAAAGGCCTCCATGCTCTGCCTACAGCACATAAAATGAAAATCTACCATCCAGGACTTAGCTTGGTCTCCTTACCTTATGTCCTTTTCCCTCTGAACTCTGCTCCGCGTTGTTTCTTCTGACATCTTCGTTGTCAGTGCTACTTTTCCCTTTCCCTTCCTCCCCATCATACATCTTGCTCAGCTTGATGGAAGAGCTCTCTTGGATGGGAGGCAAGGGCTTGAAGGGAAGGAGTGAAGCGGGACGTGTCTCAGGAAGATTCGTGGCAGGAGTGTAGCCAGTCAGATCTGCAAAGTGGAGACACAAAATGTAACAGAGCCCCCAGTGCAAAGATGAAGCATCTGAAGCTCCGTATTTCATGGGACAGATTCCTTGGAAGCTTCTAAATAGCTGCACAGGGAAACATGCTCCTGCCACCAGCAGCTTGAAGAAGACCAGAGGGAAAACCCTGCCCCACTTCCACAGAGCTGCCACAGGAACAGCCTGGCCTCTGGGCTGCCCTGGGACAGCAGGGAGCCCAGAGCCCTGTGCTCTCCAGCCATGGCTCAGCTGCACATGCACCCTGCTGCTGCTCTCCCTGCCCCACAGCTGAGCAGCCCTACAGCTCCACGGGGCACTGCCAGCAGCACAGCTCATTGCAGGGCCACATGCAGGGCACAGCTGTTCCCTGCCAATGTGCACAGCCTCTCTGGGCTGCCACAAGACCCTTCCTCCCAACAGAGAGCGGCCCAGCTCCCACCTCACCTCTGTGTGAGGCTGAGCCACGCTCACAAGGGAACAAGTGAGTTCGGTGAACTCCCACCTTTACAATCAATCCATCTAATGGGTTAGGCATGCAAGCTCTTAGAAGTAAGAGAACTAATTTTTTACATTGTTTCACAAAGGGTAAAATAAAAAGGCAGCCAAGCAATACAAAACAAACACTTCTCTTAAAACTGGGGCCTTTCAGCCTGAACAATGCTCTGGTCAGTAACAAAAGAGAGACAGGAATCATTCAACGACTTAAGTAATTTCCAATCCAGAATTAATCCAGACAAACTATCCCCCTGCTTATGGAGCAATACTGGTCTAGTGCTGCATTCAGCATTGCAGATGCATTCCAGCAATGAAGGAGTCATTCCAAATAGGGCCATACCCAGGATTTGGCAGAACCCTGAGCAAAGGGACCAGGGGATCTGATCCCTCTTTCTGCATCAGCAGAATTACTTCTCCAAGTCTCATCTCTCCTATCATTACACAACCAGAGATGCCAAAGGAACTACAACAGTGTCATTGAAGCTTACACCTTGAAAGCAGTGGATGACCCAGAGGCTCCAGAGACTGCATTTTGTCTGGCACAATTCCACTTGTCAGGGATCAGGCAAGCCAGGGACAGGGACAAGGCAGGAGGCATCTCCTCTCCCAGCCTCAGCCTGCAGCACTGACACAGGCAGAGACAGCCGGGGAAGAGATTTGTCATTGGGAACCTCCCACAGGTGGCTTTGGGCTTGTGCTGTCAGAGGATGACAAACTCACACTCTGCCCAGGCTGCAGCCATTTGGAAGTCTCCTTCTCCTTCACTGGAAAATTCAAAAGGACTTTCATCGTAGAAGATATTCCTATTCCTCCCAATGCAAAATTAGGCAATATCCATGAATCTCTGGCAAATCTCACAGGGTTCAGATCAGAAATTACCCCAAGGAATGATTTTCTCCTTCAAGGGCAGTCGGAAGGAGTGGGAACATTTCTCATTTCATGCTAATTGGCTTATTTTTCCATTCTGAGTTTGGAACTAGAAAGGCTGCAGGGAGATAAAAGGCATGAGCAAGAAGGAGAGGAATGTTTCCTCTTCCTGCACAGCACATCCAGGAGCCCAAGGTACCCCTTCAGCTCCTGTCAATCAACAATTAACACTGGAGGAGTTTTCACTGCACCACCAGAGAACACTCCCAGGGACTGGGCTCTGGGAGAGTCCACTGAGCCCATTAGGAAATTGAAATAAATGTAAAGATATCTTTACATAAATGGGCTTAACCAAGCTTTCCAAATGTCACTTCCGTGTCAAGACTAGAAAGGCCACTTTCGGACAGACATCCCTGTACATACCTGCATACTCTGGGGTCTTCTCTTGGCTTCTGCTGCTGGGTCTTGCGCTGGAGAAAATGGAGGACAAAAGAACATATGAGGAGCTAGAAGGAGAAGGGAGAGAATGGGTGTACCATGCAAGGAGGCAAACCTTCTTAGCATGGTCACTGTGATGAAGGAGGAATTGTAACACATAAACCTAAATATGATTTATTGTCCTTAAGCTTTCAGTTGCTGGAATCACACAGAACTGGGCAAGCTCTGGCTGAAATAACAGCCAAGTCCAGCAGGGGACCCATCCTGAGACACTTTGAAGCCCTGCCTCCTCTTCCCCAGCACCACCTCTGCTCTTGGGGCGTTGCTCTTGGGTTTGACATTGGATGGGCAAAATGCGGAATATTCAGAGGTTTGCCTAAATACATGGGAGACTGTGCCAAATCACCACAGGAGATGGGAAGAGTGAGGTGAAGAGCACACTGGAGCAGCAGACACCTTGGCTTACCTCATCTCCTGGGACTCCTGCAATTCCATCTTTGGAGAGCTGTGCACAGACCCAGCAGCACTGCCCACAGGGGGAATTCCTGGCTTGCGCAGACGGGGGATCAAAGATTTTCCCAATTGTCTCTTCTTCATTTCCCCGCCAGTGGAGCACAGCAAGGAGGTCTGGAAAGAGTAGAACACAGTGCTCAGATCAATCATCCACACTTGCCCCCTTTGATGCCTCAAGAATTTTATCAATGCTCTTAACTGGGACCTGGTAGGAAAAGTCAAACTGATGCAGCAGCTTGGCTGTGGATTGGGAATGCAAAGGGAACTGGGAGAGACCATGTCCTACATTTCTGAGCTCTCCCCACCTTCTCACTTCCCTGGAAATGCGACTACATTCCCAGCTGGCATCCACATGTTTGACATCAAGGTGTTCTGGGGTGCCACTGCCTCCCCTGGCCTTTTGGATGCCATGGCAGTGGGTTTAGATCACTGTTCTCTCCCTGCCCCTAACGTGTCTCACAGCCAGTGCTGATCTCCAGCCAAATCCCCACAAAGCCATTCTGCAGCATGTCCAAACCTGCTTGTCTCAAGTCCCTCATTCGTTCTGCTGCTGCCCTTCCCTCCTACACTTCCCCAGCAGCCTTGGAGCCCAGATGCTGCTGCTGAGCTCTCGGGATGCTCGCTGCTCTCCAGCTCCCACACATCCATCATCTCAGCCTCACTGCCATTTAGGGAGTTCAGCAGAGCTCCCTGCCCTGCTGCTCTCTGCAAGGTCTCTGCCTGCCCAACTTGCTCCAGAGCCCCCATGCCATGGCCAGGAATGGGGGTGGAGGCAGCAGGGGCAGATGCACACCCATGCTTAGTATCCCATCATTTCTGGCCCAGCCAAAGAGCCAAGCCAGGACCTGTTCAAAATTCAGTGAAAGGGTCAGTTCCTGTCAGGGAAGAGGTCTCAGAGCTCTGCTGACAGCACATGATATGAAAATTTAGCACAAAGGACTTAGCTTGGTCTCCTTACCTGTCTTCCTTTTCCCTCTGCTCTGAGCTCCTGGCTTTTTCTACTCTCCTCATCCCAGCCGTTGCCAGCATTCCCAGTCTCCTGTTCTCCGCTGCACATCTTGCTTGGCGTGGCAGAAGGAGAGCTCCTCTGGATGGGAGGCAACGGCTTGGAGGGAAGGAGCATCGAGGGACTTGCCAGGGAAAACCTCTTGGCAAGAGGATAGCCAGTCAGAGCTGCAAAGTGGAGACATAAAATATAAGAGAGTCCACAAAGTAAATCTAAATCATCTGAAGCTCCGTATTTCATGGGACAGATTCCTTGGAAGCTTCTAAATAGCTGCACAGGGAAACATGCTCCTGCCACCAGCAGCTTGAAGCAGACCAGGGGGAAAACCCTGCCCCACTTCCACAGAGCTGCCACAGGAACAGCCTGGCCTCTGGGCTGCCCTGGGACAGCAGGGAGCCCAGAGCCCTGTGCTCTCCAGCCATGGCTCAGCTGCACATGCACCCTGCTGCTGCTCTCCCTGCCCCACAGCTGAGCAGCTCTACAGCTCCACGGGGCACTGCCAGCAGCACAGCTCATTGCAGGGGCACATGCAGGGCACAGCTGTTCCCTGCCAATGTGCACAGCCTCTCTGGGCTGCCACAAGACCCTTCCTCCCAACAGAGAGCGGCCCAGCTCCCACCTCACCTCTGTGTGAGGCTGAGCCACGCTCACAAGGGAAGAAGTGAGTTCGGTGAATTCCCACCTTTACAATCAATCCATCTAATGGGTGAGGCATGCAAGGGGTGTTTTCATTATTCAGAAGATCTCTCTGCTTTTTCTTTTCATGCAACTACCATCACTAGAATTCCTTTGAAATGTATGGAGCTGGCAAACCAGGAGAGAAAGCTTCTACAACTTTGCTTATGTGTTGTTCATTACCCATCCACTACTTTGAAATCCCTTTCCTTCTAAACTGTGGGCAACCCACAGTGGTCAACAGAATTTGAAAATTACAACTCAGAAGTAATTGCTTTCCAAGTTAGTGTTCATGGCCTTTGTTTCAGTAACTCCCACTCAGTTCCAGGGTGGGTTTTGTTGCTTCATTGCTTTTCTTTCTCTTCACAACAGAGGAAGTGCTGGCACATGAACAATGGCACCTCATGTTGGAAGAAGCTTTGCAATCCAGGTTACATGTCCCCAGTACTCAAGGAGTCTGCATTTGCAGGGCGTAAACTGGCCATTCAATTGGAAATTGCCACTTTTGCTGTGCTTCATTGCTCCATGGGTTTTTCTTCCTGATTTCTTTCATGCAGTCAACAAACTACCATCATAAAACCCAAAACCTACATAAACATGATCTGCCTCAAAACATTTCTGATCTTGGCTAATACTATCAATTCAAATTTTTCTCAGTGGAAATAGTACAGGGCAGGTCATTCTGATATATTCTCCAACTGAACTGCTGGAAGTAAGAGAACTAAGTTTTTACATAGTTTCACCAAGAATAAAACCATGTGGTATACAGGCCACTAGTGAGGAATACCGCTCTCTTAAAACTGGATTTCTTTCCTGCTATAAAACATCCCGGTCAGTAACAAAAGAGAGACAGTGATGGATTAATGAGATGGTTCATTCCTAGTCCAGAATTCATACAGCAAAATTGGCAACGACATTGATGAGTGATACTACTCCCTTGCTGCATTAAGTATTGCAGATGCATTCCAGCAATGAAGGAGTCATTCCAAAGGGGCCATACCCAGCATTTGGCAGAACTAACCCTGAGCAAAGGGACCAGGGGATCTGATCCCTTTTTCTGCATCGGCAGAATTACTTCTCCAAGTCTCATCTCTCCTATCATTACACAACCAGAGATGCCAAAGGAACTACAACAGTGTCATTGAAGCTTACAGCTTGAAAGCAGTGGATGACCCAGAGGTGCCAGAGACTGCATTTTGTCTGGCACAATTCCACTTGTCAGGGATCAGGCAAGGCAGGGACAGGGACAAGGCAGGAGGCATCTCCTCTCCCAGCCTCAGCCTGCAGCACTGACACAGGCAGAGACAGCCGGGGAAGAGATTTGTCATTGGGAACTTGCCACAGGTGGCTTTGGGCTTGTGCTGTCAGAGGATGACAAACTCACACCCTGCCTAGGCTGCAGCCATTTGGAAGTCTCCTTCTCCTTCACTGGAAAATTCAAAAGGACTTTCCATCATAGGAGGTTTCCCTATTCCTTACAGTGCAAAACCAGGCAATATACAGGAATCTCCTTCAACTCTCAAAGGATTCAGATCAGAAACTACCCCAAGGAATGGTTTTCTCCCTCAAGGGCAGTCGGAAGGAGTGGAAACATTTCTCATTTCAATGCTAATTGGCTTATTTTTCCATTCCCCATTTGGCACTAGAAAGGCTGCAAGGAGATAAAAGGGATGTGCAGGATGGAGAGGAATGTATCCGTTTCCTGCCCAGCTTATCCAAGAGCCCAAGGTACCCCTCCAGCTCCTTCCACTCAAAAATTAACACTGGAGGAATTTTCACTGCACCACCAGAGAACACTCCTAGGGACTGGGCTCTGGGAGAGTCCACTGAGCCCATTAGGAAATTGAAATACATTTAAAGATACCTTTAAATGAATGGGTGTTAACCAAGATTTCCAAATGTCAACTCAGTGTGAAGACTAGAAAGGCCACTTTCGGACAAAATGTGGAATACAGAAAAGTTCACCTAAATACATGGGACAGCTGACTGTGCCAAACCACCACAGGGGATGGGAAGACTGAGGTGAACAGTACACTAGAGCCCTGTGCCTACCTGCACACTCCGGGCTCTTCTCTTGGCTTCTGGTGCTGGGTCTTGGCCTGGAGAAAATGGAGGACAAAGGAACATATGAGGAGCTAGAAAGAGAAGGGAGGGAATGGACGTACCATGCAAGGGGGCAAACCTTCTAAGCATGGTCCCTGTGATGAAGGAGGAATTGCAAAACATAATCCCAAAGATGAGTCATTGTCCTTAAGCTTTCAGTTGCTGGAATCACACAGAGCTGGCCAAGCTGTGGCTGAAATAACAGCCAAGTCCAGCTGGGGACCCATCCTGAGACACTTTGAAGCCCTGCCTCCTCTTCCCCAGCACCACCTCTGCTCTTGGGGCATTGCTCTTGAGTTTGACATTCTGCTGGATCACCATAGATGGGCAAAATGTGGTGTTGCCAGGATTTTTAGTGAAAAAGCCTCTGCTAGGATTTTTCCTGTCCTGAGGAGCTGAGGGCCTCAGGAAAGAAATGTAAAGAATAACTATCTGCTGCTGTGGAGTGCCAAAGGTGAATCTTCCATTGGTTCATGTGGATTGTTTTCAATCAGTGACCAATCACAGCCACCTGTGTCAAGGCTCTGCGCAGTCACAGGATTTTTGTTATTGATTCCTGTTCTATTCTTGTCTTTGTAGCCTTCTGATCTTTCTCTCTCTGTTCTTTTAGTATAGTTGTAATGTAGCATTTTAGTATAATATATATCATAATAAATCAGCCTTCTGATGGAAGTGGAGTCAAGCCTCGTGTTCTCGCACCAGGGGTTGCAGTCAAAGCAAGAATTGGTGACCCCTGGACATGTGAAACTGATGGTCACCCCAAGAGTGACCATGGAATCTAGCCTGGAGCTGAAGAAACGAGACCCTGAAGATGGGCAGAGTTCACAGCCAAGGCAAACAGGAGAACCTGTTGGACTTTCCTGGAGATTGTGTCCAGAGACCGCAGAGCAGCAGAGCTGCACAGCTGGATCCACAAGGACACTGTCTAAAGGTACTGTTATTTTTTCCCTTCCTGAAGATCCTGCCATTCGCAAAAGGTGGGAGGAAAGTTGGAAAAATGTACCTTCGGAAGCTCAGGTTCCGTTTACTGCGTCAGAGGAGAAAGTTATTAAACACTGGTGCAGATGGGGACGCAGGGACAGAATTCCTCAATGTATGTTGGAGAGACGGTGTTATGAGTTCTTCAGATGGGCAAAATTTCATAGATTTATTACAAATGTCGTAGACTCCCTTGATTTAGGTTTTTGGGAGTTCATGGACGCTCTTTTTAGGTGGACAATAGTCCAGCGTGTTTCATCCCCAATGATGCATGCAGGGCACGTACTGATTTATGGCATTATCTTGAAATGGGGACGGGCTGCAGGGGACATCATGGCTCGGGAGCGCAGTCGCGTTCTGTCCCCGCCAGCTTCGGCACGAGAGAAGCCTCTCAAAGAAGACGAACCGCGAGTTTGCATTCCCCCCGCACTGCCCACAGCTGAGCAAAAGTTTTTCTCCGCTCCCTTGGAGCAAACAGATCTACCTTCCCCCCCGCTCCTTCTCTTGGGGGGGATGAAAAACCGAACCCGCCGCTTTCCGGGCCGGCCCCGCCCGCTTCGCCGCGGAATTCTCCGCTTCCCCCACCCCGGGAGGGAGCGGATCCGGCTCCGCCTCAGCCAGCCCCGCGGGAGGCGCCGGACCCCGCGGCTCCGCCTCAGCCAGCCCCGCGGGAGGCGCCGGACCCCGCGGCTCCGCCTCAGCCAGCCCCGCGGGAAGCGCCGGACCCCGCGGCTCCGCCTCAGCCAGCCCCGCGGGAGGCGCCGGACCCCGCGGCTCCGCCTCAGCCGGCCCCGCGGGAGGCGCCGGACCCCGCGGCTCCGCCTCAGCCAGCCCCGCGGGAGGCGCCGGACCCCGCGGCTCCGCCTCAGCCAGCCCCGCGGGAGGCGCCGGACCCCGCGGCTCCGCCTCAGCCGGCTCCGCCCGCGGCCCCGCAGCCGCCCGGGCCAGCTCCGCCGGCTCTGATGACTGCGCCTGCGCCGCGGCACCCGGAACCGCCTCCCGCCGATCCGCCCGTGTTGCCAGGCAGCGCGATCAACAACAGTGATTCCCCGGCTGTGCTGCTGCTCCCGGGAGCTGCAGGAGCTGCCTCCGTGTCTTCTTTCTCTGCATCCCAGCCGGCAACTGAATTCGCAACGGTGCAGGCGGCGCCTGCGCGGGCCGACCCCGCTCCGAGCCCGCCGCCCCCGCCTGTCCCGCCGCTCCCTGCCGATCCAATTGCAGTGCAAGAGCTTGCTGAGAATAGTGCTGAGCCCACGAGACCGCCTCAAGAGTCGACACCAGCGCCCGTGCTGCCTGCACCACCCACCCCAGTTGTCCCGCAGGTTTCCGAAACTCCATCATTCACATCAAACCCTGCGAAAAGCCTGTCCTTCCGTAAAAAAAGCATAACCCTCCAGCTGACTGCAGGAGCAGTTCGGCTGGCTGTGTTCAAAATCAATATAGTTTTTAAATCACTTTGCGTATAGTCGAGAGCTTCTCCCTAGAAGTTAAAGTGCCTGCCTTCCCCCGAGCGCCCCAGCGGCGTGGGGGAGTTGGCTCCTGTAACATCTACCTCTAGTTCCCAACCCAGTAGAGATAAAAGTAGTGCCAAAAAGCAAAAAGCAGAAAAAATAACATTTACCTTACAAAAACAAGAGACACAGAGCAAAGCAAGCACTGCTCGCTTGCTCTGGAGACAAGAAACCCTCAAATCTAAAATAACAATTCCTGAGAAAACTTCTCTTCTCCAGCTGCCAGTGTGCACCAGTGCTTCTAAAAAAAAAACATTTCGTCATTTCTACTCTCAAAACACTAGCAGCATAGTCCTACCAAGTTCTGAGCGTGCAGAGCCCGCCTCACAAGCTAGTTCTAAGCCGTTTAACTCATTTCCCTGGGCCGGGGCCATCGCCCCGTCCAGTGCTGAGTTCAAAAACTTTGCTTTCCCCACAAGAACCTAGGCCACCATTCTGTGAGCCAAGTCTGAGTTCTCTGGTCCGCCCACCAGGACCAGAGCCACCCAAGGGTCCTAGAGACACTCTGCTGCTGCTACTACTCTTCTTCTAATGAAAAAAAAAAAAAAAAAATAAAGAAAAGTGGAAAGAGCTAGCAGCTCAAAAGCATTGAAAAGTCAAAAATTAGCCTCAGCCCAAGCGGTTCAATGAAGGGCTGTGGCCAGGGCATTCCAGAAATTTTCTCTGAATTGTTTCATGGCTGTCAATGAATTGTTTGCTAATTCTTGTTTTCTTTAGCAGTTCTTTGTTTCAGAATTCTGCAAGCCTGTTTCAGGACCAAAGGGGACTTCCAGAGATGTCAAAAAAGAACATCTTCAGTCCATGGACTCTGTCCTGAAATTCAGCTGCTTGGACTTGAAACAATGAACTTTCCTTGCATGAGTTTTTGCATTTTCTTATTTTTTAAGATTGTTTTAGTGATATGATATAATTAGATGTTTGATAAGTGAAGAATTTCCCTGAATGTTCTACAGGTGAAGAATTTCCCTGACCATTCCACATCAGCAAATGATTGAGATTTTGATTGGCAACAGATCAACCTCAAGAGGTGTTGTTCTCTCTTCTACAAAGCCCTAGTAGAAGAAATTGCAAACATTTCTTTTTCTATTTAATTTAATAATTTAAAAGGGTGAGATGTTGCCATGATAATTTAGGGAAAAAGCCTCTGCTGGGACTTTTCCTGTCCTGAGGAGCTGAGGGCCTCAGGAAAGAAATGTAAACAATGGCTATCTGCTGCTGTGGAATGCCATGGGTGCATCTTCCATTAGTTCATGTAGATTGTTTTCAATCAGTGACCAATCACAGCCACCTGTGCCAAGGCTGTGAGCAGTCACAGGTTTTTGTTATTGATTCCTATTCTATTCTTGTCTTGGTAGCCTTCTGATCTCCTTCTCTCTGTCCTTTTAGTATAGTTGTAATGTAGTATTTTAGTATAATATATAACATAATAAATCAGCCTTCTGATGAAAATGGAGTCAAGCCTTGTGTCCTTGTCCAAAGGGTCGCAGTTTAAACAAGAGAGCCTCACACTGGTTTTGCTTTCAAACTAGGACACAAATCCATCTCTTTATTTGAACACAGGAATGGGCCATTGCCTACCCTGCAAGCGGGAGTTGGAGGGGCGGGGAGGGTGGGGTGGGGTGTCACCTTCTGTGGTAATCGGCGGAAGAAATGCAGCACTCAATATGAGTGATCAGCAAATCTCAAAACTTTATTGATAGGCACATACATTTATATTGGTGTTAATGAGGCTAATACATATTGCAAAAAGCGAGCTCATTATTGGTTAGTTACTTATCAGCTAACTACGCCTACCTTATCATTCTTGAGGCTACTATGCTGCAGCTGTTTACATATTTTCTTCATGTTTCTAACTAACGATCCATCCTGATGTTGCACCAAGGGCACAGTGCCCTTGCCAGGTTTGGACACTGACTGCTGACTCCTATCCTCGTCTCCTTCTTGCTTAATTAACGGTATTATGTCAGTGTGACCTTTGTTAGCTAGCCAGCTGTTCACAAAATCCTCCACACTTCCCCTGTTTTTCTGTTGCACAAGCATAGTCTGATTAGATGCAGCAAATATCATTCTTTGAACCATGTTCTGTAAGCACATGCAAAAACAAGGCAAAACTAACACTACTAACAAAGCCATAATGCCTACTATAATAATGACTCTAACAATAGAGCGCAACCATGATCCCAAGCCTAATGATTTGAGCCACTCATCAATGCCAGAGTCCGATTCTACCTGTAAGTTTCCAGTTAACCTTCGCAGCTCAGAGAGCTGGGAGTGAATGGACTGGGAATGATCAGAGAGGTTCATGCAACACATGCCCTCAAAATCTTCACACGCATGGCCCTGTGCCAGTAAAAGGAAATCAATTGCAGCTCTATTCTGAAGCGTTGCATGGCGAATAGAATCAACATCAAGCAAAAGGCTAGAAAGTGCTAAAGAGGTGGCATTAGTTTGTTTAGCCAGCCAGCATCCTAGCTTGTTTAAAATGGCATGGGCACCTGCTGCCGATACCCCTGGAGCTAAAAAGGATGCTGCCACTATGGCCCCTGGGGACCAAAATTTTACATCATCTTTGCAGTCAGCAGTAATCGCATGGGCCATTCTTTTAATTCTGTGATAGCGGCGGCTCATATTAAGGATCATTGACGCATTGGGTGTGAGGAGAGACAACTCTCCAATTGTACATGGCCCCCCGCTCAGCATCGATGGGACACCGGGCCACGCACGATCCCCACATATTAAAAAGTAACCTGCTGGTAATTGAATAGGGTCGTTTGATGAGATCGACACCCTCTTTGTGGTATAATTGCACCAGGTTGTTGCATTACGGTAAATGGCCATGCTGGAGGTTACAATAGTAGAATAGTTTTTGGCCGGCAGCTGACTTTTATGCTTAAACCTAAGGCATGCATCCGCCATCACTGAGCCTAACAGTTCCAACTCTTGGGGTTCCTGCGGTGCTATACGAAAATGAGAAATCCATTGGTCCCAGTTATCTACACTGACCCTGGCGTCATTGGTTTTGCAGGTGGGTATTTTCGATGGGCATGGCCAGGGATCTGCCGGCAGTCCAACCAAACAGGTTGTAAATGGATTACCGGGAGAAGATAACGACAAGCAAATAGCCTCCTGGTTAGTTAAATTTGCCATGGTGATCCAAATATTAGTCTTGAGGTGGGGCCCATGCTTGGTGGGTTCCCACTCCTTTGGCAATGTCTGGGCTGTCTATTAAGAGGGCAAATACGAGTAAAACAGCAGCATAAGTCTGCCACATCACCCTGATCTTCCCGGACGCTGTTTTGAACCATCCAGACATTTAGGGAATTAACAGGTTGCCCACAAACCGTTAAGAATGTCTCTTCCTTCCTCTCCCCTTTTTCTTTCTTGAGCCGCCCAGACTTAATCTTTTTAGAGCCCTTAAACAATCGTCCCACGCTTGGTTAGGATCTTGATCCCTCAGAATCGGACCTACTACATCTAGCTGGGAGAGGGGAATGCCCCGACCACACTTAGACTGTAAGATACACGACTGAGATTGCCCTAAAGCGCGTCTGGCAAAGTGCTGGGTTTCCCACCTAAACCATGCGAGAATTTTCTGTTCTGGGGACTCATACAACTGTAACCCTTGGCGGCCAGGTAATCCTGTAAAGGTCTGAAGTTCTGCTTGCCAGGAGTCCCGCTGCCAATAAAATGCACAGCTTCTGCACCACAGTTCAGGTAACTGTGACTGATGCACCCACTTAGTTTGCTGACACCCCCTGCAAAAGAACAATATCCATGCAGCACACTGAGTATTTTGACACTTAATACAAGCTAATCTCTTAGGCCCTCTATAATAAAATGTATGGAGCGCCGGAATCAGGCTTAGTATACTGTCCAGGGATTGACACCGATCAATCACTCGGTCAATGGCAAAGCTACAGTGTCCTTTCAGCTTGAGAACTATCAGTCAAATGGTGATCAGCAGCTTTGCCTCCACTCGCCGACCGTCCTCTTCGCTCAGTTGTCTGGGGTCTGGTTCCATCTAACACGGCTGCTGGGGTCCATTTAGCAGCTACCCACAAGGATCCTGTAGGGGTAGAAACACAAAGATACCCGCGGCCCCAGTATAATACCTTAGCAGGACCTTGCCATTGTCCTGTCTTGGGATCTCTGTATTTTACCCGTACGTCCTGCCTCACACTATCTTTCTCTGTTACATAATGATGAATTACAGCAGGAACTTTGCTTTCCCCAAAAACACACAGGTGCTTTAAGACAAATAGACACTTTAGCAACCTTTCTTGCGGCTCTCTAATATCTTTGTATTTACCTAGATATTTTTTCAAAGTACGATTAGCTCTCTCTACAATCGCTTGTCCTGTCGGAGAATTAGGGATGCCTGTCACGTGTTCAATCCCCCACATTTGCACGAACTGTTTTATTCTTTTGCTGCAGTAGGCAGGCCCATTGTCTGTCTTAATATGTCGTGGCACTCCCATTACAGCAAAGCAGCTACTGAGATGCCTCTCCACGTGCCCTGCTTTCTCACCAGTTTGTGCTGTGGCCCATATAAAATGACTGTAGGTGTCTATAGTAACATGCACATACTTTATCCTTCCAAACTCAGCAACACGTGTGACATCCATTTGCCAGGTCTCATTTGTATTCAGCCCTCTGGGGTTAACTCCTAGACCTAACCCGCAGCCCCCGTTATGATGACTACATGTGGGACAGGCTTTGACTATTGCCCGTGCCTCTTCTAGAGATATTTGAAATTCCCTATGGAGGCCTTTTGCATTTTGGTGAAACATGGAGTGTGCCTCTCTGGCCAAAGTCTGCCTGGGAATTGGAGTCACATGTGTGATTGAAACTAGCTTATCTGCTTGTGCATTACCCTCTCCCAGACCAATATCCCACTTATGACTTCTGATATGAATGACAGAGAAAGGATTACTTCCTCAGTTTAATTGCCCTCTGTAACTGTATAAACAGCTCATGTAACCTCCTGTTTTGAACCTCTTTTATAGAGGCATCTTCTATTCGCTCGCATACTCCAGCGACATATAAAGAATCTGTCACTATATTGAGGGGCCCAGAAAAATGCATCATGGCCCAAACAACAGCCAATAACTCCATCGTTTGTAAAGTATCCGACTCGGAGGCCTGGAGAATCTGATGGTGCCATTGTCCCTTTTCCTGCCAGGTCACTGCAGCAATTCTGGATTTTCTTCCTGCATCCGTGTAGGCTGTTACAGCATCCGACAGGGGTTTCTGTGACCTTTTTGGGCATTGAATCCAACCCCGTTGCCCTATCCAATTCAACAGTATATTGGGGATATCATCAGTGGCAATCACACTTCCAGCTCCCAACAGTGCCTCTTGTAATTCCACACTGTTTAACAGGTACCAGGTCAATGTATCTTTCTTCATTGGTACCCGTATCTGAGCAGGCTCCTTTCCCATGATCTGTAGTGTCCGTTCACGACCCTTTTTGAGCAACTCAGCCAAAATTTCAATTTTTTGAAGAAGGGTTTTATGCTGTTGAAGTGGAGGAGATATCCATTCCAAAGCCCACACCTCCCCCGTTTTTCTGTTTTGCTGAGTAAGTGCACCTAGTAAGTATTTAGTTCCACACCAAACTGTCAGCTGTATAGGGAGGTAAAGGTCTCGTCTCCAGACACTGCCTTGTGTCACACAGTCCAGTATCTGTTGTAATGTCCTAACCTGCTCAGAGGTTATATGAACAGGCTGTGCCGGATCAGTTCCTTTTAGTAAGGGTCGAAGTTTATCTAATAGCTCATTCGGGATGCCCACAATAGGACGCAGCCATTGTAAATCACCAAGTAACCTTTGGGCATCATTCAATGTACGTATTTCAACGTTTAATTGCAGTTTCTGGGGGGTAACAACCTGACCAGTAAGTGTCCATCCTAGATACTTCCAGGGTGCAGATAGTTGAATTTTTTCAGGAGCTACAACCAACCCATGTAGTTTCAGAGCATCATGTATTTTTTGAATTTGTTGACCTGTAAGAGGTTGCTGCTGAGCAAATAGAATATCGTCCATATAATGATAAATGATGGTTTCGGACCAGGCTTGCCGTAAGGGTTGTAAAGCATTGTCAACATACAATTGACATAAGGTGGCGCTGTTTCTCATACCCTGTGGAAGATTAACCCATTCAAACCTCTTATCTGGCTCTTCCCTATCTAATGCCGGTAAAGTAAAAGCAAACCTTCGGGTATCTCTAGGGTGAAGAGCAATAGTAAAGAAGCAGTCCTTAAGATCTACAATTAACAATGGCCAGTCCTTTGGCAACATTGCTGGGTTAGGTAAGCCTGGTTGTAAGGCTCCCATAGGTTCCATTTGTTCATTTACAGCCCGTAAATCATGTAGCAAGCGATACTTTCCTGATTTCTTTTTAATGACAAAAATAGGTGTATTCCATGGGCTGGTCGACAACTTCAAATGACCTTGCTTATATTGTTCTTGTACTAGCATATGTGCTTGCTCCAGACTTTCCCTTTTTAGTGGCCATTGCTTAACCCGTACTGGGACATCCGTGGTCCAGGTCAGCGGGATCGGGAAAGTCCACGCAATGGCCACTAGCCCAAAGGGTGCTCATTTGTCAACACTATTCCCAGTTGAGCCAGAATGTCCCGACCAATGAGGCACTGCACTGTAGGGGGTAAGGGTACAATTGAAAAAACATTCCGTAAAGTTTTTCCATCAATAGTTACAGACAACATGGGTGACTTTCTAGCAAGTGTCAGGCCCCCAACCCCGGTAACTGTCATTGTGGTTGGCTGTAATGGCCAGTTGTGAGGCCAGTAATCTGGACTAATAATGCTGGAGTCCGCACCAGTATCTAATAAACCTTCCAAGGTTTGTCTCCCCCCCAGATGCTCTATTGTTACAGTGCGCTTAGGCCGATCATTCAAATTCATTGTTAATAAAGTAAGTCCTCCAGTGGAACCAAAGCCTCGTTCTCCCCTCGACTGTAATTGACAAGGGGGCAATGTTTTAGCAATCTGCTCCAATGGAACCAATTGGGCTATCCTCTGCCCTTTCTCGATTTGTATCGGTGGAAAAGGAGTATGTACCATGACGTAGATTTCTCCCGTATAATCAGCATCTATTACTCCAGGTAAAACAAATAATCCCATCATGGTGGCCGACGATCGTCCCAGAAGCAAAGCTCCCATAGGTTGTCCATTAATGATGCTTGGTCCCTTTATTCCAGTCGGCACCTTTTCCGGTTGGGTGGTCATCAGTGTTATTGCTACTGAGGCTGCCACGTCCAGCCCGAGGCTCCCGGCAGTGGCTGGCTGGAGTGCAGCTGGGCCGAGGTGTTGGCAGTGGCTACTTGTGTCTGGGCGCGGCGGCTGTTGAACGCGCTCGTCTTTATGTTTCCCGAGCGGTATCGGCAAGCTCCGGTGCTGTGGGTATCCGAGCGACAACTCTGGCACCAGACGCCAGCTGTCTGACAGTCTCGTCGCGTATGTCCCATGCCTCCGCACCGGTAACATTTAAATCGGCCAGTAGATGGAGCCCGTGGCTTATTTATAGCCGCCGCTTGTAGGGGTGCAAGAGCAGCTAATACCTGACTCTGCGAAGCTGCCGCTTGTTTTTGCAATCCTACACCTAACTCCTTAATAGCTTCTACTAACATCAGCTGATTCCCTATGGGCATATTTGCCAATCGTTCTAACGCTTCCTCTATAGACCAATTAGCTCCTAAGGTATTTAATACGTTCCTTGTAGCCTGGTTACTATTCTGGAGTGCACATTGTTTCAGTAAAGCACCTGTCATAAAGTCAGGGACTCCCGCCCCTTCGATAGCAGCGGCTGCCTTATCTATAAAAGATCCAAATGATTCATCTCTTCCTTGCTTTATTCCCATATAAGAGGGGACCCCGCCTGGCTCTTTTATCCTGTCTATGGCCATTCGTACTAAGCGCATAGCCTCCCGACATTTTTCAGGACCAATTAATGCCTGCTGCTCTGTACGAAGAAAAGGTCCTGAACCCATTAGCTCATCCAGGGTTATTCCGTGTAACGGGTCGCCTTGCTGCCGTTGTGTCGCTACACATTCCTGGCAAAGTGCCTGCCAGTGTGCATTCAACAAGAGCTGCTGATGCTGAGTGAAGATAAGCTTCGCTACTCCTCTGCAATCAGCCGGCAGTAATACCTGAGTCCCCCAGATGTAATCAAGTATCTGTTTTGTGGGCTCACCGGTCACCCCAAACTGACTAACTGTGGACCGTAATTGTGACAGCAGCTTCCAGTCCAGCGCTGTAATTGTGGCTTCATATCTGTTCCCCTGCACAGGCGAAAATACCACCGGACAAGCAACCTCCACCGCTGCAGCTATAGCTCCACTATCCCCCGAATCCATGATCTCTTTTGCTACCGCCGCCCATGCCTCCCTTCGCTCCCTTGCGACGGCCCCCGCTAGGTCACTTTTTGCCCCAGGGATCGGCTCATTACAAGGAGGAGGAAACGGAGGGTCTGGCCGTGGCACAGGTGGTGCGGACGGTGCTGTTACAGCATCCGCGGGGGGTGAGCTGCTGCTTGAAGGAGGAGCCGATGTTGGTGGCAAAACGACTGTAGATGTGGTAGGGGGTAACGGACAGTCGTAGCAGTCCCCATGACTCTTATTCTTATCATATGCTACGCTAGCTTGCTGCGCAGCTTTCTTTTCTACCTGATGTTGTAATAACTCATTGTGCACGACTCGCCATAGCTTTCCTAACTTCCTTGCAGTTTTATCCTCATCTATAGCTGCCTCCCACAACTTGTCCCCGAGCTTACGCCACTCTGTTAATTCATGCACTGTATGAGGATTTTGAAAAACTCCTTGTGCATACCCATAGGCTAACAACTGTGGGAGCTCTTTCTGCAAATCTATGCCCTTAACCTGACGCTTTTTTAAAAAGCAAGTAAATAAATCATATGCTGCTTGCCTTTCCATTTCCATTTTTGAGAACGTCAGCGCTGTTGCAGCCCTTCAAGTTTTTGGCAGCACGTATCAGCCGGGCTCTTCTATAAGGTCACCCAGGGCGTGGCACTTTTCGCTTTTTCAGCAGTGCTTATTCGCCGTCCTTGCTGCTGTAGGACCCGAACTCGTTCACCGATCCACCGTGGTTGCCATTACCGATATCACGTCCGGGGTCACCATTTGTGGTAATCGGCGGAAGAAATGCGGCACTCAATATGAGTGATCAGCAAATCTCAAAACTTTATTGATAGGCACATACATTTATATTGGTGTTAATGAGGCTAATACATATTGCAAAAAGCGAGCTCATTATTGGTTAGTTACTTATCAGCTAACTACGCCTACCTTAGCATTCTTGAGGCTACTATGCTGCAGCTGTTTACATATTTTCTTCATGTTTCTAACTAACGATCCTCTCCCCCATCCTGATGTTGCACCAAGGGCACAGTGCCCTTGCCAGGTTTGGACACTGACTGCTGACTCCTATCCTCATCTCCTTCTTGCTTAATTAACGGTGTTATGTCAGTGTGACCTTTGTTAGCTAGCCAGCTGTTCACAAAATCCTCCACAACCTTCAGTTTTGCCCAGAGGGCAAGGCCAGGGGGCTCAGGGGCAGAGGAAGGGATGTGTTGGTCTCAGGAGGTGCTGGAAGGTGCTGGGCTGGTCCTGGGGTCCCTAGCGGAACTCGGGTTGGCTGGGATGGGACAGACGGAGAGAAAAAAAGGAATAAAGGAAGCTTGGGGAGGCCCATGGGGAGAGCAGGTGGCAGTGGGATCTACGGGGCAATAAGAGGCTTCCTTGTCGACGGTTGTTCTGGGGTCCTCTTCACAGAACACTTGAGAGGGCTGTCTGGGCCGTTCCTGCTGCTGGAGGAGCTGCTCAAGCTCTCTGGGTGTGAGGTGCAGCCACCGTCTTTCAACTCCTGTCCCGAGGTGCTCCTGTGCAGAGAGGAGGTGGCTGAGGCCCCAGCTGGCAGTGGCACACAGGGACCCTCGTGCACAGCAGGGCCCAGAGCTGGCAAGGCTCCCCAGCACAGCTGGAGCTGCTGGCACAGCTGGGCCCAGCTGGACAGCTGCCCCTCAAGGCCCTGGCCAGCAGGGCACGGCTCTGTGCAGGGTCCCTGTCCAGGAGCGGGCCCCAGAGCACCTCTGCCTTTCAAGGGCAACCTCGGCCCTGCTCTTTCTCTTCCCCACCTCCCTCTGCCTCTGCCCCGTGCCCCTGGGGCTGCTCTTGGCCAGGCAGCCTCAGTGGGAGCCAGCACTGGCTGCAGCCCCAGCGGGGCCCCCAGGACAAGGCCCAGCAATTGAGAGGCCAATGGAAGCACTGGGCAGCAGCAGAAGCCTCAACAGAGTTATTTGGACAATCATGGACTGGCCACAACCCCACTGCAGTCTCAATGGGAATGTTCCCTGACCACGTTAGACTTTGAAAAGAAGCTGTTGGAGGGGGAGAGCAACAAAACACTCACTGTTTTCTCTTCCCGATTCCAAATACCCGATTCCAAACAAGCACAACACGAAGACAAGCTCCAAACAAAGCAGAAATGCCAGTAACGCTAGCCAGTAGCCTGTTTCCTGATAGAAACCCCTTCCAAGGCCATCCTGGGCATTGGGAACAGGTCTTGTGGTGCCGGCTGCATCTGTGGGAGCAATGGGGAGCGTGAGCCCGTGCTGTGCTGCACTGCTGAGCTGGCAGCACGGTGGATACGGGCAGGACGTTCTCTGTTTTCCCCAGAGCTGGGGCCTGCAGGCACCTTGCCGGCCCTTGGCACAGGCTGTGCCAGCCAACAAAGCCCAGCAGACGGGGGGAGAGCCCGGGGGCAGCGCAGCTGCTTGGGCAGTGGCTGCTGCCAGGGACACGGGCCAAAGCCATCCCTGAGAAGCCACTGCCAGCCCTGGCCCTCCCTGCCCCGTGACAGCTCCCCCAGCCCCAGGGGACAGGCTCAGGCCCTGTCAGGACCCAGCGCAGCCCCTGCCCAGTCGGGAGCCAGGGCTGGCTCTGGCCCTGGGCTGGCGGCAGGGCTCCCGCTCGGGGCTGCTCCTGTGCCTTGGGCCTCTGGGCACTCAGGGCCAGCTCCGCAGCAGCTGCAGCGCCAGGGACGTTGCTGCACCAGTCCCGTTTCCCCGGGGCTCTGAACCAGCTCCAGAGGCCTGGAAGCCAGGCGCCTCCAGCTTTGGCTGCTGCTGGGCCGGGCAAGGGCAGGCCCTGGGGGAAGAGCTGCTGCCACACAGCCCCGGCCAGGCCTGAGCCTGGCACAGCAATTACCTGCTGTGCCTGTGCCCGTGTCTGGCATTGCCTTCCTTCCTGCAGCAGGGGCTGCCAATGAGCCACTGCTTCTCCCTGAGTGTTCCTCCTCCTGAACAGCCTTTTGTTCCATCACTTGAAAAAGGAAAAAAGGGACAACTGGATCAAATGGAAATATTCCCCACTGGGGAGGTGGCACCTTCATGAGGCAATGCTTGTCTAAGTCACAGATAAAGACCAGGAAAAAGCCCAGGTAATGTGGGCTAGGCCAGTGCACTCCCATGAGCAAACAGCTACACCGCCTCATCTTCTCAGAGACTGGGAAATGGCAGGTGATCTCAGGCCCACAGTACAGTTGGGGCACCCTATCAGCTAATGCCAAATTCCATCCTGCAGAGGCTGGGGAGGAATTGCAGCCAGGCCAGGGTGGGAAACAGCCCTGCAGGGTGTGAAAGCAGCAGCGGGGCAGCGAGGCTGCCATGGATCCCTTCCTGCTGCGCCGGGCACGGCATGTCCAGATGTGCAGCCAAAGCCCCCGGCTGCTGAGTCCCAGGGGAAGCACGAGGGAAATGCACCCACCTTGTCCTCCGGGTGCTTCCTTCTGTGTTTGTCTCCAGAATTCATCTGAGTCATGAGACGTTTTGGCGGCAAAAAATTGGGTCTTTCCTTTTGGAGGACCTTAAGAGAAAGTAGTTCCATTTCCCAGGAATGGATCCCACAAAAGTGGGACTCAGCCTGTGGGGTCAGCAGGGTCACACTACTCACCCATGCCATGGGAGCTGGGTTGGGGCCAAGCATCCAGCCCTGGAGCTGGAGAAGTCCTCCCTGCAGACACACCTGTAACTCAACAGCCACAGAAGCTTCTGCCATCTCTGCTGATCTGCACGGGCACCACTGAGCCGCAGCAGCGGTGAGGGGATCGTGCAGGGCGCGGGCACACACGTGCATGGTTCTGTGCTGGCACCTGCAGCGCTGCCTCCCTGGCCCAGCTTTGGGCTCTGAGCTGGCAGTTCTCCCAGGGGAAAGGCCTTGACCTACCCTCAGCATCTCCCAGAGCCTCAGTCCTAGATGTGGGGCCTTCACCGGCAGGTTCAGCTGCAAAGAAAGGCAGGACAGAAGAGCTCCTGTGGCACTGCAGGAGATCCTCAGGCTGCTCACAAGGCTCAGCCCCGGGGCACAGCCCTGGGCCTGGCCCCTTCCCTCTCTGCTCTTCACTGTGGCTGCACAGAGCACACGGAAGGACACACTGGCACAGCACATGGGAGGAGGACTGAAAGCTAAATGCTCCTTCCTCCCACTGACAGTAATCCTGTGGGATCCCTCAGGGATGCAGAAGGGAGCAGGGAAAGATTCTCAGAATCCTTCAGCCCTTACATAATGTTAAGGGAAATGGTTTATAAATGAGCTTTGGTTGCATTGATCCTGATTATTCACTCAGGAAAGGCAGAATGAAAACTTGCCTCCAGCATCCTCCAGGAACTTCAAACCATCCTTCTTCAGGACTTCCTGAAAACCCATGTCACGACTCCAGTCTAAAAGGGAGCAGAGATCAGAACCATATCTGTGGCATGCTGGGATCCCCTAATGCGACAGGGAAAAGGGCACTGCAAGGGGGTCGGGTAAGGCTATGGGACCCAGATGGGAATGGACATGGCCAAAGCTGCACAGGGGCCTGGGGAGCTCTGGGCTGGCTTCTCATCACTCTCCACACTCTTTACCTGCCCACAGCAACATCCCTGGGAGGGGTGGCTGGAGTAGCCCAGGGCCCTGGGGCTCTCTCCCTCAAACTCACAGAAAATCCTCCCTAAAGCCCGGGGGAAAACTGCAGCAGGCAGTGCCACAGCTATCCCTCCCTCCTACACTCCCTCCTGCCCTCCTTCTGTGGGGAAACCCCCCAGATCCCAAGGGCAAACAGCCAGGCCCTTTCAGGACCCACTGCAGCCTTGCTCTCCCCCTCTGTCCTTTCCCCACCGTGGGCACCCCGTGCAGTCGCTCCCAGGTTTCAGGACATGTCTCCCATGGAGTGACCCCAGCAGGACTGCTCAGTGCCCTGAGCCTGCTCGGGATAATTCCCCTGGGCTGTGCTGCACTAGTCCAGGCTGTGCCCGCACTGCCAAGCAGCAGAGAGGGCAGCTCAAGCCTCAGCAGGGCTCAGGCCCAGAGGCACAGCAATTACCTCCTGTGCCTGTGCCTGGCATGGCCTCCCTTCCTGCAGCCGAGGCTGTCACGGAACCACTGCTTCCTCCGGGAAATGCTTCCTTCTCCGCAGGCTCTCCTTTCATTTCTGGAGAATGGAAAAGAGACAGCTGGATCAGATGGAAACATTCCTCACTGGGAATGGGGAAGGTGAGGCGTCACTTGTGAAAGGAATGGATAAGGATCAGGAAAACACCCAGGATTTTGGGACAACCTAAGGCTGCTTCCTTCCTCAAACAGCCCCAACATCTGATCTGCCTGGACATCAGGAAATTGCAGGGGATCAGAGGGTGGGCATGGCCTGTGGTGCAACGGGGCTGTATGTCAGCTGATGCCAAATGCCTTCCTGCAGAGGCTGGGCAGAAGCTGCAGCCAGGCCAGGCTGGGAAACAGCCCTGCAGGGCATGAAAGCAGCAGCGGGGCAGTGAGGCTGCCATGGATCCCTTCCTGCTGTGCCGGGCACGGCGTGTCCAGATGTGCAGCCAAAGCCCCTGGCTGCTGAGTCCCAGGCGAAGCATGAGGGAAATGCACCCACCTTGTCTTCTCTGCAGACATTCCTTCAGCATTTGCCACATGATTTCTAATGGGTCCTGGAATTTCTTGCCTACCATGTCTTTGGTCTCTCCTGTTGGAAGACCTTAAGAGAAAGTAGTTCCATTTCCCAGCAATGGACCCCACAAAAGCAGGGCTCAGCCTGAGGGGTCAGCAGGGACACACTACTCACCCCTGCCATGGGAGCTGGCCTTTTGTGCAGCATCCAAGGTAGGAGTTGGTGAGGTCGTCCCTGCAGACACATCTGTAACACAACAGCCACAGAAGCTTCTGTCACCTGCTACTTACCAATCAGTCAAACATTACGCCTTGGTGGCACAGTGAGAACATACCTGCAGAATGCTCAGAGGGCTTCACAACTTCAGAGCGCCAGGCTAATGGAGAATCCTTCCCAGCATCCCAGTCTGGAAGCAAACCAAGATGAGAACTGTTTCCATTGTGTGCTAGGGCTGGCTCTGGCCCTGGGCTGGCGGCAGGGCTCCCGCTCAGGGCTGCTCCTGTGCCTTGGGCCTCTGGGCACTCAGGGCCAGCTCCGCAGCAGCTGCAGCGCCAGGGACGTTGCTGCACCAGTCCCGTTTCCCCGGGGCTCTGAACCAGCTCCAGAGGCCTGGAAGCCGAGGCGCCTCCAGCTTTGGCTGCTGCTGGGCTGGGCAAGGGCAGGCCCTGGGGGAAGAGCTGCTGCCACACAGCCCTGGCCAGGGCTGAGCCCGGCACAGCAATTACCTGCTGTGGCTGTGCCCATCTCTGGCTTTGCCTTCCTTCCTGCAACAGGGGCTGGCACCAAAGATGGAGTGCTTCCTTCAAGAAATGCCACCTTCCACTGAAGCACTATGTCCATCTCTTGACAAAGGAAGGGAGACAGCTGCATCAGATGGAGCTGTTCCCCACTTGGGTGGTGGCATCAGAGGTAATATTTGTGAAATTTATGGAGCAGGAAAATGGCCAGAGTCCAGTGGAATAATGAGAGCACTTCCACCTCCAAACAGCCACCCTTTTCCTAATCTGCAGGGCTGGATATAGTGGGGGATCTCAGGGTGTGTTACAGTTTGGGCATGGCCTGTCAGCTGATGCCAAATGCCTTCCGGCAGAGGCTGGGCAGAAGCTGCAGCCAGGCCAGGCTGGGAAACAGCCCTGCAGGGCGTGAAAGCAGCAGCGGGGCAGCGAGGCTGCCATGGATTCCTTCCCGCTGTGCCGGGCACGGCGTGTCCAGAAGTGCAGCCAAAGCCCCCGGCTGCTGACTCCCAGGGGAAGCATGAGAGAAATGCACCCACCTTCTCTTGTCTGCAGGGGTTCCTTCAGCTCTTGCCTAATCTGTTTGGATGGTTGCAGGGACATCTTATCTGTTGTATCTTGGATTTTCCCTGTTGGAGTACCTTAGAGAAAAATATTTCCATTTCCCAGGAATGGATCCTACAAAAGCAAGGCTCAGCCTTTGAGGTCAGCAGGGACACACTACTCACCACTGTGATGGGAGCTGGGCTTGCGTATAGCATCCAAGGTAGGAGCTGGAGAAGCTGGAGAAGTCCTCCCTGTAGACACCTCTGTAACACAACAGCCACAGAAGCTTCTGTCACCTGGTTCCTGCCCGCTTGTCTACAATTCTTCCTTGGTGGCACACGGACAACATACCTGCAGGAGGCTCCAAAGGCTTCAAAACTTTCTTCATCCAAGCTGATGGAGAAGCCTTCCCAGCACCCTCATCTAGAACGGAGCACAGATGAGAACACTTTCCAGGGTGTGCTGGGATCCCCTTCTGCCACAGAGAACTGGGCACTACAAGGGGGGTCGGGTAAGGCCGTGGGAGCCAGATGTGAATAGACATGGCCAAAGGTGCACAGGGGCCTGGGGAGCTCTGGGGTGGCTCCTGGTCTCACTCTCCACACTCTTTCCCTGCCCTCAGCAACATCCCTGGGAGGGGTGGCTGGAGCAGCACAGGGCCCTGGGGCTCTCTCCCTCAGACACAGAGGAAATCCTCCCTAAAGCATGGGGGAAAACTGCAGCAGGCAGTGCCACAGCTATCCATCCTGCTCTCCCTCTGTCCCTCCTGCCCTCCTTCTGTGGGGAAACCCCCCAGATCCCAAGGGCAAACAGCCAGGCCCTCTCAGAACACACTGGAACCTTGCTCTTCCCCTCTGTCCTTTCCCCACCGTGGGCACCCCGTGCAGTCACTGCCAGGTTTCAGGACATGTCTCCCATGGAGGGACCCCAGCAGGACTGCTCAGGACCCGAGTGCCCTGAGCCTGCTCGGGAACAATCCACAAAAACTGAGGAGTTTTTGGCTTAACACTGTCCTCAAATAATGGGATGTGTGTACTGAAATCCTTCCATTTAATGTAGGATTTGGAGTGTCTTCTAATAAGGTAGCTGTGGCTGCCACAGCTTGAATACAGGCTGGCCACCCTCTTGCAACCACATCCAATAATTTTGACAGATAAGCCACCAGCTTCCTGCTTCCCCCCCAGCCTTGGGTTATCACTCCATATGCTATCCATTCATTAACATTAACAAACAGATCAAATGGTTTTCTTCAATTAGGCAGACTCAAAACTGGGGTTTTCGTCAATCGAGCCTTTAAGTCTTGGAACCGTTCGGTATCCTCCAGAGTCCAGACTACAGGTTCTGTGCTTGTTAATTTTTCATACAAAAATTTTACAGCTTGAGTATACTGATCAATCCATAATATACAAGAGCCCATTAGACCTATTAGCTTTCTTACATCTTTTTTAGTCTTGAGTGGTGGTATTGACAGGATCCCCACAACTCTTTCAGGACTGAGCTTTTTCTACCCTTTTCCAATTAGATGTCCCAGGTACTTTATGTCTTCTTCTACAAATTGGAGGTTTTTCTTTGATCCTTTTAATTCTTTATCTCCCAGAAAGTTTAGTAAACTTATACTGGCCTGTTTGACTTGTTCTTGATCTTTGCCTGATATTAGCAGGTCATCCACATATTGTAGAATTTGTATTTCTTCCCCAGGTACAGAGGATTTTAAAGGATCCTCTAAGGCTCGTCCAAATAGGTTAGGGGACTCTGTGAATCCCTGTGGGAGGCAGGTCCACCTGTGTTGTTGTTTACGTTTGCAGTGTGGGTCTTCCCGTTCAAAGGCAAACAAATTCCTGCTCCCCACCTCTAATGGACGGGCCCAGAAGGCATCCTTCAAATCTATTACTGAGAACCATGCATGCTCTTGTGGAATTTGACTAAGAAGAGGATATGGATTTGATACTATTGGCTATCTGGAAATTGTTTGTTAATTTCCCTCAAATCCTGCACCAATTCATAGGTTCTGTCAGCCTTCTTGACAGCTAACATTGGTGTATTATGTGGTGACATGCATGGTTCTAGTATGCCTTCTTCCATGAGTCCCTGTATCACAGCTGTTAGTCCTCTCTGGCCTTCAGGGGAGATGGGGTATTGTTTAACCTGAGCAGGGGGAATTTCTGACTGCATTTCTGTCTTAATTGGTGGGATATTTAACAACCCTGGCCCTCCTCCTTCCACCCAGACTACTGGGTTAATTTCTCCCAAATCCTGTCCAGTTAATAACATTATTTGGGGTACCAAATCCTCCCCTCCTTTGGCACTACTGCAATTCCCATCTTTACTTGCAAGCCTCGCCCCAGTAAGTTACAAGTTATTTTTGGGATATAAAGGAAATCATCCCTACATTCCTTTGAATTGCCTTTTATAATTATGCTCTCTGTAACCTGGGCTCTGAACGGTTCCCCTTTTGCTCCCCACATTTGGCAGATCTTTTTGCTTAGCTGAGCCCCTCTGGGAAGCTTTGTCACACAGGATCAATCAGCACCCGTGTCCACTAAAAACTCATATTCTTCACACTGGGGACCAATTTCTAAGTTTATCAGGGGCTCTATCTAGTGTCCAATCTCATCCCCCACAGCGTCGACCCCTGACACCCCTAATCATCATCTCCTCTCAGAATCTTCTCTAGGATGTGACATTCACATTTTCTGAAAAATACCTTTGCCCAGGGTTTTTCTCCTGGGAAGCTGAAAGGTAGTGAGAGAGACCTCAGAGAAAAGGAAAACAGTTCTTATCTCCTTTGCTGCTCCTCTGTTGTGCTCGTCTGGAATGTGTTTGGACATTGTTTACCCAAGGGTGATTGCCGCTTTGGACTCTGGTGTGAGTTGTTTTGACTCATTGGCCAATTAGTGCCAAGCTGTGTTGGGACTCTGGAAAGAGTCACGAGTTTTCATTATTATCTTTTTAGCATTGAGTAAAAAGATAATAATCTTTTCCGTATTCTTTAGTATAGTACAGTATAGTATTCTTTAACATAATATAGTATTATAAAGTAATAAATTTGCTTTTGGAGAACATGGAGTCCTCCACGTCACCCCTGCCTACATTGGGGCCCTTTGTTTACAATACTAGGGTGTCCTGTTCTTTCTCAATTGCTTCATCCATTTGTAATTTTTTTACAGGACTGCTTAACATGCTTTCTTTAGCCACAGTAATAGCAATACACATAATCTAATGGTGTTTTTTTCCATTTACCCAGCTTCACTTTATTTTCTGCTCCCCATTTTGGCTCCCCTCTTCCCACTTCTAGGCTTTCTCTTGTTACTGCCACCATAATTTTTGCTTTTGTTCTGTTCTCTTCATGTCTCCTTAAATAAATTTTCAGAGTTTCCCAGATCCTTAATTCCCCTTTCTTGCCAGTCTTCCAATTTTTCCAGTCTTTTAATTTTTCTAATTTCTGCCTGATGTCAGGCCAACCTTTGGTAACAAACCATACTTTTAATAATACTTGGCCCTCTGGTCCATCAGGATCAATGCTGGAATGTAACTGAAAATTTTGTTTTAATCGATTTAGCCATGCCCCTGGGGACTCATCCTTTTCTTGACTCCCATCAAATGCTAATTGCTGCTTTTGGGTACAGATTCTTTTATGCCTCTTATAATTAGGTTCCTGTAGTCTTGCATGTTTCCCTGGCCCTCTTTCTGGATGGGATTCCAATTTGGGTCCACTACAGGGAGTTTTTGCTCACCTGGGGGTCTGGTGCAGTTTTCCTTCTCCCAGATCTTAACCCTGCTGGCCTAATGAGGCATATCTCCTCTGGGGAGAAGAGGATGTTCATAACAGAATCCAGCTCCCCCCAGGTATATATATTGGGACCCAGGAACTGATCTCATTGCTGTGCTGTCCCAATGGGATCTTCTACCAGGTTACCCAGTTCCTTTTTCAAGGTTCTTTCTTCAGAGGCTGTCAGGGGTGCATTTACAAACCTATTCCTCCTACGCCCCCTCCTAGAGGGACTTCCCTCAGGGGAAACAGCCTGTCCAGATTTACCTCTGGCCTTACACCCCTTTTTGATCTGGTATTACAGTAAGGGCCAGCATCTGAAGGGTTATTCGACTGGCTCACTAATTCTTTGTTATCATTTTCGGAAAGGTGCAGTTGTTAGGTTGGAGGATATATGCCGAGGCTTTTTCTCAGGGAAAAGTGTTGTATTCTGACTTAGAGGTTGAGCATGCTGCAGGTTAGTGGGTGTAGGGGGCAGCAGAGGAAAAGCATCAAGGGGTGGATATATATGGGGGAGTGGAGTTGTTGGAGGGGGTAAAAATGACATGGAGATTCCCTGAGGAGACAGAGGAGAGGCGGGGATCACTGGAGGGGGTAAAGGTTGGTTTTGAGAAGCAGGAGGCTGGGTGTTAAGCAGGGGGGGGTGGCTTGATAGTTGGGAGGAAGAGTTGGTGGGGCTACATAATCAAGGGGATCCCACCTCTTTTGAATAACTCTCTTGTTTTCTTTATCCTTTCCCTCAGATTTCTGCTCTTTATCTTTTTTTACTTTGTATACCTTTGAATCTCCTTCTAAGAATTTGACCCAGCAAGTAACTAACTCTACTTCTTCTGCATTAGGGCTTTCTTGGTTACACACTTGCTGATATAATAAATTACATAACCACTTGCGAAAAATGCCAGTCACTTGTTCTAAAATTTTAAAAGTTTAATAGTAAATAAAATAGTTTTAAAATGAGTAATAAAAATTAGAGCAATATTAATTTGGACAATCAGAGTTAGGACAATAAAGGAGAATAAAAAGCAATTCTTTTCTTTTTATTCTCCTTTATTGTCCTAACTCTGATTGTCCAGATGCTTCTTGGGCACCAAGGCCCAAAAAGCATGGCTTGCTAACAAAGGATTAACCCTTAAAAGCAATAGCCTGTTGTATATTCATATATCTCATACATGATTCAAAAATTCTTTTCAAACAAAAGGTGTCTTCTGCTTAACTTCTGCTCCCCCCTCATCTTGTAAATCAATTCCTCTGCCTCTTTTGAGTCTGGAAGAAGTCTGGTTCTTCCCGATAAGAAGTTAATAATTCTTCTCGTGGAATTTTGGTGTCTTGGAGCTGTTATATCTATGCGCAGAATTTCTTCATCCTCTCGTAGATTCCTTGAGCTAGTTACAAAACATATCTTACATCATATAGGGTCTATTTTAATATTATGCTGTAGATGAAAAACTTTATTTACCACACTACTTAAAAGGATTAATACAACATAACTTTCTAACATAACACATATAGCATTCATTTTAATAATTGCTGTGAAAAACGCCAACCACTTGTTTTTAAAATTTTTAAAAGTTTAATCATAATAAAATGGTTATAACAATAGTAATATAATTAGAGTAATAAAAATTTGGACAATTTGGATTCAGATAATATGAGACAATAAAAACAAAGAGTTACAGACTTCCGTGTACCTTTTTCTGGGCAACACAAGCCCGAAAAAGGACACCTGTTAACAGAGGATCAACCCTTAAAAACAACAGCCTATTGCATATTCATACATCTCATACATGATGCATAAATTCTATTCAAACACAGGATTCTGTCTGTTCATCGTCAACTTCTTTGTCTTAATGCTAATGCCAACTTCATGTCTGAGTGAGACAGGAAGAAGTTAGTTTACTGCTGATAAGGGAACAATAAATTCTCTTTCTCGGAAAGTTGTAGGTGTCCTGTGGCTGCTACCTGGTGCAAGTCCTTTCTTTAAAAAAATGTCATACATAGCATACTTTCTATTTTAACTTTCTATTATGATAAAACCTCAAACTATATTTAACACACTACTTAAGAATATTAATACAGCATAACATTGTAGCATAACACATAAAAGATTCATTTTAATATTTACGAAAAGCCAATCATAAAATACGCATTTTTGACAATCTCTCTGGGCAGAGCCATCCCAGCTCTGCTCGACTCCTGGCTGCCTCCCGCTGCTTCTGTTTGTCCCCTGCCTGCTTCCCTGCAGGCAGAGCTAAATCTAAAGCCCCCCCACTAGCTGTAACCAGAGTCTGGGGTGCTAAAAGTGGCAAAAACCCTGGAAGAGGCTTGGTGGAGGAATCTCTATGAAAAGAATTCTCAGAACTGCAAAACAATCTGCCCGCCTGAGCCCAATCTGAGGGAATGACTTCCCGGGAAGAAACCGTGGCAGGGGTGATTCCCACAGCCCCTCGGCCAGGCAAAGCGGATCTGGAGCCCCCCTCGGCAGACCCCGCCGAACAACTTCAGAACAAGATCCGACCGCAACTTGTTTGGAAGGGGAACAGGGCGCAGAAACAGCAGCCCTTGTTTTGCAAACCTTCCCCAAACTCTCATCTCTCACACCCGTTTGACTCCCAATCTCCCCAGAACACGACTCCTTAACCCCCAAATTCTCGCAGCGCAATGAAAATCCCGAATGCTTTCCCGGGAAATCCAGGGGTGGATGATTTTGCGGAGAAATGGAGGATGCCTGGTCGCAGCATCAGAGGCACAGGGAATTCTGGAAGAAACAGAGGACACGACCGAAGCTGGAAGCTGATCTGATTCCCATTTTGCGGGGATTGGGATGCTGTTCACACTGCCTGGGGAAACCCCGGACATGCCAGGAGAAGGGAAAGAACTACAAACAAAACCCCAGATCCTCCCAGAGAAGGACAAAGACCTAGAAACACTCGGAATTAATATCTTAGAACTAGGTGTTCTGTTTTGGTGTTTGAGAAAGTCTCTGTTACGATCATTCTGTTTAAAGCTCTATGATAAAGCTCGGGAAACAGGTTTGATTAAAGTCTCTTCCTTTTCAGAGAGACTAGATTGCAAATTTTCCAGTTTATCCAGTCCCAGAAATCAAAGGCAAAAGCAGATTTCAAGTCTATATTTTGAGTATTCACTTTTACCCAGATTAATAAGTCTTTTAGTTCATGTTTTGAGCTGTCTGAATATCCTTTTTTCTGTAAAATTGTCTGAAGCCAGTAAAAGACATCCCCTCCTGTTTTAGATAGATGGTTTCCCATCTCATTGCCCAGGAGCCCCTAAAATTGCTACTTGTTACTTACAAGGATACCAGCTACAGACAACAAAGGGCATGATCCATTCCTCCTTTTAACAGCCTGGGCCTCTGGCAATAGCACTGTCCACGGTCTTATTTTTTATGTTTTATATTCCTCTAGTCTAAAAATCCTCCTCACTGAGGGTCACCATTTATTGCCGGCCGGGGGGTCTACGTACAAATCACAAACGGGATGGGACTGCTGGGGAACACGTCTCGAGCTGTTTCTTTTCCAGCATCAGTCCCATTACATGGTTATGACAATGGGAAGATGCCAGCAGCTCACATCCCTGGCAGCAGACCAAGAACTTAATGTTACAACTTACTTCAAAAGTTTTTTGACCAATCACACAAAGCAAAAGCATATTGACAGTAGTTCTATCGGTGAGAAACAACTGCTCACTTTGAAAATGTAAAAAGGTTTATTAAACCTTAACAAAAATACAGCAAAGGACAACATAAGAAAAAATTTGCAGTGCTGGGAACTGGCCTCATGGAGACCACGTGTCTGATTAATTTTCAAGATTGGTACTCAGACTTTTCTACCCCTGAGAGTTGCTTCTCACAGCCCTGGGCCCTGCCAAAGTCTGTCAGCTCTTCTTTCCCATTTATCGGTGGAGATTGCTTTCTTGTAACTTGATGGGAGATCAGGTGTTGCCATGCTGCACCCCCTTGGCAACAAGCTTCTCCATTCCCAACTGCCCCAGGTAAGGGACACGTGCACGCCTTCTTCTACCCGGCCTTGACAACCCCGGCTGTCTGATGGTAACAATACATGGGGGGAAAGGGAACTATGGGGAGAACAGAGGACGTCTAAACTACAATAACATAACTATACATCACTGTTGCTTGGCCCAGCTGGATGGTGACAGGGGGGCAACAATCCCCCTCCCCCGAGCTCCACTAAATCCCAGCTGCCAGTGATGGCGCAGCATGAAACAAAGGAACAGCAAGATGGGTCCCGGGGTAACTTTATTTGATGGTAAAACTTCCCCTCTTCATCATCCCAGGACCCTGAACTGAGGGCAAACAGTAACTTATAGACAGGGGCAGGTCCCAGCGGGAGGATACAACCTTTAACAAATCAGGAAAATTGGGAGTAAAAACAAGGCGGGAAATACAATGTATAAACCAATAAAGAACTTCAAGGGAGCAAAAGAGTTTCAGTGAACAAATAAAGTTTGAAGAAATACAAAACTGAAAATTCTCGAGGGGAGGCAGCCTCTGGGAGAAACTGGCATCTAATAAAAGAAAAGTGCTGAAAGTTCTGGGAAAAGGGCAGGGACAAAAGGAACAGCATAAGGAAACTTCAAAATTACAAATCAAATTAATAAAAGAAAAAACACATCACAATACACAGAGCTCCATAATTAAGCTTCAGACTTCCTAATATTCAACTAGATGTAATTTTCCATTCATTTAATATTTGTTAGTCTCAAGTCACATAGTTTTTAGTATTTGTTTTCCTCCTGGACCCAGATTTCTTGGCCTCTGATGTTAATAAAGTCCACCCTCCTTGATTTTCCTCTCAGCCTCTTGCAGACCAGGTGTCTCCAACTATGCCAGGGGGCAGATGTTCCTTGATGTTTGCTGATGGTCATTGATGTGTTCTTGATGGTCATTATCTTTTTGGGGACCTTTTGGGTTATTCCCAGTTCATTGAGATGTTCAGCTCATTTCCCTTGAGAGTGGTGCAAGATCCCTTAAAAAAGCCATGAGAATTCCTTTCCCCAAGGGAAAGGCAAACCAAGCCTGACTGGAGACATGAAACAAAAATTAAACTTGGTATATTATCCAACACACATGTGCAGTGCAAGTGCCCAGCTGCTGAGTCTCGGGAGAAGGCTGAGGGAAATGCACCCACTACGCCCCCTCTGCAGCTCACTCAGCGTCTGGTGCAGAAGTTTGGATGCCTGCAGGGGTTGTTTGTCTCCTCTGGGTTTGTTCTTCTCTCTGGGAGGGCCCCAATGGAAATTAGTTCCATTTCCCCTGCAGACCAGAGTGGCAGTGAGTCACTGCAGGCTGCTGATAGTCTGATACAAGGAAACAGGTGTGCATAAAAATCACGCTGTGAAAAGCCAGTGTCCATAAAGGAGCCAGAGGAGTCCTGTAGCTTTGTTTGAACATAGGGAGAGAGTCCATTGGGACATCCGCTTGTGCGGTTGTCTCTCTCAGCTCGTGGGGAGCACAGCCTCCTTTTAAACCCCCGGCCACATATTGCCCTCTTCCTTTCCCCACTGGCTGAGGTACTGGGGCAGGGGACTCCAGGGACCTTTGTACCCTCTTTTCCTTTTGCCAGCTATTAGTTCTGGTCTCCATCCAAACCCAGTCCAAAGGTGGGATGAGCGTGTTAGTCCTGACCAGGATGGGCTCCCTGCACTCCCAGCCCCTCTGCAGCCTGTGCTTTTCCGTGCCCCACTTGGCTCTTCAGGTGGCAGATGGCTTGGGGCAGGTTACTCCAGGCACACAGCGGTGCCCGTGGAGGCCCAGTCCCTACAGCTCTCCCAGAGCTGTGCTTGGCTCCAAATTTCGTCTGCATCCACCTGATTTTAAAGACTGTAGCACATCTGCAGTTTCAAGGGGTAGTACAGCCAGTGCTGCACTCTGAGAAATAAGTCCACAGTCTGAGATGTTGATGTAATTTAACTAATTTGTGGCTCATTGTGATGATGATGATGATGATGATGATTGTATCCCAGAACATTTCCTTTTTTTTCCTCCCCCAAATAAAATGGTGCCATTCATGTTCTGGAGGAAAGAACTGTCAAAGGTGCTGTTTGGCAGTCATGGAGGGGGAGGTGCGGGGGAGTAAATTATGGCCTGGAAGGATGCTCTGGTGGGCTCCAGCATTTAAACAAGTTCCTTTGATACACAGACTGGATAATTTTCAGTACTAAATGGCTGCATTAAAAGGTTTTCCAGGCCGTATGCTGGCCAGAAAGCGTTGAAAACCCATGGGAGTTTAGGCTCCATGAGAAAGGCAGCATCAGTTCCTGTGCCAGTGAAGCACAGCATTCAGAAGCTCAGCTTGTGTTTCGAGAAGCCACCAGCCTAATGTAAGCATGGCCAGAAAGCTTTTCCAATCCAGCTGAGTGGCTGTGGCAGAGCTGTTGTGTTTTACAGCAGCTCCATGGCAGTGCAGCAGCTGCAGGAGAGGGCTCAGGACAGGCTTGGGGGGAGCGGGGCGGCAGGAAGCTGAGAGAAGCCTCTGCTCTGGAACTGAGGCAGTTCTTGGCAGAAGCAAACAAAGATGGTGACTTGAAGAGATTCCTACTGTGCTCAAAGCTTGCCTCTGAAGACCAAGAGGCGAGCTTCTCAGAAATCCCAGAAAATATGAGAAAAAAGGTTCTTGGTTACTTGTGAGAAGATACAAATCTGCCCTGGGCAATGAGCCTCTGCAGTACACTATGTTTCTTCAGTGAACTTAGTTCTTCCAGGAATAAAGATTACCAATTAAATGTAATAGTTTTTTAATTCTAGAAGTGTGAAAATGTTCTATGCGTTTCCAAATTCTAAAACTACGTTGAAAAATATAGAACTATTGTGGAAAAGGGGAAGAACTATTAGGGGAATAGTCTATGAAAAATGTTCCTAAATCTTCCAAAATTAAAAATAACTATAGTAGCTCCTAGTCTCAGGAGACCCATGCCCGGCTGTTGCCAGCACAAATCTGGCTGTGCCCAGAAAACCAGCACAGGCAGGGCTGGTGCCACCACATAGAGAGCAGAGGTGAAAGATGCTGATCAAGACCTTCTCTGGCAGGAGGGGCCCACCTTCAGTCCTGGCTGGACACCAGGGCCAGCACGTTCAGGGACAGAGGCTCCTGTTCTGGGTGGTGGTGGCAGCAGCACATGCCCAGAAATGAGCTGGTCATGCAGCCGTGGCAGGGACAACGGACACTGGCACGGAGATTGAAGATGACAGGCCCAGTTCTCCATGACTGAGGCCATTGGCCGGTCTTGAGAATTTCCAGAGGTGCTCCTGTGGAGAGAGGAGGTGGCTGAGGCCCCAGCTGCCAGTGGCACACAGGGACCCTCGTGCACAGCAGGGCCCAGAGCTGGCAAGGCTCCCCAGCACGGCTGGAGCTGCTGGCACAGCTGGGCCCAGCTGGACAGCTGCCCCTCAAGGCCCCGGCCAGCAGGGCACGGCTCTGGGTAGGGTCCCTGGTCAGGAGCGGGCCCCAGAGCGCCTCTGCCTTTCAAGGGCAACCTCAGCCCTGCTCTTTCTCCTCCCCACCTCCCTCTGCCTCTGCCCCGTGCCCCTGGGGCTGCTCTTGGCCAGGCAGCCTCAGTGGGAGCCAGCACTGGCTGCAGCTCCAGCGGGGCCCCCAGGACAAGGCCCAGCAATTGAGAGGCCAATGGAAGCACTGGGCAGCAGCAGAACCCTCAGCAGAGTTATTTGGAGAACCATGGACTGGCCACAACTCCACTGCAGCCTCAGTGGGAATGCTTTCTGTCTACATCAGACTTTCAAAAGAAGCTGTTTCAGGGAAAGATGACCACTCACCATTTCTTCTTCCAGTTACACCAGATTTTGACACAGCACAACATGAGAATAAGGTCCAAAAATAGCAGGCCTGCCACTAACCTTGCCCAGCAGCCTGTTCCCATATAGAAGACACTTCTGAGGCCTTTCTGGGCATCAGGAACATGTGTTGTGGTGCCGGCTGCATCTGTGGGAGCGATGGGGAGCATGAGCCCGTGCTGTGCTGTACTGCTGAGCTGGCAGCACGGTGGATACGGGCACGACGTTCTCTGTTTCCCCCAGAGCTGGGGCCTGCAGGCACCTTGCCGGCCCTTGGCACAGGCTGTGCCAGCCAACAAAGCCCAGCAGGCCGGGAGGAGAGCCCGGGGGCAGCGCAGCTGCTTGGGCAGTGGCTGCTGCCAGGGACACGGGCCAAAGGCATCCCTGAGCAGCCACTGCCAGCCCTGGCCCTCCCTGCCCTGTGACAGCTCCCCCAGCCCCAGGGGACAGGCTCAGGCCCACTAAGGACACACTGAAGCCTTGCTCTTCCCCTCTGTCCTTTCCCCACCATGGGCACCTCGTGCAGTCACTCCCAGGTTTCGGGATGTGTCTCCCACGGAGGGACCCCAGCAGGACTGCTCAGAACCTGAGTGCCCTGAGCCTGCTTGGGATAATTCCCCTGAGCTATGCCAGTCTTTCCAGGCTGAGTAAGACTAAACATTAAGAATTAAAAGCAATTTTACTATTTATTGCCAATGTGTCAGAAGATTCTAAGTTTCCCTGACTGTAAAACTACTTGGACAAATACAGAACTGTTGGAGGAAAGGGGAACAAATATCTGGTGTCCGTATTCTATGAAAAACATTTCTCAATGCTACAAAGGAAAAACATATCTAAATGTTTCAAAAGAAAAGACAAAGATAACATGAGAGTGCTGTTGGTCGAATGAGCCCCATGCCCAGCTGCTGCCTGCCCATGCCTGGCTGTGCCCAGACGAGCAGCTCCGCCAGTGCGGGTGGTAGCACACAGACACCTGAGCTGAAGCTGGACTCAAGCCTGTGATAGATGAGTAATGCGACAGTTGACTCTCACAATTAAAGGATAAATGTCATGTATATATGTTAAGAGAAGTTTTATATATTTATAGATATGTTTTACCCCCTGATGTGTTATCTTGGCGTTACCTAAGTTTGGGACATATAAGAGGGTCAAATTGCTACGACAGCAGCACCTGACCTCCAAGTGAGATGTAAGGAAGTAAACTCCAGCACTGGACATCAAAGAAGGAGTCGATGGACAGAACTTTAAGAAGGGCAAAAGAGTTAAAAGGTGAAACCTCCATTGTGTGGATGAGAATGTGGTGGGAAAAAACCTCTACTCCCGATGACGTAACATTTTCCTTATTCAGTGTCCTGTTATATTTCTAATAAGGTTTTTAATAAACATTTAAAATTTTTACAAGTAAATATAACTTCTGGAACAATCCATTCCCTGGCTAGAGGGCTACACGTCCTGTCCTGGATGGAGAGCGACGCCAGGCCCTTCAGGGAGAGACGGTTCTGTTCTAGGTACTGGCTGCAGCATATTTCCAGCAATAAGCTGGTAATACACCTCTGGAAGGGACAATGGACACTGGCACAGAGATGCATGATGACAGGCCCAGTTCTCCCGCACTGAGGCCTTTGGCTGGTCTTGTGAAGTTCCAGAGGTGCTCCTGTGGAGAGAGGAGGTGGCTGAGGCCCCAGCTGCCAGTGGCACACAGGGACCCTCGTGCACAGCAGAGCCCAGAGCTGGCAAGGCTCCCCAGCACGGCTGGAGCTGCTGGCACAGCTGGGCCCAGCTGGACAGCAGCCCCTCAAGGCCCCGGCCAGCAGGACACGGCTCTGGGCAGGGTCCCTGGCCAGAAGCGGGCCCCAGAGCGCCTCTGCCTTTCAAGGGCAACCTCGGCCCTGCTCTTTCTCCTCCCCACCTTCCTCTGCCTCTGCCCCATGCCCCTGGGGCTGCTCTTGACCAGGCAGCCTCAGTGGGAGCCAGCTCTGGCTGCAGCCCCAGCGGGGCCCCCAGGACAAGGCCCAGCAATTGAGAGGCCAATGGAAGCACTGGGCAGCAGCAGAACCCTCAGCAGAGTTATTTGGAGAACCATGGACTGGCCACAACTCCACTGCAGCCTCAGTGGGAATGCTTCCTGTCTACATTAGACTTTCAAAAGAAACTCTTTCAGGGAAAGATGACCACTCACCATTTCTTCTTCCAGTTACAGCAGATTCTGACACAGCACAATATGAGAACAAGATCCAACAGAAGCAGGCCTGCCATTAACCCTGCCCAGCAGCCTGTTCCCATACAGAAGACACTTCTGAGGACTTTCTGGGCATCAGGAACACGTGTTGTGGTGCTGGCTGCATCTGTGGGAGCAATGGGGAGCGTGAGCCCGTGCTGTGCTGCACTGCTGAGCTGGCAGCACGGTGGATACGGGCAGGACGTTCCCTGTTTCCCCCAGAGCTGGGGCCTGCAGGCACCTTGCCGGCCCTTGGCACAGGCTGTGCCAGCCAACAAAGCCCAGCAGGCCGGGAGGAGAGCCCGGGGGCAGCGCAGCTGCTTGGGCAGTGGCTGCTGCCAGGGACACGGGCCAAAGCCATCCCTGAGCAGCCACTGCCACCCCTGGCCCTCCCTGCCCCGTGACAGCTCCCCCAGCCCCAGGGGACAGGCTCAGGCCCTGTCAGGACCCAGCGCAGCCCCTGCCCAGTCGGGAGCCAGGGCTGGCTCTGGCCCTGGGCTGGCGGCAGGGCTCCTGCTCGGGGCTGCTCCTGTGCCTTGGGCCTCTGGGCACTCAGGGCCAGCTCCGCAACAGCTGCAGCGCCAGGACGTTGCTGCACCAGTCCCGTTTCCCCGGGGCTCTGAACCAGCTCCAGAGGCCTGGAAGCCGAGGCGCCTCCAGCTTTGGCTGCTGCCGGGATGGGCAAGGGCAGGCCCTGGGGGAAGAGCTGCTGCCACACAGCCCCGGCCAGGGCTGAGCCCGGCATAGCAATTACCTGCTGTGCCTGTGCCCGTGTCTGCCATCGCCTTCCTTCCTGCAGCAGGGGCTACCCATGAGGATATGCTTCCTCCAGGATGTGCCTCCTTCTGCACAGATGTTTGGTCCATCACTTCAGACAGGAAAAAGGACAGTTGGATTAGATGGAAGACTTCCTGATTTGGGTGCTGGCATCTTCAGGATGTCATGTGCGTTAAACATGGGGATAGGTTTCAGAAAATGTCTTGGCTTTCAGGGCAGGGTCAGGGCTCTCCTGTTTCCAAACCGCTGCCGTGCCTGAGCCACAGGAGCAGGGAGGGGATGGCGCAGGGCGAGGGCACACACGTGCATGGTTCTGTGCTGGCACCTGCAGCAATGCCCCCCTGGCCCAGCTTTGGGCTCTGAGCTGGCAGCTCTCCCAGGGGAAAGGCCTTGACCTACCCTCAGCATCTCCCAGAGGCTCCGTCCTGGACGTGGCTTGGGAAGCTGCACCACCTTCACCAGCAGGTTCAGCTGCAAAGAAAGGCAGGACAGAAGAGCTCCTGTGGCACTGCAGGTGATCCTCAGGCTGCCCACAAGGCTCAGCCCCGGGGCACAGCCCTGGGCCTGGCCACTTCCCTCTCTGCTCTTCTCTGTGGCTGCACAGAGCACATGGAAGGACACATGGGCATTGCACACGGGAGGAAGATGGACAGCTAAATGCTCCTTCCTCCCACTGACAGTGATCCTGTGGGATCCCTCAGGGCTCCAGAAGGGAGCAGGGCAAATTTTCCATATTCCATCAACCTTCAGAAGATCTTAAGTGAAAGGGCAAATGTATGAGCTCTTGCCACCTGGTCACTGTGTATTCTCTCAGGAAAGGTACATTGAGCACTTGCCTCCAGGATTTCCCATGAGTCTCAAGCCATAATCCAGCAGCTTTCCCAGATAATCTATGTCTTGATCCCAACCTAGAAGTTTGCAAAGATCAGAACCATTTCCATGATGTGCTGGGATCCCCTTCTGCCACAGGGAACTGGGCACTGCATATAGATCAGGTAAGGCCATGGGAGCCAGATGTGAATGGACAAGGCCAAAGCTGCTCAGGGGCCTGGGGAGCTCTGGGCAGGCTCCTGGTCAATCCCTATCTTATTTGCAGGCCCTGTGCAACATCTCTGGAGTGGTGGCTGGAGCAGTCCAGGGCCCGTGGGGATTCTCTCAGTCGCACAAGGAAAATGCTCCTTGAATCCCTGGGGAGAACTGCAGGGGGCAGTGCTGCAAGTATCCCTCGCAAACTCCCTCCTGCCTGTCCTCCCAGCCGCCCTTCCTCCATCTGGGCTGGGAGAGCTCCCACAGCCCAAGGGGACCCAGCCAGGCCCACTAAGGACACACTGGAACCTTGCTTTGCCCCTCTGTCCTTTCCCCACCATGGGCACCCCGTGCAGTCACTGCCAGGTTTCAGGAAGTGTCTCCCACACAGGGACCCCAGCAGGACTGCTCAGTACCTGAGTGCCCTGAGTGTGCTCGGGATAATTCCCCTGGGTTGTGCCCTCACTTCCAGGCAGCAGAGACAGCAGCTCAAGCCTCAGCAGGGCTCAGGCCCAGAGGCACAGCAATTACCTCCTGTGACTGTGCCTGGCATCGCCTCCAGTCCTACAGCAGAGGCTGTCATGGAGCCACTGCTTCCTTCGGGAAACGTCGCCTTCTGCCCAGCCTCTCCATCCACTTCTGCAGAAAGGAAGAGGGACGGCTGGATCAGGTGGGGCTGTTCCCCATTGGGGAGGTGGCATCTTCAGGAGCCAGTACTTGTGAAAGTCATGGTTAAGGATCAGGAATCCACACAATTTTCTGGGTAGGCCAGGGTCCACTTTCATGATAACACCCGCACTTAGTATTCATCCTGGAGACTATGAAATTTCAGGGAATCTCAGGCCCGTGGTGCAGTTTGGGCTCCCTGTCAGCTGATGCCAAATGCCTTCCTGCAGGGGCTGGGCACAAGCTGCAGCCAGGCCAAGCTGGGAAGTAGCCCTGCGGGGCGTGAAAGCAGCCGCAGGGCAGCGAGGCTGCCATGGATCCCTTCCTGCTGTGCCGGGCACGGTGTGTCCAGATGTGCAGCCAAAGCCCCCGGCTTCTGAGACCCAGGGGAAGCATGAGAGAAATGCACCCACCTTGTCTTCTCTCCAGATCACTCAGCATCTTCTCCATGTGTTTGGATGCCTCCAGGAACTTACTCTCTCCTCTAAGTTTGTTCTCCAATCTCAGGAGACCTTAAGAGAAATATTTCCATTTCCCAGGAATGGGTCCCACTAAACCAGTGCTCAGCCTGTGGGGTCATCAGGCAGACACTACTCACCCCTGCGATGGGAGCTGGGCCTGCGTGCAACATCCACCAATGGACCTGGGAACGTCCTCCCTGCAGACACACCTGTAACTCAACAGCCACAGAAGCTTCTGCCATCTCTGCTGATCTGCACTGGCACGACTGAGCCGCAGGAGCGGTGAGGGGATCGTGCAGGGCGCGGGCACACACGTGCATGGTTCTGTGCTGGCACCTGCAGCGATGCCTCCCTGGCCCAGATTTGGGCTCTGAGCTGGCAGCTATCCCAGGGGAAAGGCCTTGACCTACCCTCAGAACCTCCCAGAGGCTCATTCCTGAACGTGGGTTGGGAAGCCAGATCAGTTTCACCAGCCAGGTTAGCTGCAAAGAAAGGCAGGACAGAACAGCTGCTGTGACTCTGCTGAAGATTCTCATTCAGGCCCAAGTGGCAGTGGGTGCACCTGGGTGTTTGGTGCCCTCCAAGGCACTCCCTCAGCTCTGCCTTCCACTCAGGAGCAGGAGCAGGGGGACCTCGTGCCTGCAGTGGCCCCACACTGGGATGGAAGGAGCCCCTTGCGGGGCAGTCGGGGCAATAAGGACTCCCTGGAGCTGCCAGCAGCTCTAAAGCCAGCCCCTTGCAGGGCCAGGGCTTGACAGTGGCAGCAGGAGCAGCTCAGGCTCCCCGGGGCTGGCAAAGGAGCTGCCAAAGGCTCAGCCACGGGGCACAGCCCTGGGCCCGGCCCCTTCCCTCTCTGCCCTTCTCCCTGGCTGCACAGAGCACATGGAAGGACACACTGCCATTGCACACAGGAGGAAGATGGACAGCTAAATGCTCCTTCCTCCTACTGACAGCAATCCTGTGGGATCCTTCAGGGCTCCAGATGGGAGCAGGGCAAGGCTTCCAGAATTCAACAACCTTCCTACTCTTAAGGAAAGTGGGACATGCATGACCTTTTGCCACACTGACACTGATTATTCTCTAAGTAAAAAGGGACTTTGCGAACTTACCTCTACTATCTGCCGAGGTCTTCAAACTCTCATCCAGAAAGACAAGCATGGAATCCATGTCACGATCCCAATCTAGAAGGGAGCATAAAACGGAACTGCTTCCATGCTCTGCTGGGTTCCCCTTTGGCCTTTGGGAACTGGGCACTGCAAGGGGGTTGGGTAAGGTTGTGGGAGTCAGATGTGAATGGCCATGGCCAAAGCTGCACAGGGACCTGGGGAGCTCTGGGCTGGCTCCTGGTTAATCTCCACATCCTTTACAATCTTTGCCCGCCATAGACCTTATGCAACATCCCTAGAAGGGCAGCTGGAGCAGCCCAGGGCCCTGGGGCTCTCTCCCTCCTCACTGAGGGAGACTTCCCTAAATCCCTGGGGATAACTGCAGTATGTAGTGCCAGAACCACTCCTACCTCCTTCCCTCCTGCAGTCCCTCTCTCCCTCCATCTCTTGGCACAGCTCCCCCAGCCCAAGGGCACATAGCCAGGCCCTTACAGGACACATTGGAGCCTTGCTCTCCCCCTCTGTCCTTTCCCCACCATGGGAATGCAGTCGCTCCCAGGTTTCAGGATCTCCCTCCCACGCAAGGACCCCAGCAGGACTGCTCAGTACCCGAGTGCCCTGAGCCTGCTCGGGATAATTCCCCTAGGCTCTGCCAGTCTTGTCTGAGCTGTGCCTGCACTGCCAGGCACCAGAGAGGGCAGCTCAAACCGTAGCAGGTCTCTGGTCCAGAGGTACAACAATTACCTCCTCTGCCTGTGCCTGGCATCACCTCCCTTCCTGCAGCCGAGGCTGGCATGGAGCCACTGCTTCCTTCGGGAAACGCCACCTTCTGCCCAGCCTCTCCATCCACTTGTGGAGAAAGGAAAAGCAACAGCTCATCAGGTAAGACTGATCCCCACTGGAGAGGTGGCATCTTCAGGAGGCAATTCTTGTCAAAGACATAAACAACCTGGGTAGGACAGGGCCCACTTTCATCAAAACACCCGCCGTTAGTGATCAGCCTGGAGAATGCAAAATCGCAGGGGACCTCAGGTTGGGCATGGCCTGTGGTGCATTTTGGGCTGCCTGTCAGCTGATGCCAAATGCCTTCCAGCAGAGGCTGGGCAGAAGCTGCAGCCAGGCCAGGCTGGGAAACAGCCCTGCAGGGCGTGAAAGCAGCAGCGGGGCAGCGAGGCTGCCATGGATTCCTTTCCGCCTTGCCGGGCACGACGTGTCCAGATGTGCAGCCAAAGCCCCTGGCTGCTGAGACCCAGGGGAAGCATGAGAGAAATGCACCCACCTTGTCCTGCCTGCAGCAATTCTTTCAGCATTTGCCTCATGTTTTTGGATGGCTCATGGGGTTTCTGGTGTCCTTTGCCTTTGTTCTTTCCCCTCGTAGGATCTTAGAGCAACAGAGTTCCATTTCTCAGGAACGGATCCCACAAAAGCAGGGCTCAGCCTGTGGGGTCAGCAGGGACACACTACTCACTCCTGTGATGGGAGCTGGGCTTCTGTGTACGAATCAGCAAAGGAGCTGGAGAAGTCCTCCCTGCAGACACACCTGTAACACAACAGCCACAGAAGCTTCTGTCACCTGATTCCTGCCAGGCTGTCAACAATTATTCCTTGGTGGCTCACTGAGAACATACCTGACGGTGGCTCAGATAGGACCAAAACTTTATGCAGCCAAGTTAATGGAGAAGCCTTCCCTGACACTTCATCTAGAAGGGAGCAGAGATAAGAACCATTTCCATGGTGTGCTGGAGTCCCCTTCTTCCTCAGGGAACTGGGCACTGCAATGGGGTCGGGTAAGTTTGTGGGAGTCGGATATGATTGGATAAGGCCAAAGCTGCACAGCAGCCTGGGGAGCTCTGGGCTGGCTCCTGGTCACACTCCAGACTCTTTTCAGGCCCTGTGAAACATCCCTGGAAAGGTGGGGGAACACCCCAGGGCCTTGCAAGACTCTCTCATTTCCACTGCAGAAACCCTCCCTAAAGGCCTGAGAAAAACTACAGGCAGCCATGCCACAGGTGTCACTCATTTCACCACTCCCTGCCCCGTGACAGCTCCCCCAGCCCCAGGGGACAGGCTCAGGCCCTGTCAGGACCCAGCGCAGCCCCTGCCCAGTCGGGAGCCAGGGCTGGCTCTGGCCCTGGGCTGGCGGCAGGGCTCCCGCTCGGGGCTGCTCCTGTGCCTTGGGCCTCTGGGCACTCAGGGCCAGCTCTGCAGCAGCTGCAGCGCCAGGGACGTTGCTGCACCAGTCCCGTTTCCCCAGGGCTCTGAACGAGCTCCAGAGGCCTGGAAGCCGAGGCGCCTCCAGCTTTGGCTGCTGCCGGGCTGGGCAAGGGCAGGCCCTGTGGGAAGAGCTGCTGCCACACAGCCCCGGCCAGGGCTGAGCCCAGCACAGCAATTACCTGCTGTGCCTGTGCCCGTGTCTGGCATCGCCTTCCTTCCTGCAGGGCCTTCCAATGAGCCGCCACTTACCCCGGGAAATGCCACCTTCAGTACAGCTTTTTGGTCCATCGCTTGATAAAGGAAACGGACAGCTGGATCAGATGGAACTATTGCCTACTGGGGAGGCAGCATTTTCAGAGGGAATGCTTTTCAAAGGGTTAGGCTCAGGAAGATGGCCAGACTCTTCATGCTGAACTAGACCCCTCCTTTCTCCAAACAGGTGCCCTTCCTGATCTCACAAGAGACCAAGAAATTGAAGGGGATCTCAGGCCCATGGTGCATTTTGGGCTGCCTGTCAGCTGATGCCAAATGCCTTCCTGCAGAGGCTGGGCAGAAGCTTCAGCCAGGCCAGGCTGGGAAGCAGCCCTGCAGGGCGTGAAAGCAGCAGCGGGGCAGTGAGGCTGCCATGGATCCCTTCCCGCTGTGCCGGGCACGGCATATCCAGACGTGCAGCCAAAGCCCCCGGCTGCTGAGTCCCAGGGGAAGCATGAGGGAAATGCACCCACCTTGTCCTTCCTGCTGCATTTCCTTCAGTACTTGCATCTTGACTATGGCTGGCTCATGGGTTTTCTTGTGACCTGTAGCTGGGTAATTCCCTGTCAGAGAAACTTAGAGCAACATAGTTCCATTTCCCAGTGGATTTCACAAAACCAGGGCTCTAGCCACAGAAGCTTCTGTCATCTCTGCTGATCTGCACGGGCACCACTGAGCCGCAGGAGCGGTGAGGGGATCGTGCAGGCCGAGGGCACACACGTGCATGGTTCTGTGCTGGCACCTGCAACGCTGCCCCCCTGGCCAAGCTTTGGGCTCTGAGCTGGCAGCTCTCCCAGGGGAAAGGCCTTGCCCTACCCTCAGCATCTCCCAGAGGCTCCGTCCTGGACATGGTTTGGGAAGCTGCACCACCTTCACCAGCAGGTTCAGCTGCAAAGAAAGGCAGGACAGAAGAGCTGCTGTGGCACTGCAGGAGATCCTCAGGCTGCCCACAAGGCTCAGCCCCGGGGCACATCCCTGGGCCCGGCCCCTTCACTCTCTTCTCTTCTCTGTGTCTGCACAGAACACATGGAAGGACACACTGGCATTGCATATGGAAGGAAGATGGAGCAGCTAAATGCTCCTTCCTCCCACTGACAGTGATCCTGTGGATCCCTCAGGGCTCCAGAAGGGCAAGGTTTGCTGAATACATCAACCTTCAGAAGAACTTACGGGAAATGTTACAAGTAATCTCTTGCTGGATTGACACTATTTTTTTGTCAGGAAAGGTACATTGAGGACTTGCCTCCAGCATCTGGCGAGGTTTTCAAATCATCATTCACCAGTATTTCCAAATAATCCAAGTCACGATCCACATCTGGAATGGAACACAGACCAGAACCATATCCAATGTGTGCTGGGATCCCCTTTTGCCTTAGGAAACTGGGCACTGCAGGAGGGTTGGGTAAGGCCATGGGAGACAGATGTGAATAGACAAGGCCAAAACTGCACAGGGGCTGGCTCTGGTCACTCTCCACCCTCTTTGCAGGCCCTTTGCAACTTCCCTGGAGGGGTGTCTGGAGCAGCCCAGGGCCCGTGGGTACTGTCTCCCTCCCACAGAGGAAACCCTCCCTAAAGCCCTGGGCAAAACCATCCCCAGCGCTTCCCAGGGAGCAGGGAGCGCTGTCCCGGGAAAGGGCAGCCAGGCTGCCGGCTCACCTGCTCCCCGCGCTTGCAGCGGAGCAGCCTGGGCAGCCCTGGCAGGCAGGGCCACGGCCAGGAGCAGCAGGAGTAGGAGGCGCAGAGCAAGGGCCATGCTGCCTTGCCCTCCGCCAGTCCCACAGCTCTTGCTGCCACCGCTGTCCCGACACCGCTGTCCCAACGTCAGCACCGCTGCTGCCACCGCCGCTGCTGCCGCAACAGTTGTGCTCAGGGACTGACTGCTGGCTCCTTGTGCTGCTGTGCAACCACGGGGCTCTGGCACCTCTGGCACCTCTGTGACCTCAGGGCCTGCTGTGACCTCAGCCTGCTGTGACCCCAGAGCCTGCTGTGACCTCATGGCCTTAGCTGTACCCCCAAAGTGTGCCCCCATCTCTACCAATGGACTGCCCTGATTTGTTGGGAAGGATGAAAGTTTGACAAGAAAGTCTCACAGCTATGTGTGCTTGGCAGAGAGATTTTTGAATGTGGAATCTGAAGAAGAAATAGAGATGGAAGCAAGTTTTGATATAGAATAAAAGAATTGCTGAGCTACTCTTAGTGGATAACTAAGAAGGTAAATGGTGTGTTAGTTTGAAGGGGGCTTTATGATCTGGATCAAAGGAGAAACCCACTTGAAAGAAGTAGATGCTTTCACCAGTCATGAAGATAGCACAGGGAACAAGACGGGTGATGTTGCAAGTAGAAAGAAGTCCTCAGAATTTTCAACAACTTCCAGTTTAAACTGTAATGTACTAACTTTTAGTTATTGGAGAACAATAACATGAATGTGGTAATTACAGTAGTTATGACAGCTTATAGGTAAATGTTAAGGTACCGATTGGTTCTTCTCTCTTAAGATGCCCAGCAAAGAAAAGTACATAATGCATTGTCAGCAAAACTAAAGGGTCTTCAGGCTTTTCTGCAGCTGGAGCTGACAGCTGTAGGCACAGGCTCTGTCACCCACGACCCTGGACTGCTGTAATGTCTTGGATGTAATAAAGTGCATTATGCAGAGCTGCCTGGAGTCCCGCATCCCCCATTAAGGCTATTACACTGATTGTAATTGCTTTGCTTCATCCAAGGGCCATTGCTCAGCAAAACCTGCAGGGACACAGGGTCTTGTTTGGGTGGAGGCAGCATCTGCACGGCAGCAACATGCTGGTAATGCAGCTGTGACAGGGACATCAGGCATGGGCATGGAGATGGGAAGTGTGTGCCAGGTGTGTCCCAGACTGAGGTGTTTGGCTGTTCTTGTGAACTTGCAGAGGGGCAGCTGTTGAGAGAGGAAGTAGCTGCAGCCCCAGTTGCAGCTGGGACACTGTCCTGGCATGACTTTATGATGCTTGTATCCCCATTTGTGGGTTGAGCCCAGAAATAAGTTTTGCACCTTTAGGTCTGGTTCCAAGAGTGAAGGGGGGACAAGAAGAATGGTGGAGTTTGTTATCAGAAACTGCTCTTGCACCTCTGCATCCTTCTCCTGCACTGTGTTGTCTGCGGCAAGGACAGACAACAGGATAGAGCTCTACTTTGATTTTTAGTTAGTTTTAGCTAGCTAAAGCAGAGAATTTCTCTGGACTGTGGTTTTTCTTTTTTTGTGGAACTGTTTAAACCTCCTCTGGACTGAAAACCCAGAAGAGCACCAGCAGCTCACTGCTGTGGCCCACCAGGCTGGGCCAGGCTTGCAGCATTTCCAGTGCCAGAGGGACTGACCAGAGAATGAGTTAGCAGAGCTATAGCCCACGAAGGTGACTTTCTGAGCATGTCATCTCTTCTAAGTGGCGAGAGGTTTTATTGTTTAACATTGTTCATCATTTTTTCTGATGGTGAATTCCTTGCCTATTAAATAAAGAGGGTTTTTATCCCATTTTCACAAAAAAAAAAATCTTTTTCCCAATCTAGTTGGGGGAGGGGCCTCTTGAATGTGTTTCCTAGAGAATGCCTTTGGAGGTTATCTCCCAAATGTGCCCTAAACCAAGATCAAAACAGAGACCTACCTGCACAGCAGCAGATTAGCATTGCACTCAAAGTTTGCTGCTGAAGACTAAGAGCTAAGCTTGTCAGATATTCTGAAAAATATCAGGGAAAAGGTTTTTCATTGGTTGTTGTGACTAAGTAAAAATCTCCAGAGGGCAAATGGCTTCTCCAGTAGACAAGGTGTCTTGAGATGTCTTAGTTCTTCCTGGAGTAAAGATTGGCTATTAAATTCTGGTGTTTATTCTAGAATGGTAAAAATGTTCTACATTTTTTCCTATTCTAAAACTACTTTGAAAAACCCTAAACTGCTAAGGGAAAAGGGGGGAAATATTTGGGGGTTTCTTTCTACAAAAAGAAAAAAGTCTGAATATTTTTAAAAATTTCTAATTTCTAAAAAAGGAAAATGAAGACAAAACATGGTGCCTCAGGAGCCCCGTGCCCGGCTGCTGCCTGCGCACTCCTAGCTGTGGCGAGACAATCAGCTCAGCCAGTGCTGCGGCTACCAGCCAGAGAGCAGAGGTGAAGCCCAAAGGTGTTGCTCAAGCCCTTCCCTGGCAGAGGGGCCCCATCTTCAGTCCTGGCCGGACACCAGGGCCAGCACCTTTGGGGACAGAGACTCCTGTTCTGGGTGGTGGCAGCATGTCCCTAGCAACAAGCTGATAATGCAGCTGGGGCAGGGATGTTGGAAATGGCTTGGGGATGGCTGATGACAGGTACAGGTACAGGTACAGGTCTCCCTGATGGAACTCTATGGCCAGTCTTACAGAAGACACTTCCAAGAATGGGGAAGACGTGTTGTGGTGCCGGCTGCATCTGTGGGAGCGATGGGGAGCGTGAGCCCGTGCTGTGCTGCACTGCTGAGCTGACAGCAGGCTGGATACGGGCAGGACGTTCTCTGTTTCCCCCAGAGCTGGGGCCTGCAGGCACCTTGCCGCCCCTTGGCACAGGCTGTGCCAGCCAACAAAGCCCAGCAGGCCGGGAGGAGAGCCCGGGGGCAGCGCAGCTGCTTGGGCAGTGGCTGCTGCCAGGGACACGGGCCAAAGCCATCCCTGAGCAGCCACTGCCACCCCTGGCCCTCCCTGCCCCGTGACAGCTCCCCCGGCCCCAGAGGACAGGCTCAGGCCCACCAAGGACACACTGGAGCCTTGCTCTCCCCCTCTGTCCTTTCCCCACCATGGGCACCACATGCAGTCACTGCCAGGTTTTGGGATGTGTCTCCCACAGAGGGACCCCAGCAGGACTGCTCAGAACCCGAGTGCCCTGAGACTGTTTGGGATATTTCCCCTGAGCTATGCCGGTCTTGTCCAGGCTGTGTAAGACTAAACATTAAAAATTAAAGGCAATTTTACTTTTTATTGCCAATGTGTCAGAAGATTCTAGGTTTCCCTGCCTGTAAAACTACTTGGACAAATACAGAAGTGTTGGAGGAAAGGGGAACAAATATCTGGTGTCTGTATTCTATGAAAAACGTTTCTCAATGCTACAAAGGATAAACATATCTAAATGTTTCAAAATGAAAGACAAAGATAACATGAGGGTGCTGTTGGTCGAATGAGCCCCATGCCCAGCTGCTGCCTGCCCATGCCTGGCTGTGCCCAGACGAGCAGCTCCGCCAGTGCAGGTGGTAGCACACAGACACCTGAGCTGAAGCTGGACTCAAGCCTGTGATAGATGAGTAATGTGACAGTTGACTCTCACAATTAAAGGATAAATATCATGCATATATGTTAAGAGAAGTTTTATATATTTATAGATATGTTTTACCCCCTGTTGTGTTATCATGGAGTTACCTGAGTTTGGGACATATAAGAGGGTCACCTTGCTACGAAGGCAGCACCTGACCTCCAATCGAGATGTAAGGAAGTAAACTCCACCACTGGACATCAAAGAAGGAGTCGATGGACAGAACATTAATAAGAGCAAAACAGTTAAAAGGTGAAACCTCCATTGTGTGGATGAGCACATGGTGGGAAAAATCCTCTACTCCCGGCGCCGTAAAATTGTCTTTATTCAGTGTCCTCTTATATTTCTAATAAGGTTTTTAATAAACATATAAAAATTTTAGAAGTAATGATAACTTTTTCAACAATCCATGAAGTGGCTAGAAGGCTGCACCTCCTGTCCTGGATGGAGAGCGACGCCAGGCCCTTCAGGGAGAGGTGGTTCTGTTCTAGGCAGTGGTTGCGGCGTATTTGCAGTAATAAGGTGGTAATGCACCTCAGGAAGGGACAATGGACACTGGCACGCAGATGCATGATGACAGGCCAAGTTCTCCATGGCTGAGGCCTTTGGCCGGTCTTGTGAAGTGCCAGAGGTGCTCCTGTGGAGAGAGGAGGTGGCTGAGGCCCCAGCTGCCAGTGGCACACAGGGAGCCTCGTGCACAGCAGGGCCCAGAGCTGGCAAGGCTCCCCAGCACGGCTGGAGCTGCTGGCACAGCTGGGCCCAGCTGGACAGCTGCCCCTCAAGGCCCCGGCCAGCAGGGCACGGCTCTGGGCAGGCTCCCTGGCCAGGAGCGGGCCCCAGAGCGCCTCTGCCTTTCAAGGGCAATCTCGGCCCTGCTCTTTCTCCTCCCCACCTTCCTCTGCCTCTGCCCCGTGCCCCTGGGGCTGCTCTTGGCCAGGCAGCCTCAGTGGGAGCCAGCTCTGGCTGCAGCCCCAGCGGGGCCCCAGGACAAGGCCCAGCAATTGAGAGGCCAATGGAAGCACTGGGCAGCAGCAGAACCCTCAGCAGACTTATTTGGAGAACCATGGACTGGCCACAACTCCACTGCAACCTCAGTGGGAATGGTTCCTGTCTACATTAGACTTTCAAAAGAAGCTCTTTCAGGGAAAGATGACCACTCACCATTTCTTCTTCCAGTAACACCAGATTCTGACACAGCACAATATGAGAATAAGGTCCAACAGTAGCAGGCCTGCCATTACCCCTGCCCAGCAGCCTGTTCCCATATAGAAGACACTTCTGAGGCCTTTCTGGGCATGGGGAAGACGTGTTGTGGTGCCGGCTGCATCTGTGGGAGCAATGGAGAGTGTGAGCCCGTGCTGTGCTGCACTGCTGAGCTGGCAGCACGCTGGATACGGGCAGGACGTTCTCTGTTTCCCCCAGAGCTGGGGCCTGCAGGCACCTTGCCGGCCCTTGGCACAGGCTGTGCCAGCCAACAAAGCCCAGCAGGCCAGGAGGAGAGCCCGGGGGCAGCGCAGCTGCTTGGGCAGTGGCTGCTGCCAGGGACAGGGGCCAAAGCCATCCCTGAGCAGCCACTGCCAGCCCTGGCCCTCCCTGCCCCGTGACAGCTCCCCCAGCCCCAGGGGACAGGCTCAGGCCCTGTCAGGACCCAGCGCAGCCCCTGCCCAGTCGGGAGCCAGGGCTGGCTCTGGCCCTGGGCTGGCGGCAGGGCTCCCTGCAATTACCTGCTGTGCCTGTGCCCGTGTCTGGCATCGCCTTCCTCCCTGCAGCAGGGGCTCCCCATGGGAAAATGCTTCCTCCAGGATGTGCCTCCTTCTGCACAGATGTTTGGTCCATCACTTCTGACAGGAAAAAGGACAGTTGGATTAGATGGAAGAGTTCCTGATTTGGGTGCCGGCATCTTCAGGATGTCATGCGCGTTAAAATGGGGATAGGTTTCTGTGGAAGGGGCTAACAGCGGGCCTCTTAGCTAAAGGAGTAAGAAGAAGCTGAGAAGAAAGAAGAAGCTGATAAGGACCTCTCTCCAAGGCTGTAACCAAGGAGACCAAGAGAATTGAGAGACTGAAGAAAGATAAGAACTTCACAGCTGCATGAAGTATATTTAGAAAGTTAGTTAAGTCACTGTAACTTTTCACCAATGATGTTATGTTGATTTATTGTATCCAATAGTTAGGGTAGAAGAAACATAAACAATTAAAGAGTGTATAAAAGGTCAGCCATGTTCAATAATAAACTGTTGCCATCTGAAACTGCTTGTGGTCCCTGCTTTGTGTCGTGACCACCTCGACAACGACAGGTTTCAGAAAATGTCTAGGCTTTCATGGCAGTGTCAGGGCTCTCCTGTTTCCAAACAGCTGCCATGCCTGAGCCACAGGAGCAGTGAGGGGATCGTGCAGGGCGAGGGCACACACGTGCATGGTTCTGTGCTGGCACCTGCAGCAATGCCCCCCTGGCCCAGCTTTGGGCTCTGAGCTGGCAGCTCTCCCAGGGGAAAGGCCTTGACCTACCCTCAGCATCTCCCAGAGGATCCGTCCTGGACGTGGCGTGGGAAGCTGCACCACCTTCACCAGCAGGTTCAGCTGCAAAGAAAGGCAGGACAGAAGAGCTCCTGTGGTACTGCAGGAGATCCTCAGGCTGCCCACAAGGCTCAGCCCCAGGGCACAGCCATGGGCCCGGCCCCTTCCCTCTCTGCTCTTCTCTGTGGCTGCACAGAGCACACGGAAGGACACACTGGCATTGCACACAGGAGGAAGATGAACAGCTAAATTCTCCTTCCTCCCACTGACAGTGATCCTGTGGGATCCCTCAGGGCTCCAGAAGGGAGCAGGGCAAATTTTCCATATTCCATCAACCTTCAGATTATCTTAAGTGAAAGGGCAAATGTATGAGCTCTTGCCACCTGCTCACTGTGTATTCTCTCAGGAAAGGTACATTGAGCACTTGCCTCCAGGATTTCTCATGAGTCTCAAGCCATAATCCAGCAGGTTTTCCAGATAATCCATGTCTTGATCCCAACCTAGAAGTTTGCAAAGATCAGAACCATTTCCATGATGTGCTGGGATCCCCTTCTGCCTCAGGGAACTGGGCACTGCATGTAGGTCGGGTAAGGCCATGGGAGCCAGATGTGAATGGACAAGGCCAAAGCTGCTCAGGGGCCTGGGGAGCTCTGGGCAGGCTCATGGTCAATCCCTATCCTCTTTGCAGGCCCTGTGCAACATCCCTGGAGAGGTGGCTGGAGCAGTCCAGGGCCCGTGGGGGTTCTCTCAGTCGCACAAGGAAAATGCTCCTTGAATCCCTGGGGAGAACTGCAGCAGGCAGTGCTGCAAGTATCCCTCACAAACTCCCTCCTGCCTGTCCTCCCAGCCGCCCTTCCTCGATCTGCTGGGACAGCTCCCACGGCCCAAGGGCACAGAGGTAAGCCCTCTCAGGACACACTGGAGCCTTGCTCTGCCCCTCTGTCTTTTCCCCACCATGGGCACCCCGTGCAGTCACTCCCAGGTTTCGGGAAGTGTCTCCCACGGACGGACCCCAGCAGGACTGCTCAGTACCCGAGTGCCCTGTGCCTGCTCGGGACAATTCCCCTGGGTTGTGCCCTCACTTCCAGGCAGCAGAGACAGCAGCTCAAATCTCAGCAGGGCCCAGGCCCAGAGGCACAGCAATTACCTCCTGTGACTGTGCCTGGCATCGCTTCCAATCCTACAGCAGAGGCTGGCACGGAAACACTGCTTCCTTCGGGAAATGCCGCCTTCTGCCCAGCCTCTGCATCCACTTCTGGAGAAAGCAAGAGGGATGGCTGGATCAGGTGGGGCTGTTCCCCACTGGGGAGGTGGCATCTTTAGGAGGGAATGCTTGTCAAAGACATCACTAAGAATCAGGAAAATTCCTATAAACTTTTTGGGCAGGCCAGGGCCCTCCCTTCTCCGAACAGGTGCCCTTTCTCTTCTACCCAGTGACTGAAAAATCGCAGGGAATCTCAGGCCCGTGGTGCAGTTTGGGCTGCCTGTCAGCTGATGCCAAATGCCTTCCTGCAGAGGCTGGGCACAAGCTGCAGCCAGGCCAGGCTGGGAAACAGCCCTGCAGGGCGTCAAAGCAGCAGCGGGGCAGCGAGGCTGCCATGGATCCCTTCCCGTTGTGCCGGGCACGGCGTGTCCAGATGTGCAGCCAAAGGCCCCAGCTGCTGAGTCCCAGGGGAAGCATGAGGGAAATGCACCCACCTTGTTCGGCTTGCAGTAATTCTTTCACCATTTGTCCCGTGATTTTGAGTGGCTCATGGGGTTTCTTGTGACCGGTAGCTTTGTTCTTTCGCCTCGGAGGACCTTAGAGCAACAGAGTTCCATTTCCCAGGAACAGATCCCACAAAAGCAGGGCTCAGCCTGTGGGGTCAGCAGGGACACACCACTCACCCCTGCGATGGGAGCTGGGCTTGCGTGCAACATCCACCAAAGGACCTGGGAAAGTCCTCCCTGCAGGCACACCTGTAACACAACAGCCACAGAAGCTTCTGCCATCTCTGCTGATCTGCACGGGCACCACTGAGCCGCAGGAGCGGTGAGGGGATCGCACAGGTCGAGAGCACACACGTGCATGGTTCTGTGCTGGCACCTGCAGCACTGTCAGGATATTGTTAAGAAAGGCACAGGGACAACTTGCCTCCAGCATTCTTCAAGAGTCTTAAACCATCATCCAGAAGGGCATCCAAATAGTGCAATTTGCCATCCCGATCTAGAAGGGAGCACAGATCAGAACCATTTCCCTGGTGTGTTGTGGCCCCCTCTGCCTCAGATAACAGGGCACTGCAAGTGGGTTGGGTAAGGTTGTGGGAGCCAGATGTGAATGGATGTGGCCAAAGCTGCACAGGGGCCTGGGGAGCTCTGGGCAGGCTCCTGGCCAATCCCCATCCTCTCTGCAGGCCCTGTGTAACATCCCTGGCGAGGTGGCTGGAGCAGCCCGGAGTGCATTTGGGCTCTGCCACTCCCAGAGCTAAAACTCTTGCTAAAGCACTATTGAAAAAATGCAGCAGGCACTGCCACAATCATCCCTCCCTCCCTCCCTCCCTCCCTCCCTCCCTCCCTCCCTCCCTCCCTCCCTCCCTCCCTCCCTCCCTCCCTCCCTCCCTCCCTCCCTCCCTCCCTCCCTCCCTAATTTCTTCTCTCCCTCTATTCCTCTTCCCCCTGAAATTCCTCCCTGAATGGAAAGGACATAAGCAGGCCCCTCAGGACACACTGGAGCCTTCCTGTCCTGCTCTGTCAATTCCCCACCATGGGAATGCAGTCGCTCCTAGGTTTCAGGATCTGCCTCCCACGCAGGGACCCCAGCAGGACTGCTCAGTACCGAGTGCCCTGAGCCTGCTCGGGATAATTCCCCAGGGCTGTGCCAGTCTTGTCTGGGCTGTGCCTGCACTGCCAGGCAGCAGACAGGGCAGCTCAAACCGTAGCAGGTCTCAAGTCCAGAGGCACAGGAATTACCTCCCATGCCTGTGCCTGGCATCGCCTCTCTTCCTGCAGCCGAGGCTGGCATGGAGCCAGTGCTTCCTTTGGGAAACGCCGCCTTCTGTACAGCCTCTCCATCCACTTGTGGAGAAAGGAAAAGCAACAGCTCATCAGGTAAGACCGATTCCCACTGGAGAGGCGGCATCTTCAAGAGGCAATTCTTGTCAAAGACATAAACATCCTAGGTAGGACAGGGCCCACTTTCATCAAAACACCCACTGTTAGTGATCAGCCTGGAGACTGCAAAATCGCAGGGGATCTCAGGGTGGGCATGGCCTGTGGTGCAGTTTGAGCTGCCTGTCAGCTGATGCCAAATGCCTTCCTGAAGAGGCTGGGCAGAAGCCGCAGCCAGGCCAAGCTGGGAAGCAGCCCTGCAGGGCGTGAAAGCAGCAGCAGGGCAGAGAGGCTGCCATGGATCCCTTCCCACTGTGCCAGGCACGGCGTGTCCAGATGTGCAGCCAAAACCCCGGCTGCTGAGTCCCAGGGGAAGCATGAGGGAAATGTATCCACCATGGCATCATTCCAGATCACTCGGCATCTTCTCCATGTGTTTGGATGCCTCCAGGGACTTACTGTTCCTTCTGGGTTTGTTCTCCATTCTCAGGGGACCATAAGAGGAATATTTCTATTTCCTCAGAACAGATCCCACAAAAGCAGGGATCAGCCTGTGGGGTCAGCAGGGACACACTACTCACCCCTGACATGGGAGGCAGGATTCTCTGTAGGAATCAGCAAAGGAGCTGGAGAAGTCCTCCCTGCAGACACATCTGTAACACAACAGCCACAGAAGCTTCTGCCATCTCCGCTGATCTACACGGGCACCACTGAGCCGCAGGAGCAGTGAGGGGATCGCGCAGGGCGAGGGCACACACGTGCATGGTTCTGTGCTGGCACCTGCAACGCTGCCCCCCTGGCCCAGCTTTGGGCTCTGAGCTGGCAGCTCTCCCAGGGGAAAGGCCTTGACCTACCCTCAGCATCTCCCAGAGGCTCTGTCCTGGACGTGGCTTGGGAAGCTGCACCACCTTCACCAGCAGGTTCAGCTGCAAAGAAAGGCAGGACAGAAGAGCTGCTGTGGCACTGCAGGAGATTCTCAGGCTGCCCACAAGGCTCAGCCCCAAGGCACAGCCCTGGGCCCGACCCCTTCCCTCTCTGCTCTTCTCTGTGGCTGCACAGAGCACATGGAAGGACACACTGGCATTGCACACGGGAGGAAGACTGACAACTAAATGCTCCTTCGTCCCACTGACAGTGATCCTGTGGGATCCCTCAGGGCTCCAGAAGGGAGCAGAGCAAATTTTTCAGCCTTTCAACCCTGACAGAACCTTGAGGAAAGTGGCATGAATGAGCTCCTGCCACATTGACACTGATTATTCTATCAGATAAAACAGAAATTCAGAACTTGCCTCCAGCATTCTCCAAGATCTTTAAAGTGTCATTCACCAGTACTTGCAAATAATTTATGTTGCCATCCAAATCTAGAGGGAGCAGAGATCATAACTATTTCCATGCTGCATTTTATCCCCTTCTGCCTCAGGGAGCTGGGTACAGGAAATGGGAAAGGAAAGGCCATGGGAGCCAGTTGTGAATGGACATGGCCAAAGCTGCACAGGGGCCTGGGGAGCTCTGGGCAGGCTCCTGGCCACTCTCCACCCTCTTTCCCTGCCCTGTGTAACATTCTGGGAGAGGAAAGGGAAATGGGGCTGCCCAGGGCCCCTTGGGACACTCTCCCTCCCACAGAGGAAACCCTCCCTAAAGCCCTGGGCAAAACCATCCCCAGCGCTTCCCGGGGAGCAGGGAGCGCTGTGCCGGGAAAGGGCAGCCAGGCTGCCGGCTCACCTGCTCCCCGCGCTTGCAGCGGAGCAGCCTGGGCAGCCCTGGCAGGCAGGGCCACGGCCAGGAGCAGCAGGAGTAGGAGGCGCAGAGCAAGGGCCATGGTGCCTTGCCCTCTGCCAGTCCCGCAGCTCTTGCTGCCACCGCTGTCCTGTCACCACTGTCCCAACGTCAGCACCGCTGCTGCCACCGCCGCTGCTGCCGCAACAGTTGTGCTCAGGGACTGACTGCTGGCTCCTTGTGCTGCTGTGCAACCACAGGGCTCTGGCACCTCTGGCACCTCAGGGCCTGCTGTGACCTCAGCCTGCTGTGACCCCAGAGCCCTGCTGTGACCTCATGGCCTTAGCTGTACCCCCAGAGTGTGCCCCCATCTCTATGAATGGACTGCCCTGATTGTAAATGTTTTGCTTCATCAAAGGGCCATTCACAAAACTTATTTTTCACCTGCTGACATTGCTGGTTAGGCTGTGTCCCTGGAGATGCTCAGTATTCATACAGAATTCACAGAATGACCAGGTTGGAAGAGACCTTCAAGATCATCCGCTCCAACCCATGTCCCAACACCACAACTAAACCATGGCACCAAGTGACACATTCAGTCTTTTTTAAACCCATCCAGGGATGGTGTCTCCACCACCTCCCCTGGCAGGCCATTCCAGAATTTTATCACTCTTTCTGTGGAAAATATTTTCTTAATATCCAACCTACATTTCCCTTGATGCAGCTTGAGACTGTGTCCTCTGGTTCTGTCAGTGCTGTCTGGAGAAAGAAACCAACCCCACCTGACTACAACTACCCTTCAGGGAGCTGTGGAGTGATAAGGTCACTTCGGAGTCTCCTTTTCTCCAGGGTAAACACCCCCAGCTCTCTCAGTCATTCCTCACCAGGGCTTGTGCTCCCAGCCCCTCACCATCCTCGTTGCCCCCTCTGGATGTGCTCGAGTGACTCAATGTCCTTCCCAAACTGATGGCCCAGAACTGGACACAGCACTCGAGGTGCGGCCTCACCAGTGCCAAGTACAGGCACAGAATGACCTCCCTGCTCCTGCTGGCCACGCTGTTCCTGACACAGGCCATGAGCCATTGGCCTCCTTGGCCACCAGGCCACACTGCTGGCTCATGTTCAGCTGGCTGTGACCAGTGCCCCCAGGTCCCTTTCTGCCTGGCCACTGTCCAGCCACACTATCCCCAGCCTAGAACACTGCAGGTGCTTCTCGTGGCCAAAGTGCAGCACTGGGCACTTGCACCTACTGAGCTTCATCCCACTGGACTCTGCCCATCGCTCCAACCATTCCAGGTCTCCCTGCAGAGCCCTCCTACCTTCCAACAGATCAACACACTCTCCCAGCTTAGTGTTGTCTGCAGATTTGCTAATGAAAGACTCAATCCCCTCATCCATGTTGTCAATAAAAGCATTGACCAGAGCTGGCCCCAGCACAGAGCCCGGAGGGACACCACTGGTGACTGGCTGCCAGCTGGGTGCAGCACCGTTCACCAGCCCTCTCTGGGCCAGCCATCCAGCCGGTTCTGAGCCCAGCAAAGAGTGTTCCTCTCCAAGCCCTGGGCTGCAGCTTTTCCAGGAGCGTGCTGTGGAAGACAGTGCAAAGGCCTTTCTGCAGTCCAAATAGACACATCCACAGCCTTTCCTGCATCCACCAGGCAGGTCACTTGCTCATGAAAGGAGATCAGGTTGGTCGGACACGACCTACCCCTCCTAAACCCCTGCTGGCTGGGTCTGATACCCTGGCCATCCTGTAAGTGCTGTGTGATGGCACTCAGTATAAACTGTTCCATCACCTTACTGGGTACTGAGGTCAGACTGACTGGCCTATAATTACCAGGATCCTCCTTCCCACCCTTGTTGTACATGGGTGTCACATTGGCCAGCTTCCAGTCATCTGGAACCTCACCAGTGAGCCAGGATTGCTGATAAATGATGGAGAGCGGCTTCAGCAGCTCATCTGCCAGCTCCCTCATCACCCTGGGGTGGATCCCATCTGGCCCCATAGATTTAGGAACATCCAAGCAGCTCAGCAGTTCTCTGGCTGCCTCCTCTTGGCTAACAGGGGGCCCATTCTGCTCCCTGACACCATCTACCAGCCCAGCAGGACACTTGTCCTGAGGCCAAGTCGTCTTCCTACTAAAGACTGAGGCAAAGAAGGTGTTCAGCGCCTCTGCCTTGTCCTCATCTGCACTTCCTAAGTTCCCTCCCACATCAAACAAAGAACAAAGGTTGGTCTTACCCTTCCTTTTATCGGTGATATATTTGTAAATACATTTTTTTATTATCCCTTACAGAAGTTGCCATTTAAATTTCAAACTGAGCTTTGGCCTCCCTAATTTTTTTTTTCCTACGTGCTCTAGCAGCTCCTTTAAAAACTTCCTGAGAGACTTGACCCTCCTTCCAAAGATGACACATCCTCTTTTTATTCCTAAATTCCTCCAAAGCCTCCTTGCCCATCCAGGCTGGGCGTTTGCCTCATTGACTCATCCTTTGGCACCCAGGGACAGACTGCTCCTGTGCCCTCAAGATCTCTGTTTTGAAGCATGCCCACCTTTCCTGGACTCCTTGGTTTTTAAGGGCTGCTTGCCAAGGAACTCTCTGAAGAAGTCTCCTAAACAGGCCAAAGTCTGCCCTCTGAAAGTCATGTGTAAAAGTCTTATTGATGTTCCTCCTGTTTTCACAAAATACCAAGAATTCTTGATACATTGGTGTTCCCCTGTCTGAGACATAACATACAACAGACCACTCGTGTTTCCTCAGAAAAACAGCCTTGTTTATTGTCTGGAGTGTTCTTTTATAACCCATTCAAATCTCCTGGGCCGAGACAGCTCATTGGTCTATCTGTGTGCCCCCAGACTCTGAACCAAGACAATGTCTGCATCCTAGGAGAGTTCCCACTGCATGTGAGCTTCTGTCAGTCAGACACAGAGGCTAGTTCATGGGAGCTGAGCTGGACTGCTTATTAGAACTTGATTAATGCTGACTACAGATCAGCTTGCAATGCAACAAATTCTATCATTTCATGATCACTGTGCCCCAAGCGGCCTCCAGCCACCACATGTCCCCCCAGCCCACCTCTATCTGCAAACAGCAGATCTAACATAGTCCCTCCCCTGCTGGGCTCACCCACCAGCTGCAACCAACAGTTGTCCTCCACACTCTCTACAAATTTCCTGGGATGCTTTTTTTCTGTTGTATTAAGTTCCCAGCAGATGTCTGGCAAGTTGAAGTCACCTACAAGAACAAGGGCTGATGATCCTGAAACATCCTCTAGCTGTTTGTAGAATGAGCTGTCCACCACTTCTTCCTGGTTGGGTGGATGATAACAGACTCCCAGTAGGATGTCAGCCTTGTTGGCCTTCCCCCTCATTCTCACCCATAGGCATTCCACTTCATCATCATTAGTTTCAATATCCATGGTGTCCAAAGCCTCTCTAATATAAAAAAAAGCCACGTCTCCACCTCTTCTCCCTTTCCTGTCTCTCCTGAAGAGCTTGTAGCCATCCAGTGTAGTGCTCCAGCCATGTGAGGCATGCCACCACGTTTCTGTGATGGCAATGACATCACAGCTCTGCTGCTGGACCATGGCCTCCAGCTCTTGCTGTTTGTTACCCATGCTGTGTGCACTGGTATCCATGCACCTCAGCTGGGCTGCTGATTTCATCCCTAACTCAGGCTTACCACCCTTGGGCCTGCTTCTAGACAGCCCAGCCGCATCCCGTTCCCTCTTCAAACCTACTTTAAAGCCCTCTCAACAAGTTCTGCAAGCTCATCAGCTAAAAACCTTCTGCCCTTAACAGAGAGATGGAGCCCATCTGGTTCCAGCAGGCCAGGTGCCATAAAAGCTGCGCCATGATCAAAGAATCCAAAATTCAGCCAGGGACTCCAGACCTTGAGCAACTTGTTGGTGATATGAGCTCTCCTATTGCTTTCACCATTTTTCTCAGCCACCAGAGGGACTGAGGAAAAGACTACCTGTGTCCCTGTTCTATGAACCACTTGTCCCTGTGGCCTGAAGTCCCTTTCAATGGTCCTGACACTCCTCTTCTCAATCTCATCACTGCCAGCCTGGAGTTTCAACAGTGAATAATAATCAGAGGACTGAATCAGCCCAGGAAGTCCCTCAGGAATATCCTGCACCTGGGCCCCAGGGAGGCAGCAGACCTCTCTGTGGGGTGGGTCCGGTTGACATGGGGCCCTCTGTTCCCCTCAGAAGGGAATCACCCACCACGATTACCATTCTTTCCTTTTTGATGTTAGAGATGGCAATCCATGTTACAGATTAATCATAATTGGGAGGCTCTCTGGGCAGATAATTTTCTTCTTAATCATTTGGCTAACTCTCTAGATCCAGGGGCTCATACCTTTTCTGAAGTGGCCCCTGGCTAGGGGATGGGGGTCGGGAGGAATTTTTATCATAACCTTCCCGTTCAGGGACCATTTCCACTCCCCTTCATCTACAGGTGTCCTTCTCTTGCCTGACAGTGTGCGGCATAGGAGTCCTGTGACTCTTGCTGGGCCTCCCGTAAGGATGGAAGGGCTGAACTCCACCAATCTATTTCCCTTTCACTTTCCCAGATACTCATTAGTCTTTAAACTTCCTCCATAAGCTCGGCCACCAGTGAAAGAGATCATTCACCTGTTCACACTGCAGGCAGCTTTTCTCCTCACTGCCCCCTGAAACCACTGCTAAGCTCAAACACTCTGCACAGGAATGGGTCAGGACAGACACATCCTTTTTGGAGGGTTCCATCTAGTTACATGCACTTGTACTAACTACAGTTTTCGATTGCGTAAAAACCACTACTGCCAGAAACCCCAAAACCACAGAAACACTGCAAACAACACACAGTAAACCTTCCTAAGAAGAAAACCTGCAACCCTGCCTGCTTGCCCTGCCTGTGCACACTGCCTCGTGAATTGTCCCTCAGAGACATGCCACGGCCCTGTTTGCCCACTCCTGTTTGCCACAAACCCTAGAGGCCTCTTTTAATCCGCCCGCTAACCATGGAGGGAGGAAGCTGCACCCCATCCCTGCGTAACTCACAGGCTCTTGATGGCTTCCCTCTTTTCCCGGGCATGCCAATGGAGGAGGTCCAGGCCCAGATGGTCCCAGGCAAGGAAATGTCCCTCAGCCCAGGGACGCTCAGCATGGGCTGCCCCATCCTCCCCGGGGACTCGCCACTGGTCACAGCAGCCCCTGCCTGGCTCCTGCCTGCCCACACCGTGGCCATCCCCAGCTGCCCCTGGGCACGGAGCTCAGCCAGTGCTGATCCTGGCTGGGCTTTGCTGCTGCTACCACCCGCACACTGGGGTGACAGCTCCATCTCTTTAGTGCAAGAGAAGAGCTGGGCCAAGCCCTGCCCACCTTCAGTAGGGGCCAGAGAGCAGGGCCAGTGCCTTCAGGGGGAGAGGACCTTGTCTGGCTGGAGGCAGCATCTGCACAGCAACAAGCTGTTAAAGCAGCTGGCACAGGGACATTGGGCATGGGCATGGAGATGTGCGATGCAATTAGAGGTCCAGTTCTCCCTTAGGTGTTTGGCAGGACATATGAAGGGGGAAAGATACAACTGTGAAAGAGGCTATGGCAAGTGACACAGTGAACAGAGGCTCTGCTATACCTATCATGCACTGCATGTGCCCGTCCTGCAAGCAGAAAATCATTGGGATTCATCAAAGTGGAATCAGGGCATGTGTTCCTGTCTTGCTGTGAACCTCTACGAGATCCGTGGGGAGCGTGAGCCCGTGCTGTGCTGCACTGCTGAGCTGGCAGCACGGTGGATACGGGCAGGACATTCTCTGTTTCTCCCAGAGCTGGGGCCTGCAGGCACCTTGCCGGACCTTGGCACAGGCTGTGCCAGCCAACAAAGCCCAGCAGGCCGGGAGGAGAGGCCAGGGGCAGCGCAGCTGCTTGGGCAGTGGCTGCTGCCAGGGACACGGGCCAAAGGCATCCCTGAGCAGCCACTGCCACCCCTGGCCCTCCCTGCCCCGTCACAGCTCCCCCAGCCCCAGGGGACAGGCTCAGGCCCTGTCAGGACCCAGCGCAGCCCCTGCCCAGTCGGGAGCCAGGGCTGGCTCTGGCCCTGGGCTGGCGGCAGGGCTCCCGCTCGGGGCTGCTCCTGTGCCTTTGGCCTCTGGGCACTCAGGGCCAGCTCCGCAGCAGCTGCAGCGCCAGGGATGTTGCTGCACCAGTCCCGTTTCCCCGGGGCTCTGAACGAGTTCCAGAGGCCTGGAAGCCGAGGCGCCTCCAGCTTTGGCTGCTGCCGGGCCGGGCAAGGGCAGGCCCTGGGGGAAGAGCTGCTGCCACACAGCCCCGGCCAGGCCTGAGCCCGGCACAGCAATTACCTGCTGTGCCTGTGCCCGTGTCTGGCATCGCCTTCCTTCCTGCAGCAGGGGCTACCCATGGGGAAATGCTTCCTCCAGGATGTGCCTCCTTCTGCACAGATGTTTGGTCCATCACTTCAGACAGGAAAAAGACAGTTGGATTAGATGGAAGAGTTCCTGATTTGGGCGCTGGCATCTTCAGGATGTCATGCGCGTTAAACATGGGGATAGGATTCAGAAAATATCTTGGCTTTCAGGGCAGGGTCAGGGCTCCCCTCTTTCCAAGGAGCTGCCATGCCTGAGCCACAGGAGCAGGGAGGGGATGGCGCAGGGCGAGGGCACACACGTGCATAGTTCTGTGCTGGCACCTGCAGCAATGCCCCCCTGGCCCAGCTTTGGGCTCTGAGCTGGCAGCTCTCCCAGGGGGAAAGGCCTTGACCTACCCTCAGCATCTCCCAGAGCCTCAGTCCTGGACGTGGTTTGGGAAGCTGCTCCACCTTCACCAGCAGGTTCAGCTGCAAAGAAAGGCAGGACAGAAGAGCTCCTGTGGCACTGTAGGTGATCCTCAGGCTGCCCACAAGGCTCAGCCGTGGGGCACAGCCCTGGGCCCGGCCCCTTCCCTCTCTGCTCTTCTCTGTGGCTGCACAGAGCACATGGAAGGACATATGGGCATTGCACACAGGAGGAAGACTGACAACTAAATGCTCCTTCCTCCCACTGACAGCGATCCTGTGGGAGCCCTCAGGGCTCCAGAAGGGAGCAGAGCAAATTATCCATATTCCATCAACCTTCAGATGATCTTAATTGAAAGGTCAAATGTATGAGCTCTTGCCACCTGGTCACTGTGTATTCTCTGAGGAAAGGTACATTGAGCAGTTGCCTCCAGGATTTCCCATGAGTCTCAAGCCATAATCCAGCAGGTTTCCCAGATAATCCATGTCTTGATCCCAACCTAGAAGTTTGCAAGGATCAGAACCATTTCCATGATGTGCTGGGATCCCCTTCTGCCTCAGGGAACTGGGCACTGCACATAGATCAGGTAAGGCCATGGGAGCCAGATGTGAATGGACAAGGCCAAAGCTGCTCAGGGGCCTGGGGAGCTCTGGGCAGGCTCCTGGTCAATCCCTATCCTCTTTGCAGGCCCTGTGCAACATCCCTGGAGAGGTGCCTGGAGCAGCCCAGGGCCCGTGGGGATTCTCAGTCGCACAAGGAAAATGCTCCTTGAATCCCTGTGGAGAACTGCAGCAGGCAGTGCTGCAAGTATCCCTCACAAACTCCCTCCTGCCTGTCCTCCCAGCCGCCCTTCCTCCATCTGCTGGGACAGCTCCCACAGCCCAAAGGGACCCAGCCAGGCCCACTAAGAACACGCTGGAGCCTTGCTCTGCCCCTCTGTCCTTTCCCCACCATGGGCAACCCTTGAAGTCACTCCCAGGTTTCGGGACGTCTCCCACACAGGGACCCCAGCAGGACTGCTCAGTACCCGAGTGCCCTGAGCGTGCTCGGGATAATTCCCCTGGGCTGTGCCCTCACTTCCAGGCAGCAGAGACAGCAGCTCAAGTCTCAGCATGGCTCAGTCCCAGACGCACAGCAATTACCTCCTGTGACTGTGCCTGGCATCACCTCCAGTCCTACAGCAGATGCTGGCATGGAACCACTGCTTCCTTCAGGAAACACCGCCTTCTGCCCAGCCTCTGCATCCACTTCTGCAGAAGGGAAGAGGGACGGCTGGATCAGGTGGGGCTGTTCCCCATTGGGGAGGTGGCATCTTCAGCAGCCAGTACTTGTGAAAGTCATGGTTAAGGATCAGGAATCCACACAATTTTCTGGGTAGGCCAGGGTCCACTTTCATGATAACACCCGCCCTTAGTGATCATCCTGGAGACTATGAAATTTCAGGGAATCTCAGACCAGTGGTGCAGTTTGGGCTGCCTGTCAGCTGATGCCAAATGCCTTCCTGCAGGGGCTGGGCAGAAGCTGCAGCCAGGTGAGGCTGGGAAACAGCCCTGCAGGGCGTGAAAGCAGCAGTGGGGCAGCGAGGCTGCCATGGATCCCTTCCCGCTGTGTCGGGCACGGCGTGTCCAGATGTGCAGCCAAAGCCCCCGGCTGCTGAGTCCCAGGGGAAGCATGAGGGAAATGCACCCACCTTGTCCTCCCTGCAGCAATTCTTTCAGCATTTGCCTCATGTTTTTGGATGGCTCATGGTGTTTCTGGTGTCCTGTAGATTTGTTCTTTCCCCTCGGAGGACCTTAGAGCAACAGAGTTCCATTTCCCAGGAACGGATCCCACAAAAGCAGGGCTCAGCCTGTGGGGTCATCAGGGACACACTACTCACCTCTGCCATGGGAGCTGGGCTTTTGTGTAGGAATCAGCAAAGCAGCTGGACAAGTCCTCCCTGCAGACACACCTGGAACACAAGAGCCACAGAAGCTTCTGTCACCTGATTCCTGCCAGGTTCACAACAATTATTCCTTGGTGGCACACTGAGAACATACCTGACGGTGGCTCAGATAGGACCAACACTTTATGCAGCCAAGCTAATGGAGAAGCCTTCCCAGACACCTCATCTAGAAGGGAGCAGAGATCAGACCCATTTCCATGGTGTGCTGGAGTCCCCTTCTGCCTCAGGGAACTGGGCACTGCAAGGGGCTCAGGTAAGTTTGTGGGAGTCGGACGTGAATGGATAAAGCCAAAGCTGCACAGCAGCCTGGGGAGCTCTGGGCTGGCTCCTGGTCACACTCCAGACTCTTTTCAGGCCCTGTGAAACATCCTTGGATGTAGGAATGTAGGAGAGTGCCCCCTAATTACAGAGTGGCAAAGCTAACCTTTATCCCCCAAAAAAGGAAAGAAGCCCAGAAGTTTCTCCCAACGATCAGGTGACAAGCCACCTCAAAGGACCCCAGAGGCTTCAGTAAAAACTCTGGGTCACCTAACTGGATAGAAGCCAAAAAGTCCCGCCTGACCCATCAGGTAGAAAAGGGGAGGACAAAAGAACCAAAGGGCTTTTGTGAAGGTGTTTCTACCAGTGGCAGACTGCTGTACCTGCATCGGATTTTTCTGTTTGTTATTTTGCCTTTTATTAAACCTTTTTTGTTTCTAACACTGCAGCAGAAGCCATCCTGCTCATTATTTGCCTCCAAAGGTAATAGCTGAGCTATCCTTGGGTGTGCTGGGTTCCCTTTTGAAGGTTTATAACACCCGGCCCGAGAAAAAAGAACCCAGCACGTGGCGCCCGGACAGTATTTCTCCTATTGAGGAAGATGGTCTAGGGATTTTTTGATTACCTCCATCAAAATAGGACATTTTTACTTGATATTTGCGTGTTTTGGGGGAACAGGCCTGCACCTGAGTTTTTTGTCCCTTTAAAATAGAAAACCCAGAAGAAGGCATTTGAGATTGAGAGGGAATCTCGAATCAAAGCCTCATACTGGTGAAGAGGAGGCTGTAATCAGAGACGGGACTGGAGCAGCACCGCAGCCTCAGAGGACTCTGCCGCTCAGCTCAGCTGATTTGTCACTGTTGTGACCCAGGACCTGGGAAGAATTTCATACCAAGAAGCACAACTGGAAAACTCTGGTGAGTGCCACCATGGGAAATCGGTTGTCTTTAGCTGAGCAGGATTTTTTTTCATATTTCAATTATAAGTTAGAAATTCAAGATATTCAGTTTGACAAGAAACAGCTTAAAAAGCTTGTAAAATGGATCTTAACAGAGTTCCCAAACTCAGACATGTCTCAGAAACTCGATCCAGACTTCTGGGATTCGGTCGGACTGAAATTACATAACATGGAAAAGAATAAGAAGTCCAACTTAAAGCTGCGTCCAATATTCAGGACGGTCTTAAAATTTGTAACAATGGAAAGTGCAAAGCAAGCAAAGAATGCACACAAGCAAGCAAAGATCAGGGACAGGGCAGAATGCAAGCAGCAACAGCAGGACCGGGAGGAGAGGAGAAAGAGGAGTTCTGAGGGGACCCAGAAGCCTTCCCTTATCCCAGTCGAGAACCAGAAACCCCGGAGGAGCGGCTGGGAGGTGGCCAGGCCAGCCGCCCTCCCCCTTCCCCACCCCCGTCCTGGGAGAGAGGGGAGCAGACCAGCCCTGGCCAGGCTCCTCTGCAAACCACATCTTTCACAATCCCTGCCATACCTAAGTCCTCTGTATTCCCTCTGAAAAGCTCCCTTTGGCGCTCGAAATCGGTGAATTTTGGCAGTACAATGGAAAAAAGCCGAGCCAATTGTGTCCACTCTGAGAACAGAGGAGCTCATGGCAGACGCCATGATGGCCCCGGCCCAGCCCCGCCCTTCGTGGGCGTGGCTCGCCCTCCTCCTCGGGCTCCCAGCAGTCCCTGGGTGGCTCCTCCCTGAGCTCCTGCCCATCAGAGCAGGGACACGCCCCTTTTGTGGGCGGAGCCTGGGCAGTGTCCCCACCCCTGCTCCCCGCCCACAGCCCGGGAGGGCACGCCCCCTCCCTGCCGAGCGTGGGAACCGAATGTGATGCCCGGAAGTCACCCTGTCCAAGATGGCGGCGCCCATGTCAGACACCTTGCCGGAACAAAAAATAAATTATTCTTATGCTCCACATTGTAATTCCAAATAATCTAAGGAAGAGTTTAACACACAAGGAGTCACAGATACCTGGCAGAGGATAAGAAAGGATGCAGTTCAGGAAGGAGAGTGGGGAATTGCATCAAAGTTAAAAGTTTTTCCTGTGAGGTGCACAGCAGGTCCTGCACCGAGAGGGAGCTGGCAGCAGATCAGTTTTGCTGAGTTAAAAGAGATTTGCAAAGCCTCTCGTTTGTATGGTAGCGATTCTGCATATTTCAGAAGTCTTTTACAAGCCACCTTTACAGCAAATGTATTTACTCCACACGATTTAAAGCAGCTTTGTACATCCCTGCTGTCCCCAACAGAATTTTCTCAGTGGAAACTGGCATGGAAATGTTTGTTAAATGACCTTTTAGGAGGTTATGCAGGAACTCCAGCCTCTGCAAATTTGACTATAGATCAGCTCAGGTGGAGGAGCTCATACAGATCCTCAAACACAAGCCCGAACTCTCAATAAACAAGTATTACAGGATATCAAAGAAGCAGCAAAAACAGCTTTGTTACAGGTTCCTGATGGCAACAAACCAGAACTAGATTTCACAGAAATAAAACACAGAATAGATGAGCCTTATATTAAGTTTTTGGACCGTTTGAAAATAGCATTGGAAAAGCAGATTCCAATAGACGGAGCCAGACAAGAGTTATTAAAACGGCTCGCAATTTCTAATGCAAACCCGAGCTGCAAAAAAGTATTAGGTGCATTGCCACAGGGTCCTGAGCCCAGCCTGACCCAGCTCGTGGATGCTTGAACCGCCTGGGCACCCCTGAGCCTGCAGCAGCCATGCAGGCAGAGGTGCTGGCCAGTGCCATCACAGCAGCTCAGGAAAACACCCCAAAGCAGCAGGAAAACGCAGCAGAAATGCAAACACAAGCCCTAGCAGAGGCTCTAAGAGCATTCAGAGGTGCAATTGAAAACGAGCAGACTCCAAGGGACACGTGCCATTCGTGTGGCCAGAGAGGTCATTTCAAAGGGGATGTCCTGGGGCCCGCAGAAGGCCACTGCCCAGAAACAGTGGATGCAGAGGTTTCTGTCACGTGCTAACAGCTGTCACCCAGCACAGGGCTGTCCGTGCCATCTGCCGGGAAACGTGCAGCCCGGCACGGGGCAGTGGCTGCCATGACACAGGAACCCTGCACCAGGGGCAGAGAGCACCACAGGCCACCAGGGTCAGAGCTGCAGCACGTCTGTGCAGGACTGCCGACCACAATGTCCCCAGGTGCCAGACTGGAGCTGTCCCCAGCCCAGCCAGTGGTGCTGACCAATGCCATTGCTCACACAGTGCCCACAGGACAGCTGGGGCCTGAACCACAACCACGTCAGTTCCTCATCGTGGGAGTGAGCAGATCCCATGCAGAAGGTTTTTATGTCATTCCAGCTGTGCTCTCTGTCACCTGTTCACAGGAAATTACAGTCTTAGCTTTGTGTCCAGACCCTCCATGCTTTTTACCCAAAGGACTGACCACAGCACAAGCTTTCCTCCTACCAGAGTCCCAGAACAGCACAGCTGCCATGGCCTGGACCAGGCTCATCAGCCGCGGGCGGCCTCAGCTCACCTGTGTGCTGCAGCCCCTCGGGCAGCCATCACCCTCAGTGGCCTGACAGATCCCGGAGCAGACGGCATCTGACACCGGAATGGCCACAGGACTGGGCCACGGTGCCTGCGCTGGCTCAGCTGGCAGCTATTGGTGGTCACTGTGAGAGCTTTCGAAGCTCCCACTCAGGCACATTTGAGGGGCCTGCAGGTCGTGTTGCCACCACAAGACCATTCGTTGTAGGAGCTGATATTGTTCTTTGGGGCCGGGGCATTTTGTCGCAATGGGGTGTGAGGTTAGAAACTGGATTTTAACAAAAGCTGTTGATGGACATAACACTTTAAAACTGACATGGACATCTAATACATCCATCTGGGTCAGCCAGTGGCCCTTACCCAAAGAGAAACTTGCTGCTTTAGAGCAGTTGGTACAGGAACAGTTAAACAAAGGTCACTTAACTCCAACTACTAGTCCCTGGAACACCCCAGTTTTTGTAATCAAAAAGCCAAACAGTGGGAAATGGAGGTTGTTGCAGGATCTCAGAAAAGTTAATGAAGTGATTCAAGAAATGGGTTCTTTACAACCAGGTTTACCCTCTCCTGTTATGATTCCAAAAGATTGGAAGTTAACTGTTATTGATTTAAAAGACTGTTTTTTCAATATTCCCTTGCATCCAGATGATGCACCAAGATTTGCATTTTCCATCCCATCCATAAATCAGCAAGCACCCTTGAAAAGATATCATTGGCTTTCTCTACCAGAAGGAATGAGAAATTCCCCGAGTATATGCCAGTGGTATGTTGCAAAAATACTTTCCTCAGTTCGTGCACATTATCCAAATTCTCTCATATTACATTACATGGAAGATATTTTAGTAGCAGCAAAGGACCAAGCATCAATGCAAGAGACAACAGATCAGGTCATCTCAGCAGAGGAGAAAGCAGGACTCGCTGTAGCAAAGGAAAAAATACAGACACTTCCTCCCTGGAAATATTTAGGATACAGGATGACAGAACAAATGGTAACCCCGCAGCCACTCCAGCTAAGGACGAATCCAAAGACATTGAATGAAGTGCAGCAGCTCGTGGGGACTCTGAACTGGCTTCGTCCACTACTAGGCCTTTCAAATCAGGACTTGGCTCCTCTGGCAGACTTGTTGAGAGGAGACACAGCCTTAAACTCACCGTGAGAATTCAACAAAGAAGCTCAAAATGCTTTAAGACAAAGTGATGAGAGCCATCCAGATGTGCCAGGCTCATCGGTATAATCCTAACCTGTCTTTTTTGTTTGCAGTTTTAGGAGAGAGTCCACAGCTTCATGGTTTGATATTCCAGTGGGATCTAGAGAAGAAGGACCATCTGATAATCTTAGAGTGGGTTTTCCTGTCTCGTCAATTGGGTAAAACTATAACAACTTGCCCTGAAATTATTTCACAATTGATTATCAAGGCTAGATCTCGAATGCTTTCCCTTGCAGGAAAAGATTTTGCAGAAATCTTCCTGCCTGTCACATCCATCTATTTAGAATGGTTAATTCAAAATTCAGAAGTTATGCAATTTGCTTTGGAAAATTTTGCAGGAAAAATTTCAGTCAATTGTCCCAAACATGAGCTATTAAGTTCATCTTTAAAATTAATTCATAAGCCTTTAAGAAGTAATGCACCCCTCGAGGCAATCACATTTTTTACAGACGGTTCTGGGAAGTCTAAAAGGTCTGTGATTGCTTGGCAAAATTCAGAGACAAAAAAATGGGAATCAGATATTGAGGAAGTAGATGGTTCTGCACAGATTACAGAGCTAGCAGCAGTTGTACAGGTCTTTTCAAAATTCACATTTCCTTTTAATTTAGTAACGGATTCAATTTACGTTGCAGGTGTGGTGGAAAGAGCAGAAGGATGTCTGCTGAAAGAAGTTTCTGATGATCAGTTATACGGTTTGCTTAAAAAGTTAATCCTACTTCTTTCCATTCGACAAGAGCCTTACTTTGTAATGCACATTCGCTCACATTCTTCTCTTCCAGATTTTTTAGCAGAAGGCAATGCCATGGCTGATTTGTTAGCCGTGCCAATCCAGCACACACTTTTTAATGTTATTGAAATCTTCCCCTGTTGTTGTTGATTTAAGCTTCCACTCACCTTCCCTTCTTTTGGGTACCACTGTGCTTTTTCTTGATGTAATCCATTTAAAAATGTCTAGGGGACCTAAACTGATACTGTCCCATGGCCAAATTTCACTTAAGTGTGTCCCCCTGCACACTCAACAATGAATCAAATTAAATTCTTTTGTACCATATTGATAAAAAAGATTCTTTCTGTATATTTGTCCCTCTCTATCCCTTTGTCTTTTCAATTGCACTTCTTTCTCTTTGAATGTATCCTCTGAGTTGGTTTCACTTCCTTGTTCAAAGCATACCCATCTTTCTTTCACAGGGCACTCTCCTGACATCCTCTGGCTTGGGTTTGCAATATTTTTAGCCAGCCCATATAGTTTATTTTCTTCTTTACAGGTTGTTAACTGGGAGTGATCGATGCATTTGGGATTCATGTCTGTGTGTACTCTGATGAGTACACGTACTGTATCTCCTCTATACAAGGGATAGTAACACTTCTCACAAGTGTTTCCTCCACTTCCTCCAAAGTGGGTGAGTAGTAGCATTGCTACCAGTGGGAGTCTGGTACGGGCTGGCCTCCTCACCTCTCGAACCACAGGGGTTTTCTCGGTGCCCAGAGAGTATTTCCTGGAGGTAGTTCCCAATCCAGTCTTGCCTCCCACTTCTGGTTTTCCCTTCTTCTGGAGACATTCTGCCATGACCTTTATTGTACCGACTCCCTTTCTTCAATTTGGTCCCAATTAGGGTTGCAAGGAGAGTGCTCTATGGAACAGTACCGGAAACTGAGATCTTATTTTGATTGTCATTCTTAGCTGAACAAAACTTGACCTTGTACTATAACAAACATTAACAAGCTTTAAGGATTTAAGGATAACAATGTAGATGCTTCCCGTGGGGGGTTGTGTTCAGGGTTGCGCTTCTTTTGCTGTTTTCCTCAGGACCAATTTCAAGTCTTTATTGTCTCTGCTGCCTATAGTCCATTTGCTTGCCTCATTTGGGGGTTGTACTGGACCCTTCACTGGACTTGCATGTGTCCACCCCCGCTCCTTTGTTCTTCCTGCGGTGTTTGTTGTAAGCAGCACCTGGAAGGGGCCCTCAAAGCGAGCAGTGAGTGGAGAGGTTTTCCATGATTTAATCAATACCCGGTCTCCTGGGTTAATACTACGTATTTTACAGTTCAGTGGGGAAGTTTGGGGAAGGTGTCCCTTTTCCCTTAGTTCTTCCAGGGTTGCTGTTACTGTTTCTAAGTATTTTTGCATTGTCATGCCCCCTTCTAGATGTTCCCTGGGACTGTACAGGGTAAGCAAGAAAGGCAGCCCAAGCAGCATTTCATAAGGAGAGACCCCTAGATCTGTTCTGGCTCTTGTTCTTATTTGTAATAGGGCTAGATGTAAACATTTGACCCAGTTCTATTGGGTTTCTAAGACCAATTTTGTTAAGATATGCTTTAAGGTTTGATTCACCCTCTAGACCTTCCCAGAACTCTGAGAGTGCCAAGGGGTGTGTAACTCCCACTTTATTCCCAGGGCCCTGATGACTTGTTGCAGAACACTGGATGTAAAGTGGGGGCCACAGTCCAAATCAGTAAGATTTACTAGCCCATATCTCAGAAGAATTTCTTCCAAGAGAACTTTTGTCACAGTTTGAGTTTCTTGTGGGGAACACTTCAACCCAGTGGGTTAGGTGGTTAACTATGACCAATAGGTGTTTATACCCTGGGGCTGGAGTTAATTCAGTAAAATCAACCTGAATACTCTGGAAAGGTCTTATGGCTAATTTCCTCCCTCCTGGAGTTGTTTTTCACATTACCTTTTTGTTGACTTTTTGGCAGGTTAGACATTCTCCTGTGATGGATCTGGCCATTTCATATATTCCTGTCCCCATGCAATATTTCAGGAAAAGATCATATATTCATTGTGTTCCCCAGTGAGTTAATTGGTATATCTCTTCCATCACTTTCCTGGTTATTATTCAGTTGAATATTTATCATCCATCTGGGGTCCAGCACTTTCCATCCCCTGTTTTTACTGCTCCCATTTGCTCTATTTCTTTTAGCTCCTTGTCCTTGAAAACTGGAACCCCCTCTTCCTTTATTTTCCCGTGGTCTTTTTTTACCCTTAGGACTATGACTGAGTCCAGCATTTCAAAGGCTGCTTTTTTGGCTGCCCGGTCTGCTAATTTGTTTCCTTGGATTTCAGGGGTATCCCCTTTTTAGTAGCCTTTAATATGGATTGTGGCAATTTCTTTTGGTCCTCTGAGGGATTCAAGTGCTTCCCTATCAGACTTTCATGTGCCAGATTTTTCCCCTTTGAGTTAAGGTATGCCCTCTCTGGCCAGATTTTTCCAAAGGTATGAGCTATCCCAAAGGCATATTGAGAATCCACGTAGATTGTCCCTATATCATCTAATAAATCAAAACCTCTCTTTAGGGCATATACCTCGCAGTTTGTGCAGAGCAATTTGAGGGTAATTTCCCTTTTTCTTTGTTTTCCTCTGCTTCAATAATGGCGTATCCTGATGCCCATTTTCCCATTACTGTTTGGGAGGATCCATCTATATACTGGATCCTTCCATATGGTAAGGGGTCTTCTTCTAGCTCTTCTCTTACATTTGTTTGCATCTCAATTAGCTCTATACAATTATGCTCTAAATTTTCCATTTTTGGTTCCCCGGTTAAGAATTGAGCAGGATTTCAACCTTTTGAGGTAACAATCTCTAGATTCTTGACATTCATCAGGGTTATTTCATACCTCAGGATTCAGCTGTGTGTTAGCCACTGAGGAGTTTTTGGCTTAACACTGTCCTCAAATAATGGGATGTGTGTACTGAAATCCTTCCATTTAATGTAGGATTTGGAGTGTCTTCTAATAAGGTAGCTGTGGCTGCCACAGCTTGAATACAGGCTGGCCACCCTCTTGCAACCACATCCAATAATTTTGACAGATAAGCCACCAGCTTCCTGCTTCCCCCCCAGCCTTGGGTTATCACTTCATATGCTATCCATTCATTAACATTAACAAACAGATCAAATGGTTTTCTTCAATTAGGCAGACTCAAAACTGGGGTTTTCGTCAATCGAGCCTTTAAGTCTTGGAACCGTTCGGTATCCTCCAGAGTCCAGACTACAGGTTCTGTGCTTGTTAATTTTTCATACAAAAATTTTACAGCTTGAGTATACTGATCAATCCATAATATACAAGAGCCCATTATACCTATTAGCTTTCTTACATCTTTTTTAGTCTTGGGTGGTGGAATTGACAGGATCCCCACAACTCTTTCAGGACTGAGCTTTTTCTACCCTTTTCCAATTAGATGTCCAAGGAACTTTATCTCTTCTTCTACAAATTGGAGGTTTTTCTTTGATCCTTTTAATTCTTTATCTCCCAGAAAGTTTAGTAAACTTATACTGGCCTGTTTGACTTGTTCTTGATCTTTGCCTGATATTAGCAGGTCATCCACATATTGTAGAATTTGTATTTCTTCCCCAGGTACAGAGGATTTTAAAGGATCCTCTAAGGCTCGTCCAAATAGGTTAGGGGACTCTGTGAATCCCTGTGGGAGGCAGGTCCACCTGTGTTGTTGTTTACATTTGCAGTGTGGGTCTTCCCGTTCAAAGGCAAACAAATTCCTGCTCCCCACCTCTAATGGACGGGCCCAGAAGGCATCCTTCAAATCTGTTACTGAGAACCATGCATGCTCTTGTGGAGTTTGACTAAGAAGAGGATATGGATTTGATACTATTGGCTATCTGGAAATTGTTTGTTAATTTCCCTCAAATCCTGCACCAATTCATAGGTTCCATCAGCCTTCTTGACAGCTAACATTGGTGTATTATGTGGTGACATGCATGGTTCTAGTACGCCTTCTTCCATGAGTCCCTGGATCACAGCTGTTAGTCCTCTCTGGCCTTCAGGGGAGATGGGGTATTGTTTAACCTGAGCAGGGGGAATTTCTGACTGCATTTCTGTCTTAATTGGTGGGATATTTAACAACCCTGGCCCTCCTCCTTCCGCCCAGACTACTGGTTTAATTTCTCCCAAATCCTGTCCAGTTAACATTATTTGGGGTACCAAATCCTCCCCTCCTTTGGCACTACTGCAATTCCCATCTTTACTTGCAAGCCTCGCCCCAGTAAGTTACAAGTTATTTTTGGGATATAAAGGAAATCATCCCTACATTCCTTTGAATTGCCTTTTATAATTATGCTCTCTGTAACCTGGGCTCTGAACGGTTTCCCTTTTGCTCCCCACATTTGGCAGATCTTTTTGCTTAGCTGAGCCCCTCTGGGAAGCTTTGTCACACAGGATCGATCAGCACCTGTGTCCATTAAAAACTCATATTCTTCACTCTGGGGAGCAATTTCTAAGTTTATCAGGGACTCTGTCTAGTGTCCAATCTCATCCCCCACAGCGTCGACCCCTGACACCTCTAATCATCATCTCCTCTCAGAATCTTCTCTAGGATGTGACATTCACATTCTCTGAAAAATCCCTTTGCCCAGGGTTTTTCTCCTGGGAAGCTGAAAGGTAGCGAGAGAGGCCTCAGAGAAAAGGAAAACAATTCTTATCTCCTTTGCTGCTCCTGTGTTGTGCTCGTCTGGAATGTGTTTGGACATTGTTTACCCAAGGGTGATTGCCGCTTTGGACTCTGGTGTGAGTTGTTTTGACTCATTGGCCAATAAGTGCCAAGCTGTGTTGGGACTCTGGAAAGAGTCACGAGTTTTCATTATTATCTTTTTAGCATTGAGTAAGTATCTTTTCCGCATTCTTTAGTATAGTACAGTATAGTATTCTTTAATATAATATAGTATTATAAAGTAATAAATTTGCTTTTGGAGAACATGGAGTCCTCCACGTCATCCCTGCCTTCATTGGGGCCCTTTGTTTACAATACTAGGGTGTCCTGTTCTTTCTCAATTGCTTCATCCATTTGTAATTTTTTTACAGGACTGCTTAACATGCTTTCTTTAGCCACAGTAACAGCAATACACATAATCTAATGGTGTTTTTTTCCATTTACCCAGCTTCACTTTATTTTCTGCTCCCCCTTTTGGCTCCCCTCTTCCCACTTCTAGGCTTCCTCTTGTTACTGCCACCATAATTTTTGCTTTTGTTCTGTTCTCCTCATGTCTCCTTAAATAAATTTTCAGAGTTTCCCAGATCCTTAATTCCCCTTTCTTGCCAGTCTTCCAATTTTTCCAGTCTTTTAATTTTTCTAATTTCTGCCTGATGTCAGGCCAACCTTTGGTAACAAACCATACTTTTAATAATACTTGGCCCTCTGGTCCATCAGGATCGATGCTGGAATGTAACTGAAAATTTTGTTTTAATCGATTTAGCCATGCCCCCGGGGACTCATCCTTTTCTTGACTCCCATCAAATGCTAATTGCTGCCTTTGGGTACAGATTCTTTTATGCCTCTTACAATTAGGTTCCTGTAGTCTTGCATGTTTCCCTGGCCCTCTTCCTGGATGGGATTCCAATTTGGGTCCACTACAGGGAGTTTTTGCTCACCTGGGGGTCTGGTGCAGTTTTCCTTCTCCCAGATCTTAACCCTGCTGGCCTAATGAGGCATATCTCCTCTGGGGAGAAGAGGATGTTCATAACAGAATGCAGCTCCCCCCAGGTATATATATTGGGACCCAGGAACTGATCTCATTGCTGTGCTGTCCCAGTGGGATCTTCTACCAGGTTACCCAGTTCCTTTTTCAAGGTTCTTTCTTCAGAGGTTGTCAGGGGTGCATTTACAAACCTATTCCTCCCACACCCCCTCCTAGAGGGACTTCCCTCAGGGGAAACAGCCTCTCCAGATTTACCTTTGGCCTTACACCCCTTTTTGATCTGGTATTACAGTAAGGGCCAGCATCTGAAGGGTTATTCGACTGGCTCTCTAATTCTTTGTTATCATTTTCGGAAAGGTGCAGTTGTTAGGTTGGAGGATATATGCAGAGGCTTTTTCTCAGGGAAAAGTGTTGTATTCTGACTTAGAGGTTGAGCATGCTGCAGGTTAGTGGGTGTAGGGGGCAGCAGAGGAAAAGCATCAAGGGGTGGATATATATGGGGGAGTGGAGTTGTTGGAGGGGGTAAAAATGACATGGAGATTCCCTGAGGAGACAGAGGAGAGGCGGGGATCACTGGAGGGGGTAAAGGTTGGTTTTGAGAAGCAGGAGGCTGGGTGTTAAGCAGGGGGGGGTGGCTTGATAGTTGGGAAGAAGAGTTGGTGGGGCTACATAATCAAGGGGATCCCACCTCTTTTGAATAACTCTCTTGTTTTCTTTATCCTTTCCCTCAGATTTCTGCTCTTTATCTTTTTTTTACTTTGTATACCTTTGAATCTCCTTCTAAGAATTTGACCCAGCAAGTAACTAACTCTACTTCTTCTGCATTAGGGCTTTCTTGGTTACACACTTGCTGATATAATAAATTACATAACCACTTGCGAAAAATGCCAGTCACTTGTTCTAAAATTTTAAAAGTTTAATAGTAAATAAAATAGTTTTAAAATGAGTAATAAAAATTAGAGCAATATTAATTTGGACAATCAGAGTTAGGACAATAAAGGAGAATAAAAAGCAATTTTTTTCTTTTTATTCTCCTTTATTGTCCTAACTCTGATTGTCCAGATGCTTCTTGGGCACCAAGGCCCCAAAAGCATGGCTTGCTAACAAAGGATTAACCCTTAAAAGCAATAGCCTGTTGTATATTCATATATCTCATACATGATTCAAAAATTCTTTTCAAACAAAGGGTGTCTTCTGCTTAACTTCTGCTCCCCCCTCATCTTGTAAATCAATTCCTCTGCCTCTTTCGAGTCTGGAAGAAGTCTGGTTCTTCCCGATAAGAAGTTAATAATTCTTCTCGTGGAATTTTGGTGTCTTGGAGCTGTTATATCTATGCGCAGAATTTCTTCATTCTCTCACAGATTCCTTGAGCTAGTTACAAAACATATCTTACATCATATAGGGTCTATTTTAATATTATGCTGTAGATGAAAAACTTTATTTACCACACTACTTAAAAGGATTAATACAACATAACTTTCTAACATAACACATATAGCATTCATTTTAATAATTGCTGTGAAAAACGCCAACCACTTGTTTTTAAAATTTTTAAAAGTTTAATCATAATAAAATGGTTATAACAATAGTAATATAATTAGAGTAATAAAAATTTGGACAATTTGGATTCAGATAATATGAGACAATAAAAACAAAGAGTTACAGACTTTCGTGTACCTTTTTCTGGGCAACACAAGCCCGAAAAAGGACACCTGTTAACAGAGGATCAACCCTTAAAAACAACAGCCTATTGCATATTCATACATCTCTTACATGATGCATAAATTCTATTCAAACACAGGATTCTGTCTGTTCATCGTCAACTTCTTTGTCTTAATGCTAATGCCAGCTTCATGTCTGAGTGAGACAGGAAGAAGTTAGTTTACTGCTGATAAGGGAACAATAAATTCTCTTTCTCGGAAAGTTGTAGGTGTCCTGTGGCTGCTAGCTGGTGCAAGTCCTTTCTTTAAAAAAATGTCATACATAGCATACTTTCTATTTTAAGTTTCTATTATGATAAAACCTCCAACTATATTTAACACACGACTTAAGAAAATTAATACAGCATAACGTTGTAGCATAACACATAAAAGATTCATTTTAATATTTACGAAAAGCCAATCATAAAATACGCATTTTTGACAATCTCTCTGGGCAGAGCCATCCCAGCTCTGCTCGACTCCTGGCTGCCTCCCGCTGCTGCTGTTTGTGCCCCTGCCTGCTTCCCTGCAGGCAGAGCTAAATCTAAAGCCTGCCCAGCAGCTGTAACCAGAGTCTGGGGTGCTAAAAGTGGCAAAAACCCTGGAAGAGGCTTGGTGGAGGAATCTCTATGAAAAGAATTCTAAGAACTGCAAAACAATCTGCCCGCCTGAGCCCAATCTGAGGGAATGACTTCCCGGGAAGAAACCATGGCAGGGGTGATTCCCACAGCCCCTTGGCCAGGCAAAGTGGATCTGGAGCCCCCCTTGGCAGACCCTGCTGAACAACTTCAGAACAAGATCCAACCACAACTTGTTTGGAAGAGGAACAGGGCGCAGAAACAGCAGCCCTCGTTTTGCAAACCTTCCCCAAACTCTCATCTCTCACACCCGTTTGACTCCCAATCTCCCCAGAACACGACTCCTTAACCCCCAAATTCTCGGAGCACAACGAAAATCCTGAATGCTTTCCCAGGAAATCCAGGGGTGGATGATTTTGCAGAAAAATGGAGGATGCCTGGTCACAGCATCAGAGGCACAGGGAATCCTGGAAGAAACAGAGGACACGACCGAAGCTGGAAGCTGATCTGATTCCCCCTTTGCGGGGATTGGGATGCTGTCCACACTGCCTGGGGAAACCCCAGACATGACAGGAGAAGGGAAAAAGCTACAAACAAAACCCGAGATCCTCCCAGAGATGGACAAAGACCTAGCACCACTCGGAATTAACATCTTAGAACTAGGTGTTCTGTTTTGGTGTTTGAGAAAGTCTCTGTTACGATCATTCTGTTTAAAGCTCTATGATAAAGCTCTGGAAACAGGTTTGATTAAAGTCTCTTCCTTTTGAGAGAGACTAGATTGTAAATTTTCCAGTTTATCCGGTCCCAGAAATCAAAGGTAAAAGCAGACTTCAAGTCTATATTTTGAGTATTCGCTTTTACCCAGATTAATAAGTCTTTTCGTTCATGTTTTGAGCTGTCTGAATGTCCTTTTTCCTGTAAAATTGTCTGAAGCCAGTAAAAGACATCCCCTCCTGTTTTAGATAGATGGTTTCCCATCTCGTTGCCCAGGAGCCCCTAAAGTTGCTACTTGTTACTTACAAGCATACCAGCTACAGACAACAAAGGGCATGATCCATTCCTCCTTTTAACAGCCTGGGCCTCTGGCAATAGCACTGTCCACGGTCTTATTTTTTATTTTTTATATTCCTCTAGTCTACAAATCCTCCTCACTGAGGAGCACCATTTATTGCCGGCCGGTGGGGGTCTACGTACAAATCACGAACAGGATGGGACTGCTGGGGAACACATCTCGAGCTGTTTCTTTTCCAGCATCAGTCCCATTACATGGTTATGACAATGGGAAGATGCCAGCAGCACACATCCCTGGCAGCAGACCAAGAACTTAATGTTACAACTTACTTCAAAAGTTTTTTGACCAATCACACAAAGCAAAAGCATATTGACAGTAGTTCTATCAGTGAGAAACAACTGCTCACTTTGAAAATTTAAAAAAGGTTTATTAAACCTTAACAAAAATACAGCAAAGGACAACATAAGAAAAAATTTGCAGTGCTGGGAACTGCCCTCATGGAGACCACGTGTCTGATTAATTTTCAAGATTGGTACTCAGACTTTTCTACCCCTGAGAGTTGCTTCTGACAGCCCTGGGCCCTGCCAAAGTCTGTCAGTCAGTTCTTTGCCATTTATCGGTGGAGATTGCTTTCTTGTAACTTGGTGGGAGATCAGGTGTTGCCATGCTGCACCCCCTTGGCAACAAGCTTCTCCATTCCCAACTGCCCCAGGTAAGGGACACGTGCACGCCTTCTTCTACCTGGCCTTGACAACCCCAGCTGCCTGATGGTAACAACACATGGGGGGAAAGGGAACTATGGGGAGAACAGAGGACATCTAAACTACAATAACATAACTACACATCACTGTTGCTTGGCCCAGCTGGATGGTGACAGAGGGGCAACAATCCCCCTTCCCCCGAGCTCCACTAAATCCCAGCTGCCAGTGATGGCACAGCATGAAACGAAGGAACAGCAACACGGGTCCCGGGGTAACTTTATTTGATGGTAAAACTTCCCCTCTTCATCATCCCAGGACCCTGAACTGAGGGCAAACAGTAACTTATAGACAAGGGCAGGTCCCAGCGGGAGGATACAACCTTTAACAAATCAGGAAAATTGGGAGTAAAAACAAGGCGGGAAATACAATGTAGAAACCAATAAAGAACTTCAAGGGAGCAAAACAGTTTCAGTGAACAAATAAAGTTTGAAGAAATACAAAACTGAAAATTCTCGAGGGGAGGCAGCCTCTGGGAGAAACTGGCATCTAATAAAAGAAAAGTGCGGAAAGTTCTGGGAAAAGGGCAGGGACAAAAGGAACAGCATAAGGAAACTTCAAAATTACAAATCAAATTAATAAAAGAAAAACCACATCACAATACACAGAGCTCCATAATTAAGCTTCAGACTTCCTAATATTCAACTAGATGCAATTTTCCATTCATTTAATATTTGTTAGTCTCAAGTCACATAGTTTTTAGTATTTGTTTTCCTCCTGGACCCAGATTTCTTGGCCTCTGATGTTAATAAAAAGTCCACCCTCCTTGATTTTCGTCCCAGCCTCTTGCAGACCAGGTGTCTCCAACTATGCCAGGGGGCAGTGTCTGGGGAAGATGTTCCTTGATGTTTGCTGATGGTCATTATCTTTTTGTGGACCTTTTGGGTTATTCCCAGTTCATTGAGATGTTAAGCTCATTTCCCTTGAGAGTGGTGCAAGATCCCTTAAAAAAGCCATGAGAATTCCTTTCCCCAAGGCAAAGGCAAACCAAGCCTGACTGGAGACATGAAACAAAAATTAAACTTGGCATATTATCCAACACCCATGTGCAGCGCAGGTGCCCAGCTGCTGAGTCTCGGGAGAAGGCTGAGGGAAATGCACCCACTACGCCCCCTCTGCAGCTCACTCAGCCTCTGGTGCAGAAGTTTGGATGCCTGCAGGGGTTGCTTGTCTCCTCTGGGTTTGTTCTTCCCTCTGGGAGGGCCCCAATGGAAATTAGTTCCATTTCCCCTGCACACCAGAGTGGCAGTGAGTCACTGCAGGCTGCTGATAGTCTGATACAAGGAAACAGGTGTGCATAAAAATCACGCTGTGAAAAGCCAGTGTCCATAAAGGAGCCAGAGAAGTCCTGCAGCTTTGTTTGAACATAGGGAGAGAGTCCATTGGGACATCCCCTTGTGGGGTTGTCTCTCTCAGCTCGTGGGGAGCACAGCCTCCTTTTAAACCCCCGGCCACATGTTGGCCTCTTCCTTTCCCCACTGGCTGAGGTACTGGGGCAGGGGACTCCAGGGACCTTTGTACCCTCTTTTCCTTTTGCCAGCTATTAGTTCTGGTCTCCATCCAAACCCAGTGCGAAGGTGGGATGAGCGTGTTAGTCCTGACCAGGATGGGCTCCCTGCACTCCCAGCCCCTCTGCAGCCTGTGCTTTTCCGTGCCCCACTTGGCTCTTCAGGTGGCAGATGGCTTGGGGCAGGTTACTCCAGGCACACAGCGGTGCCCGTGGAGGCCCAATCCCTAAAGCTCTCCCAGAGCTGTGCTTGGCTCCAAATCTCGTCTGCATCCACCTGATTTTAAAGACTGTAGCACATCTGCAGTTTCAAGGGGTAGTACAGCCAGTGCTGCACTCTGAGAAATAAGTCCACAGTCTGAGATGTTGATGTAATTTAACTAATTTGTGGCTCATTGTGATGATGATGATGATGATGATTGTATCCCAGAACATTTCCTTTTTTTTCCTCCCCCAAATAAAATGGTGCCATTCAGCTTCTGGAGGAAAGAACTGTCAAAGGTGCTGTTTGGCAGTCATGGAGGGGGAGGTGCGGGGGAGTAAATTATGGCCTGGAAGGATGCTCTGGTGGGCTCCAGCATTTAAACAAGTTCCTTTGATACACAGACTGGGTAATTTTCAGTACTAAAGGGCTGCATTAAAAGGTTTTCCAGGCCGTATGCTGGCCAGAAAGCGTTGAAAACCCATGGGAGTTTAGGCTCCATGAGAAAGGCAGTATCAGTTCCTTTGCCAGGTGAAACACAGCATTCAGAAGCTCAGCTTGTGTTTCGAGAAGCCACCAGCCTAATGTAAGCATGGCCAGAAAGCTTTTCCAATCCAGCTGAGCGGCTGTGGCAGAGCTGTTGTGTTTTACAGCAGCTCCACGGCAGTGCAGCAGCTGCAGGAGAGGGCTCAGGACAGGCTTGGGGCGGAGCGGGGCGGCAGGAAGCTGAGAGAAGCCTCTGCTCTGGAACTGAGGCAGTTCTTGGCAGAAGCAAACAAAGATGGTGACTTGAAGAGATTCCTACTGTGCTCAAAGCTTGCCTCTGAAGACCAAGAGGCGAGCTTCTCAGAAATCCCAGAAAATATGAGAAAAAAGGTTCTTGGTTACTTGTGAGAAGATACAAATCTGCCCTGGGCAATGAGCCTCTGCAGTAGACTATGTTTCTTCAGTGAACTTAGTTCTTCCAGGAATAAAGATTACCAATAAAATGTAATAGTTTTTTAATTCTAGAAGTGTGAAAATGTTCTATGTGTTTCCAAATTCTAAAACTACGTTGAAAAATATAGAACTATTGTGGAAAAGGGGAAGAACTATTAGGGGAATAGTTTATGAAAAATGTTCCTAAATCTTGCAAAATTAAAAATAACTATAGTAGCTCCTAGTCTCAGGAGACCCATGCCCGGCTGTTGCCAGCACAAATCTGGCTGTGCGCAGAAAATCAGCACAGGCAGGGCTGGTGCCACCACATAGAGAGCAGAGGTGAAAGATGCTGATCAAGACCTTCTCTGGCAGGAGGGGCCCACCTTCAGTCCTGGCTGGACACCAGGGCCAGCACGTTCAGGGACAGAGGCTCCTGTTCTGGGTGGTGGTGGCAGCAGCACATGCCCAGAAATGAGCTGGTCATGCAGCCGTGGCAGGGACAACGGACACTGGCACAGAGATTGAAGATGACAGGCCCAGTTCTCCATGACTGAGGCCATTGGCCGGTCTTGTGAATTTCCAGAGGTGCTCCTGTGGAGAGAGGAGGTGGCTGAGGCCCCAGCTGCCAGGGGCACACAGGGACCCTCGTGCACAGCAGGGCCCAGAGCTGGCAAGGCTCCCCAGCACGGCTGGAGCTGCTGGCACAGCTGGGCCCAGCTGGACAGCTGCCCCTCAAGGCCCCGGCCAGCAGGGCACGGCTCTGGGCAGGGTCCCTGGCCAGGAGCGGGCCCCAGAGCGCCTCTGCCTTTCAAGGGCAATCTCGGCCCTGCTCTTTCTCCTCCCCACCTCCCTCTGCCTATGCCCTGTGCCCCTGGGGCTGCTCTTGGCCAGGCAGCCTCAGTGGGAGCCAGCTCTGGCTGCAGCTCCAGCGGGGCCCCCAGGACAAGGCCCAGCAATTGAGAGGCCAATGGAAGCACTGGGCAGCAGCAGAACCCTCAGCAGAGTTGTTTGGAGAACCATGGACTGGCCACAACTCCACTGCAGCCTCAGTGGGAATGCTTCCTGTCTACATTAGACTTTCAAAAGAAACTCTTTCAGGGAAAGATGACCACTCCCCATTTCTTCTTCCAGTTACACCAGATTTTGACACAGCACAACATGAGAATAAGGTCCAAAAATAGCAGGCCTGCCATTAACCTTGCCCAGCAGCCTGTTCCCATATAGAAGACACTTCTGAGGCCTTTCTGGGCATCACGAACATGTGTTGTGGTGCTGGCTGCATCTGTGGGAGCGATGGGGAGCATGAGCCCGTGCTGGGCTGTACTGCTGAGCTGGCAGCACGGTGGATACGGGCAGGACGTTCTCTGTTTCCCCCAGAGCTGGGGCCTGCAGGCACCTTGCCGGCCCTTGGCACAGGCTGTGCCAGCCAACAAAGCCCAGCAGGCCTGGAGGAGAGCCCGGGGCAGCGCAGCTGCTTGGGCAGTGGCTGCTGCCAGGGACACGGGCCAAAGCCATCCCTGAGCAGCCACTGCCACCCCTGGCCCTCCCTGCCCTGTGACAGCTCCCCCAGCCCCAGGGGACAGGCTCAGGCCCACTAAGGACACACTGAAGCCTTGCTCCTCCCCTCTGTCCTTTCCCCACCATGGGCACCTCGTGCAGACACTCCCAGGTTTCGGGATGTGTCTCCCACGGAGGGACCCCAGCAGGACTGCTCAGAACCTGAGTACCCTGAGCCTGCTTGGGATAATTCCCCTGAGCTATGCCAGTCTTTTCAGGCTGAGTAAGACTAAACATTAAGAATTAAAAGCAATTTTACTTTTATTGCCCAAGTGTCAAAAGATTCTAGGTTTCCCTGACTGTAAAGCTACTTTATCAATTACAGAACTGTTGGAGGAAAGGGGAACAAATATCTGGTGTCTGTATTCTATGAAAAACATTTCTCAATGCTACAAAGGAAAAACATATCTAAATGTTTCAAAAGAAAAGACAAAGATAACATGAGAGTGCTGTTGGTCGAATGAGCCCCATGCCCAGCTGCTGCCTGCCCATGCCTGGCTGTGCCCAGACGAGCAGCTCCGCCAGTGCTGGTGGTAGCACACAGACACCTGAGCTGAAGCTGGACTCAAGCCTGTGATAGATGAATAATGCGACAGTTGACTCTCACAATTAAAGGAAAAATGTCATGTATATATGTTAAGAGAAGTTTTATATATTTATAGATATGTTTTACCCCCTGATGTGTTATCTTGGCGTTACCTAAGTTTGGGACATATAAGAGGGTCAAATTGCTACGACAGCAGCACCTGACCTCCAAGTGAGATGTAAGGAAGTAAACTCCACCACTGGGCATCAAAGAAGGTGTCGATGGACAGAACTTTAAGAAGGGCAAAAGAGTTAAAAGGTGAAACCTCCATTGTGTGGATGAGCATGTGGTGGGAAAAAACCTCTACTCCCGACGACGTAACATTTTCCTTATTCAGTGTCCTGTTATATTTCTAATAAGGTTTTTAATAAACATTTAAAATTTTTACAAGTAAATATAACTTCTGGAACAATCTATTCCCTGGCTAGAGGGCTGCACCTCCTGTCCTGGATGGAGAGCGACGCCAGGCCCTTCAGGGAGAGACGGTTCTGTTCTAGGTACTGGCTGCAGCATATTTCCAGCAATAAGCTGGTAATACACCTCTGGAAGGGACAATGGACACTGGCACGGAGATGCATGATGACAGGCCCAGTTCTCCCGCACTGAGGCCTTTGGCTGGTCTTGTGAAGTTCCAGAGGTGCTCCTGTGGAGAGAGGAGGTGGCTGAGGTCCCAGCTGCCAGTGGCACACAGGGACCCTCGTGCACAGCAGGGCCCAGAGCTGGCAAGGCTCCCCAGCACGGCTGGAGCTGCTGGCACAGCTGGGCCCAGCTGGACAGCTGCCCCTCAAGGCCCCGGCCAGCAGGGCACGGCTCTGGGCAGGGTCCCTGGCCAGGAGCGGGCCCCAGAGCGCCTCTGCCTTTCAAGGGCAACTTCGGCCCTGCTCTTTCTCCTCCCCACCTCCCTCTGCCTATGCCCTGTGCCCCTGGGGCTGCTCTTGGCCAGGCAGCCTCAGTGGGAGCCAGCACTGGCTGCAGCTCCAGCGGGGCCCCCAGGACAAGGCCCAGCAATTGAGAGGCCAATGGAAGCACTGGGCAGCAGCAGAACCCTCAGCAGAGTTGTTTGGAGAACCATGGACTGGCCACAACTCCACTGCAGCCTCAGTGGGAATGCTTCCTGTCTACATTAGACTTTCAAAAGAAACTCTTTCAGGGAAAGATGACCACTCACCATTTCTTCTTCCAGTTACACCAGATTCTGACACAGCACAATATGAGAACAAGGTCCAACAGAAGCAGGCCTGCCATTAACCCTGCCCAGCAGCCTGTTCCCATATGGAAGACACTTCTGAGGCCTTTCTGGGCATCGCAAACACGTGTTGTGGTGCTGGCTGCATCTGTGGGAGCAATGGGGAGCGTGAGCCCGTGCTGTGCTGCACTGCTGAGCTGGCAGCAAGGTGGATACGGGCAGGACGTTCTCTGTTTCCCCCAGAGCTGGGGCCTGCAGGCACCTTGCCGGCCCTTGGCACAGGCTGTGCCAGCCAACAAAGCCCAGCAGGCCGGGAGGAGAGCCCGGGGGCAGCGCAGCTGCTTGGGCAGTGGCTGCTGCCAGGGACACGGGCCAAAGCCATCCCTGAGCAGCCACTGCCACCCCTGGCCCTCCCTGCCCCGTGACAGCTCCCCCAGCCCCAGGGGACAGGCTCAGGCCTTGTCAGGACCCAGCGCCGCCCCTGCCCAGTCGGGAGCCAGGGCTGGCTCTGGCCCTGGGCTGGCGGCAGGGCTCCCGCTCGGGGCTGCTCCTGTGCCTTGGGCCTCTGGGCACTCAGGGCCAGCTCCGCAGCAGCTGCAGCGCCAGGGACGTTGCTGCACCAGTCCCGTTTCCCCGGGGCTCTGAACCAGCTCCAGAGGCCTGGAAGCCGAGGCGCCTCCAGCTTTGGCTGCTGCCGGGCCAGGCAAGGGCAGGCCCTGGGGGAAGAGCTGCTGCCACACAGCCCCAGCCAGGGCTGAGCCTGGCACAGCAATTACCTGCTGTGCCTGTGCCCGTGTCTGGCATCGCCTTCCTTCCTGCAGCAGGGGCTACCCATGAGGATATGCTTCCTCCAGGATGTGCCTCCTTCTGCACAGATGTTTGGTCCATCACTTCAGACAGGAAAAAGGACAGTTGGATTAGATGGAAGAGTTCCTGATTTGGGTGCTGGCATCTTCAGGATGTCATGTGCGTTAAACATGGGGATACGTTTAAGAAAATGTCTTGGCTTTCAGGGCAGGGTCAGGGCTCTCCTGTTTCCAAACCGCTGCCGTGCCTGAGCCACAGGAGCAGGGAGGGGATCGCGCAGGGCGAGGGCACACACGTGCATGGTTCTGTGCTGGCACCTGCAGTGATGCCCCCCTGGCCCCGCTTTGGGCTCTGAGCTAGCAGCTCTCCCAGGGGGAAAGGCCTTGACCTACCCTCAGCATCTCCCAGAGGCTCCGTCCTGGACGTGGCTTGGGAAGCTGCACCACCTTCACCAGCAGGTTCAGCTGCAAAGAAAGGCAGGACAGAAGAGCTCCTGTGGCACTGCAGGAGATCCTCAGGCTGCCGACAAGGCTCAGCCCCAGGGCACAGCCCTGGGCCCGGCCCCTTCCCTCTCTGCTCTTCTCTGTGGCTGCACAGAGCACATGGAAGGACACATGGGCATTGCACACGGGAGGAAGATGGACAGCTAAATGCTCCTTCCTCCCACTGACAGTGATCCTGTGGGATCCCTCAGGGCTCCAGAAGGGAGCAGAGCAAATTTTCCATATTCCATCAACCTTCAGATGATCTTAAGTGAAAGGGCAAATGTATGAGCTCTTGCCACCTGGTCACTGTGTATTCTCTCAGGAAAGGTACATTGAGCACTTGCCTCCAGGATTTCCCATGAGTCTCAAGCCATAATCCAGCAGCTTTCCCAGATAATCCATGTCTTGATCCCAACCTAGAAGTTTGCAAAGATCAGAACCATTTCCATGATGTGCTGGAATCCCCTTCTGCCTCAGGGAACTGGGCACTGCATATAGATCAGGTAAGGCCATGGGAGCCAGATGTGAATGGACAAGGCCAAAGCTGCTCAGGGGCCTGGGGAGCTCTGGGCAGGCTCCTGGTCAATCCCTATCCTCTTTGCAGACCCTGTACAACATCCCTGGAGAGGTGGCTGGAGCAGCCCAGGGCCCGTGGCAGTTCTCAGTCGCACAAGGAAAATGCTCCTTGAATCCCTGGGGAGAACTGCAGCAGGCAGTGCTGCAAGTATCCCTCGCAAACTCCCTCCTGCCTGTCCTCCCAGCCACCCTTCCTCCATCTGGGCTGGGAGAGCTCCCACAGCCCAAGGGGACCCAGCCAGGCCCTCTCAGGACACACTGGAGCCTTGCTCTGCCCCTCTGTCCTTTCCCCACCATGGGCACCCCGTGCAGTCACTGCCAGGTTTCAGGAAGTGTCTCCCACACAGGGACCCCAGCAGGACTGCTCAGTACCCGAGTGCCCTGAGCGTGCTCGGGATAATTCCCCTGGGTTGTGCCCTTACTTCCAGGCAGCAGAGAGAGCAGCTCAAGCCTCAGCAGGGCTCAGGCCCAGAGGCACAGCAATTACCTCCTGTGACTGTGCCTGGCATCGCCTCCAGTCCTACAGCAGAGTCTGTCATGGAGCCACTGCTTCCTTCGGGAAACGCCGCCTTCTGCCCAGCCTCTCCATCCACTTCTGGAGAAAGGAAGAGGGACGGCTGGATCAGGTGGGGCTGTTCCCCATTGGGGAGGTGGCATCTTCAGCAGCCAGTACTTGTGAAAGTCATGGTTAAGGATCAGGAATCCACACAATTTTCTGGGTAGGCCAGGGTCCACTTTCATGATAACACCCGCCCTTAGTGATCATCCTGGAGACTATGAAATTTCAGGGAATCTCAGGCCCGTGGTGCAGTTTGGGCTGTCTGTCAGCTGACGCCAAATGCCTTCCTGCAGAGACTGGGCAGAAGCTGCCGCCAGGCCAGGCTGGGAAGTAGCCCTGCGGGGCGTGATAGCAGCAGTGGGGCAGAGAGGCTGCCATGGATCACTTCCCGCTGTGCTGGGCACGGTGTGTCCAGATGTGCAGCCAAAGGCCCTGACTGCTGAGTCCCAGGGGAAGCATGAGGGAAATGCACCCACCTTGTTCGGTTTGCAGTAATTCTTTCACCATTTGTCCCGTGATTTTGAGTGGCTCATGGGGTTTCTTGTAACCTGTAGCTTTGTTCTTTTGCCTCGGAGGACCTTAGAGCAACAGAGTTCCATTTCCCAGGAACAGATCCCACAAAAGCAGGGCTCAGCCTGTGGGGTCAGCAGGGACACACTACTCACCCCTGCGATGGGAGCTGGGCTTGCGTGCAACATCCACCAAAGGACCTGGGAAAGTCTTCCCTGCAGGCACACCTGTAACACAACAGCCACAGAAGCTTCTGCCATCTCTGCTGATCTGCACAGGCACCACTGAGCCGCAGGAGCTGTGAGGGGATCGCGCAGGGCAAGGGCACACACGTGCATGGATCTGTGCTGGCACCTGCAGCGCTGTCAGGATATTGTTAAGAAAGGCACAGGGACAACTTGCCTCCAGCATTCTTCAAGAGCCTTAAGCCATCATCCAGCAGGGCATCCAAATAGTGCAATTTGCCATCCCGATCTAGAAGGGAGCACAGATCAGAACCATTTCCCTGGTGTGTTGTGGCCCCCTCTGCCTCAGATAACAGGGCATTGCAAGTGGGTTGGGTAAAGTTGTGGGAGCCAGATGTGAATGGACGTGGCCAAAGCTGCACAGGGGCCTCGGGAGCTCTGGGCAGGCTCCTGGCCAATCCCCATCCTCTCTGCAGGCCCTGTGTAACATCCCTGGCGAGGTGGCTGGAGCAGCCCGGAGTGCATTTGGGCTCTCCCACTCCCAGAGCTAAAACTCTTGCTAAAGCACTAGTGAAAAAATGCAGCAGGCACTGTCACAATCATCCCTCCCTCCCTCTGCCCTCCCTCCCTTCCTAATTTCTTCTCTCCCTCTATTCCTCTTCCCCCTGAAATTCCTCCCTGAAGGGAGAGGACATAACCAGGCCCCTCAGGACACACTGGAGACTTCCTGTCCTGCTCTGTCAATTCCCCACCATGGGAATGCAGTCGCTCCTAGGTTTCAGGGTCTGCCTCCCACGCAGGGACCCCAGCAGGACTGCTCAGTACCGAGTGCCCTGAGCCTGCTCGGGATAATTCCCCTGGGCTGTGCCTGCACTGCCAAGCAGCAGAGAGGGCAGCTCAAACCGCAGCAGGTCTCAAGTCCAGAGGCACAGCAATTACCTCCCATGCCTGTGCCTGGCATCGCCTCTCTTCCTGCAGCAGAGGCTGGCATGGAGCCACTGCTTCCTTCGGGAAACGCCGCCTTCTGTACAGCCTCTCCATCCACTTGTGGAGAAAGGAAAAGCAACAGCTCATCAGGTAAGACTGATCCCCACTGGAGAGGCGGCATCTTCAAGAGGCAATTCTTGTCAAAGACATAAACATCCTAGGTAGGACAGGGCCCACTTTCACCAAAACACCCACTGTTAGTGATCAGCCTGGATACTGCAAAATCGCAGGGGACCTCAGGTTGGGCATGGCCTGTGGTGCAGTTTGGGCTGCCTGTCAGCTGATGTCAAATGCCTTCCTGCAGAGGCTGGGCTGAAGCTGCAGCCAGGCCAAGCTGGGAAGCAGCCCTGCAGGGCGTGAAAGCAGCAGCGGGGCAGCGAGGCTGCCATGGATCCCTTCCCACTGTGCCTGGCACGGCGTGTCCAGATGTGCAGCCAAAGCCCCCAGATGCTGAGTCCCAGGGGAAGCATGAGGGAAATGCATCCTCCACGGCATCATTCCAGATCACTCAGCATCGTCTCCATGTGTTTGGATGCCTCCAGGGACTTACTGTTCCTTCTGGGTTTGTTCTCCATTCTCAGGGGACCTTAAGAGGAATATTTCTATTTCCTCGGAACAGATCCCACAAAAGCAGGGATCAGCCTGTGGGGTCAGCAGGGACACACTACTCACCCCTGCCATGGGAGGCAGGCTTCTCTGTAGGAATCAGCAAAGGAGCTGGAGAAGTCCTCCCTGCAGACACACCTGTAACACAACAGCCACAGAAGCTTCTGCCATCTCTGCTGATCTGCACGGGCACCACTGAGCCGCAGGAGCGGTGAGGGGATCGCGCAGGGCGAGGGCACACACGTGCATGGTTCTGTGCTGGCACCTGCAGTGATGCCCCCCTGGCCCAGCTTTGGGCTCTGAGCTGGCAGCTCTCCCAGGGGGAAAGGCCTTGACCTACCCTCAGCATCACCCAAAGGCTCCGTCCTGGATGTGGCTTGGGAAGCTACACCACCTTCGCCAGCAGGTTCAGCTGCAAAGAAAGGCAGGACAGAAGAGCTCCTGTGGCACTGCAGGAGATCCTCAGGCTGCCCAGAAGGCTCAGCCCCGGGGCACAGCCCTGGGCCCGGCCCCTTCCCTCTCTGCTCTTCTCTGTGGCTGCACAGAGCACATGGAAGGACACACTGGCATTGCACACAGGAGGAAGACTGACAACTAAATGCTCCTTCCTCCCACTGACAGCGATCCTGTGGGATCCCTCAGGGCTCCAGAAGGGAGCAGAGCAAATTTTTCAGCCTTTCAACCCTGACAGAACCTTGAGGAAAGTGGCATGAATGAGCTCTTGCCACATTGACACTGATTATTCTATCAGATAAAACAGAAATTCAGAACTTGCCTCCAGCATTTTCCAAGATCTTTAAAGTGTCATTCACCAGTACTTGCAAATAATTTATGTTGCCATCCAAATCTAGAGAGAGCAGAGATCATAACTATTTTCATGCTGTGTTTTATCCCCTTCTGCCTCAGGGAGCTGGGTACAGGAAATGGGAAAGGAAAGGCCATGGGAGCCAGTTGTGAATGGACATGGCCAAAGCTGCACAGGGGCCTGGGGAACACTGGGCTGGCTCCTGGCCACTCTCCACCCTCTTTCCCTGCCCTGTGTAACATTCTGGGAGAGGAAAGGGAAATGGGGCTGTCCAGGGCCCCTTGGGACCCTCTCCCTCCCACAGAGGAAACCCTCCCCAAAGCCCTGGGCAAAACCATCCCCAGTGCTTCCCGGGGAGCAGGGAGCGCTGTCCCGGGAAAGGGCAGCCAGGCTGCCGGCTCACCTGCTCGCCGCGCTTGCAGCGGAGCAGCCTGGGCAGCCCTGGCAGGCAGGGCCACGGCCAGGAGGGGCAGGAGCAGGAGGCGCAGAGCAAGGGCCATGGTGCCTTGCCCTCTGCCAGTCCCGCAGCTCTTGCTGCCACCGCTGTCCCAACACCGCTGTCCCAATGTCAGCACCGCTGCTGCCACAGCCGCTGCTGCTGCAACAGTTGTGCTCAGGGACTGACTGCTGGGTCCTTGTGCTGCTGTGCAACCACGGGGCTCTGGCACCTCTGGCACCTCTGTGACCTCAGGGCCTGCTGTGAGCTCAGCCAGCTGTGACCCCAGAGCCCTGCTGTGACCTCATGGCCTTAGCTGTACCCCCAGAGTGTGCCCCCATCTCTATGAATGGACTGCCCTGATTGTAAATGTTTTGCTTCATCAAAGGGCCATTCACAAAACTTTTTTTTCGCCTACTGACATTGCAGGTCAGGCTGTGTCCCTGGAGATGCTCAGTATTCATACAGAATTCACAGAATGACCAGGTTGGAAGAGACCTTCAAGATTATCCAGTCCAACCCATGTCCCAACACCACAACTAAACCATGGCACCGAGTGCCACATTCAGTCTTATTTAAACCCATCCAGGGATGGTGTCTCCACCACCTCCCCTGGCAGGCCATTCCAGAATTTTATCACTCTTTCTGTGGAAAATATTTTCATGATATCCAACCTACATTTCCCTTGATGCAGCTTGAGACTGTGTCCTCTGGTTCTGTCAGTGCTGTCTGGAGAAAGAAACCAACCTCACCTGACTACAACTACCCTTCAGGGAGCTGTGGAGTGATAAGGTCACCTCGGACTCTCCTTTTCTCCAGGGTAAACACCCCCAGCTCCCTCAGTCATTCCTCACCAGGGCTTGTGCTCCCAGCCCCTCACCATCCTCGTTGCCCCTCTGGATGTGCTCGAGCAACTCAATGTCCTTCCCAAACTGATGGCCCAGAACTGGACACAGTACTCGAGGTGCGGCCTCACCAGTGCCAAGAACAGGGACAGAATGACCTCCCTGCTCCTGCTGGCCACACTGTTCCTGACACAGGCCAGGAGCCATTGGCCTCCTTGGCCACCAGGCCACACTGCTGGCTCATGTTCAGCTGGCTGTGACCAGTGCCCCCAGGTGCCTTTCTGCCTGGCCACTGTCCAGCCACACTATCCCCAGCCTAGAACACTGCAGGTGCTTCTTGTGGCCAAAGTGCAGCACTGGGCACTTGCACCTACTGAGCTTCATCCCACTGGACTCTGCCCATTGCTCCAACCATTCCAGGTCTCCCTGCAGAGCCCTCCTACCTTCCAACAGATCAACACACTCTCCCAGCTTAGTGTTGTCTGCAGATTTGCTAATGAAAGACTCAATCCCCTCATCCATGCTGTCAATAAAAGCATTGACCAGAGCTGGCCCCAGCACAGAGCCTGCAGGGACACCACTGGTGACTGGCTGCCAGCTGGGTGCAGCACCGTTCACCACCCCTCTCCGGGCCAGCCATCCAGCCGGTTCTGAGCCCAGCAAAGAGTGTTCCTCTCCCGGCCCTGGGCTGCAGCTTTTCCAGGAGCGTGCTGTGGAAGACAGTGCAAAGGCCTTTCTGCAGTCCAAATAGACACATCCACAGCCTTTCCTGCATCCATCAGGCAGGTCACTTGCTCATAAAAGGAGATCAGGTTGGTCAGACACGACGTACCCCTCCTAAACCCCTGCTGGCTGGGTCTGATACCCTGGCCATCCTGTAAGTGCCGTGTGATGACTCAGTATAAACTGTTACATCACCTTACTGGGTACTGAGGTCAGACTGACTGGCCTATAATTACCAGGATCCTCCTTCCCACCCTTGTTGTACATGGGCGTCACATTGGCCAGCTTCCAGTCATCTGGAACCTCACCAGTGAGCCAGGACTGTTGGTAAATGATGGAGAGCGGCTTCAGCAGCTCATCTGCCAGCTCCCTCATCACCCTGGGGTGGATCCCATCTGGCCCCATACATTTAGGAACATCCAAGCAGCTCAGCAGTTCTCTGGCTGCCTCCTCTTGGCTAACAGGGGGCCCATTCTGCTCCCTGACACCACCTACCAGCCCAGCAGGACACTTGTCCTGAGGACAAGTCGTCTTCCTACTAAAGACTGAGGCAAAGAAGGTGTTCAGTGCCTCTGCCTTGTCCTCATCTGCAGTTCCTAAGTTCCCTCCCACATCTAAGAAAGAACAAAGGTTGGTCTTACCCTTCCTTTTATCGGTGATATATTTGTAAATACATTTTTTTATTATCCCTTACAGAAGTCACCATTTTAAGTTCAAACTGAGCTTTGGCCTCCCTAATTTTTTTTTTCCTACGTGCTCTAGCAGCTCCTTTAAAAACTTCCTGAGAGACTTGATCCTCCTTCCAAAGATGATACATCCTCTTTTTATTCCTAAATTCCTCCAAAACCTCCTTGCCCATCCAGGCTGGGCGTTTGCCTCATTGACTCATCTTTCGGCACCCAGAGACAGACTGTTCCTGTGCCCTGTAGATCTCTGTTTTGAAGCATGCCCACCTTTCCTGGACTCCTTGGTTTTTAAGGGCTGCTTGCCAAGGAACTCTCTGAAGAAGTCTCCTAAACAGGCCAAAGTCTGCCCTCTGAAAGTCATGTGTAAAAGTCTTCTTGATCTTCCTCCTGTTTTCACAAAATACCAAGAATTCTTGATACATTGGTGTTCCCCTGTCTGAGACATAAGACAGACCACTCATGTTTCCTCAGAAAAACAGCCTTGTTTATTGTCCGGAGTGTTCTTTTATAGCCCACCTAAATTTTCTGGGCCAAGACAGCTCATTGGTCTATCTGTGTGCCCCCAGACTCTGAACCAAGACAATGTCTGCATCCTAGGAGAGTTCCCATTGGATGTGAGCTTCTGTCAGTCAAACACAGAGGCTAGTTCATGGAGCTGAGCTGGACTGCTTCTTAGAACTTGATTAATGCTGACTACAGATCAGCTTACAATGCAACAAATTCCATCATTTCATGATCACTATGCCCCAAGCGGCCTCCAGCCACCACATGTCCCCCCAGCCCACCTCTATCTGCAAACAGCAGATCTAACATAGTCCCTCCCCTGCTGGGCTCACCCACCTGCTGCAACCAACACTTGTCCTCCACACACTCTACAAATTTCCTGGGCTGCTTTTTCTTCTGTTGTATTAAGTTCCCAGCAGATGTCTGGCAAGTTGAAGTCACCTACAAGAACAAGGGCTGATGATCCTGAAACATCCTCTAGCTGTTTATAGAATGAGTTGTCCACCACTTCTTCCTGGTTGGGTGGATGATGACAGACTCCCAGTAGGATGTCAGCCTTGTTGGCCTTCCCCCTCATTCTCATCCATAGGCATTCCACTTCATCATCATTAGTTTCAATATCCATGGTGTCCAAAGCCTCTCTAATATAAAAAGAGCCACGTCTCCACCTCTTCTCCCTTTCCTGTCTCTCCTGAAGAGCTCGTAGCCATCCAGTGTAGTGCTCCAGACATGTGAGGCATCCCACCACATTTCTGTGATGGCAATGACATCACAGCTCTGCTGCTGGACCATGGCCTCCAGCTCTTGCTGTTTGTTACCCATGCTGTGTGCACTGCTATCCATGCACCTCAGCTGGGCTGCTGATTTCATCCCTAACTCAGGCTTACCACCCTTGGGCCTGCTTCCAGACAGCCCAACTGCATCCCGTTCCCTCTTCAAACCTAGTTTAAAGCCCTCTCAACAAGTTCTGCAAGCTCATCAGCTAAAAACCTTCTGCCCTTAACAGAGAGCTGGAGCCCATCTGGTTCCAGCAGGCCAGGTGCCATAAAAGCTGCGCCATAATCAAAGAATCCAAAATTCTGCCAATGACACCAGCCCTTGAGCCACTTGTTGATGATATGAGCTCTCCTATTACTTTCACCATTTTTCTCAGCCAGCAAAGGGACTGAGGAAAAGACTACCTGTGTCCCTGTCCTATCAACCACTTGTCCCTGTGCCCTAAAGTCCCTTTCAATGGTCCTGACACTCCTCAATCTCATCACTTCCAGCCTGGAGTTTCAACAGTGGATAATAATTAGAGGACTGAATGAGCCCAGGAAGTCCCTCAGGAATATCCTGCACCTGGGCCCCAGGGAGGCAGCAGAGCTCTCTGTGGGGTGGATCCCCTTGACATGGGGCCCTCTGTTCCCCTCAGAAGGGAGTCACCCACCACGATTACCATTCTTTCCTTTTTGATGTTAGAGGTGGCAATCCTTGTATACAGATTAATCATAATTAGGAGGCTCTCCGGACAGATAATTTTCTTCTTAATCATTTGGCTGACTCTCTAGATCCAGGGGGTCATACCTATTCTGAAGTGGCCCCTGGCTAGGGGATGGGGGTCAGGAGGAATTTTTATCATAACCTCCCCGTGCAGGGACCATTTCCACTCCCCTTCATCTACCAGGTGTCCTTCTCTTGCCTGAGAGTGTGCGGCATAGGAGTCCTGTGACTCTTGCTGGGCCTTCCGTAAAGATGGAAGGGCTGAACTCCACCAATCTATTTCCCTTTCACTTTCCCTGATACTCCTTAGTCTTTAAACTTCCTCCCTAAGCTCGGCCACCAGTGAAAGGAGATCATTCACCTGTTCACACCGCAGGCAGCTTTTCTCCGCACTGCCCCCTGAAACCACTGCTAAGCTCAAACACTCTGCACAGGAATGGGTCAGGACAGACACATCCTTTTTGGAGGGTTCCATCTAGTTACATGCACTTGTACTAACTACAGTTTTCAATTGCGTAAAAACCACTACTACCAGAAACCCCAAAAGCAAGCAACCAACAGAAACACTGCAAACAACACACAGTAAACCTTCCTAGCAAGAAAACCTGCAACCCTGCCTGCTTGCCCTGCCTGTGCACACTGCCTCGTGAATTGTCCCTCAGAGACATGCCATGGCCCTGTTTGCCCACTCCTGTTTGCCACAAACCCTAGAGGCCTCTTTTAATCCGCCCGCTAACCAAGGAGGGAGGAAGCTGCAGCCCATCCCTGCGTAACTCACAGGCTCTTGATGGCTTCCCTCTTTTCCTGGGCATGCCATTGGAGGAGGTCCAGGCCCAGATGGTCCCAGGGAAGGAAAGGTCCCTCAGCCCAGGGACGCTCAGCATGGGCTGCCCCATCCTCTCCGGGGACCCGCCACTGGTCACAGCAGCCCCTGCCTGGCTCCTGCCTGCCCACACCGTGCCCATCCCCAGCTGCCCCTGGGCACGGAGCTCAGCCAGTGCTGATCCTGGCTGGGCTTTGCTGCTGCTACCACCCGGACACTGGGGTGAAAGCTCCATCTCTTTAGTGCAAGAGAAGAGCTGGGCCAAGCCCTGCCCACCTTCAGTAGGGGCCAGAGAGCAGGGCCAGTGCCTTCAAGGGGAGAGGACCTTGTCTGGCTGGAGGCAGCATCTGCACAGCAACAAGCTGTTAAAGCAGCTGGCACAGAGACATCGGGCATGGGCCTGGAGATGTGCCATGCAATTAGAAGTCCAGTTCTCCCTTAGGTGTTTGTCAGGACATATGAAGGGAGAAAGATACAACTGTGAAAGAGGCCATGGCAAGTGACACAGTGAACAGAGGCTCTGCTATACCTATCATGCTCTGCTTGTGCCCGTCCTGCAAGCAGAAAATCATTGGGATTCATCAAAGTGGAAGCAGGGCACGTGTTCCTGTCTTGCTTTGAACCTCTACAAGATCCGTGGGGAGAGTGAGCCCGTGCTGTGCTGCACTGCTGAGCTGACAGCACGCTGGATATGGGCAGGACGTTCTCTGTTTCCCCCAGAGCTGGGGCCTGCAGGCACCTTGCCGGCCCTTGGCACAGGCTGTGCCAGCCAGCAAAGCCCAGCAGGCCGGGAGGAGAGCCCGGGGGCAGCGCAGCTGCTTGGGCAGTGGCTGCTGCCAGGGACAGGGGCCAAAGCCATCCCTGAGCAGCCACTGCCACCCCTGGCCCTCCCTGCCCCGTGACAGCTCCCCCAGCCCCAGGGGACAGGCTCAGGCCCACTAAGGACACACTGGAGCCTTGCTCTCCCTCTCTGTCCTGTCCTCACCATGGGCACCCCATGCAGTCACTCCCAGGTTTCAGGATGTGTCCCCATGGAGGGACCCCAGCAGGACTGCTCAGAACCCGAGTGCCCTGAGCCTGTTTGGGATAATTCCCCCGAGCTATGCCGGTCATGCCTGGGCTGTGTAAGACTGAACATTAAGAATTAAAAGCAATTTTACTTTTTATTGCCAAAGTGTCAGAAGATTCTAGGTTTCCCTGACTGTAAAACTACTTTATCAATTACAGAAGTGTTGGAGGAAAGGGGAACAAATATCTGGTGTCCGTATTCTATGAAAAACTCTCCTCAATGCTGCAAAGGAAAAATATATCTAAATGTTTTAAAATGAAAGACAAAGATAACATGAGAGTGCTGTTGGTCTGATGAGCCCCATGCCCAGCTGCTGCCTGCCCATGCCTGGCTGTGCCCAGACGAGCAGCTCCGCCAGTGCTGGTGGTAGCACACAGACACCTGAGCTGAACCTGGACTCAAGCCTGTGATAGATGAATAATGCGACAGTTGACTCTCACAATAAAGGAGAAATATCATGTATATTTGTTAAGAGAAGTTTTATATATTTATAGATATGTTTTACCCCCTGTTGTGTTGTTATCTTGGGATTACCTGAGTTTGAGACATTTAAGAGGGTCACCTTGCTACGACAGCAGCACCTGACCTCCAAGTGAGATGTAAGGAAGTAAACTCCAGCACTGGACATCAAAGAAGAAGTCGATGGACAGAACTTTAAGAAGGGCAAAAGAGTTGAAAGGTGAAACCTCCATTGTGTGGATGAGAATGTGGTGGGAAAAATCCTCTACTCCCGGCACAGTAACATTGTCTTTATTCACTGTCCTGTTATATTTCTAATAAGGTTTTTAATAAACATCTAATATTTTTACAAGTAAATATAACTTTGCGAATAATCCAATCCCTGGCTAGAGGGCTGCACCTCCTGTCCTGGATGGGCAGCTAGGCCAGTCCCTTCAGGGAGAGACGGAGCTGTTCTAGGCAGTGCTTGTAGCATACTTCCAGCTACAAGCTGGTAATACACCTGTGGAAGGGACAATGGACACTGGCACAGAGATGCACGATGACAGGCCAAGTTCTCCATGACTGAGGTATTTGGCTGGACTTGTGAAGTTCCAGAGGTGCTCCTGTGGAGAGAGGAGGTGGCTGAGGCCCCAGCTGCCAGTGGCACACAGGGACCCTCGTGCACAGCAGGGCCCAGAGCTGGCAAGGCTCCCCAGCATGGCTGGAGCTGCTGGCACAGCTGGGCCCAGCTGGACAGCTGCCCCTCAAGGCCCCGGCCAGCAGGGCACGGCTCTGGGCAGGGTCCCTGGCCAGAAGCGGGCCCCAGAGCGCCTCTGCCTTTCAAGGGCAATCTCAGCCCTGCTCTTTCTCCTCCCCACCTCCCTCTGCCTCTGCCGCGTGCCCCTGGGGCTGCTTTTGGCCAGGCAGCCTCAGTGGGAGCCAGCACTGGCTGCTGCCCCAGCGGGGCCCCAGGACAAGGCCCAGCAATTGAGAGGCCAATGGAAGCACTGGGCAGCAGCACAACCCTCAGCAGAGCTGTTTGGAGAACCATGGACTGGCCACAGCTCCAATGCAGCCTCTGTGGGAATGCTTCCTGTCTACATTACACTTTCAAAAGAAGCTCTTTCAGGGAAAGATAACCACTCACCATTTCTTCTTCCAGTTACACCAGATTTTGACACAGCACAATATGATAATAAGGTCCAAAATAAGCAGGCCTGCCATTAACCCTGCCCAGCAGCCTGTTCCCATATAGAAGCCCCTTCCCAGGCCATCCTCGGCATCAGGAACAGGTGTTGTGGTGCCGGCTGCATCTGTGGGAGCAATGGGGAGCGTGAGCCCGTGCTGTGCTGCACTGCTGAGCTGGCAGCACGGTGGATACGGGCAGGACGTTCTCTGTTTCCCCCAGAGCTGGGGCCTGCAGGCACCTTGCCGGCCCTTGGCACAGGCTGTGCCAGCCAACAAAGCCCAGCAGGCCGGGAGGAGAGCCCGGGGAAGCGCAGCTGCTTGGGCAGTGGCTGCTGCCAGGGACAGGGGCCAAAGCCATCCCTGAGCAGCCACTGCCAGCCCTGGCCCTCCCTGCCCCGTGACAGCTCCCCCAGCCCCAGGGGACAGGCTCAGGCCCTGTCAGGACCCAGCGCAGCCCCTGCCCAGTCGGGAGCCAGGGCTGGCTCTGGCCCTGGGCTGGCGGCAGGGCTCCCGCTCGGGGCTGCTCCTGTGCCTTGGGCCTCTGGGCACTCAGGGCCAGCTCCGCAGCAGCTGCAGCGCCAGGACGTTGCTGCACCAGTCCCGTTTCCCCGGGCTCTGAACCAGCTCCAGAGGCCTGGAAGCCGAGGCGCCTCCAGCTTTGGCTGCTGCCGGGCCGCACAAGGGCAGGCCCTGGGGGGAGAGCTGCTGCCACACAGCCCCGGCCAGGCCTGAGCCCGGCTCAGCAATTACCTGCTGTGCCTGTGCCCGTGTCTGCCATCGCCTTCCTTCCTGCAGCAGGGGCTGCCAGTGAGCCCCTGCTTCCTCGGGGAAATACGTCCTTCAGCCCTGCCTTTTGGTCCATCACTTGAGAAACAAAAAAGGACAGTTGGATCAGATGGAACAATTCCCCATTCCTTTGCTGGCATCTTCAAGGCAGCATGCTTATCAAAAATTGGGAAAAGATTTACAAAGTATCTGGGCTTTTTTGTCTGGGCCAGGGCCCTCCCTTCCCCAGACAGCTGCCAGTGCTGAGCAGAAATCATGAGGGGATTGTGCAGGGCAAGAGGACACACGTGCATGGTTCTGTGCTGGCACCTGCAGCGCTGCCTCTGTGGCCAAGCTTTGGGCTCTTGAGCTGGCACCTCTTCCAGGGGAAAGGCCTTGACCTACCCTCAGCATCTCCCCGAGGCTCAGTCCTGGACGTGGGTTGGGAAGCCAGATCACTTTCACCAACCGGGTTAGCTGCAAAGAACGGCAGGACAGAAGAGCTGCTGTGACCCTGCTGAAGATTCTCCTTCAGGCCTGAGTGGCAGTGAGGGCACCTGGGTGACTGGTGCCCTCCAAAGCACTCCCTCAGCTCTGCCTCCCACTCAGGAGCAGGGGCAGGGGCAGGGGGACCTCGTGCCTGCAGTGGCCCCACACTGGGATGGAAGGGGCCCCTTGGGGGGCTGTGTGGGCAGAAAGGACTCCCTGGAGCTGCCAGCAGCTCTAAACCCAGACCCGGGCAGGGCCAGGGCTTGGCAGTGGCAGCAGGAGCAGCTCAGGCTCCTTGGGGCTGGCAAAGGAGCTGCCAAAGGCTCAGCCCCGGGGCACAGCCCTGGGCCCGGCCCCTTCCCTCTCTGCTCTTCTCCCTGGCTGCACAGAGCACATGGAAGGACACACTGGCATTGCACACGGGAGGAAGATGGACAGATAAATGCTCCTTCCTCCCACTGACAGCAATCCTGTGGGATCACTGTAGGGTACAAGAGTAGAAATTTGGAGGCTAGGATTTCCACAATCCATCAAACTTCAGAGGATCTCAAGGGAAATGACAGAGGAATATTACTCTGGACAATGATTACACTTGGACAATGATTGCTCTGTTAGCAAAGTGTTGCTGAAAACCTACCATCACCAAGCTCCAACATCCTTAAACTGTGCTTTAACAGCGTTTCCCAGTGATGGAAGTCACGTTCCCAATCTAGAAAGGAGCAGAGATGGGAACTGTTCCATGCTGTGCTGGGATCCCCTTGTATAGGGAACCGAGCACTGCAAGGGGGTCAGGTAATGCTGTGTGCCTGCACTGCCAAGGAGCAGAGAGGGCAGCTGAAGCCTCAGCAGGGCTCAGGCCCAGAGGCACAGCAATTACCTCCTGGGCCTGTGCCTGGCATCGCCTCCCTTCCTGCAGCAGAGGCTACCATGGAGCCACTGCTTCCTCTGGGAAACTCAGCCTTCAGCACAGGCTCTCCTTCCATGTCTGCAGAAAGGAAAAAGGACAGGTGAATTAGGTGGGGTTGTTTCCCAATGGGAATGTGGCATCCTCAGGAGGCAATGCTTGTCTAAGTAATGGATAAGATTAAGGAGAAAGACCAGGGCCCTGCCTCCTCCAAAGAGCTGCCCCTCCAGATGCGCTCACAGACTGGGAAAGTGCAGGGGATCTCAGGGTGGGCCATGGTGCAGTTTGGGCTCCCTGGCAGCTGATGCCAAATGCCTTCCTGCAGAGGCTGGGCAGAAGCTGCAGCCAGGCCAGACTGGGAAACAGCCCTGCAGCGCGTCAAAGCAGCAGCAGCAGCATGGGGCAGCGAGGCTGCCATGGATCCCTTCCTGCAGTGCCGGGCACAGCGTGTCCAGATGTACAGCCAAAGCCCCCGGCTACTGAGTCCCAGGGGAAGCATGAGGGAAATGCACCCACCACGTTGTCTCTCCAGGTCACTCCAGATCCTGTCCATCTGTTTGGATGCCTCCAGGGACTTGCTGTCTCCTCTAGGTTTGTTCCTCCCTCTCGGAGGACCTTAAGAAAAGCATTTGCATTTCAGGTGAATGGATCCCACAGAACCAGGGCTCAGCCTGTGGGGTCAGCAGGCACACACTACTCACCCCTGCCATGGGAGCGGGGCTTGTGTGCAGCAACCAGGAAAGGAGCCTGAAAAGTCTTTCCTGCAGACACACCTGTAATTCAACAGCCACAGAAGCTCCTGTCACCTGCTTCCTGCCAGGTTCTCAATGATTATTCTTTTAGCAACATTGACAACATACCTGCTGGAGGGTTAAGACCCTGGAAATCTTCATTAAGCCAAGCTGCTGAAGAAGCCTTCCTAGTATGCTCATCTAGAGGGGAGCACAAATCTGATCAGACCCATTTCCATGGTGTGCTGGGATTCCCCTCTCCCTTAGAGAACTGGGCACTGTAAGGGGGTCGGGTAAGGCCTTGGCTGCCAGTTGTCAGTGGACAAGGCCAAAGCTGCACAGGGGCCTGGGGAGCTCTGGACTGGCTCTGGTCACTCTCCACCCTCTTTGCAGGCCCTGTGCAACATCCCTGGATGGGTGGCTGGAGGAGCCCAGGGACCATGGGGGCTCTCTCACTCCCACACAGGAAACCCTCCCTAAAGCCCTGTGCAAAACCATCCCCAGCGCTTCCCGGGAGCAGGGAGCACTGTCCCGGGAAAGGGCAGCCAGGCTGCCGGCTCACCTGCTCGCCGCACTTGGAGTGGAGCAGCCTGGGCAGCCCTGGTAGACAGGGCCACGGCCAGGAGGAGCAGGAGGAAGAGGCGCAGAGCAAGGGCCATGGTGCCTTGCCCTCTGCCAGTCCCGCAGCTCTTGCTGCCACCGCTGTCCCGACACCGCTGTCCCAATGTCAGCACCGCTGCTGCCACCGCTGCTGCAGCCGCAACAGTTGTGCTCAAGGACTGACTGCTGGCTCCTAGTGCTGCTGTGCAACCACGGGGCTCTGGCGCCTCTGTGATCTCAGAGCCTTCTGTGACCTCAAGGCCAGGGTGGAATTGTTTTTGGAGCTGGATCTGCCTTCTTCGGAAGGGAGCTCATCCTGCCCAGCTGCTCTGCCCAAGGGCTGTGACACAGTCCCAGCTCAGCTGATCTCACTGGTTGGGGCATGAAGAGATGCAGAGCAGCCCTGCTGAGAAGGACTTGGTGTTGCAGCCAGATGAGAGGCTGGACATGAGCCAGCCATGTGCATCCAAAGGAGAGTGCCCAGCAGGTTGAAGGAGGTGATTCCCCACCTCTGCTCAGGTAAGACCCTACTGGGAGTACTCTGGAAGGGGTTTTATAGTGATTTCTGTGAGCCATCAAGAAGTTTGATAACAAGATCCATGTTTACCCCTGAAAGAATTTCCTACCAATGTTTTTGACATGAAAACCAAGAAAGAAAGATAAATAAGAGAAACCTGCAATGGCCTATTCCATTGAGCATTTTGCTTGTCTCTTGTGACCAATGAATAAAGTGTAAACATAAGAGCTTTTTAAGAATGCAGAAAAAGCATGCAGGCTAGAATAAAAACAGGGTTTGAAGCCTTCTGGAAATGGACTGTGTTGCTTTGTAGTGTCTCGGTCTCTACCACGACAGAGTACTGCATCCTGCTCTGGGTCCCCAAGGCAGGAAGGACATGGTCCCGTGAGATCTAGTCCAGAGGAGGGACAAAATGCTCTGAGGGCTGGAGCCCTTCTGCTTTGGAGACAGGCTGGGAGAGCTGACAGTGTTCAGCCTGGAAGAGAGAAGACTCCAGGGACACCTGATTGCTGCCTTTCAGGGCCTTCTGAGCGCTTGTAAACAGATGGGACAGAATTTTTAGTAGAGTCTTTTGTGACCAAACCGAGGGGGAATGGTTTTAATCTAAAAGATGGTAAATTCAGACTAGATGAAACAAACACATTTTTTACACTGTTTGTTATGAAAACCTGGCACAGGTTGCCCAGAGAGCTGGACATCCATCCCTGCAGACATTCAAACTCCTGCTCTGAGCAACCTGACCTAGTTCAAGGTGTCCCTGCTCACTGCAGGCCATTGGGACTAGATGGCCTTTAAATGTCCCTTCCAACCCAAGCCATTCTGTGCTCCTGTGCACCATCAAAGCAGTGCTGCATTAGTGCTGGGCTGATTATGCTGGCACCTGTATTTTGGTACTTGTGCCATTTAGCAATTGGCCACGAGAGGATTGATGGGCTGGGCAGTGAAGTCTGCAAATAACACACAGTGTGCTCAAGGAGAAACAGGAGAGGAACACGGCTTCCAGTTCAGATAAATGCCAGCATTTTGCTGCCCATTCCTGGTTAGAGAAATAAAGGAATGTCCTGAAGATCCCTTCATGTGGGTTCATTATTGGCCGTATCAGTACTTGTGTTCTGTAAAACAGGTTAAGTTGTTACAGCTTCTTGCCACATTTATCCCTGGATAAAACCCAAATACTGCATTGCTCCTTGTCTACTTTCTTCCAAGTCAAGGCAAATTTTGTTCATTACTGTGTGGGACATATTCATGTGTTCACAAGCAAATTCCTCTTGCCACTCACACAACGGCAAGACTGCTTTGTTGATTTGCTCTAATTGGACTGTAATTAAGGCTACCTCTCACTAGAATTAAAGCTGATGCATTGGGAGGCAAAGTGTTGAGTCATTTCTCCTGGAATCTGGCACTGTAGAGAGTTGTTCTGTAACTAAATGACATCCGAAGACAGGTGTAGTCTACCATACTTCTGGCATACTAGAAGTGAGAAAAAACCCTTTGAATCAGGATTTTATCCTTTCTTCTTTCTCCTCCTCCTCCTAGGAATTTTAATCTCTGAGGTCTAAGCTCTTCAGCTGCCTCACAAACATTGTTTTAATTCAGTCAGTCATCCATGCAGTGAGCCACAAATCAGGACCGTGGTGTGAACCTTGAAGCAATGTAGGTTTATAGCACTGAAAATAATAATCCAATACCCAGGTTAAGCTAAGCATTTCCCAAAAACTCCACATGTCCTCAGATATGTTTCAAAAGGAATCACCGTTATAGGTGGGAGTGGGCAGAAAGAGTGTCATCAAAATAAAAAATTCAGCTTTCTGAGATCTTTATATTCCTATAAAAAGAGAGTCCAAGTTGTTCATGTATGGAACATTAACTAGGAAGTGAATGACAGATTGTGAAAATAATTACTTGGGGAATGAATAACCATAAATAATAACAAGTTTACATATAGGTAATAAGTAAACCATCATGCAAAGAAAAAAAACAGACCTGCCAAAATAAAAACCAATAAGGCTGTTTCATATGTCTGAATAGAAAAAAAAAATACTGAAAAGAATCAGAGATCCTCAAGGGCATTGCTATATATAGAAACTTCCAGCTATTCGGAAAAAATGAAGGAAACTGTAGTGTGCAATAAACAGAGGTAACCTGGAATTTATTGGTGGATTTGTTGCAGAATTTCAGAGAGCAGACTGGAAAAGCATAGGGGTTGATCAGACCATGTGTGGGCATTTACAGCAGTCTGATGGATGTTTCTGGGACCAACTGCAGGAAGGAAAAGCAGCACACAATTCCTGGGACAATCTCTTTGCTGGCTGTGGACTTTTTGATAGCCTGTCCCCTGGGGCTGGGGGAGCTGTCACGGGGCAGGGAGGGCCAGGGGTGGCAGTGGCTGCTCAGGGATGGCTTTGGCCCCTGTCCCTGGCAGCAGCCACTGCCCAAGCAGCTGCGCTGCCCCCGGGCTCTCCTCCCGGCCTGCTGGGCTTTGTTGGCTGGCACAGCCTGTGCCAAGGGCCGGCAAGGTGCCTGCAGGCCCCAGCTCTGGGGGAAACAGAGAACGTCCTGCCCGTATCCACCGTGCTGTCAGCTCAGCAGTGCAGCACAGCACGGGCTCACGCTCCCCATTGCTCCCACAGATGCAGCCGGCACCACAACACGTCTTCCCAATGCCCAGAAGGGCCTCGGAAGGTGTTGCTATTTTTGGAACCCTCTGTTTGCATGGGATAAGGGCAAGTTTGGCTATCTGTTTCTGCCAGGAAATTATTTGAAGAGCTCATCCGAGCCTTGACTCAGAGCTTCTCCATTGCAGTTCATGTTGTAATAAATAGGTGTGATTCCTGATGATAAAATTATAAAGTAATCAATATTGATATAATAATTAATATTTGGAAACAGTAAAACCGTTAGAAGGTGTAATGCCAAGGAAGAAAGGGAGAGGAGGGGCTCCCCCCCTTCTCCTGCAGATGTTCAGAACAGGAAGAAGCAAGAGATAAGTATTACTGAATTTAGTTAGAAGAGAGGAAAGTTTGGTTGGACATCCAGGAAAATGTTAATTATAGGAGATTTATTGCTTTGATGCTAGAACATAGTATTGGCTTGTATGATATTAGCTTTGGCTTACATTATACCAGCTTGGTGCGCATGTGTAATCCAAAAGGTGAATCAAAGGACATCGAGGAAGAGGAGAGGCCTTCATCAGAGATGACCCCAAAGAACACTGCAACCACCTAAAAAATGGTGGAGCATGCGTGGTAAAAGTGATAATGAAGGTGGAGATATAAGTGTGACAAATTGAAAATGGGAGGAGATGGTGATGATGTACAGTGTAAAAAGGAGAATTTTAGGCTTGGCAATTTGTATGTGAGGGGACAGGGGTCAAGCCCTGCCCTCCGTACCCCCCGTGTACCCCGCACGGTTATTTTTCCTTATGCGCTATTATAAGAACCAAATTATCCCTTATCATAACCAAATTATATTGTCAATATTTTGAGTGGATTCAATTTCATATACTTTTCAGCTACTTCATTAAAATTGCTGCAACATTTAATTTGCTTGGTTTTCTTTCATGATACAGTAATTGGAGAAATATAACAAAATTTTTGACTGTAATTCAGTCCTAGCAGTCAGTTTTATACCCCTCCCCTTATTTTCTATTGTTATAGCATATTTTATTACCAAGGGCTTGCTCCTTTACCCCCTGTGATGTTGGTTTTGCCCCACTTGTCCATCTCTCCAAAGACCTGCCCTTTTGTTCACTGTTCCTCCTCCCATTGCATGTCAGTCCCTCTCCAAGCCTGCCCCTTGCTCTAGAAACTTCCCTATCAATTTTGTATCCTTCGGAATCCCATTGGTTTGTTTAAGTTCTTCCCCTCCCCTGTAATCCCCAATTGGTTTAAACCTTGTATTCCCCGCCTGGTGTTCCACCCTCAGTTTCTCCCAATTGGCTAAAGATTGGATCCTGCCCTGGGACCCTGCATTGTTTGTAAGTTGGTGTATGCTTTTAATGCAGTGTTGGCCTGCCCCTGATGGTCTGCAGAATAATCACCTTAGGAAAACATAGAGCAGACCTCACCCTGTTCCTTGTCCCTACTCTCAGGGCAGTCCTACCCCCAAGGCAGTCCAGCTGTGCTGTAGAGCAGCTGTGCCCTGCAGCCACAGCCCAGATTCGACAGTTTTCTGGGGGCGGCCCAGTGCCACTGTGGGTGTGGGCAGCTAGTGGGGCTGAAGAAATGGGGCAGCACAGCACTTCCCAAATCAGCTCTTCTGCTGCAGTAGAGAGATGGAGCTGTGACCAGATTGTCCTGGTGGTAGCACCAGCAAAGCCCACCCGGCACCAGCAGTGGCTGAGCTCCGTGCCCAGGAGCAGCCGTGGATGGCCACGGTGTGGGCAGGCAGGAGCCAGGCAGGGGCTGCTGTGCCCAGCGGCGGGGCCCCGAGGGGATGGGGGAGCCCATGCTGAGCATCCCTGGGCTGAGGGCACATTTCCTTCTGTGGGATCATCTGGGCCTGGACCTGAAGAGGCACAAAGGGATATTTTGGGGTGCCTGATGAGGGTTCCAGGAGTCCCGGATGTTTTAAATGAATTAGCTTTTTTTGATTAATACGGAGAATTTATTCCATAATTAAAATTCAGTCGTAGAAAATCTAGAAGCAAATATCAGATTGGCTCTGAAGCAGGCTGACAGCGTCAGGTGAGACAGGTGGGGCATTTCTCTCCCCTGTGCATCACGAAGGGACAGCTCTCTCAAAGTCTTTTTTGTCCATTTCCAAGCTCCAAGCGGTGTGGAGGGCAGCAGTTTTTCTGCTTTCTTATGGTTGTTTTTATCCTTTTTGCATATTCATGTATTTTTTCCTTTCTTGCTGCAGCTCTTGCTGAGAGTTTCCCCAAAACTGGTAAAAAATTCACTTTGTTAGAGGAAAATCTCCTGGAATATGCATTCCAGGAGGCACACATTTATCTTATAGATGATGCAAATCGAATGCACATTGCTGAGGTTTGGTCAGAGAAATAATCTTCTGGAATCAGCATTTCTGGGGACGAATATTCAGGCTAGGATTTTGGTGCATGTTGATTGCCCTGAACCCTCCTTTGTTATGCTAGGATTTTCATTAGGCGAGATTACTGTAGTCTCAGCATGAATTTGTGCATACAATCTATCAGAATCCCTCCCTTTCTCTATTAATTTATTAAATTTGTACTTTTAGGATACACTTTGACAAAGCTTACTTATTTTCTAATTTTATGTTTAGTATTTATAAAACTTGACAACTACACTTTCATACTACTAGTCAGGGTATAAAATTAACAGCTCTTCTCATAAGGTAGATTATTCTAAATCTTTAATTTCTTTTCTTTGGATTGTCAATTATATTTTTTTAAATCAATGCATGTGCTTATTGTAATTTAGATATATTTTGACTCCATAGTCGTTTAAGGCTGGTAATATTTGTAAAATAAGTTTTTCATGTTTTCTTATGTTGCCTGCTAAAATGTGTCTTTATAACTGTCTCATGTTCTTGTTTTCTAATTCTTGAGCAATTTGCTTTATTCTACTCTCAGGATTTATTTCTTCTCTATCTCTTGCAGAGCAAAAAGTTTTAATATATTGCTTACAAATTTTGCCATTTTATTCTTTTTGCTGTATTTCACATTTTCTTCATTGCAGTCTTTTACTACTCATAGTGCACCTTCTGAATTTGTTAAAATTATAGCGTACTACACTAACTTGGTAGTGTGCATATGGCTCATTCTTTTTGGGCTTGGATAACTAATACAGTGACAATAATCCTCTGCAGTTTTAACACTCTAGCTCTCTCAAAGCCCCTTTGGGTTGCAGCCAAAGGGCCAAGATGTGTATCTTCTTGGTAGCAGAGCTTACACCTTGGGATCTAGTCACTGACGTCATTCGTCTCATTCTCAGTATTTACTTCATAAGATTTATAAGAGCCTTTTAAATTGTTTTTCAGGATTTAGGATAGCACCTGCTTATTTCTAATTGTTATAGTTTTGTTTCTTTGACATTTTAGCTCTAAAGTTGTAATTAGTCTGTACACTTCTCTTTCTTTCAGCTATACTTGGCTTTTTTCCTTTATTTTAATTTGATCCTTATTAAATATCTAACGGCTTTTGTTATATCCTATCTGATTTAATGTTACTTTTAGTGTTTCTTGGAACTTAAATCTGGTTTGTATCTTATATACTTTTTTTTTTCCGATTTTTCACGAATCATATTATTGTTCTAATATATTCTTTACAGTGTTTCATTAGCTTTTACTTCTATTTCTTTTGTCTGTTATAACAAAAGCACAAAAATATTTTATTTTTTGAAATAAATTTGCATATCACACCTTAAATATTCAGTTCACTTAAAACAACCTCATGAATAATACAGTTTAAAATAAAATATTTTACTTCTCCTAACAATGGGTTTTACAGCTTACAAGCTTAGGTATTAACATGCATCAGTCTATTTTACTTCAAGGAGTAGTGGTGACATTTTAGTGAGGTTTGGCTGGTGTTTCTGTTGGTGGATTTACAGGTCTTCAGTCCTGCCTTTCTTTGCAGCTGAACCTGCTGGTGAAGGTGGTGCAGCTTCCCAAGCCACGTCCAGGACTGAGGCTCTGGGAGATGGTGAGGGTAGGTCAAGGCCTTTCCCCTGGGAGAGCTGCCAGCTCAGAGCCCAAAGCTGGGCCAGGGGGGCATTGCTGCAGGTGCCAGCACAGAACCATGCACGTGTGTGCCCTTGCCCTGCACGATCCCCTCACCGCTGCTGCGGCTCAGTGGTGCCCGTGCAGATCAGCAGAGATGGCAGAAGCTTCTCTGGCTGTTGAGTTACAGGTGTGTCTGCAGGGAGGACTTCTCCAGCTCCTTTGCTGATTCCTACAGAGAAGCCTGGCAGCCATCGCAGGGGTGAGTAGTGTGTCCCTGCTGACCCCACAGGCTGAGCCCTGCTTTTGTGGGATCTGTTCCTGGGAAATGGAATTCTGTTGCTCTAAGGTCCTCCGAGGGGGAAGGACCAAGCCACAGGACACCACAAACCCCATGATCCATCCGAAAACATGAGGCAAATGCTGAAGGAAATGCAGCAGGCAGGAGAAGGTGGGTGCATTTCCCTCATGCTTCCCCTGGGACTCAGCAGCCGGGGGCTTTGGCTGCACATCTGGACACGCTGTGTCTGGCACAGCGGGAAGGCATCCATGGCAGCCTCTCTGCCCCACAGCTGCTGCTGCTGCTTTGACGCCCTGCAGGGCTGTTTCCCAGCCTGGCCTGGCTGCAGCTTCTGCCCAGCCCCTGCAGGAAGGCATTTGGCATCAGCTGACAGGCCACCTAATCGCACCACAGGCCTGAGATCCCCTGAAATTTTCCAGTCGCCGGGTAGAACAGAAAGCTCAGCAGTTTGGAGAAGGGAGGGCCCTGGCCTTCCCAAAATGTTTATAGGGATTTCCTGATTCTTAGCCATGTCTTTGACAAGCATTCCCTTCTGAAGGCGCCACCTCCCCAGTGGGGAACAGCCCCACCTGATCCAGCTGTCCCTCTTCCTTTCTCCAGAAGTGGATGCAGAGGCTGGGCATGAGGCGGCGTTTCCCAGAGGAAGCAGTGGTTCCGTGCCAGCCTCTGCTGCAGGAAGAGAGGCGATGCCAGGCACAGGCCCTGGAGGTAATTGTTGTGCCTGTGGGCCTGAGCCCGTCTGAGGCTTGAGCTGCTCTCTCTGCTGCCTGACAGTGCAGGGACAGCCTGGACTAGAGCGGCACAGCCCAGGGAATTATCCTGAGCAGGCTCAGGGCACTCGGGTACTGAGCAGTCCTGCTGGGGTCCCTCCATGGGAGACATGTCCTGTTATGAATAGAAAATTGTATTTTTTTTAAGTTTCAGAGTTAAAAAAAAACAAGCCAGACCGAGTCAGACTCCTTTGGTTTCGCTGCTGAAGGAAAGCTCTTCAAATGCCTGTTAATGGCAGGTGATTAACTGATCGTTTCCCTGATGCTGGCTGCATGCCAAGAAGATACCAAGGGAAACCCTCCAGGGTAAAGAGAATGGGCAGTGACACCAGAGACAACATGCAAATAAGAAATGCAGTGCACCCCGGGTTTTTACAGTTTTACAGTTTTTACAAGAAAAAAACCCCTAAAATCACGAGCCAACAAGTGACTTAAGTGGTCTAAGAATGGGAGCATAGTCCCGTACCTGCTTGGACCTTTTTATTTTCTCACCCTAACCTGAAAAGACACTGATTAAAGAGACCCCCCGGGTTTGTAAACAAAACAAACCAAGGACTCAACGACTCTCCCGTGAGGACAGAGTCCCCAGTTCTGTCTGCAGACCAGCGGACAAACTGCATCATCCTCCTCCTTCGTGCCACACCTGGGAGCAGCGGCGGAGAGGGCGCAACCCGTCAATTTCTCCCCACCTGAGCTGATTCTTCTTAATAAAGGCATTAAAAAGGAGAAAGATCTCCTGCCCATTTATTTCATGTCCTGAAACCTGGGAGCGACTGCAATGGTGCCCACGGTGCGGAAAGGACAGAGGGGGAGAGGAAGCCTCCAGTGTGTCCTGAGCGGGCCTGGCTGTTTGCCCTTGGGATCTGGGAGCTGTCCCAGCAGAAGAAGGACGGGAGGGACAGAGGGAGGGATGGATAGCTGTGTCACGGCCTGCTGCAGTTTTCCCCGGGGTTTTAGAGAGGATTTCCTCTGTGTCTGAGGGAGAGAACCCGGGGGCCCTGCGCTGCTCCAGCCACCCCTCCCAGGGATGTTGCTGAGGGCAGGGAAAGAGTGTGGAGAGTGACCAGGAGCCAGCCCAGAGCTCCCCAGGCCCCTGTGCACCTTCGGCCATGTCTATTCACATCTGGCTCCCATGGCCTTACCCGACCCCCTGGCAGTGCCCAGTTCTCTGTGGCAGAAGGGGATCCCAGCACACTCTGGAAAGTGTTCTCATCTGTGCTCCGTTCTAGATGAGGTTGCTGGGAAGGCTTCTCCATCAGCTTGGATGAATAAAGTTTTGAAGCCCTTGGAGCCTCCTGCAGGAATGTTCTCAGTGTGCCACCAAGGAAGAATTGTAGACAAGCGGGCAGGAAGCAGGTGACAGAAGCTTCTGTGGCTGTTGTGTTACAGATGTGTCTACAGGGAAGACTTCTCCAGCTTCTCCAGCTCCTACCTTGGATGCTATATGCAAGCCCATCTCCCATCACAATGGTGAGCAGTGTGTCCCTGCTGACCTCAAAGGCGGAGCCTTACTTTTGTGGGATCCATTCCTGGGAAATGGAAATATTTTTCTCTAAGGTACTCCAACAGGGAAAATCCAAGATACAACAGATAAGATGTCCCTGCAACCATCCTAACGGATTAGGCAAGAGCTGAAGGAACCCCTGCAGACAAGAGAAGGTGAGTGCATTTCTCTCATGCTGCTCCTGGGACTCAGCAGCCGGGGGCTTTGGCTGCACATCTGGACACGCCATGCCCGGCACAGCGGGAAGGGATCCATGGCAGCCTTGCTGCCCCGCTGCTGCCTTCACATCCTGCAGGGCTGTTTCCCAGCCTGGCCTGGCTGCACCTTCTGCCCAGCCTCTGCAGGAAGGCATTTGGCATCAGCTGACAGGCTGCCCAAACTGTAACACACCCTGAGATCCCCCACTATATCCAGCCCTGCAGTTTAGGAAAAGGGTGGCTGTTTGGAAGTGGAAGTGCTCTCATCATGCCACTGTAACCTGGCCATTTTCCTGCTCCATAAATTTCACAAATATTACCTCTGATACCACTGCCCAAGTGGGGAACAGCTCCATCTGATGCAGCTGTCTCCCTTCCTTTGTCAAGAGATGGACATAGTGCTTCAGTGGAAGGTGGCATTTCTTGAAGGAAGCACTCCATCTTCGGTGCCAGCCCCTGTTGCAGGAAGGAAGGCAAAGCCAGACATGGGCACAGGCACAGCAGGTAATTTCTGTGCCGGGCTCAGCCCTGGCCGGGGCTGTGTGGCAGCAGCTCTTCCCCCAGGGCCTGCCCTTGCCCGGCCCGGCAGCAGCCAAAGCTGGAGGCGCCACGGCTTCCAGGCCTCTGGAGCTGGTTCAGAGCCCCGGGGAAACGGGACTGGTGCAGCAACGTCCCTGGCGCTGCAGCTGCTGCGGAGCTGGCCCTGAGTGCCCAGAGGCCCAAGGCACAGGAGCAGCCCCGAGCGGGAGCCCTGCCGCCAGCCCAGGGCCAGAGCCAGCCCTGGCACACAATGGAAACAGTTCTCATCTTGGTTTGCTTCCAGACTGGGATGCTGGGAAGGATTCTCCATTAGCCTGGTGCTCTGAAGTTGTGAAGCCCTCTGAGCATTCTGCAGGTATGTTCTCACTGTCCCACCAAGGCGTAATGTTTGACTGACTGGTAAGAACCAGGTGACAGAAGCTTCTGTGGCTGTTGTGTTACAGATGTGTCTGCAGGGACGATTTCACCAACTCCTACCTTGGCTGCTGCACAGAAGCCCAGCTCCCATGGCAGGGGTGAGTAGTGTGTCCCTGCTGACCCCAAAGGCTGAGCCCTGCTTTTGTGGGATCCATTCCTGGGAAATGGAACTACTTTCTCTTAAGGTCCTACGGCAGGAAAGACCAAAGACATGGCAGACAAGAAATTCCAGGACCCATTAGAAATCATGTGGCAAATGCTGAAGGAATGTCTGCAGAGAAGACAAGGTGGGTGTATTGGTGCATTTCCCTCGTGCTTCCCCTGGGACTCAGCAGCCGGGGGCTTTGGCTGCACATCTGGACACGTCGTGCCCGGCACAGCAGGAAGGGATCCATGGCAGCCTCGCTGCCCCGCTGCTGCTTTCACGCCCTGCAGGGCTGTTTGCCAGCCTGGCCTGGCTGCAGCTTCTGCCCAGCCTCTGCAGGAAGGCATTTGGCATCAGCTGACAGACAGGCCCAATTGTACCACAGTCCATGCCCACCCTCAGATCCCCTGCAAATTCCTTCTCTCCAGGCAGATCAGATGTTGGGGCTGTTTGGGGAAGGAAGCAGCCTTGGGTTGTCCCAAAATCCTGGGTCTTTTCTGATCCGTATGCATTCCTTTCACAAGTGATGCCTCCTGAAATTGTCCCCTTCCCCATTCCCAGTCAGGAATGTTTCCATCCGATCCATGTGTTTCTTTTCCATTCTCCAGAAATGAAAGGAGAGCCTGCGGAGAAAGAAGCATTTCCCGGAGGAAGCAGTGGTTGCATGCCAGCCTCAGCTCCAGGAAGGGAGGCCATGCCAGGCACAGGCACAGGAGGTAATTGCTGTGCCTCTGGGCCTGAGCCCTGCTGAGGCTTGAGCTGCCCTCTCTGCTGTTTGGCAGTGCGGGCACAGCCTGGACTAGAGCAGCACAGCCCAGGGGAATTATCCCGAGCAGGCGCAGGGCACTGAGCAGTCCTGCTGGGGTCCCTCCATGGGAGACATGTCCTGAAACCTGGGAGCGACTGCACGGGGTGCCCACGGTGGGGAAAGGACAGAGGGGGAGAGCAAGGCTGCAGTGTGTCCTGAGAGGGCCTGGCTGTTTGCCCTTGGGATCTGGGGGGTTTCCCCACAGAAGGAGGGCAGGAGGGACAGAGGGAGGGCAGGATGGATAGCTGTGGCACTGCCTGCTGCAGTTTTCCCCCATGCTTTAGGGAGGATTTCTTCTGTGTGTGAGGGGGAGAGTTCCAGGTCCCTGCACTGCTGCAGCCACCCCTCCCAGGGATGTTGCTGAGGGCAGGGAAAGAGTGTGGAGAGTGACCAGGAGCCAGCCCAGAGCTCCCCAGGCCCCTGTGCACCTTCGGCCATGTCTATTCACATCTGGCTCCCATGGCCTTACCCGACCCCCTGGCAGTGCCCAGTTCTCTGTGGCAGAAGGGGATCCCAGCACACTCTGGAAAGTGTTCTCATCTGTGCTCCGTTCTAGATGAGGTTGCTGGGAAGGCTTCTCCATCAGCTTGGATGAATAAAGTTTTGAAGCCCTTGGAGCCTCCTGCAGGTATGTTCTCAGTGTGCCACCAAGGAAGAATTGTAGACAAGCGGGCAGGAAGCAGGTGACAGAAGCTTCTGTGGCTGTTGTGTTACAGATGTGTCTACAGGGAAGACTTCTCCAGCTTCTCCAGCTCCTACCTTGGATGCTATATGCAAGCCCATCTCCCATCACAATGGTGAGCAGTGTGTCCCTGCTGACCTCAAAGGCGGAGCCTTACTTTTGTGGGATCCATTCCTGGGAAATGGAAATATTTTTCTCTAAGGTACTCCAACAGGGAAAATCCAAGATACAACAGATAAGATATCCCTGGAACCATCCAAACAGATGAGGCAAGAGCTGAAGGAACTCCTGCAGACAAGAGAAGGTGGGTGCATTTCCCTCATGCTTCCCCTGGGAGTCAGCAGCCGGGGGCTTTGGCTGCACATCTGGACACGCCGTGCCCGGCACAGCGGGAAGGGATCCATGGCAGCCTCGCTGCCCCGCTGCTGCTTTCACGCCCTACAGGGCTGTTTCCCAGCCTGGCCTGGCTGCACCTTCTGCCCAGCCTCTGCCGGAAGTTATTTGGCATCAGCTGACAGGCCATGCCCAAACTGTAACACACCCTGAGATCCCCCACTATATCCAGCCCTGCAGATTAGGAAAAGGGTGGTTGTTTGGAGGTGGAAGTGCTCTCATCATGCCACTGTAACCTGGCCATTTTCCTGCTCCATAAATTTCACAAATATTACCTCTGATGCCACCACCCAAGTGGGAAACAGCTCCATCTGATGCAGCTGTCTCCCTTCCTTTGTCAAGAGATGGACATAGTGCTTCAGTGGAAGGTGGTATTTCTTGAAGGAAGCACTCCATCTTCGGTGCCAGCCCCTACTGCAGAAAGGAAGGCGATGCCAGACACGGGCACAGGCACAGCAGGTAATTGCTGTGCTGGGCTCAGCCCTGGCCGGGGCTGTGTGGCAGCAGCTCTTCCCCCAGGGCCTGCCCTTGCCCGGCCCGGCAGCAGCCAAAGCTGGAGGCGCCTCGGCTTCCAGGCCTCTGGAGCTGGTTCAGAGCCCCGGGGAAACGGGACTGGTGCAGCAACGTCCCTGGCGCTGCAGCTGCTGCGGAGCTGGCCCTGAGTGCCCAGAGGCCCAAGGCACAGGAGCAGCCCCGAGCGGGAGCCCTGCCGCCAGCCCAGGGCCAGAGCCAGCCCTGGCACACAATGGAAACAGTTCTCATCTTGGTTTGCTTCCAGACTGGGATGCTGGGAAGGATTCTCCATTAGCCTGGCGCTCTGAAGTTGTGAAGCACTCTGAGCATTCTGCAGGTATGTTCTCACTGTCCCACCAAGGCGTAATGTTTGACTGACTGGTAAGAAGCAGGTGACAGAAGCTTCTGTGGCTGTTGTGTTACAGGCGTGTCTGCAGGGACGACCTCACCAACTCCTACCTTGGATGCTGCACAAAAGGCCAGCTCCCATGGCAGGGGTGAGTAGTGTGTCCCTGCTGACCCCTCAGGCTGAGCCCTGCTTTTGTGGGGTCCATTGCTGGGAAATGGAACTACTTTCTCTTAAGGTCCTCTGACAGGAGAGACCAAAGACATGGCAGGCAGGAAATTCCAGGACCCATTAGAAATCATGTGGCAAATGCTGAAGGAATGTCTGCAGAGAAGACAAGGTGGGTGCATTTCCCTCATGCTGCCCCTGGGAGTCAGCAGCCGGGGGCTTTGGCTGCACATCTGGACACGCCGTGCCCGGCACAGCGGGAAGGGATCCATGGCAGCCTCGCTGCCCCGCTGCTGCTTTCACGCCCTGCAGAGCTGTTTGCCAGCCTGGCCTGGCTGCAGCTTCTGCCCAGCCTCTGCAGGAAGGCATTTGGCATCAGCTGGCAGACAGCCCCAATTGCACCACAGGCCATGCCCACCTTCAGATCCCCTGCAATTTCCTGGTGTCCAGGCTGATTAGATGTTGGGGCTGTTTGGGGAAGGAAGCAGCCTTGGGTTGTCCCAAAATCCTGGGTGTTTTCTGATCCTTATGCTTTCCTTTCACAAGTGATGCCTCCTGAAATTGTCCCCTTCCCCATTCCCAGTCAGGAATGTTTTCATCTGATCCAGCTGTCTCTTTTCCATTCTCCAGAAATGAAAGGAGAGCCTGCGGAGAAAGAAGCATTTCCCGGAGGAAGCAGTGGTTGCATGCCAGCCTCAGCTCCAGGAAGGGAGGCCATGCCAGGCACAGGCACAGGAGGTAATTGCTGTGCCTCTGGGCCTGAGCCCTGCTGAGGCTTGAGCTGCCCTCTCTGCTGCTTGGCAGTGCGGGCACAGCCTGGACTAGAGCAGCACAGCCCAGGGGAATTATCCCGAGCAGGCGCAGGGCACTGAGCAGTCCTGCTGGGGTCCCTCCATGGGAGACATGTCCTGAAACCTGGGAGTGACTGCACGGGGTGCCCACGGTGGGGAAAGGACAGAGGGGGAGAGCAAGGCTCCAGTGTGTCCTGAGAGGGCCTGGCTGTTTGCCCTTGGGATCTGAGGGGTTTCCCCACAGAAGGAGGGCAGGAGGGACAGAGGGAGGGCAGGATGGATAGCTGTGGCACTGCCTGCTGCAGTTTTCCCCCATGCTTTAGGGAGGATTTCTTCTGTGTGTGAGGGGGAGAGTTCCAGGTCCCTGCACTGCTGCAGCCACCCCTCCCAGGGATGTTGCTGAGGGCAGGGAAAGAGTGTGGAGAGTGACCAGGAGCCAGCCCAGAGCTCCCCAGGCCCCTGGGCAGCTTTGGCCATGTCTATTCACATCTGGCTCCCATGGCCTTACCCGACTCCCTGGCAGTGCCCAGTTCCCTGTGGCAGAAAGAGATCCCAGCACACACTGGAAAATGTTCTCATCTGTGCTGCATTGTAGATGAGGGTGCTGGGAAGGCTTCTCCATCAGCTTGGATGAATAAAGTTTTGAAGCCCTTGGAGCCTCCTGCAGGTATGTTCTCAGTGTGCCACCAAGGAAGAATTGTAGACAAGCGGGCAGGCACCAGGTGACAGAAGCTTCTGTGGCTGTTGTGTTACAGATGTGTCTACAGGGAAGACTTCTCCAGCTTCTCCAGCTGCTACCTTGGATGCTGCACTCAAGCCCAGCTCCCATCTCAGGGGTGAGTAGTGTGTCCCTGCTGATCCCACAGGCTGAACCCTGCTTTTCTGGGATCCATTCCTGGGAAATGGAAATATTTTTCTCTAAGGTACTCCAAGAGGGAAAATCCAAGATACAACAGATAAGATATCCCTGGAACCATCCAAACAGATGAGGCAAGAGCTGAAGGAACCCCTGCAGACAAGAGAAGGTGGGTGCATTTCCCTCATGCTTCCCCTGGGAGTCAGCAGCCAGGGGCTTTGGCTGCACATCTGGACACGCCATGCCCGGCACAGCGGGAAGGGATCCATGGCAGCCTCGCTGCCGCGCTGCTGCTTTCACGCCCTGCAGGGCTGTTTGCCAGCCTGGCCTGGCTGCAGCTTCTGCCCAGCCTCTGCTGGAAGTTATTTGGCATCAGCTGACAGGCCGTGCCCAAACTGTAACACACCCTGAGATCCCCCACTATATCCAGCCCTGCAGATTAGGAAAAGGGTGGCTGTTTGGAAGTGGAAGTGCTCTCATCATGCCACTGTAACCTGGCCATTTTCCTGCTCCATAAATTTCACAAATATTACCTCTGATGCCACCACCCAAGTGGGGAACAGCCCCATCTGATGCAGCTGTCTCCCTTCCTTTGTCAAGAGATGGACATAGTGCTTCAGTGGAAGGTGGCATTTCTTGAAGGAAGCACTCCATCTTCGGTGCCAGCCCCTGCTGCAGGAAGGAAGGCAAAGCCAGACACGGGCACAGGCACAGCAGGTAATTGCTGTGCCGGGCTCAGGCCTGGCCGGGGCTGTGTGGCAGCAGCTCTTCCCCCAGGGCCTGCCCTTGCCCGGCCCGGCAGCAGCCAAAGCTGGAGGCGCCTCGGCTTCCAGGCCTCTGGAGCTGGTTCAGAGCCCCGGGGAAACGGGACTGGTGCAGCAACGTCCCTGGCGCTGCAGCTGCTGCGGAGCTGGCCCTGAGTGCCCAGAGGCCCAAGGCACAGGAGCAGCCCCGAGCGGGAGCCCTGCCGCCATCCCAGGGCCAGAGCCAGCCCTGGCACACAATGGAAACAGTTCTCATCTAGGTTTGCTTCCAGACTGGGATGCTGGGAACGATTCTCCATTAGCCTGGCGCTCTGAAGTTGTGAAGCACTCTGAGCATTCTGCAGGTATGTTCTCACTGTCCCACCAAGGCGTAATGTTTGACTGACTGGTAAGAACCAGGTGACAGAAGCTTCTGTGGCTGTTGTGTTACAGGCGTGTCTGCAGGGACGACCTCACCAACTCCTACCTTGGATGCTGCACAAAAGGCCAGCTCCCATGGCAGGGGTGAGTAGTGTGTCCCTGCTGACCCCTCAGGCTGAGCCCTGCTTTTGTGGGGTCCATTGCTGGGAAATGGAACTACTTTCTCTTAAGGTCCTCTGACAGGAGAGACCAAAGACATGGCAGGCAGGAAATTCCAGGACCCATTAGAAATCATGTGGCAAATGCTGAAGGAATGTCTGCAGAGAAGACAAGGTGGGTGCATTTCCCTCATGCTGCTCCTGGGACTCAGCAGCCGGGGGCTTTGGCTGCACATCTGGACACGCCGTGCCCGGCACAGCAGGAAGGGATCCATGGCAGCCTCGCTGCCCCGCTGCTGCTTTCACACCCTGCAGAGCTGTTTGCCAGCCTGGCCTGGCTGCAGCTTCTGCCCAGCCTCTGCAGGAAGGCATTTGGCATCAGCTGGCAGACAGCCCCAATTGCACCACAGGCCATGCCCACCTTCAGATCCCCTGCAATTTCCTGGTGTCCAGGCTGATTAGATGTTGGGGCTGTTTGGGGAAGGAAGCAGCCTTGGGTTGTCCCAAAATCCTGGGTGTTTTCTGATCCTTATGCTTTCCTTTCACAAGTGATGCCTCCTGAAATTGTCCCCTTCCCCATTCCCAGTCAGGAATGTTTTCATCTGATCCAGCTGTCTCTTTTCCATTCTCCAGAAATGAAAGGAGAGCCTGTGGAGAAAGAAGCATTTCCCGGAGGAAGCAGTGGTTGCATGCCAGCCTCAGCTCCAGGAAGGGAGGCCATGCCAGGCACAGGCACAGGAGGTAATTGCTGTGCCTCTGGGCCTGAGCCCTGCTGAGGCTTGAGCTGCCCTCTCTGCTGTTTGGCAGTGCGGGCACAGCCTGGACTAGAGCAGCACAGCCCAGGGGAATTATCCCGAGCAGGCGCAGGGCACTGAGCAGTCCTGCTGGGGTCCCTCCATGGGAGACATGTCCTGAAACCTGGGAGTGACTGCACGGGGTGCCCACGGTGGGGAAAGGACAGAAAGGGAGAGCAAGGCTCCAGTGTGTCCTGAGAGGGCCTGGCTGTTTGCCCTTGGGATCTGGGGGGTTTCCCCACAGAAGGAGGGCAGGAGGGACAGAGGGAGGGCAGGATGGATAGCTGTGGCACTGCCTGCTGCAGTTTTCCCCCATGCTTTAGGGAGGATTTCTTCTGTGTGTGAGGGGGAGAGTTCCAGGTCCCTGCACTGCTGCAGCCACCCCTCCCAGGGATGTTGCTGAGGGCAGGGAAAGAGTGTGGAGAGTGACCAGGAGCCAGCCCAGAGCTCCCCAGGCCCCTGGGCAGCTTTGGCCATGTCTATTCACATCTGGCTCCCATGGCCTTACCCGACTCCCTGGCCGTGCCCAGTTCCCTGTGGCAGAAAGAGATCCCAGCACACACTGGAAAATGTTCTCATCTCTGCTGCATTGTAGATGAGGGTGCTGGGAAGGCTTCTCCATCAGCTTGGATGAATAAAGTTTTGAAGCCCTTGGAGCCTCCTGCAGGTATGTTCTCAGTGTGCCACCAAGGAAGAATTGTAGACAAGCGGGCAGGCACCAGGTGACAGAAGCTTCTGTGGCTGTTGTGTTACAGATGTGTCTACAGGGAAGACTTCTCCAGCTTCTCCAGCTGCTACCTTGGATGCTGCACTCAAGCCCAGCTCCCATCTCAGGGGTGAGTAGTGTGTCCCTGCTGATCCCACAGGCTGAGCCCTGCTTTTCTGGGATCCATTCCTGGGAAATGGAAATATTTTTCTCTAAGGTACTCCAACAGGGAAAATCCAAGATACAACAGATAAGATATCCCTGGAACCATCCAAACAGATGAGGCAAGAGCTGAAGGAACCCCTGCAGACAAGAGAAGGTGGGTGCATTTCCCTCATGCTTCCCCTGGGAGTCAGCAGCCGGGGGCTTTGGCTGCACATCTGGACACGCCGTGCCCGGCACAGCGGGAAGGGATCCATGGCAGCCTCGCTGCCCCGCTGCTGCTTTCACGCCCTACAGGGCTGTTTCCCAGCCTGGCCTGGCTGCAGCTTCTGCCCAGCCTCTGCCGGAAGTTATTTGGCATCAGCTGACAGGCCATGCCCAAACTGTAACACACCCTGAGATCCCCCACTATATCCAGCCCTGCAGATTAGGAAAAGGGTGGTTGTTTGGAGGTGGAAGTGCTCTCATCATGCCACTGTAACCTGGCCATTTTCCTGCTCCATAAATTTCACAAATATTACCTCTGATGCCACCACCCAAGTGGGAAACAGCTCCATCTGATGCAGCTGTCTCCCTTCCTTTGTCAAGAGATGGACATAGTGCTTCAGTGGAAGGTGGTATTTCTTGAAGGAAGCACTCCATCTTCGGTGCCAGCCCCTACTGCAGGAAGGAAGGCAAAGCCAGACACGGGCACAGGCAAAGCAGGTAATTGCTGTGCTGGGCTCAGCCCTGGCCGGGGCTGTGTGGCAGCAGCTCTTCCCCCAGGGCCTGCCCTTGCCCGGCCCGGCAGCAGCCAAAGCTGGAGGCGCCTCGGCTTCCAGGCCTCTGGAGCTGGTTCAGAGCCCCGGGGAAACGGGACTGGTGCAGCAACGTCCCTGGCGCTGCAGCTGCTGCGGAGCTGGCCCTGAGTGCCCAGAGGCCCAAGGCACAGGAGCAGCCCCGAGCGGGAGCCCTGCCGCCAGCCCAGGGCCAGAGCCAGCCCTGGCACACAATGGAAACAGTTCTCATCTTGGTTTGCTTCCAGACTGGGATGCTGGGAAGGATTCTCCATTAGCCTGGTGCTCTGAAGTTGTGAAGCCCTCTGAGCATTCTGCAGGTATGTTCTCACTGTCCCACCAAGGCGTAATGTTTGACTGACTGGTAAGAACCAGGTGACAGAAGCTTCTGTGGCTGTTGTGTTACAGATGTGTCTGCAGGGACGATTTCACCAACTCCTACCTTGGCTGCTGCACAGAAGCCCAGCTCCCATGGCAGGGGTGAGTAGTGTGTCCCTGCTGACCCCAAAGGCTGAGCCCTGCTTTTGTGGGATCCATTCCTGGGAAATGGAACTACTTTCTCTTAAGGTCCTACGGCAGGAAAGACCAAAGACATGGCAGACAAGAAATTCCAGGACCCATTAGAAATCATGTGGCAAATGCTGAAGGAATGTCTGCAGAGAAGACAAGGTGGGTGTATTGGTGCATTTCCCTCGTGCTTCCCCTGGGACTCAGCAGCCGGGGGCTTTGGCTGCACATCTGGACACGCCGTGCCCGGCACAGCAGGAAGGGATCCATGGCAGCCTCGCTGCCCCGCTGCTGCTTTCACGCCCTGCAGGGCTGTTTCCCAGCCTGGCCTGGCTGCAGCTTCTGCCCAGCCTCTGCAGGAAGGCATTTGGCATCAGCTGACAGACAGGCCCAATTGTACCACAGTCCATGCCCACCCTCAGATCCCCTGCAAATTCCTTCTCTCCAGGCAGATCAGATGTTGGGGCTGTTTGGGGAAGGAAGCAGCCTTGGGTTGTCCCAAAATCCTGGGTCTTTTCTGATCCGTATGCATTCCTTTCACAAGTGATGCCTCCTGAAATTGTCCCCTTCCCCATTCCCAGTCAGGAATGTTTCCATCCGATCCATGTGTTTCTTTTCCATTCTCCAGAAATGAAAGGAGAGCCTGCGGAGAAAGAAGCATTTCCCGGAGGAAGCAGTGGTTGCATGCCAGCCTCAGCTCCAGGAAGGGAGGCCATGCCAGGCACAGGCACAGGAGGTAATTGCTGTGCCTCTGGGCCTGAGCCCTGCTGAGGCTTGAGCTGCCCTCTCTGCTGTTTGGCAGTGCGGGCACAGCCTGGACTAGAGCAGCACAGCCCAGGGGAATTATCCCGAGCAGGCTCAGGGCACTGAGCAGTCCTGCTGGGGTCCCTCCATGGGAGACATGTCCTGAAACCTGGGAGCGACTGCACGGGGTGCCCACGGTGGGGAAAGGACAGAGGGGGAGAGCAAGGCTCCAGTGTGTCCTGAGAGGGCCTGGCTGTTTGCCCTTGGGATCTGGGGGGTTTCCCCACAGAAGGAGGGCAGGAGGGACAGAGGGAGGGCAGGATGGATAGCTGTGGCACTGCCTGCTGCAGTTTTCCCCCATGCTTTAGGGAGGATTTCTTCTGGGTGTGAGGGGGAGAGTCCCAGGTCCCTGCACTGCTGCAGCCACCCCTCCCAGGGATGTTGCTGAGGGCAGGGAAAGAGTGTGGAGAGTGACCAGGAGCCAGCCCAGAGCTCCCCAGGCCCCTGGGCAGCTTTGGCCATGTCTATTCACATCTGGCTCCCATGGCCTTACCCGACCCCCTGGCAGTGCCCAGTTCTCTGTGGCAGAAGGGGATCCCAGCACACTCTGGAAAATGTTCTCATCTGTGCTCCGTTCTAGATGAGGTTGCTGGGAAGGCTTCTCCATCAGCTTGGATGAATAAAGTTTTGAAGCCCTTGGAGCCTCCTGCAGGAATGTTCTCAGTGTGCCACCAAGGAAGAATTGTAGACAAGCGGGCAGGCACCAGGTGACAGAAGCTTCTGTGGCTGTTGTGTTACAGATGTGTCTACAGGGAAGACTTCTCCAGCTTCTCCAGCTCCTACCTTGGATGCTATATGCAAGCCCATCTCCCATCACAATGGTGAGCAGTGTGTCCCTGCTGACCTCAAAGGCGGAGCCTTACTTTTGTGGGATCCATTCCTGGGAAATGGAAATATTTTTCTCTAAGGTACTCCAACAGGGAAAATCCAAGATACAACAGATAAGATATCCCTGGAACCATCCAAACAGATGAGGCAAGAGCTGAAGGAACTCCTGCAGACAAGAGAAGGTGGGTGCATTTCCCTCATGCTTCCCCTGGGAGTCAGCAGCCGGGGGCTTTGGCTGCACATCTGGACACGCCGTGCCCGGCACAGCGGGAAGGGATCCATGGCAGCCTCGCTGCCCCGCTGCTGCTTTCACGCCCTACAGGGCTGTTTCCCAGCCTGGCCTGGCTGCAGCTTCTGCCCAGCCTCTGCCGGAAGTTATTTGGCATCAGCTGACAGGCCATGCCCAAACTGTAACACACCCTGAGATCCCCCACTATATCCAGCCCTGCAGATTAGGAAAAGGGTGGTTGTTTGGAGGTGGAAGTGCTCTCATCATGCCACTGTAACCTGGCCATTTTCCTGCACCATAAATTTCACAAATATTACCTCTGATGCCACCGCCCAAGTGGGAAACAGCTCCATCTGATGCAGCTGTCTCCCTTCCTTTGTCAAGAGATGGACATAGTGCTTCAGTGGAAGGTGGTATTTCTTGAAGGAAGCACTCCATCTTCGGTGCCAGCCCCTACTGCAGGAAGGAAGGCAAAGCCAGACACGGGCACAGGCAAAGCAGGTAATTGCTGTGCTGGGCTCAGCCCTGGCCGGGGCTGTGTGGCAGCAGCTCTTCCCCCAGGGCCTGCCCTTGCCCGGCCCGGCAGCAGCCAAAGCTGGAGGCGCCTCGGCTTCCAGGCCTCTGGAGCTGGTTCAGAGCCCCGGGGAAACGGGACTGGTGCAGCAACGTCCCTGGCGCTGCAGCTGCTGCGGAGCTGGCCCTGAGTGCCCAGAGGCCCAAGGCACAGGAGCAGCCCCGAGCGGGAGCCCTGCCGCCAGCCCAGGGCCAGAGCCAGCCCTGGCACACAATGGAAACAGTTCTCATCTTGGTTTGCTTCCAGACTGGGATGCTGGGAAGGATTCTCCATTAGCCTGGCGCTCTGAAGTTGTGAAGCACTCTGAGCATTCTGCAGGTATGTTCTCACTGTCCCACCAAGGCGTAATGTTTGACTGACTGGTAAGAAGCAGGTGACAGAAGCTTCTGTGGCTGTTGTGTTACAGGCGTGTCTGCAGGGACGACCTCACCAACTCCTACCTTGGATGCTGCACAAAAGGCCAGCTCCCATGGCAGGGGTGAGTAGTGTGTCCCTGCTGACCCCTCAGGCTGAGCCCTGCTTTTGTGGGGTCCATTGCTGGGAAATGGAACTACTTTCTCTTAAGGTCCTCTGACAGGAGAGACCAAAGACATGGCAGGCAGGAAATTCCAGGACCCATTAGAAATCATGTGGCAAATGCTGAAGGAATGTCTGCAGAGAAGACAAGGTGGGTGCATTTCCCTCATGCTGCCCCTGGGAGTCAGCAGCCGGGGGCTTTGGCTGCACATCTGGACACGCCGTGCCCGGCACAGCGGGAAGGGATCCATGGCAGCCTCGCTGCCCCGCTGCTGCTTTCACGCCCTGCAGAGCTGTTTGCCAGCCTGGCCTGGCTGCAGCTTCTGCCCAGCCTCTGCAGGAAGGCATTTGGCATCAGCTGGCAGACAGCCCCAATTGCACCACAGGCCATGCCCACCTTCAGATCCCCTGCAATTTCCTGGTGTCCAGGCTGATTAGATGTTGGGGCTGTTTGGGGAAGGAAGCAGCCTTGGGTTGTCCCAAAATCCTGGGTGTTTTCTGATCCTTATGCTTTCCTTTCACAAGTGATGCCTCCTGAAATTGTCCCCTTCCCCATTCCCAGTCAGGAATGTTTTCATCTGATCCAGCTGTCTCTTTTCCATTCTCCAGAAATGAAAGGAGAGCCTGCGGAGAAAGAAGCATTTCCCGGAGGAAGCAGTGGTTGCATGCCAGCCTCAGCTCCAGGAAGGGAGGCCATGCCAGGCACAGGCACAGGAGGTAATTGCTGTGCCTCTGGGCCTGAGCCCTGCTGAGGCTTGAGCTGCCCTCTCTGCTGCTTGGCAGTGCGGGCACAGCCTGGACTAGAGCAGCACAGCCCAGGGGAATTATCCCGAGCAGGCGCAGGGCACTGAGCAGTCCTGCTGGGGTCCCTCCATGGGAGACATGTCCTGAAACCTGGGAGTGACTGCACGGGGTGCCCACGGTGGGGAAAGGACAGAGGGGGAGAGCAAGGCTCCAGTGTGTCCTGAGAGGGCCTGGCTGTTTGCCCTTGGGATCTGAGGGGTTTCCCCACAGAAGGAGGGCAGGAGGGACAGAGGGAGGGCAGGATGGATAGCTGTGGCACTGCCTGCTGCAGTTTTCCCCCATGCTTTAGGGAGGATTTCTTCTGTGTGTGAGGGGGAGAGTTCCAGGTCCCTGCACTGCTGCAGCCACCCCTCCCAGGGATGTTGCTGAGGGCAGGGAAAGAGTGTGGAGAGTGACCAGGAGCCAGCCCAGAGCTCCCCAGGCCCCTGGGCAGCTTTGGCCATGTCTATTCACATCTGGCTCCCATGGCCTTACCCGACTCCCTGGCAGTGCCCAGTTCCCTGTGGCAGAAAGAGATCCCAGCACACACTGGAAAATGTTCTCATCTGTGCTGCATTGTAGATGAGGGTGCTGGGAAGGCTTCTCCATCAGCTTGGATGAATAAAGTTTTGAAGCCCTTGGAGCCTCCTGCAGGTATGTTCTCAGTGTGCCACCAAGGAAGAATTGTAGACAAGCGGGCAGGCACCAGGTGACAGAAGCTTCTGTGGCTGTTGTGTTACAGATGTGTCTACAGGGAAGACTTCTCCAGCTTCTCCAGCTGCTACCTTGGATGCTGCACTCAAGCCCAGCTCCCATCTCAGGGGTGAGTAGTGTGTCCCTGCTGATCCCACAGGCTGAACCCTGCTTTTCTGGGATCCATTCCTGGGAAATGGAAATATTTTTCTCTAAGGTACTCCAAGAGGGAAAATCCAAGATACAACAGATAAGATATCCCTGGAACCATCCAAACAGATGAGGCAAGAGCTGAAGGAACCCCTGCAGACAAGAGAAGGTGGGTGCATTTCCCTCATGCTTCCCCTGGGAGTCAGCAGCCAGGGGCTTTGGCTGCACATCTGGACACGCCGTGCCCGGCACAGCAGGAAGGAATCCATGGCAGCCTCGCTGCCGCGCTGCTGCTTTCACGCCCTGCAGGGCTGTTTGCCAGCCTGGCCTGGCTGCAGCTTCTGCCCAGCCTCTGCTGGAAGTTATTTGGCATCAGCTGACAGGCCGTGCCCAAACTGTAACACACCCTGAGATCCCCCACTATATCCAGCCCTGCAGATTAGGAAAAGGGTGGCTGTTTGGAAGTGGAAGTGCTCTCATCATGCCACTGTAACCTGGCCATTTTCCTGCTCCATAAATTTCACAAATATTACCTCTGATGCCACCACCCAAGTGGGGAACAGCTCCATCTGATGCAGCTGTCTCCCTTCCTTTGTCAAGAGATGGACATAGTGCTTCAGTGGAAGGTGGCATTTCTTGAAGGAAGCACTCCATCTTCGGTGCCAGCCCCTGCTGCAGGAAGGAAGGCAAAGCCAGACACGGGCACAGGCACAGCAGGTAATTGCTGTGCCGGGCTCAGGCCTGGCCGGGGCTGTGTGGCAGCAGCTCTTCCCCCAGGGCCTGCCCTTGCCCGGCCCGGTAGCAGCCAAAGCTGGAGGCGCCTCAGCTTCCAGGCCTCTGGAGCTGGTTCAGAGCCCCGGGGAAACGGGACTGGTGCAGCAACGTCCCTGGCGCTGCAGCTGCTGCGGAGCTGGCCCTGAGTGCCCAGAGGCCCAAGGCACAGGAGCAGCCCCGAGCGGGAGCCCTGCCGCCAGCCCAGGGCCAGAGCCAGCCCTGGCACACAATGGAAACAGTTCTCATCTAGGTTTGCTTCCAGACTGGGATGCTGGGAACGATTCTCCATTAGCCTGGCGCTCTGAAGTTGTGAAGCACTCTGAGCATTCTGCAGGTATGTTCTCACTGTCCCACCAAGGCGTAATGTTTGACTGACTGGTAAGAAGCAGGTGACAGAAGCTTCTGTGGCTGTTGTGTTACAGGCGTGTCTGCAGGGACGACCTCACCAACTCCTACCTTGGATGCTGCACCCAAGCCCAGCTCCCATGGCAGGGGTGAGTAGTGTGTCCCTGCTGACCCCTCAGGCTGAGCCCTGCTTTTGTGGGGTCCATTGCTGGGAAATGGAACTACTTTCTCTTAAGGTCCTCTGACAGGAGAGACCAAAGACATGGCAGGCAGGAAATTCCAGGACCCATTAGAAATCATGTGGCAAATGCTGAAGGAACGTCTGCAGAGAAGACAAGGTGGGTGCATTTCCCTCATGCTGCTCCTGGGACTCAGCAGCCGGGGGCTTTGGCTGCACATCTGGACACGCCGTGCCCGGCACAGCAGGAAGGGATCCATGGCAGCCTCGCTGCCCCGCTGCTGCTTTCACACCCTGCAGAGCTGTTTGCCAGCCTGGCCTGGCTGCAGCTTCTGCCCAGCCTCTGCAGGAAGGCATTTGGCATCAGCTGGCAGACAGCCCCAATTGCACCACAGGCCATGCCCACCTTCAGATCCCCTGCAATTTCCTGGTGTCCAGGCTGATTAGATGTTGGGGCTGTTTGGGGAAGGAAGCAGCCTTGGGTTGTCCCAAAATCCTGGGTGTTTTCTGATCCTTATGCTTTCCTTTCACAAGTGATGCCTCCTGAAATTGTCCCCTTCCCCATTCCCAGTCAGGAATGTTTTCATCTGATCCAGCTGTCTCTTTTCCATTCTCCAGAAATGAAAGGAGAGCCTGCGGAGAAAGAAGCATTTCCCGGAGGAAGCAGTGGTTGCATGCCAGCCTCAGCTCCAGGAAGGGAGGCCATGCCAGGCACAGGCACAGGAGGTAATTGCTGTGCCTCTGGGCCTGAGCCCTGCTGAGGCTTGAGCTGCCCTCTCTGCTGTTTGGCAGTGCGGGCACAGCCTGGACTAGAGCAGCACAGCCCAGGGGAATTATCCCGAGCAGGCGCAGGGCACTGAGCAGTCCTGCTGGGGTCCCTCCATGGGAGACATGTCCTGAAACCTGGCAGTGACTGCACGGGGTGCCCACGGTGGGGAAAGGACAGAGGGGGAGAGCAAGGCTCCAGTGTGTCCTGAGAGGGCCTGGCTGTTTGCCCTTGGGATCTGGGGGGTTTCCCCACAGAAGGAGGGCAGGAGGGACAGAGGGAGGGCAGGATGGATAGCTGTGGCACTGGCTGCTGCAGTTTTCCCCCATGCTTTAGGGAGGATTTCTTCTGTGTGTGAGGGGGAGAGTTCCAGGTCCCTGCACTGCTGCAGCCACCCCTCCCAGGGATGTTGCTGAGGGCAGGGAAAGAGTGTGGAGAGTGACCAGGAGCCAGCCCAGAGCTCCCCAGGCCCCTGGGCAGCTTTGGCCATGTCTATTCACATCTGGCTCCCATGGCCTTACCCGACTCCCTGGCCGTGCCCAGTTCCCTGTGGCAGAAAGAGATCCCAGCACACACTGGAAAATGTTCTCATCTGTGCTGCATTGTAGATGAGGGTGCTGGGAAGGCTTCTCCATCAGCTTGGATGAATAAAGTTTTGAAGCCCTTGGAGCCTCCTGCAGGTATGTTCTCAGTGTGCCACCAAGGAAGAATTATAGACTAGCGGGCAGGCACCAGGTGACAGAAGCTTCTGTGGCTGTTGTGTTACAGAGATGTCTACAGGGAAGACTTCTCCAGCTTCTCCAGCTGCTACCTTGGATGCTGCACTCAAGCCCAGCTCCCATCTCAGGGGTGAGTAGTGTGTCCCTGCTGACCCCACAGGCTGAACCCTGCTTTTCTGGGATCCATTCCTGGGAAATGGAAATATTTTTCTCTAAGGTACTCCAACAGGGAAAATCCAAGATACAACAGATAAGATATCCCTGGAACCATCCAAACAGATGAGGCAAGAGCTGAAGGAACCCCTGCAGACAAGAGAAGGTGGGTGCATTTCCCTCATGCTTCCCCTGGGAGTCAGCAGCCGGGGGCTTTGGCTGCACATCTGGACACGCCATGCCCGGCACAGCAGGAAGGAATCCATGGCAGCCTTGCTGCCCCACTGCTGCTTTCATGCCCTGCAGGGCTGTTTCCCAGCCTGGCCTGGCTGCAGCTTGTGCCCAGCCTCTGCCAGAAGTTATTTGGCATCAGCTGACAGGCCATGCCCAAACTGTAAGACACCCTGAGATCCCCCACTATATCCATCCCTGCAGATTAGGAAAAGGGTGGCTGTTTGGAGGTGGAAGTGCTCTCATCATGCCACTGTAACCTGGCCATTTTCCTGCTCCATAAATTTCACAAATATTACCTCTGATGCCACCGCCCAAGTGGGGAACAGCCCCATCTGATGCAGCTGTCTCCCTTCCTGTGTCAAGAGATGGACATAGTGCTTCAGTGGAAGGTGGTATTTCTTGAAGGAAGCACTCCATCTTCGGTGAGAGCCCCTGCTGCAGGAAGGAAGGCGATGGCAGACACGGGCACAGGCACAGCAGGTAATTGCTGTGCCGGGCTCAGGCCTGGCCGTGGCTGTGTGGCAGCAGCTCTTCCCCCAGGGCCTGCCCTTGCCCGGCCCGGCAGCAGCCAAAGCTGGAGGCGCCTCGGCTTCCAGGCCTCTGGAGCTGGTTCAGAGCCCCGGGGAAACGGGACTGGTGCAGCAACATCCCTGGCGCTGCAGCTGCTGCGGAGCTGGCCCTGAGTGCCCAGAGGCCCAAGGCACAGGAGCAGCCCCGAGCGGGAGCCCTGCCGCCAGCCCAGGGCCAGAGCCAGCCCCGGAACACAATGGAAACAGTTCTCATCTTGGTTTGCTTCCAGACTGGGATGCTGGGAAGGATTCTCCATTAGCCTGGCGCTCTGAAGTTGTGAAGCACTCTGAGCATTCTGCAGGTATGTTCTCACTGTCCCACCAAGGCGTAATGTTTGACTGACTGGTAAGAAGCAGGTGACAGAAGCTTCTGTGGCTGTTGTGTTACAGGCGTGTCTGCAGGGACGACCTCACCAACTCCTACCTTGGATGCTGCACAAAAGGCCAGCTCCCATGGCAGGGGTGAGTAGTGTGTCCCTGCTGACCCCTCAGGCTGAGCCCTGCTTTTGTGGGGTCCATTGCTGGGAAATGGAACTACTTTCTCTTAAGGTCCTCTGACAGGAAAGACCAAAGACATGGCAGGCAGGAAATTCCAGGACCCATTAGAAATCATGTGGCAAATGCTGAAGGAATGTCTGCAGAGAAGACAAGGTGGGTGCATTTCCCTCATGCTGCTCCTGGGACTCAGCAGCCGGGGGCTTTGGCTGCACATCTGGACACGCCGTGCCCGGCACAGCAGGAAGGGATCCATGGCAGCCTCGCTGCCCCGCTGCTGCTTTCACGCCCTGCAGGGCTGTTTGCCAGCCTGGCCTGGCTGCAGCTTCTGCCCAGCCTCTGCAGGAAGGCATTTGGCATCAGCTGGCAGACAGCCCCAATTGCACCACAGGCCATGCCCACCCTCAGATGCCCTGCAATTTCCTGGTGTCCAGGCAGATCAGATGTTGGGGCTGTTTGGGGAAGGAAGCAGCCTTGGGTTGTCCCAAAATCCTGGGTGTTTTCTGATCCTTATGCTTTCCTTTCACAAGTGATGCCTCCTGAAATTGTCCCCTTCCCCATTCCCAGTCAGGAATGTTTTCATCTGATCCAGCTGTCTCTTCTCCATTCTCCAGAAATGAAAGGAGAGCCTGCGGAGAAAGAAGCATTTCCCGGAGGAAGCAGTGGTTGCATGCCAGCCTCAGCTCCAGGAAGGGAGGCCATGCCAGGCACAGGCACAGGAGGTAATTGCCGTGCCTCTGGGCCTGAGCCCTGCTGAGGCTTGAGCTGCCCTCTCTGCTGTTTGGCAGTGCGGGCACAGCCTGGACTAGAGCAGCACAGCCCAGGGGAATTATCCCGAGCAGGCGCAGGGCACTGAGCAGTCCTGCTGGGGTCCCTCCATGGGAGACATGTCCTGAAACCTGGCAGTGACTGCACGGGGTGCCCACGGTGGGGAAAGGACAGAGGGGGAGAGCAAGGCTCCAGTGTGTCCTGAGAGGGCCTGGCTGTTTGCCCTTGGGATCTGGGGGGTTTCCCCACAGAAGGAGGGCAGGAGGGACAGAGGGAGGGCAGGATGGATAGCTGTGGCACTGCCTGCTGCAGTTTTCCCCCATGCTTTAGGGAGGATTTCTTCTGTGTGTGAGGGGGAGAGTTCCAGGTCCCTGCACTGCTGCAGCCACCCCTCCCAGGGATGTTGCTGAGGGCAGGGAAAGAGTGTGGAGAGTGACCAGGAGCCAGCCCAGAGCTCCCCAGGCCCCTGGGCAGCTTTGGCCATGTCTATTCACATCTGGCTCCCATGGCCTTACCCAACTCCCTGGCAGTGCCCAGTTCCCTGTGGCAGAAAGAGATCCCAGCACACACTGGAAAATGTTCTCATCTGTGCTGCATTGTAGATGAGGGTGCTGGGAAGGCTTCTCCATCAGCTTGGATGAATAAAGTTTTGAAGCCCTTGGAGCCTCCTGCAGGTATGTTCTCAGTGTGCCACCAAGGAAGAATTATAGACTAGCGGGCAGGCACCAGGTGACAGAAGCTTCTGTGGCTGTTGTGTTACAGAGATGTCTACAGGGAAGACTTCTCCAGCTTCTCCAGCTGCTACCTTGGATGCTGCACTCAAGCCCAGCTCCCATCTCAGGGGTGAGTAGTGTGTCCCTGCTGACCCCACAGGCTGAACCCTGCTTTTCTGGGATCCATTCCTGGGAAATGGAAATATTTTTCTCTAAGGTACTCCAACAGGGAAAATCCAAGATACAACAGATAAGATATCCCTGGAACCATCCAAACAGATGAGGCAAGAGCTGAAGGAACCCCTGCAGACAAGAGAAGGTGGGTGCATTTCCCTCATGCTTCCCCTGGGACTCAGCAGCCGGGGGCTTTGGCTGCACATCTGGACACGCCATGCCCGGCACAGCAGGAAGGAATCCATGGCAGCCTTGCTGCCCCACTGCTGCTTTCATGCCCTGCAGGGCTGTTTCCCAGCCTGGCCTGGCTGCAGCTTCTGCCCAGCCTCTGCCGGAAGTTATTTGGCATCAGCTGACAGGCCATGCCCAAACTGTAACACACCCTGAGATCCCCCACTATATCCATCCCTGCAGATTAGGAAAAGGGTGGCTGTTTGGAGGTGGAAGTGCTCTCATCATGCCACTGTAACCTGGCCATTTTCCTGCTCCATAAATTTCACAAATATTACCTCTGATGCCACCGCCCAAGTGGGGAACAGCCCCATCTGATGCAGCTGTCTCCCTTCCTGTGTCAAGAGATGGACATAGTGCTTCAGTGGAAGGTGGTATTTCTTGAAGGAAGCACTCCATCTTCGGTGAGAGCCCCTGCTGCAGGAAGGAAGGCGATGGCAGACACGGGCACAGGCACAGCAGGTAATTGCTGTGCCGGGCTCAGCCCTGGCCGTGGCTGTGTGGCAGCAGCTCTTCCCCCAGGGCCTGCCCTTGCCCGGCCCGGCAGCAGCCAAAGCTGGAGGCGCCTCGGCTTCCAGGCCTCTGGAGCTGGTTCAGAGCCCCGGGGAAACGGGACTGGTGCAGCAACATCCCTGGCGCTGCAGCTGCTGCGGAGCTGGCCCTGAGTGCCCAGAGGCCCAAGGCACAGGAGCAGCCCCGAGCGGGAGCCCTGCCGCCAGCCCAGGGCCAGAGCCAGCCCCGGAACACAATGGAAACAGTTCTCATCTTGGTTTGCTTCCAGACTGGGATGCTGGGAAGGATTCTCCATTAGCCTGGCGCTCTGAAGTTGTGAAGCACTCTGAGCATTCTGCAGGTATGTTCTCACTGTCCCACCAAGGCGTAATGTTTGACTGACTGGTAAGAAGCAGGTGACAGAAGCTTCTGTGGCTGTTGTGTTACAGGCGTGTCTGCAGGGACGACCTCACCAACTCCTACCTTGGATGCTGCACAAAAGGCCAGCTCCCATGGCAGGGGTGAGTAGTGTGTCCCTGCTGACCCCTCAGGCTGAGCCCTGCTTTTGTGGGGTCCATTGCTGGGAAATGGAACTACTTTCTCTTAAGGTCCTCTGACAGGAGAGACCAAAGACATGGCAGGCAGGAAATTCCAGGACCCATTAGAAATCATGTGGCAAATGCTGAAGGAATGTCTGCAGAGAAGACAAGGTGGGTGCATTTCCCTCATGCTGCTCCTGGGACTCAGCAGCCGGGGGCTTTGGCTGCACATCTGGACACGTCGTGCCCGGCACAGCAGGAAGGGATCCATGGCAGCCTCGCTGCCCCGCTGCTGCTTTCACGCCCTGCAGGGCTGTTTGCCAGCCTGGCCTGGCTGCAGCTTCTGCCCAGCCTCTGCAGGAAGGCATTTGGCATCAGCTGACAGACAGCCCCAGTTGCACCACAGGCCATGCCCACCCTCAGATCCCCTGCAATTTCCTGGTGTCCAGGCAGATCAGATGTTGGGGCTGTTTGGGGAAGGAAGCAGCCTTGGGTTGTCCCAAAATCCTGGGTGTTTTCTGATCCTTATCCATTCCTTTCACAAGTGATGCCTCACCTTCCCCATTCCCAGTGAGGAATGTTTCCATCTGATCCAGCTGTCTCTTTTTCATTCTCCAGAAATGAAAGGAGAGCCTGTGGAGAAAGAAGCATTTCCCGGAGGAAGCAGTGGTTGCATGCCAGCCTCAGCTCCAGGAAGGGAGGCCATGCCAGGCACAGGCACAGGAGGTAATTGCTGTGCCTCTGGGCCTGAGCCCTGCTGAGGCTTGAGCTGCCCTCTCTGCTGCTTGGCAGTGCGGGCACAGCCTGGATTGGACCGGCACAGCCCAGGGGAATTATCCCAAGCAGGCTCAGGGCACTCGGGTACTGAGCAGTCCTGCTGGGGTCCCTCTATGGGAGACATGTCCTGAAACCTGGCAGTGACTGCATGGGGTGCCCATGGTGGGGAAAGGACAGAGGGGGAGAGCAAGGCTGCAGTGTGTCCTGAGAGGGCCTGGCTGTTTGCTCTTGGGATCTTGGAGCTGTCGCCGCAGAAGGAGGGCAGGAGGGACTGTAGGAGGGAGGGATCGATAGCTGTGGCACTGCCTGCTGCAGTTTTCCCCAGGGCTTTAGGGAGGATTTTCTGTGAGTTTGAGGGAGAGAACCCCAGGGCCCTGGGCTACTCCAGCCACCCCTCCCAGGGATGTTGCTGAGGGCAGGGAAAGAGTGTGGAGAGTGATCAGGAGCCAGCCCAGAGCTCCCCAGGCCCCTGTGCAGCTTTGGCCATGTCCATTCCCATCTGGGTCCCATAGCCTTACCCGACCCCCTTGCAGTGTCCTTTTGCCTGTAGCATTAGGGGTTCCCAGCATGCCACAGATATGGTTCTGATCTCTGCTCCCTTTTAGACTGGAGTCGTGACATGGGTTTTCAGGAAGTCCTGATGAAGGATGGTTTGAAGTTCCTGGAGGATGCTGGAGGCAAGTTTTCATTCTGCCTTTCCTGAGTGAATAATCAGGATCAATGCAAAAAAAGCTCATTTATAAACAATTTCCCTTAACATTATGTAAGGGCTGAAGGATTCTGAAAATCTTGCCCTGCTCCCTTCTGGATCCCTGAGGGATCCCACAAGATCGCTGTCAGTGGGAGGAAGGAGCATTGATCTTTCAGTCCTCCTCCCGTGTACTGTGCCAGTGTGTCCTTCCGTGTGCTCTGTGCAGTCAAAGAGAAGAGCAGAGAGGGAAGGGGCCGGGCCCAGGGCTGTGCCCCGGGGCTGAGCCTTGTGGGCAGCCTGAGGATCTCCTGCAGTGCCACAGGAGCTCTTCTGTCCTGCCTTTCTTTGCAGCTGAACCTGCCGGTGAAGGCCCCACATCCAGGACTGAGGCTCTGGGAGATGCTGAGGGTAGGTCAAGGCCTTTCCCCTGGGAGAGCTGCCAGCTCAGAGCCCAAAGCTCGGCCAGGGAGGCATTGCTGCAGGTGCCAGCACAGAACCATGCATGTGTGTGCCCTCGCCCTGCACGATCCCCTCATGATTTCTGCTGCGGCTCAGTGGTGCCCGTGCAGATCAGCAGAGATGGCAGAAGCTTCTGTGGCTGTTGAGTTACAGGTGTGTCTGCAGGGAGGACGTCTCAAGCTCCAGGGCTGGATGCTTGGCCCCAACCCAGCTCCCATGGCAGGGGTGAGTAGTGTGTCCCTGCTGACCCCACAGGCTGAGCCCCGCTTTTGTGGGATCCATTCCTGGGAAATGGAACTACTTTCTCTTAAGGTCCTCCAAAAGTAAAGACCCAAGATACTGCAGCCAAAACGTCTCATGAGGCAGATGAATTCCTGAGACAAACACAGAAGCAAGCACCCCGAGGACAAGGTGGGTGCGTTTCCCTCATGCTTCCCCTGGGACTCAGCAGCCGGGGGCTTTGGCTGCACATCTGGACACGCCGTGCCCGGCACAGCAGGAAGGGATCCATGGCAGCCTCGCTGCCCCGCTGCTGCTTTCACACCCTGCAGGGCTGTTTCCCAGCCTGGCCTTGCTGCAATTCCTCCCCAGCCTCTGCAGGATGGAATTTGACATTAGCTGATAGGGTGCCCCAACTGTACCGTGGGCCTGAGATCCCCTGCCATTTCCCAGTCTCTGAGAAGATCAGGCGGTGTAGCTGTTTGCTCATGGGAGTGCACTGGCCCAGCCCCAATTACCTGGGATTTTTCCTGATCTTTACCTGTGACTTAGACAAGCATTGCCTCATGAAGGTGCCACCTCCCCAGTGGGGAGTGTTTCCATTTGATCCAGTTGACCCTTTTTCCCTTGTTCAAGTGATGGACCAAAAGGCTGTGCAGAAGGAGGAGCACCCAGGGAGAAGCAGTGGCTCATTGGCAGCTCGAGCTGCAGGAAGGAAGGCAGAATGCCAGACACGGGCACAGGCACAGCAGGTAATTGCTGTGCCGGGCTCAGCCCTGGCCGGGGCTGTGTGGCAGCAGCTCTTCCCCCAGGGCCTGCCCTTGCCCGGCCCGGCAGCAGCCAAAGCTGGAGGCGCCTCGGCTTCCAGGCCTCTGGAGCTGGTTCAGAGCCCCGGGGAAACGGGACTGGTGCAGCAACGTCCCTGGCGCTGCAGCTGCTGCGGAGCTGGCCCTGAGTGCCCAGAGGCCCAAGGCACAGGAGCAGCCCCGAGCGGGAGCCCTGCCGCCAGCCCAGGGCCAGAGCCAGCCCTGGCTCCCGACTGGGCAGGGGCTGCGCTGGGTCCTGACAGGGCCTGAGCCTGTCCCCTGGGGCTGGGGGAGCTGTCACGGGGCAGGGAGGGCCAGGGCTGGCAGTGGCTGCTCAGGGATGGCTTTGGCCCGTGTCCCTGGCAGCAGCCACTGCCCAAGCAGCTGCGCTGCCCCCGGGCTCTCCTCCCGGCCTGCTGGGCTTTGTTGGCTGGCACAGCCTGTGCCAAGGGCCGGCAAGGTGCCTGCAGGCCCCAGCTCTGGGGGAAACAGAGAACGTCCTGCCTGTATCCACCGTGCTGCCAGCTCAGCAGTGCAGCACAGCACGGGCTCACGCTCCCCATCGCTCCCACAGATGTAGCCGGCACCACAAGACCTGTTCCCAATGCCCAGGATGGCCTCGGAAGGGGTTTCTGTCAGGGAACCGGCTGCTGGCTAGGGTGTCTGGCAGGCATGCTTTATTTGGAGCTTGTCTTCATGTTGTGCTGCATTGGAATCTGGTATTCTTGGAACAGAAAACAGTGAGTGTTTTGTTGCTCTCCCCCTCCAACAGCTTCTTTTCAAAGTCTAACGTGGACAGGGAACATTCCCATTGAGGCTGCAGTGGAGTTGTGGCCATTCCATGATTGTCCAAATAACTCTGGTGAGGCTTCTGCTGCTGCCCAGTGCTTCCATTGGCCTCTCAATTGCTGGGCCTTGTCCTGGGGCCCCGCTGGGGCAGCAGCCAGTGCTGGCTCCCACTGAGGCTGCCTGGCCAAGAGCAGCCCCAGGGGCACAGGACAGAGGCAGAGAGGGGTGGGGAGGAGAAAGAGCAGGGCCGAGGTTGCCCTTGAAAGGCAGAGGCGCTCTGGGGCCCGCTCCTGGCCAGGGACCCTGCCCAGAGCCGTGCCCTGCTGGCCGGGGCCTTGAGGGGCAGCTGTCCAGCTGGGCCCAGCTGTGCCAGCAGCTCCAGCCGTGCTGGGGAGCCTTGCCAGCTCTGGGCCCTGCTGTGCATGAGGGTCCCTGTGTGCCACTGGCAGCTGGGGCCTCAGCCACCTCCTCTCTGCACAGGAGCACCTCGGGACAGCAGTTGGAAGACGGTGGCTGCACCTCACAGCCAGACAGCGTGAGCAGCTCCTCCAGCAGCAGGAACGGCCTGGACAGCCCTCTCAAGTCTTCTGTGAAGAGGACCCCAGAACAACCAACTACGAGGGAACCTCCTTTTACCCTGTAGATCCCACTGCCACCTGCTCTCCCCATGGGCCTCCCCAAGCTGCCTTCATCCCTTTCTTCTCTCCATCTGTCCCATCCCAGCCAACTCGAGTACCTCTAGGGACCCCAGGACCAGCCCAGCACCCTCCAGCCCTTCCTAAGACCAACACATCCCTCCCTCTGCCCCTGAGCCCCCTAGCCTTGCCCTCTAGGAATCACTGAAGGTGACACCCCCCCCACCCCTCCCCTCCACCCCCCCCGCTTGCAGGGTAGGCAATGGCCTATTCTTCTGTTTAAATAAAGAGAAGGATCTGTGTTGTGGTTTCAAAGCAAAACCAGTGAGAGACTCCAAGTCAGAAATACAATTTATTAGGAAAAGGGAAAAAAAACCAAAATACATGCAATAATACCAAAGAAAAACCACTGACAGGCTCAGAATACAGCCTGCTGACACCCTGCTAGTTAGGGTGGTGGTAGCAGTCCAGATGAAATGGCCTTGTGGAAGTGGTGATCCTGTAGAAACAATCTGGTAGCTCTCATCCTCTGGAAAAGCAGTGGGTAAGGGCGGCAGTTCCTCTGGGAATCCAGTGGAAAGCCTGCTTGTTGTGTCCCAAAACCCAGATTATATCCAGCTGGGGATGCTTAGCTCCTCCCCCATGGGCAGAGCATCTCACAGTGGGCTGATATCATTCTGCCTCATGCTGTGGGTCCTTGATTAGCCATTAAACAGAAATGGCTCTGGGAGGGAGTTCTCTCTGAGTCATGTGGCAAGACATTGATGGGCCCATTAACAGGAGATAAGGAAGAAACAATGCCCCTCCTGGTTTCAGCAGCTCTTGAGGATGGGAATAGAACATAATTTTATATTATAACCTAGGACATAATCTAACCCTTCTTCTATTACCATCTATACCCAAACCAATATCCTCTTACTATATATATGTATCTATCTATATATATATGTATAATATAAAATGAAGCTTTACACACAATTCTCGCTTAAAATTAGGTTAGATTTCCTTGTGGTACACAACGACTTTCCTTGTCCTTCTGCATTACCCAGCCAGTGCAACCAGGTCCTTGAGCAAAAATTCCCACAGATGGGTTTGCCCTTGCTTGCGGTGGGATTAATCCAAACAGTCTTTCCTAAAATACCTTTCATGTGTATCACAGGAACTTTGTCTCCATCCCCTGTGTGCAGGGGTTCAGACTGGGCAGCACCAGGATTGATAGGTCCTCAGGTGTTGACCATCCAGATGGCTTTTGCTAAGTTCAGTTCCCAGTTCCTGAAGGTTCCTCCACCAAGTGCCTTCAGGATAGTCTTAAGTAGTCCGTTGCATGGTTCAACTTTCCCAGCAGCTGGTGCGTGATAGGGGATATGATATGTCCTTTCAATGCCATCTTCTCTGGCCCAGGTGTTGATAAGGCTGTTCTTGAAATGAATTCCATTGTCCGACTCAATTCTCTCAGGGTTGCCTTGTCTCCACAGGATTTGCTTTTCTAGGCCCAAGATGGTGTTCCAGGCAGTAGCATGAGGCACAGGGTAGGTTTCCAACCACTCTGTGGTAGGTTCTACCATGGTCAGCATGTAGCGCTTGCCTTGGCGGGTTTGGGGAAGCGTGATGAGGTCAGTTTGCCAGGCTTCCCCATACCTGTACTTCAACCATCGCCCACCGTACCACAGAGGCTTCACCCACTTGGCCTGTTTGATTGCAGCGCAGCTCTCGCAGTTGTGGATGACCTGTGAGATGTTGTCCATAGCAAGGCCCACCCCTCGGTCACGGGCCCATCGCTATGTTGCATCTCTCCCCTGACGACCAGAGGCACCGTGGGCCCAACGAGAGAGCTAGGAATGATTCTCCCTTGTGCTGCCAGTCTAGATCCACCTGTGATACTTTCACCTTGGCAGCTTGGTCCACCTGTTTGTTGTTGCGATGCTTTTCATTAGCCCGACTCTCGGGTACATGCACATCCACATGTCGAATCTCACGGTCAGCCTCTCTACTCGGGTGGCAATGTCCTGCCAAATCTTGGTGGCCCAGATGGGTTTCCCTCTGCGCTGCCAGTTGGCCTTTTTCCAGCAATGCAGCCATCCCCACAGAGCATTAGCTGCCATCCATGAATCGGCGTAGAGATAGAGCCTCAGCCACTTCTCTCGTTTGGCAATAGCCAAAGCCAGCTGGACGGCTTTAAGCTCTGCAACCTGACTCGATCCAGCTTGTCTCTCAGTAACTTGTGCAACTTGTCCTGTGGGGTTCCATGCTGCAGCTTTCCATTTCCGGTTAGTGCCTATAATTCAGCAGGAACCATTAGAGAAGAGGGCATATAGTCTGTCAGGCTCTGGTAGCTCACTATATGGTGGGGCTTCCTTGGCACGTGCCACTTGCTCCTCTTCTTCTTCAGAAGACAATCCAAAAGTCTCCCCTTCAGGCCGGTATGATAGAATTTCCAGAATGCCAGGGCCATTCGCATTTCCAATCTGGGTGCGCTGCGTGATGAGGGCAATCCATTTGCTCCATGTGGTGTCGGTGGCGTGATGTGTGGAAGGAACATTTCCTTTAACCTCCAGCCCAGCACTGGTAGCTGGGGTGCCAGAAGCAGCTGTGTTTTGGTGCCAGTTACTTCTGAGGCAGCTTGAACTCCTTCATAAGCAGCCAAGATTTCCTTCTCTCTGGGAATGTAGTTTGCTTCAGAGCCTTCATAGCTCCATCTCCAGAATCCTAGTGGTCAGCCTTGAGTCTCACCAGGCACCTCTACCAAAGACTCCAGGACAAACCATGGTTCCCAGCTGCAGAGTAGAGCACATTCTTCACCTCTGGTCCCATCCTGACTGGGCCAAGGGCTACCGCATGAGCGATTGCCTGCTTAATCTGGGCAAGGGCTTGTTGCTGTTCAGGACACCAGTGGAAATCGTTCTTCTTGTGGGTGACAAGGTATAGAGGGCTCATAATCTGCCTGTCCTCGGGAATGTGCATTCTCCAAAAGCCTACGGCACCTAGGAAAACTTGTGTTTTCTTCTCCTTGGTAGGTGGAGACAGAGCGGTGATCTTGTTGATTAACAGGAGATAAGGAAGAAACAATGCCCCTCCTGGTTTCAGCAGCTCTTGAGGATGGCATTAGAATACATCTTTACACTGTGACCCAGGACAAGCGGTCACCCCATTGTCCAGGTGGCAGCAGCAGCAAAGCCCACCCAGCACCAGCACTGACTGAGCTCCATGCCCAGGAGGAGCTGTGGATGCCCACGGTGTGGGCAGGCAGAAGCCAGGCAGTGGCTGCTGTTGAAATGGAGGTTTTGGGGGGTTCAATTAAGTTAGCAATATATGGACTAAGCATTTAAATTTTAAATTGTAGAATTATGTGTTGAATTTTAACCTTTTACTTAAGAAACCTCTGCCAAGGTACAAAGGGCATAGGAAAATGCAAAATTTCTGAAGCTTCTTGCTATGAAGGACAATACCAGTGTCATAAACAGGGCAGGAGATCTTTCTCCTTTTTAATGCCTTTATTAAAAAAATTCAGCTCAGGCTGGGGAGAAAGGACAGGTCGCCCACACCCCTGCTGCTCCCAGGAGTGGCACAGAGGAGGAGGATGCTGCAGCTGTGTCCGCTGGTATGCAGGCAGAGCTGGGGCTTCCATCCTCGAGGGAGTAGTGGGAATTCCGCTTTTTTGGTCTAACATTCCAGGTCCTCTTTCTAGCTGACATCCTTTCAGGTTAGGGTGAGGAGTAAAAAGGATCTTAGCAGATACTAAGGATTAAGTTCCTCACCTTTAGACATTACTTAGGTTTCATAAATCCATGTTGGCTTCTTGTTTTTAGGGTTTTTTTTCCTGGAAAATTGCAAACTGTGGTGAAATGCATTCTTATCTGCATACTAGCTCTTATGTCACCTCCCCCTGCTACCTTCAGGCTCCTGAGAAGCAGCAGGGGGACAACTGCGCTTGATTTCTAACCATTAACAGGTAATTGAAGAAAAACTATTAACAAGAGGTGATTGCAACATGAAGCTATCAACAACAAATAGTCAACATTTCAACTCTCAGCAACTGGCCCAACCTGTTTAACTTTGCAGCCTTAAAAAAAAATGGATAATTTGTTGGGGAGAACACCCCAGGTGTGGAGACACGAGGCTTGTCTCCATTTCAGAAGGCTGATTTATTATATATTCTATTAAAATACTACGTTAAAACTATGCTAAAAGAACAGAGAGGAAAAAATGACCAGAAGGCTACAAAGAAGAAGAACAGAATGGAATGCATAACAAAAATGTTGTGACTGCTCACAGGCTCAACACAGTTGGCTGTGATTGGTCATCAAGTGAAAACAATCCACATGGACCAATGGAAGATGCACCTGTTGCATTCCACAGCAGCAGATAGTTATTGTTTGCATTTCTTTCCTGAGGCCCTCAGCTCCTCAGGAGGGGAAAAATCCTAGGAAAGGATTTTTAATAAAATATCATAGCTACAGATAACTTTTTTACTCATAACACCAGGAGAAGACCAGGGAATTCAGGAAACCTAGACTAAGGAGCTCCTCTGTCTCCAAGCTGATGGACAGAAGTGGTATGTATTCCTTTCCTTTTTTTAGGGTTGGCTACTGATAAATTACATAAGAGACGTCTTTGTGTGTAGTTTTGCACAAGCAGTTTGCAAGCAATCGTCTGCCAGGGAGAGGCCGGTGGTGGGGGGTCCCCAGCTGACAGAGCAGCTGGCGGAGCGTTGGTTTGAACTGTGATTGTGTATGGTTATCATGTCTGGATGTGCGTGCTTGTGTGTGTGTGTGGGTGTGAGTGAACGGTGAAACACGCTGGGGGGAGTGAGGTCTTGGTTTAGTTTCTCTGGTAACTGTTATGAATAGAAAATTGTATTTTTTTTAGTTTCAGAGTTAAAAAAAAAAAAAGGCAAGTCAAACCGGTCAGACTCCTTTAGGTTCGCTGCCAAAGAAAAGCTCTTCGAATACCTGTTAATGGCTGGTGATTAACTGATTGTTTCCCTGATGCTGGCCACTTACCAAAAAAAAAGACACCAGGACAGACCCCTCCGAGGTAATGAAAATAGGAGTGACATCAGAGCCAGTATGCAAATAAGAAATGCAGTGCGCCTTGGGTTTTTACAGTTTTACAGTTTTTACAAGAAAAACCCCTAAAATCACGAGCCAACAAGTGACTTAAGTGACGTCTAAGGATGGGAGCATAGTCCCGTACCTGCTTGGACCTTTTTATTTTCTCACCCTAACCTGAAAAGAAACTGATTAAAGAGACACCCCGGGTTTTTAAACAAACAAGCTACGACTCCACGACTCTCCTGTGAGCACAGAGTCCCCAGCTCTGTCTGCAGACCAGCGGACAAAACTGCATCATCCTCCTTCTTCGTGCCACGCCTGGGAGCAACGGCGGCAAGGGCACGACCTGTCAATTTCTCCCTACCTGAGCTGATTCTTCTTAATAAAGGCATTAAAAAGGAGAAAGATCTCCTGCCCATTTATTTCACTGCACACCTTGGGAGAGATCCCAAACCCTCTGCATGCCTCACACAGGATTCCAAATCCCTTGCATGACTTGAAGTGGACCCCAGTGCCCTCCATGCCTCAGAGGAAACCTAAAATATCCCTGGGTGTACTGCAAGGGACCCCAGCCCCTCGTGCACCTTAGGGGGACTGCAAAGCCCCCACGTGTCCTACAGGGAAGTCCAGGCCAGCTACGCCGAGTGTTTTGACCTGGAAATAAAGTCTGGTTGCACCTGGGTTGTTGTGTCTCTGGGGCTGCTATCCAGCCCTGTCGGACCCTGAGGCCACACAGCCCTTCCCTTCCCTTCCCTTCCCTTCCCTTCCCTTCCCTTCCCTTCCCTTCCCTTCCCTTCCCTTCCCTTCCCTTCCCTTCCCTTCCCTTCCCTTCCCTTCCCTTCCCTTCCCTTCCCTTCCCTTCCCTTCCCTTCCTTCTGGCCCTGGCTGAGAGCAGCAGACCCTGTGCAGCACCGTGCATTGGTGATGGCCCATCAATTAGGTCCTATCAAGTGTGTGTTAATTAGGGAGAAGCTTTGTTTTGCCTGCTGACATTGCTGGTCAGGCTGTGTCCCTGGAGATACTCTTGATGGCTTCCCTCTTTTCCTGGGCATGGCACTGGAGGAGGTGTGGGCCCAGATGATCCCACGGAAGGAAATGTCCCTCAGCCCAGGGATGCTCAGCATGGGCTGCCCCATCCCCTCGGGGCCCCACCGCTGGTCGCAGCAGCCCCTGCCTGGCTCCTGCCTGCCCACACCATGCCCATCCCCAGCTGCCCCTGGGCACAGAGCTCAGCCAGTGCTGGTGCCAGGTGGCCTTTGCTGCTACTGCCATCAGAGACTGGGGTGACAGCTCCATCTCTTTATTGAAAGGGAAGAGGTGATTTTGGAAGCTCTCCAAGAGTGCTAACTTGAGCACTTCTAAATCCTGTTCTAGGGCTGCCCACCTTCAGCCCTGCATGGAGTGCTGGGCCTGTCGCCTCCAAGCACCACAGGGGTTGGAGGGGCAAATATACACTCATCAGACTCATAATCGGACTCAGAACTGCTGCTATTGCTCTTTTGGCTGTAGAGGTCTCGTGACCAGCCACCAGCTTTCAGCTTTTCTTCAAGGTGGTGCCTGTGAAGAGAGGAGGTGGCTGAGGCCCCAGCTGCCAGTGGCACACAGGGACCCTCGTGCACAGCAGGGCCCAGAGCTGGCAAGGCTCCCCAGCACGGCTGGAGCTGCTGGCACAGCTGGGCCCAGCTGGACAGCTGCCCCTCAAGGCCCTGGCCAGCAGGGCACGGCTCTGGGCAGGGTCCCTGGCCAGGAGCGGGCCCCAGAGCGCCTCTGCCTTTCAAGGGCAATCTCGGCCCTGCTCTTTCTCCTCCCCACCTCCCTCTGCCTCTGCCCCGTGCCCCTGGGGCTGCTCTTGGCCAGGCAGCCTCAGTGGAAGCCAGCCCTGGCTGCTGCCCCAGAGGGCTCCCCAGGACAAGCCCCAGCAATTAAGAGGCCAATGGAAGCATTGGGCAGCAGCAGAACCCTCAGCAGAGTTCTTTGGAAAATCATGGACTGGCCACAACTCCACTGCAGACTCTCTGGGAATGTTCCCTGACTATGAGCAGCCTTTAAAGGAAGCTGTTTGAGGTGGAGAATCGCAAAACACTCACCATTTTCTCGTCCAGCAATACCAGATTCCTGCACAGCACATCATCAGGCACAGTGCCGCACCAGCCACAATGGCCATCAACTTAATCAAACAAGGTGTTCCCCAGCAGAAAACTCTTCTCATGCTTTTCCAGATGATGTCAGAATGTGTTGAGGTGCTGGCTGCATCTGTGGGAGCAATGGGGAGCGTGAGCCCGTGCTGAGCTGCACTGCTGAGCTGGCAGCACCGTGGATACGGGCAGGACGTTCTCGCTCCCTGTTTCCCCCAGAGCTGGGGCCTGCAGGCACCTTGCTGCCCCTTGTCACAGGCCTGCTCAGTACCCAAACCCCCTGAGCCTGCATGCCATAATTCCTCTGTGCTGTGCCCTTCTGCTCCAGGCAACACTTGTCAAAGACATGGATAAGGAGAATGGCCAGGGTTTTGGAGCTGCTCCAGGGCCCTCTCTCCTGCACAGAGCAGCCCCTCCAGATGTGCACAGAGACTGGGAAATTTCAGGGGATCTTAGGGTGTGCATGGCCTGTGGTGCATGGATGCCTTCCCGCTGTGCCGGGCACGGTGTGTCCACATGTGCAGCCAATGCCCCCGGCTGCTGAGTCCCAGGGGAAGCATGAGGGAAATGCACCCACCACGCTGGCTGTCCACATCACTCAGGAGTTTTTTCAGATATTTGGATTCCTCCAGGGATGTACAAGCTCCTGTAGGTTTCTTCTTCCGTCTTGGAGGACCTTAAGAGTAATATTTCCGTTTCCCAGGAATGGATCCCACAAAAGCAGAGATCAGCCTGTGGGGTCAGCAGGGACACACTACTCACCCCTGCCATGGGAGCTGGGCTTGCATGCAACATCCACCAAAGGACCTGGGAAAGTCCTCCCTGCAGACACACCTGTAACTCAACAGCCACAGAAGCTTCTGCCATCTCTGCTGATCTGCACGGGCACCGCTGAGCCGCAGGAGCAGTGAGGGGATCGCGCAGGGCGAGGGCACACACGTGCCTGGTTCTGTGTTGGCACCTGCAGCGCTGCCTCCCTGGCCCAGCTTTGGGCTCTGAGCTGGCAGCTCTCCCAGGGGAAAGGACTTGACCTACCCTCAGCATTGCCCAGAGGCTCAGTAATGGACATGAGCTGGGAAGCTGCACCACCTTCACCAGCAGGTTCAGCTGCAAAGAAAGGCAGGACAGAAGAGCTCCTGTGGCACTGCAGGAGATCCTCAGGCTGCCCACAAGGCTCAGCCCCGGGGCACAGCCCTGGGCCCGGCCCCTTCCCTCTCTGCTCCTCTCTGTGGCTGCACAGAGCACACGGAAGGACACACTGGCATTGCACACAGGAGGAAGATGGACAGCTAAATGCTCCTTCCTCCCACTGACAGTGATCCAGTGGGATCCCTCAGGGCTCCAGAAGGGAACAGGGCAAAGTTTTTAGAATCTTTCCACTCTGACTTAACCTTAACAAAAATGGCCCATGAGTGAGCTTTATCCACATGGACACTGATTATTCTGCCAGTAAAAACGGAAATGCAGAACTTGCCTCCAGCATTCTCCAAGCCATTCAAAGTGTCATTAACCAGGACTTCCAAGTCATGTAAGTCGTGATCCAAATCTAGAAGGGGGCAAACACCAGAACCACTTCTGTGTGTGCTGGGATCCCCTTCTGCCTCAGGGAACCGGGCACTGCAAGGGCGTCGGGTAAGGCTGTGGAAGCCGGATGTGAATGGACATGGCCAAAGGTGCATGGGGGCCTGGGGAGCTCTGAACTGGCTCTGGTCACTCTCCACCCTCTTTCCCTGCCCTGTGTAAGATTCTGGGACAGGAATGGGAAATGCGGCTACCCAGGGCCCCTTGGGACACTCTCCCTCCCACAGAAGAAACCCTCCCTAATGCCCTGGGCAAAGCCATTCCCAGCGCTTCCCAGGGAGCAGGGAGCGCTGTCCCGGGAAAGGGCAGCCAGGCTGCCGGCTCACCTGCTCCCCGTGCTTGCAGCGGAGCAGCCTGGGCAGCCCTGTCAGGCAGGGCCACGGCCAGGAGCAGCAGGAGTAGGAGGCGCAGAGCAAGGGCCATGGTGCCTTGCCCTCTGCCAGTCCCGCAGCTCTTATTGCCACCGCTGTCCTGACACCACTGTCCCAACCTCAGCACCGCTGCTGCCACCGCCGCTGCTGCCGCAACAGTTGTGCTCAGGGACTGACTGCTGGCTCCTTGTGCTGCTGTGCAACCACGGGGCTCTGGCACCTCTGGCACCTCTGTGACCTCAGGGCCTGCTGAGACTTCAGCCTGTTGTGACCCCAGAGCCCTTCTGTGACCTCATGGCCTCAGCTGTACCCCCAGAGTGTGCCCCCGTCTGCATGAATGGACTGCCCTGATTGTTTTGCTTTATCAGAGTTCCATTGCTCAGAAAAACCTTACTTTTCACCTGCTGACATTGCTGGTCAGGCTGTGTCCCTGGAGATGCTCTTGATGTCTTCCCTCTTTTCCTGGGCATGCCACTGGAGGAGGTCCAGTCCCAGATGGTCCCATGGAAGGAAATGTGCCCTCAGCCCAGGGATGCTCAGCATGGGCTCCCCCATCCCCCTGGGACACCTGTTGAGACAGGAGGTGGCTGAGGCCCCGTTGCAGCTGGCACACAGAGGCCCTCCTGCACTGCAGGACATGCCCACCGTGCTCAAAGTTTGCCTCTGAAGACAGAGAGGTGAGCTTGTGAGACATCCCAGAAAATATCAGGGAAAAGGTTTTAAGTTGGTTGTTGTCACTAGGTACAAATCTTCAGTGAGAAAAGAGCCTCTCCAGTACACTGGGTGTCTTGTCATGACTTCATTCTTCTTAGAGCGAAGATTACCAATTAAATGCAATTTTATTTTTTATTCTACAAGTGTAAAAGTGTTCTAAATTTTTCTAATTCGAAAAGTATTTTGAAGAATCCTAAAGGACAATAGAAAAATGTAAGAAATATTTGGGGATTTTTTTCCTATGAAAAATAATGCTGAATATTTCTAAAAATTTCTAATATGTCAAAATGTAAAACAAAGACAAAATGGGGTCGCTTTTTCTCAGGAGTCCTATATGTGGTTGCTGGCTGCCCCTCCTGGCTGTGCCAGACAATCAGCTCAGCCAGTGCTGGTGGTAGCATACAGACACAGGAGCTGAAGCCCAAAGATGTTGCTGGGCTCAGGCCCTTCCCTGGCAGGAGGGCCACAGCATCTGTCCTGGCTGGACACCAGGGCCAGCACCTCTGGGGACAGAGGCTCCTGTTCTGGGTGGTGGTGGCAGCAGCATGTGCCCAGCAATAAGTTGGTCATGCAGCCATGGCAGGGACAACGGGCACTGGCACGGAGATGCAAGAGGACAGGCCCAGTTCTCCATGACTGAGGCCTTTGGCCGGTCTTGTGAAGCTGCAGAGGTGCTCCTGTGCAGAGAGGAGGTGGCTGAGGCCCCAGCTGCCAGTGGCACACAGGGACCCTCGTGCACAGCAGGGTCCAGAGCTGGCAAGGCTCCCCAGCACGGCTGGAGCTGCTGGCAGAGCTCGGCCCAGCTGGACAGCTGCCCCTTATTGCTGGATCTGGATCTATGTAGAAATCACAAACAAGACAGTACTACTCCGGAATGTGCCTTGAGTCGTTTCATTTTCCAGCATCAGTCTCATTATATGGTTATGACAATGGGAAGATGCAAGCATTTCACATCCCAAGCAGCAGACCAAGAACTTAATGTTGCAACTTACTTTAAAAGTTTCCTGGCCAATAAAAAACCCAAAACCTATTGACAGTAGTTCCATCCAATTACTATAAGCAAACATTCCTTTGGTTAAAATAATGCTTGCTTATTTCATATACAATATCTGCTTAAAATACAATGCACAGAGCTTCATTATTATTAGCTTAGAACTTCCTCACGTTCAACTAGATAGACGTTTCTGCAGGTTAGGGAGTTGTTCTTGACAAGTGTTAATACATAGACCATTGCTCTCTAAGTCTTTACTTGCCTACTTCTTATACAATTTTTCTGCTGACAAATCTTATGATTACTTTTTAGCTCTAATTGCAGTTCTGCTGTCACTGATGCTTGCCTTTTGCAGCTTTCCCAAAACCCTCAGATTTCATGGATTCCCACAATACCCCCTCTTGGTTCAACTAAAAAGAAACTTTCCTAACTGTCTCCTTTATTAACTCCCTTGCGTTTTGTAGCTTTAATATATCTGCTTGTTACTTGCTTAGAGCTTCCTTTTTGCTCACATTAAGTATTGCTATATTACAACACAGCAATTTTAATGCTGTGAAAGTCCAGTCGGTTCAAAGGGCATAAGTCATGTCTGATAACAATTACAAGTCATTGTTAGAAAAATCTCGCCTGTTCTAAGGTTTTAATTCAAAACCTTTTTCTATGGCTATACCTTCATCTACCATCTCTGTAAGATTTTGACAACTTTCTGTGAATCTATTTCCTACTTTTCTCTCTTGTATGACAAAAACTTCTTTGATAGTTTTCTCCATCATTTGTCGCACCAAAGTCTGCAAGGTGTCACTACTAGTATGGCCACCAAAACACTCAGCACGTATAGACCTATCTTACAGAGTTCCCTTAGCCAGGGTGCAAAGCTCCATTCTTGGAACAAATCATCTACCTATGACAGACCATCTTCTTTAATTTGAGCTGTCAAATCTTTCAGCTTTTGTATGCTGTTTGGATGGATTCAGAATGCTCTGACAGGATCATGCAACAGAATCCTTCAAATTCCTCACAACCGTGTCCATGTGCCAGTAAAAGAAAATCCACTGCTGCTCTGTTTTGAAGGGTAGCATGTCTAACACTATAAACATCTGTCAGCATATCACTGATTGCAGTGGATGTGGCATTAGTTTCTTTACTCAGCCAACATTCAACTCCATCTCATTGTTTCAATGCCCTTGCTGAAGCCATTTGGGGTAAAAACAAACCTGCTGAAACCCTTTTTAGCAGCATTCTAAGGCATGAAATCACTCTTACAATTCTCATCATAGTGATGAGCGGATCTTGTTCCCCTATGTTTCTTCTTAATGACTGCTTTAGCAGTAGGTGCTATCACAGTGAGCATGCCAATGCTACATGGGCCACCTTCAAGGCGTGATGGAAAGCCTTGCCAAGCCCTATCTCCACAAATGAGCCCATATCCTTTTGGCAATTGTCAAGGACATTGGTCAGCCTCGGAAAGCACATCCCAACTATCTGAATCACTACACTAAAAACTTGAATTTCTGTATGCAAAATAATGGGGACTAACATTGTACTTTGGAAGGTCACCTTCTGGTGAGTCATTATCTGTCAACGTAAGGCAAAAGTCCATTGTTACAGAACCAAGGATTTCTAATTCTTGGGGTTCAGACACTGCTTTGGGAAGTTCCTTGGCCCAAATGTTCCAATTCAGTACAGGATTGCTCTCATTGTCAATTTCACTAGGCTTACTATTAAATTGTTTTTCAATCAAAGGCAAATCCTTTACTGGCACACCAACTGGACAGGTTTTCTGCTTCTGAATTAGACAAGCATATGATATCTGAGCCTGTTGCCTTGGCTAAGGTCACCCAAACATTTGTTTTTAGTTGTTCTACAGGCAAATTTGCACTACAAGAAACAATTAAAACCAACTAACACTAGTGTATCACTCAATTTCGTTCCATCCTTTTAGTGAGCATATTTTTGGCAAAAGATCTTCCTATATATCTCAATTTAAAAACTTTGTTTTTGACCTTTAAAAAGAATTTCACCTTTGAAAATCCAGTAGAGGGGGATCTATAATGTAACAAAACAAAACCCACACATTTGCCAAAAAGATTCTACGAAACACACAATTGACACATTGATAAATAGCATACAATCAGACTTTGCAGGTTCCAGGGATGAACAAGGAATGCCAGGCGTGGCCCGTGATGCCTCTGTTGGGCTCACGTCTGCGTACTCGCTTCCACAGCCTTCAACTCGCCAACACGTTTTGGGGTGCGATACAGTTTGACGTTTTTGGCTGGGACCCACTTAATTCCTGCACCTGTAGAGACAGGAGCACACCCTTTGCCCCAAGTGATTAAGCCAAAAAGACCTCCAATTTGTCCAGTTTCAGGGTTTCTAATTAAAACAGGGGGATTTTCTTTCCGTTTCATCTGTCTTTTATTTGAAAAATGCCTAAAAATTGGTGGATCGGGTTCTGCAACAGAGCTGTTTAAAAAATTCAAAACATAGAAAGCTTTGTTCAACCTCATCTGTGGTGTCACCTCTAATCCCCCTTCTGTCGATGAAGAATATGTTTTAATGTTTGATGTGTTGTCTCAATAATTGCTTGACTTGTGGGAGAATGAGGAATACTAAAGTTGTGATGAACACTTAAATTTTTTAAAATGTGGCTAATTTTTGAGAACTATGTGCAGAACTATTGTCAGTTTTTCCTTCTTGGGGTACACTTAATGAAGCAAAAGCTTGCAAAAAAGGTTGACAGGCATGATTACTTGTTTTACTTTTGTGAGCAGAAGTAAAAACTGTGCAAGAGAACATGTCTACTGAAACATGTATGTTTTTAAATGTACCAAAGGAAGGATATTTAGTGATATCCGTTTGCCATAACTGCAGGCTTTGTAAGCTTTGTGGGTTGACTGCTCTTGTAGAAACAGGAGGCTGCACAAGCTGACTGTGTGTAAGTACTGACGATAGCCTTAGCTTCACTTTTGGAAATCTGAAACATTTGCACAAGTGCTTGTGCATTTTGGTGAAAAAAGGCATGACTCAGTTTTCCTTATTCAAAAATGTTTGGTAAAGTGTTTGAAATAACCATTGTCAGGTTTTGTGCTCCTGCGTTTCCTTTCACTAAAAATCTAGGAAACAAGGAATGAGACCTAATGTGAGAAACAAAATATGGATTAGTTCTAGATTGCAAAGTTGTATAAAGACATGAAAGCCAACGATATAAAGTGTCATTATTAACATTCTTTAAACTGATCTTTCTATTCTTTGAACTACATTAGCAACATAACATCTTTTGGAACTGATCTTTCTATTCTTTTAACTACATTAGCAACATAAGCAGAATCTGTGATTAAATTAAAAGGTTGTAGAAAGAGATGAAAAGCCCAAACTACAGCAGCAAGCTTAACAATTTGAGGAGATCCTTCTACTATTGCAATATCTGATTCTTAAATTTTAGTTGTTTGGTTCAACTAAGTTACAACTGACTTGTGCCTTTTGCTAGATTTGTTAGTGAAAAGAGTTATTGCGTTCAAAGCTTCTTTGCCTAACATAGGTTTCTCTCTCCAACTCAATTTTGCTTGCGATAATTTGTGAGCTGGGTAATGAACACAACAAATACTTGGAAAATGTAACAATGCATATTGCAAATCATCAGAATTTTACATTGCCTAATTAAGATTTTTTTTTCCAATGGTAAATAGAAAACTAAAATTCTTGACCTGCTAAACTTACAATTTTATTCTGGCTTTCATTACAATTTGTGCTATTATCTCTAAAACTGGAAAAAGAGTCTTTGGAAACTTGTAGGGAAGAAAGACTTATTTTATTATCAACAAAGGATCTCTCTTAGAAGAGTCTCATCAAAAGATGAGGCTACAAAGTTGCATTTTTTTCTCTCAAAATTGCAAAAAAGTAAGGTTTTCTGGAATACAGAGATGATCTTGTCGTCTTTGGAGAGCTTCTATGACTTTGTTAAGGCCTGCAAGAGCTTCAGATATTAGAGTTTTAGGAGAATTGATGTCACATCTTCTTCTCAGTAAATTAAAAAGTGGTCTCAGTTCATCACTGGTAATTCTCAAATCAGTCCTGACCTAAGTGATTTCTCTTAGAAGTTGTTGTAAATTTTGTAGGTTGCTGATACTGGTCTGGAGCTGTATCTTTTGTAATGTTTTTTTCAGTCATTTTCCATCCTAGATACTTCTAGGGTGGAACTTCTTGAATTTTGGTCATAGAAATTTCAACTCCAGTATTTTGGATTTCAGTAACAACACTAGCACGAGTTTGTTTTCTCCTTGGCTGCATTGTAGTTGTGATGAGCAAATCATCTATCTAGTGTAGAATAATGGATCTTGGATGCTTCTGTTGACCTGGAGACAAAACTTGTGCAACAAAATATTGACAAATTATAGGCAATTATTTTATTCTTTGAGGCAATGATTTCTGGTGGCATCTCTGGATGGGTTCTCTTCGATTGATGACTGACTGGAACTGAAAAGACAAATCTTGGAGCATCACTAGGATGATGTGGGATGTGGAAAAAACAGTCATTTAAATCAATGTCAACAAGAGGCCAGGGTTTTGGGATCATTGATAAAGAAGGAAGTCTAGGCTGAAGAGGTCCCATGTCTTCAATTACTTTATTGATCTTCTTTAGGTCATGAAGCAACTTCTAGGGTTGTCCGATGTCTTCTTGTGGTTGACAAATACTGGTGAATTTCAGGGACTGTTTGTGGGTGTGATGTGACCTTGCTGTAACTGTTCTTTTCCTAATCTTTTAAGGATATTTAATTTTTTCTCAGTTAAAGGCAATTGATCAATCTCTATAGGATGATCAGTGTTTTAGTTCAGCTTTAAAGTGGCAGGTTTTGGTGTGGTTTCCATCACAGGCTCACTTTTAGTTTTGCTCCCTGTTGGGACAGGATGTCTCTGCCCCAGACACTGAGAGGCTTCTGAACAACAAAAGGATGCACCGTGGCTGTTTGTCCTTCAGGACTTGTAAAGTTAATCAGGGATGCACTTTGCAAACACGCAGTAGCACCTCCAGTCCCTGTGAGGGAATTTGCAGGAGCTACCAAAGTGCAATCACTGGGCCAAAGCACGTGAGAAATTACAGTGACATCTGCATCAGTACCTGGCATGCCTGTAATGGAAATTGTTTTACCACGGTGAGTCAGGCTACAAGTCAATTTTGGTTGGCTGTGGTCTAAATATTGCACCCAAAAGACCTCAAGACCTGAGTTCCAAATGGCACAGACAGAATTGAATTCTCTGGAAAGTTGTTTTGCTTAGATGTATTCATGGAATGCAATAGCTATAGGTGTTTTTGGTGGAATTACTATAGGAACATTAAGTGCAAGAGCTAAAATTACTAGCTCTTTGTTACAATTTACTGAAACAACAGCTGGATGCACTGAAAGTCTGAAAATTTTGGTGCTGGCCTTGCCTATAATTAAAAGATCTTGTCTTAGTTGAAAAAAACCTGATAATTCCAGTAGAAATACTTTCATAACAAAATTTATTTAAAAGCTGTATTAATTTTGAGGAGGCCAATTCAAATCTTCTGCTTGAGGGTATTGAGCTGGGACCATTTGAGGAATGGTTGACTGCGGAATAAATGATGAAGGTACCAATGCCACTTGGCTGGGTAATTGACTGTCAGGAGGTACCACTGCTTGTGTCGAGGCGCGGTGCTAATCCACGCTCTTTTTAGAGTTTATCCACGATCTTTTTTGAGTTTAACGACAAAGGTTTGCCATCAATGTCAAACTGAGAGTGTCAGTGCTTAGCAAGATGCTTCCCTTTCCGACATCGAGGGCAAATAGAAAGTTGTTTAGGTTGGATTGTTTTTGAAGGACAATCTTTTTTAATGTGACCTGTTTTACTACAAGCAAAGCAAGAAATTTTTTTTATCAGAGTCCAATAGTAAAGTGCCAACAGATTTTGACAAAATTTTTGTTTGTGCTTCTAGGGCTTTTTCAAGCTTTTCCATTTGTTGTCTCAAATTTTCACTTAAAGCTTTTCCTAAATTATCTCCCAATGTTTTTCTAGACTATTCTTGCTGCGATTCTGCAATCTGCTTTCCAAAAGCATTGACTTGTACATTAGCCAGATGTTGTGGAGAGGTGAGCTTACTGCCAGCTGTTAGCATCTGTGTTACACTTGGAGGCTGATCAGGTACAGTTAAAATAATTTTTTTACATTCTTCGTTAGCATTGACAAAAGCAAGGTTTTGAATAAAACAGAAATGAGTTTGTTCACCTGGACACTGTTTTTCAACAGCTTGGCTTAATCTATCTAGGAAAGAACTAAAGGGTTCTAAATCAGTTTGTTTGATAGTAGGGTAAGCATTTACATGGGTACCAGCTGGCTCAACTGCAAGGAAAGCTTTTCTAGCAGCATTTTTAATATCTGTGACTATAGGCTGAGGCAATTCTACTGCTGATTTTCTGGTCTGTGGAAAGGTGGATCACTTGCTAGTTGGGCATATAATATCTATATTCTCATAAGGAGTATTGTTACATTTTTCAACTGATTTATTAAGAAGATTTTTTCCATTGTAATTCCCATAAAAGATATTGTGAATTGGTTCAGATCAAGGAAGCTACATTTTGACAATCAGCAGGGACTAAAGTAAAAGAATTAAATATACTTTTCAAGACATTCTTAAGGAGACGAGAACCTACATTCTTTCAAAGCTTGATGGAGTTCTTTTATATCATGGTGAGAATGAGTTTCATAGCATGGATTTACATCATTATGACTATATCCTACAGGTTAAGGCAAGGAGCTGTTTATTTGAGTCTAAATTTTTTCTAAACTTTGACTAATATTAGATGAATTAGGTAGTTGAAGTGGAAGGTTTCCCTCTGATTTAGACTGTGTGTGGTTTCTGCCTCTCATCACTCCTGTATCTGGTACAGAAGAACAGGTAGTGTTGTCACAGCAATCAGCTGTCTCAGGAACCTTGCCAAGAAGCTCCAAGTTCTTGGCAGAGGTGTCGCCCTTCCCGGGAGCCCTGCCAGGAAGGGTGGAGGAGGAGAGCTCTACATTTTTAACACACCCCACACCTCCCTTCCCCTGCCCGCCGCTGGAGGTAGCGGCAGAGGAATGTGTTGTATTGGTTACAGGAAGAAAGCTAGAGCTTGCTAAATCACATCTCAATTCACTAAATTGGGGTTTTTAGATTCATACAAATCAAGCTGCTCTAGAGCTGTAGATCCCAAATTTGTATTTGTGACACTTTGCAATGAGCTGTTACAGGTTCCACACCGCATCCCCACCCACAGGGACTCAGCTGGAAAACTCTCAGGTCTAAGCTGCGATCTCAGCATGCTTTCCCCCCGCCCTCCCAGCAACAAATGAGAGAGGTTTCAAGGCTCCTAATGAACTCTTTGTGTTTGCACAGAAACATTCCTGAGCTCTCCCACCTCCACCCCATCCATCTCTCTGGGCAGAGCCATCCCAGCTCTGCTCGACTCCTGGCTGCCTCCCACTGCTTCTGTTTGTCCCCCTGCCTGCTTCCCTGCAGGCAGAGCTAAATCTAAAGCCCCCCCACTAGCTATAACCAGAGTCTGGGGTGCTAAAAGCGGCAAAAACCCTGGAAGAGGCTTGGTGGAGGAATCTCTATGAAAAGAATTCTCAGAACTGCAAAACAATCTGCCCGCCTGAGCCCAATCTGAGGGAATGACTTCCCGGGAAGAAACCGTGGCAGGGGTGACTCCCACAGCCCCTCGGCCAGGCAAAGTGGATCTGGAGCCCCCCTTGGCAGACCGCGCTGAACAACTTCAGAACAAGATCTGACCGCAACTTGTTTGGAAGAGGAACAGGGCTCAGAAACAGCAGCCCTCGTTTTGCAAACCTTCCCCAAACTCTCATCTCTCACACCCGTTTGACTCCCAATCTCCCCAGAACACGACTCCTGACACCCCAAATTCTCGGAGCACAACGAAAATCCCAAATGCTTTCCCAGGAAATCCAGGGGTGGATGATTTTGTGGAGGAATGGAGGATGCCTGGTCACAGCATCAGAGGCACAGGGAGTCCTGGAAGAAACAGAGGACACGACCGAAGCTGGAAGCTGATCTGATTCCCCCTTTGCGGGGATTGGGATGCTGTTCACACTGCCTGGGGAAACCCCAGACATGACAGGAGGAGGGAAAGAGCTACAAACAAAACCCAAGATCCTGCCAGAGAAGGACAAAGACCTAGCACCACTCGGAGTTAACATCTTAGAACTAGGTGTTCTGTTTTGGTGTTTGAGAAAGTCTCTATTACGATCATTCTGTTTAAAGCTCTATGATAAAGCTCTGGAAACAGGTTTGACTAAAGTCTCTTCCTTTTGAGAGAGACTAGATTGTAAATTTTCCAGTTTATCTGGTCCCAGAAATCAAAGGTAAAAGCAGACTTCAAGTCCATATTTTGAGTATTCACTTTTACCCAGATTAATAAGTCTTTTAGTTCATGTTTTGAGCTGTCTGAATGTCCTTTTTCCTGTAAAATTGTCTGAAGCTGGTAAAAGACATCCCCTCCTGTTTTAGATAGATGGTTTCCCATCTCATTGCCCAGGAGCCCCTAAAGTTGTTATTACAAGCATACCAGCGACAGACAACAAAGGGCATGATCCATTCCTCCTTTTAACAGCCTGGGCCTCTGGCAATAGCACTGTCCACAGTCTTATTTTTTATTTTTTATATTCCTCTAGTCTACAAATCCTCCTCACTAAGGAGCACCATTTATTGCCGGCCGGGGGGGTCTACGTACAAATCACGAATGGGATGGGACTGCTGGGGAACACATCTTGAGCTGTTTCTTTTCCAGCATCAGTTCCATTACATGGCTATGACAATGGGAAGATGCCAGCAGCACACATCCCTGGCAGCAGACCAAGAACTTAATGTTACAACTTACTTCAAAAGTTTTTTGACCAATCACACAAAGCAAAAGCATATTGACAGTAGTTCTATCAGTGAGAAACAACTGCTCACTTTGAAAATTTAAAAAAGGTTTATTAAACCTTAACAAAAATACAACAAAGGACTATATAAGGAAAAATTTGCAGTGCTGGGAACTGGCCTCGTGGAGACCACGTTGCTGGTTCTTTTTCAAGATTGGTGCTCAGCCTGTTCTACCCCTGAGACTTGCATCAGACAGCCCTGGGCCCTGCCAAAGTCTCTCAGTCAGCTCTTTGCCATTTATCGGTGGAGATTGCTTTCTTGTAACTTGATGGGAGATCAGGTGTTGCCATGCTGCACCCCCTTGGCAACAAGCTTCTCCATTCCCAACTGCCCCAGGTAAGGGACACGTGCACGCCTTCTTCTACCTGGCCTTGACAACCCCGGCTGCCTGATGGTAACAACACATGGGGGGAAAGGGAACTATGGGGAGAACAGAGGACATCTAAACTACAATAACATAACTACACATCACTGTTGCTTGGCCCAGCTAGATGGTGACAGAGGGGCAACAATCCCCCTCCCCCGAGCTCCACTAAATCCCAGCTGCCAGTGATGGCACAGCATGAAACAAAGGAACAGCAAGACGGGTCCCGGGGTAACTTTATTTGATGGTAAAACTTCCCCTCTTCATCATCCCAGGACCCTGAACTGAGGGCAAACAGTAACTTATAGACAGGGGCAGGTCCCAGCGGGAGGATACAACCTTTAACAAATCAGGAAAATTGGGAGTAAAAACAAGGCGGGAAATACAATGTATAAACCAATGAAGAATTTCAAGGGAGGAAAATGGTTTCAGTGAACTAATAAAATTTGAAGAAATACAAAACTGAAAATTTTCGAGGGGAGAAACTGGCATCTAATAAAAGAAAAGTGCTGAAAGTTCTGGGAAAAGGGCAGGGACAAAAGGAACAGCATAAGGAAACTACAAAATTACAAATAAACTAATATAAGAAAAAGCACATCACAATACACAAAGCTCCATAATTAAGCTTCAGACTTCCTAATATTCAACTAGATGTAATTTTCCATTCATTTAATATTCATTGGTCTCAGGTCACATAGTTTTTAGTATTGTTTTTTTCTCCTGGAGCCAGATTTCTTGGACTCTTATGTTAATAAAGTCCACCCTCCTTGATTTTCTTCTCAACCTCTTCTAGACCAGGTGTCTCCAACTATGCCAGGGGGCAGTGTCTGGGGCAGATGTTCCTTGATGTTTGCTGATGGTCATTAATGTGTTCTTGATGGTCATTATCTTTTTGGGGACCTTTTGGGTTATTCCTATTTCATTGAGATGTTCAGCTCATTTCCCTTAAAAAAGCCATGAGAATTCCTCTCCCCAAGTCAAAGGCAAACCAAGCCTGACTGGAGACATGAAACAAAAATTAAACTTGACATATTCTCCAACACACATGTGCAGCGCAAGTGCCCAGCTGCTGAGTCTCGGGAGAAGGCTGAGGGAAATGCACCCACTAGGCCCCCTCTGCAGCTCACTCAGCCTCTGGTGCAGAAGTTTGGATGCCTGCAGGGGTTGCTTGTCTCCTCTGGGTTTGTTCTTCCCTCTGGGAGGGCCCCAATGGAAATTAGTTCCATTTCCCCTGCACACCAGAGTGGCAGTGAGTCACTGCAGGCTGCTGATAGTCTGATACAAGGAAACAGGTGTGCATAAAAATCACGCTGTGAAAAGCCAGTGTCCATAAAGGAGCCAGAGGAGTCCTGTAGCTTTGTTTGAACATAGGGAGCGAGTCCATTGGGACATCCGCTTGTGGGGTTGTCTCTCTCAGCTAGTGGGGAACACAGCCTCCTTTTAAACCCCCAGCCACATATTGCCCTCTTCCTTTCCTGGGGCAGGGGACTCCAGGGACCTTTGTACCCTCTTTTCCTTTTGCCAGCTATTAGTTCTGGTCTCCATCCAAACCCAGTCCAAAGGTGGGATGAGCGTGTTAGTCCTGACAAGGATGGGCTCCCTGCACTCCCAGCCCCTCTGCAGCCTGTGCTTTTCCGTGCCCCACTTGGCTCTTCAGGTGGCAGATGGCTTGGGGCAGGTTACTCCAGGCACACAGCGGTGCCCGTGGAGGCCCAGTCCCTAAAGCTCTCCCAGAGCTGTGCTTGGCTCCAAATCTCGTCTGCATCCACCTGATTTTAAAGACTGTAGCACATCTGCAGTTTCAGGAGGTAGTACAGCCAGTGCTGCACTCTGAGAAGTAAGTCCACAGTCTGAGATGTTGATGTAATTTAACTAATTTGTGGCTCATTGTGATGATGATGATGATGATGATGATGATGATGATGATGATGATGATGATGATGATGATGATTGTATCCCAGAACATTTCCTTTTTTTTCCTCCCCCAAATAAAATGGTGCCATTCAGCTTCTGGAGGAAAGAACTGTCAAAGGTGCTGTTTGTCAGTCATGGAGGGGGAGGTGCGGGGGAGTAAATTATGGCCTGGAAGGATGCTCTGGTGGGCTCCAGCATTTTAAAAAGTTCCTTTGATACACAGACTGGGTAATTTTCAGTACTAAATGGCTGCATTAAAAGGTTTTCCAGGCTGTATGCTGGCCAGAAAGCATTGAAAGCCCATGGGAGATTAGGCTCCATGAGAAAGGTAGCATCAGTTCCTTTGCCAGGTGAAACACAGCATTCAGAAGCTCAGCTTGTGTTTCGAGAAGCCACCAGCCTAATGTAAGCAGGGTCAGAAAGCTTCTCCAATCCAGCTGAGCGGCTGTGGCAGAGCTGTTGTGTTTTACAGCAGCTCCATGGCAGTGCAGCAGCTGCAGGAGAGGGCTCAGGACAGGCTTGGGGGGAGCGGGGCGGCAGGAAGCTGAGAGAATCCTCTGCTCTAGAACTGAGGCAGTTCTTGGCAGAAACAAACAAAGATGATGACTTGAGGAGATTCCTACTGTGCTCAAAGTTTGCCTCTGGAGACTAAGAGGTGAGCATGTCAGAAATCCCAGAAAATATGAGGGAAAAGGTTCTTGGTTAGTTGTGAGAAGATATAAATCTGCCCTGGGCAATGAGCCTCTCCAGTAGACTATGTTTCTTCAGTGAACTTAGTTCTTCCAGGAATAAAGATTACCAATTAAATGCAATTTTTTTTTTTTATTTTATTCTAGAAGTGTGAAAATATTCTGGTTTTCCAACTACTAAAACTACGCTGAGAAATATAGAACTGTTGTGGGAAAGGGGAAGAACTATTAGGGGAATATTCTATGACAAATGTTCCTAAATTTTGCAAAATTAAAAATAAATATATTAGATCCTAGTGTCAGGAGACACATGCCCGGCTGCTGTCTGCACAAACCTGGCGGTGCCCAGAAAATCAGCACAGGCAGGGCTGATGCTACCACCCAGAGAGCAGAGGTAAAAGACGTTGATCAAGCCCTTCCCTGGCAGGAGGGTCCCACCTTCAGTCCTGACTGGACACCAATGCCAGCACGTTTAGGGCCAGAGGCTCCTGTTCTGGGTGGTGGCAGCATGTCCCTAGCAACAAGCTGGTAATGCAGCCGTGGCAGGGACTTTGGACACTGGCATAGAGAAGGCTGATGAGAGGCGCAGGTGCAGGTGGCAGTCTCCCTGATGGAACTCTTTGGCCGGTCTTGTGAAGCTGCAGAGGCGCTCCTGTGAAGAGAGGAGGTGGCCGAGGCCCCAGCTGCCAGTGGCACACAGGGACCCTCGTGCTCAGCAGGGCCCAGAGCTGGCAAGGCTCCCCAGCACGGCTGGAGCTGCTGGCACAGCTGGGCCCAGCTGGACAGCTGCCCCTCAAGGCCCCGGCCAGCAGGGCACGGCTCTGGGCAGGGTCCCTGGCCAGGAGCGGGCCCCAGAGCGCCTCTGCCTTTCAAGGGCAATCTCGGCCCTGCTCTTTCTCCTCCCCACCTCCCTCTGCCTCTGCCCCGTGCCCCTGGGGCTGCTCTCGGCCACAATTGTTAATCTGTGATTGTTCTGTCAGCAAAGGGACATGGAGAAGTTGCCTCCAGCATCCAGCATGATCTTCACACTGTGACTGGCCAGGACTTCCAGTCAATCCATCTCTCGATCCCAGTGTCCATGGGAGCACAGTTCAGAAGTGTCTCCATGCCGTGCTGGCTTGCCCACGTGCTTTAGGGAAGTGGGCATTGCAAGGAGCTCCTTCCTCAGTGGGAGCAGGCACGGCCTCAGCTGCAGCCCCGGTGCTGCCTGTGGCGCAGGGAGCGGCCGTGGCTGTCCCTGTGCTCGGCTGCAGCACAGGGCCAGGCCGGAGCGGGGCCCTTGTTGTGCCTCCGCTGCTGCTCGGCAGCACCGCCGGAGCCCGGGGCCGCGGCCCTTCCCTGCCGGGGCCGGGACCTGCCCGACAAGGGCGCGGCGGCTCCAGAGGCCCCGCCCGACCCCCAAGGATGGGCTCCGCCCGCCCGCCGGCCGCAAGGCTTGGCAGGAAGCTTTCTGCCCACTTTGCACAGCCTCCACCCAGAGTGGCCCTTTGCTGCGCTGAGGAGACTGAAAAACCCCGCTGCACATCTCATGAGGGATCCCTGCACACCTTCGTAGAGACTATCAATACTCCTTTGTGCCTCCTGAGGGATCCCTGCACCCCTCAGCAGAGACCCCAAAATATCCCTGTGTGCCTCACAGAGAATCCGTGCTCACCAATGCAGAGACCCCAGGGCAGCCTTGTGTGCCTCACAAAAGAGCCCAGCCTCCTGCCCACCTTAGGAAGGACTCAGCTCCTCTCCAGGCCTTGACGGCAAGCACTAAACCACCACGTTAATCACGAGGTACTCAAGCCCCTGCCAGCCTTACAGATATCTCCAGTCCCCTGTACGCCACAGAAGAGATCTCAAATCCCCTAAGAACCTCACGAGGAACCCCAGCCCCGTGCACCACTTACAAAGGACGCAAAGCCCTGCATGCCTTCCTGCAAAACCCAACACCTACAAAACCCCCCCTCCAGTTCGTGTGCCACATGAGGGACCCCGGCCAAGTGCCATCCTTACAGGGGTCCCCCAATCCCCTGCATGCAATAGGAAAGCCAGGCTTGGCATTAACTCTAGCCAGCAGTGTGTTCCCTAGCAGAAACCAATTCCCTTCTGGGCATCGGGAAGACGTGTTGTGGTGCCGGCTGCATCTGTGGGAGCGATGGGGAGCGTGAGCCCGTGCTGTGCTGCACTGCTGAGCTGGCAGCACGGTGGATACGGGCAGGACGTTCTCTGTTTCCCCCAGAGCTGGGGCCTGCAGGCACCTTGCCGGCCCTTGGCACAGGCTGTGCCAGCCAACAAAGCCCAGCAGGCCGGGAGGAGAGCCCGGGGGCAGCAGGAAGCTAAGAGAAGCCCCTGCTCTGGAACTGAGGCAGTTCTTGCAGAAGCAAACAAAGATGGTGACTTGAAGAGATTCCCACTGTGCTCAAAGTTTGCCTCTGAAGACTAAGAGGTGAGCTTGTCAAGAATCCCAGGAAACATCTGGGAAAAGGTTTTACATAACGTGGTTGTGACTAGGTACAAAGTTCCTGTGGGAAAAGATCTTTGCCTCTGCAGCAGGCTGGGTGTCTTAGGGTGCCTTACTTCTTTGCAGAGTAAATATTACCACTGAAATGCCACTTTATTTTTTATTGTATAAGTGTAAAAAATTTTCCAGAACTGTAAAACTACTTTCAAAAATAGAAACATAATGTGGAAAAAGGGATGAACCATCTGGTGAACTGTCTCTACAAGAAGCATTTCTAAATATTTCTAAAAATTAGAAGTGAAGATAAAATAGGGTTGCTTTTTCAGGATTCTAAAACTGCTTTAGGAGTGAAGTCCTTAGTCCTTGAAAAATCCTTAAATTCTGTAGTACTCAGGAATAAATATTTCAGGAAATCGCTCTACAGTAAATACATTTAAAAATATTTCTAAAACTTTCTCATTTCTAAAAATTAAAAACAAAGGCAAAATGGGGTGGCTTGTTCTTAGGAGCCCCATGCTGCTGCCTGCCCCCTGGGCTCCCCCATCCCCTCGGGGCCCCGCCGCTGGGCACAGCAGCCCCTGCCTGGCTCCTGCCTGCCCACACCGTGGCCATCCCCAGCTGCCTCTGGGCATGGAGCTCAGCCAGTGCTGGTGCCGGGTGGGCTTTGCTGCTGCTACCTCCCAGACACTGGGGTGACAGCTCCATCTCTCTATTGCAACAGAAGAAGGGGCCATCACCTACCGATTCATAGAATCACAGAATCACAGAATTTCAAGGTTGGAAGAGACCTTTAAGGTCATCGAGTCCAACCCATGTTCTAGCACCTCAACTAGATCATGGCACCAAAGTGCCACATCCAGTCTTTTTTTAAACACATCCAGGGATGATGACTCCACCACCTCCCTGGGCAGATGATTCCAGTGTTTGACCACTCTTGCTGTGAAAAACTCCCTCCTTAAGTCTAGCCTGTATCTCCCTTGGTGCAGCTTGAGACTGTATCCTCTTGTTCTATCTGTTGTTGCCCGGAGAAAGAGACCGACCCCCAGCTCACCACAGCCACCCTTCAGGAAGTTGAAGAGAGTGGTAAGGTCACCTCTGAGTCTCCTTTTCTCCAGGCTAAACAATCCCAGCTCCCTCAGCCGTTCCTCGTATGGCTTGTGTTCCAAGCCCCTCATCAGCCTTGTTGCTCTTCTTTGGACACACTCAAGCATCTCAACATCCCTCCTAAACTGAGGGGCCCAGAACTGGACACAGTACTCAAGGTGTGGCCTCACCAGTGCCGAGTACAGGGGAAGAACGACCTCCCTGCTCCTGCTGGCCACACTATTCCTGATACTGGCCAGGATGCCATTGGCCTTCTTGGCCACCTGGGCACACTGGTGGCTCATGTTCAGCCGACTGTCAACCAGCACCCCCAGGTCCCTTTCCACCTGAGCACTGTCCAGCCACACCGTCCCCAGCCTATAACGTTGCAGGGGGTTATTGTGGCAAACGTGCAGGACTCGGCACTTGGATTTATTGAACTTCATCCCAGAAGATTCTGCCCATCCATCCAACCGTTCCAAGTCCCTCTGCAAAGCCTTCCCTCCCTCTACCAGATCCACACATGCTCCCAGCTTAGTGTCATCTGCAAATTTACTAATAAAAGACTTTAAACCCTCATCCATATCATCAATAAAAATATTAAACAGAACTGGCCCCAGCACTGACCTCTGAGGGACACCCCTGGTGGCTGGCCGCCAGCTGGATGCAGCACCATACACAACCACTCTCTGGGCCCGGCCATACAGCCAGCTCCTAACCCAGCACAGAGTGCTCTTGTCCAAGCCACGGGCTGCCAGTTTATCAAGGAGTATGCTGTGGGAGACAGTATCAAAGGCCTTGCTGAAATCCAAATAAACAACATCTACAGCCTTCCCTGCATCCACTAGGCGGGTTACCTGGTCATAGAAGGTGACCAGGTTGGTTAAACATGACCTACTCCTCCTAAACCCATGCTGACTGGGCCTGATACCCTGGCCATCCGGTAAATTCTGTGTGATGGCACTTGATATAAACTGTTCCATTATTTTGCCAGGTACTGAGGTCAGGCTGACCGGTCTATAATTACCAGGATCCTCCTTTGCACCCTTTTTGTGAATGGGTGTCACATTGGCCAGCTTCCCGTCATCTGGAACCTCACCAGTGAGCCAGGACTGTTGGTAAATGATGGAGAGTGGCTTTATAAGCTCATGTGGCAGCTCTCCCATTACCCTGGGGTGGATCCCGTCAGGTCCCATAGATTTATGAACATCCAAGCATTTCAGTAGTTCTTTGACTGCCTCCTCTTGGATAATGGGGGGGACCATTCTGCTCCCTGACACCATCAACCAGCCCAAGCAGACAGGTGTCTTGAAGGCAAGTCCTCTTCCCACTAAAAACTGAGGCAAAGTAGGCATTAAGCACTTCTGCCCTCTCCTCATCTGCAGATACTGAGTTCCCTCCCTTGTCCAATAAAGAACAAAGGCTGGTCTTACCCTTCCTTCTAGCATTAATGTATTTGTAAAAATATTTTTTATTATCCTTTACAGAAGTCGCCATTCTATGTTCAAACTGAGCTTTGGCCTCCCTAATTTTTTTCCTGCATGCTCTAGCAGCCCTCTTGAATACTTCCTTAGAGACCTGACCCTCCTTCCAAAGCTGATACATCCTCTTTTTATTCTTAAGTTCCTCCTAAACCTCCTTGCCCAGCCAGGCTGGACGTTTACCCCACTGACTTATCTTTCGGCACACAGGGACAGTCTGTTCCTGTGCCCTCAAGATCTCTGTTTTGAGGCATGCCCACCCTTCCTGGATCCTTTGTTTTTAAGGGCTGCCTCCCAAGGGACACTCTGAATAAGTCTCCTAAACAGGCCAAAGTCTGCTCTCTGGAAGTCCAGTGCAAGAGTCTTACTGGTGCTCCTCCTGACTTCACCAAATATTGAGAACTCTATTATGTCATGATCACTCTGCCCCAAGCGACCTCCAACCACCACATCTCCCACCAGCCCATCTCTATTTGCAAACAGCAGATCTAACATAGTCCCTCTCCTGGTGGGTTCACCCACCAGCTGCGACAAAAAGTTGTCCTACATACACTCTAAGAATTTCCTGGACTGCCTCTTTACTGCTCTATTAAGTTCCCAGCAGATGTCTGGTAGGTTGAAGTCACCCACAAGAACAAGGGCTGATGATCCTGAAACATTACCTAGCTGCTTATAGAATAAGTCATCTACCTCTTCTTCCTGCTTGGGTGGACGATAACAGACTCCCAGTAGGGTGTCAGCCTTGTTGGCCTTCCCCTTAATTCTTACCCATAGACATTCAACTCCAGCTTCCTTAGTTTCAATTTCTATGGCATCAAAAGTCTGCTTAATATAAAGGGCCACCCCTCCACCTCTTCTTCCTTTCCCGTCTCTTCTGAAGAGCTTGTAGCCATCCAGTGCAGCACTCCAGCCATGTGGGGCATCCCACCATGTTTCCGTGATGGCAGCTACATCCTAGCTCTGCAGCTGCACCATGGCCTCCAGCTCATCATGTTTGTTGCCCAAGCTGCGTGCATTGGTATACACGCATCTCAGCTGGGCTACTGACTTCATCCCTAACTTAGCCTTGCAACCCTTGGGCCTGCTTCCAGACAGCCCAGCTGCATCCCCTTCCCCCTTCAAACCTAGTTCAAAGCCCTCTCAATGAGCTCTGCCAGTTCATGAGCTAAAAACCTTTTGCCCTTAACAGAGAGATGTACCCCATCTGGTTCCAGCAGAGCAGATGCTGTAAAAGTTTCCCCATCATCAAAGAATCCAAAATGTTGCCGATGACACCAACCCTTAAGCCATTTGTTGGTGATGCGGATTCTCCTGTTTCTTTCATCATTTTCCTCCGCCACCAAAGGGACTGAGCAGAACACTACCTGTGCTCCTGCCCTATCAACTACCTGACCCAGTACCCTAAAGTCCTTTCTAATTGCCTTGACACTCCTCTTTTCAATCTCATCATTGCCAGCCTGGAGTATCAGCAGTGGATAATAATCAGAGGGCTGAATCAGCCCAGGAAGTCTCTCAGTGATATTTTGTACCCGGGCCCCAGGGAGGCAACAGACCTCCCTGTGGGATGGGTCTGATCGACATACGGGGCCCTCAGTTCCCTTCAGAAGGGAATCACCTACTACGATTACCCTTCTTTTCTTCTTGATGTTAGAGGTAGTGATCCATCTTACAGATGAATCATAATTGGGGGGCTCACTGGGCAGACAGTTTTCTTCTAAATCATCTAGTTGGGTCTTTAGTTCCAGGACCTCATACCTATTCTGTAGTGGGACCTGCCAGGATGATGGGGATGGGGAGGAGTTTTTGTTATTACCTCCCCAAATGGGGACCCATTTCCACTCCTCTTCATCCACCAGGTGCCCTTCTATGGCCTGACAGCGGGAGGCATAGAAGTCCTCAGTCTCTCGGTCAGAGGCCTCCCTTAAAGATGGAAGGGCCCAGCTCCACCAACCTATTTCCATTTCACTTTCCCTGATACTCCTTAACCTTTCAACTTCCTCCCTAAGCTCAGCCACCAGTGAAAGGAGGTCGTTCACCTGTTCACACCGCAGGCAGGTCTCCTCCACAACACTCCCTGAAGCCACCGATAAGCTCAAACATTCTGGGCTCGGATGGGTCTGTACAGACACATCCTTTTTGGAGGGCTCAACTCACTTACACTTATACCAGCCACAGTTTGTGACCGTGTAGAAACCATTACTAACAGACACCTCAAACACAAGCAGGCAGCAGAAAAACCTCAAACAACACAGAGGACTCCTTACTAGCAAGAAAGTTGGCAACCCTGCCTGTTTGCCCTGCCTGTGGGAACTGCCGTGCAAACTGCCTTGTATAAGCCCCAGAGACTCACCACACCCCTGTTTGCTCGCTCCTGTTCGCCCCGCTCCCCAGACACCTCTTATAATCAGCCACTCAGCAGCAACTCAGGTAGCTGCACCCCTTGCTCCTCACTGACTCACAATGGCCCAATGGCGGGGCAGCAGGGCTTAACTCCAGTGTTGTTTAGAGGGCAAGGCCAGGGAGCTCAGGGGCAGAGGAAGGGATGCGTTGGTCTCAGGAGGGGCTGGAGGCTGCTCGGCTAGTCTTGGGGTCTCTAGAAGAACTTGAGAAATGGCTGGGACAGGATACAGGGAGACCAAAAAAGGGATGAAGGCATCTTGGGGAGACCTATGGGGAGAGCAGGTGGCAGTGGGATCTACAGGGTAGGAGGAGGTTCCCTTGCAGATGGCTGTTCTGGGGTCCCTTTCACAGAGCACTTGAGAGGGCTGTCCAGGCCCTTATTACTGCTGGAGGAGCTGCTCACGCTGTCTGGGTGTGAAGTGCAGCCACCGTCTTTCAACTCCTGTCCCGAACTGCCCCTGTGGTGAGAGGAGGTGGCTGAGGCCCCAGCTGCCAGTGGCACACAGGGACCCTCCGGCACAGCAGGGTCCAGAGCTGGCAAGGCTCCCCAGCACGGCTGGAGCTGCTGGCACAGCTGGGCTCAGCTGGACAGCTGCCCCTTATTGCTGGATCTGGATCTATGTAGAAATCACAAACAGGACAGTACTACTCAGGAATGCGCCTTGAGCCGTTTCATTTTCCAGCATCAGTCTCATTATATAGTTATGACAATGGGAAGATGCAAGCATTTCACATCCCAAGCAGCAGACCAAGAACTTAATGTTGCAACTTACTTTAGAAGTTTCCCGGCCAGTCACAAAACCCAAAACCTATTGACAGTAGTTCCATCCAATTAATGTAAGCACACATTCCTTTGGTTAAAATAATGCTTGCTTATTTCAAATACAATATCTGCTTAAAATACAACGCACAGAGCTCCATTATTAAGCTTAGAACTTCCTCACGTTCAACTAGATAGACTTTTCTGCAGGTTAGGGAGTTGTTTTAGACAAGTGTTAATACATAGACCATTGCTCTCTAAGTCTTTACTTGCCTACCTCTTATACAATTTTTCTGCTGACAAATCTTATGATTACTTTTTAGCTCTAATTGCAGTTCTGCTGTCACTGAGGCTTGCCTTTTGCAGCTTTCCCAAAACCCTCAGATTCTATGGATTCCCACAATTCCCCCTCTTGGTTCAACTAAAAAGAAACTTTCCTAACTGTCTCCTTTATTAACTCCCTTGCGTTTTGTAGATTTCCTATAATATATCTGCTTGTTACTTGCTTAAAGCTTCCTTTTTGCTCACATTAAGTATTGCTATACTAAAACACAGCAATTTTAATGCTGTGAAAGTCCAGTCAGTTCAAAGGGCATAAGTCATGTCTGATAATAATTACAAGTCATTGTTCAAAAAATCTCGCCTGTTCTAAGTTTAATTCAAAACATTTTTCTATGGCTATACCTTCATCTACCATCTCTGTAAGATTTTGACAACTTTCTGTGAATCTATTTCCTACTTTTCTCTCTTGTATGACAAAAACTTCTTTGATAGTTTTCTCCATCATTTGTCGCACCAAAGTCTGCAAGGTGTCACTACTAGTATGGCCACCAAAACACTCTGCACATATAGACTTATCTTACAGAGTTCCCTTAGCCAAGGTGCAAAGCTCCATTCTTGGAACAAATCATCTAACTATGACAGACCATCTTCTTTAATTTGAGCTGTCAAATCTTTCAGCTTTTGTATGCTGTTTGGATGGATTCAGAATGCTCTGACAGGATCATGCAACAGAATCCTTCAAATTCCTCACAACCGTGTCCATGTGCCAGTAAAAGAAAATCTACTGCTGCCCTGTTTTGAAGGGTAGCATGTCTAACACTAGTAACATCTGTCAGCATATCACTGATTGCAGTGGATGTGGCATTAGTTTCTTTACTCAGCCAACATCCAACTCCATCTCATTGTTTCAATGCCCTTGCTGAAGCCACTTGGGGTAAAAACAAACCTGGCAGCCTGGGCAGCCCTGGCAGGCAGGGCCACGGCCAGGAGGAGCAGGAGGAAGAGGCGCAGAGCAAGGGCCATGGTGCCTTGCCCTCTGCCAGTCCCGCAGCTCTTGCTGCCACCGCTGTCTCGACACCGCTGTCCCAACGTCAGCACCGCTGCTGCCACCGCCGCTGCTGCCGCAACAGTTGTGCTCAGGGACTGACTGCTGGCTCCTTGTGCTGCTGTGCAACCACGGGGCTCTGGGACCTCAGAGCCTGCTCTGACATCATGGCCAGGGTGGAATTGTTTGGGAAGGTGGATCTGCCTTCTTCAGGAGCGAGCTCATCCTGCCCAGCTGCTCTGCCCAAGGGCTGTGACACAGTCCCAGCTCAGCTGATCTCACAGGCTGGGACATGAAGGGATGCAGAGCAGCTCTGCCAGGATGGACTTGGGGTTGCTGCTAGAAGAGAGGCTGGACGTGAGGCAGCCATGTGCATCCAAAGGAGAGTGCCCAGCAGGTTGAAGGAGGTGATTCCACCTCTCTGCTCTGGTGAGACCCCACCTGGAGTACTGTGGAGGAGGTTTTACAGTGGCCTCTGTGAGCCATCAGGATGTTTGATAAGAGGATCCACGTTAACCCTGGAAATAATTTTCTGCCAATTTTCTATGTCATTGACATAGAAACCAAGAAAGAAAGAAGGATAAATTAGAGAAACCTGCAATGGCCTATTCCAAGAAGAGCTTTGTAAGAATGTAGAAAAGGCATGCAGGCTAGAATAAAAACAGGGTTTGAAGCCTTCTGGAAATGGAGTGTGTTGCTTTGTAGTGTCTCGGTCTCTACCACAACAGAGTACTGCATCCTGCTGTGGGTCCCCAAGACAGGAAGGATCAAGTCCAGAGGAGGGACAAAATGCTCTGAGGGCTGGAGCCCTTCTGCTTTGGAGACAGGCTAGGAGAGCTGGCAGTGCTCAGCCTGGAAGAGAGAAGACTCCAGGGACACCTGATTGCTGCCTTTCAGTGCCTTCTGGGGGCTTGTAAACAGATGGGACAGAATTTTTAGTAGAGACTTTTGTGACCAGACCGAGGGTCTTTTAATCTAAAAGATGGTCAATTCAGACTAGATGAAAGAAGCACATATTTTACACTATTGCTTTTGAAACCCTGGCACAGGTTGCCCAGAGAGCTGGACATCCATCTCTGCAGACATTCAAGCTCCTGCTCTGAGCAACCTGACCTAGTTCAAGGTGTCCCTGCTCACTCCAGGCCATTGGGACTAGATGGCCTTTAAATGTCCCTTCCAAGCCAAGCCATTCTGTGCTCCTGTGCACCATCAAAGCAGTGCTGCATTAGTGCTGGGCTGATTATGCTGGCACCTGTATTTTGGTCGTTGTGCCATTTAGCAATTGGCCACGAGAGGATTGATGGGCTGGGCAGTGAAGTCTGCAAATAACACACAGTGTGCTCAAGGAGAAAAAGGAGAGGAACACGGCTTCCACTTCAGATAAATGTCAGCATTTTGCTGCCCATTTCAGTTAAGAAATATAGGAATGTCCTGAAGATCCCTTCATGTGGGTGCATTATTGGCCATATCAGTACTTGTGTTCTGTAAAACAGGTTAAGTTGTTACAGCTTCTTGCCCCATTTATCCCTGGATAAACCCCAAATACTGCATTGCTCCTTGTCTACTTTCTTCCAAGTCAAGGAAAATTTTGTTCATTACTGAGTGGGACATAGTCATCTCTTCACAAGCAAATTCCTCTTGCCATTCACACAATGGCTAGACTGCTTTGTTGATTTGCTCTAATTGGACTGTAATTAAGGCCTACCTTTCACTAGAATTAAAGCTGATGCATTGGGAGGCAAAGTGTTGAGTCATTTCTCCTGGAGTCTGACACTATAGAGAGTTGTTCTGTAAGTAAATGACATCTGAAGACAGGTGTAGTCTACCATACTTCTGGCATACTAGAAGTGAGAAAAACCCTTTGAATCAGGATTTTATCCTTTCTTCCTCCACCTACTCCTCCCAGGAATTTTAATCTCTGAGGTCTAAGCTCTTCAGCTGCCTCACAAACATTGTTTTAATTCAGACAGGCATCCATGCATTGAGCCACAAATCAGGACCATGGTGTGAACCTTGAAGCAATGTAGGTTTATAGCACTGAAAATAATAATCCAATACCCAGGTTAAGCCAAGCCTATTGGTTATTTCCCAAATAACTCTACCTATCCTCAGTGATGTTTCAAAAATGATCATTGTAAAGGCTAGGAGCGGGGAGAGAGAATGTTATCAAAATTAAAAATAGAGCTTTCTGAGCTCTTTATATTCCTATAAAAAGAGAGTCCAAACCGTTCATCTATGGAACATTAACTGAGAAGTGAACAAAAGACTGTCAAAGTAATTGCTTGGGGAACAAAAAACGCATAAATAAATACAAGCTTAAATGTAGTGTTGCAGTGTTGGTCTGCCCCTGATTGCCTGTAGAATAATCACCTTTGGAAAACATAGAGCAGACCTCACCCCGTTCCTTGTCCCTACCCTCAGTGCAGTCCTACCCCCAAGGCAGTCCACCTGTGCTGTAGAGCAGCTGTGCCCTGCAGCCACAGCCCAGATTCGACAGTTTTCTGGGGGCGGCCCAGTGCCACTGTGGGTGTGGGCAGCTAGTGGGGCTGAAGAAATGGGGCAACACAGCACTTCCCAAATCAGCTCTTCTGCTGCAATAAAGAGATGCAGCTGTGACCCAGTGTCCTGGTGGTAGCACAAGCAAAGCCCAACTGGCAAAAGCACTGGCTGAGCTCCATGCCCAGGAGCAGGCGTGGATGCCAGGACTGAGCCCAGCTGTGCACGAGGGTCCCTGTTTGCCACTGGCAACTGGGACCTCAGCCACCTCCTCTCTACACAGGTGCTCCTGTGCATATTCAGAAGACAAGCCGAAAAGCAGAAGCAATGAGAAGTTGACAGTTTATGCCAGGTCTTCGCTTCTGCCCCTATCTGCCCTGCTGTGGCTGCACCCCTGCCATGAGGCCGTCCCAAAACCCACCCCTCCACAACGAGACCCTCTGCCCCTGAGTCCCCTGGTCCTGTTCCCCGGCCAGGACTAAAGGTGGGCAGCCCTTGTCTGGCAGGGCAGGGCTTGTCCCACATTTTATGTTCAAATAAAGAGATGGAGTTGTCGCAACTATGTCCGAGTGGTAGCAGCAGCAAAGCCCACCAGGCACCAGCAGTGGCTGAGCTCCGTGCCCAGGAGCAGCCGTGGATGGCCACGGTGTGGGCAGGCAGGAGCCAGGCAGGGGCTGCTGTGCCCAGCGGCGGGGCCCCGAGGGGATGGGGGAGCCCATGCTGAGCGTCCCTGGGCTGAGGGCACATTTCCTTCTTTGGCATCATCTCGGCCTGGACCCCGTCCAGGGGCATGCCCAGGAAAAGAGGGAAACCACCTAGAAAGTGCTTGCCTTGAGATCAATGGAATGAGGCTGGACTCTGAAGGAAGTCCTTCATAGCCTGAGGGGTGAGCTCAGAGCCCAGAGACAGAGACTGAGCCTGTGGCACCCGCAGATCTCTTATGAGCAGAGTGGCCATTTGCCCCCAAGCCTCATCTGTTCACCCAGGGACACGTGGTGAGCACACACCGAAGATGGCTCAGCCCTGTTGCTGCTCCCTGAGTGTTATGTTTGGCTCCCTCTAAAAGGCACGCAGGGGCTTTAGGTCATCTCGGTGCTGTGCAAGGGGCTGGGGGCACCCAAAATTGTGCAGGGAATTTACTGTATGTGGAAAGGTGTGCAGGGGTCAAGGGACACCTGTAAATAGAGCAGGGGTCTGGGGTCTCTTGTGAGGCACACAGGGGGATTTTAGGGTGGCTGAGGGTATAGCCATAAGATGTGCAGTGGGTTTGGGTGTCCCCTAAAGTGTGCAGCTCCCCTGATGGCCTGTGTTGCATTACTTTTGTAAGCTATGGCATCAAGTCCTCCACTTTTGAAATAGGGGTCAAAGGCCAGCACAGCACACAGCACGGACTTGGTGGGAGCGGGGCAGGGCTGGGGCTGCCTGCAATAGTGGGAATGGCCAACGTGAGATGAATTTTGGACATGACATTGCTTTGGCATGTAGAACCATGAAATGTCTCACATGCCCAATATTGTCTAACTCACTTCTGGTGAAAAAGAGCTAGATTGCACATAACTACCAGCTGGGACACACTCTCCTTGCTGGAAGGGCACCTCTTGAAATCCTTTGCCACAAAAACCTGCCCCGGCCATGAGGTCACAGCAGGCTCACGGGTCACAGCAGGCTGAGCTGTCAGCAGGCTCTGAGGTCACAGAGGTGCCAGAGCCCCGTGGCTGCACAGCAGCACAAGGACCCAGCAGTCAGTTCCTGAGCACAACTGTTGCGGCAGCAGCGGCGGTGGCAGCAGCGGTGCTGACATTGGGACAGCGGTGTCGGGACAGTGGTGGCAGCAAGAGCTGCGGGACTGACGGAGGGCAAGGCAGCATGGCCCTTGCTCTGCGCCTCTTCCTCCTGCTCCTCCTGGCCGTGGCCCTGCCTGCCAGGGCTGCCCAGGCTGCTCCGCTGCAAGCGCGGCGAGCAGGTGAGCCGGCAGCCTGGCTGCCCTTTCCCGGGACAGCGCTCCCTGCTCCCTGGGAAGCGCTGGGGATGGTTTTGGCCAGGGCTTTAGGGAGGGTTTCCTCTGTGGGAGGGACAGAGCCCCCACAGGGCCTGGGCATCTCCAGCCATCACTCCAGGGATGTTGCACAGGGCCTGCAAAGAGGGTGGAGAGTGACCAGGAGCCAGTCCAGAGCTCCCCAGGCCCCTGTGCACCTCTGGCCTTGTCCACTGACATCTGGCTCCCACAGCCTTACCTGACCCCCTTGCAGTACCCAGTTCTCTAAGGCAGAGGGGGATCCCAGCACACCATGGAAATGGGTCTGATCAGATCTTGCTCCCCTCTAGATGAGCATGCTAGGAAGGCTTCTCCAGCAGCTTGGCTCCATGAAGACTTCCAGCCTCTTAACCCTCCAGCAGGTATGTTGTCAATGTTCCTAAAAGAATAATCATGGACAGCCTGGTAGGCACCAGGTGACAGGAGCTCCTGTGGCTGTTGAGTTACAGGTGTGTCCACAGCAAAGACTTTTCAGGCTCCTTTCCTGGTTGCTGCACACAAGCCCCGCTCCCATGGCAGGGGTGAGTAGTGTGTGCCTGCGGGCCCCACAGGCTGAGCCCTTGTTCTGTGGGATCCCTCCCGGGGAAAATGCAAATGCTTCTCTTAAGGTCCTCAAAGAGGGAGGAACAAACCAAGAGGAGACAGGAAGTCCCTGGAGGCATCCAAACACATAGGGTTTCGATAGGGTCCTGAGTGAGGTGGACAGGCAGCGTGGTGGGTGCATTTCCCTCAGCCTTCCCCTGGGACTCATCACCCGCGGGCTTTGGCTGCACATCTGGACACGCCGTGCCCGGCACAGCGGGAAGGGATCCATGGCAGCCTCGCTGCTGCTGCTGCTGCTGCTTTCATGCCCTGCAGGGCTGTTTCCCAGCCTGGCCTGGCTGCAGCTTCTGCCCAGCCTCTGCAGGAAGGCATTTGGCATCAGCTGCGAGGGAGCCCAAACTGCACCATGGGCCATGCCCACCCTGAGATCCTTTGCAATTTCCCTTCACTGGGGAGCTCCGGAGGGGTGGTGGTTTGGAGGAGGGAGGGCCCTGGTCCCGCTCCAAAGCTTGGATGACTTCCTGAACCTTATTAATATCTTCAACTAGCATTGCCTCCTGAAGATGCCGCCTTCCCATTGGGGAAGAGCCCCACCTGATTCATCTGTCCCTTCTCCTTTATGCAGAGATGGAAGGAAAGCCTGTGCTGAAGGCTGAGTTTCCCAGAGGAAGCAGTGGCTCATTGGCAGCCTCTGCTGCAGGAAGGGAGGCGATGCCAGGCACAGGCCCAGGAGGTAATTGCTGTGCCTCTGGGCCTGAGCCCTGCTGAGGCTTCAGCTGCCCTCTCTGCTGCTTGGCAATGCGGAAAGAGCCCGGAGAGGACCAGCACAGCCCAGGGGAATTATCCTGAGCAGGATCAGGGGCACTCGGGTACTGAGCAGTCCTGCTGGGGTCCCTGCATGGGGGACACGAACTGAAACTTGGGAGCCACTGCACAGGGTGTCCATGGTGGGGAAAGGGCCGAGGGGGAGAGCAAGGCTCCAGTGTGTCCTGAGAGGGCCTGGATATGTCCACGTGGGCTGGGGAAGCTGTCGCCGCAGAAGGAGGGACAGAGGTGGGGAGGGACACTTGTGGCACTGCCTGCTGCAGTCTTCCCCAAGGATTTAGTGTGGATTTCCTTTGTGGGAGGGACAGAGCCCCCACGGGCCCTGGGCTACTCCTGCCGCCCCTCCAGGGATGTTGCACAGGGCCTGCAAAGAGGGTGGAGAGTGACCAGGAGCCAGTCCAGAGCTCCCCAGGCCCCTGTGCACCTTTGGCCTTGTCCACTGACATCTGGCAGCCAAGACCTTACCCGACCCCCTTGCAGTGCCCACTTCCCTAAGGCAGAGGGGGATCCCAGCACACCATGGAAATGGGTCTGATCAGATCTGTGCTCCCCTCTAGATGAGCATGCTAGGAAGGCTTCTCCAGCAGCTTGGCTCCATGAAGATTTTCAGCCTCTTAAGCCTCCTGCTGGTATGTTGTCAATGTTCCTAAAAGAATAATCATGGACAGCCTGGTAGGCACCAGGTGACAGGAGCTCCTGTGGCTGTTGAGTTACAGGTGTGTCCACAGCAAAGACTTTTCAGGCTCCTTTCCTGGTTGCTGCACACAAGCCCCGCTCCCATGGCAGGGGTGAGTAGTGTGTGCCTGCTGACCCCACAGGCTGAGCCCTTGTTCTGTGGGATCCCTCCCAGGGAAAATGCAAATAATTCTCTTAAAGTCCTCCAAGAGGGAGGAACAAACCTATAGGAGACAGGAAGTCCCTGGAGGCATCCAAACACATGGATAGGGTCCTGAGTGAGGTGGACAGGCAGCGTGGTGGGTGCATTTCCCTCATGCTTCCCCTGGGACTCATGACCCGCGGGCTTTGGCTGCACATCTGGACACGCCGTGCCCGGCACAGCGGGAAGGGATCCATGGCAGCCTCGCTGCCCCGCTGCTGCTGCTGCTTTGACGCCCTGCAAGGCTGTTTCCCAGCCTGGCCTGGCTGCAGCTTCTGCCCAGCCTCTGCAGGAAGGCATTTGGCATCAGCTGCGAGGGAGCCCAAACTGCACCATGGGCCATGCCCACCCTGAGATCCCCTGCAATTTCCCAGTCTCTGAGCACATCTGGAGGGGCCGCTCTTTGGAGGAGGGAGGGCCCTGGAGCAGCCCCAGTAACCTGGTGACAAGCATTGCCTCCTGAAGATGCCACATTCCCACGGGTGAAGAGCCTCACCTGATTCAGCTGTCCCTTTTCCTTTCTGCAGAGATGGATAGAAAGCCTGTGCTGAAGGCAGCATTTCCCAGAGGAAGCAGTGGCTCCATGGCAGCCTCTGCTCCAGGAAGGGAGGCGATGCCAGGCACAGGCCCAGGAGGTAATTGCTGTGCCTCTGGGCCTGAGCCCTGCTGAGGTTTCAGCTGCCCTCTCTGCTCCTTGGCAGTGCGGGCACACAGCATTACCTGACCCCTTGCAGTGCTCGGTTGCCTATACAAGGGGATCCCAGCACAGCATGGAACAGTTCCCATCTGTGCTCCTTTCTAGACTGGGAACGTGACTTCCGTCATTTGTTAAAGCACAGTTTAAGGATCTTGGAGCTTGGTGAAGGTAGGTTATCAGCAACCCTTCGCTAACAGAATAATCATTGTCTAAGTGTAATCATTGTCCAGAGTAATATTCCTCTGTCACTTTCCTTAAGATCCTCCAAAGTTTGATGGATTCTGTAAATCCTAGCCTCCAAATTTTTACTCTTGTACCCAACAATGATCCCACAGGATTGCCGTCAGTGGGAGGAAGGAGCATTTAGCTGTCCATCTTCCTCCCGTGGGCAATGCCAGTCTGTCCTTCCGTGTGCTCTGTGCAGCCAGGGCGAAGAGCAGAGAGGGAAGGGGCCGGGCCCAGGGCTGTGCCCCAGGGCTGAGCCTTTGGCAGCTCCTTTACCGACCCCAGGGAGCCTGAGCTGCTCCTGTTGCCACTGCCAAGCCCTGGCCCTGCCCGTGGCTGGGTTTAGAGCTGCTGGCAGCTCCCGGGAGTCCTTTCTGCCCCGACTGCCCCACAAGGGACTCCTTCCATCCCAATGTGGGGCCACTGCAGGAACGTGCTCCCCCTGCTCCTGCTCCTGAGTGGGAGGCAGAGCTGAGGGAGTGCCTTGGAGGGCACCAAGAATCCAGGTGCCCTCATTGCCACTTGGGCTTGAAGGAGAATCTTCAACAGTGTCACAGGAGCTCTTCAGTCCTGCCTTTCTTTGCAGATGAACCTGATAATGATCCTGATGATGAATATGAGCCTGTTGACGAAGACTATCCTGTGAATGGAGATGACTTGGATTCCCAACGCATATCCATTACTGAGCCTCTGGGCGATGCTGAGGGTAGGTCAAGGCCTTTCCCCTGGGAGAGCTGCCAGCACAGAGCCCAAAGCTGGGCCAGGGGGGCATTGCTGCAAGTACCAGCACAGAACCAGGCACGTGTGTGCCCTCTCCCTGCGCAATCTCCTCCCTGCTCCTGCGGCTCAGTGGTGCCCGTGCAGATCAGCAGAGATGGCAGAAGCTGTTTTGTTACAGGTGTGTCTGCAGGGAGGACTTTCCCAAGTCCTTTGGTGGATGTTGCACGCAAGCCCAGCTCCCATCACAGGGGTGAGTAGTTTGTTCCTGCTGACCCCACAGGCTGAGCCCTCGTTTTGTGGGATCCTTTCCTGGGAAACGGAAATATTTCTCTTAAGGTCCTCCAAGACGGAAGAAGAAACCTACAGGAGCTCGTACATCCCTGGAGGAATCCAAATATCTGGAAAAACTCCTGAGTGATGTGGACAGCCAGCGTGGTGGGTGCATTTCCCTCATGCTTCCCCTGGGACTCAGCAGCCGGGGGCATTGGCTGCACATGTGGACACACCGTGCCCGGCACAGCGCGAAGGCATCCATGCACCACAGGCCATGCACACCCTAAGATCCCCTGCAATTTCCCAGTCTCTGCGCACATCTGGAGGGGCCGCTCTGTGCAGGAGGGAGGGCCCTGGAGCAGCTCCAAAACCCTGGCCATTCTCCTTATCCATGTCTTTGACAACTGTTGCCTGGAGCAGAAGGGCACAACACAGAGGAATTATGGCATGCAGGCTCAGGGGGTTTGGGTACTGAGCAGGCCTGTGCCAAGGGGCAGCAAGGTGCCTGCAGGCCCCAGCTGTGGGGTAAACAGGGAGTGAGAACGTCCTGCCCGTATCCACAGTGCTGCCAGCTCAGCAGTGCAGCACAGCACGGGCTCACGCTCCCCATTGCTCCAACAGATGCAGACAGCACCTCAACACATTCTGACATCATCTGGAAAAGCATGAGAAGAGTTTTCTGCTGGGGAACACCTTGTTTGATTAAGTTGATGGCCATTGTGGCTGGTGCGGCACTGTGCCTGATGATGTGCTGTGCAGGAATCTGGTATTGCTGGAAGAGAAAATCGTGAGTGTTTTGCGATTCTCCACCTCAAACAGCTTCCTTTACAGGCTGCTCATAGTCAGGGAACATTCCCAGAGAGTCTGCAGTGGAGTTGTGGCCAGTCCATGATTTTCCAAAGAACTCTGCTGAGGGTTCTGCTGCTGCCCAGTGCTTCCATTGGCCTCTCAATTGCTGGGCCGTGTCCTGGGGGCCCCGCTGGGGCTGCAGCCAGAGCTGGCTCCCACTGAGGCTGCCTGGCCAAGAGCAGCCCCAGAGGCACGGGGCAGAGGCAGAGGGAGGTGGGAAGGAGAAAGAGCAGGGCCAAGATTGCCCTTGAAAGGCAGAGGCGCTCTGGGGCCCGCTCCTGGCCAGGGACCCTGCCCAGAGCCGTGCCCTGCTGGCCGGGGCCTTGAGGGGCAGCTGTCCAGCTGGGCCCAGCTGTGCCAGCAGCTCCAGCCGTGCTGGGGAGCCTTGCCAGCTCTGGGCCCTGCTGTGCAGGAGGCTCCCTGTGTGCCACTGGCAGCTGGGGCCTCAGCCACCTCCTCTCTTCACAGGTGCTCCTGTGCATGTTCAGAAGACGCAACTAAAAACAGAGAAAATGAGAACCTGAAACTTTATCCCAGCTCTTCACTTCTGCCCCTATCTGCCCTGCCATGGCTGCATCCCCGCCATGAGGCCGTCCCAAAACCCACCCCTCCTCAACAAGACCCTCTGCCCCCGAGCCCTCTGGTCCTGTTCCCTGGCCAGGAATGAAGGTGGGCAGCCCTTGTCTGGCAGGACAGAGCTTGTCCCACATTTTATATTTAAATAAAGAAATAGAGTTTTCACAACCATGTCCAGTTGGTAGCACCAACAAAGCCCACCCGGCAGCAGCAGCAGTGGCTGAGCTCCATGCCCAGGAGCAGCCGTGGATGCCCACGGTGTGGGCAGGCAGGAGCCAGGCAGGGGCTGCTGTGCCCAGCGGCGGGGCCCCGAGGGGATGGGGGAGCCCATGCTGAGCGTCCCTGCGCTGAGGACACGTTTCCTTCCATGGCATCATCTGGGCCTGGACCTGAAGAGGCTCAAAGGGATATTTTGGGGTCCCTGCTGAGGGGTGCAGGAATCCCTCATGAGGCACAAAGGAGTATTGATGGCCTCTCCTAAGGTGTGCAGGTATCCCTCATGCGTTGGGCAGCAGGGTTAAATTTGAGGGGGTTTTTTACTCTTCTCAGCACAGCACAGGGACACTTGGCCGAGGTTTTGCCAAGCTGGGAGAAAGCCTCTTGCAAAGGCTTGGGCCCAGCCTGTGGGCACAGCGGGCGGGCGCAGCCCATCCCCTGGGCCAGTCCGGGCTGCTCAGGCCGGGCCGGGCCGGGCCAGGCTCGGGCCCCGGCAGGGAAGGGCCGTGGCCCTGGGCTCTGCTGAGGCTGCTGAGCTCCGGCCTGCCCTGTGCTGCAGCCCAACACATTGACAGCCATGGCCGTGCCCTGGGCCACCGCAGGCACCCGGGGCTACAGCTGAGGCCGCGCCTTCTCCCACTGAAGGGAGGCTGGCTCTGTTCCCTCGCAGGGCACAGCTTAGCTCCCAGCACCTTTGTGAACCTGCCTGCCGGGGAAGTGCTGGGGGACAGAGTGTTCCAACCCTTCTCATTGGGAAGTGTGTCTGGTGGTGTGGGGATTTTAAATTTTTTTCCCTCTAAATTTGTGTCCTGGCAGAGGTTTAAGTTTGCTTGCTCTCAGTAGGGTGCTTTTCTTCTTGGCAGTCAGTGGGGCTTCAATGCAGCCAGGGTTGAAGGAGGATCTCTGGCTGCTTGGGCTGTGGTTGTGGGACACCTTGGCTTCATCCTCCCTTTGGCTGTGATGTGCACTGGTGCTTATGCAGGCATTTTATGGCAAGTGGCTTCAGTTCGTTCCTATGCCACCAAAAACCGAGAATAAACCACTTTTACCCCACTGTAGTATTAAGAGGCAGGCCTTACTTTCTTGTCTTGCTGGATGCACAGGCCATTGGCATCACAGGGCCTTCTTGGTGGGGTCTTCAGATACCCTGGTGGTCACTAAAGAAGGAAGCTGATTTTTCTGGGAAAAAGATTGTTTCCCATGTGTGGAAAAGAATAACCTCTCACTTCCCCATCCCTTTCTATATAAAGTGATTCATCTATCTCTATCTGCCTTGTCTATCTATCTATCCATCCATCTATCTATCTATCTATCTATCTATCTATCTATCTATTTATCTATCTCTATCTATCATCTATCTATCATCTATCATCTATGTTACTAATCTATTGTGATGTTGCATTTTATTCAAATGGTATGCTCTGTCTCAAAAATGTACCCCTCAAAAATATATGGTTTATTCCAATCTGTGTTCCTCCCCTGAAGTCCCATGAATCTGCAATCCCATTGGTCCAAATGTTATTTCGCACCCACTTTGAATTTCCCTCTTAAGCTGTGTGAGGAAGACCAGATTCTCTCATGGCCCATCTCTCCCCTAGGCTCGTCCTCTCTCCCCCTCCCTTTCCCTTTCCCCCTTCTCCCTCAGAAACCATGTTACTCCTGGGGCTGGGTCCCCAATAAGCCCTCATCTAATCAGCACCCTCAGAAGCCGTGTGGAGTCTCCTTGCGTGCCTGCTGCTGCCAGCGAACTCACAGCCCAGGGGGCCCTCCGGGGACTCCCCGGAGAGCTCCTCGCAAAGAAACTGCTACAATCTGTGAAATATTTCTATGTATGATATTTTGTTTATTTGGAAATTATGACACATCTCTTGAGAGCTGGAAAAGAATACCATCCATCTTTGATACAGCAAAGCTTGGGTGGAGGAGCAGACATGATCTGTGATTTCCTTCTTGCTAGACACATGCGGGCTTGTTTAGATTGACTTTGAACTGAAATCCGGCAAAGCTGGAAAATGACTGGTGGCCATCACTCTGATTTCCTTAAAAGCCCTTTTTTAATTTTAATTTTTTTCATCTATGGTGGCTGGTAAATACCTTTCTTCCTTAAGCTATGTGCTGGCAATACTGGAGGTAGAAAATAACATAATACTGCATAGTTTAGATAATGAATAGTTTTCTTGTGAAATTTTATGGCAGTATCTCCTGCCCCAAAACTAAAGCAGCAGGTCAGCTACTAAGCACAATTTAGTGCATAGCTGCAGCTCATGTTTCTACAGTGGAATTGGCTTTTTGTTCTTCTGCATGGGTATGAAACACTACCAATTGAAAGGCTTCTTACAGAGCAAAGAGCCTTTTTTAGGGTAGCCTGGACTTTGGGATGCTGGTAGCTGTTTGATCAATACCCAGCAAACTACCTAAATTATTTTTCGTGACTACTCCCTCGTGATTTTGGCCTGGCTTCTTTAGGAGATTCAATTTTCATTTAGAAATGGCACAGTGGAGCCAGTGCTGCCTCAGGACAGGTGGAGCTGGGACAAATGGCTCATTGATTTGGGTCTCAACAAAAAGCCACCTGAGCTCCTCATGACAGCAACCCCACGGACTGGTAATGGATCCATTAAAATTATCTCATCACAGAGCTTTTAACTTGAGGCTCTGACATATGGTGCTTGTTCAGTTCTGCCATGGAGGAAGGGAGTTTGAAGACAAAGAGGTTTAGCAAGGAGATCCATGTACAACAAAAGTGCTTCTATTTCAGCAAATGAAGTATCTTAGGATGTAAAACTTCATCCGTACTCCAGTCTTATCCCTCCATTTACCCAAATTCTTGGTCTTAATTCCTTTGTCAGTAGGAAAATATGACAGGGAAGTGTACATCCTCCTTTCCTTCTTCAGCTGGACAGCTTGTAATCTTGTCTTCTTCCACAAACAGGAGCAGCCAAACAGGAATCTTGTCATGAAAGCACACTTGGGAAAGTTTGCCCTGTGTTTGTTTTTGCCCTGAAGCAACTGAGATTCACTGGAGTCTTTACAAGCCATAAATGATGGATTTATTTGGGTTGCTAGAATCTTTCATATTTTATGACTTTTCTGCTGCACAAGAGCCTGGCACTTGCAGAACTCTTGCCCCATGCACTTCTCCAGTGCTTCTTGCAGAGAAGCTTTGGGAAGCACTCAGGAAAAGTGCCATGTTCTTGTGTGGTTTATGGAGCCCACAGGACAGGGAAATGTCTTTGCAGTGGGCACTGCCTTTTATTCCAAGGTGTAGAAGGATTCTTGGCTGAACAAGGCCATGATATTCTCCTGCGGGAATGGGACAGCCCTGGTCTGCAGATTACAGAGTTACTCTGAAAACCATGTACCGTCCTCGAACAGGAACAAGATAGACCATGCACTGTCCTCAAATAGATACAACAAGGAAGAATGAGCATTGTGCCAGGATGAAACCAAATGCGCCAAGCTCGTCGTGGGAGCTGCTCATTTGGCACACCTTAGCTAAAGATGCTTATAGCGTGACAACCAATCAGTAATTAAGATGTATGTGTGAATATAGCTACTTAACCAATCAGCATTAAGCACCAGTGGCGTGCGACAGTGTATAGAGAAGGATAAATATGCCAAAGTTGCTTAATAAAGGAGGATGACATGTAGCCACATTGGCTGTGAGTGTCGTTACTCAGCCGACTCTCCAAGGAATTGGGACCCTCCTCACCAAGGAATTGCCATTGCTGTGGGCACTGGCTGTTATTCCAACACCTGTGTCATTTATTCTACTGGAATCCTTGTGAGAAAGGTTGTTCTTCACCACCGAGATTTTTAGTTGACATTTTTGATCTCAAACAGCCCAAAGTTTTCCATCTCTCAGGTTTCTGATGCTGTTTTTTCCTTTCCAGTCTGCTGTTGGCCAAGGAAGATGCTGCTTAGATTCTGCAGGCCCCCATACATGGATACTGTTATAGGTAAAAATCGATCCAGCCAATTGAATAAAAATAAAATGTAAATTTATTCACAACCGATATACAGTACCGACAGCCAACAATCAAGGACAGCACTGACCCTGGGATGGAAGCTGGGTGAACACAGATCCGCCTTCTATCGCACCCAATCCCCCCTGTTCACCAATGCTGCTTGGCAGAATCCCTTCTTATACGCTTTTTCTAGCCCGTGGCAGAGTCCCTTTGTCTTTCCTCAGGGTTCTTCACATTCATGATGCCTCTATTCTCCGTCCTGTGCTGGACAGAACCTTGTCCGGGAACTGATGTGTATCCACTCTTTGGTTACCGGAATCCCGTATGCAGATGTATGTCCTTGATGGTCCCCTCTGTCTAAGATGAACATCTCCATGGGCCATCATCGCTGGACCTCCTCCTGTTCACACCAGTGAGAACGACAATCTCCTGTGCCGGCTGGGTTCACTTCCTATGTTAATGACACTCCTCCTACCCGACTGCCAGCTGCGGTTTCCTCACCCTGTGAAGCAATCCTCTCTTCCCTTGCTACTGTGATTTCAAGGTTTGATATTTTATTCTTTTATATATATATATTTGTGTTCTATCAGTACGAATTACCATAATATACATAACAGGAACCAAGCTGAAAGTTCTCCAGTGCTCCACAGCAACCCAGTTATCCACAGGAGGGCCAAGAGCAGCTCCAGAAGCTCCAAGGGATTCTAACAGATGAATTTCTGTCCCTCAGGAAAGCAGGGCTGTGTCTGAAGTTAAGGGTCTGACCCTGCACCCACGTTTGCATGGCAGCAGCTGTCCCATACTTTGTGCAAGACACATAACATGTTCCACTCTTAATTCAGCACTGGCTCAGTCAGTCTTATAAAGTTCTAAAAAAAGCTTTGACTGGTCAAAAAATTATTTGTATTTTAGCTGTTTGGGTTTTTTTGTTGTTGTAGTTGTTGTTGTTGTTTGTTTTGGTTTTTTGGGTTTTTTTTGTGGTTCTTTGCTTTGGTGCTCAGAAATCATGGAGGAAGAGGCAGATTTTCTGTTCAACTTGCCTGGCAGTGTGCAGGGGGCAAGAAAAGGAGATGACTTTTTCACCAGCTGGTTAAGGAGCTCTAAAAGCAATTGTGCTGTCCCTAATCAGGGGGTGGGGGCACTGCTAACAGCCTGGATTGCCCCCACCTGTGTTCCCCTCCTTACCAAAGTGCTGTGTAGATCCACAGCCTTGTGCCTTGGCCCAATGGTGCAAAAATCCTCCCAACATCCCTTCGTTGGCAAAAATAAAGGCTTTGTGCTCATTAAGGTGAAAAGCTGTATGGGTGGCCTGCAGCTTATGTTCTTTTGTTGCCTGGACCCCAGTCAGTACTGACATCTAAATGACTGACCAGCCCCAAGCTGCTCTTAAGACTGATTTGATCAAAGGCACTGAAGCTCTGTTGAGTGCAAATTCTCCAGGAAAACAAGCATAGGAACTTGGATAATGTTGGTGGCAAAAGCATATTACAGAATGGTACCAATTCTAGCCTTTATTTTGCCTTCTTTTGCTGCCATGCATCAAACTGTGTCAGACTCATCACTGACCTGGGTTCTTCCAGGATGGGGTGTGCAAGGACGATCCCACAGCTCATGTGTGGACCTGGTGTGCACCAGGCCAGAGACGTGACTGTCATCCATAGCCAGCCCCTGTCTGCCAAGAGAACAGGGAGCTGCAGCTCTGAGGAACTCAGGGGTGAGGCAGCAAACAGCCCAAATCCCTAGTTTATATCAGTTACTGGTCAGGAGTATTAACTGCTGAGAGATTTTTATCTTCCTGCTTAGAGCTGGAATAAAAGAACCCTGGCAGTTTGCTTTAGCTGTGAAGAGACTCTCTTCAACAGGTTCCAGCTCTGCTGCTTGTTTCAATTAAAAGCAGAGCCAAACTCTTCTGTTGGTCACATCAAACCAACATAAGTTTCAGGAGTCTGTGAAAGACCTAAGAGTGTCAACATTATTTCATTTTATAATACTTACAGTCTTCTAATTCAGCCATGGGATACCTTGGCCATCACTGACTATATCAAATAACTGGAAAAAGCACTGGGAAAGAAGTTTTATTACAATTAAGTTTTAAAAACTAATGAAGGAATTTCATAACAAAAGCCATGTAGTAAGAATACAGTAATTTAAACATCTCAACACTCTTTGATAATGGAGCCTTGAACACCAGTCATGTGCAGTGCAGCCTCAGCTCTCCCTTTGAGGCCAGAGAACTGCCAAGGCTCAGGGCTGGGATGAGCCTTCGCCCAAAACCAGCTCCAAGACTGATTGGGAATCACTCCAGAGCAGGGCTCACACAAAGAGCAAAGTCTCAAGGCCAAAGCCAAACCTTCATCACGTTGGATTTGTTTTAACACTGATCTGGAGCAAATTTGCTTGACCTGCAACACCACTCTTACTGTAAAACTTTACATGAGGTACTAAATAAGCACTGTCCTTTCCTGTCCTGAGCTGTGCTGCCCAAATGCTGTTGAGAACTTGCTCTGCCTCTGCCCTGTGCCCCTGGGGCTGCTCTTGGCCAGGCAGCCTCAGTGGGAGCCAGCACTGGCTGCAGCCCCAGCGGGCCACCAGGACAAGGCCCAGCAACTGAGAGGCCAATGGAAGCACTGGGCAGCAGCAGAACCCTCAGCAGAGTTCTTTGGACAACAATGGACTGGCCACAACTCCACAGTAGCATGACTCCCAGTCATGCTACCAATGCCAGAAGTAGAGTTATAAGAAAACTGTGGAGAAAAATCAACAACTGACCGTCTGAGCTCGTACAGCTTACGAATGCCAAGATAGCAGCCTATCAGCACAAGTGGCACAGTGAACACTGTCAACACCGTGCCTATCGTGCAGGTCCTGCGCACATCCTGGGGGCAGACAATTCTTGGGAAGCGCACTGGATCCGGGGCATATATTCCTGTTTCATTGATAACGTCTGTGGGAGCAATGGGGAGCGTGAGCCCGTGCTGTGCTGCACTGCTGAGCTGGCAGCACAGTGGATACAGGCAGGACGTTCTCTGTTTCCCCCAGAGCTGGGGCCTGCAGGCACCTTGCCGGCCCTTGGCACAGGCTGTGCCAGCCAACAAAGCCCAGCAGGCCGGGAGGAGAGCCCGGGGGCAGCGCAGCTGCTTGGGCAGTGGCTGCTGCCAGGGACAAGGGCCAAAGCCATCCCTGAGCAGCCACTGCCACTCCTGGCCCTCCCTGCCCCGTGACAGTTCCCCCAGCCCCAGGGGACAGGCTCAGGCCCTCTCAAGAGACACTGGAGCTATCACCTGCTGTGCCAGTGCCTGGAACTGCCTGTTCTCCTGCAGAAGAGGCTGCCACTGAGCCGCTGCTTCTTCCTGGAACAGCCACCTTCTGTGCCAGATTTTGGGTCATCGCTGGAGAAAGAAAAGGGACAGATGGATCAGATGGGACAGTTCCCCATTGGGGAGGTGTCATCTTCAGAAGCTAACACTGGTGAAAGTCATGCACAAGGATCACGAAATCAGATGAGCTTTTGGGATTGGACAGGCCCCTCCCTTCTCCAAACCACCACCTCTTGTGATCTGCCTGGAGACTGGGAAATTGCAAGGGATCTCAGGGTGGGCATGGCCCATGGTGCAGTTTGGGCTCCCTGTCAGCAGATGCCAAATGCCTTCCTGCAGAGGCTGGGCAGAAGCTGCAGCCAGGCCAGGCTGGGAAACAGCCCTGCAGGGCGTGAAAGCAGCAGCGGGGCAGCGAGGCTGCCATGGATCCCTTCCCGCTGTGCCGGGCACGGCGTGTCCAGATGTGCAGCCAAAGGCCCTGGCTGCTGAGTCCCAGGGGAAGCATGAGGGAAATGCACCCACCACAGCATCTCTCCAGGTCACTCAGCATCTGGCCCAGATGTTTTCCTGACTCCAGGAACTTGCTGTCTCCTCTTTGGTACTGACTGTTGGAGGACCTTAAAAGTACTTCCAGTTCATGTGGATGGATCCCACAAAAATAGGACTCAGCCTGCGGTGTCAGCAGGGACACACTACTCACCCCTGCCATGGGAGCTGGGATTGTGTGCAGCATCCAGCCCTGGGGCTTGAAAAGTCCTCCCTGCAGACACACCTGTAACTCAACAGCCAGAGAAGCTTCTGTCACCTTGTTCTTCCAGGCTTACAATAATTATTCTCTCAGGGAAACTGGTGAACTAACCTGCAGAAATTCCCAAGGGCTCCAAATCATCTTCCATCCCCACTGCTGGAGAAGCCATCCCAGCAGCCTCACCTAGAAGGGAGCACAGATCAGAAGTGTTTCCATGGTGTACTGGAATCTCCTTCTGCCTTAGGGATCTGGGCACTGCAAGGGAGGGAAATGCACTGACCATGGCGTCTCACGTGTGCACTCATCATCTGGTCCAGATGTTTGGCTGCCTCAAGGGATTTTTTGTCTTCTGTGTCTTGGGTCTTATCTCTTCGAGGACATTAGAGAAAGGTAGTTCCTCTTCATGAGGATGGGTCGGATAAGGCCATGGGAGCCAGATGTCAATGGCCATGACCAAAGCAGTACCGGGGGATGGGGAGCTATGGCCTTGCCCCGGTCACTCTCCACACTATTTCCGAGCTCTGTGAAACATCCTTGGAGTGGAAACTGAGGAAGCCCCAGACCTCTGGGGTCTCCCTCCCACAGAGGAAACCCTCCCAAAAGCCCTGAGCAAAACCATCCCCAGCACTTCCCGGGGAGCAGGGAGCGCTGTCCCGGGAAAGGGCAGCCAGGCTGCCGGCTCACCTGCTCGCCGCGCTTGCAGCGGAGCAGCCTGGGCAGCCCTGGCAGGCAGGGCCACGGCCAGGAGCAGCAGGAGTAGGAGGCGCAGAGCAAGGGCCATGGTGCCTTGTCCTCCGCCAGTCCCGCAGCTCTTGCTGCCACCGCTGTCCCGACACCGCTGTCCCAACGTCAGCACCGCTGCTGCCACCGCCGCTGCTGCCGCAACAGTTGTGCTCAGGGACTGACTGCTGGCTCCTTGTGCTGCTGTGCAACCATGGGGCTCTGGCACCTCTGGGACCTCAGAGCCTGCTGTGAGCTCATGGCCAGGGTGCAGTTGTTTCGGGAGCTGGATCTGCCTTCTTCGGGAGGGAGCTCATCCTGCCCAGCTGCTCTGCCCAAGGGCTGTGACACAGTCCCAGCTCAGCTGATCTCACAGGCTGGGGCATGAAGGGATGGAGAGCAGCTCCAGCAAGGACTTGGGGTTGCTGCTAGAAGAGAGGCTGGACATGAGGCAGCCATGTGCATCCAAGGGAGAGTGCCCAGCAGGTTGAAGGAGGTGATTCCACCTCTCTGCTCTGGTGAGACCCCACCTGGAGTACTGTGGAAGAGGTTTTACAGTGATTTCTGTGAGCCATTGAGAAGTTTGATAAGAGGATCCGTGCTAACCCCTGAAAGAACTTTCTACTAAGGTTGTTGACATAGAAACCAAGAAAGAAACATGGATAAATAAGAGAAACCTACAACTCCCTATTTCAATGAGTATTTTGTTTGTATCTCGTGACCAATGAGTAAAGTATAAACTTAAGAGCTTTGTAAAAATGGAGAAAAAGCATGCAGGCTAGAATAAAAACAGGGTTTGAAGTCTTCTGGAAATGGAGTGTGTTGCTTTGTAGTGTCTCGGTCTCTCCCACGACAGAGTACTGCATACTGCTCTGGGTCCCCAAGACAGGAAGGACATGGACCTGTTGGATCAAATCCAGAGGAGGGACAAAATGCTCTGAGGGCTGGAGCCCTTCTGCTTTGGAGACAGGCTGGGAGAGCTGGCAGTGTTCAGCCTGGAAGAGAGAAGACTCCAGGGACACCTGATTGCTGCCTTTCAGTGCCTTATGGGGGCTTGTAAACAGATGGGACAGAATTTTAACAGAGCCTTTCATGACCAGACCTAGGGGGAATGGTTTTAATCTAAAAGATGGTCAATTCAGACTAGATGAAAGAAACACATTTTTTACACTGTTTGTTATGAAAACCTGGCACAGGTTGCCCAGAGAGGTGGACATCCATCTCTGCAGACATTCAAGCTCCTGCTCTGAGCAACCTGACCTAGTTCAAGGTGTCCCTGCTCACTCCAGGCCATTGGGACTAGATGGCCTTTAAATGTCCCTTCCAAGCCAAGCCATTCTGTGCTCCTGTGCACCATCAAAGCAGTGCTGCATTAGTGCTAGGCTGATTATGCTGGCACCTGTATTTTGGTACTTGTGCCATTTAGCAATTGGCCACGAGAGGATTGATGGGCTGGACAGTGAAGTCTGCAAATAACACACAGTGTGCTCAAGGAGAAACAGGAGAGGAACACGGCTTCCAGTTCTGATAAATGCCAGCATTTTGCTGCCCATTCCTGGTTAGAGAAATAAAGGAATGTCCTGAAGATCTTTTCTTGTGGGTGCATTATTGGCCATATCAGTACTTGTGTTCTGTAAAACAGGTAAGTTGTTACAGCTTCTTGCCCCATTTATCCCTGGATAAACCCCAAATACTGCATTGCTCCTTGTCTACTTTCTTCCAAGTCAGGGCAAATTTTGTTCATTACTGAGTGGGACATATTCATCTGTTCACAAGCAAATTCCTCTTGCCACTCACACAACGGCAAGACTGCTTTGTTGATTTGCTCTAATCAGACTGTAATTAAGGCCTACCTCTCACTAGAATTAAAGCTGATGCATTGGGAGGCAAAGTGTTGAGTCATTTCTCCTGGAGTCTGGCACTGTAGAGAGTTGTTCTGTAAGTAAATGACATTTGAAGATAGGTGTAATCTACCATACTTCTGGCATACTAGAAGTGAGAAAACAGCTTTTGAAACAGGATTTTATCCTTTCTTCCTCCACCTCCTCCTCCCAGGAATTTTAATCGCTGAGGTCTAAGCTCTTCAGCTGCCTCACAAACATTGTTTTAATTCAGGCAGGTATCCATGCATTGAGCCACAAATCAGGACCGTGGTGTGAACCTTGAAGCAATGTAGGTTTATAGCACTGAAAATAGTAACCCATTACCCAGGTTAAGCCAAGCATTTCCCAAATAACTCCACATGTCCTCAGAGATGTTTCAAAAGGGATCACTGTTATAGGTGGGAGTGGGAAGAAAGAGTGTCCTCAAAATTAAAAATACAGCTTTCTGAGATCTTTATATTTCTATAGAAAGAGAGTCCAAATTGTTCTTCTACGGAACATTAACTATGAAGTGAATGACAGATTGTCAAAATAATTCCTTGGGGAACCAAAAAAAACCATAAATAAAAACAAGTTTACATGTAGATAATAAGTAAACCATCATGCTGAGGAAAAACCCAGACCTGCAAAAACTAAAATGAATTAGGCTGTATCGTCTGTCTCAATACAAAAAAACCCAAATACTGAAAAGAATCAGAGATCCTCAAGGGCATTACTAAATATAGAAACTTCCAGGTACTGGGAAAAATGAAGGAAACTGTAGTGTGCAATTCACAGATGTAACCTCGAATTTATTGGTGGATTTGTTGCAAAATTTCTGAGAGCAGAGTGGAAAAGCATAGGGGCTGATCAGACCACGTGTGGGCATTTACAGCAGTCTGAGGGATTTACAACTGGAGGGAGGAAAAGCAGCACACAATTCCTGGGACAATCTCTTTGCTGGCTGTGGACTTTTTGACAGTCTGTCCCCTGGGGTTGGGGGAGCTGTCATGGGGCAGGGAGGGCCAGGGGTGGCAGTGGCTGCTCAGGGATGGCTTTGGCCCGTGTCCCTGGCAGCAGCCACTGCCCAAGCAGCTGCGCTGCCCCCGGGCTCTCCTCCTGGCCTGCTGGGCTTTGTTGGCTGGCACAGCCTGTGCCAAGGGCCGGCAAGGTGCCTGCAGGCCCCAGCTCTGGGGGAAACAGAGAACGTCCTGCCCGTATCCACCGTGCTGCCAGCTCAGCAGTGCAGCACAGCACGGGCTCACGCTCCCCATTGCTCCCACAGATGCAGCCAGCACCACAACACCTGTTCCCGATGCCCAGAAGGGCCTCAGAATGGTTGCTGTTGGGGAACCCTTTATTTCCATGTGATAAGGGCAAGTTGGGCCATCTGTTTCTGCCAGGAAATAATTTGGAAGTGCTCAACTGAACCTTGAATCAGAGCTTCCCCACTGCAGTTCATGTCTTTGATTGTAATTCGGTCCTAACAGACAGTTTTATAAACCCCTCCCCTTATTTTGTATTGTTATAGCATATTTTATTACTAATGGGTTGCTCCTTTCCCACTGTGTTGTTGGTTTTGCCCCACTCCTCCATCTCTCCAAAGACCTGCCCTTTTGTTCACTGTTCCTCCTCCCATTGCATGTCAGTCCCTCTCCAAGCCTGCCCCTTGCTCTAGAGACTTCCCTATCAATTTTGTAGCCTTCGGAACCCCATTGGTTTGTTTAAGTTCTTCCCCTCCCCTGTAATCCCCAATTGGTTTAAACCTTGTATTCCCCGCCTGGTGTTCCACCCTCAGTTTCTCCCAATTGGCTAAAGATTGGATCCTGCCCTGGGACCCTGCCAAGTTTGTAAGTTGGTGTATGCCTTTAATGCAGTGTTGTTCTGGCCCTGATCGTCTGTAGAATAATCACCTTTGGAAAACATAGAGCAGACCTCACCCCGTTCCTTGTCCCTACCCTCAGGGCAGACCTACCCCCAAGGCAGTCCACCTGTGCTGTAGAGCAGCTGTGCCCTGCAGCCACAGCCCAGATTCGACAGTTTTCTGGGGGCAGCCCAGTGCCACTGTGGGAGTGGGCAGCTATTGGGGCTGAAGAAATGGGGCAGCACAGCACTTCCCAAATCAGCTCTTCTGCTGCAATAAAGAGATGGAGCTGTGACCCAGTGTCCTGGTGGTAGCACCAGCAAAGCCCACCCGGCACCAGCACTGGCTGAGCTCCATGCCCAGGAGCAGCCGTGGATGGCCACGGTGTGGGCAGGCAGGAGCCAGGCAGGGGCTGCTGTGCCCAGCGGCGGGGCCCCGAGGGGATGGGGGAGCCCATGCTGAGCGTCCCTGGGCTGAGGGCACATTTCCTTCTTTGGCATCATCTGGGCCTGTTCTTCCTCCAGGGGCATGCCTAGGAAAAGAGGGAAACCACCTAGAAAGTGCATGCCTTGAGATCAATGGAATGAGGCTGGACTCTGAAGGAAGTCCTTCATAGCCTGAGGGGTGAGCTCAGAGCCCGACAGAGACTGAACCTGTGGCACTCCCAGATCTCTTATGAGCAGAGAGGCCATTTGCCCCCAAGCCTCATCTGTTCCCCCAGGGACACATGGTGAGCACACACAGAAGGTGGCTCAGCCCTGTTGCTGCTCCCTGAGTGTTATGTTTGGCTCCCTCTAAAGGCACACAGCAGCTTTGGATCATCTCTGTGCTGTGCAAGGGGCTGGGGGCCCCCAAAAATTGTGCAGGGAATTTATTGTATGTGGAAAGGTGTGCAGGGGCCGAGGGACACCTGTAAATTGAGCAGGGTTCTGGGGTCTCCTGTGAGGCACACAGGGGGATTTTAGGGTGGCTGAGGGTATAGCCATAAGATGTACAGAGGGTTTGGGTGTCCCCTAAAGTTTGCAGCTCCCCTGATGGCCTGTGTTGCATTACTTTTGTAAGCTATGGCATCAAGCCCTTCACTTTTGAAATAGGGGTCAAAGGCCAGCACAGCGCACAGCACGGACTCGGTGGGAGCGGGGCAGGGCTGGGGCTGCCTGCAATAGTGGGAATGGCCAACGTGAGATGAATTTTGGACGTGACATTGCTTTGGCATGTAGAACCATGAAATGTCTCACGTGTCCAATATTGTATAGCTCGGTTCTTGTGAAAAAGAGCTAGATTGCACATAGCTACCAGCAGGGACACACTCTCCTTGCTGGAAGGGCACCTCTTGAGATCCATTCCCACAAAAACCTGCCCCGGCCATGAGGTCACAGCAGGCTCTGGGGTCACAGCAGGCTGAGCTCTCAGCAGGCCCTGAGGTCACAGAGGTGCCAGAGGTGCCAGAGCCCCGTGGTTGCACAGCAGCACAAGGAGCCAGCAGTCAGTCCCTGAGCACAACTGTTGCGGCAGCAGCGGCGGTGGCAGCAGCGGTGCTGACATTGGGACAGCGGTGTCGGGACAGCGGTGGCAGCAAGAGCTGCGGGACTGGCAGAGGGCAAGGCACCATGGCCCTTGCTCTGCGCCTCTTCCTCCTGCTCCTCCTGGCCGTGGCCCTGTCTACCAGGGCTGCCCAGGCTGCTCCGCTGCAAGCGCGGCGAGCAGGTGAGCCGGCAGCCTGGCTGCCCTTTCCCGGGACAGCGCTCCCTGCTCCCCGGGAAGTGCTGGGGATGGTTTTGGCCAGGGCTTTAGGGAGGGTTTCCTCTGTGGGAGGGACAGAGCCCCCACAGGGCCTGGGCATCTCCAGCCACCCTTCCAGGGATGTTACACAGGGCCTGCAAAGAGGGTGGAGAGTGACCAGAGCCAGTCCAGAGCTCCCCAGGCCCCTGTGCAGCTTTGGCCTTGTCCACTGACATCTGGCAGCCAAGACCTTACCGGACCCCCTTGCAGTGCCCAGTTCCCTAAAGCAGAGGGGGATCCCAGCACACCATGGAAATGGGTTCTGATCTGATCTGTGCTCCCCTCTAGACGAGCATGCTAGGAAGGCTTCTCCAGCAGCTTGGCTCCATGAAGACTTCCAGCCTCTTAAGCCTCCTGAAGGTATGTTGTCAATGTTCCTAAAAGAATAATCATTGACAGCCTGGTAGGCACCAGGTGACAGGAGGTCCTGTGGCTGTTGAGTTACAGGTGTGTCTGCAGCAAAGACTTTTCAGGCTCCTTTCCTGGTTGCTGCACACAAGCCCCGCTCCCATGGCAGGGGTGAGTAGTGTGTGCCTGCTGACCCCATAGGCTGAGCCCTGGTTCTGTGGGATCCTTCCCGGGGAAAATGCAAATACTTCTCTTAAGGTCCTCCAAGAGGGAGGAACAAACCTATAGGAGACAGGAAGTCCCTGGAGGCATCCAAACACATGAATAGGGTCCTGAGTGATGTGGACAGGCAACGTGGTGGGTGCATTTCCCTCATGCTTCCCCTGGGACTCATCACCCGCGGGCTTTGGCTGCACATCTGGACACTTCGTGCCCGGCACAGTGGGAAGGGATCCATGGCAGCCTCGCTGCCCCGCTGCTGCTGCTGCTTTCACGCCCTGCAGGGCTGTTTCCCAGCCTGGCCTGGCTGCAGCTTCTGCCCAGCCTCTGCAGGAAGGCATTTGGCATCAGCTGACTGGCTGCCCAACCTGCACCATGGGCCATGCCCACCCTGAGATCCCTTGCAACTTCCCGGTCACAGGGCATTTCCAGAGGGGTGGTGATTTGGAGGAGGGAGGGCCCTGGTCCCGCTCCAAAGCTTGGATGACTTCCTGAACCTTATTAATATCTTCAACTAGCATTGCCTCCTGAAGATGCCACCTTCCCATTGGGGAACAGCCCCACCTGATTCATCTGTCCCTTTTCCTTTCTACAGAGATGGAAGCAAAGCCTGTGGTGAAGATTGAGTTTCCCGGAGGAAGCAGTGGCTCATTGGCAGCCTCTGCTGCAGGAAGGGAGGCGATGCCAGGCACAGGCCCAGGAGGTAATTGCTGTGCCTCTGAGCCTGAGCCCTGCTGAGGCTTCAGCTGCCCTCTCTGCTGCCTGGCAGTGCAGGCACAGCCCCGACAAGACTGGCACAGCCCAGGGGAATTATCCCGAACAGGCTCAGGGCACTCGGGTACTGAGCAGTCCTGCTGGGGTCCCTGCGTGGGAAACACTTCCTGAAACCTGGGAGCGACTGCACGGAGTGCGCATGGTGGGGAAAGGACAGAGGGGGAGAGCAAGGCTCCAGTGTGTCCTGAGAGAGCCTGGATATGTGCCCTTGGGCTGCGGAAGCTGTCCCAGCAGAAGGAGCGACGGAGGTTGGGAGGGACACTTGTGGCACTGCCTGCTGCAGTTTCCCCCAAGGATTTAGTGCGGATTTCCTCTGTGGGAGGGAGAGAGCCCCCACGGGCTCTGGGCTCCTCCAGCCACCACTCCAGAGATGTTGCACAGGGCCTGCAAAGAGGGTGGAGAGTGACCAGAGCCAGTCCAGAGCTCCCCATGCCCCTGTGCAGCTTTGGCCTTGTCCATTGATATCTGGCTCCCACGGCCTTACCCGACCCCCTTGCAGTGCCCAGTTCCCTAAAGCAGAGGGGGATCCCAGCACACCATGGAAATGGGTCTGATCAGATCTGTGCTCCCCTCCAGACGAGCATGCTAGGAAGGCTTCTCCAGCAGCTTGGCTCCATGAAGACTTCCAGCCTCTTAAGCCTCCTGAAGGTATGTTGTCAATGTTCCTAAAAGAATAATCATTGACAGCCTGGTAGGCACCAGGTGACAGGAGCTCCTGTGGCTGTTGAGTTACAGGTGTGTCTGCAAGAAAGTCTTTTCAGGCTCCTTTCCTGGTTGCTGCACACAAGCCCCACTCCCATGGCAGGGGTGAGTAGTGTGTGCCTGCTGACCTCACAGGCTGCGCCCTTGTTCTGTGGGATCCATTCACCTGAAATGCAAATACTTCTCTTAAGGTCCTCCGAGAAGGAGGAACAAACCTAGAGGAGACAGGAAGTCCCTGGAGGCATCCAAACACATGCACAGGATCGGGAGTGACCTGGAGAGACAACGTGGTGGGTGCATTTCCCTCATGCTTCCCCTGGGACTCAGCAGCCGGGGGCTTTGGCTGCACATCTGGACACTTCGTGCCCGGCACAGCAGGAAGGGATCCATGGCAGCCTCGCTGCCCTGCTGCTGCTGCTGCTGCTTTCATGCCCTGCAGGGCTGTTTCCCAGCCTGGCCTGGCTGCAGCTTCTGCCCAGCCTCTGCAGGAAGGCATTTGGCATCAGCTGACTGGCTGCCCAAACTGCACCATGGGCCATGCCCACCCTGACATCCCCTGCAATTTCCCAGTCTCTAAGCACATCTGGAGGGGCAGCTCCTTGGAGGAGGGAGGGCCCTGGAGCGGCCCCAATAACCTGGTCTTTCTCCTGAATCTTGTCCATTACTGAGACAAGCATTGCCTCCTGAAGATGCCACATTCCCATTGGTGAACAGCCTCACCTGATGGAGCATTCCCTTCTCCTTTCTGCAGAGATGGAAGGAGAGCCTGTGCTGAAGGCAGCATTTCCCAGAGGAAGCAGTGGCTCCATGCCAGCCTCTGCTGCAGGAAGGGAGGCGCTGCCAGGCACAGGCCCAGGAGGTAATTGCTGTGCCTCTGGGCCTGAGCCCTGCTGAGGCTTGAGCTGCCCTCTCTGCTGTCTGGCAGTGCGGGCACACAGCATTACCTGACCCCCTTGCAGTGCTCGGTTCCCTATACAAGGGGATCCCAGCACAGCATGGAACAGTTCCCATCTGTGCTCCTTTCTAGACTGGGAACGTGACTTCCGTCATTTGTTAAAGCACAGTTTAAGGATCTTGGAGCTTGGTGGTGGTAGGTTATCAGCAACCCTTTGCTAACAGAGCAATCACTATCCAAGTGTAATCATTGTCCAGAGTAATATTCCTTTGTGATTTCCCTTAAGATCCTCCAAAGTTTGATGGATTCTGGAAATCCTGGCCTCCAAATTTGTACTCTTGTACCCAACAATGATCTCACAGGATTGCTGCCCGTGGGAGGAAGGAGCATTTAGCTGTCCATCTTCCTCCCGTGGGCAATGCCAGTGTGTCCTTCCATGTGCTCTGTGCAGCCAGGGAGAAGAGCAGAGAGGGAAGGGGCCGGGCCCAGGGCTGTGCCCCGGGGCTGAGCCTTTGGCAACTCCTTTGCCAGCCCCAGGGAGCCTGAGCTGCTCCTGCTGCCACTGCCAAGCCCTGGCCCTGCCCATGGCTGGCTTTAGAGCTGCTGGCAGCTCCAGGGAGTCCTTTCTGCCCTGACTGCCCTGCAAGGGGCTCCTTCCATCCCAGTGTGGGGCCACTGCAGGCACAAGGTCCCCCTGCTCCTGAGTGGGAGGCAGAGCTGAGGGAGTGCCTTGGAGGGCACCAAGAACCCAGGTGCCCTCATTGCCACTTGGGCCTGAAGGAGAACCTTCAGCAGGGTCAAAGGAACTGTTCTGTCCTGCCTTTCTTTGCAGATGACCCTGATGATGATCCTGATGATGAAGATGAGCCTGTTGACAAAGATGATCCTGTGGACGAAGACTATCCTGTGAATGGAGACGATCTGGATTCCCAACGCATACCCATTACTGAGCCTCTGGGAGATGCTGAGGGTAGGTCAAGGCCTTTCCCCTGGGAGAGCTGCCAGCTCAGATCCCAAAGCTGGGCCAGGGGGGCATCGCTGCAGGTGCCAGCACAGAACGATGCACGTGTGTGCCCTCGCCCTGCACGATCCCCTCACCGCTCCTGCGGCTCAGTGGTGCCCGTGCAGATCAGCAGAGATGGCAGAAGCTTCTGTGGCTGTTGTATTACAGATGTGTCTGCAGGGAGGACTTTGGTGGATGTTACACGCAGGCCCAGCTCCCATGGCAGGGGTGAGTAGCGTGTGCCTGCTGACCCCACAGGCTGAGCCCTCGTTTTGTGGGATCCATTCCTGGGAAACAGAAATATTTCTCTTAAGGTCCTCCAAGAAGGAAGAAGAAACCTATAGGAGCTAGTACATCCCTGGAGGAATCCAAACATCTGGAAAAACTCCTGAGTGGTGTGGACAGCCAGCGTGGTGGGTGCATTTCCCTCAGCCTTCCCCTGGGACTCAGCAGCCGGGGGCATTGGCTGCACATCTGGACACGCCATGGCAGGCACAGTGGGAAGGCATCCATGCATCACAGGCCATGCACACCCTAAGATCCCCTGCAATTTCCCAGTCTCTGAGCACATCTGGAGGGGCCGCTCTGTGCAGGAGGGAGGGCCCTGGAGCAGCTCCAAAACGCTGGCCATTTTCCTTCTCCTTATCCATGTCTTCAACAAGTGTTGCCTGGAGCAGAATGGCACAGCACAGAGGAATTACGGTGTGCAGGCTCAGGGGTTCGGGTACTGAGCAGGCCTGTGCCCAAGGGCAGCAAAGTGCCTGCAGGCCCCAGCTCTGGGGGAAACAGAGAACATCCTGCCCGTATCCACCGTGCTGCCAGCTCAGCAGTGCAGCACAGCACGGGCTCACGCTCCCCATTGCTCCCACAGATGCAGCCAGCACCTCAACACATTCTGACATCATCTGGAAAAGCATGAGAAGAGTTTTCTGCTGGGGAACACCTTGTTTGATTAAGTTGATGGCCATTGTGGCTGGTGCGGCACTGTGCCTGATGATGTGCTGTGCAGCAATCTGGTATTGCTGGAAGAGAAAATGGTGAGTGTTTTGCGATTCTCTGCCTCAAACAGCTTCCTTTAAATGCTGCTCATAGTCAGGGAACATTCCCAGAGAGTCTCCAGTGGAGCTGTGGCCAGTCCATGATTCTACAAATAGCTCTGCGGAGCTTCCATTGGCCTCTCAATTGCTGGGCCTTGTCCTGGGGGCCCCGCTGGGGCAGCAGCCAGTGCTGGCTCCCACTGAGGCTGCCTGGCCAAGAGCAGCCCCAGGGGCACGGGGCAGAGGCAGAGGGAGGTGGGGAGGAGAAAGAGCAGGGCCGAGGTTGCCCTTGAAAGGCAGAGGCGCTCTGGGACCCACTCCTGTCCAGGGACCCTGCCCAGAGCCGTGCCCTGCTGGCCGGGGCCTTGAGGGGCAGCTGTCCAGCTGGGCCCAGCTGTGCCAGCAGCTCCAGCCGTGCTGGGGAGCCTTGCCAGCTCTGGGCCCTGCTGTGCACGAGGGTCCCTGTGTGCCACTGGCAGCTGGGGCCTCAGCCTGCTCCTCTCTCCACAGGTGCTCCTGTGCATCTTCAGAAAATGATCCTAAAAATAGAGACAACGACAACTTGACAATTTATCCCAGCTCTTCACTTCTGCCCCTATCTGCCCTGCCGTGGCTGCACCACCATAATGAAGGCATCCCCAAATCCACCCCTCCTCAACGAGACCCTCTGCCCCGGAGTCCCCTGGTCCTGTTCCCCGGCCAGGACTGAAGGTGGGCAGCCCTTGTCTGGCAGGGCAGGGCTTGGCCCCTATTTTATGTTTAAATAAAGAAATAGAGTTTTCACAGCTATGTCCATGTGGTAGCACCAGCAAAGCCCCCCCGCACCAGCACTGACTGAGCTCCATGCCCAGGAGCAGCCGTGGATGCCCACGGTGTGGGCAGGCAGGAGCCAGGCAGGGGCTGCTGTGCCCAGCGGCGGGGCCCCGAGGGGATGGGGGAGCCCATGCTGAGCGTCCCTGGGCTGAGGGCACATTTCCTTCTGTGGCATCATCTGGGCCTGGACCTGAAGAGGCACAAAGGGATATTTTGGGGTCCCTGCTGAGGGGTGCAGGGATCCCTCATGAGGCACAAAGGAGTACTGATGGCCTCTCCTAAGGTGTGCAGGGATCCCTCATGCGGTGGGCAGTAGGGTTAAATTTGAGGGGGTTTTTTACTCTTCTCAGCACAGCACAGGGACACTTGGCCGAGGTTTTGCCAAGCTGGGAGAAAGCCTCTTGCAAAGGCTTGGGCCCAGCCTGTGGGCACAGCGGGCGGGCGCAGCCCATCCCCTGGGCCAGTCCGGGCTGCTCAGGCCGGGCCGGGCCGGGCCAGGCTCGGGCCCCGGCAGGGAAGGGCCGCGGCCCTGGGCTCTGCTGAGGCTGCTGAGCTCCGGCCTGCCCTGTGCTGCAGCCCAACACATTGACAGCCATGGCCGTGCCCTGGGCCACCGCAGGCACCCGGGGCTACAGCTGAGGCCGCGCCTTCTCCCACTGAAGGGAGGCTGGCTCTGTTCCCTCGCAGGGCACAGCTTAGCTCCCAGCACCTTTGGGAACCTGCCTGCCGGGGAAGTGCTGGGGGGCAGAGAGTTCCAACCCTTCTCACTGGGAAGTGTGTCTGATTTTTTTCCCTCTAAATTTGTGTCCTGGCAGAGGTTTAAGTTTGCTTGCTCTCAGTAGGGCGCTTTTCTTCTTGGCAGTCAGTGGGGCTTCAATGCAGCCAGGGTTGAAGGAGGATCTCTGGCCGCTTGGGCTGTGGTTGTGGGACTGGCTTCATCCTTCCTTTGGCTGTGATTTGCACTGGTGCTTGTGCAGGCATTTTACAGTAACTGGCTTCAGTTCTTTCCTCTTGCCCCCAAAAACCGAGAATAAACCTGTTTAGCACCAATGTTTGGGCTCCCAAACAGAACTGTTCTCATTCTACGAGTGTCACAGACACATTTTATGAAAAATCCTTTTTCCAGGGTCTTTTCTCCTGTGAAGCTGGGAAGCTTCAGCTTCTCCATGTTTTGTTGCTTTGGAATGTGATTTGGAGAATTGTTACCCAGCATGTGAAATTGTTTTTACTTGATGAGCAATGACAGCCACCTGTGTTAAAGCTGTGAACAGTCACAAGATTTGTTATTCATTCCTTTGCTTTCCCTTCCAGCTTTTTGATGAATTCTTTCTCTCTATTTAGTATAGTTGTAGTGTAGTACTTTAATATAATATCCTCATATATCAGCCTTCTGAAACATGGAGTCAAGATTCTCATCTCTTCCCTCATCCTGGAATCCTCAAACACAGGTATACCCAAGTCTTTCAGGCTTGCTCAGTGAATGAGCAGCTGATTGAAGTACAAAAATACTGAGAAACCCACAGTCCCTTCCTAGGAAGAAACATCTCCCCATCTAAACCTCACCTGTCTTTATCCAGTTACAGGGGAAACAGACATATATATATATATATATATATATATGTATGTCTGTAATAAAATAACTTCAGCTTTAAATGAAATCTCTGTATTTATCCTTTTCCTATGAAATTTTGGTTAGAAAGAAGTTTTATTTTACACAGTTACATTTAGTCAGGACATTAAATAACAGATGCTTTTAAGATGCCAAATACTGGAACTGCAGCAAATTCCTCCCTGACTGACATTCATGTGTGCCTGCTCTCAGGGAGGAATCAGAAGGTCCTGTCCAGAGGGTGAGAGCAGATGTATGCCCTCTTCTCCAGGATCTGCTTTGCAGCTTTTTTAATGGAATCATCCAGGTTTTCATCAGCATCTGTGGAGAAAGAGAGAAAAGTCAACTAAGGGACCACAAAGAGCTGTTGTAAATTTCTTTCAAGAAGTGTTTTTGAACACAAATGCAAGAGTGTGAGGGCCAGGAAGAAATTGAACATTTTCTTCTGAAAAAGATTGGTTATTACAGACTGAGCTTCAGAGAGCCAATGCCCAACTGGTCAGTACTTCCCAAAGAGTCCAAATCCCTCATTTCTATCAGCTACTTGTCAGAAGTATATACATGAAATGTAGATATTATATTCCTCAATAAGGAACGCTGGCAGTTGGCTTTAGCTATGAAGTGAAGAGACTCTTTTCAACAGGTTCCAGCTCTGCTGCTTGTTTCAATTAAAAGCGGAGCCAAACTCTTCTGTTGGTCACATCAAACTCACCTTTTTTTGATTACAGTCTGAAAGACAGAAGAGCGTAAGAACTATTTTATAGTACTTACATTTTTCTAATTGAGCCATGGCATAATTATTCTTGAAATAGGCTTCTGTGCAGAAGATATTTGTAAGAAGCACCTGGAAAAGGAGTAAAACTGAGTTTAAAAATAGTGAATGAATTTCATAACAAAAACCATGTAGTAAGAATACAGTAATTTAAACATCTCAAAGCTCTTTGATGATGGTGCCCTGAACCCCAGTCATGTGCAGTGCAGCCTCAGCTGTCCCTTTGAGGCCAGAGAACTGCCAAGGCTCAGGGCTGGGATGAGCCTTCACCCAAAAGCTACTCCAAGACTGATTGGGAATCAATCCAGAGCAGGGCTCACACAAAGAGCAAAGTCTCAAGGCCAAAGCCAAACCTTCATCACGTTGGATTTGTTTTCACACTGATCTGGAGCAAATTTTTCTTGACCTGCAACACCACTGTTACCATGAAACTTTACATGAGCTACTAAATAAGCACTGTCCTTTCCTGTCCTGAGCTGTGCTGCCCAAATACTGTTGTGCTTATGTGTTTTTATTAATGATTATATGGAAAGAGCTTGGGAAGAACTGCATGGTGTTAACAGATTTGAGAGAACGTGCAGAGTTGTGGTGAGGTTCTAAATGTCTGTGTATGTGTTAAAGAAGTATTTTAAACATGTTGAAAGTGTGCAGCTCAACAAGCAGAGCCCCTGAGAGGCTCCTGCACTCTGGCAGGTTTAGCCACGTTCTGCTGCACTTTTATGGGAGAGTTTGCTGTAATTCCCCAGAGATGCAGCCTGCCTGCTGCCAGGAGCACAGCCTGAGTGGGAATGGTTGGTGCTGAGGGACACTCACCTCGTGGTCATGGTTCCTGAGCCCGATGCTGATGGAGCGGCTGGCCCGGGAGATGGCTGCAGTCATTGCATACAAATTAATCACCACATCTGCCACTCTCTTCAGCACCAGCTGCTCATCCACTATTGTCTGGGAGAGAGAAAATCATTATCTGCTTGTGGTTTGTCAATTTAAAACTTTAACCAAATATCACTGTCCATACTTCATGTTTAGGTCCAGCTTTATTTCGCATAAACCGGTTCTAGCCTAGGTCAGAAATTATCATTGTTAGTTTTGGGTTTACTAAGCTGCACCTTTTAAATTCTACTTGTAAAATTGTAATATTGATGTATGCCTTAAACCACTTTGTTAAATGCCTGTAGCAGCAGGATTTGTGCTTACACAAGAGGAAAACAACCAACTCACTGAGGGTGCTGGTACTTTGGTTTTGGTTCTAACAATGTAACTTGCCCATTACACTGAGTACCTAATGTCAGTGTGTTTTCTCACACCCAGTGAGAAGGTGTCATGTGAAGGAAGTGCTGGTCCTGCCACACTCAGTCCCCTGCAGGTTCCAGTGGGGCCCTGAGCATAAACTATTCAGTAACAAAGACAACAGACAAAATAAATAGTTACCTTGCCAAACCTACTTAGCAGGCCCCTGACTGTAGTTCCAAAATAATAAACGTTTTCTTCAAGTTTCTTGGCATTCTCCTATAAAACAAAACACAAAATAGAACAATTTGAGTAGTCTTATAACAGAAAAGCAACATACCCCCACCCCCTTTAAAGAGGATACTGGATTTTCTCTTTTTTAACATTCATCCACCTTGCTGCTAAAAGCCAGACAGGCACATTTCTTTCTCTCAAAGATCCATTACAATTTTCTGGAGTTTACTCTCAGTAACTTTTAGTATAGGCTTATGATAACAAAAGTAACTAACAGAACGCCCCATGAAAAATATACCTTATCTTTTTCCTATTAACAGAACATTCATTTTTGGTCATAAAAACCTTTTCCTAAGTGATTAAGCAAGTATGTGTATGTGTAATTCACAGTCATTCTGACCTGAAACTCTGTTCCAATTAAACAGGAAAAACTCCTGTTTTGTAACTAACCTTATAACAAAGGGCAGCTATTAAAAACGCTTTCATATGGTGAAGGCTCAATTTATACAAATTATCCAAATGGATCTAAAACTGGATTTGGTATAAACACAGGCTTAGAGCAGCCTTCATCCTCCCTTGATACCTGGACAATAACTGTAACTTCTTACCCTGTCATGGTGCCAACATCTGCTTACCCTGGAAAATCTCACTGCCCCTAGGTATACATTTTGGTTTGCAAAAACAGGAGATGAAATTGTGGCAAGCAGCAAAGGGAACAAACACAAGAGCTCAGCAGAGAGGCCCTTACCTGGAGGCTGGGATGCACCACCCCACTGTCACCTACAAGCCCCAGATCCACCTTCCTGCCCAGGGTGTCCTGTAACCTGGTCAGGAACTCCCCCAGCGCCACTCCCACGTTTCCTTTCTTGATTGCTCTGAAATGTTGGGGAAAGAATGGCTGTTAAAAAAAATTCCAAGAGGTTCAGACACAACCAGTTGGAATTCCAAATACTTTAGCACCAAGTCCTGATCCACTGCTGTGAAGTCTGGAGAACAACTGTGGAGCCTTAAGAGTCATCAGCTGCTCTCCAAGACACCCACAAGGAATTCCAGAGACCAGTACTCAATATCCACAATGCAGCTGTTGTGTCAATACAACTTCATTCAGATACAAAATACTAATTACTGGTCTTGAAAGAAATAATTACAGCTTGTGTAAAAGTCCAAGATAAAATGCATTAAATACTACAATTCCTAAATCTATGAACCATCCCATTAAAAACACAGAGTCCCTGTAACAGTGAACTTTTACAGACAATAAATAGAAATACTGCAGGTATTCCCTGCAGTTTGTCCTCTTATCTATAAAGTTATCTGATTCTGTTTAGTTTATTTAAAACTATTAAGAATAAATAAGAACATACTTAATTTTGTCAGTTAAGATCTTCCCTGCATGCTGCATCCCTGTCAGTGCAATGTACATTCTCAGGATTTCATTGGTGCCCTGGAAAAAGCAGAAGAGAAAGTGAGAAGGTGGGTAACCAGAGTTTACAATAGTGTTTTCCAAGCAGGTCTGTTGTGCCCCTGTGCTCTTCCCACTGCTCCAGTATCACATGATGACTCTCCCCACACATAAACTGCCGCCTTTTGCTTTATCTCAGTTTTAATTCTGATTTCATGGGGCATTGCAGAAGTTGAGCCCCTCATCATTAAACACACAAATATACCCCAATGTAAAAGAAAACAGACAAAATGCATTTTGATTAAAAATGCTCTGCACTGTTCCAGTGAAGGAATATTTGAATAGTTGTAGAACTGCTCAAAATGAGCTGAGTTAAAATCAAGTCTGACAGTGACTCTGATGTGCACATGATGGGTCACTGACAATCCAGCTCGGAAAGAGAACAAGCTTGAGAACCAACCTTTCTTTTAATTTAAATAGCCATCAATAAGTTAATTAAATGTCTAAGTTGATCTTTTATGAGTTTCTCTGCTTCTCTCGTGAGAAGCACACAAGAGGAAAGGTTACTGCTGTAACTCACACTGTGGTCAGTCTGTAAAAGCCATCATAGCTTATTTTATTATAGGGAACTACTATTGATATTCCAAAGAAAACAAGGTTAGTCCTGCAGTTTTACTGTTAGAGACTTTGCAGCTGAAGGAACAAGATCCTGGTCAATCAAACCTTCAGGTTTCTACTCCCCTTTATAGGAGGTGTGAACTGCAGTTTGCAGAAAAAGGGGATCCTGGTACTTGCCTCAAAGATGAGCAGGATCCTGGTGTCTCTGAGGTAGCGTTCATAAGGATAATCCTTCATGTAGCCAAGGCCTCCAAGGATCTGCAGAGCCTCACTCACACATGCCCAGGCACCTTCAGAGCTGAACACCTGCCATGGAACAGGGTTTGATCAGCAGAGAGTAGATAATAAATCATCAATAAACACAGGATGCCCTGCTCTGGGGTTGTATCCACAGGACACTGCTGCAGCGTTTTCTGTGTGTTACGCCGGTCCTGGAGCAGTATCCCTGTGGCTCAGGGGTTTGTCAAATTTAGTGATGCAATGCACAGGGCACTCTCCACATTCCAGGGACAGGGGCAGCCCCACACAGGGAGAGCAGCTGCAGCTGCTTGGCTGGAGCCCAGAGCAGGAGTTTTCTGCAGTGACCATGAGGGACACCCTGACAGCCACAGCCTGGATATTCCACAGGGTTTGTTGTGCCATCAGCTCCCTGGGAAAGCTGGCACAGCAGCAGCTTGGCCAGGATGGCAGCTGGAGTGTGACTGAGTGTCCCAGTGCTCATGTGAGGCCTCCTCAGACGCCAGCTCAGCGGCTGTGACATTCTCAACCTGTTCCCTGCTGGTTTTATTTTGCACGAGTCTGAGCTTGTGGGGTACAGACAGAACAGTATCTGTCATTCCACCTGGCTGCAGTGCTTCTCTCCTCTAAATGCAGCCCTGAGTTCTCAGCCCTCGGCAGGCTGAACACTGAGCCTTTTCCCAGCCCTGGTTACCTTGACCATGGCAGCCTCGACGGAGCAGTCAGGGAAGCCTGGCCTGTCCATCATCCCTGCAGTCAGGTAAGCCATGCTCTCCATCACGTAGGCTTTCACAGCCATCAAACAAAACTTCTCCTGCCACACAGCAACAGGAGGAATCGTACAGAAATTCAGATGCAAAAGTCCACAATCAACCCTCAAACTTAAAAAGACCTGCAGTTCTTATATGTTTTACATCATCAAATTAATCAATCAATAAAAAGTACCACTTTGAAACAACAATAAATAAAAAATACTTTTATACATTTATCATTCTGGACATTTAAAAGATCAGTGTACAGAAGTCAGCACCAGGTTCACACAAATTTCTAGCAAATCCTTTAAACCAGTACAGCCAAAATACACCCAATGCAATCTATGTCCTGGCACTTCGCACAGAGATTTAGGTGTTTCATGTTTTGTTACCTGAATTAATCCAAACTGGCTGAGTTTCTTATTGAATTGTTTCCTGGTGCAAGCATACTCTGATGTCAGTTCTTCAAAGAAAGAAAAACAAGTCATTCTCAGAAGGGCTGTGACAGACCATTCCAGCAGCTGGTGTCCTTCCCTGGGCGGTGACATTCCAGTCTGTGCCCAGGAGCCCCCTGGCTGTTCCAGAAGCAGCACTTTGTGAAAATCACCCTCACACTGATGTTGTTGACCAAGTGTGGGACCAGCCTGTCAAAGGCTTTTGAACCAGAGGTATGAACCTGTACTCTTAAGAGAAGTGATCAGGTTTGGTGCTAATTGGTTAGAGAGACTTCTGTTACTGTTTTGGCTAATAATTGGCAGAAAGCAGTTTTAGCCCTAGTTACTGTGTGCAGCTTTGAGCCAGTTATTCAGGTGGGAGGTTCCAGGGGAGATTACACCTTCTAAAATCAATAGTACAGAGGTTTTTTTGTTGGGAATAACATTTTACCTCAGGGAAGTCCAACAGAGGCAATAACCTCCCACTCTATGAACTGAATCTACACTGTACAAAAGGAAAAAGACCTTTATTTCAAAACCTCTGCAAGCAGGCTTTTAATTTAATTTTTCAAAACCATATTTTCGTGTTTTAAAGATATCAAAGCCTGTTATGACAAGGTCAAGACTCCTGCTCCCACTCTGAATGTCTTGCATGATCTGCCTCAGGCAGAGCAGTTTCTGCTGGCACCCAGCCATGCAGAGCTCCCAATTCACCCACCTATCAACTTCTTAATCATTCCAGCAGATGCACTGCCCATGCTAAATCTTCCACTGTTGAGGATATTCATGGCAACCTGTGAAGAAACAGATGGGGTTTAGGCCACATTCTCCTTAGGTCACTGCTTCCTGCTTCTGTGTTCCCTGGATTTCACTCCTCACTGGGACACACTGCCAGTCCTGGAGAGTGCCCTCACATCAGCCACCACAGCTCTCAGCATCCCAAGGAAAGTGCTTCAAAACTGGGCTTTTCCTGCCACCCATTACATCCAATTTTGTATCTGAAGTAGATGATCCGGTGACTTGGAAATAATCTCTAATTAGATGAAGGTAAAATGTAGATAAAAATGCATTTATCTGCAGCTGGTAAACAACATTCCAGCTGGACAGCACGGCTCCAGTTTATCAGATGAAGAAAACCACAGTATTTCTCCTTGCAGCTGACCTGTGATGGCTGCTCTCTGCCTCAGGTGGCTTTCAGCAACACATCACAGAAGGGATAAGAAAGGAGGTATAGAAATGAAATACAGATCAATAACGTAAAAAAAAACAGATTTTTGGAGTCTGGTGTCTGTAGTGTTGTTTCTCAACATGGGTGACTCATGTCAAAGCCTGTTAGGAAAGAAGTCACTGTCCTACATTTTAACTTGTCAGGAAGGCACCATAACAATCTTCTTTTAATCTCTACTACATTAAGGAAAATAATTTCTTTTAGCACTTAGGCCTGGACTTGCCTGCTACAGCAGGAATAAGAAATGGAAAAGGAGTAAGAGCAGGTTAGCAACTCCCCAGGTCACACTCTCAGAGAAAGGTTACACAGCAAGGCCACCTGTGGTTTTCTCTCCTGGGGTCCTGCCAGCATTTCCCTGTGCAACAGGGCAGCCCTGGAGAAGCACCTGACAGCCAGGGCACCTTGGAGCTGGGCATGCCTCCAGCACTCCCTGTGACATCCACACAGCCTGTGCCAGGGTGTCTCCCTTCCCACATTCTGCTCTGGAACCAGCAGAGGACATGTCCTCCATTCAGGGCAGAAGGGCAGCTGAAGTCACTCCCTCTTCTGAGGGGACACCACAACAAACAACCAAAAGCCCAACAAGAAGAGAAGAAACACAGAAATCTGAGATGATGGCACACTGTGCACTGTCCAGTGACACCAATTTACAGATCAATGGGGGAATCTCTCTTCCTGTACCCTAGAGTGTGGCAGTGCTCACACCACCCACAAGGAAACTTCAGCACGGGGGGAAACAGCCTCCTTCAGACTTCTATAAATCACCAGTAGTTATTCTCCACTGCTTACCTTAAATCCCCCTCCAACTTCTCCAATTACATTCTCTATAGGCACTTTGGTGTTTTCAAAATGTACTTCACAGGCTGAAACACAGAATTAACACTTGATCAAATATGACACAGAAATACTTAAAAGACATTCAGGAACTTAAGTCACTATTTGTAGCAGGAAATGAAGTCTTCCTAATGCATTGTTTATGACAGAATTATACATGCTTCGCCAAAGAAGTGAGAATTTGGGAAAAGGCTGTAGTTGACATCAGTTATTGATGTAAAATATTTAAAATATTATGAATATACACTGTGTAAACAGAGAACTACAGTTTGGTCTTTATTTCTAGTTCTAAGGAACTGACTGAACAGTCACCAAGATGGTGAAAAGATGCAATCATTACAAAGCTTAGAAGAGCTGAAGAACGTGGACTTCTAGATTAAACCTATTGACCACTGAGTCTCTGAATGATTTCTTTCACTGCACAGTGAATGAACTCCACAAATTGGATTTCTTATTTCAGACCCTGCGTCAGGAAGGGCTCCTGGGAAAAGCCAGCTAAAGAAACATGAAACTTATACTGTAACATGGAATACGTATTGATTTGCCCCTGAATTCAGATGATCCAACCAAAATAAAACCTTAAACTATGAAAACAAGTTCTGCTAACAGTTTTAGGTGGCTCTTACTGTTGGAGCCTCGAATGCCCAGTTTATCCTCGGGTTTCCCATGGGTGACGCCCCCGAAGTCCCGCTCCACGATGAAAGCAGTGATTTTATCCTTCACCTGCCCGTCCTTGTCCACAATCTCTGTCCTGGCAAACACTGTGAAAATACTGGCCAGGCCACCATTGGAGATCCAGACCTGTTTTGAGAGAGGGAAGATGTGTAAGAAAGGTAAATGTGCTGATTTTGTGGGCACAGCCCTCCAGGGTTTTGTAACAGGCTGGGAAAAGAACAGAGTGCTGAAAAATTGCTGTTCCTTCCCTTCAGTTCTAATGAGGGTCTGCTCCCAGGGTGAGCACATTTCTGAGGAGAGCTGACCACATGTGCTCAGTTTAGAGCAACTTTAAAACCAGAATGTAGTATCAATATGCATTAAATTAAAATCCACAGTGCATTTCCACAAAAGCTGGTCCATCCTGCTGCTGCTGGCACCTGAGAGATACAGGGGCAATGCAGACTGGACAAACCCTGTGGCCAAAAATTAACTCTGATGAGAAATTCTCTGATCAGCCTCTCCCCCAGGGTGGGTCTCTTCACACCACAAATGGATCAACAACTACAGACCAAGTCTGCAACGCATCCAATACTGCTGAAACCAGGACATCTCTGATTTCTTCAAGACTGGCTTTTGTCACGGTTTCTTTTAACAGAAAGGTTCCAGGCAGACCTATTTCTAATTAAATATCAAGTTGTATTTTAAAATCTAGCCTGCAGAATGAAGAGATGTCAAATACAGGTTCAGGTTTCCTTTTACCTAAGCTGTCATGGAAGGGGCTGATTTACTAAGAAACCAACCCGCCCTGAAGCTGAACACACAAATGGCCAACAGAGGAAGAACCCAGGGTAGTTTTCCATTTTCCTTACCAGGAGTTTAATGCAGTAATTCTCTAACAATAATTTTCTATTCCCTTTGTGCCTAATCTTTTTGACAGGGTCATTCTCCTCTAGCTTGGAAACCTCCCAGTTCCAGACTGATGCAAAAGACAAGAACACTTCCTACATTTGTAAGAAACCCCTTTCCTGTTCCCAGTCTGTGAGTAGGTACCTTGGAGCCATTTAACAGGAAGTGTTTCCCATCTTCACTCAGGGTTGCCCTTGTCTGGATGGATGCAGCATCACTCCCACTAGAAAACAAACAAGTTACTAATGTTTAAAGAAGTAAACACGCTTTAAAAAAACAAAACTGCATATTCCCCCTCTTCCTATTCTGTAAAAAGGAGGGGGTCTCAAATAGCAGTATATAAATTTTAGCTTTTAACTAACAAGGAAGCTCACTAGATTGAACAGTTCTAAAAGTTACCTGAGGGGACATTTCTTCTCATTACCATGTTATCAGGATTATAACCTGACCAGACTGTGTAGAATGCCACAAAAGCAACATTTTGGAGCTACACTTTGAGCTATGTGAACACACAATGAGCCTCTCACTTAAGTGACAACAAAAATTCTTCCTTTTAGTTTTGGTAGCTCCTTCAAAACAGGCTTTTATATTTTGAATAAGAACTGAAAGCATCCCAGAACAGTCACAGCACATTATTTCTGACGTAGCACAAAGCATCCTTTCAAGTAAATGAATTCCTGGGATGAGAACAAGAATCAAGGATTTCATGGACACTGCCAAAAGCAGCATGTTGGGGAAAGAGTAATTGGAGTGTTCCTTGAAATACCAAAACTAAGCCACAGATGTATATACTGAAGCCATGGGCCCCAGATAAAGAAGCCTGAAGGTATGAAGCAATGCAGCTAAGGCAGTGAGCCCCTGTGGGGCTGTGGGGCAGCAGCACCTGCCGGGCTCGGTGAGGCAGAAGGCAGCAATGTGCTCCCCCGAGGCCAGGCGGGGCAGGTACTTGGCCTTCTGCTCCTCGGTGCCAGCAATGAGGATCCCCTGCAGAAACAAGCACAGGAAACTTTGCAGCATCACCCTGTGGGAAAAGAGAGGGAGCTGACAAGCTCCAGCATGTTTAGAAAGCTTCATCTGCAAGTTTTATGGCATAGCAAGAGACAGTTTAATCAACAAGACTGTATTATTTGTCAGTCATTAAAATATTTTTTCATTAGCATTCTCTGCTCAATTCCACAAGGAATCTCCTCTTGCTATAACAAACTGAGTGTGGTTTCAAGCTTCTTTCTGCCATCCACTCAGCACTAAAAAGGTAAATACCTATGGCTATATTCAAGTTCAAAACTGACACACTTTCTCTCAGATGAGTTATCTCCTCTAGGCCCCCCAACATGCAGCCCCAGCCAGCCAAAGTTCCTCTTTTCTGAATTCTTTCCTTCCTCATCACCTGAGCCCCCCTGATACTGTTTCAATTCTATTTATTCTAGGTACTTTAGACAAGTTTAGCCAATTTAAAAAAAACCAACTTGGACTCATTCATCTAAGAACAATTATCCTAATAGTAACTTCCTTGTGTACTTCCTATGCAGCCTTTCTGTCTCACACTGAACCAGTGGCAGAGGCTGCTGCAGACACCAACAACCTGATTTATGCTTTGCCAGTAATTCTGATTTGCTCCCCCTAAGCCCCACATTTTTCACTTCACCTTTTCCATGCAATCTGTGCAGAAGCCCTGGCCCCAGAGCAGCAGCATTACCTTCAGCCCAATGGCCTGGTGAGCTGCCAGGGTCACTGCAATGGAGCCATCCAGGGAGCTGATTTCTCCCAGACGTGCATACATGGTGTTTGACAGGCCCAGCCCACCTGGAACAGGCACCAGGTTTTATTTCAGTACATTTTTTGTGCCACTTCCCCGCTCCCCCAAAAATCCATTTCAAGAACAGAAATACAGGAATGTAGCAGCTTTAACTGGAGAGGTACAAAAGCGGCACAAAATGCACCCCTAGATGTTCTTCTGTGGCATTTACTCACCATATTCCTCTGGAATCTGCATGCCAAAGAGACCCAGGTCCTTCAGTCCTTGTAAGGTTTCGGGTGGGATTTTTGCATCTTGATCGATTTTCTTCGAGTCCACTACAAATAGAGAATTTTTTCTCATTTAACACTGTGTTTCTCAGTGCCCAGAGCAGCTGGGAGGCTACAGGATTCCCCCACCAGGGCCACAGTCACTCATGACCCTTCTCATTCCCAGCTTCACAAGAATTTCTTCTTTCTAGCTGCAGCCTGACCATCCTGTTTGTCCTCATGACATATTCAGGAAAAAGACTTGGAAATGGGAAAAATGCAGCATTTATTTCATTTTCTCAAACATTTCTACTGGTTCTGCATGCCAGCAGATTCCAAGACTGGAATAAGCAAAGTATTTTCAGGATTTTCTATCTGAACTAAGTCTAGGTCGTGAATACAAGAAAAAAAAAAGTACATAAATGAGGAAATTAGAAAATCTTGTTCTTAGGAGATTTTAAGATTCTTGGGGGATTAAGAGAGCTGTTCTGTACCATGGCAGTGAAAACAAACAGGAATCATACTTTCTCCAGACTCCATAATTTGACCCTTTTATTCCTTCCCTAAACATCAGGCTGTTTACTCCATGAACCATGTTCCCCCCCACAGAGCAAAGAGTTAAAAAATGTAATTTGAATAAATCCCTTATTTACTGTCGGTGAGCAACACTACAATTTTACAGTTAAAATCACCTGGATCTCGCCAATTGTGATGTGTGACAATCACTGGCTTCTCCAAACTCCTACAGAGTTTGGAAAACCTCTGTCAATGGGAAGGCTGAGACAGTGCTGTTTAACTGCCCCAGAAATTGCTGTCTGTGCAAACCACTATTCTGCAATTGCTCTGGAATTGGCTTATCCAAGGCAGCACGAATGGAAGGACACCCTGCAATGCTCTCTGGAATGCAGACGGGTAATAAGGCCTTTCCCAAATGGAATTATTACTCTAATACTGAAAAAACAGAAATGCTTTTGATTTTTCATAACTCCTCAACGAGCCAGCATTTCTGAGTATCTCTGCTGCATTTTGCCACGGTCAGTTTTAGCAGAGTAGGACAGCTATAAAGTTCTAGGAACTAGAACTAGGAAAAAAAAATCACAATGTATGAAGTAGTTAGAAGCACAATTCAGCTGAGCTAAAACCAATTTCAAATCCTATCTTTATCCCAGAATTCTTTTACATCCTTGGTTTTTCCCGTTTTGGAGATTTAATTCTTCTGATCAGCACCCAAATACTTCCCAAAAAAGCCACAAATGGACATGCTACAGAATCAGCATCACTGTGTGAGCAGCAATAAATGCATAAACTAAATTAAATGTTTGAAACACCTTATGGAACTGCTATAGTGAAATAATTTTGTAATCACTAAATCACTTGCATGGATAAAACCACAATAATATACCTTCTTCATTGAAGAACTTTTCAACAGGTCCCACAAACTGGTTGATTTCTGCCAGTTCTTCATTGCTAATTTCTGGGTAAGGAAAAACTTCTTCCTAAAATAGGAGAATAGGAGAATTATTTAATAATTTTTAATACACGAACCATGCAGTTAAAATAAAAATCATGGGAGATATGCCTTGCAAAGACTCTAAAACACTGTGCAAATTAAGAATTGTGGAAAATGTCCCGAAACAGAAATAGGGCTCCACAGGACCCAACTTTATTTCACATCAAAACCAGACCAGAGGGTGTTAACTGAACAACAGAAACATGAGGGAGAAATCAAGAGATCTTTTAAGAAGCACGAGGATGCAAAAGTTCTTCATCACCCATGAGTTTTAACCCTATTCAGGGACTGATAAAAATGAGTTTGATGTTTCCAAAGCTCAGCCCATGAGCACTGTCCCTTGCGAACACCCAGCACATTTCACCTGCTAATGCCTCGAGGACAAAGGTGAGTGAGCCCCACCACTCCTTATCATCCCCAGGGTGTTCTGGCCATGAACTGGAAGCAGCACAGCCTGACAGGTTGGAATTGGTAAAAAATACAAACAAGGAACACAAGGAGTGGGAGGCTACGTGAGAAGAACACTTCTGATTTTTACTGCCTTTCCCCTTTTAAACAGAAGAATTTATCTCTGTCCACACAAATCTGTTCATGGTACTCTGAGCAATATATCAGCATCAAAAATTCAGGACCTGTGAAATGTTAGAGGTTTTCAGAAAGCTGCTGTGTTGAAACTTGAGGGAAGAAACACCCGAGACACATCTGTAGAGGGGTTTAACACAGTGGAGCCTGAGTGCTGCCTGTTTTAACACCTTATCTGACAAGCTCTGTTGAAAGAGACTTTATTGCTCAACTCATTTCAGTGGATTTGAATTATTCCTTCTTTCCGTTTACTTCACCCTGCAATCTCTGATAAATGCACACTCTAAGCCCTGCAGTAACAAACTCTGCTTAATACAGCGTTCCATCTCAGATTTTAACTTCTTTGTCCAGTGGCATCTCAAGGCACCACAAGAACACCAATCTTTCCTACCAAAACTGTAGGCAGAGATTTACAAGAAGCCTCCATCCTTGAAGAACAACCAGAGGACGAAGCGATCCAAGTTCAGCGGCATGCCCAGAGGGGGAGCACGGCGACAGGCAGCGCCCAGGGGACCCGCGGGGCTGGCAGGCACAGGGGCTCTCGGCGTTGTTTGGGTCACTCTGAGCCCCATCGCCTGTTCTGTGTGCAAAGGCTCCCTTCAGTTACCCGGCTGCAGCTGAGGGGCACACAGAGCCAGGGCAGGGAGCTCCGCAGGGCTGGACCCGGGGGCTGCGGGGCAGCCGGGCCGGGCCGGGCCCTGCCGAGGGCTCACAGCAACGCCCGCAGCCCGGGCTGGGATGAGCAGCTGGGAAAGGCCCTGGCGCTGCTGCGGACGAGCCCCCGGTGCGTGCCAGCCCCGCTGTCCGCCGGTGAAAGGGCAGCGACCCCCGGGCGCGGCCGGCCCCCACCGCCCCCCGCGGACCCACCTTGCGCAGCGTGCCGAGGAACAGCTCCTTGGCGAAGGCGCGGCGGGGCGCGGCCGTGCGCAGGCCGCAGGGCCGGCCCGGGGCCGGGGCTGGAGCTGGGGCCGGGGCCGGGCGGAGCGCAGGGCCCGCAGCAGCAGCAGCACCGCGCTCATGGCCGCGCTCGGCGCTCCGCTGACGGCACCGCCGAGCGCCCGGCCCCGCCGGGGCGGGGCACGGCCCGCAGCCCCACAGCCCCGCGGCCTCACCGCCTCACGGGGCGGCGCTTCGCTCGCAGGAGCCGCGGGGATGTGCTCCATCCGGGTGACCTGCGGCGGGCACGGCCCCACAGCCCCGCGGCGCTTCGCTCGCAGGGCCCGCAGTAACGCCGCTCACGGCTTCCTCACGTCTTCCTCACGGCTTCCTCACGGCTTCCCTGGTGCCCTCCCCTCCCCGGCCCGGCAGCTCTTGCCCGAGCCGCACGGTCCCGCCGAGAAGCAGCTCTTGGTGCAGCCTTTGAATCGCCCTCATGAAGCGAAAGCCGCGGCGCAGGCCAGCCCGCGAGCAGCACCGCAGGCAGGGATCGCTGCTTCCCCTCCTGGAGCTGCGGGACACGCTGGGCTGCAGCGTGGAAATCGCCCCCGAATCTCCCAAATCCAAGCCTGACTCCCCCTGCTCCGTGTGTCGGGAGCCGGGGCAGGATGGTGTGGGCAGCTCCAACCTCCCCTGAGCGGCCCCGCACTCCTGCAGCCCTTCCCGCACATAAACAAGTGTCAAAGACCTGTCTGCTCGCTGTGCCCTGCGAGAGCGCTGCCCTGCACCGAGCATCCCCCTCCTCCTTCACTTTCCCTGCCATCCCTCTGGCAGCAGGTTTTGTCTTTTTTTAAAAAACCCAGGTGCCAAACCTGTGTGAAATTACTGATATTCACTGAAATCTGGCTGAGAAGCACTCAGTACGGGAGGTCACGGTCAGTTTTGTGGCACCATCACCCCCCAGCCGCTGCCTCACCTGCAGGTGGCTGGGGCTGCTCACCGACACAGAAGGGCTGTTAAACGCGTGTTGAGCTTCATTTACTCAAGGGTGGAATTAATTTGTTTGAACTATTTATTTCAGATAAAATAATCCCTTTAAAGGCTGCTGCTACTCTGTCATTTTAGGCATGTCCATGTCCACCTGCCTTCACTTTGCTTTGGTCTGTGTGGAACTGCAGAATGTTACAAAATGGCATTTGCAAAAAGAACAAGTAAACACAGGCTTAATGAACTCACTTATTTTGCTTCCTGTACTTATGACTCATAAAATGAAAATCCTTTAATGTTGTAACCCAAATAAATTGCCATGTTGGTTGCCTCTCGACTGTACTGCAAGTAGGGAACAAGAAGGGCTGAGAGTGAGGGATCAGGAAAAGGTAAGGATGTGCTCAGCTCTGATTAAGTAACATTATCCTGCTTCTTTTGGTTTTGAAGGGTGGAAAAGCAAGAGGTGATGTCTAATCCTCCCAGGCAGCAAACAATGGGTGGGGAACGCTGAGCTGGGTGCAGCACTTGGCAGTCTTTGGGGTGCAGTGATGAGGTGCCAGTGCTTGATGGTATGGATAGAAGGGGACACACCTCAGCCTTGTGACACGTGGGGTTAATGGGGCAGAGCCACACCATGTCCCTCTGAGGGGACCTGGGTGGCACTGCCACACCAGTGCCACATCCCAGCTCTGGGCAGGAGAGGTAAAAAATGATAAAAAAATTAGTTTTTTATCTTCCTGGGCAGGAGAGGTGCAGGTCCCACAACACCTGCCAGACTGAGTATCAGGAATGAAAGGGTTAAACTGAGGCCACCCTCTCCTGAGACAAGTCAGGCAGGTTCTGGTGATGTAGGGGTGATGTGGCAGCTTGAAAGAAAGGATAAACAGAGCGTGGTACAAACTGCTTGAAGAAAATGATCCAAAGAGTGAAAACAAGGCTGGGCAGTTGGGAAGCACAGGGAAAAGATGCCTCATCATGAAGTCCACAAGAACTGAGGCAGCAGCCAGCACACCCCACCCTGTGTGTTCACTCAGCAAGCATGAGGATGGCATTGTGGGGATATCCTAAATAAATCAACACCTGGGGTTTTCCAGTCACAGGGGGTGATATCACACCCGCAGCATGAAACTGCAGGTGGACCATCACTGGCACAGAGAATGCTCTGTCCCTGCGCTGGCACCAGTGGTGCCACACCACAGATCTTCTCCCATCCAGTGCTGTGTGTAACCACAGCTGAAATCACACTGCTGGCAGCTGCAGTTCTCTGCAGAATCCCTCCACCCTGACCTGACACATCTTCAAACTGCCTTGCACAGAACTGCACCATCTACTAAAAAAAAAGTTAAAACAGTATTTTTCTCTTTTGCTTCAGCAATATGCCCAGCCTTTTCCTTTCCCCACTTTTATTTATGACTCCTCTCTGCTGTCTCTGCCACTGAGATATTCATCCACGTGTTCCCATCATTTCAGGTTCCCTTCCTGGGCCATCCAATCCCTCAGCTGTTACAGCTCCTCATAACCCACATTTTGTGAACAACCACAACTCCCACAGTGATGTCCATTTCAGCCCATTCCACACAGAAGCGGAAAAATTTCTTCCTGAGAAGGAATTAATGCAAGAGAAGTGGATATCAGTAAATGACTACAATAAAAATACCCTTCAGCTTTCCTTTTTATTCTTCCATATTTTTCCAGCAGCTGCTTAAAAACTGGTATTCAGCAATAAAATGACCTGATAACATTTAGGTCTTTGAGACATAGATATTTTATTTACTGAAAAAGTGTTACTAAACCACTTTACAAAAACATTCACCAGGCTTTGCAGCACTTCCAGGAAAATACATACAATTCCTCCTCTCTTTATGCAATCATTGTTTGCTCCTGTTCAAGCTGACAGATGGTATGAAAGTTTTGCATAACTTGACATCCATAATTGTCTTTCCCACAGGCGTGTGCTCATCAATGATGTGCTCATTGCATCACCTCCTGACTTGGAACATTTTTTTAAAAAGCTGTTTCACATATGAAATCCTGGGAAAGGTGAGGGCAGGAACGGGTATTTCCACTTTTGCTCCTGGTTGTGGGCTGTGCAAGTGATGTGATGTGTTTGAAACCCAGATGTTAACATGGTCACTGTATAAATACATCAATAAATTCGTCCAGGCTCTTGTCCATCCACACTGACTGGACTGTGGCCATCTAAGAAACCACCTGAAAAATAAAGACCCATTCTGTTAGTCAAAGGGACTCTCACAACGTCAGGTGGCACTTGCAGGGAAATTGTCCATCAGCTCTGCCATGTTAGATTAAAAGGAAGCACTAAATTGCCTCATGTTTTGAAGTATTTTATATTTTATTTCACGCTATAATTTTTTTAACAGCCAAATAAGATTTAGTTTCTCAAGCAAGGGAAAATGTGCCGGAGAGTGTATTGAAATCAAGTTTCTGGCTCAGTGAGGGGAGGTGACCTGAGCTCAGTGCAGGAAAGAAGCTGTTGCTGTGGGACTGCACCCAAGGAGCTGTGGGCCAGCCTGGAGAGTGCTGCCTTTATGTCACACCCAGGGGACAGTGATGAGTGAGAGGCCAAGGCTGGCTATAAAAAGACCTTGCAGCAACTGGATAAAGCACATCTTGGCACTATTAATGGATACAGAAGGGACATGGGTCAAGAAGCTCTTTGCCAAAATAACCTTCATTGCACTGTAATGTCAGAGACAAGGGAAGAGCTCCATGAACTCAAGAACATTTCATTAATAATTATTAGTACAATATTAATAAACTATTATCTACATTATTTATATTGAATAATTTAAGTATTTATATTAAATAATTTATTTATATATTTATGTTAAATATTTCTATTATTAATTTAATTTATTATTTATTTATTAGTTCAATGAGGCATCTCTTTCTCCCTTTACTCATCTGGGAAGAGAAACAGATGACCCAAAATGCCAGTGCTTTTTCACCAGCTTTTTTTCAAAGGCATTTCAAATTCCTGCAGTCAGAGGAATTGCTGAGGACATGTCCCCTGTGGTTCACTACTAATATATAGACAGGTTGGGTTTGTGTGTTGGTTTTTTTTTGTTTTTGTTTTTTGTTTTGTTTTGGGTTTTTTTGTTTGTTTTTGTTTTTTGTTGTTGTTGTTGTTATTGTTTGTTTTTTGGGTTTTTTGTGGGTTTTTTTGCATGAAGCTATGCTGGCAGTCTGGAAATTTGTGAGGAGGGTAATGGAATATTGCAACAGCCCAGGAAACTGCATATTGTACTAGTAGAAAAAAAATAGGAAGAGCAGAAACAAAGTTTCCTCCTCCTTTAGGCACAAAATACACAAACAAAAGATTTTGAAAATGTACAGATTGGCATAGCAGAGGAGTTAGCACATAATCAAGGACATTTTTAAAACCTGCTGAAATGCCATGAAAATTCAGGGCTATAAACACGTGGGATGCTCCAAGTCTGAATTGGAATATTCAGCACATTCGTCACTGGGCTGGAAAATGTTGCTGCTCTTCCAGTTTCAGGGGTTGAAGGACAACAGAAGCATCTCAAACTCTGCTGATTGCAGGGGTGTGTTTGGTTGGTTGGTTTTTTGGGGTTTGGTTGGGGTTTTTTTGGATGTTATTTTTAATTACAGCAGAGTCATTTTTTGGAGCCTGGTGTAAGGGCTGAGGCAGAAGCAGAGACACGAGACTACCAGAAAGATGGCAAGGACAATATACAGGATGAATCATTAAATAAAAATGTTCTTCCTTGTTGGAGATGGACATAAAGAAATATTAGCCAGCAAGTGAAGGAATATCAGCCAAGAGAACACAGGGAGCTGGTGGAGGGGGAAGATGCTCAGGGGGTGGGCACCTCCCTTCAGGGCCCCACACTCAGCTGAGCTCTGCTCCTATAAAAAATCACTACAAAGTCAGACTGGCAATGGTTAAATGAACTAATTTCCAGCCTTGGTTCACTCTGATCCCACTGCTGAGTCACAGAACTCCTGCACCGTCCCTGCTTCTCCCACTTCCCTGGACACTCACCCAGGGCCCATCTCCTCATCAGAAACCAGGCACTGTGCTGTGGCAGAGCTGAGAAACTGCAGAGAAAAGACATTTCCATCATGCCCTCCTAATATTTCATTTGCCTTGGAATGAATTTCCTCTGCTCATCTTGTTAAAGACAGATTATTTTTGCTTTGCTCATTACACAGACCTGTCTAAAGCACTGTGTCCAAGGTTGAAAAATAAATGAAAGCTCCAGTGGTGCCGTTACCCAGCAGAGCTGATGGATTGCACTCTCCTGTGGCTGCTTTCAGCTGCTGTGTCTCGTGAACCATGCTGCTAATTTCACATCTCAGTTACTGCAAAAATGCTAAATAAAGGTTTTGTTGTTGTTTTTTATTTCCATTTTATCCCTAAAAATGTGTGATTATTCACATGGCAAAAATGATAAATCTAAAGATTTGAAAAAGTGAAGAAGTGATGGCTTCAAGTCAGCATCACCCACACACAACTTTCATTTAAGTCTTGCTTAGCTGAGAAAGTACTTCCAGCAGAAATATTAATTTAAGATTTTCCTAACTTTCATGACCAGCCTCATCCTGAAGTTGATTTACTTTTGCTGAGTAATACAGGATTTGTCTTTAATTCTTGAAATAATAGGAAACAGAAAGAAGGCTTACTTTAAAAAACTACACCTAAAATGAATTTTTTGTGTGGTTCAGATATTTCTATTAAATTGGTTGTGCTATGTTCCCTTCCAGGAATTTTACATCAACAAAATATGGCACCAAAATCACTAAGCAGGGTAAAAATCCAGAAAGATTCCTTTGGAAAAGGTGTATTTAATGCAGCTGTAACACAGGGTGGAGATGAATAAAACACTACACAACTATTAAAATAAATATATGCTAAAATACCATACCTGTTTTTATGAAACTCTGAATCAAAATCAATCATTAAGGCCAACTGGAAAAAAACAAAGTTAAATAGAATTCATTGATTGTTAAGTCAACAAAAATCTGAAGAAAGATACAGATAAAACATTTGAAGATCTTTATTTTGTTTTTCTGTCCTTTTAATCTTGCATTTCTTTATTTCAACAACAAAAAAAAAAAAAAGGCAAAAATTCTTGGGAAAGAACCTGTTTTTAAAAAGTTGCTATCTAGAAGAGCTTGAGAAGTTGTTTATTGGATGACGACTCATTCCCACAATCTGTGAGTGCACTGCCACGTGCAAACCTCTTGTCTTCTCAAAATCTGCTAAAGTTCTACAAATCCTAATTTCTAAACCAGGAATAGAAGCATCAGTGAAGAACAGCTCTACAAATTCTTCTACTTCCACTAGAGGATGTTTCACTGGTCACCTTCAAAGGGCTCCCACAGCTCAGAGTGGCACAGAGGATGATGGTAAGTGGGTACTTACCTACCAAAAAAAAAAATTGGTGAAGATGCGCATCCTGAAATTACAGCCCTCCAGAAAGAGGTCATAGTTGACTATTCCCACAAAATAATTCAAGAATGTCCTAAAATTTGTAGAAAACAGAAGCAAACATAGTGTTTAGTTTAACTGACAGCTGAGCATTAGCTTGGCCAGGCTTTCCAGAACACACTACAATCTCCTGGAAAGGCTGGAAATGCACCAAGTTCAGGGCACAATGGACTATCCACTGGTGATTATCAAAGTGTAACTGCAATTCAAACACTGGGAAGGTCACGTGTGGCAAAGGATCCTTCAGGGCTGGAAACTGAGACACACAAACAGAGGACAAGGAGTAACTGGGCAGTACTTACTCGGTGCTGGGCTGAGGGGTCCGGGGCTCCCTGCCCGTGGCCACGAGGCACTGCCAGCTCCTGGGGGTTCCACGGAGCAGCCCAGGACTTGACCCTGGAAAGGACAAACGGGGCCCTGCCCAGGCAGGGCACAAGTGCCCTGGACAGGAGCTCCTGAGGCTGCCTGGGGTCAGCTGGACACACAGCCCCTGGGACCGAAGGTCTCAAAGCTGCCAGCACTCTCCGGGGCTCGAGGGGTTTAGGAATTGTCCACCAGGACCTCTGCCGTGCTTCCCTGTCTGCACATCTGGGTGCTGGAGTCACTCTCTCCCTGGCTGCACATCTGGCTGTTGGATTCATTGCTCTTTAGTGACTCTAGAACTCAATTTATTTCAGCACTACCCCACCAAGCTGAGTGAGGACGGGTCACAGACTCCACTCACCACCTCCTCCACCTGATCCTCAGTTCCTGGCCCCTCTGAAGTGAGCAGCACAAATCCCACTGCCTCAGCAGGGCCAGGATACCATTGGAAGGAATTTCCTTCATTTCAAATATGAAGAGTTGAAGCTCTTGGATTGCATTAAATGAGAAACAAAGAGTTTTAAATGATTTATTTGATTTCTCCACATGATCACAGTTATAGTTTTACATCAATAGGGTCTGTTACTACTTACAAACAGAATGCATATTAAAATGAAAGCACTCCTTTCTTCCCCAGAGTTACAAAAGGGGTCTCGAGCCTCCCCAGAACAGAAGCTTCTTGTAAGCATAATGATTTTTGAAGTCTTTAAGAGTCTGCATTCAAGACCTAATTCTAACAGTTTAATACAACTCAAAGCTGATTTAAGTTCCTAGCAGGAGATAGGCAACCTCAAAGTGACTGCAGACTTATAGTAATGCTAATTTACACACTATGTACAATTTAGATAATTCTCTATTCCCCCTACTGGTCCCATTTTCACCACCCCCTTTTCTCTTTTCCAAATTGAATCTTGTTATTGGTTCCACTTTTCTTTGAAATATATACACGAGAATCCATTTTTCAGTCAAGAAGTGCGATGGTATTTTACAAGGGAACAGCAAAATGCATGCTTAACTGCAGAAAACACACAGCTTCATATGGAACAGCAAGTCAACATCTAGAGATTCAGTGTTTAAATATCTGCTGACTGTCTTTCAGCTCATTTTATCAAGAAACAAGAGGCTTCTGCTGTATGCAGTACATGATGGGAAAATCATTCTACACTGTATGTTAGACTCTTTTTTTTAGCAATACAAGACGCACATTATATTAGGATGAACTTTGATTTTTTGTTTCTTTACATTGTTTTACATTTCATTCTTAACTTAAAAAAATAAAAACCCCAAATATATATTTGATTGTTGTCCCAGAAAAGATTTTTTTTGTTGTTGCCACACCTTCATTCTTTACGTTTCCCTTTCATTTGTCCAAATCAACATTACTGCTTTGCCACATCGTTTATGGGAAGAGAGAATCACGGTCAGTCTATGCAGTTCTGTACCAGTTTGTAATTGGCAATGGTATCTGATAAAAAACCCTCTCCATTCTACTCCTGTCTGCAGGCTGAAGAATTCATTTTAATTCATTTTCTTAACCCCAGGCAGTGTTAAGTGCTGGAATTCTCCTATTCTAGGCACGACCCACACTGCTCTAAGCAACTGTTGATCAAGGATGGAGTCAGAGAGGTTTTACTATGACCCTATACAAGCAGCAAAGGTCTGGAGACTTGTGCTGACACCAAGACACTTTTGTTTGGTTGGAGTACATAGAAACACATAGTCTAAGAAACAAAACAGAACAAAACTAGGGAAAAAAAAAAAGTAAAGTCCACTGTTTCTCCTCCTTGGCTTGAAAGAGCAAGAACAGAGTTTCCAAATCCCGTGCTCTCAGGTTACCAGTTTTGGTTTCTAACCAGCCTCCAAGTGATCTGTGATTTCACACTCCCTGCAGGCCCAGGGCAGGCACATTCTCCTCCCCAGTGTCCATGGAACCATGTGGAAATGTTTCTGTGCATGCACGTTTGTGACATCTCCTCAACACTTTGGTTCACAAATGCATTGACTGCACATGGAAAATCAGTGGGCAGGCATTAAACTGTGGCTCACTGTTTAAGCACAGAATATATGTAACTCTAATTTAAATGAATGAAAGGGTTTTTTAAACACAAAGCAAATGCAGATCTGGGAGATTTAACACCTTCAGCGTTAATCAACACAGTGAGTCAGATTTTCCTCTCCACTGCTACTGCATATTCTGCCTTTATTCCATCTACAGAATTTTACTTCCATTATGCCTCTGCATCTGAAACAAGTACAGACTCCATCACCCAGTGAAGAGGAGCTTTCTTACCTCTGTTTTAATTAAAAGATGCAGTTTCTCAGAGATGTTTGCACCTAAATGGTTCTTCATCTTTTCTGGAACAACCTATAAATTACAGTTAGACTCTACTATTGGTAGAGATGTATGAAGAAAAGTCTACATATTGAAACATGTTATCACTTTACTTCAACTAATATCAACAGTAACACTGATATATTTTGCAATTATACAATATGTAGAGTGTAGCCTCACACTAATAACATTAGATGACATGCAGACAGTTCTACTTTCCCTTATAAGAACAGTATATATTTTTTAAACTGCAAGGAACAGAGCCTCAGGGGACCCAGGTGAGCCCTCTTAAGGTAAGCCGCAGAATTTAGAATAGAATGAGTGACACAGAAAAAGAATAATAATCACTTGTTTTCTTTTCATGGAGATCATTCTGAGGAGAAGGAGCAGAAGGGGAAAACATATTGCACATGTGTGAAACAAACGTGGACTGCTGGAAACAAAAGGCTAAACTCTAGATTGCTGTATTTGCTCTCTGTGGAGGTGAACAAAGTGCTCAGTTTGCAGTTCTGCTGGTATTGTGGTATCCATGGTATGAAAGGGAAAAAATGACTGAACCTCTCCCATCCTCCCCACGCTAGAGATGCCATGAGCAAGCCAACAGGACAAGTCACTCTGTTGCTCCCATGTCCTCCCGATTTGGGACGCTTTTATTACTGTTTGTTTTCTGTTCCACAGAAACCCGACTGGTTGGAGCTGTGATTACTTTTACCCATCTCTCACTGGAACTTTTTGCTCATCCTCTTCAAGGTTTGCTTTTAGGCTGGTACAGTTTTGCAGTTGTGATTCCTTTGTCTCTACTGTTTAGGTGTTAAGTCCTTGCAGTGGCTCAAAGTGCTGAAACTACAAAGTAGGTGCCATGGATAGCTTTGTACAGGATTTCGGGATACAAATTGTAGAGAAATTTGCAAATTGTTTGGTTACAACACATAAGCAACAACAGCACAGCCTATTTTTATGTGATGTCTTGCAACTAACTGGACTATGGAAGTGAAGGTTTGAGCATAAACTCAGCCTGCTGAGTGCTGGGTGTTTCAAACTAACAAATGTGATGAGTAAAAATGGTAAAGCCACTTCATTGCTAGCACATGGCTACATGGAATTACAGATTTTGAAATTTTTTTAATATATATATATATGTCGTGGTTTGGCCCGGAAATGTGTTTTTGGAAAAGTCTAAGTCGGGCCAATCAGTGGCCAAATTCAAAATTGGCATGTGATATGGCCACTGAGAATCTGGATACGCCTCTGAGAACACACGGGGGTTAAAAGCAGGAGATTCCCAGAGAACTTCCTCTTTGGGAATCCGGCGTTGGTGAGTAAGGTCTGGCCTCTCCCCTGCCCAGCTGCGTCTGGGTGGGGCAGGGGGAGGCCATGACAGGGAGGAGGCTGGGAGCCCCAAAAGGTGCAGAGGTGGAGGAAAACATGCAGGGGTTGATGAGAATTGAGATGTCTGGGCAGCCCCCCCCCGGAGAGAGAGACAGAAATTGTGCTGGCAACTCAGCCGGCCAGAAGCGGGGGATGCGTCGAGAGAAGGTGCCCGGCAGATGTGGGAGTCCTTGGGCAGGCAGAGTTGAAGATTTTAACCCCTTTGTAGACTAATAGAAACCTTACAAATACTGAATCCTCCTGAATCAGGATGAGGTGAGAGAGAGATGAGAGATGGGCAAGCGTGAGGAAAGCTGGAAGAGAGAAGAATCCTGAGTGAAAGAGATGATGGAGTGGCCTTGGGCTGGACTCTTTCTTGTATAGCCATGGACAGACCCGTGTTTTTTCCCTGTGACCCAGAGACTGTATTTAGGGGGAGGCAACACCCGGGAGTCAAGAGTGAAGCAGCGGCGTGAACAGAGATGGCTGAAGGGGGTGTGAGATGCCCTCTGTCTCCACGGAGAGAAAGATCTCTGTTCATGAGGCCCCTCGGCCCCAGGGGGTGAAATTTGGGGGGGACTGGTGTCCCAAGAGTTGAGAGACTGCTGCTTCTGGAAGTGGGTGGAGCATCTTTAAACGGGGAGCCCTAAAAGCAGTCCTGGCCCGTGTCCAGTGGTGAGAGCACTGGACATGGGGGGGAGAAGTCACGAGGGCCGATGTTCTTTGGGTGGGGCCATGGGTGACACGGAAGCACAGGAGGTTTCAATTGTGCTTCCGGAAAAAGCCCATGAGGCAAGGGGGGACTCCTCTCTCCCTGATGAATTTGAAGGTTGATAATTTGAGGGGTGGTGGATCTCTGGAGAAAAGGGAGGGGGAGGAGGAAGGTATCTGGAAGGTGTTCATTCTTAGTTTAGTATGTGTTCCTTTCTAAATTTGTAATAAATAAAGTGTTATGTTTTTTTCCCCTCCATCCCCGAATGAGAGCCTGCTTTGTTCTGTTCCCGAGTCACATCTCACAGCCACCATTTTAAAAATATACCCTTCATGGGGGCCCTAGCATTGTGCCAAGGTCAAACTATGACAATATATAAAAAAACCCTATACTAAATTCTAAAGCAAACCTTCAAGTTTTAGAGCACTTCCACTGGAAACACTCTGGACTAGAATTCAGCTTCGCTGGAGGTAAAAATGAGCAATTATGGTAAACAGGAACCAAAGTAGCTGAGAAGGATGGAGGTTTGCCATTTTCATGTTTGAGATGAATGTTTTTGCAGTGTTTACATGCACCTGGCGGAACTCTTCCCATGTGCTCGTTCAATCCATATGCTTACAAAAGAAATGTGGATCATGTAAATTCACAGTTATCACAGCCTTTAAAGTGTCTAAGAACTTGTGTGACCAATGCTCGGAGGTGCCCCCTGGTAGGTGGGCACCCTCCATTGCTACGGAATAATTACTGCATCTTAACGAGTTTGCTTACCTGAAATAGCAGAGCAGCTCTAATACTGATTACGTATGATATCATCGTGTTAATAAAATAAGGATTTATACAAAGCAGTATTGGACTATAACATTTAAATGCTATGTTACTTGGCACATTTAGTAATGATTGCTTAGAAATCTTAACAAGTCCAGGGGACTTGTGATGAAAATACTGAAATGTTTGAAATTGGTTTCTAACGTTTAATGGTTTTGGTCTACTTTCATATGCTATTCATCTATTATACTGTCCTATCAAGTAAGTGGAATTCCTTGTAAAGTCTATATTGCTAGTTTTGTGGACTGAAAAAATTTCTTTCCAAGCACAAATGTTAACTATACAGTATATATATATATATATATATATATATATATTTATATTTATATTTATATTTATATGTATATATTTATATTATATAAAGTTTACTTACGTACTTTCATCAACCATATCAGGTCTACTTATTTTTTTTGCCCATTGAGAGTAAAAGAGCAAGAATGCAACACTTGGTTCTGTCTGACTTTTTTCCCTGTTTTTTTTTCCATAGGCTAGCTTTTCATTATGTGTGTAAAATTGTCCAGGGGTTTGGTGTAAAAGGTAGCTTTCCTCAGATTCAGCAAGCAGCACGTTGTCAAGGCAAGTTTGGAAATAAGAACTAACCAGATGGTGGTGAACATCTATCCAGTAGATAAGTAAAACCAGTATGGCCTGGGCTAACTGGAATTATTTTATTTAGTAACAGCAAGCCTTTAAGCTCATTAAATGGCCTGGGTAAAAACTGACGGTGTGATTTTGTTGCTTCCTCTAAGTGCCTTTGCAGCTGGGTTTGGAACTAGAGTCACGAGGAGGGCCTTTAGGCCTAGACTATGGTGCTGATGCCGCTGTGTTTGGGCTTGGTGCTGGCGGCGGCGGGCGGCGGGGGCGGCCCGTGGTGGTGCGGGCCGTGGTGCGGGCCGTGGTGCGGGGCGTGCGGCAGGTAGGGGCCGTGCCCGTGGCCGTGCCCGTGCTGGTGGTACTGGTGCGGGTGCGGGTGCGGGTGCGGGTGGTAGTGGTGGTGGTGGTGGTAGGGCGGCGGGTTCTGGTGGCAGAACTGCGCGTGGTGCGGGTGCGGCGCGGCGGCCGCGCCCTCCGCGTGGTGCGGGGTCTGCGCGGCCGCGTGGCTCTGCGAGGGGGGCTTGCCCCTCTTGCTACCGAACAGGGAGCCTAGGAGTGAGGAGGAGTTGGGCATAGTCTGGTGAGGGCGAGATGGACACTCTCGGGTTGATGTAGCTCTTCGGCGCATGTGAGGACTGCTAATGATGGACCCCTAAAAAGAAATTAATAGAAAATAAAAATAAAAAAAAAAATATCTTGAAATGTTCGGAAAGGGAAAAAAAAAATTAAAAAAAAAAAAAAAAGAAAAAGTTCACACTGACCCACAAACTCCTCCTTTAGGGTTAACATGGGTGGATTATGTTAGAGAGCTCTAGGGGAAATTTTATCTCCACCTTCCCTAAGTGGCCAGTGGGGCACTCATGCCCTTCTTAGAGGATGTTAAGCATTGGGTGATTTTCTCTCAATATTTTGACATAAAGTGATATGACTTCAAATTAAAAAAAAAAATGTCACGGAAATGTAACATGATATAAGACCTACGAGTGTGTTTTTAAAGGAAAAATACATTTTAAAATACTGCAAAAAATACCATACTTGCTTTTTTACCACAAAAAAAAAGCGCTAGATTAAATGCAACCTAAATAGTTAAACATACAGCAGCAAATATTACAGTTACAGCTCAGATTTTAAAATGGTATTTAAATATTTATTTATAGCAGTTTTCCACTACTATATATGACAGTGCTGCTTCTCAGGCCTACCTCTGCATTTTGTGTTAAATGGAACCATACCATTTTTGCCACTAACATTTCTATGTGCTTATATTTTTCTGACCTATGGTCCAACATTCTCTATTATTTAGCCTGGAATTTAGTTGCTGAAGTTGAGGGTTTGTATTTTTAAAGAGTTATGGGACACAAGAGTAGTTAGGCAAAGTATGCTAGATTTAAACTGTAATCTACCTAAAGCAAACACAAAAAAAAAAAAAAAAAAAAAAAGAAAAAAGAAAAAAAAAAGAAAAAATCTGCAAGCTGAATTCAGAGACATGAACAGTATATATAAATGGTTTGAAGATGAATGAAATCTCATGAAATCCACATTGAATTCACCTATCTGAATAATTTTTTTTGTCCTCCCATGCCCTATCTGTGCAATTCCATGGTGTCATGACTGCATACATTTAGCAATTGAACTCGAAAATAAGCAATGGGGATGGTTGAGCATGACAGTCAATAGCTGTAGCTAAATATCAAACAGCAAGAACAGTGTACTTGGTAACAAAGAGCAAGGTGGGCTTTTAAGCTGGGACCAGACTGAAATGGTGGCAAAAGGACACATCATATCCATTTCACCATGCTGGCAGGAACAAAGGGAACAAGGTTAGCTCAAACCAAAAATGGCATTGCTCTAAAACAAGCTGTCAGTGCTTTGTAAGCTGGAAGAATACAGAGTGAATAGCCTAGGCATGCATTTTACTCGTGGCAGGCAGGTTATATATATGTGTATATATATATATGTTAGAAGAAAAAAGAGCAAAAAAATATGTATGTATATAAAAGAAAGGTTTGAAATGCACATCATCACATCCAGCTAGACATCAGGAACTTCCTACTTACTTCCATATTGCTGTCTAGCGATCCTGCACTGCTGCGTCGCCCACGCTTGCCTGCCCAGGACATGCAACAGCAGAGATTAGAGACTGCGACACGACCGGCGCCAGGAGCCGCGGCCCCACAGCCCCACAGCTTCAGGGCCAGCAGGGACAGCAACTCCCTGCACCTGCCTGCGTTTCTAGGGGATCAGTGGAAATTTGGAGAGCTGCTGGTGCTGGGGATCGGCTCACACGAGCAGGGGGTGATTATTTTGTTGGTAATTTGCACAACTTTTGAAGTAGAGGTGTTTGGGCAGCTGGGTTTAGTGCTGCGCTTGTGATGCTGAGCAGCAATGATTTTAAAGGGTTTGGTTTACTGGAAGCTAATCGGCCATGGAGGTTTTTTTTTCTTTAAATATTGAGATATAATTGTGGGGTGGCATTAACTTAAATGCAAAATTTAACGTTGAAATATTCTGAACTTCAGTGTGGGGCACTGTGAGGGCCATCGGTTTTATCAATTAATCCGTTTTATCACTTCATCGGTTTTATCATTTTATCGAATTTATAATTTCAATTTCAGCTTTGAACCTCAGTGGATTTCATACAATATTCTTTCATGAGGTTTAAAAAAAACCCTAAACTTAATTTTTGATCAGTAAATCTGGAATCTGTCTTGACATTATGGCTAGATTTTGTTTGTTTAGCTGTGCAGTGCTTTATCTTTAAGCATGTTGGATTTGTACTCCAACAGTCTCAAACTGCAAAAACTTTTGCCTAAACCCACACGTGAAACTCCAGACAGTTTGCCTAAAGAGCCAGAAGACCTCAGTGGCTGGATAGGACACAGGATCTCAGATTTTCTTTCTCACTTCACAGCAGAGAAAATAGCATCTGGCTGCAGTGGAAATAGAGATTTTTAGAAGATAACTTGTGGAGCTTTGCTTTGCAAAGTTTCAGAATACTTTCCTGGCAGGGTGCAGAAACAAAGCTGAGCTTTGAGGAGCCCTCCTGGTGCTCAGAGCTTCCCTAAAATCTGCAGGGCTTTCGAAACCAAAGCTTTCTCAGCACTCTCTCCTTGTTTTCCTGCAAGGCCAAATATCAGTCTCCACCCTGCATTGGCTGCATTCAGAGTTTTCTACACTGAGAGGTAGTTTTGGCAGAGAATGTGAGGATTTCAGCATCACTTAACCAATTAATGATGTACCCTCATCACAGACACCCCAAAAGCACCTGTGATCAGAACTAGAGAGCAGTGGAACTGCTCATAGGGCAATTCAGACTACCCAAAGGATCAGGATGACCAAAAACTACCACCTGCTGGATTTATAAGCATAGTATTGACCTGGTTGGTCACAGAACACTGCCCTGAAACAAGTTTCTTGTAAGAGCTACAGTTCCAGGCTACTGGAACATTCTCCCCTCTTAAAAAGAGTTGCTCCCCAGTACAACCCCTCTGCAGTGACATTAAATTGAGGGGAAGGCGTTTGTGGTCAAGGTGTTGTGTTTGACTTGAGAAATTCATTGGGATTTGGAACAATTTCCCTGGATGGGCTCTTTGTCAAAAGCTCACTGCTTCATCTCCTGCTGCAGTTTTAGCCTCAGCCAAACTCTACTATCTTATGAGTCCCCCAAGAAAAACTGGGTTTGTTCATCCCTTATGTTGACTCCTAGTCAGGTTTGATATTTTTCTGCTCTGATAACGGGATTAGTACTGATTAACACTCCAACCCCTCTTGCTTGCTGATGCAAACACACTGCGGCAGCCACCTCGGAACTTAGCAGTCAGGGTTGCAAATAAGACTGAGAGCTGACACGGGGCATTAAACGTGGCCAAAAATGAAGGAAAACACAACAATCCAATGCCTTTTGTATATGGCAGGAGTCACAGTCTGATCAAATAACCACGGACACAGTAAATACGGACAGAGAGCGACAGATGGAATTTTGCTCAGAATAACTCCAGGGCAAAGTAGTACTTGCAAAGCCAAGAACAAACAGAAAAATCCACCTTAAATGCCTGTAATTTCCCTCAGATAGGCACTACTGCCGTACAGAGGCTTAGTTCTTTTTCTTAAAAACAAATTGATCCCGATTCTGTGCTGACATGCAGTGTGGTGGGTTTACTCAGTAAATCCCCTGGAGCATTCCCCCTGCCAATGTGTGTTTATTCCAGACTGTTCCCTGGTCTTTGGGATAGCATCCCATCGCAGAAATGCCTCCCTGGAGCTCCAGCCTTCACATGCATCTCAGGGAAATTCTAAACTAGAACTGCACCCAAGCATGTACTGGCAGGATAATTAGTAGCTGTGGTACAAAGCAAGGTGGTATTTATCAAATCTGAAGATTAGTTTTGCTTAATATATTAAGCTTACTTTAATATTTTAAGGCTGTTAGAGTGGACTTTAATTTATAAAAATAAATTTTCAATTAATTTAACCTTATCTGTTAGATATGAATATTCCTTGCAAGAAATATCTTGAACTTACACAAGTGTATGCCTCATATATGAACATGCACTATATAGGGCCAAGAACATTTCAAATTTATAGTAGAGATATGAAGTGATTACAAGATTTTTACAAACTTAACCATGCCAAAAGAATATTGAGCTTCATTAATAAAGGCCACTGCACCTTGCAGAATGGATGTGTGCAGGACACATCACAGGATGTGTGGTGATCTCACAGTTTAGGCTACAGATCAGCTCAGTACATGGAAATATTTCTCACTCCTGCTCTGTAGTTCTTGAAACTCTTCTGGGCCAGTGAGATAACTGATAGCTAAAGACTATCAATGATTTGATATTATGATTTAGTATTATGATTTGGCTTTGAGTGTCTTGGGGGAGAAAGCTTGGAAAAAAGTTTTAAGTTAAATTACTCTCTCCAATGACTGGAGAGACCACTTTTGAGGGGGAAAGTACTGTTTGCCACCTTTACATTTTCAGCTTGTTTTTGTGTGAAACAGGTACAATCTTAAGATTTCACACTGAAACAGAACTATTTTAATCCTGGAAATACCTTTGGTTTTGTTTTGATTTTGCAGTAATCTTTTTTGGCCTGTGGCTGTTTTAGACAAGCCCAGCTCTCAGTAACAGGAACCACTGCACCACCCTCACCTGGTCAGTACTACCTGGCTGTGCCAGTTGTGGAGTACTGGGGCAAACAAGAAAACTGCAATTTTTAAACCAGTTCAGTGTGTAAATACTACTCCCACCTTACAGATTAGTGATGTGGGAATAAAGTTTGAATTCCTCTGTAAACTCAATGTAAAAGCACTGGGTCCCCCAGCAATTCAAAGTGGCTGGAATTCAAATTGAAGAACCTAAAATCAGTGCAATGGGACTGTTTCTGGGAGAAACAGAATGGGAAACACAGCCAGTCCAACTCTTTCTGCTCTGCTTTAGTGACCAAATCATTCTTCCTGTGGAACAGTGGCCATGAGGGGACATCACACTTTTCCTATCTTTCTGTAAACTCATAAAACTCAGCTTTAGATTCATTAAAATTTGCCTGGCTCTAATATTTTTGTATAAATTAAGAATTTCAAGGTCTGGAAAAAATAAATTCAGTTCTTCCAGCTCAAGAATGTGCAATAAAAATTACACATTTATCTTTAGAGAAAAATAAAGCCCTAAATATTTTTGACATATTCGCATCTTGGAACACTTGGATGTCACATTCTGTTTTATATTCCATGGAAAGAACTGTCAAGGCACAAGGAACAACAGCATCTCCCAGTGAAGAGATCCTCAGCACATCCTTCCCACAGCTGGGAGTTGAGCTGCTGTGGCCAAGGCATGGAAACACTCTCAGGAAAGGATACCTGATGGACACATCCTGCTTTTCTGTGCATGCCCAGCCTAGGAGGCAGAATCAGTCAGGGTATTTGCTAGATCTCAGAAGCTGCTGAATTGTCACTCAGAGAAATTTAGTAATTTCCACAGCCTCCATTTACTGGGATGTCTGGGGGACAGCAATGGATTTTTTTCCTAAATAGTTCTGTCAAGTACCTGTGCAGCCAAATGCTGTTCAGTCACATTTCCCTTCACTGAATAAACAGTTAAAATTTTGAGTTTGCAATGTTCACTGGACATTTACCTGCCTTCCTACATAAATATGAAATCAGGCCATTTTCTCTTGTTTGTTAGATTTATTTTTGATTCAAGGTAGAAAGGTCTCTCTAAAAATCTACTTTCCTACAGGCCCACACACTCCTGTTCCTCCTCCTTGTTCATCCTGTGCTTCATCCACAGAAGGATTTGAGGGAACCTAACTCAGGCCTGTTTTAGAGAAGCAATTTAATATGGGATAATCACTGAGGGGCAGTATCTTCCTAACTGAAAGAGATTTCTTTGCTTTTCTGTGGATCACTTCTCCCACATTAAAAATAAAATTAGCCTCACATGCAAGCTATTCCCTGAGAGAAGGCAGAATGATATGGATCATCTCCCTTAAGTCATTCCACCAAATAACACAGCAAATAACAGGCTGGTTGTTTCTCAAGTCAGTTGCACTGCACAAGACCAAACAGAAGCTCTCCATAATTCTCAGTTATTTCAGGTTAAAATTAAGTTTAGTTGGGTTTAACAAACTCATTGATAAACCCTGCAGTCTGTGAGTGATTTCTACTTTTTGTCATGGAAAAAGGTTATTTTCAGTAAGAAGCATGCCAGTTGTAGGCATGCCCTGTGAAATGTGTTTGTGATTACAAATGTTGGTTTGTTGAATTAAACCCATAATATGAATTCAAATACATGGCAGTGTTTGAAAGAGAGGGATGAGTAATTCTAATGGAATGAAAAAATTAATCAGAAATCACATTTAGGGGTACAGATACCCACTGAACTCACATATTAACAATATGGTAGTTCTCATTCTAATGAAATAAAACCAAAACAACAGAAAAAGATGAAGTATCTTCAAATCTGAGAGATAAGAGTGGTGAAGACTAGGGCTTGATCTAAAATCCGCTGGAGCCAAGCAAGCACCAATAGTCAACTTCAGCCTGATTTTGGATCAAGGGCCTAAGTCTTTTTAATGAAGCACATGGAGATGTGAGTATGAAAGCCTAAACAGAGAAGAAAAGAATTGAAAGAGCTCACTCTCTACATATTTGTATGCACATACATATACCCACAAAACACAGGCTATCATTTCAGTTTACAACAATTTTATTTATTGCAGCATAGCTAATGTCTCCTCTTTAGTGAAAAAAAAAAGGAAATAGGTAAGTAGTGTCTACTACCAAAGATATACAGAATATTGAAATTATGACTACACTGGACATCATCACTGCAATTGAAAGAACAAAGCAGAGTATGCAACACAGCCTATGAACTAAAAACCAAATAACTAAAAAAAATAGAGTTGCTACTATCTATGGAAGTACTTTCTGAATAGTGGACATGGTGTTCAGATAAGAGTTCTTGTCAGTGACAGGAATCTTTAACACTGAAAGATTACATGGCTATGCCAGGTGTGAGGCAAACCATCAAATAAAAACATGCCCAACTTCCCCTGGCTTGCTTTGGCTAACAAATTGTATCACCACTGCTTTCCAGTCTTTGACCAGTTAATAAAACTTAAGACACATCAGTGGCTTTGTGGGTTATCAGCATCCTTGTCCAATAGAGCTTCTTTGGTTCTGTTGCAAAGAGTACTTCACAACAACCTCTTTTTGCAAGAATTAGGAACTGTGTCTGAGTTACAGAACCAGAAAAGAGCATCAGGGGCACACTGGTGTTACACAGCTCTAGAGAGAATTTAGTAGGGCTTCACTCAGTTTCATTCATCGAGGTGGTGACACAGGTACACTTGAGCACAGAGTACACAGAAAGCGCTCGTCACACAGAGACCAGGAGCTTTCCTTCCCTTTCCAGGCCTAGTCTATGAGGGGGAAAAAGCAAAGGCAATGAAAAAAAAAGAAAGGAAAACCAAGTGAATTGCTCCTAGCACAAGTCAGTCACTTCTGTTTTATTAAAAACTTACAATTTTTCCTCTGTCTTCACTGTCCTTTAAAAGTTTCTATAGCAACCTACAACGGCTTTAATACTTTCAAACAGCAGCCGCTTAACAGAACAAAGGTAAAAAAAAAAAACCCAAAACAAACAGAAATTAACCACGAGCCGAGGAGGGGGGAGTAAGGAGCTACTTGGAAGTGTAAGATTCCACCACTGCTATTTGTGGAGGCATGCAGCGAGCCGGGGAGGAGAGGCAGCTCTTACCTGCTTCGGACAGGTCGCGCAGGGAGGAGCTGAGCGCGCTCCGCTTCAGCCCCTCGCCGCCGGCGTAGCTGTCGTCCAGGCACGCCCGGGGCAGGGTCCCGTTCCCGGAGTCCTTCTTCAGGCTGGAGCACTGCGACATGCTGGGACGCACCACCCCCTTCTGCTTCTCCAGCTCGGCTGCAACACACACGGGGGCTTTTACAGGGGTGTTTGTGGGCATGAAACAACCCAGAACGTCCCACAGGGAGTTTCACCCCTCTACCCACAGCTGGATTTCTCTTTTGGGAAAATGGGATAAAATTTCATCTTCAGACACTCACGGGACTACCAGCAAAATGTATCGGTTTGGACCATGACTTCCTTACTGACCACAGGAATTGCAACCCGGAAATGAAGAAAAATTCAATGAAGCTTATTGGAAGAGCCATCATTGGGAATTTCAGTGTGAGGTAAATTGCCCTTAAAATTCCTGCTGTAATTTGTGATACAAATCACAGAGCCAGCTCTCCTCTGTCCACATTATCCCTAAAATTCTTACAGGAATTTATAGTACAAATCACGGATCCATCTTTCTTCTCCACATTATCCCTAAAAATTCCTGCAGTAATTTATACTACAAATCACAGACCCAGCTCTCTTCTGTCCAAATTATCCCTAAAATTCTTCCTGTAATTTATGCTACAAATCACAGACCCAGCTCTCCTCTGCCCATTGTTATTTGCAGCTTGTCCAAGATGAATTCCACTGCAGCTACACTGCAGTAAATAGTAGTCAATGAACTCAGCCGGGGCTTAAGGCATTATTGGCTTTTTCCTTCTTCTCAAGATAAAGTCACAGAAAAACCCACATTATTTTGAACTTTTACAGAGTTCTAATGTGTTATACTCTTATACTTTTTATTAATGGTAATTTTTAATTTAAAATTTAAATTTTCCAAGGGTAATATTACTTTTTATTATTTTGATTAGCTGGAAAATGCTCCATTATATGTACCTTTGTACTTACACTCTATTCTGTGCTTTTCCATTTCTTGAACTTCTGCAATTGATTCCCTCAAATCATCTGTAAACTTCTTCCTGTCCTGAGGATTTGGTGCATTGAAATTTATGAGTACTTTGATATCTGCTCCTGGAACAGCTGACGTGAGCCGAATGCCATTGGGATAATCTGGAAGAAAAAGGCAAGAAAAACTAAGCTCTGATTAATACAATTACTTTTCTTTTAATAAAAATACCCACAAAACCGGAAAGCTTTTAGTAATATTACCACAGAGGATACAAAGTCAGAGAAATAAAAGTCTGACAGCATAAAATTAGAATAAAAATCCCTAAGGTACATTGGAACAGCCTAACTGTCAAATACTGAACAAATACTGAGAGATATCTTTATGTAGCTGCTGCCCTTAAGGCACAATATGCAATATATATCAAAAACAGTAGGGGAAAAAAAAAATCTAAGGGGATATTTTTTTTTCATGGAACAGATCCCATGATCACCTTATCCACTTGTGACCAAAGTTTTGCTGAGTGTAAAGGCTACTTGAAGACATTTCAAATGCTACAAATGATCTTTTACTTTTAACTCACCATTTGCGGGTGAGTTGACACACAAACAGGTACAGATTTAGTATTTCCTATTGGATTGTTCTCCCTGTACATGCTACTTTCCTTTTTTTCTTTAAAATGAAATTAAAAGTATCTGTGAAATCACATACTGAAGAAGTAAAAGGACTGATTTGGTTTTTTCACCCTTCTTTTGACCCATATTATGGACTTTTAATAAAAGGCAGATGTTTCAGGAAACTGTCTTTGCCTCTTTTCTAGGTGTACTTCTGAAGTTTTAACATCTGGTCAAAAATACCTCCTGGTTGAGACAGAATGTTCATTTACAGAAAGATACTCAGAATGAAAATATGTTCTGTGTTGAGAGCTTTGTAACAAGCTAGCTCCGAGCTAAAGCTCACAGTGAGATTAATTTGACCAAGATAGAAAATGAGGGGAGTTGCCTTCCAATTAAACTGTGTCCTTGGCCCGCGGATGAAGTAATGCACCGAGCAGGTGGTGGAGAAAAACAGCCTGGGAAAGTAATAAGTAGTTATACCAAAATAGCACGTAAATAGCTGATAGCTAGTTAGCCAATGGTGAGCTGGGATTTTGCACTATGCATGAGCTAATTAAAAGGTGTATAATAATTGGCGATTCGGGAATAAAGACGAGACTTGTCGATCATCATATGGTGAGCAAGTCTTCCTTCTCCATCAAATGGTGACCCCGACGTCGACGACTACGGACAGACACGGCTGCCACGGATGGGGAAGTAGGAGCGGGTCCTTCTGAAGCAAGGGGGGGGACGGCAAACGACCACTGCGGGTCGCGGCCCTAGGAGCTATAAATATAGTCCTAGCCTACGTGCTGCCGAAGTCTGTAAGCCTTGCAACAGCGCTGATTAGAAATGGAAAGGCAAGCAGCATATGATTTATTTATTTGCTTTTTAAAAAAGCGGCAGATTAAAGACATGGACTTGCAGAGAGAGCTCCCACAGTTGTTAGATTACGGGTACGCTACAGGGTTGTTTTTCAACCCCCATACGGTCCATGAGCTAACAGAGTGGCGTAAGTTCGGGACCAGGAGGGCGGTTACGCGCACCGCGGGACAGCCCGGGGCAGACGCGGAGGCGAAAACGCGTATGCCGGCGGCGCTCCCGGTGCTGCGGCGGCGGAACGGACCGAGCCCTGCGGAGGCGGCGTACTCGGTGCCGGCGGCGGTTACGCGCACCGCGGGTCCAGTGACACGCGCGGTGACAAAAACTCGCACGGCAGCTGTCCGTGGGGAAAGCGCACAGATCGTGAGGGAAGTGCCGGCCAGGGCCAAGCCGGCCAAAGCGAGACGCGGCAGCCGAATAGGTGCTAGCGGCGGCGGACGCGCACCAGTAACGCGAAACCCGAAAGCTGGAGCTAGGAGGGCTTTTTCACTTTTTGCAAGCGCACAAAAGCACCAGCGGTGTGGGACATTCTCCCGCTGGCTGCGGGTGTTGGCGCAGAGCCAGGGGGAACCAGCCCGAGCGGAGATCCAGGCCGAGCGGAGCCCAAAGGAGATCGGGGCTGCGCGGGTCCGGGCGAGAGCGTTCCTTTCCGTACCCCCGGGATAGCGCAGACTGAGACTGTGCCGGAGCACACAGGAGACGGGCGCGGGCAGACATTCCTCAAGCACCGCCCTGTCACAGCTGCCTAGCAACCACAGCAGCCATCCCATCGCAGCAATTCAAACAAGTGTCTGAGAAAAAACAGGGCAGGAATTTCCTTCAAGATCAGGATAGAAAACTTCTGAAAATTCACACAGTGCTTCATCCAGATGTTATACGGGGCATTTCACCCAACTGTTCCACAGACTTTACAGTTTGTTTACCAGTTTTTTTTGTAAATGTGTTTGCTTCTTTAAAAGTGATTGAGTATTTGGGTTTGATGGCTTTGAATTTGATGACTTCATTTCCTTTCCCTTGCCTGAGGCAAGAACAACCTTTTAGGGGGGCAGAGTCTAAGTAAACTTCCTAGTTTCTGTTTGGACTACATATGAGAAGATTTAAACTGTAATATTTCTGTATACTATGGGCTTTATAGTCTTTGCTTTCTTCTATTCATTAAGAGATGGCATTAGATAAATGGATGTAAATGTGCTAATTATTTTGACTATCCTTAATTTAAGTGAAATTATTTGTGTTTAAGATTATCTGTCATCTTTTTCAGTTTTGTTTTAAAATATCTATCCAAGATTCAAAGTTTTAAGAATTATTGATATTAAGTTTATAATCTTTGTTATTTTTAGTTTTTGTAAGTAATGCTGATAGATAGTGACTGTTGTTAATACTAGATGAATACTTTGGGAAGGTTGTCTTAACCCCTTCAAGCACTTCTTGTTAAGGAGTTTTCAGATTTTTGTGATAAGAATTATTTTTAAGATATTGTTGCAGTATTTACAGCCAGCTTTCATGTGTTTTTCTATTTTTTTGTGTGATCACCTACAAGACACGTGTCTCTTTAAGATCCTGTCTTTTTATTTCCTAACTATTTTGATGTTTCTGAGGGTTTTTATCCAAATTGCCAGTTTTGTAGTTCTTTTAATTATTATTACAGGAATACTCCAGCAGAGAATTCAAGAAGTTTGCTGTGTTTGGAAAATCTCTGTCTTGACAGAAACTTCAGAAGGATTCAATTATTTGCTGGTTTGATTGGTTTGTAACCCTAAGGTTTCTTGTTTATAACAGTTGTTTTTAAAAGCCCTGTTTAAAAAATGTGTTAAGTGACACTCACCAATTAGAGTTTGGGCTCTGGCCAAGCTCTAGCTCTATTTGGATGGAGTGACTGACAATCAACCCAGATGTTTTCTGCATCAAAAAGTATTCAAGTCCTTTTGACTTGGCAATTTGACCATCTATGACAGCTGAGCCATTTTCAGAGGTGATTTGGAGAAACATGAATCCGGACATGGTTTCTCCAATTCTTCTGTCATTTTAAGGTTTGTCAGCTGTTGCAGACTCTGGGATAAGAGTTCAGTGTTACAGTGTTTAGTAATTTTTTTATTTTGTATGTGTTGTTGACTGTGTGTATTATCTAAATTAATTCCTAATTACTTTTATTTTAACATTTCTTTATGTAACATTGCAAAATGAAACCAGGACCCATTTTTCACCTCCAAGATTTTGAGAAGATTCTTCAGTCCTGCAGGGATGTGGGATTTGTTTGTGTTTTAACAGGTGCCCTGTCTCAGCTTGAAAAGAAAACGGGGGAGCTTAGGGTATTGGAGTGGCTCTCTCCACCGCTACAGCAACAGAAAACTGTGAGACTGAAAATTGAAATGATTGCATCCCTCATAAAGAAAGGACGTTTTAGGGCAATCCAAGTTACAGGAGCAGAGCCTTCCACAATACGATTGCCCATTAAAAAGGACACGCTTGACTGGTATTTGGTGAACTCTGGGGAGCTCCAGGAAGCCCTTTTAGGAGCTGGAGCTGTCGTGGAGACTGGGAAAATGCATCCTAGTCCCCTCCAGTGGATGACAGAATGGGACTGGATAACAAAGCCCATTCGGAGTCTGTCACCATTAAGGGGGGCTATCACGGCCTTTACGGACGCTGGTAAAAAGTCCAGGAGAGCAGCCGTGACATGGAAACAGCAAAGACAGTGGTGACAACATTTGTTAGATGCAGATGCCAGGGACAGTCTACAGACATTGGAACTTTTAGCTGTAGTATGGGCAATGATGAATTTAAAAGGTCCTTTGAATATTGTGACTGACTCCCTTTATGTAGCAGGAGTAGCTGCCAGGGTACTATACTGGGGGAGGGGATATCTTTGTGTTTCCTCTCCAACAGGACCCTTGTGGATCCCCGCGAAGTGGACTCGAGCTGTACCAGATGTTCAGGACCATCGCGGCCTTGTCACCGGAGGACAAAGAGAGGGTGCACAACAAACTGACGCTGATATTGCGACCCTATTTGCAACGCCTCCAACCCTACTCTAACGACGCGCGACGTGCCTGCGTTCATCTTCCTGACGATTGGATCGAGTGGTGTCAGGACCTTACGGTAGAAGTAAAAGCCCCTCAATCACAGCCATGCCTGGACTGTGGGGACAATAAATGTGCTGCATGGATCGCGCTAGACTGTGGAGGCTGTAATAAGGTGTTTTGGTTGGAGCAATCGACCGTTCGGCAGAACTGGTGCCCAAGCTGCCGATTCTCCTGGAACTTGCAGAACTCGTGGCAGCGAGCACTAAGGGATTTTACAGGGCTTGATTTGGGAGGATCGTTAGGCTTATATGAAGCCCCGGAGCAAATTATTTTGGCATATGTTACTTGGCAACTTAAGACCTTGTGTGAGCGAGTAGAAAAGCAAGTGCGTACTCACATAATAGCTTCGCGCTGTCGAAAGCTTGTGGCCCTCACACAGACATCCATTGTTGGACTGATTAAAAAAGACTGTGGAGTTGAGGAGGCACTAGACGACTGCATCAAGCAACTTAAGTCCTGTTCTTTTCGCTCCAGAGGGACTGCCAAATAGGGCAACCCACATTCTGGAGCGAGCTGAAACAGGTAGTAGTAGCCACACTTTTACCTGGAGGGGCAGCGAATAAGGCCATGAATTTGGCCAAGCAATTAGGCTGCTGGGCCAAAGACGAGCTGAACGCCACCTCCCAGGTATTGGACATGCTGTCTCAAGATGTACAAAGTGTAAATCACGCAGTATTGCAAAATAGAGCAGCAATCGATTTCTTATTATTAGCTCAAGGCCATGGTTGTGAGGAATTTGAGGGCATGTGTTGTATGAATTTATTGGATCATTCTGTATCAATACATGCAAAAATTAAAGAGCTCCAGAAAGGGTTACATGCCCTGAAAGAGGATGATGGATTGGGATCAGAAGGATGGTTAAAGAGCCTGGGACTGGGCCCTTGGCTGAGAACAATGATCATGTATGCTATAGGGATATTAGGTGTGATAGTATTGTTATGCTTGTATTACCATGCTTGCTTAATTGCATACAAAGAATGGTGAGTCAGACGATAGAAAAGGCTTGGAAAACAACACTTCTAGCCCAAAAAGAAAACGGGGGAAATGTTGAGAGCTTTGTAACAAGCTGGCTCCGAGCTAAAGCTCACAGTGAGATTAATTTGACCAAGACAGAAAATGAGGGGAGTTGCCATTCTAATTAAACTGTGTCCTTGGCCCACGGATGAAGTAATGCACAGACACAGGTGGTGGAGCGGGATAGCCTGGGAAAGTGGTGATAGTTATACCAAAAACAGTGCGTAGTTAGCTGATAGCTAGTTAGCCAATGGTGAGCTGGGATTTTGCACTATGCATGAGCTAATTAAAGGGTGTATAATAATCGGTGATTCGGGAATAAAGATGAGACTTGTCGATCATCATATGGTGAGCGAGTCTTCCTTCTCCATCACCAAGTCACCAGTCAGAGGTCCCAGGAACAATGAAAACGACAAAGAGGAGAGCTCCAGAACACTCCCAGCTGCTCCCTGCTCCTTTCTCATGAACACAACTTCATTGGAAATATCTTTTTCAGAAGACTACTTAACTCCTGATTAGAGACCACAGTAATGACATTAAAGCTATACAGAAACTTGTGCAATAACATGATAGTGTGTAGTTTGAAAATTAAATGCATAGCTAGGTATTAAAAAATACTTTCCAGAGATTGTTTTCTTGTCTCTGTATCTGGCAGAGGTCAAGTAGCTTTAGTTGCTGATCAACTCTATGTGATTAAAAAAAAAAAAAAACTAAAAAAAAACAAAAACAAAAAAACAAAGCACAGTCCAGCCACTTTCAGTCTTCAGTAAACCCCATCAATTTCTCCCTGCTTTGTGCTCCTGGTCATTACAGGTGGGACTGCGGAAGAGCCGTGCCAGCCATAGAGAAGAAGGATCCTGCTTCACAGGGAGGAAGAGAGCGTTAACACAGAAGCACTCCCAGTCCAAGTATCTCCAAAGTGTCCTGGAGGAGATGGAGCTCATCCGGAGCTCCGGGGATGGGGAGGTTGAAGAAGCCATCCTGTTCAGTCAGGAGCTGGAGAAGGAGCTGGAGAGCTCTCAGGAAGCTCTGGTCAGCCTGGAAGATTGCAACCGTCACCTGAAGAGGGAGCAGGCAGAGATGAGGAGGAAGGTGGAAGAGGCCAGACAGGCTGTCCTGAACAGTCTTGGCAAAGTGAAGGAGCTGGAAGTGAGAGCTAACGAGGTGCCACATCTGCAAATACACATCCAGCAGCTGGAATCACAACTGCAGCACTACAGGTAGGTTGGAGTCTGACAAAAAGTGCCTATAAAATCACTGGCTTGGGGCACAAGTGAGTTTGAGAATCTCTGGCTGGCGCTTATTAGATGTCTCCAAAACACCTTGTGAAATCTGGCCAGAGGGAAATGAGAAGCTGCTCATGCATTTTCTTGGTAGGGGTCTTTAGGAGATGTGGGAGTCTTCCAGGCAAAAGTCAGGGTGCAGATCTACAGAGAGCTGAAGTTACTCTTCAGACACACAACGACAGAACTCAGCATGGTAATGCTTCAAGAAAGCCTCAAAACAAATTGCTGACAGTCCTTCAGAAACCATTTCCAGCACACTTACTTTTTTTGCTGCCTTTCCTGGTCCTTAGGTCCCATCCCAAGCCAGCTGTAATCAGATGGCTGAGTCTCCATTTCATATAAAAGCTCTTCAGCTTGTCCTAGGAATTGGGGAAAAGCACACAAGGACAACTTCTGGCCAGTGGTTTGAAACTTGCTGTGACTTCATTGCTTCTTCACTGACAGAACAGGTGATAGAGGAGAGAAGCTGAAACGTTCCTAAACCCACAAGAAAATAGAGTGGGAATCTGAAAGAAAAACCACTAGCCAACTAAACCCCACTTTTGCCACAGCATAAATAAATGCTTGCAGAAGTCAGAAAGTTGGTCACAAATGTAATAGTCCACTGCTCTTGTTGCTTTTGTTGAGGGGAAGAGATGGGTTGGCTGAGGCGGGGAGAGGGAGGGACAGCTGGGAACCCACAGGGTTCTGTCACTTGACAAAAGTGTCACTTGTCCTGTTGCTTAAGTCTGGCTGGCTTTCAGTTGCTGTTACCCGCCCTGTTGAAGTCTGGCTGCGTTTCAGTCACCACTCCAGTGAACAGTTTTCCCCCTTGCCAGGTGCCACACAGAGTTTGTGAGCAGGGTCTGGATTTGGCCAGAACTAATGCTGCAAGGTAGGGCTGGAGAGGAATGGGGGGGATTTGGGTGTTCTGCAGGAAGCACTACCAATTGGAGATATCTCTCCTGAGAATTCACCTTAACTGGCTTGGTGAGCCACAGGTTTCCTCCAGCTAAAGTCCACTTTCTTCCAGAGAGGATCATATTCAAGAAAGAGTCCAACCTGTAAGCTTTACACACTACTCATGTTTATAGTTTCATATTTATCAAGGAAATGCTTTCTCCTTTTAGGCTCAGATTTTAAAAGCTCTTTTAGCATCTAAATCCCTCTTCTAGACCTTCATCTGAGACCTACTTGCTATCACTTAGATCTGAAATCCCAGCCATGACCTGAAGTTATAATCCCTAATGCAGGAAACAAGAGTTTGCATTTAGTCAAGTGTTTAAGTACCTGCAAGTGATTAAATGTTGTCCTGAATTGGAGTGTGTAATTATAATCACCTATTCCTGATTTCATATTCCAGACTCATATTCCTGCAATCTGTATGACTTAAACATGAACTTCTTCTGAGAGCACAAGTTCCTGTGCCAGGGTTTGAACTGCCCCTGTCATGTCACTGGGTTCCTAAACCAGCCTAGTTGACCAAATAGTTCATAGTTCTTTTCTTCAGGTGCCCATCCTGATCTTCCTACTCTGATGAGTGTGCCAGGTTTGTGTCTGGACTATCTTTCAGCTTTTACTTTTTAATCCCTGTCAAGTTAGTGAGTCAGCTCAACTTTAAAGGTACATTTCAATAAATTCCTTCCTGAAAAGCTTGAGTTCAATTCATTTCAGTGCAAAAGACATCACAAGAAATTGTATACTTACTATTGGTGTTGTATCAAGAGTGTGTAGTTGCCAGTGCCTGATGACAGGAGAGTTTAGGAAGTCAGGCAAGTCCCATTTTTATGCAGTGCCCAGGGATTTATTCTCACAGGACAAATCATTGGTCACTATTCCCTAAACTCCCTTTTTCCCCCCCTCTAAGTTCTGCTGCAGCACAAGGTGACATCTTCCATGTTCTAATGGAATCCTATGATTTTTAAGTGTTGTTTCTAAAAATACCACACATTAAAATATTACTACAGTACAAATGTCACATCTACTGCTTCTTTCACCCATTGAGCCATTTGCCCTGTCAGAAAAGGAAACTGGATTGGTTTGACATGAATTGTTCTTGCCAAATATGAGTTGGCTTTGTTTTCTATACTAGATTGGAGGTGGCTTAGAAATTGATTACTTAATAAAGTGTCCATATTCTTTTTCTCTGTAAGAGCATTGGAGGTGTCTTGGTGGGAAAAGACAGCTTTTGCTAAGGAAGGCAGGAGCCTTCCATGAAATGGACAATGTCAACCCCCTCCCTTCAAACTGTTGTAATTTTGAAATTAAAAAGTTCTCAGTTAAAGATATGGGAAGAGGAATAACAGTTCTTTACTAGGAAAACTGAAAATACAAATGCAACAGTACAAACGAAAAAAACCCAAAACCCACAGCCAGAGTCAGAGCAGGACCTGACACCCTGTGGGTCAGTGTAGCAGGCCCAGGGCCTGCACGGCCTCCTTGGCGGTCAGAGGCCTGAGCTAGGAAATGCCAGGTCAGCATGACTGGACCCTAGCAGCCCTTCTCTTCCGCCTTTCCGACCCTGCTTATCTCTCTGTAAGCCCATAGGTCACTTTCCCCTGACCCTTTCTCTTGGACAGTTTTCAAAACCCCTGTAGGGTATGAAAACCCCTGATTCTGCCTGGTTCGGCACAAGAGCTGTCACTGGGAACCTTCGTGGCACACCTGCATAAAGAATCCTGTGGATCCCCACACGGCCTTCTCCTCTCTCTCCCTGCGTCTGCTGCTGCAGCACCTAGCAAGCCACAAGCTGAAATCACTGAGCTGATAATCACCAAGAGCTGAAAATCACTATAGCTTGCCTAGGCTGCTTGAGCCTCCACTGAGTTATCCTGGCTCCGGCACCCTGCTGGGCATCAGCCTGGTGGGAAACTGCCGTGATAAACTGGCACCCAAACTGAATGCTGGACCTGGCATTTCAGAGGAGCAGCATTTCTTCTTGAAATTGTCACTGCCTTTGCTCACCAGACGTCCTGGAAGAAGAAGCCCTCCGTTTTAGCAGGACTCTTCTGAAAGGCTGTCAGTCGACCCTCAAACCGCTGACATCTGGGCACAAAAAGTGCTCGAGGAGACTGATTCAGCAGACTACCTGCTGGCAGACCTTTGACCCACATCTGGCTGAAGAAGTGTACGTTTTAAAACAGCCTTTCTTGCACGCAAAAAACTTTTTCCTTGGGTCCTTTTTTTTGGTTGTTTTTTTTTTTTATTTTATTTTATTTTTTTCTCTTTTTTTCTGCTGGCAGGGAAAGGGAACATGGGATCAAAGCTCAGTACGTTAAAACGATCCCAGAACGAGAGAGATTTATATTTACTAATCCTAGAAATCCTGTCTTCTAACAACTTTTCTTTTTCTAAAGGTAACCTTTCAAAAACTAACCTGAAAAAATTTATAAAATGGATTCTTTCCCACTTTCCAGATACTAACACACACACTACCACTTTAGACTCCTTTTGGGATACAATTGGGACCACGATATATAAGTTTCAAACTAACCAAGATTTTTCTGTAACTCAGTTTATCCCTATATTTCACATTATAACCAAAGCCATAGAAAAAACTAACAAAAAACCTGTAACTTCAGTGCGAACCTTTTATGAACAAAGTGCTAACTTATCTGTTTCACCAGAACCCTTTCCATCAAATGCTAATCGTGCTGATAACATTCCTTCACCCTCCACTCTTCCCCTGGTTCCTAGTGTCCTGCCGTCCCCCCTCCCCTTGTGCCGCCTCCCCCACCCCTGCCGTGCCCGAGGCTCCTGCCTGTGTCCCCCCCTCCCCCTTGGACGTGAATTCCACTGTGCAGCCCGCGGCATCCTGCGAGCGACCTTGCTCTGCGTTATCTCCGAGTGCAACTGCGCCTGTTTCCGTTTTGGCTCAGAGAATTACTGCCTTTCCAGTAGATTATAAAAAGGAAAAAAGGGGCGGTGCTACTACTAGAAAGACATGGGAACCTATTACAAATAAAGAACTTGTACAAAAGAACATGGTAGAAGTTCACATATTTTTAGAAATTCCCTAGAATCTACGTTCTCAGCACATGTTCTGGTACCCCGCGATATTAAAAATATTGCCCAGTGCCTCCTTTCTCCTGCCGAGTACATGCTTTGGGAAAGGCATTGGAAAAAGCAATTAAAAACATTATCAGATAACTATGCTGCTGATGCTGATAAGTCAAACTTTACAGTCGAACAGCTGGCTGGTGAAGGGGATTTGCAGAAACCCTCTCACCAAGCTGATACCTTACCTAAGACAACACTACAAGACATGGTTATTGCAGCAGAAACCTCCTTACTTCTTACCCCTGATGACTCTATTTCTACCCAACACTTTTCTAGTATTAAACAAGGAATAGATGAAAGCTTTATCAAATTTGTAGATAGAATTAAGGATGCTCTGGAAAAACAGATAGAGAGCACAGAGGCAAGGAAAGAACTGTTGTGTAAGCTTGCCATGAGTAATTCAAAAGAAAAATGTAAAGCAATTCTGAGAGTCTTACCCTTAGACACAGAACCTACCATAGAGCAAATGCTGGAAAGCTGCACACGCCACCTGTCCACTGAAGATACAGTGGCCCAAGCAGTTACTAAGGGTGTTGCAGAAGGAGTTTCTGGTGCATATGCAGCAATAGCTTCTAAAGACCAGGTCCGCTGCTACCACTGCAGAGACTTTGGACATTTTATAAAGGACTGTCCAGAGAGGTCACCTACCAGGTACCCTCGCAATTTCTACCAAAGGTCCCAGAATCAGCAGTACTATCAGCCGCGTCCGGGAAACTTCCAGTGGAGCGTGGTGGGGCCCCAGGCAAGGACACCAAATCAAAGGCCATCCACAGCCAGTCACGCAACATCCCAGGAGATTCCAGACCACATGAGGAGGACCCAACACACAGAGCAATACCGAGGGGAACCCGCCAGCTACTGGTAACTGCTATGTCCATTGACTTTAAAAATGACAATGTTTATCGTGTACCCACAGGCAAACGTGGGCCAAAAGGTGGTCCTTCTAACATCCTAATTATAGGTGATACTCTCCGTAGCCCAAAGGAAGTATTTGTTGTTCCAGAAGTACAAACAGTGTACTCGGGACAAGAAATCTCTGTCCAGATGTGCCGCACAGACTTACCATTTTTTCTTCCAAAGGGTACTCCGTTTGCACAAGCCTTTTTACTCCCTAAGAATCACAGGGAACAGCTTCCTCTAAACCCCACAGCAATGTGGACACAAGCTGTGGGACCGAGTAAGCCTGTCATCGAGTGCAGTGTTACCTGCAGAGGAGAAAAGATCCACCTACCAGGGATGCTGGACACCAGTGCAGACGTGACCATCATCGCCCGCTCAGAATGGCCAGCACACTGGGAGCTACAACCTGTGGCAGGCATGATTACAGGGATCGGTGGAGCTACAGTTTCCATGCGGAGCAAGAACTACATCCTTGTCGAAGGGCCTGAAGGCAAGTTGGCAACCATCCGCCCATTCGTGGTAAGGGCCCCCCTCACCTTGTACGGACGGGACATTTTATGTCAGTGGGGTGCTTCCCTATGTATATTCCCAGTCCGGATTTCTAACTGGGGCCACTGAGGAGCGCGCACTGCCAGACACTCCTCGTCTCACCTGGAAATGCCATAACCCGATCTGGATCGAGCAGTGGCCCCTCTCTAAAGTCAAACTGCGCGCACTACATGCCCTTGTGGATGAACAGCTCGCCAAAGGCCACATCGTAGAGACCACCAGCCCTTGGAATTCTCCAGTCTTCGTACTACAAAAGCCTGGAATGGACAGGTGGAGGCTCCTCCACAATCTTTGCAAAATCAACGAGGTCATCGAGGACATGGGTCACCTCCAGCCTGGCCTGCCCTCACCATTGATGCTGCCTAGAGACTGGACACTTGCTATCATTGATATTAAAGACTGTTTCTTCAGCATCCCGCTGCATCCCCAGGACGCCCCACGGTTTGCCTTCTCCGTCCCCTCTCTTAACAGAGAGGCTCCACTCAAAAGATATCATTGGCTTTTTCTTCCTATAGGTCTCAAGTGCAGTCCCACTCTATGCCAGTGGTATGTTGCTCACATCCTGTCTCCTGTTCGGAACCTATTCCCAGACGCAATCATCCATCACTATATGGACGATATCCTGGTCTGTGCACCAGAAAAAACGTACTTGGACAAAGCAGTTAAAAGGACTATTGAAACCATAGAAAAGGCAGGATTCGAGATCCGTGAGGACAAAATACAGTACACCAATCCATGGACTTACCTTGGACTCCAGATCCGGGAAAGGACCATCGTACCCCAGCAGCTCGCCATCCGAGACAACCCAAAAACTCTGAGAGACTTACACAGTCTTTGCGGATCCATCAGCTGGGTATGTCCACTGCTAGGAATTACAACAGAGGACCTCGCTCCACTGTTCAACCTTCTTTGGGGCAAGGAGGATCTGGACTCTCCATGCACTCTAACACCAGAGGCCCGAGATGCCATCACCAAGGTCCAAGAAGCCCTGTCTTCACGCAAAGCCCATCGCTTTGAGCCCAGCCTGCCTTTCCAGTTCGTCATTCTGGGAAAAGCACCTTGGTTCTATGGACTGATCTTCCAATGGGACACTCAACTTCGAGACCCTTTACTAATACCGGAATGGATCTTTACAAATAACCAACCCACAAAGACAATTACCACCTTCCAAGAAATTATGGCACATTTAATAAAAAAGGCTAGAACTTGCCTCCACTCCCTTGCAGGGTGTGAGTTCACATGCATATATTTGCCAGTGACCACTGGGGACGTGGAACATTTGCTCCAGACCAATGAAAATCTCCAGTATGCCTTAGACAGCTATACAGGCCAAATTTCAGTACATATCCCAAAACATAAGCTTTTTAATTGTGATGTAACCTTTCATCTGACCCCAAAATTAATCCAAAGTAGAACACCCCTCAAAGCTCTAACCATCTTTACAGATGGCTCAGGGTCATCCCACAAGTCAGTAATGACATGGAAAGACCCTAAGACCCAAAACTGGGAATCTGACACGGAAATAGTGGAGCGCTCTCCACAGATTGCAGAATTAGCAGCTGTTATCAGAGCCTTTGAGAAATTCAAAAATGAACCTTTTAATCTGGTCACATAAGATTCAGCTTATGTTGCTGGCATAGCTATGAGAGCAGAACATGCTCTTCTCAAAGAGGTTTCCAATCCAAAGTTATACCAATTGATTTCTACATTAAAACGCTTAATTTCCCACAGAAAAAAACCTTACCATATAATGCACATGAGGTCACACACTGACCTCCCAGGTTTCATTACAGAAGGGAACAGGAAAGCAGACACCTTAGCCATGGCAATAGAGACTGCTAATGTCCCTAACATCTGTGCCCAGGCAAAGTTGTCACATGCGTTTTTTCATCAAAATGTGCCTGCCCTTATGAGAATGTTCAAGCATTCAAAAGATCAAGCAGAAGCTATTGTTGCCACATGCCCGAACTGTCAAAACTACCAGATACCATCTATGGGGACGGGAGTTTAAACAGGTTTAAACAGCTGCCAGCTGTGGCAGACAGATGTAACCCACTTTGCACCTTTTGGAAAGTCAAAATACTTGCATGTATCGGTCGATACATTTTCAGGAGCAGTACTTGGATCAACACAACCAGGAAAAACTGCGCAGCACACCATAAAACATTTTTTCCTGGCCTTTGCTACCCTGGGAGTACCAAAGGAGATCAAAACAGACAATGGACCTGCCTATACCTCTGCAAGTTGAAAGAGTTCTTCAGTGACTGGGGAATAGAACATAAGACAGGTATACCTGCAAACCCCACAGGACAATCCATCCTAGAAAGGACGCATCAAACCCTCAAAAGAGTCCTCAATCAGCAATAGAGAGAAACAAAAATCATTTCTCCAGTTGAAAGACTTTGCAAGGCTCTCTATGTCATCAGCTTCTTGAACTGTACAACATCAGAGCCTGATCCACCAATACTTCACCACTTTGCACATACCACCCCAGCAAAGCTCACTGAGAAACCACCTGTGCTCCTGAGTGGGAGGCAGAGCTGAGGGAGTGCCTTGGAGGGCACCAGTCACCCAGGTGCCCTCACTGCCACTCAGGCCTGAAGGAGAAATTGAATCACTTTCCATTAAGGTCCCCCTAGATGGAAGAACCAAGACACAGGAGACAGCAAGTCTCTGGAGGCAGCCAAATTTCTGAACAAGATGCTGAGTGATCTGGAGAGGTGCCATGGTGAGTGTATTTCCCTCATGCTTCCCCTGGGACTCAGCAGCTGGGGGCTCTGGCTGCACATCTGGACACGCCGTGCGCGGCACAGCGGGAAGGGATCCATGGCAGCCTCGCTGCCCCGCTGCTGCTGTTGCTGCTTTGACGCCCTGCAGGGCTGTTTCCCAGCCTGGCCTGGCTGCAGCTTCAGCCCAGCCTCTGCAGGAAGGCATTTGGCATCTCCTGCCAGGGAGCCCAAACTGCACCATGGGCCATGTTCACCCTGAGTTACCCTGCAATTTCCCAGTCTCCAGGCAGATCACGAGAGGTGGTGGTTTGGAGAAGGGAGGGGCCTGTCCAATCCCAAAAGCTCATCTGATTTCCTCATCCTTGTCCATGACTTTCACCAGTGTTAGCTTCTGAAGACGACACCTCCCCATGGGGAACTGTCCCATCTGATCCATCTGTCCCTTTTCTTTCTCCAGCGATGACCCAAAAGCTGACAGAGAAGGTGGCTGTTCCAGGATGAAGCAGCGGCTAAGTGGCAGCCTCTTCTGCAGGAGAACAGGCAGTTCCAGGCACTGGCACAGCAGGTGATTGCTCCAGTGTCTCCTGACAGGGCCTGAGCCTGTCCCCTGGGGCTGGGGGAGCTGTGACGGGGCAGGGAGGGCCAGGGGTGGCAGTGGCTGCTCAGGGATGGCTTTGGCCCGTGTCCCTGGCAGCAGCCACTGCCCAAGCAGCTGTGCTGCCCCCGGGCTCTCCTCCCGGCCTGCTGGGCTTTGTTGGCTGGCACAGCCTGTGCCAAGGGCCGGCAAGGTGCCTGCAGGCCCCAGCTCTGGGGGAAACAGAGAATGTCCTGCCCGTATCCACCACGCTGCCAGCTCAGCAGTGCAGCACAGCACGGGCTCACGCTCCCCATTGCTCCCACAGATGCAGCCGGCACCACAACACGTGTTCCCAATGCCCAGAAGGGCCTCGGAAGGTGTTGCTATTTTTGGAACCCTCTGTTTGCATGTGATAAGGGCAAGTTTGGCTATCTGTTTCTGCCAGGAAATTATTTGAAGAGCTCATCCGAGCCTTGACTCAGAGCTTCTCCATTGCAGTTCATGTTGTAATAAATAGGTGTGATTCCTGCTGATAAAATTGTAAAGTAATCAATATTGATATAATAATTAATATTTGGAAACAGTAGAACAGTTAGAAGGTGTAATGCCAAGGAAGAAAGGGAGAGGAGGGGCTCCCCCCCTTCTCCTGCAGATGTTCAGAACAGGAAGAAGAAAGAGATAAGTATTACTGAATTTAGTTGGAAGAGAGGAAAGTTTGGTTGGACATCCAGGAAAATGTTAATTATAGGAGATTTATTGCTTTGATGCTAGAACATAGTATTGGCTTGTATGATATTAGCTTTGACTTACATTATACCAGCTTGTTGCGCATGTGTAATCCAAAAGGTGAATCAAAGGACATCGAGGAAGAGGAGAGGCCTTCATCAGAGATGACCCCAAAGAACAGTGCAACCACCTAAAAAACGGTGGAGCATGCGTGGTAAAAGTGATAATGAAGGTGGAGATACAAGTGTGACAAATTGCAAATGGGAGGAGATGGTGATGATGTACAGTGCAAAAAGGAGAATTTTAGGCTTGGCAATTTGTATGTGAGGGGACCGGGGTCAAGCCCTGCCCTCCGTACCCCTCGTGTACCCCGCACGATTATTTTTCCTTATGTGCTATTATAAGAACCAAATTATCCCTTATCATAACCAAATTATATTGTCAATATTTTGAGTGGATTCAATTTCATATACTTTTCAGCTACTTCATTAAAATTGCTGCAACATTTAATTTGCTTGGTTTTCTTTCATGATACAGTAATTGGAGAAATATAACAAAATTTTTGACTGTAATTCAGTCCTAGAAGTCAGTTTTATACCCCTCCCCTTATTTTCTATTGTTATAGCATATTTTCTTAGCAATGGGTTGCTCCTTTCCCCCCTGTGATGTTGGTTTTGCCCCACTTGTCCATCTCTCCAAAGACCTGCCCTTTTTTTCACTCCTCCCATTGCATGTCAGTCCCTCTCCAAGCCTGCCCCTTGCTCTAGAAACTTCCCTATCAATTTTGTATCCTTCGGAATCCCATTGGTTTGTTTAAGTTCTTCCCCTCCCCTGTAATCCCCAATTGGTTTAAACCTTGTATTCCCCGCCTGGTGTTCCACCCTCAGTTTCTCCCAATTGGCTAAAGATTGTATCCTGCCCTGGGACCCTGCATTGTTTGTAAGTTGGTGTATGCCTTTAATGCAGTGTTGGCCTGCCCCTGATGGTCTGTAGAGTAATCACCTTAGGAAAACATAGAGCAGACCTCACCCTGTTCCTTGTCCCTACCCTCAGGGCAGTCCTACCCCCAAGGCAGTCCACCTGTGCTGTAGAGCAGCTGTGCCCTGCAGCCACAGCCCAGATTCGACAGTTTTCTGGGGGCGGCCCAGTGCCACTGTGGGTGTGGGCAGCTAGTGGGGCTGAAGAAATGGGGCAGCACAGCACTTCCCAAATCAGCTCTTCTGTTGCAGTAGAGAGATGCAGCTGTGACCAGATTGTCCTGGTGGTAGCACCAGCAAAGCCCACCCGGCACCAGCAGTGGCTGAGCTCCATGCCCAGGAGCAGCCGTGGATGGCCACGGTGTGGGCAGGCAGGAGCCAGGCAGGGGCTGCTGTGCCCAGCGGCGGGGCCCCGAGGGGATGGGGGAGCCCATGCTGAGCATCCCTGGGCTGAGGGCACATTTCCTTCTGTGGGATCATCTGGGCCTGGACCTGAAGAGGCACAAAGGGATATTTTGGGTTGCCTGATGAGGGTTCCAGGAGTCCCGGATGTTTTAAATGAATTAGCTTTTTCTGATTAATACGGAGAATTTATTCCATAATTAAAATTCAGTCGTAGAAAATCTAGAAGCAAATATCAGATTGGCCCTGAAGCAGGCTGACAGCGTCAGGTGAGACAGGTGGGGCATTTCTCTCCCCTGTGCATCACGAAGGGACAGCTCTCTCAAAGTCTTTTTTGTCCATTTCCAAGCTCCAAGCGGTGTGGAGGGCAGGAGTTTTTCTGCTTTCTTATGGTTGTTTTTATCCTTTTTGCATATTCATGTATTTTTTCCTTTCTTGCTGCAGCTCTTGCTGAGAGTTTCCCCAAAACTGGTAAAAAATTCACTTTGTTAGAGGAAAATCTCCTGGAATATGCATTCTAGGAGGCACACATTTATCTTATAGATGATGCAAATCGAATGCACGTTGCTGAGGTTTGGTCAGAGAAATAATCTTCTGGAATCAGCATTTCTGGGGACGAATATTCAGGCTAGGATTTTGGTGCATGTTGATTGCCCGGAACCCTCTTTTGGTATGCTAGGATTTTCATTAGGCGAGATTACTGTAGTCTCAGCATGAATTTGTACATACAATCTATCAGAATCCCTCCCTTTCCCTATTAATTTATTAAATTTGTACTTTTAGGATACACTTTGACAAAGCTTACTTATTTTCTAATTTTATGTTTAGTATTTATAAAACTTAACAACTACGCTTTTATACTACTAGTCAGGGTATAAAATTAACAGCTCTTCTCATAAGGTAGATTATTCTAAATCTTTAATTTCTTTTCTTTGGATTGTCAATTATATTTTTTTATATCAATGCATGTGCTTATTGTAATTTAGACATATTTTGACTCCATAGTCGTTTAAGGCTGGTAATATTTGTAAAATAAGTTTTTCATGTTTTCTTATGTTGCCTGCTAAAATGTGTCTTTATAACTGTCTCATGTTCTTGTTTTCTAATTCTTGAGCAATTTGCTTTATTCTACTCTCAGGATTTATTTCTTCTCTAGCTCTTCCAGAACAAAAAGTTTTAACATATTGCTTACAAATTTTGCCATTTTATTCTTTTTGCTATATTTCACATTTTCTTTATTCCAGTGTCTTTTACTACTCATAGTGCACCTTCTGAATTTGTTAAAATTATAGCGTACTACACTAACTTGGGAGTGTGCATATGGCTCATTCTTTTTGGGCTTGGATGACTAATACAGTGACAATAATCCTCTGCAGTTTTAACACTCTAGCTCTCTCAAAGCCCCTTTGGGTTGCAGCCAAAGGGCCAAGATGTGTATCTTCTTGGTAGCAGAGCTTACACCTTGGGATCTAGTCACTGGTGTCATTCGTCTCATTCTCAGTATTTACTTCATAAGATTTATAAGAGCCTTTTAAATTGTTTTTTAAAAGGATTTAGGATAGCATCTGCTTATTTCTAATTGTTATAGTTTTGTTTCTTTGACATTTTAGCTCTAAAGTTGTAATTAGACTGTACACTTCTCTTTCCTTCAGCTATACTTGGCTTTTTTCCTTTATTTTATGCAGCGGCTACGACTGGCCTCTGGGTCCCCGGCTGCTGTGGGCAGTGCCGCCGGCAGTACCGAAGCGGGAAGGGCACTCTCCCGCGGAAAGATTTCCTGGGGAGAGCGCTTAAGGCGAAAAGCCTTTAGGAGCGCGAGAATTCCCGGAGCTGTCTGCAGTGTAGTCAGTCTGCGTCTCGCAGGAGAAAGACAGGACCGCGCGGACAGGGAAAAGGGAGATGTTTATTGAAGGAGCGTCGGGCGCGGACAAAAAAGCTTGCTCGGCAAGGTCTTATAACTAGAACACAGCGACCAATCTAAAATTTTGAGAGGAGGGAATAACGCATAACAAACAGCTCAGATGTCCAGTGTAAATAAATTAGGGGTTGAATCCTGACCTCTAAACCAATCATTCAATGTCCAGGCCAGAATGTTCTGGATGAGTGGGCAAGGACCCTGAATAACAGACAGGCAGTTAGGGAGGAATTTAGGAAAGATAAAGTGTAGCTGACGGGACAATTCAGAAGAGGGAGAGAGAGAAAGCCCGGGCAGAACCATAAACAGAATGGGGGGTACAGGAATAAACCAACTTAAAACTAATGCACCCCTACAATTTTAATTTGATCCTTATTAAATATCTAACGGCTTTTGTTATATCCTATCTGATTTAATGTTACTTTTAGTGTTTCTTGGAACTTAAATCTGGTTTGTATCTTATATACTTATTTTTTTTCCGATTTTTCACGAATCATATTATTGTTCTAATATATTCTTTACAGTGTTTCATTAGCTTTTACTTCTATTTCTTTTGTCTGTTATAACAAAAGCACTAAAATGTTTTATTTTTTGAAATAAATTTGCATATCACACCTTAAATATTCAGTTCACTTAAAACAACCTCATGAATAATACAGTTTAAAATAAAATATTTTACTTCTCATAACAATGGGTTTTACAGCTTACAAGCTTAGGTATTAACATGCATCAGTCTATTTTACTTCAAGGAGTAGTGGTGACTTTTTAGTGAGGTTTGGCTGGTGTTTCTGTTGGTGGATTTACAGGTCTTCTGTCCTGTCTTTCTTTGCAGCTGAACCTGCTGGTGAAGGTGGTGCAGCTTCCCAAGCCACGTCCAGGACTGAGGCTCTGGGAGATGCTGAGGGTAGGTCAATGCCTTTCCCCTGGGAGAGCTGCCAGCTCAGAGCCCAAAGCTGGGCCAGGGAGGCAGCGCTGCAGGTGCCAGCACAGAACGATGCACGTGTGTGCCCGTGCCCTGCACGATCCCCTCACCGCTCCTGCGGCTCAGCGGTGCCCGTGCAGATCAGCAGAGATGGCAGAAGCTTCTGTGGCTTTTGTTTTACAGGTGTGTCTGCAGGGAGGACTTCTCCAGCTCCAGGGCTGGATGCTTGGCCCCAACCCAGCTCCCATGGCAGGGGTGAGTAGTGTGTACCTGCTGACCCCACAGGCTGAGCCCCGCTTTTGTGGGATCCATTCCTGGGAAATGGAACTACTTTCTCTTAAGGTCCTCCAAAAGGAAAGACCCAAGATACTGCAGCCAAAAAGTCTCATGAGTCAGATGAATTCCTGAGAGAAACACAGAAGGAAGCACCCCGAGGACAAGGTGGGTGCATTTCCCTCGTGCTTCCCCTGGGACTCAGCAGCCAGGGGCTTTGGCTGCACATCTGGACACGCCGTGCCTGGCACCGCGGGAAGGGATCCATGGCAGCCTCGCTGCCCCGCTGCTGCTTTCACGCCCTGCAGGGCTGTTTCCCAACCTGGCCTGGCTGCAGCTTCTGCCCAGCCTCTGCAGGATGGAATTTGGCATTAGCTGATAGGGTGCCCCAACTGTACTGTGGGCCTGAGATCCCCTGCCATTTCCCAATCTCTGAGAAGATCAGGAGGTGCAGCTGTTTGCACAAGGGAGTGCACTGGCCCAGCCCCAATTACCTGGGCTGTTTCCTGATCTTTACCTGTGACTTAAGCAAGCATTGCCACATGAAGGTGCCACCTCCCCAGTGGGGAATATTTCCATTTAATCCAGTTGTCCCTTTTTTCCTTTTTCAAGTGATGGACCAAAAGGCTGTTCAGGAGGAGGAACACTCAGGGAGAAGCAGTGGCTCATTGGCAGCCCTAGCTGCAGGAAGGAAGGCGATGGCAGACACGGGCACAGGCACAACAGGTAATTGCTGTGCCGGGCTCAGCCCTGGCCGGGGCTGTGTGGCAGCAGCTCTTCCCCCAGGGCCTGCCCTTGCCCGGCCCGGCAGCAGCCAAAGCTGGAGGCACCTCGGCTTCCAGGCCTCTGGAGCTGGTTCAGAGCCCCGGGGAAACGGGACTGGTGCAGCAACGTCCCTGGCGCTGCAGCTGCTGCGGAGCTGGCCCTGAGTGCCCAGAGGCCCAAGGCACAGGAGCAGCCCCGAGCGGGAGCCCTGCTGCAGGCCCAGGGCCAGAGCCAGCCCTGGCTCCAGACTGGGCAGGGGCTGCGCTGGGTCCTGACAGGGCCTGAGCCTGTCCCCTGGGGCTGGGGGAGCTGTCACGGGGCAGGGAGGGCCAGGGCTGGCAGTGGCTGCTCAGGGATGGCTTTGGCCCATGTCCCTGGCAGCAGCCACTGCCCAAGCAGCTGCGCTGCCCCCGGGCTCTCCTCCCGGCCTGCTGGGCTTTGTTGGCTGGCACAGCCTGTGCCCAGGGCCGGCAAGGTGCCTGCAGGCCCCAGCTCTGGGGGAAACAGAGAACGTCCTGCCCGTATCCACCGTGCTGCCAGCTCAGCAGTGCAGCACAGCACGGGCTCACGCTCCCCATCGCTCCCACAGATGCAGCCGGCACCACAAGACCTGTTCCCAATGCCCAGGATGGCCTCGGAAGGGGTTTCTGTCAGGGAACAGGCTGCTGGCTAGGGTTTCTGGCAGGCATGCTTTATTTGGAGCTTGTCTTCATATTGTGCTGCATTGGAATCTGGTATTCCTGGAACAGAAAACAGTGAGTGTTTTGTGCTCTCCCCCTCCAACAGCTTCTATTGAAAGTCCAGCGTGGACAGGGAACAGTCCCATTGAGGCTGCAGTGGGGTTGTGGCCAGTCTGTGATTGTCCAAATTACTCTGCTGAGGGTTCTGCTGCTGCCCAGTGCTTCCATTGGCCTCTCAATTGCTGGGCCTTGTCCTGGGGGCCCCGCTGGGGCTGCAGCCAGTGCTGGCTCCCACTGAGGCTGCCTGGCCAAGAGCAGCCCCAGGGGCACGGGGCAAAGGCAGAGGGAGGTGGGGAGGAGAAAGAGCAGGGCCGAGATTGCCCTTGAAAGGCAGAGGCGCTCTGGGGCCCGCTCCTGGCCAGGGACCCTGCCCAGAGCCGTGCCCTGCTGGCCGGGGCCTTGAGGGGCAGCTGTCCAGCTGGGCCCAGCTGTGCCAGCAGCTCCAGCCGTGCTGGGGAGCCTTGCCAGCTCTGGGCCCTGCTGTGCACGAGGGTCCCTGTGTGCCACTGGCAGCTGGGGCCTCGGCCACCTCCTCTCTGCACAGGATCACCTCGGGACAGGAGTTGGAAGACGGTGGCTGCACCTCACACCGACAGCGTGAGCAGCTCCTCCAGCAGCAGGAACGGCCTGGACAGCCCTCTCAAGTGTTCTGTGAAGAGGACCCCAGAACAACCATCGACAAAGAAGCCTCTTATTGCCCCGTAGATCCCACTGCCACCTGCTCTCCCCATGGGCCTTCCCAAGCTTCCTTTATTCCTTTTTTTCTCTCCGTCTGTCCCATCCCAGCCAACCCGAGTTCCGCTAGGGACCCCAGGACCAGCCCAACAGCTTCCAGCACCTCCTGAGACCAACACATCCCTTCCTCTGCCCCTGAGCCCCCTGGCCTTGCCCTCTAGGCAACACTGAAGGTGACACCCCACCCCACCCTCCCCGCCCCTCCAACTCCTGCTTGCACGGTAGGCAATGGCCCATTCCTGTGTTCAAATAAAGAGATGGATTTGTGTCCTAGTTTGAAAGCAAAACCAGTGTGAGGCTCTCTTGTTTAAACTGCGACCCTTTGGACGAGGACATGAGGCTTGACTCCATTTTCATCAGAAGGCTGATTTATTATGTTATATATTATACTAAAATACTACATTACAACTATACTAAAAGGACAGAGAGAAGAAGATCAGAAGGCTACCAAGACAAGAATAGAATAGGAATCAATGACAAAAACCTGTGACTGCTCACAGCCTTGGCACAGGTGGCTGTGATTGGTCACTGGTTGAAAACAATCTACACGAACTAATGGAAGATGCACCCACGGCATTCCACAGCAGCAGATAGCCATTGTTTACATTTCTTTCCTGAGGCTCTCAGCTCCTCAGGACAGGAAAAGTCCTAGCAGAGGCTTTTTCCCTAAATTATCATGGCAACATCTCACCCTTTTAAATTATTAAATTAAATAGAAAAAGCAATGTTTGTAATTTCTTCTACTAGGGCTTTGTAGAAGAGAGAACAACACCTCTTGAGGTTCATCTGTTGCCAATCAAAATCTCAATCATTTGCTGATGTGGAATGGTCAGGGAAATTCTTCACCTGTAGAACATTCAGGGAAATTCTTCACTTATCAAACATCTAATTATATCATATCACTAAAACAATCTTAAAAAATAAGAAAATGCAAAAACTCATGCAAGGAAAGTTCATTGTTTCAAGTCCAAGCAGCTGAATTTCAGGACAGAGTCCATGGACTGAAGATGTTCTTTTTTGACATCTCTGGAAGTCCCCTTTGGTCCTGAAACAGGCTTGCAGAATTCTGAAACAAAGAACTGCTAAAGAAAACAAGAATTAGCAAACAATTCATTGACAGTCATGAAACAATTCAGAGAAAATTTCTGGAATGCCCTGGCCACAGCCCTTCATTGAACCGCTTGGGCTGAGGCTAATTTTTGGCTTTTCAATGCTTTTGAGCTGCTAGCTCTTTCCACTTTTCTTTATTATTATTATTATTTTTTTTTCATTAGAAGAAGAGTAGCAGCAGCAGCAGAGTGTCTCTAGGACCCTTGGGTGGCTCTGGTCCTGGTGGGCGGACCAGAGAACTCAGACTTGGCTCACAGAATGGTGGCCTAGGTTCTTGTGGGGAAAGCAAAGTTTTTGAACTCAGCACTGGACGGGGCGATGGCCCCGGCCCAGGGAAATGAGTTAAATGGCTTAGAACTAGCTTGTGAGGCGGGCTCTGCACGCTCAGAACTTGGTAGGACTATGCTGCTAGTGTTTTGAGGGTAGAAATGACGAAATGTTTTTTTTTTTAGAAGCACTGGTGCACACTGGCAGCTGGAGAAGAGAAGTTTTCTCAGGAATTGTTATTTTAGATTTGAGGGTTTCTTGTCTCCAGAGCAAGCGAGCAGTGCTTGCTTTGCTCTGTGTCTCTTGTTTTTGTAAGGTAAATGTTATTTTTTCTGCTTTTTGCTTTTTGGCACTACTTTTATCTCTACTGGGTTGGGAACTAGAGGTAGATGTTACAGGAGCCAACTCCCCCACGCCGCTGGGGCGCTCGGGGGAAGGCAGGCACTTTAACTTCTAGGGAGAAGCTCTCGACTATACGCGATGTGATTTAAAAACTATATTGATTTTGAACACAGCCAGCCGAACTGCTCCTGCAGTCAGCTGGAGGGTTATGCTTTTTTTACGGAAGGATAGGCTTTTCGCAGGGTTTGATGTGAATGATGGAGTTTCGGAAACCTGCGGGACAACTGGGGTGGGTGGTGCAGGCAGCACGGGCGCTGGTGTCGACTTTTGAGGCGGTCTCGTGGGCTCAGCACCATTCTCAGCAAGCTCTTGCACTGCAATTGGATCGGCAGGGAGCGGCGGGACAGGCGGGGGCGGCGGGCTCGGAGCGGGGTCGGCCCGCGCAGGCGCCGCCTGCACCGTTGCGAATTCAGTTGCCGGCTGGGATGCAGAGAAAGAAGACACGGAGGCAGCTCCTGCAGCTCCCGGGAGCAGCAGCACAGCCGGGGAATCACTGTTGTTGATCGCGCTGCCTGGCAACACGGGCGGATCGGCGGGAGGCGGTTCCGGGTGCCGCGGCGCAGGCGCAGTCATCAGAGCCGGCGGAGCTGGCCCGGGCGGCTGCGGGGTCGCGGGCGGAGCCGGCTGAGGCGGAGCCGCGGGGTCCGGCGCCTCCCGCGGGGCTGGCTGAGGCGGAGCCGCGGGGTCCGGCGCCTCCCGCGGGGCTGGCTGAGGCGGAGCCGCGGGGTCCGGCGCCTCCCGCGGGGCTGGCTGAGGCGGAGCCGCGGGGTCCGGCGCCTCCCGCGGGGCTGGCTGAGGCGGAGCCGGATCCGCTCCCTCCCGGGGTGGGGGAAGCGGAGAATTCCGCGGCAAAGCGGGCGGGGCCGGCCCGGAAAGCGGCGGGCTCGGCTCCCCATCCCCCCCAAGAGAAGGAGCGGGGGGGGAAGGTAGATCTGTTTGCTCCAAGGGAGCGGAGAAAAACTTTTGCTCAGCTGTGGGCAGTGCGGGGGGAATGCAAACTCGCGGTTCGTCTTCTTTGAGAGGCTTCTCTCGTGCCGAAGCTGGCGGGGACAGAACGCGACTGCGCTCCCGAGCCATGATGTCCCCTGCAGCCCGTCCCCATTTCAAGATAACGCCATAAATCAGTGTGTGCACTGCATGCATCATTGGGGATGAAACACGCTGGACTATTGTCCACCTAAAAAGAGCGTCCATGAACTCCCAAAAACGTAAATCAAGGGAGTCTACGACATTTGTAATAAATCTATGAAATTTTGCCCATCTGAAGAACTCATAACACCGTCTCTCCAACATACATTGAGGAATTCTGTCCCTGCGTCCCCATCTGCACCAGTGTTTAATAACTTTCTCCTCTGACGCAGTAAACGGAACCTGAGCTTCCGAAGGTACCTTTTCCCAACTTTCCTCCCACCTTTTGCGAATGGCAGGATCTTCAGAAAGGGAAAAAATAACAGTACCTCTAGACAGTGTCCTTGTGGATCCAGCTGTGCAGCTCTGCTGCTCTGCGGTCTCTGGACACAATCTCCAGGAAAGTCCAACAGGTTCTCCTGTTTGCCTTGGCTGTGAACTCTGCCCATCTTCAGGGTCTCGTTTCTTCAGCTCCAGGCTAGATTCCATGGTCACTCTTGGGGTGACCATCAGTTTCACACGTCCAGGGGTCACCAATTGTTGCTTTGACTTGGGCCCCTGGTGCGAGGACACGAGGCTTGACTCCATGTTGATCAGAAGGCTGATTTATTATGATATATATTATACTAAAATGCTACATTACAACTATACTAAAAGAACAGAGAGAAAGATCAGAAGGCTACAAAGACAAGAATAGAATAGGAATGAATAACAAAAATCCTGTGACTGCTCACAGCCTTGGCACAGGTGGCTGTGATTGGTCACTGATTGAAAACAATCCACATGGACCAATGGAAGATTCACCTGTGGCACTCCACAGCAGCAGACAGTTATTGTTTACATTTCTTTCCTGGGGCCCTCAGCTCCTCAGGACAGGAAAAATCCTAGCAGAGGCTTTTTCACTAAAAATCCTGGCAACAGAACGTTGTCAATACAATTTTTGTGAAATCTACATGAGAATCTGAGGAGATTACTACACAGCTTGGATGCTAGAGGAACTTCTGCAAATAGGTTACAGGGTATTTATTTAACTGATTCAGAACTTTGCTTCAGCTGGCAATAGTTCAAGAATTTTATTTTCTAGTGTCTTTTGGTGGCCCACATTAAAAAACAAACAAAAAAAAAAACCACAAAACAAAAAAAAAAAAACAAAGAACAAGTTCTGTCCTTTTCCATTTTCAAACAGATATTCTTTTTCTTTACCCATGAATTATGACAAAGCAAGTGACGTTCAAAGTCAGCATTCAGAAAGAGCCCTGAGAAGAGACTAGATGTATGCCAATTCCCTCTTGCTATTCAGCTGATTTTATATACTAGCTTTCTGTGTCTCTAGCTTTTTATATGATCTCTGTTACTACAGCCACTTCCAAATCTTGGTAAAAATTAGTAATTTCTCCACCTTCACTTTGTGGGAAATTGTGGGGGCAAAAAAGTAGCATTGTTTAGTCCAAGTTCAAGCAGAAAAACAGAAATTCAGAAATACATTCTGACCCTTGGCCAGTTTTAATTTTTATTTAACAGCACCCACAAGGACACCGTCCCCAAGTGAGGGGAGTGGGGCACGCAGAACTCACCGATTGTGAGGTCACGGGCACATCTCCAGGGAGGCCTGAGGTATAACCGTTGCTGTACATCAACATTGCACTCAGAGCTGAGGACAGGATCCCGAGAGGGAGCTTGCCCAAGGCTGCTGAGCGAGTTTTGGTGTCTCTGAGGCATCTCTCTTCACTCAAGGAAGGATTGGAAGGCTTTGTCAGGAGGAGAAAGGCCGGCGGTGCTGTGGCACAGACCGTCCAGGCATTCCTCCGTACCCACAATGGTGCAGCAGAACACTGCTAAGAGGCGTCCCCCTGGCAAGGAACGAGGTGAGAGCCAAGTCTCCCTCCCCACAGATGGCAGAGGGGGAGCGGCCAAGAGCAGCAGAAAGGGGAAACAGGAGATCCACAGAATCACCCCAGAGTAGAGGCCCTCCTCTCATGGGCCAGAGGAGCCAGGCTGGGCTGTGGGCACCGGCACTTCCCCTGCCCTTTAGCCAGCCAGCAGGGCCTTGGGGACAATGCTGCAGGGACATTTCCTGAGCTCTACAAGGTGCTCACTCCCCCTGCCCTCTCTCTCTCTCCCCAATGCACACCGTGTCACCGGGCAGAGGCAGACGCAGAGAGCGGCAGCTGCCTCTCCGGACATGCCAGGCCGGACCAGGCTCGTCGCCGTTCATGGAGACAGCAAGCACAAGACTCGGGCAGCCAGAAAGGAAAACGCATCCGGCTCAACCGCGTGCCACTGCTGCGTGCTGAGACCAGCAGCCCCAGCACCGCCCCTCAGGCGGTGTCAGGGCAGTCCCAGGCCGTGGGGCTGGTCACCAGCAGCAGCAGCAGCTTGCCCTGCCGAAAGCAGGGCCTGAAGCGAGGCCACCCACGGGGAGACACGGATCCTCAGGCACCCAAGAGCCCACTGGCAAAGCGCCGCAGGTTGGAGGATGGTCCAACCCCTCAGGAGGTGTCAGGGTGGTCCCAGGACGTGGGGCTGGTCACCAGCAGCAGCTTGCCCTGCCGAAAGCAGGGCCTGAAGCGAGGCCACCCACGGGGAGACACGGATCCTCAGGCACCCAAGAGCCCACTGGCAAAGCGCCGCAGGTTGGAGGATGGTCCAACCCCTCAGGAGGTGTCAGGGTGGTCCCAGGCCGTGGGGCTGGTCACCAGCAGCAGCTTGCCCTGCCGAAAGCAGGGCCTGAAGTGAGGCCACCCACGCGGAGACACGGATCCTCAGGCACCCAAGAGCCCACTGGCAAAGCGCCGCAGGTTGGAGGATGGTCCAGCCCAGAGTGCTGGTACCACCAGCCAGGTGGCATTGAGGCTGTCCCAGGAATCTCAGTCATCCAGGGAACAAACAGCCCCATACATACCCCCCTGGATCTTGCCCCGCTCCCAATCCGGGCCAATTCGTGTGAGGCACGTCTTGCGGCGGCAGCTGCGAGATAAAAAGCCCTACAGTCGGCCTGAAAACCAGGGCAGGACCAGACGAGCACCCACCCCTGTTGTTTGGCCCCCTCATCCCTCAAAATAAAGTTTTCTGGTTTGTTTGTTTGAACTGGGAGATGCCACATTCTTGTTTCCAGTCGTCTGCAGCTGATCTCCAAATAGGGGCCCCAAGCTCAGTGGGACAAGTGTGTGCCTTCAAGGACTCACCTGTCCCATGGCAACACCCAGCGTCACCACGTTCCATGGCAACACCCAGTCTCACCATGTCCCCTGGTCTGGAGATACCAGCCCTGCTTCTGCCAGGGAAAAAACAGAACTGTGCAAAAGGAGCACGGGGATTTTGCAAGCATTCCTGGCTGAGGCAGCCTCAGTGGGAGGGCACAGCTCTGCCTGCTGCAGGTGCCCAGGAGGGAAAATCATGGATGCAGTAGGATTATTCCCCTCCCAACCCAGCCCAGGCACAGTTCAATCTACCACTGCTGCCACTGGGGTTGCACGTACCAGCCTGGAGAGTAACTGGAATAAGAGAGAGTAACTTCCCAGCATCAGTGCAGCTGATGCTGGGAAGGTAAAACTAAAGCCAGTCCCACCCCCAGTAAAAATACACTGCACCTGAAAAAAATTAGCCAGCACCCTCCTGTTCTCTGCAAATGGGACCAAAAATTTCAAAAGCATTAAAAAAATTAACCAGGCTTTGGAGCAGTTACAGGTCAGACTACATGAGGCTGGAAAAGATTGTACAGGTGACAGTTCTCAGAGGAAAATTAGCAGGAAATCCCTTCTTTCTGCTATTAAAATCTCAGGCTGTTGCCATGAGACACTCAAGCCACAAGAAAAGTACTTAAGCACCAGCATCCAACTGAGCACCTGTTTGATCCACTTCAGTGGAAAGCCATCACATTGCCAGCAGAATTCCTCCTCTGGGTTACACACAACATATTTTTTTCTATCTGGGAGTGCCACTGGATTTTTTTACCTAGCATTTGATATTAAATTGTGGAAGTATTTTAAATTAAAAGGGAATGAAAAGATGGACCCACGAGATGGGACAGGAGGAAGCCAGGCAGCCCTTTAAAGAGGGAGATGCTAAGCTGTACATTCAGGAGAGCTCCTCTGAGCACAGAGCAGCCACAGAGCACATCTGACCACAACATTTCTAGTTCACCTGTGTTCTTATAAATGGGAAAAGAACAAAACAGTGGCAGGAAAGGAAGCAGAAGTCAACTGTGAAAGTTTCATTCACAACACATGATTCTCTGCAAGAAGCACTGGAGAAGTGCATGGGGTAAGAGTTCTGCAAGTGCCAGGCTCTTCGGCAGCAGAAAAGGTCTAAAAAAATCAAAATTCTAGCAAGCAAAATAAATCCATCCTTTAAGGCTTGTAAATACTCTGATGAATCTCAGTTACTTTGGGACAAAAACAAACACAGGGCAAACTTTCCCAAGTATGGTTTCATGACAAAATTCCCATTTGTCTGCTCCTGTTTGTCGGAGAAGACAAGGTTACAAGCTGCCCAGCTCAAGAAGGAAAGGAGGATCTACACTTCCCTGTCATATTTTCCTACTGACAAAGGATTTAAGACAGAGAATTTGGGTAAATGGAAGGATAAGACTGGAGTACGGATGAAGTTTCACATCTAAGATACTTCATTTGCTAAAATAGAAGCACTTTTGTTGTACATGGATCTCCTTGCTAAACCTCTTTGTCTTCAAACTCCCTTCCTCCATGGCAGAACTGAGCAAGCTCCATGTGTCAGAGCTTCGAGTTAAAAGCTCTGTGAAGAGTTAGTTTTAATGGATCCATTTCCAGTCCGTGGGGTTGCTGTTATGAGGAGCTCAGGTGGCTTTTTGTTGAGATCAAAATCAATGAGCCATTTGTCCCAGCTCCACCTGTCCTGAGGCAGCACTGGCTCCACTGTGCCATTTCTAAATGAAAATTGAATCTCCTAAAGAAGCCAAGCTAAAATCACGAGGGAGTAGTCACAAAAAATAATTTTGGCAGTTTGCTGGGTATTGATCAAACAGCTACCAGCATCCCAAAGTCCAGGCTCCACTAAACAAGGCTCTTTGCTCTGTAAGGAGCCTTTCAATTGGTAGTGTTTCATACCCACGCAGAAGAACAAAAAGCCACTTCCACTGTAGAAACATGAGCTGCAGCTATGCAGTGAGTCGTGTTCAGTAGCTGACCTGCTGCTTTAGTTTTGAGGCAGTTTTAGGCAGGAGATACTGCCATAAAATTTCACAAGAAAACTATCAAGTATCTAAAATAATGCAGTATTATGGTTATTTTCTACCTCCAGTATTGCCAGGACATAGCTTAAGAAAGAAAGGAATTTACCAGCCACCAGAAATGAAAAACATTAAAATGAAAAAAAGGGGCTTTTAAGGAAATCAGAGTGATGGCCACAAGTCATTTTCCAGCTTTGTAGGATTTCAGTTCAAAGTCAATCTAAACAAGCCAGCATATGTCTAGCAAGAAGGAAATCACAGTTCAGGTTTGCTCCTGCACTCAAGCTTTGCTATACCAAAGATATATTCTTTGTATTCTTTTCCAGCTCTCCAGAGAGGAGACTCCACACGGCTTCTGAGGGTGCTGATTAGATGAGGGTTTATTGGGGGTCCCAGCCCCGGATGTAACATGGTTTCAGAGGCAGAAGGGAGAAAGGGAAAGGGAGGGGGAGAGAGGACGAGCCTAGGGGAGAGATGGGCCATGAGAACATCTGGTCTTCCTCACACAGCTTAAGAGGGAAATTCAAAGTAGGTGCGAAATAAGATTTGGGCCAATGGGATTGCAGATCCATGAGACTTCAGGAGAGGAACACAGCTTGGAATAAACCATATATTTTTGAGGGGTACATTTTTGAGACAGAGCATACAATTTGAATAAAATGCAACACCACAATAGATTAATATGATAGATGATAGATAGATAGATAGATAGATAGATAGATAGTAGATAGATAGATAGATAGATAGATAGATAAATAGATAGACAAAGCAGATAGAGATATATAAACGCACTTGCCTGTATCACTTTACAAAGAAAGGGATGGGGAAGTGACAGGTTATTCTTTTCCACACATGGGAAACTATCTTTTTCCCAGAAAATTCAGCTTCCTTCTTCTGTGACCACCAGGGTATCTGAAGACCTCACCAAGAAGGCCCTGTGATGCCAATGGCCTGTGCATCCAGCAAGTCAAGAAAGTAAGGCCTGCCTCTTAATACTACAGTGGTGTTAAAGAGGTTTATTCTCAGTTTTTGGTGGCAAGAGGAAGGAACTGAAGCCAGTTACTGTAAAATGCCTGCACAAGCACCAGTGCAAATCACAGCCAAAGGAAGGATGAAGCCAGTCCCACAACCACAGCTCAAGCGGCCAGAGATCCTCCTTCAACCCTGGCTGCATTGAAGCCCCACAGATTGCCAAGAAGAAAAGCGCCCTACTGAGAGCGACCAAACTTAACCCTCTGCCAGGACACAAATTTAGAGGGAAATAATTTAAAATCCCTACACCACCAGACACACTTCCCAGTGAGAAGGGTTGGAACTCTCTGCCCCCCAGCACTTGCCCAGCAGGCAGGTTCACAAAGGTGCTGGGAGCTAAGCTGTGCCCTGCGAGGGAACAGAGCCAGCCTCCCTTCAGTGGCAGAAGGCACGGCCTCAGCTGTAGCCCCGGGTGCCTGCGGTGGCCCAGGGCACGGCCATGGCTGTCAATGTGTTGGGCTGCAGCACAGGGCAGGCCGGAGCTCAGCAGCCTCAGCAGAGCCCAGGGCCGCGGCCCTTCCCTGCCGGGGCCCGAGCCTGGCCCGGCCCGGCCCGGCCTGAGCAGCCCGGACTGGCCCAGGGGATGGGCTGCGCCCGCCCGCTGTGCCCACAGGCTGGGCCCAAGCCTTTGCAAGAGGCTTTCTCCCAGCTTGGCAAAACCTCGGCCAAGTGTCCCTGTGCTGTGCTGAGAAGAGTAAAAAACCCCCTCAAATTTAACCCTGCTGCCCAACGCATGAGGGATCCCTGCACACCTTAGGAGAGGCCATCCATACTCCTTTGTGCCTCATAAGGGATCCCTGCACCCCTCAGCAGGGACCCCAAAATATGCCTGTGAGCCCCTGCCTGGCTCCTGCCTGCCCACACCGTGGCCATCCATGGCTGCTCCTGGGCATGGAGCTCGGTCAGTGCTGGTGCCGGGTGGGCTTTGCTGCTGCTACCCACCCAGACGTAGCTGCAAAAACTCAATTTCTTTATTTGAACATAAAATATAGGCCAAGCGCTGCCCTGGCAGACAAGGGCTACCCACCTTCAGTCCTGGCCGGGGAACAGGACCAGGGGGCTCAGGGGGAGAGGGTCTCGTTGAGGAGGGGTGGGTTTTGGGACGGCCTCATGGCGGGGATGCAGCCACGGTAGGGCAGATAGGGGCAGAAGTGGAGAGCTGGGATAAAGTTTCAGGTTCTCATTGCCTCTGTTTTTAGATGCGTCTTCTGAACATGCACCGGAGTACCTGTGAAGAGAGGAGGTGGCTGAGGCCCCAGCTGCCAGTGGCACACAGGGACCCTCGTGCACAGCTGGGCCCAGCTGGACAGCTGCCCCTCAAGGCCCCGGCCAGCAGGGCACGGCTCTGGGCAGGGTCCCTGGCCAGGAGCGGGCCCCAGAGCGCCTCTGCCTTTCAAGGGCAATCTCGGTCCTGCTCTTTCTCTTCCCCACCTCCCTCTGCCTCTGCCCTGTGCCCCTGGGGCTGCTCTTGGCCAGGCAGCCTCAGTGGGAGCCAGCTCTGGCTGCAGCCCCAACGGGGCCCCCAGGACAAGGCCCAGCAATTGAGAGGCCAATGGAAGCACTGGGCAGCAGCAGAGTTCTTTGGACAATCATAGCCTGGCCACAACTCCATTGCAGCCTCCCTGTGAATGTTTCCTGTCTGCATTAGATCTTCATAAGAAGCTGTTTCAGGAAAAGATGAAGAAAGCACTCACCATTTTCTCTTCCAGTAAAAATGAATTTGGACACAGCATAAGATGAAGATAAACTCCAAAAAAAGCAGGCCTGCCATTAACCCTGCCCAGCACCCTGCTTCCTTACAGAAGCCCCTTCCGAGGCCCTTCTGGGCATCGGGCAGTTGTGTTGTGGTGCCGGCTGCATCTGTGGGAGCGATGGGGAGCGTGAGCTCGTGCTGTGCTGCACTGCTGAGCTGGCAGCACGGTGGATACGGGCAGGACGTTCTCTGTTTCCCCCAGCGCTGGGGCCTGCAGGCACCTTGCCGGCCCTTGGCACAGGCTGTGCCAGCCAACAAAGCCCAGCAGGCCGGGAGGAGAGCCCGGGGGCAGCGCAGCTGCTTGGGCAGCGGCTGCTGCCAGGGACACGGGCCAAAGCCATCCCTGAGCAGCCACTGCCACCCCTGGCCCTCCCTGCCCCGTGACAGCTCCCCCAGCCCCAGGGGACAGTCAGGCCCTCTCAGGAGACACTGGAGCTATCACCTGCTGTGCCAGTGCCTGGAACTGCCTGTTCTCCTGCAGAAGAGGCTGCCACTGAGCCACTGCTTCTTCCTGGATCAGCCACCTTCTGTGCCAAGTTTTGGGTAATCGCTGGAGAAAGGAAAGGGACAGATGGATCAGATGGGACAGTTCCCCATTGGGGAGGTGTCATCTTCAGAAGCTAACACTGGTGAATGTCATGGACAAGGATGAGGAAATCAGATGAGCTTTTGGGATTGGACAGGCCCCTGCCTTCTCCAAAGCACCACCCCTCCTGATCTGCCTGGAGACTGGGAAATTGTAGAGGATCTCAGGGTGGGCATGGCCTATGGTGCAGTTTGGGCACCGTGTCAGCAGATGCCAAATGCCTTCCTGCAGAGGCTGGGCAGAAGCTGCAGCCAGGCCAGGCTGGGAAACAGCCCTGCAGGGCGTGAAAGCAGCAGCGGGGCAGTGAGGCTGCCATGGATCCCTTCCCACTGTGCCGGGCACAGCGTGTCCAGATGTGCAGCCAAAGCCCCCGGCTGCTGAGTCCCAGGGGAAGCATGAGGGAAATGCACCCACCACAGCATCTCTCCAGGTCACTCAGCATCTGGCCCAGATGTTTTGCTGACTCCAGGAACTTGCTGTCTCCTCTTTGGTACTGCCTGTTGGAGGACCTTAAAAGTACTTCCAGTTCGTGTGGATGGATCCCACAAAAATAGGACTCAGCCTGCGGTGTCAGCAGGGACACACTACTCACCCCTGCCATGGGAGCTGGGATTGTGTGCAGCATCCAGCCCTGGGGCTTTAAAAGTCCTCCCTGCAGACACACCTGGAACTCAACAGCCAGAGAAGCTTCTGTCACCTTTTTCTTCCAGGATTACAATAATTATTCTCTGAGGGAAACTGGTGAACTAACCTGCAGAAATTCCCAAGGGCTCCAAATCATCTTCCATCCCCGCTCCTGGAGAAGCCATCCCAGCACCCTCACCTAGAAGGGAGCACAGATCAGAAGTGTTTCCATGGTGTACCGGAATTTCCTTCTGCCTTAGGGATCTGGGCACTGAAAGGGAGGGAAATGCACTGACCAAGGGAGGGAAATGCACTGACCATGGCGTCTCACCTGTGCACTCATCATCTGGTCCAGATGTTTGGCTGCCTCCAGGGATTTTTTGTCTTCTGTATCTTGGGTCTTGTCTCTTCGAGGACATTAGAGAAAGGTAGTTCCTCTTCATGAGGATGGGTCGGATAAGGCCATGGGAGCCAGATGTCAATGGCCATGACCAAAGCAGTACCGGGGGATGGGGAGCTATGGCCTTGCCCCGGTCACTCTCCACACTATTTCCTAGCTCTGTGGAACATCCTTGGAGTGGAAACTGAGGAAGCCCCAGGCCCCTGGGGTCTCCCTCCCTCCCTCCCTCCCTCCCTCCCTCCCTCCCTCCCTCCCTCCCTCCCTCCCTCCCTCCCTCCCTCCCTCCCTCCCTCCCTCCCTCCCTCCCTCCCTCCCTCCCTCCCTCCCTCCCACAGAGGAACCCCTCCCCAAAGCCCTGGGCAAAACCATCCCCAGCGCTTCCCGGGGAGCAGGGAGCGCTGTCCCGGGAAAGGGCAGCCAGGCTGCTGGCTCACCTGATCCCCGCGCTTGCAGCGGAGCAGCCTGGGCAGCCCTTGCAGGCAGGGCCACGGCCAGGAGCAGCAGGAGTAGGAGGTGCAGAGCAAGGGCCATGGTGCCTTGCCCTCTGCCAGTCCCGCAGCTCTTGCTGCCACCGCTGTCCCGACACCGCTGTCCCAACGTCAGCACCGCTGCTGCCACCGCCGCTGCTTCCGCAACAGTTGTGCTCAGGGACTGACTGCTGGCTCCCTGTGCTGCTGTGCAACCACGGGGCTCTGGGACCTCTGGGACCTCAGAGCCTGCTGTGAGCTCATGGCCAGAGTGCAGTTGTTTCGGGAGCTGGATCTGCCTTCTTCGGGAGTGAGCTCATCCTGCCCAGCTGCTCTGCCCAAGGGCTGTGACACAGTGCCAGCTCAGCTGATCTCACAGGTTGGGGCATGAAGGGATGGAGAGCAGCTCCACCAAGGACTTGGGGTTGCTGCTAGAAGAGAGGCTGGACATGAGGCAGCCATGTGCATCCAAGGGAGAGTGCCCAGCAGGTTGAAGGAGGTGATTCCACCTCTCTGCTCTGGTGAGACCCCACCTGGAGTACTGTGGAAGAGGTTTTACAGTGACCTCTGTGAGCCATCGAGAAGTTTGATAAGAGGATCCATGCTAACCCCTGAAAGAATTTTCTACCAAGGTTGTTGACATAGAAACCAAGAAAGAAAGAAGGATAAATAAGAGAAACCTGCAACTCCCTATTTCAATGAGTATTTTGTTTGTATCTCGTGACCAATAAGTAAAGTATAAACTTAAGAGCTTTGTAAGAATGCAGAAAAAGCATGCAGGCTAGAATAAAAACAGGGTTTGAAGCCTTCTGGAAATGGACTGTGTTGCCTTGTAGTGTCTCGATCTCTCCCACGACAGAGTACTGCATCCTGCTCTGGGTCCCCAAGACAGGAAGGACATGGTCCCGTGAGATCTAGTCCAGAGGAGGGACAAAATGCTCTGAGGGCTGGAGCCCTTCTGCTTTGGAGACACAGGCTGGGAGAGCTGGCAGTGTTCAGCCTGGAAGAGAGAAGACTCCAGGGACACCTGATTGCTGCCTTTCAGTGTCTTCTAGGGGCTTGTAAAGAGACAGGACTGAATTTTTAGTAGAGCCTTTTGTGACCAGACAGAGAGGGAATGGTTTTAATCTAAAAGATGGTCAATTCAGACTAGATGAAACAAACACATTTTACACATTTGCTTTTGAAACCCTGGCACAGGTTGCCCAGAGAGGTGGACATCCATCCCTGCAGACATTCAAGCTCCTGCTCTGAGCAACCTGACCTAGTTCAAGGTGTCCCCTGCTCATTGCAGGGCATTGGGACAAGATGGCCTTTAAATGTCCCTTCCAACCCAAGCCATTCTGTGCTCCTGTGCACCATCAAAGCAGTGCTGCATTAGTGCTGGGCTGATTGTGCTGGCACCTGTATTTTGGTACTTGTGCCATTTAGCAATTGGCCACAAGAGGATTGATGGGCTGGACAGTGAAGTCTGCAAATAACACTCAGTGTGCTCAAGGAGAAACAGGAGAGGAACACGGCTTCCAGTTCAGATAAATGCCAGCATTTTGCTGCCCATTCCTGGTTAGAGAAATAAAGGAATGTCCTGAAGATCCCTTCATGTGGGTTCATTATTGGCCATATCAGTACTTGTGTTCTGTAAAACAGGTTAAGTTGTTACAGCTTCTTGCCCCATTTATCCCTGAATAAAACCCAAATACTGCATTGCTCCTTGTCTACTTTCTTCCAAGTCAGGGCAAATTTTGTTCATTACTGAGTGGGACATATTCATCTGTTCACAAGCAAATTCTTCTTGCCACTCACACAATGGCAAGACTGCTTTGTTGATTTGCTCTAATCAGACTGTAATTAAGGCCTACCTCTCACTAGAATTAAAGCTGATGCATTGGGAGGCAAAGTGTTGAGTCATTTCTCCTGGAGTCTGACACTGTAGAGAGTTGTTCTGTAAGTAAATGCCATTTGAATACAGGTGTAGTCTACCATACTTCTGGCATACTAGAAGTGAGAAAAAACCCTTTGAATCAGGATTTTATCCTTTCTGCCTCCACCTCCTCCTCCCAGGAATTTTAATCGCTGAGGTCTAAGCTCTTCAGCTGCCTCACAAATATTCTTTTAATTCAGTCATCCATGCATTGAGCCACAAATCAGGACCGTGGTGTGAACCTTGAAGCAATGTAGGTTTATAGCACTGAAAATAATAATCCAATACCCAGGTTAAGCCAAGCCTATTGGTTATTTCCCAAATAACTCTGTCTATCCTCAGTGATGTTTCAAAAACGATCATTGTGAAAGCTAGGAGCGGGGAGAGAGAATGTTATCAAAATTAAAAATAGAGCTTTCTCAGATCTTCATATTACTATAAAAAGAGAGTCCAAACTATTCATCTATGGAACATTAAGTAAGAAGTGAACAAAAGACTGTCAAAATAATTGCTTGGGGAACAAAAAACGCATAAATAAAAACAAGCTTAAATGTAGATAATAAGTAAACCATCATGCAAAGAAAAAAAACAGACCTGCCAAAACTAAGACCAATAAGGCTGTTTCATCTGTCTCAACTAAAAAAAAAAAAAAAAGAAAATAAAACCTGAAAATAATCAGAGATTCTCAAGGGCATTACTATACATAGAAACGTCCTGGTATTGGGAAAAACATGAAGGAAAGTGTAGCATGCAATTCACAGATGTAACCTAGAATTTGTTAGGGAGGGCCAGAGGTGGCAGTGGCTGCTCAGGGATGGCTTTGGCCCGTGTCCCTGGCAGCAGCCACTGCCCAAGCAGCTGTGCTGCCCCCGGGCTCTCCTCCCGGCCTGCTGGGCTTTGTTGGCTGGCACAGCCTGTGCCAAGGGCCGGCAAGGTGCCTGCAGGCCCCAGCTCTGGGGGAAACAGAGAACGTCCTGCCCGTATCCAGCGTGCTGCCAGCTCAGCAGTGCAGCACAGCACGGGCTCACACTCCCCATCGCTCCCACAGATGCGGCCGACCCCACAACACGTGTTTCCCATGCCCAGAAGAGCCTCAGAATGGGTTGCTGTTGGGGAACCCTCTGTTTGCATGTGATAAGGGCAAGTCTGGCTATCTGTTTCTGCCAGGAAATTATTTGGAAGTGCTCAACTGAACCTCAACTCAGAGTTTCGGCACTGCAGTTCATGTCTTTGATTGTAATTCGGTCCTAGCAGTCAGTTTTATACCCCTCCCCTTATTTTCTATTGTTATAGCATATTTTATTACCAAGGGCTTGCTCCTTTACCCCATGTGTTGGTTTTGCTCCACTTGTCCATTTCCCCAAAGACCTGCCCTTTTGTTCACTGTTCCTCCTCCCATTGCATGTCAGTCCCTCTCCAAGCTTGCCCCTTGCTCTAGAAATTTTCCTATCAATTTTGTATCCTTCGGAACCCCATTGGTTTGTTTAAGTTCTTCCCCTCCCCTGTAATCCCCAATTGGTTTAAACCTTGTATTCCCCGCCTGGTGTTCCACCCTCAGTTTCTCCCAATTGGCTAAAGATTGGATCCTCCCCTGGGACCCTGCCAAGTTTGGAAGGGTGTATGCCTTTAGTGCAGTGTTGGCCTGGCCCTGATGGTCTGTAGAATAATCACCTTCGGAAATCATAGAGCAGACCTCTCCCTGTTCCTTGTTCCTACCCTCAGGGCAGTCCTACCCCCAAGGCAGTCCACCTGTGCTGTAGAGCAGCTGTGCCCTGCAGCCACAGCCCAGATTCGACAGTTTTCTGGGGGCGGCCCAGTGCCACTGTGGGTGTGGGCAGCTAGTGGGGCTGAAGACATGGGGCAGCAGAGCACTTCCCAAATCAGCTCTTCTGCTGCAATAAAGAGATGCAGTTGTCACGCGAGTGCCTGGGAGGTAGCACCAGCAAAGCCCACCTGGCAGCAGCACTGCCTGAGCTCCATGTCCAGGAGCAGCCGTGGAGGCCAGGACTGGGCCCAGCTGTGCAGGAGGGTCCCTGTGTGCCACTGGCAGCTGGGGCCTCAGCCACCTCCTCTCTACACAGGTGCTCCTCTCCATCTCCAGAAGAGCAGCCTAACAACGCAGGCAGCGAGAATTTGAGCCATGACCTCAGCTCTCCACTTCTGCCCCTATCTACCTTGCCGTGGCTGCAGCAGTGTCACGAGGCCATCCCAAAACCCACCGCTCCTCAACGAGAACCTCTGCCCCTGAGCCCCCTGGTCCTGTTCCCCGGCCAGGACTGAAGGTGGGCAGCCCTTGCCTGGCAGGGCAGGGCGTGGCCCACATTTTATATTCAAATAAAGAGTTGGAGTTTTCACAGTTATGTTCGTGTGGTAGCAGCAGCAAAGCCCACCCGGCACCAGCACTGGCTGAGCTCCATGCCCAGGAGCAGCCGTGGATGGCCACGGTGTGGGCAGGCAGGAGCCAGGCAGGGGCTGCTGTGCCCAGCGGCGGGGCCCCGAGGGGATGGGGGAGCCCATGCTGAGCATCCCTGGGCTGAGGGCACATTTCCTTCTGTGGGATCATCTGGGCCTGGACCTGAAGAGGCACAAAGGGATATTTTGGGTTGCCTGATGAGGGTTCCAGGAGTCCCGCATGTTTTAAATGAATTAGCTTTTTTTGATTAATAAGGAGAATTTATTCCATAATTAAAATTCAGTCGTAGAAAATCTAGAAGCAAATATCAGATTGGCCCTGAAGCAGGCTAACAGCGTCAGGTGAGACAGGTGGGGCATTTCTCTCCCCTGTGCATCACGAAGGGACAGCTCTCTCAAAGTCTTTTTTGTCCATTTCCAAGCTCCAAGCGGTGTGGAGGGCAGGAGTTTTTCTGCTTTCTTATGGTTGTTTTTATCCTTTTTGCATATTCATGTATTTTTTCCTTTCTTGCTGCAGCTCTTGCTGAGAGTTTCCCCAAAACTGGTAAAAAATTCACTTTGTTGGAGGAAAATCTCCTGCAATATGCATTCTAGGAGGCACACATTTATCTTATAGATGATGCAAATCGAATGCACATTGCTGAGGTTTGGTCAGACAAATAATCTTCTGGAATCAGCATTTCTGGGGACGAATATTCAGGCTAGGATTTTGGTGCATGTTGATTGCCCGGAACCCTCTTCTGGTATGCTAGGATTTTCATTAGGCGAGATTACTGTAGTCTCAGCATGAATTTGTGCATACAATCTATCAGAATCCCTCCCTTTCTCTATTAATTTATTAAATTTGTACTTTTAGGATACACTTTGACAAAGCTTACTTATTTTCTAATTTTATGTTTAGTATTTATAAAACTTAACAACTACGCTTTTATACTACTAGTCAGGGTATAAAATTAACAGCTCTTCTCATAAGGTAGATTATTCTAAATCTTTAATTTCTTTTCTTTGGATTGTCAATTATATTTTTTTATATCAATGCATGTGCTTATTGTAATTTAGATATATTTTGACTCCATAGTCGTTTAAGGCTGGTAATATTTGTAAAATAAGTTTTTCATGTTTTCTTATGTTGCCTGCTAAAATGTGTCTTTATAACTGTCTCATGTTCTTGTTTTCTAATTCTTGAGCAATTTGCTTTATTCTACTCTCAGGATTTATTTCTTCTCTATCTCTTACAGAACGTAAAGTTTTAATATATTGCTTACAAATTTTGCCATTTTATTCTTTTTGCTCTATTTCACATTTTCTTTATTGCAGTGTCTTTTACTACTCATAGTGCACCTTCTGAATTTGTTAAAATTATAGCGTACTACACTAACTTGGGAGTGTGCATATGGCTCATTCTTTTTGGGCTTGGATGACTGATACAGTGACAATAATCCTCTGCAGTTTTAACACTCTAGCTCTCTCAAAGCCCCTTTGGGTTGCAGCCAAAGGGCCAAGATGTGTATCTTCTTGGTAGCAGAGCTTACACCTTGGGATCTAGTCACTGATGTCATTTGTCTCATTCTCAGTATTTACTTCATAAGATTTATAAGAGCCTTTTAAATTGTTTTTCAGGATTTAGGATAGCATCTGCTTATTTCTAATTGTTATAGTTTTATTTCTTTGACATTTTAGCTCTAAAGTTGTAATTAGTCTGTACACTTCTCTTTCTTTCAGCTATACTTGGCTTTTTTCCTTTATTTTAATTTGATCCTTATTAAATATCTAACGGCTTTTGTTATATCCTATCTGATTTAATGTTACTTTTAGTGTTTCTTGGAACTTAAATCTGGTTTGTATCTTATATACTTAATTTTTTTCCGATTTTTCACGAATCATATTATTGTTCTAATATATTCTTTACAGTGTTTCATTAGCTTTTACTTCTATTTCTTTTGTCTGTTATAACAAAAGCACTAAAATATTTTATTTTTTGAAATAAATTTGCATATCACACCTTAAATATTCAGTTCACTTAAAACAATCTCATGAATAATACAGTTTAAAATAAAATATTTTACTTCTCCTAACAATGGGTTTTACAGCTTACAAGCTTAGGTCTGAACATGCATCAGTCTATTTTACTTCAAGGAGTAGTGGTGACTTTTTTAGTGAGGTTTGGCTGGTGTATCTGTTGGTGGATTTACAGGTCTTCTGTCCTGCCTTTCTTTGCAGCTGAACCTGCTGGTGAAGGTGGTGCAGCTTCCCAAGCCACGTCCAGGACGGAGCCTCTGGGAGATGCTGAGGGTAGGTCAAGGCCTTTCCCCTGGGAGAGCTGCCAGCTCAGAGCCCAAAGCTGGGCCAGGGGGGCATCGCTGCAGGTGCCAGCACAGAACCATGCACGTGTGTGCCCTCGCCCTGTGTGATTCCCCCACCACGCTCACAGCTCAGTGGTGCCCGTGCAGATCAGCAGTGATGGCAGAAGCTTCTGTGGCTGTTGAGTTACAGGTGTGTCTGCAGGGAGGACTTCTCCAGCTCCTTTGCTGATTCTTACACGGAAGCCTGGCGACCATCGCAGGGGTGAGTAGTGTGTCCCTGCTGACCCCACAGGCTGAGCCCTGCTTTTGTGGGATCTGTTCCTGGGAAATGGAATTCTGTTGCTCCAAGGTCCTCCGAGGGGAAAGAACAAAGCTACAGGACACCAGAAACCCCATGATCCATCCGAAAACATGAGGCAAATGCTGAAGGAAATGCAGCAGGCAGGACAAGGTGGGTGCATTTCCCTCATGCTTCCCCTGGGTCTCAGCATCTGGGGGCTTTGGCTGCACATCTGGACATGCCGTGCCTGGCACAGCGGAAAGGGATCCATGGCAGCCTCGCTGCACCGCTGCTGCTTTCACGCCCTGCAGGGCTGTTTCCCAGCCTGGCCTGGCTGCAGCTACAGCCCAGCCTCTGTAGGAAGTTATTTGGCATCAACTGACAGGCAGCCCAAACTGTAACACATCCTGAGATCCCCCACAATATCCAGCCCTGCAGATTAGGAAAAGGGTGGCTGTTTGGAGGTGGAAGTGCTCTCATCATGCCACCATAACCTGACCATTTTCCTGCTAATTAAATTTCACAAATATTACCTCTGATGCCACCACCCAATTGGGAACAGCTCCATCTGATGCAGCTGTCTCCCTTCCTTTGTCAAGAGATGGACATAGTGCTTCAGTGGAAGGTGGCATTTCTTGAAGGAAGCACTCCATCTTCAATGCCAGCCCCTGCTGCAGGAAGGAAGGCGATTCCAGACACGGGCACAGCCACAGCAGGTAATTGCTGTGCCGGGCTCAGCCCTGGCCGGGGCTGTGTGGCAGCAGCTCTTCCCCCAGAGCCTGCCCTTGCCCGGCCCGGCAGCAGCCACAGCTGGAGGCGCCTTGGCTTCCAGGCCTCTGGAGCTGGTTCAGAGCCCCGGGGAAACGGGACTGGTGCAGCAACGTCCCTGGCGCTGCAGCTGCTGCGGAGCTGGCCCTGAGTGCCCAGAGGCCCAAGGCACAGGAGCAGCCCCGAGCGGGAGCCCTGCCGCCAGCCCAGGGCCAGAGCCAGCCCTGGCACACAATGGAAACAGTTCTCATCTTGGTTTGCTTCCAGACTGGGATGCTGGGAAGAATTCTCCATTAGCCTGGCGCTCTGAAGTTGTGAAGCCCTCTGGGTATTCTGCAGGTATGTTCTCACTGTCCCACCACGGCATAATGTTTGACTGACTGGTAAGAAGCAGGTGACAGAAGCTTCTGTGGATGTTGTGTTACAGATGTGTCTGCAGGGACGCCTTCAACAACTCCTACCTTGGATGCTGCACAAAAGCCCAGCTCCCATCACAGGGGTGAGTAGTGTGTCCCTGCTGACCCCACAGGCTGAGCCCTGCTTTTGTGGGATCCATTCCTGGGAAATGGAACTACTTTCTCTTAAGGTCCTCCACCAGAAGAGATCAAAGACATGGCAGGCAAGAAGTTCCAGAATCCATTAGAAATTACGTGGCAAATGCTGAAGGAAGTGCTGCAGGGAGGACAAGGTGGGTGCATTTGCCTCATGCTTCCCCTGGCACACAGGAGCCGGGGGCTTTGGCTGCACATCTGGACACGCCGTGCCTGGCACAGCGGGAAGGGATCCATGGCAGCCTCGCTGCCCCGCTGCTGCTTTCACGCCCTGCAGGGCTGTTTCCCAGCCTGGCCTGGCTGCAGCTTCAGCCCAGCCTCTGCAGGAAGGCATTTGGCATCAGCTGACAGGCAGCCGAAACTGCACCACAGGCCATGCCCACCCTGAGATCCCCTGCGATTTTGCAGTCTCCAGGCTGATCACTTATGGCGGGTGTTTTGATGAAAGCGGGCCCTGTGCTACCCAGGATGTTTATGTCTTTGAGAAGAATTGTCTCTTGAAGATGCCACCTCTCCAGTGGGGATCAGTCGTACCTGATGAGCTGTTGTTTTTCCTTTCTCCACAAGTGGATGGAGAGGCTGCACGGAAGGCGGCGTTTCCCAAAGGAAGCAGTGGCTCCATGCCAGCCTCTGCCGCAGGAAGGGAGGCCATGCCAGGCTCAGGCCCAGGAGGTAATTGCTGTGCCTCTGGACCTGAGACATGCTGAGGCTTGAGCTGCCCTGTCTGCTGCCTGGCAGTGCGGGCACAGCCCAGACAAGACTGGCACAGCCCAGGGGAATTATCCCGAGCAGGCTCAGGGCACTCGGGTACTGAGCAGTCCTGCCGGGGTCCCTGTGTTGGAGGCAGATCCTGAAACCTAGGAGCGACTGCATTCCCATGGTGGGGAAATGACAGAGCAGGACAGGAAGGCACCAGTGTGTCCGGAGAGGGCCTGGTTATGTCCTTTCCGTTCAGGGAGGAATTTCAGGGGGAAGAGGAATAGAGGGAGAGAAGAAATTAGGAAGGGAGGGAGAGAGGGCGGAGGGAGGGAGGGAGGGAGGGAGGGAGGGAGGGAGGGAGGGAGGGAGGGAGGGAGGGAGGGAGGGAGGGAGGGAGGGAGGGAGGGAGGGAGGGAGGGAGGGAGGGAGGGAGGGAGGGAGGGATGATTGTGGCAGTGCCTGCTGCATTTTTTCAATAGTGCTTTAGCAAGAGTTTTAGCTCTGGGAGTGGGAGAGCCCAAATGCACTCCGGGCTGCTCCAGCCACCTCGCCAGGGATGTTACACAGGGCCTGCAAAGAGGATGGGGATTGGCCAGGAGCCTGCCCAGAGCTCCCCAGGCCCCTGTGCAGCTTTGGCCACGTCCATTCACATCTGGCTCCCACAACCTTACCCAACCAACTTGCAGTGCCCTGTTATCTGAGGCAGAGGGGGCCACAACACACCAGGGAAATGGTTCTGATCTGTGCTCCGTTCTAGATCGGGATGGCAAATTGCACTATTTGGATGCCCTGCTGGATGATGGCTTAAGGCTCTTGAAGAATGCTGGAGGCAAGTTGTCCCTGTGTCTTTCTTAACAATATCCTGACAGTGCTGCAGGTGCCAGCACAGAACCATGCACGTGTGTGCTCTCGACCTGTGCGATCCCCTCACCGCTCCTGCGGCTCAGTGGTGCCCGTGCAGATCAGCAGAGATGGCAGAAGCTTCTGTGGCTGTTGTGTTACCGGTGTGCCTGCAGGGAGGACTTTCCCAGGTCCTTTGGTGGATGTTGCACGCAAGCCCAGCTCCCATCGCAAGGGTGAGTAGTGTGTCCCTGCTGACCCCACAGGCTGAGCCCTGCTTTTGTGAGATCTGTTCCTGGGAAATGGAACTCTGTTGCTCTAAGGTCCTCCGAGGGGAAAGAACAAAGCTACCGGTCACAAGAAACCCCATGAGCCACTCAAAATCACGGGACAAATGGGGAAAGAATTACTGCAAGCCGAACAAGGTGGGTGCATTTCCCTCATGCTTCCCCTGGGACTCAGCAGCTGGGGCCTTTGGCTGCACATCTGGACACGCCGTGCCCGGCACAACGGGAAGGGATCCATGGCAGCCTCGCTGCCCCACTGCTGCTTTCACGCCCTGCAGGGCTGTTTCCCTGCCTGGCCTGGCTGCAGCTTGTGCCCAGCCTCTGCAGGAAGGCATTTGGCATCAGCTGACAGGCAGCCCAAACTGCACCACGGGCCTGAGATTCTCTGCGATTTTCCAGTCCCTGGGTAGAAGAGAAAGGGCACCTGTTTGGAGAAGGGAGGGCCCTGGCCTGCCCAAAAAGTTTATAGGAATTTTCCTGATTCTTACTGATGTCTTTGACAAGCATTCCCTCCTAAAGATGCCACCTCCCCAGTGGGGAACAGCCCCACCTGATCCAGCCATCCCTCTTGCTTTCTCCAGAAGTGGATGCAGAGGCTGGGCAGAAGGCGGCGTTTCCCGAAGGAAGCAGTGGTTCCGTGCCAGCCTCTGCTGTAGGATTGGAGGCGATGCCAGGCACAGGCACAGGAGGTAATTGCTGTGCCTTTGGGCCTGGGCCCTGCTGAGATTTGAGCTGCTGTCTCTGCTGCCTGGAAGTGAGGGCACAACCCAGGGGAATTGTCCCGAGCAGGCTCAGGGCACTCGGGTACTGAGCAGTCCTGCTGGGGTCTGTCCGTGGGAGACACTTCCCGAAACCTGGGAGTGACTGCACGGGGTGCCCATGGTGGGGAAAGGACAGAGGGGCAGAGCAAGGCTCCAGTGTGTCCTGAGAGGGCTTACCTCTGTGCCCTTGGGCCGTGGGAGCTGTCCCAGCAGATCGAGGAAGGGCGGCTGGGAGGACAGGCAGGAGGGAGTTTGTGAGGGATACTTGCAGCACTGCCTGCTGCAGTTCTCCCCAGGGATTCAAGGAGCATTTTCCTTGTGCGACTGAGAGAACCCCCAGGGGCCCTGGGCTGCTCCAGCCACCTCTCCAGGGATGTTGCACAGGGCCTGCAAAGAGGATAGGGATTGACCATGAGCCTGCCCAGAGCTCCCCAGGCCCCTGAGCAGCTTTGGCCTTGTCCATTCACATCTGGCTCCCATGGCCTTACCCGACCTACATGCAGTGCCCAGTTCCCTGAGGCAGAAGGGGATCCCAGCACATCATGGAAATAGTTCTGATCTTTGCAAACTTCTAGGTTGGGATCAAGACATGGATTATCTGGAAAACCTGCTGGATTATGGCTTGAGACTCATGGGAAATCCTGGAGGCAAGTGCTCAATGTACCTTTCCGGAGAGAATACACAGTGAGCAGGTGTCAAGAGCTCATACATTTGCCCTTTCACTTAATATAATCTGAAGGTTGATGGAATATGGAAAATTTGCCCTGCTCCCTTCTGGAGCCCTGAGGGATCCCACAGGATCACTGTCAGTGGGAGGAAGGAGAATTTAGCTGTCCATCTTCCTCCCGTGTACAATGCCAGTGTGTCCTTCCATGTGCTCTGTGCAGCCACAGAGAAGAGCAGAGAGGGAAGGGGCCGGGCCCAGGGCTGTGCCCCGGGGCTGAGGCTTGTGGGCAGCCTGAGGATCTCCTGCAGTGCCACAGGAGCTCTTCTGTCCTGCCTTTCTTTGCAGCTGAACCTGCTGGTGAAGGTGGTGCAGCTTCCCAAGCCACGTCCAGGACGGAGCCTCTGGGAGATGCTGAGGGTAGGTCAAGGCCTTTCCCCTGGGAGAGCTGCCAGCTCAGAGCCCAAAGCTGGGCCAGGGGGGCATTGCTGCAGGTGCCAGCACAGAACCATGCACGTGTGTGCCCTCGCCCTGCGCGATTCCCTCACCGCTCCTGTGGCTCAGGCATGGCAGCTGTTTGGAAACAGGAGAGCCCTGACACTGCCATGAAAGCCAAGACATTTTCTGAAACCTGTCGTTGTCGAGGTGGTCACGACACAAAGCAGGGACCACAAGCAGTTTCAGATGGCAACAGTTTATTATTGAACATGGCTGACCTTTTATACACTTTTTAATTGTTTATGTTTCTTCTACCCTAACTATTGGATACAATAAATCAACATAACATCATTGGTGAAAAGTTACAGTGACTTAACTAACTTTCTAAATATACTTCATGCAGCTGTGAAGTTCTTATCTTTCTTCAGTCTCTCAATTCTCTTGGTCTCCTTGGTTACAGCCTTGGAGAGAGGTCCTTATCAGCTTCTTCTTTCTTCTCAGCTTCTTCTTACTCCTTTAGCTAAGAGGCCCGCTGTTAGCCCCTTCCACAGAAACCTATCCCCATTTTAACGCGCATGACATCCTGAAGATGCCGGCACCCAAATCAGGAACTCTTCCATCTAATCCAACTGTCCTTTTTCCTGTCAGAAGTGATGGACCAAACATCTGTGCAGAAGGAGGCACATCCTGGAGGAAGCATTTTCCCATGGGGAGCCCCTGCTGCAGGGAGGAAGGCGATGCCAGACACGGGCACAGGCACAGCAGGTAATTGCAGGGAGCCCTGCCGCCAGCCCAGGGCCAGAGCCAGCCCAGGCTCCCGACTGGGCAGGGGCTGCGCTGGCTCCTGACAGGGCCTGAGCCTCTCCCCTGGGGCTGGGGGAGCTGTCACGGGGCAGGGAGGGCCAGGGGTGGCAGTGGCTGCTCAGGGATGCCTTTGGCCCGTGTCCCTGGCAGCAGCCACTGCCCAAGCAGCTGCGCTGCCCCCGGGCTCTCCTCCCGGCCTGCTGGGCTTTGTTGGCTGGCACAGCCTGTGCCAAGGGCCGGCAAGGTGCCTGCAGGCCCCAGCTCTGGGGGAAACAGAGAACGTCCTGCCTGTATCCAGCGTGCTGCCAGCTCAGCAGTGCAGCACAGCACGGGCTCACACTCTCCATTGCTCCCACAGATGCAGCCGGCACCACAACACGTGTTCCCAATGCCCAGAAGGGCCTCAGAAGTGTCTTCTATATGGGAACAGGCTGCTGGGCAGGGGTAATGGCAGGCCTGCTACTGTTGGACCTTATTCTCATATTGTGCTGTGTCAGAATCTGGTGTTACTGGAAGAAGAAATGGTAAGTGGTCATCTTTCCCTGAAAGAGCTTCTTTTGAAAGTCTAATGTAGACAGGAACCATTCCCACTGAGGTTGCAGTGGAGTTGTGGCCGGTCCATGGTTCTCCAAATAACTCTGCTGAGGGTTCTGCTGCTGCCCAGTGCTTCCATTGGCCTCTCAATTGCTGGGCCTTGTCCTGGGGGCCCCGCTGGGGCTGCAGCCAGAGCTGGCTCCCACTGAGGCTGCCTGGCCAAGAGCAGCCCCAGGGGCACGGGGCAGAGGCAGAGGGAGGTGGGGAGGAGAAAGAGCAGGGCCGAGGTTGCCCTTGAAAGGCAGAGGCGCTCTGGGGCCCGCTCCTGGCCAGGGACCCTGCCCAGAGCCGTGCCCTGCTGGCCGGGGCCTTGAGGGGCAGCTGTCCAGCTGGGCCCAGCTGTGCCAGCAGCTCCAGCCATGCTGGGGAGCCTTGCCAGCTCGGGGCCCTGCTGTGCACGAGGGTCCCTGTGTGCCACTGGCAGCTGGGGCCTCAGCCACCTCCTCTCTCCACAGGAGCACCTCTGGCACTTCACAAGACCGGCCAAAGGCCTCAGCCATGGAGAACTTGGCCTGTCATCATGCATCTGCGTGCCAGTGTCCATTGTCCCTTCCTGAGGTGCATTACCACCTTATTACTGCAAATACGCCGCAACCACTGCCTAGAACAGAACCACCTCTCCCTGAAGGGACTGGCGTCGCTCTCCATCCAGGACAGGAGGTGCAGCCTTCTAGCCACTTCGTGGATTGTTTAAAAAGTTATCATTACTTCTAAAATTTTTAAATGTTTATTAAAAACCTTATTAGAAATATAAGAGGACACTGAATAAAGACAATGTTACGGCGCCGGGAGTAGAGGATTTTTCCCACCATGTGCTCATCCACACAATGGAGGTTTCACCTTTTAACTGTTTTGCTCTTATTAATGTTCTGTCCATCGACTCCTTCTTTGATGTCCAGTGGTGGAGTTTACTTCCTTACATCTCGATTGGAGGTCAGGTGCTGCCGTCGTAGCAAGGTGACCCTCTTATATGTCCCAAACTCAGGTAACTCCATGATAACACAACAGGGGGTAAAACATATCTATAAATATATAAAACTTCTCTTAACATATATGCATGATATTTATCCTTTAATTGTGAGAGTCAACTGTCACATTACTCATCTATCACAGGCTTGAGTCCAGCTTCAGCTCAGGTGTCTGTGTGCTACCACCTGCACTGGCGGAGCTGCTCGTCTGGGCACAGCCAGGCATGGGCAGGCAGCAGCTGGGCATGGGGCTCATCAGACCAACAGCACCCTCATGTTATCTTTGTCTTTCATTTTGAAACATTTAGATATGTTTATCCTTTGTAGCATTGAGAAACGTTTTTCATAGAATACAGACACCAGATATTTGTTCCCCTTTCCTCCAACACTTCTGTATTTGTCCAAGTAGTTTTACAGGCAGGGAAACCTAGAATCTTCTGACACATTGGCAATAAAAAGTAAAATTGCCTTTAATTTTTAATGTTTAGTCTTACACAGCCTGGACAAGACCGGCATAGCTCAGGGGAAGTATCCCAAACAGTCTCAGGGCACTCGGGTTCTGAGCAGTCCTGCTGGGGTCCCTCCGTGGGAGACACATCCCAAAACCTGGCAGTGACTGCATGGGGTGCCCGTGGTGGGGAAAGGACAGAGGGGGAGAGCAAGGCTCCAGTGTGTCCTTAGTGGGCCTGAGCCTGTCCCCTGGGGCTGGGGGAGCTGTCACGGGGCAGGGAGGGCCAGGGGTGGCAGTGGCTGCTCAGGGATGGCTTTGGCCCGTGTCCCTGGCAGCAGCCACTGCCCAAGCAGCTGCGCTGCCCCCGGGCTCTCCTCCCGGCCTGCTGGGCTTTGTTGGCTGACACAGCCTGTGCCAAGGGCCGGCGAGGTGCCTGCAGGCCCCAGCTCTGGGGGAAACAGAGAACGTCCTGCCCGTATCCACCGTGCTGCCAGCTCAGCAGTGCAGCACAGCACGGGCTCACGCTCCCCATCGCTCCCACAGATGCAGCTGGCACCACAACACGTCTCTCTGATGCCCAGAAGGGCCTCGGAAGGGGCTTCTGTAAGGGAGTAGGCTGCTGGGCAGGGTTAATGGCAGGCCTGGTTTTTTTAGAGTTTATCTTCATGTTATGCTGTGACCAAATTAATTTTTACTGGAAGAGAAAATGGAGTGCTTTCTTCATCTTTCCCTGAAACAGCTTCTTATGAAAATCTAATGCAGACGGGAAACATTCGCAGGGAGGCCACAATGGAGTTGTGGCCAGTCCGTGGTTGTCCAAATAACTCTGCTGAGGGTTCTGCTGCTGCCCAGTGCTTCCATTGGCCTCTTAATTGCTGGGCCTTGTCCTGGCGGGCCCGCTGGGGCAGCAGCCAGTGCTGGCTCCCACTGAGGCTGCCTGGCCAAGAGCAGCTCCAGGGGCACGGGGCAGAGGCAGAGGTAGGCGGGGAGGAGAAAGAGCAGGGCCGAGGTTGCCCTTGAAAGGCAGAGGCGCTCTGGGGCCCGCTCCTGGCCAGGGACCCTGCCCAGAGCCGTGCCCTGCTGGCCGGGGCCTTGAGGGGCAGCTGTCCAGCTGGGCCCAGCTGTGCCAGCAGCTCCAGCCGTGCTGGGGAGCCTTGCCAGCTCTGGGCCCTGCTGTGCAGGAGGCTCCCTGTGTGCCACTGGCAGCTGGGGCCTTGGCCACCTCCTTTCTCCACATGAGTGCCTCTGGAACTTCACTATAACAACAAAAGTGTTCCATCAGGAAGACCTGTACCTGTACCTGCACCGATCATCAGCCATCCCCAAGCCAGTGTCCAACATCCCTGCCATGGCTGCATTATCACCTTGTTGCTAGGGACATGCTGCCATCACCCAGAACAGGAGCCTCTGGCACTGAACATGCTGGCATTGGTGTCCGGCCAGGACTGAAGGTGGGCCCCTCCTGCCAGGGAAGGGCTTGAGCAACACCTTTGGGCTTCACCTCTGCTCTCTGGGTGGCAGCAGCAGCACTGGCTGTGCTGATTTTCTGGGCACCGCCAGATTTGTGCAGACAGCAGCCGGGCATGGGTCTCCTGAGACTAGGAGCTGCTATATTTGTTTTTGATTTTGCAAGATTTAGGGACATTTGTCATAGAATATTCCCCTAATAATTCTTCCCCTTTTCCGGAATAGTTCTATATTTTTCAACATAGTTTTAGAATTGGGAAAACATAGAACATTTTCACACTTCTAGAATAAAATATAAAATTGCATTTACTTGTTAATCTTTATTCCTGGAAGAACTAAGAAGAACTAAGAACTAATTAAAGACACCTTGTCTACTGCAGAGGGTCATTTCCTAGGGCAGATTTGTATCTTGTCACAATAACTAACAAAAAACCTTTTCCCTCATATTTTCTGGGATTTCTGACTAGCTCGCCTCTTAGTCTTCAGAGGCAAGCTTTGAGCACAGTCGGAATCTCTTTAAGTCGCCATCTTTGTTTGCTTCTGCCAAGAACTGCCTCAGTTCCAGAGCAGAGGCTTCTCTCAGCTTCCTGCCGACCCGCTCTGCCCCAAGCCTTTCCTGAGCCCTCTCCTGCAGCTGCTGCGCTGCCGTGGAGCTGCTGTAAAACACAACAGCTCTGCCACAGCCGCTCAGCTGGACTGGAGAAGCTTTCTGGCCGTGTTTACATTAAGCTGGTGGCTCCTCGAAACACAAGCTGAGCTTCTGAATGCTGTGTTTCACCTGGCACAGGAACTGATGCTGCCTTTCTCATGCAGCCTAAACTCCCATGGGCTTTCAACGCTTTCTGGCCAGCATACGGCCTGGAAAACCATTTAATGCAGCCATTTAGTACTGAAAATGGCCCAGTCTGTGTATCAAAGGAACTTGTTTAAATGCTGGAGCCCACCAGAGCATCCTTCCAGGGCATATCTTTCTCCCCCACACCTCTCCCTCCATGACTGCCAAACAGCAACTTTGACAGTTCTTTCCTCCAGAAGCTGAATGGCACCATTTCATTTGGGGGAGGAAAATAAAGGAAATGTTCTGGGATACCATCACCATCATCATCATCAGAATGAGCTGCAAATCAGTTAAATGACATCAACAACTCAGACTGTGGACTTACTTCTCAGAGTGCAGCACTGGCTGTACTACCCCTTGAAAGTGCAGATGTGCTACAGTCTTTAAAATCAGATGGATGCAGACGAAATTTGGAGCCAAGCCCAGCTCTGGGAGAGCTTCAGGGACTGGGCCTCCACGGGCACCACTGTGTGCCTGGAGTAACCTGCCCCAAGCCATCTGCCACCTGAAGAGCCAAGTGGGGCACGGAAAAGCACAGGCTGCAGAGGGGCTGGGAGTGCAGGGAGCCCATCCTGGTCAGGACTAACACGCTCATCCCACCTTCGCACTGGGTTTGGATGGAGACCAGAACTCATAGCTGGCAAAAGGAAAAGAGGGTACAAAGGTCCCTGGAGTCCCCTGCCCCAGTACCTCAGCCAGTGGGGAAAGGAAGAGGGCAATATGTGGCCGGGGGTATAAAACAAGGCTGTGTTCCCCACTAGCTGAGAGAGACAACCCCACAAGCGGATGTCCCAATGGACTCGCTCCCTATGTTCAAACAAAGCTACAGGACTCCTCTGGCTCCTTTATGGACACTGGCTTTTCACAGCGTGATTTTTATGCACACCTGTTTCCTTGTATCAGACTATCAGCAGCCTGCAGTGACTCACTGCCCATCTGGTCTGCAGAGGAAATGGAACTAATTTCCATTGGGGCCCTCCCAGAGGGAAGAACAAACCCAGAGGAGAGAAGCAACCCCTGCAGGCATCCAAACTTCTGCACCAGAGGCTGAGTGAGCTGCAGAGGGGGCGTAGTGGGTGCATTTCCCTCAGCCTTCTCCCGAGACTCAGCAGCTGGGCACTTGCGCTGCACATGAGTGTTGGATAATATATCAAGTTTAATTTTTGTTTCATGTCTCCAGTCAGGCTTGGTTTGCCTTTGGCTTGGGGAGAGGAATTCTCATGGCTTTTTTAAGGGAAATGAGCTTAACATCTCAATGAAATGGGAATAACCCAAAAGGTCCCCCAAAAGATAATGACCGTCAAGAACACATTAATGACCATCAGCAAACATCCAGGAACATCTGCCCCAGACACTGCCCCCTGGCATAGTTGGAGACACCTGGTCTAGAAGAGGCAGAGAAGAAAATCAAGGAGGGTAGACTTTATTAACATCAGAGTCCAAGAAATCTGGCTCCAGGAGAAAAACAAATACTAAGAACTATGTGACCTGAGACCAACGAATATTAAAGGAATGGAAAATTACATCTAGTTGAATATTAGGAAGTCTGAAGCTTAATTATGGAGCTTTGTGTATTGTGATGTGCTTTTTCTTATATTAGTTTGATTTGTAATTTTGTAGTTTCCTTATGCTGTTCCTTTTGTCCCTGCCCTTTTCCCAGAACTTTCAGCACTTTTCTTTTATTAGATGCCAGTTTCTCCCCTCGAGAATTTTCAGTTTTGTATTTCTTCAAACTTTATTAGTTCACCGAAACCATTTTCCTCCCTTGAACTTCTTTATTGGTTTATACATTGTATTTCCCGCCTTGTTTTTACTCCCAATTTTCCTGATTTGTTAAAGATTGTATCCTCCCGCTGGGACCTGCCCCTGTCTATAAGTTACTGTTTGCCCTCAGTTCAGGGTCCTGGGATGATGAAGAGGGGAACTTTTACCATCAAATAAAGTTACCTTGGTACCTGTGTTTCTGTTCCTTCGTTTCATGCTGTGCCGTCAGTGGCAGCTGGGATTTAGTGGAGCTCGGGGGAGGGGGATTGTTGCCCCCCGTCACCATCCAGCTGGGCCAAGCAACAGTGATGTGTAGTTATGTTGTTGTAGTTTAGACGTCCTCTGTTCTCCCCATAGTTCCCTTTCCCCCCATGTGTTGTTACCATCAGGCAGCCGGGGTTGTCAAGGCCAGGTAGAAGAAGGCGTGCACGTGTCCCTTACCTGGGGCAGTTGGGAATGGAGAAGCTTGTTGCCAAGGGGGTGCAGCATGGCAACACCTGATCTCCCATCAAGTTACAAGAAAGCAATCTCCACCGATAAATGGCAAAGAAGAGCTGACTGACAGACTTTGGGAGGGCCCAGGGCTGTCTGATGCAAGTCTCAGGGGTAGAACAGGCTGAGCACCAATCTTGAAAAAGAAGCAGCAACGTGGTCTCCACGAGGCCAGTTCCCAGCGCTGCAAATTTTTCCTTATATAGTCCTTTGCTGTATTTTTGTTAAGGTTTAATAAACCTTTTTACATTTTCAAAGTGAGCAGTTGTTTCTCACCAATAGAACTACTGTCGATATGCTTTTGCTTTGTGTGATTGGTCAAAAAACTTTTGAAGTAAGTTGTAACATTAAGTTGTTGGTCTGCTGCCAGGGATGTGAGCTGCTGGCATCTTCCCATTGTTATAACCATGTAATGGAACTGATGCTGGAAAAGAAACAGCTTGAGACGCGTTCCCCAGCAGTCCCATCCCGTTTGTGATTTGTACGTAGACTCCCCGTCCGGCAATAAATGGTGCTCCTTAGTGAGGAGGATTTGTAGACTAGAGGAATATAAAAAAATAAAAAATAAGACCGTGGACAGTGCTATTGCCAGAGGCCCAGGCTGTTAAAAGGAGGAATGGATCATGCCCTTTGTTGTCTGTAGCTGGTATGCTTGTAAGTAACAAGTAGCAACTTTAGGGGCTCCTGGGCAATGAGATGGGAAACCATCTATCTAGAACAGGAGGGGACGTCTTTTACCGGCTTCAGACAATTTTACAGGAAAAAGGACATTCAGACAGCTCAAAATATGAACTAAAAGACTTATTAATCTGGGTAAAAGTGAATACTCAAAATATGGACTTGAAGTCTGCTTTTACCTTTGATTTCTGGGACCAGATGAACTGGAAAATTTACAATCTAGTCTCTCTCAAAAGGAAGAGACTTTAGTCAAACCTGTTTCCAGAGCTTTATCATAGAGCTTTAAACAGAATGATCGTAACAGAGACTTTCTCAAACACCAAAACAGAACACCTAGTTCTAAGATGTTAATTCCGAGTGGTGCTAGGTCTTTGTCCTTCTCTGGGAGGATCTCGGGTTTTGTTTGTAGCTCTTTCCCTTCTCCTGTCATGTCCGGGGTTTCCCCAGGCAGTGTGAACAGCATCCCAATCCCCGCAAAGGGGGAATCAGATCAGCTTCCAGCTTCGGTCGTGTCCTCTGTTTCTTCCAGGATTCCCTGTGCCTCTGATGCTACGACCAAGCATCCTTCATTCCTCCACAAAATCACCCACCCCTGGGTTTCCCGGGAAAGCATTCGGGATTTTCGTTGTGCTCCGAGAATTTAGGGGGTCAGGAGTTGTGTTCTGAAGAGATTGGGAGTCAAACGGGTGTGAGAGATGAGAGTTTGGGGAAGGTTTGTAAAACAAGGGCTGCTGTTTCTGAGCCCTGTTCCGCTTGCAAACAAGTTGCGGTCAGATCTTGTTCTGAAGTTGTTCAGCAGGGCCTGCCAAGGGGGGCTCCAGATCCGCTTTGCCTGGACAAGGGGCTGTAGGAGTCACCCCTGCCACGGTTTCTTCCCGGGAAGTTATTCCCTCAGATCGGGCTCAGGCGGGCAGATTGTTTTGCAGTTCTGAGAATTCTTTTCATAGAGATTCCTCCACCAAGCCTCTTCCAGGGTTTTTGCCACTTTTAGCACCCCAGACTCTGGTTACAGCTAGTGGGGGGGCTATAGATTTAGCTCTGCCTGCAGGGAAGCAGGCAGGGGGACAAACAGAAGCAGCGGGAGGCAGCCAAGAGTCAAGCAGAGCTGGGATGGCTCTGCCCAGAGAGATGGATGGCATGGAGGCGGGAGAGCTCAGGAAAGTTTCTGTGCAAACACAAAGAGTTCATTAGGAGCCTTGAAACCTCTCTCATTTGTTGCTGGGGGAGCTGGGGAGGAAAGCATGCTGAGATCGCAGCTCAGACCTGAGAGTTTTCCAGCTGAGTCCCTGTGGGTGGGGATGCGGTGTGGAACCTGTAACAGCTCATTGCAAAGTGTCACAAATACAAATTTGGGATCTACAGCTCTAGAACAGCTTGATTTGTATGAATCTATAAACCCCAATTTAGTGAATTGAGATGTGATTTAGCAAGCTCTAGCTTTCTTCCTCTAACCAATACAACACATTCCTTGGCCGCTACCTCCAGCAGCGGGCAGGGGAAGGGAGGTGTGGGGTGTGTTAAAAATGTAGAGCTCTCCTCCTCCACCCTTCCTGGCAGGGCTCCCGGGAAGGGCGACACCTCTGCCAAGAACTTGGAGCTTCTTGGCAAGGCTCCTGAGACAGCTGATTGCTGTGACAACACTACCTGTTCTTCTGTACCAGATACAGGAGTGATGAGAGCAAGAAACCACACACAGTCTAAATCAGAGGGAAACCTTCCACTTCAACTACCTAATTCATCTAATATTAGTCAAAGTTTAGAAAAAATTTAGACTCAAATAAACAGCTCCTTGCCTTAACCTGTAGGATATAGTCATAATGATGTAAATCCATGCTATGAAACTCATTCTCACCATGATATAAAAGAACTCCATCAAGCTTTGAAAGAATGTAGGTTCTTTTCTCCTTATTTTAAGAATGTCTTGAAAAGTATATTTAATTCTTTTACTTTAGTCCCTGCTGATTGTCAAAATGTAGCTTCCTTGATCTGAACCAATTCACAATATCTTTTATGGGAATTCCAATGGAAAAAATCTTCTTAATAAATCAGTTGAAAAATATAACAATACTCCTTATGAGAATATAGATATTATATACCCAACTAGCAAGTGATCCAACTTTCCACAGACCAGAAAATCAGGCTGTAGAATTGCCTCAGCCTATAGTCACAGATATTAAAAATTCTGCTAGAAAAGCTTTCCTTGCAGTTGAGCCAGCTGGTACCCATGTAAATGCTTACCCTACTATCAAACAAACTGATTTAGAACCCTTTAGTTCTTTCCTAGATAGATTACCCAAGCTGTTGAAAAACAGTGTCCAGGTGAACAAACTCATTTCTGTTTTATCCAAAACCTTGCTTTTGTCGATGCCAACGAAGAATGTAAAAAAATTATTTTAACTGTACCTGATCAGCCTCCAAGTGTAACACAGATGCTAACAGCTGGCAGTAAGCTCACCTCTCCACAACATCTGGCTAATGTACAAGTCAATGCTTTTGGAAAGCAGATTGCAGAATCGCAAGAATAGTCTAGAAAAACATCGGGAGATAATTTAGGAAAAGCTTTAAGTGAAAATTTGAGACAACAAATGGAAAATCTTGAAAAAGCCCTAGAAGCACAAACAAAAATTTTGTCAAAATCTGTTAGCACTGTACAGTTGGACTCTGATAAAAAAAATTTCTTGCTTTGCTTATAGTAAAACACATTAAAAAAGATTGTCCTTCAAAAACAATCCAACCTAAACAACTTTCTATTTGCCCTCGATGTCAGAAAGGGAAGCATCTTGCTAAGCACTGACACTCTCAGTTTGACATCGATGGCAAACCTTTGTCGTTAAACTCTAAAAAGATCGTGGATAATCTCTAAAAAGAGCATGGATTAGCACTGCGCCTCGACACAAGCAGTGGTACCTCCTGACAGTCAATTACCCAGCCAAGTGGCATTGGTACCTTCATCATTTATTCCGCAGTCAGCCATTCCTCAAATGGTCCCAGGTCAATACGCTCAAGTACAAGGTTTGAATTGGCCTCCTCAAAATTAATACAGCTTTCAAATAATTTTTGTTATGAAAGTATTCCTACTGGAATTATCAGGCTTTTTTCAACAAAGACAAGATCTTTTAATTATAGTCAAGGCCAGCAACAAAATTTTCAGACTTTCAGTGCATCCAGCTGTTGTTTCAGTAAATTGTAACAAAGAGCTAGTAATTTTAGCTCTTGCACTTAATGTTCCTATAGTAATTCCACCAAAAACACCTATAGCTATTGCATTTCTTTTACCCATGAATACATCCAAGCAAAACAACTTTCCAGAGAATTCAATTCTGTCTGTGCCATGTGGAACTCAGGTCCTGAGGTCTTTTGGGTGCAATCTTTAGACCACAGCCAACCAAAATTGACTTGCAGCCTGACTCACCGTGGTAAAACAATTTCCATTACAGGCATGCCAGGTACTGGTGGAGGTGTCACTGTAATTTCTCACGTGTTTTGGCCCAGTGATTGGGATTTGGTAACTCCTGCAAGTTCCCTCACAGGGATTGGAGGTGCTACTGCGTGTTTGCAAAGTGCATCCCTGATTAACATTACAAGTCCTGAAGGACAAAGAGCGACACTGTGTCCTTTTGTTGTTCAGAAGCCTCTCAGTGTCTGGGGGAGAGACATCCTGTCCCAACAGGGAGCAAAACTAAAAGTGAGCCTGTGATGGAAACCACACCAAAACCTGCCACTTTAAAGCTGAACTAAAAAACTGATCATCCTATAGAGATTGATCAATTGCCTTTAACTGAGAAAAAATTAAATATCCTTAAAAGATTAGTAAAAGAACAGTTACAGCAAGGTCACATCACACCCACAAACAGTCCCTGAAATTCACCAGTATTTGTCAACCACAAGAAGACATCGGACAACCCTAGAAGTTGCTTCATGACCTAAAGAAGATCAATAAAGTAATTGAAGACATGGGACCTCTTCAGCCTAGACTTCCTTCTTTATCAATGATCCCAAAACCCTGGCCTCTTGTTGACATTGATTTAAATGACTGTTTTTTCCACATCCCACTTCACCCTAGTGATGCTCCAAGATTTGTCTTTTCAGTTCCAGTCAGTCATCGATCGAAGAGAACCCATCCAGAGATACCACCAGAAATCATTGCCTCAAAGAATAAAATAATTGCCTATAATTTGTCAATATTTTGTTGCACAAGTTTTGTCTCCAGGTTAACAGAAGCATCCAAGATCCATTATTCTACACTAGATAGATGATTTGCTCATCACAACTACAATGCAGCCAAGGAGAAAACAAACTCGTGCTAGTGTTGTTACTGAAATCCAAAATACTGGAGTTGAAATTTCTATGACCAAAATTCAAGAAGTTCCACCCTAGAAGTATCTAGGATGGAAAATGACTGAAAAAAACATTACAAAAGACACAGCTCCAGACCAGTATCAGCAACCTACAAAATTTACAACAACTTCTAAGAGAAATCACTTAGGTCAGGACTGATTTGAGAATTACCAGTGATGAACTGAGACCACTTTTTAATTTACGGAGAAGAAGCTGTGACATCAATTCTCCTAAAACTCTAACACCTGAAGCTCTTGCAGGCCTTAACAAAGTCATAGAAGCTCTCCAAAGACGACAAGATCATCGCTGTATTCCAGAAAAGCCTTACTTTTTTGCAATTTTGAGAGAAAAAAATGCAACTTTGTAGCCTCATCTTTTGATGAGACTCTTCTAAGAGAGATCCTTTGTTGATAATAAAATAAGTCTTTCTTCCCTACAAGTTTCCAAAGACTCTTTTTTCAGTTTTAGAGATAATAGCACAAATTGTAATGAAAGCCAGAATAAAATTGTAAGTTTAGCAGGTCAAGAATTTTAGTTTTCTATTTACCATTGGAAAAAAAAATCTTAATTAGGCAATGTAAAATTCTGATGATTTGCAATATGCATTGTTAAATTTTCCAAGTATTTGTTGTGTTCATTACCCAGCTCACAAATTATCACAAGCAAAATTGAGTTGGAGAGAGAAACCTATGTTAGGCAAAGAAGCTTTGAACGCAATAACTCTTTTCACTAACAAATCTAGCAAAAGGCACAAGTCAGTTGTAACTTAGTTGAACCAAACAACTAAAATTTAAGAATCAGATATTGCAATAGTAGAAGGATCTCCACAAATTGTTAAGCTTGCTGCTGTAGTTTAGGCTTTTCATCTCTTTCTAAAACCTTTTAATTTAATCACAGATTCTGCTTATGTTGCTAATGTGGTTAAAAGAATAGAAAGATCAGTTCCAAAAGATGGTTTGTTGCTAATGTAGTTAAAAGAATAGAAAGATCAGTTCCAAAAGATGTTATGTTGCTAATGTAGTTCAAAGAATAGAAAGATCAGTTTAAAGAATGTTAATAATGACACTTTATATCGTTGGCTTTCATGTCTTTATACAACTTTGCAATCTAGAACTAATCCATATTTGATTTCTCACACTAGGGCTCATTCCACGCTTCCTAGATTTTTAGTAGAAGGAAACGCAGGAGCACAAAACCTGACAATGGTTATTTCAAACACTTTACCAAACATTTTTGAATAAGGAAAACTGAGTCATGCCTTTTTTCACCAAAACGCACAAGCACTTGTGCAAATGTTTCAGATTTCCAAAAGTGAAGCTAAGGCTATCGTCAGTACTTACACTCAGTCAGCTTCTGCAGCCTCCTGTTTCTACAAGAGCAGTCAACCCACAAAGCTTACAAAGCCTGCAGTTATGGCAAACGGATATCACTAAATATCCTTCCTTTGGTACATTTAAAAATATACATGTTTCAGTAGACATGTTCTCTTGCACAGTTTTTACTTCTGCTCGCAAAAGTAAAACAAGTAATCATGCCTGTCAACCTTTTTTGCAAGCTTTTGCTTCATTAAGTGTACCCCAAGAAGGAAAAACTGACAATAGTCCTGCATATAGATCTCAAAAATTAGCCACATTTTAAAAAATTTAAGTGTTCATCACAACTTTAGTATTCCTCATTCTCCCACAAGTCAAGCAATTATTGAGACAACACATCAAACATTAAAACATATTCTTCATCGACAGAAGGGGGATTAGAGGTGACACCACAGATGAGGTTGAACAAAGCTTTCTATGTTTTGAAGTTTTTAAACAGCTCTGTTGCAGAACCCGATCCACCAATTTTTAGGCATTTTTCAAATAAAAGACAGATGAAACGGAAAGAAAATCCCCCTGTTTTAATTAGAAACCCTGAGACTGGACAAATTGGAGGTCTTTTTGGCTTAACCACTTGGGGCAAAGGGTGTGCTCCTGTCTCTACAGGTGCAGGAATTAAGTGGGTCCCAGCCAAAAACGTCAAACCGTATCGCACCCCAGAACGTGTTGGCGAGTCCAAGGCCGTGGAAGCGAGTACGCAGACGTGAGCCCAACAGAGGCATCACGGGCCACGCCTGGCATTCCTTGTTCATCCCTGGAACCTGCAAAGTCTGATTTTATGCTATTTATCAATGTGTCAATTGTGTGTTTCGTAGAATCGTTTTGGCAAAAGTGTGGGTTTTGTTTTGTTACATTATAGATCTCCCTCTACTGGATTTTCAAAGGTGAAATTCTTTTTAAAGGTCAAAAGCAAAGTTTTTAAATTGAGATATATAGGAAGATCTCTTGCCAAAAATATACTCACTAAAAGGATGGAACGAAATTGAGTGATACACTAGTGTTAGTTGGTTTTAATTGTTTCTTGTAGTGCAAATTTGCCTGTAGAACAACTGAAAACAAATGTTTGGGTGACCTTAGCCAAGGCAACAGGCTCAGATATCATATGCTTGTCTAATTCAGAAGCAGAAAACCTGTCCAGTTGGTGTGCCAGTAAAGGATTTGCCTTTGATTGAAAAACAATTTAATAGTAAGCCTAGTGAAATTGACAATGAGAGCAATCCTGTACTGAATTGGAACATTTGGGCCAAGGAACTTCCCAAAGCAGTGTCTGAACCCCAAGAATTAGAAATCCTCGGTTCTTTAACAATGGACTTTTGCCTTACGTTGACAGATAATGACTGACCAGAAGGCGACCTTCCAAAGTACAATGTTAGTCCCCATTATTTTGCATACAGAAATTCAAGTTTTTAGTGTAGTGATTCAGACAGTTGGGATGTGCTTTCCGAGGCTGACCAATGTCCTTGACAATTGCCAAAAGGATATGGGCTCATTTGTGGAGATAGGGCTTGGCAAGGCTTTCCATCACGCCTTGAAGGTGGCCCATGTAGCATTGGCATGCTCACTGTGATAGCACCTACTGCTAAAGCAGTCATTAAGAAGAAACATGGGGGAACAAGATCTGCTCATCACTATGATGAGAATTGTAAGAGTGATTTCATGCCTTAGAATGCTGCCAAAAAGGTTTCAGCAGGTTTGTTTTTACCCCAAATGGCTTCAGCAAGGGCATTGAAACAATGAGATGGAGTTGAATGTTGGCTGAGTAAAGAAACTAATACCACATCCACTGCAATCAGTGATATGTTGACAGATGTTAATAATGTTAGACATGCTACCCTTCAAAACAGAGTAGCAGTGGATTTTCTTTTACTGGCACATAGACAGGGTTGTGAGGAATTTGAAGGATTCTGTTGTATGATCCTGTCAGAGCATTCTGAATCCATCCAAACAGCATACAAAAGCTGAAAGATTTGAGAGCTCAAGTTAAAGAAGATGGTCTGTCATAGTTAGATGATTTGTTCCAAGAATGGAGCTTTGCACCTTGGCTAAGGGAACTCTGTAAGATAGGTCTATACGTGCTGAGTGTTTTGGTGGCCATACTAGTAGTGACACCTTGCAGACTTCGGTGTGACAAATGATGGAGAAAACTATCAAAGAAGTTTTTGTCATACAAGAGAGAAAAGTAGGAAATAGATTCACAGAAAGTTCTCCAAATCTTTCCGAGATGGTAGATGAAGGTATAGCCATAGAAAAAGGTTTTGAATTAAAACCTTAGAACAGGTGAGAGTTTTTGAACAATGACTTGTACTTGTTATCAGACATGTCTTATGCCCTTTGAACTGACTGGACTTTCACAGCATTAAAATTGCTGTGTTGTAATATAGCAATACTTAATGTGAGCAAAAAGGAAGCTTTAAGCAAGTAACAAGCAGATATATTAAAGCTACAAAACGCAAGGGAGTTAATAAAGGAGACAGTTAGGAAAGTTTCTTTTTAGTTGAACCAAGAGGGGGAATTGTGGGAATCCATAAAATCTGAGGGTTCTGGAAAAGATGCAAAAGGCAAGCCTCAGTGACAGCAGAACTGCAATTAGAGCTAAAAAGTAATCATAAGATTTGTCAGCAGAAAAATTGTATAAGAAGTAGGCAAGTAAAGACTTAGAGAGCAATGGTCTATGTATTAACACTTGTCTAAAACAACTCCCTAACCTGCAAAAAAGTCTATCTAGTTGAACATGAGGAAGTTCTAAGCTTAATAATGGAGCTCTGTGTGTTGTATTTTAAGCAGATATTGTATTTGAAATAAGCAAGCATTATTTTAACCAAAGGAATGTGTGCTTATAGTAATTGGATGGAACTAATGTCAATAGGTTTTGGTTTTTGTGGTTGGCCAGGAAACTTTTAAAGTAAGTTACAACATTAAGTTCTTGGTCTGATGCTTGGGATGTGAGATGCTGGCATCTTTCCATGGTCATAACCATATAATGAGACTGATGCTGGAAAATGAAACGACTCAAGGCACATTCCTGAGTAGTACTGTCTTGTTTGTGATTTCTACATAGATCCAGATCCAGCAATAAAGGGCAGCTGTCCAGCTGGGCCCAGCTGTGCCAGCAGCTCCAGCCGTGCTGGGGAGCCTTGCCAGCTCTGGGCCCTGCTGTGCACGAGGGTCCCTGTGTGCCCCTGGCAGCTGGGGCCTCAGCCACCTCCTCTCTCCACAGGAGCACCTCTGCAGCTTCACAAGACCGGCCAAAGGCCTCAGTCATGGAGAACTGGGCCTGTCCTCTTGCATCTCCGTGCCAGTGCCCGTTGTCCCTGCCATGGCTGCATGACCAACTTATTGCTGGGCACATGCTGCTGCCACCACCACCCAGAACAGGAGCCTCTGTCCCCAGAGGTGCTGGTCCTAGTGTCCAGCCAGGACAGGTGGTGCGGCCCTCCTGCCAGGGAAGGGCCTGAGCCCAGCAACATCTTTGGGCTTCAGCTCAGGTGTCTGTGAGCTACCACCAGCACTGGCTGAGCTGATTGTCTGGCACAGCCAGGAGGGGCAGCCAGCAACCACATATAGGACTCCTGAGAAAAAGCGACCCCATTTTGTCTTTGTTTTACATTTTGACATATTAGAAATTTTTAGAAATATTCAGCATTATTTTTCATAGGAAAATAATCCCCAAATATTTCTTACATTTTTCTATTGTCCTTTAGGATTCTTCAAAATACTTTTCGAATTAGAAAAATTTAGAACACTTTTACACTTGTAGAATAAAAAATAAAATTGCATTTAATTGGTAATCTTCGCTCTAAGAAGAATGAAGTCATGACAAGATACCCAGTGTACTGGAGAGGCTCTTTTCTCACTGGAGATTTGTACCTAGTGACAACAACCAACTTAAAACCTTTTCCCTGATATTTTCTGGGATTTCTCACAAGCTCACCTCTCTGTCTTCGGAGGCAAACTTTGAGCACGGTGGGCATCTCCTGCAGTGCAGGAGGGTCTCTGTGTGCCAGCTGCAACTGGGGCCTGAGCCACCTCCTATCTCAACAGGTGTCCATCTGCAGCTTTACAGGAACGGCCAAACACCTCAGTCTGGGACACCTGTAGCACACATTTCCCATCTCCATGCCCACGCCCAATGTCCCTGTCCCAGCTGCTTTAACAGCTTGTTGCTGTGCAGATGCTGCCTCCAGCCAGACAAGGTCCTCTCCCCCTGAAGGCACTGGCCCTGCTGTCTGGCCCCTACTGAAGGTGGGCAGGGCTTGGCCCAGCTCTTCTCTTGTAATACAGAGATGGAGCTGTCACCCCAGTGTCCGGGTGGTAGCAGCAGCAAAGCCCAGCCAGGATCAGCACTGGCTGAGCTGCGTGCCCAGGGACAGCTGGGGATGGCCACGGGGTGGGCAGGCAGGAGCCAGGCAGGGGCTGCTGTGACCAGTGGCAGGGCCCCGGGGGGATGGGGGAGCCCATGCTGAGCATCCCTGGGCTGAGGGACATTTTCTTGCCTGGGACCATCTGGGCCTGGACCTCCTCCAGTGGCATGCCCAGGAAAATAGGAAAGACATCAAGAGCATCTCAAGGGACACAGCCTGACCAGCAATGTCAGCAGGTGAAAAATAAGGTTTTTCTGAGCAATGGAACTGTGATAAAGCAAAACAATCAGGGCAGTCCATTCATACAGATGGGGGCACACTCTGGGGGTACAGCTAAGGGCATGAGGTCACAGCAAGCTCAGGGGTCACAGGAGGCTGAGGTCACAGCAGGCCCTGAGGTCACAGAGGTGCCAGAGGTGCCAGAGCCCCGTGGTTGCACAGCAGCACAAGGAGCCAGCAGTCAGTCCCTGAGCACAACTGTTGCGGCAGCAGCAGCGGTGGCAGCAGCGGTGCTGACATTGGGACAGTGGTGACAGGACAGTGGTGGCAGCAAGAGCTGCAGGACTGGCAGTGGGCAAGGCACCACGGCCCTTGCTCTGCGCCTCCTCCTCCTGCTGCTCCTGGCCGTGGCCCTGCCTGCCAGGGCTGCCCAGGCTGCTCCGCGGCAAGCGCGGCGAGCAGGTGAGCCGGCAGCCTGGCTGCCCTTTCCCAGCACAGCGCTCCCTGTTCCCCGGGAAGCGCTGGGAATGGCTTTGCCCAGGGCATTAGGGAGGGTTTCCTCTGTGGGAGGGAGAGTGTCCCAAGGGGCCCTGGGTAGCCGCATTTCCCATTCCTGTCCCAGAATGTTACACAGGGCAGGGAAAGAGGGTGGAGAGTGACCAGAGCCAGTTCAGAGCTCCCCAGGCCCCCATGCACCTTTGGCCATGTCCATTCACACCTGGCTCCCATGGCCTTACCAAACACCCTTGCAGTGCCCGGTTCCCTGAGGCAGAAGGGGATCCCAGCACACACAGAAATGGTTCTGGTGTTTGCCCCCTTCTAGATTTGGATCACAACTTACATGACTTGGAAGTCCTGGTTAATGACACTTTGAATGTCTTGGAGAATGCTGGAGGCAAGTTCTGCATTTCCGTTTTTACTGGCAGAATAATCAGTGTCCATGTGGATAAAGCTCACTCATGGGCCATTTTTGTTAAGGTTAAGTCAGAGTGGAAAGATTTTAAAAACTTTGCCCTGCTCCCTTCTGGAGCCCTGAGGGATCCCACAGGATCACTGTCAGTGGGAGGAAGGAGCATTTAGCTGTCCATCTTCCTCCCATGTGCAAGGCCAGTGTGTCCTTCCGTGTGCTCTGTGCAGCCACAGAGAAGAGCAGAGAGGGAAGGGGCCGGGCCCAGGGCTGTGCCCCGGGGCTGAGGCTTGTGGGCAGCCTGAGGATCTCCTGCAGTGCCACAGCAGCTCTTCTGTCCTGCCTTTCTTTGCAGCTGAACCTGCTGGTGAAGGTGGTACAGCTTCCCAGCTCACGTCCGGAACTGAGCCTCTGGGAGATGCTGAGGGTAGGTCAAGTCCTTTCCCCTGGGAGAGCTGCCAGCTCAGAGGCCAAAGCTGGGCCAGGGGGGCATCGCTGCAGGTGCCAGCACAGAACCATGCACGTGTGTGCCTGCGCCCTGCACGATCCCCTCACCGCTGCTGCGGCTCAGTGGTGCCCGTGCAGATCAGCAGAGATGGCAGAAGCTTCTGTGGCTGTTGTGTTATAGGTGTGTCTGCAGGGAGGACTTCTCCAGCTCCTTTGCTGATCCCTACAGAGAAGCCTGGCTCCCATGGCAGGGGTGAGTAGTGTGTCCCTGCTGACCCCACAGGCTGATCCCTGCTTTTGTGGGACCCGTTCCTGGGAAATGGAACTCTGCTGCTCTAAGGTCCTCCTCCGAGGGGAAAGAACAAAGCTACAGGACACCAGAAACCCCATGAGCCATCCGAAAATATGAGGCAAATGCTGAAGGAAATGCAGCAGGCAGGAGAAGGTGGGTGCATTTCCCTCATGCTTCCCCTGGGTCTCAGCAGCCGGGGCCTTTGGCTGCACATCTGGACACGCCGTGCCCGGCACAGTGGGAAGGGATCCATGGCAGCCTCGCTGCCCCACAGCTGCTGCTGCTGCTTTCATGCCCTGCAGGGCTGTTTCCCAGCCTGGCCTGGCTGCAGCTTCTGCCCAGCCCCTGCAGGAAGGCATTTGGCATCAGCTGACAGGCTGCCCAGTTACACCACAGGCCTGAGATCCCCTGCAATTTCCAGTTGCTGGGTAGAATAGAAAGGGCACCAGATTGGAGAAGGGAGGGCCCTGGCCTACCCAAAAGGTTTATAGGAATTTCCTGATTTCTAGCCATGTCTTTAACAAGCATTCCCTCCTGAAGGCCTCACCTCCCCAGTGGGGAACATCCCCACCTGACCCAGCTGTCCCTCTTCCTTTCTCCAGAAGTGGATGCAGAGGCTGGGCAGAAGGCGGCGTTTCCCGGAGGAAGCAGTGGTTCTGTGCCAGCCTCTGCTGCAGGAAGAGAGGCGATGCCTGGCCCAGGCCCAGGAGGTAATTGCTGTGCCTCTGGGCCTGAGCCCTGCTGAGGCTTCAGCTGCCCTCTCTGCTGCCTGGCAGTGCAGGCACAGCCCGGACTAGAGCGGCACAGCCCAGGGGAATTATCCCGAGAAGACTCAGGGCACTCGGGTACTGAGCCGTCCTGCTGGGGTCCCTCCATGGGAGACACTTCCTGAAACCTGGGAGCGACTGCACAGAGTGCCCATGGTGGGGAAAGGACAGAGAGGGAGAGCAAGATTCCAGTGTGTCCTGAGAGGGCTTGACTATGTGCCCTTGGCCTGTGGGATTAGTCCCAGTGGAAAAGAGAGATGGAGAGACAGAAGGTAGAAAGGGAGGGAGACAAGGGCAGGAGGGATGGAGGGATAGAGGGATAGTTGTGGCACTGTCTGCTTCATTTTTCCCCAGTGCTTTAGCAAGAGTTTCAGCTGTGGGAGTGGGAGAGAGACCCAGGGCCCTGGGCTGCTCCAGCAGCCCCTCCAGGGATGATGCAAAGGGCATGGAAAGAAACACCAGGAGCCAGCCCAGAGTTCCTAAGGCCCCTGTGCAGCTTTTGCCATGTCCATTCACATCCGGCTCGCACGGCCTTGCCCGACCCCCTTGCAGTGCCCAGTTCCCTGAGGCAGAAGGGGATCCCAGCACACCCTGAAAAATGTTCTCATCTGTGATCCGATCTAGCTGAGGTTGCTCGGAAGGCTTCTCCATTAGCTTGGCTGCATAAAGTTTTGAAACCCTTGGAGCCTCCTGCAGGTATGTTCTCAGTGTGCCACCAAGGAAGAATTGTTGACAACCTGGCAGGAACCAGGTGACAGAAGCTTCTGTGGCTCTTGTGTTACAGGTGTGCCTGCAGGGAGGACTTTTCCTGTTCCTTTGCTAATTCCTACAAAGAAGGCTGGCTCCCATCGCAGAGGTGAGTAGTGTGTCCCTGCTGACCCCACAGGCTGAGCCCTGCTTTTGTGGGATCCATTCCTGGGAAACGGAACTACTTTCTCTTAAGGTCCCCTGAGAGGGAAGAAGAAAGGCAAAGGACAGAAGAAACTCCACGAGCCAAACAACATCCTGAAACAAATCGTGACAGAACTTCACAAAGGGCATGGTGAGAACATTTCCATTTGCTGCCTTCCCCTAGGACTCAGCAGCCGGGGGCTTTGGCTGCACATCTGGACACGCCGTGCCCGGCACAGCAGGAAGGGATCCATGGCAGCCTCGCGGCCCCGCTGCTGCTTTCACGCCCTGCAGGGCTGTTTCCCAGCCTGGCCTGGCTGCAGCTTCTGCCCAGCCTCTGCAGGAAGGCATTTGGCATCAGCTGACAGGCCATGCCCAAACTGCACCACTGGTCTGAATTCCTCTGCAATTTCCCAATCCCCAGGCCCATCCAGAGGGGTGGCTGCTTGGAGGAGGGAGGGCCATAGCCAGCCCAAAAGGCACTGGAGGGATCAGGATTTTCCTGATCCTTATCCATGACTGGGACATGTGTTGCCTCCTGAAGAGGCCACATAACCAGTGCATAATGATTCCATCTGATCCAGCTGTGTCGCTTCCTTTCTCAAGGGATGGACAGAGAGGCTCTGTGGAAGATGGCATTTCCTGAAGGAAGGGAAGAGATGCCAGGCACAGTCCCAGGAGGTAATTGCTGTGCCTCTGGGCCTGAGCCCTGCTGAGGCTTGAGCTGCCTGCCATCTGTGCTGCCTGGCAGTGCAGGCACAGCCCAGAGAAGACTGGCACAGCCCAGGGGAATTATCCCGAGCAGGCTCAGGGCACTGAGCAGTCCTGCTGGGGTCCCTCCATGGGAGACATGTCCTGAAAACTGGGGGCGACTGCACGGGGTGCCCATGGTGAGGAAAGGACAGAGGGGGGACAGCAAGGCTCCAGTGTGTCCTGAGAGAGCCTGGTTATGTGCCCTTGGGCTGTGGGAGCTGTTCCATGGGCAGGTGGGCAAGCAGGAGGGAGGGACAGAGTTTGGGAGGGATAGTTGTGGCACTGCCTGCTGCAGTTTTCCCCAAGCATTTAGTGAGGGGTTCCTGTGTGGGAATGAGGGAGGCCCAGGGCCCTGGGCTGCTCCAGCAGCCCCTCCAGGGATGTTGCAAAAGGCATGGAGAGTGTGTGGAGAGTGACCAGGAGCCACAGGCTCCCACAGACTGACCCAACCCCCTTGCAGTGCCCAGTTCCTTAAGGCAGAAAGAAATCCCAGCACACCATGGAAATGGTTCTGATCTCTGCTCCTTTTTAGATGGGGATCATGACTTGGATTACTTGGAAACACTGGTGAATGGTGGTTTGAAGAGCTTGCCAGATGTTGGAGGCAAGTTCTCAATGTACATTTCCTGACAGAATAATCAGTGTCAATGTGGCAAGAGCTGAGTCAAGTGGCATTTCCCTTAAGTTCCTCTGAAGGTTGATCAGTTCAGGAAATCTTGCCCTGCTCCATTCTGGAGCTCTGAAGGACCCCACAGGATTGGTGTCAGCGGGAGCATTTAGTTGTCCATCTTCCTCCCATGTGCAATGTCACTGTGTCCTTCCATGTGCTCTGTGCAGCCAGGGAGAAGGGCAGAGAGGGAAGGGGCCAGGCCCAGGGCTGTGCCCCAGGGCTGAGCCTTTGGCAGCTCCTCTGCCGGCCCCAGGGAGCCTGAGCTGCTCCTGCTGCCACTGCCAAGCCCTGGCCCTGCCCGGGGCTGGCTTTAGAGCTGCTGGCAGCTCCAGGGAGTCCTTTCTGCCCACACAGCCCCCCAAGGGGCCCCTTCCATCCCAGTGTGGGGCCACTGCAGGCATGAGGTCCCCCTGCTCCTGAGTGGAAGGCAGAGCTGATGGAGTGCCTTGGATGGCGCCAGTCACCCAGGTGCCCTCACTGCCACTCGGGCCTGAAGGAGAATCTTCAACAGTGTCACAGGAGCTGTTCTGTCCTGCCTTTCTTTGCAGCTAACCCGGTTGGTGAAAATTATCTGGCTTCCCAACCTACATTCAGGATTGAGCCTCCGGGAGATGCTGAGGGTAGGTCAAGGCCTTTCCCCTGGGAGCACTGGTGGCTCAAGAGCCCAAAGCTGGGCCAAGGAGGCAGCGCTGCAGGTGCCAGCACAGAACCATGCATGTGTGTGCCCTTGCCCTGCACGATCCCCTCATGATTTCTCCCCAGCACTGGCAGCTGTCTGGGGAAGGGAGGGCCCTGGCCCAGCCACAAAAGCCCAGATAATATGTGAATCTTTTCACCATTTTTGATAAGCATGCTGCCCAGAAGATGCCAGCAAAGAAAGGGGGAACTGTTCCATCTGATCCAGCTGTCCTTTTTTGTTTCTCAAGTGATGGACCAAAAGGCAGGGCTGAAGGAGGTGTTTCCCCAAGGAAGCAGTGGCTCATTGGCAGCCCCTGCTGCAGGAAGGAAGGCGATGCCAGACAAGGGCACAGGCACAGCAGGTAATTGCTGTGCCGGGCTCAGCCCTGGCCGGGGCTGTGTGGCAGCAGCTCTTCCCCCAGGGCCTGCCCTTGCCCTGCCCGGCAGCAGCCAAAGCTGGAGGCGCCTCGGCTTCCAGGCCTCTGGAGCTGGTTCAGAGCACCGGGGAAACGGGACTGGTGCAGCAACGTCCCTGGCGCTGCAGCTGCTGCGGAGCTGGCCCTGAGTGCCCAGAGGCCCAAGGCACAGGAGCAGCCCCGAGCAGGAGCCCTGCCGCCAGCCCAGGGCCAGAGCCAGCCCTGGCTCCCGACTGAGCAGGGGCTGCGCTGGGTCCTGACAGGGCCTGAGCCTGTCCCCTGGGGCTGGGGGAGCTGTCACGGGGCAGGGAGGGCCAGGGGTGGCAGTGGCTGCTCAGGGATGGCTTTGGCCCGTGTCCCTGGCAGCAGCCACTGCCCAAGCAGCTGCGCTGCCCCCGGGCTCTCCTCCCGGCCTGCTGGGCTTTGTTGGCTGGCACAGCCTGTGCCAAGGGCCGGCAAGGTGCCTGCAGGCCCCAGCTCTGGGGGAAACAGAGAACATCCTGCCCGTATTCACCATGCTGCCAGCTCAGCAGTGCAGCACAGCACGGGCTCACGCTCCCCATTGCTCCCACAGATGCAGCCGGCACCACAACATGTGTTCCCGATACCCACAAGGGCCTTGGAAGGGACTTCTGTAAGGGAGCAGCCTGCTGGGCAGGGTTAATGGCTGGCCTGCTTTGTTTGGAGCTTGTTCTCATGTTGTGCTGTGTCAGATTGTGGTGTTACTGGAAGAAGAAACGGTGAGTGGACATCTTTCCCTGAAAGAGCTTCTTTTGAAAATCTAATACAGACAGGAAGCATTCCCAGCGAGGTTGCAGTGGAGCTGTGGCCAGTCCATGGTTGTCCAAATAACTCTGCTGAGGGTTCTGCTGCTGCCCAGTGCTTCCATTGGCCTCTCAATTGCTGGGCCTTGTCCTGGGGGCCCCGCTGGAGCTGCAGCCAGTGCTGGCTCCCACTGAGGCTGCCTGGCCAAGAGCAGCCCCAGGGGCACGGGGCAGAGGCAGAGAGGGGTAGGGAGGAGAAAGAGCAGGGCCGAGATTGCCCTTGAAAGGCAGAGGTGCTCTGGGGCCCGCTCCTGGCCAGGGACCCTGCCCAGAGCCGTGCCCTGCTGGCCGGGGCCTTGAGGGGCAGCTGTCCAGCTGGGCCCAGCTGTGCCAGCAGCTCCAGCCGTGCTGGGGAGCCTTGCCAGCTCGGGGCCCTGCTGTGCAGGAGGCTCCCTGTGTGCCACTGGCAGCTGGGGCCTCAGCCTCCTCCTCTCTTCACAGGTGCTTCTCTGCATCTTCAGCAGATGGCCCTAACAACACAGGCAATGAGAACGTGGCCGTTTATCCCAGCTCTCCGCTTCTGCCCCTATCTGCCCTGCCGTGGCTGCAGCAGCGTCATGAGGCCTTCCCAAAACCCGTCCCTCCACGAGACCCTCTGCCCCCGAGCCCCCTGGTCCTGTTCCCTGGCCAGAACTGAAGTTCGGTATCCCCTGTCTGACAGGGCAGGGCTTGGCCCATATTTCATATTTAAATAAAAGAAGAGAGTTTTCACAACTATGTCCGGGTGGTAGCAGCAGCAAAGCCCCCCCGGCACCAGCACTGGCTGAGCTCCGTGCCCAGGAGCAGCCATGGATGGCCACGGTGTGGGCAGGCAGGAGCCAGGCAGGGGCTGCTGTGCCCAGCGGCGGGGCCCCGAGGGGATAGGGGAGCCCATGCTGAGCATCCCTGGGCTGAGGGCACATTTCCTTCTTTGGCACCAGCTGGGCCTGGACCTCACGAGGCACACAGGAATATTTTGGGGTCCCTGCAGAGGCGTGCAGGGATCCCTCATGAGGCACAAAGGAGTATTGATGGCCTCTCCTCAGGTGTGCAGGGATCCCTCATGCGTTGGGCAGCAGGGTTAAATTTGATGGGGTTTTTACTCTTCTCAGCACAGCACAGGGACACTTGGCCAAGTTTTTGCCAAGCTGGGAGAAAGCCTCTTGCAAAGGCTTGGGCCCAGCCTGTGGGCACAGCGGGCGGGCGCAGCCCATCCCCTGGGCCAGTCCGGGCTGCTCAGGCCGGGCCGGGCCAGGCTCGGGCCCCGGCAGGGAAGGGCCGCGGCCCTGGGCTCTGCTGAGGCTGCTGAGCTCCGGCCTGCCCTGTGCTGCAGCCCAACACATTGACAGCCATGGCCGTGCCCTGGGCCACCGCAGGCACCCGGGGCTACAGCTGAGGCCGCGCCTTCTCCCACTGAAGGGAGGCTGGCTCTGTTCCCTCGCAGGGCACAGCTTAGCTCCCAGCACCTTTGTGAACCTGCCTGCCGGGGAAGTGCTGGGGGGCAGAGAGTTCCAACCCTTCTCACTGGGAAATGTGGTGGTGTAGGGATTTAAATTTTTTTCCCTCTAAATTTGTGTCCTGGCAGAGGGTTAAGTTTGCTTGCTCTCAGTAGGGCGCTTTTCTTCTTGGCAATCAGTGGGGTTTCAATGTAGCCAGGGTTGAAGGAGGATCTCTGGCTGCTTGGGCTGTGGTTGTGGGACACCTTGGCTTCATCCTTCCTTTGGCTGTGATTTGCACTGGTGCTTGTGAAGGCATTTTACAGTAACTGGTTTCAGTTCGTTCATCTTGGTACCAAAAACCGAGAATAAACCTCTTTAACACCACTGTAGTATTAAGAGGCAGGCCTTACTTTCTTGACTTGCTGGATGCACAGGCCATTGGCATCACAGGGCCTTCTTGGTGGGGTCTTCAGATACCCTGGTGGTCACTGGAGAAGGAAGCTGATTTTTCTGGGAAAAAGACAGTTTCCCATGTGTGGAAAAGAATAACCTGTCACTTCCCCCTCCCTTTCTATACAAAGTGATACAGGCAGGTACATTCATATATCTCTATCTGCCTTGTCTATCTATCTATCTATCTATCTATCTATCTATCTATCTATCTATCTATCTATCATCTATCTTAATAATTTATTGTGGTGTTGCATTTTATTCAAATAGTGTGCTCTATCTTGAAAATCTATGCCTCAGAAATGTATGATTTATTCCAAGCTGTGTTCCTCCCCTGAAGTCTCATGGATCTGTAATCCCATTGGCCCAAATCTTATTTCGTGCCCACTTTGAATTTCCCTCTTAAGCTGTGCGAGGAAGACCAGATTCTCTCATGGCCCATCTCTCCCCTAGGCTCGTCCTCTCTCCCCCTCTCTTTCCCTTTCTCCTTTCTCCTTCTGAAACCATGTTACTCCCGGGGCTGGGACCCCCAATAAACCCTCATCTAATCAGCACCCTCAGAAGCCGTGTGGAGTCTCCTTGCGTGCCTGCTGCTGCCAGCGAACTCACAGCCCAGGGGGCCCTCCGGGGACTCCCCGGGGAGCTCCCCTCAAAGAACTGCTACAATCTATGAAATATTTCTATGCATGATATTTTGTTTATTTGCAAATTATAACACATCTTTTGAGAGCTGGAAAAGAATACCATCCATCTTTGATATAGCAAAGCTTGGGTGGAGGAGCAAACCTGAACTGTGATTTCCTTCTTGCTAGACATATGCTGGCTTGTTTAGATTGACTTTGAACCGAAATCCTGCAAAGCTGGAAAATGACTGGTGGCCATCAATCTGATTTCCTCTAAAAAAACTTTTTACATTTTAGTTTTATTTCATGTATGTTGGCAGGTAAATAGCTTTCTTCCTTAAGCTATGTGCTGGCAATATTGGAAGTAGAAAATAACATAATACTGGATAGTTTAGATACTTGATAGTTTTCTTGTGAAATTTTATGGCAGTATCTCCTGCCTCAAAACTAAAGCAGCAGGTCAGCTACTGAGCACAACTTACTGCATAGCTGCCGCTCATGTTTCTACAGTGGAAGTGGCTTTTTGTTCTTCTGCATGGGTATGAAACACTACCAATTGAAAGGCTGCTTACAGAGCAAAGAGCCTTTTTTAGTGTAGCCTTGACTTTGGAAAGGTGGTAGCTGTTAGATCAATACCCAGCAAACTACCTAAATTAGTTTTTGTGACTACTCCCTCGTGATTTTGGCCTGGCTTCTTTAGGAGATTCAATTTTCATCTAGAAATGGCACAGTGGAGCCAGTGCTGCCTCAGGACAGGTGGAGCTGGGACAAATGGCTCATTGATTTCGATCTCAACAAAAAGCCACCTGAGCTCCACATGACAGCAACCCCACAGAATGGTAATGGATCCATTAAAACTAACTCATCACAGAGCTTTTAACTCGAAGCTCTGACACATGGAGCTTGCTCAGTTCTGCCATGGAAGAAGGGAGTTTGAAGACAAAAAGGTTTAGCAAGGAGATCCATGTACAACAAAAGTGCTTCTATTTCAGCAAATGAAGTATCTTAGGATGTAAACCCTCATCCATACTCCAATCTTATCCCTCCATTACCCAAATTCTCTGTCTTAATTCCTTTGTCAGTAGGAAAATATGACAGGGAAGTGTAGATCCTCCTTTCCTTCTTCAGCTGGAGAGCTTATAAACTTGTCTTCTCCGACAAACAGGAGCATCCAAATGGGATTTTTGTCATGAAACCATACTTTGGAAAGTTTTCCCTGTGTTTGTTTTTGCCCTGAAGTAACTGAGATTCCCTGGAGTATTTACAAGCCATAAATGATGGATTTATTTGGGTTGCTAGAATCTTTCATATTTTATGACTTTTCTGCTGCACAAGAGCCTGGCACTTGCAGAACTCTTACCCCATGCACTTCTCCAGTGCTTTTTGCAGAGAAGCTTTGGGAAGCACTCAGGAAAAGTGCCATGTTATGTGTGGGTTATGGAGCCCACAGGACAGGGAAATGTCTTTGCAGTGGGCACTGCCTTTTATTCCAAGGTGTAGAAGGATTCTTGGCTGAACAAGGCTGTGATATTCTCCTGTGGGAATGGGACAGCCCTGGCCTGCAGATTACAGAGTTGCTCTGAAAACCATGTACCATCCTCAAACAGGAACAAGATAGACCATGCACTGTCCTCAAATAGATGCAACAAGGAAGAATGAGCATTGTGCCAGGATGAAACCAAATGCGCCAAGCACGTTGTGGGAACTGCTCATTTGGCACACCTTAGCTAAAGATGCTTATAGTGTGACAACCAATCAGTAATTAAGATGTATGTGTGAATATAGCTACTTAACCAATCAGCATTAAGCACCAGTGGCGTGAGACTGTGTATAGAAAAGGATAAATATGCCAAAGTTGCTTAATAAAGGAGGACAACATTGGCTGTGAGTGTCGTTACTCAGCCGACTCTCCATGGGACCCTCCTCACCAAGGAATTGTCATTGCTGTGGGCACTGGCTGTTATTCCAACACCTGTGTCATTTGTTCTACTGGAATCCTTGTGAGAAAGGTTGTTCTTCGCCATTTATATTTTTAGGTGATATTTTTGATCTCAAACAGCCCAATGTTTTCCATCTTACAGGTTTCTGATGCTGGTTTTTCCTTTCCAGTCTGTTGTTGGCCAAGGAAGATGCTGCTTAGATTCTGCAGGCCCCCACACATGGATACTGTTATAGGTAAAAATCGATCCAGCCAATTGAATAAAAATAAAATATAAATTTATTCACAACCGATATGCAGTCCCGACAGCCAACAATCAAGGACAGCACCGACCCCGGGATGGAAGCTGGGTGAACACAGATCCGCCTTCTATCGCACCCAATCCCCCCTGTTCACCAATGCCGCTTGGCAGAGTCCGTTCTTATACTCTTTTTCTAGCCCGTGGCGGAGTCCCTTTGTCTTTCCGCAGGGTTCTTCATATTCATGATGCCTCTATTCTCTGTCCTGTGCTGGACAGAACCTTGTGCAGGAACTGATGTGTATCCACTCTTTGGTTACCGGAATTCCGTATGCAGATGTATGTCCTTGATGGTCCCCTCTGTCTAAGATGAACATCTCCATGGGCCACCATCGCTGGGCCTCCTCCTGTTCACACCAGTGAGAACGACAATCTCCTGTGCCGGCTGGGTTCACTTCCTATGTTAATGACACTCCTCCTACCCGACTGCCAGCTGCGGTTTCCTCAGCCTGTGAAGCAATCCCCTCTTCCCTTGCTACTGTGATTTCAAGGCTTGATATTTTATTCTTTTATATATATATATTTGTGTTCTATCAGTATGAATTACCATAATATACATAACAGGTACCAAGCTGAAAGTTCTCCAGTGCTCCACAGCAGCCCAGTTATCCACAGGAGGGCCAAGAGCAGCTCCAGAAGCTCCAAGGGATTCTAACAGATGAATTTCTGTCCGTCAGGAAAGCAGGGCTGGGTCTGAAGTGAAGGGTCTGACCCTGCACCCACATTTGCATGGCAGCAGCTGTCCCACTCTTTATGGAAGGCACATAACATGTGCCACTCTTAATTCAGCACTGGCTTAGTCAGACTTATAAAGCTCTTATACAAAAACCAGACTGGTCAAAAAATTATTTGTATTTTAGTTGGTTGGGGTGTTTTTGGCTTTTTTTTTTCTTGGTCTTTGCTTTGGTGCTCAGAGATCATGATGTAAAAGAGATTTTCTTTTCAACTTGTCTGTGAGTGTGCAAGGGGCAAGAAAAGATGATCAGTGTTTCACCAGCTGGTTAATGAGCTCTAAAAGTAATTGTGCTGTCCCTAATCAGGGGGTGGGGGCACTGCTAACAGCCTGGATTGTCCCCACCTGTGTTCCCCTCCTTACCAAAGTGCTGTGTAGATCCAGAGCCTTGTACCTTGGCCTGATGGTGCAAAAATCCTCCCAACATCCCTCAGATTGCAAAAATAAAGGCTTTGTTCTCATTAAGATGAAAAGCTGTATGGGTGGCCTGCAGCTAATGTTCTTTTGTTGCCTGGACCCCAGTCAGTGCTCACATCTAAATGACTGACCAGCCCCAAGCTGCTCTTAAGACTGATTTGGTCAAAGGCACTGAAGCTCTGTTGAGTGCAAATTCTCCAGGAAAACAAGCACAGGAACTTGGATAATGTTGGTGGTAAAAGCATATTACAGAATGGTACCAATTCTAGCCTTTATTTTGCCTTCTTTTGCTGCCATGCATCAAACTGTGTCAGACTCATCAATGAACTGGGTTCTTCCAGGATGGGGTGTGCAAGAATAATCCCTCAGCTCATGTGTGGACCTGGTGTGCACCAGGCCAGAGAGGTGACTGCTGTCATCCATAGCCAGCCCCTGTCTGCCAAGAGAACAGGGAGCTGCAGCTCTGAGGAACTCAGGGGTTAGGCAGCAAACAGCCCAAATGCCTAGTTTATATCAGTTACTGGTCAGGACGATTTACTGCGGAGAAATTTTTATCGTCCTACCCACAGCTGGAAAAAAAGAACCCTGGCAGTTTGCTTTAGCTGTGAAGAGACTCTCTTCAACAGGTTCCAGCTCTGCTGCTTGTTTCAATTAAAAGCAGAGCCAAACTCTTCTGTTGGTCACATCAAACCAACATAAGTATCAGGAGTCTGTGAAAGACATAAGAGCGTCAACATTATTTTATTTTATAATACTTACAGTCTTCTAATTCAGCCATGGGATAATTAGGCCATCACTGACTATATCAAATAACTGGAAAAAGCACTGGAAAAGAAGTTTTATTACAACTGAGTTTTAAATCCAATGAATGAATTTCATAACAACAACTATCTAGCAAGGATACAGTAATTTAAACATCTCAAAGCTCTTTGATAATGGAGCCCTGAACCCCAGTCATGTGCAGTGCAGCCTCAGCTCTCCCTTTGAGGCCAGAGAACTCAGGACTGGGATGAGCCTTCACCCAAAAGCGGCTCCAAGACTGATTGGGAATCAATCCAGAGCAGGGCTCACACAAAGAGCAAAGTCTCAAGGCCAAAGCCGAATCTTCATCACGTTGGATTTGTTTTAACACAGATCTGGAGCAAATTTTGCTTCACTGCAACACCACTGTTACCATGAAATTTTACACAAGCTACTAAAAAAGCACTGTCCTGTTCTGTCATGAGCTGTGCTGCCCAAATGATGTACAGAAGTTTCTCTGCCTCTGCCATGTGCTCTTGGCCAGGCAGCCTCAGTGGGAGCTGATGTTAAAGGAAAGGGCACATGAGTGAGCTCTTGGCACATGGACCTCGATTATTTTGTCAGGAAATGCACACAGAGCATTTGCCTCCAGCATGCTGTAGAATCTTCAAACTGTCATTCACCAGCTTTCTGATATAAGCAATGTCACAACCCCAAAGCAGAAGGGAGCACAGACCAGACCCATTTCCATGGTGTGCTGGGATCCCCCTGTGTCTTGGGGAAGTGGGCACTGCAAGGGGGTTGGGTAAGGCCTTGGCTGCCAGATGTCAGTGGACAAGGCCAAAGCTGCACAGGGGCCTGGGGAGCTCTGGGTAAGCTCTGGTCACTCTCCACCCTCTTTCCCTGCCCTGGGCAACATCCCTGGAGTGGTGGCTGGAGCATCCCCAGGCCCGTGGGGGCTCTCTCTCTCCCACAGAGGAAACCCTCCCCAAAGCCCTGGGTAAAACCATCTCCAGCACTTCCCAGGGAGCAGGGAGCGCTGCAGGAGGCCAGAGTAGCTTCCCCAGGCAGGTGCTGTCGGGGTGCCTGCAGCACCAAAAGTGTCTCCGCTTCGGGCAGCCTTGACAACTCCCCCAGCCCAGCAGACGCCTGAGCCCGGATGGAGTAATGACAGCCTCACCAGACAGACGAGGGCACTCTTGGCTTGGCAGATCCAGCAGGGTTTGTTTAGGGAAGATCCAGGGCTCCAGGTGGGGTGAGGGTGTGGAGAACAAACAGGAGCACAAGCTCTACTGAAGGGAACCAGGGGCCAAGAGCGAGCAGCAGGGGATGGGCCAGGGTATATCACTGGGGGAAGGTAGGAGGGGTCAGGGTACAAATCATCAATGGGGAAGGGAGTCAGGGGAGGAGTTGAAATGGGGTGACTGGGGGTCCACCAATGGGGGAGCAGAGTGGGGGTGGTTTCCCAGGGAAAGCCAGTGGGGGGAGAGGGGGCACAGAACTCTCTAGAACAGGGAACAAACAGCAGTTGAATGACAACAGCACATTAACAACCAGAGAGTCCTGGGGATTTGTGCCAGTCTCTCACTCTAACTAAACAGCACTGTCCTCCCAGGGCATTCCAGCCCCATCATTCCCATGACTGTCTCCCACAGAGCGCTGTCCCAGGAAAGGGGAGCCAGGCTGCCGGCTCACCTGCTCGCCGCACTTGCAGGGGAGCAGCCTGGGCAGCCCTGGCAGGCAGGGCCACGGCCAGGAGCAGCAGGAGGAAGAGGTGCAGAGCAAGGGCCATGGTGCCTTGCCCTCTGCCAGTCCCGCAGCTCTTGCTGCCACCGCTGTCCCAACGTCAGCACCGCTTTTTAAGGACGGAGGGGCTGGACATTGTGATGCTGTAGAACCACAGGGCTCTGTGACCCCAGAGCCTGCTGTGACCCCAGAGCCTGCTGTGACCTCACCATCCTGCTGTGACCTCACAATCCTGCTGTGACTTCATGGCCTGGGTGGAGATGGATCTCCGGGCTGGAATTTTCCTTTCTGGGGGGGGAGCTTGTCCTGCCTGGCAGTTGTGTCCAAGGGCTGGGCCAGTCCCTCCAGTCGAGCTCACTGCTCTGTGTTCTGGACACTGGCCCAGGAGATCACATCCAAGGATTTCTGAGCTCCTCAGGCACTGTCAGCCACAGCCCACGATGCTGAGGAGTGAGTGATCTCTGGCTGGAGACAACTACCCCCTCCCTCCTGCCAGCAGCTTCCCAGCTGGAAGTTTGGCATCTTGGGAGGACCCTGGCTCACACAGCTTTTTTGTTTCATAGGAAAGGGTGAAGCCTTTACTTCACCATTTGCTCTTCATGTGCAATGGAAGGCTCTGCTTCCTCTTGTGGTCCTCAAAGGACACAGTCAGTCAATAACACAGCGGGCGAAACCATCCGAGCTCTTCAATGCTTTGATATGCCAAAGGAAACCTTGAGGTGGGTCTGTGCTGCCTGACCAAGCCAGAGGCCTTCCATGATGGAGTGGCTGCCTCAGTGCACAAGGGAAGAGCTGCAGATGCCACCACTCTGCACTTCTGTAATGCCCTGGACACATCAGCCCTGCCCAGCATCCTTGTCCCGCGTTTGGTGAGCTAAGGATCTGATGAGGCACAGTTTGGAGAATGAGGCATTGCCTGGCTGGTCACATCCACGGGGTTGTGGACAATGGCTCAGAGGCCCGATGGATGTCAGTGTCCAGTGGTGTTCCTCAGGGCGACAGCAAAACCATCCCTGGACACTGGGAACTCAATGTCCTGATGGTGCTGCTGGACAAGAAAGCTGGAGGTGCCTCCCAAACAGAACTGTTCTCATTCCCCAAGTCTTTCAGCCTTGCTCAGTGAATGAGCAGCTTAAAAAAAAAAAAAAATCTCTTTTTTTATCCTTTTTGTATGAAGTTTTGATTAGAAAGAAATTTTATTCTACACAGTTACATTCAGAAAAGACATTAAATAGCAGATGCTTTTAAGATGCCACATTCTGGAACTGCAGCAAATTCCTCCCTGACTGACATTCATGAGTGCCTGCTCTCAGGGAGGAATCAGAAGGTCCTGTCCAGAGGGTGGGAACAGATGTATGCCCTCTTCTCCAGGAGCTGCTTTCCAGCTTTTTTAATGGATTCATACAGGTATGCATCTGCGTCTGTGGAGAAAGAGAGAAAAGTCAACTAAGGGACCACAAAGAGCTGTTGTAAATTTCTTTTGAGAAGTGTTTTTCAATGCAAATGCGAGAGTGTGAGGGCCAGGAAGAAACTGAACATTCTCTTCTGAAAAAGATTGGTTATTACAGACTGAGCTTCAGAGAGCCAATGCCCAACTGGTCAGTACTTCCCAAAGAGTCCAAATCCCTCATTTCTATCAGCTACTTGTCAGGAGTATATACATGAAATATAGATATTATATTCCTCAATAAGAACCCTGGCTGTTTGCTTTAGCTATGAAGCGAAGAGACTCTTTTCAACAGGTTCCAGCTCTGCCGCTTGGTTCAATTAAAAGCAGAGCCAAACTCTTCTGTTGGTCACATCAAACCAACATAAGTTTCAGGAGTCTTTGAAAGATATAAGAGTGTCAACATTATTTCATTTTCTAATACTTACAGTCTTTTAATTCAGCCATGGGATAATTAGGCCATCACTGACTATATCAAATAACGGGAAAAAGCACTGGAAAAGAAGTTTTATTACAACTAAGTTTTAAAATCTAATGAATGAATTTCATAACAACAACTATCTAGTAAGAATACAGTAATTTAAACATCTCAAAGCTCTTTGATAATGGAGCCCTGAACCCCAGTCATGTGCAGTGCAGCCTCAGCTGTCCCTTTGAGGCCAGAGAACTGCCAAGGCTCAGGGCTGGGATGAGCCTTCGTCCAAAACCAGCTCCAAGATTGATTGGGAATCAATCCAGAGCAGGGCTCACACAAAGAGCAAAGTCTCAAGGCCAAAGCCAAACCTTCATCACATTGGATTTGTTTTAACATGGATCTGGAGCAAATTTGCCTGACCTGCAACACCACTGTTACAATGAAACTTTACACGAGCTACTAAATAAGCACTGTCCTGTCCTATCTTGAGCTGTGCTGCCCAAATACTGTGGAGAACTTGCTCTGCCTCTGCCCTGTGCCCCTGGGGCTGCTCTTGGCCAGGCAGCCTCAGTGGGAGCCAGCTCTGGCTGCAGCCCCAGCAGGCCCCCAGGACAAGGCCCAGCAATTGAGAGGCCAATGGAAGCACTGGGCAGCAGTAGAACCCTCAGCAGAGTTATTTGGACAACCATGGACTGGCCACAAGTCCACAGCAGCATGACTCCCAGTCAGGCTACCTATGCCAGGAGCAGAATTATAAGAAAACTGTGGAGAAAAATCAACAACTGACCCTCTGTGCTCGTACAGCTTGCGAATGCCAAAATAGCAGCCTATCAGCACAAGTGGCACAGTGATCACTGTCACCACCGTGCCTATCATGCAGGTCCTGCGCACATCCTGGGGGCAGACAATTCTTGGGAGGCGCACTGGATCCGGGGCATATATTCCTGTTTCATTGATAACGTCTGTGGGAGCAATGGGGAGCGTGAGCTTGTGCTGTGCTGCACTGCTAAGCTGGCAGCACGGTGGATATGGGCAGGACGTTCTCTGTTTCCCCCAGAGCTGGGGCCTGCAGGCACCTTGCCGGCCCTTGCCACAGGCTGTGCCAGCCAACAAAGCCCAGCAGGCCGGGAGGAGAGCCCGGGGCCAGCGCAGCTGCTTGGGCAGTGGCTGCTGCCAGGGACACGGGCCAAAGCCATCCCTGAGCAGCCACTGCCACCCCTGGCCCTCCCTGCCCCGTGACAGCTCCCCCAGCCCCAGGGGACAGGCTCAGGCTCTGTCAGGAGGCATGGGAATCCTTGCACTCCCCCTCTGCCCTTTCCCCACCATTGCCACCCTGTGCAGCTGCTCCCAGGTTTTGGGACGTGTCTCCCAGGGAATGGGCCCAGCAGGACTGCTGAGCCTGACTGAGCCTGGCAGAGCAATCACCTTCTGTGGCACTGTCTGGCATCTCCTCCCTTTGTGCATCGGTGGCTGGCACTGAGCCATCGTTTCCTCCAGGAAGTGCTGCCTTCCGTAAAGCTTTTTGGTCCATATCTGGAGAAAGGAAAAAGGGCAGCTGGATCTGGTGGAACCATTCCCCATTAGGGTGGTGGCATCTTTAGGAAACACTAAATGTCAAAGGTATGGATAAGTATCAGGGAAAGGCCAAGGCTCTTGGGGCTGCTCCAGGGCCCTCCCATCTCCAAATAGTTGCCTTTCCAGATCTACCCAGAGACCAGGAAATTGCAGGGGATCTCAGGGTGTGCATGGCCGTGGTGCAGTTTGGGCTCCCTGTCAGCTGATGCCAAATGCCTTCCTGCAGAGGCTGGGCAGATGCTGCAGGCAGGCCAGGCTGGGAAACAGCCCTGCAGGATGTGAAAGCAGCAGCGGGGCAGCGAGGCTGCCATGGATCCCTTCCTGCTGTGCCGGGCACGGCATGTCCAGATGTGCAGCCAAAGCCCCCAGCTGCTGAGTCCCAGGAGAAGAATGAGGGAAATGCACCCACCACGTTGTCTCTCCAGTCCAGTCAAGATTTGGTCTGCTTGGTTGGATTCCTCCAGGGACTCACTCTGTTTTGTAGTTTTTTTCCTCCCTCTCAAAGGACCTTAAGAGAAATTATTTCCATTTCTCCAGAAGTGGATTCCACAGAACCAGGGCTCATCCTGTGGGGTCAGCAGGCACACACTACTCACCCCTGCGATGGGAGCTGGGCTTGTGTTCAGCAACCAGACCTGGAGCTTGAAAAGTCCTCCCTGCAGACACACCTGGAACTCAACAGCCACAGAAGCTCCTGTCACCTGGTTCCTGACAGTTTGTCAATGATTATTCTCTGAGGGGAAGTTGAGAACTTACCTGCAGAGGCTCCCAAGGGTTCCAAACCATCTTCCATCCCAGCTGCTGGAGAACCTATCCCAGCACCCTCACCTAGAAAGGGAGCATAGATCAGACCCATTTCCATGGTGTGCTGGGATCCCCTTCTGCTTTTGGGAACTGGGCACTGCAAGGGGGTCGGGTAAGGCTCTGAGAGCCAGATGTCAGTGGACAAGGCCAAAGCTGCACAAGGGCCTGGGGAGCTCTGGACTGGCTCTGGTCACTCTCCACCCTCTTTGCAGGCCCTGTGCAACATCCCTGGAGGGACAGGCACTGACACAAAGCAGCAGAGAGGGCAGCTCAAGCCTCAGCAAGGCTCAGGCCCAGAGGCACAGCAATTACCTCCTGGGCCTGTGCCTGGCATCGCCTCCCTTCCTGCAGCAGAGGCTGCCAATGAGCCACTGCTTCCTCTGGAAAACTCAGCCTTCAGCACAGCCTTTCGTTTCATCTCTGCAGAAAGAAAAGGGAACCGTTGGATTAGGTGCAGATGTTCCCCTTTCTGGGAGTTGGAATCTTCAGGAGACAATACTGGTCAAACTGATGAATAAGGATCTGGAAATCATAAAAACTTTTGGGATTGGACAGGGCACTCTCTTGTCCAAACAGCTGCCATTCCTGATCTGCCTGGTGACCGGGAAATTGCAGGGCATCTCAGCCCAATGGTGCAGTTTGGGCAGCCTGTCAGCTGATGCCAAATGCCTTCCTGCAGGGGCTGGGCAGAAGCTGCAGCCAGGCCAGGCTGGGAAACAGCCCTGCAGGGCGTGAAAGCAGCAGCTGTGGGGCAGCGAGGCTGCCATGGATCCCTTCCCGCTGTGCACGGCGTGTCCAGATGTGCAGCCAAAGCCCCCGGCTGCTGAGTCCCAGGGGCAGCATGAGGCAAATGCACCCACCACGACGTCTCTCAAGGTCACTCAGCATCTTGTCCAGAAGTTTGGCTGCCTCCAGCGACTTGCTGTCTCCTGCGTCTTGGTTCATCCATCTAGGAAGACCTTAATGGAAAGTGATTGAATTTCTCCTTCAGGCCCGAGTGGCAGTGAGTGCACCTGGGTGATTGGTGCCCTCCAAGGCACTCCCTCAGCTCTGCCTCCCACTCAGGAGCAGGGGCAGGGGGACCTCGTGCCTGCAGTGGCCCCACACTGGGATGGAAGGAGCCCCTTGCGGGGCAGTCGTGGCAGAAAGGACTCCCTGGAGCTGCCAGCAGCTCTAAAGCCAGCCCCACGCAGGGCCAGGGCTTGGCAGTGGCAGCAGGAGCAGCTCAGGCTCCCTGGGGCCGGCAGAGGAGCTGCCAAAGGCTCAGCCCTGGGGCACAGCCCTGGGCCCGGCCCCTTGCCTCTCTGCCCTTCTCCCTGGCTGCACAGAGCACATGGAAGGACACACTGACATTGCACACAGGAGGAAGATGGACAGCTAAATGCTCCTTTCTGCAACAGATAGCAATCCTGTGGGATCACTCAGGGCCTCAGTGGGGAGCAGGGCAAATTTTGGAGATTCTTTCAGTCCTGAGATTATGTTAAGGGAAATGCCACTTGACTGAGCTCTTGCTGCCTGGACAGAGAGTATTTTCTCTGAAAGGCTCACAGAGAACTTACCTCCAGCATCCTCCGGGGGTTTCAAGTCATTATCCGATAGGGCATCCAGATAGTCCATGACGCCATCCCAGTCTAGAAGGGAGCAAAGATCAGAACCATTTCCATGATGTTCTGGGATCCCCCTCTGCCTTAGGGAACTGGACACTGCAAGGGGGTCGGGTAAGGCTGTGGGAGCCAGATGTCAGTGGACAAGGCCAAAGCTGCACAGGGGTCTGGGGAGCTCTGGAATGGCTCTGGTCACTCTCCACTCTCTTTGCAGGCCCTGTGCAACATCCCTGGAGTGGTGGCTGGAGGAGCCCAGGCCCCGTGGGGGCTCTCTCACTCCCACAGAGGAAACCCTCCCAAAAGCCCTGGGCAAAACCATCCCCAGCGCTTCCCGGGGAGCAGGGAGCGCTGTCCCGGGAAAGGGCAGCCAGGCTGCCGGCTCACCTGCTCGCCGCGCTTGCAGCGGAGCAGCCTGGGCAGCCCTGGCAGGCAGGGCCACGGCCAGGAGCAGCAGGAGTAGGAGGCGCAGAGCAAGGGCCATGCTGCCTTGCCCTCTGCCAGTCCCGCAGCTCTTGCTGCCACCGCTGTCCTGTCACCGCTGTCCCAACACCAACACCGCTGCTGCCACCGCCGCTGCTGCCGCAACAGTTGTGCTCAGGGACTGACTGCTGGCTCCCTGTGCTGCTGTGCAACCACGGGGCTCTGGCACCTCTGGCACCTCTGTTACCTCAGAGCCTGCTGTGACCTCAGCCTGTTGTGACCCCTGAGCTTGCTGTGACCTCATGCCCTTAGCTGTACCCCCAGAGTGTGCCCCCGTCTGTATGAATGGATTGCCCTGAATGTAAATGTTTTACTTCATCAATGAGCCATTACTCAGCAAAATTTGTGTTTTGCCTACTGACATTGCTGGTCAGGCTGTATCCCTGGAGATGCTGTTTATGGCTTTCCTCTTTTCCTGGGCATGCCACTGGAGGAGGAAAAGTCCTAGGTGGTGCCAAAGAAGGAAATGTGCCCTCAGCCCAGGGACGCTCAGCATGGGCTCCCCCATCCCCTCGGGGCCCCGCCGCTGGGCACAGCAGCCCCTGCCTGGCTCCTGCCTGCCCACACCGTGGCCATCCACGGCTGTTTCTGGGCATGGAGCTCAGCCAGTGCTGGTGCCGTGTGGGCTTTGCTGCTGCTATCACGCGGACACTGATGGGTGACAGCTCCATCACTTTATTGCATCACAAGATCTGGGCCAAACCCTGCCCTGGAATGGGAGTAGGTGGTGTGGCATGGAGGCTCTTTCAGTGTCATTTGGAGGGCTGCTCTGAGCATTTTGGGCAATCAGGAGGGGGTGGTCTCGGCTGGGTATGGAAGGTGCTGAACTGGTTCTGGGTTGCTGCATAGGTGGAGATGGACTGGGAGGGGGTGGAGGCATCTTGAAAATCCCCATGGGTAGCGGAGGCGGCTCAGGGATTCCTATAGGGAGTGGAGGTGGCACTGGGATTTCCACAGTGATAGGCTGATTTCCTCTTCTAGGCCAGCTGTTCTGGGGTTGTCCACTGAGGGCTTTTCATGGGGCTACCCAGGTTCTTATCACTGCTGGAGGAGCTACTTAAGTTATCTGGGTATGAGGTCCAGCCACTGCCCTTCAGTTGCAGTCCAGAGGCGCTCCTGTGAAGAGAGGAGGTGGCTGAGGCCCAAGCTGCCAGTGGCACACGGGGACCCTCCTGCACAGCAGGGCCCAGAGCTGGCAAGGCTCCCCAGCACGGCTGGAGCTGCTGGCACAGCTGGGCCCAGCTGGACAGCTGCCCCTCAAGGCCCCGGCCAGCAGGGCACGGCTCTGGGCAGGGTCCCTGGCCAGGAGCGGGCCCCACAGTGCCTCTGCCTTTCAAGGGCAACCTCGGCCCTGCTCTTTCTCCTCCCCACCTCCCTCTGCCTCTGCCCCGTGCCCCTGGGGCTGCTCTTGGCCAGGCAGCCTCAGTGGGAGCCAGCCCTGGCTGCAGCCCCAGCGGGCCCCCCAGGACAAGGCCCAGCAATTGAGAGGCCAATGGAAGCACTGGGCAGCAGCAGAACCCTCAGCAGAATTATTTGGACAACCATGGACTGGCCACAACTGCATTGCAGCCTCCCTGTGAATGTTTCCTGTCTGCATTAGATCTTCATAACAAGCTGTTTCAGGAAAAGATGAAGAAAACACTCACCATTTTCTCTTCCAGTAAAAATGAATTTGGACCCAGCATAAGATGAAGATAAACTCCAAAAAAAGCAGGCCTGCCATTAACCCTGCCCAGCAGCCTGCTCCCTTGCAGAAGCCCCTTCCGAAGCCATTCTGGGCATCAGGAAGACGTGTTGTGGTGCTGGCTGCATCTGTGGGAGCAATGGGAAGCGTGAGCCCGTGCTGTGCTGCACTGCTGAGCTGGCAGCATGGTGGATACGGGCAGGACGTTCTCTGTTTCCCCCAGAGCTGGGGCCTGCAGGCACCTTGCCGGCCCTTGGCACAGGCTGTGCCAGCCAACAAAGCCCAGCAGGCTGGGAGGAGAGCCCGGGGGCAGCGCAGCTGCTTGGGCAGTGGCTGCTGCCAGGGACACGGGCCAAAGCCATCCCTGAGCAGCCACTGCCACCCCTGGCCCTCCCTGCCCCATGGCTGCTCCTCCAGCCCCGGGGGACAGACTGTCAAAAAGTCCACAGCCAGCAAAGAGATTGTCCCAGGAATTGTGTCCTGCTTTTGCTCCCTGCACTTGGTTCCAGAAACATCCCTCAGACTGCTGTACATGCCCACACATGATCTGATCAGCCCCTATGCTTTTCCACTCTGCTCTCAGAAATTTTGCAACAAATCCACAAATAAATTCGAGGTTACATCTGTGAATTGCACACTACAGTTTCCTTCATTTTTCCCAATACCTGGAAGTTTCTATATTTAGTAATGCCCTTGAGGATCTCTGATAATTTTCAGTATTTGGGATTTTTTGTATTGAGAGAGACGATACAGCCTAATTCATTTTAGTTTTTGCAGGTCTGGGTTTTTCCTCAGCATGATGGTTTACTTATTATCTACATGTAAACTTGTTTTTATTTATGTTTTTTTTTGGTTCGCCAAGGAATTATTTTCACAATCTGACATTCACTTCTTAGTTAATGTTCCGTAGAAGAACAATTTGGACTCTCTTTTTATAGGAATATAAAGATCTCAGAAAGCTGTATTTTTAATTTTGAGGACACTCTTTCTGCCCACTCCCACCTATAACAGTGATCCCTTTTGAAACATCTCTGAGGACATGTGGAGTTATTTGAGAAATGCTTGGCTTAACCTGGGTATTGGATTATTATTTTCAGTGCTATAAACCTACATTGCTTCAAGGTTCACACCACGGTCCTGATTTGTGGCTCAATGCATGGATGCCTGCCTGAATTAAAAGAATGTTTGTGAGGCAGCTGAAGAGCTTAGACCTCAGAGATTAAAATTCCTGGGAGGAGGAGGTGGAGGAAGAAAGGATAAAATCCTGATTCAAAGGGTTTTTTCTCACTTCTAGTATGCCAGAAGTATGGTAGACTACACCTGTCTTCAAATGTCATTTACTTACAGAACAACTCTCTACAGTGCCAGACTCCAGGAGAAATGACTCAACACTTTGCCTCCCAATGCATCAGCTTTAATTCTAGTGAAAGGTAGGCCTTAATTACAGTCCAATTGGAGCAAATCAACAAAGCAGTCTAGCCATTGTGAGAGTGGCAAGAGGAATTTGCTTGTGAACAGATGACTATGTCCCACTCAGTAATGAACAAAATTTGCCTTGACTTGGAAGAAAGTAGACAAGGAGCAATGCAGTATTTGGGGTTTATCCAGGGATAAATGGGGCAAGAAGCTATAACAACTTAACCTGTTTTACAGAACACAAGTACTGATACGGCCAATAATGAACCCACATGAAGGGATCTTCAGGACATTCCTTTATTTCTCTAACCAGGAATGGGCAGCAAAATGCTGGCATTTATCTGAAGTGGAAGCCGTGTTCCTCTCCTGTTTCTTCTTGAGCACACTGTGTGTTATTTGCAGACTTCACCGTCCAGCCCATCAATCCTCTTGTGGCCAATTGCTAAATGGCACAAGTACCAAAATACAGATGCCAGCACAATCAGCCCAGCACTAATGCAGCACTGCTTTGATGGTGCACAGGAGCACAGAATGGCTTGGCTTGGAAGGGACATTTAAAGGCCATCTAGTCCCAATGGCCTGCAGTGAGCAGGGACACCTTGAACTAGGTCAGGTTGCTCTGAGCAGGAGCTTGAATGTCTGCAGGGATGGATGTCCACCTCTCTGGGCAACCTGTGCCAGGGTTTCAAAAGCAATAGTGTAAAATATGTGCTTCTTTCATCTAGTCTGAATTGACCATCTTTTAGATTAAAAGACCCTCGGTCTTGTCACAAAAGGCTCTACAAAAAATTCTGTCCCATCTGTTTATAAGCCCCCAGAAGGCACTGAAAGGCAGCAATCAGGTGTCCCTGGAGTCTTCTCTCTTCCAGGCTGAACACTGCCAGCTCTCCTAGCCTGTCTCCAAAGCAGAAGGGCTCCAGCCCTCAGAGCATTTTGTCCCTCTTCTGGACTTGATCCTTCCTGCCTTGGGGACCCAGAGCAGGATGCAGTACTCTTTCGTGGTAGAGACCGAGACACTACAAAGAAACACACTCCATTTCCAGAAGGCTTCAAACCCTGTTTTTATTCTAGCCTGCATGCCTTTTCTACATTCTTACAAAGCTCTTCTTGGAATAGGCCATTGCAGGTTTCTCTTATTTATCCTTCTTTCTTTCTTGGTTTCTATGTCAATGACATAGAAAATTGGCAGAAAATTATTTCCAGGGTTAACGTGGATCCTCTTACCAAACATCTTGATGGCTCACAGAGGCCACTGTAAAACCTCCTCCACAGTACTCCAGGTGGGGTCTCACCAGAGCAGAGAGGTGGAATCACCTCCTTCAACCTGCTGGGCACTCTCCTTTGGATGCACATGGCTGCCTCACGTCCAGCCTCTCTTCTAGCAGCAACCCCAAGTCCATCCTGGCAGAGCTGCTCTGCATCCCTTCATGTCCCAGCCTGTGAGATCAGCTGAGCTGGGACTGTGTCACAGCCCTTGGGCAGAGCAGCTGGGCAGGATGAGCTCCCTCCCGAAGAAGGCAGATCCACCTTCCCAAACAATTCCACCCTGGCCATGATGTCAGAGCAGGCTCTGAGGTGCCAGAGCCCCGTGGTTGCAGAGCAGCACAGGGAGCCAGCAGTCAGTCCCTGAGCACAACTGTTGCGGCAGCAGCGGCGGTGGCAGCAGCGGTGCTGACATTGGGACAGCGGTGTCAGGACAGCGGTGGCAGCAAGAGCTGCGGGACTGGCAGAGGGCAAGGCACCATGGCCCTTGCTCTGCGCCTCCTACTCCTGCTGCTCCTGGCCATGGCCCTGCCTGCCAGGCCTGCCCAGGCTGCCAGGTTTGTTTTTACCCCAACTGGCTTCAGCAAGGGCATTGAAACAATGAGATTGAGTTGGATATTGGCTGAGTAAAGAAACTAATGCCACATCCACTGCAATCAGTGATATGCTGACAGATGTTACTAGTGTTAGACATGCTACCCTTCAAAACAGGGCAGCAGTAGATTTTCTTTTACTGGCACATGGACACGGTTGTGAGGAATTTGAAGGATTCTGTTGCATGATCCTGTCAGAGCATTCTGAATCCATCCAAACAGCATACAAAAGCTGAAGGATTTGACAGCTCAAATTAAAGAAGATGGTCTGTCATAGTTAGATGATTTGTTCCAAGAATGGAGCTTTGCACCTTGGCTAAGGGAACTCTGTAAGATAGGTCTATATGTGCTGAGTGTTTTGGTGGCCATACTAGTAGTGACACCTTGCAGACTTTGGTGCGACAAATGATGGACAAAACTATCAAAGAAATTTTTATCATACAAGAGAGAAAAGTAGGAAATAGATTCACAGAAAGTTCTCCAAATCTTTCCGAGATGGTAGATGAAGGTATACCCATAGAAAAAGGTTTTGAATTAAAACCTTAGAACAGGCGAGATTTTTTGAACAATGACTTGTAATTGTTATCAGACATGACTTATGCCCTTTGAACTGACTGGATTTACACAGCATTAAAATTGCTGTGTTGTAATATAGCAATACTTAATGTGAGCAAAAAGGAAGCTTTAAGCAAGTAACAAGCAGATATATTACAGTAACGCTACAAAACGCAAGGGAGTTAATAAAGGAGACAGTTAGGAAAGTTTCTTTTTAGTTGAACCAAGAGGGGGAATTGTGGGAATCCATAGAATCTGAGGGTTTTGGGAAAGCTGCAAAAGGCAAGCCTCAGTGACAGCAGAACTGCAATTAGAGCTAAAAAGTAATCATAAGATTTGTCAGCAGAAAAATTGTATAAGAAGTAGGCAAGTAAAGACTTAGAGAGCAATGGTCTATGTATTAACACTTGTCTAGAACAACTCCCTAACCTGCAGAAAAGTCTATCTAGTTGAACGTGAGGAAGTTCTAAGCTTAATAATGAAGCTCTGTGCGTTGTATTTTAAGCAGATATTGTATTTGAAATAAGCAAGCATTATTTTAACCAAAGGAATGTGTGCTTATAGTAATTGGATGGAACTACTGTCAATAGGTTTTGGGTTTTGTGATTGGCCAGGAAACTTTTAAAGTAAGTTGCAACATTAAGTTCTTGGTCTGCTGCTTGGGATGTGAAATGCTTGCATCTTCCCATTGTCATAACTATATAATGAGACTGATGCTGGAAAATGAAACGGCTCAAGGCGCATTCCTGAGTAGTACTGTCCTGTTTGTCATTTCTACATAGATCCAGATCCAGCAATAAAGGGCAGCTGTCCAGCTGAGCCCAGCTGTGCCAGCAGCTCCAGCCGTGCTGGGGAGCCTTGCCAGCTCTGGGCCCTGCTGTGCACGAGGGTCCCTGTGTGCCACTGGCAGCTGGGGCCTCAGCCACCTCCTCTCTGCACAGGAGCGCCTCTGCAGCTTCACAAGACCGGCCAAAGGCCTCAGTCATGGAGAACTGGGCCTGTCCTCTTGTATCTCCGTGCCAGTGCCCATTGTCCCTGCCATGGCTGCATGACCAGCTTATTGCTGGGCACATGCTGCTGCCACCACCACCCAGAACAGGAGCCTCTGTCCCCAGAGGTGCTGGCCCTGGTGTCCAGCCAGGACAGATGCTGCGGCCCTCCTGCCAGGGAAGGGCCTGAGCCCAGCAACATCTTTGGGCTTCAGCTCCTGTGTCTGTGTGTTACCACCAGCACTGGCTGAGCTGATTGTCTGGCACAGCCAGGAGGGGCAGCCAGCAACCACATATAGGACTCCTGAGAAAAAGCGACCCCATTTTGTCTTTGTTTTACATTTTGACATATTAGAAATTTTTAGAAATATTCAGCATTATTTTTCATAGGAAAATAATCCCCAAATATTTCTTACATTTTTCTATTGTCCTTTAGGATTCTTCAAAATACTTTTCGAATTAGAAAAATTTAGAACACTTTTACACTTGTAGAATAAAAAATAAAATTGCATTTAATTGGTAATCTTCGCTCTAAGAAGAATGAAGTCATGACAAGACACCCAGTGTACTGGAGAGGCTCTTTTCTCACTGGAGATTTGTACCTAGTGACAACAACCAACTTAAAACCTTTTCCCTGATATTTTCTGGGATTTCTCACAAGCTCACCTCTCTGTCTTCAGAGGCAAACTTTGAGCACGGTGGGCATCTCCTGCAGTGCAGGAGGGTCCCTGTGTACCAGCTGCAACTGGGGCCTCAGCCACCTCCTGTCTCAACAGATGTCCATCTGCAGCTTTACAGGAATGGCCAAACACCTCAGTCTGGGACAGCTGGAGCAGACATTTCCCATCTCCATGCTTATGCCCGATGTCTCTGTGCCAGCTGCTTTAACAGCTTGTGGCTGTGCAGATGCTGCCTCCAGCCAGACAAGGTCCTCTGCCCCTGAAGGCACTGGCCCTGCTGTCTGGCCCCTACTGAAGGTGGGCAGGGCTTGGCCCAGCTCTTCTCTTGCACTAAAGAGATGGAGCTGTCACCCCAGTGTCCGGGTGGTAGCAGCAGCAAAGCCCAGCCAGGATCAGCACTGGCTGAGCTGCGTGCCCAGGGACAGCTGGGGATGGCCACGGGGTGGGCAGGCAGGAGCCAGGCAGGGGCTGCTGTGACCAGTGGCAGGGCCCCGGGGGGATGGGGGAGCCCATGCTGAGCATCCCTGGGCTGAGGGCACATTTCCTTCCATGGGACCATCTCGGACTGGACCTCTTCCAGTGGCATGCTCAGGAAAATAGGAAAGACATCAAGAGCATCTCCAGGGACACAGCCTGACCAGCAATGTCAGCAGGTGAAAAATAAGGTTTTTCTGAGCAATGGAACTGTGATAAAGCAAAACAATCAGGGCAGTCCATTCATACAGATGGGGGCACACTCTGGGGGTACAGCTAAGGCCATGAGGTCACAGCAGGGCTCTGGGGTCACAGCAGGCTGAGCTCTCAGCAGGCCCTGAGGTCACAGAGGTGCCAGAGGTGCCAGAGCCCCGTGGTTGCACAGCAGCACAAGGAGCCAGCAGTCAGTTCCTGAGCACAACTGTTGTGGCAGCAGCGGCGGTGGCAGCAGCGGTGCTGACGTTGGGACAGCGGTGTCGGGACAGCGGTGGCAGCAAGAGCTGCGGGACTGGCAGAGGACAAGGCACCATGGCCCTTGCTCTGCGCCTCCTACTCCTGCTGCTCCTGGCCGTGGCCCTGCCTGCCAGGGCTGCCCAGGCTGCTCCGCTGCAAGCGCGGCGAGCAGGTGAGCCGGCAGCCTGGCTGCCCTTTCCCGGGACAGCGCTCCCTGCTCCCCAGGAAGCGCTGGGGATGGTTTTGCCCCGGGCTTTAGGGAGGGTTTCCTCTGTGGGAGGGAGAGAGACCCCACGGGCCCTGGGCTACTCCAGCCACCCCTCCAGAGATGTTGCAAAGGGCCTGCAAAGAGGTTGGAGAGTGACCAGGAGCCATTCCAGAGCTCCCCAGGCCCCTGTGCAGCTTTGGCCATGTCCATTCACATCTGGCTCCCACAGCCTTACCCAACACCCCTGCATTGCCCAGTCTCCTGTGGCAGAAGGGGATCCTAGCACACCATGGAAATGGTTCTGATCTCTGCTCCCTTCTAGACTGGAATAGTGACATGGGTTTTCAGGAAGTCCTGATGAAGGATGGTTTGAAGTTCCTGGAGGATGCTGGAGGCAAGTTTTCATTCTGCCCTTCCTGAGTGAATAATCTTGATTAATGCAACAAAAGCTCACTTACAAACCATTTCCCTTAACATAATCTTAAGGTTGAAAGAATCTGGAAACCTTGCCCTGCTCCCTTCTGGAGCCCTGAGGGCTCCCACAGGATCACTGTCATTGGGAGGAAGGAGCATTTAGCTTTCAATCTTCCTCCCGTGTGCAATGCCAGTGTGTCCTTCCATGTGCTCTGTGCAGCCACAGAGAAGAGCAGAGAGGGAAGGGGCCGGGCCAGGCCTAGGGCTGTGCCCCGGGGCTGAGCCTTGTGGGCAGCCTGAGGATCTCCTGCAGTGCCACAGGAGCTCTTCTGTCCTGCCTTTCCTTGCAGCTGAACCTGCTGGTGAAGGCCCCACATCCAGGACTGAGGCTCTGGGAGATGCTGAGGGTAGGTCAAGGCCTTTCCCCTGGGAGAGCTGCCAGCTCAGAGCCCAAAGCTGGGCCAGGGAGGCAGCGCTGCAGGTGCCAGCACAGAACCATGCACGTGTGTGCCCGCGCCCTGCACGATCCCCTCACCGCTGCTGCGGCTCAGTGGTGCCCGTGCAGATCAGCAGAGATGGCAGAAGCTTCTGTGGCTGTTGAGTTACAGGTGTGTCTGCAGGGAGGACTTCTCCAGCTCCAGGGCTGGATGCTTGGCCCCAACCCAGCTCCCATGGCAGGGGTGAGTAGTGGGTCCCTGCTGACCCCACAGGCTGAGCCCTGCTTTTGCGGGACCCATTCCTGGGAAATGGAACTACATTCTCTTAAGGTCCTCCAAAAGGGAAGACCCAAGATAGTGCAGCCAAAATGTCTCATGAGGCAGATGAATTCCTGAGAGAAACACAGAAGGAAGCACCCGGAGGACAAGGTGGGTGCATTTCCCTCATGCTTCCCCTGAGACTCAGCAGCCGGGGGCTTTGGCTGCACATCTGGACACGCCGTGCCCGGCACAGTGGGAAGGGATCCATGGCAGCCTCGCTGCCCCGCTGCTGCTTTCACGCCCTGCAGGGCTGTTTCCCAGCCTGGCCTGGCTGCAATTCCTCCCCAGCCTCTGCAGGATGGTATTTGGCATTAGCTGATAGGGTGCCCCAACTGTACTGTGGGCCTGAGATCCCCTGCCATTTCCCAGTCTCTGAGAAGATCAGGCGGTGTAGCTGTTTGCACAAGGGAGTGCACTGGCCCAGCCCCAATTACCTGGGATTTTTCCTGATCTTTACCTGTGACTTAGACAAGCATTGCCTCATGAAGGTGCCACCTCCCCAGTGGGGAATGTTTCCATTTGATCCAGTTGTCCCTTTTTTCCTTTTTCAAGTGATGGACCAAAAGGCTTTTCAGGAGGAGGAACACTCAGGGAGAAGCAGTGGCTCACTGGCAGCCCCTGCTGCAGGAAGGAAGGCGATGCCAGACATGGGCACAGGCACAGCAGGTAATTGCTGTGCCAGGCTCAGCCCTGGCTGGGGCTGTGTGGCAGCAGCTCTTCCCCCAGGGCCTGCCCTTGCCCGGCCCGACAGCAGCCAAAGCTGGAGGCGCCTCGGCTTCCAGGCCTCTGGAGCTCGTTCAGAGCTCCAGGGAAACAGGACTGGTGCAGCAACGTCCCTGGCGCTGCAGCTGCTGCGGAGCTGGCCCGGAGTGCCCAGAGGCCCAAGGCACAGGAGCAGCCCCGAGCGGGAGCCCTGCCGCCAGCCCAGGGCCAGAGCCAGCCCTGGCTCCCGACTGGGCAGGGGCTGCGCTGGGTCCTGACAGGGCCTGAGCCTGTCCCCTGGGGCTGGGGGAGCTGTCACGGCGCAGGGAGGGCCAGGGGTGGCAGTGGCTGCTCAGGGATGGCTTTGGCCCGTGTCCCTGGCAGCAGCCACTGCCCAAGCAGCTGCGCTGCCCCGGGCTCTCCTCCCGGCCTGCTGGGCTTTGTTGGCTGGCACAGCCTGTGCCAAGGGCCGGCAAGGTGCCTGCAGGCCCCAGCTCTGGGGGAAACAGAGAACGTCCTGCCCGTATCCACCGTGCTGCCAGCTCAACAGTGCAGCACAGCACGGGCTCACGCTTCCCATTGCTCCTACAGATGCAGCTGGCGCCACAAGACCTGTTCCCAATGCCCAGGATGGCCTCGGAAGTGGTTTCTGTCAGGGAACAGGCTGCTGGCTAGGGTTTCTGGTAGGCGTGCTTTATTTGGAGCTTGTCTTCATATTGTGCTGCATTGGAATCTGGTATTCTTGGAACAGAAAACAGTGAGTGTTTTGTGCTCTCCCCCTCCAACAGCTTCTTTTCAAAGTCTAACGTGGTCAGAGAACATTCCCATTGAGGCTGCAGTGGAGTTGTGGCCAGTCCATGATAGTCCAAATAACTCTGCTGAGGGTTCTGCTGCTGCCCAGTGCTTCCATTGGCCTCTCAATTGCTGGGCCTTGTCCTGGCGGCCCCACTGGGGCTGCAGCCAGAGCTGGCTCCCACTGAGGCTGCCTGGCCAAGAGCAGCCCCAGGGGCATGGGGCAGAGGCAGAGGGAGGTGGGGAGGAGAAAGAGCAGGGCCGAGGTTGCCCTTGAAAGGCAGAGGCGCTCTGGGGCCCGCTCCTGGCCAGGGACCCTGCCCAGAGCCGTGCCCTGCTGGCCGGGGCCTTGAGGGGCAGCTGTCCAGCTGGGCCCAGCTGTGCCAGCAGCTCCAGCCGTGCTGGGGAGCCTTGCCAGCTCTGGGCCCTGCTGTGCACGAGGGTCCCTGTGTGCCACTGGCAGCTGGGGCCTCAGCCACCACCTCTATTCTCAGGTGCTCGCGTGTATCTTCAGAAGACAAACCTAAAAACAGAGGCAATGACAACCTGGCAGTTTATCCCAGCTCTTCCCTTCTGCCCCTATCTGCCCTGCCGTGGCTGCATCCCCGCCATGCGGCCGTCCCAAAACCCACCCCTCCTCAAGGAGACCCTCTGCCCCTGAGCCCCCTGGTCCTGTTCCCCAGCCAGGACTGAAGGTGGGCAGCCCTTGCCTGGCAGGGCAGGGCTTGTCCCACATTTTATGTTTAAATAAAGAATTAGAGTTTTCACAGCTATGTCCGGTTGGTAGCACCAACAAAGCCCACCCGGCACCAGCACTGACTGAGCTCCGTGCCCAGGAGCAGCCATGGATGCCCACGGTGTGGGCAGGCAGGAGCCAGGCAGGGGCTGCTGTGCCCAGCGGCGGGGCCCCGAGGGGATGGGGGAGCCCATGCTGAGCGTCCCTGGGCTGAGGGCACATTTCCTTCCGTGGCATCATCTGGGCCTGGACCTGAAGAGGCTCAAAGGGATATTTTGGTGTCCCTGCTGAGGGGTGCACGGATCCCTCATGAGGCACAAAGGAGTATTGATGGCCTCTCCTAAGGTGTGCAGGGATCCCTCACGCGTTGGGCAGTAGGGTTAAATTTGATGGGGTTTTTACTCTTCTCAGCACAGCACAGGGACACTTGGCCGAGGTTTTGCCAAGCTGGGAGAAAGCCTCTTGCAAAGGCTTGGGCCCAGCCTGTGGGCACAGCGGGCGGGCGCAGCCCATCCCCTGGGCCAGTCCGGGCTGCTCAGGCCGGGCCGGGCCGGGCCAGGCTCGGGCCCCGGCAGGGAAGGGCCGCGGCCCTGGGCTCTGCTGAGGCTGCTGAGCTCCGGCCTGCCCTGTGCTGCAGCCCAACACATTGACAGCCATGGCCGTGCCCTGGGCCACCGCAGGCACCCGGGGCTACAGCTGAGGCCGTGCCTTCTCCCACTGAAGGGAGGCTGGCTCTGTTCCCTCGCAGGGCACAGCTTAGCTCCCAGCACCTTTGGGAACCAGCCTGCCGGGGAAGTGCTGAGGGGCAGAGTGTTCCAACCCTTCTCACTGGGAAGTGTGTCTGGTGGTGTGGGGATTTTAAAATTTTTTTCCCTCTGAATTTGTGTCCTGCCAGAGGGTTAAGTTTGCTTGCTCTCAGTAGGGTGCTTTTCTTCTTGGCAGTCAGTGGGGCTTCAATGCAGCCAGGGTTGAAGGAGGATGTCTGGCCGCTTGGGCTGTAGTTGTGGGACACCTTGGCTTCATCCTTCCTTTGGCTGTGATTTGCACTGGTGCTTGTGCAGGCATTTTATGGCAAGTGGCTTCAGTTTGTTCCTCTTGGTACCAAAAACCGAGAATAAACCTCTTTAACACCACTGTAGTATTAAGAGGCAGGCCTTACTTTCTTGACTTGCTGGATGCACAGGCCATTGGCATCACAGGGCCTTCTTGGTGGGGTCTTCAGATACCCTGGTGGTCACTGAAGAAGGAAGCTGATTTTTCTGGGAAAAAGACAGTTTCCCATGTGTGGAAAAGAATAACCTCTCACTTCCCCATCCCTTTCTATACAAAGTGATACAGGCAAGTGCATTCATATATCTCTATTTTCCTTGTCTATCTATCTATCTATCTATCTATCTATCTATCTATCTATCTATCATCTATCATATTAATCTATTGTGGTGTTGCATTTCATTCAAATGGTATGCTCTATCTTGAAAATGTACCCCTCAAAAATGTATGATTTATTCCAACCTGTGTTCCTCCCCTGAAGTCCCATGAATCTGCAATCCCATTGGCCCAAATCTTATTTCGTGCCCACTTTGAATTTCCCTCTTAAGCTGTGCGAGGAAGACCAGATTCTCTCATGGCCCATCTCTCCCCTAGGCTCGCCCTCTCTCCCCCTTCCTTTTGCCTTTCCCCCTTCTCCCTCTGAAACCATGTTACACCCGGGGCTGGGGCCCCCAATAAACCCTCATCTAATCAGCACCCTCAGAAGCCGTGTGGAGTCTCCTTGCGTGCCTGCTGCTGCCAGCGAACTCACAGCCCAGGGGGCCCTCCGGGGACTCCCCGAGGAACCCCCCCCCCCCCAAACAAACTGCTACAATCTATGAAATGTTTCTGTGATTTCCTTCTTGCTAGACATATGCAGGCTTGTTTAGATTGACTGTGAACCAAAATCCTGCAAAGCTGGAAAATGACTGGTGGCCATCACTCTGATTTCCTTAAAAGCCATTTTTCATTCTAATTTTTTCATCTATGGTGGCTGGTAAATACCTGTCTTCCTTAAGCTATGTGCTGGCAATACTGGAGGTAGAAAATAACATAATGCTGCATAGTTTAGATACTTGATAGTTTCCTTGTGAAATTTTATGGCAGTATCTCCTGCCCCAAAACTAAAGCAGCAGGTCAGCTACTGAGCACAACTCACTGCATAGCTGCCGCTCATGTTTCTACAGTGGAAGTGGCTTTTTGTTTTTCTGCATGGGTATGAAACACTACCAACTGAAAGGCCGTTTACAGAGCAAAGAGCCTTGTTAACTGTTGCCTGGACTTTGGGAAGGTGGTAGCTGTTAGATCAATACCCAGTAAACTGCCGAAATTAATTTTTGTGACTACTCTCTTGTGATTTTGGCCTGGCTTCTTTAGGAGGTTCAATTTTCATTAGAAATGGCACAGTGGAGCCAGTGCTGCCTCAGGACAGGTGGAGCTGGGACAAATGGCTCATTGATTTCGATCTCAACAAAAAGCCACCTGAGCTCCTCATGACAGCAACCCCACGGACTGGAAATGGATCCATTAAAACTAACTCTTCACAGAGCTTTTAACTCGAAGCTCTGACACATGGAGCTTGCTCAGTTCTGCCATGGAGGAAGGGAGTTTGAAGACAAAGAGGTTTAGCAAGGAGATCCATGTACAACAAAAGTGCTTCTATTTTAGCAAATGAAGTATCTTAGATGTGAAACTTCATCCGTACTCCAGTCTTATCCTTCCATTTACCCAAATTCTCTGTCTTAATTCCTTTGTCAGTAGGAAAATATGACAGGGAAGTGTAGATCCTCCTTTCCTTCGTGAGCTGGGCAGCTTGTAACCTTGTCTTCTCCGACAAACAGGAGCAGACAAATGGGAATTTTGTCATGAAACCACACTTGGGAAAGTTTGCCCTGTGTTTGTTTTTGTCCCAAAGTAACTGAGATTCATCGGAGTATTTACAAGCCCTAAAGGATGGATTTATTTTGCTTGCTAGAATTTTGATTTTTTTTTAGACCTTTTCTGCTGCAGAAGAGCCTGGCACTTGCAGAACTCTTACCCCATGCACTTCTCCAGTGCTTCTTGCAGAGAATCATGTGTTGTGAATGAAACTTTCACAGTTGACTTCTGCTTCCTTTCCTGCCACTGTTTTGTTCTTTTCCCATTTATAAGGACACAGGTGAACTAGAAATGTTGTGGTCAGATGTGCTCTGTGGCTGCTCTGTGCTCAGAGGAGCTCTCCTGGATGTACAGCTTAGCATCTCCCTCTTTAAAGGGCTGCCCGGCTTCCTCCTGTCCCATCTCGTGGGTCCATCTTTTCATTCCCTTTTAATTTAAAATACTTCCACAATTTAATATTAAATGCTAGGTAAAAAAATCCAGTGGCACTCCCAGATAGAAAAAAATATGTTGTGTGTAACCCAGAGGAGGAATTCTGCTGGCAAAGTGATGGCTTTCCACTGAAGTGGATCAAACAGGTGCTCAGTTGGATGCTGGTGCTGAAGTACTTTTCTTGTGGCTTGAGTGTCTCATGGCAACAGCCTGAGATTTTAATAGCAGAAAGAAGGGATTTCCTGCTAATTTTCCTCTGAGAACTGTCACCTGTACAATCTTTTCCAGCCTCATGTAGTCTGACCTGTAACTGCTCCAAAGCCTGGTTAATTTTTTTAATGCTTTTGAAATTTTTGGTATCATTTGCAGAGAACAGGAGGGTGCTGGCTATTTTTTTTCAGGTGCAGTGTATTTTTACTGGGGGCGGGACTGGCTTTAGTTTTACCTTCCCAGCATCAGCTGCACTGATGCTGGGAAGTTACTCTCTCTTATTCCAGTTACTCTCCAGGCTGGTACGTGCAACCCCAGTGGCAGCAGTGGTAGATTGAACTGTGCCTGGGCTGGGTTGGGAGGGGAATAATCCTACTGCATCCATGATTTTCCCTCCTGGGCACCTGCAGCAGGCAGAGCTGTGCCCTCCCACTGAGGCTGCCTCAGCCAGGAATGCTTGCAAAATCCCCGTGCTCCTTTTGCACAGTTCTGTTTTTTCCCTGGCAGAAGCAGGGCTGGTATCTCCAGACCAGGGGACATGGTGACACTGGGTGTTGCCATGGAACGTGGTGACGCTGGGTGTTGCCATGGGACAGGTGAGTCCTTGAAGGCACACACTTGTCCCACTGAGCTTGGGGCCCCTATTTGGAGATCAGCTGCAGACGACTGGAAAAAAGAATGTGGCATCTCCCAGTTCAAACAAACAAACCAGAAAACTTTATTTTGAGGGATGAGGGGGCCAAACAACAGGGGTGGGTGCTCGTCTGGTCCTGCCCTGGTTTTCAGGCCGACTGTAGGGCTTTTTATCTCGCAGCTGCCGCCGCAAGACGTGCCTCACACGAATTGGCCCGGATTGGGAGCGGGGCAAGATCCAGGGGGGTATGTATGGGGCTGTTTGTTTCCTGGATGACTGAGATTCCTGGGACAGCCTCAATGCCACCTGGCTGGTGGTACCAGCACTCTGGGCTGGACCATCCTCCAACCTGCGGCGCTTTGCCAGTGGGCTCTTGGGTGCCTGAGGATCCGTGTCTCCCCGTGGGTGGCCTCGCTTCAGGCCCTGCTTTCGGCAGGGCAAGCTGCTGCTGGTGACCAGCCCCACGGCCTGGGACCACCCTGACACCTCCTGAGGGGCTGGACCATCCTCCAACCTGCGGCGCTTTGCCAGTGGGCTCTTGGGTGCCTGAGGCTCCGTGTCTCCCCGTGGGTGGCCTCGCTTCAGGCCCTGCTTTCGGCAGGGCAAGCTGCTGCTGCTGCTGGTGATCAGCCCCACGGCCTGGGAGTGCCCTGACACCGCCTGAGGGGCGGTGCTGGGGCTGCTGGTCTCAGCACGCAGCAGTGGCACGCGGTTGAGCCGGATGCGTTTTCCTTTCTGGCTGCCCGAGTCTTGTGCTTGCTGTCTCCATGAACGGCGACGAGCCTGGTCCGGCCTGGCATGTCCGGAGAGGCAGCTGCCGCTCTCTGCGTCTGCCTCTGCCCGGTGACACGGTGTGCATTGGGGAGAGAGAGAGAGGGCAGGGGGAGTGAGCACCTTGTAGAGCTCAGGAAATGTCCCTGCAGCATTGTCCCCAAGGCCCTGCTGGCTGGCTAAAGGGCAGGGGAAGTGCTGGTGCCCACAGCCCAGCCTGGCTCCTCTGGCCCATGAGAGGAGGGCCTCTACTCTGGGGTGATTCTGTGGATCTCCTGTTTCCCCTTTCTGCTGCTCTTGGCCGCTCCCCCTCTGCCATCTGTGGGGGGGGAGACTTGGCTCTCACCTCGCTCCTTGCCAGGGGGACGCTTCTTAGCAGCGTTCTGCTGCACCATTGTGGGTACGGAGGAATGCCTGGACGGTCTGTGCCACAGCACTGCCGGCCTTTCTCCTCCTGACAAAGCCTTCCAATCCTTCCTTGAGTGAAGAGAGATGTCTCAGAGACACCAAAACTCGCTCAGCAGCCTTGGGCAAGCTCCCTCTCGGGATCCTGTCCTCAGCTCTGAGTGCAATGTTGATGTACAGCAACGGTTATACCTCAGGCCTCCCTGGAGATGTGCCCGTGACCTCACAATCGGTGAGTTCTGCGTGCCCCACTCCCCTCACTTGGGGACGGTGTCCTTGTGGGTGCTGTTAAATAAAAATTAAAACTGGCCAAGGGTCAGAATGTATTTCTGAATTTCTGTTTTTCTGCTTGAACTTGGACTAAACAATGCTACTTTTTTGCCCCCACAATTTCCCACAAAGTGAAGGTGGAGAAATTACTAATTTTTACCAAGATTTGGAAGTGGCTGTAGTAACAGAGATCATATAAAAAGCTAGAGACACAGAAAGCTAGTATATAAAATCAGCTGAATAGCAAGAGGGAATTGGCATACATCTAGTCTCTTCTCAGGGCTCTTTCTGAATGCTGACTTTGAACGTCACTTGCTTTGTCATAATTCATGGGTAAAGAAAAAGAATGTCTGTTTGAAATTGGAAAAGGACAGAACTTGTTCTTTGTTTTTTTGTTTTTTTTTTTTTTGTTTTGTGGGTTTTTTTTGTTTTTTAATGTGGGCCACCAAAAGACACTAGAAAATAAAATTCTTGAACTATTGCCAGCTGAAGCAAAGTTCTGAATCAGTTAAATAAATACCCTGTAACCTATTTGCAGAAGTTCCTCTAGCATCCAAGCTGTGTAGTAATCTCCTCAGATTCTCATGTAGATTTCACAAAAATTGTATTGACAACGTTCTCCCCAGACAGCCTTTGACAAGATCAAAAAAAGTTGACAGGCAGCAGATTCAAAACAAACTGAATCAGGTATTTCTCCACACAGTGAGAAATTTAATCTCTGCAGCTTATAGTTAGAAGATGATATGGATTCCAGGAGTTTACATGGCTTCAATAATGCAACTGTGAAAGAAAATCTCTCTCAGAGCTATTAAAATCTGACTTCAGAACTGATTCCACCTGGTTTATGTGTGGTCTTGAAGAAGATGTAAGAATTCCTTCTTGAGCACTCAATGGAGGATTCTTTGTTATAGGAGTCTTTCCTATTTTTAGGCTGTGCTTTAAGAGGTATAAATTAGAAATCTGCATTATTTACTGCCCTGTACTGTCAGCAGACTTGGTAGGAATTAATGCCAAGACAGCATGCTCTCTTAAGCTCCATGGAGCAATTTTCTTTTTGTTTTGAGACCAGTAACAGTTGTTTGGCCTCTCCGTGTTGGGTCTCTGGAAGATCACTACCAAGTTTTGGTAGTGATGGTAAACCAGGGGCTTCCAGAAGCTCCTCTGCCATGAAATTTGTTGCAGGTGACCTACACAGAGTAGTTAAAGGCATATTTCCTTAATTCTTCACAGGTCCAGTGTTCGCTAAGTGATATTTATATAAACATTAAGAATTAAAAAAAAAAACCCAAATGGTGCGGAACAAATATTTATGCTATCAGATGAAATCTTGGACTTCCCAGATTGAAGAAATTTACAAGCGCTGAGTATTAAAAAGCAAGATTAGAAGAACACTGGGTGTTGGTGTGTTTCCTATGAAACAATTACATTCCTAAAATAGGTATATTCTCTGTCTTGTTCACACTTCTCTTGTTGCTGTTGAAGGACACAGAGATTTGCTTTAGCACCTGACATTGCTTTTCACGCATGGCTTGCAGCCCCAGCTAGCTGAACAAACCAGCCTGCTGTCCAAGAATTTTGCTTACTCCTCATTTCCCTCTTCAAATTTAATTAGATCCAAAGAGTGCTAGGCTTGGAAACAAAAACAGCAACTTGTTTTGAGAAGGAGTAGAACATTTGGCCCCTCTCTGCCTTGTCCTGTGTCCAGGTTTCCCCTCAGCCAGGGCTGGCAGTGAAACCATCGGTGGCCGTCCTCAGGCAGCCCTTTGGCTGGCACTGTCCTGCTGGTCATGGCACACAGGTTCTTTTTGTGCCACCTGCACACGTGCTGCGGGAGCTGCCTCTCCTGGGGCTCAGCCTTGGAAAGCTGCCTCGCAAGGAGACTTTAGATTTCCTCTCCCAACCAACTGCATTTGCCTCCGGCTGTGAGGTTTGGGGATTAGTTCTTGCTGAGTTCAAGGGAGGTGGAGTGGAAAATGGAGGCACTTTTGTGCCTCTCCATATTTTATGTTGGTTGGGGTCTTGCCTAGAACTTGATTTAGGCTAGATTCCTAGGTTTCCTCTAATTTATATGAAACAGTATGTTTTTCCAAGTGGTTATCAGTGAGGCACGAGCCACTGCACTCCTGAGCATTTGCAGCTTCCTGGGATGCCACTGCATCCTGAAACTGAGTCTGCATTGAGGCTGGGAAGCAGAAGGGACATACATAGCACCTGTCTCTGCTGCTTACATATATTTTCATAGCTATTGGTGTTCCTTGATAGGCCTCCATTCTGATTTTGAGTATCATTTGTTGTGAATGAAACTTTCACAGTTGACTTCTGCCTCCTTTCCTGCTACTGTTTTGTTCTTTTCCCATTTATAAGGACACAGGTGAACTAGAAATGTTGTGGTCAGATGTGCTCTGTGGCTGCTCTGTGCTCAGAGGAGCTCTCCTGGATGTACAGCTTAGCATCTCCCTCTTTAAAGGGCTGCCTGGCTTCCTCCTGTCCCATCTCGTGGGTCCATCTTTTCATTCCCTTTTAATTTAAAATACTTCCACAATTTAATATTAAATGCTAGGTAAAAAAATCCAGTGGCACTCCCAGATAGAAAAAAATATGTTGTATGTAACCCAGAGGAGGAATTCTGCTGGCAAAGTGATGGCTTTCCACTGAAGTGGATCAAACAGGTGCTCAGTTGGATGCTGGTGCTGAAGTACTTTTCTTGTGGCTTGAGTGTCTCATGGCAACAGCCTGAGATTTTAATAGCAGAAAGAAGGGATTTCCTGCTAATTTTCCTCTGAGAACTGTCACCTGTACAATCTTTTCCAGCCTCATGTAGTCTGACCTGTAACTGCTCCAAAGCCTGGTTAATTTTTTTAATGCTTTTGAAATTTTTGGTATCATTTGCAGAGAACAGGAGGGTGCTGGCTATTTTTTTTCAGGTGCAGTGTATTTTTACTGGGGGCGGGACTGGCTTTAGTTTTACCTTCCCAGCATCAGCTGCACTGATGCTGGGAAGTTACTCTCTCTTATTCCAGTTACTCTCCAGGCTGGTACGTGCAACCCCAGTGGCAGCAGTGGTAGATTGAACTGTGCCTGGGCTGGGTTGGGAGGGGAATAATCCTACTGCATCCATGATTTTCCCTCCTGGGCACCTGCAGCAGGCAGAGCTGTGCCCTCCCACTGAGGCTGCCTCAGCCAGGAATGCTTGCAAAATCCCCGTGCTCCTTTTGCACAGTTCTGTTTTTTCCCTGGCAGAAGCAGGGCTGGTATCTCCAGACCAGGGGACATGGTGACACTGGGTGTTGCCATGGAACGTGGTGACGCTGGGTGTTGCCATGGGACAGGTGAGTCCTTGAAGGCACACACTTGTCCCACTGAGCTTGGGGCCCCTATTTGGAGATCAGCTGCAGACGACTGGAAAAAAGAATGTGGCATCTCCCAGTTCAAACAAACAAACCAGAAAACTTTATTTTGAGGGATGAGGGGGCCAAACAACAGGGGTGGGTGCTCGTCTGGTCCTGCCCTGGTTTTCAGGCCGACTGTAGGGCTTTTTATCTCGCAGCTGCCGCCGCAAGACGTGCCTCACACGAATTGGCCCGGATTGGGAGCGGGGCAAGATCCAGGGGGGTATGTATGGGGCTGTTTGTTTCCTGGATGACTGAGATTCCTGGGACAGCCTCAATGCCACCTGGCTGGTGGTACCAGCACTCTGGGCTGGACCATCCTCCAACCTGCGGCGCTTTGCCAGTGGGCTCTTGGGTGCCTGAGGATCCGTGTCTCCCCGTGGGTGGCCTCGCTTCAGGCCCTGCTTTCGGCAGGGCAAGCTGCTGCTGGTGACCAGCCCCACGGCCTGGGACCACCCTGACACCTCCTGAGGGGCTGGACCATCCTCCAACCTGCGGCGCTTTGCCAGTGGGCTCTTGGGTGCCTGAGGCTCCGTGTCTCCCCGTGGGTGGCCTCGCTTCAGGCCCTGCTTTCGGCAGGGCAAGCTGCTGCTGCTGCTGGTGATCAGCCCCACGGCCTGGGAGTGCCCTGACACCGCCTGAGGGGCGGTGCTGGGGCTGCTGGTCTCAGCACGCAGCAGTGGCACGCGGTTGAGCCGGATGCGTTTTCCTTTCTGGCTGCCCGAGTCTTGTGCTTGCTGTCTCCATGAACGGCGACGAGCCTGGTCCGGCCTGGCATGTCCGGAGAGGCAGCTGCCGCTCTCTGCGTCTGCCTCTGCCCGGTGACACGGTGTGCATTGGGGAGAGAGAGAGAGGGCAGGGGGAGTGAGCACCTTGTAGAGCTCAGGAAATGTCCCTGCAGCATTGTCCCCAAGGCCCTGCTGGCTGGCTAAAGGGCAGGGGAAGTGCTGGTGCCCACAGCCCAGCCTGGCTCCTCTGGCCCATGAGAGGAGGGCCTCTACTCTGGGGTGATTCTGTGGATCTCCTGTTTCCCCTTTCTGCTGCTCTTGGCCGCTCCCCCTCTGCCATCTGTGGGGGGGGAGACTTGGCTCTCACCTCGCTCCTTGCCAGGGGGACGCTTCTTAGCAGCGTTCTGCTGCACCATTGTGGGTACGGAGGAATGCCTGGACGGTCTGTGCCACAGCACTGCCGGCCTTTCTCCTCCTGACAAAGCCTTCCAATCCTTCCTTGAGTGAAGAGAGATGTCTCAGAGACACCAAAACTCGCTCAGCAGCCTTGGGCAAGCTCCCTCTCGGGATCCTGTCCTCAGCTCTGAGTGCAATGTTGATGTACAGCAACGGTTATACCTCAGGCCTCCCTGGAGATGTGCCCGTGACCTCACAATCGGTGAGTTCTGCGTGCCCCACTCCCCTCACTTGGGGACGGTGTCCTTGTGGGTGCTGTTAAATAAAAATTAAAACTGGCCAAGGGTCAGAATGTATTTCTGAATTTCTGTTTTTCTGCTTGAACTTGGACTAAACAATGCTACTTTTTTGCCCCCACAATTTCCCACAAAGTGAAGGTGGAGAAATTACTAATTTTTACCAAGATTTGGAAGTGGCTGTAGTAACAGAGATCATATAAAAAGCTAGAGACACAGAAAGCTAGTATATAAAATCAGCTGAATAGCAAGAGGGAATTGGCATACATCTAGTCTCTTCTCAGGGCTCTTTCTGAATGCTGACTTTGAACGTCACTTGCTTTGTCATAATTCATGGGTAAAGAAAAAGAATGTCTGTTTGAAATTGGAAAAGGACAGAACTTGTTCTTTGTTTTTTTGTTTTTTTTTTTTGTTTTGTGGGTTTTTTTTGTTTTTTAATGTGGGCCACCAAAAGACACTAGAAAATAAAATTCTTGAACTATTGCCAGCTGAAGCAAAGTTCTGAATCAGTTAAATAAATACCCTGTAACCTATTTGCAGAAGTTCCTCTAGCATCCAAGCTGTGTAGTAATCTCCTCAGATTCTCATGTAGATTTCACAAAAATTGTATTGACAACGTTCTCCCCAGACAGCCTTTGACAAGATCAAAAAAAGTTGACAGGCAGCAGATTCAAAACAAACTGAATCAGGTATTTCTCCACACAGTGAGAAATTTAATCTCTGCAGCTTATAGTTAGAAGATGATATGGATTCCAGGAGTTTACATGGCTTCAATAATGCAACTGTGAAAGAAAATCTCTCTCAGAGCTATTAAAATCTGACTTCAGAACTGATTCCACCTGGTTTATGTGTGGTCTTGAAGAAGATGTAAGAATTCCTTCTTGAGCACTCAATGGAGGATTCTTTGTTATAGGAGTCTTTCCTATTTTTAGGCTGTGCTTTAAGAGGTATAAATTAGAAATCTGCATTATTTACTGCCCTGTACTGTCAGCAGACTTGGTAGGAATTAATGCCAAGACAGCATGCTCTCTTAAGCTCCATGGAGCAATTTTCTTTTTGTTTTGAGACCAGTAACAGTTGTTTGGCCTCTCCGTGTTGGGTCTCTGGAAGATCACTACCAAGTTTTGGTAGTGATGGTAAACCAGGGGCTTCCAGAAGCTCCTCTGCCATGAAATTTGTTGCAGGTGACCTACACAGAGTAGTTAAAGGCATATTTCCTTAATTCTTCACAGGTCCAGTGTTCGCTAAGTGATATTTATATAAACATTAAGAATTAAAAAAAAAAACCCAAATGGTGCGGAACAAATATTTATGCTATCAGATGAAATCTTGGACTTCCCAGATTGAAGAAATTTACAAGCGCTGAGTATTAAAAAGCAAGATTAGAAGAACACTGGGTGTTGGTGTGTTTCCTATGAAACAATTACATTCCTAAAATAGGTATATTCTCTGTCTTGTTCACACTTCTCTTGTTGCTGTTGAAGGACACAGAGATTTGCTTTAGCACCTGACATTGCTTTTCACGCATGGCTTGCAGCCCCAGCTAGCTGAACAAACCAGCCTGCTGTCCAAGAATTTTGCTTACTCCTCATTTCCCTCTTCAAATTTAATTAGATCCAAAGAGTGCTAGGCTTGGAAACAAAAACAGCAACTTGTTTTGAGAAGGAGTAGAACATTTGGCCCCTCTCTGCCTTGTCCTGTGTCCAGGTTTCCCCTCAGCCAGGGCTGGCAGTGAAACCATCGGTGGCCGTCCTCAGGCAGCCCTTTGGCTGGCACTGTCCTGCTGGTCATGGCACACAGGTTCTTTTTGTGCCACCTGCACACGTGCTGCGGGAGCTGCCTCTCCTGGGGCTCAGCCTTGGAAAGCTGCCTCGCAAGGAGACTTTAGATTTCCTCTCCCAACCAACTGCATTTGCCTCCGGCTGTGAGGTTTGGGGATTAGTTCTTGCTGAGTTCAAGGGAGGTGGAGTGGAAAATGGAGGCACTTTTGTGCCTCTCCATATTTTATGTTGGTTGGGGTCTTGCCTAGAACTTGATTTAGGCTAGATTCCTAGGTTTCCTCTAATTTATATGAAACAGTATGTTTTTCCAAGTGGTTATCAGTGAGGCACGAGCCACTGCACTCCTGAGCATTTGCAGCTTCCTGGGATGCCACTGCATCCTGAAACTGAGTCTGCATTGAGGCTGGGAAGCAGAAGGGACATACATAGCACCTGTCTCTGCTGCTTACATATATTTTCATAGCTATTGGTGTTCCTTGATAGGCCTCCATTCTGATTTTGAGTATCATTTGTTGTGAATGAAACTTTCACAGTTGACTTCTGCCTCCTTTCCTGCTACTGTTTTGTTCTTTTCCCATTTATAAGGACACAGGTGAACTAGAAATGTTGTGGTCAGATGTGCTCTGTGGCTGCTCTGTGCTCAGAGGAGCTCTCCTGGATGTACAGCTTAGCATCTCCCTCTTTAAAGGGCTGCCTGGCTTCCTCCTGTCCCATCTCGTGGGTCCATCTTTTCATTCCCTTTTAATTTAAAATACTTCCACAATTTAATATTAAATGCTAGGTAAAAAAATCCAGTGGCACTCCCAGATAGAAAAAAATATGTTGTATGTAACCCAGAGGAGGAATTCTGCTGGCAAAGTGATGGCTTTCCACTGAAGTGGATCAAACAGGTGCTCAGTTGGATGCTGGTGCTGAAGTACTTTTCTTGTGGCTTGAGTGTCTCATGGCAACAGCCTGAGATTTTAATAGCAGAAAGAAGGGATTTCCTGCTAATTTTCCTCTGAGAACTGTCACCTGTACAATCTTTTCCAGCCTCATGTAGTCTGACCTGTAACTGCTCCAAAGCCTGGTTAATTTTTTTAATGCTTTTGAAATTTTTGGTATCATTTGCAGAGAACAGGAGGGTGCTGGCTATTTTTTTTCAGGTGCAGTGTATTTTTACTGGGGGCGGGACTGGCTTTAGTTTTACCTTCCCAGCATCAGCTGCACTGATGCTGGGAAGTTACTCTCTCTTATTCCAGTTACTCTCCAGGCTGGTACGTGCAACCCCAGTGGCAGCAGTGGTAGATTGAACTGTGCCTGGGCTGGGTTGGGAGGGGAATAATCCTACTGCATCCATGATTTTCCCTCCTGGGCACCTGCAGCAGGCAGAGCTGTGCCCTCCCACTGAGGCTGCCTCAGCCAGGAATGCTTGCAAAATCCCCGTGCTCCTTTTGCACAGTTCTGTTTTTTCCCTGGCAGAAGCAGGGCTGGTATCTCCAGACCAGGGGACATGGTGACACTGGGTGTTGCCATGGAACGTGGTGACGCTGGGTGTTGCCATGGGACAGGTGAGTCCTTGAAGGCACACACTTGTCCCACTGAGCTTGGGGCCCCTATTTGGAGATCAGCTGCAGACGACTGGAAAAAAGAATGTGGCATCTCCCAGTTCAAACAAACAAACCAGAAAACTTTATTTTGAGGGATGAGGGGGCCAAACAACAGGGGTGGGTGCTCGTCTGGTCCTGCCCTGGTTTTCAGGCCGACTGTAGGGCTTTTTATCTCGCAGCTGCCGCCGCAAGACGTGCCTCACACGAATTGGCCCGGATTGGGAGCGGGGCAAGATCCAGGGGGGTATGTATGGGGCTGTTTGTTTCCTGGATGACTGAGATTCCTGGGACAGCCTCAATGCCACCTGGCTGGTGGTACCAGCACTCTGGGCTGGACCATCCTCCAACCTGCGGCGCTTTGCCAGTGGGCTCTTGGGTGCCTGAGGATCCGTGTCTCCCCGTGGGTGGCCTCGCTTCAGGCCCTGCTTTCGGCAGGGCAAGCTGCTGCTGGTGACCAGCCCCACGGCCTGGGACCACCCTGACACCTCCTGAGGGGCTGGACCATCCTCCAACCTGCGGCGCTTTGCCAGTGGGCTCTTGGGTGCCTGAGGCTCCGTGTCTCCCCGTGGGTGGCCTCGCTTCAGGCCCTGCTTTCGGCAGGGCAAGCTGCTGCTGCTGCTGGTGATCAGCCCCACGGCCTGGGAGTGCCCTGACACCGCCTGAGGGGCGGTGCTGGGGCTGCTGGTCTCAGCACGCAGCAGTGGCACGCGGTTGAGCCGGATGCGTTTTCCTTTCTGGCTGCCCGAGTCTTGTGCTTGCTGTCTCCATGAACGGCGACGAGCCTGGTCCGGCCTGGCATGTCCGGAGAGGCAGCTGCCGCTCTCTGCGTCTGCCTCTGCCCGGTGACACGGTGTGCATTGGGGAGAGAGAGAGAGGGCAGGGGGAGTGAGCACCTTGTAGAGCTCAGGAAATGTCCCTGCAGCATTGTCCCCAAGGCCCTGCTGGCTGGCTAAAGGGCAGGGGAAGTGCCAGTGCCCACAGCCCAGCCTGGCTCCTCTGGCCCATGAGAGGAGGGCCTCTACTCTGGGGTGATTCTGTGGATCTCCTGTTTCCCCTTTCTGCTGCTCTTGGCCGCTCCCCCTCTGCCATCTGTGGGGAGGGAGACTTGGCTCTCACCTCGCTCCTTGCCAGGGGGACGCTTCTTAGCAGCGTTCTGCTGCACCATTGTGGGTACGGAGGAATGCCTGGACGGTCTGTGCCACAGCACTGCCGGCCTTTCTCCTCCTGACAAAGCCTTCCAATCCTTCCTTGAGTGAAGAGAGATGTCTCAGAGACACCAAAACTCGCTCAGCAGCCTTGGGCAAGCTCCCTCTCGGGATCCTGTCCTCAGCTCTGAGTGCAATGTTGATGTACAGCAACGGTTATACCTCAGGCCTCCCTGGAGATGTGCCCGCGACCTCACAATCGGTGAGTTCTGCGTGCCCCACTCCCCTCACTTGGGGACGGTGTCCTTGTGGGTGCTGTTAAATAAAAATTAAAACTGGCCAAGGGTCAGAATGTATTTCTGAATTTCTGTTTTTCTGCTTGAACTTGGACTAAACAATGCTACTTTTTTGCCCCCACAATTTCCCACAAAGTGAAGGTGGAGAAATTACTAATTTTTACCAAGATTTGGAAGTGGCTGTAGTAACAGAGATCATATAAAAAGCTAGAGACACAGAAAGCTAGTATATAAAATCAGCTGAATAGCAAGAGGGAATTGGCATACATCTAGTCTCTTCTCAGGGCTCTTTCTGAATGCTGACTTTGAACGTCACTTGCTTTGTCATAATTCATGGGTAAAGAAAAAGAATATCTGTTTGAAATTGGAAAAGGACAGAACTTGTTCTTTGTTTTTTTTTTTTTTGTTTTGTGGTTTTTTTTTTGTTTTTTAATGTGGGCCACCAAAAGACACTAGAAAATAAAATTCTCGAACTATTGCCAGCTGAAGCAAAGTTCTGAATCAGTTAAATAAATACCCTGTAACCTATTTGCAGAAGTTCCTCTAGCATCCAAGCTGTGTAGTAATCTCCTCAGATTCTCATGTAGATTTCACAAAAATTGTATTGACAACATTCTCCCCAGACAGCCTTTGACAAGATCAAAAAAAGTTGACAGGCAGCAGATTCAAAACAAACTGAATCAGGTATTTCTCCACACAGTGAGAAATTTAATCTCTGCAGCTTATAGTTAGAAGATGATATGGATTCCAGGAGTTTACATGGCTTCAATAATGCAACTGTGAAAGAAAATCTCTCTCAGAGCTATTAAAATCTGACTTCAGAACTGATTCCACCTGGTTTATGTGTGGTCTTGAAGAAGATGTAAGAATTCCTTCTTGAGCACTCAATGGAGGATTCTTTGTTATAGGAGTCTTTCCTATTTTTAGGCTGTGCTTTAAGAGGTATAAATTAGAAATCTGCATTATTTACTGCCCTGTACTGTCAGCAGACTTGGTAGGAATTAATGCCAAGACAGCATGCTCTCTTAAGCTCCATGGAGCAATTTTCTTTTTGTTTTGAGACCAGTAACAGTTGTTTGGCCTCTCCGTGTTGGGTCTCTGGAAGATCACTACCAAGTTTTGGTAGTGATGGTAAACCAGGGGCTTCCAGAAGCTCCTCTGCCATGAAATTTGTTGCAGGTGACCTACACAGAGTAGTTAAAGGCATATTTCCTTAATTCTTCACAGGTCCAGTGTTCGCTAAGTGATATTTATATAAACATTAAGAATTAAAAAAAAAAACCCAAATGGTGCGGAACAAATATTTATGCTATCAGATGAAATCTTGGACTTCCCAGATTGAAGAAATTTACAAGCGCTGAGTATTAAAAAGCAAGATTAGAAGAACACTGGGTGTTGGTGTGTTTCCTATGAAACAATTACATTCCTAAAATAGGTATATTCTCTGTCTTGTTCACACTTCTCTTGTTGCTGTTGAAGGACACAGAGATTTGCTTTAGCACCTGACATTGCTTTTCACGCATGGCTTGCAGCCCCAGCTAGCTGAACAAACCAGCCTGCTGTCCAAGAATTTTGCTTACTCCTCATTTCCCTCTTCAAATTTAATTAGATCCAAAGAGTGCTAGGCTTGGAAACAAAAACAGCAACTTGTTTTGAGAAGGAGTAGAACATTTGGCCCCTCTCTGCCTTGTCCTGTGTCCAGGTTTCCCCTCAGCCAGGGCTGGCAGTGAAACCATCGGTGGCCGTCCTCAGGCAGCCCTTTGGCTGGCACTGTCCTGCTGGTCATGGCACACAGGTTCTTTTTGTGCCACCTGCACACGTGCTGCGGGAGCTGCCTCTCCTGGGGCTCAGCCTTGGAAAGCTGCCTCGCAAGGAGACTTTAGATTTCCTCTCCCAACCAACTGCATTTGCCTCCGGCTGTGAGGTTTGGGGATTAGTTCTTGCTGAGTTCAAGGGAGGTGGAGTGGAAAATGGAGGCACTTTTGTGCCTCTCCATATTTTATGTTGGTTGGGGTCTTGCCTAGAACTTGATTTAGGCTAGATTCCTAGGTTTCCTCTAATTTATATGAAACAGTATGTTTTTCCAAGTGGTTATCAGTGAGGCACGAGCCACTGCACTCCTGAGCATTTGCAGCTTCCTGGGATGCCGCTGCATCCTGAAACTGAGTCTGCATTGAGGCTGGGAAGCAGAAGGGACATACATAGCACCTGTCTCTGCTGCTTACATATATTTTCATAGCTATTGGTGTTCCTTGATAGGCCTTCATTATGATTTTGAGTATCATGTGTTGTGAATGAAACTTTCACCGTTGACTTCTGCCTCCTTTCCTGCTACTGTTTTGTTCTTTTCCCATTTATAAGGACACAGGTGAACTAGAAATGTTGTGGTCAGGTGTGCTCTGTGGCTGCTCTGTGCTCAGAGGAGCTCTCCTGGATGTACAGCTTAGCATCTCCCTCTTTAAAGGGCTGCCTGGCTTCCTCCTGTCCCATCTCGTGGGTCCATCTTTTCATTCCCTTTTAATTTAAAATACTTCCACAATTTAATATTAAATGCTAGGTAAAAAAATCCAGTGGCACTCCCAGATAGAAAAAAATATGTTGTGTGTAACCCAGAGGAGGAATTCTGCTGGCAAAGTGATGGCTTTCCACTGAAGTGGATCAAACAGGTGCTCAGTTGGATGCTGGTGCTGAAGTACTTTTCTTGTGGCTTGAGTGTCTCATGGCAACAGCCTGAGATTTTAATAGCAGAAAGAAGGGATTTCCTGCTAATTTTCCTCTGAGAACTGTCACCTGTACAATCTTTTCCAGCCTCATGTAGTCTGACCTGTAACTGCTCCAAAGCCTGGTTAATTTTTTTAATGCTTTTGAAATTTTTGGTCCCATTTGCAGAGAACAGGAGGGTGCTGGCTATTTTTTTTCAGGTGCAGTGTATTTTTACTGGGGGTGGGACTGGGTTTAGTTTTACCTTCCCAGCATCAGCTGCACTGATGCTGGGAAGTTACTCTCTCTTATTCCAGTTACTCTCCAGGCTGGTACGTGCAACCCCAGTGGCAGAAGTGGTAGATTGAACTGTGCCTGGGCTGGGTTGGGAGGGGAATAATCCTACTGCATCCATGATTTTCCCTCCTGGGCACCTGCAGCAGGCAGAGCTGTGCCCTCCCACTGAGGCTGCCTCAGCCAGGAATGCTTGCAAAATCCCCGTGCTCCTTTGGCATCTCCAGGCCAGGGGACATGGTGACGCTGGGTGTTGCCATGGGACAGGTGAGTCCTTGAAGGCACACACTTGTCCCACTGAGCTTGGGGCCCCTATTTGGAGATCAGCTGCAGACGACTGGAAAAAAGAATGTGGCATCTCCCAGTTCAAACAAACAAACCAGAAAACTTTATTTTGAGGGATGAGGGGGCCAAACAACAGGGGTGGGTGCTCGTCTGGTCCTGCCCTGGTTTTCAGGCCGACTGTAGGGCTTTTTATCTCGCCGCTGCCGCCGCAAGACGTGCCTCACACGAATTGGCCCGGATTGGGAGCGGGGCAAGATCCAGGGGGGTATGTATGGGGCTGTTTGTTTCCTGGATGACTGAGATTCCTGGGACAGCCTCAATGCCACCTGGCTGGTGGTACCAGCACTCTGGGCTGGACCATCCTCCAACCTGCGGCGCTTTGCCAGTGGGCTCTTGGGTGCCTGAGGATCCGTGTCTCCCCGTGGGTGGCCTCGCTTCAGGCCCTGCTTTCGGCAGGGCAAGCTGCTGCTGGTGACCAGCCCCACGGCCTGGGACCACCCTGACACCTCCTGAGGGGCTGGACCATCCTCCAACCTGCGGCGCTTTGCCAGTGGGCTCTTGGGTGCCTGAGGATCCGTGTCTCCCCGTGGGTGGCCTCGCTTCAGGCCCTGCTTTCGGCAGGGCAAGCTGCTGCTGGTGACCAGCCCCACGGCCTGGGACCACCCTGACACCTCCTGAGGGGCTGGACCATCCTCCAACCTGCGGCGCTTTGCCAGTGGGCTCTTGGGTGCCTGAGGATCCGTGTCTCCCCGTGGGTGGCCTCGCTTCAGGCCCTGCTTTCGGCAGGGCAAGCTGCTGCTGCTGCTGGTGACCAGCCCCACGGCCTGGGACTGCCCTGACACCGCCTGAGGGGCGGTGCTGGGGCTGCTGGTCTCAGCACGCAGCAGTGGCACGCGGTTGAGCCGGATGCGTTTTCCTTTCTGGCTGCCCGAGTCTTGTGCTTGCTGTCTCCATGAACGGCGACGAGCCTGGTCCGGCCTGGCATGTCCGGAGAGGCAGCTGCCGCTCTCTGCGTCTGCCTCTGCCCGGTGACACGGTGTGCATTGGGGAGAGAGAGAGAGGGCAGGGGGAGTGAGCACCTTGTAGAGCTCAGGAAATGTCCCTGCAGCATTGTCCCCAAGGCCCTGCTGGCTGGCTAAAGGGCAGGGGAAGTGCCGGTGCCCACAGCCCAGCCTGGCTCCTCTGGCCCATGAGAGGAGGGCCTCTACTCTGGGGTGATTCTGTGGATCTCCTGTTTCCCCTTTCTGCTGCTCTTGGCCGCTCCCCCTCTGCCATCTGTGGGGAGGGAGACTTGGCTCTCACCTCGCTCCTTGCCAGGGGGACGCTTCTTAGCAGCGTTCTGCTGCACCATTGTGGGTACGGAGGAATGCCTGGACGGTCTGTGCCACAGCACTGCCGGCCTTTCTCCTCCTGACAAAGCCTTCCAATCCTTCCTTGAGTGAAGAGAGATGCTCAGAGACACCAAAACTCGCTCAGCAGCCTTGGGCAAGCTCCCTCTCGGGATCCTGTCCTCAGCTCTGAGTGCAATGTTGATGTACAGCAACGGTTATACCTCAGGCCTCCCTGGAGATGTGCCCGTGACCTCACAATCGGTGAGTTCTGCGTGCCCCACTCCCCTCACTTGGGGACGGTGTCCTTGTGGGTGCTGGCTGGGACTTTGTCCATGTCAGGCATGGCTGTGGTGGGAAGAGGAGAAATGGGAACAGGTCCATCAACAGGTTTATGGGCTTGAGTAGGCTCAGGTCTTACTACAGGTCATCAGTGATGATTGTTCCCCCCACCACAGCACCCAGGGGACCTTGTAAAATCTGAAGACTTTGCTTATTTTTAGGCCTCTCATGTTAAAAGAATTCCATGCTGGACCTGTGTTACATAATTTTCTCAAAAAAATTGTCCAGTTAGACCAAGCTGAAAAGTAGTTCTTTTACTGTGGTAGGTTTAGGAAGGAACACAGATGTCGACTAAAAATCAGTCATTCCTAAGAAAGCGTAACTGTCATTATCAAAGAATTGTGGATGTTGAATAGCTTAAATGTACCAAATAACATGAAACTAAAGTTGAAGCAGGTTATTACTTACAGTCTAATTCAGAGCCCCTTGAAGTATGTCAAAAAGAAGCTTTGACTTCAGTGCTCTTTGCATCTGACTTAATTCCACAAATTGGAAACAATGTTTTGGTCAAGCTTTTTTTAATTTTTTTTAACAATTTAATATGTGTCAAAAACTCCTAAGGTTCACTACATTTGCCTATGGAGTATTTTTGATTTCCAGTGTTTTCTTATTCCCATGTTGGGTTGTTGTTGCTGGGTTTTTTGCCTTTTTTTAAATTTTATTTTCCAGTCTAAAATAAAAATCTGCTGTATTTAAGTTTTTGATCCTGTATGATAATGAAGACTAAACTATCCCATTTCAGTTACTTTTCAAAATAAATATGTGGATGAAAGTAGGTAAAATCTACTTAACAATATGATTATATTCACATGAGGGTCTGAAAAAAATAAGTACTTTTTTCTTATCTGTTAGCTCACATAATTAGTTGTTAGAGCACTCTTGGAAAAAGAGCTATGGGAGTAAAAGCAGTGGAGCTAAAAAAGTGCAGCTAATGTAAGGCAATGGTTGTAGTGCAAAGATGCCAGAGAATATAATAAAAAATATCTGTTGTGATCTAAATTTAGCATTATTAGAGTCTGGGGAAAACTATGGCTGAGAAGTCATTAGGGCAAGAACAAAGGTTAGTGCTGCAGAGAAGAGAGCTGATGCCAAGCTGAAGACACTGTTATTTACAGATGATTCAGATCTGCCTATCAGTTCAGAAAATTGCCCTCTAAAAATGGAAACCATCATCATATTAAACTTCACATGGAAACAAGAACCACAGCATGTGGACTGGCCTTTCTCCTCGTGTTGTCTATGTATAAATATCTATTTAGCAGTGGGCAACTGGGCTGCCTCTGTGTGGTGGGGATGATGGGGTAGTAGTTTGTGGAAGGTAGCTGGGACAAACTTTAGGAGAGGTAAAGGACAAGTACCCACAGCCAAAGAATATGGTCAATGAAACACTTGTGGTTTTGTCATGAAGAGTAAATTTTAAGGAATTAAACACTTGTGGTTTTACCATGAAGAGTAAATTTTCTTAGTGTAAAGTCATCTTTTTATCATAGACTGTTGAATTTTAAGCAGTGTATGTGGCTGTAATGCAGCTCTCAACGTCAAAATTTTGGAAAATTTCAGAGTATGGTATGTCTTTAGGTCCATGGTTTTCATGTGCCTTCACTTGCTATGAGGGGTTTATCCAAACCCCAGGTTCAGATAGTATCCAGCTTGTTCCAGATGTCCTGCACTTTTGTTTCATGGGCACATAGATAATAAAAAAGTTATCAGTTTCTTTATGCCTTTTAACTGTTGTTGTTAGCCAAGGACATGGTGTACATTTTTGTGAAAGCATTTTAAAACCAGATGAAATTGTTTTTAATTCAGAGGTTTTTCAGAAATATTTTCAATGATACACATTATAGCATACAATCAGTGCACTGGAATTTGGATTAACTTAAATAAGATCAAGTGAATATATCAGCAATCTTCCACAAAATAATTAAGAAGTAACTGTGTACTGCATATGACTTTTAAATATCTTTAAATATCTGATGACTATTGCAATTGTGTTATGGTGCAGGGTTCATTTGGTTTCTTCCGTTTCCCCCTAAAGTTATAACGGTTCGGTCCTAGGGTTCCCCCCCCCACCCCCCCTGGCAACCCCTCCTTTTGAGAGTGTCAGTTTTTTGTCTCCACCCCTGTTCCCCTGGTTACCCTCTGTCAATCCCTCCCTGAGTTCCTGTCCATCAGCCACTGTCCCCTTCCCTATTTCCAGAAAGTTCTCCCCTCCTCGGTGGGTGACTGGATCGGGAACAAGGGTCCCTCCCTGTCGCATTCCCTATTGGCGAGCCGGCATATTTGTCACGAGTTTGTTCCCTCCCAAGTTCTCTCTCATTGGTTGAAATGTTCTATGTTCCGTCCCTTTCTAATCAGCTGTACCCCTGCCTCGTGGTCCCGACTCGGCTGGCGTTCCCTGGAGACATTAAAGCACTCTGGACTTTGCCCTGATTTGGGTCCCTCTTTTCTACTTCGCCTTCTTGCTGATCACTGCTGCCTCCTGCTGAGGCGCTGCCCGGACGCCCCCGGCGCATCTGGGCAGTGCCCCCCCGGCTGTCAGTTGCTGTGCCACAGCTCGGCCGGTGCAGCCTCCTCCCCCGCCCGGGGGAGTAGAGAAAAAACCTCGGACAGCAACTCGGCACAATTGTACTTCAACTCGGATGAAACTTTGACAGATTTCAGTGCATGTTTTGCTTTTTTTTTTGATCTGGGCCAGAACTGTAGAGAAATGGAAGTCTGACCATGTGTGCACTTTGTGTGGAATGTATTGAGTGGTTGCAAACTTGTTTGAAGTCGTTGTTTTGGGGAACTAAATATATTTTTTTCCGTGTGTGTGAAAGTTACAGAAGAGTTACTGTCTAACACATAAAAATTCAAAGCTAGCCCTATAAATGGGTAAGAAATCACATGTCTCTCACAGCTTTCAAGAAGTGAACCTTTCTTTGGAAAAAGAGAACCAACAATAAGCTGTGCTTTTTATTAAAATTTCTTTTTATTTAATATCTCTCTCCATGTTTGTATACAATGTGTATAATTTAGTGGATTTTGTAGTCAAAACAATTGATATTGCCCCTATTTTCCTGCAGGTTTCTCTAAATATATATCCTCTTCAATGATTTTTTCCCTTTTAATAATCTTTATTTATGGTTCACATGAAAAACCAGCCACTGGGGAGTTGGGAACATGGTTTTTATTGTCTGGATGTTGTCAGTGATGGTGCACGGAAGCATAAAGGATCTTGAATTTTGTAAACCAAGGTAACTGTGCAGGAATCTTGATAACAAATTCTTGTTTTGACTAGTAAAGGATAGGTTATTAAATTCATCGTTGTAGTATCTAAAGCTTGCTCCAAAATGGGGTAATTTTTCATCTAAGGACCACTTTGAAGTACACTCTGCATGTTTTTTTTTAAGCATCCCTTAACAACAGAAAGTTACAGCTGGGATGATGTTTCACTGCTTTTTAAATAGATCCTCTATGCAAAACCTGAGGGCTGTAGTTGAGCTGAGCCCTGTTTTGCTTGGAACTTTTTTGCCCCCACAATTTCCCACAAAGTGAAGGTGGAGAAATTACTACCTTTTACTAAGAAAGATAATAGGTCTAATGGGCTCTTGTATATTATGGATTGATCAGTATACTCAAGCTGTAAAATTTTTGTATGAAAAATTAACAAGCACAGAACCTGTAGTCTGGACTCTGGAGGATTCCGAACGGTTCCAAGACTTAAAGGCTCGATTGACGAAAACCCCAGTTTTGAGTCTGCCTAATTGAAGAAAACCATTTGATCTGTTTGTTAATGTTAATGAATGGATAGCATATGGAGTGATAACCCAAGGCTGGGGGGGAAGCAGGAAGCTGGTGGCTTATCTGTCAAAATTATTGGATGTGGTTGCAAGAGGGTGGCCAGCCTCTATTCAAGCTGTGGCAGCCACAGCTACCTTATTAGAAGACACTCCAAATCCTACATTAAATGGAAGGATTTCAGTACACACATCCCATTATTTGAGGACAGTGTTAAGCCAAAAACTCCTCAGTGGCTAACACACAGCTGAATCCTGAGGTATGAAATAACCCTGATGAATGTCAAGAATCTAGAGACTGTCACCTCAAAAGGTTGAAACCCTGCTCAATTCTTAACTGGGGAACCAAAAATGGAAAATTTAGATCATAATTGTATAGAGCTAATTGAGATGCAAACAAATGTAAGAGAAGAGCTAGAAGAAGACCCCTTACCATATGGAAGGATCCAGTATATAGATGGATCCTCCCAAACAGTAATGGGAAAATGGGCATCAGGATACGCCATTATTGAAGCAGAGGAAAACAAAGAAAAAGGGAAATTACCCTCAAATTGCTCTGCACAAACTGCGAGGTATATGCCCTAAAGAGAGGTTTTGATTTATTAGATGATATAGGGACAATCTCCATGGATTCTCAATATGCCTTTGGGATAGCTCATACCTTTGGAAAAATCTGGCCAGAGAGGGCATACCTTAACTCAAAGGGGAAAAATCTGGCACATGAAAGTCTGATAGGGAAGCACTTGAATCCCTCAGAGGACCAAAAGAAATTGCCACAGTCCATATTAAAGGCTACTAAAAAGGGGATACCCCTGAAATCCAAGGAAACAAATTAGCAGACCGGGCAGCCAAAAAAGCAGCCTTTGAAATGCTGGACTCAGTCATAGTCCTAAGGGTAAAAAAAGACCAGGGGAAAATAAAGGAAGAGGGGGTTCCAGTTTTCAAGGACAAGGAGCTAAAAGAAATAGAGCAAATGGGAGCAGTAAAAACAGGGGATGGAAAGTGCTGGACCCCAGATGGATGATAAATATTCAACTGAATAATAACCAGGAAAGTGATGGAAGAGATATACCAATTAACTCACTGGGGAACACAATGAATATATGATCATTTCCTGAAATATTGCATGGGGACAGGAATCTATGAAATGGCCAGATCCATCACAGGAGAATGTCTAACCTGCCAAAAAGTCAACAAAAAGGTAATGTGAAAAACAACTCCAGGAGGGAGGAAATTAGCCATAAGACCTTTCCAGAATATTCAGGTTGATTTTACTGAATTAACTCCAGCCCCAGGGTATAAACACCTATTGGTCATAGTTAACCACCTAACCCACTGGGCTGAAGTGTTCCCCACAAGAAACTCAAACTGTGACAAAAGTTCTCTTGGAAGAAATTCTTCTGAGATATGGGCTAGTAAATCTTATTGATTTGGACTGTGGCCCCCACTTTACATCCAGTGTTCTGCAACAAGTCATCAGGGCCCTGGGAATAAAGTGGGAGTTACACACCCCTTGGCACTCTCAGAGTTCTGGGAAGGGCGAGAGGGTGAATCAAACCTTAAAGCATATCTTAACAAAATTGGTCTTAGAAACCCAATAGAACTGGGTCAAATGTTTACATCTAGCCCTATTACAAATAAGAACAAGAGCCAGAACAGATCTAGGGGTCTCTCCTTATGAAATGCTGCTTGGGCTGCCTTTCTTGCTTACCCTGTACAGTACCAGGGAACATCTAGAAGGGGGCATGACAATGCAAAAATACTTAGAAACAGTAACAGCAACCCTGGAAGAACTAAGGGAAAAGGGACACCTTCCCCAAACTTCCCCACTGAACTGTAAAATACGTAGTATTAACCCAGGAGACCGGGTATTGATTAAATCATGGAAAACCTCTCCACTCACTGCTCGCTTTGAGGGCCCCTTCCAGGTGCTGCTTACAACAAACACCACAGGAAGAGCAAAGGAGCGGGGGTGGACACATGCAAGTCCAGTGAAGGGTCCAGTACAACCCCCAAATGAGGCAAGCAAATGGACTATAGGCAGCAGAGACAATAAAGACTTGAAATTGGTCCTGAGGAAAACAGCAAAAGAAGCGCAACCCTGAACACAACCCCCCACGGGAAGCATCTACATTGTTATCCTTAAATCCTTAAAGCTTGTTAATGTTTGTTATAGTACAAGGTCAAGTTTTGTTCAGCTAAGAATGACAATCAAAATAAGATCTCAGTTTCTGGTACTGTTCCATAGAGCACTCTCCTTGCAACCCTAATTGGGACCAAATTGAAGAAAGGGAGTCGGTACAATAAAGGTCATGGCAGAATGTCTCCAGAAGAAGGGAAAACCAGAAGTGGGAGGCAAGACTGGATTGGGAACTACCTCCAGGAAATACTCTCTGGGCACTGAGAAAACCCCTGTGGTTCGAGAGGTGAGGAGGCCAGCCCGTACCAGACTCCCACTGGTAGCAATGCTACTACTCACCCACTTTGGAGGAAGTGGAGGAAACACTTGTGAGAAGTGTTACTATCCCTTGTATAGAGGAGATACAGTACGTGTACTCATCAGAGTACACACAGACATGAATCCCAAATGCATCGATCACTCTCAGTTAACAACCTGTAAAGAAGAAAATAAACTATATGGGCTGGCTAAAAATATTGCAAACCCAAGCCAGAGGATGTCAGGAGAGTGCCCTGTGAAAGAAAGATGGGTATGCTTTGAACAAGGAAGTGAAACCAACTCAGAGGATACATTCAAAGAGAAAGAAGTGCAATTGAAAAGACAAAGGGATAGAGAGGGACAAATATACAGAAAGAATCTTTTTTATCAATATGGTACAAAAGAATTTAATTTGATTCATTGTTGAGTGTGCAGGGGGACACACTTAAGTGAAATTTGGCCATGGGACAGTATCAGTTTAGGTCCCCTAGACATTTTTAAATGGATTACATCAAGAAAAAGCACAGTGGTACCCAAAAGAAGGGAAGGTGAGTGGAAGCTTAAATCAACAACAACAGGGGAAGAGTTCAATAACATTAAAAAGTGTGTGCTGGATTGGCACGGCTAACAAATCAGCCATGGCATTGCCTTCTGCTAAAAAATCTGGAAGAGAAGAATGTGAGCGAATGTGCATTACAAAGTAAGGCTCTTGTCGAATGGAAAGAAGTAGGATTAACTTTTTAAGCAACCCGTATAACTGATCATCAGAAACTTCTTTCAGCAGACATCCTTCTGCTCTTTCCACCACACCTGCAACGTAAATTGAATCCGTTACTAAATTAAAAGGAAATGTGAATTTTGAAAAGACCCGTACAACTGCTGCTAACTCTGTAATCTGTGCAGAACCATCTACTTCCTCAATATCTGATTCCCATTTTTTTGTCTCTGAATTTTGCCAAGCAATCACAGACCTTTTAGACTTCCCAGAACCGTCTGTAAAAAATGTGATTGCCTCGAGGGGTGCATTACTTCTTAAAGGCTTATGAATTAATTTTAAAGATGAACTTAATAGCTCATGTTTGGGACAATTGACTGAAATTTTTCCTGCAAAATTTTCCAAAGCAAATTGCATGACTTCTGAATTTTGAATTAACCATTCTAAATAGATGGATGTGACAGGCAGGAAGATTTCTGCAAAATCTTTTCCTGCAAGGGAAAGCATTCGAGATCTAGCCTTGATAATCAATTGTGAAATAATTTCAGGGCAAGTTGTTATAGTTTTACCCAATTGACGAGACAGGAAAACCCACTCTAAGATTATCAGATGGTCCTTCTTCTCTAGATCCCACTGGAATATCAAACCATGAAGCTGTGGACTCTCTCCTAAAACTGCAAACAAAAAAGACAGGTTAGGATTATACCGATGAGCCTGACGTGACTGGATGGCTCTCATCACTTTGTCTTAAAGCATTTTGAGCTTCTTTGTTGAATTCTCACAGTGAGTTTAAGGCTGTGTCTCCTCTCAACAAATCTGCCAGAGGAGCCAAGTCCTGATTTGAAAGGCCTAGTAGTGGATGAAGCCAGTTCAGAGTCCCTACCAGCTGCTGCATTTCATTCCATGTCTTTGGATTTGTCCTTAGCTGGAGTGGCTGCGGGGTTACCGTTTGTTCTGTCATCCTGTATCCTAAATATTTCCAGGGAGGAAGTGTCTGTATTTTTTCTTTCGCTACAGCGAGTCCTGCTTTCTCCACTGCTGAGATGACCTGATCTGTTGTCTCCTGCATTGATGCTTGGTCCTTGGCTGCTACTAAAATATCTTCCATGTAATGTAATATGAGAGAATTTGGATATTGTGCACGAACTGAGGAAAGTATTTTTGCAACATACCACTGGCATATACTCGGGGAATTTCTCATTCCTTCTGGTAGAGAAAGCCAATGATATCTTTTCAAGGGTGCTTGCTGATTTATGGATGGGATGGAAAATGCAAATCTTGGTGCATCATCTGGATGCAAAGGAATATTGAAAAAACAGTCTTTTAAATCAATAACACTTAACTTCCAATCTTTTGGAATCATAACAGGAGAGGGTAAACCTGGTTGTAAAGAACCCATTTCTTGAATCACTTGATTAACTTTTCTGAGATCCTGCAACAACCTCCACTTCCCACTGTTTGGCTTTTTGATTGCATAAACTGGGGTGTTCCAGGGACTAGTAGTTGGAGTTAAGTGACCTTTGTTTAACTGTTCCTGTACCAACTGCTCTAAAGCAGCAAGTTTCTCTTTGGGTAAGGGCCACTGGCTGACCCAAATGGGTGTATTAGATGTCCATGTCAGTTTTAAAGTGTTATGTCCATCAACAGCTTTTGTTAAAATCCAGTTTCTAACCTCAGACCCCATTGCGACAAAATGTCCCGGCCCCAAAGAACAAAATCAGCTCCTACAACGAATGGTCTTGTGGTGGCAACACGACCTGCAGGCCCCTCAAATGTGCCTGAGTGGGAGCTTCGAGAGCTCTCACAGTGACCACCAATAGCTGCCAGCTGAGCCAGCGCAGGCACCGTGGCCCAGTCCTGTGGCCATTCCGGTGTCAGATGCCGTCTGCTCCGGGATCTGTCAGGCCACTGAGGGTGATGGCTGCCCGAGGGGCTGCAGCACACAGGTGAGCTGAGGCCGCCCGCGGCTGATGAGCCTGGTCCAGGCCATGGCAGCTGTGCTGTTCTGGGACTCTGGTAGGAGGAAAGCTTGTGCTGTGGTCAGTCCTTTGGGTAAAAAGCATGGAGGGTCTGGACACAAAGCTAACGCTGTAATTTCCTGTGAACAGGTGACAGAGAGCACAGCTGGAATGACATAAAAACCTTCTGCATGGGATCTGCTCACTCCCACGATGAGGAACTGACGTGGTTGTGGTTCAGGCCCCAGCTGTCCTGTGGGCACTGTGTGAGCAATGGCATTGGTCAGCACCACTGGCTGGGCTGGGGACAGCTCCAGTCTGGCACCTGGGGACATTGTGGTCGGCAGTCCTGCACAGACGTGCTGCAGCTCTGACCCTGGTGGCCTGTGGTGCTCTCTGCCCCTGGTGCAGGGTTCCTGTGTCATGGCAGCCACTGCCCCGTGCCGGGCTGCACGTTTCCCGGCAGATGGCACGGACAGCCCTGTGCTGGGTGACAGCTGTTAGCACTTGACAGAAACCTCTGCATCCACTGTTTCTGGGCAGTGGCCTTCTGCGGGCCCCAGGACATCCCCTTTGAAATGACCTCTCTGGCCACACGAATGGCACGTGTCCCTTGGAGTCTGCTGGTTTTCAATTGCACCTCTGAATGCTCTTAGAGCCTCTGCTAGGGCTTGTGTTTGCATTTCTGCTGCTTTTTCCTGCTGCTTTGGGGTGTTTTCCTGAGCTGCTGTGATGGCACTGGCCAGCACCTCTGCCTGCATGGCTGCTGCAGGCTCAGGGGTGCCCAGGCGGTTCAAGCATCCACGAGCTGGGTCAGGCTGGGCTCAGGACCCTGTGGCAATGCACCTAATACTTTTTTGCAGCTCGGGTTTGCATTAGAAATTGCGAGCCATTTTAATAACTCTTGTCTGGCTCCGTCTATTGGAATTTGCTTTTCTAATGCCATTTTCAAACAGTCCAAAAACTTAATATAAGGCTCATCTATTCTGTGTTTTATTGCTGTGAAATCTAATTCTGGTTTGTTGCCATCAGGAACCTGTAACAAAGCTGTTTTTGCTGCTTCTTTGATATCCTGTAATACTTGTTTATTGAGAGTTCGGGCTTGTGTTTGAGGATCTGTATGAGCTCCTCCACCTGAGCTGATCTATAGTCAAATTTGCAGTGGCTGGAGTTCCTGCATAACCTCCTAAAAGGTCATTTAACAAACGTTTCCATGCCAGTTCCCACAGAGAAAATTCTCTTGGGGACAGCAGGGATGTGCAAAGCTGCTTTAAATCGTGTGGAGTAAATACATTTGCTGTAAAGGTGGCTTGTAAAAGACTTCTGAAATATGCAGAATCGCTACCATACAAACGAGAGGCTTTGCAAATCTCTTTTAACTCAGCAAAACTGATCTGCTGCCAGGTCCCTCTCGGTGCAGGACCTGCTGTGCACCTCACAGGAAAAACTTTTAACTTTGATGCAATTCCCCACTCTCCTTCCTGAACTGCATCCTTTCTTATCCTCTGCCAGGTATCTGTGACTCCTTGTGTGTGAAACTCTTCCTTAGATTATTTGGAATTACATTGTGGAGCACCAGAACAATTTATTTTTTGTTCCAGTAAATTGTCGGACATGGGCGCCGCCATCTTGGACAGGGTGACTTCCGGGGCATCACATCCGGTTCCCACGCTCGGCGGGGAGGGGGCGTGCCCTCCCGGGCTGTGGGCGGGGAGCAGGGGCGGGGACACTGCCCGGGCTCCGCCCACAAAAAGGGGCGTGTCCCTGCTCTGATGGGCAGGAGCTCAGGGAGGAGCCACCCAGGGACTGCTGGGAGCCCGGGGAGGAGGGCGAGCCACGCCCACGAAGGGCGGGGCTGGGCCGGGGCCATCATGGCGTCTGCCATGAGCTCCACTGTCCTCAGAGTGGGCACAATCGGCTCGGCTTTTTTCCATTGTACTGCCAAAATTCACCGATTTCGAGCACCAAAGGGAGCTTTTCAGAGGGAATACAGAGGACTTAGGTATGGCAGGGATTGTGAAAGATGTGGTTTGCAGAGGAGCCTGGCCAGGGCTGGTCTGCTCCCCTCTCTCCCAGGACGGGGGTGGGGAAGGGGGGTGCGGCTGGCCTGGCCACCTCCCGGCCACTCCTCCGGGGTTTCTGGTTCTCGACTGGGATAAGGGAAGGCTTCTGGGTCCCCTCAGAACTCCTCTTTCTCCTCTCCTCCCGGTCCTGCTGTTGCTGCCTGCATTCTGCCCTGTCCCTGATCTTTGCTTGCTTGTGTGCATTCTTTGCTTGCTTTGCACTTTCCATTGTTACAAATTTTAAGACCGTCCTGAATATTGGACGCAGCTTTAAGTTGGACTTCTTATTCTTTTCCATGTTATGTAATTTCAGTCCGACCAAATCCCAGAAGTCTGGATCGAGTTTCTGAGACGTGTCTGAGTTTGGGAACTCTGTTAAGACCCATTTTACAAGCTTTTTAAGCTGTTTGTTGTCAAACTGAATATCTTGAATTTCTAACTTATAATTGAAATATGAAAAAAAATCCTGCTCAGCTAAAGACAACCGATTTCCCATGGTGGCACTCACCAGAGTTTTCCAGTTGTGCTTCTTGGTATGAAATTCCTCCCCGGTCCTGGGTCACAACAGTGACAAATCAGCTGAGCTGAGCGGCAGAGTCCTCTGAGGCTGCGGTGCTGCTCCAGTCCCGTCTCTGATTACAGCCTCCTCTTCACCAGTATGAGGCTTTGGTTCGAGATTCCCTCTCAATCTCAAATCGCTTCTTCTGAGTTTTCTATTTTAAAGGGACAAAAAACTCAGGTGCAGGCCTGCTCCCCCAAAACACGCAAATATCAAGTAAAAATGTCCTATTTTGATGGAGGTAATCAAAAAATCCCTAGACCATCTTCCTCAATATGAGAAATACTGTCCAGGCGCCACGTGCTGGGTTCTTTTTTCTCAGGCCGGGTGTTATAAACCTTCAAAAAGGGAACCCAGCACACCCAAGGATAGCTCAGCTATTACCTTTGGAGGCAAATAATGAGCAGGATGGCTTCTGCTGCAGTGTTAGAAAAAAAAAGGTTTAATAAAAGGCAAAATGACAAACAGAAAATCCGATGCAGGTACAGCAGTCTGCCACTGGTATAAACACCTTCACGAAAGCCCTTTGGTTCTTTTGTCCTCCCCTTTTCTACCTGATGGGTCAGGCAGGACTTTTTGGCTACTATCCAATTAGGTGACCCAGAGTTTTTAGTGAAGCCTCTGGGGTCTTACGAGGTGGCTTGTCACCTGATCGTTGGGAGAAACTTCTGGGCTTCATTCCTTTTTTGGGGGATAAAGGCTAGCTTTGCCACTTTGTCATTAGGGGGGCACTCTCCTACACCTCCCCACTGGGGAACAGCTCCATCTGATCCAGCTGTGCCTCTTCCTTTCTCCAGAAATCAAAGGAGAGCCTGTGCAGATGGAAGCATTTCCCCGAGGAAGCAGTGCTTCCATGCCAGCCTCTGCTGCAGGAAGGGAGGCCATGCCAGGCACAGGCACAGGAGGTAATTGCTGTGCCTCTGGGCCTGAGCCCTGCTGAGGCTTGAGCTGCCCTGTCTGCTGTTTGGCAGTGCAGGCACAGCCTGGATTGGACCGGCACAGCCCAGTGGGAATTATCCCGAGCAGGCTCAGGGCACTCGGGTCCTGAGCAGTCCTGCTGGGGTCCCTCCGTGGGAGACATGTCCTGAAACCTGGCAGCGACTGCACGGGGTGCCCACGGTGGGGAAAGGACAGAGGGGGAGAGCAAGGCTCCAGTGTGTCCTGAGAGGGCCTGGCTGTTTGCCCTTGGGATCTGGGGGGTTTCCCCACAGAAGGAGGGCAGGAGGGACAGAGGGAGGGCAGGATGGAGAGCTGTGGCACTGCCTGCTGCAGTTTTCCCCCATGCTTTAGGGAGGATTTCTTCTGTGTGTGAGGGGGAGAGTTCCAGGTCCCTGCACTGCTGCAGCCACCCCTCCCAGGGATGTTGCTGAGGGCAGGGAAAGAGTGTGGAGAGTGACCAGGAGCCAGCCCAGAGCTCCCCAGGCCCCTGGGCAGCTTTGGCCATGTCTATTCACATCTGGCTCCCATGGCCTTAGCCGACTCCCTGGCAGTGCCCAGTTCCCTGTGGCAGAAAGAGATCCCAGCACACACTGGAAAATGTTCTCATCTGTGCTGCATTGTAGATGAGGGTGCTGGGAAGGCTTCTCCATCAGCTTGGATGAAGAAAGTTTTGAAGCCCTTGGAGCCTCCTGCAGGTATGTTCTCAGTGTGCCACCAAGGAAGAATTGTAGACAAGCGGGCAGGCACCAGGTGACAGAAGCTTCTGTGGCTGTTGTGTTACAGATGTGTCTACAGGGAAGACTTCTCCAGCTTCTCCAGCTGCTACCTTGGATGCTGCACTCAAGCCCAGCTCCCATCTCAGGGGTGAGTAGTGTGTCCCTGCTGACCCCTCAGGCTGAGCCCTGCTTTTCTGGGATCCATTCCTGGGAAATGGATGTATTTTTCTCTAAGGTACTCCAACAGGGAAAATCCAAGATACAACAGATAAGATATCCCTGGAACCATCCAAACAGATGAGGCAAGAGCTGAAGGAACCCCTGCCGACAAGAGAAGGTGGGTGCATTTCCCTCATGCTTCCCCTGGGACTCAGCAGCCGGGGGCTTTGGCTGCACATCTGGACACGCCGTGCCTGGCACAGTGGGAAGGGATCCATGGCAGCCTTGCTGCCCCGCTGCTGCTTTCACGCCCTGCAGGGCTGTTTGCCAGCCTGGCCTGGCTGCAGCTTCTGCCCAGCCTCTGCCGGAAGTTATTGGGCATCAGCTGACAGGCCATGCCCAAACTGTAACACACCCTGAGATCCCCCACTATATCCAGCCCTGCAGATTAGGAAAAGGGTGGCTGTTTGGTGGTGGAAGTGCTCTCATCATGCCACTGTAACCTGGCCATTTTCCTGCTCCATAAATTTCACAAATATTACCTCTGATGCCACCGCCCAAGTGGGGAACAGCTCCATCTGATGCAGCTGTCTCCCTTCCTTTGTTAAGAGATGGACATAGTGCTTCAGTGGAAGGTGGCATTTCTTGAAGGAAGCACTCCATCTTCGGTGCCAGCCCCTGCTGCAGGAAGGAAGGCAAAGCCAGACACGGGCACAGGCACAGCAGGTAATTGCTGTGCCGGGCTCAGGCCTGGCCGGGGCTGTGTGGCAGCAGCTCTTCCCCCAGGGCCTGCCCTTGCCCGGCCCGGCAGCAGCCAAAGCTGGAGGCGCCTCGGCTTCCAGGCCTCTGGAGCTGGTTCAGAGCCCCAGGGAAACGGGACTGGTGCAGCAACGTCCCTGGCGCTGCAGCTGCTGCGGAGCTGGCCCTGAGTGCCCAGAGGCCCAAGGCACAGGAGCAGCCCCGAGCGGGAGCCCTGCCGCCAGCCCAGGGCCAGAGCCAGCCCTGGCACACAATGGAAACAGTTCTCATCTTGGTTTGCTTCCAGACTGGGATGCTGGGAAGAATTCTCCATTAGCCTGGCGCTCTGAAGTTGTGAAGCCCTCTGGGCATTCTGCAGGTATGTTCTCACTCTCCCACCAAGGCGTAATGTTTGACTGATTGGTAAGAAGCAGGTGACAGAAGCTTCTGTGGCTGTTGTGTTACAGGCCTGTCTGAAGGGACGACCTCACCAACTCCTACCTTGGATGCTGCACAAAAGCCCAGCTCCCATGGCAGGGGTGAGTAGTGTGTCCCTGCTGACCCCTCAGGCTGAGCCCTGCTTTTGTGGGGTCCATTCCTGGGAAATGGTACTACTTTCTCTTAGTGTCCTCCACCAGAAGAGACCAAAGACATGGCAGGCAAGAAATTCCGGGACCCATTGGAAATCATGTGGCAAATGCTGAAGGAATGTCTGCAGAGAAGACAAGGTGGGTGCATTTCCCTCATGCTTCCCCTGGGACTCAGCAGCCGGGGGCTTTGGCTGCACATCTGGACACGCCGTGCCCGGCACAGCAGGAAGGGATCCATGGCAGCCTCGCTGCCCCGCTGCTGCTTTCACACCCTGCAGGGCTGTTTGCCAGCCTGGCCTGGCTGCAGCTTCTGCCCAGCCTCTGCAGGAAGGCATTTGGCATCAGCTGGCAGACAGCCCCAATTGCACCACAGTCCATGCCCACCCTCAGATCCCCTGCAATTTCCTGATGTCCAGGCAGATCAGATGTTGGGGCTGTTTGAGGAAGGAAGCAGCCTTGGGTTGCCCCAAAATCCTGGGTGTTTTCTGATCCTTATCCATTCCTTTCACAAGTGATGCCTCACCTTCCCCATTCCCAGTGAGGAATGTTTCCATCTGATCCAGCTGTCTCTTTTCCATTCTCCAGAAATGAAAGGAGAGCCTGTGGAGAAAGAAGCATTTCCCGGAGGACGCAGGGGCTCCATGCCAGCCTCTGCTGCAGGAAGGGAGGCCATGCCAGGCACAGGCACAGGAGGTAATTGCTGTGCCTCTGGGCCTGAGCCCTGCTGAGGCTTGAGCTGCCCTCTCTGCTGCTTGGCAGTGCGGGCACAGCCTGGACTAGAGCAGCACAGCCCAGGGGAATTATCCCGAGCAGGCTCAGGGCACTGAGCAGTCCTGCTGGGGTCCCTCCATGGGAGACATGTCCTGAAACCTGGCAGCGACTGCACGGGGTGCCCACGGTGGGGAAAGGACAGAGGGGGAGAGCAAGGCTCCAGTGTGTCCTGAGAGGGCCTGGCTGTTTGCCCTTGGGATCTGGGAGCTGTCCCAGCAGAAGGAGGGGAGGAGGGAGTGTAGGAGGGAGGGATGGATAGCTGTGGCACTGCCTGCTGCAGTTACCCCAGGGCTTTAGGGAGGATTTTCTGTGAGTTTGAGGGAGAGAGCCCCAGGGCCCTGGGTTACTCCAGCCACCCCTCCCAGGGATGTTGCTGAGGGCAGGGAAAGAGTGTGGAGAGTGATCAGGAGCCAGCCCAGAGCTCCCCAGGCCCCTGGGCAGCTTTGGCCATGTCCATTCCCATCTGGGTCCCATAAACTTACCCGACCCCCTTGCAGTGCCCTTTTGCCTGTAGCATTAGGGGTTCCCAGCATGCCACAGATATGGTTCTGATCTCTGCTCCCTTTTAGACTGGAGTCGTGACATGGGTTTTCAGGAAGTCCTGATGAAGGATGGTTTGAAGTTCCTGGAGGATGCTGGAAGCAAGTTTTCATTCTGCCTTTCCTGAGTGAATAATCAGGATCAATGCAACAAAAGCTCATTTATAAACCATTTCCCTTAACATTATGTAAGGGCTGAAGGATTCTGAGAATCTTTCCCTGCTCCTTTCTGCATCCCTGAGGGATTCCACAGGATCACTGTCAGTGGGAGGAAGGAGCATTTAGCTTTCAGTCCTCCTCCCGTGTGCTGTGCCAGTGTGTCCTTCCGTGTGCTCTGTGCAGCCACAGAGAAGAGCAGATAGGGAAAGGGCCGGGCCCAGGGCTGTGCCCCGGGGCTGAGCCTTGTGGGCAGCCTGAGGATCTCCTGCAGTGCCACAGGAGCTCTTCTGTCCTGCCTTTCTTTGCAGCTGAACCTGCCGGTGAAGGCCCCACATCCAGGACTGAGGCTCTGGGAGATGCTGAGGGTAGGTCAAGTCCTTTCCCCTGGGAGAGCTGCCAGCTCAGAGGCCAAAGCTGGGCCAGGGAGGCAGCGCTGCAGGTGCCAGCACAGAACCATGCACGTGTGTGCCCGCGCCCTGCACGATCCCCTCACCGCTGCTGCGGCTCAGTGGTGCCCGTGCAGATCAGCAGAGATTACAGAAGCTTCTGTGGCTTTTGAGTTACAGGTGTGTCTGCGGGGAGGACTTCGCCAGCTCCAGGGTTGGATGCTTGTCCCCAAACCAGCTCCCATGGCAGGGGTGAGTAGTGTGACCCTGCTGACCCCACAGGCTGAGCCCTGCTTTTGTGGGATCCATTCCTGGGAAATGGATGTATTTTTCTCTAAGTTCCTCTGACAGGGAAGATCCAAGACACAAGAGACAAGATATCCCTGGAACCACCCAAACAGACGAAGCAAGAGCTGAAGGAAATGCGGCAGGGAGGACAAGGTGGGTGCATTTCCCTCATGCTTCCCCTGGGACTCAGCAGCCAGGAACTTTGGCTGCACATCTGGACACGCCGTGCCCGGCACGGCGGGAAGGAATGCATGGCAGCCTCGCTGCCCCGCCGCTGCTTTCACGCCCTGCAGGGCTGTTTCCCAGCCTGGCCTGGCTGCAGCTTCTGCCCAGCCTCTGCAGGAAGGCATTTGGCATCAGCTGACAGGCAGCCCAAACTGTAACACACCCTGAGATCCCCCACTATATCCAGCCCTGCAGATTCGGAAAGGGTGGCTCTTTGGAGCTGGAAGTGCTCTCATCATGCCACTGTAACCTGGCCATTTTCCAGCTCCATAAATTTCACAAATATTCCCTCTGATGCCACCGCCCAAGTGGGGAAGAGCTCCGTCTGATGCAGCTGTCTCCCTTCCTTTGTCAAGAGATTGACATAGAGCTTCAGTGGAAGGTGGCAATTCCTGAAGGAAGCACTCCATCTTCGGTGCGAGCCACTGCTGCAGGAAGGAAGGCGATGGCAGACACGGGCACAGGCACAGCAGGTAATTGCTGTGCCGGGCTCAGCCCTGGCCGGGGCTGTGTGGCAGCAGCTCTTCCCCCAGGGCCTGCCCTTGCCCGGCCCGGCAGCAGCCAAAGCTGGAGGCGCCTCGGCTTCCAGGCCTCTGGAGCTCGTTTAGAGCCCCGGGGAAACGGGACTGGTGCAGCAACGTCCCTGGCGCTGCAGCTGCTGCGGAGCTGGCCCTGAGTGCCCAGAGGCCCAAGGCACAGGAGCAGCCCCGAGCGGGAGCCCTGCCGCCAGCCGAGGGCCAGAGCCAGCCCTGGCTCCCGACTGGGCAGGGGCTGTGCTGGGTCCTGACAGGGCCTGAGCCTTTCCCCTGGGGCTGGGGGAGCTGTCACGGGGCAGGGAGGGCCAGGGGTGGCAGTGGCTGCTCAGGGATGGCTTTGGCCCCTGTCCCTGGCAGCAGCCACTGCCCACGCAGCTGCGCAGCCCCCGGGCTCTCCTCCCGGCCTGCTGGGCTTTGTTGGCTGGCACAGCCTGTGCCAAGGGCCGGCGAGGTGCCTGCAGGCCCCAGCTCTGGGGGAAACAGAGAACGTCCTGCCCGTATCCACCGTGCTGCCAGCTCAGCAGTGCAGCACAGCACGGGCTCACGCTCCCCATTGCTCCCTCAGATGCAGCTGGCACCACAAGACCTGTTCCCAATGCTCAGGATGGCCTCGGAAGGGGTTTCTGTCAGGGAACAGGCTGCTGGCTAGGGTTACTGGCAGGCGTGCTTTGTTTGGAGCTTGTCTTCTTGTTGTTCTGCATTGGAATCTGGTATTCCTGGAACAGAAAACAGTGAGTGTTTTATTGCCTGCCCCCTCCAACAGCTTCTTTTCAAAATCCAGCGTGGACAGGGAACATTCCCATTGAGGCTGCAGTGGAGTTGTGGCCAGTCCATGATTGTCCAAATAACTCTGCTGAGGGTTCTGCTGCTGCCCAGTGCTTCCATTGGCCTCTCAATTGCTGGGCCTTGTCCTGGGGGCCCCGCTGGGGCTGCAGCCAGTGCTGGTTCCCACTGAGGCTGCCTGGCCAAGAGCAGCCCCAGGAGCACAGGGCAGAGGCAGAGGGAGGTGGGGAAGAGAAAGAGCAGGGCCGAGATTGCCCTTGAAAGGCAGAGGTGCTCTGGGGCCCGCTCCTGGCCAGGGACCCTGCCCAGAGCCGTGCCCTGCTGGCCGGGGCCTTGAGGGGCAGCTGTCCAGCTGGGCCCAGCTGTGCCAGCAGCTCCAGCCATGCTGGGGAGCCTTGCCAGCTCTGGGCCCAGCTGTGCACGAGGGTCCCTGTGTGCCACTGGCAGCTGGGGCCTCAGCCACCTCCTCTCTGCACAGGAGCACCTCGGGACAGGAGTTGGAAGACGGTGGCTGCACCTCACACCCAGACAGCGTGAGCAGCTCCTCCAGCAGCAGGAACGGCCCGGACAGCCCTCTCAAGTGTTCTGTGAAGAGGACCCCAGAACAACAGTCTACGAACAAACCTCCTTTTACCCTGTAGATCCCACTTCCACCTGCTCTCCCCATGGGCCTCCCCAAGCTGCCTTCATCCCTTTTTTTATCTTTGTCTGTCCCATCCCAGCCAACTCGAGTACCTCTAGGGACCCCAGGACCAGCCCAGCACCCTCCAGCCCTTCCTGAGACCAACACATCCCTTCCTCTGCCCCTGAGCCCCCTTGCCTTTCCCTCTAGGAATCACTGAAGGTGACACCCCCCCCACCCCCCGGGCTTGCAGGTTAGGCAATGGCCTATTCTTCTGTTGAAATAAAGAGAAGGATCTTTGTTCTGGTTGGAAAGCAAAACCAGTGAGAGACTCCAAGTCAGAAATACAATTTATTAGAAAAAGGGAAAAAAATCAAAACACATGCAATAATAGAAAAGAAAAACCACTGACAGGGTCAGAATACAGCCTGACACCCTGCTAGTTAGGGTGGTGGTAGCAGTCCAGCTGAAATGGCCTTGTGGAAGTGGTGATCCTGTAGAAACAATCTGGTAGCTCTCATCCTCTGGAAAAGCAGTGGGTAAGGGCGGCGGTTCCTCTGGGAATCCAGTGGAAAGACTGCTTGTTGTGTCCCAAAACCCAGATTATATCCAGCTGGGGATGCTTAGCTCCTCCCCCATGGGCAGAGCATCTCACAGTGGGCTGATATCAATCTGCCTCATGCTGTGGGTCCTTGATTAGCCATGAAACAGAAATGGCTCTGGGAGGGAGTTATCTCTGAGTCATGTGGCAAGACATTGATGGGCCCATTAACAGGAGATGAGGAAGAAACAATGCCCCTCCTGGTTTCAGCAGCTCTTGAGGATGGCATTAGAATACATCTTTACACTGCAACCCAGGACAAGCGGTCACCCCAGTGTCCAGGTGGCAGCAGCAGCAAAGCCCACCCAGCACCAGCACTGACTGAGCTCCATGCCCAGGAGGAGCCGTGGATGCCCACGGTGTGGGCAGGCAGAAGCCAGGCCGGGGCTGATGTTGAAATGGAGGTTTTGGGACGCTCACAGGCTCAACACAGTTGGCTGTGATTGGTCATCAAGTGAAAACAAACCACATGGACCAATGGAAGATGCACCTGTTGCATTCCACAGCAGCAGACAGTTATTGTTTACATTTCTTTCCTGAGGCCCTCAGCTCCTCATGAGGGGAAAAATTCCAGGAAAGGATTTTTAATAAAATATCATAGCTACAGATAACTGTTTTACTCATAACACCAGGAGAAGACCAGGGAATGCAGGTAGCCTAGACTAAGGAGCTCCTCTGTCTCCAAGCTGATCCAAACCAACAGACCTACTCAGATAAGCACCAGGGGACCACAGTGCATGCACAAAGGAGAAAAGTTCAAAAGTTCAGTCATGAGGAAGACCACAGCCTTCGACCTCAGAGACCACCAAAGACCCCAGTGTGACCACCACAGGAAACAACGCGTGCCCAGAAGGCCGTGGATCTCATCGCCATGTGAGGGGAGGACAGGCGGGGCCAGGGGTTGAATGTGCATGAAGAGATTGTGTAAGGTATTGCATATGGAACATGTTTGTGAACAAAGATGTGGCTCAGTCCAGGGCTCGGGGCACAAGTTTTCACGAGAGCCATCTCGCTTGTGCCAGGCCCTGACACGCATACCCACTTCACAACTACATCAGGTTGTGGAGTGCCGCTATAGGACATGAAATAAAACAACGCAGACACGCATCTCTCCAAGGTAAAAAAGAAGGCAGTTGAATTTCTGACTCCAACATTTACAGATTTCCAAAAGTGACAGTGGATTGGAGGGTGAAAGTGCCACCTCTCCAATGACACTGGACAAACCAACAGTCCATCAAATTTCTCCTCTGCAGAAAAGAATGCAAAACAATAAGTTATTTACATAAAGTGTTTGGGAAAGTTTGCTACAAGAATGTAAACATCAGAAGGCTTAGAAGAACATTAAAAACCAGGGCGACAGTGGAGTCTATTTATTTAGCATATGGCTTCACTGTGACCAGCGGTGGGGCCCCGAGGGGATGGGGCAGCCCATGCTGAGCGTCCCTGGGCTGAGGGACATTTCCTTCCGTGGGATCATCTGGGCCCAGACCTCCTCCAGTGCCATGCCCAGGAAAAGAGGGAAGCCATCAAGAGTATCTCCAGGGACACAGCCTGACCAGCAATGTCAGCAGGCAAAACAAAGCTCCTCCCTAATTAACACACACTTGATAGGACCTAATTGATGGGCCATCACCAATGCAGGGTGCTGCACAGGGTCTGCTGCTCTCAGCCAGGGCCAGAAGGAAGGGAAGGGAAGGGAAGGGAAGGGAAGGGAAGGGAAGGGAAGGGAAGGGAAGGGAAGGGAAGGGAAGGGAAGGGAAGGGAAGGGAAGGGAAGGGAAGGGAAGGGAAGGGAAGGGAAGGGAAGGGAAGGGAAGGGCTGTGTGGCCTTGGGGTTCGACAGGGCTGGTGAGCAGCCCCAGAGACACAACAACCCAGGTGCAACCAGGCTTGATTTCCAGGTCGAAACACTCGGCGTAGCTGGCCTGGACTTCCCTGTAAGGCACGTGGGGGCTTTGGAGTCCCCCTAAGGTGCATGAGGGGCTGGGGTCCCTTGCGGCACACCCAGGGATATTTTAGGTTTCCTCTGAGTCATGGAGGGCACTGGGGTCCACTTCAAGTCATGCAAGGGATTTGGAATCCTGTGTGAGGCATGCAGATGGTTTGGGATCTCTCCCAAGGTGTGCAGGGTGCTGGGATCTCTCCTGAGGCACATGTTGGGGTTCTGGGGTCTCATTTCACATGTAGAAAGGGCTGTGGACTCTCGTAAGCGTGCAGGTGCTTTGTGTCCCTCCTGCTGCACGCAGTGGGGCTGGAGTGTCTGCTGAGGCACGCAGGGGACGAGGAGCTCCGGCAGTCCCTCCCGGGCCCGTGCGGCTCGGGGCTGCCGCGGCCCAGGGCCAGCCGCCGTGCCGGGATGGCGGTGGCGAGGCGCCAAGGCGGAGCTGCCCCGCCGGGTCACGCTGCACCGGCACGGCACGGGCGGTGCTGAGCGCCGGGCAGGCGGCACCGCCAGCCCAGGGGCCACTGCCTTGGCCCAACCTCTTTTGGGGCCGGGCACAGACAGCCCCGCGGGACGGGCACCGCTCAGCGCCCGAAAGGACGGAACAGGTGCCAGAGGAGCCCCAGGAGCCCTGGACAGGGCCCTGGCATTGCCCGCCCGGCTCCCCCGGGCCTGTGGCCATCCCGGGCAGCAGGGGCTCGCTCTGGGCTGTGCTCTTCCCAGCCAGTGGGGCTCCGGGCCAGCACCCGGCTCCTGCCACTGCCCTGAGAATGCTGAGGGGATTTCGGGGCGGAACTGACCTTGACAGGGACAGAATTCATAGGAGTCTTGTTTTGGCCTTTTACAAAGTTATCTGAGAAACAACTTAAAATCCCCAGCTAAATCGTCTGCTTTTACGCGTGGGGTTTCCTTCAAGACCCTTCCTAACTCCCGTGGTGCCGGGCCGGGCCACGTCCCAGCGAGCACCAACACCCAGCAGGTCGATGTATGCAGCACGGCTGGCACCAGGGAAACGAGTCAGTATCCCTACAGCTGCCTATGTCGGCTATTACCCTCAGGGCAGAAGCCCAGCGGGGAATGCCGGCCGGCCAGGATAGCTCAGCGGGGGGCCAGGATAGCTCAGCGGGGGGCTCAGGCAACCCAGGCAGGCTATAGTGATTTGCAGTCAGCTCTTTAGTGATTTCAGCTCTTTCAGCATGCCTGGTGCCGTCGGTACCGCCGCCGCAGCAGACGCAGAGAGAGAGGGAGAAGCGCTATATGGGTTCCGCAGCGTTCTTTTATTATGGGTCTCCGCGAAGGGTCCAGTGACAGCTCTCCTCTCCCGAACCGGGCAGAGTTAGGGGTTTTTATACCCTACAGGGGTTTTGAAAACTGTCCAATAGTAAGGGTCAAGGGAAAAGTGACCTATGGATATACAGGGAGATAAACAGGATCCAAAAGGCGGAAGAGAGGGGCTTCTAAAGCCTTAGTCATGCTGACTTTGGCATTTCCTAGCTCAGGTCTCTGACCGCCAAGGAGGCCGTGCAGGCCCTGTGCCTGCTACAACTCCACTTTCTGTATTTAGAAAAAAGGCGTTCCCTAGGGTTCTTTTAAAACAATGGACAAGGCATGAGAACATGACTAGCACGATGACAATTACAAGAAAAACCCACAAGATTCCCTTAACCAAAGATGCAACCCATCCCGTTAATCCCCATTGACCGAAGAGGTCATTGACCCAGTCTGGGGTCTTTTCTACTTTTAAGTCCTTCACAAGTCCCTTCAGTTTCTGGATGTTGGCGTGGATGGATTCTGAGCGTGAAGAGAGATTGAAGCAGCACATCCCTTTGAAGTCCTCGCAGCCATGTCCGTGGGCAAGCAGCAGGAAGTCAATCGCTGCTCGATTTTGGAGGGAGGCATGTCTTGTGGTTTCTTCTTCCTTTAAGAGAGCGCTCAGGGCAGCAGAAGTAGCGTTAGCCTGCTTACTGAGCCAGCACCCAAGGTGGTTTATTTCACCCAGGGCCTTAGCTGCAGCTACCCATGGTAGGAATATAGAGACCGCTATCTTTTTAGGTTTGTTCCAATCGTATAATTTGGGATCGCAATTTTCATCAAATGCTGTGTAGGACCTTTTGTGGCATTTTAATTCGCTCTCTTTTTTCCAATTGTGCAACAAGGTGATATTTGAAGTAAGGGTAGAAAGCTTTCCTAGGGTACAGGGATCTCTCTGGAGTCGTGAGGGGATCCCAGCCCATACTCTGTCACCACAGATGAGAAACGTTCCCTTGGGTAGAACTTTGGGATGGAGAGAGGACACAGAGATCATACGAGCAGTGTAATTACACCAATCGTGAGGGTTGTAGGCTTTGTTAATTGGTGATATGTCTTTTCGGTATGTGTTTTTGTTCAGGTCAATTTCAGGCAAATTATTCTTTGAACGTCTAAAGTAAAATTTGACACAGAATGTGGCCTTAGAGGACCCCAACAGATCCAATTCTTGAGGTTCCTCAAGAGCATTGGGCAGTATTTTTGTCCACTCGTCCCAAGTTTCTACCTGGTGGGGTCGCTTACCTGTGGTGCAGAGAAGCTCTGAATTATAGGCGGGCCAGTCATCGGCTACGAATGGAATTCCTACTAGACATGTGGAAAGTGGGTTATCAACGCTCCCCATGGATAAGCACATGTTATCCTGTTTTAATGTCCTTGCTAAGGTTACCCAGACATTATGGCTCGGCTGTGGGCCGATCCAACCAACGGCACATAGCACGGTGAGGAACATCCAGGCAGCAGTGAGGACAGCGCCAACGGAGATATTTTTCATCTTTGGGCAGGAATGGGGCTTCTGATAGGGAATATAAGCAACACTTATTATTTTTATGGTAGGAGGGGAGGGTTAGGGTTCCTTTCTTGTTCCTTTCCTCTGTTCCTTCCACACCCCCCCCTTTTATTTTTAGTTTTTTACTGGTTTTTTTTGTTTGTTTTTCTATATGCTAAGGGCGGGAGAGTGGGTAAAAGGTTAGAGGCTTTTGGTAAGGGTAGATAAAGGGGATAATAGGGTTTTAGGGTAAAAAGGGTAATAACATCTAATTCAGAGAACAGTTTTGTTTTCAGGCTGTGCCTGGCCTAGGGCTTGATGCCTCAGAATGCTGTTCAGCTTTCTGATTTGTCTGCTGCTGTGTGATGGGACAGTCGTCTCCTCCACCTGTGGATGTTTGGCGACGTCTTCGTCTCCAGGCCAAGCTGGTCTGGTTTTGAGGAGGTCTTGTGTTTGACTCAGGAGGATTCTTGTCACTGCTTGTGGAAGTGGTATTTGCAGTGCCTAGGTATGGTTTTATGTTTTTCCCTGGGTACCATCTTGGACCAGATGGTAGTAGAACACACGCATATCCTCTTCCCCATGTAATGAGTTCGAAAGGTCCAGAGACTTTATGTGTTTCTGGGTCCTTCACCAGCACAGGTGGTTTCTCCGTGAGCTTTGCTTGGGTGGTATTTGCAAAGTGGCGAAGTATTGGTGGATCAGGCTCTGAGGTTGTACAGTTCAGGAAGTTGATGACATAGAGAGCCTTGCAAAGTCTTTCAACTGGAGAAATTATTTTTGTTCCTCTCTGTTGCTGATTGAGGACTCTTTTGAGAGTCTGATGTGTCCTTTCTACGATGGATTGTCCTGTGGGGTTTGCAGGTATACCTGTCTTGTGTTGTATTCCCCACTCACTGAAGAACTCTTTTAACTTACGAGAGGTATAGGCAGGTCCATTGTCTGTTTTGATTTCCTTTGGTACTCCCAGGGTAGCAAAGGCCAGGAGAAAATGTTTTATGGTATGCTGCGCAGTTTCTCCTGTATGTGTTGATGCAAATACTGCTCCTGAGAATGTATCAACCGATACATGCACGTACTTTGACCTTCCAAAAGGTGCAAAGTGGGTTACATCTGTCTGCCACAGCTGGCAGCTGTTTAAACCTCAGGGATTGACTCCCGTCCCCATAGATGGTATCTGGTAGTTTTGACAGTTCGGGCCCGTGGCAACAGTAGCTTCTGCTTGATCTTTTGAATGCTTGAACATTCTGATAAGGGCAGGCACATTTTGATGAAAAAATGCATGTGACAACTTTGCCTGGGCAAAGATGTTAGGGACATTAGCAGTCTCTATTGCCATGGCTAAGGTGTCTGCTTTCCTGTTCCCTTTTGTAATGAAACCTGGGAGGTCAGTGTGTGACCTCATGTGCATTATATGGTAAGGTTGTTTTCTGTGGGAAATTAAGCGTGTTAATGTAGAAATCAATTGGTATAACTTTGGATTGGAAACCTCTTTGAGAAGAGCATGTTCTGCTCTCATAGCTATGCCAGCAACATAAGCTGAATCTGTGACCAGATTAAAAGGTTCGTCTTTGAATTTCTCAAAGGCTCTGACAACAGCTGCTAACTCTGCAATCTGTGGAGATCCCTCCACTATTTTTATGTCAGATTCCCAATTTTGGGTCTTAGGGTCCCTCCATGTCATTACTGACTTGTGGGATGACCCTGAGCCATCCGTAAAGATGGTTAGAGCTTTGAGAGGTGTCCTACATTGGACTAGTTTTGGGGTCAGATGAAATGTTACATCACAATTTAAAAGCTTATGTTTTGGGATATGTACTGAAATTTGGCCTGTATAGCTATCTAAGGCATACTGGAGACTCTCATTGGTTTGGAGCAAATGTTCCACGTCCCCAGTGGTCATTGGCAAATATATGCATGTGAACTCACACCCTGCAAGGGAGCGGAGGCGAGTTCTAGCCTTTTTTATTAAATGTGCCATTATTTCTTGGAAGGTAGTAATTGTTTTTGTGGGTTGGTTATTTGTAAAGATCCACTCCAGGATTAGTAGAGGGTCTCGAAGTTGAGTGTCCCATTGGAAAATCAGTCCATAGAACCAAGGTGCTTCTCCCAGAATGACGAACTGGAAAGGCAGGCTGGGCTCGAAGCGATGGGCTTTGCGTGAAGACAGGGCTTCTTGGACCTTGGTGATGGCATCTCAGGCCTCTGGTGTTAGAGTGCATGGAGAGTCCAGATCCTCCTTGCCCCGAAGAAGGTTGAACAGTGGAGCGAGGTCCTCTGTTGTAATTCCTAGCAGTGGACGTACCCAGTTGATGGATCTGCACAGACTGTGTAAGTCTCTCACGGTTTTTGGGTCATCTCGGATGGCGAGCTGCTGGGGTACGATGGTCCTTTCCCGGATCTGGAGTCCAAGGTAAGTCCATGGATTGGTGTACTGTATTTTGTCCTCAAGGATCTCAAATCCTGCCTTTTCTATGGTTTCAATAGTCCTTTTAACCGCTTTGTCCAAGTACGTTTTTCCTGGTGCACAGACCAGGATATCGTCCATATGGTGATGGATGATTGCATCTGGGAATAGATTCCGAACAGGAGACAGGATGTGAGCAACATACCACTGGCATATACTGGGGTTGCATCTAAGTCCTTGAGGAAGATAACGCCTGTGATATCTCTTGAGTGGACCCTCTCTGTTAAGAGAGGGAACGGAGAAGGCAAACCGTGGAGCATCCTGGGGATGCAGCGGGATGCTGAAGAAACAGTCTTTAATATCAATGATAGCAAGTGTGCAGTCTCTAGGCAGCATCGATGGTGAGGGCAGGCCAGGCTGGAGGGGACCCATGTCCTCGATGACCTCGTTGATTTTTCAAAGATCGTGGAGGAGCCTCCACCTGTCCGTTCCAGGCTTTTGTAGTACGAAGACTGGAGAATTCCAAGGGCTGGTGGTCTCTACAATGTGGCCTTTGGCAAGCTGTTCATCCACAAGGGCATGTAGTGCACGCAGTTTGACTTTAGAGAGGGGCCACTGCTCGATCCAGATCAGGTTATGGCATTTCCAGGTGAGACGAGGAGTGTCTGGCAGTGCGCGCTCCTCAGTGGCCCCAGTTAGAAATCCAGACTGGGAATACGTAGGGAGGCTCCCCACTGACATAAAATGTCCCGTCCATACAAGGTGATGGGGGCCCTTACCACGAATGGGCGGATGGTTGCCAACTTGCCTTCAGGCCCTTCGACGAGGATGTTGTTCTTGCTCCACATGGAAACTGTAGCTCCACCGATCCCTGTAATCATGCCTGCCACAGGTTGTAGATCCCAGTGTGCTGGCCATTCTGAGCGGGCGATGATGGTCACGTCTGCACCGGTGTCCAGCATCCCTGGTAGGTGGAACTTCTCTCCTCTGCAGGTAAGACCGCACTCGATGACAGGCTTACTCGGTCCCACAACTTGTATCCACATTGCTGTGGGGTTGAGAGGAAGCTGTTCCCTGTGATTCTTAGGGAGTAGAAAGGCCTGTGCGAATGGGGTACCCTTTGGAAGAAAATATGGTAAGTCTGTGCAGTACACCTGGACAAAGATTTCTTGTCCCGGGTGCACTGTTTGTACTTCTGGAACAACAAATATTTCCTTTGGGCTATGGAGAGAATCACCTATAATTAGGATGTTAGAAGGACCTCCTTTTGGCCCACGTTTGCCTGTGGGAACACGATAAACATTGTCATTTTTAAAGTCAATGGACAGTGCAGTTACCAGCTGACGGCGCGTTCCCTTTGGTATTGCTCCGTGTGTTGGATCCTCCTCATGTGGTCTGGAATCTCCTGGGATGGTGCGTGACTGGGTCTGGGTGGCCTTTGATTTGGTGTCCTTGCGTGGGGCCCCACCACGCTCCGATGGAAGTTTCCCGGACGCGGCTGATAGTACTGCTGATTCTGGGGCCTTTGGTGGAAATTGCGAGGGTACCTGGGAGGTGACCTCTCTGGACAGTCCTTTATAAAATGTCCAAAATCTCCGCAGTGGTAGCAGCGGACCTGATCTTTAGAAGCTATTACTGCATATGCACTAGAAACTCCTTCTGCAACACCCTTAGTAACTGCTTGGGCCACTGTGTCTTCAGTGGACAGGTGGCGTGTGCAGCTTTCCAGCATTTGCTCTATGGTGGGCTCTGTGTCTATGGGTAAGGCTCTCAGAATTGTTTTACATTTTTCATTCGCATTACTCATGGCAAGTTTACACAACAGTTCTTTTCTTGCCTCTGTGCTCTCTATCTGTTTTTCCAGAGCATCCTTAATTCTATCCACAAATTTGATAAAGCTTTCATCTATTCCTTGTTTGATAGTAGAAAAATATTGGGTGGGGGTAGAATCATCTGGGGTGAGAAGTAAGGAGGTTTTTGCTGCTATAGCCACGTCTTGTAATGTTGCCTTAGGTAAAGTATCAGCTTGGTCAGAGGGTTTCTGCAAATCCCCTTCACCAGCCAGCTGTTCGAGTGTAAAGTTTGACTTATTAGCATCTGCAGCATAGTTATCTGATAATGTTTTTAATTGCTTTTTCCAATGCCTTTCCCAAAGCATGTACTCAGCGGGAGAAAGGAGGCACTGGGCAATATTTTTAATATCGTGGGGTACCAGAACATGTGCTGAGAACGTAGCTTCTAGGAAATTTCTAAAAATATGTGAACTTCTACCATGTTCTGTGGCTGTATTTCTTAATTGCACAAGTTCTTTATTTGTAATAGGTTCCCATGTCTTTCTATTAGTGGCACCTCCTTTTTTTCCCTTCTTATATTCTACTGGAAAGGCAGTAATTCTCTGAGCTAATTGCCAGTCCCCTGCCTGTGTGGCTTCCATTTTTATTTTTGCCCAAGGATCAACATATTCTATTTCCAAATCAGAATCGCTGTCACTGCTGTCATCAGATGACGAGAAGTGAGAGCTAGCAGGTCGTGCCTTATGTTTCTTATAGCTGGCTGGAGCTGCATTTGGAAGAGGTGCCTGTGGCTGGACCGGGTATAAGGCAGCACATGGCAGGACGTGGCTACACGTGGCACATGGCGGGGTGGCCGTGCAATGCGTGATACAGCATGCACAGGACTGGGGGGCGTGGGGAGGGGGGGCAGAACTGAGGGAAGTCTGGGGGGTCCCGACCGGGGGCTGCGGAGCGTGGGTATGGGGTTGCGCAGCGAGGGTATGGGGGCAGGGGGGGTGCGGGATGTAGGAGGCGGCGGGACTGAGGGAGGGTGCGGCGGGCACGATTCCGGCGGCAGGCAAAAGCGCGGTGGTGGGGAGGGGCGCGGAGACGCAGGCGGGCTGGTCCGGTGCCGCAGCAGGGACGATGCCGGGGGCAGGGAAAGACGCGATGGTAGCGGGGGGGGGCGGGGGAGGGAGTGGGGGCGGGCGCGGCAGGGACAGGAGGGACGGCAAGGGGGGTGGGGGGGGCCCCAGCAGGGTCGGGGGGAACAGGGGGAGGGGTGGGGTTTGGGTCAGTCCCGGCGGGAACTGGCGCAGATGCTCTCGGAGATAACGCAGAGCAAGGAGGCGCGCAGGATGTGGCTCCCGAGGAGAAGGCGGGGGGGAAGAGGGGGTGGGCAGGGGCCGTGGGTGCCCTGGGGTTGGGGGATTGCGGCGCAGATGGCGGGACACTAGGACCCAGCGGAGTGCTGGAATCCAGGGTGGAGGGGGTGTTATCTCCTCCATTAGCATTTGAAATAGGCGCTTCTGTTAAGTGAGATAAGAACTTTTCGTTTCGTTCGACAGAAGTTAGCCCTGTGGTTAAAATCTTTTTGTTAGTTTTTTCTACAGCTTTAGTGATAGCGTGGAACATAGGTAAAAACTGAGTTACCGAAAAGTCTTGGTTAGTTTGAAACTTATATATCGTGGTCCCAATTGTATCCCAAAAGGAGTCTAAGGTAATAGTCTGTGTATTAGTATCTGGGAAGTGGCAGAGAATCCATTTTATAAAACGTTTCAGGTTAGTTTTTGAAAAGTTACCTTTAGAAAAAGAAAAGTTGTTAGAAGATAGGATTTCTAGGATTAGGGAATATAAATCTCTCTCGTTCTGGGATCGTTTACTAAGCTTTGATCCCATGTTTCAGTTCCCGCCAGCAGAAAAAAGAGAAAAAAAGGAAAAAACCCAAAAAAAAAGGACCCAAGGAAAAAATATTTTTTGCGCGCAAGAGAGGCTGTGTTAAACTTACACTTTTTCAGCCTGTTGTGGGTCAAAGTTCTGCTGGGGGTCTTCTGCTCGTCAGCCTCCGCGGACACTCGCGTGCCCAGATGTCGGGGTGCGGGTCGGCTGACCTCCTTTTCAGAAGAGTCCTTCTATAACGAAGAGCTTCTCCTTCCAGGATCTCTGGCGAGCGGAGGCAGTGACAATTTCACGAAGAAATGCTGCTCCTCTGAAATGCCAGGTCCGGCATTCAGTTCCGCGGCCAGGCTATCACGGCGGTTCAGATGTCGGCCCAGGGGCCCCCCGCTGTTCGGGCGTCAGCTATGGCCCCCCGGGGCAGAAGCCCAGCGGGGAGGCCGGTTGTCCAGGATAGCTCAACGAGGGTCCAGGATCGCCCAGCGGGAGGTTCAGGCAGCCCAGGCAGGCTATAGTGATTTGCAGTCAGCTCTTTAGTGATTTCAGCTCTTTCAGCATGCCTGGGGCCGTCACCCTGGGTATCGCCGCAGCAGACGCAGAGAGAGAGAGAGCAGCGCTGTCTGGGTTCCGCAGGGTTCTTTTATTGGGGTCTCCGCGAAGGGTCCATTGACAGCTCTCCTCTGCCGAACCGGGCAGAGCTAGGGGTTTTTATACCTTACAGGGGGATTGAAAACTGTCCAATAGTAAGGGTCAGGGGAAAGTGACCTATGAATGTACAGAGAGATAACAGGGTCCGAAAGGCGGAAGAGAGGGTCTTCTAAACCCTTAGTCATGCTGACTTGGTATTTCCTAGCTCAGGCTTCTGTTCTCCAAGGCCTTGCAGGCCTTGTGCCTGCTACAGCACCTCACACCCAGACAGCGTGAGCAGCTCCTCCAGCAGCAGGAACGGCCTGGACAGCCCTCTCAAGTCTTCTGTGAAGAGGACCCCAGAACAACCGTCTACGAGGAAGCCTCTTATTGCCCCGTAGATCCCACTGCCACCTGCTCTCCCCATGGGCCTCCCCAAGTTGCCTTCATCCCTTTTTTCTCTCCATCTGTCCCATCCCAGCCAACCCGAGTTCCTCTAGAGACCCCAGGACCAGCCCAGCACCTTCCAGCCCCTCCTGAGACCAACACATCCCTTCCTCTGCCCCTGAGCCCCCTGGCCTTGCCCTCTAAGCAGCACTGAAGGTGACACCCCGCCCTCCCCCCCCCCCCCCCCCCGCTTGCAGAGTAGGCAATGGCCCATTCCTCTGTTGAAATAAAGAGAAGGATCTGTGTTGTGGTTTGAAAGCAAAACCAGTGAGAGACTCCAAGTTAGAAATACAATTTATTAGGAAAAGGGAAAAAAGAAAAACAAAATACATGCAATAATACAAAAGAAAAACCACTGACAGGGTCAGAATACAGCCTGACACCCTGCTAGTTAGGGTGGTGGTAGCAGTCCAGCTGAAATGGCCTTGTGGAAGTGGTGATCCTGTAGAAACAATCTGGTAGCTCTCATCCTCTGGAAAAGCAGTGGGTAAGGGCGGCAGTTCCTCTGGGAATCCAGTGGAAAGACTGCTTGTTGTGTCCCAAAACCCAGATTATATCCAGCTGGGGATGCTTAGCTCCTCCCCCATGGGCAGAGCATCTCACAGTGGGCTGATATCATTCTGCCTCATGCTGTGGGTCCTTGATTAGCCATGAAACAGAAATGGCTCTGGGAGGGAGTTATCTCTGAGTCATGTGGCAAGACATTGATGGGCCCATTAACAGGAGATGAGGAAGAAACAATGCCCCTCCTGGTTTCAGTAGCTCTTGAGGATGGCATTAGAATACATCTTTACACTGCAACCCAGGACAAGCGGTCACCCCAGTGTCCAGGTGGCAGCAGCAGCAAAGCCCACCCAGCACCAGCACTGACTGAGCTCCATGCCCAGGAGGAGCTGTGGATGCCCACGGTGTGGGCAGGCAGAAGCCAGGCCGGGGCTGCTGTTGAAATGGAGGTTTTGGGCCGCTCACAGGCTCAACACAGTTGGCTGTGATTGGTCATCAAGTGAAAACAATCCACATGGACCAATGGAAGATGCACCTGTTGCATTCCACAGCAGCAGACAGTTATTGTTTACATTTCTTTCCTGAGGCCCTCAGCTCCTCATGAGGGGAAAAATCCCAGGAAAGGATTTTTAATAAAATATCATAGCTACAGATAACTGTTTTACTCATAACACCAGGAGAAGACCAGGGAATGCCAGAAGCCTAGACTAAGGAGCTCCTCTGTCTCCAAGCTGATCCATCCAACAGACGTACTCAGATAAGCACCAGGGGACCACAGTGCATGCACAAAGGAGAAAAGTTCAAAAGTTCAGTCATGAGGAAGACCACAGCCTTCGACCTCAGAGACCGCCAAAGACCCCAGTGTGACCACCACAGGAAACAACGTGTGCCCAGAAGGCCGTGGATCTAATCGCCATGTGAGGGGAGGACAGGCGGGGCCAGGGGTTGAATGTGCATGACGAGATTGTGTAAGGTATTGCATATGGAACATGTTTGTGAACAAAGATGTGGCTCAGTCCAGGGCTCGGGGCACAAGTTTTCACGAGAGCCATCTCGCCTGTGCCAGGCCCTGACACGCACACCCACTTCATAACTACATCAGGTTGTGGAGTGCCGCTATAGGACATGAAATAAAACAACGCAGACACGCATCTCTCCAAGGTAAAAAAGAAGGCAGTTGAATTTCTGACTCCAACATTTACAGATTTCCAAAAGTGACAGTGGATTGGAGGGTGAAAGTGCCACCTCTCCAATGACACTGGACAAACCAACAGTCCATCAAATTTCTCCTCTGCAGAAAAGAATGCAAAACAATAAGTTATTTACATAAAGTGTTTGGGAAAGTTTGCTACAAGAATGTAAACATCAGAAGGCTTAGAAGAACATTAAAAACCAGGGTGACAGTGGAGTCTATTTTTTCTGCAGATGGCTTCACTGTGACCAGCGGTGGGGCCCCGAGGGGATGGGGCAGCCCATGCTGAGCGTCCCTGGGCTGAGGGACATTTCCTTCCGTGGGATCATCTGGGCCCAGACCTCCTCCAGTGCCATGGCCAGGAAAAGAGGGAAGCCATCAAGAGTATCTCCAGGGACACAGCCTGACCAGCAATGTCAGCAGGCAAAACAAAGATCCTCCCTAATTAACACACACTTGATAGGACCTAATTGATGGGCCATCACCAATGCAGGGTGCTGCACAGGGTCTGCTGCTCTCAGCCAGGGCCAGAAGGAAGGGAAGGGAAGGGAAGGGAAGGGAAGGGAAGGGAAGGGAAGGGAAGGGAAGGGAAGGGAAGGGAAGGGAAGGGAAGGGAAGGGAAGGGAAGGGAAGGGAAGGGAAGGGAAGGGAAGGGAAGGGAAGGGAAGGGAAGGGAAGGGAAGGGAAGGGAAGGGAAGGGAAGGGAAGGGAAGGGAAGGGAAGGGAAGGGAAGGGAAGGGAAGGGAAGGGAAGGGAAGGGAAGGGAAGGGAAGGGAAGAGAAGGGAAGGGAAGGGCTGTGTGGCCTTGGGGTTCGACAGGGCTGGTGAGCAGCCCCAGAGACACAACAACCCAGGTGCAACCAGGCTTGATTTCCAGGTCGAAACACTCGGCGTAGCTGGCCTGGACTTCCCTGTAAGGCACGTGGGGGCTTTGGAGTCCCCCTAAGGTGCATGAGGGGCTGGGGTCCCTTGCGGCACACCCAGGGATATTTTAGGTTTCCTCTGAGGCATGGAGGGCACTGGGGTCCACTTCAAGTCATGCAAGGGATTTGGAATCCTGTGTGAGGCATGCAGAGGGTTTGGGATCTCTCCCAAGGTGTGCAGGGTGCTGGGATCTCTCCTGAGGCACATGTCACGGTTCTGGGGTCTCATTTCACATGTAGAAAGGGCTGTGGACTCTCGTAAGCGTGCAGGTGCTTTGTGTCCCTCCTGCTGCACGCAGTGGGGCTGGAGTGTCTGCTGAGGCATGCAGGGGACGGGGAGCTCCGGCAGTCCCTCCCGGGCCCGTGCGGCTCGGGGCTGCCGCGGCCCAGGGCCAGCCGCCGTGCCGGGATGGCAGTGGCGAGGCGCCGAGGCGGAGCTGCCCCGCCGGGTCACGCTGCATCGGCACGGCACGGGCGGTGCTGAGCGCCGGGCAGGCGGCACCGGCAGCCCAGGGGCCACAGCCCCGGCCCTACCTCTTTTGGGGCCGGGCACAGACAGCCCCGCGGGACGGGCACCGCTCAGCGCCCGAGGGGACGGAACAGATACCAGAGGAGCCCCAGGAGCCCTGGACAGGGCCCTGGCATTGCCCGCCCGGCTCCCCCGGGCCTGTGGCCATCCCGGGCAGCAGGGGCTCGCTCTGGGCTGTGCTCTCCCCAGCCAGTGGGGCTCCGGGCCAGCACCCGGCTCCTGCCACTGCCCTGAGAATGCTGAGGGGATTTCGGGGCGGAACTGACCTTGACAGGGACAGAATTCATAGGAGTCTTGTTTTGGCCTTTTACAAAGTTATCTGAGAAACAACTTAAAATCCCCAGCTAAATCGTCTGCTTTTACGCGTGGGGATTCCTTCAAGACCCTTCCTAACTCCCGTGGTGCCGGGCCGGGCCACGTCCCAGCGAGCACCAGCACCCAGCAGGTCGATGTATGCAGCACGGCTGGCACCAGGGAAACGAGTCAGTATCCCTACAGCTGCCTATGTCGGCTATTACCCTCAGGGCAGAAGCCCAGCGGGGAATGCCGGCCGGCCAGGATAGCTCAGCGGGGGGCCAGGATAGCTCAGCGGGGGGCTCAGGCAACCCAGGCAGGCTATAGTGATTTGCAGTCAGCTCTTTAGTGATTTCAGCTCTTTCAGCATGCCTGGTGCCGTCGGTACCGCCGCCGCAGCAGACGCAGAGAGAGAGGGAGAAGCGCTATATGGGTTCCGCAGCGTTCTTTTATTATGGGTCTCCGCGAAGGGTCCAGTGACAGCTCTCCTCTCCCGAACCGGGCAGAGTTAGGGGTTTTTATACCCTACAGGGGTTTTGAAAACTGTCCAATAGTAAGGGTCAAGGGAAAAGTGACCTATGGATATACAGGGAGATAAACAGGATCCAAAAGGCGGAAGAGAGGGGCTTCTAAAGCCTTAGTCATGCTGACTTTGGCATTTCCTAGCTCAGGTCTCTGACCGCCAAGGAGGCCGTGCAGGCCCTGTGCCTGCTACAACTCCACTTTCTGTATTTAGAAAAAAGGCGTTCCCTAGGGTTCTTTTAAAACAATGGACAAGGCATGAGAACATGACTAGCACGATGACAATTACAAGAAAAACCCACAAGATTCCCTTAACCAAAGATGCAACCCATCCCGTTAATCCCCATTGACCGAAGAGGTCATTGACCCAGTCTGGGGTCTTTTCTACTTTTAAGTCCTTCACAAGTCCCTTCAGTTTCTGGATGTTGGCGTGGATGGATTCTGAGCGTGAAGAGAGATTGAAGCAGCACATCCCTTTGAAGTCCTCGCAGCCATGTCCGTGGGCAAGCAGCAGGAAGTCAATCGCTGCTCGATTTTGGAGGGAGGCATGTCTTGTGGTTTCTTCTTCCTTTAAGAGAGCGCTCAGGGCAGCAGAAGTAGCGTTAGCCTGCTTACTGAGCCAGCACCCAAGGTGGTTTATTTCACCCAGGGCCTTAGCTGCAGCTACCCATGGTAGGAATATAGAGACCGCTATCTTTTTAGGTTTGTTCCAATCGTATAATTTGGGATCGCAATTTTCATCAAATGCTGTGTAGGACCTTTTGTGGCATTTTAATTCGCTCTCTTTTTTCCAATTGTGCAACAAGGTGATATTTGAAGTAAGGGTAGAAAGCTTTCCTAGGGTACAGGGATCTCTCTGGAGTCGTGAGGGGATCCCAGCCCATACTCTGTCACCACAGATGAGAAAAGTTCCCTTGGGTAGAACTTTGGGATGGAGAGAGGACACAGAGATCATACGAGCAGTGTAATTACACCAATCGTGAGGGTTGTAGGCTTTGTTAATTGGTGATATGTCTTTTCGGTATGTGTTTTTGTTCAGGTCAATTTCAGGCAAATTATTCTTTGAACGTCTAAAGTAAAATTTGACACAGAATGTGGCCTTAGAGGACCCCAACAGATCCAATTCTTGAGGTTCCTCAAGAGCATTGGGCAGTATTTTTGTCCACTCGTCCCAAGTTTCTACCTGGTGGGGTCGCTTACCTGTGGTGCGGAGAAGCTCTGAATTATAGGCGGGCCAGTCATCGGCTACGAATGGAATTCCTACTAGACATGTGGAAAGTGGGTTATCAACGCTCCCCATGGATAAGCACATGTTATCCTGTTTTAATGTCCTTGCTAAGGTTACCCAGACATTATGGCTCGGCTGTGGGCCGATCCAACCAACGGCACATAGCACGGTGAGGAACATCCAGGCAGCAGTGAGGACAGCGCCAACGGAGATATTTTTCATCTTTGGGCAGGAATGGGGCTTCTGATAGGGAATATAAGCAACACTTATTATTTTTATGGTAGGAGGGGAGGGTTAGGGTTCCTTTCTTGTTCCTTTCCTCTGTTCCTTCCACACCCCCCCCTTTTATTTTTAGTTTTTTACTGGTTTTTTTTGTTTGTTTTTCTATATGCTAAGGGCGGGAGAGTGGGTAAAAGGTTAGAGGCTTTTGGTAAGGGTAGATAAAGGGGATAATAGGGTTTTAGGGTAAAAAGGGTAATAACATCTAATTCAGAGAACAGTTTTGTTTTCAGGCTGTGCCTGGCCTAGGGCTTGATGCCTCAGAATGCTGTTCAGCTTTCTGATTTGTCTGCTGCTGTGTGATGGGACAGTCGTCTCCTCCACCTGTGGATGTTTGGCGACGTCTTCGTCTCCAGGCCAAGCTGGTCTGGTTTTGAGGAGGTCTTGTGTTTGACTCAGGAGGATTCTTGTCACTGCTTGTGGAAGTGGTATTTGCAGTGCCTAGGTATGGTTTTATGTTTTTCCCTGGGTACCATCTTGGACCAGATGGTAGTAGAACACACGCATATCCTCTTCCCCATGTAATGAGTTCGAAAGGTCCAGAGACTTTATGTGTTTCTGGGTCCTTCACCAGCACAGGTGGTTTCTCCGTGAGCTTTGCTTGGGTGGTATTTGCAAAGTGGCGAAGTATTGGTGGATCAGGCTCTGAGGTTGTACAGTTCAGGAAGTTGATGACATAGAGAGCCTTGCAAAGTCTTTCAACTGGAGAAATTATTTTTGTTCCTCTCTGTTGCTGATTGAGGACTCTTTTGAGAGTCTGATGTGTCCTTTCTACGATGGATTGTCCTGTGGGGTTTGCAGGTATACCTGTCTTGTGTTGTATTCCCCACTCACTGAAGAACTCTTTTAACTTACGAGAGGTATAGGCAGGTCCATTGTCTGTTTTGATCTCCTTTGGTACTCCCAGGGTAGCAAAGGCCAGGAGAAAATGTTTTATGGTATGCTGCGCAGTTTCTCCTGTATGTGTTGATGCAAATACTGCTCCTGAGAATGTATCAACCGATACATGCACGTACTTTGACCTTCCAAAAGGTGCAAAGTGGGTTACATCTGTCTGCCACAGCTGGCAGCTGTTTAAACCTCAGGGATTGACTCCCGTCCCCATAGATGGTATCTGGTAGTTTTGACAGTTCGGGCCCGTGGCAACAGTAGCTTCTGCTTGATCTTTTGAATGCTTGAACATTCTGATAAGGGCAGGCACATTTTGATGAAAAAATGCATGTGACAACTTTGCCTGGGCAAAGATGTTAGGGACATTAGCAGTCTCTATTGCCATGGCTAAGGTGTCTGCTTTCCTATTCCCTTCTGTAATGAGACCTGGGAGGTCAGTGTGTGACCTCACGTGCATTATATAGTAAGGTTGTTTTCTGTGGGAAATTAAGCGTGTTAGTGTAGAAATCAATTGGTATAACTTTGGATTGGAAACCTCTTTGAGAAGAGCATGTTCTGCTCTCATAGCTATGCCAGCAACATAAGCTGAATCTGTGACCAGATTAAAAGGTTCGTCTTTGAATTTCTCAAAGGCTCTGACAACAGCTGCTAACTCTGCAATCTGTGGAGATCCCTCCACTATTTTTATGTCAGATTCCCAATTTTGGGTCTTAGGGTCCCTCCATGTCATTACTGACTTGTGGGATGACCCTGAGCCATCCGTAAAGATGGTTAGAGCTTTGAGAGGTGTCCTACATTGGACTAGTTTTGGGGTCAGATGAAATGTTACATCACAATTTAAAAGCTTATGTTTTGGGATATGTACTGAAATTTGGCCTGTATAGCTATCTAAGGCATACTGGAGACTCTCATTGGTTTGGAGCAAATGTTCCACGTCCCCAGTGGTCATTGGCAAATATATGCATGTGAACTCACACCCTGCAAGGGAGCGGAGGCGAGTTCTAGCCTTTTTTATTAAATGTGCCATTATTTCTTGGAAGGTAGTAATTGTTTTTGTGGGTTGGTTATTTGTAAAGATCCACTCCAGGATTAGTAGAGGGTCTCGAAGTTGAGTGTCCCATTGGAAAATCAGTCCATAGAACCAAGGTGCTTCTCCCAGAATGACGAACTGGAAAGGCAGGCTGGGCTCGAAGCGATGGGCTTTGCGTGAAGACAGGGCTTCTTGGACCTTGGTGATGGCATCTCAGGCCTCTGGTGTTAGAGTGCATGGAGAGTCCAGATCCTCCTTGCCCCGAAGAAGGTTGAACAGTGGAGCGAGGTCCTCTGTTGTAATTCCTAGCAGTGGACGTACCCAGTTGATGGATCTGCACAGACTGTGTAAGTCTCTCAGGGTTTTTGGGTCATCTCGGATGGCGAGCTGCTGGGGTACGATGGTCCTTTCCCGGATCTGGAGTCCAAGGTAAGTCCATGGATTGGTGTACTGTATTTTGTCCTCAAGGATCTCAAATCCTGCCTTTTCTATGGTTTCAATAGTCCTTTTAACCGCTTTGTCCAAGTACGTTTTTCCTGGTGCACAGACCAGGATATCGTCCATATGGTGATGGATGATTGCATCTGGGAATAGATTCCGAACAGGAGACAGGATGTGAGCAACATACCACTGGCATATACTGGGGTTGCATCTAAGTCCTTGAGGAAGATAACGCCTGTGATATCTCTTGAGTGGACCCTCTCTGTTAAGAGAGGGAACGGAGAAGGCAAACCGTGGAGCATCCTGGGGATGCAGCGGGATGCTGAAGAAACAGTCTTTAATATCAATGATAGCAAGTGTGCAGTCTCTAGGCAGCATCGATGGTGAGGGCAGGCCAGGCTGGAGGGGACCCATGTCCTCGATGACCTCGTTGATTTTTCAAAGATCGTGGAGGAGCCTCCACCTGTCCGTTCCAGGCTTTTGTAGTACGAAGACTGGAGAATTCCAAGGGCTGGTGGTCTCTACAATGTGGCCTTTGGCAAGCTGTTCATCCACAAGGGCATGTAGTGCACGCAGTTTGACTTTAGAGAGGGGCCACTGCTCGATCCAGATCAGGTTATGGCATTTCCAGGTGAGACGAGGAGTGTCTGGCAGTGCGCGCTCCTCAGTGGCCCCAGTTAGAAATCCAGACTGGGAATACGTAGGGAGGCTCCCCACTGACATAAAATGTCCCGTCCATACAAGGTGATGGGGGCCCTTACCACGAATGGGCGGATGGTTGCCAACTTGCCTTCAGGCCCTTCGACGAGGATGTTGTTCTTGCTCCGCATGGAAACTGTAGCTCCACCGATCCCTGTAATCATGCCTGCCACAGGTTGTAGATCCCAGTGTGCTGGCCATTCTGAGCGAGCGATGATGGTCACGTCTGCACCGGTGTCCAGCATCCCTGGTAGGTGGACCTTCTCTCCTCTGCAGGTAAGACCGCACTCAATGACAGGCTTACTTGGTCCCACAACTTGTATCCACATTGCTGTGGGGTTGAGAGGAAGCTGTTCCCTGTGATTCTTAGGGAGTAGAAAGGCCTGTGCAAATGGGGTACCCTTTGGAAGAAAGTATGGTAAGTCTGTGCAGTACACCTGGACAAAGATTTCTTGTCCCAGGTGCACTGTTTGTACTTCTGGAACAACAAATATTTCCTTTGGGCTATGGAGAGAATCACCTATAATTAGGATGTTAGAGGGACCTCCTTTTGGCTCATGTTTGCCTGTGGGAACATGATAAACATTCTCATTATTAAAGTCAATGGACAGTGCAGTTACCAGCTGGCGGCGCGTTCCCTTTGGTATCGCTCCGTGTGTTGGATCCTCCTCATGTGGTCTGGAATCTCCTGGGATGGTACGTGACTGGGTCTGGATGGCCTTTGATTTAGTGTCTTTGCGTGGGGCTCCACCGCACTCCGATGGAAGTTTCCTGGACGCTGCTGATAGTGCTGCTGATTCTGGGACCTTTGGTAGAAATTGTGAGGGTACCTGGGAGGTGACCTCTCTGGACAGTCCTTTATAAAATGTCCAAAGTCTCCGCAGTGGTAGCAGCAGACCTGGTCTTTAGAAGCTATTACTGCATATGTGCTAGAAACTCCTTCTGCAACACCCTTAGTCACTGCTTGGGCCACTGTATCTTCAGTGGACAAGTGGCGTGTGCAGCTTTCCAGCATTTGCTCTATGGTAGGTTCTGTGTCTAAGGGTAAGGCTCTCAGGATTGCTTTACATTTTTCATTCGCATTACTCATGGCAAGTTTACACAACAGTTCTTTTCTTGCTTCTGTGCTCTCTATCTGTTTTTCCAGAGCATCCTTAATTCTATCCACAAATTTGATAACGCTTTCATCTATTCCTTGTTTGATAGTAGAAAAATATTGGGTAGGGGTAGAGTCATCAGGGGTAAGGAGTAAGGAGGTTTTTGCTGCTATAGCCACGTCTTGTAATGTTGCCTTAGGTAAGGTATCAGCTTGGTCAGAGGGCTTTTGCAAATCCCCTTCACCAGCCAGCTGTTCGACTGTAAAGTTTGACTTATCAGCATCTGCAGCATAGTTATCTGATAATGTTTTTAATTGCTTTTTCCAATGTCTTTCCCAAAGCATGTACTCGGCGGGAGAAAGGAGGCACTGGGCAATATTTTTAATATCGTGGGGTACCAAAACATGTGCTGAGAACGTAGCCTCTAGGAAATTTCTAAAAATATGTGAACTTCTACCATGTTCTTTGGCTGTATTTCTTAATTGCACGAGTTCTTTATTTGTAATAGGTTCCCATGACTTTCTAGTAGTAGCACCTCCTCTTTTTCCCTTCTTATAATCTACTGGAAAGGCAGTAATTCTCTGAGCTAATTGCCAGTCCCCTGCCTGTGTGGCTTCCATTTTTATTATAGCCCAAGGATCAACATACTCTATTTCCAAATCAGAATCGCTGTCACTGCTGTCATCAGATGACGAGAAGTGAGAGCTATCAGGCCTTGCCTTATGTTTCTTATGGCAGGCTGGAGCAACATTTGGCAGAGGGGCATATGGCTGGACAGGGTATAAGGCAGCACATGGCAGAACATGGCTACAGGGAGGCAGCAGGGCTGGAGTGGCCGTGCAATGCATGATACAGCATGCACAGGACTGGGGGGCATGGGGAGGGGGGGCAGAACTGAAGGAAGTCTGGGGGGTCCCGACCGGGGGTCCCTGAGGGTGGGTGTGTGCCTGGGTGTGGGGGCAGGGGGGGTGCGGGAGGGAGGAGACGGCGGGACTGGAAGAGGGTGCGGCGGATACAGGGAGGCTTGGGTCTGGGGCGGATACGCGAGCAGGCACGATTCCGGCGGCAGGCAGAGGCGCGATGGTGGGGGGGGCGCGGATACGCAGGCTGGCTGATCCCATGCCGCAGCAGGGATGATGCCGGGGGCAGGGAAAGATGCGATGGTAGCGGGGGGGGCGAGGGCGGGAGAGGGAGTGGGGGGGGCCACGGCAGGGACAGGAGGGATGGCAAAGGGGGTAGGGGGGTGTTGGGGTGCATTAGTTTTAAGTTGGTTTATTCCTGTACCCCCCATTCCTGTTTATGGTTCTGCCCGAGCTCTCTCTCTCTCCCTCTTCTTGATCGCCCCGTCAGTTGCACTTTTCCCCTCCCTTTCCCTACGATTTATCTCTCCTAATCCCTCCCTGGCTGCCTGTCTGTTATTCGGTGCCCACACCCTTCCATCCAGAACCTTCTGCCTTGGACATTGAATGATTGGACCAGGGGTCAGGGTTCAACCCTCAGTTTATTCCCACTGGAGATCCGAGATGTTTGTTACGTGTTATTCCCTCCTCTCAAAAATTTAGATTGGTCATTGTGTTCTGGTTATAAGGCCCTGCCGGGCATGCCTTTTGGTCCGCACTCGACGCACTTTCAATAAAACCCTATCGTTTTCCCTGTCGAACGCGGTCCTGTCTTTTTCTCCTGTGGGTCGCAGCCCGGCTCCTCTTCAAACAGCTCCGTGGATTCTCGCTCTTCTGAAGGCATTCCGCCTTAAGCACTCTCCCCAGGAAGTCTCCCAGCGGGAGGGTGCCCTTCCCCCCTCAGTGCTGCCGGCGGTGCTGGCCGCAGCTTGCCGGGAGAGTCAGAGACTCAGAGGTCAGCCGCCGCCGCTGCAGGTGGGGCCCCAGCAGGGTCGGGGGGAGCAGGGGGAGGGGTGTGGTTTGGGTCGGTCCCAGCGGGAACTGGCGCAGATGCTCTCGGAGATAACGCAGAGCAAGGAGGCGCGCAGGGTGTGGCTCCCGAGGGGCAGGCGGGGGGATAGAGGGGGTGGGGAGTTGCCGTGGGCGCCCTGGGGTCGGGGGGGTGCGGCGCAGGACGCTAGGACCCAGCGGAGTACTGGAATCCAGGGTGGAGGGGGTGTTATCTCCTCGATTAGCATTTGAAAGAGGCGCTTCTGTTAAGTCAGATAAGAGCTTCCCGTGTCCAACAGAAGTTAGCCCTGAAGTTACTATCTTTTTGTTAGTTTTTTCTACAGCTTTAGTGATAGCGTGAAACATAGGTAAAAACCGGGTTACAGAAAAGCCTTGGTTAGTTTGAAACTTATATATCGTGGTCCCAATTGTATCCCAAAAGGAGTCTAAGGTAATAGTCTGTGTATTAGTGTCTGGGAAATAGCAGAGAATCCACTTTATAAATTTTTTCAGGTTAGTTTTTGAAAGGTTACCTTTAGAAAAGGAAAAGTTGTTAGAAGATAGGATTTCTAGGATTGGGAAATATAAATCTCTCTCGTTCTGGGATCGCTTAAATGTACTAAGCTTTGATCCCATGTTTTCAGTCCCCGCCAGCAGAAAAAAGAGAAAAAAAAAGAAAAAAACCAAAAAAAAGGACCCAAGGAAAAAATATTTTGCGCGCAAGAAAGGCTGTGTTAAACTTACAATTCTTCAGCCTGTTGTGGGTCAAAGTTCTGCTGGGGGTCGTCTGCTCGTCAGCCTCCACGAACAAGTGTTCAGGTGTCGGGGTTGCGGGTTGGCTGACCTCCTGTCCAGAAGAGTCCTTCTATAACGAAGAGCTTCTCCTTCCAGGATTTCTGGCGCGAAGGCAGTGACAATTTCACGAAGAAATGCTGCTCCTCTGAAATGCCAGGTCCGGCATTCAGTTCCGCGGCCAGGCTATCACGGCGGTTCAGATGTCGGCCCAGGGGCCCCTCGCTGTTCGGGCGTCCGCTATGTTCGGTGCGCCAGCTATGTCGGCTATTACCCTCAGGGCAGAAGCCCAGCGGGGAATGCCGGCCGGCCAGGATAGCTCAGCGGGGGGTCAGGATAGCTCAGCGGGGGGCTCAGGCAACCCAGGCAGGCTATAGTGATTTGCAGTCAGCTCTTTAGTGATTTCAGCTCTTTCAGCATGCCTGGTGCCGTCGGTACCGCCGCCGCAGCAGACGCAGAGAGAGAGAGGGAGAAGCGCTGTATGGGTTCCGCAGGGTTCTTTTATTGGGGTCTCCGCGAAGGGTCCAGTGACAGCTCTCCTCTCCCGAACCGGGCAGAGTTAGGGGTTTTTATACCCTACAGGGGTTTTGAAAACTGTCCAATAGTAAGGGTCAAGGGAAAAGTGACCTATGGATATACAGGGAGATAAACAGGGTCCGAAAGGCGGAAGAGAGGGGCTTCTAAAGCCTTAGTCATGCTGACTTTGGCATTTCCTAGCTCAGGCCTCTGACCGCCAAGGAGGCCGTGCAGGCCCTGTGCCTGCTACAGCTGCCCGCTCTGCCTGCACGGCTGTCACACAACAGCAATGTTCCAAAAGGAACAGACATTTTTACATCCTCAGGACCGTGTGATCTTTGGTCCTGGTGGTGGATCAGAGAGAAAAGCCAAATGTGACAGACTAAACTTGACTGTAGGAGAGGGATGCCTCAGCAGAGGGTCTGGGGACCTGTGGTGCCAGCCAGTGGCCCGGCACTCGGACACAGCAGGAAGACCTGAGATTATCACACTTCATCTGGGAGGGTAGAAAAGCTCAGGGGTTCTTTGTTCAAGGTCCCCCAGAGGCACCAGCTCAAGCTGCCACTGTTCTACCTTGATAAAATTGTTTAAAAAGATCCAGAGGTCTGACACTCTGCTGTGGAGCACATTCTACATTTCCAATCTTTTGGGCAGTTAGGAGCTTTTGATTGTGCTTTGCACCCAAGGAAAATATACCCCCAAATGTGCACAAATAACTCCTTTAGTATGTCCTCCTTTTCAACTGGTTTTTCCATTGTTCTCTGCTATCTTGTCCTCATCTTTCCACAATTCCTGTGTCTATTCAAGTCCAGCCTGGGACAGTGCACACATTTGCTTTAGTTCTGTAGTGATTTACGCCCAGCCATCCTGCCAACCACACCCATTTCAATGTTGCAACAACCTAACTCTGGGCTGCAGTATGTGAATCACACTCTGCTGTGTGAGCACCAGAGCAGGCTCTGAAGAAGGGGCATTCACTAGATTATGAGATGGTATTTATTTGAGCCTGACTGCTGATGCTAACACAGAACTGCCTGTTGTGTTGCCTTGCCCCTTTGCAAAGCTGGATTTGTGATTCACATGTGATATTTTCCTTTCAAGTTTGCCTATTTTAAGATGATTCTGTCGAAGTAGCCGTTTTAATTTGAATTTTATATAAAATCATCCATCAGTCGAGGCATATATAAATTACTTGTATTTCAAACTGGTCTATTTTTCACTCTAAATGTTAGTCATTTACAGAAATGAATAAAAATATTTTGAAAAAGTATAGATTCTTGTTTAACTATTTAAATAATCAAATTTGATGAACCGCTCATTCTGCAAAGTGGCATTCCAGTCCAGATCCTAAAGCTGGAACCCAGAACTGTGTTAGGATGATGGCCCAGCTGTTTCTGTTTTATTAGATAAAAATGCCTCGGCAAAGTGTATTGCAGCTAGTAAGGTTTTGATTAATATATTTTTAGTATGATTATATCACATTCTTTATGTAAGTATTTGCTGGATGTAAGTAGGGCCAGAATCATATCCTTATGATGATTTCTTGATGAAGTGTTTTTTCACTTAAAGCAAGAAAAGCTTAGCTAATGAAGTAAAATTTTACTCTTATTCAAAGCATTTTAAATGCCTCAATCAGTTTTCTGTTAAAAACAATTTGAAGCTTTCTCAGCCAAAAAAGTCTAAATTAGGGCTTGATGACTACTGCTCAACACAGTGCATTTCTCTCCTGCAACACCTTCTAGAAATACTTTGGTTATTATTTAAGAGATCTGAAGGAAAATACTATCTGCTTTCACTAACAGATCTCAAGATCTGTCAGTCTCTCCATTATTACTGTTTATCTTACTTCAAAATTTCTGAAAGGAAAAGCAGTTTCACAGGTTCAGTCAATATTTATTTTCTGCAAAGTAAAATCAAATATCATTAATGTAAACATATGGAATACATAAATATTAATCCATTAAACCTTTGGGCATCATGGCACTGAACTTATGGCAGTCATATAACTTGACAATAATGTTTCTTGCCAATAACAGAGGTTTCCAAATCAATAAACACATCTGAGAACAGGAGAACCCTTCACACAAAAAAGAACAGTACCTGAAACAAAAAGCTACAGAGAATGGTCACATGGAGCCGTTCTTTAAAACTATGTAGACTGAACAACTGTCACTAAAACTCCCTCTAAAAAATTAAAATTATTTGTTAATAACTTCTATTACCTAAAGTTAAGTAGATCATGCCTGGTAGCACAAAATACAGTAGCTGGAAAATGCAAAATAATTTGGTAGGCCCATCTAATGCTTCGGCAGAGCTGTGTAGAAATCAAGAGAGATTCTCTGTTCCTTCTTTAATCCTTTTCCTTTTTTCTTCCAGTGCTTGTTTAAATACAGTTTTCAAGGTATTGTAAACATATGGCCCATTCTCAGAATTGAAGCTTGTCTAATAAAAGAGAGAAATTTCAGTACAGTTGTTAAAGAGATGCCATACAGCAAAATGCAAATTAGATGCACAACATTAAATTTAAAAAAAGCTTTGAGATTTATCAAAGATGTGTTTTTGATGGAGTGCTTAATGCTAAGTGTTTTCACTTTTATGCTAACTAGACATTAAAATAAAAGAGAAGGAGAAATGTGATGATTGTTTTAACAGGCAGATTTACAAGAGATGAGGAAGCAGCATGGTGAACATTCTGTTCAAGCTCAGATTTCATTGACTGAATCTGAGAAGAAATGAGCTAAGCAATAGCTTAACCTGTCACTGTTACTGAATGAGCCCAAAGCAGAAATTAGTTACTCACATCCTGTGGTACAGGCCTGGAACAGAACTGACTTGCAGTGTAATTTCAGAAAACTATTTAATCTGAATCACATGATACAGAATCTACCAAAGCCTTTGGTAAGCTACTCTAGGTGATTAGTCAGTGTCACCCTGTAAAATTATCTTTTCCCTAATTTGAAGATGTCCATGAACTGGCAGTGGTCCAGAAAGAGAAAAATGAGACTCCAGGATTAAGATTGTAGTGACAGAATTTAATTTTGTTGAGAACATTTCCAACCCTTTATGTATGTGATTATTATAAAATGTAAACTCTGAAATAAATAAGTTTCACACTGAAGCATGAAGGAATTACTGTACCCTTTCTCACAGAGGCCTCCCTCTGTTGATTGATTAACCCTTCTTGATTTAAACCAAGTAAATAGAATACCTTGGATAGTTACTTGGTATTACTTGCCTTGGTGAAAGCTTTAATAGCACGAGCAAGTACGGCCTCCTCCACGTCAGCTGGCAGCACCTGCAGTTTCACCACACAGTGTAAAATACAAAGGATGGTCTGATACTGCTCCTGGTGGAGAAAAGGAACAGCAACTCATCAGAAGAAATAGTTCCATAAAAAGCAGTTTAGCACTCAGATTTTGTTAACTGCTGTTTAAACACCAGGTTGTGCCTTCCTGTGCTGAAACCTTCATGTGCAGGAGTTGGTGGGGAATTCCCACCAGCCCAAAGAGCCTCTGCATAATTATTTCAGTCATGATGGGAAAACTCTTCTCCTGAGTGCCACAAACTACTCTGGGAATTCCTCAATATTTCTGGGAATTTCAAGATTCCCTCCATGAACAGTAGCCTTCCTGTGAATTGGCACAGGAAAGGTGAAATTTGATCTTTTCAGCCCAAAATGCTGTGCATGTTCAGGGCTTTTTTCCCCATCTTGTACCTCTCTCTGTCCTTCCAAGTCTCTGTCACCACTGGAAGCTGGCAGAGAGACACCTGAGCAGTGCTAGCAAGGAGGAAAAAAGGGAGGAACAATCTTTGTGGCTGTTCCTTCCCAACCCTTTTCCAGCTTAATTAAGGGGCTGGAGCATTTGTCACACAAGCAGCCAGCTCTAGGTAACTCTGTTTTGAGCAAGACGTTTGGACTAGAAGATATCTAGAGATACCCAGACAAGTCACACAATTTGATGCAGAGTAAATTCTCATTCTGATTTTGAAAGAGACTGAAATGGCTTTTTTAAAGTGCAGCCCTTGCCTAAAGTGAAAGAATGAATTGTCAGATCCAATATGTACCTTTCTCAGCAAGTAGAGCGCATCCTGGGATTTTGTGCAATTTTTTGCCAGCATGTCAATATCATCTTTGGATATAATAGGTTCTTTCAGCTGCTCTATCCATGACCACATCAAGCTGCAGAGGATAAAAGGATCTCTCTCGGTGCAGATTTTATCCCAAGCTCCATCTTGAGAATTCAGTTCTTTCTTAAAACAAAACAAAAACAAAAACAAACAAAAAACAAATAAACAAACAAACAAACAAAAAACTGAAAATTCATCATCTATATACCTTTGCCAACATTTTCCTTGATTGTAGCAGTATTTGGCTCTTATGTTCCAACAATAAAAGAGTTATCCAAAAAATTTGTATTTTTTTCCAGAGTATCAACATTAATCAGCAGTAATACAAGTGATTCATTCAAACAGAAGGATGACAGCAGCAGAGCAGCTGAGAACCTCCCAGTATTCCACTGGAATACATAAACCAGCTTTGCATTACAACTTCGAAGCAAATGTTGCTAAGAGGATTTGGGTTTGACAATAAGCAATTAAGTTTCTGCTAAATTCTTTTTCTTTTACTCACAAATCCTCTGATTAGTTCTGAGAAAACACTGGTGAAAACCAACTCAGACCTTTAAATCTGTACTATTTCTGTGCCACCAGCAGCCAGAAATAATGGTATCAATTTCACCCAGTTAGGAAAGTGAACATACCAGAACCTCCACCCTCCTGCTATACACCAGAACATGTAGGTGCATCTTGCCAGCCTGTGAAAGACCTGAACCCAGACCTCATATAAACTGCTATCCCAATGTGCCATTTCAAAGCTCCACGTGGCATTTTTACCATTCCAGGAATTCACTGAGGTGAAATATGCAGAGCCCGTAGCATGGATTTGAGTTAAAAATTACCTGCCACATTTCTACCTTCTGCTTCACTTCATCCTCTCCCAGAAATTCATTTATATCTGCAAGTGCTTTGGCTGCCAAAACTCTTCGGGCTTCCAAACTTAATTCTGACTGCAGAACAATGTGTGGAATTGTCTCTGACAGCTCTCTGCTACTCTCGCTTTCATATCCAATGGAAAAGTTCACTTTAGAAGAGGAAGAAGAAGAGTCAGAGTCCTCAGAGAGATACACTCTCCTGCCATATATATTGGTCTTGTGGTCCTTCCTGTGAGCAGTCTCGTTGGCAAAGCTGTGCCTTGGCATCCCAGGTTCCCTGGGATCGTGCATGGACGCAAGGTCTGAGGAAAAGGTCCTGCTGCGTTGTACTTCTTTGGCAAAGCTCTTTCTGTGATAGGAGCCATCCCTTCGTCCATCCAAACGAAATCTCCCTTGACTCCAGAACATGCATGTGTTACGCACTAATGCTTCTTTGTTTAACTCCAGCTGTGGCTTTGCCTCACCTGTGGCAGAACATTCCTCCCCACTGTTCTGCTTGGGTTTGTTGTTCACTAAGATCTGAGCAGGCACTGTCCAGGCAGTGTCATCCTGTTCCAAAAGAAACTCAGTTCTCCTTAGGTCTGACTCACTGTAGCTCAGACGCCTTCTCAGATGAGTAAGAGGCTGAAGGAATTCGACATTCCTTCTTTTACAGAAAGCATCACATTCGTATCCCAGGGAGGAGTGTGAGTCCTGGCTGTCGAGAGCAGAGGAGTGGGTGTTGGACGAGTCCGACGTGTCGCTGTCGTGCCTGGCCAGCTCCCGCTCGAGCTCCGTGGATGCCAGCTGGGACACGGTCTTCTCAATCTCAGCTGAGAGGTCTGGGATGTCCAGCAGCTCTGCCTCTACCACCTGTCTGTTCTCAGCCAGGTCCAGCAGCAGCTTGCACACCAGGTGGATGAGTTTTGGCACATGCTTGAGGTGCCTGCTCTCGTAGCCATGGAGCAGGTGCCTCTGGCGGGTCAGGTACTGGGACAGGGTAACTGCATGTGCCTTGGGCTCACAGCATGCAAAGACATTGCGGAGAGGGACCAGGAACTGGGAGAACTCCCTGACACACAGCAGCTGCCCTCGGGTCTGGATGGAATTGGGCCTTTTGGCTCTGACAAACAGAATTGCTTGGTCAGCACTCATTCTGGTGGCAAAAACTAAGTAGCAAGCTATTAGAACACCTGGAAAATACAAAGACAGGATTAGTGAAGGAACTGTCAGACTCAAACAAACACTCAGTGGAAATAGGGGATAGAAATTAATATAGGTGAAGACAGAGTGTCCTCTATTATGTGATGCTGTTACTTAAATGTAATTGCCTGTGAAGAAGCACAAGACAGTGAAGCTCTGCTCACTGCACTGCAGTGGGAGCTCCCCACAGCCTTTTCAGGAGTTCCACCATTAACAAACATGGGAGCAATGGGGGCTTTTATGGGAAGGGCACAACCAAAAAGGACTTGAAAGAAGCCAGTGAAATTTTAGGTGCTCTACCAAATCTACCTGATCCAAAGAGAGTGGCAGGTTTGTGAACATGTTATAAATACTGGACAATGAAAGTGTACCAAGGGAATTTTTCCCCTCCAAAAGCAGCTGTCACATTTGAATGTAATGGAACAATTATACAGATTTTAAAATTCTGTGTCTTACAGGTTTTTCATTTTAGTATACTAAAACTGGTCTTCTCTAGCCTTTGAGGACATTTGGACACAGTAGTTTAGCACTTTGAACCATTTTATAGAGGTCCCTCTTGCAATGACACTGAATCTCGCCCAGTTATTACTGGTTTATAACCAGAGATGGAATTTCTAGAGGAACCCTGGTGCTGCTCCTGCACGGGGCACGTACCTGTCCTCCCAAGTCCTGCGTGGCAGTGAACAGCCACCCTCCCCTCCTGCAGGGCAAAAGACATCACCTTTACCATGTCAAGGATAGTCGTGAGAGATGCCACTCCGTAATCCTTCCATCCAAAATTATAAAAATAAACTGAAATAAAAAGAGAGACAGTGATTTTCTGCCACACCGAATGTGAAATGTGTAGTAGTATTTGCAGAGGAGAAATTACTAGTAAGAAATTATAGCACTAAAATTGCATAATGGAGATTAAAATCTGACTACATCTTGTTTGCAAGAGATTATTTTCCCATTTCAGTGTATGCTTGCTGTTAAAACTTGATAGATACATGAAGCTAGCAAAGATTTGTCTAACTCAAGTTCAGATAGAATGTAAAAGAGGTAACAAAACAGTGATTCATGCAAAATTACTCAGCAATATATAGAAAGAGGGCAATTTTTTCTTTTCAGAAATAAAAGCATTTCTTCAGTTAGCAGCTGCTTTTTACAGAGACGCACTTTCCAGACCATAACGTGAAAATACAAAAATACTGTCAGGAGCAGTGTCCTCACATGAAATAACCTTTTATAGTCTAGGTAACAAGACATGAGTGTACCACAATTTGTGAATACAGAAGAAAAAGAGAACTGTTGTCCTTCCTTTAGAACCACCTGAACACAAACTCTCCATCTCTCTCTGTATAATACACAATCTTCAATAATGTGTTATTTGCTCTTCATTGTATTTGCCAGGTTTCACGTTTTGTACAATGTTTCCTACATAGCTGTGTTTAACTCACAGGAATTCAAGTAAAAATATCCTTAAATGCCAAAGTCAATAATTAATGAGGAACAACAGCAGGAGGGAACTTACTGCCAGCCTCCATAAAGGCTTCAGGAAGGTAGGTGAAGCCGCTCTCCTGCTCCAGGGGGTTCCCACAGCTCGCATGCTCTCCAGGACGCTGAAGGTTAATTATGGTTTTTATGCCACATCTTAAGAAAGAAATAGATGAGTCAAAGTATTACAGGCAGCCAAAATCTCATTGTCCCTTATTTTCTGAAACACATATTTATTCTTAGTGGAGAATAAATCTTTACCTGTAGGGCGTTAAAATGAAAGGATCTTTATCAACAATCCAAATCTATGTTGAAAGAGAAAATGGATCAGGAATTACACCAGTAATACGTACAATAAACAATGACTAAATTTGTTACCTTTCAAACTGCTCAATAATGTTGTACTTTTCAATTAATTCTGTTGAGGGTCGAGCCATAGCCAGGATGTTATCTGTTATCCTGAGAAATTAGAAAAGTAAATAATAGGGTTATCATTAATAATTTCCTGGGTATGAGTCTTACAAAATAAGAATACCATTATATTCAAGAAAGAGAAATACCTTGGTGATTAATTAGAAATTACTTTTAAAAATCCTACTATGCCACAGTGTTAGTGATAACTCCTATTAAACTGACACAGATGGAGCACTATCAAAAGACAATCACTGGAACTGGTTACATGCCAGGACATAAGTAAAAATTCCTTTGAATAGAAATCTGGACCCAGATCCCTGTCTGTCCCTTTAAGGTTTGCAAATGCTGCTTAAGCATTTGCTGTTAGAGAAAAAACAGTAAGAATGTCAAGATACATTACATGTGACTTTTACTGCACATGAACATCCTTCTGAACACATGCCCACATTATTTCATCTGCAGGAAATGCTTTTACTTTTCGATTTTATTATTAACATACTTAATTCATCTGCATCCTAATCCTTAGTAGTACAGAACAGCTTTTTAATAATTCACGACAGACAGGTATTTATTCTTTTGGATGTGAACCAAACCCACTGTAAGCCAACAGGAACCTTTCACTGTCTTTCCTGGGCTGTGTACGACAGCCACTACGTCAGGTTCTAATTCCAGATCAAATTCTCCTTATGTGTTGCACTTAGCAGCTGATTTTTAGAAAGCCCAGCTATTCTGCCACACTGAGCTGCTCACCAGGAGGAGTAGAGCCCCTTGATAGCTTGCTCATGCTCGGCCCAGCGCGTGGGGTTCTCGTACTTGCAGGCACGGCCGCCGCAGGCCATGGAGCACTGCATGTGCCCGGGGATGACGTGGCGCAGCCGCTCCCCCACCTTCGTGTACTTGGCTGTGGGGCGCCTCGAGCTCCCTGCGACACAGGCAGAGCCACGTTAGCCAGGAGCTCACTGAGAAATACCACGTCAGCCGTATGACAGTCACAAACACCAGAAATACATGCGATATGTATTTCAGGCTCGTTGTTCAAGGAAGGATTCTGAGGGGAAAAAATCGCTTGTATTACTGACAGTTATTTTTTTTGGATAAAGTTAGAGATTAGTGACATCCTTTCCAGCTGAAAAAAGTCACAGTCCTCTTCAACCTGAAATCAATATAGTTAACCATGTCCTTGGAGTATGCATGAATATGTGCTTCTGTTTTACCTGTTTATAACTGAGCTGTTAGAGTAAAAAGCATGTATTAAATGAATAAGGAATCAGTGAACAAAACAGAATATACAAAATACAAGAAGAAAATTAAACCCCACTATTTCATCCACACATAAAAAGTACAGTTAACAGAACAGAAGTATAGTAATACCAAGAAAATACCCAGAACTGCCAACAGCCTCAATGAAAAGTACTTTACTTTTTTTTTCAGGAAAAGTTGCATCTAGCTCTTCGGGGCTGAGCGACGACAGAGCCACCATGACCCGGTGCGTGGACGAGGAGAGCAGCTCCACCACGGAGCTGCGGCGCCGCTGGCTGAGACGGAGAAGGGGATCGGAGGAGGAATGCCTCCGCCCCTGGAAGAAATGGCTAAAGATGCTGACGGCCGAGCGCCTGCGGGGAGAAGGTTGCATGGCTGCGCAGCCCCAGCTCCGCCCGGCGCCGCTGCCCGGGGCGCTCTGAGCGCAGGGGAAGTTGCTCAGCGCTGAAGTTGCGGGAGCGGAGCGGAGCATCCCCGAGCGCGCTCGGCAGCTGGTCCCCGGGCTGAGCTGTCGCCATGGTAACGGAGGATGCAGGCGCTGCTGCCAGCCAGCCCCGGGCTGCTCCTTTCCACAGGGATTGCGTCTGCTCGGGACAAACTGTTCCACCGCTTGATGAAAATAGTTGCTTGTCAAGTAGGTAATTTTCAAAACGCGCTGGGAACAACCAAAATGTTTGTCATAAACAATGGGAGTATTTAGTTCCTGCTCAATAATAGGCATTCAGAACTCGCTAAGACACAAAATACTCCATTCAACAGAACAATCAAAATGTAGCTGGAGGCTCTGCCTCCTGAGAGATCTGTAAGGAAGCACATTATACTCCCCCACCTCTTGGTTCTTCATTCCACAGCCACCTCTCCTCCTCCACTTCGCTGCTCCAAAATGCATCATTAGCTGTGTAATGACTGGGATTAGTGTGTTCCTGCTGAAATGCTTCAGTACATGATGAATTGTAGACTGTTTGCCTGGACCATTCACATCTTCTAACAAAACACAATTTGTTATCCAAAACAAAAGGCTGGGTTTTGGTTTTTTTTCCAGCGCACAGCTTTTTTTATTAAGCAAAGCTGTTAACCCTGCAGCCTGACAGAAAGCAGATCACGAGGAGGAGAAGGTGTGTCAGCTGAGTGCTTCAGGCTTCTGAAGGTAGGTATGAGGTGGCAAATTGCCTCCCACTTTGCTTCCAGTGTGCTGAGCAGGAGAATGAGGTGGCCAGAAAGATTGCAGCACTTGAAAAAGCTACTGTGCACAGAATGGATTATAGTGATGTAAAAAGCCTCTGTCATCCCAATGTCTGTGCATCAGACTGCACTAAAAGGGGAAGGCTGGGGAAATCAAGAGAATTTACTTTAATTTGGCAATAAACAAATTAATCCCATTGCATTTTCCTAAAACACATTTGTGTTTCTTCTTGTACCACAAAACCAGTAACTTGCACAGAGGAATTTGCATAAGAGGAAATTCCCTTTTGTGACAAATTCACCAGGCAAAAATCTGCTTCTTCCAGGCACTGACCAGGGCCTGAACTTTGCTGCTCCCCAGCTCTTACAGAGACGTGGCAGTGTTTGCTGTGGGTACCAGGCCTGAAATATCAGCAGTGATATTGTGTGAGGAAAGGAATATGTTCAAAACCTTGACTCGTCATTCATCAGTGGAGCTGACATCAACAGGTGAGGAAACATGTAAATATGCTTTTATTTTGGGGTTTGTGTGGAAGAGAAAGAAAATGAAAAAGGCTATTTCAAGTGCTACCTGTATTAAAGGAATGTGAAAAATATTTTCTAATTAACTACATTCCTTTCTTGTATTTAATTATTTTTCTCTTTCTCTTCCCAGAAACTTTTCAATATATATCAAATGATAGTGGAGACAGAAGCAAGGAATATAAACTGCTCAACATCATTATCTTCCTACTGAATCTAGCAGCTTTGCAAACAAACACTCACCCAAAACGGTAAGAAAGAATTGCATCCTGCACAACTTTAAATAATTTGAAAATTGCATAGTTTCTTCCATTAAGAGATCTGACAAAATGAAAATTACAGAAAAGATCAACATATTATGACCATGATATGCTGATGAAATAATGCAGTTCGGTTTTGTTAGAGACATTTTAAGTTTATAAACATGGATAATATTTCCGGGTTTTTAAAATTTTTGTGGTTTTTTTTTTCCCAGAATTGTTTTAAGCATTTATTATGAATGGCATATGAAAGCCAAGTTCTTACCTGAACTCATATTTGCCAGATACACACTGCTCTCTATCAGTGAGGAGTATGGTTGCTCATTTTGCAGCAAAACTCCCGCAGCCATTGCAGCACCTGTTGAAGCAATAAAATAATCACTGAAAACCTACAGGAGAAGCTAAAAAAAGGCAGAATAAAGCCACGTGCTCCTGGTCATGGAGTCATTGAAGATTTGGGCAGCCAGGCATGGGCTGGTACTTGATAGACAGATTGTCTACAATCCACGGCCCCTTGCTGCTCTCTTGCCTGCACTCTTGGGCTTTGGAATCACATCTGCCATGATTCTCCTCTAACAAGAAAACTGAACCCACAACTCTCCCCAGGTAGAAACAGATATTTTCTCTATTGTTATTTCTAATACAAGGTAGGTCCTGCTCTGAAGGCCTTCTATCCAACAGAAAGATAAAGCAAGCTGTAAATATGAACACAGTAATCAGTCTGTGATATTTAAATAAACCCTGTGCAGGCTCTTGAGTGGAAATTCTTACTTAGTATAAGATCACCCTTCTGTTTCTCTTATCTCTATAGGAAAATAGCTGCAAGCATAACAAAAAAGAGAAATGTTTATACCAAACTAAGCACATCTCTGCTCCATCATTAACTACAGAAACTTTGCTAAATAGACAAACCTTGGCTTCCCAAGTCTGCAAAACCAGAAGTAGGATTCAGCAGCATAAATATGGTTTTAAAATATAGATTTGCTAAAGAAATATATATGACAATAGAAGAGTCTTGTGGGGATTAGGTGATACAGGCCTGTGTGGTGCTAACTGCTTACTGTTCAGTGCTCAGCTTTTGTCTCTAATTCTGCATAATTATTTTTGTAGCAAATATATAAATAATTTTTTTTTCATTCAGATACTACACTGTCTACCACACACTTGAATAAATTATTCTTCCAACAATGCTAATGGACTTTATTCCACAAAGTCAGCCAGTGCAGCTCTGTTCTTTTCAAGATGCTTAATGGTGGGAACAGATCACAGATCCACATTAAGAACCATTTCACAGAGCTGCACTAGTCCTCTTGAAGGGATGAAAATTACATTTGTTAGTGAAAGACAAAAAGCCTTCTGAAACTTCAGAGGTGCTTAGAAATGCATCTCTAATGTAAGTACATTAAGAAGAATATGAATCAGGAATATGCTTTAATAAAAATTAAAATAGTATCTGGAGCATTTTCTACTCAGCTACTTGACCAACTGACTCTGTATTCTGAAAAATCAATCCTTTAATAAAGTATCTTCATATAATTGAATTCTATTTGGAGAAGTTCCAGAACCTCTATTTTTTTTCAATGGATTTCAAAATCAGTAAGTGATGGCTTCCATCATCAGAGGAAACTTTGAACCTAAAGAAAGAACTTCATTTTATCCCCAGAATTTCTTTTTTAGAGTTAATAATGCTGAATTAACAAAAATTATTGGTTTCTATTTCTCAGAAAGTTCTCTTCAGAATTCTTAATAGCTTGTCCAGATAACATTTGAAAAACATATCTCATCATCCTGGCAGAAGAATCACCACCACAATGACTATTTAGCTCTCCTATTTCCTTGTACTCAAGTGATAAAAAAAAGATTAAATGTCAGGGATATTTCCATCTAAAATTATTTCTTTCCTTCTTTTTTTCTTTCTTTTTCCCAGGAATCTGGCTGATCAGAGCTCTTAACTGGAAAGGGATGAGATGGAGGTTAATGCAGAAGAGAATAGACCTAGAGTATGACAAAATATTAGCAAGTTTCTTCTAAACTGCAGTGCAGAGGTGAGCTCTGTGTTTCTTTGTTGTCTAACCAATTTTATTTCACTTATAGACCAAATCCATAATTCCTGTGCTGCCCAACTGACCTGAATATTTTGTCTGTGCCTTTCAGTTTGCAAAACTTGACTGACAGCTCAGTGTGATGAATGGGAGCAATTCCCTTACATTTACTTCTGAAGAAAAGGTTAGTAATATTGTGACAAATGACTTTGCTGAGTTACACTGCACTCCCTCAGAGAGGTAATTTGGGATAGGTCAGTGCTGATGTTCCTACAGAGGGGCATTACGTTCCTGCACCAATAAAAAGGATGCTAGAAGTAAAAATAGTGCTTAGGTTAAAGCAGCAGCTCTCTCTTGCTTTGCTTCTGTACCAGATATTCTTGGTTTTTAAAGACGTTCTTCAGCATTTTGCACATCGCGTGAACGCTCGGTAGCTGCCGAAGGCACAGCCTGGAGCGCTGTTCCAGGTCGCGGTGGCATGAGCTGCCTGAGGATCTGAGTCACGTACCTTGGGGCAATCACGATATCGCCTTAATCAGCCCTGCTGCTTGATCTCTGCCGTGCATCCCTACTGCCCTGACAGCAAAGAGGCCGGCCCTTTATCCCGGCTCCCTGAACGAGTGAGAGGAACGGTATCTCCTGCGGTGGAGTCCCCTCTCTGTCCGGTCCCTGAATGAGAGGAACGATGTCTCCCTGCGGTGCAGTTCCGCCTCTGGAGGCAGCGGTGCGATCCAGCGAGCGGGAACACCCCGGCTCCTGACACCACACAGCGGGAAATGTGCCTGTGCTGTCGGCTGGCAGAAGGCAAGAGCAGGACCACGCTGCCCAAGGAATCTCTTGGCATCCTCATGCCAAGCACTCTGGGTATTTCAAGAGGTCCCCTCCACGTGTGGGTTTGATATATGCTTTGATGTTTGTATGCAGTTCTGAGTTGCCTTTTCTTTCCCCCCACTTTTGAGCTGAACAATTTCTACCAGAAGGGATTTTTGTCTCCTGTTGCAATGGATTCATGTGTTTGCATTTGGAAACACGACAGCTGCCATGCCCCACTCGCTGCTGCACACGTGCAAGGGTGCATTTCCTGCAGGGGATGCAGCGTGGGCACCTCGTGCCACTGCAGATGAGGTCGCTCCCAGCATCCACCTTCTCCTCAACAGTGAAGCCCCCTGCCCATGGCCATTTCCTCTATGGAGGAATAAAGGCCCTGCTCTTTGTAAGGTCACAGGGGAGCAGCAAGGTGCCACACAGGCAGCAGGACAGCTGGGACATCAGGGATCCCATGGAGCAGGTCCATGCTCCTTCCAAAGGCCATCTTCCACAGGCAGCATCCCTCACTGGCTCTCAGGAGCTAGCTGCAGGATGGACCCAGCAAACCAGCAGTGGGGTTTGCAAATGAACAACTCTGCCTTGTCACAAAAAAACCCCATTCATTTCTGGTATTTCAGGATCTGGAAACCAGTGGCTTCCAGTGGCTGGGCTGAATTTTTGCTCCAGACTGAAATGAGAGGAGCAATGTCCATTATTGCAGCAGCCAGAAAACAATTATACAGTCAAAAAGTGAGAAGATGCTGGTCTCACTATCTTGGCATTGAGGATGGTTATTTAATAAATGCAATCGCTACCTTTTACTTCAGAACACATTTTCAAACAGAGAGAAGAGCTTGCATTCCCAGCTGGAAGGACTCCAGGTAGGGCAGTGTTGCTGCCAGCATGGACAGTAATCCCATTGTAAGGCTCCCCATTGCACCCCTGTGCACCTATCCACGAATAGTGAGGACCCAGATCTTCAACTCCTGTGGCTTTGGCAAACAAGGATGCCACAGCAGACCACACACTTAAAAAGATTACCTGTATGCATTAACATGAAAAAAAATTATTAAGTTTTTAATTTAAAATATCAATGTATGGGGAAAATTATTTTAAACCTCAAATATATTCACACAATAAAGGCAATGCTGATGTTTAGGTCTCTCACATGAAATTCTGAGATTATTTTTACTGTTTTATTGTCTTCTAAAGTGAATTTGTTCTCTCCCTGTTGCAGCGACCTGTAAGTGACTACCTAGCAGCCAAATTCTTAGGCTTAGAGGAACTTAGTGATCTCGCTGCAGGTAGGGGTGAGGGTAGCTTAGTACCTAACCACTTGGCTGACACCTTTAAAATTTCCTGTGGCCTAATTCTGCAAGTACTTGAGAAGCTTTGCTTTTGTGAGCAGTCCCACAGAAGCCAACGGAATGTCTAAATATAGGATCACGCGAGATAAAGTTTCACTGCCAAAATGCAAAATCCTGTAAACAACACTAATGGAGATGTTTCAGGCAGATGACTAAAGATAACTGATGATTAAGACTAAGTAAAAATAGAATAGTGTAGTGAGGACTGGATATATTTAATTAAATGGTTAAGAGATACTAAATTATAACCTTGTCTCTCAATTCAGGCTTTGAATCTGATGCTTTAAGATTGGCAGATCATGAGAGTTTCTAGCAAAAAATCTTCTAAATTGGCTGAGATGTGGTTAGTCACTGGTACAGGAAGCACTGTTAAATGAAAATGCATTTTAAATTACCACAGACTATCTAATTTTAACATTGCCAGGAATAACAAAGCATTTCTAAAGGTTTGTAAAAAAATGATGATAACTGAGGGTTTTGCTAAACTTGATTATTATGATTAATGAAACATGATGCAAAGGTTGTTGTTCTAATGCCTGTACAAGTGAAAAAGCTCACTGGGATCAGATATTTCATGAATGCTTAAGCTACAATTTAACCATGGTCTGGAAGGCAGTTTTAGCACCGAGCACACATCTTTCAGTAGACACACACCTCAATTCCCAAGGTGCTTTAAAAAGCTCAATTATTTGAAATTTGAAACATTTACCACCTGTAAGCAAACACCAAAATACTGCAAAAGCAAATAAACACATGGATAAAGGACAGAGAGAAGACTAGATAAAACTGTAAACAAATTTTCATATAGTTTAGTTATACACTACTTACACAGCAGGCTGATACTACAGCTGCTGTGAAACTCCTGGGATTTCACACTGGAACCACAACCAAAACAGATTTGTTATTTCTACATGTCTTCTACCCTCTTTGGGAAAAAAATATTCCCCACCTGTCTTAGTAAAAGAGGAATGTCATTTAATCATCAAGTTTGATATTTACAAAAGACTCTAACCTCTTTCATGTACAAAAGAGACAAGAGAATACAATTCATTAAAAGATTATGTAGGTGCTGGTTTAGTGATTCAGTTTGCTGTTCATAGATTTTTGACATAAATAGCAAGAAACTGCAAGCTAAACTGATGGACAAGTCTCTCAATTTACTTGAGCCATGTTATTTAAATCACCTCTTTCTGTGGCAGTGCTAACCTAATGGTTAACAGAAGGTATTTTAAACCACCTTGAACAGGCTGGCAGGCAGTAATTACTAGAGACTCATCAAGGCGGTGGCGTAAAGTGAATATATTAACTGTTCTACAAACAAAAATGCTGGCTCTGAGACCCTTGATCATGAACATCATGTTTATCAAGAGACTCTCAGACTCATCACACTGACTACATGCAGAAGAATGAAATAATGCCAGTAATTGTCAGCATTCTGACAGCACTCAAGTGCAAATTCAAAAATGATCTCTGCAAGTTAGAGGATTTTTACATCTAATATAGTCAAAACCATAGTAAATTTACATGAGTTTTAATAGTTCCAGTAATTTCGGTGTAACACCTTACCTGTTACCCTGCAAAAAGAATGAGTGAGTGCTGATCCCTTCATTGCTGCAGTATCAGCCACAAGAAACACGCTGCAGGGCAGTCACGTTTTACAGAGAAGCTGAAAGAATTCCCCTGGTGTTTCCTGTGGCTAATCGGATCGGGGATGGTAATCTGGGAGGAGCCAGCAACGATCTTTTCTTAACCTAAACGGTGCAGGGAGTGCCTCCGGGACTGTACAGATAATCATCCCTGAACTGCTTTCTGCGTCTGCCCGGCTTTTAAAGGGATTGAGGCAAACAGGCCGCACCAGCCTGATGTTCTAATAACTGACTCTCCCAGCTCTGCTCTTCCTGTTCACCTCATCTCCTGTTAGAAGCAAGTGAACAGGTATTTATTTGTGTGTGTCTACATGCACAACACAAACACAGAGCCCCAAAGAGAATTTTGTGAAGTGAGATTAATTACAGTTAAACTGATACATTGGTTTTGAAATGCCATGAAAAGAGAATTAGATAGAAACGTTCCATTGTTATCTGGGCCTATCACTGTTATCTGCATGAAACATTTCTTCTTTCTCAGTAAAAACACAGAATGTCACTGAAGTATTTTTAGCAAGTATAAATTAACTGCATTAAAAGTAATGTCTCAAAACGGTAACAAAAATAAGTTCATATAAATATAATCAACTGTGATCAACTAAAAATGTAATCAGCTAAAGCCCAAATAATTTGTTGATTTAACTAAATACTCGATAAATAAAAAATGTAAATAAAGTAGGATACAATATCTTATTCTAGCTTAAAAATAGATCTTATCTCAAAATCAATTTCAAGCACTAATTAGTAACTAATGAAAAAAGGGGCTTTCATCTATTCCCATCACTTCCCTGCATGTCTTGTTAAAAAATCTCTTCCATTAATGAAGCTAGGGATTAATTTTAAAAACCTCACAATTATTTAGTAACAAAGTATACTTAAAATTAAAATCTAACCTGATCTGTTTGGTGATTCTAAGTTTGTGGGGGGGAAAAAAAATGGGACTTCAATAGATTTGTACACAATTTGGGAAAAGCTACTAAGGTACCTTGGCTACTTAAAAACCTGATCAGATTATGGAACCTAAAACCCCCTTCTGCACATCTTTCTTTAGTGTTGCTAGAAGTTTCAGCCACAAAGGGGCCAAGCAGACACAGCTTCCCCAGCATGCAGCTGCAACTGGGAGCTTTAGAACCCCCAAAAATGAACCAGAGCGCCAAGAGCCGGCGTTCAGTGCCACTGCTGCAGCAGCCCTGCCCAGGGCCAGGGCACACGCACACCTGGGTGGTGGTGAGAGCAGAGCCCCAGCAGAACAGTGAAGACTTCCTGGGAATGACAGACCGTCAGCAGGAATCTGTATTGGAAATGTGAGGTAGAAAGAATCAGAGGTCAGCTAGAATGAAATATTGTACAGTGAAATAAATCTGCTCTTTGCATTTCAGCTGTGGTTTGAGGGTTGCCCTTGGTTACGGGTCTGGGTCAATTCACACAACAGGAACAGCCCCATGGCAGCACTCCTTGGTTTCACATTGTTCACTCACTACAGAAAAGGCTCTAGAAATCTGAATCTGTGAATTATGAGTAAAGGGATACATGTATTTTCCAAGCATCAGCACACTAAAATGTGTTAACAAATGGAGCATCTGGCAAAACATTTTGTAGGAGGAGCTGGAGGAAGCTGGCATCATTTTAGTTGACTAAAGAACAAAGAGCAGCTTCAGATAATTAATAAATATTAATTAAATTCTTAATATAAGCATACTCTTTGGGGGAAGTTCTGAATGTTCACATTTGAGAAGCTGTCACTGACATACCTAAGTTTTATTTCCATGTGGGTAATATAACACTATTTACCTATTTGATTCCAGAGGGGGGTTAATCCTTGGAGGGTTTGGATTCCTGGTGCAAAAGCCTCTGCTCTGCTGTATCCACTTGTAGGTGTCAGAGTTTTGCTGGCTACCCCTTTATCTGTTCCTACATTTGTATTCCTCACTATTAATGACACTTTGTTCAGCTGAGGAACTAATTTTTTCTAGTGTTCTGCAGAGTTTGTCTAATTCCAGGCACCAGTGCCAAATGTGTTTGCTCAAACAGGACGTGCCACTGTATTTGAGTCAAGACAAGTCTTTGTGCTAACTGAGGGTGACTTTTTGGGAGAATTAACCTACAGGCTGAAATAATTTGCCATTTCCAAGAAAAGAGCACACAGAGTAGGTGGGATGCTAATGACTAAACTAGCAATCTTCATGTCTCTAGGCTTGGCATATTCCTGTTTCAACAAAATGAAGAATCCCAAGTCCTCTGGAAAATTCTGCTGAACTATGATTGCCATTTAAAGATATCAACAAGCATTTTATGTAAGTAGAACAGGATCACTGAGCTTCTGGCAGCTTCTGTTGCACTGCAGGAGCTGCCTCATGGCCACTTCACAGCAGACGTAGCAAATCCACCTGTCCCGTGACCTTAGGTACAGGTTTATCAGATTAGGCAGGTGGAAAAGTGTCTAAACTGCCTCATCAGAATGGCTCACCACTGCCTACACTGCACTGTTTTCAGCAGCACATAGAAAGAATCAAAACATCACATTATCCTAAAACTTCAAGCTGACTAAAACCTAAGATTCATTTTCATTCATTTAATACAAACTGTGTTTGGATTCCTAGCTGGCTTTGGGCATTTCCAGCTTCTCCTTTTGCTTTTTGCTCTTCTCATAGTTTGGATCATAAAAATCAACTAACATTGCTTTATTTTCAGCTTGTATTGAAAGTCTGCAGGGGAGGCTTTAGCTTTGTATAACTTTATAACTGTATACATGTTATTGAAGACTTTCTCTAAGTTCTGCTTTTAGATATTTTACATATATAATTTATATATACACATACAATTTTTTTTTTCTGTCCATGAAGCATAATGCTATACCACCACAAATCAATCACAAAAGCAGACTCAAAAGCCTTTGGCAGGTCTCAACTTTACCAGCAGTGTTCCAGCTGTGGGAGAAATGTACACATTTAGCTGCTTAATGAGATCCCATAGCAGCAGCCCACCTGTGATCCCTGTCCTCTTTCATCATCTCTACTTCTGACAGTTTCTCTTTTCCTGTTGGTTCCACTGTTACCTAAAATTGCCAGTAAAGGACAAAATGTAGTGAAGTGTTAGGTAAAGGCAGGAAAGTAATATGAAAATTTCAATTCAAAAGACAGTTCCAAAACTGAACAGTTGTATCAGGTGTTATTTGTAGCTCATTCAATGGACTTACAATGCAAAAGGTGACTACACACCTAGGAACATAGTGTAGAACCACTTAAACTAGATCTAGCTAGAAAAAGAAAAGCTCTGATTTATGAGATAACTATCTTCTCCATGTCAGATTTCCCAGTTCCTAGACAACTCCTCTCACTTATAATTTTACTACTATTACACAAAATAAATTAGTCATAATGGTATAACTGGATTTACAAAGAAGTGAAATATTTACTGGAACATGTGGAAGAAACGCTTTTTGGGTTGGTTTATGTGCCCAGCCAAGCAAGTACATCATGAGAGAGGACGACATTGCTAATTGTATCTGAGGTGATACCCTCACAGCAGCTGGCCCTGCAGACTGCTTCTCTCTCTCACTTCATCTTGCCTTAGACATACAGGTACTCTCTGCGTCTCACATAAACTACCGCTGGAAACAAGAGATAGAAAAATCACAGAATCCTAGACTGGTTGGGGCTGGAGGGACCTTAAAGCCCATCCAGTGCCACTCCTACCATGGGCAGGGACACCTTCCACTGTCCCAGGTGCTCCAAGCCCTGTCCAGCTTGGCCTTGGACGCACCCAGGGATCCAGGGGCAGCCACCACCTGAATCACAACCTGAACATACTTTCAAGCAATACAAAAGTGCAAACACATTTATTTGGCGCACATTATTTTGGGATTAATTCCTCCACAGATGTGAAGCTTGGTGTTGCTCACTGGTGTGAAGGACTCCCAAAAATACATCTCTGAGAAAAGCAAAAGCAAGGGATATGTGTAAACAGAAAACACTGAAGTCTAGCTTATTAACATATCAGGTAACCGTTAATATCTTTTTGTTATTCTACTGAAGAATGTAGTGACAGTCTGTAGCCAAAAGCAGTAATAGCTACATCTAAAAGTTAGTATCAGGTGCGTGGATTGACCTATGCATTGAGGTCCCTCAGGCGGGACTGACTGAGCTGCATTTTTCAGGGTGACTGACTGATGATTAGAGGTGGGGTACAGCCACTACAAAACATGCAGACACTCCGGAGAAGGGGAAAATCAGTTTCCATTGTGCTACCCCGCTGTCATTGATGGACCTCCCTCTCCCTGACAGCTGTGAGCCTTCGTGAAAGTAAAACTACACAGATCATGTATTATACTGAAAGCATTTGAGGTTCTGATTCAGGGGGTGGCAGCCCCATGCCTGGAAGCATTCAAGGCCAGGTTGAATACTTGGGGCTTGGAGCACCCTGGGAAAGTGGAAGGTGTCCCTGGCCACGGCAGGACGTGGCACGGGATGAACTTTAAGGTCCCTTTAACCCCAGACCAGCCTGAGCTCTGCTGTGCTTCGGTTCTGTGACTATTCAGCAGCGGGTGGCAGAAGGGCTGTGTCACCGCACATCCCCGGGGGGACCACAGACCGTTCTCGGCCTCAGCCGGTGACGGGCACGGCAAGAGGAGCCCGGAGAGCCGTGCGGGGCCGCGGCGGGGTCTCAATCCTTAACGGAGGAGCCAGGCCGAGCAGCGAGCGGGGGCCTGCCCAACAGCCCGGGGTGCCCGGCGGGGCCGGGCGCTGTGAGGAGGGCGCGGGGCGCTGTGAGGGGCACCGGGAGCTCTGAGGAAGGTGCGGGGCGCTGAGGGGCACCGGGGCTCTGAGGAAGGTGTGGGGCGCTGTGAGGAAGGTGCGGGGGGCTGTGAGGGGCACCGGCAGCTCTGAGGAAGGCGCGGGGCGCTGAGGGGCACCGGGAGCTCTGAGGAAGGCGCGGGGCGCTGCGAGGGGCACCGGGCTCTGTGAGGAAGGTGCGGGACGCTGTGAGGGGCACAGGGCGCTGCGAGGGGCACCGGGCACTGTGAGGAAGGTGCGGGGCGCTGTGAGGGGCACCGGCAGCTCTGAGGAAGGCGCGGGGGGCTGTGAGGGGCACGGGGCGCTGTGAGGAAGGTGCGGGACGCTGTTAGGGACACCGGGCGCTGTGAGGAAGGCGCGGGGCGCTGTGAGGGGCACGGGGCGCTGTAAGGAAGGTGCGGGACGCTGTTAGGGACACCGGGCGCTGTGAGGAAGGTGCGGGACGCTGTGAGGGGCACCGGCAGCTCTGAGGAAGGCGCGGGGGGCTGTGAGGAGCACGGGGCGCTGTGAGGAAGGTGCGGGACGCTGTTAGGGACACCGGGCTCTGTGAGGAAGGTGCGGGACGCTGTGAGGGGCACGGGGCGCTGCGAGGGGCACCGGGCACTGTGAGGAGGGTGCGGGACGCTGTGAGGGGCACCGGCAGCTCTGAGGAAGGCACGGGGCGCTGTGAGGAAGGTGCGGGACGCTGTTAGGGACACCGGGCGCTGTGAGGAAGGTGCGGGACGCTGTGAGGGGCACCGGGCGCTGTGAGGAAGGCGCGGGGCGCTGCGAGGGACGCGGGCGGGGCGGGGCGGGGGCGCGGACCCACCTCACCTGCAGGGCCGCTCGCGCCGCTCCGCCGGCACCGCCCCGCGCCGCTGCGCATGCGTGGGGAGGGACCGGGGACGGGGAGGCGGGACTGGGAACGGCGGGATCGGGATCGGGATCGGGATCGGGAATGGCGGTGTCGGGAACAGCAGGGTCGAGATCGGGGAACAGCGGGATCGGGAATAGCGGGATCGGGAAAGGCGGGACTGGGAAAGGCAGGGTCGGGGAGCAACGGGATCGGGAAAGGCGGGATGCGGTGGAACGCGCATGCGGGGTGGGGAAAGGCGGGAGAAGGGGAAGCAAGAGGGATGCAGGGGAGGAATGGGAGCGGATTGGGGAAGGCGGGAGTGAGATCGGGAGCAGAGAGCGGCAGGTGAGGGTCTGGTGCAGGTGTGTGCGTGTGTGTTTGCATGTCTGTGTGAATGTTTCACGCTGTTTTACTGATACGGTTTAATGTTTAATCGTGCACCATTGGGTTTTAGTGGTAAGAGGTCGCGAATTTAATTGAAAATGTCTAAATGACCGTGTTTTCCAGGTGAATGGTGCCTACAGGTGGAGGTGTGGTCGCACTGACAACCCGAATGTTTCAGCTTCATCTTCCTGCCCCATCCACATCTCGGCAAGGATTTTATGGAGGAGATGCCACACAGATATAGGTCAGGGCTTTGAGAGGCTTAGCTGAAGATTTTTGATAGGCATGAAAGGCATTTAAGTCTTGGATACAGAGCAGAATAGGTTCATAATGGTTTGTTTTAATGCTGGAGTTGAATATACAGTCTCTGATTAAAGGAGGAGCGAGAGCCATGAAGCTGTGCACACATCAGTGAGCTGGGCTGGAACATCTGTCCAAGTGTCGGCAGGGTGTTCTTGGAGTGAGTGCCTGCTAACACGCTTGGGAAGTCTAAGTTGTGGTTTTCAAAGTACTCACAGACTTTTGGCAGTGTTGTCTTGTTAGCCATATTAGTATATTAGCACCTAGAATAGGTGTCCCTACTATATCAATTACCTAAACACTAGCAGGGTTTACATACTTTTAGTTGACTTTTTTTAAAGGTAAAAACAGGTTTGGGAACTTAGTGCAAATGCTGAAAAGAATTCTGTCGCTCTTTTCTGCTAAGGTGAAGTTGTCAGCATAGGAAACACAGGGCTTTTTTCTTAAAATGTATCAGTCCCATCAGTACTAAAGTGTCTTAAATATGTCTTGATTTTTGGCAGTGTAACATATTCCTACAATAATCCTGATTTATAAACTAAAAATATAAAAAAAGGTTGTGTATGACTCTTCCTTCTGTCTTCCTCTGAAAGATTCTAATAGGGTTTCCCTGTGTCTGCCTATGAGAAAATGTTATTAAAATTCACAAGTTTCATTTTTTAAATTAACTGCAGGGCACACATTAAGTGTTTGGTCCCACAGAGCGAGATTTGTGCCTTTGCCATCAATTATCATTCTCATGTGTTTAGGATTTGGCTGGCTTGGGCTTGGAAGGCTGAGCACGGCTGTGATCATGCCATGTGATCTGTTCCCAAAATTTGTGTTTATCATTACATAATTACATGAATAAACAATCTTTTGCATGCTTCACCAAGAATTTGTAAAATTCATAGAAGAAAGCACAAAGCTCTCTTTGTTTTGTTGTAAAGATGCAACCACAAAGGCATGAAAATAAATGCTGGCTTTGCTCTTTCTTGGCTGAAATAAGGAAAAAGTTGAGGTTTTCACCACAGTGTGTCCTCAGTTGGGCAAGACTTGTGCTTGTGCAGTGCTGCAGAGGGGGCAAGGCTGCTTCTGTCACAAGCTGAGCAGGGACAACCCCTCAGGGCCATGGCACAGAGAAATCTGTGCTCCTGGAACGCTCAGAAATGTATTTTGAGTTATATGGGTTTTTACTTCAGAGAATGAACCAGAACCAGCAGAAAACTCAGTGAGGCAGACCATGAGGGGCAGGCTCCCAGGTACAGCTAGGAAAAGGAGCTTTCCTTGGTAAGAAAAACTCCGGGGGTGAAAAGGGGAAAGGGAGACTTCTTGCTTTCCCAGAAGTGTGACTTGGGGTGGGGTGATGATTCTGAGAGCATGATGAGACTCTCTAATGTTGCAGGGCTGAGTTGGAGCCTGACTCTGAAAGAACAGCTCCAGGGAAAGTGAGCTTGCCACCCCAGGTCTGCCCAGACCTTTCCTGGCTGAAGCTTACTTCACATCAGCCCGTGCCACCGTGTGGCAAAGGACCACAGTGCACAGCTCCCCTCCCAGCTCCGAAACACTTCTTGCAAGATTCTGCCCTCTCTTTGTGTTCCTGGGATGGCTGGGGCCAAGGGGCAGGGTGGGTTTCATCTGCGAGGTTCCTGAGCTTCCTCTCAGCAGCTCCTGGGTCGCTTGGAAATCCCACGGGTTCAGTGTGGTGGTGTTCTGCACTGTGATGTTATTCCAGCACACGATGTGCTTTGGAGCCAGCTTTTCTGAGCATTCCCTGATTCCAGCGAAGCAGGTAACTGAAGAATAACTGTGTGGGAATAATCCATAAAGTGGGCTATGAAACCTTTAAACTTTTGCCTTCATTTTTTCTTCCAAATTGCTCGGGGTCTTTTTTTCCCTTGCATGAGCACCAGGTTTTGCAGCCTTCCAGTGCTTTAAGGGAGAGAGGGACTTTTTATCTGGGCAGATAGTGACAGGACAGGGGATAATGACTAAACTGTCAGAGGCAGATTTAGGCCAGATATAAAGAAGACATTCTTCCCTGTGAGGTTGGGGAGGCACTAGCACAGGGTGCCCAGAGCAGCTGTGGCTGCCCCTGGATCCCTGGAAGTGTCCAAGGCCAGGCTGGATGGGGCTTGGACCCACCTGGAATAATAGCAGGTGTCCCTGCCCATGGCAGGGGTGGCACTGGATGGGCTTTAAATGTCCCTTCCAACCCAAATCATTCTGTGATTCCATAATTCTGTGATTTGAACACTTTATTCCACTTTTTGTTTCTTGCCACCCCACTCATTCCCAGGGGATAGCAGTGTTCTCTTCTAGCATAAACACAGCCTTACAAAGATGATTCAGGCTTTCTCTGGGAGCCTTTCATTTGCACTGTTTATGCAGGCACATCATGAGTTGTACAATGTCTCTCTTGTTTGCCATGAGCATCAGCGTGGTGGGAAGGCAACAAAAGACTCCGAGGGATAATCAGCAGATGTAAGGAAACGATGCCAGCAGCAGGAGAGAATAGCTGGAGAGGCTGCTCCAGGGGCTGGACACGTCCTCAGTGGGATGTGACAATGCTGTTGTGAGTGTGGAGAGGACCCCAAGTGAAAGCAGGTTTATGTGCAGACTCACTGGAACCGGTGGATCTTCTAAGATACGAGTAATGTGCTGGAACTCACCTTTCCTGGGAACAATGAACTGTCCCTACTGCCACAGGTTTTCTGAGGGATTTAGCCTGGGCAGGATATTGGTGACAGCAGTGTGAGGTTGGAAACCCTCCGTGCCCACTGGCTGTGGTGTCAGAGCAGGACAGGTTCAGCAGGTGCAATCCTGCTTTCTGTAGTTCCTTTCATTTTCCTTTGTGTGGATTTGGTTCCTATTTCTCCTTAAAACATGCAAACATGTCTCTGCCAAGTTACCAGTCTTCTCCTGATTCTGTAAAGTTTTCTTGTTCTGACTACTTTTTTTTTCTTGGCCTTTTTAACGGGCTTTTGTATTGAGTTTCCTTTTACTTGCCTTTTTGGTCTTTATATGATTCACAGTTGTTAAATTCAAGACCTTAAAGCTGTGCTTTGGCCTTTACAGCTCTGACAGTTTACGAAGTCAAGTGAGAAGTTGTTCCAGGAGAGTTACTTGTCACAAAAGGGTAGATGTTTCCATAGGTTACCTTCCCCACACTTGTCATTAAACCAATTTTTCTAATTATGAGCTAATAATCACCCCATGTTTTACAACAACACAGGTAAAAGTAATGGGAAAAGATCTGAGTGTTTTTAGCTTCAAGTGGCTGTACTTCAAAATAACGATGAAGAAATTTGGAAGTCTACAGCTTTGACTAGAGTGAATTATTTTTCAATTGAGGGAATTGAGGAATTTTGAGACCCTCTTCTCCCCCCTGTGCATGGTGTGTGTCCTCCTTGCAGAAGGATGTTAGCAAACCAACATGGCAGGAGAGGAAGGTGTAATCTACTGCATTTATTTCAGAAACCTGCTTTTATCATTCACCTGGGTGTAACTGTTTGGCTTTCTAAAATGAATACTTCAATATTTTGCACTTACAAAGCCTACAATGGTTGAAGGTATGTATTGCAAAAACGGAGTGTTCCAATTTTAAAACAGATTTGTTTTGGCTGTGGGCTTGTCTACCATCCATGGAAATGTGTGCCAGTAAAAACAGATGTGGAAGCTGTCTGTCCAGAGGGTGAACTGAGGAGCCTGTGCAGTCATGCTGGAGCAATGTGGACCCTTGGTTCCTTGGGGACATGAGCAGCACAATGTGAAGGACCTGCTTAGTCACAACCAACCGTTCTGGAAGTGATTTCAGAGAGTGATTTTGTTTTTAATAAAAAAATACAGTGCTTTAAAATTGTAATTGCACTTGAGGAAACTGCATTTGATTCAGAGATATTATGGAAGCAATAAAGAGATGTAAAAGAAATCAGAAGTTTTCTGACAATTATTTGCTTAGCTCTACTATTAATATTGGTTTGTTTGCCAGAACATGATCAAAAACATTTGGCAGGCAAGACTTGGTCAGGAAAGTGAGCCAGTAAAATTGAGCTGTCATCTAAGTACATACAGAAAAACTGTTCACTTGGCATGAAAAACAGACTGTTTACAGAAATAATAAACATGCCCTCAAAAATTAAGTTCCTTCTCTCTAAAATCACGGAAGGTCACAAGACTTTGACCTTACAGAAGGAGCATAACACTTTATGAGACTCCTGTCAAAGCACATGATAAAAAATAAATACACTGCAATAAAGAAGTGTCAGGCTGATGGCTCAAATGTGCCTTCCTGCCGTATCCTGTCTCCTTCCTGCAGGATGTGGGGTGGCTGCTGCCAGGCCACGACAGCCCAGCTGGAGGGGAGGGCAAATCCACCCATTCTCCTGACATAATCACTCAGTGTAATTAACTTGTGTTTCATCTCCCAAGTAAACCTTGCAAGCGGCAAAAAGTGTCAGAGTGCAGTAGAAGTTATTGAAAAGCGTAATTTGCAAAGCTCTTCTGGTGATTCAGCTGCTGGATAGAGCCCCAGACTGGGTGTCCGTGAGGAATATGCCGGTTTGGCCGCGGCTTGCTGCTTTCTCTGAGCCCTGAGGATGGAGGAGTGAGCTCTAGGGAAGAATGGTGGCAGGCTACATCTGGAGGAGTTGTTCACCCCCTGGCTGGCTCCCCCGAGGGCAGTGGTCTCACCTGTATGCTCCTCAGGATTTCCAGGTTCACTCTTTATGTGGATTCCCCCTTCTGCCCACATAAAGCTGTTGGCTTTATTGTTCCAGTGTGAACTCTGGTCTTGGGAGGGAGAAACACCACTCACTTTTGCACCCCAGGGAAGGGGGGTTATTTAGTGGAAGAAAAGGAGGCTCAGGGAGCCCTCATCACTTTCTGTAACTGCCTGAAAGGAGGTTGTGCTCAGGTGGGTGTCAGCCTCTTCTCCCAGGTAACAAGTGACAGGACAAGGCAAAGCACCCTCAGGTTGCACGAGGTGAGGTTTAGGTTGGGTATTATAGACAGTTTCTTCACTGAAAGGGAGGTCAGACTTTGGAACAAGCTGCTCAGGGCCATGGTGGTGGAAGTGTTGGACAGAATGTGGCACTTGGGAGTGTGGTTTAATGGCAGCTCTGGGTGAACCCTTGGTCTCAGGGATCTTTTTCCGTCTTTAATGTTCTGTGATTTTCCCCTCCCCTAATTCCTTGCACAGCCATTACCTTTCTACTCCTCCTGCTGCCTCTGCTGGGGTTGACTCTCACTCTGCAGTGCCAAAGGGGCACAGCCAAGGGGTTTTGCAGCTCAGGTACAGCAGGGGCTGTGCTCACCTGTGGCAGGGGTGGAAGCAGCACGGAGCAGAGCCAGGGAAGCACCAGCCCAGGACTGCCTGGAGCTCCACACTGCCCACAGAGACATTGGTGTCACTGAGCAAGATAGAAAAAGAAAGTCAAGAAGCTTCAGCTCTGTTTCTTGAGGGCAGTTCAGACTCACAGTCAGCACTGCTGTGCTTCCTGGAGATTTTACCGACTGACATGATGTCATACAGCCATTCTCTCTTCTTCCAGCATCCCTGGAGTTCAAAGGGAGCAGAAGACTTTCCCCACTGCCTTGCTCCCACACACAGTATGAATCTAGCCAGATAAGCTGTATTTTGGAAATCCTCCAGTAAAGCTTATACATGTGCAGAACATAAAAAATACTTAACTTTATAAAGCCTGAGCTCTCTGCGTGCTGAGGTTGAGTGTGCAAGTATTTGGCTCTGGGTCTGTCTGCCTCAGCCCCACAAAACAGCTTAATCCAGAAAAAACAATCTAAAAAAACCTTCATTTTCTGGCAGTTTAGATTCTGTTTAGTTATAACTCACAACCTCAAAACATAAGAATTAAGTTTAATTGTTCATAAATTACACAGCACACAGCACATACTGTTGTAATCTGTGCTGCACATATCTATATGAAGTATTAACACCAATGTTTAAACAATGTTTAAACAAAATACAAAGTCACCACAGGCAGCCTTAAACCTCAGCTGTACTGTTTTGCTAAACTATTTTGGCTATGGACGTTATTTTTCACCCCTCTACCCTCATGTGGTATTAATTCAATTGTTTTAGATGTTATACATGCATAAGAACTAGAAGGGATTTCCTCAAACAACAAACACTGAAGATAAAAAGGTCGATGTTTATAAAAATGTCAAACTCCAAGGCTCTTCCATGAGTTGTTAGAGGATTGCTCTCAGTGAACAATCCAAGCCAGTCACTCAGGAGTCCTCCAGCCAGGGAAGCTAATCCTGAGTTTCCACTCCTGTGTCTGGTTGGGTCCCTCAACAGAGCACCGGCAGCTGGAGTGCTGAAGGGAGAACAGGGAAATTTGGATGTGGTTTAAAAGATCCCAAAAGTTCTTGGTGGCTCTGGTGTTGGGTTTGTGCTTAGGAGCTCTCTGGGAGCAGCTCCCACACAGTGCTATCGGCGTTCCTGCAGTGGTCTGTGCCTGCCAGGCCCTGAAAGGGACCTCTGTGTCACAGCTGAGCTGCTGCTCTTCCACAGCAGGGAGGCAGACAAGAAATCTTTAAAAGACATTGTCTTAACCTTGTTAAAAGAGGGGGTTGTATGTCTCTGCTCTTTACTTGCAGCTCTAAGCACATTCTGTAAGGCCATGCTCTGTCACAGGATGAGGTGGGAGAGCTTTTGGGGCCACTGGGCCGTGCCCATTCCCTGGGGAGCCCCTTCAGTGCCTGTTCAGCACCTTTTCCTGACACCCAAGCTAGCCCTAGCTCACACAGCTCCAGCCATTCCCTCGGGTCCTGTCCCTGCTCACAGAGAGGGGAGCTGTTGGCTGTGCAGGTGTTGGTGCTGCTGCCAGACCTCCAGTCCCCTCCACAGCCTCCATGGAACTCGCTCCAGGAGCTCCAGACCCCTCCTGTCCCAAGGAGCTCAGCACTGCAGCTGCAGCACCCCCAGGGCTGGGAGGAGAGGCAAGGCCTGCTGGCCGTGCTCCCCCTCAACATTCCCTCTTCCTCTTGCCCTCTGCGCTCTCGTCCTTCCCATTCTGCAGACCCCTTCTGCGGATGCCTTCATGCCAAGCCGGGAGCCGCTCTCAGCTTGTGTCTCCCATGGAAACACCGAAGGCGTGCCCACCCACCTCCCTCTGCCTGCGCTCCCACCAGCCCCCGGCTGCTGGCACAAGGCTGCTCTGGGAGCTGGGACCCCCCAACACACCCTGAGCCGGGGCACTGGGAACAGGGACCCCCCAGCACCCTGACCCCACAGCACCGACAGCGGGGACCCCTCAGAGCCGGTCCTGCAACACTCGGAGACACCCGGGGCCACTGGGGACGGCCGGGGACACCTGGGGACAGCCGGGGACACCCGGGGCCACTGGGGACAGCCGGGGACACCTGGGGACAGCCGGGGCCACTGGGGACGGCCGGGGACACCTGGGGACGGCCGGGGACACCTGGGGACAGCCGGGGCCACTGGGGACGGCCGGGGACACCCGGGGCCACTGGGGACAGCCGGAAACACTGGGGACAGCCGGGGACACCTGGGGACACCTGCACTCTGTCCCGCCGCCGCCAGGGGGCGCTGGTGCCGCGGGACAGGGGACAGGGAATGGGGCATGGGGACACGGGGACACGGGAATGGGGACAGGGGACAGGGAATGGGGCATGGGGACACGGGAATGGGGACAGGGGACAGGGAATGGGGCATGGGGACACGGGAATGGGGACAGCGGACACGGAATGGGGCAGGGGACACGGGAATGGGGACAGGGGACAGGGAATGGGGCATGGGGACACGGGAATGGGGACAGGGGACAGGGAATGGGGCATGGGGACACGGGAATGGGGACAGCGGACACGGAATGGGGCAGGGGACACGGGAATGGGGACAGGGGACAGGGAATGGGGCAGGGGACAGGGAATGGGGCATGGGGACATGGGAATGGGGACAGGGAATGGGGCATGGGGACACGGGGACACGGGAATGGGGACAGGGGACAGGGAATGGGGACAGGGGACAGGAAATGAGGCATGGGACACGGGAATGGGGACAGGGGACAGGGAATGGGGCATGGGGACACGGGAATGGGGACAGGGGACAGGGAACGGGGCATGGAACACGGGAATGGGGACAGGGGACAGGGAATGGGGACAGGGGACAGGGAATGGGGCATGGGGACACGGGAATGGGGACAGCGGACACGGAATGGGGCAGGGGACACGGGAATGGGGACAGCGGACACGGAATGGGGCAGGGGACACGGGAATGGGGACAGCGGACACGGAATGGGGCAGGGGACACGGGAATGGGGCATGGGGACATGGGAATGGGGACAGGGAATGGGGCATGGGGACACGGGGACACGGGAATGGGGACAGGGGACAGGGAATGGGGACAGGGGACAGGAAATGAGGCATGGGACACGGGAATGGGGACAGGGGACAGGGAATGGGGCATGGGGACACGGGAATGGGGACAGGGGACAGGGAATGGGGCATGGAACACGGGAATGGGGACAGGGGACAGGGAATGGGGCATGGGGACACGGGAATGGGGACAGGGGACAGGAAATGAGGCATGGGACACGGGAATGGGGACAGGGGACAGGGAATGGGGCATGGGGACACGGGAATGGGGACAGGGGACAGGGAACGGGGCATGGAACACGGGAATGGGGACAGGGGACAGGGAATGGGGCATGGGGACATGGGAATGGGGACAGGGGACAGGGAATGGGGCATAGGGACACGGGAATGGGGACAGGAGACAGGGAATGGGGCATGGGAATGGGACATGGGACACGGGAATGGGGACACGGGAATGGGACATGGGACACGGGAATGGGGACAGGGGACAGGGAATGGGGCATAGGGACACGGGAATGGGGACAGGGGACAGGGAATGGGGCATGGGGACACGGGAATGGGGACAGGGGACAGGGAATGGGGCATGGGGACACGGGAATGGGGACAGCGGACACGGAATGGGGCAGGGGACACGGGAATGGGGACAGCGGACACGGAATGGGGCAGGGGACACGGGAATGGGGCATGGGGACATGGGAATGGGGACAGGGAATGGGGCATGGGGACACGGGGACACGGGAATGGGGACAGGGGACAGGGAATGGGGACAGGGGACAGGAAATGAGGCATGGGACACGGGAATGGGGACAGGGGACAGGGAATGAGGCATGGGACACGGGAATGGGGACAGGGGACAGGGAATGGGGCATGGGGACACGGGAATGGGGACAGGGGACAGGGAATGGGGCATGGGGACACGGGAATGGGGACAGGGGACAGGGAATGGGGCATGGGGACACGGGAATGGGGACAGGGGACAGGGAATGGGGCATGGGGACACGGGAATGGGGACAGCGGACACGGAATGGGGCAGGGGACACGGGAATGGGGACAGCGGACACGGAATGGGGCAGGGGACACGGGAATGGGGCATGGGGACATGGGAATGGGGACAGGGAATGGGGCATGGGGACACGGGGACACGGGAATGGGGACAGGGGACAGGGAATGGGGACAGGGGACAGGAAATGAGGCATGGGACACGGGAATGGGGACAGGGGACAGGGAATGGGGCATGGGGACACGGGAATGGGGACAGGGGACAGGGAATGGGGCATAGGGACACGGGAATGGGGACAGGGGACAGGGAATGGGGACAGGGGACAGGGAATGGGGCATAGGGACACGGGAATGGGGACAGGGGACAGGGAATGGGGCAGGGGACAGGGAATGGGGCATGGGGACATGGGAATGGGGACAGGGAATGGGGCATGGGGACACGGGGACACGGGAATGGGGACAGGGGACAGGGAATGGGGACAGGGGACAGGAAATGAGGCATGGGACACGGGAATGGGGACAGGGGACAGGGAATGGGGCATGGGGACACGGGAATGGGGACAGGGGACAGGGAATGGGGACACGGGGACACGGGAATGGGGACAGGGGACAGGGAATGGGGACAGGGGACAGGAAATGAGGCATGGGACACGGGAATGGGGACAGGGGACAGGGAATGGGGCATGGGGACACGGGGACACGGGAATGGGGACAGGGGACAGGGAATGGGGCATGGGGACAGGGGACAGGGAATGGGGCATGGGGACACGGGAATGGGGACAGGGGACAGGGAATGGGGCATGGGGACACGGGAATGGGGACAGCGGACACGGAATGGGGCAGGGGACACGGGAATGGGGACAGGGGACAGGGAATGGGGCAGGGGACAGGGAATGGGGCATGGGGACATGGGAATGGGGACAGGGAATGGGGCATGGGGACACGGGGACACGGGAATGGGGACAGGGGACAGGGAATGGGGACAGGGGACAGGAAATGAGGCATGGGACACGGGAATGGGGACAGGGGACAGGGAATGGGGCATGGGGACACGGGAATGGGGACAGGGGACAGGGAATGGGGCATAGGGACACGGGAATGGGGACAGGAGACAGGGAATGGGGCATGGGAATGGGACATGGGACACGGGAATGGGGACACGGGAATGGGACATGGGACACGGGAATGGGGACAGGGGACAGGGAATGGGGCATGGGGACAGGGAATGGGGACACGGGAATGGGGCCACGGGAATGGGGCATGGGACACGGGAATGGGGATATGGGACAGGGAATGGGGGGATACCAGATATAGGATATGGGGGTGGAGAATACGGGATGGGGGACACAGGGTGAGGGAACAGTGGATACGGAATATGGGACATAGAAATGAGGGCTATGGGATACAGCCTTTGGGACACGGGGCAGAGAATGGGAGATACAGGGGACGGGAATGGAGATATGGGATAGGGGTGTGGGAATTGGGATATGGGAATGGGGTGTGGGAGTGGGGCATACAGAGTGCAGGATAGGGGTATGGGGGGCGGGATACAGGGCACAGGTTAGGGTGCAGGATGGGATATGGGATGCAGAGTGTGGGATGGGGTTGTGGGATAGGGGTGCAGCACAGGGTTGTGGGATTTGGGATGTGGGATGCGGTACAGGATGAGGGTGCAGAGTGGGGTGTGGGATACGGGGTGCAGGGTGCAGGATCACCCCAGCCCAGGCGAGAGGCTGGGGAAGAGTCTCCAAGCCCAGCAGGATGAGCACGGCCGTGTAAAATCGCTCCATCTGGATCTCGGCAGATCGCTATCAGTGGGTCTCGGAATGTCGTGTTAGTTTCCAAAAATTTGCAAGTGTCATAATATGTGTAGGGAAATTGTTTAAACTTCTTAAGCAGCCCTGGCCATATATGGGTTTGAAATGCAGTTCTGAGCACAGTAAATAGAAATTTGCCATATCAGATGTAGGAATTGTAGTGTGAGCAATGTGAAACTCAGGTCTCATCTCGCCTCAAGTGGATGGCAGATCTCCTTCTCATGGCTTCAGTGTCAGCAAGGGTTTCTCCCCTAGAATTTAAAATCCCTGCTGCAGGGTCAGGGGCCTTAAGTCCTTGTGAGGGTCTGAAGAAATGTGTTTCCTGGGCTGTTGGGGTCCACTCCAGCTAGCTACAGACCCTTGCCCACACGATACTTCATAGACGATGGTAAAAGATTGATAAGCTCTCCTCCACGTAGGAAACGTTGTCCTTTATTCCGAGACACACATCAGGTGGACAAACCCATGGGAGAAAAGAGGGCGTTCCCTGGCAGCAGGGAGCTTTTATACCCCCCGGGATGGGGACGGAGGGAGAGGTGCACAGCCAATGGGACACCAGTGAGGAGTGGCGAGGGGAGGGGCAACCCAGGGGAGAGACCACCAGGTGGTACCGGGACAGGTGAGGGAAAGACCCATGTGATGGGAGAAAGGGGTAACAAACCACATGATGTACCATAAGCTATACAGTGCAATATAAAACTATTCTGTGCAAATTCCCAATCACCCAGTGCAAGAGAACAGCTCAACTGGTGCACCACAACAAGGGTCCCTGTCTTTGTGTGAAAAGAAAATAAAAGACCTACTGGACGTGGCAGAATCACTGAAAGGAATGGTTTGGAAGAATCCTTCATCACTGAAATGTTTTGTATTGTTTGGCCTTCACCGAGAGCTATGTGATGTTACTAGCTCGCTAACTTAGGGAGTTTAACTACCCGTAGTGGTGCTTGTGAGGCACAGGGAAGCCAGCTTTGATATGATTTTAATATGTATAAAACATCTTGTTATTTTTTAAATAAAGTGTTTCAATTAGCCATTATTGTGTTTAATGATTTAAAAATCTCCCTGCTGATCTGTAAACCCAAATCATCCAGATCTGATGTAGGGCTCGAGAACTGGGAACCAGAAGTGACTGGAGGCAAACCATAAAACTGAAGAGTGTAAGGATTTCATTCTGTTTCTTCCCTTTTAAAAACCAAAGGCCCCAGCTCTGCACAGATGTAGTCATTAATTTAATTTTATGAACCATAAACAGTCCTGTTGCAGTCAGCCACGTGCACAGGGAGCAGCCTCAGCACACAGAGGGTGTTTACAGCACAAGGCTAGCAGAGTGCATCAGCAAAGCATCCCTTATTTCCACACACATGCAGGGCTGGGCTGGATCTCAGCTCACACAGGAGTGATAAGGACAAATCATTGTTTTCTGCCTGAAACTCCTTTATCACCTAGAAATGAATGGTGCAGCCAGACGTGCTGTTTCAAGTGAAGTATGGTTATTTGCTCAACCACTGGTTGCACTGGTGTTTAACTTGCTCTTTTATGCGTGTCCCATCATTTTCAGAATGTGTCACCCGTAGTGTCACCTGCAGGGGTCTTGGCCATGGCTCTGAAGGTCGCCAGGTCAGGTTTGGTGTGGGCTGGGGGCTTGGTGCTGGCCACTGACCACAGCCCCAGGCCATGGCACCACTTGTCCACAGCAGGCCTGGGCAGAGAAGGACAGAGTACAGCTGTCACCAAGGGGAGGTGTCACTGCACTCATCTCTTACTGGGACCCTGGTTTTAGGGGCAGCCACCGCCCTCCTGGCTGGGCTGGGGAAGGAGCTCTGAACCTACAGATCTGTTCATGGCCAGGAATCGGCTCACAGAGAAGAGGCTGTCCCAAAAGTACTGCCTGGCCTGAAATCTAATCACATGTGTCACTGGTTTGTATTTCCAAGCACAGCATCCCTTGTCCATGGACTAACTAAAAGTAAAAATTTAAAAATTTAAAATCCTATTCGTAAAAAAAGCAAGAGAGAGAAGGAGGCTTTCACAGAGTGTGCCTTACTGTTTGTGCTGCTTTGGGGCCCTGCACAATAAAAGGATTCTGGCAAGTGTCACAGCTGGGTACATCTGTGGCACTCAGGTGTGTGGTACCTGATGGCAGTGGTGAGGACAGAGGTGGCACATTTGGGGAGCTTCTCATTCTGCTGACTGCTCTAATGGGTATAAATGAAATGGATTCAGATGATAGTAGTTTCAGGAATAGCTTCCTTATGCTTGGACAGAAATAGAGAACACCCAGTTTGTGAAGAGCTGCTGGGGTGTGTGTAGGAGGGAGGAGGATGGATGATGGAGCTCGAGGGGCAGGGAAATAAAGGGGTTGCAGCCCTCGTTCAAACCAAACTGCATCCTCTGAACGTGACTCAAAGATAATTCTATAGTCTGACTTTCTGACAAAGCCAGGTGTTCACAGAAAATCATTTTTAGAGAAATACGTGTTTAACGGCCGCTGATGAAGCTTTACCCAGCCATTAAACATAACTTATTACTCAGGGCTGAGCTATTCCCTCAGCCCGAACGCTCCTTCCCAATTAGCCTGTGATGTCACGTTTTCCACTCTCTTCGTAGCACTTTGTGGATTTCCTGAATATTAAGTGCCGCGAGGAGGGAGCGGAGGGAGGTGGCTGCGCCTGACTCCCCTCCTCGGGCCCCCGTGGGAAGGGCAGGGGCTGGGAGGGCGATGCTCCTGCAGGGCACCCGGGTCCCGCACTGCCCCGCAGCCCGGGCACCGCTGCCCCTGGCGCTGGGGCGCGATGGGACGGGACAGGGCGACATTTTATTCGAGTTTTAGAAAAGGTGATGTTGAGGAAACAAAGAACTGGTTGTGTTTAAAAGTCATTGAGAGGTTTGATGCAAGTTTAAAACAAACAAACAAAAAAAAACCTAACGAAACCACCGCGGTTTTTAACTGATGGAAGCAGCGCTGCGGGGCAGCCCCGCGGCCCCCGGTCCCCGCAGGCAGGTCGGGTGTGAGCGGGCACCGGGGCCCCGCTCCCGGGACAGCCGCCACTTCGTGCAGAGCTCAGCCGAGCTGGGCTCCCCCGGGCTGCCCCTGCTGTCCACAACGTTTTCCCGGTGGGGATATTTCCCGAGGGATCCGGGAGGCGAGGAGTTTGAGTTTCACTGTTTTCCCGCGGCGGTTGGAGGAGTCGGGGGAAGTGCGGGAATTCAGCAAAACTCTTCTCGTCAAATCGGGGATGAATCAGCGAAGCAAAAGTGTTCCCACCCCAGGGAGATTTTAGATCACTGAGTGAACTTGTTTCCTTTTTCGTAGCAAAATTTTTACAGGTAGACCTGTCATCTTTCTCTGAGTTACTCAGCAGAAATAGAGACATCAAAACATCTGAAGCGTGAAAGTCAGCGGGAGAAGCCTTTAAAAAAAGCGTTCTGCTTTTATGCAAAACGAAGATCAGAAGAGCCTCGTAATGTGATAAATGCGGCGATAATTTCTGAAACCAGTTAGGAACATTTGTATAAAAATTATTTTTTAAAAAAGCTACCTAGAAATAGTCTGTTTCTAGCAGTCATATAAAGTCTGTACCTGGTGCAAGAAAAAAAATCAACAAAACAACCCAAGCCTAAAAAAAAAATAAGAAAACAAACCCCAAAATAACAACAAAAGAAGAAATTTTTTAAGCGCTCGATAAATGAGGAGCAATTTTGTAAATAAAGGTGATTCCATTCTGGTTGCTGGGAGGAAAAAATCTTGGTGTCTGCAGCTTGTTCCTGCGGTTGGTCCCTAAAACCCCACATACTTCGCTGAACTCCCACTCTAAGATGCTGCTTTTTGTAAAAGTGTTTGCATGAATCTACCACCTAAACCAATGTGAAATAAAAGTACAGGTTAACATGCTCTGTAAGGGTACAGGAGATTAAACTATTTTCAGACACTACTGCACTTAAAGAAGTAGTAGTAGTAGTAGTAGTAGTAGTAATAATAATAAAAATAATAACAACTTCTGTCCTTTTCACGACAGGATTTGTTTTTCAACGATTTTAAATTCCTGACTGTGAGTGCGGCCAGACGGTGAAGTTCACTCTCTCTTTCTTCAGTGCAGCATCGAAATGTTTCAACAGGAGATTTTTCAGAAATGCTATTTTATATTTTATTTTTTCCTTGACGTCGGGGGCTGTAGGCCTGCTCTAGGGGAGGATTTGGGATCCGCCGACCGTCCATGCCTGCCTGGCTGCGGCTGCTGTCCTAAGCAGCCTCGGGGCAGATGGATCCCAAGGATTATAAAAACTTAAATTATCAAAGTTGATGCCGTATGATAGGAAATGATACCGGGTCTGTACTGCTCTGATCCTAACCTGCTCCGGGGTGGGGATCGAAGTATTATAATTTACAGTTATTCTTGAACTTTGATTTCGTTTAAGGAAACAAAAAGCTCAAGGGAGGCGTGGGTAATTTCTTTTACGTGCACTATTTGTTTATGAGCGCGCTGGACTCGGGGATGAGGTTGTTTAAACAATCCGATGTGGATTTGCCTGCTTGCTTTAATGTGTCCAGAATTCTTCTCACTTTACTCATAATTATTCTCCTCGTTTCATGGTAATAGCTCCAACGGCCTCTTTGGCCTCGGCCGTAGGAAATCGGCACCTTGGCATAGGAACACCTTGTGATCTCAACAGAGCAGAGGGACAAAGCACGGGCGGACGGATGGGCCCGTCAGAAAACGGGGAGGGCTCGGGGTTGGGATTTTTAATTTTTTTGGGAGCCCCGTTGGTCTCGGCTGGGGCTCCCCGGAGCGCAGGTGTGCCCGGGGGCACGGCTGCCCCGAGATTCCCGGGAGGAATTCGGGGAGGTGGGGGAGGGATGGAGGCGCCCGGTGCCGCGGCCGCGCAGCATCCCGGTGGGCTCCGGTCCCCGCTGCTCCCCCGGGCGGGGAGCGCCGGTGCCGGGCACTGCCCCCGCTCCGCCGCGTGTCGCGAACTCGTTGGCGGTGCACACACCGAGATGATGTGTGAATAAATGACAACCCGCTAACAGCAGGGAGCACCCGGGCAGCTAACGGGGGTTCACCCCGTTAGTGTTTCACAGGGCGAGTGGCGTAATTTTAAATTGAAGAAACGTGGAGAAACCAGAACAAATCCGCGCGGAGCTGCTCCGTACAAGTCGCAGTAACCATATGGAACAGGTTATGTGGGCAGGCATTGAAGAACAGAGCATAAATTAATTCGTTGTTGTCGCATGCAGGGGTGAGTAGTACAGAGAAACAGCAGCAGGACTCAAACAGCGCTGACAGGAGCAGCAGGGCGGCCTCGTGTTCCCCGCAGTTCCCTGAACGCCTCCGCCTGCCCCTACCTCAGTATTTAATTCCAGTTACAGAGCCGGGGGTTCCTGCAGCCGCATGTGCGGCGGGATGCGGGCCCCGGGGCTGTTCGCTGGCTCTGTGGGGGCCGTGGCTGCGGGACCCGCGAGAAGCGCTGGAGCCCGCACGGCTCGGGGGAGCCCGGGGCCGGGGGAAGGTGGTCGGACACTCGGGCCCCGACAGCAGCCAAGCGCTGGAGCTTGTCCCCCGTGTGCTGCGCTCACGGACGACACTTGCGGGTGACTCCCGTGGCCATCGCATCTTGCTTAGGGCTTCCGAAACGGAGCCGGGCGAGATCCCGCTGCTGCTCCGCTCTCCCCTGCGCATCCCCCGCAGCAGTCGGGACAACGGCAGAACCCTTGTTTTTTGGTCTAAAATCTTTAAAAAGGAGGCTGAGCTTCCCTTGCCGGAGGGATGAGCCCCGCTCCCGTCCTTCTGCGTGCCCCGGTCAGGCTGAGCCCGTGGGTGCTTCCCGCGAACACCCAGGCACGGTCACGCGTGGGCAGCTCCGGCCTTCGTGGGACCCCCGGCCGGGCTGCCGGGGCTTCGCCGAAACGATCCCCCTGTTATCCATTAGCGCCGACGTTTTCGGGAGGGATTTGGGCGTTCGGGCTCCCGCAGACGAATCTGGCTCGAAGCAAGTCAGTAGCGAGCAGGGGCGGATTGCGGGTCTCTGCTGTCGTGCGTGACACAGGCTAATGGGAATAGAATGAATCACGTTGCACCGAGCAAAATGTCCGCGTAAATGATCTAAAAGTCCAGGGAAACGCTCCGCTTCGTGATGGGTTTTGTTGCCTGACCAGCTCCTTTTTGATGTTTACACCCTTTGACAGAGGCCGGGGGAAGCCCGGGGCTGAGGGCATCGGGCCTGGGCCCCTCCAGGGCCAGCCCCGGCCGTCAGCGCGGCCCCCGCCTGCCCTCGGGCTGCCCGGGCTCCGCCGGGCCCCGGCCCCCGCCCCGGGGCTGCCCCGAGGGCTCCGAACCGCCCGGCAGGGACGTGCGGGCCGGGCCGAGAGCACGGGCCCGAGGCTCCGTGTGCCTCCATCGGCCCAGGCGCCCCAAAGCCGCGGTTTAGCCCGTCGGGGGAAGGGGATGGGGACGAAGACTGGAACGGGAGTGGGAAAGGGACGGAAGATTGGTGTGGGGACGGGAACGGGGATAGCGATGGATCTGGCGGCGGGGACGGGGAAGGGGCTGGAGCCGGGCACAGGGACAGGGGCGGTCATAAGGATTAGGCCGGGACCGGGGCTTCGAAAGGGCCAGCGGTTGTTTGGGTGTCTGCTCTCCCGCAGCGAGCAGAACGGGTAATTTGCTTTATGTGGCGGGGGATCAAATGCTGGGCTGTAACCCCCGCTGCAGGTACTCGCCCGCCCCGGCCCCTTCCTTCCTCCGCAGCCCCTCCCGCGCCCTCCCCCGCCGCGCTGACGGCCCCGCCGGGCCCGGCCGTATAATAGGCGGCCGCTGCGGTCCCGGGGCGGAGAGACAGACGCTGCCCGGTGCCGCGCCCCGTGTGCAGGCGGCGGGGACGGCTCCGGGCCGCCGCGCAGGGCCAGGGGAGGGGCGGCGGGGCGATGGGCAGAGCCCCCGCTGCCCGGCTGCCGGCCGGGGGGCTGCGCTAGGGCGGCCCCGGCGGCCGGGGGTCCCCCCGCGCCCCGGGGGCGGCGAGGATGCAGCACCCGCTGGAACTGGGCGCCGCGCGCTATTTCCCGGCCGAAGCCTTCCCCGACCACCGCTCCCACCGCTACCGCAGCTTCATGATCGAGGAGATCCTCACCGACCCCCCGGACGCCAAGGGGGCCGCGCCGGCCGGGGAGCTGCTCAAGTTCGGGGTGCAGGCGCTGCTCTCCGCCCGGCCCTACCACAACCACCTCGGTACGTCCCGCGGCTGGGGGGCGGCTGGGGGCGGCAGGCGGGGAGGCATCGCCCGCCGGTGGTCTCCAGCGCCTTTGGGAGCCGGGTTCCTTGGAGAAAAAACTTAGGAATTCTGCCTACAAAAGTCGCTGCGGGGCTCTGCCCGCCGTGAGCATCCCCGCCGGCTTCCGCCGCGCCGCGGGCGCTCCAGCCGGGAGCAGCAGGGAGTTTGGGGCCTAAAAGCGAAGAGAGTGGCTTTGCGGCTCCAGCCGCCCCTGCACAGAATGGCGTTTGGATTTCAGGGAAGAAGGTTGTTGTCGATAGTTTTGGTTTGGGGTTTTCCCCCGTGTTTTTGGATGAAGTGAGAACTTCTGGAGCCAAGCAGCGGGGTCTGTGCGTGGCTGCGAGAGGCAGCAAGAGGCCCTGCGGTCACAGATTTAGCTGGAAACCCGGCTTATGTGTAAACATAAAAATATATAATATACAGAGATATATAGCATATAAATATATGCTATGTTTATATAATAATAATATAGAAGGTGGAAGACTTAACATTATTGTTCATATGATAATACATATTTGGGTTTTTCCCAGCGTTCCCAACCCGTTTTTTTTTTTTTTAAACGGGTACCAGCATTCTCTGTCCAGTCGGATATAGCATCCAGGACAAAAGCAGTTTATTAACATATTCAAATAGGTTTGGGGTTTTTGCAATTGTTATTGGTTTTATTGTTTGGGGGAATTTTTTGCGGTTGTTTGTTTGTGGGGGGGTTTTGTTTGGGGTTTTTTTTGTTGTTGTTTTTGGGGGGTTTTTGTATTTTGGGTGGGTGTTTTTATGCTAGTGTTTAATGCATTTTGAAGGCTATTACTTAATATATTTTAAAGGCCGATATTTAAACGGGTGATGGCGAAAGCTTTCACTCCCCAAGCCATCTTTATCTGCAGAGTCGTAGCTCTTCATCCATTGATCTGAACAGAAAATTAGTATCCCAGTCTCATTTTCTGCATTTAAGAGACAAAAAAGGAAAGCGTCAAGCCCCTGAGCAAGGGAGCAACATGCGTTAGAATATCTATAAATTAGTATTATTTTCAAGATGAACTATTCACAACTGCTCGGAATAGCGGATCAGGTAAAAAGGCCCTTCACACCCCTCAGGGGATCCGCAGGGATAGGTGGAGCGGGATCGGACCCTGTAGGAAGGGAGGCGATTTCAGGCAGGCCGAGAAGACCCCGCAGAGACACCCCTAAAGCCCTTCCTCCGCTGCCGAGGTCGCTCGTGTGTCGCTGGCGGGGAGGCCGGGCCGAGCAGCCCCCAGCCCACCCGCAGGACGAGGCCCGGGAGCGGAGAGAGGGCGTCGGGAGGGACCAAGCCGGGCCGGGCCGGGCCGGGCCGGGCGACGGATTCGAGCCAAGCAGCGCCGGGCCGGATCGGGGAGAATTTAATCGAGGCGGCCGAGCGGGAGCAGCATTCTCGGGGATGGTTCTCTGTCCTCTCCCCGGCCGCCCCTTCATAGGCTGCTCTTCACGGAGTGGGATGGAAATTATCATCAGGTCAAAAATATCCTGAAAACTCCTAGGGAGAGAATCCTGGGACCGCCGGTCGCCGAGTTCAGCCGGGCCCGGCAGCTGTTGGGGGAACGCTTTTGGGTTGGTTTGAGTTATTTTCACTTGTAATCCCCAAGTAACTCCGTGATTAGCATGTGCTGGTTGAAGGGTAAAACGTGTCCCTGTACCGCGGAGGGCTCAGGACCCGCGGCGGTGCCAAGAATGGAGGAGAAGGGGCCAGGGCTCCCTGCAGGCGCTGCTCCCCGGGCAGCCCCGGGGGTCCCTGCGCGCTGCCCGGCGCTGACCGCCGCTCTCTCCCGCAGCCGTGCTGAAGGCGGAGCCGGCCGCCGTGTTTAAGTTCCCGCTGGCTCCCCTGGGCTGCTCGGGGCTGGGCTCGGCGCTGCTGGCCGCCGGCTCGGGGCTGCAGGGCGGCTCCGCCTCGCCGCATCTCCCGCTGGAGCTGCACCTCCGCGGGAAGCTGGAGCCGGGCCCCCCGGAGCCGGGCAAGGCCAAGAAGGGCCGCCGCAGCCGCACCGTCTTCACCGAGCTGCAGCTCATGGGGCTGGAGAAGCGCTTCGAGAAGCAGAAATACCTCTCCACGCCCGACAGGTAGGCGACGGCCGACCTCGGACCCGGGGCGCGACGCCACCGGACGGGGCTCATTTTGCTTGTAAAAGTCGGGAAGCTGCCATCCGAGACGAAAGCTGCCCTCCTGACCTCCTCTCTCTCTCACCCGCAGAATAGACCTGGCCGAATCGCTGGGGCTCAGCCAGCTCCAGGTGAAAACCTGGTACCAGAACAGGCGCATGAAATGGAAGAAAATAGTAAGTGCCCCTTATTAACAGTCCTCCCCCTGGGCACGCCGTGTCCGCGTTCGAGCTCTGCCCTGCGGGCTTCGTCCTTCTGCACATCGGCCCTGGCACATTTAACGATAACGCTAAGGATAATTGTGATAGTAATGGGCACATTTAACAATAACGCTAAGGATAATTGTGATAGTAATGGGCACATTTAACGATAACGCTAAGGATAATTGTGATAGTAATGGGCACATTTAACGATAACGCTAAGAATAATTGTGATAGTAATGGGCATATTTAACAATAACGCTAAGGATAATTGTGATAGTAATGGGCACATTTAACGATAACGCTAAGGATAATTGTGATGGTAATGGTGGCGATGACGTTAATAATGATATGCCCCTGGTCTCTAACACCGTGCCTCCGGTCCAGCATCTCCTGGGCCCCGGCCGACCCTCCCTCCCGGTCCTGTCCGAGCTCTCCCCCCTCGGCTGTACCGCTTGGTCCCCGGGGCAGCGGGCGGTGGGCGCAGCCCGACAGGACCGGCCCCGGCAGCTTCGCTCCGGCGGACGGGAGAGAGAGGGGTTGCTGCGCCGAGGGCTGATGGCACCTCGGTTTGGCCGGGGTGTCCCCTTCCTCCGCCCCATCCTCGCCTCGCAGGTGTTGCAGGGGGGCGGCCTGGAGTCCCCCACCAAGCCCAAGGGCCGCCCGAAGAAGAACTCGATCCCCAGCAGCGAGCAGCTCTCGGAGCAGGAGCGCGCCCGGGACGCCGAGAAGCCGCCCGAGAGCCTGGGCTCGCCGGCCGAGGTCAGCCAGGAGGAGTGAGGGGGCCCGCCCCGCCGGCCCGAGAGGATGGAGGGCAGCTCGGACAGTGGCTGCGGCCGCCTTCGGCCTCGGGACGTTTGGACGCTCTGGCCGCACGCCGGCCCCCCCCGGCCCGCCGCCCCTCTCCGCACCCGCGGAGCGCCGCGCTGCGCCACGGCCCGAGGGGCCAGCAGGACACTGGATCCCACCATCCACATCTACTCGCTGTCTAAAACCCTGTGGTGCCCCTAGTTACTCGAAAACTGCATTTTATGATCAGTTTTATTAATGCGAAGATATTTACTTTATTTCAATAAAGTATTTTATGAACTATTGCTCTGAGTAACGTAATGCTTTGGGGTTGATTTTTTTTTTAAATTATTGGTTTCTTTTTCCCCACGGAGGCAGGTTAGACATTCAAAACCAAGCTCCAGGCAGGTCTGCGGAGGAAGTGCAAAGCGCAGTGGTACTGGAAGGATTCTCCCATCGTTTTGCACGACGGTTCGGCTGCCCGTGGCCGTGAGTGGCCAGACCCTCGCTCTTCTCTTGGTCAAACCCGGATGCTTTCGGATTTTAAAGATACGTTAGTTGGTGACAAAAGGTTAATTAACTTCTGCACTGAGTATCCTGAATGGTACTTAAAAAAAAAAAAACAAAAAAACCCCTCTTCATGTGCTGCTGCGATGTAGCAGCAAAAATCCTTGTACAAAATCCTGGAACTTTGTTGTTCGGGTGGGAGTTTTTAAATTTTATTTTTCGCTTGTTTTCCCCGAGTCTCTTCTCCACGTTTTCCGTTGGGATGTTAAATTACAGAGCATCCACCGAGACCTGCAATTACTGCTATTCTGCTAAGAAAAAAAAAAAAAAAAAGAAAAGACAAGAAAAAAGCAGCGCGGGGAAGAACAGAGGAGGAGAGCGAGGGGAGCGGCGGGACAGCCCCGGCTTGCGGGGCCGGCTCCCAATTAACGGCGGTAATTAGCACTGGCGGCTCGGGGCCCGTCCGTGCCTCCCTGCCCCGGCGGGGGCCCTCAGGGCCGGGTGCGGGACCCTTGTCCCGGGCAGCGGCTCCGGGAGGCTCCAGCCCGTGCCCAGGGTGCGGGGAGCGCGGCCCGGTGGGAGCGGAGCACAAGGACAGCATCGCCGCGCTGCAGCCCCACATCGCCCCGGATCGCTGTCGGCTTTTCTCCGCTGAACTCGTGCCGCTCGTTCCCGGTTTTCCTCGTTTCTCTCTCCACGGCTCCGGTCCCGCTGCCTACCACGGTCCGGCTCGGGAGGTGCCCCGGATCCACCCCGGGTTAGATCAGTCCCTGGGATGGGCGGTGGAGGACACGGCCGGTGCTGGGTAAATAGGTTACAGCCTCGTACTCTTACACTGAAATGAGTTAGATATTCAACCAAGCAATCGGTTGGAAATGTTGGTTTGTTGTTTTTTTTTTAACCTGAGGATGAAAATGGATGCTGGGAAGAGGGAAAGCGGAGGGGGCTGGCAGAGCCGGGGTCTGCGGGACCTTTCGGCGCGGTCAGGACACGCTGGGCGTGTGGCTTTGTCACTTTCTTGTCACCTCTGGCTGTTGTTTCTGGCGCTTTCGGTGCGCGTGAGAGCAGCACCCGGTTTTAATTAAAAGGGAGATTGGGTGGCCCATTAACCTAAACTAACAGGACGACAGGCTGTGTTCGTCACTGGTGTCACACACAGGGCTGGAATAGCCGAGCTTCACTCGGTGCTAGCGCCTTCGCGAGAGAATGTTAATATCTTCTTTTCACAGCTGAGCGAGTGACGGAGAAAAATTTATATTTTCTCAGATCATAAAGTGATATTTTTTTTTTTTTTCCAGCACGCGAAGCATTAAATAGAGTACGGTTTTTTAATTTGTGTTTTTCCTCGTAGACAGCCGAGAGAGGCTTGGGGATGCTCTGGTGGAGCTGCGGTTCTGCCGAGCCGGGGCCGGGCGGGGTCCGCTCCCGCCGGGCGTGTCCCGGTGCCGTTCCGCGGGGTCCCGCGGGGCCGGGGCAGCGCCGCCTGCGCGCCCGCGCAGGGCGCTCTCTCCGCGGCTCCGCGCGGGACACAGAGGTAAACCCTTTTCTTCCTGTGCTGCGGCAGGTAAACTTCCGAGGGGGCTCGGGCGAGCCTTCTCTCGGCCTGGCAGGTGCCCGAGAGCCCCGTTCCGCGCGGGGCTGAGCCCGTGCCCTCCCTGCGCAGGACAGAGCCGCGGACAGCGGCGGGCACGGAGCGCTGCCCGCGAGCACCGGGCACCTTCGGCTGACCGGCTCCCCGCCGAGCCGCCGGCCCAGCAGCGCCTCGGTCACCACTTCAGTGACCAATTTCTGCTTCGGGAGGAGCCGGTTACAGCCCCGAGAGGGTGTGAGCCGGGCTGAGGAGCCCTCCCGCCTGCTCGGCGGCGCTAACGAAACCCACGGTCCTCTCAGGCACGGAAGAAGCCTGTTGGAATTATCGGACAACATACCTAACTAACGGGATTTCTTTATTGGTTGGTTTGGTTTGGTTTGTGTTTTCTTGTAATATGTATATATATACGTGCACTCACACACATATATTTCGATTATTTTTAACGATTTTACGTATTGCCTTCTGTCAAAATTTAATTTCCCACAGCTTCTCCAAGTCGGCTGCTTGCTGGGCTGGCCGGAGGGACAGCAGCTGGGAGCCAGTAGAGAGGTGCGCTCAAAGGGATGGGGGGCCGTGCCCACGGCAGGGGTGGAATGAGATGGTCTCTAATGTCCCTTCCAGCCCAAACCATTCTGAGATTCTCTGATTCTGTTTGAAAAGCGAGGGTTAATGCCACCGGCCGTCAGTGACAGCCCTTCCAAATGTGCTCGATAATATCCCAGTGCATTTAAAAGCAGGGCTGGGGCTCCCCCGGACCAGCACCGATAAACCTTGCTGGCCCGTGAGCGACCACCAGGAGATCACAGCAGGCTCCACCTGCACACAGGTTTCGTGCTGATGGATAATTTTGGGCAGTGCCGCACAATAACTTCACTTTCTGATTGCCTTTCCCAGCTGTGACGAGCCCGGCGGTGCCGCTGGTCCCGCACGCTCCGCTCCTCAGCGCAGAGCGGGGCCAGCCCAAGCGCTCCGAGATGCCCAGCAGGAACCCCGGGGAAGATCCGGATGACCTCGTTCAGTGCTGCAACTTCTCCTCAGAGCCCTGTTCTGCCTGTGGGGATGATCTCACTCGGCAGCACCCCAAAGCTGCTGGAAAAGCTGCAAGGGTGATTTGCCAGTGCTGTATAATTCTCGGGCCAGTAAATGATATTTGTAGCTAATACACCTGATGGTTGTGTGTAAATAAGCTGTACTACCACGCACATTCATTCTGGCAGAAATGCATCCACACTGGGAAAATCCACATTTTAATTACACCTGTATAGGTAGAACAGCATGTGTTTTCTCTGCAAACAAAGTAGAAGGGTATGGATTGAAGGCTGGAAAAGTGGGTCCTTCCATGTCTGACTGCTACTCGGGTCACAGGTAATCAGCAAACCTTTTGATGGTTTTCTTTAAAAAGTCCATTTAAGGTGTGTTTCCAGTTCAAACATCCTAAATTCCCTTTTTATGAAGCGTCTCAAAGAAACCTGAGAAAAGTTCTGCTTTTCCATCAATGTCAATTTAAATATAGCTTCACGGAGCCAGGGGGTTTGAAGCTGAATGCCATGGGTGTTTATTGAGAGGCAGCTCCTGCTCTGCCAGGACGGGGCTGCAGGGGCTGCAGGAGCTGCCCCGCTGCAGTGGCCTTGCCCTGACTCCCTGCTCTGCACCTGCAGGCAAGGGCAGGTCTGTTCTGCACTTCTGGAAGAAAAAATTCATCCTAGAGCTATGCTTTGTGGGCACTTCTCACAAAAAAAAAAAAAAAAAAACCGTAAAGCACAGACTTGATGCTGCTTTTTCCCCTCTAGGGGGTGGAAGTGTGGAGGGGGTGGAGTGGGGATGTGGATGGGAGAGTTCAGTGGGATGGAGAGGGTTTGATGGGGAATGGAGGGGGGTGTGGGGGGAATTCAAGAGGAAATATGGGGGGCTGTGAGGTGTGGGGGGGATGTGGGATGATGGAGGATTAGGGATGCAGGGGGCTGTGGAAGGATACAGGGGTATGTGGAGGGAGTGATACTGAGGGATGTGGAGGGGATGCAGGATGCCGGGGTGGGGGGGATGTGGGGCTGGGGGGTGAGGAGGCTGGAGGGGGATGCAGGGAGGATGGAAGGGAGGTATGGGGGCTGGAGGGGTTGTAGGGAACATGGAGCAGGATGTGGGAGGATGCAAGAACATGTCTGTGAGACTGTGGGGGGGACGGGGCAATATCGAGGGATATTGTAGGGTTATAAGTGAGGGGGTGCAGAGAGATTTTGTGGGGCATGGAGAGGAGGGGAGGGGATGCTGCAACCTGCACCCCCCCTGCACTGATAAAAGACATCACCCAGCACCATGTGTGAGTGTTGAGCCAAGGCTGGGGTGGGTCAGGCCTTCTTGGATTTGGGGTGAAAAAGTTAACATCTATCTGGGACTTTTCCTCACCATTCAGTTTCCAAAGGGAACCGAATGCAGGGGTTGAGATGACCTACCAAGTTCAGTCAAGTTCTCTAAAGTTCACTAACTAACATGTGATGTCCTGTTATTAGATGTTTGTCTTAAGCCTAATGTTGGGTTGAGGTCATTGCACACACACTAGATTTGGTTGTTTCAGCTGAGCTGTAGCATAGATAAAATCTAAACGCTAAACTCCTGATTCCCCGAAATCTGGCCCAGCAACGTGTAAATAAAGCTCAGGGCAAGTTTGCATTATCCATGCTAACAGAGCTCTCCATGCTGTTATGTCTGCTTGGCTGAGCTTTGCCATGAAATCTGTAGGAAAAGTGCCAGAAGGAAAGCTTGGGGACAGGGATGGTTGCCTTTAATGAGGCTGGTGGTGACCACTGGGTCAGCAGGCAGCAATTTTCATGGCAGACTTTAAAATTACATCCCTTACCCCCACAGCTCTGCGTGGATGGAAAAGTCCTGGTCGTGTGTGGACTCATCCATTTACAGAGACCATTAAAACATGATTAGGTACAACATGGGCTCTTCCTCTGCAGAGGGTCCCCAGATCCATTATTTATACTGCACCTAAATTAAGAAACCTCAAAATGAGCTCGTGGTGTTTTCAGAACGTGTTATTTTAGGATGGGAACGTGGGAACTTCCAGAAATTGAAATGGGACATAAGGCCAATGAGTGAGGGACACATTTGTGCCTGAAGTTTGAGTATTAGTGGAAAGAGAAGATTCCACTTTCTTGAAATGGTTTTCCCCTCAGAGGTGCAGGTCAGAGAGCACTGGGCAGAGCACACTCGCTCTCTGAAAAGACACCGAAGTCAGTGGGTTGTGTTTAAAGGAAGAATACCCCTGGAGGAGGAAACCCTCGGGGTACATTGAAGAGCTCAGGGCAGAGCTCAAGTTCAGATGTGCTTGCAGCACCTCGGCCCTGCTCTTTCCCACTCCACAGTTCCTCAGGCGTGAACTGCAGTGAAAATGACACAAACCCCACGAATTTATGGCAATTGTTCCCGGGCTGGTGTCCTATGAGTGCCCAGCTGGGAGCCGCCTGTGCACCTTCCCCAGCCTCAGCATATCCTGCCAGGAGGCAGCAAAAAAAAGGGAAACAGAGCCCAGGGCAGGACAGGCAGATGTGCAGGAGAAACCTGCATGTCCTGGGGGCCCTGATGTCTGTCTGGAGACACAGGACTGCAATAACTAGGGGAGGAGAGCCTCAAAAACTACACTGAGCCATTTTTTTATAAATTACAACATTTTTACGTGGATTAGATTAATTTATTATGAACTATCTTCTCCAGTTCTGAAGCTTTTACTTTGTGAAGAATGACTGTTTTGTCAGGGAAGAGTTCTGGGTAAAAATCTACATATGGCAGGAGATGTCAGCAAAGCACAAGTCTGACTGGCTGGCAAGGAAGGTGCTCCCAAAATGCACCTTTTTCACCACAGTGAGCTCTCTGAGGGAGAAGCTGGCGGTTCATTTTGAGGTAACAGGCTTTTTCCTTCTCTGCTGCTTGACATGGTTTTAGAGAGACCCCACACTGTTATTGCTGCTAGAAACACTTTCTAAGGTATTTACTAAAAATTAAACACAAGGAATATAAATCCCAAATATTTTCAAATTATATTATCTCTTAATTGTATAATTTGCTGAAATATGGAAGTGAATAACATCTTGTCTGAGTCAAAATAGCCTTTAATAGATGTTTAAAGAAACGAATCATCTCTGTGTCTTGTCCTCTTTTCCTTTTGGGGAAAATGAGAGCTGGGTTACTGAATATTCCCATTTATTAAACAGAAATTTTCAGAGAGCCTGTTCAGACTGTACAAAATGCTGGGTGTTTGCGCCAGTCCTTGCAGATATTCAGAGCCTCCTCTCATTCCAGCTCTTTGAGGCTTAGTGCTGCCATAGGTAAGGTTTAAAGGCTCCCACAGGGTTTTTTTCTGAATTCTGTGGTGTGCTGTGAACTTTCCACGTTAATGAGTGTGTAAATATTTTGTATTCAGATTTCATACTGTTAATTTTAGAAGTCACAGAGTGCTGCTTGTTTCCTGGTGTGTCTCACTAGGCAAGTGCTGGTGTACAGACCATGGTGTAAAACAGAACAGAGCACGTTGAGCTCAGTGGTTATTTGAAATTAAAATTCCTTATTCACCAGAAATTGTACCAGTAAAGTACAAGTGCTCAAATATTTGCAGAAAGTGCCTGTGAAGCAGCTGCAAATATGGCTGAATTTTGCTCTGAATTTCAATGAATATTTGCAGATTTTGGGCTAAGCTGTGGTGCAGGTAATGCTGCAAGGGGACAGGTTTGTAGGTGCCAGTGCTTTACAATTATCTGCGTGCAGACTGCAGCTAAGCCAACTGGATTTGACTCCTACTAATTTAAAGGGAAAATTACAGCCCAACTTGAAAAAATCCCAAACCAAACCCCTTCAAGAAAACACAGAGAACATCAGAAGCTTTAGATAAACACACACATTAGTTCTCTGCAGCTTTCACTGCAGCTTTCACTGGCTCATGGGTGGAAAGGAAGCAGCTGTGCTTAACCCTTTCATTCCCAGGCGGCAGGAGCAGCATGCACAGGCTGAGGGAGGAGCCTGCTGGGCAGGGCTCACTGCTCAGGGATGAGTCCTGCAAGTCCAGATCTCCTCCTGAGGACCCAAAGAGCTCCTTCTCTGGGTAGAAGGTACGGGATTTGCAGTGGTTTTCAGAAGACATCATTTTAGCAGAATTTTGTGTTTTCAGTGTGCAAACGGGTTCAGTGTGATCAGGACTCAGGAAGGAGAACTTGGCTCCAAAGGGATGTAGTTTGCCGAGGTCTGGAAAGCTTGGCAAGGATGTTGGGCAATGTGCTCCAGAGGCTGGCATGGCATCTGGCAGCTGTCTTGATACACAGAATTTCCAGTTAGTTTTGCTCCTCTTGCTGCACCAGGAAATGGCAAAACTTCCACAAATTTCTGTGACCATCTCTTGCCTGTCTCCCTAATGCTGTTGCCATACTTGTTTCTTTTAGGAAGGCATTTATAAAAGCAACTGATATCCTGACAGACCTTTCTATGACCATATTGAGATGTGATCTGTTGAATATTGGAAAAAAATAGTAGGAAAAGGTATTTCTTTGTATCTAAATCTTTTGGTTTTCTACAGTCCCTCACAGTGTCTTCTCCTAGATGAGACAAACTCCAGAGAAGGCATATTCTTGCATGAATTTGGAAGAGTTATGTTTGGGTTGGATAAGAAAGTACTGCCCTTATAAGCAGGGAGCCCAGAACTGGCAGCACCCAAAACTGGGTCAAAGACTGTGGTATACATTTGAGTTTTCTGCCCTATTAACATTAAAAACCCCACCATGTTTTCTTAGGCTTGGATAGATGCACTCTACAAAAATCCACTTCTTTGACCTTATGTTTACAGGTCTCACAATTTCCAGGTGCATTTTTCCTGATGGTTTTTTTACTATTGGTATTCATGGTCAGTGTGTCCTGAATGTCCACAAATTCTCCCCAATACACAACCTGTTCCTGCATTCATTGCTGGTGAAAGCTCCAGGGCCAAGCACAATTTTCAGGGTCAGAGAATTTTGTAAATAGAGCTCCTGTACCTGGGAGATGCAACTTCTCCTCCCAGGAATGAACTGTACTTCAATCCTGAACACTTCCATGAACTGGTTTTATAAAGAGACAAGAAGGCTGGAGATAATGGTTGCTCTAGAGAATAGAGGTGTCATCCTGTTCTTTTCTAATAATAAGGGTTTTCCCTGCACTGCCCAAGTTCTTGAGCTGGCCCTGGCACAAATTTGTTAATTCTATTTGGATCCCTCTTGTTTCTGTCTCAGTGCAACCCTTAACATTTGACCTGTGACAAATGAGCCACTTCAACAGTTAGAGGATGAATAAGGAGAGAACTCCAGAGATTTTACAGTCTGGGTTACACTCCCCTTTCTTCACTTCAATCCTCTGCTTTCCATCACTAGTGGCTCGAGGATTGCCCGAGGCACAGGTGGACACATGTATTAGGCTCTAGCAGGCAATTCCTATGTTTGTTTCTAATTTTCAGCCGAGTTGTCCTCGGCAAGATGCCAGATTGTCTGGGAACAAGTTCTGTCGTCTGTGCAACAAGAGCTACTTCCCACTGTTTGCCCTGCTGATTGCCACCTGCTAATTTCACTTGTTGCACTTAGCCCAAGTGTTGCCACAAGGTATCAGCCTCTTCTCTTTTTCCCCATGCAAATCTTGGCTTTATGGAGCTCTGCCACCATTCCCTCAGTGTTGTCCTGCCTGGGGGAAAACCACTGGGCTGTGCTGAGGTTCACTCCACTCTTTGGTCTAAAACGTGATGGGTTTCATTTCCGGCTGAAGAGCATCAGTGATTTGCCTGTCCGTGGCAGGGAGCTGGAACAAGGTGATTTTTATGTCCCTGCCAGACTAAGCCATGCAGTGATTCTGTGATTCTCTGCAGGCACATGCAATACTTTTAGAACCAGACCCTGGCACGTTCCTTTCTGCCTGCTGTTCTTCCATGTCTTTCATCAAGAGCTTTCTCAGAGTCCTGGATGCACACCCATGGTACCTAAATTCCCTGTATCAGTGTTTTTGGAGAGAATCCCAGTCCCTGGGCCAGCTCATGTCATGAGGTTGCCCTCCAATGGTTTGTTCAGCACACTCTCAGGCTTTCTGATCACCCAAAGAATTTCACTTTGATTCCCATGGAAGAGGCCTGAATGTTTTATTCCATGAGGTTCTGGAACTGGCAGCAGAGCTGTGCTGTACAGAGGGAAAGGCGGAAGCCGCCATGGAGACTGTGCTTGCTCGTTTATAGAGAGGGTTTTGATTTCTTTTAATTGTACATGTTAAGAGTTGGCATTCATAGATGTCAGGGCTCATTACTGAAAAGTGTTGGTGGACTGTTTAAAAATTTAGGCTGAAGACAGAAGAATGAGAAGTTTTTCCTATATGGCTAATGTTTCATCCTATCCCTGAAGATTTCCAGTGAATTCAGAGATGTTCTCTAAAGTCAAATGGCACATGAAAACCTACCAAAAAGGAGAAAATATGTAAAAAAGTTTCTTGCATAGGTAAATGAAAAAAATGTTCCCTCCAACGATGAAAAATGTTGGGAGGTTGTTGTGATTTGATTTGAATTTCAAATACTTTTTGTAAAAAAATTAATTTTTATTGTTGTTGTTGTTTTAAACCTAGGTAATATGATGCAGTAAAAAACTGCTGAGGAAGATGGCAAATTTTAGCCCATTGGAGTTTTTTCATCCTGAGTGCTTAGTTCAGCACTGTTTTGAGATAAATAAACTTGGGCGGTCTGGCAGTACTTTGTGCTCTCCATGAATCCATTCTGACTGCACTCAGGTGATATGTTCAGGTTGATTTTTCTCAGAAGATGTAACTGAGGATATAAGTTAAAGGAAGACTTCTCTATTTTCATTAGAAGAATGCTGACCAGCAAGACTGAGACTGCTGGGCAGCAGAGCAGTGGCAGGAGCTGTGTTTATGAGCTGGGCTGCTGCACTGAGGGTGTGTTTGAAAAATCAAAATTGTTCACAGCAGTACAGCTCCCCTCCAGATACCTCACGTGTCTGGGAGAAGGCTCCAGGACCACGATGTTCCATGGCAGTTTTGGTGGTCTGGAGTACTGACAGCCTTCATTCATTTGCAAGTGTCTGGCCTTGTCTAGAGAAACAGTCCTGTGGTGTCTAAATTGGTAAGCTCAACTGAAATCATGGTTGTGAGTGCTTCAGGGAGGTTAAAGGAAGCAGAAGGAATCAGTAAAGGTGGCAGTGCTCTATCTATTTTTATTTAATAGCCTGCATAAGTTTCAAATCTGCTGCAAACTTAAATCAGGGTGAAATTTTGCAGTGCAGGGACACCCCAAAGTGGACCTGGATATTAGTGTGTATTAAAGAAGGAAAAGGCCGATGGGGAAAGAAGAAAAAGGCTCCCCAAGAGTTTAAAGTGGGATTCTGGTTTGTGTTGGATCCTTGTCCTGTAAGCTTAGAGCACTCTGGTAACCTGAAGGATCAAAAGTGTCCTCAAGCCCTTAAATAGATTACTCGGAAATACTTGAAATGTGTTTCATTTTATGGTAAGTTTAATGTTTCTAATCTCAGTGCAATTTACAATTACAATAAATATCACAAAAAATTAATGTGGCCACTTCAAATAAAAAGGAACGACAAAGTGTAATCTGAGAAAATTTTATCAACATGCAATTTCCTTAACAAAAACATCAATGTATCATTTCAGAATGCCAAGAAATATTTATCTTTTGGGACAGCAAAATCATTTGCAGAATGTTTTAACTGCTAAATAAATATTTTACTGGCAACTTCTGAGGCATCATAAATGCAGTCAATATAAACAAAGCAATGTGGAAACCAGCTCCAGCCTCAGTTCAGATGACGCTGGGCTGGTTCATGGCAACACAGGACTCTGGGATGCATTTGGCTGAGCCTCTGTGCTTGGAAAGATCTGATTTCTTCCTGCTCTTATAAGCAAGTTTGCTTAGTTTATTTGGAAGTTCTGGCAGCAGGAGCCACAGTGAGCTCTTAGGAGTGGTGATGCAAGCAGTTAGCATTGAACTGAAACTGGATTTTAATAGTTAAGTTTGATTTTTAAATTGAATCCAGTGCCTGCAGGATTTGCAGCCTTGGAGGGACAATTTGTCTGCGTGGCTGCAGAACAAGAACATTAAGGCTGTGGGAGCTTCAGCTTCCTCAAGGGTTTGTCTGGGCCAAGCCTTCACCACTTGGTTCTCTCTCCCTGTCACCTGTTATGAATAGAAAGTTATCTATATTTTTTTTTTAGGTTGCAGAGTTAAAAACAAGTCAGACCAGTTGTTGTAAGTTAGTTTCACTGCTAAAGAAGAGCTCTTCAATTACCTGTTAATGGCTGGTGATTAACCATTGTCCCCCTGATGCTGGCCGCTTGCCAGGGACGGACACAGGGACAGACCCTCCAAGTATGAAGAGAATAGGAGTGACATCAGAGCCAGTATGCAGATGAGAAATGCATTGCGCCCCGAATTTTTACAGTTTTCCCAGGAAAAACCCCTAAAATTACGAGCGAACAAGTGACCTAAGTGACGCCTAAGGATGGGAGCGTAGTCCCGTACCTGCTTGGATCCTTTTTTCTTCTCACCCTATCCTGAAAAGATGTTGATTAAAGAGACGCCCCGGGGTGTTAGACAAAAAGGCAGGAATCTGCTAATCTCCCGTGAGGATGGAATCCCCAGCTCTGCCTGCAGACCAGTGGAGAAAGCTGCATCACCCTCCTTCTCCGTGCCACGCCTGGGAGCAGCGGCGGCGTGGGCGCAACCCGTCGATTTCTCCCCACCTGAGCTGATTCTTCTTAATAAAGGCATTAAAAAGGAGAAAGATCTCCTGCCCATTTATTTCATCACCTGCTGTGCCCCCCTGACTGCCCAGCTGCAATGGCACTCCGAAGGGTGGCTGGAGGCAGAGCAGAGACTTGTTCTGTAGCACAGCGGAAGAAAGAGTTATTTCTTGCACTGTTATTCCCAAGGACGACATCAAATCTCAGACTGAGCTTAGCTTTATGTCCAGTCATTAGTCAGCACTTGTCTCCTTTTAGGAGGTGTTTCTACCTAGGTCAGGTGATAATTGTCTATTTTCCAGCAGAGCTGCTAATTTCCATTTCTGTGCCATTGTTGGTGTCTAATATGGATCAGTGCCCTACTTTATGGGATATTTGTTGAGATGTGTTATCTGTCTGTAACTCTTTGCATTCCAGCCACGGTTTGATGATGCCCCAGGTGACCTGTGTGTGCTGATTCACACATTTGGTGTGGTTGGGAGAGACCATTCCCAGCCATGCCATGGCTGCAGAAAAACTAGGGACTCCAGAGGCTGTGCTGGTGACTCCCTGAATTTTGGAACGGCCTGGAACTGATGATGCAGCAGCAGTTACTCCACAGATGGTAGAACGGGCTGTGTGGGAATTCCCCTGGAAAGCAGCATAGAATCTGCTCACAGGCCAGCAGGGAGAACTCCTGGCAGATGCTGGAGCGGTAGGAGCAGGGCTCGCTGTGTTCCCTGACAGCTGCTGCTGCTCCTCAACAGGAGCGAGATTTGTGCCCCTCCGTTCCTCTCCTGTGGCTACAGGAGCAGCAGCGACTGCATTATAGGGTGACATTGCTTTCACCACAGGAGACACCGCCCCATTTGTCATCCAGGTGTTAATTGTCCCCATTAAGGAACTTACCTTGAGCGCTGATGTGCCTACAGGGTCAATACTAAGTGGCTGTTTTGTTTCAGGGCTCCACAAGCGGGATTTTCCACTCCATCTGTAATTGTGGTGTGTGAATTCCCGCAGTGGGATCCTGTTGTGCTGTCAGTACCTGTAGGGGCTGAATGTAGAGAGAAATCACATTCCAGCACAGTCACTTTATGGAGTGACTGCCCCAGCATGACTGAGCCATCACCAGAATGCTGTATCATCCAGGGGAAGATGGACACACACCTATTTCACAATGCATCTTTCAGATGGGACAGGGAAATACATCCTTGTGGGCTCATACTTGTGTAAAAAAGCTGAGGCAAGAGAGTTTATTTAGTCCCAAATCCATTTAAATGGTGTATATTGCTAGGGTTTCTTGGTAGTAACGGCAATTTAATCCTTGCTTAAAAGGATTTTCTTTGATTAATTGAACACACAGGAAGAAGCCAACAATACTGTTCCTCACAAAAGAAACAGCTATTTTTAGGCATTTGCTTAAATTTTAGGTTGCTTTGTTCCTGTTCAATCTCAGCCTTTGCTTTGGCAGAAATCCCATTTTAAAGCACACTCTCACGTTCGGGGAAGTCAGCAGGGCTCAGGGGTTTGCACGTGCTCGAGGGCTTGGCGGATGAAGTTTTAGGAATGGTTTTTACAGAATTGGGGCCATCAGTGGAGCTGATTGAGTCTTTTGCCTTTACAGGATTTAGGATGACATTTAGAGCTAGGTTGGCTTTATTAAATAACAGCTGGGTAAGACGTGTGACTTAGGCTGAATGAAAAGTGCCACAATAGGAGATTCTGGTAATTGTACTGAACTGGGTGCTTTTCTTATTGTTCCAGATAATTTAAGAGTTAATGTTCATTGTAAGTACTGGGAAAGAGATTTGCATTTTCTTTAAGAAATGGTCTTTGCACTTCTTAGGATCTCGAGTTTCAGCTGTTCTTTTCATTTTGCACTATTTTCATTCAGTAGGACCCCAGATAAGGTACAGAAAATGGGATTTACATGTGCACACAGGTTGGTGGATGTGTTGTTATCCCCACCTGGACATCTGACTGCAGCTTGGGGCAACTACACTCAGACCTCCACACATTTTTCCCTTGAAACAAACTACCTGCAAAGTTGGAGAGAATAATGAATATTTGCACCATTTAAAAATGGTGATCTGTTTCCTACCTAAATCTGGGAACTTCAATAGGATTTTGGGTGCATAAATATTTGGATCTTCTGATATTGGTAAATTGTTTTGGCCTTTGTCTTTCAAGCTTTCTATAATGCAAAGGTTGTTCCCTGTTCACTGAGGTCACTTTAGAAATTATAATCTGAAAAATGTGGTTAATCAAATATGCAAATTTTACCATAGTTGTATAGGGCGGTAAGGGAAAATAATCCCTTAAATTTGTTTTTAAAATATGTCCATTGTTATTCTGGTGTTTTATTTCGTTTTTGACTTTCAAGTCCCTGACACTTTCAAATAAAGCCACAGTTTATCTGCACCAAGAGAGAGAATTCTTTTGTGTTCAAGTTAACGAATTCTTCTCTTCTGAAACCTGCTTAATAAAGGCAGGACTACATAATTGTGGGAATGTTGAAAGGTTTTCTCTGGTTAACAGGTGTAAAATGTTCTGGGATCAAGAGGTAGGAAGCACTTTCAATGTTTAAAGTCGGTTTTAAAGCTGTGCTTGATATTGATGTTGGAGGTGGTGTCAAAAGAAAGGCTTCCCTGGATGCTTCTGAAATTCTTGTCATAAACAACCCAGAAGTTACTCTTAAATACTTTGTGGAAATCTGACATAGTTCCCTCCTTAGTAGTTTGCAGAATAGAGTAGGATTGGTTCATGGTAAATTTGTCTGCACAAATAATCTGGTTTTATTACAGAAATTATGTTACCTGCACCTGCATCCTGTTACTAAAGAGTCCTGAAGTGGGAGGGAACCAGCTCATGGGTCAGTTTATGCAAGTACTACTTTAAGCTGTCTTTTCTTTCTTGACAGGTGGTTAATGTATAGCATTTTCTGGCTGATAGATCCCAACTCTTTCACTTTAAACATTGTATTTATCAGCTCTTTATTAAATATACGAAACAAGACCACACTGGCCAAAATCTGTCACAGCACATTTTGTTGTCACAGTGTATTTTGCTGTGTGCTGAGAAATGAGAGTCCAAGCCACAAAGTCAGCTCATTTCAGCCTCAATGGCTTTTTAAAAAGCTTGTAGCTTAAAATAATACATTATTAAGGTATTCAGACTTGTCAAAATTAATAATTAATATCACTTTCTGCTCCCCACACATGTACAGAGCCTTACATTCCCTTCCCTTGTTTGTGTTCCAGCCAAGCAGCTCGGAGCTGTGGCCCTCTCCTGGGGCAGGAGGGTGCCTGGGGGATAGCTCCTCACTGCTGCCTCCTGGACCAGCTGAATGATCCATGGATCTGTTAAAAATAATATCACAAATGCAAATTATGAGAGGGAGAGATATATAAATCTTCAATACTGTCAGTGTTGACTGTATTTGGTGTTTGTGACTTTTTGCTCTGCCCTGGTGCAGCCTTGAGTGTTGGGAGCACTTTTGGACACCACAGTTCAAGAAGCCATTAGAGAGCATTCAAAGGGGAACACAAGGATAGGGAATGTCTGGAGGGGCCCTACAAAGAGTGGCCGAAGGCACTTGGTTTGCTCAGCTGGAGAAGGGAAGATTGAGGTCAGACCTCACCAGGGGCTGCAGCTCCAATCTCTGCTGCCTGGGACAGGGACAGCACCCAGGGAACGGCTGGAGCTGGGCCAGGGGAGGCTGAGGTGGATATCAGGGAAAGGTTCTTCCCCCAGAGGGTGCTGGGGCACTGAACAGACTGCCCAGGGTTTGGTCATGTCCCCAGGGCTGCCAGAGCTCCAGGAGCATTTGGAGAACACTCTCAGGGATACCCGGGGTGGGATTGTTGGGGTGTCCTGTGCAGGGCCAGGAGTCAGGCTTGAGGATCCTTGGGGGTCACTTCCAACCCAGCATATTCCATTGTTCTATGATTCTATGATGTGTTTTTACAATGAACTGAATTATGCTAAAATGAGTTTCATGGAAAACCAGGGTGCTGGGAGCTGCTGTCTCAATGCTGGGCATTTTTAACCATTTATCCTTACTCTATGCAAATCCTCCTTGTAAGTTTAGCTTGGGATTAAGGGATTTACATTATGGGTACACTTAAATTTCTTTCCAATGCCTAACTTGTCATGGGAACTTTGCATTCAACTGCAGCTCCTGGAAAGTTCCTGCACTTCTGCATCTGTAGAACCACACCAATTGTGGTCTCTTTACTGCCACCTCCCTTTAGATAACCTGTCACATGTAATTTCACAATAAATTAAATAAATTTTATAAATAATTAATAAATTAATAAATAATAAAGGAGGAAAAGGAGACACATGTGGTTTTAAACTAGTATAAGTCTCAATTTCTTTGTCCTACCTTTGTGAATCCTTGGCTGGGATACCTGAATTTGGATTGATAATTTAGGATACAGTTGATGTCCACTAATAGGGAATCAAATTACTAATGAATCCATGCTTTACTGGGAGTTACTAAAGAATCACAGTTTCCCCCTCTGTTCACAGAGCTGTCAAGTTTGGGAGCAGAGCCCAGGTCCATGACTGCTCCTGGCTTTCTCTCCAGCTGCATCAGCTTGGGGTCTCTGCATGTTTGTGTGCAGCTCGTCCTTGCCCTGTGCCCCACACCCCACATTAAATGTGTGTGTTCTGGAGGGCCTAAAAAACCCCCGTGCACCAGAAAGGGAAAGGTTAACTGTGGGCTGAGGAGGGTTGAATGGGGAAAGCCAAGAAAACTATTCCCAGTCCAGAAAACTGTCCAGCAGTTTGTACTAAGGAAACACATTTGCTTTTTCTCTCACCTTAAAATGGATGCTGGTATTAAGGTGACTGCATTGCAAACTCTGTCCAAACAATTTGGGCAGGGATCATGCTAACTCTAACAAACAGTGCTTGGGGCCCAGGGTGATGCAAAACCTTTATAAACAGATTTTTTTGGCTAAGTTTCTCCAATTTAGGGGCCATAGAACACAACCATTTGGGTTGCAATCTAAGAAGCATGAATTTAACATAGAGACTGTATTTCCCAAATGTTGGAATACTCTTGCTGGAAAATGCAGCCTTCAGTTGGCCTGCTTTAGGATTTTAAGTTTAGAAAATACGAGCCTTGAAAATCTATAGATGTGTGTCAGAAAATACAGAAATTGTGGTTGTGGTTATGGCTGAGCACAAAGCAGAATGATGGGCAGCTTAGCTGGTGTAAATTTATGGCTGGAACAATTTACACTGAGAATAAACAGTTTAATGGATAGCTGGAAGGATTAAAGGATGCTCAATCCATCAGATTAAACATGTCGTTCTGGCTGGTGGATGGTGCCATTATCTCACTGGGAAATGAACATTCTTTCAGAGATGTGCTTGCTGTATCTATTGCCCTAATTGTGTCACTGATACCCTGGCCCTGCAGAGCTGGGGGCAGAGCTCCCCTGGGCTGCAGCAGTCAGAGCTGTCTCTGTTATCTCCTGCCGGGGCTCGGCTGCCTGCAGGCGTTTCCCTCTGCAGTCACAGTCCCTGGACACTGAGAGCTCCGCAGGGCCAGGCTCCTCATGCTGCCCTTTGCAGCTCCCCATCCCACCTGTGCTGAGAGCAGGGTGCTGCTGCTGCCAGGCACTTCCACCACCGATGAGCGCTGCTGCTCCCTTTTCCTCTGAGGCTCCGATACCCCGATAAGGAAAAGCAGTGCTGGCTTAGAGAGAAGACATGAAGAGCCATTGTCTGCGGACATAACTAGTGAGGTGACCCTTAATTCCCTTCCTTGTGGTTCCAATTTACCCAGTTCAGAAACAGAAAGGTTGATTATTTTAATTTTTTAAGGTTTTTAAGCCATCAGTCTGCAGATTCTTATTCTTTCGTTAGCTGATGCAATGCAAGAAGAACCTTTTTCTTTTTTCCTAGATAAGAAAAAAATAATGGATTGATTTTTTAAAAATATACAGTTAAAGAAAATACACCTTTAGTATTTAATTTGTTAATATTTTAATATGAAACAAAACTTTGACTCTTTGCTCTGAAGAGTGTGTTTTTCATAAACACACCCCACTGGTCTGTGTCTTCTATAGAAAGGCACAGCAAGCCTGGCAAGGTGCAGGATTATCCCTGTGCCAAATGTTTGAAAAGGATACAATAAACCCAGTTTGAGAGGGGAAAGGAGACATATTACAGCATCTATGGGCAAAGGAGGGAAGCATTAACTTAAATTAGAAAAATTCCTTGAGCTAATTAGGTGAAGAGATAATATTTAGAATGGCCTTCTCACATGAAATGTGGAAAGTGGATAATAATGTGCAAAGAGAAAAAAGGAGGCACAAATTTTGCTTTTGAGAAGTGGAGGAGCAGGGAGAGACAAGGTGAGTGGGGCAGGCTGGAGCTATGTAATGAGAAGTTGTGGAAACAAGAAGAGATGTCTGAAGCTGGAAATTTTATAATGGAAAGTCCAGCAGTCACAACTAAAATAAATTGTGGACCTGAGAGCAGCACGTGAGATGTTTCATGGAAGTGGTATGCTCAAGTAAAGACAGTTTCCTTCTGAATTTTTTTCTTTTTTTTTTTTTTAGAGGTTTATATGTTATACTGCAGTTGATTTTGCTTCAATATTTTAAAACTTAAACAAGGATAATTCTGTGGAAGTAATTTTGTCTTTCATAGGTGTCATGCTGTTGACCAGCTTAAATATCAAATGGAGCACTGGGGACAGTCCAGTTATGTACAGAAAGATCCATTTATTACAAGAGGCTGTTTATGCATTATGACAAATCTAAGTTAGGTTTTACAGCTGTACACGTGCACTGTAGATATTTAAGTCTTCAGGGTGTGACTATTATAAAAAAAATGAACTATGTGAGCAATAACTCTTCTCAGTGGGAGGAGCGCTGCTCATTTTGATCTCCAGATGTAGCCCAGTTTTTGGAATGATGAGGATTCCACTGAAGCCATGGTGCCCCAGAATTCGTGCTCCAGCCTGGCAGGGGCAGGGTTTCACCTGTGTGAGCAGCATTTCTCCATGGGCTCAGTGCTTCCAGCTTCATCCCGCCCCAAAGGGATGAAAATCCAGTGGGTTCTGACACATCACTGTGTTCAGGACTGAGTGGTTCCTCTCCCTCCCCGCTCAGTCCTGAACAGGAAACATTTCTGTGTCCTGCCTGCCCTCTCTGGCTCTCAGCAGCAGCACAAGAACAGCAGAATGAACAGTCAGCTGCCCAGTCAGCCACCAGAACCCATCCCGAGCTGTTGGATCCTCTCCCCTGGCTTTCATCTGCTGTACTCTTCACAGAGATGGGCTGGAGTGAGGGCTGCTTCCAGCACAAATTGTAATCCCTCAAAACAGTCACTCCTTTGGAATCTGCACATTTTTATTTCCATATGAGATGCAATTTAATCATTAAGGGAATTTTTTTAGGGCCAGTGCAGCATACCTTCCTAGGAGGAAGTTGACCCCAATTTTGTAAGCGGGTGTTTGTGAAGTCAAAGGTGGACTCTTAAACAGACTTAGAAGCTGGGCCAGCAGCATAATGCCCAATCTGGCACACACAGGAGAAATTATCCACGATTAAAGACTTTCTGATTAATATGGCTTATGTGCCAAAACTGCACATGCAGCGTATGATCTCAATTAGAGTGAAACCTAATTCTTCAAGGCTAAGCTCCAGATTCATTCTGTAATTTCTTCTTTGTTTAACTTGGACATTTTCTGACAAGAGGATCTAAAAGAAATGTGGAGGAAGGGCGCAGGACCCCCCTACCATTATAAATTGCAGTTCTGTAGAAAATATCTTCCATGGTGCTGGTCTGAATACCTTGACTATTTAATTTTTAGAAAGGTTGTTTTGCATTTCTCTAAGGCACTGCCATTTAGTGCTGCTAATGGAGCTGTAACAGTTTTTGGGAAAGAATGAATACTCGTGTGCAGGTTTTCTACTGAAAAAGGAACTCCTGCCAAAGAAAACTGCTTGAAGGTGGAAAGGAATAAGTATATAATCACGCCACTGTCATTACCTCTGATATTAAGAAAGTAGGAAATGTCAAAGGCCTGTAAGAAAAATAAGTTCAGGTTTAATGAGTCTGCTGGAGAGGAATTATCAACATTAATCATTTAGCTAGTGGACTAACATAGCTGGCATCAATAGAATAACTTTTTCCATCCTGCTTTAATACACAGCAGTTGCTCTAGCTTGTTTCTGAGAGGTTTTTTTTTACTGCTAGTCCCAAAACATCCTCGAAACACGGCCTCCAATCCACCAGTATCTCTGCATTGCAAGCGCTCTCCCAAACCCATGTGAGTGCTGCTCATGGGGAATTCAGCAATCAGGCTTTTCCCTGGGAGCTGGGGGGTCCCAGGCCCAGGACAATGTCTGTGGGAGGATTTTGGAAGCTCCCAGGGAAGCAGGCACACAGCCCTGCTTGCTGCTTGCTAGGTAAATCCCTGTGCCTGTGTGGCGGAGCAGGGCCAGGTTCAGAGCTGCTGCTCTAGCTCAGGGGGAAGTGGCCTTGGGCTTTTTTTTTAATGAATTGCTAAACTTTGGTCTAATAATCTTGGAAAAGGGTCCTTTTTCAAGGGCAATAGGCAGGGACATCATATAATGTCAAATGCCAACCCAGATTTTGCTTTTCTGGGTCTCCTCAGTAAATTTGGCTCTCTCATCCCCTCAAACCAAGATCTGGGGCTGGGTTGGAGTCAGGAGTGTGGCTCTTCTGGGGTGGAAAGCTTGGTCTTGGAGGGAAACTTTGCAAATCTTACAATGCATAAAGCAACAGCTTTAGAATTGCTTTGTATGGATATGCCATTTAAAAAAATACATATATTTTTCATAGGTTCTTCTGTGTTAGAACAGGAGAAAGTGGTGTTTGTAAACCGTAGCAAGGCAAATTCTGAAGAGGTGGTAACTTCAAAGTCTGGAGGTTGTAGCTTCAGTTGAGCTGGGGGGACTGTATCTTTTTTTAAAGAGGTATTAGTTGATTTGTAAAGAAGTCATGCATTTTACAATATTTTATAGATTCCATATTCCTTTTTTTAAATTTAAGTAATGAAAAAGCAGAAAGTTGTGCCTGCAGACATGTGGGCAATCTTTCAAAAAGCAAATTTAGAAAATTTCCAGGTCCATATTTTTTTTGAGGTGCAAGGCAACCGCTGCAGTTGGGCGTAATCTAAATCCAATCTTCATTTTCTTGATGCAGTTTTACATTTAATGTGATGAAACTTCAGGTGCCATCCTGGAGTCCCTTCTGGCAGCAGACAAACCAATGTTCTGCCATTGCACAGAGTGGCTCGAGGATGGTGTTCTGCCGTTTGGCAGTAATGGAAGAGAGGGGAAAATGGTAAAAATTACCAGTCTTGCTGTGCTCCTGGGGCAGGCAGTGGCAGGTGAAGCTCAGTGCTGCTCCTCAGGGCCAGGAGGAGCTAGTTGCCTCTTCTGCAGTGGTGAAAATTCCACCCTGAAGTGCCTCTTCCCTTGCTTGGGTGCGCAAAGGCTTCAGCAGGCACTGCCATCAGAGAGAGGATTTCCACAGAGCCCTTCTCCTGCAGGGCTGGGGATCACATCCCCTCCTGGGAACACAATCACCCTCATGGCTTCTGCGTGGCTGGGGCAGATATTTGCTGTGAAATGGAATCCATATGCTGGGGTGACCCTTAATGAAACCCTTTCTCTAATTGCTGCATTAAGCTCGCTATTTCCTTGTCATTGTTTATGTTTTTAAATCTATAATATATTCCAAATTAAGTATGTTTGAATGACAGCATTCTGATCTAATTAGAGACTTTATCATTGATTAGGCCCGACAATTCAAACTTAAGCTCTGCTGGAATGGCATAATGAATAAAATGAAGGCAATGATGAGGTTCTTATTCTAATAAAGTAAAGCTACATAAAAATATAGTAAATTAGATCTTCTGACTCTGTAATTTTGCAAAATAGTAGCAGTGTTTTCTAGACCATGTCCAGGTAATAATTTTCTAGCTAGCTATTTTTTTTCTTAAAATTCTTGATTCATTATGTAATTTAGTTTTTAATATCCTTTTATTCTTTGCTTCCAGTTGTTCAGAATGCTCAAAATAAAAATGAGTACAGTTAGCATTACTGTGTTTTTATAGCAGTGCTTGGGTTTGTTTAGTAATGTGCTCAATTTCCTACAGTTAACACAGGAAAGGAACAGTGGGCAGACGGAGCTGAGGGAGTGTAAGCAGAGCAAACTCGTCAGAACCTGCAGCATTCACAGCTCTGCCGTGTGGTGAAGTCAGGGCTGGAACCAGTGAAGCCCAGAAAGGGAGGAGCAAAGGTGATCCAGGCAAAGAGGGTGATTGTGTAAGGCACAGACCTGGGAAAATAGAGAGAAAACAAAAGGCCTGAGCAAGGGATGGAAATGCTGGACAAGTCTCTGTGATAAGCTCAACCAGGAGAAATTACCAAGGCAAACTAGAAGAACTGTGATGACATAATTACTTCTATAAAGGGTTTATAGTCCCACAGCAAAATCATTAATTCATGTGTTTGTGGTACAGGAATGCCTCGTATGATTCAGGGACTACACTGGGCAGTTCAAGAGGACAAAAATTTTCCTATTAACCTCCAGGCTTCCTAACAGAGAGACTTCCCAGCGAGTTTGAGCTGCCCCTTTGTCCAAGGAAGGAGGAGGTAGGACAGGAGGTGGGAGTAGCTCTCACTACAGAGATCAAAGTCACTGCCAGAAACCTGGGTAACACTTTCTCAGTGTCTTTGTCTGGTGCAGACTGGGGGTAATTCACTGGAGATCATTTCAGAGCAGCTGCAGTTTCTTAAGAAGGCCAATGCCATATGTGGCATTTTATAAACCTGGTGTTGCCATACTCTCACTTACTGTAGAGCTCTGCACAGCAATTACAGCACAGTTTAATTTACAAATCATTATTTCATTTAGCTATTACCAGTACAAAGTAGTTACTTTCTCTGTGCAATTTTAAGCCTAATTTTCATGCCACCTGAAACTCTCAGGCATCATGTAACACTTTATTTTATAAGGAAAAAATAACCATTTATTTAAATTGTAAAATCTGTGTATTTACAGAGTAGCTGGTTTTGCTCTTCAGGCTTCACAGCAATTACATTGGAAGCTGTTTCTGAGAATCTGTGCTCTTATTTCTGTAAAAATAAGTTATCAGCAATTACTTCCTATGCTTGCATAATTGCTTGAAGAATTGTACTCCACAAGTGAAGGCAATTACCTTTTTATGCTGCCTAATAATTCTGATAGTTTGCTAATGCACAAAGAGCCCAGGGGCTGTAAAAGCTGTGGAACTCTGATGCTGAGGCAATAACCTGGAACATGTTCCTTGTGCTGCTGGTGTGAATGTGTTTGCACCTTGTGAGACAAAGGGGATTCAGAGTTAATTTGGGGTTTGAGCTGAAGGAAAAAAACATCGGTCCTAAGGGCACAGAAGACAGCTGACAGGAGTTTATTTGGAGGGGTTTTGCCTGGATAAGGTCTCTGTCCCATCACAGGCCAGTGGAACCCTCCCCTGTATGTGCAATCCCACAGCGGGTGTGGGTTCCAGGGTTCGCTTCCAGCCAGTGACTCTGTGCCCATTTCACACGTGGGGACTCCCCCACAGAACTGCAGTATTTTTGCTGGATATATTGGCATCTCCTTTTCGTTCCTTCCTTAGATTCCTTGGGGGAAGAGCAGCAGGAGTTTTGCAGAACTGGGCTGTAAATGCTATCCCAAATCCAGACCCTCAGAGCAGTGCTGGGAGCTGGGAAGGATGGGCAGTGCCCCATGGCAGTGACAACAATTCTTTACTGCGACCAGTAGGTTTCAAATAGAATTGCCAAACAATTTTTTTTTCTCTTAAAAATGACTTCCTATTTTATGTAAGACCTGGTTTTATGTGTAATACTCTGCACGCTTCACATCACAAACATTTTCTTGCATAAAGGACTTGCATTCTTCATGGCGCAGCCTAGTCTCTAGGTTCTTAATTAAATAATAAAAACACCAGACAAAGCTACCTTTTATTGAAACCTGGACTACTGAGATAGGGATGAGCTTCCTGAAAAGGAAGGTTTCAGGATACCTGTATTTTTTCTGGTAGGAATAGTTTCAGTCTTTGGAGGGGAGCACAGTTTTCCTGTAACAAGGGCTGTGAAAACCTTTATTTCTTAATGAAATTTCTACCTTCATGATTTTTTTGTTCCCAGAATGTACTCTGAGTGCAGTCTGTGTGCAGCCTTGGGCTTCAGAGACTAACAAAATTTAAATCAGTTTTATACAAATAGTTTTGGTCAGAGAAGCTCAGTCTTGCTGAATAAATTCCACAGATTGTAAAAGGTGTTCAATTACAGTATGCCATTAATTAGCCCCAATATTCCTGTCAGAAATACTCCCTTTCTAAGTACCTTACACTCTGGTTTTTGTAGTCAGCAGAAAGTCTTGACTGGCTGGTGCTGGTTCTGTCTTTCATTGCTCTTTTCCTGGACTTGTTGGATGTTCATCTGGCAGTGGCATCCACTTTCTGAACTTTTCCTACGCTTTCTTCTTTTCCACAGCTACTAACTTTTAAATGTTGCTTGAAAGTTGCTTTCCACCTTAATCTTTTATTTTCCCATAATACTATGTCATTAATTTTTAGTTTGTTCATCTTATCATTCTTCTCATGCATTTGATCTCACATCTGTGATTATTTTGTTTTCTTATTCCACATGCTTTTATACAGTGGCAAAGACTGATGGGGAAAAGATACAGGTTTGGAGGGCACATGGCTGATAAAAGACGTGCTGGGTGCTATTAAGTATCCATCCTTTTCAACTTCATAAAGCAATAACAAACACAATAAGAAATGTATCTGCTTTTTAAAATACCAATTTGTTAAATCTAGGATCCACAATTTAATTTTATTTAGGCATATCTAGCAATCTATATTTTCAATTAACTCTTTTTGATGAATATAAGATTGGATAGGAGAGACCTAATCAACAGTTCTAAAAGACCCTGTTGGCTGTCTCTGGACCTCTCTGACTTCTCTGATTTTAACCCTTTCTGTCCTGTTGGATCTCCTTCAAGGATAGAACTCTTTTAGAAAGGTGCATATCCAGCAGGCTAAGCCAGGAGAAGGAGCAGAGATGAGCAGCATTCTAAGGAAACACCTTGTCAGAGTAATTCCTAATTATACACATAACTTCCTGATAGAGGTAGAGAAAGAGTCTCTGCCTCCAGCAGCCTGGATTTTTTAGGTTGGTTTTCATGGTAGTACATTTTCATCCATTCTTCAGGCTGTCCTTCAACCTACAGTAATTTTAGGGTAGGAATCACACTCTACCCTACTTTAGAGGATATTTTAGAGGGCTTTGGAGGATCCTTGTGAGCTTTGCTGTGTTGAGGGAGCACATGCACTGCCTGTTACTTGTGCAGGGCCAGCAACAGATGGAGATCCAGATGGTGAGACCCAGCCCTGCAGGGTCCTTGTGGCCATCACCTAATCCCTGGCTGCCACTGGAGCCCAGTGACACTTCCATGTGCTGGACCTCGAGGTCTGGCTCCAAACCAAGGACCTGGAAGCATCTAATCCTCTCCCAGATTTGGGCTGAGAACTTGGACAGCAGAAGCAAGGATGAGACGGGTGGATGCTGTTTGCTTCACAAACACCTTGTAGAGTTCCTGTCAGAAAGGACTGTAGGACTCCTTTCCCTGCTGTAAAAGTCATATAATCCATGGAAATGGCCATTTATTGGAGGTGTGGTCTCTGACTACTTAAACTCCTTTTACCATCTTTACAAATCCTGAATATTCACTGAATGTTCTTGCTTGCTTCAATTCTTGGGTGGGGACAGAATATGTGTAGGCTGCCTGTTTAAAAAAAAAAAAAAAAAAAAAATTACAGCTATTTTGTGTCTTAATTTTGCCTGTTCTGAACACCTGACTTTTGGGAAAATCATCCATCTTTTGCAACAATTGGCTGAACCCCCAGCCGTGTCCCACAGACCAGGCTGTTCCATGGAGCATGGCTCTTACAGATGGAAATCAGAGATAATCCCCTGGTAGAGAGGTGAAAAAAGGGACCTCAATATGGTCAACACCCAGTAGACATCCTGCTGAGGGCGCGGGGAGTGCAACCCTTCTTCAGGGGCTGCCTTGTCTTTAGGAACATGGAACTGGTGTCAACCATGTCCAGGTCATACTAAAATGGTTTATGAGAAGTTAATGCATTGTCACCAGCAGTTAGCATGGAAAAATGGCTGGGAAAAAGGTGTGGCCACATGTGTTCATAATTCTTCAGCTTTTTAAACAGTATTGAAATAAATTGTGATGCTTCCACCTACTTGAAAGAAAAGGCTCAAAGATGCTGCAAAGGGTTGAGTGGGCATCTGTCCCAAAAGGATGACAGTGTCAAACCCAACCTCAATTTCTGCACACACCAGCTGTTTATAAACACAGCCTTTCCAGAAAATGCTCAAGTACAATATTTTAAAAGATGTCCTAAAGCCCACCAACATTAGGCTTGTGTTTATAGAGGAGTGTGGAAAAATGACAAGCAGAGGTATTACAGGTGCAGTCAAGCCTGGTCCCTGAACTGAATTTTTAGTAACTGCATGCTAATGATCCAGAACATGACATAAATAATGTGCACAGGTGCAGGCTGAGAGTATTCCAGACCTATTTTCAAATAACAGATATTGGAGAATTAAGATATTTTTAATGGCTATCTGTGGAAGCAGTGGGAAAAAAATTAAGAAAAGACACCTGGAAATGATGGGACTTTTTTTGACATACAGAGGCTATAATTAGATGTTTTTAATATTTTCCTTAAAATGCAAAACACCAGCTTCTGTAAGAGTTAAATGATAAATATACAACAGGTGTGAATATACAATTACCTGCAGTTTTTAAGGCACAGCTTTAGCCTTTGGAAATCTCAAGCTTCATGTACAATATTTGTACTTTTCTGCCCTTCAGCACTGTAGACATCGTCTGACTTTCTTGTAATTTCCCTTACAGTCACACATGACATGAGAATCGACCAAATTGCTGCATAGTGAAACTGAAGGTTTTGATACTTTTTTCTGAGCTTGAATGTTATGTCTAATTTTTTTTCATTTCCTTGGTAAATACAATTTCAGCTTTTAGAGTGGATTTTGTTTTGGTTTTGATTGACTGGTGTAGGAGGCCACTGCCATGGCACCTGTGTTTACACACTGTCCACACTCACATCTATGAGCTCCAGAGCGGACCCAGGCAGATTTATATGTCTGGACAATTCTGAATTTCCTGGCTCTTGGGCTGTGAAAGGAAAGAGAGAGAAATGATGAATAAATACAGGATCTGGAAAGCCAGTGTGCAGGGCACAGCAGCAGGCAGTGCTCTCCAGACAGAGGATGCTGCTCAGGAGAGGATCCATTTTCACACTTTTTGGGCTGTTGGGCTACCCTCACCTGCCACAGTTCATCATGGTAAACCCTCAGTAAGCTGTGAGTAAGGACCCAGACAGCAAAGACTGCAAATCTTGGTTGGATGCTCCTGGGATGGGATGGGGACCAGGATTATTCCATGGACACTGGATCCAGCAGGACTTCAGTGCTCAGTGTGGGGCAGAATCCAATAGCTTCAGAGAAATAATGGGGCTGGTGGTTCTTGCTGGGGCAAAGTCCAGAACAGGTTTTCAGTTCAAATGCTGCCAGTTTTAATCCACCGCTCCCTCGTTGGACCCTGGGAGCTCTGTGGCTTTATCTTAGGATGCCTCACAATTGTTTAGTCCTGGTGATTTCACCCAAGAAGCAGACCTTTTTTCCCCAGGTAAGAAAAACATTTATATTTACATTTACAGTATCCAAAGCACTGAATCCAAGACTATGAATACATTTTTCCTGTTACTTCAGGACTGTCAGCACCAACAGCTCTTCCCCAGTGTCCATGCCTGCAGACCTACACGCCAGAGCAACTGAAATCCAACTGCAGGTTCTGGCTGGGACCAAAGTTAGCTGTGTATGGAAGATAAATCCAGAGAGGGAGTACCAGCGGTCAGTGCCTTCCACGCAGCCTGGAACTTCATGCTTGTGCATATATAAGAACTGACAAACCCCAAATACTGTTTTGGTATGTGCAGAAAATATTCACCGTAAGAGGAAATGAAAATTATTTAGATGAAAGTCAAAACAACAATTTAACATCCTTTTGTGTACACAAACACTCTTCTGAAAGTCACAAATCATAGATGCTAGATGTCCAGAGTCATTTTAAACGCTACTTACCTAAAGCCAGGAGATGAGAAACATGTGGCAGACCTTTTTTGCAAAAGTTCAGGGCGGGAGGGGAGCAAGAGGATGTTTGCATCTGGAGGAGGAGGGCCTAAAAATACTCTGAAAGCCGACAGTTCACTTAAATCATTAATCCTACACTGAAGGCATTTCCACATTTTAATGGACTGCAATTAAACCCAATATTTCTTAATACGAGTGTCAGGTGTTTTCAGCAGTGATGCAAATGACTTCTTAGTGCTATAATTCTGAGGGGAAGGCATTTAGACCGGGCTCATTTGAGCAGCCAACTATAAACAAGAGCACATAATTCCATCTGCTTTTTGGCAATTTGTTGTTCCTTTTAGGTTCTCTTTCCCCGTTTGTCTTGTGGACACAGTTTGCAGGAAACGTCAGCCGGCATGATTGATAGCATGAGATTGGATGTACTGACTTCATGCTTTCATAAAGCAAGACAGCTGTTGGGAGAAACTTTCCTTCAGGAGCTGGAAAGGTTTAAATTTTCCATCTCTTTGACTATTTGGCCTGATGAAGGATTGGGTTTTACCAGACAAGTAAATAAAAAGATGGCTAAGATGTACTAGAAGGTCATTCAAATGATCTTTAAATAGCAATTACTGGAGGAGGTGGAAGGAAAGCCCTCAACATTCTGAGTCCACTTCAGTGAGCCCTAAAAAAATTATGGTGGTGTTCTCTTGATTTTTTTAACCACTCTGTAAAACAGACAATTTCTAGTAATGTGATTTTACACTGGGAGATTGTTGCAGGCAATGGAAGAGATTCCATTAAACTCCCTGGTCACCATCTGTCTTTCTGTGGCTGTGAAATGTTGATTCTCCTCCAGAGTCATGATACACCATTTTGCTGTTCCACTTCTTGCTCAAAGTAGATATGCTGGTTAAATATTAATTAATTTGGGGTTTGGATAAATTACTTGTATCCATCAAGTACACTTTCTTTGCAAGGCAGAAAAGAGAAAGAAAGTGTGGTGTTCGTTTTTATAGTTATATCTCCCTCTGAAGTGTATTATTTTATTTAGAAGAACATGTCAGATGTTATGAGCACAATTTTGAAAAAGATCAGTATGAGATGATCTTTTTTTTCCTTTCCTCGTGCAGAATGTTTGTGGGGGTTGGGTGTTATTTGATCACTCGGAAGACTAATGACTGGGTTCTTGGATATGCTGATTTTGAAAATCTTTGCCAGATCTATGATCTTGCTGGAAACAGGCCAGAACTGAAAATGCCTGGAAGTGAAATTTTGGTGCAGGCTGCATTTCAATGGTGGTTTGAGTCAGACTCCAAATTCCTCCTCAGTCTTGTTTTTGTTGTATTCAGTCACATCAATATAAAATGTGGCTGCTCAGGAGCTGTGAGCAAGCTAGGCTGGGTCCCAATCTGTTTCTTGACTGCTATGGAATTCTGCAAAAGAAGTGTGATGAATCAGTAGGAATATGGTGCTGTCTTTAAAAGAGGAAACGGGGTAGGTCTGATTGTCAGGGAACCCTGAGCAGGGACAGCTTCCTGCCAAGGAGAGCACGGCCACAGGCCCCACATTCTGTGGAGTTTTACCCTGGGCATTTCAGAAATGAGGTTTCTCCCACGGATCCCCCTCAAATTACACATGAAATTAAGGAGAGTGCTGGATTAGCTAGGTTCTGTGTCCCCAGCCCTGATTTAAGGGGGAGAGGTGGAACTGGAGAGCACAAAGACCTCCTGTGCCCACCCACAGCTCTCAGTGCTGGTGTGGACCCTCTGCCTCACTCATCTCCAAAGTCTAAATTCAAGACAAAATGCTTTGAGAATGGGAAAATGTGTTTACAGAAATGGTCATGATTGTAAGAAAATTTGATACCACAGCAAATCCTGAAAAAGACCTCAAAGAAACTTTAGAAATGCTTTAGAAGCAGATTGAAATAGCAGCAGTTTCCTTGGGCAGCCAAGGGGTGACGTTGGCTGCTGTGTGGGGATGTTTGGCAATGCTCTTGGGTAAGGGGATACCAGGGAACTCTGTGGGTCACTTCATTTAGATTCTGTAAACGTTTCCATAATCAGTAATCATCTGCACTGTTTCCTAAGTCTGTGTGGATCACTGTAACGTCTAATCACTTACACAAATACACAGTTCCAACACCACTGATTAGGATTCTGCAGACCTGAAAAAAAGCCAGTCTATGTTCTACATGTACAATCAATTTATTGTGAAACATTTAAAGAGCCAACAATTTATTTATACCTTAATGAGAATTTTTTTTTTCTCTAAACGATCTTTTAGTATTGTTGCCTTAGGTGTTTGGATATGATACCTCTGGAGAACTTCCAGTCTCTTTGCTGCCTCAACAGATTTTTTTTAAGTCTAAACAGGTAAACATATTTTACATTTGAAATTAAAGTCTTCATAACTTGCAAAGCATCCAGAAAACAATTACACATGCTTAGAACTGTTGTCTGCTGCCTAATGATCACTTGTTTTATTTCATACACTTCATCTGAGCAATCTGGGAAACTCCAGATTATCAAATATAATTAGGCAAATTCTACTCACAAAGACAGATTCTACAAATCCCATATTCTTACAGGTTTTGCACTAGAGAGCCATTGGACAGCAGCGATATATTCTGCCTTGTGTGAGAAGGAATAGTCTAGGTAGGGACTTACCCAGGATCGTGTATTTTTTTACAAACTCCTCCCCTTTCATTGGAAGGCTAAGTAATGTCTTCCATTCTTTTCCCTCTGAGTATCCATTATTTTTCATCTGTGGCTTGACATGGTCCTTGAGCAAAAATGAAGCGCAAGAAAGTCAATGAATTGAGATATACCTTTGTTGTGTGACTAAAGAAGAAATTGAAAGCTCAAAAATGTACAGACTCTTATTTTTTCCCTTTCCTTTTCCAAGTGAGTAATACCACAGAAATAATCTTATTCCTTTTTAGTCCTGCTGTCCTACTTCCTTCTCTGAGGAGTCATCCGTGTCATTTTTGGCTGTAAAATTATTTCTTGCAAGAACAGAGAAGATAGCAAGAATATAGTTTAGAACTTTAAGATGGCAAGTGGTACTTTAAGCAGAACTTTTCCTACAACTCTGCAGTTCTTGAAGCTCAGGTTTGGTCCCAGAAACATCTGGGGATTGGATTCTGCAGCTCTTCTCAGGCCCATGCAGAGGTGTAAGGGAGCACAGCTACATCACTGCCATTTTAAATCTTTGCACACTGCTGTGCAGTTTTTATTGCAGCCTTAAATCAGTATAAACTGATTGCTGCCCCCATAAGTAGCTCTGACATATAATTTAATGTATGAATTGAGACAGAACATAAAAAACAGGTGATAAAATATTACGCCCACACTGAGAACATTAAAATGCTGATGTTTGGAACAGCTGGCTTAGCCCTTTTTTCTCAGCTGGAATAAATAGTAATATTAAAGGATTAGCATAACCAACAACAAGTGTTGAAGGAATTGATTTCATTCCAGGCAATAAGAATACTTAGGAACCAGTATTTTGAGCCTTAATCAGCAGAAGACTTTATTTCATACAAATACACTTTTAATAATGTTGTCTAAATATGAGTATATTTATTATGTTTATATCAGTTTGATTCTTAATTTGGAAGTCTTTGGAGTATGAGTTCCTGAGGCACGCTTTTGGGTTTGGTTTTTTATTAAATGTTTTCTTCTGCTGTTATTTAAAGGGTATATCCTGGTGTTTTTAAGAAGGACCTTTCATTGGTTTACCACTACTAAATTAGAATAAAAGTGGAGAAAAAGTACATAAACATGAGAAAACATCAAGATCAGACAAGGAGTAAAGGTGGATCCAATGTTTTGTATATACATTTGAGATCTCAAACCAGATTTCAAAACAGTAAAACTTAAAAGAACAAATGAAGAAAATGAGAAAGGTTTGTGGTGGTGTCATTCCTCCAATGAGAAAGGGAGACCATGGGGCAGCTGAAAGGTCAGAAAATTGAAGCCTGAATATCAAACTGATACATTTGATGTCATCCTCACAAGAGATCAGTGCAGGTTCTCAGAGTGAGGATTCTCCTCCCTTCTCCTCAGCACAGTGCAGCTGCAGCAGGGACCAGCCTTTCCTCTGGCCTTGTCCATGGGTGTCCTGCAGCTCAGGGACAAGAACGGACGAGCAGGGCTCTGGGGGTCATCTGAAGGAAGACCTCATCACATTTCTCTTCACAGAGAAAAGCAAGGCACAATTCTTCCCAAGAATATTTCTGAGAATATTTCTGAGATTCACATTCTCCGAACCTCAGAGAAAGGAAAAAAATTCTTATCTCGTTTGCTGTGCCTGTGCTGTGCCAAAGCAGAATGCAGTATGGAGATTGTTTACCCACAGTGACGGTGTTTTGCTCCCTTGGCCTAGCAGAGTGTGTGTGTCAGGACTGTCAGCTAACAGCCACAAGGTGGTCACGAGATGACTGCAGTTGTGAGCAGAGTGAGTGCATGGAAGATTCAGTTTAGATTAAATGTAATATAGCGTAATATAATACAGAATAATATAGTATAATAAAGTAGTCAATTAGCCTTCTGATATCCATGAAGTCAGGTGCATCATTCCTCTCCCTCATCAGGGCGCTTTGGATCTGATAGGAAGATGCACGCAGGTGGCTGGAAGGAGCAGTGGGGCAGCATTCAGCTTTGTCTTGCAGTTTGCTGGGACAGTTTGGGAAGTTAAAATGGTTTTTTTAGAGCCTTTCATTAGTAAATCATTGGAATTAAAATAAGAGAATGAGTACTGTTTGGCTTTCTGGCAAATCTCACCAGTTTTGTGATTTGATTTTTTTTCCTGAACGTCACAAGAGTTAAATTATGATGCCTGCTTAGTTGTTAGGGTCTCTGGGTAGATCAGCCAGCTCTTCATTAATTTTTTAATAAATGACTTTCTGAAGTTAAATGAAAGCATTTCACTCATCAAAACACCCTTCTGCTTTTCTCTCTTTGAAGGTTTCCATGGGGAGACCAGGGCCAGGCTCTGGGCTGTGTCCCTTCCATGCCACCAGTGCAGAGTTAGGTGGCTTTGACACCTTCACTGTGCAAAAGGATAGAGGCTCCTGCAGGGAGCCCGAGCTGGGGGTGTCTGTGCATGGCCAGGAGCTGGACTTGAGGGTCCTTGTGGGTCCCTTGAACACAGACTATTTTGTGGTTCTGTAATTAAGTTTAAATCCCTAGATGACAGTGTTTTCTTTCACCCCACAGATCCAGGGAGGCTAATGGACTGTGGGGTACCCGTTATGCACAGGTTTGGAACCTGCTGTAAGCAGAAAGGGCTTCTCACCCCCCTGTTTTACCACTGGGGACAGGAACTCTGTCCAGCCCAGCTACCCAGGAGTGGGGTCTCTCCCTCAGCCTGAGCTGCTTAACAGAACTTGCTCACCCCCCTGCAGGTTTGTTTGAAGTAAAGGCATTCAAAAGAGCTGTGAAATTCAGAAAAGGAAGGAATTGTTTAAAAACTTAGTCCAATGCCTTGGTTGCAATAACAACAGAAGCTCTGGAAAGGTAAGATGGGCTTCCAGACAGCCCCGTGATGTCAGGGGAGACTGATGGGAGAAGGTACACCTACAAACTGCAGTCAGAAAACCACAGTGAACAGTAACCATTCACTGATGTTTAGAACTCCACGGTTATCAGAGGCGTGCAAAGTGGATTTTATGAAATCTGAATCTTGCAGAATGCAAATATTCCTCTTTTTCGTTATATTATTCAGAATTTCTGAAAAAAAAGTCTGAATTTGTGGGACATTCCCTTTGCTACACAAAGCAAAAATTAATTTTTTTTTTTTCAAATAATGACTGATTTAAGACTAAATTATCATTTCGTTTTCAACATTTGAAATTTCCTAGGGGAAAAAAAAAAGTGACATTTGGGAGAATGTAAAATCACTAATTAAAAAGGGGCAATGTTCATCTCATGAAAAGTGACCCTGTGAAGTTTACAGAGTGACACCATCATCACACTCATAATGACTTGAGAGAGAATTTGCAGTTTCATGTAGGGGCTGTTTTACCACAGGTGTCATGTCCCACATGTCTCACCAACCTCCCATGAGAAGGACATGGATGTTAAAATAACTTGGAGAGGTTAAAAGATCTTCCTTGTTGAAAAAGGAAAACACTGACTGTCCGTGAATTTTGTGTTGGAATTTCACTGTATCCCATTTGTGAGTAGTTAGTGAGCATTTACCTTTCCAACAAGCTGTCCAGGAGGGCACAGGCTTGGAGCTGTTGGGACACATGTCCTCTTTCCACCAAGTGTAATGCCTTTATTGTTTGTGCATCTAGATATAAAGACTTCTTGTTCCCATAATGGATACAGCTGGTTGGGTGGGGGGCAGGGAGGTCCTTACAATAAAAAGGCATTTGATTGCTGCTGGGATCCTTGTCAGTAAAACACTCAAAGATGGTTAATTGGACATTAATGTGTCAGATTTTCAACAAAATAACAAGAAATTTGCCAAAAATAAAGCCCGAAGGAAACACGCCTCCAAATTTAACAGCAAAGCTTTGTTTAAAATAGAAGTTAAAGCAGCGAAGATTTATGACATGTTGACATAACTGATGGTAAAGGAGTTGGCTGAAGCTAAGGGTGTGAGGGTCCAAATGAGAACATCTGCATTAAGAAGCTAATTCTCTTAAACATACTGATCAAAATATTAATGCTACACGTAAACACAAGTGCTTTATCTGACAGTGATTTACATTTGGAACGACCTAATCCAACTATGCACTGCATCTTTATTCATTACCAGCAGCCTTTACTTAACACTTCATGCCCGCTTGCACAGGTGGACAATCTACTCAGAGTGACTATTGTGTTTATGTTATTTTTTCATAAGCAGGGTTTGAAATTTGTCAAACTGCATCATTGTTTAACTATGTGCCAGTCAAAGGGAAATTGCCAGATGGAGCGGCTTTCCCCTAACCTTGCTCCAGGCAATGAAATTACACATAGGCCACAGTCTTATGTCAAGTCTTTAAAAAAAAAATTAAAAAAAAAAAAAAAAAGAAGAAGAAGAAGAAAAAAAATAGAGCCAGGCCATGAATAGGCATGACTATGTGCATTCACAAAACCTGGCTTTCTTATGCCACTAATTTTATATGAAGGCTCATGCCAATAGTAAATAAAACTTCATGTCCGTCATGTCACTCATTAACTAGGTGCTCATAATTTATGTATTTAAGGCTTGCTTGTCCGCCAAGCAATCAAACAGTAAACCATGTTTTATAGGTGTTAGTGTTTATAGAAACTGTAAATAAATGTCAAACAAAAAAAAAATCAGGTTTCAGAAAAATTATCAGGGTTAAGTCATTTATCATTGTTCCAACTGGAAAAATCTGAGGAGCTGTCAGTGCCAAAGCAAACGTTTCTCTGACTTTTTCTAACATGTAGCTTAAACTACCAGATTTTAGAATTCTTTAGCAGGATTTGATTAAATGGAAAATTTGCAGATGGTGTGTTTTAGCTGAACCTCCTGCTCAAAGAATGGGGCAAGCTGGCTCTTCTTTATTATGGTGGCCATGTTAGGCTTGGTTGCCTTTTTCCTGTTCATTCCTCACCCCAACGCTTGGTTGAGATGGTTTGGGCAGGAGCCAGGCTGCTCTGGAGCAGCTCTTTGGGAGTGAAGGGAGAGCAGTGTGACCCCTTTCTGAGGTGAGCTGGCAGGGTCTGCTGTGGGACTGTTCCCTCCCAAAGAGGGTACAGGAAGGCCCTACAGGCACCCGCTCCCTGCCGTTGTCAATTTGGTGATCTCCATCACTCAGAACTACCCTCGTGGGCCCCAGGTAAGTCTAGTACAGCTGGTTGTAGCTGTACCTCCCAAGCTGCATGTTTTACATGCTGCTTACCTGTATTGTAATTCAAAGATTTGGAAATGAGGAGGTTTGGAAACAAGGAGGTTTGGAAACAAGGAGGTTGGACACTGAGAGGCTCCTGCTGGTGTACATTGATGCTGCAGAGCACAAATGTAGCTGCTGGTGCTACCTACCACATCCAGAGATGAGCACAGGATCTGCTCTGAGATGTGTGTGCATGTCAGTGCTAAATATAAACACCTTTGGTGGTTCTGGTGGCTCTAAAAAGTAGTGTGTAATTCCTAATGCCTTCTCAATTGGTTTGTCCATAAAATTTGCATTTAGATGGAGCTCCTTGCTGGGTTAGCAATTCATGGATAACCACCTCATGGCGTGGAGAAATCAGTAAGGTGGTGTAGCCTACAGGAAAAATGAAGTGAACAAAGTGTAGGTGAAGATAGTGGCATACCTGTTACTGTTTCAAAAAATATTATTAAAACTTTAGTGCAGGCATTCTTGAACACGAGAGAGGTGACTTGTGCTACGGCAGGGACAGTCAAACTCCCTGCACGTGGGAGTGCCTTGAGCATTCCCAAAAGCTCCTGCTGGTACAGTCCAATTTGCCTGTACTGAGATGTTCACAGTGAAAATAAATTAAAACGAGCCAGAGGATCCAGTGCCTCACGAGCTTTGCTGAAGAGCTACTGCTGTCTGTGAAGGACCTGTGCTCTGGTGGTTTCTGGAGGGATCAGAGGGAGGTGATCCTGGTCTGCTCTGACCAGAGCAGCAGCTGACTCCAGGGCTGCCCTGCCTGCGTGTTCCTGGAGCGTGGGGCTGCTCCTGCTCCTTTATCCCACGTTCCCACAGGCTTCCCTCTACTGACTGACAGTGCCAGCACTTGGGACCAACTCAAGCTGTGGTAGACAGCTTGTATACTCTTAATAGCCAGAGAAAGATCATTCAGCTCTGCCTTCATCTGGATCCAGATCGTCACAAGATGTAAATTGCCTTGGCTCCACCAATGCTGGTAGGGCAGATGAAATCTGAAAGCTGCTGAGGAGCTCTATCATCTAGTAAGGGCTAAGAGTTGTGTTACAAAGTGATGGCTGTGAAAAGTATAAATAATCTGTGATTGCTGACTTGAAGTCAGTATGCTGGTAATGCTTCTGTAGTCACTCTGTCCTGTAGTTGAGCTCAAATTTGTCTATAGTTGTATACGATTAATAAATAACAGTTGTACTTCATTATGCCCTTTATATTTTTCATTGTTTTTCATACTAAAATTAGTTCGTTTTGAGTCTAAATTATTACATTTTCTTTTTTAAATTGTCATTTCCATTTTTATTGGTTTTCCATAAACTTTGAGTAACATTTGGTAAGAAAACTTGCCTTGGCAGGTCTGGCACAGGCCCCTGGGATGCATCCACAAGTCCTGTTTCAACAGCTACGGTGAAGGGTGCATGACAGACCAGCTTCAGTATTTCCTCTACACTGTTGTGCCCACCATAGATTACTTTAGTTCTGAGTTATTTGAAAGCTCATCCAAATTAAACAAATAGTTTTGAGTATGGTAATGTGTGGTATCCAATTTCATTGTATTTCTAGGGAACTTTAAGTGACGTTATTTCCGTCTGTTTGACCAAATTCTGAGGCCTTTGTTGAGGGCTCCACTGCAAACTGTGCTGTGCACCTGTATCAGCGACAAGCCCTCAGATTTCCACTGAATCTTTACTCAGCAAAACTCACATCCAGCTCTGCTGGGATTTGTGGCTCACGAAAGTCCACAGAAAAGTTTTCCTGATTGCTAAAGCTGCTCGTGCTCATCAATGATCATTCACTGTGCATACAAGGGACATTTGGAATGCTCTTCTGTGGTTCAGTTTGGCTTGCTGGTTTATGAATGGCATTTTAAAATACATAAAGTATATCTATTCAGTGTTTTCTTGCTTTCTAAGGATAGTGTCTTATTCTACAGGCTTTAAAAAAATACAGGCAATAAATACCTTCGAATAGTTACAGACATAATTCATGCCTTGTAATGCATGTTTTAAAAATCAGGTCTTTTTCTGGCTCATTACCCAGCCTGTAGACTTGATTTTTTTTTAATTAATGTGAGAACACCTTCTTTATGGCATGTTCATGTTTACCCAAAAGTCACATCATTTTTCAAATTATACAAGGTGTCAGTGCTGAGGGTAACGATCGTTATTGCTCACATTCCAAAGTATTTTTAATTTTTTTCCTAAATCTGTCTAGAAAAGGAGAATCAAAAATGTTTTTCCCCAGTAGGATTTGTGTCCTAGACACAAAAGCCATGAAGAAGCCATCAGGTCTGCTTTGAAGGAGGTGTTGGTGAGGACTCAGCTCCAGCAGGCATCAGCAGCAGCACCAATGCTAATGGACACATCTGGGCTTCTGTGTGTGTGAGTTGCCTGATCTAAAATTGGGGTTCCTCAGTGCTCTCTTAGAGAAAACACAACAGGACTAACAGGACTGCAAGAACAAAATGTCAGCACCTGGCAGCAAGAAATTAAAAAAAATAGACTTCCATTTTTTCCTGAAGTCATCTGATTTTATTAACGCTGATGATTTCCAGTGTGTGAAGCCTTTCAGATTACAGAATCTGTTAAGCATTATCATTCTGAACACCCAATAGCTCTCATAAATTTAGAATTTTGATTCAATTTATACAGCACTTGCTGTTATTACCAAGTCTAAAGGTATGAGAGCTCCTCCTCACACAGTTTTTCTGAGATGTGCAGTTCCCAAAATCATCAAGGCTGTCACTCAGAACAGGAGGACAGGGGAGCTGAGTGTTGCTTTGGCAATCATTGATCATTGCTCATTTCAGCCTGCCTTTGATGCTGTCAGTGTTTGCATGGAATATCCTAAGTCATCTGTGTCAGGACACACATGGATTCCTAGGGAAAAGTCAGCCCATGGTTGTGTTTTGTCTTGGTAGAAATCCTCCATGCTTTAGAAATCCTCAACACTGTAAAAATCCTCCAAGCTTTGTGTCCCTCCAGGGATGTTAGAGCTGCAAGAAGAGAAGCGTTTGGCTTTTACCCCCTGCAATGGGGCCTTTTGCTGACATGCAGCTGATGTGGATCCTTCTGAGTGCATTTCACACCCCCAGCTGTCCTGCCCCACTCTCAGCCCCACTCTGTGCTGGCAGAAGGGTCTGTGGCAGAGGCTGCCCAGGGGTCTCAGCAATGCCCAGCTGTCATTTATTCAATTATCATCAGAACTCAACAGCACTAAGAAAGGAGAAGTGCAAGTGATTCCTGGCTCCCAAGCAGTATTTTGGCAGAGCAGGATCATTGCCCCTGTGTTTGATGCTGGGGAATGTCTTTGCAGACTTGCTATATTTCTGACAGCTCAGGGAATTTCTAAGTTGAAACCTATTAACATTTCTTGATGACTTATTCAGTTTCCTCCTTCATAAAAGACTGTCTCTTTTAGTGGTTTAAAAATACGAGTTAAGGCTAAAGTTCAGTTGCTCATAGTGTTGAAACAATATATAAGAATCTTTCTAAACTGAAGGAGACGATGCAGATTTTTTTCAGTGCTGTAGCTGAACATAGATCCACATTCTTTGAGTCACAATGAATAAATGTTTCATTCACTGGTTCAACAACCTCACTTTCCTAAAACACCATGTACTGTGCCATAGTTTGGGTTTAGGGCCTTCGTTAGCCTGGAGTTTACTGGAAATCATGTCAGGAAAAGCATGACCTCCCTTCCTCTCCCATATTATTCAGCTGAGTAGGAGATGAGTTGACTCTTCCTCTTCCCAGGATGAATTTTAGGCCACGGTTTAGTTTGAAGTCCCTTCTGCTGTGTCTCCTCCACGGGAGCTGTGACAGTGGCAGCAGCAGAGTCCTTGGCAGAGTGTGACAAGCCTTGGAGGGCTGGGGTGGGGAGGGGACTCTGTAGGGAAAGGGTGTTATCCCACTGCTTTTGCAAATTCCTGGGACAACTTGAGAATCAAACTGATGGTGCCTTGAATATTGATAGAATTGTAATAATGGCCTTGGTAATGGTGCAACTTTTGACAGAGGGAATGAAATTAGTCAAGAACCTAACCCTATTTCAGCATTTTTCTCTCCCAAAAATGCTGTGCAGAGTAATTACAGTGCCTACAGTTAAGGCATAGACCTTAGAGCTGCTCTCTGTACATTGCAGATGCCAGCTAAATATCCAGATAATAGCTTTTCTTGACTTGTACAAAGAATTGTAGCCAAATGTTAGTGTGAACTTGAACTGTTCAGAGCTTAAATCCGATATTCTTTTTTACAGCAGTTTTTTAGAGCAGCTGACCTTGAGAGGATCCTAGTGTTCCAGGAGATTGAATTCCATTTTTCTCTTCACACATAATGAGCAGTGAACTCCTTGATTTTTGCTGTCTGTTCCCTCTACTGAGAGACCACTGCAGCTAACAAATCCAGCATTTCATGCTGCAATCTAAACAGAGTGATGCATTGCAGGTGCTTTCCTCATCTCCTCACACCTCTCAGAAACATTAGGGGGGATTTTCAACTTCCTATTCAACTTTTAAATGGAGAGTCAGGTCAACCTGTGGATTAGAAGACTAATAAATCTTCTGCCTGCCCTTATTGTACAAGTAAGTATCCAGCTAATAATATCTGCTGTTACCCTGGCTCACAGCGCTGGCCACACTGACCTCGTTCCAGGCTGGCTGAGTGATAGCTTAATGAATATATCTAAAGACCAAGCATGAATTGCAAGCAAAGAAAACATCACTTCTCTGATGGTTGTGTATAAAATCGGCCCTTAAATCGCTTTCTCCCTTCATCATTCTTTGTTTGAGTTCCCTGTAGGTGGCCGTTCCGAGGATGGAGCCCTGGTGCTGTAAATAAAGTCCAGCAGGATGCAAGGTGCTGAAAAGAGTGACTTCACTGGCTCTGCCACCCCACTGCAGCGAAATGAACGATTGTTGATTTGTATTTAATGCTCAATTTCCTCTCCATTACTACAAACCATGCAAGGCAGGCCTCGTTTCAGGCTATTCATAGGAGAGCTCAATCTATCCGGTTTCACATCTGCTAAAAGCCCCCATGTCATGCTAATTACGGTCTTCCCCTGGAAAGAGTTTTAAGACCAAAGAAAGGTATGCTCATTTGTAACTAATGCTCTAATCTATACAGTTGCTTGTTTGCAAGCTAGAACCATACTTGTGCAGCTTTATTTGTGTTACAAGTGCAAGGGGGATGCAAAAGGACAGCAAACAAGTGTCACGGACGTACCTTTCCTAAGTATTTTACAAATGTGTTCAAAACGGAAAGCCACAGTGTCCCTGCCCTAATTTCTGTGCCACAGCAATTACTTCTTCTTGGCCTTTGGCCTGTGCCCCACCACAGAGCACAAGGTAATATTTGTGCTCCTTCTAAATCAAGGGAGATGACAGATGAGCTCCAGAAAAATAAGCCAAATTAGAGGGGGAAGTCTTCAAAGGCTATTTTACCTTGTGTGCAATCTGCTGCTTTTGCAGGGAACTGTGCACATGACCTCTTTTATTATCAACCCCTATCTTCAAAATAGGGTTTTGTTCACTGTTTCTACTAAAAGCTTATTCCAGCTATTGCTTGAGGGTTTTATAAATATTTTTCTAAATTTTAAAACAAATGCATCATCACCAATTTTATCCATGGACTCTTCCACATCACTGCTACAGCTTACACTTGGTTTCCTCGGCTTTTGCTTTGGATGTGAATACTCTGGGAGGGAATTGGAGGAGCTGTTAATTCTCTAGGCAAAGGAACTGACAATGACTGCCCAGGTCCTCCAGGCTCCCTCCCCCATCAGGTGCAGGGGAAGCTGTTCTGGAGTGGGGCTAGGCCAGTCCACCCCTTGTAGGGTCCCACATTCAGCCCCGGGTGCTGTTTCTGAAGTGCTCAATAGCAGAAACTTAAGGAAGGCACAGGAACTTGTCAGCTATGGAATTCTGCTCCTCCTGCAAAGTTTGAAGACCTCCTGAGCCAGAGGTGGTTTCTTGTTGCTTAATAGCCCTTGATGAATACCCTGCTACGAGAATTTGGACACACTTTGGAATCCAGGCAAGCTTCTGGTGCTCAGCAGCACAGGGGTAGCTCTTCTGCACCTTGATACACAAAGACCTGCTGCTTTCTGTTGATCTTAAACCTGCTTCTCACTAATTTCATTTGATGTTCCAATTTTTTTCCTATTATAGGAGCTAGGGAACGGTGGTTTACTACTCTGCGTCACAATTTGCCAAGTCTTTCCCCACGTCTTGCAGTTTTCTTACAGTTACTATAAAACACAGGGATCTGCTATATTATATAACAAATTCCAGAAAACAAATTGCATAAAACAGAACTGAGATTCTCTTATTTCAAATAAAGTGTAGCCTGTTGGAATCTGGGGGCTTTCACAGGCACTCATTTGCAGGTGCTGTAGATCAACATTTAAGTACACAAAATAATATAATTTCAAATTTCATATGATGTTCTGTACCGCGAGCATGCTTTAAACACAGCAAATTATTCAATACATAAAAGCCTTTTAAAAAAATGTTTTGCACTCCCACATGACCTGTGAAATGCACATTACATTTAGTGCTTGTTTATATTACAGTGAAGTGAAGCCCATATGCCTTAGGTTGCAAATGCAAGATGTGGCTGGGGGTGTGTGTTCTGTTGCATCTGTTAGAGGTGGGGCAGTTGTCTTCTGCTCATGGACCGTCTATTAAAACCAGGTGGGGCAGTTTTCTTTATCTCTTCCACAAACCAATCTTCCCTCCTGGAGATCTCTTTTGTTCATGGGCCATGGCTGATGAAATTCCATCATCCCACTGGGAGATGCTTCACCCAGGGGAGGAGCCAAGCATTCCTACCTGGATAGAATCTGAGATTTTGGGACACCACAGCAGCCTTTGCCCACTGCATTCCCAGAGAAGCAGCTTTCTTCTGCCCTGCATACCCAGAGGAAGAGCAGACCCATCTAAACCACCACTGAACCTTCAGAGGAAAACTCCCCCCTTGTGCAGGATCCCTGCTCCAGCAGAAGCACAGCTGGCACTGCAGGAGGGCTGAGCCCCCATGGGATGGGACTGTGCCACCACCCTGACCCACAGGGGGTCAGCTCCTGCTCTCACTCTGGCAGTGTTGCTTTGTATCACTGCATTTTCTTTTTCCCTAATAAGGAACTGTTATTCCTGCTCCCATATCTTTGCCTGGGAGCCCCTTAATTTCAAAATTATAATAATTAATTCAGAGGGAGGATGTTTACATTTTCCATTTTAAGAGAGGCTCCTGCCTTCCTTACCAAACACTTGGCTTTTCAAACCAAGACACTGTAGATGCCCCAAACCATCAGCTGTGATGACAGGAAACAATAATCTGAAGTTATCCAAGGAACTTTGATGCAGTTGTTAAAACTGCTTTTGCTCTGTTTTTTAATTTCTTGGGGAAATGTGGAATAATGTCAGCAGCCAATATATGTGCTTCAGTTTAAAAATATTCCATTAAGAAAATAGTTCTGGAATGTAATATGAACAGACACATAGTGCAAACCTGGAATATTGTGTCTCAGTATCACAAAAAAAAGTCCAAGCTGTTTAAGTCAGAGCCTTTGTCCTCAAGGTGATGCAGGCAGTTCAGTATAATTCAATTTCCATATTAAATAATTAATTAGGACACTGAAGAGGTCCTGCCAGTTCAGCTGGAGTTTGTGGCCAGGTGTTTTAGTTGCATAACTGATTTCCTTTCATGTAAGGCTGGTGCTTGCTGTGTCCAACACACCGAGGTTATATGTAAAGGAAGAAAGATACAATTGTATCATAAATCAAATATAATTGAGAATATCTTGGTACTGTTAATGGTTTATGAGTCACAGCTGCTGAAAGCTTATTATGAAAAAGTGATACCTTAGAAATGGCTGCAGAAATGTGAGTTGTAGTTTATTATTGTTGTTGGTTTTTTTTATAAATATGATGGTGTTTTGAGCCTCAAGTTCTTTTCATTCCATTACAGCAATTGTGTAAGCCCAGCAGGAAAATACATGCACAAATGGATATAGGCCCATGTATTTCCTCTGAATTCAATTTCTTTCTTTTTTGCATGTGTACTCTACCCTGATGGGCATACAAATGCCATTTCTAAGGTGTTTACTCTTAAATTGCATGATTTTTTTCCCCTTTCCTGTATTTTCTCCTTGCAGAAATCCAGTTTTGATATCAGGACAAGGGGATGTGATTTTATGGGATGTTGGCAACAACAGAAAATCTTGAGAAGCTGAGTTGAGGCTTTTTCTGACCCCATACCCAGCAGCTGTTTGTGATGGCTGCACAGCTTTTATCTGTATATAGAATTTTCTGACCTCAGCTTTGATATAGAGGCAGAGCTGCAGAGAATAAAATTGGAAATATTGCCCTCATGTAAAGTCAAATGTATTTTGTTTTGAGTGAAAATCATGATTTTTTTAGTCTTTTTATTTCCCTTGGCGTGTCCAAAGACATGAGTGTCCAGTGCTTGTCTTGTATCAGGTCATCTGTCGATGTTTTATTTGTAGTTTGGACTTTTCCCTTTTTTAATGTAAGAACAGTCCCTACACCCTGTAGTTCAGACATATTTACATCATAAGACTGACTGGGTTTATGATGGAAGCAGCCGAGGAAACTACTTATAGAAAGTTTTTAAAATTTAAAATATTCCACAAATTAATTGGATTGTATGTCTGTTTTGACTAATACAGCCAATTCACTTGAAAGGTTTTATGAGGATGCATTGATACAAAGCTGCTGAAGTAAAGGTTTCACGTAACAATTCTATTTTTTTCTTATACACTGGTAGTTTTAAGGATTTTTTTCAGGATCTTTTGATATTGCTCCTTCAGTTTTGTTTTTAGGAACAGTTCTAACCTTGTTTGGACTGAGCTCTGAAAAAGGAGTTAAAATAAAAGGAATATTTAAGTTTTGCTTCGTGACACAAATAAATATTGGAGCTTCAGAGGATGTTTGAAATTCATGCAGGGCCAAAAGGAAACAAGAGCTTCGTGACCATGGTGGTGGCTTGACAAATCTCTTGGTTAGATGTTTTCATAAAAGGAAATAATTTGTCTGATTTCTTCATTTACTGTCCTGCATGATGCTGAGTTTCAAGGAACTGTCAGCTTGCTGTGGTTTATTCCTTTCAATGGCAGACAAGAGACAAAGCAATGTTGAAATTGAAAACAGTCTTGTTGCTTGCATCTCCCCTCTTTCCTGCTGGAGCCAGTGAATGTCCAGCGGGCATTGTAATGGATGGGTGTCACTTTACAAAAAGACCTTGGGTTGGCTTGTGCTTTTCAGTGTTTCAGCTCTTCACAGCACTTTGAATCTGACAGTGTTTATTTTACTTCCTCAAGTAAAGAACAAAATACAGTCAATTTCCTTCAGTAAAAGTGAAAAGGAACAACACTGCTGAGGTGTTTTGAGTGGGGAAAAGATTCAGGCAGCCCTGGAAACTGATGCAGGACTTGGCCTTCCTGAGGTGCAGACATTTGCTACCTTCTTGTCTTCCAAATAATAAATAATGAAAACACAAGTTTTGTGCAGTCGCCATTAGCATCATTTGTTTGTACTGTAAACAGAAAACAGGCTGGCTTGGAGTATTTCTCCTCTTTGTATCTAGTCTAGGCAGGGAATGGGACTACCTGGAGTCCCCAGTATTCCTTCAGAGCAGTTCTCTCAGACTGCTCTGGGCAGACTCAGCCCCTTCATCTCTGGGTGACAGGGGAAGGGTCCAGGAGCTCTGCCTGTGCTCGCTGGGGGTGACTCTGGAGAAACTTCCCTGGCCCTGCTGGCACCTCTGCTGATGCAGCTTGGGGCACTTTCCTTCCCTCTGTGTGGATCCCTGTGCAGCCCTGGGTCCCTGTGCAGCCCTGGGTGCCTGTGCAGCCCTGGCATCCCTGTGCAGCCCTGGCATCCCTGTGCAGCCCTGGGTACCTGTGCAGCCCTGGGGTCCCTGTGCAGCCCTGGCACCCCTGTGCAGCCCTGGGTCCCTGTGCAGCCCTGGGGTCCCTGTGCAGCCCTGGCATCCTTGTGCAGCCCTGGGTACCTGTGCAGCCCTGGGGTCCCTGTGCAGCCCTGGGTGCCTGTGCAGCCCTGGGTCCCTGTACAGCCCTGGGGTCCCTGTGCAGCCCTGGGTGCCTGTGCAGCCCTGGGGTCCCTGTGCAGCCCTGGGTGCCTGTGCAGCCCTGGGTACCTGTGCAGCCCTGGGTCCCTGTGCAGCCCTGGGGTCCCTGTGCAGCCCTGGGTGCCTGTGCAGCCCTGGGTGCCTGTGCAGCCCTGGGTACCTGTGCAGTCCTGGGGTCACCGTGCAGCCCTGGCATCCTTGTGCAGCCCTGGGTCCCTGTGCAGCCCTGGCATCCCTGTGCAGCCCTGGCATCCCTGTGCAGCCCTGGGTACCTGTGCAGCCCTGGCACCCCTGTGCAGCCCCGGGTACCTGTGCAGCCCTGGCACCCCTGTGCAGTCCTGGGTACCTGTGCAGTCCTGGGTACCTGTGCAGTCCTGGGGTCACCGTGCAGCCCTGGCATCCTTGTGCAGCCCTGGGTCCCTGTGCAGCCCTGGGGTCCCTGTGCAGCCCTGGCATCCCTGTGCAGCCCTGGGTACCTGTGCAGCCCTGGCACCCCTGTGCAGCCCCGGGTACCTGTGCAGCCCTGGGTACCTGTGCAGCCCTGGCACCCCTGTGCAGCCCTGGGTACCTGTGCAGCCCTGGGTGCCTGTGCAGCCCTGGGTACCTGTGCAGCCCTGGGGTGCCTGTGCAGCCCTGGGTACCTGTGCAGCCCTGGGTACCTGTGCAGCCCTGGCACCCCTGTGCTCTGCCCACAGCAGCTCAGGGCAGGGCTGGTGAGGCAGTGCCCACAGCTTTGGGAGGGACTGAGCAGCCTGGGCTGTGGGAGGCCAAGGGAGCACCCCAACAACGCTAAAAGAGGTGATTATCCAGTTCCTGTGTCTGCTCCAGTGGAAAAAACCCTCCTGTAGCCTGCTCTTGGCCCCAGACACTACAAAACAGATATTGTTGGTAGAGATTATGAATTCCAGTGCTCTTTACGGTGTGTATCCACTTTTCTATCTGTATATGTTGCAATAAAACAACATGCACAAGGTTATAAAAATAGCCTGGAAGTGATTGACATGCTAATAATGCTCAATCAAGTCAATAACGCTCATGTAACAAGCTCCTGAGAAAATAATATTTTTGGTCAATAACACACTTTTTAAAAATGAACTGTTTGTTTTTAATTAACCTCATATTTAGCCATTTAGTCATGCCATGTCCATCAAGCACAGTGGAGAAAAACACGTGCTGTCTTGAAACCCTGTGTTGTTGCCTTAAACTTTCATCTCTTCCTTCTTGGCTTTCTCTTCTGCATTCCACCTCAGCATGTTTGGGAGGATTGAGGCAAATCATGGCTTGTCATGTTACTTCGAATTCAGTGCTTCCCTTTTGTAAGGAGGGCGTTAGGTGATTCATCTGTGACAGAACATCCCATTATGTTGTGACAGACTGTCAGAGTGAACCTGCTGTAAGTACTTAGCAACAATATAGTGCTTCTAATGTGTCACTTGACTCCTTTTCTCTTTTCTTCCTTTTTTTTTTTTTTTCTTTTTTGGCTAAAGGCTGACAGATTTTAATCCATTAAGTGATTCAAAAACCAGTGTTTGGGATTGTGTAATGCTCAGTAAAATTGAGCAGGACAGACAGTGTCCACAAATTCCTGACAGGGAGGAGGATGTAGGTCCTGTGGTCTTTAGGCTCCTCTTGTCACATGGTGTTAAGTAGTACATTGTGGGGTCTTGTTTGCTTTGGGGCTTGTTTGGATCTTTTAAAAGGAAAATTATATGCTATCAGGGGAGGGATTTTAAAAAAGAAAATGGATTAATGTTCCAGTTATGAGGGAGATCTGAAATAAATTCGAACAGTTGTGAGATGACATTAAGATACCTTTTTTTTTTTTCCTTTTGTATTTTTTTTGGTGCTGCTCTGTTTCTGTGCTTATTTGCATTTAATGTTTGGGTTAGGCCAGCTCTGGAGGTCAGGGTTCCCTGGCTGCCGCTCTGCTCCAAGGACTTCACAGTAGCCTCTTCTCCCCTGCACAGGGCTTGTCATTAACTACAGCATCCTTCCAGCCCTCTCATTAGAAACAATCTGTTGTACTTATCAGCACAACCAGACTGGTGGCTGAATTCAGATTAAAAATAGGGGCGAGAAGTTGAATTTCAGACGACTCAGGGACTGCTGGCTGCTGAGCACTTTTGTAAACGAGGAGCCTTAATTAAGTGCCTGAACGTCATGTCAGGAGCCTGTCACAAGTGATCATTTCTGGGGAGTTTTGTGCGCCCGTGTGCTCTCCTGTGCTCACAGCGAGGTCACAGAGCCCGTGGGAAATCTCGCCCGGTGCTGGTGCCAAACCCACTTCTGTTCCCCGAAGTCAGGGGGAAATTGATGACTTACAGAAAAATCTGGCTCATGGTTTTGACAAACTTACAGTAGATTACATCCATCAACCTGTGATTACTGAGCAATGTGCTTAAAATAAGACAAATACTGAAGGTTAAAGGGAAGACAGAAAAGGGAATTGGATGCATTTTAATGTAAAAATGAGACCTACTTAACCCTTCAGTATTTTCATAGTCACAGAATCACAGAATAGGCTGAGCTGGAAGGCACTCCCAGAGGTCACCCAATCCAAGTCCTGGCCCTGCACAGACACCCCAACAATCCCACCCTGGGCATCCCTGAGAGCTCCTGGAGCTCTGGCAGCCTTGGGGCCCTGGCCATTCCCTGGGCAGCCTGGGCAGCGTGTAACATAAAGGAAGCAGGAGATGAAAAAAATCTGGAGAGGTAGAGGCCATGGAAATTTTTCCAAAACTTGCCTGCGTGGTTGTGCTGCCTTATTCTAGTGTCTCAACTGGGGTTGAAGCTCAGGGAATCTTTTCTTGTGCTGCTGCATTTATGAAATTGGGAGCTGTGGAACTGCTCAAACCATGGATACTTTGATTTATTTCGACTACTAGACTAGGCAACAGTTTTGGATGTTCTTTAATTAGATTTTGTGCCCTAGATTAACTGACCCTGGAGCTCTCCAGCTCCCAGAAGAGGCACTGACAGACACAAGGAGGTGTTAAATGCAGTGCTCCAATTCCGCCCTAATTTGTAGCAATGTTTTAGGGAGTGCAGAGCTCTTCATGCTCTGCCTGTGTGAGCAAGGATTAGGGAGTTCTCTTACACCTGACACAGAGGGTGACCAAAACACAGGGACAGCCCTGAGGACATCCTGTCTAAGGATAACAGAAATCCTCCATTCTCTGGTTTTATTAGGTGCCCACGGTGGCTCCAGCAGCTACAGGGACCTGTCTCAATCCCTCCCCCTGCTGTGAGGTCTCCGCACTGCTGGAGATGAAATGAGCAGCACCTCAAACCACAGAGGCCAAGTCTCTATTCTAGGACCTCCTTGTGTGCTACATGACTCTTTAGCTCTCCCCTGGGAATTGGGAATTCTCAGGAACCCTCTGCTTCTGCAGTGCTGACTTCTGGTAGTACTTATGGGGTGAGTTCCATAACCACTGTTATGAGTAAAAAGTTATCTATTTTTTTTTTAAGGTTGCACAGTTAAAACAAGTTGAGCCAGTTGCTGTTGAATTGAAGGTTAGCTTCATGTTGCAGTGACCTATTGTTGAGAGTTCAATTACCTGTTAATGGTTGGTGATCAGCCATTGTCCCCCTGCTGCTTGCCAAGGAGTGACACCGGACCCTGCAGGTAGCAGGGGAAGGGTGTGACAGCAGAGCTGGTATGCAGATGAGAATGCATTTCACCAGATTTTGCAATTTTCCAGGAAAAAAAAACCCTAAAAACAATGAGCCAACACGGAATTAAGAAACCTAAGGAATGTCTAAAGGTGAGGAACTTAATCCAGTATCTGCTAAAATCCTTTTTACTCCTCACCCTAACCTGAAAGGATGTCAGCTAGAAAGAGGATCTGGAATGTTAGCCCCAAAAAAGTGAAATCTCCTGATCTTTCGTGAGGACGGAATCCCCAGCTCTGCCTGCATACCAGCGGACAAAGCTGCATCATCCTCCTCCCCCGTGCCACTCCTGGGAGCACCGGCGGCGTGGGCGCAACCCGTCGATTTCTCCCCAACCTGAGCTGATACTTTTTAATAAAGGCATTAAAAAGGAGAAAGATCTCCTGCCCTATTTATTTCAACCACCACCCCAAACCTTCCTGCTTATTCGACCTGCCCTCTTCAAGAGTGTCTTGGATTATTCTGCTACAAATTCTTTATTGTAGCAGAACATTTAGTCCTATTCTCACCTCTTTTCCATGTCAGGAGAGCTCTGATTTTTCCCTGTTAGCATTTTTCCACTGGCTGTAGCACCTTGTCCCATGGAGAAGTGTGAGGAAAGGGTTGGACTTCCCTCTGTGTGGTCCCTCTGAATAAACACAGGAGTTGGTCTCTGGTCAACATTTTGTGAAATTTTCTTTGTGTCCTGTTTTCCATCATATACAAAGCACACCAGTAATTCAGCATTGTGGGGATTTGCATTCCACTACTATTCATTCATATGCCATGGAGGACTATAAAAGGAAGAAAGACTTGAAACGCAAGCCATAGAGGACTATAAAAGGAAGAAATACTTAGATTTCTATTCCTAATAAAATATTATTGAAAGTACTTATGTTCACTTTAATACAGGAGTAAATTTAATGGAGACTTTGGAGGTGCACTGGGATTTCTTACAGTGCCTAAACGAAGCTGGATGACTTTTGGGGCCAAATCTGAGGGACAAATTACTTTTTTTCTCAACAATTTTTCTGTCACAACAGTTTCTGATTGCCAAGAGCTGGATGGCAAAAGATGTGATTTGCCAGCCACAAAGTGTAGCATCCTTGTTCTAACGAATTCAAAAGCAGTGTTTTTCAACAAACACAGAAGAAAGTAATATGTAGTGTTTGGAACGCTGCAATATGTTTCTGCTTCTTCCACAAATGGATGTTTTGAGGGAGCCTTTCTCCAAAAAGATACAAAATTTCTGGAAGTTCCAAAATAAAATGGTACATAAGAGAAAACATTTTCAATTTTTATCTCTGTGTATGAGCAAGAAATTTTCACTTAGCAGCTTCTGCAAGATGAGAATTTAATCTCCAGACTTAAAATTTGTATGTCCTCTATTGGAGGTTTTTACTAGGCTGCTTAAATTGTTGCTAGACTGCCAAGCAGATAAGTGAATGAACTGGAAATAAAAACTGCTTCAACTATTTTGACAAGGAAATCCTGAAAAATGTGGGTTTTCTATTTCCTAATCATTGAGTTTTGTTGAGGTCAGTCCTGAAATATTTTACAAAATAGATTATATGTAAAAATCCTTTGAGTACCCTTGGTCTCTCTAACCTTTATTCTGGAGACACACCAGCGGTCAGTGATTCACTGCCCAGGGTGTTAAAGGCTCCTTTCAACCCAAACCATTCTGTGATTCTGCGTTTAAAATCTTTCTCCTAATTCACTGGCGCTGTTTCTGGAATAGTCCAGTACCAACTCCTCAGGGATTGCCAGCGTTGTTGCTCGATGTGTGAGTGTGAGCAGGCGAGGGCGCGATTAGAGCAGGGTGGGAAAGCCTTCCCTTGCTCGGCGCATGGATGCACCCAGGCCATGTTGAACTCCTGAGCAGAGCTCCTTCTGGGCTGCCCCAAGGGATTTCTCCTTCTGGGCTGCCCCAAGGGATTTCTCCTTCTGGACATCCCAAGGTGCACATCACTGCCAGCTGTGGAGGCCCCAAAAATGAGGGATAAGGAAACATTAATGTAATTTCCTAAGGGAGGCTGGGGCTGGGTGGGGCTGAAGGACACCTCCAGGTGTGACAGTGGGGAACATAAATGGGCTCTTCAGCCAGAGGGATGATCTGCTGAGCCTGCCTTGCACTGGGCGGGCAGGGGAGGAGCATTTGTGTGTCCAAAAGTGCAGCGTTCATTGGATATCTGAATGCATTTCGGATGTCACTGGCAGCTCCTCTGGGGACAGCAAATGGCACGCAGGAGATGAAGCACAACTTAAATGCTTCATCAGCAAAGCTTCTGCTTGCTCACGGTCTGAGGTACCCTCTCTCTGCAGCGGGTTGGTGTTACAGTGGGGAGGGAAAAGTCTGACCTGTGCTGATTACCTGAATTGTTCTGTATCTGATCTCACTTTTAGTAAAGGATTGCAAACCTCAGGAGCACATCTGTGGCTCTGCAATTCAATAGTTTATACATTTACATCTCTGATCTCTCAGGCTTGCAATATTTATTTTGCTTCAATTATAAGTCTACTTTTTACTTCTACTTACATACTGACATGAACTGGGAATTGGAAATGTTAAGACCTGCAGTTAAAATGTCTGTGTTTAGAACACATAAGGAGTTGGAGTATTAAGCATCACTTTGCATAATCAGAGGTTATGTCAGGTGCATGCGAGGAAGGTTTTCATCTTTACTTTTGATACTTGATATGTTAAATACCAAACTCAGCCATACTTTCAGCATCCTCTACAAATATACTTGGGTTATACTTTTCCGGGTGGGACAACATTTCAGCATCACTGCCTGGCTATTCTCATGCTGCCCCAGAATTCCTCCAGCAGCCTTGGCCCCAGGAACGGAGGTGAAAGGGCTTTGCTTGCCATTTTAATCTGCTTCTGGATGGGCCAAGCGTTAACGGAGTCGTCTCCAGAGCAACAGAGGGAAATGTGTAAACAACACTTGCTCAATAGGTTTTTGTTGTGGGAGCTCCTGCCTGCTCTGTTTGCTTTGTGAGAATAGTCAGTGAGGTGTGAACATTCAACAAACTGGGAAATTTTCATAAAATATTCAACTTCTTTGTTTCTGGGAAGATTTTGAACTTGTTGTTTTTAGCATTACAAAAAGTAATTCCAAGGACTATGCACACCTGACTAACGTGTTTCGTATGCAAAAGCTTTCAAGACATAGCTCTAGAAGTTATATGAGAATAAATAATATGCTCATAGACAGTTTTAAAATGGAAATAAGTACTAAATGCATTGATTAGATTATTCATTAGCCACTCTATTAGGTGACTGCTGGCAATTCCCATTACACTTCTGGATTTCTCAGGCAGGCCTGCAAGCTTCTTCATCATACTCAGTAAATGTAGTTAATTGCATTGCCTGTTCTCTGGTTTGTTTTCCAGAGTGCATAAATACCTTTGGTTTTAAAGGCAATATTGAGGTAAACATTTGTGCTGCTATTAAATACCATTGTGGCACAAGAGAAATAGTTCACACTTTAGCACCGGCCATCTGAGGACTTGAGGTTTTCTCTTTTTTGGGTCGATTATGCTGCAGAGCACAGGCTTGCTGAATGATAACTCTTGAATCAAGTCCATCTGCATGGTCAGGCTCACCCTGCTCTCCTACATACATGCAGCCCTGGTGGGCTTTTGGGTTTTTTTGTCCAAATAACTCCTCAGCCTCTAGACTGGTGTCCATGGTAGAGCTGAGCTCCAGGTCCCCTAGCTGTCTCTGTTCCCAGAAGCTTCCAGAAGCTCACCAGGCTGGTACCTGCAGGTTCTCATTCAGGCTTTTGTTGCACAGGTAGAATCACAGATTCACGTGAACAATCCCTCTGAGAGCAGCAGATCCAACCACAGCTGGGTGCTTTAATGGTGCAGCTCCATAAAGTTTTAAGGTAGATCAGAGACCTTAAGAAACCTTTTGTGATTCTTTTGTGAAACTTTTTGTGACGTCTTTTCGTCAAGCTCTAAGCCTGGTTGATCATTGCAGGTTCTTATTGACTTGGAGGAGCCATAGGAACTGGCTGGATGGCTGGCCCAGAGAGGGGTGGTGAGCAGTGCTGCACCCAGCTGGCAGCCAGTCACCAGAGGTGTCCCTGCGGGCTCTGTGCTGGGGCCAGCTCTGATCAATGCTTTTATTGACAACATGGATGAGGGGATTGAGTCTTTCATTAGCAAATCTGCAGACAACACTAAGCTGGGAGAGTGTGTTGATCTGTTGGAAGGTAGGAGGGCTCTGCAGGGAGACCTGGAATGGTTGGAGGGATGGGCAGAGTCCAGTGGGATGAAGCTCAGTAGGTGCAAGTGCCCAGTGCTGCACTTTGGCCACAAGAAGCACCTGCAGTGTTCTAGGCTGGGGATAGTGTGGCTGGACAGTGGCCAGGCAGAAAGGGACCTGGGGGCACTGGTCACAGCCAGCTGAACATGAGCCAGCAGTGTGGCCTGGTGGCCAAGGAGGCCAATGGCTCCTGGCCTGTGTCAGGAACAGCGTGGCCAGCAGGAGCAGGGAGGTCATTCTGTCCCTGTACTTGGCACTGGTGAGGCCACACCTCGAGTGCTGTGTCCAGTTCTGGGCCATCAGTTTGGGAAGGACATTGAGTCGCTCGAGCACATCCAGAGGGGGCAACGAGGATGGTGAGGGGCTGGGAGCACAAGCCCTGGTGAGGAATGACTGAGAGAGCTGGGGGTGTTTACCCTGGAGAAAAGGAGACTCCGAAGTGACCTTAATCACTCCACAGCTCCCTGAAGGGTAGTTGTAGTCAGGTGGGGTTGGTTTCTTTCTCCAGGCAGCTCTGACAGAACCAGAGGACACAGTCTCAAGCTGCATCAAGGGAAATGTAGGTTGGATATTAGGAAAATGTTTTCCACAGCAAGCGTGATAAAATTCTGGAATGGCCTGCCAGGGGAGGTGGTGGAGTTACCATCCCTAGATGGGTTTAAAAAAAGACTGAATGTGGCACTCGGTGCCATGGTTTAGTTGTGGTGTTGGGACATGTGTTGGACTCAATGATCATTAAGGTGTCTTCAAACCTGGTCATTCTGTGAATTCTGTGTATTAAGAGGCTTAACAGAGGATCTGCTTCAGGGACAAGACCCAGGGGTTTCACCACTACTCCCTGTGTCAGAAAAGTGATTTTTTAGGTGATCCTTTTACACCATCATCTTTTCTGCCTAGCTGAACTTCGCACTGGACTCCTGGATTTGCAAGATGGACTTATTGAACTGGGCTAAACAGCATTGGGAGCTGTACATGTCAAGAGCTTTAAAGAGTGGAAACATTTTTCATGGAGAGGCTGGGAAGTGCAGGGCAATCTTGCTCCAGTGAGGAAAAGGTCCCTTACCAGTGAGTGACGGAAAAGAGTTGGAAGAAGGGAAGCTAAGACCATAATAGTAGCCAGAGAGAACTGCTCTGCAGACCATATCAAATTGAGCATCAGGAAAGCATCAGGAAAATGTAGGTTGTTCTTTGTGGTTACAAGCTACAGTGCTAAAAAATTATTTTTGTTATTCATTACAACCATGTTTAGATTTCTTGTGGTGGCTTTTTGAAAGGATATTTTGTTGTATTTATGAGACAGATGTAATTACAAGAAAACTGTTTTTCTTGTGTCAAAACTGCCAGGGAACATCCCTGAGTGGAAGGCAAGTGCTTTCATCGTTACAAGTGTTTGTGGACAAACATCTTGGGGGGGGAGGGTTTCCTTTACATCTTCTTTTGAAATACAAAATGGTGAAGTAAAAAGACATTCATTTTAATTGTAAGATGAGTGGTGGAGGCCCCAAAAGATGCAAGATGTGTGGACAGTGTGAGTTCTGGAGCCCCTCTGTTCCTCGACTTCAGCCTCTGACTTTGGTAGAGGCTCATCCTGTGTTTAATGGAGCACTGGGGGGTGATAATGTTAAATCCACTGCCTGTGTATTGCTGCTTATTTTCAAAAAATGAGGGGTGGGGAAGACTTTTGGAGGGCAGTGCTGGCATGACCTCAGTAGAGAGCACAGAGGTGCGAAACACAAATCAGGGCTCCAGCTTGGTTTTTCCCATTGCCCTTGGGATAACCTTCAGAGAGAGAAAAATAGGCATGAGGAGGTGACACCACTGTGTGAAGCTGTCTCTGCTAATTCAGGGACTTTAATCGACCTTGAAAGCAAGTTATCTGATAAATCCTGCATTTCTTCTCTTTCTGGATGGTTCTGTTACCCAGCTATTGCAGCTAAGCTGGATGAACACAAAGGGAGCTACAGAACTGAGGCAAGAGCTCAGCACGAGAGGATGCTGAGAGTCTCTAAGTCCCACTAACATTGCTCTGTGACTCCATCTCTCCATACAGGAGCATTGGTTTATTAGGACCACAAGCAAAAAATCTCACTGCAGCTCTTCTTAATAAGACTGGGTGTTTTTTGTCCCTAATCCCATGCACACAGACACCCTGTTAGGGATGCAGAAAGAGCTGTAATGGCTGTGCCTTGATTAAAACTCCTGGCACCGAACATGGCACAAGCCTGTGGGATTTATTACTGTCTGTGTGGATCCTGTTTGTTTTTTCCTATGGAAATCCAAGTTTATACAAAGGCCATCGGATGGAACCTGCACGCCTTTATTATTACTAATAGTGGCTGGGAGTGCAGATCCAAATGATGCATAACATTTTTTGTAAAGTAAACCATAAGCCAAGTTAAATGAACTTTAAAAGTGAGCATGATTCATAACAGATACCATTTTAAAACTGACCAGACACAGCAAATGTAAATTCTGTCCTTTTAACTGTAAAATGTTTAAGCTTATTTGCAAAGGAGTTTGAAAAATTAAAACCATACCTTCTCTGTGTTTCTCCAGCCATGGAGAAACATCAGAGTTTGCATTTGAAAGGATGGCAATGCAAACTGCAGAGACAGGCTGGATGTCTGCTTGAATTATTCTGCTTGTTGAGGGGAAGTCTTAAACTGATGATCACATATAATCTGTAATGTATTAAAAGCATATTCTTTATTGGAGTCCCCATATTACATTTCAAATACATTTCCATGGAATGTTTCAAAATGTCATTTAAAATTATTTCTATTTTCATTGAAATGGCATGTGTCCCCTCAACACTCATCTAGAACTTTATTATTATGATTCTTTGGACAGTTTAAAGACATGAGATCACTTTTTGTGGTTTCGTGTGCCTCCCACTACCTCTGTTCCTTCTTCAGTGCTAATGCCAGCTCCACATCCCCCCAACAGTTTAGCTCCAGCTTCTTGGCCTCTATAGGCTCTGTTTCAATTGATCAGAGGTTTGGCTAACTTAAATATTTAGGCAATATATAATAACTGTATCTCAAACAAACACTTATTGCAACCATCACTCCCAGTGCTTGCTATCATTAAGAAACAGAGTTCTGGCTTCCATTCTAGCACCTCTTTTTCTATTGTGTTTTGTTTCAGTAGGTTTTTTTCATACCCCCAGAGTGATTTCTGTCACCTGGAGGTTGATTTTTCAACAAGAGAGACTTTGAAGAAATTGTGTCTTTATAAGCTGGAAATTAACAAAGCATTTACAGGTACAAATACACTAGAACCTTAAATGTGTTCCAGAATTATCCTGAGCATTTATACTATAGCAGAAAAACTGAGTTTTATATCTTACCAAAAGCAACCCACGAGAAACATGAATTTTCAGCAATTAAGACAAGCCAGGAGTGGGAGGTGGACTGGTGCTTCTTGAAGTCAGAGAACTCACAAGGTGTCATCAAAGCACTTAAAATACAGCAGCTGCTGGTGCTGAAAGGGAAGACTTCAAGAAAACCTCTGCACTGATTTAATTCCGTTTATACTCTTCAGTAGGTGAGCTGGCTTGAGCCTGTGTTTGTTGACTTCACTTATTCATCTGACTTAGCTGAGTTGAAAAACCTAAAAAAGAGGGTGGCAAGGCCCTGGGCAATACCCTGTGCTTATTTTCCTCCACTCCTCTTTCAACTGGGACAGTGGAATTTGGTGGAAACAACCCCCATACTTTTAGCTGGCAAAGAAAAGAAGCTGCTAACATATTCAGCAGACTCTAACCATTAATGGATTTAAACCACTGCTCTTTTGAATGATTTTTCTGGGATTGCCTGATGATTGTCTTGAGGTGCTCACTTAAATCCCAATCCAACAGCTCTTATTAAATTATACGAGTCAAGCAGTAGCTTGTGGAGATGTGTGTGCTTAAACCTTGTATTTTATTTACAACTGATGGCTTTAGGAGAGCTCCTAAAGCTGTTTTCTTGTAACTAATGGGTGCTCAGGTACTTCTATTTTTGAAGGAGGGCACCTCCTCTTGACCAGCTTATAAAATAAATGAACTTTCTGATCATAAAAATGCTAAAAAAGAGCAACAGGTATACAGATCTCTCTGTTTATTGACTCTAAAAAAATTTGGGCAGCTTGGGAGCTCAGTCCTGTGTGTGCTGCCATCCCAACAAGTAAACTGAGCTCTTGAAGATAAGTTTTGAAATTAGTTCCTTGTCCTCCTGTGTCTTGAGTGAGCCTTGTCAGAGCCAAAGCCAGTGGTGGGGCTTTCCCCAGCCAGGTAAAACACCATTCCTATTAATGAATAAATCAAGATTACCTTTATGAGTAATATCAAAGTGACTTGATCTGGCTGAAAATATCCCCGCTCATTGCAAGGGGGGGTCAGACTAGAAGGTCTTTAAAATGTCCCTTCTAGCCCAAACTATTCTATGATTCTGCAATTCTGAGTTTGTATTCTTTAATTTTTGTGCACATTTCTTTATGGAGAGAGATTACATTCAGAGTTTTTGGTCCCAGGGGTGTAACATTGACCCAGGCAGCAAGGCTGGGAACAGTTCAGACTTGCTGAGATTTGTGCACATGTAAAATGGTCAATGTATCTTGGACTTCTGAGACCTTCTACTTTTGATTATTTTAGCTCATATTTCTTATATTTCAGCATGCCATCTCAGGTGTTTTCTCCCAAGGAACCTTTGTTCCAGATCATCTGACTGTTTCAGGAGCACTTGGACAAGAAGAAAAACATGACAGTCAATTAAAAACCAATTTTTTTGCTCTGGTATCATTAATCAAATGCACAAGCAGTCCCAGCACTGACACCTGGCAGGGTTAATGTTTAAGACCTGTGGCAATTATAGTTCCCCTGAAAATCGCTTGGCCAGCAAGTCACATAAAAGCCTGTGATTATGAAGGAAATGGGAATTAGCAGAAAAAAAATTAGGGAAAGCAGTTGAAAGACACTGGTAGCAAGGAAGGCAGAGAAGAATCTGACTGATTGGAGCTCCCCTGGGGAGAAGAAACAGGGTCTAAGGGTCACTCCTTCACTGAATTAGTAGTGTCTGTCGTGTGAAACCAAAACAAAGCAGCATCAGAAGTAAAAGATTTTCTGTAGAGAAATTGGACTCTGTTCTCTTGCACCTACAGCTGAGGGAGGCCACATGCAGAATAGTGGGCTGGTTTTTAATATCCCAATTCAGCCATAATTCTTTTCTCTCAGATATCTATTTCTTGGTAAAGAACACGATGCCCAGAGATTTGACACACAGATACTTTCAGCCATGAACATTTCCAAGCTTACACACAGCTGTCATTTCCAGCAGCTCCTTGCCCAACACATCCTCTCTTTTGCATCTTTGCACTCCCTAAAAGTTACATAGCTGGAGTAAACACAGCTCAAATGAGAACTCCAGTGGTTAGAGCAGACTGCAGGACATGTGTTTTCCCTCTCTGAAGAACATTAGCTGGGTGCTTTCTGTGCCAGATGCAATTGTACCTGCAGAAGGGCTCTGATAAGTAAACAGTAGTTTAAACAAAGAACTTTAACTACTTGGAGACAATTCATTTGATATCAATTGCTAGAAAAGCCTTAGGACAACTGAAACAGCTCCTCGTTGCAAGTGTGGGGTCACAGTCTTAGTTCTATGAGCTCAATTTAGTGTTAGGATAATATTAAGAGACAAAGAGTGGCGTTGCTTCTTGCTTGCCCAAAATTTTGGTGTTCCACCTGAGAGTGTTTCCCTGCTGGGTCCACGAGATGGGTCATTCTTTGTGAGCTCTGTCACAAACATCTCAGTTCCCTCACAGGGCTGCAAATAATAATTCACCTCTGATTTAATGCTAAATTACTTGCAATTGTAGCATGCTCTAAAGAGCAAGTAACTAATTTCAAATTGTAGGACCAATTCAGTAGTGATGGAGAAAACAACAGATGAAAATGCTAAGCTGTGGTAAAGGGAACACTGAAAAGCTCTGAGGCAGTGCCAAATTATTGGGGAAATTCTGGGGTTTAGGTCCAAACCACGGTCATGCAGCTTGCGTGCTGCAGGAGGGAAAGTTGCTTTAAGGAGCACAAACATCAGTGCAGTAGAAATTACCACAAACAGGATGGTCTTTAAGGTCTCTCCAACCCAAACCATTCTATGATTCTGTGAAATGGTTCACTTTGACTACACAATAAAAATTAGGATGGAAAGAAGAGATGGTTATACAGTCTAAATGAAAATACAGAAGAGATTTTCTGTTTCCCAAAGGAAAAGAATTGTTCTTATTGTTTTTAATAATAAAAATAGATCCTTCTTTGTTTTATTGCAGAGTTAGTTTTTGTAAAGCTCAGAGTCACTGAGATAATAGAGTGGGGAGGTTCCTGGAAGATGCTCCCAGGTGGAATATCCACTCTGGGAAGAGGAGGTGGCTGTGCTGAGCAGCCCTGGCCTCGTGGCCTCCCCCTGCTCTGCATGTGGAGACTCCTCATGGCATTGCTGTGAGCTCCCAATCCTTCCGAGATCTCAGCTCCTGCTCAGCACCATGTCTCTGTGCTCAGGGGCGTTGCTGCCTTCTCAAGGGAAGCACGTTCTGTAGATCCATGAAAAGTTCCGTTTGGAGACCACGGAGAAAAGCGGGGACATTTCACTGGTGGGGGGGCAGAAAGAAGCAACTTCTCAGTGTGCTCAAACATGGCTTTGAGATAAACCCTGCCTCCAAAACTAAAGAAAAAAGCGAGGGACATGAGAGTGGAGGTCTGTCTGTATGATGGCTTTGTCAGGTCCTGAGCGAGGAACACTTGGCATCCTTCAGACTCTTGAGTCCATCCCCTGAGGTGGGGAACTGGGCAGGGAAAGGGAGGAAAAGGTAAAAAACTTCCTGAGAAATGTGTCTGGGAAGTGGTGGTGATGCAAGGGGATTTTCTGCCTTTTCAGAATGGTAAATAGATTTGAAATAGTGCCCTGGTAATGCAATTGGTGCTAAAATCCTCCTGTCCCAATTGCAGAAATATATAGGTGTTCATATACTATGACAATATGTCATATTATGCATTATGAAAAATATGGATCAATGTAAAAAGACATTCAAATTAACCCCAAACTGGTTATTTTCTTGTATATTTAAAACATCTGGCTGAGAACAATGCCATATACTGCATTTTGTGTATCTCAAGATGCAGCATGTTTTTCATATTTCAACTGAATGTCTTTTCAGTAAGCACAGTTCATTCTGGAAAGAAAGTTATTTGGGGTCTTTTCCCCTATTTATTATTCCCTATTATTGACAGGAGGCAAATGAACTTTGGACCAGGCCCTGTAAGAACTGACCTTATTTCCTGGTGTATTATTTAGCAATTTATTATTGCTAAAATGACAGTAATGCTTATTATTGCTAAAAAGACTCATACAGACTTAGCAGGTTCAATATTCAAAAACAGTAAATTATTTTAATCAAGATCTTTCTTTTTCTCAGTATTTCATGCTTCAGTACAAATGTGTCCACTGATTTCATATATCATTTTATTAGACAAAATATAGGTAGCAAACTCATACTGACAATGGAGTAAAAATAATAAATCCTATATATTAACGGAATTGAGGCCTCCATGATTCAGTGCTAGAGTGTTGCTTCCAGTCTTTAATTTCCATTATATTTCTGCTGGAATCTTGTTTGGTTTTCAAATGCATTGTTGAGCTTTATGTTGATATCTATTCCAGCTGTTTTCAAGTTCAGCTAATTTGTTTCCCAGATGATACTTGCAGAACCATTTCACTTGTAGTTATTGCAATTGTATCTTCTAGCTGCATTGGCTTCTGGATGTCACATTTTTCTTCCATCAGGACAGGTTTTCCCACTGCTTCTGATATTTATTTCTGTATTTCCATAGCAGTGGCCAGGTGCATTGAAAGTCAGGTTCATGTGCTTGCTGGAATTTACAGGTTAAGATCTGGAATTGCGAAGAGGCTGGTGCATTAGTCCATATGAGTAATTTGTCAATTTTGGAAAATTAAATAAAAATTAAACTTCAGTTTTTGAAATAGAATAACACAGTGTTTTGTAGTAGTAATCATGTCTAATCTCATCCCCCGGATCCAACAAATGGATCCAGTATCGCTGTAAATTCTGTGAGCAGTTGAGGGGATTTAAACCTGCACACTTACACACTTTGCTGTATTCACATTGTGCTGTATTCACAATACCTTTCGTAGTTGTACACAATACCTGACCTTTTTCTGATACATTTTATAGAGGAAAATAAGAAAACAGGATCACAGTACCTGCCCAAATCAAGCATCTCTGTATTCTGGGGCTTTTTAACATCCACCTGAATTCTAGTTTTACACTACTGGAACATTCTCAGTGTCTGCTAACACATTTTTCTTTTTTTCCAGGTCTATCTTTATTTGCAGCTTCTTCAGTTTCTTCTTTCAGGCATTTTGCTGCTCTAAACCTAGGAATTATTAACACCACAACAGAATGGGAATAATTCAGCCAATGTCAACAGAGGGATTGAAACTGCAGCTGGGAGTGTCCCCTCAGCATTCACTGAGAAATGTGAAATACACCTGGTGAAAATTCTGGTGTTTGTGTCCAATCCAACCCCAGCACCAGGGCTGCAGTGCCCTGCTCCACCTGCGCTCCTGCTGCCCAGCCGGTGTCACTGGGCTCTGCTGGGCTTTGTGGGGAAGGACCTGCAGAGCCAGGAAAGTTGCTTTAGGACAGCCAGAAATGACAAAACTCCTGCTCTCACCTCCCTTGTGGAGCCCCTGTCTTTTAGCCCCCTGTCCCAGGCCGATAACACAGACGATGTATCAGGATAAGACCAAGTTGCTAATTTGAAAATTTGCCTTAAAGATAAAATTGCGCTGGAGAAACACGTTTAGCAATTAACTAGAACAAGCAGCAGTTTTCTTGGCACAGCTCAGTGTGGTTTCCGCTTACTGTGGTCTCTGCTAAAGAAAACTTTTCTGTAATTGCAGGTTAAGGCAGTGTGCAATGTAAATAACACAAATAAAGCGACCTCTTTTCATAGAGTTTTGAACTCTGTGGGGTCCTGTTATCTGGTATGCAGTCAAATCCTAAATCTACTGACATTCTTCTTCAGGAAATTAGTATAGTTATGTAATATAAAAACATACTTTGATAGGATATTTGGGTTTTATATTTAGCTGTATGTTCATCTTTAAATGACATTTAGTGTTTCTGTCTAAAATAGAAATAATGACAAATAAAAATAAGAGATGACAAACAGAAATGAAGTCCCCAAGAGAAATATTTAATCTAGTTAAATTTGTGTCCATGACAACTCTTTAGGAATATTTCCAGAAAGAAAATATTTTATTTCCTATTTTTTACACACCGCCCCTTATATCTACTGCAATATGTTTCAAGGAGAAAAATTTTGCATCAAGAATGACAAACCTATATTTTACTTTGAAAATAACATGGATACTTAACTTTTTTCAGTCATGCAATAATATTTTTCTTCTGGGTAAATAATTGTACAGTATTTATACAAACCCCAAGACACCAGGTACTGATCAATTCTTATAACTACTAAAGAAATCATTTCACTTCAAGGTTTGCGAAATATTCATAAATCGGCTGGACAGAGTCACAAATTGCTTTTCAGTTGTGATCAGCCTTCCGTAATAAATCTGGACTTCCTAAAACTCCTCGAATTTAATTTGTATGCATAATGTTTCTATGAACTTCTCAAATGCTCACAAATAATTGCATTTGGCAATGCATCCTTTGAAAAAGGATTGTATTACCTTTCAAAAAAACTCAGCTTGAACTATGCAAACTTACTGGTGAAATACGTAATGGTCTTACAGAAGATCCTGTTTCTGGAGGATTTTTGCCTTTTTGTACTCAAAGCAGTGCTGCAGTTTTTCACTTTGGTGCCTCTCTGCAGCCAGTCCTTGTGAAATTAACAGTGCATTTTTGATTTAGGGGAGTTTATAAATCACAAGGAAAGTTCCATCACCACTTTTCAGATTCTTTTTTATATAGTGCTCTTCAGTGAGTTGGACAACGTGGAAATATAAAATGGAACTCATTATTAGCCTTTTCTCTTTTGTAAAGTCTCAGTGACTTGCTTCACATTTACCTGACTGCTCTCAAAGTAATGTCCTTGTGCACTGCAACATTTCAGATTATTTCACTCCTGTTCTCTCTGTGTTTGTAAATCATTATGTGAATAAAACCAAAAGCAGTGAAACAACAGAATGGAATAAATTCTCCCTCTCTTCCTGTGCCATCTTTTAGTAGAGGATAGTGTGGTGGTAGTGGGTTTGAGAAGACTCTTTCTCACTGACCACCAGACAGGTTAAAAACTGTCTGCAAGGCACATTCCTCTAACAGACAGGCTTAAAATATACCAGATTAAGTGTTATTTAAATTGTATTAAATCCTTGCAGTGTGCTTGCCGTATGAAGACTGTATCTTCATCTCTGGGGATTAACAAATTCAGTGGCTTAAGGCAGAGACATTTAGTAAATACACCCCATAAATTACATGTGGGCTTTTGGGAATAACCCAGACTGCTGTGGGACACCCAGCCAGCCAGAATGGCCAACATGTGGCTTTTCCATTGCCTGTGCACCTCGGGAATGCTCCCAGGTATGTCTAAGGCTGGGACTCCCCAGCCCCTGGGCATGTGCTGCTCTGGGGGCCATCCTGAGTTTCACTCTGAGTTTTCAGTCCTTACAGCCTTCTTCTTGCCACCGTACCCAAAAGCTAAAATCTCTCTTCCTCGTCATGGATCCTGAGAGCACATTTCTTCACATGGACCACCTTGATCCTCTCTGTCCAGAGCTTGGTGTGCTTTTCCTGCATTGAGCTGCATCATCAAGCATGGTGCCATGAGCAACTACACTCACGGAGGAAGAAAAGGGTTTTAATATTAAATTGGGAAAGCCTGCACTCATAAAGCTGCATGTCATTTTCCCCCTCTCTTTTCTAATGTAGGTAAATTCAAATTAATGCTCTCAACTTATTATATGTTGCTATAACTTACATCATGGATAAATCTCATATTTCCTTCAGTGTTGTGATCTGATATCCATTGCCACATGCATGTGCTACACATTATGAATAAAGCTTTAAAAAGCCTCCTTTTATAGCTGTTTATGTTATGTGATTGAGTTCTGGTAGAGAGAAAATTTGCCAGGACTAAAGGTTATTACTGGCTGTTCTGCAACTAATATTGCCTAGAACTAAAGCAATTAGTCTTGACAAAATACGAGCTGCTTAAAAAAATGCACTCTTGAAAGTTGGGCTTGTAATGGAACTTGATTTAATACATGCTACTGACGTGGAGATTTTAATTAAAAGAAGGAGAGAAAAATAGCTGCTCTGCTAAGATGGAAGTCCAAGGGAGGTTGTTCTGCAGGTGAGGTGGTTTTGCAGCAAAATGCATCCCTTGAGGGCATGGGGTGGATGATAGAACAAGGAAGGATTCTGAATGGAGCACTAATGATCAACATAAAACAGTGAAAAATAACCAGCTTTGTCATTGTGTCATTTCATCCTAGGACACAGGAATTGTTTCTGCAGTGGGTTACCTTCACTACATGCAGCAAACCCCAGAGGTTTGGGCCAGGAACGGCTGCCGTGAATCAAGAAGCACCAATTTCCATGCTTTAGTACATGGCTGTCAAAAAGAAGGGAGCAAGCGCTGTAGGATTGTCCAGAGATTCTCACTCATTGTTCTGCAAGTGAGCCTTGACTTAGACTTTCAGTTCACACCAGTGGTATCTAAAATACAGATGTGCGAATACTTAATTCTTTTCATTTCTCTGGCCAGCCTCAAAAATTTGGGGTTGACTTGGATCATTTTGAGTCACTATGTAATGAGACCTATTTCTTTTTCCCAGTAAAATGAAAAACTAAGTGAAAAAACTGGAAACAAACCAATCCAGAACACTTAGTTTAAAAAATAACACACTTAGTGTGATTATTTTTAGTTTGCATTTAATTTATAATTAAATAAGCATAGTCTTAAGACGTTATGTTGAAACACAAATAGTATTTGAATAAAAATTGTTTCTTCACCTCCTCAGAATTGTGGAGGCTTTTAGTTTTATTTTCAGCACAAACTCTTGCCAGAGTTTGGTAATCCTTGTATCTGGCTTAAATTTTGTAAGGGTTTTACTGGCTTCATTTACATGACCAAGAAGATATCCCCACATTTAGACATTCTATATTGGTGTTGGTACACTTTAAATTGTATTTTGTCCACAGTTTTGCTTCTCTCAGTCCTCTGAGATTTAATTTTCAATTATCAGCCACTGGCAAACTGAAGAAGATGCAGTATTTCTAATTCTCTACCTTTTTTTATACTGAGAATGAACCAAATGTCTTAGAAATAAAGACATGGCTAAATGCTTTGAGTTCTACATTCTCCATCAGGTGGTAGTTTAGCACAACTGGCTTAAACACAACTGCAATATAGTTGTGCTTATCTCTGTAGAAGTCTATTTATTGATCTACCAATCAAAAATTTTTCTAAGGAAAAGGAATTTTTATGTATACAATGATAAGCAAAACTACAACTGAGCATTCACATCAGGAAAAAAAAAATCAGATATTAAATATTTGAGATTAAGCCAGAGCAAAAAATACCAACAGGATAATTTTTTTCTATGCATCTTTGAGTTTTTATTGGAAAACGCCATTCCTTTTAATGATACAAGAATGACCTTATAGTTAAGAAATGCAAATAAAACTATATTTGCATACAGCAGCACACATTAATAAATACTGACCTAGGGAGGACAGCAATGGGCCAAAAGCAAAGAAAATTGCCTGTACTGCTGACAAAAATGTACAAGTGGCAGAAGTCTAAAGAGTAACAGAGCCAAGAGAAACCGAGAGGCATCAAAGTGGATCTTGTAGAAGCTTCTCAAAATTTTCTGCTGCGATGCATTTTGGGACTTCTGATGTCAAGGTTTTCAATTAAACCTGCTGTTTAAAAACAACAACAACAAAAAAGAAAGATTTATATGCTCTGAAATAATCTTGCTGTGAGATGTTTCCAGGAAAATCTTTATTTACATTACCTGTCACAATGACCTACGGAGATTGCCCGTGTAATGACAGACAAATCTGGTTTACTGAAAGTGCTTTAAAATGTTTGACAGACACTTCCAAGAAGTTGGAAGACTGAAAAAATATGAATGGTTTCACAAGAGGAAGGCCATAGAAAACCTCAAGGTTTTTTTAATTTAGAATTCCAGCAAAGTATAAAGAGTATAATTATTTGTATTTGCTGTGTTTTCTAAACTGCATAATACAGTCATTCTTTCACCCCTTAAAGTTGTCATTTTACAGTACAGTTCAGGACTGCAGTGGTAACATATTTTCCAAAGGTCAGTTTTCCAATTATAATCCAAAATTTGATGTTAATATTTTTTCTTATAGCCATGTTGTAACCGCATTCTGTTCATTTCATAAAGATACCATTTAGCTGAGGTAGGTGGTATTCTGGGCATACGAACAGTCACCTAACGTCAACAGCAAGCAGTAACTGTAACTACTGACTTCCCATCATTTGCAAAAAAATATTTTCCCAAAAATTATAGCATGTAGAACTAGACAGCATCCAAGTCTCTCACTGAGAAATGACAGAGATTTTCTTTTTGCTTTATATATTCCTGAACACTTTAAAGTCTCATTAGATTTTGCAGGCAATCTTACACACTCTTCAGTTAATATCTGAGATAAACTTGTTTGCCAAATCCTAAAAACAGAAATGAGCAGCAATGATTTGGTATTTTTATCTATTTCTTTTCCACCTCCCTCAATTCAAACATCCCTTCAGAGAGAGTCGCCATAGAAAAAATCACAGAACTAATTTAGCTCATGCAAGCATTAGAATTGGGATAAAATATAGTATTTTATTGCTTTACTTAGTGCTGCTTTTCAGGTTCTTGACTTTTCTTTACACTGTTTGCAGTAAACTTGCAATTTACATACTCTGGCATATTTCAACATAAGCTAAATGCTCCAAACTATCAAGACGCAACCTCAGTCGCCGTAGAAAGTTCCTTAATTGGCTTTGGGATAAGGAAATATCCCAAAAGCTTTCTTGTTCCCTTTGGTGTGCAGCAGGTTTTAAAGCATGAGCTCCAGGGTCCTGCTCTTTCCCCTCCCGCTGGAGGCAGAGCCATTCTCTGGCAGGATGGGCACAGCTTTTGGGTGATGGAGCAGCCAAAGGCAGCTCCCTTGCTGTACTTCTGACAAGGGGAGAGCTGGGTCTGCACTGCTCAAACACTCCTTGTGTTCCCCTCACTGGAAATAAGCAGCAGCTCCTGGTATAGCTCTTCAAACACATTCCAGCCGAAACCCTCACTTTCTTGCAAGCTTTTGGGGAGTTAATGTCCAAATATTTGGGGAAGCAAATATTTAAGAGGGAAGGAGGCAGGTGAGAGTTGCTAACCATCTCATAAAGAAGTGGAAAGCATCCATGTGAATCGGCTCTCACCATGTCAGTTGTGCTGGTCACCCAAAATAATCACTCAGGAACCTCTAATTGCTTGACTTACTATTCCACTTTTGAACCATGCTGATTTGAGGAAGAAAGAATGAGGAACTGTGAGGGATGGAGAAAGCCTTAGGAATTTTTTCTCTTTGGTCACTTGCTTATGCACATTGCAAAGGTACCACATTAGGCAGCAGGAGAATTTATTTGTTCTTCAGGACAGAGAACGACCCTTGGTACCTCCATTCTCTGTTCTGAGAGCAGAATTTTCAAGGGTAAAAAATTTTTAATGAATTCAGTGCTGCCCTTTTGTTTTACCTTTATGTCATTTACTTTAAAAATTTTAATATATTTCTAAATTTTAGGGAATGGAATTACTTTCTGGAATTAATCTGATATTATCTGATATTTCAGACATAACTAGTGTGTGACAAAAAAAAGAAAGCTTTTTCATCCTGTCCAGTTACTGCGTATTTAAGGTGGGGGTTGGGATTTTTAAAGAAATATATTTTAAATAGATACACTAATTAGCATTTTTGTAATTATTCTTATTTTTAATACATACTTACAGCAGTTTCTTGAGACAATTTTTAGTGAAGAATTACTACTTCCCTCTTTCCTTGTTATACCTTTTATCAACTTGGACCAATAACGACTCTGCATGGAAAATGTGGGAAAATAAAACCAAAAACAAAATAAAAATTAAATTCTGAGCTCATTAAAATTAATGAAAAAGCTCAAGTGAAAACACCACAGTCAGAATTTGACCTTTGGATTATTTCTTTTCAACATTTTTTAAATTCCTGTTCGAAGACATTCTGAAAAACCCGAGCATTTCAGGCAGCATTTCCAAATGCATCAAGAGGAAGTAGAGCCTTCCAGAGAGTCCGAGCTGTTGTGTGCTTCACCTGTGGAAGGGGATTTATTTCCCTGCTGATGGATGGGGCAGCGATTCCAGATGGGATTGGTGACCCTGGTCCCCCCAGGCGCTCGTGTCCAGTCCCGAGGTGCCTCCGGAGACAATGCTGACCATGGAGTGGCCAAACCTCACTGTGGGTTTGGGTCTGGACAAATGTGCTCTGCCTCAAGACTATCTCAGCATTTCACTGGTGACTTGAACTGCGCTTGAACCCGAGGAAAGCAGGAATGCATTAACCCCCTCAGCCCCGCTGGAGTCAGTGCCAGGGCTCCTCAGATCCACGAACGTCACACGTGCGCCCCAGCAGCCTGGAGCTCCATATCACACCTGTCCTGAGCACCTGGGTAAAATCCTCATCAGTGCCCAAATAATGGCATGTTATCATCAATACCCGAATAATGGCACGTCAGTTAATATTTGTTTGGCTTCTCAAATTACTTCACTTCTCATTTTAAACCCACACGTAGGCAAAGCGTCTTCTTAAGTAATATTAAATTCTTGGTCCTGATATGCACTAACAGTCTTCTAATGTGGTAACACTTTCTGAATTGTGTTCAGTAAATAAATGTTTGGCTCAGCAGGCCAAATCCCATTTTCCACCATTCCCTGTGTTTTCATTTATCCTACAGCAAAATGAAGGCAAAAAAGTAACTGGCCTGAAATAGTAATTACTGGAACTGAGTCCATCTGGTACAGGAAAGGGGTGTGGAATTCTTTCATCTGTGCTGTGCATGATAAATCATGCACATAAATGCAGAAATAGTAGATAAAAACATGACTTATTTTAAGAAAGAACCATTGCATTTCATGGTGAAATATTGAATATTATGCTTAAAAGCATTTCAGAAAAATAAGTATGAATCAATAATGTGGCAGCTGGAGAAATTTTTTTTAAAGGTACCGTAACCTATTTCCAGTCCTTTCCAACTTTATGCAGTCATGTCATAAAGTACAAATTTCATTTAATTTCTACTGGGTATCCAGTAGAAATTAAATGAAATTTAATCTACTGGGTAATCTTCCAAAACCTGTTAAGAAGATTTTTGCAAAATAAATTATCAAGTGCTTTCTGCACCGTTGGTTTTCAGTCTTCCAGGACTGTTAAATGCAATCCTGAGTAAATAAGATTGAGTAAAGAGGAAATTTTTTAAGGATCAAATTTTACACTTCCACTCACCTGATCCTAGAAGTTGGTCTGAAAAGTTGGCACCTGTACTTTAATTTTAATTACTTTGCCTACACGATATTATCTCAGCAGCTGTTACCAGCTGCTATCAGCCAGAGCTGCCTGAGATAATGTGACTATAGTGACATTCTAGGGATAGAATTCCTGAAATGCTTTCTATTGCAAGAATTCATGTTTAACATGAGGATTATGGAATTCAGTATTTATTACTGGCAGGATTTACCTTTTCATCCACCAGGACCTGCCCATGGTTTGAAAGAGTGCATGAAGAAGTGACGGCGGCTTCTTTACAAAGGGAGTGTAATGGCTCAGTGCTGAAATGAGATCCACATCTTCCCTGGTGTGGCAATAAAATTATCCTGGAAAGAGCTGCTTCTCAATGTTTGCAATGTGACAGTGTTATTGGTTTGGGGTTTTTTGTTTTTTAGGGTACAGTCACATCTGTGCATCTGAGAGCAGGGCAGGCTGCCTCTGCCTTGATATCAGCCTGGCTTGGATCAAGCCTGCAAGAGAAGGTGGTAAATGGAAGGTGGGGATGTTACTGAAAGCAGAGAGCCTTCCTTGGCTATAAGTCCAAACCTGGCAGAAAACAGCAGCTCCTGGCAGTAAAGCAGCCTCTCCAGCCCTCACTAATAATGCCCCTGAGCTCTACTGCCCCTGGGTCAAGCCTGTGTTTGCTCTCTGCCCTTCTTCTGTGTCCCTCCAGCCTTCTCTTTCCCCCTGGTCCTATGCCCAGCCAGGTGTCTCTGCTAAGTCAGTTGTTCACACAGCAAGGGCTTCATAGTCTGTAAAATTTCTCCTCTGTAATCTGGGAAATCTTGGATGTTGTGAGGGATTGGAGGAGTCCCTTTGTTTGTGTGAAATCAAACCATGTCCATCAACATGGGGCTGTCAAGCTAATTTGAAGCAAACTCAGCAAAACCTTCAGAACTGCAAACAATAAAATTGTTTCATGTTGGATTTTTTATAAAATAAGGGAATGATTTTTAGTAGTACTGGCTACTGATGGATTTGACCTTGTGACTTACAGATGAAAAACTTATTAGAAGCTTATTCCTAACCTTACTAGGAACTGTTGGACTCATTGTAACTCTCAGGCTTTTTTTGTTTGTTTGTTTGCTTGCTTTAATTGGGACAGTAACAAATATTTTTATTTCATTTGAAGAGTCATAGAATCTTTTAGGTTGGAAAAGACCTCTGAGGTCATTGAATCCAATCATCAACCCAACACTGCCAAAGAAAGCTTAGCACATTAAACACAGAATAATTTCTCAGTTGGTTTAATGGTAGAGATTCCGTTTATCCCTAAGATTAAGATCCATATAAGGAAGCTAATGGAAGTCCCATACAACAACATTGGCTGCTCTATGTGCATCACAGTGTTTAATAAACCTTAGGCATAATTTGCTTTCAATAAAAATGTTTTTTAAAGTAAAACACAAACATGAAATTCTTTCTTGAAGTTACAAACTGGTAATTGCCTCTTTGATGCCTGTTCCCCTTGGGGAGGTTGTGGTGGTCCCTGAGCTGTGTGCCCACAAGGCCATGGAAACTGGAGGCTGATGCGGAGCACCTTCTTCCTCCCCTCCCTGTCCCACTCATCCCACACAGTGTTTTAAAGGAGCTGGTGGCTCGTCCCGGGTGTGTCAATAACAGGAGTGTGGGATATGCTGTCCCTGTGTCCCCACATCAGCTCTAAACCAGGGCCTTGGGTCTTGTTTGTTAACTTGGAACGATGTTGTGAGGATTAGAAGGGATTTTGTGGACTTCTCCAAATTAAACTGTTTGGTTCAGCTGCCTTCGCTAAATGTGTGCTTTAATTCAGGCATATAATATATCCCAAGTTAGCAGAAGGTCTATATTTGAGTTAATATTAGCTATGTCTCTATTACCATCAAAGCTACTTTAGTTGAGCTAGTGAGAATACTCACATTTAATTAAAAAAAAAAAAAAAGTTATATGAGCTAACTTTTTTGTTGTTTCTTCTAAAAATAAATAAAAAACATTATACTTGCAGCCCTGAAAACAAATCAAGGATTGCTTGATTGGCTTTTAGTCACCACCATATGCTTTTTTCCTTAGCAAAGGGCAGTAGGAAATTATTGCATTACACAAGTGGAATTTAAAATGTTGCTGATGCACTTAAGGATGCTCTTTCCTGAGAAGAATCATTATGTATGACCACGCTCTTTAAAAATGTGATTACAACAGTTGAGCAGATGGTAGACACTTGGGGTCAGCTCTAAGGAGATCTGTATTTACAGTGTATTAATAATGGTTTAAACTTTCTCATAAATAGATGTTGATTAATTTTAAATCCATTTGTAGAAACCTAGCATTGCCAGACTATTTCCTGAAACCACAATACAAAGTATGATAAACACCATCCGTTAATCCAGACTAATGTACTCCACACATTAAAAAAATTCACTAAAAGGATTAAAGTAATTTTTCAAACATGAAAAAAAACAGATTGTATATTTCATATATACTTTGCGTGTTGAATTTTTGACAGTCAACTCTTTTCATGGATAGAATTATGTATTTTTATCCTTTGCTGTAACATGCTTTCAAGTAATTTATATTTAATTTTATATTCTGTTTGGGATTTCTTTGCCACTTTGTCACACAGCTAGTTCATTCCATTGAGTGGAAAATAGATTAATTCAATCAGGTGGAACAGCAGGAGGAAAATTTGGGAAAAGTCTATTTTAAAGACAAGCAGCCACAATTTTGCTGGAAATAAATAGAATTAAATGGTGAGTCTTAACCTTAGGCACTTTTTAACCTTGTATTTTGGATTTTGGGTCAAAAGAGCACAGGGCATTTCTGCAATCCTGACATCTGCTTGGAAGTCCCAAGCTAAAAGCTGTTGGGCAGAAGTATCAATCAGCTGATGTCAGGAGGGTTTTGTGTTTCCAAGGAAGTGAAGACGTTCAGTGTGCAGGTACCTAAAAGATCCATGTCCATGCCCACAGAGAGCCCTGTGTGCCCTTACAGACACTCAGACACCAGGGATAGAACACACAAATGCACACACAGGCCTGGGTGGTTTTGTGTGCTTGTTCATGCTTCAGTTAAATAACTCTCTGAAACTTGAGGGCAGTTAGATTAAAAATTCAACCCACAGCTGACACCACTTCACAATCCACACAAATACGAAAACCAAATTTGGGATTACAGCAGGATCATCTTATTTCTTTCATAAAAGTTTATGTAAGAGAGGATGCCCCTCATCCTAGCAATTGTTAAACACTGGAGAATTTGCAGGCCAGAATGAAAAAATAAATTGATCTTAAATGGGTCTGTGAGCTATCACAGTATTGAAATGGTATGAAGTGAAGATTTTAATATGGGAGCTAGGGGGTGAAGAAATGATGTTGAACTTTCAGATTGACTTCCACCAACAAACTTCTTGTGCATAATTTTTTGCATAAAGATGTGGAACTGAGTATCTTTTTCTTCATAGCATTCCCTTCCTTTTTATTGTTCCTTTGTTTCTGGAAGATAAAGCCTAGAAATTGCCCTCTGAGCAGTAAATGTATAAAATACATATTCTGCCACTGTTTTACAAGGGCTGTGGAATTGAAGTATCCTTTGCAAGGGCTTCTAAGCAGTGAGAAATTTATTAGTTTTCCCGTTTGGTTGAAATCTTGTGACTTGTGGATTTGACTTAATGTTCCAAACTCATATCTAAATGTATTCCTTAGACCTGTGCTTCTACTGAAACAGATAAAACCAAGAATGAGGGACAGTTCTGAATGTGTGTAAATATCATGACACTGTCCAAGGAATGCAGTCCCAGATGTCGTAAAAAGTCTAAGAGAGAGGGCAGGACTGGACCTCTGTCATTGTGAAGCTGTTCCTTTGGTAAAACACATTAATCCAAATCAGCAAAGCAACTAATATAGATTTTAAAATCCCACTGAATTCAACATGGTCAGGTCAAAGAGAGTGGGTTTCAGGCTGTGCCCATGTCCAGTCTGATTTTCAGCTCAGTTTTCTCTGATCCTTCTCTGCAGTTTCTCCATGCTTACACATTCTCTTTCGGATGACTAACACAACTTACCAGAATTTGAGTGTAGAAATTGACATTCTCATGTCCATAATTCCTCCTGCTTTCCAATTTTCTGTGAGTTGTACAAAATCCTGGTAATCTTTGCATCCTGAGCTGCACAAATCAAATGGTCTGTACACCATAGCTGCACTTCCTAAAGCACAGTTGTACAAACTCTAAAGGGAGATGTGCAATACCCCAGTCCCTCAGCAGGATTTCTTTCCCAATGTTTTCCAGTGTCACCAAGGACACTCCCGTGCCATAATAGTCCTTTCCATGTCTGTCTGTTCACTATCCAGTTGCCTTTTCTCAAAATGTTTTCCTACAATGTTGCCAAAATTCTCCTCCTCGTTTCTGGCCATTGCTGCTTGTCTGCTTCATCTTCTGTGTGCATGACAGAGAACCTTCCAGCTGAGCAGCTCCTGTGGCCACCATGGCCAAGGGATGGCTCCGGCAGCACTGGGAAGGGACCTTCAGCTCCTTCAAGGTGCATTTCAGTTCTCCGGAACAATTTTTAAATTGGGGAATTTGAACCCCTTCTGTCTCACTGTCACGAAACTTGTTCTTTGTGTTCGGTCTTTCAAAAGTTTCTCCAGCAAGGGAGACAAAGCTGTAAACTGCCTTGCACGTCCAATAATTGCCCTTTGTAATACTTGCTTTATCTATACACATATGAGTTCTGTGTGATACATGCAAGAGAGGGACTGTTTTGGTTTAATTCCCAGTCATGTCATGTGTAAATATAGAGAGCTCCTATTTACTCAAATACACTATTTCCTAGTACTCTCAGCTTCAAATTTTCCCCCTGACTCTGCTTATTTAGCAGTCCAATTAGTTGTTTTTTTTTTCTTTTTAAAACTGTACTTGACTTCTATATGGAACTCACTGAATAATCATTCTGGGTTAAATTTGACTACATAAGTCAGAAGTCCATTTTTCAGTCCTTAACAAATCTAAATTATTTCTATGCTTTGTAAGAATATTCATATACTCTTAAACATTTTCTGAAATACTTAATTGCCATTCTTGAATTGCCTTATTTTGAACATTTTCTGAAAGCTTGATGTCAAACAATTCTATTCTTTTTTTTAACTAATTACTAATAACAATACTGGCCTTCCTGTTTGATTTATCAGCTGACACACAAAAGCACATTCCAATTCTTTAACTTCCCCAGCATGTTTTGCTGTTCTGTACAGCATCTTCATTACTGCTTGGTATTTCTAAGTTCATTACTACATAAACCAGCTATGTTAAAACAGTTTGATTGTATTTTTGGAAGCACAGAAAAACAGCATCAAATACATCAGTGAAATACTTCATAGTGACCTCTGCTGTTACTCTTCTTTTGGATCCATTAAAACTGTTTTAAATAGCAAGAGCCACAATAATAGAATAATAGGCAGCTCATGGTAGCTCAGAGTATGCCTGATGCTAAAGTAATTTGCAGGTGTCCTTGATTCCTGAGTGCTTATGCTGATGGCACTAAGTAGTGCTTGACTGGAGCATTCATCTGCTGTTCCTGTCTCCAATGTGGATATTTTTGCAGTACTTAGGAGCACTTACTCTTGCTCTCTTAATGTGAGATGGTAGCAAGAGCGTGAGAAGTTTCAGCAGCTCGCATCTGCTGAAGCAAAAAGGAAATGTTTGACTTTCTGCCCAGCATTGCTAAATACAGACACTTGGAAAATAGGGATGTAAAAATACTCTTTCCCTTGAAAACGTTCAGTGATGCCATTTCCCAGGATATATGGGTTGATTTTTGTTTTTAACAACATGGAGACAGTGGGGTTTTGGTGCTGAAATACATGTGTTAGAATCAATTGTTTAATGTGGTCAGATGTAAATTGTAACTGGGAAATGCAAAGGCTCAGGGAGCTTCCCAGAGATCCAGTAATTAGGGAGTGACATAATGGCACTTTGATTGTAGTTTTGTTCTCTATATTCTTACCTCACAAAAATTTGGTGAACATGTCCTTTTAGAACTGTGAAAAGCTGAATAGCATAGGTGTGCTAAATAATACCTTATGCTGTTCATACAGTGAGCAAAAATTGCTCTTCCATTCCAAAAATTACTCCTTCCATGGGCTTGGGCCTCAGTTCAGCAAAACACTTCAGTTTCTATTTAAGTTGATTTACATGATAAAATCTTCCCTCTATCAAGAAAAGAGCAAGTTTAGCACTTATCAGGGGGTGCACAGTGACTCAATTACATCTGGCTCAGCTAAAGTTTTTAAACTTTGCTGAAATATTTTAGTCAGGTTATTGAAACAGTTTAATTAATTTTAAATATTTATGAGTCCCACTGTAACTGTGTGCAATGACTCTGGGTAAGTGTGGTGGTGTGGTGTTACCCAAGAGACGGACTAGTAAATTTCCCATAAACAAGGTGGAAATGTCACAATCTGGATAAGGGGCAATTAAGAATAACTTGAACAGTCTGCATGGGCTCAGTTTCTGCCTTTTTTCCATGCATTTTTTCTGTGTTTTCTGAGGCTTTAACCCTGTTCTCAATCTGTGTAGGTATCTACAGTTTTTAAGAGCAGCAGTGACAGTCTGCCCATGGCATTTAACATGGCAGAGGTTAGCATGGTGTGGCTGTGTGCCATGTTTAGCTTCAGACCATGGCCCAAAGCTGGTGCTGAGGTATACAGATTTTTTTTTCCTGAATTTGTATTCTTTCTTGAGCTGAGCTTGCACGAAGGCTAGAAAGGGACTTTTCAGAAGGATACATAGTGTTAGGACAAGGGTGAATGGCTTTGCACTGAAGGAGGAAAGTTTTGGATTAGGTATTAGGAGGAAATTCCTTCCTGGGAGGGTGGGCAGCCCTGGCAAAGGGTGCCCAGAGCTGCTGTGGCTGCCCTGGATCCCTGGAAGTGTCCAAGGCCAGGTTGGACATTGGGGCTTGGAGCAACCTGGGACAGTGGGAGGTGTCCCTGCCCATGGTGGGGGCTGGAACAAGATGAGCTCGGTCCCTTTAAACCCATTCTGTGATTCCATGCTTCTGTAATTTCTTTGAGCCCCAAAACTAAGTCAGAAATTCAACATCCTTTAAGCTTTTCTCCTTTCTGAAGACCTGAGTTCATATTTGTCACAGATTTTTTTGGCTTGGTTTCTGTTCATTGTGGGTTCGTTAGGAAACGGTGATTTGAAAGAAAGGAGAGTTTTTTCGGGAGGGTGTGTGGCCATGGGCAGTAACCCTGCAGCCCTGCACAGCCTGGGTGAGGAGCAGCTCCCCGTGCCCAGTGCCTGGCTGCTTGGCTCTACCTTTGTTTTTCATAGCAAACAACCCTTGGCAGAGAACGCTGGTGGCTCTGTGGTGGTGCACACACCTGCTATATATAGCACAGGCCTTTTAGCTGCTCATTAGTAATTTCCTGCACGGTGGATGCAGTGTTCAGATGAAACTGAGGCACATAAATCTGACTGGCTTTATTAGGATAGGAAAAATCCCTGGGTATGCTGCAGCAGAAATTCAGTGTAATGCAAGTAACAGCTGAAAGTGTTCTTTAAATTCCATGGAGATTTAACTTTCAGAACAATTTTGGGGGATCGGAGCACTATGCAGTCCAAAAGCAAAGGCAAAGTATATGAGTGCCTTCATTGTTGGCCCAGATGGCATGACTTAATTAAATAAAATATCTGTGCTGCCTATGTGTTGATGTCTGACACTAGCCCTGGGCCAGGCTTGCAAATAACTGTGGTTTGCCAATGTGTGGCTTTTCAAACAAAATCTGTATTAGCGCTCATGAGCCATGAGTAGCAATGTGGCCTGGGCTGAGGCACAGGCTGGGTACTGAGCGGTGAACAGAGCAAGGCTTGAGGGAGGAATTCAGCAGCCTTTCGGAGACGCTACATTTGGGATGGAATGTACTCACCCTGACATCCTAGAAACCAGCCAGAGGAAAAGTAATTGAGCATCATTAGTAACAGTTTTTAACTTCTCTCAGGTACACCAAGACCTTGGCTGGCAGCTGCTCTGTCTCAGTGGGGAGCCAGCACACCGAGGAGAAGGGCAGCAATAAGGTGACCTTGTCTGCAGCAGCCCCGGGACCGAGGTGGGTGTGTGGGCAGGGCGTGGAGGTGGCACCAAGACACCAAGTTTGCCTCAGACCCCTGATTTCAGCTCCCAGCAGGACACAGCCGTCCCTCAGGAGCACACTGTAGTTTCCTGGGTGCTGGGTCAGTGAGGGGTGGCCAGGGGCAGTCCTGGGGCTGTGCTGCAGCCCTGTGGCTCCTGTTCCTGCAGTGGCATTCCTCAGTGGCGCCATCCACTCCAGCACTTGGGCAAGGGAGGAACGCCCAGGGAAGCAGAGGCTTGGGACTGCCACGGTGGGGGTGTTCTTCCCTCCATTTCCCCAATGGTAAATATCAAGGTTCTACTTTGAGCTATAAAGAGAGGAGTTACTGTGAAAAGGTGCTGTCTGAGGAGCAAAAACAGACAGCGTATTCATGTCTAGACTAAAGCATGTGCAAGTTTCCAGGTTGGAAAAAAGGTCCAAAGAGAAGTGCTGAAAGAAGACTAAGTGAAAGCTCCCCTGGCACCTGCAGCACACAGAGAACGTGGGTGACGTAGCTCAAGCAGGGGAAGTGGGCACAGACTCATGGGGGCAGGTAGAAGAATGGGTAGGAGAAGAAAGTTGCCACAGACAGCAACAGAGATCCAGTGGTGATTGCTCCAGATGTTCAATATGGAATTGCCATACCTGTGTTTTTCTTAAGTTATTTCAGTTAATAAATGGTGGTGTAATCGTGAATTATTAGAAGTACAATAGCTTTTAGATGGCCAGCTTTTGGCTTTGCAAATGAGCCTTATACCAGGCACCCATCTTTGCACTCAAAAGTGGTGGAATCCAGTCCTTTATATTGTTTGGATTTCCCCCAAGTCTTGTTTTCCCTCATATGAACTTCAGGAAGGGTTTGCTTTCCAATTCTTAAATTTGGCCTCTCAGGGCTTACACTGCTGTCCTTGCAAACAGAAACAAATTGTTGTTGTGGTTCAGCATGGATCTTCATGATTCAAGCATGACTAAATGCTTCCAAAACTTCATAGAAACAGAGAATTACAAGGTGGCTTGGGCTGGAAGGGATCTTAAAGATCATCCAGTTTCAACTCCCCGCCATGGGTGGGGTCACCTTCCACCAAACCAAGACTATCTTTTGGGGAATATGTGTAGGCAGACCCCAGATCTATCCAAAGAGAGTCATTAGTCTAAACCCACCCTTTTAATTACAGTAATCTGATAGAAGGTGCTTAGGCAGGCTGTTTCAATGGTATCCTAAAGAGATGCCTCTGAATTTCATTTCCTACTAAAAAGCTGTTTCTTGCATTAAGCAGAGCCAGTTGCTATCACTATCTGGAAATTGAACCATTATTTTTTGGTGTTTTAGCACTAAAATCACATGTAAGGAATATTGAAAAATCTAAGATGCCCTTTTACACAGACAAATAAACTAATAACTGGTCACACTTTGTAGCTGGTAAAAAAATTTAAGAAGCAAGTCTTGAGCTGAGAGATTAAACAGGATTTTTTGTGGGTTTTCCATCTTTGTCCATTTTCATTGGGCTGTTTTGGTTTGCAGTGTCCCATTCATTAAAATCTAGAACACGTGCTTTGCTTAATACATCTGCCTAAATAAAATAATGCTTATTGGCTTAAACATCATTTAACCCTAGATTTAAAAGACCCTTAAAAGTATTGGGGTTTTTGGTTTTTTTGTGGTTTTGGGGTTTTTTTTGGGGGGGGGGGGTTGTTCTGGGGGTTTTTTTGTTGTTTTGTTTTTGGGGTTTTTTTTTTTTGTTTTGTTTTTTTGCAATATAACTTAGAATCAATTAAGGAAGAAACAGATTATGCTTCAATGCTCCAACTATGTGGATTAAAAAGAAATTCTGACTGGGAGGGACGAATGCAAGAGAAGGCTGCCCTGAGGCAGCCCTACTGTAAGAGCTGACAGGTCCTGCATACCTCAGTGCTTGCTAATTGACTTTTTCAACAGAAAGTTGAACCCATCATGACACCTCCCTTGCTACACAGCACACATGGATGATCCAACAAAACATGCCCTACCCTCCTGCACTTTTCCTCAACTCTGGTTCCTGGAAAATTGGGTAATGAGGTATTTTACAGCAGGGCAGACTTGCTCATTGTTTAATGGCGGTAAAATGAGATACAGTTTAGCAAGATTAAGAGGGGTAGTGCAAACATCCTGGTGTGATGTGTTATAGATAAGAATGTCCCATACAAAAGTTACAATATTATGTATAATTATTAATATATTAAATGATTTTATCAGGTTTCTGCAGCCTGCTGTCCATGCCACTGAGCTACAGAGTAGTGAAACAATTCTGCAAGGTTTGGAGTGTGATAGTGGTTTAGCTTTGGGTCTTTTTTCCTGGTCAGTTTTGATACCTGGTAAGAAGCACTGCAACGAGGCCAAGTATTAATGAGATTATTGTATAAGAGTAGTGATGAGCAGGCAGAAGCTTGCAGCATGAAAGGAGTATGGCAAAGGAAAAATATAGGCATGGAATTAGAATTAGTTTTCTAGGGTTTTTTTTAGACTAGAACACTAACTAATGAAAATATTCACAATTTGTTCAACAGAACAATAACTCAGACTTGAACATGCTCCAAAGGTGCAGCCAGAGAATGTAAAATTGGATTATTATACATACATACATACATATATATATATATATATATATATATATATATATATATATATATATATGAAGTAATTACAGTCCTCTGCCCCACCCTGGGTACTTGGGTGCAGGAGTAGTTTCATTACAGGAACACAAGTTCTGGAGGGGAAGGTTCTGACCAGGAGGGTCCCTAGGTGAGCCCTGTGAGTTCTGCTGCACTGACACCACAATGGACACCAGACACAGGGAAACTGAAGCTGGTCTGAACTAGATTAAAGCCAGCACAATTTGTTGTGTGGGGGTCTGAAAATCTTTGTTGCTAAGACTGGGTTGTTCAGCCAGTTTTGAGATGGCTCATGGATTTGGGAGCAGTTTGTGATAGTCTTACTTCTCATTCACCTTTCAGAGTCCCAGAATATCCTGAGCTGGAAGGGACCCACAGGGATCACTGAGTCCAAGCCTCAGTGAATGGCCCACACAGGGATTGAACTTCAGAGCAGCGTTATTGACTCCGATGATCTTTTTTCCCTTTTAAGGGTAAATAAGTCTATGTCAGTCAGACCCATATGGACAGAGGTTGTTGAAGCCCTTCTAAAGCTTTCCTAGGCCTGGTGGGGACTCTTCCTGTTTCCTTTTTAGTTGCCAGCTTGGCCCTGGCAATGACATTTTAATCACATGTACCCACCAACGCCACCACCTTGTTTAGCCAGACCAGGAGGCTACAGCTCTGGTCATTACATCCACTGCTCTTCACAATAAAACATTTGTACTCAAGCTGTCAGTAAATGTTTCTGTTTCACTGGTGATTTAGTGTCCTGGATTATGCTGAAAATACTCTGAACTGATGGTTTTCTTAAAAGGCCAAACCGTTTCTTATATTGCATCCAGTATGGTTTGAATACACTGGGAAGGCTTATACAGCTCTGAATGTTTCTGCAGACTTCTAATCATATGTTGTGAACAAATTCAGAGAATGAGAAATTGCTGTGTAAGTTCTCAAAGTTCTTACACTTGATGGAAGATGAAGCAGATTTTATTATCCTTCCTCAGGATTAACACTGCCCTTAATACCAATGGATTTCCTCACGTGGACGCAAAGGCATCCTGTCCCTCAGCAGGTATTCACTTGCTTCTCAGGATACATTTTCCAGGTGATTTGTGGAGTTTTCACCATGTGCTTTTCATTAATCTTGGGATGAATGTTGTGCAAATCCCAAGTCAGCACTTGGAATATCTACCAATTAATTTTTAAAAGCAAAAATTCTTTGTAACTAGAGCTGGAACTACCTGGTACAAAAATCAGTCCTTTAGACTAATTGTGAAGAAAAGTGTTAATTCTTGGAAAACAGATCCCAAAGTAGTTACCTAAAGTAGTATTTTATTACCATTTATGACCAACCCCCTGGAAAACAGAAAAAAAAAAAAAAAAAAAAAGAGAGAGAGAAGCAACAAAGAAATATTTCCATATCTTTTAAGGGAGAATGGGTAATGAGGGCATCTGTCTCAGGGAGTCCTTTTTGCTCCAAAAATTGTACTAGATTTTAAGTCCTGAGAGATTTATTCTGCCCACTCTCTGCAGCCCACTCATGGCCATTTGCTCTTCATAAAAATAAACAGATTTGTCTCAATTGTGGAGGAGCAACTTCTGCTGCAAAGCCACATAAAAATGGGAAGTATTTTTTGTAAGGATCGACACTTGAAGAATGTAGATTGTTTTTGCCAATATTTTTAGAGATAGATAAATATTCTGCAACTTCTTAGATGTATTGAAGAAATCCCCCAGAAAGGGATTCCTGTCACTACCTGAAAAAATATTACAAATAAGAAAAGGTATTTCAAATACAGCAGATTCTAAATACATCCCCTGTAGGGAAATGTGAATGTGACATGCTGCTTTATTCCCCTGAATGGTTTTTGAATTGCGGGTGTAGTTTAAAACATGATATTTTTGATATATCTGCATGTGTAGCTGTAATGCCAAGGAAATTTTCAGCAGTAATAAAAATAAAATTAGACTGTACTGTAAAATAGAAAACTTCTAAGGGCTAACTGTATAACACAGTATGAGCATTTTATTCGTGTTTCCTCTCAAAAATGTATTTAAATTATTTGGTTGTTCAGTGCTAAAAAAATTTAAAATTAGGAATTTTGATAAATGTAAAACATGTGCTTCACTACTTAAGCCCTGTTCTTGTGGTTTGCAGATGATACCAGGGTGTCCAATAATAATAACAGAACTGCACAGAAATCAAAGAATTATTTATTTTAACCTGCTTCATGAAGACAAAAGCTGCCAAATCACTAGCAGATTCTGATGTGTTTTAATGCATCTCCTCCCTGGATACTTGCACTTAAGTAATTTATTCAGTTCCCAAATTACAATAAATCCTTCCCGTGTCGTGGAGCAGTTTTCGTAATTCCTTCTCTGGAGGTGCCTGCAGCACTGCGGAGGGAAAATTCTCGTACTGTTACTGCTCCGTGTGGAAAATCCGAATTATTCCTTTTGCACAATGCATTGCCATCTAGCGGCCTGCGGGGCCCGTGTGCCGCAGCAGGGGGGAGTGACCACGGGCATGGGCTGGGAATGACCACGGGCATGGGCTGGGAATGACCATGGGCATGGGCTGGGAATGACCACTGACATGGGCTGGCAATGACCACTGACCTGGGCTGGGAATGACCATGGGCATGGGCTGGGAATGACCACTGAGACGGGCTGGGAATGACCACTGACATGGGCTGGGAATGACCACGGGCATGGGCTGGGAATGACCACTGAGATGGGCTGGGAATGACCACTGACATGGGCTGGGAATGACCACTGACACGGGCTGGGAATGACCACTGACCTGGGCTGGGAATGACCACGGGCATGGGCTGGGAATGACCACTGACATGGGCTGGGAATGACCACTGAGACGGGCTGGGAATGACCACTGACATGGGCTGGGAATGACCACTGAGACGGGCTGGGAATGACCACTGACATGGGCTGGGAATGACCACTGAGACGGGCTGGGAATGACCACGGGCATGGGCTGGGAATGACACTGACCTGGGCTGGGAATGACCACTGAGACGGGCTGGGAATGACCACGGGCATGGGCTGGGAATGACCACTGAGACAGGCTGGGAATGACCAAGGGTGTGGGCTGGGAATGACCACAGGCATGGGCTGGGAATGACCACGGGCATGGGCTGGGAATGACCACTGACATGGGCTGGGAATGACCACGGGCATGGGCTGGGAATGACACTGACCTGGGCTGGGAATGACCACTGACATGGGCTGGGAATGACACTGACCTGGGCTGGGAATGACCACTGACATGGGCTGGGAATGACCACTGACACGGGCTGGGAATGACCACTGACACGGGCTGGGAATGACCACTGACCTGGGCTGGGAATGACCACAGGCATGGGCTGGGAATGACCACTGAGACGGGCTGGGAATGACCAAGGGTGTGGGCTGGGAATGACCACTGACATGGGCTGGGAATGACCACTGAGACGGGCTGGGAATGACCACTGACATGGGCTGGGAATGACCACTGAGACGGGCTGGGAATGACCACGGGCATGGGCTGGGAATGACCACTGACATGGGCTGGCAATGACCACTGAGACGGGCTGGGAATGACCACGGGCATGGGCTGGGAATGACCACTGAGACAGGCTGGGAATGACCAAGGGTGTGGGCTGGGAATGACCATGGGCATGGGCTGGGAATGACCACTGACATGGGCTGGGAATGACCACGGGCATGGGCTGGGAATGACACTGACCTGGGCTGGGAATGACCACTAACATGGGCTGGGAATGACACTGACCTGGGCTGGGAATGACCACTGACATGGGCTGGGAATGACCACTGACACGGGCTGGGAATGACCACTGACATAGTCTGGGAATGACCACTGAGACGGGCTGGGAATGACCACTGACCTGGGCTGGGAATGACCACTGAGACGGGCTGGGAATGACCATGGGCATGTGCTGGGAATGACCATGGACCAATCTATTTCCCTCAAAGCTGCATTGGGGTATAGTTAATTTTTACACAGTCGTGTGTGGGAAGACAAAGCCACCAAATTCCGATTTTTCTTAAGACCAATAAAAATAATTGCTACAGTGGTTGTTCAAAAATATTTCTGAAACAGTAATAAATGAGCCACACAATTCTCTTGCCTTTCAGCTGTTACCAGAGCTGGTCTAAAACACCCAAGAAAATATTCAAGTATTGTTTTTCTCATAACAAAATTACAGCGTTGAGGTTCTCTTTGTGCTGTGCTTTCCATCAGGATCTTGTGTGTCTCATTTGCCCATGGGCTCCTGAGAAAACACAGCCTTGCCGGTACATCAAGTAGCAAATACAAGGCAATTTTAGAGTAAGACTTTGCTGTGATTTTTCATAATGAGGTGTGTGTACTTAGAAGAATCTAAAGGAAAATAAATGTGAGAAATTTTTTTAAAAAATATTAAAGTGTAGTAATAACATTAATGAGATATAAATGTATCAGAGGCAAATAAAAATTAAATTCTCAATTTGGTACTCAATACTAATTTTTAAGGGACTTTTTCTTCTTGAGTTATATTTTATTTCATCAATAATTAGGAGAAAATCAAAGGAAAATATATACAAAAGGATTTGAAGACCTCATTCATAACTGTAGCTGTCTGTAACATCCTGGCAGTGAAAATACAGAAGCTGTTTCAAAGAAAAATCATTAGAAACCACAGAAATTGACATTACAACAAAACTCTGATCTGTTTCTTAGTTGTAAATTAGCATCTAGTTATATCAGCTGAGATTCTACTGTCTGGTCAATCAAACAAAACCTTTGTAATTACTGAATAAAGCCTTTATAATTAATGTCCTGCAGGTTTTGTATTGATAGAGTGAGTAAATATTGAGCATTTGATACTAAGAGAAGAAAAATCCCACACTTGGAGATCAGACATGGAGAAGTCATTTTCAAGTAAGGGATTCTCTAAATTCAGTAAGTGCAGGTATTTTATGTTACATGCTGAACTGTTAGTGCTGTGAGTTTAGCATTTTAATTTTTTTTAAGTGTTATAAAGAACTAAGAAAGTTTTCTGCTCACCTCAAGTTCTATAGTGTGTTAGCAGCCAAGGCAGAGATCTGAGCAGTTAAGAGTTGAGCTTTGGATATGTTAGAATCCTTCATTTTAAAAAAGCTTCATTTTTTTCCTGCGACTTTCTTATATATTTGAATCAGAAGTTAGTGGAAAGCATCAGTGTGGTCCAGTGAAATTACTACCTAAGAGTAATGACACGTAGCAAACTCCCAGCTTTGAGGGGAACCAGTCAGTAGATGGGCTCTGACTTCTTTTGGAATAGATATTCAGACTATAAAGACTCTCTCAGGTGATCAGTGGTGCAGAGTAAAGCACTTTGAACATCTCTGTTCCATCCTGCTGGGTGCTGTACTAATGGCACTCCTGCCTGTTTGTGCTGACAGGGCCTCGTGGAACAATGGGTACTGTTCAAAGGGAGCCTGTTATGGATCTGCTCGTACAACCAGTTGTAAACTGGGTTGATTCTGTTTGAGGTTCCTGAAGTTTCCTTCCTTTTGTCTCGGGCTCTCTCAGCACCGCTGGCACTCTGCAGCTCTCGGAGAATAACTTCAATTGTGCTTTACACCTGCTTGCACTTAGGGAAAGAAACATTTGTCGCTCTTATTTATGTAATTGCTTAAATTGCATTTTAATTTTAACAGCTTAAGTATGTTGGTGGAGAAAAATGTTTTCTGAATGAAAGTTTGATCAAATGCCCAGGGAGCCTGTGCAAGTTTTCCATCGACTCAAGAGATTTTGTTTCAGGCATTTTATTTAAACAGTACTCCTCTCAACCATAACTGATCAAAGTTACACACTTTTCATAAACGAAACTGAACAAAAATATTTCAAACAGGAATATCTACTATGACCTTTTAAGGAAAATTACTGAAAATTAAATCTTTTAATTTTATTAATTTGATGCAGTTTAAAATATAAAGAACCTGGTTATAGTTCTTTTAAAAAACAATATATCTGCTTCAGTGAATTTCTTGCTAAAATGGAAATTGGATTAGATTCTGCTGAAGTAAACTCAACAATTGCTTAAGTTCTTTTGTGTTATTCTTCATTCCCACTAATAGGAATAATACGATACCTATACCCAGCAATTCCCATCACTGTAGGCTCTTAAATAAACATTAGGAAATATTAGTCTCAAAACTGAAGGCTCCATTTAGCACAGCTCAGCCCTGCAGTTCAGATTTACCAGCCTGGGTTTCTTTGACCACTCTTGCAGGCTTTCCTGGAGGGCTCCTCGGGAGCTGAGCAGCTTCAGAATGGATCAGGAGCCCTTATCGCTCAGAATAAACACTCGGAGCATGTTTCCCCTCTGCTGAAAGATTTACATTAGTGCCCTGTTAGCAGTGTATCCATTGCATTTCCTACAGTCCTGGGTGTGAGCTGCCCTGCTTCCCTTGCCCAGCCCCAGGCTGAAGACGATGCTAAAGGAGGATCTGGCTACATTCATTTAAGGGAATTATTTTAAACTCTTGAGGTGAAATCTCAAAGGTGTTAAATCACAGCAGTGCCAGCATCCTGAGGGGCAGACTTTGATGCCCTGGGTTGTGTGCAAACAACACAAAACTCTGCAAGCCTTCCAAGGGTTTCCTGAGGCCTACTGTGCAAACCGCACTCAGCTGATCCATAAAATCTGCCTGAGATAGTGTTCCAGAGTTTATCTCAGCAGTAATCCAGGCCATTTGTTTGCTGATAAGCAAGCACAGGGAGGAGTTGGGGTTTCGAGAGTGGGTTTGGGCAGGATTCCCCAGCTGTGCCAGCAGAACTGAGCATTCCAGGACACCACGCCGGGGATGGGGCCTGGAGCCGCATCCTCACCCCCAGGCGCTGCACAGGCTCCTGCAGGGAACTTCACAGTTGGCAAGGGCATGATGCGATATTAAGTCACCAGTTTTGATTCATGGGACATTTTTTGGTTAGTTTTGTAGGTGGAGGGGAAAAAAAGAAAAAAATACAGCAATTATGAGTTCAACTAAGGCAAAACCAGTTACCATTAGCACCAAGTTGCCATCATTCTGTTATAGTTCTCCATGCTTCCCAGGAAAGTACTTTTCCCTTTTGCCACAAGAATTGCACTATATTTTTTGTTCAGAGAGGTTGCAAGACACAACTATCTGAGCCCCTTGAGCCTCTTATAAAATTGAGTTTCACAGGGAAAAGCAGAGTAAAACAAGTGCAGTTCCTTCCTGTGGCAGAATTACATTTGTCACAAATAAATAGTGTTGTGGGCAGCATGAGGATGACAGACCCTGGACCCAGAACAAGGCTGTGGAGGAGAAAAGACCCCAGTCTCTCCTAGGGTACAAAAAGTAGCTCTTGCCAGGCCATGACTGTCTTGTCCCAAGTTCAGTTCCACAAGAAATGGCAATTTTTTGAGTTTAAATATATTCCAGTTGTGAACAGAACCCTTTAATTGTACAGCAAGTTGAGAGTTTCTATACTGTGTGGTTTTGGAGGTTCCTGCTTTTATGGCTTTTAAAATTCTCATTCTCTGTACTAAGTGAAACTCTGACATATTTTACACAGCTGCTGTTTCAAATTCCAGACATTTGACATAATATTTTTGCAATGAAATTCCAGGATATCACTACTAACTGTACTTTATCAAGGAAAAGCTCACTGAGCACTTCAAACCCAATAATTTTGATCTATCTTAATAAAAGATTCTGTCTAATCTGTCCAGCTCTGGCAAATTCTGCAGCCAGCTGTACTGAGATTTATATATATGTGTGTGTGTGCATATGTGTGTCTAAAAATATATTAAGTTTATATATATACATATACATACACTGCCTCAGCTTATAGTCTTCCACCATTTTCTGCTTCTTAAATGAGAACACATGATTCTCTTTGAAATTTTGGATGAAATGTAAATCTTAGTCCAGTGCATTGTAGTTTGCCAAATAATGATGTGGAAGGGAAGAGTCTTCAGCAGTTTCACATCCAAAGTCAATGAATATTCACAGAATAAAGCCAAGTTTTTGAGCTGAATTCATTTGCCATGTCAATAGCTATCCAATCGGTATCTGCTACTTGGAAATATTTGTTTTGTAATAATTGGAAATTTTGTACTCAGCGAAGTGAATATTAAGAAAAGCACATCACAATAGTCTTAGTTCCAAGAATGGTTGTGAAAATATTTATTTTCTGTTTATTTTATTTATTTAGCTCTTTAGACTTCAGAACAGTGGGCCTAGCAGTGAGTTATCTAATTACTTTGAAAAGGAGCAGGATTTTACTCTTGCAAATATATTTAGCCTTTCAACATGCACATTTTGAAGATAACCTCTTCATGTTGCCTTGACTGATAATATTCCTGATGTTTCTATGGTTGGTGAGAGCAACATCTGGCTAGGACACGCAGAAATTGGAAGTGCTTTCTTCCAGTGGAGGTAGTTTCTACCAACATTTTGTATAATTCATGACAGGCTAATTTATGGAAGGATGTATTTTTTTCATTCTGGATTTTGGTAGAATTAAGTGCTGAATCATTGTTTCTTGTGTCTGTGCTATTTTTACTGGGACTAATACTTGCCATTGTTTCCTGTAACTCTCTGTACTTGCCTTTTGCTTTGCTGTTTCTTTTCTTCCACAGCAACAGTGACCTTTAAGTGGCAGCTGACAGGGCAGATTTTTTTACTAGAATAACATAATTAGTGTTTGAACCTTATATGAGTACTTCTGTCAGGTGTCCCATGGTCAAAATTCCATTTGCAAAAGCCACATTATACGGTATCAGTGATTCCTGTACTGTAAACAGGGTTCCTGGAGGCAATTGGAGAGCTCTGAGCTCTGCCAGCAATGCTTAGAAAGGTATTTCACCACATGAAAGGAATATCTGAATTTTCAGCTTCCTGGGTGTACAGCAAAAATGTCCATTGTAAAGTGCATTTCATTGCACATAAAACAATCAAAACTTTTATAACTTGCTTATGTCTTCTATCGTAGCATAAATGTCAAATATATCTGTGCTTTAATGCCTTTGAATGTGGCTCCTTAGAACCAGTGATATATTTGAGTCAGTGACTACATAAATGAAAAAACAAGCTATGCAAGTTTTTCCTTTAATTCCTCACACAAAGTTTTCCTCACTTTCTTTATGGTAGATGTTAGCCAATAAAAGAGTAATACATTAAAGTAAAAGAACCTAGTCAGTTCTTCAGACTGGAGCTGGCCTGTCTTAGATCTCAAAGAATTTGGAGAAGCTTGTGTTGCTGTTACTGATTTTGCATGTGATAAGCCAAATTTTTCTCATCTAAATCAGGTAATCATCCTGCAGATTTCAGTTAGCAGCTCCCCTGATGAAGAGCAGCCAGTTTTTGGCACATGAAGGACTTTTCTAGTTATCAAAAGCAACAGCCTAAATGTGACACAGCATTGGATCCCAGTTCAGAGAGGAGAGGAAGAGTTGGATGCAATAATACTTGGGTGTCTCAGCAGTGCTATTAATAAGTGTTTGAAGATGTGAAAGTGGGAACTTGGAAAGCAGGCCACCACATACTCAAACATAGATGTAGATTTAATACCGCTCATTTTTTATTGGTGATTGCTTGGAGGCATCATGGACAAAATCCTTCATGTAAGAGGAAAAAGTGTTGGCTGTCACGTTCCGTTCCAGCTTTAATTTCAATCGCCTGAGCAGGAGCAGCTGCAAGTTGCTATCAGGCATATGAAGTTTTTAGTGCTAAAAAGGCAGCTGGGCTGGAAATAGCCCAGAAGTACATATCCATTTGTCTGGTTAACTTCAGCACTTAGACTATCAATCAGGTCAGCCTAAAGAGAAATGAATGACATCAGTCAAAACAATCGGATATCTCTGTGCAGTGATTAGCTCCGTGTAGTACAAAAACTTAAATAATTTGTTCTTTGAAAATGTGATGATTGATTGGCTTCCATTAGGCTTGGATTTTAAAACATTCCATGAACTCTCAGATAAAATGGCACTAAAATGTTATTGCAATAACCAAATAAATCATATTAGACTATAGTGTATATAAGTACTTTAAAACATTACAGATACTAGAATTCTGTGTATAATAAAAAGGTGAAGAATGTAATCCCTGAACTTTTTTTTCTCATCTCACACCAGCATTATCCATGGCTGCTTTCAAGGATAATGTTCCTAAGGAGATGAATTTTAAGTTTTGCTTTAATACATTATATATACGTATGTAAAAATTGTGCAGTTTGGATGTGTTTGGTCAAAGGGAAGTATTTTAACCTTAACTCAGTGCAGAATTTATCTGAGCTTTTGATACTGGTGCTGGCTGTTCAATTGGAGCTCAGCGTAGCAGTCATCTTGCAGCTGGGAAATGGGTTGTCACCATTTAAAATCAGTGCCTTTTCCAGCACCAGTTTTGGGGTCTGGTTTATTGTCTTGTTATTCTGAACAGAGAATCCCTGACACAAAACAATGTTTAGCCTTGCTCTGATATGTAGGGTGGCAGTGCGGTTAACACTTGAAATTTATTATAATTTTCCCTATATTTCACTTTTGCCTAACGATCCAGACTCTACAGGCAAATAATTCTGTGAATCATCTCTTACTTCAAAACAAACTGTGGGCCCAATGCGTGTGAGATTGCCTAAATATTGGAAGCCTTATGGATCATAAATCAGAAGGCAAGAAAAATAATCCCATCAAAAATGTTTTGCTTCATTATTTTAGGATTTAGTCATGGATTTGAAGCACTGGTGTTGAGCTGAAGTAATTGGTGCCATTGTAAATCAAAGGCAGCAGCACACATGGGACTGCCTTTGAAGTCACTTGGCAGCACGTGGCTTTTCTACTGGTGACTGATGCTGCTCTGTAATTCATTTTCTAATGAGAGCAAATGGAGCTTATTGACAAGATCCAGACACCTCCCAAGAAGTTTTTGGAGGTTTTACATGTGTGATTCCCTCAACGTTTGTCTAAATACGATTACCTGTGTTCTGTGGTATTGCTTCATGGTAGAAATACTGATGTCAAATTGTCACGTTTTTGCAGTGAAGGGCAGACTTTGAGAGCAAGTGTCACCCTTGGGACTCGGCCTCTCACTCCAGAGTCAATGAAAGCTTTAGGAAGCTCTGAGGTAGTCATGGGACACCCACCCAGTCTACATTAATTAATAAATCTGTTCTTATTAAACAAACAGGACAACTCAGCTTCTACATTGTAGGTCTTGAGATGGGAAGGCTCAAGGGAAACTTAGCAGTGTGTGCAAATACCTGCAAGGACAATGAGAAAAAAAGAGGGAGCCAGAGCCTTCAGTGACTAGATAAGAGGCAGAGGTGGAGATTTACAGAGAGGGTGGTCAGACATTAGAACAGGTTGTCCAGAGGGGCCATAGGGATCTAGTCTTGGACGTAATCAGAACCTGTACGCATCCATAAGCAATCTGCCTGAGGATTTGGGCTGCATGATCTCCAGAGGTGATAGGCAGCCTCAGCAATTCTGTGATCCAAATGCAGAAATTCCATGGAAATGAGCTCTTCAGCAGGAGGTGCTCAGTGATTGTGACTAATGTTGTGCACATTTCCTGGTTTAGACACGCGTGATGTGTGCATCATCAAAAGTGGAGATTTCACTCTGTATTCAATAGTTATCATTTACTGATGCCTACAAACTGTATTTCTAGTTTAAGCTGCCTGAGTTAGACTTGGCTTGTCAGCTGGGTATCAGGATTAGAACTTCTCCTAAATACAGAGACCAAGCACAAAGGCTGTGCTGTGGAATTATGCTGAAGTGAGGTGTTATTCCTGAGCAGCCCCCATGATGTGTAGTAAAGCATTATATTCTGAATTCATACTATTTGTGGAAAGGAGCAGATTAAATGTTAGCTCCTGTTCCAGAGCACCAGTTTGTGGTCTAGCTCATGAGCCTGGCCAGAGAATCTCTGACCTATAGCAATGTTTAGCCTTGAATCTCATGTAGAGGAATAAAACAAAACAAATCTCCATGTTCTGAAAGTTTGAAGCTTTTTGAGTCTGTGAAATTATGTATGTAGAAAAATGTTTAAATTCCTCAAAGTTGGTGAGATCAAAGCTAGAGCTGTGCTGTGTTGAATTTCCTGATGATATTTGTAGATAATATCTGTAGCTGCTGGCTTGTTTTTTTGATTTTTTTCATGGCAGATCATTTGGAGTTGGGTGCTTTGAAGGGAAACAAAGAATTTGGCTGTGTATTTGTGCAGTGCCCTTCTCAGTGAGGCTGCTGTGACACCAGCAGGGCTCCAGCACACGGGCTGAGACAGTCTCACTGCCTGCACCTCGGGCACAAGGTGGGCTTTGGCTCCTGCCTGGAATGAGGAAGGAGAATGATTTCTCATGCTTTGGTAATTGAGCTCACTCCGACCTTTCACAGCAAATTCTCAACTCCTTCTGTTTGTGGCAAACTTCCGCTCTGCAGATCTTATTTATCTCACAGTCAGGAGCGCAGTTAAAAGCAGTCCTTGTTCTTAAAAGCACCAATAAAACCACTAAAAAAGTGGAGAATTTGGGGAAAAAAAAAAAGTGAAACAAATATGTGAAACCTGGTCGTGATTACACCCTGTTGGTATGGAATACATGTGCCAGAAAATCACCAATCACTGTTTTAAAATACAGATTATTAGTTACACGTCTTTCTTGTGACATCTTTGTATTTCAGTGCATTTCCAGTGGGTGAGATATCCTCATGGGCTGGTCACAAAAGCATCACTGCTTGTCCAGAAGAGGTGCTGGTTATGAATTGTTGGGCAAGGAATGAATATCATCTGAAGCATGTCAGCAAATTATAAAATAAGTCAAGAGTTCCTTTTTTTTTTCCTGCATGGAAAATATTTTCAGCTATAAAAACTGCTTCTTTGCTACTGAGAACCTGATGCCCAGATTCCAGTAGCAGCTCTCCTGATGTCTCCAGAATCATTCTGCATCATTGTTGTTTCCCAAAAGGGTGAAGTTCAGGGAAGGGTATATTTGGATTTTCACTATTATCTTTCATTTTGTCATGCCTCATCTTTCTTCAAACATGTAACACTTTTGGGATGAAAACGCTCATGTTTGTTCATGGTGCAGAAAGCTTGAAGGAGTAGGGCTGCTTGTTTTGTCCTTTATCATTGCCTTTTACTTTTCCTAAAAGTTATTTCTCTATTAAATAGATTTATATAATGTATGCCTGTCTTTACTGGCCTTTAAAACATCTTTAAATGTCCTCCTTTTGTGATTAGGTAGATACTCAGTCTATTAAAAACTCCAAACAAACAAATTTGATTTGACTTAATTGTGTTGAGTGGTTTTTTAACTTTTATTTCTTTTATACTCACAATATATTCCACCATTCATTCCTATCCTAAATTTGGGACTGAAAATCCATATTTTCCTGTTCATTTTCTCCTATATGTTAAGGAAAGTTAGTTGTACTGAGTGATGTATAGTAGACTGGACAGAAATAAGATTATAAGTATTTATTGTTAATTTTATTTCTAAATCTAGAGCAGCACAGGAAAATCAGAGCTCTTTTAGAGAACAGATTAGAAAAAGTGATACCAGCAATTACACATTTCCTGAAAGCTATCACTTTCTCTGTGGCTTTGTTTAGGTCACAAATAGGCTCAGTGCAGGATCCAGCTAATATTTTGGTTGGGATGGACCATGGCTATCTATACAAATCCCATAATATATAAGATAGTTGCAAATTCTGTTGAAATACTTTTTAAGAGTAAAAAAGAGAAGTACTGGCCAAGCTGTTAGGGAGACAGAAAGCAAAGAAACAAGACAGGCAAACCTTCCTGCACGTTTGCATATAAGAAAATTCACCTGGAATACCTGATACTTAGCTGTGCCATATCAGCCCTACAATTACCACTTTGAAAGATTTTCTTCCACTGAAGGCAGTTTTTTTACTGCTGGAGAAGAGACATCCAGTTTAATAGGAGCAGCTTGTCAGCATGTTTGATCAGAACTTTGGGAATAGTTCTTTGGGCGTGTGACACCAGCGGGACAGGAGCACCATGCACAGGTTAGGCCAAGGCAATGACACAGGGCAGGTGATAATGTGCAGGGCATTATCTCTTGAAAGTAAGCACGCTTTATTAAAAGCATTAGTGATGGAACAACATTGTCTTGTGGTACTTCATGGTTGTCCTTACAGGATTTGTGTTTGTTACCATAAAATGTGAATACCCCCCATTCCTGACTGCAGCTGGGAGCTGTATCCTAAAGCTGCCCAACCTTCTGCTTGGAATTAGCCAAATCTGTTCCTAACAGATTACCAGCAATAGCCTTTAGAGAGGTGATTATCAGTTCCAATGTCTGCCAAGTGGCATTAGGGCTGGCGTTTCCACCGCCTGGTCATTAAGCACATGTCAGACCCCGAGTAGCTGGTAATTTTTGCAATTAAGACTACCATTATTGTTTCCTTTACTTAAACAGGGAGCCCAAATTACACAGTTAAATATAACCACTGGTTGTTCCCACACACACTCGGGTGCCACACTGCAGAACTGTGTTAATCCTACGAGAACACACAATTCATAAAATAACAGCATATTAGGATTGCTGCTGTGAGCTCAAACCTTGAACAATCACATCCTCTTCAGGGCAGTTTGGAAAAATCTCAGAGAGCAATCAAAGGAGTGGTGTGGAATAGTCAGGACAGGTAAATGTAAGTTTAAACCTGTTGCTTCACATTACAGACACACTCAGGGATATGATATGATATGATATGATATGATATGATATGATTAAATAATTACTTACAACCAGATTAAACCTTATACTTTCTGCCTGCTAATACTAAGAACTCAACTTCTTATTTGAAAAAATGAAGAAAGATTCACTAATATGTTCTGTAGGGAATAATAAAAGCTGAGGAAAAATAGTGCAGGATGCTGTGGAACAGGGAAGAGACGAAAACTGAGAATTCCTTGGTCAGTTATTGAGGTTTTTGGTCCAAAGTCCATTTGCTTCTTACAGAAGGAATTCCTACTGACTCTTTCAGTAGCCTGGATTTTATTTCAGGTTCTTAAATCTTACATTTCTGATAGCAAAAACAGCCAGTAAGTACAGAGGCATTCATTTGAGTTGGCCCAGTTCCTCTGTGCTGTTGCACAGGGAGTGAGGATGGATGGGAAAGGGGTAACTGATATTCCATGTCCACTCCCTGCCATTAATTAGAGTGAATATTAGCATTTGCAAATGGCCATTTAGCTCAGAGACTGATGACTGTTAAACAACTTCCAAAACAAGTTTCCATCTTGTTTCACAACTCCAAGCATGACAGTTGAGTACAATAAACAATTCCATGGATCTTGGAGCCAAGTGTTTGAGATGCAAAGGCACAGAGGCTCCCAGAGCATAACTTGGAAATTGCATCTCCTTTAGACTGGGGAGGAAGGTGGTATCACTGCCTCACTGCAGCCTTTTCTGCTTTTTGGTTTAAGCCCAGCCATAACATTATTTAAATGTTAGTTTCTGGATTTGATTGAATGTACCTTTATTGGCTGAAGCAATGTTCTTATATGAATGTCACACAGTTGTTCTATTTATCTCCAAGGGAAAACAAACCTATTTGAGTCACTTAAAGAAATGCATAAAAGCTACAGTGAATTTAATTTAATCTGAGTGTGTGTTTAATCACCTTTAAGGCACTCAAGGGATTTTGTTAATTTATGTATTTATTAACCAGGGTACCTTTAGATCCTGATTCATGAATACACACCCCCTTCAAATTAAAAGTAGTGTTTTGGTCTCGTGGAGTTTAGCCATATCTAGTATTTCTGGAATAGGCAATGTAGCCTATGTGAACTGCTGGAGACCTCACACCCAGCAGAGTTAGAAAACCACCAGCTAGGGAAAAATGTGACAAAATCAAAAAGAAAAGGTGCAGTAAAGGGGAATATTTCATGATGTGATGTTTATTTAGGGAAGTTATGCTTCATTATCTCAAAGGTCTTCTCCAACCTAAGTTATGCTATGACTTTACTCTGCAGCTTCCTGTTCATAAGGAAAAAAACCTTAATTTTTCACAAGGAAAATAACTTTTTTACCTTCAACATTTTGGAATCACATCTCGGTCCTGTCCAAACCAGCTGTGTAGTTCAGAGTTATTCCAGCCTTATCACATACAGGAGCTCTGAAGCAGAGGAAGGAGAGCTGAGTGTTCCTGGAGACACCAACACCCTCACCTGCACCCTGCCAACAGCTCAGTTATCGGGGTTTGTGGGCCTGAAGTGGTCCTGCCAATATCTACCTCTTCCAATCCTATGCAGGTTGAACAAAATTTAGTTATTTTATCTCTTAGTTTGATTTTATCACAGAAACATGGAACAGCCTTAAACCTCACCTTGTTCCATCTCCTGCCATGGGCAGGAACATTTTCCACTATCCCAGGGTGCTCCAAGCCCTGTCCAACCCTTGGACACTTCCAGGGATCCAGGGGCAGCCACAGCTGCTCTGGGCACCCTGTGCCTTTCCTGGCAACCTCCCCTTGTGCTCTGTAACCACCAGCAGTGCCAGGACATGAAAGAGACTGCTGGGCTCCAGCTTTACAGAGTTTCTTCTCTGCCCGAGGTGGATGGAGCAAAGTTCCACTGGGATGGAGAATTTCTTCCAGTGAATTCTACAGGAATTGAGGAAACTGTCCTTGTATAGAGGAGGGATGAATTGCAGTCCCCTTGGTTTAGTCTAACACCCCTTTCAGAGCCAAGACCATGTTTCAAGTGGTCAGATGAGATATCTCCAGGTGATAGGAGACTGCTGGCCCAGGAGTGCCTCCATGGGAGTGAACCAGGCTCTACCCAGGGATGGACTGGGAAACATGTCCTTCCCTCCCACCACAGGCCCGCCTTCTCCCTGAAAGCTCTGTCACCTCTCTTTATCTGGGGGATAAATGCTGATAAAGCTGCTGTGTCAGGGGGAGCCCCGGCCCTGACGAAGGCCAGGCACGGCTCCCACTCAGCACTTGTTGGTGCACATAAACACTTGCTGTGTCAAGATACGGGAGAGGGGCAGCAGCTGAACACAGCTTAAACCAGAGGGGCTGTGCGACTCTGCTATTTATCATCTCCTAATTAACTGTTAATTTGCTGGTCTTTAGGTTCAAGCACAGCTCCAATTCATCACCGGCTGGCATGGCAGTGTGAGGTTGGGGAAGGTGTTCTGCACAGTGCTCCAACTCTCTTCTCATTAACACAAGATGTGCAAAGAGCCTCCCTGGCTGCTGTGGCAGTGGGGACAGGGCTGTGGTAGCCTATGGGGCATGCCAGCAGAAGCCCAATGGTGGCCTCTGTGTGCTGGCACCTGCCTGGCCACTTGTAGAATGAGAAAGTGCCTGGGAAGTCTGTCCCTGCCTGGGACAGGGGTTTAGAACTGAAACATATCCTACTCAAACCATTCCGTTAATCTAAGATTTCTGATTACACCAGGAATTAGGCATTAAAGCAGTCCCTAAAAACTACTATAGAATATTTGGTCCTAGGAGAGTAATGGTGACTTTTTCAATTCTTTGCACATGCATAGAGAATGGTAGAATCAACTTCTGCATGCCTATTTTCTATCACATCACCCATAATATACCATCCCAAATCCCTACTTCTTCCCCCAGAGGGTGCTGGGCACTGCCCAGGCTCCCCAGAGGATGGGCACAGCCCCAAGGCTGCCAGAGCTCCAGGAGCATCCATTCCCAGGGATGCTCAGGGTGGGATTGTTGGGGTGTCTGAGCAGGGCCAGGGGTTGGGCTTGGTTGGCCTTATTGGTCCCTTCCAGCTCAGGTGATTTGTGTGGTTCTCGCGTGGCTCTCTAATCTCACAGTGTTATCTCTTCAACACATTATCTGACGAAAAACCCCAAGCAAATCCCCCAAAGCTGCCCTTCTCTGCAGAGAAGCTCCTCGTGTGATCTCACACAGCCTCGCAGGGCTCTCCGTGCCCACAGCTGCCTGAGGAAGTGTGGGTGCAGTGATCAGCTCCGCTGGGGTGGGGGCTCTTGCAGGATTGAGTTTACAGCCCCCCAGCCCCACAGGCATTAACCATGGAAACCTTCCCACGGATTTACCAAGAGCATCAGGTCGCAAACATCCTAACTGTGAGGGTGTAAGTGCTGGTGGCAGGAAGCAGAGTTTGTGTTGTATCTGAAATGCTTGCAGCCCTCTGTAAACAGCTTTTAATGGCAATATGTGTTTGGGTTTTGTTATCAGGCTGTGTACTCCCTGTTTCACCTCAGTGCTGTGATCTGTGCTGCCATCCCCACAAAACTGCCAGCATGCATGCCACTGAAATTATCATTTTCATTCTTGTTATCAAAATATTTTACAAACAGCAACAGCAGAAGGGAAATATTTTACCCAGAGGAGCTGAGATGAGGCAGGTTTTTAACAGAGAGGCCTCATAGAGAGCTCATGACATTTACACGCTTTGTGACACTTCATATCCCCTTGTTATAACACCTAGTTAAGGTTTTCCCTTTATGGTCTTTCAGGCATAGAGCACCTTATTAATGTCAGGCCTCGGGCTCTCCCGGCCAGGCTTGGCTGCTGCTGCTCTGAGCCCTGCCTGCCAGGGATAATGATTTTGGGGGGTGCCTGGAACTGAAGTTAAGGAGCAACTCACAGTAGCTGAGAGTGGGGTTTGTGCTCTGACAACAGAAAGTGCTTTATTGTTCACACTGAAATTTGGCAGGATGCTCAAGTATTTATGACAACCTGGGGAGCCGGAGTGTTGCTTGGCAAAAGTGGCTCCTTGATTAGCACTTGGAAAGGGCCTGCTGCACAACAGGAGCTTTTCACTGAGGTAGAAATAAACTCATCTGCATTGAGAGGTGACCTGCAAACCCCACAGCTCCCTTTTCTTGCTGCTGAGGCTTCAATTTGGGGGAAACCACTCTGAGTCCAAAGAGTGCAGGTCATGCCTGTACTTGCAGTTGGGCTGATTAAGCCCAAGTACAAATGGCTGGATCTAAAGGGCTGCTTCTTCTGGATCAAGAGAGACAGAGGCAAAATTACTTCAGAGCATCCCAGAATTTTTTGGGTTAGAAGGGAACTTACAGGTCATACCGTTGCACCCCATGCCATGGGCAGGGACACTTTCTACTGTTCCAGGGTGCTCCATGTCACATCCATCCCTTGGACACTGCCAAGGATCCAGGGGCAGCCACAGCTTCTCTGGGCACCCTGTGACACAGACTCAGTAGAAGAGGGACAGAACACAATCTGGGGCTAATTCAGAAGGAAGGAGAGTTAGGGTGTTGTTTCACAACTGCAAATGAACAAATTTAGGATGATTCTGTGATTTACAGAATTGAGAAATTATCCGCCTCATGTCTTTGTCAGAGTTCTTGCCTTGGAAGGATGGATGGATTGCATGGAAGGTTAGCTCAGAGGTGCTGAAGGTTCACAGCCTTGTGTATATAACCTGTTGTAGATTGTGTTGGGCTGGTTAGTATGACAAAAATACAATCATTACATTTATCCATTTCCTTAGACTGGGAATTTGACCCATTTTGTTGGATTATTGTTTTTCATGTCATGTTGTTTTTCACAGTGACTAGTAGGCTGCATTCACATTGTAACCCAAAGTTCAAAATTAATTTCATGTTACAACTGCATGCAGGAGCCCCAGGCATGCTTGGAGACTTTAAAACAGAGTTGTGATGCTTTTGTATTTTCTGCAACACTCCGGAAATCCCAGACTGTGCTGCAGAGCAGTCCCCAGCTCTCTGAAAAATGAGGTAGCACCACCAGAGCGCTGAGCCCTTGTCACCACATAGTGCACATAGACTCAAGGGTAACAGATGGACCAGGGCTGTACATCAGGACTGAAGGGAAAACTTCCATGCTCTGGGTGTTTGTTCCCTGAGGTGATGTCAGTGAGCTCAGCCACAAGCTGCTGAACAAGCAATGGTGCCAAGAGAAGGACTGAGTTGGTGAGAAAAATTGGGAGGGCAGTGTTGGCTTACTTTTGTGACAGCATGTGAGACACTTCCACTCAAGTCCTGTCAGAGTTTTGTCTTCAGTACTCTGCAGGTGAGGCCAGAATGGTCCAACTGCCCCACTTCCCACACAGGGAATTCGCATTTTCAACACACAGCTTGTTGTATTAAGGAAAGTCTGTGGGTGTTTTGTGCTCTCATGAAAATGATGAATGGCTTTGCACATTTCCAGGAAGGAAACTCTGCCTTTGTGGGATCCCAGTCCTGCAGCACACTGCCAATGAGCTGTGAAGGTGTGTACCTGCCCCTGAGCCTGCACACTCCATGCAGGTTGCTCCCCTCCACTGCTGGGTGCTGTGATGTTCTACCCATATACTCAGTGCTGCTCAGCATTTTGGAACCAAAATAAACAGATACATGCTCATCCAATAGGCATTTCCGCCTCTTACTTCCCACCCTTCTTCCTTGCTGGTAAAATGTACATTCACTACAGTTTCTCCATCCGCCAAGACTAGGTAACAGCAGAAAATAAATGCCCACATGTAAAGACTACATTTTCTATGCTGCATTCTAAAACACTCAATATTCAAACTTTTTAAATCTTAAAATATGCATTCATTTCTTCTAAATAAGCACCTTCCCTGTGATCTTTCTATGTATTTGGGCATTTAGAGGCTGGATTCAAGACAGTACAAGGCAGCAGAGAATTTTCCGGTAAATATAAGAAGAAGTTTTGGACAGTTTCCTTGGTGTCAGTCACTCAGGAGGCAGGTAACAGAAGCAGCAAAAGCTGTAAGAGCTGTGGGGAGGGGGATGGAGCCCTGGAAATCCTTACCCTACTTTGGTGGATCCTGTGTGAGCCATAATTGCCCTCACTGCTTCAGAGCTCTCTTGGGAAGAGCAGCAAGCTTTCCTTGTGCTGGTAAGTGCCTAAAGTGCCCCTGGCAGAGTTTCTCCAAAGAAGCCCACCTGGGCTATGGGTATTTCCCCAGGCTGTACAAGTTTTGCTTCAGCAAAACTACCAGCAGCATTGGAGACGTGGGGGCAGACTAAAATCCAATTTATTTGTCTCTTTTTCGTTCTTCCAGAACTGGTGTGTGAAGGGCCAGATCCATTCCTATCTGAGCTTTGCTGTGCCCATTTATTGGTGTTCCAGATGAATTAGGATTTGTGTCAGTTCTTCAGTTTAAAGTGGACACAGATTTGTTGGCAGTCACAAGTACATCAGTTATTACTCATTAATTACCCAGCTTTGTGGATGGGATGTTATCTCACAGCCATTAATTATGCTTTCTAAGTAATCTTTAGTTAAGATTTAGGATGACAACTGCTCTTTAGTAGTGGGATATATGGGAAGAAAAAAAAAAGGGTGTGTTTAAATTGCTATAAAAGCCCACATTATTCCATTATGGAAAACAGTCTACATACTTTGTGTTCTTATGCACTAGAGCCCTCTTTTCCCGGTCTACTTTTCATGAGCTTAGAGGCTGTAAAATGCAGCTATGGCCCAAGAAGTCTCTAATTCATTTTGCTGACAGCTCCCATCCCTGTAATGGATGCAGCCACTTACTGCAGCTGCTGACAGCACCATCATGGGAAGTGTGGAGCCACGAGGCTTCTGTATCTTCTCAAGTCCTAGGAGATAAGTTCTTCATTCCCCTCTCCCCTCCCAGACTATGTATATGCATCATATTTCCTTGAAATAAGTATTTCCATGAAGACCAAAGATGTTAATGAATTGCTAGTTAATTACCAGTTAGTTGTAAGTGAAATGCTACGTTTAATTTCCATACAGCAGTGCCTCAGCTATGTGTGTGTATCATAGGGTAAGTATTCACTCCTGAAAAAGTAGATGCAAGAAGTTTATCTTACCTGTGCTCCCCCGAGCCTTGCTTTTGATTTATGCCAGAGGATGTGAAATTCAAACCTCCAATAGAAGAGCACAATGTATTGTCTTTGTTGCCTTTATTTCAATGACCAGAGCTGGAGCCTGGCCCAAGGGGGTTTTGCTGTCAGGTTCAGCCCTGGCATGGTTCTGTTCTGCTCCCTGGCACATCCCAGGTGATGCTCTTGTCCCTGCATTGACACCAGTGACCTCAGAGGAGCTTCACTGCTCTTTTCCTGCCCCTTGGCAGTTTGGGAGCTGGATCATCCCTAAAGCATCTGAGACTCTCACCACACTCCCCTTCTCAGGATATCAGGGTGTTCAGTTCTCACCACATCTCGGCTGGGAGCTTTGGGTGCCACCACAACGCTGACTCCAGTACTGCTGCTGCAAATGCAGCACATTCTGCTGGTGGAGCCCACATGTCAGACTCTGGCCAAAGGCAGAGTCCAGGGAAGGACTTTGCTCCCTTGGCAGGGCCACCAGAGTCCCCACAGCTGTTTGTAGTCTCCTGGCCAGGCAGCACAGCTCCCTTCCTCCCCCTGGGACACCTTCTGTGCAAATAAAACACTTTATATGAGATTCTGTTGTGAGAGAAATGAGATAAAAAAATTGGATAAATAACTTGACTAAATGAAAGTTCTGTTCACTTCAATGAGCAATATACGAAAGACCCTTTAAAAGTGAAAGGAATTTTATGCTAGGAAGAACATGTATGCAACCGACCCATGGTGTCTTCAAATTTGCCTGATGATTTTGACCAATACTTTGTTTTCTCCCTACATCTCTAAATCTTCTTTAGAGTGACATTTAAATACATCACAATGATTGAAGACCTACTTCATCACCACATTATCCCTTCCCTTTGACCAGAGCTGGAGCCTTCTCTGCTAATTCATTTGTCTGCTGCAGGAGAGGAAGAGTCCCCTTAAGCTTCCTTATCTTTCCTTTCAAGTTGTGCTGGGACTAACCCGGACATCCCAAGGGCCCTCTCTGTAAATATGTGATCTATTTGCCTCTGTGATGTCCATGGCTTGGGAATGGCTGAACACTGAAATTAGCAGACTCAATTAACAGTGGCTTGAAGATGTTCAACATACCTGCAGGACTGATCACCAGACTGGGAATACAAAGGTGGCTCATTCTCAATCACCAACTGCCTGTTTCCTTTGAGTGAAAATAAATCCAGGCATTTTGAGCTTTGTTTTGAACAGCAAGTACTTCAGTCTTTGAGAGGCTGTTAGTTAAGACATGAGGTATGTCCATGACCTAAGCTAGATTGATCTGCTTCCCCATTCTGTTTCATGCCTAATTTCTTTCTGTGTCAAGATTAGAAGACTTTGATTTCTTTATCAAATTATGTTCTTTATTGCTGGCTGTCAAGAAAATCAGTATGATATGACCACAGCTGATTACCCTGGAATCTGAACCAACCTTTGAGAGCACAGGAACCAGAGTGTCCTAAACCCAGGTCTGTGCCCCTGACTCTCTGGGGCAGGTACTGGTCCATTTGGAGCAGGGGAGCACACCACGGGTATTCGCCAGCTCCCATCAGCAAGCACAGAAAACAAAATTAATGGTAACAGAGTTTTATTCAGTATGTCCCTGAGCAGAGACCTGCTTTTCAGGCAGCCTGGTACAACTGCTGCTGCTGCCATTTCATGCACCTTTCAAAGCACTTGGATACCCTGGGCCAAATTTGCACTTCAGTTTTGGTTTGTGGAGGAACTCCAAGCGTCAGTGATAAGGGGAGGAGAAGCAACAGTTCAGGAGCTTTGGTTAGTGCTTGTGAACCTTTCTGTGGTGGATTTATGTGAAAGGAGGGCTGAGGAACCTGCAGAACAGTGACTCTGGGTGCAGAATCAGGGTTTAGTGCCATTCACTCTCGCTGGGTCTCCAGATGCTGTCCCAGGAGGACACAGGTCTGGGTGTCCCTGTGCCAACTCTGCAGCTGTATCAGCGCTCCACTGGGTCAGAGAAAACTGAGAATGTGGGTGACTGATGTGTGTCCTGAGGTTCAACCATCTGCCATTGTGACTGGTTTTCTCTTGTTTTTGATAAAAAGAAGAATACTAGGAAATTTTATATAAAGGACTGGCTCTTGAACCAAGGTGCTACAGACAAATCTTTCTTGGTTCTGAGGCGGTTGGTTTCACTGGTATTTCATTTGCATCCTGCCTCTGTGGACTACATAAAATACATATTAGAGAAGGAGGGAGAGGATTTTTAATTTTAATTGACTAGTTACATCCTCTCTCCAGGCCAAAAAAGTCCTTTTAAATCTGTACTTCATGGGAAAACTGGAGGAGAAAACAGAATTTACCTCTGCCCCACTCCAAAACCAGCAAACTTTCCATGTGAAGGTCCCCAACACCACCCAAGGCATCTGCCAAGCTCTTTTGCCTCCTGGGGCACCATGACAACGGCAAGCTTGGGGGTCTGCTGCACAGCTCCAAATTGGAGCAAGTACATCATGTCTGCATATGTGAAGTGTATTTGAAAACTATTGTTAGTAGGATTAGACTAGCTGTAATTGAATTTTGATGGGGATGTTTATGCTGAAACATCTACAAGTACAAAGGGACACAAATCATATCTGCCTTGAATTAATTCTCTTGATAAATCAGTTTCTCAAACTGCACCAAATTACCTTAATGAGGAAAAATCCTTGTTTATATCAACAATATTTAGCCAAATGTGGAATGTTTATAGCAATAATTCAACAGTGTCCTTCAAGGTGCACAAACAACAATGATGAATGTTCAGGTTATGCTGCTCTTTCTGTTCTCTTCTCTCCCATCAAGTAAATAATGTGTTTGGTTTAAAACTAAATGGAGATGTTTGGGGTAAGCAGTAGTACTGCTGACAGGGAAATGGGATAATTATAGCACTAAATTATTTGCTTAGTAGGTGAAGGTCCCACCTATCTTGAGACAGTCTGTGCACAGACCCTTTTTTAATCATCTACCCTGCGGCTTGGCTTTATTTTAGGGATGATTTGGTTAATTTGTTACTTTAAAAACAAAGTAAACTTTAGGTAGAGCTTGATGGATCTGAGAACTGTTCCTTCTCTGTTCCAGCACCACTTAAGTGACCTGCTCCTCCTGGATACACCTGCTGGCACCATGCTGGTTTGTGAGACTGGGATCCAATGACTTGCCACGGGGCCCTGTAGCTGTTCAGAAATGTCTGAAAGATTCCATTCAAGTTTCAGTGTGTGCAGGTGCCTTTGCCTCCATGTGCTCAGCTGCCTTTCCTACCCAGGTGTCCAGGTGGTTTGTGGGCATCCCTCAACACCTGGGCGGGCACTGCTGACAGGAGAGATCCTAGAACCATCATAAAATTGTTGTGCATGGAAAACACTCCTAAGGCGTTCAAATCCAGCAACTAACTTAGCCCTGGCACGTTCACCACTGAACTGTGTTCTCAAATGCCACATCCTGAAGCCTTCTGGACACTGAAGGGCCACTGATTCCACCCCTGCCCTGGGGACCCTGTTCCAATGCCTGCCCACCCTTTCAGTGAAGAATTTTTTCCTAATATCCAACCTGAACATCCTTTGGCACACCTTGAGGCCATTTCCTCTTGTCACTTTGTTATCTGGGAGAAGAGGCCACCCCCCGTGGTTCCCCACTCCTCTCAGGTGTTAGGGTCAGGAGCAGAGGAGGAGGAGGAGGAGGAGGAGGAGGAGGAGGAGGAGGAGGAGGAGAAGGAGGAGGAGGAGAAGGAGGAGGAGGATGGTTATGAAGAAGATATTGAAAAAGCTGATGTGGCAAAGAGACTTGTCCAACTTCTGTTTTTCCTGCGAGGAGAGCCCAGCCCTTCCTGGCTTGCAGGGCTGGGGCCACAGGGTCAGCCCTGATGGAGATCTTGCTGCTTTGCTTCATCTCTTATTTCTTGGTTTTAATTAGAGCAAGGGAGCTGCACACAGGTCTGTTTGTGATTAGGGCAAAGCAAGATGTTCTCAGGAAACAGTTTTTTCTAATGGATTTTTTGGTTTTCTCTGGATATTTTAAACTACTCTTTGCAAGACAATTGTCAGGAATTTAATTTCTTAATTTATTAGTAAATTTATAAAGAGTTCATGGCATTTTTCTTTAATTGGAAATCTGACATCTGGGGTTTATACATGTTATGGGCTTTTTGGTGATGATTTTACATGTTTCAGTTAGCATCCTGCGGAAAAGACTTTATGAATATTTGCCTACATTTATGAATCAATATTTTCTTCCTAAAGATATCCCAAAATTCACTTTCAGGAAAATTCTTGCCCATCATAGGGTCTATCCTGATAATTTCTGAAGAAGGCAAATATAAAAAGGGTGCAAATATGTATTAGATGAATTGGTTTTAAAAACTTGAATGCATGCACTAAATAAATATCCTTATTTCAGCCTTGTTTCTCATGTTGAACAATGCTCGTTATTGTACTCAGAATGTAAATGGGACTCTTCCAGGTCCCTTTCTGGTCTTGCAGTTGTACAGGACAGTTGATTTGCCTTATTTTTGCACATATTTCTGCACATATGTGAAAATTATATTAATCCTAGTGAGCCATAGATATTTCACAGCAAAAAGCCCAGGCTTGAAGCAAACATCAGAACTTTTTATGCTGTTGTTGCTGTTGTAGGAGAAAAAATCCCATTGTATGAGCAATGTTCACCACCAACAAGACATGTCTTTTTCCTTTCATTTCTATTTTCTATCCCTTTCACTTTCCAAAGCAAATCAATCCATTCCTGGGTAGGGAAAAAAAAAGAAGAAAAAGTGAGGGGACTTTTTTCTTTAATAAATCAAAATTGAATATAAATAACACTTTGCAATTATGACTGTTTAAATTCCAAATTTTTTAGGCTAATCACTTTCAGAAACAAACAAGAGATTGAATTTATATCGCCTGCAGTTGTTATTGGAAAGGTATGCCCAGAGATTGCTAAATGAAGTCAGTCCCAGTGCAATTATGATCACTCAAGCATGCTTTCAACGTATCGTGCCAAATTAGGTAGATTTGAGCAATTTGACTTCCTGTAGCAAATCTCTAGGGCACTTTTGAGAAAGCACAGACTGTTTACAAACACTCTCAGGTTTCCCGAGGTTGCCGAGGCAGCGGCGCAGCGGCAGCGTCCGAGCACACACCTGTCAAAGCCTGACAGCCACATGTGCTGCAGAGACCCGCTCTCCGTCTTGGTACCCTTTATTTGCAATTTAAAAACCAAAAGGCCACCGAAGTTTTAATTGCCTTGGACTCAGTCTTTTGAAAACCAAAATGCTGCAATCTGTTAAATGTAAATATTGTCGGCTTTCTGTATTCAATTTATTTTTTTTTTTGGCAGGACTTGAACTCCCTCTAGCATAAAAAGGTGGAGATTGTGTGTCTGGACTATATACCATTGATGTAATAGTTTAGTTAATGCTGTTGCCCTGTTGTTGATCCAATATAGATGGGCTGCACTTCTGAAAACACAAGTTTCATCAGATCCTTAGCTGGCAGCTGTTGCAAAACCAGAGCAACCCTTTTAAGCCACACATTCCTCACTGAAAACATGCAAAATTTCCTAGAAAGACAAAATTTATTATTGCAGAATCACTGAAATCACCAGCTTTGTACCGTTCTGGGCTTCTAGAAGCTGCTGTAATGCAGTTAGTACACAGTGCATTTTTGTCCTCTTCCACGATAGTAACTGAAATTAATTAACAATAATGACAATTTGTTGCTGTTTCAGGGCCTTGGGCCCAATTCTGTACCTGTGCCCACCTAATTGTTGTTTTAGTGCTTACTTAGGTTGTGGGCAGTATGCCCAGCACCTTGCAGAACAGAGCTCTGGAGAGGTGTTTTCTTGTTACATCATTTTTTTCCATTCTTTTTTAAATATTTGAGGTTTTTATGAGAGCCACCACTTGGAGAGCAGCCTGACTGTCCTTAATAATGATCACAACATCCCTGCAATGCTAATTCTTACTGGTAGGAATTTTCCCCTTCATCTTGAATCTCTCTGGGTCTCCTAAGCTCCCGCTCACTGTGAGCTCCTAAGCTGAGCTCACTGTGCATGGTAAATAAGTACTAACAGATAACATCTAGAGTTATTTCCAACTTTGAACATTTTTCCAAGAAATACAAAGGTCAAGTGGAGTGAAATTGTTTTAAAAACAAAGGGGCCAGCAAAGAAAAGAATTAATTGCAGGTTTGAAATAACATGAGGATGCCTGAAAATAGTAAAGGGGATTTGTAGCTTGAAATCTTATTCAAATGATTTATGTTCGTCATATTTCTGCTTGTAAACAGAGATTAGAGAATAAACTCAATAAATCTCCCACTAAGGCATAGAAAAGCACATGTGCATTGCTAATGTTTTAAAGATTCCAGTTAAAGCTCTAGGTTTTGCTAACAAGCAGGCACGTTTTTGGTAATGAAAGACGAGTAGAAAATACTTTCCTGTGAATTAATGAGCTAATTTTGGATTACACTCACAGCTGTTACTACATGGGCTGGCTTTGGTCATTTTAATATCTTCTGATAGTCCCCCAGTACCAAGGAAAGTGGTCTCACAGGCTAGGAACAGTTCAAAGCTTTTGATTGCACACAGTCCTTGAAGCTCCCAGCCAGCCTCTCCCCACACTCTGTGCTCTCCACTGCCATAGCATCCATATGGCAGAACTGCCCCAGCAATGCATTCAAGATGTCAGGAACCAGCTCACAGCAGACATTAACAGCCTCTATTACAGCCCTGCCATCCAGCCTGGGGGATTTCTGTCTTCCTTCAGCAATGATCAAACTTAATCTCAGTAATGTAGAGCACGGCCTCTCCAAAAGAGATCCAGGCTTGTCATGTGTCACACTGTTTTCTCAACCCAAAAATAAATGTATTTCCTCTTGTTTTCAAATTCTACATTTTGCCTGCTGTTGTATTTGAAATATAGCATGTGTGCTATGCCAGCAAGTGAAGCCTCGCTGCCTCTGCTCTAGCAAGGCTTTAAATGGGAATTGCTTCTGAGAAAGACCTGGAACACTGACCTGGCTTTACATTAACTTTGGGAATAGCCAGAATTCGTTTTTCTGTTTCAAACTTTACTTCTCGGAGCCCTCAGGTCTGGTCACACCTTGTGCATTATGCACTTTCCATTAACAGATGCCACATGTTAACAGCTCTAATAGAACTTGCTAGGTTTAATGGGAGGGTGGTGGGGAAGTAGCTGCAGGATGATGGATAGCTGCAATTCATCCATTAGGAAAGCTTACTTACATCTTTGTCGGTATTTTACCTGTGTTTAAAGCATCCCTAAAATGATCAATTAGCCAAGAACTTTTAAACAAAATTTAAACCTCAGAGCTGACTCTCAGCCTAACAGAAAGCATGAAAGATAAATGGGGTTTGTAACACCCTAGCCTTTAAACTAATGTATGTGGGGAGGGTAATTGCATCAGTTTATAGGCTTTCATTTATATAAAAAGGAAATCAGTGCTTGGCATGTAACAGAGTTATGTGAGAAATAGCCACAATTTTCTGTATTGCACACTCCTAAACCCATGTTGTTTAAAAGGGGTTTGTTCATCAGATCATTGTTTTCACAAACTGATAATATAAGCAAAGGAAAATACTTTATGATTTGAGGGTTTTTTGCTTGTTCACTCCAAATGCTGCAGTGAATTTTAGAGTAAAAGACTCTGGGCTTATACATATCACAAATTAAAAAAAAATCAATTGGCAAATTAACCTACCTCATGACCAACTTTCTCTGTTATGGAATTAAAAGGATCTCTGCTGCAGGAAAAGGATCTTGTTACTGGATTTGAATGTGTAGCACCCTACATTTTTTTGGAACCATACAACCAGTTATTAAATGGAAATCTTTGTGTTTCAGATTTTTAAAATTATATTTTTAAAGCATTTGCTCAGTTCTTTACGGTGTTATTTGGAGGTATTGTCGGAGATGTGTAAACGCGCAATAATTCAGCTGCCTCCTGTCCAGTGAACTCAAATATTCAGGAGTAGCTCTCACTACAGGCTGTAACTTCAGATGCAAAGCCACACTTTCTCACCAGTGTCAGAACACCATCACTGAGAAAATTGTCTCAGTGAGGGTCCATGACCACTGATCCATGTTCTTTTTTTTTTTTTCTTTTTTTTTTTTTTTTGGGGGGGGGGAGGTGGTTTTTTTTTACCTTAGTTGTTGTTTTGGGCAAATATTTATGTCCATGTTTCCATGCACTGCACATTCCTTGCATTCTGCAAGAGGAAACCTCCGAAAGATACAATGCTGGCACAAATTTAGGCAACACGTGATTTGGCCATATGGTGGAAACAGCACCTTCAGGCAGAGCATCAAAAGTAGAAATGGCCTTAGTTTGAATTCCACTCACCCAATGCAGTCTTTTCCTAATGTGCTGGTTTTGCCTGGGGTAGAATTAATTGGCGGTTTGGGGCTGGTTTGGGTTTGTGCTGAGCATGGGGTTGATAACACAGAGATGTTTTTGCTGTGCATGGGCAGGGCCAAAGCCTTTCCTGCTTTTGTGTGGTCACACTGGGCATGAAGCTAGGAGGAGCCACAGCCAGAACAGGTGACACAAACTGACCATAAGCCACATTCCAGCCCATGTGACATCATACTCAGGATGCAAAGCTGGGGGACAGGGAGGGAGGGACATTTGAAGGGATGGCGTTTGTCTTTCCAAGTCACCGCTGCACAGGACGGAGCCCTGCTCTCCTGGAGGTGCTGAACACTGCACAGCCATGGGGAGCAGTGAAGTAATATCTTGCTTTGCAGTGTTTGTGTGCCCAGCTTCTGCTTCTTTACTGTCTTTATCTAAACCCACAAGTTTTCTAGCTTTTACCCTTCTGATTCTCTCCCTGATCCCAGTAGCGGGGGAGTGAGAGAGGGGCTGAGAGGGGCTGGTGGCTGGCTGGGGTTAAATAATGACATTTTGGGGACATTAACAGATATTTTGAACCATGCCATTCAATACACTGACATTAAGAGCATCAAAGTTTAAGACTCTTTTCTTCTCAAACTAATTTTTACCTCTTATTTTTGTGAAAGGTACAATCGTTACTCACAGTAAGAATTATTCTGTTATTTAAATCACAGAATATGAGTAAGGATTTATTTATATCCAGGCAGTTCCTTAAATGGGAAACAATGCACTGGTGTTCATTCTAATGTATTATTGATTTCAGCCTGCTGAATTTCTGTTCTTCTGGAGCATGAACCTATTGTCAAGAAACAGCAGAATTTTGTATACATTTAAATATATACAGATTCCCAAAGTTTGAAGTGGGATAATTTGTGCTCTTTACAATGTATTTACCCAGAAAGGTTTGCCTCAGCTGGAGCATCTGGTTCGCAGAGTGTTCTTAGATTTTAACTCAATTTCGATTTTCACATGAGGAGACCAAGGGACAGAAGGTCGCATGTCAAGCCTGTGACTCAGCTGGAATGGAGAACCAAGATCTTTCTGGCTTCGTTGATCAATGTCCTGCAGGGAGAAAATGCTTGTGCAAGTCACCCTATGGAGATCAGCACAGGAGAATACCAAGAGAGGAATAGAGACATGGTGTCGTTTGTGACCTTCCCATGCAGGAAAGCCCATGTAGTAATGGTTAGAAAAAGAAGTGGGAGCCTCTGTGAGTTCTGTAGAGTGAATTTCTGTGTGCGTCTTCATGGGTATGGAGAGGGAAGATTTCACAGGTCAAGTCTGGTCTGTAGACCAGATCTGAAGACCTGTCCATGTGGTTGTAACAAAATCTAGGCCCAGGTGATTAAATCGAATATGGTGACTGCTTCTTATTCAGTTTTAAAGGGGTGCCCAGTATTTTGTGACATTCTCCAGTGCTCTAAGTGCAGCTTCCCTTCAGGTGACTGCAAATTTACAGATTTAAGCAAGTTTGGGCTTTGAGCATTTATTTTTCAGCTAGAATCTTGTAAAGTAAAATCACATTACTTTCCCAAAAGAAGCCATCTTGCTTCTATGCCATATCTGTAAACAATTAGTCAGAAATGGTACTTATTTGAAGTTCAATCATGTTAATCTTCCTACGTTAGAAAATTCCCAAACCTTGAGCCAATATTGTGACAGATAGTTTATTATTTGATAGCACATGCATTCTGTACAACAACACTGCTCTGGATGTGGAGTGTCCTTTAATCAAGCGCAGAGCTGGCCAAAGAAACAGTGGATGCATCAGGCTCAGGAGTGAGGGGAAGCCATCCACACAGTTGTGCTCTACTGAGAGCACTTAGTCCATGTAAAATGTCCCTTTTGTTCCTTCAGGAACCACCTCAAGTGCTCAGCCAGTGCTCCAGGACCTTGCCCTTGCACTGCTGCTTCCTTTCTCCCCTTCTTTCCCTGAGTGGGAGCAGATTTCCATCATGCCTGATTAAGGTAAGGTTTACAATTGCATCTGGAATTACTAGAAACAAAGATGGTCCTTTAGGAAATCCACATGTGGACAGCTGTGCGTTACACATCACAGCTGGGTGTTCATTTTTCGGTGCAGACCATGAAGGAAATTTGGCACAACTCTAAAATAAAACACCATCATTAGGTCAATTACCTTCCCCACTTTTCTGTCTTTTCTAACATTTGTCCTGACCTGCTGGCCACTGCAGAGTTTGAGGAAGATTCTGTTTCCTAACTCTGATACTGATGAGGTTCATTCCTGAGCTAACAGCTTTGTTCTGCCCAAAGCTGTTAAATCATGGAATTCTCCTGCAGGAAATGGGATCCTCTTGTACCTCAGAGTGACCAAAAGGCTGCAGTGTGCAGGATCTTCAGGTTTGGCAGTAATCAACAGGTTTATAAACTGGTTGAAATTGTTATAGGTTTGCTTTTCTCCTTTAAAATTCAATTCAAATTAATTCAGGATTGTTGATGTAAATTCAATCATGCATGTCAACCCATACAGCGCTGTCCTCTGATACCCCATGGTGAGTGAGGTGCTTGAAATGTATTGGGAATGGCTTCTCTGAATTTATCAACAACACATTTCCAGGCTTTGCAGCAAGGGCTCTCTGGTGATCGTTCTTGGAGAAGAAGAGGAATGTACAAGCACTGGCAGCCCAAACAATCCTCAGGTCTTTGGGATGTGAATCACATTCCCTGGAATTGCCCAAGGCCAGGTTGGACGGGGCTTGGAGCACCCTGGGACAGTGGAAGACGTCCCTGGCCATGGCAGGGGTGGGATGAGATATCTTTAAAGCTCTTTCCAACTCAGCTTGTCCTGGGGTCTGTGATTTCTGCACATCCTGAGCTTGGAAGGCCTGGAGAAAGTGGGACCCACACACCAATTCCAGGTGGAGCAGTACTGTGCTGACATGAAAATGGTTCATTTTTTTTTACAGACCTGGAAATTCCTGCCAATGAATTAAGTTTTGGACTGCATGGGGGTTTTAGGACAAACCTCCACAGACACCGTCTCCAATAGTGGACAAGTAACACACAGTATTTTATACTAATTCAGAAACTGATATTTTGTGGCTTTTCCCAGCAATGTCTAAAAAATTATTCACTGCTAAGGTCCCTCATAAATTTCTATAGCACATTTATGTTCCAAATCTGCATTTAATTTAGGTTTAATAACACATTTATAGTCCAGCATATTCACTAAATGCTAAATGATTATTAAAACCTGTGGAGAATTAACAACTCCATAACTTATACTGGAGATACTTACATCAGCTCTGAGCTTGCTTGCAGATATACCACCAGTGCTGAGACCCCAAAGCCAACACCTTCCTTTCCAGGAGAGGGGCCCCAGGCCAGTCCCATTCTTTCCCTTTGTGCCCCAGCCCAAAAGAGACGCCAGGCTCTGCTGGAACAATCTGAGATTTCCCACTCACCTGCAAAGGGCCAAGGTTTCATCCCCCATGAGATGTCCTCATTTTTCAAGGCACAGTTGGGTTTCAGTTTTGAAGGAGACAGCCCCAGCTGCCACTCTTACTGTGGCTGTGACTGTGATTGGAGCTGTTTAAGAAATATGTTCTGTGTCTTGTACCCTTTCAAGGGGTGGAGGACTGGCAGGGTGGGGCAGAAATACCAGGGGGTGTGTGCACTGCAGAATGGTCTAGAATGGTCTCTGCAGTGAGAACTTCAGCCGCACCTCCCGAGGTGACCTGTGACGTTATAAATATTTTTTTCTTTATATATATATATATATATATATTTATGTGTGTGTGCGTGTGTGTGACAACAATACTGAAAATCTACAAGTGAGGTAGGACACAATTGTAGATATTTCCAGTTAATGACAGTTCTGTTCTTTGTTTCTCCTCATGCTTGGTAAGCAACTGAAGAACTTCTGCTAAAGGGTGCCCCGGGGTCTGGAATGGCCCTTGTCGTAGCAGGACAATGAAAATTATTACACATAAATTATGTTATGGACATGAATACAGGGTCTTGTGTCCTTGGGACAGTTTTGAGTCCTGTGGAAAGAGAGTCCCTGAGCACCCCAGTCTGGTGGGAGGTGTTGGGGTTGGGACTAGCTGGTCTTTACCCCTTAACATTTTGAGATTCTTTGAAACCTTTAAGACACAACCAGGCTGAGCTCGGTCGGTGGGCACGACTGGGTCAGTGTCAAGTGGCATATACACCTCCAGTGTTAAACTTAATTTTTGAGGGTTGAAACACGAGAACATTTGCATTGAAACATGCAAATATTTTCCTAACTTGGAGTAGACTTTTAAGCCCTAAGTATTGGCTGATAGGAAAATGGAGTGGACATTACCTTTGCATTCTATGGATCTTGCCCTTGCCTGCACTCCTGTTTTAACCAATCTGAAATACAATAGACAAAACATGAGAAGTATTAGACAAAATAACAGAGGGAAAACCTAAATTTTCTTGTCAAAATATCTGTTTATGTAAGCCTGACAATGTTTCTTGGCGTATGCCATGAGAAATGGGATTTCTGTGGGCGCTGAAGAGGGGACACAGTGATCAGATGGGACATGCCGAGCTCTGCCGGGCAGCTCGATAACATCAGGTCATTTAATCCTGCGAAATACCTGCCAACGAGGCAGCCACAGGAAGCTGCTGAAGTGTGGAAGACCGAGACAGCGTCATCTCAGTCCACTCATAAAATAACAGTGTTTTTATTCGGTGACCAAAGCACCAAGCAGCATTTCCCTGGCCAAGCTGGAAGAGGAGACACTGGGGAAAAGTGCTTAAAATACTCACAAAATATTATCCTACTTTAAAGTATTAGCCAGTTTTGACAGGTTTATCTAGCAATACCACTGATATCTTCAGCAGTAGTGTTCCTGCAGTGAAAAAGAGCATTTGCTCTGAGGGTGGATATTTAATTTTTCAAAGAACTGAAAGCAGTCCTCTTATGCTGCCTGCTCTGAACTCTTACCCACATCTACTGAGTTCCTGAATCTGCCTTGCTGGGGGGGCTCAGGTCATGCCATGAGCTTAGCTGGGCACTCCCTGTCCTGTCCTTTACTGACATACCCGTAAAAATCTTCATTTTTATGGTTCTTGAAGATATTGTGGTGTAAAGGACCACATTTGAAGCTAAAAACAACCAGAAGTCAAAAGCCAGGCAGTGCCATATGGGGTCAGCACATCTGTGTGCAGGAATCCTGTCTCGTTTAGTCCTTCTGTGACTGAATGCTTAATTAAATGCTAAATTGACAATTAAAATATAAAATATAAATAAATATGCAATATGCAAATATGACAATTAAATACAAATAAAATATGCAACTACTGGTAACAAGTGAGTATGGGAGAACAGAACTGGGATGTGATGAGCCAATGCTGCTGCTGACAAGCTGAAATTCAGCAGGCAGCAAGTTTTTGGTCCTCCTGCCTGCTATCTGGGTTGCCACCCAAAATACAGAATCTTGTTGCCAGTGAATTATGGTTCAAAGCTGCACCCACAAAGCCATTGTAGAAGTGTTTCCATTTCAATCCATCAAAAACACCCTGGTCAGCAATAACTAAGACTTCAGTCCCCTCCCAGGATAGTGAATGTGAGTAACTCAATAGATTCATCCCCATGAGCTTGAGTGAAGGACTAATATTAAAGAAATGCTTTTTGTTATCAACTCTTCCTGGTCCATTAGGACTTATTCAGGCATTCCACTTTCATTACAGTCCATGGTTTGTGAAATTTCGTCCTTGGATTTTCTATCAATTGTTTTTGAAACATTGGACTGGGGAAGGAAGGCTGTGAGGAGGCATCTTTTAGCATGTTGAAGCTTTTTTTATTCTTCTTTAAAGATAAAATTGCCATTGTGTAATATGCCTGAATGAGGAAGTCTGGGGTCTCTGGACAAGCCTGTTCAGCCGGTTAAGAACAGAATGCGTTCATTGCTTGTGCAACTCATGATTACTCTGCTGCTGAGCTCTGGAGGAGCTGGGGGAGGCTGGGAACCTGCCCCCCATTCATTATTTTGGGTGAGCACAGGGGTCAAGGTCTGTGCCCCCCGACTGGGCACCTTGCACACTGTGCACATCCTGGGAGCAGTCCTGACAGCTTTGATTTTTCCCACACACAAACTGTTGGTACAAGATGTAATCTGGGAATGAAAGGGATGTGGACAGGATGACTGGGGACAGCTGCTTCCCAGAGGCTTCCCCACTAAATACCCTGTGCTTTCCATGGCCTCGGGACGAGCGAGGTGTCAGGCTGCAAAGAGGCACAGATGGAAGTGGACAGGATTAAGCAGCACTGATTAACTATAAGTATTTTTTTCAGTAATGTAATGGCACTTAAACAGAAAGGGGAGGTGGGGATCAAGAAGAGAGGATATGTCCTCAGCAGCTTCCATCCATCCTGAGGACGAGCCAGCTGTGACTGAAAGGGGTCACCTGTGTCTGTGGGCTCTTCCCTGGTGGACATCACTTGGCTTCAAACAGAATCAGTGCCTGTTCCTGCTCTGCCTCATCTGATTTAATGACTAAGAGAAGAAGACATGGCCTGTTGTACAGATAGACCTCGAGCCCTCTTCAGTGAGCAGCAATGACTCTGGTAGGTTTTGGCTCAAGTTTATGCAGTGCAAGTGAATTCCATCTTTTAACTAGCGTGCGCCAGCATTTTTTCATTTCTTGTTCAGGCAGAGGTGGTGCCAGCAGCTGTTCACTTATTCCTTGTTGGCTTTCCTCTGGTGGTAAAGTGTTATGTGGAGTTGTGGGTTGGAGACAGACACACAACAAACCTCAGCAAACAGCCATGAGTTTGATACAGCTGCCCCTTTCACAGAGGCTTTGGATTTCCTAGGCTCAGATAGTTGCTTGGATGAGACTTCTCTCTGCCCGGCTCTCTGGCCAGTGGTGTATCTGAAGCTCAGCTAAAACAGGGTTGGCTGAGGTCTTTGCTTGGGTTTGAATTCAATCTATCCCTGTCTCATCCAGGGACTTGTTTTCTTCTGGGTAGGTTGAGTTTAGGGGGCAGCTTCAGACCAGCTGCAATGGGACAATAAAGGGCACAGGTGGGGAAATTCTGCTGACCTCTAAGTGGAAAGACTCTTTGCTGACCACACAGAGTTCTCACTTTTTTAAAAATCAAATCTGAGATATAGTAAAAATGGATAAAGTGTAAACACAATTTAGTTGTGATTTTCTTCTGATATAAATGGACAACATTCAATTTTTTAAAAACTGGTTACTTTGACACAATAACAAGATATCTTAGGAGGTGTAAAGGCACATTGGAAAGGATGAGTTGAAGAATCCATAATGTTATGATCAGAGATCCATGGAAGAAGCTGATGTGCAGGATAACTGAGCTGGTTTCTGATGTTTTGATTAATCTGTGTCACCTAATGGGCTTTGGCTCAAACCAACAGTTAGTTTTATTTAACCTAGAATGAACGTTTTCTGCTGTCTGTTGTTTGTCTGTACTCTCAACTGCTTTCTCCATGCTCATGAGGTTCTGCAGCACTCTGTCAGCAAAACCTGGTATCAAAGTGATGATGTTGTATCTTGTTAAAGTTGTATTGTTTATTCCAATTCCCCTCACATCCTTAAATAACCAGTGACAGCAGAATCAGCTGAAAAGTTCCAAAGACACCAGCACAGGGAGGTCCTGAGCTTTCCCACCTGGACTAATGGGAGCAGTGGGGAGATCCAGGAACACTGGATCAGGCCCCCTCACCATGCACCATGGGTTTTATTCTCTCAGCTGCATCTGCTGCTACCAAACCTTCCTCACACTTCACCATGTACTTAAGGGCTGCACAAAGAATTATGAGCTAATCCAAAGGAGAAGGAATTTCCAACTCCATTAACTTTTACTGTAATCTGAGAAAACTCTTTCCAGATTGTTTGTGGGCAAATTGCTCTTGTTAATGACCAGAGTGGAGCTGGAAATATTGCCTTTCCTGCTGCCGCCAGCCCCCTGCCTGCTCACAGCCAGCCCTCACTCTGCAGCCCTGATTCCCAGCACATGAAAAGGGGGAACCAGAGTTCCAAGTGAGATATTTAAAATTCTGCAAGAAATGGGTTGGCTTTAACCAGGGTTTTCTGCTTTATTTCTCCTATGAAAGCAGTGACTCTGTCCTGGAACAGGAGAGATGTACTCAGCGATAGGACACTTCCAGTTTGATAAAATGTAATTTAGTTTAAAAAGTAATGGAAAGCCGCTATAAACACATGGATGCCAGCACTGCCCCTGAAATACCAGTGAGCTGCAGTCTCAGTCATTTTTCCAACACTCCTAGCTTGTGTGGGTGATTTTGGGGCTGCCATATCCAGCTAAAGGGAATTGGACTGCCAGTACATTTATCCTGCCTTCCCTGGCAGACAAACACCAGCCAGTAAAGACAGTCCATCTGTCCTCCTCTGTGCAGGAACACAGCACCCAGAGCAGCTGTGGCTGCCCCTGGGTCCCTGGCAGTGCCCAAGGCCAGGCTGAACAGGGCTTGGAGCAGCCTGGGACAGTAGAAGGTGTCCCTGCCACGGCAGGGGGCAGAGATGAGATTTGAGGTCCCTTCCAGACCAAATCACTCTGTGATTTTATGACCCACTGAGGTATATTTCTCAGCCTCCCTGTCAGGGTACAGGCTCCTTCTGCAGCTCCCTTCTGATAATGGCCTCATTTTTCTGCCTCATGGACAGAGCATGTGGTACTATTTTTTTTCCTTTTTTAAAATTATTATTTAATTTTGTGTTGACATATTGACGTGGAAGATACAATTTTGTAGTCAGTTAATTAACCTCCTTTTTTGTGTCCATGGAAGAAAGTCGGCTAATCAAGCAAAACTGCAGAATTTTAACTGAGCAGATACAATTTCATTCATATCCTACTGGCTCTGCTGGCTCTCTGTGAAGGATGACAGTGGTGTGGATCTCTGGCCCCCATTTCCCAGTGTGATATCCCAGCATGGATGGCATTTCCTTACACTCATTACACAGAAACATCATAGTTCTCAAATAAAATGTTAAGACAGGGAATGCGTTGCTCCCTCGAGGATGGGAATGTACCATGAGAGAAACTTCCAAGAGGAGAAGAGTGCTGTTTTCATGAACTCAAGTGCTGCACTTGGAAATGGATAATAATGGCTGCTTCCATTCTGTGTTTGTATATGAAGCCAAAACTTCACCCTGAAGCTGTTCAGCCACCATAGGAAATTGGTTTCTTGCAACAACTTAATTCCACTGCACGCTTACTTCGGATGAAATTTTTAGATAAAGCTGATTTGAAATAGTCTCAATAATCTTTTTTTTTTATATAATTACACCTGAAAAAAAAAGTCTGAATCCCTCAATCTGCCATGGCTGGGAATATTTCCTAATTCTTTATACTTTTATAGGCTATAGTGGGAAAATGTTGCCCACACAACATAAAGTCCTGACTTTGCTTCTTCATGCTGTGTACAAGATGTGTAAAGGAATTCAGAAATGGTGCAACACAGAGTATTTCCATGTCTTGTCCTCTTGGACTAAGTCAGTGGGGAACAAGAAGGTTTGGTGTAGTTCCCTCAGTATCTTTAACTCTTACCTGCCAATGAGCAGAATTACTTGCTTGGAAGCCACTTGCACACTGTGGCAATGAAATATAAGTTGCCAAAGTCTCCTAAAGGTGAACGTGCACACGTCAGCCATCAGGAATCTGGCATTATGCCTCAGAAAGGGGCTTTTACTTTGCAGGTGGCTCCTGCCCATTTCTCCACAGGTCATGGTGGAGATGATGTTCTAGGTCAGCAGCCTGATGAGGAGTGGCCCTCCCAGGTGAAGGAATGCCAGATGGCGTTTTTCCCCTCCTTAGCACATGATGAAGGCTGAAAGAAAAGCATTTGGAGCTCTCTTGGATTGCTGAGAGCCTGTGGGGTAAGCAGGACTAAAAGTGCTATGGCGTTTGTGAACAAACCCCAGCAGAATTAGTTCTGTACCAAGCAATATCGATTTTCCATCTTCTAACAGATTCTGACAGATATTGTTTAACGTGGCTTGGCAGGGCATGAAAAGCTCTGTTCTCTAAACAAGACCCCACCTAATTATTTACCAGCACCTCCTTTTCTGTTTCCTGTAAGTAGAGGCATCTTCCCCATTGTTTCTGCCAAACGAAGAAGGTATTGAAATAACTCCTGCAGATAGATTGGCCAATCTATCCTGGACAGTCCTTGCCCTGGACATTTTTTGTAATCACAGGACTCCAAATGTGGCATGCAGGTGGTGGGCACTGCCATTGGAAGAGCTACTGAGAGTTGTTGGAAAGTGAGAAGAAACCACTCTGGTGAGAATCGTGGGATTTTTAGAATGAACTCAAGTTCATCTAGCAATACTTGGCAAAAAAATTAATGGCCAAAAGACGTAAAAATGTAGATACTTTTCTTCTTCTTCTTTTCCTTCTTCTTCTTCTTCTTGCAAAATTTTTGTCTATGCGTTTGTGAGCCTGTCCATCTGTTTCCCTCACTTTCTCTTCTTGAGTGGAGGGGCTGAGAGGCTGGCAAAGAGATAGACTCCAGATGTCAAGGAAAAAAAAAAAAAGACAGGAAAAATATTCCCAGAACTGATCCCACCAGTAAATGTTCTGAATCAATGGACTCCATAGTTAAGAGCCCAAAGAGCCCTGCTCTAACAAAGGCATTATCTGTGCCAGGAGCAATCCTGCCCCACTGTATTTGTACTCCAAGCTTATTCATATTCAGAGGAAGTGCCCTGGGTCGGTGAGTGCTCAGCTCCGTAACCCCAAGGTCAGGTTTAATTGCTCTAAAAGGTGGCACATGGCAATGAATGAGCTCTAATGATTTAGATAGTATCTATTTCACATCAAGAAGTTTCCACTCTGAGCAGACCCTAATTGAAAGTAATCTGAAAATTAGGGAAAATAAAAACCATGCCCACAATGACCTAAATACCTATTTCCTTGAATTTTATGCCCTAAATAACCTCATTCCTGGGAAGTTTAATTTTTCCCTTCTGCTAAATATACAATTGCCTGGGAGAAATGATTGGTCATAATCAAGGTTTTTAAAGCTGCAACTGTTAAAATATTATCATTCTACTATGAATTTTGGAGGGGAAAGCAGCCAGTGTAGAGGGAGGGGGTGAATACCCCCAGGCTGTCAGAGTGAATGTTGATGGGAACTCTGCTTGTGCAGTACTGCTTCCACTTCTTTATATATGTGCAAGTTTAGATTCTATATATGATTTGCATATTTATATATTTATGTAGTTACTTACATGCACTAACAAGATCCCTAGTGGGGATATTGATATCTTATTTATGATTCCCCAATATGTGAAATGCCTGCTGAAGAGATGCTGAAGACTTCCCAGATGTGTTCAGGTAACTGTGGCACATCAGGCATCTCCCACCCAGCCACTGCCAGCAGGATCACAACAGCCACATGTTCTTCCCAGTGCTTTGTCACATATCAGACCCTAATCCTGCCTGACCTGACCCTTCTGGACGAGCTGTGCCCCAAGTAACTGGGTGCAGTGCCTGAATTTGGTCAGGGAGACCCCAGGCAGTTCACCCTCTAGTCAGGCACACTGTCCTACACCCATCTCTGCAGGGGCTGTGGGATGTGGTTTGCAAGCAATTAAAATACTGAAGTATTTGTTTGGAAAAGCGAGTGATTTCTTTATGACCTTGAGCCATCAAAGACTAAGAATGCAATTAGTTTTAGTTGCAGTGAGGTATTTAAAGTCAAGCATGTGTTTTAGGGCTTTGATAAATCAGGGCATAGCAGAAACAAATTTGAAAATAAAAAATATACAGAGAGTGAAGGGCAGAGTAATTTCATACTGCAGCCCTGCCATTTTTGCGGGTTACTCACGTTACACAGATCTTTTGCCTAACAACACTGCTGGTGCCGTGACTGCCTGTGCATGGCCAGAGCTGCTCCTGCTCTGCCCTAGGGCAACACTGGCAGAACCCAGAGCCCTGCTGTGCTCAGCCCAGAATGATGCACTTCCCGGCGGGGGAAGCTGCAGAAGCAAAAACCCAATTTATGTTGCCTTCAGGTACAGGTGGAGAAATGTCTGGTTTAAATTTGAGTATCAGTTTTAGCAGAGGAAAATGATAACCATATGATCATTATGGAACTGGCACAGGGTGCCCAGTGCAGCTGTGGCTCTCCATTCCTGGAAGCGTCCAAGGCCAGGCTGGACGGGGCTTGGAGCATCTTGGGATAGTGGAAGGTGCCACTTCCTGCACTATCCCAGATACTTGGAGCATCTTGGGATAGTGCAGGACTATCCCTGCCCATCATGGGATATTTAAGATGATATTTAAGGTCCTTCCAGCCCAAACCAATCCATGATGATTCTATAATTGTAACCATAAACAGCCTTAGGGGCACAAATAGTGATTTAGAACTTACCAAAGAGAATTTAATGTTTATTCATTTATAAATTAGTAGGATTTAAACTTTCAACAATTTTTCCAGAGGGCTCAGCAGTGGGGAGGAAGGTGGCAGTGGCTTATGTGCTAATCTAAAAAGACCTCACAAGTCTCCATGGGGACGCTGAAGATTCAGAGCTGGGAAATGTGTGCACATCCTGGCAGACTTTTAGAGAAAGCTAAAGGGACCCCAGTCCTGCAGTGATTGCCTCTGTGCTCAGCAGTGTGCTATGTGCACAATGGGAAACAAGACAATCCACTTATTTCAGGAGTATTTAATAATTTTCTCAAGGTCTTTTGTCATGCTGAATTTTACACTTATTGCTATTTCTTCTCACGTGTAATATCTTGGTATTGTTGCTTATTTCTTTATGGCTTTTCTAATATAAAGCCTTAATGGAACATAAATGCAAGAAAAAGGAACGCAACACCTATGTATGAAAAGGCTTTTCTTTACAAAAAGATAGAAACACGGTGGACAGTTAAGGGCCTGGAGAGGACCATGCCCTTGTCTGTGCAAAATGAGGATCCTGGGCCTGGGGGTCTTTCCTACAGACAATGCACCAGCAGTCCCTGGGTAGGGAGGTTGCTGCTGGTGTGTGCAGGGTGAGCCTGTGACTACAAGGAGTGAAAAATGGGGCTACCCAACTACCCTGATGTGTTAAAATGTCCCTCTCTTCCTTCCTCTGCTACCATCCAGGCGTCTTGTTGCAAAATGTGGACATTTTAAACTATAACTTGCCTTTGCTGAGCTATTGAGCCTGATTGTGTCTGAGGTTTTGGAATTTCCCAAACACAATAAGTATGTTTACATGCAGTAGTCAGAGAGGAAATCACATGTGAAAGCACTCAATAAGGAGATGGTATTTTGTTGCAATGGTCCATAAACCTTGTGTTTACATGGAGTTTTTAAGGAGAATTCAAAGCATATCTCCTTTTTGTGATGCATCAACAAGCATATCAAATGATTGTTCAAAAAGCTTGTGCTTTGTGCAAGAATAGAAACCAAATGGTTGAGTAATTTCCAAGAGGAAAAAACCCAACCTGCTACAGCAATTCCATGGTCTGCTTAAAATTTCTTTATAAAACCTTTTAAATAATAAAATTCTACACTCCCAATTAAAAAGAACCTACTGGCTTTTTTGGGTTCATGTTTCTAAATATTGTACATCATAGGGCCATTACAGGGACAGCATTTTTCCCCACTCCAAAGGTTGGTCCTCTCTCTTCTGCAGTTGCTCTCAGCTCTTTCCTTGATGTGTGTATGGTGCCATGGGACATCCCATGTCCCATGTCCTCAGCACAGCTTGGAAAAGACAGGAGAGGGGAGGGGAAAGAATTCAGTGTAGGTGAAGGTGAAGAAGGAAAAATCCAATTTATGTTACCTTCGGGTACAGGTGGAGCAATCACTTAATGTAATCAGTTTATATATTCACCAGACCTTGCACTGACCGCTGCTGCAAGCAGATGAGGAGGTCTCACTCTCACAGGGGTCACGTGCCACTTGAACCTCCACAGTGGGTTCTTAGCTGTCAGTCCCCAGATTTGCAGCCACCTCTCATTTTTGACCTCACCCCTTTGCTGGGACATTCCAGGGCTGCCCACCACCAAGCCAAGCTAGGTACCACTCCACAGGCCCAGTACTGGTTGTAGTAATCAGAGGAAACTTCAGTGATTTCAATCTGGCATGTGGTTCTGTGTTTAATGAAAGCTGCTTTACTGATGTGCATGTGTACGCACACAATTTGTGCCATATTTTTCCAATTACTTCCCTACAGCTGATCACTCTCAAATGGAGCTCTGAGGCTGGATGATGGTAGGTCAAGGCACACAGGCTCCCTGCACATGCTTGTGATATGCTAAAATGCGTTATTGACAGAGCTACCTTGTTGATAATTTTCTTTTGGAAGAGGCTGGCTGCTTAGATAAAGAGGAAGTGCCATGTAGTGCCAGAGTCAAACCCCTGGTACTTCCCATGCTGAGCACTGTGTGATTGCCCCTGCACATGCAGGGATCTGCCCCAGGGTTCACGGGCACTCCCTGATGCAGGCACAGCTGGCAGTGCAAGCCAAACCCCAGGTGCACCTTACAAAGTCATCTTTGCCAAGACCAATCCTCACAAAAAGCATGGACATCACATGTTCCAGCCTTTCACATCCCCCAATTCCCTAAAACAGTGCCACTTGCCAGGCTCAGGTTAGGTTAACACCCCGATTTTCCAGCTGCTGGAGCTCCAGGAACATCATTCTGATGGTCAAAGCAAGCTGCTCAGCCCATGCCATGTTTGTCTGCAAGGAAATGGGATGTTTATGTTTATCCCAATCGATCCTGATGGATGACACTTTTGTTCCATTTAGCAGCTGCTTGACCCATTTAATACCACAAAAGGAGATTAAGATCCAAAGTATGTACGGCTGTGTTATGAGTAACAGCCGCTTAATAGCAATAACACTGAATAACAATTGCAAGTTTGGCTTTTAGCTATTATTATTGCCTAAGGCTGGTTTGTTTTCCATCTAAATAAATACATATCTGTATATTAAATGAATATACCTAAGGGCAAAGTTATGCATTTCCAGATAAACCCTCCAACTGTTCTAGATTTCTCAACCAAATCATTCTGGAAAATAATGCCTAGGAAGAAGTGCAATATGTCTTGTGAATCCATTGGTAAAGCCAAGCTCAAGAATTCCCCCATGGAGCCATGAAGAAGGGCTGCAGCCAAATTGACCACCCAGGGATCCATCAGTCACAAAACTGGCTCACAGGAAAGTTAAGCACACTTTTCTAGAAGGAATGCCACTCTGTCCTGCCAGCCTGCCTTGGGTACACGGAATTAGCTCATGGGATGCTGGCAAGAACAATGCTCCAAGAAAGAGCAAATCCTTCACCAGCAGCGCCAACAACCCTTCTCCCTGTTGGAACTGCTGAATGGATAACACATAATTCCTGTCCCTGCTCACCTCCAGTGCCTGAGCCAGGGTCTACCTTGGGAAAGGGACCTGGGCCAAGGTTTATCTCATCCAGCACCATGTGGCTGGGTTGGAGACCTGCAGCCCAGAATTGTCTGTTTATTTATGCCCACAAATCCATTCTGTGCACGGGATTCCCATGACTACCCAGGACAGGCATGTGTGTGGGAAAAGCCTCATCCAGCCAGGTGGTTACTGACCATTGGGGCCAGAGGGGAGACAGTTTTCACACAGGAATCTCCTTGATTTCTGCATAAAAATAAATTACTGCTGACAAGACAGCTAGCATAGTCAGGGCCCTTTCATTACTGACTACACAATGAAGAAGTCCAGCCTGGCCTTGGACACTTCCAGGGATCCAGGGGCAGCCACAGCTTCTCTGGGCAACCTGTGCCAGAGCCTGCCCATCCTCACAAGGAGACAATAAAAACTTGTCTGTTGCAAGGATGCCTCAGGTCAGGGTGAGGTCTGTAGAAGTCCAGGGGCTCCTACCTGGAACACACCAGCAGGGCTCTGGAAGGAATAAGAGTGCAAAGCATTAGTGAGCATCAGGAGCTCAATGGAAACAGGACTGCAACATGAGCAGTGAGATGTGGTGCTTTGAGAAGCATCAGGCATGAGGTCTGAGTCACTGCATGAGATAAACATCTCCATCTGATGTTGTTTCCTCCTCATATGCTACTGCACACAGCAAAAACATACTGAAAACAAACAGCAGTTTCTTCAGTGCAGTTAATTGCTTTCTTGGGTCTATTTAATTCCCTGTTCAGTTTTAAGCGTTGGACAAACAAACTCAAGACTTAATATTGTCCTTGTTTTAAACAGTAATTCTTATATAAGAAGTGTTAGTACAACTTTCTCAGGCACAGGATGGGATTGTTGGGGTGTCCTGTGCAGGGCCAGGAGTTGGATTCAACGGTCCTTGTGGGTCCCTTCCAGCTTGGGATATTCTGTGATTCCATGGTTCTTGTGTTACTCAAATCACATTTGTGTCACTGCCCAGAAGATGGAGAATCACAACATTTTTGATGATTTAGTTCTCCCTCTCTGCACGTAGCTCAGATGGAAAGACATGACTCTGAAGGTCACACACCATTTTCTCTTTCAACCTTTGTGGCTGGTGTTGGAAGTTGGTGGTCCTAAGAGTCATCAGCAACTTCCTGAAGCAGTCCTGGATGAGGGTGGGGTGTTCCTGGAGATTTAAAAAAGTATTAGAGAGACTCAAAGATTAAATGTGGAAATAGTCAGTTTAGACAATGGACAGGGTGGTTTTCAAATGTCTCCATGACAGACAAGCTGCAATGGAAGTGTCTGGCAGGGAAACAGCCTCTTGGAGAAACTAAGGTGTGTGACTGGGGAAAAAGAAAGGTTCCCTTTGTCTCAAGAGCAGAAAAGTCCCCGAATGTGATGAAGGTTTAATCCCTGCAGATGGTCTTTAGCCACAGCATCTTTATTCACTCCTCACCAGCATCTGTCGAAGAGCTGTCATCACCGCTGATACCAAAAGCCAGGCAGGGAGCGATTTGTGCAAACCCTGCTCAAGATAACAAGCTGGTTAATGGTGATACTCCCTGTCAGCAGTCAGCTACACTCAGCCTGACAGTTCCCTTTCAGGCCCGGGGAGCTCTTATCCACTGTGACAGGGCCCCACGGGTGGAATGCGGGGAACAAAAGCCCTACACAAAGGGAGCACTTTGGGGCTGGAGTGTGTCTGGCTTCCCCAGGCTTCCAAGAGGCCACACAGTGATGGTGGATGACGAGGCTCTAATTAATATTTCATTCTCAGAGTGAGTTATCCCTTGGGGGAAGTTAAAGATTTGCACATTTTGAGGGCAAAGTACCGAGGCTGGTGATCTTGAAAAAGAAAGTGTGTTGAAAGGGGCTGCTGCAGTCTTTAACCCTGGGCAAGGGACATGTAAACCATACAGCATTAGTACACATTTTTAATTGTATGACTTGTTCTAGGTCCTATTTTAAGGAGTGCTCCCATAAATTCGTACGTAAGTGCTTCTAGAAAACTTTCACCCCCTCTTCCCTTTCTAGCTCCTCAGGATTCAGACAGCTGATATTCCACATAGTGTGGAAGGTTTGTTCTCCAAACCAACAAAACACTAAATGTGCTTTATGGTAGCAAGTGAAGTGGCTGTGGGCTGGAACTGCTGAGTTCAGCAAAGAAAGGGAAAAGAATGGACTATGGAGGGGAGTTTCTAGTCCACAACCACATGCTCCCCACAGACAGCAGGAGGGCAGGGCCGTTGTGAAGGGACAGGGAGTTTTGAGAGACCACGAAGGAGGAGAGCTGTGGCCATAGCAGTGCCCACGGTGCCCACTGCCCAGCCAGTGGTGAGAAATTAGTGTGAACTCTTCTGCAGGCCAAAGATGAACCCAGGGTGCCCTGGTGACCTCAGGAAGAAAGGGTTTCCACTGCACTGCTAAACAGAGCTCATAAATGAAGAAGTAGGGAAAACACAAAGACTTTCAAGATGTGTCACCTAATTGACTCCCAAGTGACTGCTAATTATTTGATTGAGTTGGAGGTGAGAGGAAGACACGTGGTCACACACAGTCTGCAAACACCTGCAGTGTGCGATGGGAAGAGTGAGGCAGAAGCAAGCTCAGTGAGCCAGGGAGTGAGCCAAGAGGCAGACAGCCCTGGCTGGTCCATGCCTCTCCCCGAGGAGCAGTGCACCGCGGAGATCAGTGTTTAGCAAATACAGTGAGCTGCGGCACAGAGGTAAGTTTGACAGGACAATGACCTGAAAATGAGTCTCCAAGTGTGTCTTCCCTGAAGACTGCAAACAGAAGAATATCTAATTAATTATAATTATTACTCTTTCAAGAGAAGAGGAGGAGCAGGCTTTCTCTTGCGATATGCAGAGCAGAACTTCCAAACAGTTTACACAAATGCTGTGAGTCCTGTGGGGCGGGCACTGAGATCCGTGGCAGATGGAGTGGAAAGAACGGAGCCTGCAGCGTGGGATGGCACCGGGCCACCGCTGGAAGCACCCCAGAGCCCAGGCAGGCCCTGCCCCGGCCAGGGGAAAGATGAATGTGAGGCCTGTGAGACTAAGGTGTGGTTGTGCCAAATGCCAGCGTTGGAGTGATTCTTGTCAGTATAAAGACAGAAACAACAGAAACACGAATGTTGTGAGTAGTCGTTTACCAGGAGCAGCCAACAGCCTCTCTGCAGGTGTGCACAGAAAACACCTCCCTGGCCGGGCCATCCTTAGTACATTAAGCAGCACGTTTATGAATTCACAGGCGCCAGTCACCGCAGAGGTAATAGCAGAGGTGAGCCGATGGCCCACACCGGCACTCAGGACCTTGTGGCAGCCCCGGGCTCCTGCGCAGGGAGGCTGGCACAGCGAGTGTCACCCCTTGTCCCGCCCTGGAAGGGAGCGGCAGCTCCGCGCTGGTTTTCCAGCTCCTCCGGCTGCAGCCCCGGGCTCTGCGTGCCCGCGGGGCTGGGGCAGAGCCGGCGCTGGGTGCGCGCTCCCTTCCCCCGTCACAGCGCATCCTCAGCTGTGCTCCTTGCGGGTCCCTTCCAGCTCGGGATATTTTATGATGAGCCAGGACTGCTGGCGTGTCCCCGAGCCGCAGGAGGTGCTCGGGAGGCTCCTTTCCGACGGGTCCCATTTTCCCGGCTGTTTGTGAACTGTGAACTCCCCCAGCTGGCGATAGCTCGATATCGCCACCAGCCACCGCAGCCCGCCCGAAATGTCCCTTCGGGGACGGCCTGCGAGGATTCCCCCGCGGAGCCGGGGATGGGCGCTCGGCCGCTCCGGAGCAGGGGCTGGGCCAGGGGCTGCTGCGGCCGTCAGAGGGGAACAGGCAACTGTGCAGGCGCAGGTGGCTCGGGCCACTGCCAGCACAAGGTGTCCAAGAGCAGGGAGCAGAGTGAGGGGTGGGAATGGCCTTCTTGCATGGCCCGATTCACCGGGGCTCCTCGCGGTGCTGTAGCAAGTATGGGGGTGGGTGACAGATGGGGCAGTGGCAGCAGAGCCACCCCCTGTCCCACCCTCAGGGACCCCTGGCTGCCTCCCCACTCCTCCTTCACCGACCCCACAAAAAGTCCAGGCCCAGGCAATTGTGTACAAAACCTGAAATAGTTTTACTTTGCTTTCTTTTTTTTTTTTTGCCTTTTTTTTCTTCTTTTTTTAAACTTTGCTCTAGGTTTACTTAAGATTTTGTGAAGTCGATACAAGAGCATTTGATATGAATCGGTAAATAAAACACCGTCATAGATAGATAGCCACGATAAACTTTGTTAGAAATGTACATGTCGCGAAAAAATAATAATACTAATAATAATAATCATAATCATAATAAAAAAAGCTGGCGCGACGCCCGGGCCTGCGTGGCCCTGTTGGCCCTGGTGGTGGCCCTGGTGGTGGCCCCGGTGGCCACGGCACACAGCGGCAGGTGGCTCTGGTTCCCCGCAGGCGCCGCGCCCCAGTAATGTGTGTATATAAACAAAGCCCATAAGAAATGTACAAATATAAAAAGCTACAAACATTAATAAATTACATCGTCACAAAACACGGAAACACTCCACAAGGTGCTAGTAAAATAACTGTCTCCCTCCTCGTACAAGAAGTTACGCAAAGAGCTGGTACCGGCGGGCAGCGCCCGGAGAGACCCTCCCCGTATAAAAACCCGGCGGTGGTTATTCCAAAAGCTATGTACAAGCTACATTCTAGGTAAAGGGGCCTGGCATGCGGCTGCGTGGGGCGGAGGCGGTGTCTGAAACGCGCCCGCCACCTCGCCGCCCCGCGCCTCGAGTCCTGCAGTCTCCTCCCGCCACGTGGCCTCGTGGCCCTTCCTGCTCCTGGCAGTGCCACCACAGCGGCTGCGGCCACCCGCCCTGCCCGCTCGCCGGGCGGGACGAGGGGCCCAAGGCCGGAGCTGGTGCTGGAGCGGGGGCCTGGCGCGCTCCTCCGTGGCCGAGATTAGTATTAACTTTTTGCGGCTAGTTGCTCTCAGCACTCTGAGAAAGGACATCTATATTAAAAAATATTTATAGCAGGATTCTGTACAGTCCGACCGCTGAAAGTTAAAGGGATTATTGTGGTGGTGGCCCAGAACTGGGTGGCAGTGTCCCCGGGGCCACTAGAGCAGCAGCTTCCCATTCCGGTGGATCTTCAGGATCTTGCCGAGCCGCTGCTTGGCCGTGGCCATCCCCTTCTTCGTACGCTTCCCTGGAAGGACAGCAGGGGTGGGGTGAGGACCCATGCCCACCCCACACCACCCCACAGGCACAGACCCTCCAACTGCCTCCTGCCTCCATGGCCCTGCTGCCAGCCCAGCCCAGCACCTTCAAGGACACCCACCAGCACCCCTCAGGAATGGGGCTGCTGGCCACAGGACAGGGCTTGGCTGGGAGCACAGCCCCTGGAGAGACAGCCCTGCTGAGCCGGAGCCCAGTGCACACCCACCCCCGTGGATACATGGGGACACCTGCTCTGGGGAGGCACAGCTCTGCTGGGCACCCTCCTGCCCCTGCAGTTCCAGCCCTGCTGCCCTGTGCCCTCACCTGCCCTGGCTTGCTGCTCATGGTCACCTGTTTGCCCACAGGGTGACAGCCAAACCCAGCCCCACCACTGCCATTCTGCTCCTCAGGGAGAGGCTGCACACACACGCAGACACACTGACACAGACACACAGACACATTCCCTACAGCTCTTCGCAGCTCCAGGCTCTTGGGCACACCTCTGCCTTGGACCTGTTTCCCACCATTTCACCACAAAAGCACAATTCCAAATACATTCTTTCCACTTGAGCTCTGCAGAGAGCCACAGGTACCACCAGCTCCTGGCAGGACCCCAGCCCCTACCACAGGCTACACACATCCTGCCCTATGGCCATCCAAGCTGCCAGGGTAGTGTGCACTACCTCTAATCTGCTCCACTCGAATACATGGAATTCAGGAAACATCTGCCACATTGCCTCACTTGTCCCTGGGGCCTTTCCCAGTGGGATCACACATAATTTTCACGCTATACAGTGCCTGCCCTACACACCTGCCTCAGTTACACTTCCTGAGTCAAGTTCAAATGGAGAGCAAGAGGTCCCAGCCCAGATTTTGGGACAGCCTCAGCTTTCTCACGCTTTCCCTATGACAGACAGCGAGCAACCTCTTCCTCTCTCCTGCCTTTGGTTGTAGTTGTGTTACTCCCAAGGTCTGATATTCCTCTGCTTCCTTGCAGCAACCCTCCAGAGAGATCTGCAGTGTGTCCTGCTCTACATGTCCTGGGAGGACTGTCCTCAGCTACAGTCAGCACAGAGCTGGTGTACAGCCACCACCAACACCACAGTGCCTGCCCCAGCCCTGGGCAGAACAGCCTTCATGGATGCTTCCTCCTCTGGCCAAGGCTCCACCGGCCAGGCTGTCTGGGATGTGGCCCTGCAGGCGCTCCTCCTGAGCTGTGGCCAGGTTGGGCAGCGCTCCTGCCAGTGATACCCCACATCCTGCAACCAACAGCCCAGCAGAGAAACTCCTACTTGGCCCCGCAGTGCCAGGAGAGTCAAGGCCACAGGCCCTATCTCTGACCAGATCTGACTTGCATCCGCACACCTGCGCCTGTGCATGCCCACACCACACACTGCAGTGGAGGCCCTGTGGAAGGCTCGGGTTCCACGGCCCTTCACCCTTCCCCACTCCTGCACCACAACCCGGGCGTTTCCTGGTACCTTTGGCGGAGGCATTGTTCTGCGAGGATGACGAGGGTCTCCTCTGTGTGAGGAAAACACCGGGTGCCATCGGCTGCGATCCCCTGTTAGGCTGGGCGACCCCAAAGGTGCTGGCCCCTGCGGTGTACTCGTGATCTGTGAGGCTGCTGGCCTGTGACTCCAGCTTCGGCTCGGGGGAGCTGCCTTCCTGAGCCTCTTTGCTTGCGTTGGGGGCTGACAGCTTCTTTTTGGTATTTTTTTTCTTCTTGCCTTTTTGTTCCTCCTTTAAAATGACAAAGATGAAGCTCAGATTAATCCCCAGAAGACCTTTAGCTAGGGCAAGGGCGAGCGGCGTTGCTTAGGGTCCTGATACAACGACACGCCAGGAGTTGGCCATGGACAAGCGCTCGGGGGCTGCTCCGACACGTCTGGCTCACAGCTGCACACACACGTTTGCCTCTCGTGCCTCTACGTCCTCGCTCTGTGCGGGGCCTCCTCGTTCCTTACCACTGCGGCGAGCGGGAGCCAGCGGGACCGCACCGACACCGCCCCGGCACAGCAGCGTGGTCAGCATGGGCAAATCTTTCCATCTTCCACAAAAACTGGCACCTCCTATCTTCGGGGATCTTCACACCCTCGCACAACAGCATGAAGGACATTAAACATCCCACTGATTCAGCCTCTGCTTCCTGCTAGGACACACACATCATCTCCTGACCTGTAACTGCACCTGGACATGCACACTGGGATGGCACTGCCACTGTCCTGTGGCCCTTGTCTACTTTCAGTTCCTTCTTCTTGAAACCCTGCCACCATCCTTAAAGCTCTTCTACTCAATAGTCCACATCGCAGAAGCCCAAGGCCACCACAACCTGCATCTCCACCAGCTGGCTGAGGTGCCTCACCAACCTCGCTCCAGCAGACCTTGTCACCTTAGCATCTCACCATGTCACCTTCACGGGGCTTCTCTGACCCCTTCAGAGACCAGACACTTACCAAACATCCAAACTGCCCCATTCCCTTTCCTAAACTGACCCTTTGCTGACAGTTCACCAATCCTTTGGAAGCAAACCTTGACACTTCCCAGCAGCCAATCTGCACAGACAGGCAATCACACCAGTCAGGCTCTCAAGTACACATCAAATACACTCCTTTGAGGCAGCCTTCTCCTGTTCTACCCCAGTAGCCATTCTCACCCCCTCGTCCTTCCCTGTGCTTTTCTCTGTCCCTTGCTACCCTGTGACATGCTCAGGTGTGTTGTGACACCTCTGGGCTTGGATCCCATTTCTTTCCCTGAGACTGCAGAGCATCGTGTCATTGGCAGGACCAAACACTAAGCAGGGCTGGCACAGCACTAGGCTTGGGCACAGCTCTGCTGCTGGGGACAGGGCTCTGCTTTCTGACAGCTCCTACTCTCCAGGCAACCTCTCACCTGCTGTGACAGCTTGGCGGCAGCGGCGGCGAGTCCAGTTTCGATGGAGGCGACTCTTGTGCCTTCTCGCACCGGTCTGTCCTGGCGGGGCACCGAGGGGCCAACCCGTGCTGCAGGGAGAGCAGAGGCAGGTGAGGGGCAGGAACATGCCCGTGGGAGCAGCAGAGCCACCACAGGGCAGCGGGCTCTGCCCTGCTCAGCCAGGAGAGATGGGGGCAGCCTCTGCCCTTCCCTTCCCCAGGTACAAGAGCCAACAGCCTCCCGGCAGGGTGGCACGGGCAGAAGCTGCTGATAGAGATGTCACACAGCTGAGCAGCTCCACAGCCACCTGAAGCCAAAGCCACGCAGGTTTGTGCCTACATCCTGGATTACGAGTGTTATCTCCGAAGTGACAATGCTCACCTGCAGCTGGGGGAGGACATGCAGGGCCACAAGCTGATGAGACCACCCATGAGCTGCTTGTCACAGCCAGCACACAAAGAGGGTGCCCTGCTCATGGACCACAGAGGTCAAAGGGGTCTAGGGGCCCTCTTGCCTGTCACTACCCCTGGTGAGCTCCAACAAACCCAGGGTAGACCAAACTCTTCCAGATCATGAGCTTCGGCTGAACCTGGAGGAGACTATTCCTGCTCTCTCTCACTATTCCCACAGTCAACCCTGAAATCCACAGCAATTCAGCTGTCCAGGACTTGATTCACTGTTACACCACTGCTATGGTGGCAACCAAATGATCTGTCACTAAGGGTGTGAGAAAAAATGAACCAGCCAAGGAATGACTTTCTCCTGCCAGCTGATTGCAGGAGGAAGGCTAAAACTGCTTGGCAGGAATCCCAGTGCCTGGATCACCCCCCACTGCCCTGGAAAGGGTTAACCTTCATGTGATAAAGAAATCACTAATTGTGTGTTACAGTTTCCACACTCCTTGAAAAATTTAGAGATTTGCATGACTTAGCCTGGGCAGCACAGACCACATCGACTTACCAGTTGGACTGTAAGGGGCATCATCCGAACTTTTCCTTTTCTTTGATCGGGACTTGAATACTGGATTATCTTCGTCTGATTCCAGAGAAGGGTAAACTACAGCAGGAAACAAAGGCAAGAGTTTCAGTTTAAGAAAAAGCTTTACCCTGCACAGAGGACCCTTGCTGCAGTGACCACAGGCATCACAGCTGCATGATCCCCAGAAGTGCCATTGAGCATTTCTGTCACAGCTGGGACACTCAGGGGACTTTCCTCTGCTCTCATCCACACATTACTATTGCGAGCTGCTGTCACTAAACTGTGACTGGCTCTCTATATTCCTCTAACAGAATATCCTGAGCTGCAAGGGAGCCAGAAGAATCAAGTCCAACTTGGTTGCCCAGTGAAGCTGTGTCTGCTCCATCTCTGCAAGTGTCCAAGGCCAGGCTGGACAGGGCTTGGAGCAACCTGATCTAGTGCCTGCCCACGGGAGAGGGTGGAACTAGATGGCCCTTGAAGGTCCTTTAAAACTTAAATCACTCTCTGATTCCATGATAATTATGGCAGAACTGATGTAACTGCTGTAAACTTTGTGCCCATTTCTGCTGCAGATGCTTGCCTTCTCTGCCAAAACTCAAAACAGCATTAGATCCCTTTTCCATGTACAAATTCAACTTCTCACTCCTCTCAACTGAAGGTTTAATTGCTACTGTGCAGACAAGGAATTTTCTGTTACAAGTAGCAGTACCTGACCCACATTTCTGGGACAGTCCCCCGTTTCTGGGTTGACTGCTGCAGTTTCGAGGGCTCTCCATGTTTCTTGAGAGTTTCTCATTGTGTCGCACCTCAAATCCAGCCTGCCTGGAGGCTGTGTGACCCTGGGCTCTGCAGCAGTCTGCTGTGACATGTCTTTGCTCCCTTTGGTGTGCAGGTCCCTGTTCCATGCACTGCTCCTGCGCACGCGTGGCTGATCCCAGGGTGGCAGAGAGGGAGGAAAAGCCCATGAGCAAAGGGACATTCACCAACAGGCAGCCCCAGGCACAGCCTCACTCTGCTTCCCTCCTACTCACCATAATCTGAGTCCTTAAAACAGGCATCCAAGTGATCCTGGTCCTCGTCATAATCCTCGATGTCGATGCTGTTCTTTGTGCTTTTCTTCAGGAGCCGTTTCCCAGCGTTTTTATTGCCACCACCACCAGTTTTCTTCAAGTTTTGTGTGGAGAAGGAGTTGTTCTTCGCCTGATTGGTACCCCACGACGTCTGCAGGCAGGACTCTGAGGCCTGGAGGTTTGCCATAGAGAGCATGCCCTGGATGGCTTCCTGCGTGCTGGGGGACGCAGGTGGCTGGCTGTGGGGCACACAAGAGATGCCAGAGCACTTAGTGATTCCAGAAACACCAACCCCTCACAGGCAGCCAGCTCCTGCCAGGCAGCTGTGCTAGCAGAGACCCCCTGATTCCTCTGAGTGGCTGCACATACCACCAGGGCCAGTGGGAAATTTTACAGGACAGGAATGCCACAAAGAGCACCTCAGATGTGGGGGTGATGGCCTAGGAGCCAGGGAGATGTGGGCAGGTCCCTGGGCTGTCAGCACTTTGGGCAGAACTCAGAAAACTTCCCAAAGCCCACAGCAGAATCCCTGACAGAGCAGTGTCTCTCTACCAACTATCATCATCATCACCCTCCTTTTCCTCCTCCTCCTCATCATCTTTAAATATCTATCTATCTATCTATCTATCTATCATCTATCTATCTATCTATCTATCTATCATCTATCTTTAATAATGTTATTTTTCTGTACTACCAAATCATCTTCCTCCTCATCATAATTTTTAATAGTATTATTTATAATCTACATTATCAGCTCCTGTGAAAGGAGAGCTTATGCATCAGCACTGGTGGGGGATGTAAAGGGGGCTCTACTCAAAACTGCCTGGAAGTTTTTGGTCCCTGTTCACATCATGGGCTGTCACCACTCCAGGAACTGCTGGAAATTAATTCTGAGACTGGCAGAAAGCATCATCCAGTATTTACAGAAGTTTGGAGTTTGGCAAGCTGTGAAATGCAAAAAAACCCTTGTGGCAATAATATTTGTTACACTTGTTACACTTGTTATACATTTGTTGTGCAACAGAAGCCACAAACATACAAGAAAATTAACAGCACCATGTCACTTTCTCCTACTTGAGCTTCATCTGGGCTCTGAATAGAGTAATGTACAAGACCATAAAGGAAGTTTCTGGGCACTAGTGGCATTAGTCATGATCCTGAAAATGAGTTAAGACTAATTCACAATTCAACAAACAGAAGAACATAAAAAAACTTATTTAGGAAAGTGTTATTTAAATCCCTCCAATATAATGCCTTCTCCTCTGCCTTCTTCCTGGCAAAGAAATATTTTAAATATCTACAAGGAATTATCATATTTTCTTCCAGCCTTTTTCCCTGAACTGTTTTTCCAAACACTGGACTCTCAAAACACTGCAAACAGACCATCAAATACTGACCACTAAATGGGCAAATCAGAGAGGAACTGCCTTAAGCAACACAAACTTCAACAAATAAATGGTGGGATATGATCAAAAACAGGGGTTCTGAGACTTAAACACCAACCTGAAGATGGGGAAATGTCTCAGAGCTGCACATGGGGCAGAGTGTTTCTCATTAGGGCATGTGCTTGGTGTGCTTCCATCAGGAGTATTTCAGCTTTCTAATCCAAAAAAATTCAAGAAGACTCAGGAAGCAATTTTGAAGCTCTGGAAGAGCCATATCCCCTTTCTGTAGCTTCAGCAATGATTTTTAAAAAACCACACTTATGAAAGTAAACTATCACTGAGTTACAATTATGGCTTAAAACCATTTTAAAAGCGCATTGGAGCAGGAACAAAGTGCTTCTGTCCCTGCTGTATCCCCACAGCCGTCTCCAAACACACAGGAGGTGGCACTGGTTGATGGCTCAGACCTGCCTCCAGCCTTGTTGTCCTGTCCTCGGGCTGACGGCTGCTCTCGTGGGTGCACAGAGAGGAGGACGCTCTAACAGACACGCTGGCAGTTCTCTGTGCCTTCATCCTGCTCGTGGCAGCCCGGGTGTGGCAGCAGGCCCAGGGCAGTGCCCGTCCCCTGTGCTGGCACTGCTGCGGCCCCACCTGGAACCCTGGGGTCAGCTTTGGGCTCCTCCTGACAAGAAGGACATTGAGGGGCTGGAGCGTGTCCAGAGAAGGGAGCAGACCTGGGGAAGGGGCTGGAACACCGGCAGTGGCTGAGGGAGATGGGAAAAGGGCTCAGGCTGAGAAAAGGAGGCTTAGGGAGACTGTGGTACCCAGGTTTGCCATTCTGTCCCTGACATGTCCCAGAGCATGTGGAGCAGGCAAACAGCTGTGTTGGGGACAGTGACAAGCACTGTTGGACTCAGGTTTTACTTCCTCGGTGGGTAGGGCACAGGAATGATCCCAGTACCCTCCATCATGCAGGATATTGTGTAGGGAGCCTGTGCCTTGCTCTTCATCACCAACTCTACCACTGCCATCTCTCTCACCCTCTCTAGGCAGATCATGTCCTTCCTTCCATCAGCAATTACTGAGTCTCCTACCAGTATCCTCATATGTAGAAACTGAATTTATAATATTTCAGAAGAGTATTACTGATTGAGAGGTGGCTCTGGAGAAGTCACAATTGTATAAAATGAAAGAACTCAAACAATTTCAAGCACAAACCCAGTGTTATCTTCCATTTTTGAGTCAGACCTGGACACGAGTAATTTTGCTCCTTTCAAGATCAGGTGAAGACCAGCCCTCCAAGCTTTTTGCATATTCCCTTTCAGTTCTTTCAGTCTGTTCCCACACTCACAGCAGCCTTTCTGCAGGAGCTCTGTCCTTCCCTCTCCCTGTCTTGCTGACACACACAGTTGAGCTGCAGCTCTCTAGAGCACTCCAGGTAATGCCATCAGGGCCTCTGGGGTGGCCAGCTGGCAGTGACAGCTCAGTGTTTTACAGAATAAAGCTTGCCATGGTTCAGATAAGGCCACTATCACAAAAAGTCCTGACCTGCTTCCCAGTGCCTGGGAATCCAGCACTGTTCTGACAGGGATGCAGGCACTGACTGCTTGTGTGGGAGGAGATCCCACAGTGACACAGGGCTGCTCCACAGCATCCACAATATACACATACAGACCTATAAATACACACATTCCCTACCCTTCATCTGCCCTGCAAGCAGAGAAAGGTGGGAATTGTTCCTGAGAGTCAGACATGACCGCACTGGCCTCATGCTGGGACGCAGCGTGTTTGCATATCGCGTTTCTTCTGCTTCATTTTCAAAAAGACCACGTTATGGCCATTTGAAAAGCCAAATGTAATTATGAAATGAAACACAGTAATTACATTTACATGGGGCTTTTTCCAATCAAGGTGCAGCGCACACTGCCAAAACCCAGTGTTTATCCCAGAGCCAGCATTGATGTGACACACTCCTCCTGAACACCCCACACAGAGCAGTAACTCAGCCGAGTCTGGGGTGGGACTTTGATTTCAGAAACCACAGAGCCTTCAAACACCCTGGGTACAGCGCCCAGGCTCAGGGGGGAAAGCAAAGGCCTGGGTTTAACCTCTGTTCTGGTTTAACCCCTTGCAGACAGCAAAACAGACCCTGAGCAAGGCAGACAATTGTCAAGGACCATTTCAAAGCATGCAGTGAGCTGTGTTATCCACAGAATGGCCAGCAGTGTACACAGGGCCAAGGAAGACTTCTTTGAGTTCTTATAATAGTTGATAATTTTTCTTTTTTATAGCAAACTTCCAGCATGGAAGTTATATTAACCCAGCAACTTTATGACAGTATCAGACACACCTAACTACTTTTTGCTGTGTCTAATCCTCTGCTAAAATGAAACTGTAAAATCAACATAAACACTCTTATTATGGACCATAATGCAGAAAGGAAAAGGAATTCACAGGGATGGTGTCAAACAGACAAGTGTTAATGTGATTATTTCTTTCCACCTCTCACTGTTTGGATCACTGAAGGATCTGGTGCTGTACCTTACTGGCCATAGCCCAAAACATCCAGTGTCAGTTTGCATGTTCCACATAAAACACCACTAAGCCCAGGCAGACATTGCCATTTCAGATACAGAAGTGCCCATGAAAGAGTGTGCATTTTTCCCCCAAGCCTTATTTTTTGGTGAGAAGAAGAATGAGAACCACAGATGGGAGGGAGGGAGGGAGGGAGGGAGGGAGGGAGGGAGGGAGGGAGGGAGGGAGGGAGGGAGGGAGGGAGGGAGGGCAGACAGTTTCCTATATCCTTTTTATAAACACCCAGCATTTGTAGCACCTTAGAGTTCCTTACGGGAGAAATGCTGGCCACTGAGATAACTTTATTACAATCTCACTACATTAAAAACCTTAATTCTCACCCTCAAGCTGCAGTCACTGAACTCTCTCCTTGTTTTGAATTATTAATCTATTACAGCATTATTGCTAAAACTGACCTTCAGCATCTACAGATGTGAAACCCTCCATTTGTTCAAATTATACCTCCAAAATCTTTCCTCCCTCTCCCTCCAGATTGCAGGATAATGGAAAATTTGCTTACTGGAGATAAAGCAGTTGCCAAGCTGCAAAATTCATTCTTACTCACACACAATCACAAAAGGGCAATTTTGTTCACAGGAAAGAGGGAAAAGCATCCCCTGGTGCATACCTGTTGGTGTTATACTCTAAACCCCCAACTTCCTTGCTTGCCTGCAAAAGATCAAGAATTCCTGCTGAACTTCCACTCTCTTTCTTTACTTTGGAATTGCGTCCTGGCTTTGCCTCTGTGTCAATGTGAAGCAAATCTTCATCTGATGAGTCCTCGCTCTGCAAAAACAAGGAAAGGGCTAAAAAAGGTGGAAACTCAATGAGCTGGTGCCCAAGAACAGCACGGTGATTTCTGCAGCCTGCTGCTCCTGCAAAGACACAGGCCTAGCCTTTGGAATTTGCTTTATTTAAACTACACAAAAAACAAACAAACAAAAAAACCCAAAAAAACCAAAAACAAAACCAAAAACAACAACAAAAAAAATCCAAAAACCCCAAAAAACAAACAAAAAGAAAAACAAAAACCACCAAAAACAATAAAAAACCCCAAAAAACCCAACAACAACAACAACAACAACAACAACAACAACAACAACAACAAAACCCTAAAAAAAAACCAAACCCAACCCAAAACCATGGCAAAAATCCATTTCCTTGTAGCCTGTAGGCATGGTAGGTTTTTCTTTTCCTGTCCAAAGCTTTGAGATCTGACTGATCCTGTTCATGGGATCAATTCCCTTTAGCAGTGGTGTTTCCATCCCCACAGGAGCAGAGTGGGAGGATCAGGCAGAGAAATGGGACAGACATGTGGAACAATGCCATGTTGGGCTCTGGAAGGGAGTTGCCTACATCTGGCCCTCTCTCTGGGGCTGAGATTTCTAGCCACTGTAGTCTGGTGCCTAAGAAAACAAGTTCTTCCCCGCTTCCTGCCCTGCCTTCAGGCTGCTACAGCACCAGCCCTTATTGCTGTGGGTGCCAGTCTTGTCTCCAGGGACTCTCTCCTTAGGCTCCTGCACATGGAGACACCCCCAGCCCCAGACCTCTGGTACTGACTCAGACAGAAGTCTGTACTTCCTCCTGAACGTCCCAGACACAAATCAGGGTGAAAACAACTCCATAGTACTGAAGGCCAAGCACTTTGGTCATCTTTGGCTCTGTCTTAACAAACTATTTTGCTTTTTCTGAGTTATTCTTGTACTATAATATGAATTTGTATTAACCACAGTTGGGCAAAACATTTAATTTTAATGTAATTTGATTTCCAGCATTGAGTTTCAGACACAGGGCACACTCACACCTGGGCCATGCCATCCTGCAGGTAAGCTCCACCCAGGCTCACTGACACTGCAGGGACTGGGCTGGGCTCACCTGGGTTAGGAGTGTTCCAGAGCTCAGCCCATAATGGGCAGAGAGGCTCTGCCAAGTGGCACAAAACAAACACTTGAGTTGCTACATCACAGGAAGAGAATCACTGAACGGTTTGAGTTGGAAAGGACCTTAAAAACATCGTGTTCTAGGTGTGTCTCCTTGAGAAGGTACAATAACCTCATACCTTGTATGGTACTGACTCCACCTTTGGCTTCTTAACAGGAGTGTGATGCAGGGCTTCCTTTTTATCTGATAAAACTGAATCAATAAAAAGAAACAAAAAGTCATATTTTTTCCCCTTCATAAACCAGCCCTCTTATTCCACTCACATTTGACTGATAGGTAAGACATGGCTTTCTTTATTCTAAATCACATAGTTTTTAAAGATTATATTGATTGTATTGGACAACCAGCACCTAAGATTTTGTTGAGCAGGTAAAGATAAACCAGGAAATATCCTTACAGGGCAGTTCTCTTTTTGCAGTGTTTTTCTTTCTTCTGATTGGAAACTCATCAATTTTTAGTTCACCATCATCTGACACATATTCATATTCATCCCGTACAGGTTTGGCTTTGTCCTCTTTAAAATTCTGCAGTGACCCAAACACGCTGGTATTCAGATGAGTTTTGACTCCCTTTGAACTGAAAAAAAAATATTTACAAATCAGTAACAACACTCTGAGTAGAAAACAGCTTGTGACTTGACAGACAATGAGTACCTCTGTGCAGAAATCTCAGTCAAACTGAATTCCTTCAGGGGTGCCAAATCAACTAGAATAATTTTACAAACACATTTCTGAACGTCCAATTTATATCTCAAAATAGGACTCTGACTAGAGCACTAGAAGAAGTTTTAATGATAGGGTATTTTCTACATTGACCAGAAAGGCAGGTTTTCATGATCTTGTATTAAAAAATATAAATAATGACTTTTTAATTTCCTTTTTCAGTTGATGTGTGTTGTCATATTTTTACTTACCCAAGCAACTTCTTATTAGAGAAAGAGAATGTGAATTTGTTGTCTTTATTGCCTGATAAAGGTGTCTTTTCCGATTTGTGTTCCTCTTCCATTTTTAGAAGTGAATCAGGTTTACTGTTCTGAAAGGCAAAAGACCAAACCGAAATAAATAAATCAGTTAAATGAGTCCTTTATGTTTCAGCTTCCCAGGTACCCTCAGAATCTAAGCCTGTTAAATTTTCTCTTATTAAAAACCCTATCAAATCTTCCCTGCAGACAAAATGTTCTATTCTGTGGGTGAATTTCACTCACACTGCATTATCCTTCAAAACAGGCAAGCTTTTAATCCATAGGCCATAATTCAGATTTCATTAACTCTAATCTTATGCCATGAAAATTAGTTATTGATTATTAGCTATTAGTTAGTTATTGATTTCTCATTAGTTATTGATTTCAGACTTAAACTAGTAGGACTGTGTCAGAGCAAGAATCACACTGAACCATCTCACTCTATGGACAAATGGAAATTCAGCACATGCTTTTGAAGAATCCATCCACCCTCTCTTCCTTTAGCAGGGATTATTTGATATTATTAATTCCCTTTTCTTTGGGAACCGAAAATTGGCTCCTTGTTCTCTCCGCTTAGACAGAGCCACAACCCTTGGCTTATCATCATGTGGCAGAATTTAAAAGGAGACATTACCTTGTATTTCCATTTGGCTTCTGTTTTGCTTTTATTTTGCTCTCGAACTTCAAATTTCTCCACCTCATTCTGTTTGCTCGCAGATTCCTTATTGGGAACATTTAAAACATTCTTTGCAGCCTGGGAAAAAAGTCAGGAAAAAGTCCTCTGAATGAGGATGGAGTGCTGGCATGTCAGAAACACAGGCTTTATGTGGGAAGTAACATGACATATTTTTGAAAACTCCCATTTATTCTTTTTGAATCCCAATTTGAGGTTCGATCAAATATTGCTCCTTCAGAGTGCGTAGAGTAGCAGCTGCACTTCTCCTTGATACACCAATACTCTCCGCTCTCTGTCTGTCACCTCATAACAGGTTTCACAAACTGCACACAGACTCTTAGAACTTCAGAAACATTTTAGGAAAGATTTTTCTTCATAAACATGGATATTTCTTCACAAACAGCATACAACAATTCCTCTGTCAGAGCCTTGATGGATCCTGGCCCCTACTGAAATCAGTAGCAAAATTCATGCTGAATTACAGGGCATCAGAATTAAAGGACGTCAAAAAGAAACTTTTTTGTCCTACATGGGCAAAAGTGGAAGAAAACTATTGTTCTGTTTCCAGTCACCCATTCTAGAGTAACATTTCAAGCAAATGAGATACTTTAGAAATAAGTTCTTCCATGACAGACACCTTTTGATACCAGTGGGTTTCTGGGAGGCTTCACATCAATGAATAACCAGCAAAGAGTCAAATCAAACCCAGCAGCTGGGTAAGAGAAGGGCAATGAGGCAGCAGTTACAAACCCCTCCTTTGCTTCTGCAGAGCCAGGCTTTCACAATGTGTGCACATATTACTTTTGCATGAGACTTACAGAGTGATTTTGTCTCTCTGAGGGTGGGAGAAGAGGGAGAGGTTAAAACATGACTCACCTTCCCCTTCTTTGGCGTCTCAATCTTGGTCAGAGCCTCCTTTGTGTGTGCCTCCAGCAGGTCGAGGTTGGGGATGGCTGGTGGAGGGCTCTCCTTTGCCTTCTTTCCTTTCTTTTTGCCTTCTCCCTTCACTTTCGGTGTTTTGGGAGGTTTGGGGGGTTTGGGAGGCTTCGGGGGTTTGGATGGCTTGAGTTGTTTGGGGGTTTTCACAGTTTTGGGAGTCTTTTTTTTAGGAAGCTTTTCTAGAGGTGGGGGCGGAGGGGTGACTTGGACGGGCGACGGAGCCTCCTCCTTCTCCACAGGACAGATCTCCTCAGCTGTGGGGTTGGCACTCAAGTCTGCTTTGCTGGCCTTTGAAGCATTCTGTGGTTTGGCACAAAGCACAAGGTGTTCAGACACACCTGTCCTGATTTTGATATTCACCTGCACCCTCTGTTAGGTGGGGAAACCACCCCAAAGATGCCCAGATTTGTGGTGGAGAGGATCTGCAGCACAGGTCAGTCTGACCGAGGAATGAAGATCCCATCATGGCCACAATTACACCCTGCTCACCAATCCCCACCCCCAGTTCCCACCTCCACATTCCCCAAGCCTGGTCTCCAGAGGCTTGGTAGGGAATGTAACCCTCTCTGGGTTGTACCCTCATGTGGCCTGACCACATAGGATGGAGAAAATGAACAGCCTTCTGCTTAAAATGCTGATTGGCTTCAGCAAAACCCCTTTCCATTCAATTCTGATGTGATAAATATATCAGAATCACATTTCATGCCCTTGGGAAAAATTAGCAGTAATATAGCTGTCCAATTAAAATTAACACAGACTAATTAAAAATAAATTATTTTCTGCTTAACTTGCTATTCTGACAATCAGACAACTTAAAATACTACATCAAAGAGGATCAAAGAACATTATAGGTTTCAGTTTTAAGGTCTCGGATTTGGTTAGGAAAAGGGTGGAATGCAGCACAATGTCTTCCTGAAGGGGCTGAGCCAGTTGTGGTCACCTTTTGCTGTCACACATCTCGACCCGGCTGGAGTTGGTACCACACTCAATGGGTGATACCTCCATGCATTTTACAGCCTGAATGCCCAATACAGTAAATATTATAAAAACAGCACAAACCTCACTTAATCTTATTTCTTTGGCAAGGTCCTTGATAAGTTGTGCTGGTTTGAAGTTTTCTGGCAGTTCATCTTCATGCTCTGCTAAAGCCTAAAACACAAGAAAAGCCAAATTGCTGTTTCTGTGCAAGTTATCTTCAAAAAATTTTTTTTAAATCCCTCTTGAAGTGACTTGTCTGTATTTTTTCCTATGTATTTAAATCAATCTTGACTTCATTAGAAATTCAAATAAGAAAAAAAAGGACTTTTTTCCTATTCTGCATGTTATTGTAACAAGTTGTCCTGAGAGAACAACAAATCAATCATCTTTTTTCAGGTATTATTTCATTTTCACAACTGCAACATCACTTTGCTCACCCCGCCATTCTCCCAGCTCCTTCTCTTTGGCGTCTTAGAATTGCATGCTTTGCAATGGAGATGTTATTTGTTCCACAATTTCCTCTCTGCTCTAGCAACAGACAAACACATAATATTTATCCATGCTGCCTCTCCTACCTGTTTTTTAGTCCACGACCTGAAAGCACCATTGAGAATCTTTGCTCCCTGAAGGAGATGAGCAGGTGGTTGTTGTCCAGCTTTATGCAAACCTAAGCAAAGAAAAAGACCAGTATCATTCAACCACTGACAGCTACAGTTGTTTATTGAAAGCATTTAATTTGAAAATTCTAACTGGGAAAGCTGAAGTTAACTCTTTGAGAGTTGATCCCCACAAATGAATCCCTACTACAACCTAAAGGTAATAAGCAGTGCTTTCATTGTGCCCCAAATCCAGCTAAGCCTTCCTGCCCTGTGCTCCTGTCAGTTATGGCTACTGAAATGCAGGGCAACTGTTCTCAGATCCCAAAGCTGAGCCACCAGGGTGGGCAAAGAAATGTAGTTTTACCTTTGAATTTCTCTAGTAGATGCTTCCCCATATACCAACACGCCGTTTCAAAGTTGGGAAACTGGGTCAGACTGACAATTTTCAATCTCCTTTCTACTTCATATGCCCTGCAAGATAAAGCCACAGGAATCTGAGCATGGCAGAGCACGAGTGTGTCACAGAAGTGCCAGGGTCACTTTGCAGTGGGTCACCTCTTTGTCCTGCTGCCACGTAGGCTGGCCTCAGGCCAAAAGCAAAACATTACAGCACTGGTAAAATACTGAGATACAGATGTATGATGGTTTTATTGCACTATTTGCCCAGAATCAGTAAAGAACTCGTTGCATTGTCTTACACTGGGCAAAGAGCCCAGCTGAGCATGTGGGGGTTGATCCAGCAGCGAGTGGCAGGTGCCAGGGTAAAGCTCCAGGCAGTGTGTAACTGTTCTGCCTTCAGGATGTGGCCACATCAATCCAGGCACCTCAGGCATTCTCCTGTGCCTTGTCGACAGGTGTAAGGACAGCTCAGGATAAGTCAGCACGAGGGAATATGGTCAGAGGGGACAAAGGTGGGTGCACCAGCCAAAACTGCCCAAGAGCTACACCAGCATTACTGTCAGTGATCCTTATTACTGATTTATTTTAAAATGAGCTCTACATAACTTTAGACTTTAAAGACAGATTACCTCATCTGCATTTCCACGCTTAGACTGTGTAGAAAATGTCCCGCAAAGGCCAGGCAGTCTACTGGTGTTAGAGTTGCATAAATCCAGCCTAAAAGAGAGAGAAGAGTCCTCAAGACAAGAACTCGAAGGCTATTAGCACAGACTTCGATCCCAAATGATATCTACACTTCACTGAGCACCTTGCTCCATAGGTACCCACACAGCCCAGCCCCAGAACCACACACACTTGGAACAAAGCTGCTTCTGGTCCCATCTTTGTTTTGCTACATAATGGCAGCTGCTTTCCTGTCTCCACAAAGACCTGAAACAGCCCATGACATGCTTTATCACAGTGTCAGAATCAGGTGTTTTCTAAATATGTATTTTCATACAAAAATCTACTCAAGTTTGTGAATCTCTGTAAACTGCTCTGTATTTGTTCCACCATCTGCTCCACAGAGGGTCAGAAGAGAAACACTTTCCACTTCTTACACCCAAGGTAAAATTCAAGTGCATAAACATTTGGTGCAAGAATCTACTCACACACAGTGACCTGTAGTTCCTTAGTGTCACAGGGGATTAAGGGGTGACAAGGATTTGGGGGTGTCATGGTCAGAATGCATGGTCAAATTCACTCCATATAAATTGTCTGTTAAATGTCAGAAAGCACCAATGACATGGTGGATACAGAAAGAGAACTCATGGGTTACTACAATCCAGCTAGACCATGAGTGGAACACTCTTCCTACAAGTTTAACTTTTAAAAGGCTGCTAAAATATTAATAGAAAGCAGTAAAAGTTGTGATTGTTTTGTTTGTAAGCACATGAAATAAAACCTCTACTGAGAATTAGACTCCATACTTTGTCAGAGAGAGTTGTCAAATCCCACCCCTCTGACATTTTGGATGTGCTACTCCAGAGGGTGAGGAAAGCCCTCCTCCCCCCCTCACCCACCTGATGGGATGAAGAGTGTCTGGCCTTGCTTAACAGTGCATTTGTAACATTTGTCTACTTGGTCTGCAAAAAACATCTCACTGTGATTTGCTGCTGACTGCCAGCGTTCATACAGAGAAATATTTGCAGAGGCTGGTTTGATGAGATAAAAGATCTTTTCTCCCTGAATTAGAAATATAAAATTAGCAATGAGCAGCCAAATCAAACAACACTGCACTGGCACACACACACACAAAGACACACACACACACACACACAAATAGTTATCTAAATACACATGTATGTGTATTTTGGCGGTGTTTAAATCAAATTAATTTGTCAGCTTTTTACAGAAGGGCTGAAATAATTAAATCACACCTGACCATATCTGCTCAGATTTGTGGGAGTGACGGTACAAAAGGTTTACAGTGCCGCGTTCCATCATGCCGCAAAAATAGGACATGGTATCTTTAAGGCCTAGGGTGATGTATGTGCAGAAGGCACTAAACAAATACAAAAATCCTAATAGTGAGAAAATACACAGAGGACTTCCATGCTCCAAGCCTTTTCTCACTCAGGAGACCCTGGCACCTCTGGGAGGGCGCTCAGAGCAGTAAAGGCTCACATACAACAGGCCAACGACGAAAAAACCCGAGAGCTGAATTTTGGAGAGAATTCTATATGGCCTTCGTGGATAAAATGGAGTTTGTTACTAGCTACACCTGAGAGCCAGGCTCCCTCACCTTCAGCACGTGGTACCAGGCAGAAGCTCCCCCAGAGTCTATGTGGAAGTCAGTGTAGCTGTCTTTCACGCAGATCAGGCAGTACTTGGTCACTTTGGGTTTAGCCAGCAGAGCATCGTCAGGCCAGTAATTTTCCACCCAGGACAGCTTCTTAACGATATCAGGAGGCTCTACAAAGCTGGACATCCTTACAGACAGAGTGGAGAACAGACAGGCAGCTTTTAAAACAGAGCACCAGGACCCTGGTACAGCAAGAAGCAAGTGTGACAAATACTTGCATGGCAAACTGGAGCAGCTCCTCTTGTGGTAGTGGAACTGCTCTTCATTCAGAAAATTAGGGAAAACTGTTTACAGACAGAGATTTAAGGTTTTTCAAGTGTGAAGACTTAACAACAATCCTTTGCCTTCTTTCAGCAGTATAATCTATGATCAAATATGTGCTGGTTGTAGTTTTCCAGCCCCTGCTACACAGGCTCAGGGACCACACTGCTGTGATCACAGTCACCTTCCCAGCCCCCTCCAGAACAGAAAGTGAAATGTGTGCACTTGGACAGAAATCCCCTGGTAAACTGTAAAAATTAGCAAGTCAAGCTTAATATTAATACTCCAAATAACAACAACATTAATGCTTGTTGATAAATAACTCTTGATCTGATGCTGAAAATCAGCAATCTTCTTTAGATGGAGTAAATTATATTCAAAGCTCAGAAGAAGGAAAAAGTCTAGTTTGGGTTGATAATGTGAATATATTTAAAATATAAGACAGATAATACATATTTCTATAATTAATATGAATTAATCTATTTATGTACATTAAGAACATACTCTTACTGCATATGTATCTAAATTTATACCACATATTATCTTCATTCACACTGAACATACGTTCCTGATTATTTATTTACATCATTCATATGTTTTTGTCAAATACATGACATATACTATAATCAGAGCTAAGACAATGCAGTAGCATGACAACCAGATATTAAATGTTTCGTCCTAGAATGTGCTAAATTTTTGATTCAAATAGTCCAAAATTTGGGCTGATAGTTCAGGAAGTAAAGATTCAGTGCTAGGCACTCTAAAATACCATGTCAGTAAGAGTATCTGCACTTCAAGCCAATATTAAATGCTCCCACATGTCATTGTGCTCAGTGTCAAGCCCTAATGACAATAACTCCATTGCCATGGCAGGGAAGATGGAGCTATGTATTCAATTAAACTGTCACTGTCTATGCTAAGAAATAAAATATTTGCTATTTATGTCTCGATTAGTGGAGTATGAATGACAGCTGCAGCAGTCCTTCAGGAAAAAAGACATCCCATTATTTGGGGATAATGGCAGAAAGCTGAAAAAATCTCTGCTGAGAATCTCGGTGGTCCCAAACCTGCAGTGAGCAGAGCTGCTCTCTGCAGTGATGAGTGTAAGCCACTAAATCCCAGCCACAGGGATCAGGGGAATGCCTGGGAAAATAAGCTTGTCATTATCCACCAGCCTTATTTTTTTCAGCCTTCGTGCTGAAGCAAAATGCTCCCCAAAACAACCATTCTTTGTTTTCTGCTGACATTCATTATCATCTGTGTAGTGTGTTTGTCTGTAAAAGGATCTTTTCCTTTTCTGGTGCTTCCCTTCTGGAAGCAACAGCTACCCCAAAGGATCCAGGGCCTGTGAAAATAACCTGCACAGCTTTTGGTGTTCCATATCTCAGAGATGCCCCTGTCCACTGCTGCAAGGAAAGCACTGCTCAGTTATGGCAGCACAGCCACAGAGAGCACCAGGCACTGCCCTCAGCATTGGCATCAGCTAATCATGGAATCACAGGGTGGTTTGGGCTGGAAGGGACCTGAAAGACCATCTCATTCCCATCTAGTCCTGGGCAGGGACACCTTCCACTGTCCCAGGCTGCTCCCAGCCCCAGTGCCCAGCCTGGCCTTGGGCACTGCCAGGGATCCAGGGGCAGCCCCAGCTGCTCTGGGCACCTGGGCCAGGGCCTGCCCACCCTCCCAGGGAGAAATTTCATCCCAGTATCTCATCCCTCTGATCTGCACCATCACCTCCAGACTGCCACTGGGAAGTCAGCATCACCCTGACCCTGAGCTGCTGTCAGACAGATCACAGATTACCTGGCAAAAGCACTGAAACCAGAACTAGAATTCATACTGTAGGATTACAGAATTATAACAAAATTCCAAAGTTATTCTCCTCAAAGGACACCCAGCAACATGTTACCCTGCACCTAAAGTCAGAGCAACCAGAAGCTGCTAAACTTTCCCTAAGGAGGAAAAGCACTAGGGAAGGCAGTGGCCTAACCCAGACACATACCCCAGTCGCAATGTGAGATTCAGTAATTTAAAATTATAATTTCTATATAATTCTATGTGAGCAATATTAATATAATTCAAAAAAAACCACATAGGGTAGTATAGTATAGCATACAGCTATGTTATTATATAGAAATATGTTATATACAAATAATAAATTAAATAAAAATTATAAATCAAAATAAATCTGTAGTAATTACTATGCAGCAGGCTGGATCCTTACCTGGTGTCAGAGAACTCCAGGTTTGTGACATTTAAGACCCTTTTCCTGTTTGTGCTGTAGTAGTAATCCACAAATTCCTTGAGCTTCATCTTGCAATCTTTCTGCTTGGTGACATCAGTGACATCAACACTCCGCTCCGGCCCTGCACATGAATTCAGTGGAGAGGACAGGTTGATGGACAGCCTGCCTTGCCCCCTTTTCTATGCTTGGGGTGAGTTAACCTGTCCAGAAATATCTAAATCTTCTGATTTTCTGCCTTTTTCAGCCCTTGGATCCTCCCTGTTGCTTATGTATGCACCCACACAGACACACGCACAAAAGACCTGCATATACATAAATACCCATCAAATGGTGCTTTTGTAGTCATGTCCCTGGGAAAACCATTCCTTGATGCTACTTTGGCTGTTACTGCTGATGCAGAGCTGTGGAGAGCCTCACTGCCAAGCTGCCACACGAAACAAGAATGACTTAATTGCTAACTACAACCTCCCACTACACAAAAAGCTGCACGGAGACCAGCACAGCTCATGGCACAGGCAATGTTTTAGAACGCGTTTTACAGTTTTCCATACAACTAATTGTTTCTGTAAAGCAGCTGAGCTCCAAGCACTGCAATGCCAGGTACCCACCAACGTAGTTCTCGACGTCGCTGACGTAGAAGGTGGGGGCAGGCACAGCCAGGCCCAGCCCATCCTTCTTGGGGACCAGGATGGGCTCGGCAAAGCCCTTCTCTTCCAAATACTCTGCTGTCAGCTGGCTGCCTGGCACTTTCACCACTATGTCTTCAGCACTGCAAAAGCAAACACAGATTCAGTGGTGAGGAGCTCCACGCTGAGGTTGGAATGCTCTGTGTTTCACTGCTGAAAGGAAGACACCATGAAAAAGGAATTATAGGCAAATTAGGTACATAAGCCAAAACCGCATTCATTGCAAAGCACAAACAGCACAAAAAAAATTCATGTAATCGCTTGAGCCTCATGCTCCAGCTACTGGGAAGTCCTAAAATTATTGCTTATAGCAAAAGACCATTTTCCTCAGCTGTAGGATCAGTCGAGCTACCAGTGATCAATGTTAAAGAATTAATGTTACATGTTTCACTCTAAAGAAGATGAGGTTAAAAACGTTACCCAATCTCAAATAAACGGCCCTAGAAATGCTTTGCAAATCATTTTAAAACAGTTGAATAATGTGCTCAGGAAGTGTTCTGCAGGTCATTTTGAAGTGGCAGGGACACCTTCCACTGTCCCAGGCTGCTCCCAGCCCCAGTGTCCAACCTGGCCTTGGACACTGCCAGGGATCCAGGGGCAGCCCCAGCTGCTCTGGGACCCTATGCCGGGCCCTCACCACCCTCACAGAGAATAATCAATTTAATTGTTTTCACTGCTACTCTTGCTACTCCAGCACTATTTTGGTATTAAACATTTTAGAAAGAATGACATGAATAATGTTTTTTGCCTTTTTGCTCCCATCAGTGTTCCTTTTGATCTGAGACCCTCCCAAGCACTCACTGGGGGTTGTTACTGCCTGCCTTGTGCTGGGAGTCACCAGTGATGCTCCTGGTCTGTCCCCCTGTCCCCTCCAGCAGCCATTAGGTCTGAGTGATGGGGCCTGGTCTGTCCCATCTGCACATCCCATTCATTTGCTTTTCTTGTTGAGAAAATTCCTCCACAAGACTTGGTGTCTGAGTCCTGAATCTTGCAGGCATTTTTGTGCTACAGACCCTCCTGTCTCAGGAGATTTCATCTGGCAGCAGGATTTTCTTATGCACACTTTAATGAGTAACAAAGAGAAAAAATGGGGGGGCTCTATTCTTTATAACAATTTTGGAGTGACTCAAAGATACTGTATGTGTGACTGCAGTCTCAGAGCCACCCAAGGTTACTGAAATCAGTCTGCCTGGGCCATAAATCTTTCTTAAAATGAGCTGTGCAACCTGTCAAATTACAAATGAAAAAAAAAAAGAAAAAAAAAAAAAAGGACAAACAGCAAAGATAAAAAACCTTGCAGGCCCCAATGGAAATAGCCAGGCAAGTGAAAATACTGGATCCTGAGCTCGGCGAAACACATCTGTAAAAGCTGCAAAATACTTTACAGGATTGTTTTCAGTTTTTTCTTTAAGCATTCTAAGACCAGTATCTTAAAGACAGTGTGAAATTAAATTCTCCATAAAAAGGAAGAAGTTCTGTGTTTACTTTGCCAGTCTCCAAGGATGGTTCTAAAATAATTAGTTATTAATAATTAAAGATTTATTTGGCTACAGCCTACATTAAAGTGCCAAAAGAAAATTATCATTCTCGCAAATGGCTGTGGAGCAGCCTAATAACATGTGGGACATGTCACCTAACAATTAGTACCATTCATTACTCCAGTGAGAGAGCCTTTGTCACCCAGTGACTGAGCATGTCATTGTTCTGTCCAAGACGGGGACAGACTTCAGCAAAGTCGTTAGGATTTTAAGAACTGGAGAGTTCTATGCAATAAGTGGGTTAGTTTCTTATGCAAGTGGATGTTCTAGGGGCCAAACACACTCTGGGTTCAGCCTGGAGAAGAGAAGGCTCTGGGGAGATCTTAGAGCCACTTTCAGTGCCTAAAGGGGGCCTATAAAGAACAGCAAGAGTGAGTTTCTCCAGAGGCAGATAGGGATAGGACAAGGGAGAAGAGTTTTAAACCAGGAAAGATTTAGATTGGATGTTCGGAAGAAATTGTTCCCTGGCAGGGTGGGCAGGCCCTGGCACAGGGTGCCCAGAGCAGCTGGGGCTGCCCCTGGATCCCTGGCAGTGCCCAAGGCCAGGCTGGGCACTGGGGCTGGGAGCACCCTGCGACAGTGGAAGGTGTCCCTGCCATGGCAGGGGTGGCACTGGATGGGCTTTAAGGTCCCTTCCCACCAAAACTATTCTCTGATTCCATGATCCTTGCCTTCCCAAATCCCAGCATCTACGGAAATCCACAGGCACTGGGCTCCGCTGAGAGGAGATCTGAATACAGCTGCACAAATGTGAAAAAGGGAAGAGCCTGGGACACCTGCTATCAAGCAGCACTGATTTAATCACCAGTGCTCTTCAATGCTTCCAGCACAGCCCATTCCCAGCCTCACAAGACCCCAGCACTGCCCCTGTGCCCCATTCACACCGAACCCACCTGGGAAATGTCCGGCTCCGCAGCTCTTTTATAAACACTTGGCTCCCGTTCTGCACAGGCTTCACCTCTGTTGTCTGGCCGGTATCATGCTTATGCCAATTTCTTTTCTTTTTCACTGGAAAAGAATGAATTGGTCAGCTATGTTAAGTTGAAGGTAATTATTAAGACATTGGCAGGAAGGATGAATCTTCATTTAATTTCTCTCACGAGTAGAGTGGAGGGAACCCCCGCCATGCTGCCCTGCAGATTTTAATATTGCTCTCAGTGCCCCATTAGACAATTGTGGTGCAGTTGAAGATCCATTACAGAGTAAGCAGTGAGCATTTTGGAGCAGAGGGCAGCAGTTGGGTAATTGCTGAGCTGCAGTGCCTGCAGCCTCACACAAGCACCGGCTCTGGACACTCTGGGCTCTCACACTGTCCCTGATCCTCACCAGGAAACTCCCTGAAAACCCCTTGGCACAACCTGCAGGACAGATCTGTGGGAATGCATTAGTCAGGAATCACCTCAGAATAAAGCTCTGTCCAGTGGTCCTGCATTTGACACCAAGTTTGATGGGATTTTATTGTGCCCTGCACAGGGAATGGACAGGGAAGGAAAAGGAGAAGGAAAAAGGAAAAAGGAAAAAGGAAAAGGAAAAGGAAAAGGAAAAGGAAAAGGAAAAGGAAAAGGAAAAGGAAAAGGAAAAGGAAAAGGAAAAGGAATTAGTTGCTAGAGGTGCAGGGAAGGGAATTTATCATTCCAGAGCTGCAGCTGGTTGAGGCCCCCTGACTATGCTCCCAGTGAGGGATGGATGGACACACAGGACAGTCTATCAGGGATAAAGGGCCAGCAGGAATGAGCACACTTGAGCCCATCAGGTTTCAGTGTGGTTTTGCCCTGCCTCTAACAGCCAGATAACACAAAGCAAGAAAAACTGGTCCTGCTTTTTCCCTGAGTCAGCACTATCTCCCTCAGCTTCCACAGTGAGTGCAGAGAAACTCACTTTGGTAGGAAACCGGCTTTTTCCTCATTTGTATCAGTTAAAGCCTCTGTTAATAGAATTTTCATATGTCACATACTTTTACTTTCCACCCTTGTTTTACATCACAAAACTCAGTATTTCACCCCAAGTCCAGGCCTCTTATCAAAACAGTGAGGGAAGGCAGCATACCCCTCACAGATGGCACCCACTCCTCACTCTTTGCACTCACACAGATCCATACACTTTTCCATTAGGAAAGGAATCTGGAGGCTACAGATACAATACATGAGATTTGGAATGAGCAAATTTTGTTTTCCCAACCACAGCCCTGGAATAACTCAAGGAAAGACATCTCCCAGTGAGTCCATCCCAGGTTTTGCACAAAGCATGTTGGGTTTATTAGTTCCATGCAGGCTCCAGCCTAGCTGGAGATATTCATTAAAGCTGCTAGTTCTTTATCTTAATGACTCTCAGGCTTAGTGTATTAATTCAATGCTCCTGGTAACAAAGGAAACAAGCCTGGCTTGAATGCCAAACCTTCCAGCTCTCCCTCCCTCCCTCCCTTCCCAACCCCTGCCTCCTCCCCCTCTCAGCCATCTGAATCCACACCACGAGTGTGCTGATTGCACTTGCACTCTGAGTGCAAGTCCCAGGGAAAGAGGTGTCACTAGCCACAGGAAAATTAAAGAGCTTAACCACATTCCTTTATTAACACTCCAGACAGCACATAGCATCAGAAAATGAAGGCGACAGATCAGTGCTGAATTAACAAATCTACTGCAACTCTCCCAAAACCTCCAGGGAGCTCTTTGCCTCAGCACCAAGGGCTGGCAGGCATCCCCTTTCCGATGAACCTCCCGATCCAGCTCTCCCATCCAGCTGTCCCCTCCAGCTCCCCCCATCCAGCTCTCCCCATCCAGCTCTCCCATCCAGCTCTCCCCTCCAGCTCACCCATCCAGCTCTCCCATCCAGCTCTCCTATCCAGCTCTCCCCATCCAGCTCTCTCCATCCAGCTCACCCATCCAGCTCTCCCATCCAGCTCTCCTATCCAGCTCTCCCCATCCAGCTCTCCCATCCAGCTCTCCCCTCCAGCTCACCCATCCAGCTCTCCCATCCAGCTCTCCCCATCCAGCTCTCCCCATCCAGCTCTCCCATCCAGCTCTCCCCATCCAGCTCACCCATCCAGCTCTCCCCATCCAGCTCTCTCCATCCAGCTCACCCATCCAGCTCACCCCATCCAGCTCACCCATCCAGCTCTCCCATCCAGCTCTCCCATCCATCTCTCCCATCCATCTCTCCCATCCAGCTCTCCCATCCAGCTCTCCCATCCATCTCTCCCATCCAGCTCTCCCATCCAGCTCTCTCCATCCAGCTCACCCATCCAGCTCTCTCCATCCAGCTCTCCCATCCAGCTCTCCCATCCAGCTCTCCCCATCCAGCTCTCCCATCCAGCTCTCCCATCCATCTCTCCCATCCAGCTCTCTCCATCCAGCTCACCCACCCAGCTCTCCCATCCAGCTCTCCCATCCAGCTCTCTCATCCAGCTCTCCCCATCCAGCTCTCCCATCCAGCTCTCCCATCCATCTCTCCCATCCAGCTCACCCACCCAGCTCTCCCATCCAGCTCTCCCATCCAGCTCTCTCATCCAGCTCTCCCCATCCAGCTCTCCCATCCAGCTCTCCCCATCCAACTCTCCCATCCAGCTCTCCCATCCAGCTCACCCATCCAGCTCACCCCATCCAGCTCTCCCATCCAGCTCTCCCCATCCAGCTCTCCCATCCAGCTCACCCATCCAGCTCTCCCATCCAGCTCTCCCATCCAGCTCACCCATCCAGCTCTCCCATCCAGCTCTCCCATCCAGCCCTCCTGCAGAGGCAGCCCAGATTCTCACCCCAGAGCATTCCCCAGGAGGAGCTGTGTCCTGGACACCAGCTGGAGTCCATTACACTGCATCAAACACTTGACTCTTGGTCATTTTCAGCCACACTTTCTATATTTTATCTTTGCCTTGAACACCACAGTAAGGACTAAAGACTCATTCTCACATGCAACAGATCCCAGCTTGGGCCAGAAAAGCTACTTTTTTGTAATTTATCACAGATTTCTTTTTCTGCAGATCTTTCTGATCCAAATTCAGCCTTGGAAGTCCAGCACTGGAAAAAGGGAATAAATTTTTACAAAAACTATATCTCAATATGAGTAATTAACATATATATATTATATTAATATATACAATTATATAGTAATATAATTATAATTACTATTAAGTATATATTAATTACAATTAATCATATATTGATTATTATTAATTATATATTAATATTATTATAAATTATAATAATGTATAGATACACATATATTGTGTCAAACCTATTTGTGTAGAAGGGATCATCAACTTGAATTCTCGCGAAGAATGAAAGGGTGGTCAAGCATGGGATAGGGCTGCCCAGGGAGGGGTGGAGTCCCCATCCCTGGAAGTGCTCATGGAACTGCTGGACATGGCACTCAGTGCCCTAGTCTTAACAAGCAGGTGATCAGTCACAGATTGGACTAAGTGATCTTGGAGTTTTTTCCAACCTAAATGACTGACTTTAAAGCCCATCTTGTTCCAGCCATGACCTAGAGCAGGGATAGCCAGGAGCACCCTGTGAGCTCTCTACTGATCAACCCCAAAGGTTGTAAGTACTTAAAGCCAAACACAGCCTTTGGCTCATTTGCAGCTCTGTAACTCCACTGATTCCAAAGGATTTCTCCTGATTTTCACTGTGGCAAATGAGGCAGCAATCAAACCCAGCATTTTAGACTGTGTTATGAAAATGAGCCAAGCCTGCCCAAATGAAGCCCTTACATTTTATTGAAATGATGTCAGAAAATGTTGGATGAATATGGATGATTTTTCCCAAAGAGAAGTCCCTACACATTTATTAAGCAGGAATGGCTTAAAATGCCATGTGACAGGAAGCAATCTTCTGAGAGCAGCCACTCACCACAGTGGTAATGTGGAAAAATGTAAGGAGAGGAAAATGATTTTTAAATTTGACATCTGGAAAACATATCTGGGAGAAGGCAAGCTCCAGAAATACATGTATATTTTTAAATCCAGACAAGTTGCATAACAGACAATTGGTGTCTGTGTTTCCCTTTGCTAATCTCACCATAATTAAATCCTACCAGAGAACTACTGGTGCTGGAACAACTCCTACTCCTTTATTACAGAGCTGATAGTGCTGGATAACGGGTCTGAACAGATTCTGGAGCAGTTAATAAGCAAAGGAAGCGATCTCCCAGCAGTGCCCAAGCCCTGCAGCAGGATATCCTCCATGCAAATTCCAGCAGATGGAATTCACCAGCCGAGCCGCTCCCTCCTTCACTTCTTCCAGCTTCTAACTCCCTTGGCCTGGTGTACCCTGCAGGGATGAGCTAGAGTAGAACAGCCTCCTTTTTCCACAGAATCCACCACTCCACACATTAGCAGGGAAAATTACTATGCAGCTTGTGACTTTGTCACCAAAACTCAAGGTAAGGATAGCTATGATTTTTATTTAAATAAAACTTTTGCACTTCACTTCTTTGATGATTGGTGTTGCATGCCATTAAACTGCCTATTCTGTATTCAAAGAGAAAAAAGGAAGTGTGCTGGCTGTCCTACAGAATGGATGTTGTTCTGTATTCCCACCATGCTGCATCCCCAGAGGGAGGAGGGTCAAGGGACACCTTCTGAGACCCCAGCTGCAGAGCTGCCCCAGATCTGCAGGCCACAACATCAGAATAATGTGGAGCTGCTGGAGAAATCCAGAGGAGGCCCTGGAGCTGCTCCAAGGGCTGGAGCCCCTCTGCTCTGGAGTCAGGCTGGGAGAGCTGGGGGTGCTCATGTGGAGAGGAGAAGGCTCCAGGCAGAGCTCAGAGCCCTTTCAGGGCCTCAAGGGGCTCCAGGAGAGCTGGAGAGGGACTGGGGACAAGGGATGGAGGGACAGGACACAGGGAATGGCTTCCCACTGCCAGAGGGGAGGGATGGATGGGAGTTTGGGAATTAGGAATTGTTCCCTGTGAGCATGGTGAGGCCCTGGCACAGGGTGCCCAGAGCAGCTGTGGCTGCCCCTGGATCCCTGGCAGTGCCCAAGGCCAGGCTGGACACTGGGGCTTGGAGCAGCCTGGGACAGTAGAAGGTGTCCCTGCCATGGCAGGGGCTGGAACTGTGCTCCAGCAGCACTTTCTGCTGGGCTGAATGCTCTGGGACACATCAGTGGATTTTTATTTGGATTAAAAAAAAATGGATAGACAGAAACCTTTTAAAAAGCATCAAAATGCTGTTGTCAATTCAACTCTCCTCATCATAACTGATATATTAAACTTGCAATCTTTTTATCAAAACTGCCATGCCTTGAATTCTAGGATGACGCACCCCAGTTTTTATAGAACTGATATTCAATTCCTGATTATAGTTTTTTGCTGCTTCTGACTTTGTTTTTCCCCTTGCCCTGAAAAGTAGGTGCCTTTCATAATTTTTTTTTTTAAGTGAAAGAATTCAAAGTATCAGACCCATCTCGAAGTTATGCACTGACAGACTCAGAGGGTGGAGATCCTGTGCTGCTTCTTCCCTCCTGGGTTAGGAACAGTCTGGGAATGCCTGCAATCACCCCCCCTCCAATCCCAAATCATTAATTTCAAAATGATTTGTGGTTATTTGTGTAAGCAGGAAAACAAAACACTACAAAGGCTGATCCTTTCAAACCACAACATTTTGTAGGGACATACTGATTTTGTCTTGCAGAACCAGCCCCCCAGTTGGGATTTTGCCAGTTTCTCAGTTGGACCCTCTGGGAGACAGGAGCAGCTGCAGGTCATTCAGGTTTCCAGTTCGAATTTGATTTTTAAAAATTCACAGTGGAAAACACAAACAAAACAAACATTCAGACTCCACCCCATTCTCACTAGAAATTTCTTAAACTTTAAAAATTAAGGCAATAATTGTTAAACAAAGGGTTAAACATTCTGAATTTTAACACAACAGCAGTCACTTTGCAGTCATCCCTTCTTTCACACTAAATAAAAGGTCATCAGGCTTCCCTCAGCTCCAGCAGATGAGCAGGGTGCTCTTCCTCTGCAGGACGCCCTTAGGTTGCAGAGCAGCAGGATCCTCCCTGGCACTGTTGCTTATTTATAACAACTGGTTTTCAAGCAAAGCTTTTAATCTTTCACAGGGATTGGTTTCTTTTCTTCTTTTTTTTTTCTCCATTGTATAATAGAAAGAATTTGTGAATTAATCTGACCAAAGCAAACACATCCCACGATTCCTTCCCAGACAAAACTCCCACTGAGATCAACTGTCACTTTTGCTCAGGAGAATCTTTTTCCTGTGAAAGAACTGCAAGAATTGGCACCCTCAGTGTATCCTACAATTTTGACTGACACTGAAATCACTGCAATTCTATTTCCAAGCCAAGCACAACAAACTGCTTCTTACTCTTCTCATCTGCAGACAGAAAACTCCATGTAGGTTCCAAAACTCTCTCTATTAGCACTTAGCTGCCTCCATAGGGTTTTTCTAGCCCACATTACTGAGTGTAGGCACAATTCAGCCCAGGAAGGACACTCCGTTTTTTGTGGGGTTGAGGACTGCAGTTTTCCAGGTAAGTGCCTGCATGAGCTCACACACGTGCCTAAGGCTACAGCAAAAGCTCCGTGATCCAAACATCTTTCTTCACCTTCTGGTTTGAATTCCAGTATTTATGGCACATGATACTGAGGTGTGCCTTTTGTAATGACCAAAACAAAAAGCTCCTGTTGTTCAAACACCCCCACCCTGCTGTGTGTCAGGGACTGGCTGCACAGGGGTACTTACAGGTTGACTTTCCGTGGGTTTTCTCACAATTTGGACAATGATAGATGTCAATATCTGGTGCCTCCTCTTCTTCCACACCAACACAGCTGGAACACAAGAAGGTAAATCTGACATTAGCCTGACCATGCCCAAGCATACCATTAATGATGATAGCCCCATGTGTTTGCAGCTGCACTGACCAGCAGCACCCTGCCCAAACCAGCTTTGGCGCCGTGTATGCTGGTTCAGACTGGGTTTTTGTCACCTACATTCCTGAGGGCTTGCTCCACAAGCTGCCAGCCAGAAGTCCACCCAGTAGCCCACTGCGGAACTCCAAGAAAATGTGGCAGAGAGACCCACAGGATTTTGTTTTTTCCAAGGAGACTATTTTGCACCTACACAGAGTTCTCCCAGTACCATCCCACACAAACCCGACTAACAAAACACACTTTCGCAAAATATGTGTGGACAGCTGTGAAGTACCAGAGGGATCTTGGCAAGGGATACCATGTGCACAGCTTCCATAGGTCCCACCTCTGCTGTAATGTAGGAAGATGAGGAGGTGAGGCAGACACGCCAGGATGCCACCGAGGTGGGTTTGGATGGGACACACCAGCAGCAGCCCTGGGCACGCCCGTGGACAATCCCGCGGGAGCACAGCGTGGGGAGGAGCCAAGCACACAGCTAAGCATTGAAGCACCCAAGACAAGAAGCTGCTGCACAGTCCAAGTGCCAAGCAGCCAGCCAAAGAATCCAGGTGCAGCATGGCACTGGCCTGCCCACAGAGGGAGGAAGGGCAAAGGGGACTCTGCTCCTGCTGCCTGTGTCAGGAGCAGCCCAGGCTGCAACGCGCTGCACAGGGAAAAGGGTTCAGTGCAGTGCTCTGGGATTCATCCCTGGTGCCTTGGCTCCATGGGAGCTCAGCTAGGCAAGATCACCCACCAGAGGCATCAGAGGCACCTTAAGCTGCAGCACAAGGAAGGCTGGATCGCACCGTGCCAAGAGCTCTCCTGGGCTGTCTCTACTTTATCTCCTGAAATGCCTCCTCAGGGCTCCTCAGCTTGCAGAGAACACCAACACTGCTTTTCTGCCAGGGAAAAGGTATGGGCAGGGGTCACACAGTGCTACCTCCATGCAAAAGGCCACATTCTGCATCCCGGCATTCCCCAGCAGGGCTGAGCACTGACAAGTGCAGGAGTTCAGAGTTCATGGCTCCTGTTTCAGCCTGGAGGAAGCAGAGCAGAGGATGGCTGCTTCATCCCAAAGGCCAGGAAGCAGTGTGAGCCAGTTCTAGCAAGCACCTCACAGAAACTCAGATCATTCTCACTCTGTTCAAGCTCTGCAGGACACCAGCGTGTCCAAAAATTGGTTCAGCAACAGGAGAGATTCATACAGGGTGGACACACAGCAGCACCTGGTGCTGGTCCAGAAGCAGGAAGGCCATGACCTCGGTGCTGATAAAGGAGGATAACGCACAATCCTGTGCCCACCCCTCCCACGAGAGTCCCTGGACCCACTCCCTAAGGGCTCTGGGTGCCCTTCCCAGGGCATGCACGTGTCCAAGAACCAACAGAAGCGCACCTGGGGCATGGAGCAGCTGTTAAAATGCACTGAGCCCCCATTTCCAGAGGTGGTTTTGAACCCCCTGCTGACCCCAAGGCCCCAGTGGTGCACGTCACCATCACAAACCACAGGCACACCTGCTGCTGGAGAACAGCAGCAACAAAACCAAGGCTGCAATCATGCTGGGAAAGGCCAAACTAGCTAAGATACAGCAACACATCCTTTTTATTACCATTGTAACTGTTGTGTCAAAATAAGATCCTGCCAGAAGCCTTGGTAGGTATGGTGCCCCTGTTGTCAATGTGTGAGCCAGCTCCCTTCCAAACAAAGAGCCCAGGGTGACAGGAGCTCTGTAACTAAAGCCAGAGACACTCTCATCTCTGTGAAACCAGACTGGGAACAAAAATCACTATTTTGGAATTGTGTCAAAGCAACTGCAGATTTGGCTGATTTTTTTCATTAAACAGTTACTTGAAAAAATACAAAATTATTGTGTGTCCCTGGGAAGCCAGCACAGAAAACTGAAGTTTGCTGACAGGAAAAATCACCATCACAACTATCCAGTCCTCAGAATCCTGTACATATATAGAGAAAAATATTAGATTGGTAGAAAATACCAGAAAAAAATAGTAGAAAAATACCAGATTAATCAGTAGAAAAATTAAACAAACCTTGGTAGATTAGAGCCAGTGTAAGAGAATGTAGAGGATTCCTCTACCCACAAAGCTCTGTCAGCTGCTTATGCCACTGGATTCAGCTGGCTAAGCTCAGTAAAGGTATGGATTAGGCTCTCTACAAGAGCTTGAAAACTCTATATTTAGCTGAAGTAAGGAGATGAGACCCTTGGCACGGGAGGGGAGGAGGTCTGAGCAGCTGTGGCACAGGGCAATGGCTGCAGCATGGTGGGAGCCATTGTTCTGAGAGAGTCAAACATCTGAGGGAGCAACACAGAGAAGTAAAAATAACTGACCTCAAACTCCAGCCAGCCCCTACAACTTTTCCAACTAAACTATGGTTTTGGAATAAGGCTTGGCCACTTACAGCTGCTCACAGGGATGCACCTGCTGTGCAGGGCACAGATGTGGATGCTGGAGCAGCAGCCACCACCACCTCTCACGGCTCAAAAAACCCTTTCTCACCAAACACAGCAAAGATGGCCTAAGAGATTAATTTTCCTGCATCCAGGAATCTTATAGGATTTCAACAATTTCAACCAACCTGATGGCTGATTTTTAAATGGTCGTTAAGTGATTTAACCCATGTTGAGGCAGCATAAAACTAATTTGATAATGACATAAAAGGGAAATATTATTAAAAATGTATTTGAATTTCACCAAAACTGTTGTAGGGAAAAAAATAAAAATGACAAGTAAAGGCTTTGATATTGCAGCTGTTTAAGCTGATATCTCACCCACATTACATGGATTTAAAGGAGAATTAGCACATTAGAAGCTTTTGCAGTCAGAGGCTACAAATTACATTTTTATAAGACACTCTGCCCTTTGCCACTTTAAAATGAAATTGCTTCTGTGTTTGCATTGAAGAGATGTTCAAGTTTCAATATTCTGATAAAGCTAACAATGATTTTTCTGTTGTGCAGGCAACACTAATAAAAGGTGAGTAAACTAAACTGGTTTTATAGCATGAAAGTTTCTGGCAACCTGGGGTTGTCATCTGCAGGGAGGTGACATTTTAAGTAGCTTCAGGAGAAAAATTAACCCACTTAGTATCTGTTCTATCAAAACCATGTCACCTCTATTATCAACCAGAAGACAAATATGAAAAAAAAAAAAAAAACCAAGAAAAATACTCTTAGATGGGGAAGAAAATCAAATCTAGGAAAACAGATATAGAGCTGAAGAAAAAAAATAGGCTAACTTCCCTTCCCTTCCCTTCCCTTCCCTTCCCTTCCCTTCCCTTCCCTTCCCTTCCCTTCCCTTCCCTTCCCTTCCCTTCCCTTCCCTTCCCTTCCCTTCCCTTCCCTTCCCTTCCCGGCACTGCTCCACCCCAGCTCATGAGGACAGATGATCAAAGCTCCATGGAGTGTAGAAGAAGAACTCACAGCATTTTTACAGGTCACAATTAGTGATTACCCTGAGCTCATCCCTATCCCTTACAGCTGGTACTCCTCGGTGTGTCACCAGTCACATGTTCACAGTCACGCTCTTCCTTAACGAGGTGTAATTTCATTTACTTCTGTAATTTGCACAGAAGACACCTGTCCAGTTCCAGGAGCCTCTACCACCTGGACAAAGCCATAGGTGCTGCAAAAAAGCAGCACTGCCCAGCAGTGGAGACGCTCACACTTCATGTTTGGATGCCAGGTCAATGTTAATTGTCCATCCCAGCACCCAGAAATGCAACAGCCAACACTGTGAGCACAAGAGAATTTAATGAAAGACAGAAAAGGGGAAAGAGGGAGACCATTTTGAGAGCAAGGAAATGAGCTGTTCCATGGGTTCATGTCTTCTGGGCTGTTTTCCTAGTGGTGAACTCTGACCAGAGCTCTCTCCTGTGTGCTCTCCAATGTCTCCAGAGCAAACAAACAAGCCTTTTCCTAAGCAGAAGGATTTGTCTCATCTAATCAGTCACATGTTTTCATGAAACAGAGATTTTGGAGAGATGAAGCCTGCTGTCAGCTGGGCTTAAAGAAAAGCAGCGAGTTCAGGAGTCATCCAGGAGAACAGGGACACACGTTGGTGTCACTCCAGTAGGAGACCCAAGACCAAGGACAGCAGAAGGAGCTCATGTGCTGGTGTGGGCACAGGGGTGAGAGTGCCCTGCATGGATGTCTTTAATTAAGGCCTAAATGAGAGAGAACTCAAGCTGTACTGGACAGACAGAATTTCACATCACCTCTCATTTGCTCACAGAAACACAAATGTGGAGAGAAAGGGATGGGGAAAGGGAAGAAGGAAAGGGAAAAGTGAAAAGGGAAAAGGGAAAAGGGAAAAGGGAAAAGGGAAAAGGCCTCCTTGCAAACTGAACAGCATCTGCACAGTCCCAGCAAGGAGCCCAGCAGCACCTGAATGCGGGCACAGGGACAATCCTCACTGCTTATTAGATTGCTTGGACTGCTTTTCATCCCAGGAAATGAGCTCAGCTTTTTGACTCAGTTTCCCCCCTGCAGGCAGCAGCACCACCAACACCTGCCCCACGGCCTCAAGGCTGCTGATGTAGAATGGACAAACACTCATTCAGTGCTTTGCAAATGCCCAGCTCTGTGCAAGAGCTGGGCTGTGCTGCCCACACAGAGCTTTCAGAGGCTTCATAAAATCATGGAATATCCTCAGCTCAAAGGACTCATTAATTAGGGTTAATCATGTTCAAAGTTATATTTCAGATCTTGGTTTAGTGCCTGCTGCCAATAAGTGGAAAACTGAAATCCAGAACTATTGGCAGGAGGGTTTTTTTTTCAGATTTTAAGTTAAAGACATCACTCTAGTAGGATGAAAATTAATGTGAAAGTTAAATAAATAAAACCCAGTTTGCTATGTATTCTTATCAGATTATCACAGTCTTCCTAAACAATTGCCATTTTGATATTTATGGAGAGAAATGAACTAATTCATACAAGTGTGACCATGTTTTTTCTGTATTATTGAAAATCTTCTATGTCTGAATTTTCTCTAGCTCAATGATAGGATCGTGGAGTCCAACCCCAGGCCCTGCCCAGACCCCCCAACAACCCCACCCTGGGCATCCCTGGCAGTGCTGTCCAAAGGCTCCTGGAGCTCTGGCAGCCTCGGGGCTGTGCCCATTCCCTGGGGAGCCTGGGCAGTGCCAGCACCCTCTGGGGAAGAACCTTTCCCTGAGATACAACCTCACCATCCCTGACACAGCTCCAGCTGCTCCCTCAAATCACCAGAGACTCAGCCTCAAGTAAGTAAGGAGAGATTTGGGAGGGAGGGTTGCAGGGGCCTGTGCAAGTCTGCACTGCTCTAAGGGCTCTCAGGCTGGTACATAACTCTCACTGCCAACACTTGAATTCCACCAGTGAAACATTGTTCAGGATGACTAAGGTTTTTAAGGAGCCAGTGGAACCATCCACCTCCTGCGAGTGTTGAAATCAACAACCACAATCTGACAGTACTCCTTCAAACCAAGCAGTTCTGAGATCAGCATGAGATGAAATGACAGCAGCAGAGGTGTGCATCCACCACAACATTCCAGATCCACCGAGCCAACTGTAATGTCTTCCATCCTTATTTCTGGGCCGTAGTGAACCACTATGGTTATTTCTGGGGCTGATGAGAGAAGGTCTGGTCCTGAATCAGAAACTGAGACCAAAACAAAACCAAAGTCCACTTGCAAGCCAGGAGCTGTGGACTGGGGGCTCCTCAAGGGAAGCTGTGTCCCAGCTGGAGCAGGGCACTGTCCTTTCCAAACGACATCTGCTGCAGGCCCCTGAGCCTGATACACAAAGGTATGGCTGGTGACTCTGTGCTTTGCCTTGCTATAAATAATATGGTTTCGTTTCCTTCACGGAGCTTTTGATTTGTTTCCTTTGGGAGACTCACAGGTTATAATGGCATTAATCCCTATTTGCCAACCTTGTCCTTATAAATGAGGATCTTCATTAAATGAATGTTAAGCGATGAGCACTATAATTAGGACAGATTTAAAATGCAGTGTGCCTAAATCAGAGACTGCCTAAGATGTTATCTTTTTTATTAAGATATAATTTGAAGGAGAATTACTGCTTAGTTTAGAATGAATTACATTTTCCAACAATCTCCTCTCACCGAGAGAATCTACAGAGCAAGGAAATACACTCTGCTTCAGAAGTGAAGCCCAGATCTCCTGATCCCTGCTGCTGGCAGATGACTCTCTCATGAAACACACATGGCTGAAAAGTGCTAGATGAGACTCTTTTCCCCCTAATTATTTTATGTCAACTCAAAATTCTATTCAATCTTGCTGTCATATAATTTTAAATAATTAAAGACTTAGAGACTGACCCCAACAATCAATCACACAATTCCAGCCGACTGCAATGCCTGTCATCTTGATGACCTCAGAGGCAACACCTCTGAAGAGGTGAACCCCTTCACCACTGACTGGGGAGAATGTCTCATGCCATTTTTTTGCACAGTAACATATCTCTTGCCCTATCCTCTGGCAGTGGCAGTGCCAGCCCCATCCTCTGCCACGTGAAAGACCTGAGCTGGGCACAGGACATGTGTGAACCCACTACTGTGCCAAGATGCTGCTGCAAACTGGGCTCAGCCTGTTCAGCAGAGACGCTGCTCACCCTTGTGTGATTACAGCTGCCCTGATGTTTGTTCTCCTCCTTCTCAGCACTGGGTTTCCCATAAGCAGATAGGAAATAAGCCGAGAGGGAGGGAACCAGACAAAGAGAGTGGTAAAAAACAGGAATAAAACAAAACTGAAGGAAAAAATTGCCAAGCCCAAATTCAAGGTCCCAAATTCTTGACCCAAAAGGTCAAAAAGTCCATTAAACAAACATAACAAAAATATCTCTCTTCTCAAAATCATTCTGTTAGGTTTCATTTATTCCTTATGTAACTCCACTGACAGAAGTGGCACTGGTCCACAAAGAAATCTAGCTACATCCAAAATTTTTTCCAGGCTGGGTGACCATACCACAGTTGCAGGGCACAAGAAGGACTCATCCCAGCCTGGGAGCAGGGGAGATGACAAAGCAGCCAGCATCACTGTGCAGGCCTTCCACAGCACCCCCGTGCATCCCAGCCCGGCCCCAGAGGCTGCTGCGAGGACGACAGAGCCCCCACCTCAAGGGCTGAGCCAACAGGGTGCAGGTGTGAAAAGTGAGCCCGCCTGCACGTCCTGCCTCTGCTGCTCTCTTCCTCTCTCCCACTCCTTTCACCAGTCACCTTCTGCTCTCTGTGTATGGTTTCCATTTCATCTCCAACTGACGTGCAGGTGTCAGCCAGAACCACAGAGCCAGCAGAGCTGTGACACCCATGGTACTCGGCGCGACACCATCCACACAGCTCTGCTCTGCTGCCACACAGCTTCAAACAGATACAGCTGAGCAGACACACTGCACTCTACAGAATTCAGAAACAAAGCCAGTGAGCGGGCAGCACACGTCCCGGCTCCCCCTGCACAGCCACAGCCAGGTGCAGTGCAGGGGCTCCTCCCCACAGCTCATCTCCCCAGTCTGTGGCACTCAGCCCTATGACCAATACAGCAGAATGACAGAATCATAGAATCATTTACATTGGAAAAGAATCTGAAGGACGTGGAGGCCAACCATTCCCCAGCATTGCCAATGCCACCACCAATTAATGTCCTCAGGTGCCCCAAACCCTTTCTGCCCCATCCTAAGGAAAGCAGCAGCTCCGCACCCTGATGGAGCCCATAGCACTGGGGGTTGCTGCCAGTTTGCTCCACGCACTAGCCTGACACTTACCTTACAGGCTCCCTGTCCTCAGACCTGTCATCCTCACAGGACACTCCTAACCAGAGCCTCTGTCAGCAGAATAACCTCTCACATGGAGCTCCCCCATGGCTGAGATCTACAGACAGATTGGGGGGACAGCAAGGTTATCCTGCTGAGGTCACTGAGAGCTCCACAGAGCAAAGGGCACTTGCAAGAGGAGTGCTGCCCTGAGACTCTGCCTAGGTGTAAACATAGTGTCTGTCAAGTTTGTGGCCATACATCTGAAAGTGGACTCATGCATAAAATTGCCCTTTACCTTTCCTCCCTCCGGTTCCCAGCTCATCCCAGTCTGCACAGGCAACTCTCCAGACCCCTAAAAACCTCCTCTTCTATCTCCAAGCATACAGCAAAACTTCTCTACAGAATTAGTGCTGGGTTGATCAAATAAATCCTTGTTTATCTGCTGCACATAATGGAGAGATGGAGTGATGGAGTGCATTCTCTCACATGCACTGAGACAAGCACAGCAGGAAACAAAAGATCCCAGGAATGGACTGATTTTCATGAGCCACAGGCTGTATTCTGCCTAGTGCAGAAGGGAGTAGGAAGGAGAATTGTCTCAGGGAAAATAATCCTTGAATTATTGTATGACTAACAAAATTCTGTGATATTAGTGTCTCAGCACTTCTTCCTCACGCAGTGCGTCACCTCAGCTGTTGACCACTGCTCCATGAAGAGCTCCAGGAGGCAGCCCCTGGGAACAGCCCACTGTCAGACCAGCCTTGTATGAGCCTAGCACAAATTATCCTCCACAGAGAAGTGGTAGAACCCAGCCTTTGTGTGTTTTCACTCACAGGGCACCTTGTGCCCCAAGCACAGGTCAAACTCCTTTACAAAAATATCTACTATTAGCACATGCCTTTCGTTCCTCAGCAAAAACCAACATTGTATAAAAGAAATATCACCCACTCTAGGAAAAAATAAATCAACCAAACAGAAATAAATGAAGTTTCTAGATTGCAGCAACCTGCACCTACTGCACAGCCCAAGTCTTTGCCAGCATCACACTGTTATGTGGCCTAACTAGAATCTGTGCATGCCAGCAACAAATCTGTTATTCAAAGCTGGAATTCAGAATGCCCAAAATCAGCCAGGGCTCACTGCTCAGTTCCTTGAAACCATACAGAATGAGCTCTCAGTTTCAAGGTTCAGTACAACACATCATGCATCCACGAGGGATGAGAAGGGTGGACACTGCCAACTGTCTAACCAGGATGTATCCAAACCCTACAGACCAACAGAGCCAACTCCCATGGCAGACTGGTCTGAGTGAGCCCTGACAGCCACCAGCCCAGTGTGGCAGCAAGCAGCACTGCAAATGAGACTGGATTTAACCTCAGCCTTTCTTTGCTGGCACAAGGATCTGAAGATTATAAGCATCTCCATCAGGAATAGCGCCCGACAAGTGACCAAGCAGGTAGGCCACATTTCCAGGAGAGCCCCACAGCAGAAGGAATCCCAAAAGCTGGGTTAAACCTAAGCCCTGAGGAGCAGCAGCCAGGATCAACTCTGCTGCAATACAAACCTGTGTTTACCAAGCACTGCTCAGTAAAACATATCCCTTGTTTTGCCCTCTGCAATTCTAGGAATTACCTTTAAAAATGAGCACATACACTCCAGGAAATCAGCCTGCAAACCCTTACAAACTGACTGCAGCCTTGCCCTGACCCTGTTGTTGCAATTCTCCCTCCAACAGGAACATCACTGCAAATAAATACCTCTGCTGTAACATCAGCTGTGCAGGACCCACAACTCACCAAACTCCTGTAACACTGGCCTCTTACAAACTCACACCTGCAACCAATGGATCCCTCTGGAATTTCTGATTTTGTGAGTTGTCCTTCAAAGGCCACAAGACTGAGCAACGCCACTCCTTTGCATTTCATGTCCCTCCTCACTCCTCTTGACTGCATTGAGGATCTGCTCATTCTGCATGTCACACGTATGGCAGAGCAGGCTGGGGATGGGCAGTGCACGTGTGGGACTAAATGGCAGATAAATGCAAACAAACTAAACACCAGCAAAGCTCCAGACATCATTAACTTTGTACAGTAACAACTACCTGTACTTGGGTATTTATACATCCATGTATGTATTTATACACATTAATAGAAATCTGACTGTATGTGTTTGATTTGCTTTAATTGTGAAACCCATTTATATAACTTACTTTTAAATCTGAGGTAACTTATCACTGTAATTTGCATAAGCATGCTCAGATCTTGCTAAAAAATACTGATCAATGGTTGGTTGTCCTTTTCAGTCACAGGACCATTTCCAAGTATTCCTTATAGATACATATAAATATATAAACCCATGGCAATCCTGATAGTACCCCAGTGTTACCTTTTCATGCTCTGTTTGGCATGGCAAACACCCTGAACCAACCGCAATGCTCACAGGAGGAGCTCCAAAATGAGCAGACAGTACAACAAGGAGGGAGAAGGAACAGGAATGATTTTCACTGTCATATTTACAAAGAACTTACTATATTAAACCCAACAACCACACAATTAAAGAATAATAAATTATTGACAGACCCTTCAAACCATTCTTGACTGTTCCTCTTGTTGACATGCATAACCCGCTCTTGTACCTTAATTTCACTTCAGCACTTCAAATACATTTTCAAAAGATTAACATCAAATTTCAAATGACCCAATTACAGCTTTATCACATTTTATTCCTATTTCAAGATGCAAACTGGCTTTATCCATGTACATCCATGCTGTGCTCTGCGTGTTCTTTCCATGCCATTCTCCAGCTGGCTCACCTCCACCACCACTAATCCAGGTGACAGTAAAGGGTCCCCTGCCCATGGCATGCTCAGCACTGCCCCACTGTGAATTCAGCCATGGTGGAGATGGTCCATCGTGCTTTGATACAGCATATGGCATGTGTGTGTGGGAATGATGGATAACATCCTTGATAGAGGGAAACAAAAGAACCTGCGTGTTTAGAAAGAAAACCATGGTAGCAACAGCCATAAATGACATGAGTGTCCTTGGATCAGGCATTCAGGCACTGGGCTGGAATGAAGTGGTGTCCTTCATGTCCATGGACTTGTAAGGATTTGCTCCACCTGGTAACTGACAGGGAAACCCCAACATATTTCTTCATCACCCATGATTTTGAACGGTGGAGCAGTAACAGCTCAAAATAAAATACCCAGTGACATGCAGTGCTACTAGCAGTGAGTTAGCAGCCAAGATTCCTCGTTCCTGTGCTGATGTAAAGTGCTCTTTTTTTCAGCTGATTCAGACATCTGCACATCAATGCATCCCGGTAGGAAGTGGGAACAAGGTGAGGTTTAAGGTCTCTCCCAACACAAATGATTCCAGGATTCTATGGGAAGTCATAAATTTCCTCTTTTTCTCCAGATATTTTTCTTGCCTTTTTACAAACATGACATGAAGTGTTAATATTCTTTCACTCCTTGTGACTTATCAACTCAAAATTAGAACTCTGCCTTGCTCTTCTCAAAGGGAAAACCTTACCTGACTGGACCCTTCCAGCCCATGCAGGATGTGCTCCATAAGACACTCCTTAAAAAATGACTGTGACATTTTCTGTGACATTTCTGTCCCACAGAAGCCCTGTGGCATAAGCAGGACTTGGAATGCCAGCAGAGCAGTGCCACTGAGCCACCCCATCAGCATGGTTTGCAGTTAAAGCAATCAGTTTGCTCAGAGAGGATTTCAGAGTTCCAAGAATGCAAAAAAACACAAAATTCAGAAGGAACAATGAAAAGGCAGCAGCAGCAGCTGGCAGGTTGAGGCTGTGACTTCAGGCAGCCAGATGGGCTCTGTTCCCACTCACTGTAAGATTCCAGGTAAGTGCTCTTCAAAAACACTTCCTTGACACACGCTTTCCTTCCTCAAACCATTTGCCAACTCTCACACCACAAAAAAAAGCAGAAATAATTATTCTGAAGAACGTTTGTGAGTGCTTTGTATCTGAAAAACTTCCTTGCACCACAGCATAAAACAACAGTTTTGCTTGTTCTAAATAAAAAGTCCTAAGCAACCAAAAAACCCCAAGTAAACAACAAAACCTGCCCACCCTCCCTGCAGAAATCCTCCCAGGAAAAAGCTTAGCTCTGGGAACTTAAAAACATTAAGTCTTGGCTCATCATTGAACATTACAGGCAACAGCAGTTCTGACTGCAAGTGACATGTTGAATAGATCATTTCCTACAGCCCTTTGCTTTGGAAGCATGAGGGAACAACCCCAGCTCCTGCTCATTCCAGCCCTTTGGGTATTTTTCAAGTAGGACTGTAACTGAATTCCAGCAACTACTTCAGATCAGCATTTTTTAAATGGAAAAATTTAGTAGTATGGCAAAAAAGGGACTTAACTGTATATGGGACTTAGGTAGCAGCCAACACCAGTTCAGGGCAGCCTCAGATGGTAACTGGGAGCAGAGCTCTGCCCAGTACCACCCTCGGTGCAGGACTGCTTGTCTCACCATCTCCTCCCGGCTGGTGTCACTCACAGCACCCATCCCTTACCTGCTCCCCGCTCCATGCAGTCTGCAAACGTCACAAGTGAATCTGAAACATGAACTCCCGCTTTTCCATAACACCCAGAGCATTCCACAGAGGCAGTGTCTGCCTGCAAAGCAAAGGAATATCACCACATTCCCTGAGAACTGCTCACGGGGAGCAGCGAGCGTGCAGGACAAGCACGCAGCTGATCATACCCAAACCCCACAGGTACCTGAGATATTAAAGTGTGGGCTGAGCAGGAATCACCACTGTACAGCCAACCTCAGCACTCTGCCTTTTACAGGAAGTGTTTGGGCAAAATTAACCTGTTCTCTGGCCTGCCTGGTGCAATGTCAAAAAGAGGGTAAAACTTGATAAAACTGGAAAATGCCGTGGGCACTGACAATGCTGCAGGAGAATGGTCCTGCAAAGCCTGGCAGGGCCCAGGAGAGGAGCTGGGGTGTCTCTGAAAGCATTTCTCAGTTCCTAACAGTCCTGCGCAATTCTGTGTCCAAAGAATGAAGGAAAATAATATATCCAAGTCCTTGTGAACCCTCTCCATCCATTTCGACCGAAGTGTCCTGACACACTGTGCCTCTGCCTTGCACTGTCTCCTCCAGTCTGTGATTTACAGGCAGCATCAGGAATAGTAACAGCTTCTCACCCACAGCTGCATTTCGTTCCCCTGGTGTTGCTCATAGTCCCCCACAGTTTTACTCCCACACCTTCCAGCAATCCTTGATCTCTAAGGACATTGCTGCATCCTTGGACACACACCCATTCCTTCTGCAGCAGCTGGAGCTGGGTTGTAGGGGTGCAGCAGTGCCAGCTGGGCAGAGGAGTGAAGCTGGGAGCCAGGGCTCGGGGAAGGACTGAGCTGCTGCCTGGGGTGAGTGTGGAGCCTGCTCCCAGGAGTGCTGGAAGGACAGCGCTGAGGGCAGGCATCCCTCAGCAGGAGCTGCTGTGGGGCCACCACAGTGCCTTGATTCCACCAGGCTGAACTTCGTCACAGTCCTGTGCAATAGGCTAAAAATTTCTTTTGAGGGACTGTTACATGTTTCTGTTTGCTTTCCTTGGTCCTTCAGCACTTCGACTTATCAGTGCTAGTTCAGCAGACTGGAGAGGTTTTTCTTGCTCCAACTCTGAACAAGGCTGAGGCTTTCTGCTGTTATTCATGAGCCAATTCCAAAAGCAGAAACCAAATTTCAAAACCAGGCTGCTTAAAAAGTAACTAGTACAGCCATATCTGGCTCCTTTACAAGTTTAATGCAGATAACCAACATTTGTCTGATAAGTTAAAAAAAAAAGGGAAACCTGAATGTGGAGTAGGAGATGAGAAAAATATTCACCTCAACATGGTCAAAAGTTAAAAGGTCTCTGTATAGAACTAGAAAATGAAGAGTATTTCTTGGACTGTAGAAGAAATATTCTACTATTTTAGCCAAACCCAGACAAACAATTTTATCATCTTACAATTAAAGAAGATGACTTGAGCAGAAGCACATCAAAACATTGATAGAAACACCTCAGTGAGAAAGAACCTCTTCACTCATGCAATAATACAGCACTTGGAAACTGAAAATAAGCAAACTTGGATTGGAAATACACATTATTTTTTCCAATAATGAACTAATAAACATTGGGACAAATCATGAGTGGATATGTTGCCTTTCCCTCAAGAACAGCTGTGCTTTCATTTGGCCAGTGTGTTTGTCCTGATGCAAAAGAGTGGTGGATAAGAGTTCCAAATACTGCCAAGAACCACTTTGGCAGTAAAAGCTGTGAATTCATAGGATCTCCTCAGAACATATCTGAGTGTTTTAAGATCTCCTCAGCCACCTCAACAAGAACAAATCCATCCCTTTTAGAACATTTGCCTGCAAGGAAATGGCATCTCACCTTTTCCAACCCTCTACCCACCTTTTCACCTTTCAGTGGAAGTTTCATTGAGAGGCAATGCCAGAGCAGGAATTAGTCAAGTCTTTGGAATGATGAATCCCTTACTAGCAACCAGCTGCAGAGTAGCACTGTCAGTGTTCCATACACAGGAGCAGGGATGAGAGAGAAGAGGCTGTCAGAGGCTGCCCCTGGACTCCCAGCCTCGGGCACCTCGGCTCTCTGGGGGTCTTGTGGCTTCTGATGGCACCTCTGTGCCTGGGATTTCTGAAGTGATCATGGAACAAAAGACTTAGCAGCAGCACGTGCTTACCACTCTTTGCTCAATGACTCCTCATTCAGGTATCAAGAGGACTCCTCAGTGACAGCTTTTATTTCATTCTATTTTTCTTTAATACCCTGGCAAACATTTCTGGGATGTGAAGGAGCTCGTATGCTGTTCATATGCTGACCCCATGCCTGTAAGGAGCTAGGGGTTCCAGCAGTCCTGCCTGCTCCTGGCCAATAAACTGCTCCTTTTGGCAAAATATATTAAGATACACTAGATACCCTCCACATTCCTTAGTAACTGCTGCAATCTATTTAAGGGTTTTTAGTGATCACGAGTGGAGAGGAAATCCCAAGTGGATGGTATGGTGGTCCAGGAGACACTGTCCCTGTTAACACATATGCCCAGCAGCAACAGCACTGCAAGTCCTTTTGCTTCCCCCACCTGCCCCAACCCAGAGGCTTTGCTGAGATGCTCCATAAAGGCATTAAATCTCACTTTCAACCTGGCTGTGGGGACTGTGCTCCTGCACAATGATCCCTGGCTGTTCCGTGTGCTGCTGACACAAGGGACATGGCACATATGGCACAGGAACAGCATTCCAGCCAATTTTCATGTTTCCATTCCCTTCCATTGAGATGTTAACAGCAAAAATGGAGGTTTAATAAAAAATCATACTACTGATATCTAGCAGAAATATTTCACTTCTTTTTTTTACTTGTTACATCCTTCCAGTCTGTCAGATGAGGCAAAATGCTGTTTCTGAGAGTAAATGTGCTGTGTATTTTGCTAAAAGAGGAAAACACGATGAAATCCATGAGCAACTCCATAAAAACAATAAGGTAGCTCTCACATAGTTCCAGATTAGTGGGTTGATAATTGCAAACAGGAAATTTAAAAATATCTTTGTTTCTGCAATTCTGGTTTCTTTTTTCCTGTCAAAATATACTATTGCTTAACTTTCTGCTTGTCTTGACTGCTTGCTAAAACAAATGGGTGAAGCACTAAAAATTGCTGAACATCCCAGGAGAAGTCTATCCTGGTTAGCTGGGAAGCTAAGCACAATTACACCCAGGGAAACTCAGCGTCCTCACTCCTGCTCTGCCTGTAAGCACAGGACTAAGCCCTGGCCTCACCTGGAGAAGCAGCAGCCATCAGATTTTGGGGGTGTGCCTGAGAGGAAAAGAAGGAACTCCTCCATGGGCTGCTGGCTGGGAGCCCTGTGCATGTTGTCAGCCTCTTCCAACAGCTCTTCCAAAGGCCCAGGAGAGTACAACAAAGAGGGATTTGCACTCTCCAAGACCGGGAGAAAACATTCATCCCTGGGTGTCCTGGGCTGCGGGCTGAAGAACACCAAGCACCAGAACAAAGCAGGAGTTCACAGAATCATGGAATTGTTTGGGTTGGAAACGACTCTAAAATCATCAGGTCCAGCCATCCCCCCAGCACGGCCAAGTGCACCACTAACCACATCCCCCAGTCTACACCCCTCTTAAATCCATCCAGGGATGGTGACTCCACCACTGCCCTGGACAGTCTGTGCCAAGGATGAAAACTCTTCTAATGCAGAAATTTTCCCCAATATCCAATTGAAGCTTCCCCTGGCACAAGCTGAAGCCATTTGCCTCAAGATGTTGCAGCCTGATCACACCACACTGCTGGAGACCATGGCCCCCAGGACACCCCAGTCCCACAGAGAGTGCCCTTCTGGGGGAGGAGATGCTCAGCCTTCACACAGGGTGGGGGACCAACATCCCAGGAAAAATCTGCATGAGAGACCTAACACATTGTTATTGCCATTATATTACATACCAGAGGTACTTGGATGGAACAGCCAGGTAACATCCAAAAATAGCCATGCATAAAGTCATAAAATGGACGGTGAACAGGCTCATTTTTTTTTCAGATAAAACCCTGGAAATGAATTACTATTGGTATCAGTGAGCCAGTGTAAGATTTGATAATGCACACCCACGTTACAGAGTTATCAGTCACTGATAAGATGCCTGACATGGTCACTATGAAAAACCCACGTGATTCCAAAGCATCAGCTCACATGTAGCACAAACAAACCTCCAGCACTGCTTCAGAGCAACTTTACAAGACACTCTTAATGCCACAAACCATATTTTAATAAAATATTTTGAGAACTGTAGACCTACAGGCTGCCATACAAGAGAGGGCTATTTGGGCAAGGAGAAGACACTCAATTTTCAGTGTAAATATACTACGCTGCTACTACAAAATTTACATTGGTCAGAAAGAAGAAAATACATTAAGGTAATATTGGTGGCCTCTGAGTTTTGGAAAGCCTTATAGTGACTATATAACACTTCTTCTCTTCACTTGTATCTCCCTATATGTAGTTACATTCCTTTGATAATTTTTTGTCAAGACATCTTTACCCATTTACTATGGAGCTATTCAGCACCAAGGAAAAAGTTCCCCTTTCCTTGCAGAACTCATTTCTTTGTTGTGACATGGCTGATAAGCCTGCCATCCCACTAATGCTGAGCTCAACAGGTACCTGGGAGCCCACAGGGCTGCTCACAAAACAGTGCAGCTGAAGGCTTGGGCTGCTGGAGAGTACTCAAACCACAGTATTTTTGCCTTTTTTAATTAAATATGAATTGTGTTTAATATTTCTAACATTTTATCCTTTCAGAGATAAAATTTGGGTGAAAACTTCTAGAATTACGAGAATCTTTATGTACAAAAATCTTCTGTGATCTATACTGGCTCTAAGGTACCAGGAGGTTCATGTAGGCCTTTCCACTCTCGGTATTACTTAGGCCTGGATTTTTCAAAAGCATTCTAGTATAGGCATTTGCATGGCTCATTCATGATACCTGTTGTGGGCAGGCTCCCAAAAAATCTGAGCCTGTCATTATTGTCAACTAATTATTCAGGAAAAATTGAAATAACCTGAGATTTTTAGTTATTTGAAAAACTTACACACTTTGGTCCTATCTGAACTCATGAAAGGAAATCATTCTGGGCACAGCACAATTAACCTCAGAGATTCCCTCTGCTGTGACAAAAGCAAAGCAAATAGCACTCTAGTTTTAGGATTATCCTCAACTTCAAATTTTACCCAAATTTCCAAATTTGCCCATAGCTAGTGATAAGCCAGGGTAAAAGAGTGGAACTAGATGCTGCTGTGTAAAACCAGACCTGTTTTTGAAAGGGAGAATGCTGAATGCTCTGTTATGAGTATAAAATCTGCCCACACACAGAGTTTAGCTTTGCAGTGTAGCAGAGAAGTGCTTTTCTTAACCCAGCCATGTTTACTCTGTGTGCCAGGGTGTCCTGAGTAACTCCCACCATCACTTTAGGCTGCTCTGATAACTGCACAAGCTGCTTTTTGGTAACTAAACCTTGTACTAATTTATTGACCACTGCTAGTCCTGGAGCAAGAAGGTTCAAAGTTTAAATATACACAGGGTAATAAAATCAATACTTGTAATTTCATTTAGTGAGCATGATCCCACCCTACAACACCAGGTGTGGGTTATAAGAACAGGTAACAAAATACTGCAGAGAAAATGAATAATTTACCTCCCCTCACCTACAGCTGTAATGAGTAACCCTGTACAGATTTCTAGTTGAACAAACTGGTACAAAAAGACTTGTCTTGGAGACAAGGTTCTGTAACGTTTCCAGTGCAGATGAGACGCTCGGAGATCTGTCATCACGTACAGCTGCTCCCAGGAAGGGGGCATGGAAGGTGTCCCTGTGGGGCAGCACGGTGTCACCAGGCAGGGACAGCCAGCAGCATCACCTGCAAGCTGAGGAGAAGGCAGAGCTGCTCACAGCACACAGCTGAGCCCCCTTGTCCTACATCACCTGTGCCCAAGCAGCACAGGAACCCTGTGCCATGGCCTGTGGCACAGCTGGCACCAATTTTTCTGCCCAGCCAGGCCTACCCTTGAGGCAGCAGAGTGACCCATGGCATCTGCTGAGTGTCAGCTTCTTCACACATCAAGACCTCTCCCTCTTCCTCCTCTTTTCCTGGTCTTCAAAGAGTCAGTTCCCATGCCAACCAGTGCCCACACCCTGGCTGTCCCTGCTACCAGGCAGAACAATGCCAGGATGCCTCCTGAGGATGGGACCCGAGGGGAGGAGAGCCAGCACAGGCGATGAAGGGGCCAGGAGATCACAGAGCACCAGGCTGGCTGCTCAGAGCAGAGTACTGAGGTGTGTGGGACTCGTCAGCCCAAAGAGCCACACCAGAGAACACCCGACCTGCACATGGAGGGGAGACAAACAGCCCTGTGCCCACTTTGGCATTAGTGCCCTTGGCCTCTCAGACCATCTCTGTCCTTTCCAGACAGCTGGAAGCTGCTTGTCTAGAGCACCTCAGGCAAACGGAGAGAACAGGAATCATCAAATCTCAGTCTCACAAGGAGTCACAGGGTTTGTGAACACACCAACAGCTCCATGGCTCAGCACGCTTCAGCAGTGTCCAAGGGTCCCCAGTGCATTTGGCCCAGAAGTGGAGAGGGCTCCATTGCCCTGTGTCCAACTTCTAAACTACATTACAGAAGCTTAAAACACTTTAGATACTTTGAAAATATCAATTTGCCATCAGAACTGCTGAAGTTGCCACAGAGACGTTGCCTAGCCTTAGACAAAAGGGAGACTGCGACTGCTGCAGGGATAACCCATGAAAAATATTAATTTTAGATATTTGGGAACCCCTGTCAGAAGGGAAAGATGAAAACACCTGATCTGCTTCTACAAAACCAAACCCATGAAATTACACCTTTTTTTTCTGAATTGCACACTGTACATCATGTTAAAAAGAAACAGAAGTATCATTAAAACACTAGGCAATCCTCCTGAGCGCTGCACAGCTTGGCGCACTGGCTCGTGTTCGGTTGGGAACCTAGGTAACATTGTATTTTTTGTTGCAGTACTATGTAACATTGAATGTTTTTGTTGCAGTTCCAAATGAACATTAACATCAGCGCTTTGAGCGTCCAGGACAGACACGATTTTACACAACTAAATCCTGATTTTTTTTTTTTCTCTATTTATTTGCTTATATATTATCAAGAAAAGCAAACAGTGTCATAGATAAGCTCTTGCTCCTAATACTCCATGAACTTCTCTGATACAATTATCTCAGGCTCTGACACTGTGAAAAGTGAACTCCTCCTCAGTTTTCTTTCTCTAGCATCAATCTCTGGGCACTACTACAAACTAAGGAAAAAGGGTACAAACCCAACCCCCCCGCCCCCAGCAGCACTACAAATCAATTCTGCCCCTTATGCCACAAAATCAAACACCTTTCCTCTTGCTATTGACCCTGAGCTGCCCACAACATGATCATTCGGTTGATCAGCTACAAGCAACCTTTCTTTGTCAGTTTCAATGGACATTCAGCATCCTGCGCAGGCAGCTTACCTCCTTTCGCTGCTTACTCTTCAGCAATTCACTCTGTCATTACTTTGCCTGAAAATCTTAATTTTTTTCATGCCCTTAAACTTTCTAAGTTTCAAGTGCACATGCTTGAGGCTTCTCTCCAGCCTCACCTCACCCTGTGTGCCCGAGTCCTCAGTGGCACGGGCCAGCGCGATTCCTGCGAGCCTCCCGTCCCGGACCACACGTGCGGAGCACCCTTCTGCCAGCACTGGCACCAGGACTGTCTGTTTCTGTATTTCCCTCCCTGTTTCTACACAGATTCTAAAATAAACGGCAGAACATCATTCCTAACGCCACGGCAAATCGTCTTGAATAGTTTATTCCGCGCGCGGAAGATCCGCGGACGCCCCAGTGCCCGCTCGAACATCCGTGAGCCGCACCGGGCAGAGCCTCTCGCCTCCGCCAGCTGTTAGGAGACTCTCCTGGGCGCTGGTTGCGACGAAAGAGCGACAGCCTAACCTGACCGGACCCCTGTCGTAAAAAGCGCTCATCCAGGTGATTTACCTGATTTTAATCACACTTTTTACACTTCAATCACTCCTGGGGAATTGCTGCGATGCCGCTGACACTCCATCCTCCTCCTGCTCCGTCACACCCGAAAGGAGCGAGGGGTCCTGTCGGGCGGCTGTCCCCGCTTGTACCCCCTTTCGCCCAGAGATGCCCTTCGCCTGCACGGCTGCCCAGGGGTGCGGGGGCTGTTGAGGCTCTCGGTCCCCAGTCGCCGCCCTCGCCCCCATCACACCAGGCGCCACCGAAGTTCCGCCGCCCGCCGCAACTCCGCCGCGGCCGCCCATTGTCTGCGCGCCGGGAGGCGCTCGGGGGAGAACCGAGCCGAAAAGCCGAGTCCTCCGCCCCGCCCGGCCTCCCCTGCCCGCGGCCCCGCCACGGCAGGCTCCGGCTTCGGGCAGGGCCGGGGGTGCGCGGGGGTCCCGGGGGCGGGGGCGCTGCCCGGCGGGGCCGCGGGGCGGGCGCTGCGCCAGCGAGGGCTCCCCCGCCCGCTGCCGCCGCCCCGCCCGGCCCCGGCCCCGGCCCCGGCCCCGGCCCCGGCCCCGGCGGGCTGCCAGGGCGGGCGCTCCCCGCAGCCCCCGGCCCTGCTGGCCATGGCCGCCCGCCACCGGGGAACACCCCGCGGGCCCGCTCCGCGCCGCGGGGAGCCGCGGCCGAGGTGCCCGAGCCCTGCCCGGGCGGGAGGCCGAGGCGCGGGAGCCGAGCCCGCTGACAGCGCGGCCGAGCCCCGCCGCGGCCCCTCGCTCCCCGCCCCGGGCCCGGCTCCGGGAGGGACGCGGCGCGGAGCCGCGGGCGGAGGGCGCAAGGCGGCCCCATCGCCTCCGCGGGCGCGCACAATGGCCCCCGCCAGCCCGGGGCTCCGCTGTCACCGCGGGGGGAGCAGCTTTGTGTCGGGAATCCAGCCCTAAACCCACAAAACACACAAAACCAGCGCGCGGGGAGCGCGGGAGCGGCGCCGGGAAGCGCGGCTCCTCCTTCCCCGCTCCGGGAAGGCCTGCGGGAGGGAGCGCGGCGGCGGGAGCGCCGGGGGCGGCGGGGCCGGGGTGCCGGGGTGCCGGGGTGCCGGGCGCGGTGCGTTACCTGCCGTGGAACCAGTCCTTGCAGGCGTCGCACTCGATCATGAAGCGGGTCACGTCGTAGGGCAGCCGGCAGATGCAATAGACGGGCACCGTCGCCATGTTCGCGCCGACCGCGCCGATCCGCTCCGCTCGCGGCCGCCCGCCCGCCCGGCCGAGCGGAGCGGAGCGCGGCGGGGCCGAGGCGCCGAGGGGGGTGGCACGGAGGAGGAAGGGGACAGCGGAAAACCAGAAATAATACGAAATAATAAAAAAACGCTACAAAACCGAGATAGTGGATTTAGGGCTCCAGAGGGGCGGGCGAGCGGTGCCGGAGGACGGGGAAGCGCTGCCCGGAGCCGGGGGCCATGGCCAGGTCCCGCCGCCCGCCGGCGCCGCGGGCCGGGGCTCTCTGTTGTTGTTGTTGTTGTTGTCCCTCCAGGATGGTGATTCCCGGTGCTCGGTGATCGCGGCGGTGCCCCCTGGTGACAGCCCGGCGCGGCCTCCCCGGCGGGCCCGGCCTTGCGTCAGCCCGGAGGGAGCGGGGCCGAGCGGGGCCGGGCCGGGCGGAGCGGAGCGCGGCGGAGCGGGGTTCCCCGGTCGGGGCCGGGGCGCGGCGGGGGCTCGGCGGAAAGCGCGTGTTTTTGTTAACCCCCGCCTGCCGGGAGGGAGTTGCCCCAGCCCGAGCGCCCCCGCCCGCCCCGCCGGGGGGGCCTGGGGGGCGGTGCGCGGGCACCGGGAGCGGGGAGCGCTCGGGGGCTGTGGGAAAGCGGGGACCCCGCTCGGGGCGCTCGGGGGCGTCTGCGACAGCGGGCAGAGCCCCAGCGCGGAGCGGGATCCCCGCGGGAGCGGGGGCCTCCGGGCCGCCCCAAGGGCAAGGAAGCCCGGAGAAGTGGCCGCAAGTGCGGCGCGACCCGCGGGAACAACGCCTGGCTGGGTGTACGGCTGAGGGCAGCCAGATACACAACGCGGCTAGTCCTCATCTAAAGAAACCCAAAGAACGAGCTTCTTTCTATTCAGTAACATGATCTTAGTGGGGTTCTAACCACCCGGGGGGTTTACTGGGCTGCGGAAGGAGGCGATCTTAAAGGTCCCTATGATTCTCTATTTGTATAATTTCTGCTTTTAAAGTCACCAGCTCTGCTCACAGCACCCTGCTGTGACACCAAGGGGATGGTAATGAACACCTTGTGCCTCCCAAGAACCAGATCACAGCAGCACATGAGCTGGGGGGGGTACACTGAGGCCCTGAATGACCATGAACCCCAACACTGCACAGCCCCACCAACCTCCTCCCATGCAGAGGCCATAGAGGAACACACAAAGAGTGTGAGCCAGGGCTGAGGATGCAGAACCTTGCTGCCCCACCATGCAAGGCTCTGACAGGGGTTAAACAAACAGGCTGGGAGCTTTTGGAATTACCTCTATTCCCAGAGTGTTCAAAGGCCAAGTGGCACCTTTCCCTGATGAGTGAGAGCTTCCTACAGAGTGCTTACAAAAGGCCTTCCAACTAAGGTGGGATCTGAAGTCTCTTATGGTGGATTCAGCTTTTTTAATCCATTACATTTAGCGGTGTGGCAGGGAATGTGTTTTTGAGCAAAAAACTAAAACTCAGACTTCATCTGTCTGCAAAAATCTTCAGAATCACCTGTGGAGGAAAAAGGTGATTCATGAAGCCAAAAAACTTCAGTTTCAAGTTTTTCTGCAGAGAGGCAGCTATTGTTGAATGGCTGAAGAAGGGCTGTCAGGATCATCCCCCTTGCCCACTGCATGTATATGCCACAGGCAGGACTGTCACACACAGGGCTGTGTGTGACTGACACACTTAGCCCGGCCATATTTGGCCTCTTGACACAACTGGAAGTGCAGTGACACAGTGGGAGGCCCCAGGCGTGAGTCCTGAACTGTCACTTGGTGCTTTTGCGTGTCTCAAAGTGTACCAAGGGACCTGTTTCCTTCATCACAATGCACTGTGTAAGAACCTGCCCCCTAAAACCAGTCCTCTTTAAGTTTAAATCTACTGGTCAAGGCTTTAATGGTTCAGGGCTTCAGCCAGAAAGTAGAAGATAAGTCATGAGAGTACAGCAGGATGGGGCAGAACGGCTTGAGAACCATCACAGAGCTTCACACACCTTTACACTGCTCCTTGATGCCAAGGACATCTCCCAGCATCACTCAGCTCAGGGTTTAAATGAGCCTCTAGAGACTGGGATGTCCTTTGGTACAGGATGGGTTTTGTGCCTCTGCACACCCTACACACCGGCAGCTGCAACCTGCTGGGCCTCCCTCCCTTCCTGAAACCAGTGTTGTCATGTTGCAGAGCATGGAAGCAGAGGGTGGATCCGTGATCTTGGAGGCCTTTTCCAAACAGTTATTTTCCAAAAAATAACTATTCCCTGAAGCAGCTCCTCCACACCACTTTCTGTGCCCATGTTCCCTCTCCCAGTTGTTTATGGGCTTTGTTCACCCAGCCCATAACAGCTGTGAAGAATTTTCCTCATCCCCTTTCCTTAGTCCCATGAGCAGCTCTATGCAAACAGCTTTATTTCCAAGGCACCACCCAAATTCCAGCGTCCCAGCTGCCGAAGTGGGTGAGCCAACCCTCTGAATGCCCTGAGGGTTTGGTGCTCCCTACAGAGGCCAGCAGGGCCATGCCTGAGTGCAGCCAGGTGCTCCTAGGGGCTGGAATCATGTCCTGCTCTCCATTGTCCATTGCTGGCCCTCAGGTGATGCCATATCTAGCAGCAGAGTGGTGTGTCTGTGGTTTTACTCGTTTCTACAGTGTCCATGTTTTTATGGATACTGCCAAGTGCCATAGACAGTTGGGCCATCTGTAATTGTGCTGGAGGATGCTGGAGCTGACACTGCATGGAAATGCAGAAGCTCAGTTCTGGCAGCCCAGGCATCTTACTCATAATTTTAACAGGGATTCATGAATTAAGAAATTTATGGGTGTGGTTGACCCACTGTCCTGAGCTCTTAATGAGCATTTCAGTCCAGAAGGTGCCTGGCTGCCCTTGGGAGGGGAGGGTGAGCTGTGGAGCTGTGCCCAAGTGCCTCAGTAAAACACCATTTGATCACATAGTTCACTGTTTGAAACCTTGAAGTGAGTTTTAAAACGTATTTTTAAACTGATTGGAAAAAAGCGGCACAGGTCCAGAGGGCAGTGACTCTCACAGCGTTGCTGTGCAGGGCCATGAGCATTCTCTAGCCCAAAACCAGGCTGATCCCCACTTATTTTGTCTCTTGCTAGGGATGAGGACACTTCCTGAGGCATCAGAAATTTCATTTTTCCCAAATTCAAAGCACCCAGGAATTTCCCAGGTAAAAGAGATTTTCCAAGTGTTTAGAACCTTTTCTATTTTCTGAGAGCTGTTAAGAACCAGAAACTGGAGTAAGATAACAGAGGAATGAATCACTGTTAGATGAGCCCTCTGCTCCCATCCCATCCCATCCCATCCCATCCCATCCCATCCCATCCCATCCCATCCCATCCCATCCCATCCCATCCCATCCCATGCAGTCCATTCTTTCAGATCTTTCTGGAAATGGGTCAGAGGGCTTCGAGGGACATGGGTGGTTTTGATCACCTCCTACAGCCGATGCTCACTCCTCAGCCTCATTCCTCTGCTTACACTGGACTGTGTTGTGCTAATCTCCAGAGACTGGAACAAGGACGTTTGTCCCAGGAAAGTGCTGCCCTCCCTCTGCATCACCCCTTCTCCAGCCACATCTTGTTCTTTTCCAATGGGGTGTTATTACCAACAATCCTTGGATGGCTCCACAGCTATTCCGGCTATCAGTGCTCGAGACACACACATTATTAGCCCCTTATCTTCTGGGATCCTACACTGTCCCACTTCATCCCATCTCTGTCCAATGGGTGGGACCTGCCTGTACTTGGCGGGTCAGTGCGACCGGGCTGGATTCACTTTACAGGCTTTGGGTGCGATCTAAAGGATCACACAGACTCTCACCACCACCGGCACAGCCATCTGCCCTGGGGCTGGATCACTGCGAGGCTGGACAACTGCGGGGCTGGATAACTGCGGGGCTGGGTAAATGCGGGGCTGGATAACTGCGGGGCTGGATAGCGGTGCTCCTGCGCACCGGCAGCACTCAGAGACGTGCCACGGCCCCATGCTCACCTCGTCCCAGCGCAGGAGCGATGGCTGCACGTCCCATTCCCCATTCCCCATTCCCCATTCCTCAGTCCCCATTCCCCATTCCCCATTCTCCATTCCTGGCTGCACCAGGCACTGGGGATCTGCCCGACAGTCACCAGAGCTGCTCACTGAGAGGGAGAACGGCCCCAGCCGCCGGCAGGGCTCCTCACAGCCCCCTGGAACCCGCCCCTCCGCACGGCAGCACGCCGGGCGGCCGCGGCTCCGCCGGCCCCGGGCAGGAAGGGGCGGAGCGGGGATGGCGCCGGCGCCGGCGAGGCCTTCCTGCCCTGCCCGCCGCCCGGACACTGCCTCGCAGGCGGCAGCCGAGAACAAAGCTGGGCCGGGACGCTGCCCTAGGAGTCCCCGGACACGAAACCTTCCGGGCTGCCGCTGCCCGGCCCTGCGCTGGCGGGGACCGGGGAAGGCCGGGGAGCGGCTGCGGCGCACGCCGAGCATCGCTAACACAGCAAGGGAAGAGCCCCGCTGCTGCCGCTGATGGCACGGAACGGACAGTGGCCCCACGTCCCACCCAAAGAGTGGATTCTCCCAGTTTTACTCTTTTGTTGGAGCTGGATAATGAGATAGTGGTCACACTGTCTCATGAGATATCTCAGTGAGATACTATCACACTATCTCAATGATAGTGTGATATCGGGCTTTCCTTACCGAGAAGGTGGTCAGACCCTGGATCAGGGTCCTGGAGAGTGGGTCAGTGCCCCAAGCTGTCAGTGTTCAAGGGACATTTGGATAATGTCCTTAATAACGAGCTTAAATTTTTGGTCAGCCTTGAAGGGATCATGCAGTTCAACTCACTGATCCTCGAGGATCACTTTCAACTGAAATATCCCATATTCTATTCTATTCTATTCTATTCTATTCTATTCTATTCTATTCTATTCTATTCTATTCTATTCTATTCTATTCTATTCGTAAATTCAGGTGTCACAGATGTTCTTCAGGAGCAAGTCCAGGCAGTAGCCAGTCATTCCATAGGATCACCGCTCCTGGAGTCAGTTTAGCTCCCTCTGAGAGGACTGTGTCAGTGCTAAATGCATCTGTCCTGCAGGAAGCTGCTCGGGACAGCAGGCAGGCAGGCAGCCCCGTGCTTGTCCCGAGGGTGCAGGGTCACAGAGCTCTCCAGTGCACCCACACTGGGGACTGGCACTGCCCCACGGGACCACTCCCGTGAATCTTGGGTTTGCTGATGCTGGTTATTCCATGCCAGCTCCCAGTTTGGGCTCGGAAAGGAAACCTGCTGGGCAGTGGGACAAGGGGTGCCCTGCAGCTGCATGAGAACCGGGAAGTGGGAATGCTGTCACAGCAAAGTGCTGGCATGGGGTGAGTCACACTGCATGGAGCAGGGAGGGCAGGGACATGACCCCTCCGGCTGCTGCAGGGGGATCTGACTCGGAAAGGAGACCGATTGCTGTGCCTTGTTTTCTGGAAAACACAGCTGTGCTTCGGGGCAGGGCAGAGGGAGCTGTGCCTACTGCTCACAGCGCGGGGGCCGGGCTGTAGCTGACACAGTGAGCAGACAGCCATGGTAGGGGAGAAAGCTCCCCAGTTTACACCAAGGTGTAAATCTGCAGATCCTTGTGTTCTGTCAGTTGGATCTTGTGTAACAGACTCATTGGTTCCCAGCTCTGCAGAGACATTGCCCACTACTCTCTCACTGCTCACCCCCACCAACCTCTGTGAGCACCTGCAGTTCTTTTTCTTTAAACAACTGCCCCATTATTTCTGGCTTATTTACTTCTCTTCAACCATCTGACATTTAAAGGTGATGTCTAAAGGAGCTGCACACACCAGCAAAGCCAGGGCATGACTCCAACCAGCTGTGGTGTCCCCCAGCAGTGAGTGAATCACAGAATCCCAGAATGGTTTGGGTTGGAAGCGACCTTAAAGCCCAGCCAGTGCCACCCCTGCCGTGGAAGGGACACGTTCCATTGTCCCAGGGTGCTGGAAACCCCATCCAACCTGGCCTTGGACACTGCCAGGAATAGGGCAGCCACAACCAAAGGCCATGCTTCCCTCCTCTGCCTTTTAGGAGGACACCACAGATCCTGGCAACTCAACCACTTGACTTGGGCATAGGAAAAACTTTTATTTACATGTTAATTAAAAAAATACTTGACAAAAAAGGCATACAGTATTTTATACTAAAAGAATAAAGATTTTTATTAAGCACTGTAAGTTGCATTCAATAGCCTTCAAAGACACCACACCACAATCCATCTACAACCAGCCAAACCCAACAGTAGTTCATTCTTGCACAATCCATGAGTTGGGGCAGAACTCCCTTCAACTTACATTAAGATACCTACTTAGCTCTGGCGGGCAGGGAATGGGGAATTACACCTCATTTCTGATCACTAATGTGTGATGAAGAGCATCAGGAGAATTATATGAAAACGAATATAAAGAAATGATTCTGATTTTGAAGTACATTAAGTTTGGAAACACTAACAAAAACATCAAAATGATACAGGTATATTTGCTTATACTAAATTCTTGATGGGAAAGTTCTCAAGAACAAGCCATTTGTTTCCTGCTACAGAAGGGGGGTACTTTTTTTTTTGAAGATCAAAGCGTTTTTTTTTTGTTTTTCACAGAATTTCATATTTGCTAATATGAAGGCATAAAACAGCAACAGAGAACAATAATGCATACAGCAATGAGTACACCAGGGTAACGTTGATATTCAAAACGGCTAGATAATTTTTTTTTTAAAGTTTTAGAATAAATGCAACAGAGGTCAATAATCACAAAATTTTAAGGTTAGAGCAAGATCAGTCAATGACTAAACATAGTTAACATCTTTTATAGGACTATTACTGATTATTAGCTTTTTTTGTTTTGCAAATGGGCACAGTACTTGTAAGAATGGAAGAAAGAGGACAATAACATGCATAATATTAACTACACACTTTAAAAATCATGAACCATGCAGAAGTTTAGCTCAAATAGTAGTACTAATGGTCTACGTCTGATTCAAAACCACATAGTTCATTGATCACGGATGCATGGTATTAGTCACAAAAAGTTTCCTAACACATTGTGTTTGTTTTGAAAGGTCGTTTGCATCTTCTATGATTTCAAGTTTATCTCCGTTTAACTCGCTCGTAACATATGTATGATGTCTATTGAACTCAGCAGAACTGCAGTGTTACTGAGAATTGGTAGTTTCGAGAGTTTGCACATTTTTAACACAAAAGAACCACGGCAACGGTGATGAGATTTAGAAAGAAAGAACTGTGGTTGTGCCTTTTTCCCCCCATAATCATGAAATCAAAGCCTTAAAGAAAGCTTTATTGTGACACAGTAATGCAAAATCAAATATAATGGCATACATATGGTGCCAAGTACTAAAAATTATAGGTTTAAGCTATATATACTTAAAGACTGCCAAAATTTGTTTTCTTTATATTTCAAAAAACAAAACTACAAGCTTTTGTCATAACCAGTTTAAACTTTATGCATACTTCATTTTAAGTGCGGGAGTCAAATGCTCTTCATTCTTTTTTTTTTTTTTTTTTTGTTTTATTGTAGCATTTTGACTACAACTGGTTAAAACTAAAAAAATGTGTTGTTTAAATCTCTGACATCAAAGAGGGATCCGAATTTCCAAAGTCCTCATTTTTCTCTTACGGAAAGGAAAAAATGTACGTAACTGTAGGCTCTCTTTCTTTCCAGATATTCCTAATCCTGACCCTTCCCAACATCCTTCACCCTCTATAAAAAATAAGTTTACTCTTCTTTTTTTAAGACAGTGGCCTCAAGAGTATCATCTTTATGGCAAACACTGTCTGCATTTAGTGCATTTAAGTGAGGATTCGTATTGCACATTTTAGAGTCATTACTCAAGGCACTTTCAGACTGATTGGAAGCCCTGATGTCTCCTGTATTCCCATTCATCTGGGAAGCTGGTTTTTCCTCAGTCACAACTCCATTTTCAGCCAGGGATCCATCTGAAGACACAAGTGAGGATTTAGATTCCTCGGATTTTGACTTAAGTTCTTTGGCTACTTCTTCTGCTGAAGCAGCGTAAGGAGGTTTGCCCTAGTTGTTAAAAAAAGAAGAGAATTACTGAAGAACCAGTGCTAAAAATGTATATAAATGTACAGTCTGATATAAGGACACTACAACAGGCAGCATGCAGGGCACAGGGTCATGAGTGAACACCAAATATTAGGCATTGCTGAAAGAAGTGGCCCACAAAATACACTGAGAGGATTTTCGGTGTTCCCCAGAGCCTTCTGATGCCCCTGGGGCAATGCTTTAGTTTTAACTTTGCTGTTGCCCTCCTTTCACGACATCAGAGCTACATAAATGTCCAAACCACCAAAACTGAGAATCAATGTACAGCTGCACTTTGCCCCTTGGTTCACATGTGCTGTGATTCAGTGGCAGGATTCCGTGTTACTCAAATATAAACACGACTGTTTCCAGCCAGTGCTTGGAGAAGTGCAGAAGCACCATGCACTATTACCTGCACAAAGCCATATGCTTCCAAGATTAGAAAAGGCTTTCATAAAAAAGCATATAGTAAAATTGTACAAGACTGAGTATAGCCATAAAAACCAGACTGATGCAGCATACAATTAGTTTTTAAGTATTTATAATTAATCTTAGTGTTCCAGAAACATAATAGGCTTTAAACAAACCAAAATAAGCAGGTTAGGCTGCTAAGAAGCAGCACACTGGTCTGTCACACTGTTCACAAAGTCAAGTGCTAAGAAATGGCTTAAGAAAGGGACACCTCAAAGAGCAGCAAACAGCTCTGCAGTATAAAAACCTCCACTGTTACCTACTAGAACACCTGCAGTAAGCTGCTAAAGGATTTTACAGAAGGACTTTGCAGGTGAGTCAAAACTGCCTCTAGCGTTCTTATCCAGATAATCATAATTCTCAGTCCCATTGCACAGGTATGGGACTGCACAAGGTACACTCATCACTGTCACATCCTTAACAGACATTCAGCTTTCAAGACATGCTTTACTTTTTTCCAGAACAAGAGTGAATATTTTCATCTTGTGACAAAACAGACCAGTCTGGTGTGCTGGATAAATCCAAAGAGCTTGTTTTGGTCAGATTCCCAAGCTGAGGGGAGGAAGTGCCTTGGGTTGAGCCTAGCCCTGCACAGGCACAGCATCACTGAGGCAGAGGGGCCACTGGCACCTCCCAGCCTCACCTGGCCCTCACAGTCCACTCACTGTGTGGGAACTTTCCCAAGTTCTCCCTGCCATGTGCATTTTAAATCATCTTTTTTATCTTCCTGTACAAGAAACATCCTATATGGCCTTAATGACCACAAAATGCAATGTGCTCAGGTCCATAGAAAATGCCACTTATCTTCTCCAGGCACAATTTTACACACAGGTCCCAGTGATCACAAGTATTTACCATTCAAATTACACATCGTTAATAAAAATGCAAATACCCAACCCTGATGGCACTTGTCAAGACACCTGCAGCTATTACCTGATCTATACTCCCATATGTACATCTGTAGTAAGCCTGGAGTATTTGGGAGCTCGTTTTCAGGATTTCCTTTATTTCAAAGCTTAAGATACTCAGAAATTAGATGCTCTATTATTAACACAGTGGTTTCTCTTCTACTTAAAATGTAAAGTTTCAGATCCACAGGTACATTTGTAGACATATAGTCTGCATACACAGCAATTTAACAAAGAAGAGAAGTATTTGAATTTTTATACCTGTAAAACAGTAAGTTTTCACTGGAAGTTAACAGTTCCTTCATTATCTACTGGAGAACATTCTTTTCTGTCTGACACCTGAAAACACCCCCCTACTCTCAGGTCTCTCTGACAAATGGCATGTCCATATGACATATTCATTGTGGAAGTTTTTCCAGCTATTTACTACTCATTCATCCAAACTGCATAGCAGCCAGAACCACAGAAAAGGGAGCAAAACAGAACTCTGAAAGCAACTGACATCTCATATAGATCATCAGTGTGCCTCAGCTATATTTGAAGGATCCATGGAAGAGACAGAAGTCATGATCCATGGACGCTTTGCAGGGTGTCACCAGGAAGGAACCTGCATGCTCAGGGGGAAAGGCTGCTCTGCTATTCCCAAGAAGTTTAGAGTGACCTGTTAGAACTGGAGCATGGCAGCAGCAAAGATCCTTCACTGCTACAAACTTTCCTTCATGAGGCTGGACCGTGGTCCCAGAAAAGAAACTGGGGAAGAGTGGGGGTAGGAACAGAACTGCTAATTTGTTTCAGCTTTGTATTTCTCCCATTTTCTAAATTTTCTTCTACTCCCACGGCTGGTTAGAGCTGTGTAGGCACAGGATTCATGTCAAAATACATTCTTCCACATCTGTCTTTAGAAGCAAAGTTTGCTTTAAGTGAGCTGTGACACCAGCCTGTCCTGTCACCGCTGTGCGGCTCACAGTTTCCACGGGTCGCCAGAAACACTTGTAGCTGTTAAAGTGGTGCTGGTCTGGAGTCCAGCCCAGCCCAGCCCATCACAGAGCGTGCTGCAGTCAGGCACATGGCTTCATTACCTGAATTGCTCCCTGGCTTTTATAACCTCGCCCATAGTACCTTCCACCTCTTCCAAAAGTTCTTATCACCGGAGTGGAGATAACTCCTCTAGGTCGCCTGCAGGGGTGGGACAAGGGGAGAAAAGAAAACACTGATCAGTTTTGTTTACAACTGCTTTACATTTACTTTTGCCAGACTATTATTTCCCTAGCTTTACTGTCAATTGCCTATCATCAACACATCTTGAAAGAAGAGATACCTAATTCTGAATTGCAGGGTTCTGCTGCTCGCAATTGTATCAAATCCAACCAACCTTTCAGGTACAGAGCAATAAAATGTCTCTTTCTAGATTTCCCTTCAAAAGAAACAATAAATGATATTTTCAAATGTTGCACAAACATTTTCCAAGTGTCAAATTATCCTCATGGCACTTTAAAACCAGAGCTCAAAATACTTTCACCTTACAAAAATAGCAAATTGAACCACATAGAAAGCCATTTCCCCCATTAAGTAACAGTTCCCAGTGTAAACACATGAGACAGGCTCTGACAAAAGAAAGTGAGGCAGAATTAAAAAGTCGTGTAGGTACAAAATTATCTAAGAAAGTGAGGGAATAAAGGAGTGTCACCTTTACCTGGCATGTGACAATTGATAAGTTGGGATGCTTTCCAATGGAGACTCCCAACTCAGACACATTAGGCAGTGGCTTTTGGTGTGATTCAGTACAGATTACACTAGATGAAACCAAACTTTCTCACCTTGGTCTCAAGTTGTGCCAGGGAAGGTGGTTTAGATTAGATATATTTGGAAAAATTTGTTCACAGAAAGGGTTGTCAAGCCCTGGTACAGGCTGCCCAGGGCAATGCTGGAGTCATCATTTTGGAACTGTTCACAAAACACATGGATGTGGCACTTGGGGATACAGTTTAGGGGTGAGCATGGTGGTGGGTACTGGGTTGACAGCTGGACTTGATGATCTTAGAGGTCTTTTCCAACCGCAGCAATTCCAGGATTCAGGTACAACTGCTTTAACTCCATCAGCTGCAGGAACTGAATTTCCCAATCATTATGTCAAGAACACTGATCTCCTAAAAACACCTTGTTTTCTCTACTAGAGATACTGGATTTCTCTAGAAGCCTGGCAATGCCCTAGATTTGCTCTGGATGTGCTGCCCGATACTAGGAGGTGCTAGTGTGACACCTGACCCCACTGGAGCTGGCTGGGTGCTGCTCAGGTCCCTGAGATGAATGAAGCTGAACTGCCCAGGGGAACAGCACTGTGCCCCCAGTCTCCTCTGATATGCTGTGAATTCCCACACTGGGCATTAAGAAATCAAATTTTGGGGTTTAGAAGCAACAGCAGAGAATGAAGCTGTGGTTTGCATGTGAGTCCCTCTCACTGTGGTCCCTCCTTGCCAACCCCACTGGCTGTCTTTTTACAAGGTCAAAGCATGTCCTTCAAGGAGTGCAGAAAAACTTTTCCCCCTCAGAAAATCACACTAAATACACTGATGGATTGAGGCTAATACAAAGCAGCTGGTATAATTTTACAAAATAAGAACAACATCCGAGCTCAGCATTGCAGAGACATGAGGCAATGGGGTAAACAAGCCTGACTCAATCCCCTCTGCTGAAAGAGACAAAAATGGAATATAAGTGTGTGAAACTGGGCCATGAACTAAGACAACCTGCTGTGCTGTTTCCTAGCTGTGACCTTTGGTAGGAAATAACCTCTGCCAACATGAACCTGTTGTTAAAGTACTGGAGATCAGGGCAAGGTTCTTCCCCCAAAGGGTGCTGGCACTGCCCAGGCTCCCCAGGGAATGGGCACGGCCCCGAGGCTGCCAGAGCTCCAGGAGCCTTTGGACAGCGCTGCCAGGGATGCCCAGGGTGGGATTGTTGGGGTGTCTGTGCAGGACCAAGGGTTGGACTCTATGATCCTTTTGGCTCCTAACGCAAAATATTCTATAGTTCTGTGATTCTGTCCTTAGGCAGAGCCCTTAACATGAGCATGTTTTCCTATTGGTTCTACTTTAGTATCAACTGGCCCAACAGACAGGTAAGCTGCCTGCAATCATTTTCCCTCTGGCCTATTCTAGTAACTCTGCATGTGACCAATGCCCTATCAGTGCTGATCTCATGGAGACAGGAAGATCTGGCATTGACAGTTTTCCTGTCTCTTTGGGGTGGCAACCTGCACCAAACCTTACTGCCCTTAAGGCAGTACCACCAACAAAAAGAAACTTCAGCCATTTTATCTCAAATTGAAACCTACTACTGAAAAATCATATTTCTCTGTCATAAAGGTTCCGGCAGGAGCAGCAACACCCTTTCAGTGATCACTTCCCCAATAAGGAGGGTTCTCAGCTACCGGCTACTGATGTTCTGCATGAATTCAGGTATTTCCCTCTTCAGGAGATGGAGGAACTGCTGTCCTGTATGGATTTAACTGAGCTCTGAGTCCCAGGCTGCCCACAGACCCTGGTTTTGGCAGGACACCAACCATCACCAGCAGCATCTCCCCACACAGAGTGCAGATCACTGGGAGAAGCGACCAGCTTCTGTTCATGTATCCTCATGAAAAACAGAACTGATGATCATCCAAGAACCTCATTTCAATAGTGAAAAAGGTTATTTTGTCCCCTGGTACCCAAGCAAACCTCATGCCTCCTCACCTCCTCTCACTCACACTCTCTCCAGATGCTGTTCTGGGTCAGCACAGGGTTCCCCCCCACACCCACAGGTGCCTGACAGTTGTCTGAAAAACCTAAAACAACACTCAATGCTTCTGCTTTGGCAGCTGGATCTCATTCTCGAGAACTGGGCAGTCCTAGCTAAATGGGTTCCCCTCAAAGGGTCAGCTTTGCAGCCACTGAACCTGTTCACATTTGTTCCCACTGCTCCTGCCTCTCCCTGGCTGCGCAGTAGCTCCCATTCTCCCAGGGCTTCAGATTAACCCTCACTCAGCCCAACACAACAGGCATTCCAACAGCTCTGGCTGATTCCAGCATGAAGCTTCATAGTGCACACTGGAGTAAATTAACAGACAGATGAAATGCATGCAGTGCAGTCTTTTACACTGCTGCTCCCTAGCTCAAGGTGGCAATAAATCCATCAGCTTTACTCCACTCCTAATACAGACAGACACAATGCATAGTACTTTAGGATTGTCTACTGTAATAGACACAACCTTAATGAAAGATAAAGACAGATCTGTAAGGCACAGAACCAGCAAGCCTACAAAAAAAATACCATCTTAAAAGTAATAAACAAGATTTTTTTTTGTAATAAAGTACTTGGTTTTCAGACATGTTGTGCACCTGTAACTTCAGCTGTAATGAAATGAAGTGGAAAAGCTGAAGAAATTTAAAAAGTGTGCTTTTAAGCACACTTCCATGATGACTGTAACAGAGAACTATTAAACTCAGAAATGTCATTCAGGTGTTCTCTGCTTCACAGGATTACATAATGCAGTTACTAAACTGCTGTCATGCTTCTTAATAAATGTCCTTCCACAAAAAAGAAAGACATTTAATGTAATGTATCTACTGGTTTTATGGACAAGTCCCGAAGTCATCTCCTCATGCAAAAGCAACATCTGTGTGTGTGTATATGTATATCTATATATATTTCAGTATGAATTTTATTTGCACCTGAAAATGCTTATACCTGTACAAATAACTGGTGTAAAGCATCTTAAAAGGAATGCCAATGTTTTTCTTGAATATTCAGTGGCTATAATTGACCCTATGTGTCCTAAAGTATGTCATATGCAATCTCTACTGCTTCCAACTTCTGTTTTCCTTGCTTCCCCAGTCATTAAATCCCATGTGAGAAGCACATTCCCAGGCTGGCACTTACCCTCTGGCTGGTCCTCCCACGGACACCACCTGCAGAGGAAAGGGCCCTCTCCCCCCTCGTCCACGTCTGCTTCCAGCCCAGTGGCCGACTACAGTGCCGGCAATTTCAAGTTTCCCTCCCTGAGAAGGAATAGGTTGGACTCCTGCACATAAAAGCAAAACCAAACTTTGATCTTCACAATCATCACAGTAAAGTTCCAAATGAATGGAAAGCTGGTTTGCCCGGATTTTACCACATAACCCATTTTCTCTAGGGATACTGTGAGATTATTGCTCATTTTGCAGTATTCAACAAGCCGTAGAACTCCACGAGCCTGTTTCCCCCCACCCCTTTTTAAAAATAAATATGAATTCTGAAAAGAAAAATTATCTGACATGAATGCTTCAGTTTCAGTAATTAAAAATATACTTGAGATAGGCCTCAAGAAACCAGGGGAATTTTACAAGCTGGCTGAAGATTGTTTTTTTCCTGCATTCTTGAAGAAGGAATTCTTGCAGGTTCCAGGCACTTTTTAGCCAACAGCAAATATCAGCACAGATCACACAGATTATATTGGCAATAAAGAACTTACTAGGCAGGATAAGCTGCACTAAGTTGCTATAAAAATGTAGCAATCAAACAGATCTGGTTTAAAAGGAGAGTTTATCATTTCCCCTCAAAGAAGGCAGCTAAAGTTACAGTTGTCTAAGATGCAACTACAGCTTCTGCTTAAGTTGCTCATGTCTTTATACTAAATCAGCTCTGAGGCATAACATATATTTCAAGAAATCCAGGTATGTGAACTGAGCAAGATGTTACTGGTAAGACCATCAGCACCAAAAGGGTTACAAACCACAGCAGTTACGCAGCCATAATTAGTCTCCAAATGTTATAGGCTGGGAACTACACTACTGATTACATCCAGAAGGTTCCTACTTCCCTGTGCAAGTCCTTCAGCTCCAAATGCAGATGGTTTGCAGGGCCAGAGTTATCCACACATGAAGCTCTAGAGGTATGTTTGCTCTTAGGATAAAAGCTCAGGGGCCAGAAAGAACAGCTAAATATGTGGGAAAAATTTACCCTCCACAGGTTTCCATAATCTCACATCACACAGGAAGTGAGCAATGGGCACACAGGTAGGGAAGTAAATCCCACTCCTGATCACCAGCACTAATGCCAGCAAAGAAGGGCTCAGCAGTAATACCAAAGTCAGTAATTTCTACACTGGGTCTTTGCAAAAAGCTCAACTGTCCCCAGATTTTGGAAAATCCCTGTTAATAGAGAGGCCAGTGGGTTACAGATGCCCTCTTTTCCAGTGGCAGCACAGGAGACAGGCTGCCTGCTGGGTTTTGGGCTCTCCTGTGTTTGGAGGAGGTTTCTGGCACAAGGAGGGCTGGCGCTGGGGGCTTGCGGCAGGGACGGGAGCAGAGCGGACAGCAGCCGGGCAGGCTCTAGAGAGGGAAGCTGAGACAGTTAAGGAGACAGGGAGTCAGTAGGAAAGCCTCAGACCAACCCATACAGTGGAGGAAGCCGTTGCCAGAAGCTCTAAGAAAAGGGGTTTGGGTATAATTACCGCCCTGAAACTTGCTAGTCCTGTTGCTGTCATTGCCAGAGAAGGCTCCGGAGTGTCCTGCCGCTGCCGCCACCCGGAAGGCCCGGTAAGTGCCTGTGGCTACTGTTTCCCCATAAGGGCCTCCGAAGCCATAGACTCCTGTTAGACCCAGGGTAAAGAAAGACAGGGGAAAAGCTGTGAGGGGGGCCAGGCAACCAGGAAGGCCACAGCAGAGAGGTTGCTGCCTCCTTCCACCCTTCCAGAGCCAGCCAGGAGGGCCGCGCTCCTGCGGGCCGGGCTCCTGTAGGCGATGTTGCAGCACTGCTGAGGGAGCCCTGGCCAAACGTGTCCTGCTGTCTCAGCCAGCAGGGAGCCTCCGATCCAAAAGGCAGGCCTTGGGGCTTGGAATGGAATCCCAACTTCTGTGGCATTGTAAAGGCTTATGACAATTTTTTGGCAGTGAGCATTGGTAGCTACAGTCATGGCACCCCTGAAATGCCTGTGGCCGGTATCTATACACCTCCAGGCCTTGGTTCGAAGAGATTTCAAGGAAGGGAGCAATTCCAGGAACAGCCTGGAATGGTTATGTCACTATTTACACTTGAGGGTGCCAATGGTTGTATTACTGCAGCAAAACACAGAGGAGTGGGGAGGGGGAAAGGTTGTCTTCAGCCCTGACAGTTAAACTGTGTCTGGTAATTTATAAATGTTTTGAACCAATTTACTGTGCAAATCAAAGCTTTTTCATACCGCCCAGTGTCAATCCATTCCTCTTTTTTCTAGTTCTACAATAACAGTAAAAAAATTTTGATCTGGCACAGTTACTAAAATCCTGGTGAAAATACTCAGCAATACAGTACATTCCCTATCACTGAGCTAATAAAAGCACCCCCAAAATACAGTGACTGGCACATGCCAACACAAGCTGACCACTTGCTTTTCTGTATCTTCACTATGAAATTAACTGGAGTTGGTAGTTTCGCAATGTGCAAGGTAAGGTAATGTTTGGCACCACTGTCCCATCACTTACCAGCAAAGCCTCTCCCCCTGCCCTGAGGTGGTGGGACTGGCCCAAAGTGTCGAGGATACATAGAAGCTGGATAGAAAGGCATGGCAGGTGGAGGTGGGAAAGGGAGAGGATGGTTCTGCCTGGAGAAATTTAATCCTTCTAGGATGCTCTGACGCATCTTTTCAACCTTGGCTGCCTGCTCAGCCTAGGAATAAAGAGAAGGTAACAGAGGGACATTAAAATTCTCATTTCAATTGTTTAAAGCTACATGTACACAACAAATTCAAAGGAAAACCCAAAATAATGGAGAAGCAGAGACAGAATCATCATCCTAAACCTGGACTGCAAACCAAACCAGAGTCTGTGCATACAAGCTGAAACATGCCTGGAGGGTTATAACCCTGAGAAGGGACCACAGCCACCATCAGCAGCAAACTTAGGATCAGCTTCCCTCAAGTCACAAAAAAAGAAGGGATACAATTTCATATCTTTCAAAAAGTTAAAACAAAAAAGTTTGGGTTATTCAGTAAACTGTTTTATCAGGTTCCTGGTTTTACAGGTGGATATTAACTTCGCATGATTTGGATAACACAAAAAAGGCCTTGATTCATATTTTAAGGTGGCTGTAAGAAACATGAAAAGATTTTGAGCTGAGGACCCCAAGAATGACTTCACAGTCTGTCAAATCAGTTAGAAAACACCAATTTTCTTTCACTACAAACCCAGTGCAGCTTAGTCCTTTGGACAGTCTGACCCAAAAAGGTGGGACTTGAAAAATGAGCAGTTTCCAACTTGGCCATTCCTCATATCAGTGTTTCCGTTTTCAGAGACGGAAAAACAAATTCAACTTGATGCCTCTTCTTCTAAATCTACCCAAATGCCATCCTACTCATCAAGAAATAAGGAGCTAAACAGTAAAACCCACCCATTAGCCATTCCCCTCATATTTGCCTTTAAAAGCGGAGGTGACATGTGGAGAATGACAACCCATGCCATGGAACCCTTGTGGACACATGGGACACTCCATCACCCTGCACAACTACACACCTGACCATCACAGAGGTCGATGAGCGGAACTTTCTCCCGGCTTGCTTTGATGAGCTTGGTCTGGAATAATTTCCCATCAAAATACATCCAGGGACAGCAGTGCTCCCATGGAATCGGCTGTCCACAGGCATCGTTGGCAAAAAGAGCCATGTCCACACCACTCATAAAGAGAGCAGACAACTGGATTCCACGGGGATCCAGATTCTCAATCTGTTCAAAACCAGAGTAAATATAGTAAGATCGCAATGAGATGAAATTCAAAGTTATTCCAATAGTTACATTCTTTTCAAAACTCTTGCAAACAGAGGGATTTTAAAAGGTCATCCAGACTTTCAGAGGTTTGAGCAGAAGTATGCAGCAGAACCTCACACTTATGCGTGCAGAGGTGCCATCTTCAGAAAAGTTGTTGTCCCATCCACCTGCTCTGGAGACCAGAGATAAACACAAACCCCTACTTTCTCAACACAAAGTGCAGGAAACTATTTCTAAAGACACTTACAGGAAATTAGCACTAGAAAACTTAATTATTTGGAATAAAATTTTTAATGAAGTGCTTCTGAGATGTGTGGCGGAACATCTCAGAAATGAGTTCAACACAAAATTCCATTTTTCTTCCCATGTAACATTTCTTTCTCAACTCCTTTATAATGGATTTTCTATTAGTTTGATTCAAGATTTTGCTTTTAGAACACATCTGTTAATAACAAAATAGTGTGTATGCATACAACAGCTTTATTTAGGATGTAGGATAGGGACACTAAGGTAGAATTAAACAGTGAATGTAGGTAGTGGTCCAAGAAAAATGGATTTGCTCACAGCAAGTGTATTTTTAGCTCTGGCATAAGAAAATATCACTACTGGTGTTCTCTGAAATACTTCTCAAAATATCAGCCCTTGCTTGGGAACATTTTCAAGACCTTGGTATTAAATTTTAATTTTAAACTCCATTACCACCTTCCTTATACATAAGCAACCTTTAAGAGCCCAAAGACTCTCCCGCTCATTTTGCAGATACATGGCTGGGTTCAATCAAATTCAGCTGCTCTTTATCTCTGACTTCACCAGCTGCTTCCTGTGAAGACAGTAACAACCCTGAGGGAATTACTGCATCTTCCAGCTAAGCAACATTACTTTATGTATGATTGAAAAATAAAAAAAATTACTATTAAACCAAAATATTATCTGCTATCAGTGGCCTGTTGTTTTGTGTTGGAATGGAAAGAATATTTTCTCTGGGAATTCCTTTCTTAGGTCTCTAAGAACAGTGATTTTCACAGTGGAGTTTCTTCCTTTTTGCATCAGATCTTATGAAATAAGTGAGACTTTGATGACTCTATAACAGGTAACTTTGCCAAAACCTCTACCTCTAGATGTCATTTAGGCTGAGGACTCAACAGGAGGTGCTCCAGGCCAGGTTGGATGGGGCTTGGAGCAACTTGGGATAGTGGAAGGTGTCCCTACCCATGTCAGGGAGTGGAATGAGATGGGCTTTAAGGTCCCTCCCAACCCAATTTTGATGTATTATGTTGTGTTTGGAAAATGGACACTGTAGACCATTGAAGCCATCTCTGCAACGCTTTAAGCCACTATGACTAATATTTTGGAAAGTATAGGCTTTTAGTGAGGCACATGTAGATCAACTACTACAGTTAATTCCTGGATCAGCTGGAAACAAATCTCTTAAATTATGTCAGTCCTAGTTAAGAATTACCTTGAGTTCCTGAAGCTGGTCAGGTTCATAGAGCTTTGGAGACAATGCTTGGGCAAGGAAAGCATCAAGCTCCTGGCGACGCAGAATGCGCACCCCTGGCCACTGTACCATATACCTGTGAGGGAAGCATGGCCTCAGTCAGTGGCTTCTTAATGGCTAAGTCAGAAATCACCAAGGTAGATACAGGATGTGTGACAGGAGAGAAACAGGCTGTGCCAGTGAAAAAAGAAGCTTTAAGATACCACTTTTTTTGCATACCTAGTAGCCTATAAGGAGAAACAGTGTCTTAGTGCTCAAAAGGCAAGATGAAGTTCAATAGAACCAAAGACAAATTTACATTTATCATTCTCAAAAATGGCTTAAATTTTACCATGTTTAAGATGCTAGCCTTGGATTCTGAAAGAATTATAAGCTAATTGTCTTAAATAACTACCCCAAATGTAAGCATCTCCCAACTCCTCTGTCAATTTTCAATGTGAAAATTAACCAGTTCAAGATTTTGGAACCTGTGACTTTTTTCTTTGGAAATCTGGAAGCTTTTGTTGGGCAACTTCACCTACAGAACCCTCTGAGGCCCTAAAAGCTGTTTTTTTTACTAAGCTGAAGTCTTCAGTACACACTAAGGTAAAACTAATTCAAATGACACAACATCTTTGCAACCCAAGATCATTTTGTCTTCCCATCAATCTTTTAGAGACTGAAAAAGAACTACACACATGCTTTTCTGCAACCAAACCCCCTCTCTCAGTAAGGCTGCAAATATGAATTAACACCTTCTAGAAATCCAGAGTAAAACCTTTCCTTGGTTCTGATGCCCCTGGAGGTGACACTAACCTCAGCACACAGCAGAGCACCATAAGATGAGTGGGCACATTAGTTGGGTTGAGCATTGCTGGTGTGTCTGATCGCATACAGGCCAGGAATGCCCTCATCCGCCGGTTCTTGTCTTCCACAGCTTTGCCCAGCCACAGTTTCTTCAGGTTTGGGCAGGTCCACTCCCTGAAGGCGAGGGCTTCCACCAGCTCAGGGGTCTGAGGAGATTTGCCTTTGTAAGCAGCCCATTCCTTAATTATCACTGGTGAAACTGCAGAATAGCAACAGCAGAAAGAAATCAGCCTGACTCATATTCAAGCATTTATTTCAAATTTCACATGCAAGAGATTCTGATTCAAGAAGCATCACTTTGAGACTGCAACAGTGTGTTGGATTTACACTGCCAAACGGGTAATTCAAACCCTGCATGAAATATCTTTTAATTGTGATCACTTACAAATTAGATGCATACAGACATGCATACATTAGGAATGTAATGCTATTATTTTCAAATGAATATACAACATAGAGGAAGGACACGTATTTTTCTAAAACAAACAGCACGATTTCCCCTGGAAGTGTTCAATGCCAGGGTGGACACGGCTTGAAGAAACCTGGTCTGCTGGAATGTGTTCCTGCCCATGGCGGAGGATTGGAAATGGACGGTGTTTAAGGTCCCTTCCAATCTAAATAATTCTGTGATTTTTACTTAGAAGTGCAATTTTCCCCTTAAATATCTGTGTTCTATCTGTGTGTGATCATATGTCATATTTGATAATACTTGTGTATGATCAGAAACCTATTCCAGAGGTGGTCTTTCAAGAATAATACGATGCTAGTGATTTTATTTGAAACATATTTAAACCTGGTATTATTATACTTGTCTGTAGCCGTTCAGCTACTGCAATGGAATGAGATCTCAAATATAGGCAAGTGTGGAGTTCTCTCTAAAAATTTTACAAAACATTACTTTATATTAAGCCTTCCCATTTAATGCACTGCTTTCTATGAAGAGGTTAGTGGTTTTGTGCCTAATCTCCCTCTCATCCACATCAGCACAAAGACAGTTCACTCTACATTGCTGCTAAATCATCTCCATTCTTCTATTTGAAGACAAACAGAACAGAACACAAGTTCAAGTCAAGGCTGAGACACAACACCTTTGGCCTTGGAGCAACCCTGAGCCTGACACAGTTCACAGTGTGCCTGCACCCTTCTAATTCTGAGCCAGTTATGCAGTGTGGAAAGGTTCAAGGAACTTGTTAGTGCAGGTTCAGGTTACAGCCTGGGCAGATTCATGAGGGAGCCCAGACCAGCTCTTTCTGCTGGAAATCCACTGGATACAGCCTGGGGAATAGATCCTACTGGTGCCAGCACAGGCTTGATGGCTATAAAGCAATGGGGCAGCAACCTAACGTGTTGCAACCTATAGCCAGGGGCAGGCAAACCACAGCAGAGGTGATGGTCAGGATTACAGAGAAAAGCTCCAAGAACACCCCAAAGAGCTCTCCTGCTTTTCAGGAATAAATCCAGCCTAGCATTACAGTTACTCTTCACAGAGCTCAGGGCAGTTTTACAAAGACCACATACAGCAATGCAAATAAGCACTCTGATATATTTAGTTGGTCACCTCACTATAAAATCATGTTCTATTTTGGGTGCTTCCAGGTTTTATACACTACCACACTCTAAAGATGGGCTCCAACAGCCAGCAGAGCTATCCTGCCCTAGTAAACAGCTCATCTCTCTGTGCTCCTCTGCTTGCTTAGGCCCAGAACAGCAAAAACAAATAGAAGTATGAATTTAAGCTTTAGATATCAGAAGCAAAGCTGTACACACCACCAGTGTTTTCCAAATGTTTCTTTCACTTAGACTGAACACACTTCTTAAGCTTGTAAGAAGGGAATGTTTTATGTCTATGTTTTCTACCTTATGTTTCAACATTCAAATACAATTCAAAGTTTTTAATCTGTGGATGAGAACTTCCATGGCCCTGTGACATAAAGGCCACAGGAAGAATACCTCAGCCTGTTCTTCAGCCACATACTACAAAGGTTACACTACAGATGCACACTGCCTTCTACGTTGTGCTAAACAATAATAATATACAAGACCCCTAGAACAGCTGGAGTGGGAACAGACCTTAAAGCCCACTTTGTTCCATCCCCCACTGCGGCAAGACAACCTGTGCTAAACATCCTCACCACTCTCACAAGGAAGAATTTGTTCCCAATATTTCATAGTTGCCCTCAGGAAGCAATTCCCCTTGTCCTGCCACTCCAGGCCCTTGTCCAAAGTCCATCTGCAGCTCTCTTGGAGTCCCTTTAGATACTGGAAAGGCCTCTAATTCTCTCTGGAGCCTTATCTTCTCCAGGCTAAAGAGTCCTCCCAGAGTGTCTCCACAGCAGAAGCCCTCAGAACATCTTCAAAGCCTTCTCTGGACTTGCTCCTGCAGATCCATGCCCTGTGCTGAGGACCCACAGCTGGGTGCAGGTAACCATGCTTCTTGTGGAAAGGTTTAACACGAAGGTCAATCTACTGGGCTGCAATAGTTTCCTCTCTGAGTGATGGGGATGAGAAATTGCAGCTGAATCCATTAACAAGCAACTCTAGCACCATCCACCCAAAATTAGCATTTAACCTAACAGATTAACCCAGATGAAACAGATGAACCTTGTCCATATCCACTGATTTTTCCAGGGCATTTCTTAAACCTTTGAAAAATCTCCACTGAGACTGCTGCCAAACTCACTGCATCCTCAGCTGACAGAATCACATATGTTTTCATACCAAACTTCATCTTACTGCTCAACAGCACGTTTGAAGGCCTGAGGCACCACACAATCTATGGACCTCTGCTTTCAAAAGGGCCCTCATGACATGCTAAGGTTAATCCAAGCAAAGAGGGTCACCATCAACCTGCACAACAGTAACCTGCTTAAAAAACACCTGAGTGCCATTACAGACTCTGAAGGCACCAGCCACAGCACCCCAGCAGAGCTCTGGTTGCCAAGCACAGCTCCAGTGGTTCTGGTTTTATTCATTAACTGTGATTTTTAACCTTACAATCCTTCCTGACAGCACAGCTTGAGCTCAGCACACTTGATTTTGCACAAGGGCTACTGCTCAAGAGACATGACTTGGCAGAGCCAGCGCCGGCTGAGTACATCCACGATGGGAACAGCACGTCACAAGGCGGCTGGGCTTAAAGGAACAAACCTTGGGATCCAACCAGGAGCTCTGACAGCTTGTGCAAGGGTGTCTTTTGCCACTGAGCAGAAAGAGCAGACAGTTTCACTACACACACGTGTTTATCAGGACACAGAAATAACCCGGTTCAGCCCTTGACAAGCAGAGCAAGGGAGACCCCCTGGTTTTCACCCCTGTGAGGGAAGGGCAGCACAGCCAGCACCGTGCCCTTGGCAGTCAAACACAATTAGGCACTCTGTGACCCAGCATCTCCTGTCCTCTGAGAGCAGAGATGAGGCCATGTACAGCAAAGGCATCACTTAGCAGTCACTGATCACTGAAGAACCCCACTGACTGCTGCTTCTGTTGTTTCTTATTGGCTTTTAAACTTCATACAAAAAATAATGATTTAAAAGACAAGAAGCCATCCGTTTCATGATAGATCCATTATCTTGCCTCTATATAATTAGTAGTAATCCTGATGTGTCAGTTTATTATGCATTTTTTCCAGCTTCCCATAACCCTCACGTACAATACTCTTTCCAATTATTCAGGCACTATTATTAAGTTGCCAGTGTTTGGTTTGTACAACAAAGATGACAGGATTTTAGATATTAATATTCATTACCTCTCTACATAAATCTTAAGGATCATTTACATTTCTTCAGAAACTAATTTCTTGATTCTCTTAACATATCTTAATTCCTAGGTTTTCTCTTAATTGTCTTCATTACTGCATTTCATAACATACTCATTTTTGAGAGCAGCAAAATAATTTAGACACTGGAGAAGAATGAGCATCACCAGTTCATGATAGCCTGGGTGCTCAGAAAATTAGAGAAGGCTAATCAGTGCTTCATACACTGTTCTCTCCCTATGTATTTCACAGACTGCCCATGCCTTGTAAGAGAGCCAACCAAAATAAAGGTCTTCCTGCACCAGAGCCCATTCATACCCCACACTTGCACAGCAGCCCAAATCCATCTTTACCAGCACTGCCAGCTTTGCAGCGAAGCAAGGAACTTTTGGGCATACATTCAAACTGGCTTCTGCTTTTTTAAGAGCTTGGTGAGTCCTAAGCTAGAAGTAGGTCAGTAGCTGAATGCGTCCTGCAGCATGATTTGCCAGAGCTCTTGTAACTAAACCAAGTCAGCAGCAGTGTGCTTACCCGCCAGAGGTAAACTCTGGAAAGCAGGAAAAATGAAGAGAAAATAGAGATTATAGAGGCTTCCCCAGTATCCTACAAAGAACATTCTAGGTTTATGAGATTAACCTGAAGCAGAACTCTAGCACTCAGCCACTTCACGAAAAAACAGCTGTAGTATGCTTTTCAGGACAGAATTCTCATGAGCATAAATGATGACTGCAAGTAAAATAATTTTTTAATCCTGAAATGACCTTGTAACCCAAAATATCACAATGTTGTGTGAGTTTTAAGAAGTAAGAAGTTTGTGAGTAGGTGTGCTGAGGTATTATTCAAGCAGGGTCAATACTGATTCCCACAAAGTATCTGGCAAAGATAAACAGCTTTTCAAACATCATTGGGAGATTATCATCTTCATGACAAACGTACAAAAACATTCACAATCACAAATGGAAAGAGCAAAGGGAATGAATACAAAGTTTACAACTGATACTTATTTTTATCCTTTTACACATGAAGCCTGTGAATGACGATTTCATACATTTTGCATATCTGATTCTTAAAATTACCATAGTGACAGCAGACTCCTACATTTAAATACTTGTGCTGCTGCTGTGCACTGAATGCTTCAGCATTCTTGTAACCTTTATAAGCTGCTACTGCAAAGTTCAGTTATTTGCTTGTATGCATTCATTATGACAAAAACACTCTAGAACGAGGACTGAAATGACAGTAATTCCTGGAAACAGAAGACTTAAAAAGACAACTTTCAGATTAATGAGAAGATTAACATCCATATATCCAAACAAGTCAAGGATCTTCTGACAAGGCTGTTTGCAAAAGTTTAGTCTTTCCTCACCCAGGTCTACCTTTGGTTACATTACACCCTGATTTCTGTGGGATTTAAGCTTGGTTTTTATATGCCAGTACCTGAAGGACACGTGATACTTGCAAATTTCCCTGAGGTACCTTCAGGGACACATTTGGGAAGCCAGGGCAAGTTAACCTATGCACCTCTCATTTTTTAACAAAGCAGGCAGATTTGTATGTGTGTGCAGAAAATAGAAGTTCCCTAAAATCCAGTTCTGCCATACACAGAAATGACATCACAAGCTGACATCACTCACTGCAGGTCTGGCAGAAGCTAAAGCAGATTTTCAAAACCAAGTCTCAGAGCTTGCTTAGAAACAGCAACATTTATAGCTCTTAAACTACGATAGGAAATAAAATTTCAAATTAACACCATCTTTTCCTCTTATCCACAGCACCCAATAGGCCTGAAATTCCTCTGGCTTCAGCTACCGTGATGGGATCTTAGCAACAATTTTCATTCACATCATGGTACAAGTGGCTCTGAAACCACAGCAAAGGGAAGAGGAATAAAGCATGGGTTCTGCAGTACGTACATTCTGGTGGAAGTCTGTTCTTTCTAAAAGCAAGCCTTTCAGTTTTCTTTCTGCTTTCTGCCAAACTAAACAGGACTCCGTAAACATACTGACGCACTGGCCTATACAGAAGAGCAGCAGGAGGCAAGTCTTTGTTGGCTTCATCTTCTATAGAAACGGCGATTTTGATTTCACCCTTTGGCATGAAAGAAAGCAGAGAAATATGACATATTACAGTGAACAAGAAGCATTCACGTATGCACGGCAACCCAATCCAACCCTAATACACGTCAGCGAGTCAAGACAAATGTGATTCAGTAGTAAAGTGGATCTCAGCTCAGGGATGAATTAGCCTGGCCTGCTTCATTTCCTCCAGGTTCTATAGCTTTCCTCTTTGCCTTCTCCATCACACACATATTTGTCAAGACATGTAAGGATTAACTAAATATTGATCTTTTAATACAGGCACTTGGAAAAACAGTATACATGGAAATAGAGCAAAGTGCTTTTAGACAGCCAAAGCACATTTGAAGCTGATCTAGATTTCAGGCAGTTATTTTACAAAATACTCATGCTGTCTAAAAACACCAGTCTGACTTTTTGCTGCAGGATTTGAAACAGTATTGGGGACTCACTGTAACAAACAACGCATGAGCACACCTGGACAAAAACCACCTAACTGGGAATTACTACAATAAGGCTAAGTTTTTACATGTATGTAAAAATTTAGCATTTTATACATTTTAAGAAAAAAAGCTTGAAAGAACCTTCTAACATTTTTTCTCAAAACAGCAACACTGTTTTGTATAACTGCACATCCAAACATGTTAAGATATTATTGGAAAATAACTGACTGCACTGCCCCCAAAAATCAACCTTTATTTTTAACACTGACAAGAAAACACTCCATTGTGCTACTTTCTCTTAAAAAAACCCCCCTATTTAAACTATCCCCGTAATGAGTTCTGAAGGTGACACCTTGAAGTGGTTACATTAGGATATTGTCAGGTTTAACTTGGACAACACTACCTTAAGTGCAAGGTTATGCCTCAAAGGTCTCTCTCAATAACAGCAACATAACTTGAAACATGTGCCCATTTCTAAAGAATCTCCATAATTCCACCACAGGGTTCAAGAGTTCTGCACTAGGGTCACAGAGACCCCCTGCAGCTCCAGGCTGAGCCAGAGGGGCTGGAAAGGGCTGGCAGGAAAGGCCCTGGGGTTGCTGGTGGCAGTGGCTGAACAGGAGCCCAGGTGGGTAAGTAGGACCAGGGCAGTGCCCATTCCCTGTGCTGCACATTCTGGGGTCAGTTTTGAGCCCTGCACAACAAGAAAGAGCTTGAGGGGCTGGAGTGTGTCCAGAGAAGGGAATGGAGCCTCCTTTTCTCCCAGCCGAGGAAAGGGGCTCAGCTGGGAGAAAAGGAGGCTCAGGAGGGACCTTCTTCCTCTGCACAACTCCCTGACAGGAGAGTAGAGCCAGAGGTGGTCAGGCTTGGCTTCCAGGGAACATGGGACAGGACAAAGGAAGTGGCTTCAGGTGGCTCAGCTGGGAGAAATGGAGGCTCAGGAGGGACCTTCTGGGACCTTCTTCCTCTGCACAACTCCCTGACAGGAGAGTAGAGCCAGAGGTGGTCCCGCTCTGCTTCCAGGGAACGTGGGACAGGACAAAGGAAGTGGCTTCAGGTGGCATGATGGAGTCCCCATCCATGAAGGGATTTAAAAGCCATGTAGATGTGGCACATGGGGGCATGGTTCAGTGGTGGCCTTGGCAGTGCTGGGTTAACAGTTGTACACAATGATCCTGAAGATCTTTTCTAACTGAAATGATTCTGTGATTAAACATCAAGTAGCATTTAAACGTGCTAAGAATATTTGGTTATGCAAAGTGTGAAAAAGAACTAGCATCAATGGTCATCACAGACCTTTTGATTCTTCTTGTCTTTGACAAAAAAGTGTAAGAATACAAGAGCAACACAAGCTGTGGTACTAAACAAACAAATGGGAAATAGGAAATCCAAACCCCAACCCCAATGCAGTAACTTAGTTTCATGAATTTCTGGCTGTGGTCCCTACTGTCGGGAAGAGGATTTTAAAGGTGAATAAAAGTTAACAACCATGGGGACAGTGCCATTTTTCTAGCTGCTAGTACAGAAGGGATTTCTTAGAACTCTTGTGTTTCTCTCAGGGCCAGCTATTAGTAATGGGAGGGATCAGATTGGGAGAGAAAACAATCTCAGTACTTTTGAACACTGAAAATAGAGAAGACTTGGCACAGACACCAAAGCACACAAGTAGGAATTTTTAGATGGAAATGGACTCTGCATAAACACACGCACACAGACATATACAGGCATGCATAGAGATATATACAAATAACTGCAAATAGCTGGGAAAAAAAATAAATTTTGTAAATAAACACTTCTAATTATAGCCATCTCATATTTACTGGAACAATGCACCATATCAGTGGTTAGAAAACAGAGGGGAAACTGGTTCAAGAGACTAAAAAGTGACCAGAAGTTAGAGCATTAAATAGGATGTAAAAATCTGATACTCTAGCCAGAAATGCCAGGGCAATTATCTTCAAAGAATCATTCTGTCACAGTACCTCATTTTAAAATGTCATACCTTAGTTAGGACATGAAAGATGTAGGGATACATTAACCCCTTCTTGTGCCTGTGCTCTGCCACTCGTAATACTTCAGGTGCTACCGGAGGTAATGGAGGGGTGGTAATATCCATGTGGTTTCTGGTGGGCATGGACAACAGGCATGGGATTTGTGGATTACTGGTTTGATTCCCTTTGACATCAGCTGCCTGACTTCCTGAAGAAGCACTAGAGGAACCTTCTGCCTGTAACAGAACATACAAAACAAAATGCTTTGGATGTGTCCAGAAACATACCAGGAGATCAACCAAGAGCAAATTTCCTCCCTCACCCCTAATGAAAATAGTACATCTTCAGATTACACTGCTGCAGTATGTAGAATACATTATCCAAAGCTGGCTACAAGGTTTTCAGGAAACCTTCAGCCACTGTTTGCTAGTAGAACCAAATTACTAAGAAAATAAATATTATGATAAAACTTTTAACTTATTAACAGCAGCAAAAATTGTTATTTTCAAAAAATTTTAACTGTATAATGCACAAGTGGACTGATAACCTTTTAATGATCTGTGAATGGCCTTTTAACTCACTATTTCCAAGATACTCCCAACTCAATGTGTTAACTGACAGTCACATAGTCTGTAATTTATCTAGACTTCCATAAACATAGCCCTTCTCAGCTTGCAAGTCTACTCAAAACAGGGGAAATTACATGGTTCAATTAAATAACATGCAAAATACATAGTGTCCAAACTCAAAACCTGGTAAATGCTGTTGGTTTTTTTGGCTGTTTGGGCTTTTTTTTTTTTTTTAACATAAAAGCTATTTGTCTGAGAAGACTGCAAGAAAAAATGCTGAAGTTTTCTGACTGGAAAACTGAAGTGGCATTCTATTCCAGGTCTAGAAATGCAGTTCATAAACTTATGGGGAAAATATGATACATAAAAATATATATACTGTAAACCTCCCAGCCTTTATAAGGATTCTCTGTTGATTTCTCACAGATACAACAAAAAAAATTTACAGTTCACTCCTAAAAATCTAAAAGTCTTGGCCTCCAAGACAGAAAGCTGTTTTTAGCTTAAGACTTCATGCTAGCTTCATGCCTATAAATTATTACAGCAATAGTAAAAACTTTTAAGAGCAAAATTTCATCACTTGATGATACATCATGTATGTGTATTTTCATAATATGAGTAAAGACGTTCACATGCTTCCTAAGACAAGAAAAGCAAGGCTAAAATGGAAATGGCCAAAGCATGAAATCCCATAAAAGATGTAACATAAAAAAACAGGTCCAAACAAGGTCAGGTGGTTCACCTCAGACCCATGAAAAATACAAACCTGAATGCAATCAATAAAAAACCTCACACAACTTCCAAAAGTCTTCTTCAGAAAGGTGTAGGTAGTAAAAACAGGCTCTAGCAAAATATCAAAGGGCAACCTTCTTTTCAGATGATGCTTTAATCACACAATCAAAGAGGATGCTACTGAAAGATTGTATTTTAGTTGTGTTTTAATATAGACTTCATTTGAGTTATAAAAATGAAAATACGTAGATGAAATTGTTAAAATCTGTAAACCAGAACATTTCCAAAACAATATGCTTAGCAACAAATACTTTTATTATCACAGCTTTATTAAATCTGTGTTATTTATAGTATCAAATATATCTATGTCATGTTAAAGACTTTTTCCCTGTCTTCTAATACCCCAACAACTTTAAGTCAGCAACACTGAACCACGAGAAGTTTACAGAACTATCAAGTACTGGGGGTGCAGAAGAAAGAAGACAAAAACCGTCACATGACAGCAATGCTTTCCCTGACTGCAGTACCCAGGATCTTCCTGCACCTGCTCCAGCAATATTCCAACACCTAAGCTGGGAAAACACCACAGTTAAAGGGTGATTCTTTTCTTTAGAAATAAGCATCCAGCCAAATGCGAGGAGTTTATCTTTGGCATGTAGAATTCACACTGAGAGATAACTCCAAGGAATTTTGACATTTAAGTCAAGTGAAAGGAGTGTCAAGACTGCTGCTACTTGCATGACCTATGCTGGATTTTCAGCACTTTACTTCAAAAAATCACACGGCTCACTCAGTTGAAATCTTCATAGAGTCACAGACTGGAAGGGACCTTTGAGACCATCTTGTTCCACATCTGCCAGGGCCAGGAACACCTTCCACTAATCTCAGGTTGCTCCAAGCCCTGTCCAACCTGGCCTTGGACACTTCCAGGGATGGGGCAGCTTCTCTGGGCAACTTCTTAAGAAAGTACTACCTTTTTTCTGAATCATTGATGTTTTATCTCTCCAGGAAATTAGTTCATTTTCAAAATGTACTCGCAACCCTTCCTTTTGTGCTCAAAAGATACTTCTGCCTTCTCCTGCAACTGAGGGCTGACAAAGTGATTTGATAATCAAAAACAAACAGGCAAGTAAAGCTCAGGAGCATCACTATATTAAAGTGGATATGTTTAAGTCAGTCTGTGATACATCTCCTGCAAAGTTTAGTGAGTGCTCCTTCAGCTCTGGCTCAGTGTAGGGGCTGTCTCTGTGAAAGGACATACTCAGGGCTGGAGGACCCACAGGGCTGCACACATGGCCCAGCCCAGCAGAGAAGAAAGGAATGTAATAGGTCAAATTAGCATTTGCATAAGGTGACTAATCCCAGGCAGACACAGTTACAGGCACGGTCTGCAGAAATAATAACTGCTGATGGATGAAATCATCCACTTGATATTTTAAGCACAAAAGCCCAAGTTTACTGGAATTCCTACACCAAAAGTACAGGGAAAATGTTCTGCTTGCTCATAGCGTAACTAACTCAAGATCATGGTTTTTTCACAGAGTTAACAGTTGGTGTACAGCTCCACCATCAAGGCACAGAGATATTAAGTGCAAAAGCTCTGAATGTTCTTTCCAAACACAGATCAAACTTGGAATCAAGACCATCATGCCCTTGATTTGAACATGGTTTGAAATCGCTAATTTAATAATGATAAACCTTCATCAAGGGCTATCTAGCCCATCTTTACCTAGTTAAACAGCAACACCACCATGGAGCTACTTTAACAAGTATTATGTGAAATTCCTACCATGCAGTTATAAAGGACTTTTCACTCCTCAGCTGAGCCCTAATGCACCTGCAGTGGCCTGTGGCTAACACTGATGGTGTCAGAGCTGTGCTTTCTCCACTGTGGGTTACAAGATATGGACTCTGACTCCATGGACACTCAGACTATCACACTCCTTCCTAAAAATCCAACATGCACTACTGGAAGGCCAGAGAACAACATCTGAGGGTGAGATTGTCAGCTCAAGGGCCAAACAAACTTATTGATTTGTTCCTAGTATTGTTTGTATCTAGTATTCTCTAAAACATCCTATTCCATGTTTGTTTTTATGCATATGCTACAATGTCCTTGGAAAACTTCCTCCTGTATTCCAAAGTTGTTGTTTCATAACTAACAAAGTGTACAGGTTTGCACTAAATACTATGGATCAATATTGAAAATAATCCTCGAAGTTTGCTGTAAAGTTTTAACACAAAGTAATAAAATGTGAATTTAGGGAAATACCTTTGTTTGGTCTCCCAGCTCTCCACGCGTTTGACCTTCTGGCTGGGTTCCTGGCTTTTCCCAGCCTATTTTGTTCCCACTGACATGGCTGAAGGACAACAGAAAGAAAAACATCATACTAAAATGCAGTTTGAAAGACAGTGAAATAAATCCTTGGTGTCTGTGACTGGAATTCTTGGCAAAATATTCTGATTTTAAGGGATGCTTTCTATTAAAAATGTCCATTTTCAGGAGCCTTGAAAAAATTTCTGATATTCACATTACATTATGCTCAAATTTAGGATGTGTAAACAGTACAAGTTCAGTGAAGTTCTGTAGATTATCGCTTCTGAAATTTTAATGAATTCTATTGTGAAGCAGGAATATTTTTTATACAATGTAAAGGACTGAAAGGCTTTATGACATTTACCAAAACCTCACCCTCTCAATAAAACATAAGGGCAGAAGAGGAAAAACATCCAACACTTTTTGGTTTTGGATTCCTGCTTAAGGAAGAAGGCAATGAGATTGAACAATGCACATGACTGCAGTCATAGTGACCCAAAACTACCTTTTTAAGGTCTATCATATCACTAATTTGCAGACTTCTGCAACGTCCAACTCTGCCAAGAGTCGGACTTCAATGATGCTTGTGGGTCCCCTTCAACTTGGGGTACTCTATGATTGATTCATTCTATGATTCTTACTTTCAGGATACAGGTAAACTATTTTGAAAGTAGATTCATTTTAACAGAAGCTGAGTATGAGAATATCCTCATGAGAAACTTACTTCACTGCACCCCCATTGCCTTCATCATTGTCAGAGGACGAAGATGTAGAAGAGGCAGGAAAATAGGTTGAATCCACATGATTAGGGCTCCCACTCTGGGCTGGATTTATTGGAGAAGACCGCTCATACAATGGTGTGTGTTTTCCTTCGTGAGGAATGTTACTGTAGTTGTTCTGCTCAGACAGACTTTTTCCACCCGTTTCCAAGGTGATGGCTGGCTCAGAGAGGCTGTATGGGTATGGACCCTGGCCTTGGGCCCCACCCTGACTGGACATCTGCTGGGCCTAGAATAAAGGGATCTCTCTTGAGTGAAGGCAACTAAGGCATTGCTTTTTTAAAAAAATACATTCTTTAATCAAGTGGCCTTTTCCAAATGTACAAACTCAGCCATCTTGAGCATCCACAAAAACTGTTCCACTAGAGGCTGTAATATCACTTTAGTTTCAGATTTAAAATTCAGTCAGTGACTCCCCACACTGAAAAAGCTGGCTACACCTTTCCCACCTGGATTCCAGTTTGCTGAGCACAGCAGACCTCCCCCCAAGGAGCGGGGCAGAAGCTGTACTTACCACAGGTTTTGCTTGTAGTGAGGTCTGTGGAATGTTAAGCATCTGAGAAGGAACATATGGTGGCACTATCCCAGGCATACCAAACTGATTTGGTCTGGCTGCTGTATTGCAGGGGAGGAGGGGAAAAGAGAAGGGAAAAAAAAAAGAAAAAACCCCAAACCAATCACTTATGAAAACACTCAGTATGTGACACAAATGTTACCCTGTTTGTCCTTTTGCTTCTATGGTTTATTTATTCTTGTTCTGTTAGCACTACTGTTTTCTTCTATGCCTTTAAGTCGGTTTTGTTCATTTTTACCTTTCAACAGAAATACTTTGTAGCTTGTGAAGTGTATTTAATGTGTCTCACCTTCTTTCAGGTCTTTGTATCTCTCATTGCTGGACATTCCTATTCTGTCTGGGAATCAAAGGTAGCTTACAAGAAAAAAAAACCCAAGACATGTCATAATGGACATGCTGCCAACACCAGGCAGAATGCTGGCATTTTGTCATTTGAATATTTGACCTAGAGTAGCCTCTTAACCCTTTGATGCAGGTCTTTGGAAGTAAATAAAGACACCCCACACCCTCCAGAAGGAGCAGGAAAAATCTCTGTCAGTGTACTAGTATAGTATCTGAAGATCTTAAGAAAATTTCAGCTAAAATGACATTTTAGTGTTAAGACTGGGGCATGAGTAGGAAATCCTGTGATCACACATTTTAATTTTTAAGCCTTGAGAATAATCTGTGACACCACAACAATGTGTGGCTGCAATTTGAGCAGGTTTGCTATTACACCAAAAAAATCAAAGACTATAAAGGAATTTCTAAAACATGCCAGCAAGGGCAGTGAGAAATAATAAGTATGTTTTAATGACTAGAAATAGCAACTTATGAATGGGAGTGGACACCAGACTTCAGCTGTTCACAGCACCATTCTCTCAAGAGTCCCAATGCCAGAATGGATGTTGCAATAGCCAAGAAGAAAAGTAATCCAGGTTGTTCTCCTCTGGGACAAGAACACAACATATCCTATGAAAACCTTCTTCTGAAACCTCATCTTCACAGGTCAATGGGAATTGCCAGAAGAGATAAACATTTTCTAAGATGCTACCACCAATACCTGATTTAGGGTTACCCCAGGTTTTAGTTAAAACAAAAGGCCCGGTTGCTGTCATTACTTACCTAGGTAATGTGGTGGATGAAATGGCATAGGTTTATTAGTTGCCGAGTAATAAGCAACCGCTCTCTTAAACCGAGTAACTTTGTCATCTGTTCTAGACTAAAACAACAACAACAACAAAAAAACCCATCAGAAGCACATCCAGGTTTGTCACCTGCAGGTCAGCACAGGCCTGTACAGTAGTTAATGTACACCATATCTCAGGATTAATGCCTATGGACCCTCCAGGGCTGCAGCACTGCTCCAGTACAAGAAATGTTACATCAACCCAGGTAAGGGTAAAGTTTAAACATTCAGTCTTCACATACAGCTGATTCTCAAAGGCAGTGCATACAGCTAGGTTAAAAATCCCTCTGGTTATCAAGAATTTAAAGCACTAAGGGTAAACACAGTATTTTCACCCCCAGAAAGCACAGAAGATGAAATCAGAACAGCTGAGCCACTGCAAATATCAACAGATTCTTATTATCAACTGATCAAATCACTATTTTATCAAGTGCAATTCTTCAATACAAATGTACAGCAAAATTAATTAAAAAAAGAAAACAAGACAATATTTGGCTTTATCCTTTACCTGCGAATGCTGAAAAACATCTTTTGCTATGGCATCCAAATCAGTGGTGTCCTGAATGTTGCGGACGTAGTCGGCTACGGCTTTGATCACTACGTCACACGGCGGTAAAACTAACTGGTGAGCACGTACCTGTGAGCAAACATGGCAGGTGAGCAGGCAATGGGCACACAGCTGAACTCCCCTCTACTGACAGCATGTGCAACAAATTCTCTGTGCCCACATGTGCTATCTAACTACTTCTGGGCCTTCCACTTTTAGACCTCACCTCAAACAGGGACTCACACAATTACAACTCACCTCTATACAAACATGCTGGTTAAGTATCAGCTCCAACAACAAATGTCAACAATGCTGATTCTTTTACTGCTTTCTAGTTGCACATTTCCTCCAGTACAAAATGTTTCATCTAATTCATCACACACTATAATCTTCACCATACATTCATGTATATATGCCAGGAAATATTTTGACACTGTTTATTTTCTGAGTGTAAAGTGATAACAGAATTGATGAAAAAGACCCATTGGAAACCCAGGACTTCCACCTCAGCATTCAATTAGTTACTCCTGAAAAATAAATGATGACTTGGCCTATGATTATGGGAACGGCTGCTTCTATGTGCCCTGTGTAATCCTATATGGGGAACAGAAGATTCAGGCCAAGGAACCATCCTGGACCTCTGCAGAATTCTAGGCAGGGAGCAGTGCTGACAGCTGGATCTGAAGAACTCCTCAACTATCAGCAGCTTCTGCTCCCACCCCAAGTGCTGCACAGGCTCACAGAGCCAGGAATGAGGTCTCCAAACACATGTCCTACATTCTAGAGGAAGCCTGAGCAATTTCTAAAGATTCTGGCTGGAAGCTCTGCACAATTCTGAAGCACTCTTCTTGGGCCTATAGGGGCAGCTAGGTTTTTCCTTTTAACATTTTTTAACCTGTCTGTTTGCAAAATTCTGTGATTCAGAACCTGAGAGGTGACTATTATCAGTTAACAGTTCTATTTTTAAGAAAAAAAAATTGAAAAATCTTTATGAGTCCTTACTGCATTCCATACAGAGAGATCACATTTTACTAGAAAATAGTGCAATTCAGACTTGTCAGAAACATTTATGCAAATTTCTGACAAATACTTTGTTAGTTTTCTCTTTGCAAATTTAAAACCCATACCACAGCTCCTTTTCATTTTGTATTTGGTCTATCATATGTGATTATTTTCTCCCCTGCCCTTATCTGATCTACTTATGATGTGATTTCTTACGCTGCCCTCTTCATATTTAGACCAATTCTTGCCAGATACCCATTTTCATTAATTTCCTTCTCCTCATGTCTACTTAATACAAATGTCAGGATATTCATTCTATACCTGATCATTCTCTATCAGAAATGAGCTCTATATTTTATAAGCCTAAATTAAACAAAGAAGCAGAATAGTTAAGGGACCTAAAGTCCAACCAGTTCCACCCCTGCCCTGGGCAGGGACACCTTCCACTACCCCAGGGTGCTCCAAGCCTCATCCAGCCTGGCCTCGGACCCTCCCAGGGATCCAGGGGCAGCCACAACTTCTCTGGGCACCCTGTACCAGGGCCTCCCCACCCTCCCAAGGAAGAAATTTTTTCTAATACCTGCCCTCCCCTTCAGGTTAAGACCATTCCCCTATGTTCTGTCAGTCCATGCCCTTGTGAAAAGTGAACAGATAAAAACAGTTTTGTTTAATGTAGTCAGTGGCAGCATAATTATTCCTATCTCAGATACTAAAATCTAAGTTTACACTAGTGAATATAGACAACAATACTAAATATAGATCACACTCACATGTAAGCTTAAAGTCACAAATATTGGTGATGAAATTTTGCCCACATTTTGCCAGAAGGAGGAATAGATTTTCTTCTCTCTGGTAATCCAAGTCAGCTGCTGAACAACTCCCATTTTTCTCCTATGTTTAACAATTGCCCAGCTCTAAAACAGCTGAATCATTCCATGGCTGTGTCATGCTGCATGTGCTCTCTGCAGAACCCTTGCAGAAACCCTGCACTATTCCCTGAGTGCTCCTGCAATCTCTGCTTGGAAATACAGTGGATGACAGAAGTAAGCAATCTCCCATTAATTTATGTGTTCTCCATGATGGCAATATTGAATAAACAATATAAAGCTGGCATCACAAGAAGACATCACATCACTTTGGCACTAACAGCCAGCTAAGGCCCTGAAGTTTGAAGCCCAAGTGAGGCCTATCAAGGGCTCACTTGGCGTATTGCTCCCACTGAGCTGCCTGTGAACAGCCTCAAGATCTCACTAGAGCATACTCTTAAATCCTGAAGTGAGACCTTCTGGAAGTATGTTTTACAGACCTAGAGACATCTCACGTATTTGGACATTCTTCTATTTCAAAGACATCCAGTGCAGATGTGAGAACATCCTCAAAACTAAGAGTATCACGACCTATGCTACACAAAATTCTGAAATTAAAACTGTGAAATGAAAAGTACTTTCCTGATATTAAGGAATAAAATATCCTTCTATTAATTTCAGAACTTTCCAGAAATCCAAAATTGTAGATCTTGTACTGAATCATAAAGAATGTTTCTAATCCTGTGTGCATTAAAACACAAGCTAAGTCTTACTGCATGTTAGGGCTAGGAAAAATTCAGACATGCAGCAGAAGTTACAGAGCATGTGTTGGTGGTACAAACTTACTTTTAGCGTCACACAAAGCATTTCATAGCAAAAGCAGCAGCATGTTTTACCAATTTCTTACTGGAAGTTACTTTTTTTCCCCTCATCCTCTAGAAAAACATTTCAGACAAGCAACAATACAGAAAATCAGTTTTGGAAGGCAAACATGGTGGTGGGTCCCGTACTTGCAGGTAATCAGGTTGGAGAGCTTACACCTGAGAGGGGCCCAGTTTCTTTGCTAGTTGTAAAAGGACTCCTTCAGTTTGACAGAGCACTGACAAAAATCACAAGTCGCTTATTTGTGCACTCTGAAAAGACTAAGTGGGGAAAGGCAATGAATTCTATTGGGGTATTTGTCAAAATGAGTAACAGTACAAACATAGAAGCAGCAAGATAAAAATGTCCTGTAAATGCTTTTTTGGAAGAGAACAGACTCACATAAGCACAACTCCATGGGATGATTAGGATAGTGTAGAAGGTACCTAAGCTACACTTGGCAAAAACTCCCCAACTCTGGGAACACCCCAGCTGCCCACTGTCTTCAGGAAGCAAAGCCTGCAGAGACTAATCAACATCACACTTACTGCTGTGCCTGCTGGGAACAAATAATTGGTTCAGTTTCATTTTCAAAACATTAAAAAAGAGACCTCAAACATTTGGTTGCTGTGAGGCAACACACAGGTAACATCTTTTTCCCACTGCTGAGTGAAAAGGCTGAAGATATGAAGAGGAACACAAATTATGTCAGAAAGCAAAGGAGAGAGCAGAAGCATAAGCCAAAGATGTGACACAGACAGACTTCATGAGACCTGTGGGCAGCCCAGCACACTCCAAACCTGAGGGTTGGGCTGCCATCCAGAACTCCCTGACAAACTGTAGGGGTGAGCCAAGAGGAGCCTTCAGAAATGCTACAGCTATAGAAGTGAAGCCTTGCACCTGGGCAGGAATAACCCCTGCCTACTCCACAGGCTGCAGGTGTGCCAAAAGGGACCTGTGGCCAGAAGGCACAGCAGACTAAAGGGGAGCTGGGGGAGCACCCTGGGCTGTGCAGCAGGAGCACAGCTGCCAGAGCCAGGGATCCCACTCCTCAGTGCACAGCAGATCCACTCCAGAGCACTGCACTCTGATTGGGGCTCCAGCCACCTGTCACAACAGTTGAGCTGGTTGCAGGCATCCAGATTGTCAGAGAGGAGCAATTGCTCTGGAAAGGGCTGAGGGAATGGGGCTTATCCAGCGTGGCAAAAAAAAGGCGTTGTACACACAGCCTTCCACTACCCACAGAAAGGTAACTGAGCACAGACAGCCAAGCTCTTCACAGTAGTAAGTTGTGCAAGAGCAAAAGACATCAGACATACCCTGAAACAAGAAGAGCTCAGACAGCACACAAGGAAAAGTGTCTTCACGTCGGGGCCATGAAACCACAGGGCAGGCTGCTCAGACAGGCTGTGCAGCCTCCAACCTTGCCCATTTTCAAGACTAGTCTAGGCCGTGCCCTGAGCAATCTGCTCTGACCTCAAGCTCACCACACTTCACAGGAGGCTGTATTAGATGACTTCCTGAGATCCTTTCTGACCTGCATTATGATGACCCTTAGCATCAAAAAACCCCACAAACAACAAGGCACTTACTTGAAGTATATCTTAATAGTGTCACCTTTGTCATCTGAGCAGCAGCAAATTACCTAAGCACCTACTTCACATATTAGTCTCCCTCTGGCAAACACCCTCTGAAGTCAACAAACAGTAAGACAGGAATTTCCTAGAGAAAGATTCAGAGAAGAAGCCTAACCTGCATAATCTGGATTGCTTTCTAGAAGCATCTTTGCCTCTCCACTGAGACGGAACAACTAAGGAAATGGTTTCCCTGCATACTCTTCTTATTTATAAAGGGAGATTGCATTAAGCTTTGTTTCTAAGGTTACATTGTGAATGAAGAGTCAGCACTTCTTCGGTGGTCTGTGCTCCCAAATAGGTACCAGTGCCTTCTAGAGGTAAGAAACTGCCCTCCCAAACTCATTCTGACAGTATTACACATTGATCGTGAAGCTCCATACTGTAACCAGTTTTTCCAGAATAAGAACCAAATTGTCTTTGTCTAAAAGATATATCCCAAAGCACACCAATAAAAAGCAGGATAATGCTGGTTTATAAACAAAGTCTACCAATCAGATGGTTCCTCAGGAAATCTATCAACTCTTCTTGTTTCAAACCCCTGATTTGGGTGTTCATTTTAGTCTGCTCTCAGGCAGGTGGCGGGACTCAAGTGCAGGTCTGCACTCTTATTAGATTTTTCTACAGGGACATTTGGACAGATGCGATCCTGACTCAGACCAGGTCACAAGAGCCAGCTTTTGATTCCTTCTCCCGGTTGCAGCAACAGCAACTCATATCTGTTCATTTAACTCTGGTCATGGAATCTTCTCAGTTCTGCTGAGCTGATGGTAATTGTTGGTGTCTGCTGAAAGGCTTTTCATCCAGCACATAGAGACCTTGTCCTGATTCTCGGGTTCATTTCCTTCCAGATGTTAAGGTATGGATTCTTCAGTCAGGCTTTCATTTCCCTGCCAGTGATGGCCCTGCCTCCTTCCCATTTCTACTCAGCTGTTCCTGGATGAACACCCATCCAATAAAAACAGAGGCAGGGGTTCCTTTGGTTTGTTTTTTTTTCCTTCCCCATGGTGACTCCAGGGGAGACAAAGCAATTTCCACCAGCAAAGCTGGTAGTTTCTTTTTTAAGTTAGCCTTTTCCACTGGTGAACTGGCAAAGCTTCTCTTGCAGGAAAAGTATCTATTTTGCTACAGCATAATAAAAGATTGAAAGAGAATGCAGGAAATAAATTGTACTTTATTAACTGTCACGGTTCTCCCTGAAAAGCACACAAATCCGGCTACTGGAATAGAATCTGTCAGCTTTGAAGCTCAAGACCATACTGTTCTAAAGACAAAATATTAAAATCTTTACACAGTGAAAAAGCTTTCTAAATCCTGAGCTGAAGGAGGTGAGGGATTAAAGCCCTTGGTTCCTGAGCATGAAGAACACTCAGTTGTGACTCTAAATAGACATAACAAAGCAAAGTTTGTAAGCACAGCCCAGGAAGGACATCCCGGGGAAACACAACAACTTCCCTCCATTTCTAGGTTTCATGAAGGCTCGTGCCTTTTGGGACTGTTCTAAAACTACTCCTTGCTATCAACCTTGTGGTTAATAGAAGTGTTTTGTAGGGTTTTTTAAGCATACATAAAAGTTACAAGTAATATTGCTGTGCCACAGCTACACTAAAGATATCCCTACAGAGAGCTGTGGTGACATCACTGATATACTGGCATGTCAAGGAAATTAAACTCAATTAATGAGCTCCTGAAACAAGTCACCATTTCAAACCACAAGCACTGTAAAATTAAAGCTGAAACAAACAGGCAGCTGTTCCGTTATCATAACTAAAGAAGACTGGTTTGCTGCAGGTACGTTCTTCCACATGAGAGCCCTGCCAGGCAGGAGACAGAGGTGCTGTGCTCAGTTTGGGGCTGTGCACTGAACAAATGGCCAGCAAGCTGCTGAGATTCAACAAATCCTGTGTTGTCATAGTCTTTCCTCAGTCAGGGCACTCATCTGGGGCTTTGCATTGCTAACAATGCATCAGTTTCCATGGAACCCTTAACAGCCAAATGGGAACTGCTTTCATATCTAATCACACTGGCCAACAGATGAAATCCAGCAGGGAGGACTGCTGATGGCAGGCCAGGATGCTCTGAGGGTACATGTTTCACTTCCTTGAGATGCCAGCTACAAAGTCCAGTTGGCCTTTTCACTGAACAGGTACATCCAGATGCAAAGATGACAAATACCTAATTTTCACTCAAGTAATTCAGTATAAATTTAGAGGGCTTTCCAGAAGGTCTAGTTGCCTGAAGTCATAATCTGACCTGACTGACAAACAAGTCTACTCAGGCTAGACCACAGGAAAGAACCACCAGAAATTTAACAAACACTCAGCAAGAACTGCTACATTTTAACCTCTTTAATAAAAAATGAAAATACAGGCACACTCACTCATTTTTTCACCCCAAATTTTAAGAGGAAGTAACAAACATGCATGTAGGTTTTGTTTTGCCACTAGAATGTTCTGATACTTACCTTTCTAAACAGCAGAGCAGCAGCAAAATAGAGGATGAGTGTAACATCAAATGTCATAGCTGTTCACTAATCAATGCTTGTGCAAGCATTGAAAATTCTGCTGAAAATCTGGAATCTTGTTTTAAATTCTACCTTTGGCAAAACAAGTTTTCAAGGCTTAATAAACTTTCAGAACAGAAGGGGAAAAAACCCGCTTATTTTTGCTGTAGAGATAACTAAGCAATCTGACAGAATTTACAAAAAGCAGATTATTTGCTACATAGTACACCTTAGGAGAAAGGTAAATAGATGTATCCGTTGTGGCAGAGACAAAGGTCACTATGATCCCATTCTCTGATGTGCCCAGTTTCCCTTTTATAGCCCTATACTTGGCAGATGCACAAGGCAAGTGTGATGAAGCAACAGAACACACATACTGTAAACTAAGAGCATCAGGCAATTTACTTGTCTCAAACCCCCTCCCCAAAACCTACCAAAGGCCACTTTAGCTTTCTCATGCAATCTGTTTTCCAGCATATTTACACTTTAAATACCAAAAACAGATTATTACACAAAAACTCAGAGCAGCAGAAAATAAAACAAGATGGTAGGAAGATATACAGCTCATTATTTTTCATAGCTGAAGAACATGACTAAACAAAAAACACTCCTCTTCAAGAAAGAGGAAAGCAAGAAGCTGCATTCTGCAAGCCAAACCACACTGGAGCTCTGACTCGTGCAGCTGAAGGGCACTGAGGGGGATCACCCAGGCTAAGTTTAGCCTTGTAAGGCCAATGACCCCAGGTATCCTCTGCAGCCAAGCACTGGGACACTCGAGGGTGACCGAGCACAAGGGCCGTGCAGAGCTGCTCTCAATTAAGCTATCACACTGCTCTTGTTAACCAGTAGCATTGATTTTAGCTTAATTTCTCTTAGTTATATTAAATTGTACCTTAAGTGAAGCTAGTGGATGTTCTGGACCGAGTAAACTCCAATGAAAGGAAGCCAAATCTTCATCAGGTAGAATATGATTACCTGGAACATAATGCAGAACTCATTTAAGTGCACTGTAAAACATTATACACTCTTTCTACGTACAGCAAACAATCTGCAGTCAGTCCTCAACTCCTGATCAAGAGGATTAACAGATTAACTTGCAGATAGCATTCTGTTACTCCAGAAAAACCTAATTAGCATGCTACTGCTGCAGCGGCAAGAGCCACTTGGTGTGTGTGAGGACCACTCTTCCATGAAACCAGCTCACCTACACCAGCAACGGAGCCAGGCACAACATGGAGACCACCTCAAGCCAGCGAGTCATATTAGGGAATCCTCAACAGATTTCACAATGCAGGTGCAAGAGAGTAAGAGCCCCTTCTCTTGCACCCTGACACATGCTGGTAAGGCCTTTCTGCAGCCCAGCACATGCCGTTACTGATCCACATGGGAGTGGCCGCTGGAATCTGCACTCTGCTCCACTGTGCAAGCATGGGTCAAGCAGCAAGGCACCAGCCAGGTTTATCTAACCCTCAAGAATACCAGCAGCTCCGGTGACACTTAGCAGGTCCCCAGTTCCTGAATTATTTTTTTTTATGATCTGACCAGGTCAGATGGGACCTTGGGTGGCAGCAGGAAAAGAATTGGGAAATTATTCTGTTGTTTCCATGGACAGAGATAGAGACTGTATTTACCATACTGTTCATACACAATCATCACCTACATTCAGTTTTTTTTTTCCAAAGCACATCATACTCAAAAAAAAAAAATTATTAACATTTAAAATATTTGTATTAATCAATGACATAACTGATCAACCTCCGATGGAGTTCAGTGGCTGTGGACACAAACTTTACAAAGAGCTAAACAGAACATCTTAACACAACTCTGGCAGAAAATTTCAGGATATATTCAACACCTGACTTTATGGAGCAGCAGTTTAATAGTGAATGCACTGTTCATAAAGAATATGAAAATATTCTCTGAATATCACAACAATTTTTTTTTATTTCTTGGTAGTTTGTAAAATCATCTAGCTTGCTCTTAATGCTCTTTAACCTGCGAAAGCCAGGAAAGCTGCCTGGTGACAAGCATATGTCTTCTCAGAGTGGGAAGTCTTTGTGTCCAATCAATACTTCACCCACTACTGAGATTTCCAGCAAGGAGATGTTATAATTTCTTTTCATTAGGAGCTAAACTTTAGTCTCACATCAGAAAGATTCAACAAGTTTGCATATAACAGCCACACTCACTAATCTGGTCAAGGTAAGATTAGACAGTCTTTAGACAGGCCTGCAAAAATCTATTGTAGCCAGAGCAGGACAGTTCTGTGACAACTGAATCACTCCTGCAGCTGCTACCTTTTAAAACACTCAGGGCCTCTCTCCTCTCCACCAAAACCCCAATTTTGTTTCGTCTCCATCTGTCATTGCAGTTAATTCATCCCCCAGAACACACAGAGGCCATGTTCGATCAATTCTCACCATGTACGCTGAAGAGCAGCAGTGTCTTCTGTGGTTCAATTAAGAAGTGATGCCTGTACTCACCTTATGTAGTTCTAAAATTTTACTGAGCAGCAGAACAGGATTCCATAATTAAACATGTTACAAAGTGCTGTCACAGTGGGAAAGAGATCAGTGTTACATAAGCAATCTCTATTTCTTGACCTGGCTGAACAACCTCAACATATATTGATTTTTCCCAATTTAATGGCTTATTTTAGGTGTATGCCTTAGGTTTGTTTTGTTTTGTTTTTTTTTTTTAAAAAGCAATCAGATACTAATTGAAGCCATTGTCCTTTCTAGAGTTCACTGAATTAGAGCCTATATTTCACACTGGATTTGATTTCCTACTTGCTGAAGCTTGGGTTATCCTTTTTAAAATTATTCTTAAGTATTTGAGTCAAAAGTTACAAAATAATCCAAACCATCTCCCTGTTTATATAAGCAGCAACTAGAACAGAAATTTTTAAGAGCATGCTCAGAGGATGCAGTATCCAGGCCACATTTTAACCACCCATTCCAAAAATATCCTTTATATTACAATGCTGCAGCTATAAACCCCTCCCGAATGAGAAGGTGTAAGAAGGAAAAAAAACCTGTAAACCAAGCCAATCAACCACAGTGTACACAGAACCTCATCTGAAAGCAATCTTTACAAGTTTGCCTTGTTGATACAGTCAGAAAAAAGATTTTGAGGGAATATTTCAATAGAGACTTTATCCCTGAACAGAACTCAATGCCAAATCACTTGCCATTGAGAACAATTTTTTAACTGCCCAGTTTAGAGTCATTCCTCAGGCATCTCCAACTGTTCAATGTGAGACTGAAACTTTGAGGATGATTTTCCTTTTTCAGTATTGCTCAAATTAATTACTGGAGTTAATGACAAGAAAGATTCTGAACACAAAGAAAACTTTAGTTTTCTGGACACAAGGAAATACATCTGCAGCCCTAAAGCTGAATATGGATATCACAGCTATAGTGATAGTTTGGGCCTGCTGGAATTACAAATATTAAACCAGCAACTTAACTGTAATTATTTCAGAACACATTATTTTATTCCTACACAAAGTACTAGCATGGGGAGTTACACTGATGTACCCAGAAAAAAATTCATGTGCCTTCCCATGTCATCAAATGCTCACTCATTCCTTCCCATTGTGCTTTTCTTTATTCTATTTAACACAATCAAAAAAGACCCAAAGAGGCCACAGGAATAAGGACAGAATAACCTGTGAAGCCAGAGAAATCCTCAGATATTCAACAAAAATATAAAAAATTTAGATTAGAAAATGAGCCACCCTAATTTAAACGCATTCCATGCTACACACACCTATATGCATATAGGCATGCAATATCCTATTAAAAAAAAGTTACTGTATTACCAAGGTTGCAAACTTAAAACATGTTGCCCATACTTCAAGCCAAACTGTATCTGTTTGTTGTCAGCTTATAGAATCACTTTCTATCCAAATACCTAAGGTTCCTAAAATTCACTCACATAAAAAAATCAAAAAAGCTCCAAGCACAGGAAGATCTTCAGAGTATCATTTGTTCCAACCCTGATTTCCATGAATTTTATTCTGCTTACTCATACTGAATACATACACACAAGAAATGCAAAGGAATACTCAGAACTAAACTTGTAGCTGACCTGGGGGTTTTTAACCTTCGTACCAATTTGACAGAGAGGGTGGCAAAGCAACCAAATCTCTAGTGTAATCATGTGAAATTACCTCCAATTTCTTTCTCCTAAGAACATGCTGAAAACTCTGTGATCGTGAAAGACAAGAGAGAAAAAACAATTAAGAGTTTCTTGCATAAAACTGCAAAGCCTTCAAAAACTTTATCAGAACTTATCTCACCTACTGTTTGATATAAGCAAGCAAAGCCCCAGCGGGCCATGTGGCTGGAATTGTGTGGTGACTTAAAGCCACACTTCCCATGGAGTGCATAAAGCATATCTGCAACTGAGAAACTGCTTTTCCAGCAGTAATTATTACTCACTGAACTGGCATGCCCCAACTTATTTATAGACTCCAAAACAAAGCCAAGCAATAGTAGTCTGTCATGCAATTCCTGCAACAAGAGCTCAGCCGTCCCTAGTATTGCCTTCCCTCCCTACACCTGTGCAGGCAGGAAAAACAAACTGACAAAAAGCAAGTCCAATTAGTCAAGTACTTGTGGCTGTCTACTGCAAGATCCATTGGATCTTTCCTTCTTAACATGTAAGGTGCCTTCCTGCACTGGGAACAATGTTAAAGACCACTAAAATATTAGCATTTAAAACAGTAACACAGCCCCTCTCACTGAGAGCTTTCCAAGAAGTTTTATTCCTCTATCTTGTAACCATACTGAAACAAAGTGAGTGAGAAATTAACAAGAAAATCCAGTTATCTTATTTGCACAGCATGACAAGATCAAGAACATGGCTGTTCCCAAAAAGCATTTAGAATGCTATTATAAATAAATCTTATTCACTGGAGTCAACTTTGTCAGTACTTAATTCACTCTTCTGTCTGAGAGAGTATGACAGTTATTCCCTATCACTGCTATGGAAATAGAGTGTGTTAAAACTGTCCCATTTAAGCAGAAATGTGACACTGGAGATATTCCCACCTATGCTACTGAGTATGAGAACCTCATGGGCATGAGAAGCAGGAGTGCTATGAAAGTATACAGCCAAAACCAATGGAATGGTACAATGTCGGTCACTTGTGCTTTCAGAAATGCGGAGTTCCACTCAATTCCAGCTTGGTATATTTCTGTTGCACCTGACATGCTGCCATATTTGTCCAATACTCATTTCTGAGGGGAAAAAAATGCTCCAGCAAACCAAGCACCTTCACTCCATAGGTGTTATTTTTAGGTAGAATTCAGGACAAAAGCATACTTCCCGTCAGGAAAGTGTACCTCATACTCTATACAGGACCCAAACTAGAACCACAATTGTCCTGATTTCCCCCACCTACAGAGAATATTCTGGCTAGGCAGAGCTCTACTGAGCCCTTGCTTTCAACTCTTCCTTCTAGACAGCCACAATTTGCATTGCTCAAAGGTTTCTATAAACTGGGCATGTCTGACCTCAAACACACATCCAGTCCACCTCACACAGCAGGAATGTCTGGAACAAAGGGATGCCTTTCCCCAGGTACTTGTCAAATTACATACACATTATTTTAAAACCGTTAATAGCAACTGAAATCATAAGGCTGACTAGCAGCATCTTCACTTACCTAAAAGAGCAGCAAAAATAGGAAAGCGATTTGGATTCAGGTCCAGTTGCTTGGCAACTTCATGCATTAGGTATTGGCTTGTTGTGAGGCTTTTCCCATTCCGGCTCAGTTTTAGGGCATGGGCACTGAAATAGTAAGGGATGTTGCACAATGCATAATCGGAGTCATATGCAACCAAACCATGGAAACCTTTTTCTCTGCAGAAAGCAATTACTTCTTGATGATGATCCTCAATGCTCTGCGCAACCTATAGTGGAAGACAGAGCAATTAGCTTCAGAGTAAATGGAAGCACTGACTGATCACAACTATTATGACATAGTGGGTCTTTCTGAAACTATACACGTGAATTTAAAATACTCAATATATTTTTAAAGTAATTTTAAAAATCCAGTGATGCAGCACATACAGACAGGATGTAAGGAGCACTTGGAAGCACAGCACACACTTCTGGAAGCCTGCACACTGCACTGGCATTACGCACTAGTGAACTTATCTAAAAAACCTGCTTATTACCAGAAACACTTGAACTCTGAAGACATTACTGTTCCAGTGTCTGTACCAGCTCATGGGAAAAGCCTTGAGGCTGTGGGTACTCCAGCAGTTCAGCACACCAAGATGCCCTGCATGATCAAACAAACCCATGATACCTTTTAAAGTTTTTTGAGCCTCTTTTAAACAGGTCGAACACAACCCCAGATGAACAGAGATAGCTTTGTTGACCTTTCAAATGCATACCTTGCTGTATTAAGCAAACTTTTTTCCCATTTCCACCTTCAGCCTAATCCCTTCATGCACAACTGTATCTGATGGTGCAAACTGCTTTGAGTTTTTAGCCCAAACTTCACCTCTCCGCTCTGTTGCCTAGCAAAGCACATATTTTAGGCTACAGAAATCAGATTACTTGAATAGACATGTGCAGGGAGACACGGGCCAATGCCTAATGTCGGATATATAAAAGGAACCCTTTCTAATCAAGAAGCTTATACTGAAACTTAAAGTCCTATGAGGACAGGTCAGGACCTACAGTCCTGCATTCCAACACACCTTCAGAACTGCTACAATTACAGTATGCATACAAGCACACTCAACTACAGCCAGCTGAGGGCTTTGGATCCCTCATGCTTCTGCCACCCACAGACATAATACACATTCAGTGATACAGAAATCCTCTTGGAAGCTGGGTGTTGGTATAACCCACCCTCACTGTGTAGGCCATTTTAACAACAATATAGATAGCAAGTTATCCCAAAATAGACTAGTACAAAACCATTAGCTTCAGTCTCCACAGCTGAATAACCACAGCCTTAGTGCAAGCAAGGTTATTTATTTCCTCTGCAGAACAGGAGACAAGGTCCCAAACTCCACAGCCACTGCAGTCACCCACAGCAAGTTTACAGTGACCCTTCCTCTTCTACTCATGTCTTGCACTTGCTGAACCTGATCCTGAACTATTCCAGATCTTGTACTCCAGAAAGGTATGTCAAATTTTACTTCTCCCATGCACCTTCATAAGATGCTCCCTTTCAAGCCAGATCCTGAGCAGCAACACAGTCAGCACCTCACCTGCTCCTGCAAACGAAGACCAGTTCACTAAGCTCTCCCTACTACTAATCCTACCATCCCGTGGTCTTCAGAAAACGTTATTTCTTCAGAAACTTCCTTTGATGGACTGTTTTTGAAATTTACTTTGTTTGTGAGAAGAACACACACACTCATTTTTCTTGCAATGATGCTGCCCTCTAGCATAAGGTGTGGGAGAAACAATAAACGTTTTTGGAAAAATTTAAACACATCAGATTTGCATAGTTCCTAACTAAAGGAAGGCAACTTAGGCTTTACCCCACCCCCACCCACCAGTCTTCACAAGTTTTAAATTAGAAAAATCCCTCTGATGTTTTTTAATTAAGGGTAAATAGATTTAAATTATGTCCATATCTGTAAACCCAACCTCTCTGCATGCACAAGCAGCTCTGATCTATAAAAAACCAAGTGAGAACTCCTTCTGCAACACTAGGTGTGACATGGGTGTGCAGATAACGCAAGAGGAAGCTCTGTGTACAGCTCCTCTGATTTTCTATGAGCAATTTCCTCTACCTCCACAACCTCCAGTTCCCTCCCCGCTTTATAGAACTCTTTAACCCAGCATGAATCTGCTGTGTGTTCAGGGAACACCAGAATCCATGTTCAAATAACTGAACCATCACAAGGAAAAGTGTTGCATTTACCAAAGTACAGTTAACCCACAAAGCTCTAACAAGATGGGAATAAGAGATATATCTCATGGCTCTCACAAATGCAGAGGTACCCGGGAACATGCAGGCTTCAAAAGCAACCCCAGGAGAGGGATGTAGTGGAAATCACAGACAGGAATTTGGAATCATTTTCAAGTCTAAATCTTGTGTAAACATTAATGGTGCTGGCTCAGAGAGAACCCTGCCTGAGTAAATACACATGAGCACCATTAGGTACTGAGAACAAAACAGTCCCCCCAACTATTAGAGCTATTAAGAACGCCACTGCCTAAATATTTAAATTTTAGCAAACCTACTTAGCATAAAAGTTTCTTTTAAGAATTATGCTCCCCAAACTGAAAAACACCAGGTCACAATGAAACTAAGAACCCACAGGAGATTTTTTATAACCTGGACGAACCTGTTATTTTTACATCCTGCTGAAAACATCTGTGAGTGATTTATAACTGTTCTGGATAGAAGACATTACTTTTTCTCCTCTCTAATTACCAAAATGGATTAAATTCATGGCCAGTTCCTAGCTTCACATAGAAACCTACTCCAGACTCAATACTCCTAAAAATATGAAGGAGCATTCACATTTAAAGTCAATCAGTATTCTCAAACCCAACTTCTCAAAACAAAGTGAGAAAACACTACAATTTAACAATTGTTTTATGCATATGTAGATTTTTAAAATCACCTATACATGTAAATAAAAATCACACTTTCAAGATGCATTTGCTCTGTGCCCATCAAGAGGGCTACACCAGAGTGAGAGTGAGACTAAAACTGGAGAAAGATTTAGAGAAAAACAGATACATGTAACAAAGCAGATTTAGAAATATAAAGAAACATGTAAGAGAAGAACAGCAGAGAAGGAAAGTGCTTTAAGCTCAGAGATATCTTTAATGTGTATTATGCATGTGACCACTATAACCACTATAACCATGAAACATCCTTCCTAACCTGAAAATTAATCCATTACAACTAGATTTATCAGCAGTTTCTCGACAACTGAAAAAATTGAGGCATCAAATAGAAACTGCTGATATCCTTCCTGTCCCCAGGACAGCTGAGCAATGCAGAGAACCAGCGCAGTTGGGACATCCATGGTGGTGGCTGAGTGGTGAGGACAGCAACAACCTCTCCCCATACACCCCTCAGTATCTGGTAATAAGCTGCCAACTCCCAGGGCTAACCCAACACAGACAAATAAATACAGACCTCATAAACCTTCTCTATCAAACTGGGGGGACATTGTATGTACTGATATTTTGCAAGTCTAGGATTTTTTTTTAATGACAGAAAAGGGACTCTGTATGAGTGTGCTCACACTCCTGTAACTGCTTCCAGAGATTAGGAATAAGGCCTGTCACCAAGAAACCATAAAGGAGACAAAAGCAGCTGGACTGGAAAGTAAACAAAATGCTACAGGGTAATACCATTGTTAAATGCAGCAACTCGACTCAGATGTAATGTACCTGAGTCAGGTCTGGAACAGAAAATGCTTAACAAACTAACAGCCATTTCAACATACCACAAAACTACTGCAAGCACTAAATTCCCATTGATATCAAAACAGGTGGCTTCCTGTTGAACACTGGATTTCTATGTTGCATTAAACCAAGTCTCTAACACATTAAAAGAAAAAAAATCCTTATTTTACCCCATTCATTGTTTTTACTAATGATCTCTATGTCTCAATAACAAATGAGGAAGATTTATAATGCACCCACAAACAAATCAAGGTAAGGACCTTCACTGCATGGGCCCTAACTTTTCGCTGAAAGAACAGAAGTATTTCCTAGCTACAAAAGGTCCCACAAAGTTCAAATGATAGGATGTTTTACTTATAATGCAAATTTCCACCATCCAAAAAACATAACACTATTCAGCTTCTACGATGACCAGGAAAAGTGACTGCAGCACATGCGGCCATAACCTCCTCACTTTAACCAAGGCCAAGTCCAAGCCCAAGGCATCACGTTTGGCAGAGCTGCACGTGCCCTGCAAGAACAAGCTTCGCCTCCACTTCCAGTTTGTTCCACACATGCTTTGCCTGGCCCAGCAGCCCCAGCCTGGTGACCCAATCCCCACCACGGCCGGGGCCACCACAGGGTGGGTCCTCCACTGCCGAGTGAACTCAGGATGGCTGTACTCCAGCTCGGTGCTCCTCCAAGGATGGGCCTGGCCCAGTGAGCGGGGCACTACAAGGGAGCAACAAGATTCCTGCCCTGTTGGCAGAACTAGGAGAAACTTCACCCAAAGCCACCTGTGGGGTGAGCTCCTTGGAGAGCGGCCTATGTACTCCAGGGCTGCAGCCGAGCCAGAATGTTTCTAATCCGCTGAAAGGCCAAATAACATTGACGTTAAGGTGCTGCTAGCGATCGAGCAATTCCGAAAGTTACATAATACTTTTCTACACACAAAAAGTAATTTAAGATAATAAAGCATGAGTATGTGTTTCCCTCCTGCTGCTCTTCCCTCCCCAGCAGGAAGGTGAGCAGGCAACTCCTAAAACTGCAGCTTCATCTCTGGGCTTGCTTTTCCAGCGTCTTGTGTTTCAATATACACAATCGCTCAGCTGAACAGAAACCATCGTAAATCAGGAACGCCATGTGGAGAGCTGCGACGTGGTCATATCCTGCAACCTTTGAAATCATAGCCTTCGAGGGCAAGATGGCCATAGAGCCCAGCTGCGACGTGAAGGGCTGTTTGTGGGGCTGGAAAACTGAGGCTGCCCCTTAAAATAAGGAGTTTAAAAGGACTGTCAGCTTGGCACTGCTGATTGCACAAACTAGAAGTGTTGCTGTTATGGAGTAAGGAGCTAGTTAGTCTACAACTGGTTTAAAAAGCTTGTTGATACTGAGAAAACACTGAGCAAACACGAAAACCTCCATAAAGCCAAAAGTGGCACCCCTGTGTTTTTTGCAGCGAACCATTTCCCCTTCAGCCCAAGTTTAAAACACCTCGCCTCAGCCGGGAACTTGTTGCAGATCCATCCTGCGCGAGAACTAAACTGATTAATTATTTTTTCTTCCCCTCAGTAATTAATTACAGAGATGCTTTTCGCCCACCCGCTCTCCCCTGCGGTACCACAGCCCACAAGGCAAGAAGGGACATTTTGAGTCAACGGAGCGAAAGAACATGGAGGCAGAAGCCGCCCTGCTGCCGGGCCGGGCCATCAGCGCTGCCAGTCGCCCCGCCAAGGCCTCCCGGCCTCCGGCCTCGGCGAGGCGGCGAGCAACGCCACGTAAATAAGCCAAAATCCCCCGGGGATTGAGGCCGCCGAAAGTTGTGCCGCCCCCGCGGGTCTGGGCGACATTTTGAGGCGCTGAGGGGAGCGGCTGAGGGTGCCCTCCCTCCCCCCGCGGGCAGCCCCCGCTGCCATCTTGGAGCCGGGAGGGAGCGGCGGGGAGGGGGCGCCGGGACCCCCGGGCGGGGGGGACCCCGGGCTCCTCCTCACCTTGATGTGGAAGCGGATGAGGGCCAGGCGGATGCAGTGCGCCATGCAGACGGGCGGCAGGAACCAGACCTTGGGCGGCGGGGTGCCCTTGTTCTGGACGTGGCTGACGATCTGCTGCGCCGTCTGGCGCTCGTTGCCCTGGCGCTTCACCCACTCGTGCAGCCGGGCCTTCTCCAGGGCGCCGTTGAAGAAGACGAAGAGCTCGATGTTCCCGTTGAAGCAGGCCTTGGCCAGGGCCGCCAGGTAGCCCAGCATGTGGTTCCACTGCCCGCCGCTCACCCAGTCCGTGTAGAAGCCGCCGTAGAGCCGGTGCAGGCAGTTGTCGGCGTCGATGAGGAGGCGCAGCGGGGTCTGGGGGGGCCGCTGGCGGCCCCCACCCACGAGGCTGCCCCGCGCCAGCTTCTGCAGCTCGACGGGCACCACGGCGCTGGGGCAGTGCTTCTCGATGTAGTCCTGGAATCCCTGCACTCCCATGGTGAGGACCGGGCGGCGGCGGCGAGCGGGCGAGCGGGGGCCCGGCGGCGGCGGCGGCAGCAGCGGGGTCTGGGCTCGGGCCGGGCGGCGCGGCGGCGGCGGGCGGGCGGTGGGAGCGGTGGAGCCGGGTGGGAGCGCTGGCTGCCGTTGGTGGCTGATCAGGGGGGAGTTGTATGGATTAGTGGGGGGCTCATGGCTGCCGCGGCCGCCATGTGCTGCGCTCACAGAGCCATGGCTCGGGGATCCGGGCGGCTGCGGCTCCGACTGCCGGGGGGCGGGGGAGCGGCCGGGCGCGCAGGAAGCCAACCCGCCGCCGCCGCCGCCTGCGGCAGCGAGAGCGGAACGGGCGGGACTTGGCGGCGGCGCCGCTGCCACTCACACACCGCGCGGGGCCGCGGCGGGAGCGCAGGGAGAGCGGAGCGCCCTCGGCGCCGCCCGTGCTCGGAGCCCGGAGCCCCTCACGGCCCCCTGCCCTGCCCTTCCCTGCGGCTCTGGCCCGGCCCGGCCCGCCCGCCGCGGCCGTTGCATAACCCGGGCATGCGCGGGAGCGCGGCGGAAGCGAGTGGCGGGGAAGGGGAGGGGGCCGGGGGCGGGGAGCGGCGGCGGGAACCCGGGCAGGGGTGTCTCGGCTCGGCCTGCTCCGCTCCCGGTCCCGCTCTGCCGTCCAGCGACGCTCCGTCAGCCCTGCGGCCGCTGTGGCGGGCCCCGCGGGGCAGAGCGGCGCCCCGGGCACCTGTTGGCTCGGGGATGTTCGGCCGTGACAGGGCCGCAGAAGTGGTCCCACAGCGGTTCGGTTCCGGCCGGGGAGCCGCGCCCGACCTGGCCGTAGCGCCTCCGGTAAAGGGTGACCGGCTGGCCTGGCCTCTCCTGGCTGAGCGTTTGCTGCTCCTGGTAAAGCTTCCAGAGCGTAGAATACCCCGATCTGGAAGGGAGCTGCAAGGATCATCGAGTCCAGCTCCCAGCCCTGCACAGGACACGCCAACAATCCCACCCCGGGTATCCCTGAGAGTGTTCTCCAAATGCTCCTGGAGCTCTGGCAGCCTTGGGGACATGACCAAACCCTGGGCAGTCTGTTCAGTGCCCCAGCACCCTCTGGGGGAAGAACCTTTCCCTGATATCCACCCTCAGCCTCCCCTGGCCCAGCTCCAGCCGTTCCCTGGGTGCTGTCCCTGTCCCAGGCAGCAGAGATTGGAGCTGCAGCCCCTGGTGAGGTCTGACCTCAATCTTCCCTTCTCCAGCTGAGCAAACCAAGTGCCTTCAGCCACTCTTTGTAGGGCCGCTCCGGACCCTTCGCCATCTTCATAGACTTTCTTTGGGCATTCTGTAATTGCTTAAGGTCTTTCTTGTATTGTGGCACCTGAAACTGCACACAAGACTTGAGGTGCGGCCGCACCAGCGGAGCACAGGGATACACAATCCCCTCCCTCAAGGATTTTGGCAACCTTTTCATCTTAGACATGCTTGAAGTAGCACCTGCTTGCATCTTGAGATCTGCCATCCACAGGGCAGCCAGACTTTTGCCATAACTGGTAAATGAGCATAAGTATCAACTACCAGGGAAGAATCCCATAAATGAGCATTAGTATCAACTACTGCTAGAAACCTGCTCTTCACTGCACAGGCAGTGAGGAATTAACGGTCTTTGGTTTTAGCAGAAGAAATTATGTTTTAAAAGGCCAAGGTGCCTAAGCTCCAGAGGTTGCCTGCAAATTTATCATTGCAATAATACCAAAGCACCTGAACAGTTCTCTGCTGTTTAGCTGTTGGAAAACTACAGGAAGTGTCAAGCTGCTGATGCTGTATATTCACTTTAATATTTTATTAATGAGGAAGAGCATATTGGTAATGAGATTTCAGTCAGGCTGGATTGACACCCACAGTAAATATTCCCAGCAGGGACTAGCTGTTGCAGCAGGAGTGGGCCAGCTCACCCCCAGGCAGTGAGTGCCATGGGTGTGTGTCTGAGCCCAACTGGTGCAGCATCAGGATAATAGAGTAAAGAATCCTGGAAAAGCTATGGAACTAATCAATGATAAGTGCATGTTACTTCTCAGAAATCTGTTTTTGCAGTACTCTGAGAGTGTGGTTTCCTAAGTAAATATTCTGATCTCTTTCTGAACTACTTTCCCCCTAGAATTATTAGATTACCCTATAAGAATAGATATGTTATAGTAACATTGAAATAATAAAACAGTTTGGAAGGAACATTTTTTGGAACACACAAAATATGGTAGCAGGCCAATAGTGCTAATAGAAGGAAAGGGGATCAAGGAGAAAGAACTTCAGAATTTCAAATATCCTAAAAATCACCAAAATTTGGTCAAAATAACAGCTACTGCCATGCATGAGATGTCTAAAAATAAGACTTTCAAACAGCCCTGCATGAATCCAATGCTCCAACAGTGCAAAGCTTGATCACAAACAAGACATTCTCTAAGTAGCCTTGTGAGCGATAACTGAGTCAAGAAGAATTAACTTCTTGTCGTTAATTGTCTTACAGAGTCTTTAAGTTCAATAGTCTTAGGAATGGCAAATGATCTATAAATAAAAGATGATAAATTTGCTTGTGCTTTTTTCTGTTTTGTTGTTTAGGGAGGAAACTAGTCCAGAGCACGTGCCACCAGGAGCCCGGCTCTTGGCATCCTTGGAGTCAGGAGGTGCAGCAGAACTGAGCGCTGCCAGCTCATGCCCAGCCACAAACACAACCCTCCCTCCCCAGTGAGAAGAAAAAGGAAAAGCACAAGGGGAATCAAGGTGCTTCTAGAACTTATTTAATATAAACTAAAAGTTTGGCCAGACAAGAAGACAAGGGAAAATAAGTTAAATTTATGGAAAACAAAATTACTCTGGAAAGCAGGTAGATTAAGCTACACTTAAAGAGCAATTAGTCAAAGACATGAGGCAAGGAAAGTGTTTTTTCATCAACCAACAGCAGAAAGCCTGCGAGATTAATCAATCTTCTACTTCAGCACTGAGATGCAATGTGTTCCACAGTTCCTAGATGTTGGTTGTGTAAAGGAAGGGTTAATAGCAGTTGGTATTAAAGTCAGTGACTCATTATCCAACCTGAACAGAGGCAGATTAGGAGTGGCTCCCTCAAAGGAAGGAACTGAACAGTCATTAGGAAGAACTAAGGAATAACCATGTCAGAGCAAGAACAGAGATGAATGTTATCAGTTTAGTCTTGGTTCCTCTGTTAAGGAAAGTCAGTCCCACAGCAAGATGAACATGGACACAGACTGTGGAGCAGACTAGCCACTGGGACCTGAAAGGTACGCCTGCCTGGGAGGAATAGATACTTACATTATCCATGGGAAACACTTGTTCAGTGTAATTTCCCTTAATATTTCTTCTCTTTTCTCAGCCTGGTGCATCTTGCTGTGGACCTGCTGCTCCAGAACTCCCCCATTCTTGCTGCTGTAGAAGAGCTCCCAGCCTTCACCTCACTGCCAGGTCTGCAAGTGGCTGTAGGCTCACCTTGTGGGCAGGTGCTTTTCTGTATTGCTACTTCAGCATTCACAGTTCTAGGCATGCATGTCACTTAGTTGAAAAAAGTTACGAAAATAAAAGAAGAAAAAATGTTCAGGTTTAAAAAAGTATTGCGGATAAAATTTGTCACTTGTTGCATTCTTGCTCTGATTTCGTATCATCATATTTGCTACCACATGTGACATCCCTTCCTTGTCTCTTACATTGCTGCAATTAAACTGTACACCATCACACAACATTTCTAGAAGGAGGTTTTTCATGTTCAGATATCCCCACAAAATATCAATAAACACCATCTTGCTTAAGCATACAATAACTTTCTTCAAATATCTATGATACTTCAGATGGAACATTTTTCTCTTAGGACAAAGATGTGCATGTAGAAGGCACATCACTGAGTTATTTAAAACACATACTGGTCTCTGCATCAGCTCTCTAGGGACCACCAATCCAAAGACAAGATGATTTAAAAGGTAGCATACTTTACTAGAGCCACTTCTATGCTCAAACTTAAAATTTCTGATTGTCCGTAGAGGCCAATCCTTGAGAAGTTTGGCCCTGGGCATATGTGGGGTAAATGATGGTGTTGCTCCAGCAAACTTTTAGGGCAAGAAAATGACTGGCAGTGAGTCCTCTGAGCGCCTGGGAGAAGCAGGCTGGAGGAGGAGGGGGCCATGACGCTGGCTGAAAGAATTCCTCCTTTCAGAGAACAAGCAGCGCTTTCACAGCAGTGGATGCTCAGCCACAGCACACACTACACAGATTACATCAGGGCCATTTGCTGCCTTTGATTAGTTTTAAGAAACAAAAGTATGAAAATTTTAAGTTCTAAACTTGGATTTTCAAGAGAAAAAGCATAATAATAAGGGCATTATGGAGCAGGCAGTGGGAGCTGGTGGGGAGCAGTAGCACTGCTTCAAAAACCTGGAACAGTAGTGTGCTGTTCCTGTGTGAACAGTAGTGTGCAGTTGTGTGAGACATACAAAAAGCCAGTATTTAAATCCTATTCTACTGCAGTTTTTGCCATCAATAATATTACAAAAAGATACTATTAGAATGCTACAGGTTGATATTATAACAGATAAGATGCACTTGCCAGTGGTATCACAAGAGCACATCTGAGCTAAAATACATCTGCTGTGGCCATTTCAGAAGAGCAGCGATTTACACTCCTAACACTTTAAAAACATGTCATTTTTGTTGGCATTTATGAAATTAACACAAGTATCGGAAGTAACAGATTTAGCTACCTAGATGTGGGGTAGGGCTGCCAGATTTGGGAATACCATCCTTGCCAGACCTTTCCTTTCAGTCTGCTACAGCAACTGAATTCTTCATCTTGCCCAAACGCACAGGAGCACGGTCTGCCAGCACGCTACCCGTAGATGTGGATCACTCAGTTATTTGTCTTACTATGGTCTGCCTGTATTTCATCCCTACAGTTCTTGCTGCAGACTCTAAAATGAAAGTATGAAAAAACCCCTAAATTAATTTGAATTGCAAAGTATAAAGTTCTGGTGCTGTGCCTGCTTGAATCAGCACACAGAATGAAATGAGGTCCATAAATCCAGAGTTTTCAAAGTAGTAGCCTGGACACAAGGGATACTTTGTGCTGCTGCCTTTCCTGTCACATAATGGCTCTCCCATGTCCATCCCAGAGGCACAGCCACCACTCCTGGGACAGGGTGCTCCATGAGCTGGTGCAGTTGGAGAAGCAGACAATCCTCCTGTTGTCCAGAACTGGCCCACGAGCCACCAATTAGACTGCTCTAAACGACAGCATTCTGTTCAAAGGGCTGCTAATTGTGTTTTAATGATGATTTAAATGCTGCTGCTGATAATTTCAGAGACATCCAGATCACTAATTACTCATAGTCTATGTTGAGCTTTAAGCAGGCGCAGGCACAGCACTGTAGAAGCATCAAGTAATGTCATTAATGTTCTCAAAGGCCTTCAGTGCCCTCCTGCATGTCAAAAGCATCATCTCCTGTTCCCAGGCCCAAGCCCAGCCCTGGCTACCACATCTGGGATCCAGCAGCCCAGCTGCACCACAGGTTCTCGCAGCATTCTGGAAATAAGGAAAGAGAAGCAGCGAATCAAAATTACTTACATTGATTAAACTAAATTCTACCAGTATTTATAAAAAAATAGCGTGAATTCTTACAACAACGCCACTTCAGATAATTTTACTTTTAAAGTAAAATACTAGCTTTATTGAACTGCATCCCTAAACACAATGTGGTCAGAATATTTGAATAAACTCACCAGAAATGCAAATCCTAACAAGCCACCTGCACAGCCAGGAAGAACATCAGTCTGTTGGAGCAAGTCTAGAGGAGGCCGCCAAGATGGTCAGAAGGATGGAGCACCTCTGCTACAAGGAAAGGCTGAGAGCATGGAGGTTGTCCAGCCTGGAGAAGAGAAGCTTCAGGGTGACCCAGTTGCAGCCTTCCAGTACCTGAAGGGAGCTTACAAGAGAAATGGAAAGAGGCTATTTACCAGGACCCAGAGTGGTAGAACAAGGGAGAATGTCTTCAATCTGACAGAGGACAGGTTTAGGTTAGATATTAGAAAGAAATTGTTTGCTTTGAGGGTCACGAGGCCCTGGCACAGGCTACCCAGAGAAGCTGTGGCAGCCCCATCCCTCGAAGTGTCCAAGGCCAGTTTGGACAGGGCTTGGAACATCCTGGGATAGTGGAAGGTGTCCCTGCTCATGGCAGGGGTGGCACTGGATGATCTTTGGGATCCCTTCCAAGCCATTCAACTCTCAGGTTCTCTGACTGTCTCCTTGCCGTTGCAGCAGGAGCAGTCATATGGTGGGAATGTGGCCGGCCTGCAGAGCTCACACAGTCAGAGCTGTGCTGTCCAGTGAGTCCAAGGGAGTAGAGTTTCCAAGGCTGGCAAATCAATACCTGCCATAAGCATGAAATTCCTTCCCAAATGTTTACTTGTATTCTGTACAAGATGCTCATAGTGTGTGGAGGAATCTATTCTCCAGAAAAAATATTTAGAGTGCAAGTCATAGTTTTCCCCTTCAGAAATTCAGCCAAAACACACCGAATGTGCTATCCATGGGCAGTGTAGTGCTGGTCAAGATGTTTATACATAAAACACTCTGTCAGTGAGAGTAAAGCACATGTCTTGCCTGTGTAATTGATATCTACAAACGGGGAAGCTGGCTGAGCCCTATTCTAAAATACATGCTTTTATGAGAATGTAGGTTAGCTGTAGTACAGTGGATTTTACATGCCAAACCTAAGCAGTCAGAATTCGGAAGAGACTTTTAATGATTCAGGAACAAAAGGGAGGCTTGTTTTCTCATTGGAAAATAAAATGCATGTAAACAATTCCTAATGCTGTTTGGCTTTTTTTTGGTGAAGATTTATGTGAGATTAATCACTTTATAATCCTAGACTGTATTAGTTTCACTAATCTACCCTCAGTTTGATGTGAGATTGCTGCCTAGGACAAGAGTGAGGAGCTTGCTCCACTCTCTGACCAGGCACACAGTAAAGAGTGTGGGATCCTCTGTGCACTCCTTCCCCCAGAGATGTTGTGCCTGGAGCTGCAGGGGCCCCTCTGCCTGAGCAAGCCCCTGAAACAGCCTTAAAGGAGACATTTGCTTGTGCAGCTCAGGTGGCTGGTACAGAACAACCAGATCGGCATGTGGGAAAAATTGTACATGTGATTTCTTGCAGCAAACATACCTAAGAGTTTTACTTTCTGTATAAATTGTCTGTCTTGCTTGTCTGAGGAAGGTTTTAAGTGTGTGTTTTGTGTGTCTCTCCATTTTCTGAGGGCTGTGCAGCCATGGCAGCTTTGTAAATGAAAAGTCATTAAAAATTCTTGCACTTTGTTACCAAGTGCTGTTTTATTTTTCCTTTTACGTTGTTGATGGTAGAAACTGAGTAGATACAAGGGCAAATAAGTCCTCCCTTTTCTGTTTCAGCAAGCACCTGCCTCATCTGCCAACCTGCTCCTACAAACCCCACAGCTTGCACAGAGCAGCTGAGCTGAGCTGATGTCAGGAAGGTGAAGGTCTTGTAAGACAATGTTTAAACTTGTGTATTCCCAGCTTTTGTAATTACAAGTTAGTCATTCAGTTTTCATTCTTTTCAACAAGACCTGAGATGTTGGTGTCATAGGTTTTCTGTCTGATCTACACAGGTTACTTCCATATCTTCATTTAGTCTTTTAAAGATACATCACATGAACTTTGTCCTGTGGCTTTCTTGCCTAAGATTAGTCAGGAAAATGTTTAAAAATGAAAGAATTAAATATTTTTGTATAATAGATAATCTCTTTTGCAAGAGATGAAGAGAGTTAAACCCTGCAAGCTTGTCACTCAATGACAGAAACCCTGACTTCTGGAAGTTGTACATACATGCAGCTTGGCCTGCGCTCAATGTCTTGATTGCCATGAAACTAGAAACATTAATGATCATAAAAAAATTGTAATCCAGTTCTGAAAAAGAAGAAAAAAAAAAAAACAAGAAAAAAGGCAAATATTACTCAGCTTTCATTTATGAGAGCATTCTTTTCTTCCAGAAGAATTCCGTTTAATTCTCCAGTTACTCTCACTGTACCCAGCAACTTTTCATCTCCCCCCACATACTACAGCACAGGAGAGTGTCTCTTTAAATTCATTTATAAAATAATTCAGGGCTGTGGGTGTCTTTGATCTGTTCCTCTCTGCTAACGTACAGAAGAGAAGAACATGTCGCTTAGCAACTCCGCTTAGCCTGCTCTGGGGGAGGCAGGAGGGATGGATGGTCCAGAGCCACAAAACGGGAGGATTAAACCCCGTCAGGAAACTAAATTTTGGACAATCTTTCTCAAACTGAAGCAAGCAAACATGGCTGTTTGCAGAATTGGATAACTGGGTAATCTCACTTTTTCCTTTTTTTTTTTTTACATCCACTTATGGTCTATTAATAGCAATCTTCCAACCAAATGGGAAAATCTGGCATGGCATGGACAGTGCAGGGTTCGACAGCTTCAGGGCTAGGTTGCAGGTGAAGGGAACCTGAAGTTTAACTTTAAACCAGTTCAATAGATTTTAAATAGAGTTAGTGTTGTGGTAATGAATTTCATAGGTTTAATCTTAACACTTCAAATAAATTTTGTGTGAGTCTCATCCCGTTGTACAATTGGACAGCCTAAGTGTCCCCAGCCTGACTTGTTCAGGGTCACTTACCTTGTTGTAAATAAACCCCAGAATTCTCTGAGTGGTTACCAGGCTGTGATTCACTGGTAACTAGGTAACATCTTAGAGCTGCAAAAATATACCAGTTAGGAAAGTAACTTTGCACTGAAGTAGACAAGCAGCCCTCAGCCCTTTGTCCTTCTTGCAGCTGCAGGATGGTGATGTCCCAAGAGCCATGGAAGGAGGAGGCACCAGCTCAAACCCTCCTGCTCGTGCCCTTGCTGACCAATGCTGGCCTAGAGCAGACTTGATTGATTTTTTTTTTCCCAAACATCAAATCCCACAGCAATGTATGGCTGAGTTATAGAAGGAAAAATGGTGCTAAAAACCTGTGTCAGAGGAAGAATCACAGAACTACCCACTTCAGTACCTCACACAGACAAAAAATAGGTCTAAATGAAATACAAGTAAATTGTTACACTTAGTCTTCTGTTAATGATCATAAAGATTGTCCTAAATCTAATTAATTTTTGCACTACTTTCATGTACTAATCACCCATAACTTATTAGTGAACAGTTAAGAGAGTCCCTAAATTCTAATGGTTCAGTTTTCTCCCAGAGCTCGGTGCAGACAATCTTGTGCTCAAACTCTGTAGTAAAACTGCAGATTATTAGACTGAGTACCTACCTCTGTCCACAGGCAGGAAGCTTGTCTAAACTGGCATCTGCTACATATTCCAGCAATTATAAACATACCTGAAAATGGACATGATTGGACTCTGAAGTAACATTGTTTTTATCTAGTAAGGGAGGTGGTAAGTTCTAATGTGGAGCTCATTCAGAGCTGAGGTTCTTAGAAGTGTAATGAAGAACTTAATTCCTAAGTGACAAGATAATTTTTATTACCCATATATAGTAAAGATCTGTACAGTAGAATAATGTCTTCAAGGGGAATTTTACTGGTGACTGTAGGGGTGCCTGGATTTTACCCAGATTCTCTCAGTGTGCTTTTGTATTGGCAAATGCCTGTGTAATGTGATTCTTTGGAGAAATTTAATTAAAGAAAAATGTGTAAGGCACTTGGCATTGAGTGGCTTAAGTTTGTTAACATACAGTATGGAGAATAAAGCCCAAATTAGAAGCAAATAACACCAATTTAACTGTGAGCATTTCCATAAAAATGCTTTAGTAAGAAACTTCTATTTTTGTAACACATATTTTCTCTATACTTTTATGATGATTTTCTCTATACTTCATACTTTCAATTTTATGATCTAAACAAATTTAGAGGCTTTAGTCGAAGTATCACAAGCTGAAGGAAACCCTGTTGACTTGACTTTGTCTTTGCTCTCAGTTACACCACAGTTAACAATTCTTAACTGTAACTCAATACTGAGAAAGTAATTTTGCTGACTGCCTAAATTGAGGAGGAGGAGGAGGAATCCAGCAACAGTAGAAGTCTTTTACTTGCACTTGTGTTTACAGCTGCAGTTCATACATGTAGTGGGTTTTAGTTTTAGGAAACAGAAATATGTCATATCCATAAGGCCAAGATGCTCTTTGTTGGAGATTCTTGTCACGAAGACTTTCTATGATTCCTCTAACAGATAGAACATCTCCAGCTTCTCGAGCAGTCTTTGTGAGGCTGATGGTCTTGAGGAATATATTTTGGACTACACTGACTTCCAAAACTGTACAATTAACATAGCTTTCTGCTTATGGCATTCAGGTTCCCATATCAGGATGATACATGGAAAAAGCATGCAGATAAAGTATCATTTGCCCAAGCATGTCATCAGAAACTGAGTTCCTAAAGGTATGTCTCAAGTTGCAGAATACAAATAGATGTGTGATATTTTTCCATTTCAGAGCAATCATTATAATATCACTATGATGCAGATTACCTTAATGACTTCTTAATCTCAGCACTGACAGAAAGAGAATAATCTAAATTTGCAGAAGCATCATGCTGGAGAACTCTCAGTTTAGTGCAGCAATTCTTGAAAATGGGGAAAAGAAGATTATCTCTGGCATGGAACCAGACTGCAACAGCCCCTGTTCTCAGGGAAGCAGCTCTAATCTAAAATCTATCAGACTATTTATTTGTCTTATAATTTCCTCCTAAATGAAAAAAGAATTATTAAACTTTTTGTCACAATATATAGAAAAGTGTGAAGTTAAAAATAAATCTCAGCTCTTCCTCAATGGAGGGTCAGTGGCTGTCTTTTTAAATTAAAAGCTCATTTGTCCCATTGCCTTCTGCTAAACAGTTGAGCATCACAGAAAGATTTTTTGGTATTTGAGGCTCAGTTTCCCCAGAGAAGAATAATTACAGCAAGGAGAACTGCAGAGAGATTGGACATCTTTACTGTTTGCAGTACTACCACCACACGTCTGACTCCAGCACCAGGCAGCTGGAATATAAACAGACTGAAAAATTCACTGAAATGCTTTGATACTGTATAGATGCAGAATTTGAAAGGATTATGAGTGTCTATTTTTAAAAGTAAATTAATAAAAGGCATTGTAAGGCTATGAAAAATACTGTGTGGTATAAAGGAAGATCAGGAAATTCTTGTTTTTCTTACAGTGTAAGGAACACAGGCATTCACACAAAGAGATACAGTGTGCAAAAATATTCAAACAAACCAAAAAAGCCATTCTCTCCTGGATTTCACTGTGTCCTGACTGCCTGGTTCAGCTGAGAGGGAACCATTGGCGAGCCTGCCCAAAGTAGCCCTGCTCGCGCCTGTCTCTCCCTGAAATCACGATGAGTATCATCCCCATGGTGCTGCCACTCTGAAAATTGTGAATGGAAGCAAATGGTTTTGAAGGAGAGAAAAAACAAGTGCAGTGAGGCCCTTGTCCTCAGAAAGCCTGCTGAACCACGCCTTTTCCTTGGAAGAAGTCATATTTATATGACAAATTTATGTGTAGCGGTGACAGTGACAGAATATTTCCAAGAAAATGGAATTATTAATGTTTTGGCAGTGTGAGATTGTTTTTTTCCCAATTGCAAATGTTGCTCCATCTGCCACAAAACCATTAGTTCCAACAGCCTGACCTTCCCCATTAAAGGGGCATCACAACACATCATGTTTGTGGCAGAGATGTGAGGAGAGGAAGGTGATACCAGTGTGTGGCACACTGCAATGGTGTGCCCTGTTGGCAAGGAGTTGGCTCTGAGAAAACAAGCCAGCTGGGGAGGTGTGTCTTCCTTCCTCTTTTCTGGTGTGTGAATATTAAGTTAGTTGTTTGACATCATCTATGTTAAGATTTTGATAACACCACAGGCTTAAATCTGAGTTATACCATAGAAATACTGGTTGGACGGGGCCTTTAGATCAGCTCCTGCCTTCTGCTCAAAGCAGGACTGAACCAACACTGGATTAGGTCTGCTGTGATTTTACCTGGCCAAATGTTTGGTATCTCCCACTGGGTATTCTCTTCCCTTGGTAGTCCTCATTATTTTTAGATTTTAAGATCATGACAGGTCTGTGTCTGCAAAACAATGTTTTTAGCAAAGCATCACATGTCCACAAAGATACCTTCCTGATTTATTTTTTGAAATCTGAGTTATAATGAGGATAAAAGATATGCAATTCCTTAAACCTAAAGGAGATATCCAACATAAGAAAGCAATCTTAATTCTAAAATGTCTATTTTAGTGATGACTTGTAATCTATGCAGTTTTATCTACTTGATAATATTCAGCTTAGTGTTGTATCTAACAAAAAAAAAAAAAGAAATGGGAAAACTATTCCTTTGATACACATTAAATTATTCAGTTAGTAAATTAGTGAATCTTATCCTGTTATTAGCTATTAGCATGTTACACTTCTTGATGTTGCTCATGAAGAATGCCTATGGAAATGAGGAAAAAAAATTGCCTTTTGAAGTTCCTGCCACTTGATATGTTGACATTTATTTTAATTTGTGACTGTCCTCTTGAATGCAGTATTCCACTGTCTGGTTTTATGAGAGATTCTGCATTTTTAATTTGTTCTCCCATTGATCAGCCTTTTTTTTTTTTTTTTGAATGGGTAGCTCTCAAGATAATTAGCCTTTCAAGGAAACCATGTTCTCCTAAATAGTTATTAATATCTCTCCCATTCAATACTCTTAGCTCTTTTTCATTAGGAGATTTTCAAGGCCTGGTTAACCTGTGCCTGGTACTACTGAAGACAGCAAGCATCTCACTGAAGATTTCAGGGAGAGCAAGAGCAGACCCTGGGAGTGAAGAAACATCATTTGCATTCACTTTGGTGGATGGCTGTGTTCTAGGAGAACCTACAAACACTTCTTGATGCTCCAGGGTACACTGAGGAGGGAGTAAAATGAGTGAAAGAAAACAAGGTATGTTGCCTTCTCTTTTTTCATCCTCCTTATAGTCCAGGTTTCCATCTTCAGAGGATTCCATCAGATGCAGCAGCTGTGATAAGGAGCCTCCATTAGACTGTCCTGTTCACAGTGCTGGAGATGAAAAGTTCCCTTTTATTTGAAGTCAATGTACATTACATAAACATAAACCCATTCAAACTAACAGTCATTCTGTGTCTGAAGCTATTTGCTGTTTTCATCTGCAGTTATGCACAGCCAATTTCAGTGAGGTCTTATTCTGTACCTCAGGTTTCTATAAGCAACAGAAAATAACAGTTGGCTATTTTGTCTCTGCTCGTCCTGATTTTAAAATACCTAAAGACCAACATCTTCCTTTGCAGTAGACACTGGACATTTTTGGGAAGAAATAGATCAAGAACTTCAATACAAAAAAAGGCTTAGAAACATCAACAACACCTTTCAGGAAGAAAATCAATATGAGATTAAAGAAATTAAATAAAAAATTACAAATGAAATGCAAAGTGATCCAACAAAGGTTGTAAAAGTCATAATAAATGCTGACCAAACAACCATCATGGAGTCATAATTTAAAGGGAAGCTTCACTTTAGAGAAGAGCAGTGTTTAAAGAAAAGCTAATTTTATCTTTTTGAATACTGTTAAAATAGCTATTAAAAGTAACAAGTTGTCATCCAAAACACTGCAGTGCATCTCAGAGGAGAGCTAGCACAGACTATGAACTGGCCTCACATGGTGATCTATGTCTGATACCATAAGAAATACACTATTTCAAGAGCCCAGGCAAGCTGTATAGGTGGAGCCCTGTTCTTGCTGCAATGATAGTTTTGCTAGTGATGTTGGTGAATTGATGTTTTCCTCTGATTTTAGCCCATACAAGTTTAAATTCTGAGCTAGGAAACCCATAGCAGTTCTACTGCATGTAATACCAGTGATTTTAAATACATTTGCTTAGGAGGATTACTGAATGGAATTTGAAAAGCGATTTATTATTGGAAATTATTTGTACTTGTTTATTCACCCAGTTTTCCTAACTGTGCCATGTTATTTTGGATGGTAGTGCGCCTCAGCTGTACCAGGACACGATAAACACGTAAGCCTTTGGGCATCTGAGGTGAGTTGTTTCCCTTCCCCATTCCATTGGAAAATCAACAAAAGCAAGCCTTCAACAGCACGAATTCCATTATGACCCACCTTAGCAGGCACCTAAATCCTGCAACGATAATTTATCTTTGAACTCCTTAGTAGTGGTGCATAATTAACAAGTAAGCTGCAGGAGCAGGCAGTTGCTCTGTATTTACCTGGTATTTGCTGTGCAGTCGTGGTGTAATTACGGAGATTATACCTGCTCTCTGGAGTAGGAGTACATGGTGTACCTCGTTTTGTGCTATCTCACACCAGCAAAGCAGACCCCAGCGCGACGGAGCTGAACAAAAATTCCATTCTGCAGCGGGTGGAAGGGAGCCGCAGGCAGGGAGGGGCACCGCGCGGGGCTTGGGTTTGGGACTGCTGCCCTGGCTGTCAGGCAGGCAGCTTGAACATGCAGATTCAAAGTCAGCCAGGAGGAGTTCGGGGTTTTTAGTATAGTAACTTTCCCCTCTGATGTATACTATGGTAGGTTTCTGTACTAATTACAGGAAATGCGTGGGAAGAATCTACCTTCTTACAAAGTTTAAATTTTTTAAAGTATATTTGATGTTAGCACATCCTCACTGCTTTGCCCTTTGGTATCACAATACCAAATGTGAAGTTGCAGCACTTAGGTGCTGGGAAAAAAATACCAGCAAGTGGTGAAAAGTGCAAAGAAATAATGCTGTGCCTCTTGAGTTGATCGCATTCTATGTGATTCAGCATAAACTATAAGTAAAACTAAATTTAAAGTTTCTATTATATTTGAGATCTACATCTAACAGGAAGGGGAATACTGTACACAACACTTAGTGCAGAAATTTCTGTGCCACTGCTCCAAAGCAGACTTTCTGCTCCTGAATGCAGTATTGCCTTCTCTAAGGAGAATGCACAAGCCTTTCTAGAGCATGGATACAGCAACACTAGTTAAGCAACTCAGCAGAAGAAACATGGATTTATTTGCTGTTGCCAAAGAATAAAATTTCACTTCAGCAGACAATAAAACCGTCTAAGAGTTCCCTGTTCTGCTCCAGGAAAAGTAGGTAGCTTTTCTAAGTGTAAATTATTGTTGTTCAGCTTCATAATAATTGTCCTGTCTTAAGTGACTTGATTTCTCAGTACAGAGTTAACAGATTCTCACTCTGAAGGGCCAGCCATGTGACCTGACAGGGGATGAGCTGTGCTGTATTGATTTCCAGCACTGCGTTAGCAGTGTTCAGCTACGTCACCAAAATGAGATACAAATTACCACAATATAATTAGTTCATTTGAATGTCTCATGGTGATTTCACTCTGTGCCACAGCCAGGGCTCTTGTGGTTTTTATGGGATCTGTTGACCTTGGCAAGGCGGGTGGGGCTCCCCCATCCCCTCCTGGCTGGGCTGCATCTGGCACCCAGCTTGGTGCAAACCTAAAACTGACTTTTGAACCTTGGGTTCAGGAAACTTTGATGCTTAACATCAATAACTTATTTCTGTCACAAACTACATTATCTGAGGAGTTGTTCATGAGCAGCGAGAGTTAATATTTCAGTCCATCTCAGATGGTGCTGCTTAAGGACATGAACACAGTGCACTAAATCTTTTCTGTACTGACAGATTTAAAAATCATTTCAGAAGAAGTTAGAGAGCAAAAATAAAATAAAACTTCTTTTCCAAAATTCATATTTGAAAAAATGGTAATTGGTTTCTCACTAGCAGTATTTCTATGCGGAGTTTTTTATTGTTTTTAAATTAAAAAATATTTTAAATAAAAGTCTTTTATTCTTAAATAAAATCTTCCTGTTTTCATAGTGGACAGTAAGGAACAATGGAAGAGATGCCCCTCTGTGTCCCATTTACAATCACAAACATCATCGTCCATGAATTCCATGACTTTTTCATTTCCATTTTTCCTACTTAACATCACAGAGTGCTGGGGTGGCAGCTGCAGCAGCTGTTTACTCTAGCTGGAACGCCAGCAAAGCATTTCCCTGGCACACCAACCAGAGCCAGGCCTGTATTTTACAAGCTCCTTAAAGGAAACATTTCAGGCCAACTGTGAGACTTGGATTTGGAATTCTAAACCTCCTTGGCTCTGGTGTACCACAGCACTCAGGCTTTGACTTTTACCTCCTTTTCCATATTGTCAGAGTCACTCCAATGCTTTATTTTGTGAGAGGATGCAAGGTACCCAACCCAGCTTCCATTGAAAAGTGCAATCATTCCTTTGAACTTTTCTCTTAAAAGACAGTGTTTTACCGTCTGAGAAGGGCACTTGCCTCCATCTAAAAAATGGAGAAAGAAGAACTTTGCACTGAGTCCAGCATGGTCCTGATCAGACTCCTCAGTTGGAGTTCCAATACAGCCTTGTTTTTCATTCAAGCATTACAACAACCAGGAGAATATTTCCATTATTTCTAGGAACGAAGTAATTTTTAAATGGTGAAAGTGTGCATAATTTCAATTGTTCTCACGGAGAATACTCAAGACTAGCTCTTTTGATGTTTTGTTCACAGAAATAGACATGTCATGCAAGTGTATATATACAATGAATGGACGTGGGACAAATGTTTGAAGACCTATTGCAACAAGTTGCTCACAAATGATCTACAGCAAGAGTTACTTCCAGAATGGTTACTGAACATGTGTTTGGAAAAAAGATATTTAAGCAAATCAATCTGCTTGTGGACAAATAATAAAAAGAGAAAAAGGAAAAATTCCTCTAACAAATATGAAACTGCAAATTATTCACTCAGTTCAGTTGGCAACAACCAACTTTTGTGGTAGTAGGAGCTCATAGAGTAGGAGGTAACTGTGTGAAGAATGATTGGTTTGGTATCTTATATTGCAATTCTGGAAGGGCTTAAATTTCTAATTTAAAAGCTATCTTCCTTCTTTTACCCAGTAAAGGAAACAAAATGATAGTTGATTTCTGTGAGCTTTTTTGGGCAGATAGGATCTATTTTATGTCCTCTAGACACTGACAACAGCTAGCTCATAAGAAAGAGCAGTTATTTATTAGAAAAGATCTCTCTTGCCAGGAAAAAACCCCAAAGCCTGCCTAAGGAAGGATATTGCCATCACAATCCTCTTTGCATCTTCCTAGGAAAGACGTAATGGGTCTGAACTTGGTGCATCTTTGAGTTGTGGAGCCTTGTGTAAGCTGCACCTCCACAGCCCGTTTTTCAGTACAAGCACTGATTTACTTCCCTCTTGGAAGAATATAAAGCTCATCTGGGACATCTCTGAGCTAAGAGCACCTTTTGCTTCTCCTTCCCCATTCCTGGGATGAAGCCAGCCACCTTTTGGTGAGAGGCTCTGGGATGCTGCAGTGGGATGCCAGCAGAATTGTCTTCTTCTCCAAAGTGACTATAGCTTGCTCTGTTTATACCTGTGGAGTGGTGGATGAGAGTTTAGCATTCAACTCTTCTCAACTCCTTACGCGCATATTCTTGATTGAATATGTAACTCCTAATTTATTCACGAGCAGGCACATGCTCTCTTCCAAGGCATGGCAGATGCGAGGGAGCACACTGCATCCCTACTGCTTTACTTCACAAAACCTAAAAATGCTAAAGCCATAAATAGGCATTATACCACAATCTTTGGCTGAACGATCTCCAATGTTACTGCAGATCTTAGTCATAGTGAAAGCTTTTACAAGCTACTTTGAGCTAATGGCAAAATAGTTTTCCTTTAAAGCAGTGATGTGTTCCTTTCCACAAATGCTAATTGCTATGATTGTATTGTAAGTTCTGGGCTTCGTTACACTGAGCTTTAGTTAGCTTGTTATAACTTTACCCTAACCATTGACCAGAGATTAATTTTACCCTTTCTGTGGTTTTAGAGAGAAAGATACAGGGACTGAGACTCTTTCATGTCACCAAAGTCAGCAATGGTAAAAAGGTGCGTTTCTGCAAGAATGTTCTAGGCAACCTCCTCAGCCACAGAAGGATGTGCTGCAGAAGCTGATGTTCATGAGCTATTTCACCAGCCCACTAGGATACAAGATGAGGATATCTGCATCCAGCTGAGCTGTGCCAAAACTACCTTGTCTTCCTGCCTCTTATACCTTTCTTTTCATGCTGCAAATCCATGTTAGTTTCAAGACTGCTTGAAATGTCTGTGGCTGGCAATGCCAGCCCATGACTGGTGAACATCCTACCCACTGCTGGTGCTTTAGGAGTCCTTTTGGCAGGACCTGCCTCCTTGGGACAGGAGCTGGAGCATACGGTAGCTCATCACCTCATTGTCAGAGCACAGCTGATATGTTGGTGGACTAACTTCAACAATTTCACTGCAAGAGAGCTTTAATTCTGACTCTTGCAAGAATATAGACAAATTTCTCAGTCTGCTTCAGTCTATGAATTGCAGATACATATATAGGTTGTTTGATCCTGGATAAAAACCCATCACTGCCCTCTCTCTTTTACCTTCCCCATTCCCTGCAATTTGGGAACGTTTGCCTAGAAAGGGTAAGAAAACATTCAGCTGCTGCAGATCCTCCTAAACACACCAGCTTTTTTTTTGTTTGTTTGTTTGTTTGTTTAATTTGCTACATATGACTAATTCCACTGAGTTTCTGCCAGGGAGAATTTGCAACTCAAAGTACCCCATGAGTGTGCTACAACACTGCCAAGAATTGAATACCACCAGTCTTCATAATTGCTGTTTTTCCAAAGATCAGGTATAGCAGAGGCTATTTTGGGCTATAAATGGAAATCAGAAAATGGGATTTTCTTTCCCTATTAGTTCCTCTCCTGGGAATTTTAGTCCTTTTCTCTGTGCACATGCTTTGGTTGTTGGTATATTGGTAATGTGGGTCTCTCAGAGCATCCGTCACTGGAGCCTGTTCTGAAGCACTGCAATGCCAGTGAACATGGGAAATCATTCCCACTAGTACCAATGTGCAGATTGTTGATATAATATCATGTATTAGACCAAAACCAAATCAGAATAGCCTAATTTACCCCATGATTCTGGTGACAGGTGATTCAAAAGTAAGGTTTACAAAATAAGTAAAGGTATTTCCCAGCTACCTGTACTTCCTTTCCTAATAGTGGCAATCCATTTGCAACACTCAGTTTTGCAGATTGCCTGTTACCTCCTGTGGATGATCAAAGTCCAATCATGAATGCAGGCACTCTGGACTTGCAGTCCTGTCAATATCAGGGATGTCTGGCCTTGCCTTCAGTTTACAGCACAGACATTGCCATCTTAATCACCCATATCATATAGATCTAATGCAAGATCTTTGCATGGCCTTTAAATCTGAGAAGTTCCAATTATCATTCTTTTATCATCAATTCTTCTGTCATCATTTCTATCATTCTTCATGAATTACGCATTTTTCTTTTTTTCTGGAAAAAGCTTTGCATTATTAGGAGTTCAAGAGATTAGGTTTTGCTACAGCAACATGCAGATCTCAGAACTTGAGAACAAACCCTTAGCATCATATGCACTTTTCTGTTGCCCCTAATGGTAATGAGAAGCATTTTCTGGGCTAGAAAATACCCTCGTTAGTTCATGACAGGGTAATTCTAGGCCTGTATGCCCTTGTTTGATTAAATGGTCCTTTGATAGGGTCAAAAAATAATTATCCTTTGATATTTTAGTCAATTGTAGTACTACTGAGAGGCACTCTTTTCCTGCCTATAGAAATAAAGAACCCATTTAACCTTGGAAAAACATGATTCATGCTATTTTCTTCATATAAGGAAAAGGAGTGGGCTTTTTTTGGGTACAAACCTATTCAGTGAGAGATATCTTAGTGTCCTGGGGTGACTTTATGATGCTTGTATCCCCATTTGTTGGTTTAGCCCAGAAATAAGTTTTGCACCCTTAGGTCTGGTTCCAAGAGTGAAGGGGGGACAAGAAGAATCGTGGAGTTTGTTATCAGAAACTGCTCTTGCACCTCTGCATCCTTCTCCTGCACTGTGTTGTCTGCGGCAAGGACAGACAGCAGGATAGAGGTCTGCTTTGATTTTTAGTTAGTTTTAGCTAGCTAAGGCAGAGAATTTCTCTGGACTGTGGTTTTTCTTTTTTTGTGGAACTGTTTAGACCTCCTCTGGACTGAAAACCCAGAAGAGCACCAGCAGCTCACTGCTGTGGCCCACTGGGCTGGGCCAGGCTTGCAGCATTTCCAGTGCCAGAGGGACTGATAAGAGAATGAGTTAGGAGAGCTATAGCCCACGAAGGTGACTGTCTGAGCATGTCATCTCTTCTAAGTGGCAAGAGGTTTTAGTGTTTGATATTGTTCATTTCTTTGTGCTGGTGAATATTTTGCCTGTTAAATAAAAAAAAATTTCCCACTTTCCTCCAAAGAAATCTTTTGCCGAACTAGTTAAAGGAAGGGCTGCTTAAATCTGCTTTCTAGAGGAGCCCCTTTGGAGGTTTTCTCACAAATTTGCCCTAAACCAAGACACTTAGTCAACAGGGGTCAGCTCTGGCACTGAGAGAAGATGAAAAAATTTGAGACAATATGTGAAAAAACCCCGGATGGCTTTAACTAAATTAATAGAAAATGTATTTTGTCTTTTATCCAGCCATCACATGATAATCCTGACATCCCAAACTTTTGTCACAGTCATATGCTCTCATTTTCGTAGTCTTCCACTTTGCTTTGTCATTTACAGCATTCATGTCCTTGACTTCAAGCAACCTGATGCTGTTCACTAGTTACTTGATTTGATATTAAAATATTATTAAAATTGAAAAAAAATTTAGAAATTTGGAGAAGTGTGACTCAGTAAAAATTCTGAGAGTACAGTGAAAGATGTAAAGTGACTGAACTCTTGGATTTACTTTGAAGAGGTCCTGTCCCCCTGTGTCTCTCCTTGCCCACCACCAACTGCAGCCACCCTTGTTGATGCTGCTTCCTCTGCATCTTTCACTTGGAGGCTCCTTTTTTTTTACATGATTTATGAAGATATCTTCATCCTCAGCTCTCTCTAGTCCTCCTTCAGAAACAGCTGGAGACCCAGCAATTACCTGTGCCTCCTTGCTCTATCACCCAGCTCAAAGCCTTTAGACCATTGATGTTAACAGCTGACCCCCATTCTTTAATTCCACAGTTTTCTCTGTAAAGCCCCTTGTCCCAGCACTTCTTTCTCCTTGAGCCATTGTGGTTCCTCAGAATTAGAGGTGCCATGGTTTAGCTGAGGTGTTAGGGAACGGGTTGGACTCAATGGTCTTGAAGGTCTCTTCCAACCTTGTGATTCTGTAAAAAAAGAAAACAACCAAGCAAACAAACCAAAAATAAAACAAAAACAACAACAACAAAAAAACCCAAACAAAAAAAAAACCCAAACAAACAAAAAAAACCCAAAAACCCCAGTGAACAGATGACAGCTGTGAGGACACACAGCTCTCAGCCAGCAGCATCCTGACCTACAGCAGTGTCTGTATTCAGTAACCACTGAAGCTGCAAAGTTATGCCTAACAGCTGGCAGCTACAGGTCCATTCCTGTATTTGCAGCATCCACCAGGTGCTTGATTCCATTGATGATCCTATAGGCTATCAGGGAGAGTTTGTATCAGGATATGCATCAGAAAAGCAGCTTTTCTCAGAATAGGAATCAAGATCAGGAGGCAGAAACCCTCACTTCATAAACAGGGCTTAAATCTGAACAAGAAGTGTGGGCTAATCTATCTGCCAGTCCTCTCCTGCTAGAGCTATGCTGCTTGAACAAGGAATACTCTGGTTTTGTTATTCATGTTTTCTTATATTGCCCCATGCCTACATGTCCCATATGCTGTGTAGGCACAAAAGAGCCAGTCATCCTTGTGCAGAACATCTGCAATACTAAATCATGATCCTTATGTCCTGCTTTCTCAGCCTTCAACCAGAGGTTATTTTTCATCACCAGTCTAAAAGGGCTCAGAAGAAATCTCTTTTTGGTTTAAATAATTAACTACTTTGACCTGGATATTCTGAGAGGCCCCACTAATCTCAGCCTTCACAGCAGTTTCTAAAATAAAGTAAAAGCAATAGAATAATATGAAATAACATGACAATAATGAAATGAAATAAAGTAAATTAGTCTAAGTCACCATTAGTTTTATGATCGAGCTCTTCTGCTGCATGCACAGCTCCGCTTGGGATCAGACCTGTGCTTCTCCATCCTGTTTGGTTTGTGCCCGAGGCAATGTCAAGACAACAGTTTATTTCAGCTGAGAATTTGATGCCAGGCTATTCTGGGACTGAGTAAAATTTGTTCTCCATAATTACTTTACAATCAGTGAAGAGCTCTTTCTAAGAGCAGCCTGATGCTTTACACATATGCTTTAAATATTCTGGGCTTGTACTGCGTAACAGCCAGAAAGGACAATGGCCTGGAGAGTGCAGGGTGTTCACTTGAGAGGCCATCATCTTCTCAAAAGTGCTATGGCTGTGACAGAACGGGCAGAAATAGACCATTTAACCAGTCCTGAGACTGCTAACAGGGGGTGAAAGAAGTCCACAGGAGAACTGGAAAGTTTACGATGTGTGATAACACATCACTCTCTAGTTCTACGTGGAATTTTATTCAAAAATATATGTACTTTAATAAATGAAATATCAGCCTGTGATTTTATTTCTCTGTTGCAGAAAGAAGGCGAATATACCGTTTATTGGGATCCTCTGGGTGTGCAGGCACTGCCTACAGTGTGTTTAACCGCGCCTCGGCAGGGCCAACACGGGCGGGCCCAGGCAGGGAGCGGGACAGGGAGGGCACAGCTGCCACCCCCTGCGCTGTCACCAGACACTGAGTAGTGTCCCTTGGTGTCACCTGGCACCGAGCACGTGTCCCAGCACCTCCCTCAGCCACAGGTTAGACAGTCAGCTGTTAGACACCCCTGCTCTCCACCTAGCACTGGGTGCGAGATGATTGCACAGATCCTGAGGTAGAGGAAGGGACAGCGGGGTGACACAGCCGAGGTCCCAACATCTGCCTGCAGCTGGGCAAGAGGTGTCATGGACACAAAGGGTCTCTGCTTACCTGCCCCAGACATGGCAGCACCATGCCCTGCAGGAAGAGTCTGGGCTCCTGCCTGTGACATGTGCACCCGTCGGGCTGGGCTCCTGGTGTGCCAGTGCCCAGACACCCATCTGGTCGGTGGCACTTGCTGGTGATCCCTGGCATGTGTCCCACATCCATGCACGTAGCAGGACACCAGGACCAGCTCTTGGCACCCTCTGGCAAGGCTGAGATCTGCAAGTGACAAGTTCCACCCCAGCTCTGACCTTGCCTGTACTGTGAGACACTGGACAGCACCACGAGCCAGACCCCAGGATTTTAATGGCACTTAGCAAATCTCACTTGCATCTTGGTTCTAGCTGAGACCAATCTTCAGTGCTTGAGAGGATGGGAAAGAAAAACAACCCAACACCCACAAGTTAGATGCTCCACCAACAGGATTTTTTTTCTTTCCAAAAACAGATAACCCTAGGAATCTAGCAGGGGAAAAACAAAAAGTTCCTTCTGTTCCCAACTACAGCAGTCCACCAAATCCCTCAGGACTCACAACAAAAGCCATTTTCTCCCTTACAGAATTTCTACTTAGTTGCACAATCCTTCCACAAGCTTCTCAAACCACCTCTGCAACCACAAGGTGCTCCAGAATTTTTGTCCTCCCATTACTATTAACTGTATTCTAATTTCCAGCCTGCGTTAACTTGAGAGTAATTGATTCCCGTTAAAAGGGAGGAGTTGACTTTTACCTGATGTAGTTCTTCCAGCCTGATACTTACCCCTAAGGGTATTTATCAATAGTTGTCTTTTGCTGTCCTTTCTTTGGTGGGGCTGAAAAAGAGAAACTGATCATGAAATCCTCCATTTACAGCAATGAGTATGTCCCTTCACCTGGAAGCCCAGAATGGGTCTGCAGTTTGCTAAAACACAGTATTCTCAGCTGCATGTAAAAGTTGGTTATTTTTGGCGTGCAGTGAAGGTGATCAGGTACCAGGGCAGGAGTCCTGGTCGGTGAATTCACAAAGCCCCACACTGGCAGGGGGGCTCAGCTGTGCCAATGTCCCTCAGCAGCAAAGAGTCACTGTCACCTCCCCCTGCAACCTGTCTCTGTCACTTTCCTACAGTATTACTGCTTCCAAAAAAAAAGTTTAACCCGGCAGATTTTTGACTAGCAAACAGCAGAGCCTTTGGGAGCACTTCCTTCAGTTCTGGTTAAATTCTCTGTGGTGGTTGCTGGATTTCGCTGTCCCTGCCCTGCACTCCATGCCCTGCTGCCTTCCTCTCACCCTGCTCTGTTTGCCATCTCTAGCCCCTGCTGTCTCTCATGGAGGTATTACAGCGATTCCCTGCAAGTTCTGAGCTCTGCTGGGCAGGACACAGGCCTACCCCACCCCTCCCTCTGCCCCTGGCCCAAATCTCACACACCTCCTGTACCAGGATAATGCCAGCAGTGAACCCATGGCATCTGGAGGGGCATGAACTCCAGCTGGTGCATTCAGCACCATAAAACCCCCAGGCTGGGGCTGGAGCTAAAGAAGATCATCTCCCACTCATAGATTTGGTATATTTGGGCATCCATTGTATTTACTCCCCACAAATATTCTGTCAAAATGAGATTAGCGGTAAAAATATTTGTTAAGAAAGCAACCAAAGCAATTATTGCTGCATGTTTGTAGAACAACAAAGAGTTGGAAGGGGCACATCTGCCCCAGACACTGTTCTGGCCATGGCCAACAGTTCCATGTGGGACAAGAGTGTAAATTCCAGCTCCCTTTGTACCCTGAGAAGGTCCAATGGCACCTGCATGTCCTCCATCGCTGCTCCCCTTCCTGGGAGGGTGGTGAGGGGCTGCCCCTGTGACACTGCCCTCCCAGGGCTGTGTGCCAGAGCGAGCCTGGGAGACACCACAGCAGCACTCAGACAGGGCTAAGAGGATTTTTAGGGTCCCTGTCTGGTTTTACTTTGCACATGATCTGAGCCATGACCAGGACACAAGTGGGGACACCAAATCTCCCAAATCCTTCCCTGACAGAGGCTGACACTGACACCACTGCTGCTGCCTCACACAGACAGTGGGGCACCTTCCACTGCTCCCGGGCTCACACAGAGACTCTGCTTAGATTAGGTTTCAATAAAAAATGAGCCTGTGTGCCACTGTGCAGCCGATCTTCCCCTGGCCAGAGGGGACACTGTGCCTGCCAGCTGCAGCTGGTGCCATGCGGGCTTATCCTTCTCCATCCCCACCCTCCTGTGGTGGGGCAGGAGTGAGGTGCTCTGCTGGGATCCTCCCCCAGGCATTTTGCCACCGTTTTCTTTTTTTACCTGGCAATGCATAAACTCTGAAACTAAACATAGTGACCAGGTTCCTGCCCCAAGCAAAGCAGTGATAAGGAATGCAGCACAGCTGCAACACACTGGCTCTCAGCCTCAGCAGCTCGGAAGATATTTTCCACAGACCTTTTCAATTTTGCAAGGAGGTTTCTGGACAATTAAATGATCAGTGAACTTTGCTTGGTGTTAAGGTACAAAACTCAGCCAAAGAGCTGAAGCAGAGTCAGACTGGGTATTTTGGAGGACAGCAGGAATCAGGTCTATCTGATCCCGCATGTTAGAAAAACAAGGCACAGGGAACAGACTGCTGCTTTCAGTTGACTTAATTAGTTTATACACTGAAACTATGAATAAAGGGGCTGTGCAGTGCTTTGGCTTCAGTAGTAGCCCCGCAACCATGACAACAGCGAAGCATTGCTGATTACCATGACAAAGAGCGGAGGGCTGCTGCCACAGAGAGCCAGCTCCGGCCCATCAGTCATTCGGTGTGAGTGGAAAAACCCACCCTGAAAAACAAGCCCTGAAAAACCCACTAGTACGGCCACTGCTGTACTCCACACTCCAGTTCTAGTCCTCTGCAAAAACAAGTGTTTGGAAACAGGTTTGGGCAGCTCACACATGTCCATGTCATTTCATGAACGGTAACAGTAGTATCTTGTGAAGCTAGGATGTAACACGGAAGTTTCTTTTAAAATAGAGATTTGAACAGTTAGAGACCAGTAACAGAATGCTGTGCCCCTGCCTGCCCCAAGCTCCCAGCCTGGCCTGGCACAGGGGAATTCTCCAGGCTCCAGCCCACATCTTAAACATGTTGTCCTAGATCTGGTTCAAAAGGACAATAAAAAAAATCCCCTGTTTGCCCCCAGTCCTTCCCTCTGGTTCAGTCTGTGGTAAGAGGCAAGCTCAGCAGTGAGTTGACAGCCTCAAGGATGACACTGTCACAGGGTGTACAGGCATGCACCCCCTCCAGAGTACCCTTTTCTGCCCTGGTGCCCCCATGGAGCAGCCCCAGCTCCCCAAGACCCTTTCCCCAGGGTGGGCACAGCGCCTTGGGATGCTCCAGCTTTGCAGAACAAGGAGCAGAGGAAAGAAAAAGGGGGAACTTTGCTTTTTCATCTGGGAAACATCATCTCAGGCTGTCCCCCCACTGGGGTCCAGCAGGGACTCCCTGGGCCAGCTGAGTCCCCCCACCCCCCTTGCCCATTGCTGGCCGGCACAGTCCCACCTGCCCTGCACAAGGGCCATTACTCCTGGGGACACTGCGTTTGTTACCGGAGCCTGAGCTGCTGACACTGAGCACAACCAAAAGTTTACCCAGGGAGATTAAATAAAGAAAATAAACAGTGCTGTGAGAAAGACATGGAATTGAGGCACTTTCTTAACAGGACCAACACCACATGTGTGTGAATGCAGATGAAGCACCCAGGGAAGGGAGGTAACTCAAAGCATCTCAGAGCTGAATAAAAACTGATGGAGAGCCCAGCCCCACTCCAAGAGGGTCCCACGCCTCTGGGACAGGGGCACAGCCCCACTCTGGGCACTTCTAATTCAACTGGAGGTGGACACAGGAAACCTGCTCATAGTGTCAGCTCCAGCTGAAATGGAGCATTTGGGTTTGCTTTACAACAACTGTGTTTTCCCATGGAGAAGCCATCCAGGTAGGTGATTTCTGAAGAATTTTCCTTGTCTGTTTTTGTAATAAGAGGTGGTAGAAAACAATAAAGAATAATCATACAATTACAGAATGGTTTGGGTTGGAAGTGACCTTAAGGCTTTTCTAATTCCAACCCCCTGCCAGAGGCAGGGACACCTTCCAGTAGGTAGAAGGAAATAGAAGGAAAAGGACAAATAAAAATCTCCAACTGCTGAACTGTACAAGTTGCATGTCCCTTTGCTTGTCTTTGCTCATAAGTAAACAGAAATATTCTGCATTGCTAATTGTCAGCTTCTTCATATCATCTCTCAGTGTTGAATAAATATAAAATAAATGCAGAAATATGCTCCTAAAATCCTACTCCAAGACCAAACAGGATGCTGCCAGTGATTTTCAGGGTGTTCATCACTTCTCATGTATGAGAGCAAACCCACAGGGAAGGTGTTGGGAGGAGGGTGTCTTCCTCCTGATGCCTTCTCCCATCCCTGCATCACCAACCAGCATTGGGACACAGAAAGTTCATTCTGCCACCAATAGGCAGCACAGCAATGCAGAGCTCCACTGATGCCAGTTTATGGGTTTTTAAAAAAAAAACAAAACAATGCGTGCTCTAAGAAGGATAACAAACATGAGTTACCTCCCAAAGTGTTCCCAAACAAAAGGTTTAGGGCTGCAAAGCCCTGTAGAGTCCCCAAGCCATCCCTCTCCCAAAGCACAGGCCACTGAGTCCAGCAGCTCACGTGCCATTAACAAACATTTGAGAATGATGTTGCTATGTCTGACCTTTTTAACTGGCTCTGCATTTCCATGACTGTGTTACAAGCCCCTGGAATCCTGGTTAAACATCCAGCAGCCTCAAACATCTCCACGTGCCCCCAGGCATCATATCAGTCTCTCACCAAATGTATTTCTTCTTTTACTTTCCAGATATTCTCCTGCTCAGACAACTAAAGCCCTGAGAAACTGCACAGAAAAGAAACCATTTAAACATCCTCTAAAGTCTTACAGAAACTCCAAAAATCCAGGGGGAGGGGATTTGAAACATTTCCAGTCTTCCCTGCCCCATAAAATCAGCAGCCACCCAAACAGTTCACTGCTTCAGCAGCCCCTGAAGTCACAGGGAACTAAGCTGTGCTTTAAACATTTGCAGGAATTTCCTTCCATTGCCATAAACCCCCAGTACTCACATCCCTTCTTCAGCCAGGAGGCTGGGATGAAACATTGGGACCACAGAATCCTGGGATGGTTTGGGTTGAAAGGGACTTTACAAGCCATCCTTGTCCACCCCTGCCATGAGCAGGGACACCTTCCACTACCCCAGGCTGTTCCAAGCCTCATCCAACCTGGCCTTGGACACTTCCAGGGATCCAGAGGCAGCCTCAGCTTCTCAGGGCAACCTGTGCCAGGGCCTCCCCACCGTCCCAGGGAACAATTTATTCTTAGAATCCAATCTAAATTGCTTCTTATTTAGTTTAAACTTGTTCCCCCTCACAGAATAATGGGGTGAATTAGAGGATCCCATTCAGTGGTTCATCCCAGAGGAACTCAGGGACCCTCAGCAGCTCCAAACTCTCAAGCAAGCAGCAAACACAGGGGTACCCTCCCAGAGGGAGCAGTTCTTCAGAGGAGAGATTATCCAATGCCAGGTAGGCTGGGCAGATGTGGGGAGCAGCCACCAGCCAGAGCTTGCTGCAGCTTCCACTCCTGAGCTTTAATCCTGGTGCTAATCCTCATATTTAATCTGAATATTAATAGAATATTTATAAAATGCTGATCTGGAGACAGAGGCCCCTAGGTTTCCTGCAACTGTGGAGGAGCTTAAGGGTCTGTAGAAGCAGTGAAGAGGTTCAGAACAACTGATGAAGGAAGTTCTGGACCCCAGGAGACCCTGCAAGGGATTTCCTCGGAGATAAAGATCTTTTAAACTCAGGAATAAAAATCTGAGACAAAGGCACAGTGCTTTGTTTCTGTGTTCACTGGAGTAATTACTCATCCCTGGAGAAGCACCTCGGGGACACGACACCCCTGTGCCCCGACCCAGCAGGAAGCTGCCCTCCCAGCCAGGGAAAAGAGAACAACCAAAAGAGAACCAGGAAGGTGCCCCACTCACCTGGATCCCCCTTCTCCCCCCCGTTAGGGAAGGGGCAGAGGTGGGTACCTACTGTGAGCAGGGATGCCCAAGGCCAGTAATGATTTACCACTTACCAGTCCCTGCTCCTGCCCAGGTGATCCATCCCCTTTCCTCAGAAAAGGACAGGGCACGAGGCACCCCAGATAAGCAGAAAATTAACATAAATATGTATATTATTGTATATAAATTGTATATTATTGAAGCCCTGGGGCTTCAAAATTCTAAATTAACCAAGTGTTTGAATGGTTCTGGAGCTTTACATGTACCTCCACCTGTGCTCTCCTCACCCCTGCTGGTGGATAGGAGGGGCCACGGTGGAAAGGAAATAGGGAACAACAGCATCAAAATAAGATTTATTATTTAGAACCAAGATTTGGAAGAGACAAACATGGCAGATAACAACGAAAAAGAACGCCCGGCTCCAGCTGCGAGGAGGGTGGTACTGAGAGGCTGACAGGCAGGGGAGGCTACTGTGGCTCTGGTGTCAAAAACAAGAGCGAGGGTCAGAACAGCCTGGGGTGAACGCAGGAGGAGCAAGGGAGGCCCGTGGGGGCAGAGATTTTGAGGCCCAGATGTAAAAGCAGGAGCAGCATTTTCCCACTTCTCAGGAAAATGCTAACCCAGCTTTCTGAAAACCAGGTGAGTAGTCCTTGGGTAAATGGTTACTCATGAGATTATTGCTATGAACTACTCTGTCCATCACCTCAGTCCAGGAGACAGCTGAAACCCACTGCCAGTGAACCCAGAGAAAGAAACCCCCACTGCATCGGTTTAGATCATTGAAGGCACTTTAGAGTCTTAAAAATGGCTCCAATTACCCACTCATCTTTGGGAGTATTTTAGTCTTACATTTAAAATCAGCAGTGACTTGAGACTGTATTTAAATCTGGCAAGAAAATGTGGTCAGTCTATGAGAAAAAGAGAGAGGTAAAAAGGGAAGTGACAAGCAGATTCATTCTCCGGTGCAGGATCCGGACGTTTTAAACTTGATTTAAGTTGATTTAAAATAGAATTTCATATTTTAAAAAGAACTGTGAGAAATTTAAATGGAACTGGAACTTCTCTTTCTCGTACGCGTGCCTAGTTTATCACTTGGAAAATGGCTTAAATGACAATTAACTGTGTCAAACAAAAAGCATTTGAAGGAGTGCCTCCTCCTTTTCCTCCTCCTCCCTCTTCTCCATCTGCTGCTCACGGAAACCTGGCTCACAACAAAAGGGAACAATTTGGAACAAAATCCTTTTCCCCCAAAATAATTCTCCTTTATTTTTTATTGCATAACATTTTTGTATTTCCAACTATAAATAAAAAAATGATTAGAAAGAAGTTACAAAATAGCATTGAATGGACCAGAACAGCACAGAATTCCTCACACACGATAAATCATTTCCCATCTTCCTCTTCCTCCTCCTTGGCCGCGGTGGGGCCTTGCGCTTGGCACCGTAGCTGTGGGGGCCACGTGTCAGTCACTGGTGGTCTCATTTTCAGAATCTAAAAGAAAAAAATCCACATATGGATTTCACATCTAGGAAAATCAAAACCAAACCCCAAAAGGCCATGTGAGCTAGGCCACCTCAAGCGTGTGAGAGGTGCTGCTGCCGGAGTGCACTCCCAGTCCCACTCCCTGAAAACAGGGACAGAGAAGGGCGCTTGTGCTGAGAGCTCAGGTGTGTAAACCATTTCTGTTGGTGGCAGAACCCCAGCACCTCACAGGGTCCTCACACCAGAGCTCTCATTCCTGCGGGGGGAGAGCCAGGCTCCCAGGAAGCAGAGATGGAAAGAGCCAGCAGAGCCAGCCAGCGTTTGGCTCAGTTTGGAGGAAGGGAGAGGGATGTGAGGCAGTGTGCGGGTGTCAGAGGAGGATGGGGTTGCCCGGGCAGGTCATGGCACCAGTTCCCCACGCCTGCAGGCTTGGCTCCCTTGTCCCATAGAGATGAGCCAAGCCTTGGATCACAGGATCACAGAATGGTTGGGTTGGAAGAGACCTCCCTGCAGCAGGGCCACGGGGATGCCGTGCCCCATGCCAGCAGGGATGGGATCCATCCGCTGCCACAGGAGCAGAGCACGGGGAAGGTGCTTGGACAGACATGAAGGGCACAGCAATGACAGGACTAGGGAAAGAGGCAAGGGAGGTGCCGAGAGCAGCACATCACTGAGGCAGCAGCACAGGGTGTCACCTCGTGTCCCCCAGCCCGCACCACACGCACTGGCCACGCTGGGGACATGCTGGGGGCATGCACCCCAGACACAGCTCCACAGACAGACAGACACATGCAGGCTGCTGTAGAGGGGCAGCACAGACAGATCTGACGGAGCAGACAGCTTTGGGGAGGGCTCAGAGCTCATGCAGGGAGTCCCTGGAGCAGCGGGAGGCAGGGGATGCTGGGGACAGCACACAGTGCAGACACTGCCAGGATCTGGCACAGCTCCTGCTGGGTCTCCGTGGCCTGGCCTTTGTGTTTGTTAGATGCAACCCCAACTTTCTCCCTCCTGTATTGCCTGCTCTGCTTGTTCATGGGAAGAACTGACTTTAAAGGGAAGGAAAATCACGTCTTCCTCATAATTCCTCCCCGAGCTTCTGATCGTCAGCTCTGAAGATCTGCCTGGATCCAGCCCAACACGTGCTCCTGGTGAATAACCAGCATTTGACATGGAGTTTCACCCAGGAAAATAGGACAAAATTAACTGTCTCCAGGTAACTGGGAAAAAAACATCTGGCAGCAGTGGGTCAGCCACAACACCCAGAGCAGAGCCAGCTCCCCAGGCACTTAGCTCCTAAAACAAACCCCCACAGTTGCTCAGCCATGGGCAACCACCCCACTTCTTACTCCAGGCTCAGTCAGCCTGAGCTTTCTCAGGCTGGGTGGGCAGCAGTGCTGGAGAGGTCGGGGAGCACAGTTACCCAAAAGTTTGCTCGGTGACAGCAGAACTCTGGGAAAAGGCAGCCATGGCACAACCTGTAGTTGCTGCTAACTGGGACAAAGATACCAGATTCAGTCTGTCTAGTCTGATGAACAAATTAGAAATGCTGAGGAAGTTTTTACTTTATTGGCAAAGTCAATGAAAAAAACCAACACCAGAGTAAATACTTTTTGGGGCTATTTTATGTCAGAAGACTGAAGAATCCCCATTTGAAAAGGACTGGCAGCTGGTTATTTCTTTTAAATCTCCTAAGTTTTTACAAGGTGTCAGGGCCCTAAATGCCTCACAAAAACTTCAACAGGCCCAGATAAGTCCCCTAAAGAGTGGCTGGAGAGGCTCTCACCATGTCCAGCTCTTCAAAAGCCACAGTGCCGTAGCTGGCACTCAACTGGTGCCTCAGTCATGAAAGGCAAAGTGTAGGGATGTGCTCCTTTCTGAGGGGAAAAAACAATCCTAATTTTTCCCTCAGCCTTGTGACTACAACAATGTGCTCAATATTCACCATGCATTCATCCTGTTGCACAAAGAAATTAATCCAAGTGCTCCTTGCTCACCAGATTTGGAAAAACCAAGAGCTTTGCACAAGAATTTCAGTGTTGTAACAGATACTTTATCAAATCATAGGGCACTGTCTATGAACGGCTTCTCCACAGTGACCAAGTGAGACCTAAAGCTTCCTTAGACTTTGTGTGTCAGACTGAAGGCTTGACCCATGCAGAGCCTAAACTCCTCATGAGAAAATTATTTCAAGGGAGAAGTTTGATAATCAAATATAGATTTAAGCATATACAGAAACAGCCTTGACAGCACATGACTACCCCTGAGAAGGGAGCAGAGAGGATCACATCATTCCCAACAGCAGCCACCTCCTGGTCTGAGCCTGACTTCCACCTGAATCAGTGTAAGTGATCTCTGTGCTCACACAGTCAGCAGTGCAGCACATCCAGACCCCTCTGAGCAACAAATTCCTTCATAAAGCAAAATTTGTAGCCTGACAGCCCCTAAAATCTATCTCATTACACTGCACTTCTGGAGCCTGGCAGCAGCACGGCTGGGGCTGGAGCATCCCTGTCCTGCTGAATCTACAGGGATCACTCAACAGCCAGAAATGTTGCCCCTACCAAAAGGTACACATGTGAGTCACAGCACAATTCCCACCAGATCAACAAACTGCTTCATTTCTGGGGTTTACAGACAGGAAACTGACTGTCAGGTATAAAATAATAACAGAGGTCAGCACATCAGAAAACTTCACTGAAGCTGAGTTTGCCCAAGCACCAACCAGGTGCCCAACACCATGAACCACTGAGGTGCTCCTCAAAGACTCAATCCATTATAAATAATCATAGCCAGAAATAACAAGCAATCATGGTTTTGTTGTTTTATAAATTCAATCCCATATCAGGCATTCATCCAGCCACGAAAACAAGAGTGTGAGCTCCCTGTCGTACACTCTGTAGAGAGACCGTGCCCACACTGCCCCACAGGAATCACCCAAAATCAGTACAGAGGAGGGCAGACAAAGGACTGGAGAAGGCAAGGAAACCTTACTGTACATGACAACACAGTCAGAAACTGTTTCATGTGTGACTGTCTCCGAGCCAACAATTTCAACAGCATCCATGGAAAACTTGGGAAAACTAGCTGGCAGCAAGGCAGAAAAAAGGCAAGCTTTTTCCATAATAGCTGTTATCTGATGATTAACATCGATCTCACTCCAGAAACCTTGAACCTTTTCCTTCATTGCAGTGGGGGTGGTAGGGGGAATAGGGATGACAGGGAAAGCAATACTGACATCACAAATTTTAGAAGGGAGACTTCTGGCTACAACTCTCCAAAGCCAACTTCCAAGGCATGTGTGAGGACAGATGTTTTTTCTGCTCAAATAAACACCAACCAGACAAAATCAACACGGACCCACAAAACATCCATGGGGCTTCTCTGGAAAAATTCCCCATGTTTCCAGACCAGACAATAATGCACTGGGATAATGAAAAATGCTTGAAGGGAAAGAGCTACCAATGGCATAGCCAAGTTAAACTATTGATTCAAAGTATTAGTGATTTCCCTCCACAAACACCAAACAGCAAAACCTCCCCTGGAGGAAGAAGCTCATTTCAGGAACCCTGTCTCTTAGCACCCTGTTCCCAACACAAGTAACTCTACAAGAGCACAGAGAATGCCACATTCAGTCCTTTGTCTTGCCCTCAGCTAATGTCAAGGATTTCAGAGAAAAGTAGAAGGCACAAACGGAGCCGTGTAAAGACAGATAAGGAGTAATGGTTAAGTATTCACAGAGCCCCAGAATGGTTTGAGTTGGAAGGACCCTTAAAGCCCATCTCATCCCACTCCTCCAGGGTAGGAACACCTTCCACTATCCCAGGTTGCTCCAAGCCCCATCCAACCTGGCCTTGGACACTTCCAGGGATCCAGAGGAAGCCACAGCTGCTCTGGGCAACGTTTCCTCTTTAAATGAACTTCTTAAAGATTTTTCTTCTTTTTAAAAGGAATTTTTAAAATATTCCCTCTTTAAAGTTGTGGAGACCAGAGTTAAACATGGAAACAATCTGCAAGGGCCAGTGTTGCATCATTCTTTTGAGTGAAATCTGCCCAGGGAAGTTGAATCCAGATTTGCAAAAGAGCCTTAAACCCCTGGAGTGTTTCTCCCTGCCACCTCCAGTGCCCAGCTTTGCATCCCTGTGGCAGATGAGTATTGCCAATGGCAGCAGCCCCTCTCCATGTCCAGTCTTACTCCAAGCAAGCTGGGAATGCAGTGGGAAAGCAGGATGTGGTCGTGCATTAAGATACTCCATCATGACATAAGGCAATCAGAAAGCCAATTGAAAGGCACACAGCCAAACTTCAACTACTTTCCCAACTTCCCAAACTGAAAACTGCAAAATTTCCCCACTACTGGGTCAGTGACTATAGGGGTTAAACATTTTTTCAAGATTTGTATTAAATTTCTATAACTGAAAGACTGAAAATCAGGGGATCTGTGAGCTCCCTCATTGAAACCTGGTATTTGAAGCTGGCCTCTGCTGACTTCCCACATGTCCCTGCAGCACAGTCCTGGCTGGTAATATTGGGTGATGGCAGAGCTACAGGACATGCAGGACTGGAACCAGCAAGGCCAGGAATTCTCAGGAATTCTACCAGCAGGTTTGACCCATTTGCTGCATGTTGAAGCAATATTCAGTTAGGAATAAAACAAGTTCAGTTCTGGGGTCTGTAGGGAACTTTTTAGGTGCAGTTTTCCCACTGTGATGGTGCAGCATGGACCCCGCAGTTCTGTCTTACTCTTGGCTCACCTTTTGCTCAAGAAGTTGCTCCATTTATTTAATCTCTTGTTATTTGTTAATTGCCACTGAGGTCAAACCACCCTGTGACACAATCCTCACAACCAAGGGCAAAAAAACCATGGCTTGAATTGAACAGCCAGAAGAGCTGCAGCCAAGAGAGCCATCAGGAAATTACAAATCACAAGCACGACAATACCAGCAACACAATCTGAGCTCCTGCTTGCCCCAGTGCAACGAGCAGGTGCACACCCCCCCAAGGCCCTGGAAGCTGCACCCACGCCCTGCTCCCCAGCCACCCCGCCTCTCCGGGAACACAGCCATGCAGCGCAGTCACCCTGGGGCAGACGGGCACCAGCGTGGACCAGAGACTTCCCAACCAACACAGCACAGACAGCAAAGCCACATGGAGACAGAAGCAGGAGTGTCACACCTGCATGCCCTTCTCTCATTTCTCCTGCAGCCTCACCCAATGATGGTGACTGCCAACAGGGTGCTGGCAACAGGACCGAGCTTCCTCACACTTAAATGATGCCAGGATCCTTCTGAAGGGCTTCCCTAGTACCCTGCAGTTCAAGAGAGAGTTCATGGGCCTCTTTCCCACCTACCAAACTGAGCATCCTCAAGAGCAGCACCAGCACCCCTGAGGGAGCCATGTGCTCAGAGGAACCAGCTGAGGCTGCAGCCCCTCTGCTCTGCAGAGCCCGGCCCCAGGCAGGGCTCGGTGCCCAACAACTGCTGCAGGCGCCACGTCTGCTCCTGCTACACAACCCCGGGACAAGAACCAGTCTGGAAAACAAACACACAATTACCTGGAACAGCTGGAAATCGACACTGCTCTATGGTTTAGGAAAACACTGGCTTTTTCACACCATTTTCAAGCACAAAATGTTTATTTTTCTTTTTAATCTATACAATTTCTTGGGGCTTTTAGTGCCACTGACTTTGTCAGTATACAAGGGATGGACTATACAGGCAATAGCAACATAAACTGTAGGATTCAGTGTGAGCCAAAGGGAACCCGGTGTGAGAACATATTTTCCATGTTTGCTCATGAAGCATACAGACATGAATTTAAAAAACCCAAACAAATTAAAGATACATGGTACAGAGAACAGAAATCTCTTACTGCAGTAAGTATTTTACCCAGGCAGAAGACTCTGCATAATTGTCTATAAATTCAATTCTAACTGAATTGATGGAGTAATATATTCAAAGGGTACAAACAAAGTAATTTAGACAGGTATAATGCTTGAAGTACCATAGAACTATACAATTCACAGCTTGGCAGCATAGGACGTCTCTGCCCCTCAGCAGAGGGCTACGAAATGTCATGGTGGGGCCGTTGGGTGTGGCCACACCTGGGTCCTGTGCCTGTAACGCTGCCTGTAGCACTCGGGGGAGGAAGGAGACTTACCATGGCAAACCAGCTCTAGTGGTTACCTTGTGCCTTTACACTAAGTGTAGGTGGAGGCTCTGTGCACAGTAAAATAGGAAAAAAGCAAGCAACTTTTGAACAGGAGAGAGGTGTCCGTGCCACCTGGAGCGCAAACTTGGGTAAAAATAAAGAGAAATAAATAAATAAATTATTCCAAACAGAAGGCGGTGAGACACCAAACCTGGAGTATCAGATGTGAAAAAGAACAGCTTGACATTTTTATTCTGTTTTAGCATGAACACAGCTGACACACCAAGGACCAGACATCACCCTCAAGCTCAGTGGCTGGAGCAGAACCCGAACGTGTGTGCGTGCTCTGCTCACACGGGGCTCACAGCCACCTGCAGACACGGTCTGCTAGAATCAACAGTTCCATTCACTTGTCTTCACTTATGGAACACGCACAAACTTGTGATTTAACTAAATTATAAAAGCCCACAACATAGGGAAAGGAAATGAAATCCAGCGTGCCGCTGATCCAGAGGAAAACAGCATTTGCTGCCTGTTACAGAATTAAGTTGTCGTCTACAATGACTTCACCACAGGCTGGGAAGGAGAACAGAGAGCGCTGCCTGAAGCTGTTCCCCTGTCCTTGTATACACCTTCCTTGGATCACTCTGTAAATGCTCCTACATTACAATGTGCACTTCACTACTTCTTGTACAAACACCAACAATTTTACGATCAGTGCATCAAACAAGCATGTCAAAGAAACCTCACCTCACAATTCTTATTTCTAAAAGCTTCAGAAATGAAAATTCAACCCGTGAATAAAAACAAAGCATTTACAGCAAAATGAAGCTGATGAGGAACATCAACTGTAAACCCGCAATATCTTTGCAAATAAAAAGACCTCCAACTCTCAAGCAGATTGTAAATAAAATACACCTTTCAAATAATTGTACATCTCTTTCCAGCTGGGACTGGAAAGCTGAGATTCAAGGCACTGAACTCCTGCAGGGTTAGTACAATTTGCTAATTATCAATTCAAGTACAATGACGTTAAGGATCACAAGTGTGAAACAGAACACAAGGAATAAAGTGTCTTCAGCAATGGGACAGAAGCAGGTATTGCCTTGACAACAAACGATCTGTGGTGATGCCGCCTCACAGTGATTGCTGATGCAGGGTACGGCTGTGCCCGGGGCCCTGCCTCACCCCACACAGACCATGGCACGTACAGAGCAAACACTCCAACGCGACGGCATCAAAACGCAGGGCAGGGTCCCCGTGGCAAGGCCACCCACTGACAGAGTCACTCACGTCAGGGTCCCCGTGGCAGGGCCCCCGTGGCAAGGCCACCCACTGACAGAGTCACTCACGTCAGGGTCCCCGTGGCAGGGTCCCCGTGGCAAGGCCACCCACTGACAGAGTCACTCACGTCAGGGTCCCCGTGGCAGGGTCCCCATGGCAAGGCCACCCACTGACAGTCACTCACGTCAGGGTCCCCGTGGCAGGGCCCCACGCTAGGTCATGCGCAGCCGTGGGCTGGCCGGCCGGGCCGGGCGCTGCAGCGGCACCGGGAACATCCGCAGGCAGCTCCGGCCCAGCGGCGAGAAGCGCACGATGCCGGGCCCTTGGACCAGCCCCGGCTGCGCCACCGGCCCCGGCCACGGCACTCCGTACACGGGCGACGGGAACACGGCTCCGTACTGACAGAGAGGCATCACGTACGGTGCCACCGCGCCAGCCAGGGCGGGCCCTGGCACGGGCACTGGCAGGGACGGTGCAGCTCCAGGAGCTAATCCTGTGGGCATGGGGCAAGCCACTGGAACGGGGCACTTGCTCCCCAGTCCTGTCCTTACCGAACTTACCTACAAAAAGAGAAACACAACAAATGTTGCTACAGGGCACTGCTCTCCCCATGCCAGCAGCGTCCCGGCCCAACGCTGGGCCCCGGGCAGCTGTGGGCACAGGCACAGGGGTGCCACAGTGTCCTTGGGGCTTTCTCTTGGGCTCATATATTTTTTCCTTTTATTGGGGGGCTGAGGTGAGGTTGTTTTTTTTTTGTTTGTTTGTTTGTTTTTTGGGTGTTTTTTTTGTTGTTGTTGTTTTTGTTTCATTTTGTTTTGTTTTTTTAAAGACAAAATATTTGGAACTTAATAGAAAAGGCTGATATGAGGCAGAGGGGAAAGTTATCTCATATAACCTCATTCTTTAAGAAGACAGGAAGCATCATTAAACAAGTGAAAATTAACACCCTCCCATGTCCAAAGGAACTCAACGTTAACTTGTGCATGAAAGTAAATAAACTTCACTCAACGCAGAATTAACCCAAATCCCACGCTTTAAAAACTCTAGCCCTTATTGTTTCACCCAGCCACGGGGAGCTGAGGGTGGTGAGGGTGGCAGGAGACCTCTCGCAGTGGCTTGTTGCCCGGTGCTTGTGCTGGTTGTGCCAGGCGAGGCAAAACCAGTAAGGACACAGCAGGGCTGCTCTGCCTCATGGGCTGCCAAGAGCAATTCCAGCCAGTTTTCTAAAATTCTATTAACATACACTTCAACTACTCAGCTTTTGCATGTGAGGGGCAGAGGAAGAGCTCTCCTCCCTCAATATGGGATGGCAGAGTTTCCCAAATTACACACTCCATCCTGCATGATGCCATGGGAACTGCTGCTACCCCAAATGTTTGCAGCATTTCATTACATTTTTCATGTCACAGAATTTACAGCTCCCTGCCAGAGTTCCCACCAGGTCATAACCTATATATGGCATAGAGAAAAAAGGGTGTTATGTAATTCTCGGAGTCTCCCATCAATGTGATATTTCACATTCAATTGATAAAACTGGTATGAAGGTGAAATTTCAGCACAAAAAAAAAAGAATATATGTTTAAGATTGGGTGGGATGCTTACTCTATGTTTGTGATTTTAATCTCTTCATAACTAAGAATAAAAATTGCAATGTCTCCCAGGATGTCCTACTTTGAGGCATTAACCTCTGTTCCTAGGGCAATTTTAGAAAAATACAGGACTCTTTTGATACTCTCCTTCACTTCCCTGTCTCATTCTCACCTGAAACCTGAATCTGATGGTGAACATTGAACTGAAGGAGATGCTCCAGGATCATGAATTTAACACCAATAATGTATAAAATTCCACCAAAATTAACAGAAACCAAAGAACAAGAAACAGAGGAATCAAGAATATATTTTTAAGACCTGCAGACATCTGCATGCTGTTATTAGATTCTTGTTTTAACATCCTCAAAATGGTGGTTTCCACCAAACTAAGCACCTGGGAGGAATGCCAACAGATGTTTGTGAAAATGCTGCATTTTGGACAATGCTCTCAGGCATGTGTGGGGCTGTTGGGGTGCCCTGTGCGGGGCCAGGAGTTGGACTATACTAGCAAGAGATTATTCAGTGGCACTAAGAATGTAAGGTGACGTTTTTGCCCTTTTTAAAAATTAATTTGAAAAAGCTTATTTTCAGCTCTTTTAAAATACTGAGAAATCTGACTCATTCCAGTTCTGATCTTTTTCCTTCTCAGCTGAATTCCTCAGTAAAGCAGTGGCTGCATTTAATGCTATGTATGTGTGACCAGAAAAAATTGTTATGCCCCAAACCCAACATTACACATACACATCAAACCTGATAATGTCATGATAAACACACATTAACGGTTTAAGTTTGCTTCCTTTACCTTCCTCCTATGCTTCAAGTGAGCTAAATACACACTTTAGGAGCCATGGCACCTGACTCTTGCATCTTCCCCTCGGTAGGAGCCTCTTGGGTATGACCTATTTTAACCATTACCTTTTTAACCAGTTCTGATGAGTCAACACTGATGGAGGCCCACACATCCCATCAATTCCTGCATGGAGGTGCTGACTGAAACAACAGAGTTAACATGTGCCAGAAAAGCAGCTCCAAAGCTGTGGATTTCCCAGCTCCAGGAAAGCCGTGAGACAGCAAGTCCCTCTGCTGGTCCCGTTCAAAGGGCAGCGATGAACTAGGTGTGTGCATTGCTCGGCTGGGATCACAGCACAGCCCTGAACAGGACTGGCTCAGCAGCTCAAGCCAGCCAGGCTGATGACAGCCAGGAAGCCCCTGTGCTGCACAGTGCTGTGTCCACGGTCAGGGCTCACCTGAGGAGGAGCCCGAGCTGCCGGGGCTGACAGTCACCAACCAGCGCAGCTGTGAGCCCGCGTGGGCTCCTGTCACTCCTGCCTGGCCAGCCTCAGCCCTCACAGCATCCCCACGGCCTCCCTGTGCTGAGGACCCAGACCTGCAGGCAGTCCTGAGGGTGGGGTCTCAGGAGGGCAGGATGCCACGTATCACATGGGTAGGAAGGGAAGCTCTTCCCCTCTGCATCTCCACTAGGCTCCTCTGCTGAAGCTATGAACTCACTGAGCCAGGAGAGACAGTGGCACCTTCACCCACCACACCCACCTCCTCACCTGCACGCACCCAGCTCTCCCTGCACTGACAGACCTCTGCTTTGAGCACCTGTACATGTCCCTGCAGGTACCAGCCACCAGCTCCTGCTTCCCCCACACCTACCTTCTCCTGACAGTTTTTCCTTTGTGGCTGTTTATTCCCCTTCCCCCAAATAAGCACACAAATTCCTTTCGAAAAAAGGAATAATACATACACAGAGAACAACATACCAGAAAACACTGGTAAAAATGAAAAAACTTCACAAGACAAAGACTAGGGTAGTTCAAATACCCCAAATCTGTTGTTTGGACTTGTTATAATTTTTCCTGTGGTCTACCAGGCAAACTTCAAAGCGCCACCCCAGTGACACTCATAGGTCCAGTACTGCCAAACTACACAGCCAAGCACTGGGTGTGACTTACCAACATCATAAACTCTTCTGGGTTTATATTAGAACAGAGGAAACCAGGTAATTCTGTTGTGAAAGCTGACCATAACTATCACAACCCACTTGAAAAGGCAGGATTTAGATGATTTTTCTTTTGCTGGCTACCCCATTAGCATCAGTGTTTTCCTTCTGCATGGACCAGCTACCACTGAAAGGAAACTGAGTCACAGGGCAGAGTCAGAGCTGGCTGCCAACACGAGCTGGTAAGGATGACAAAAGAGATGGATATCGCTTTTATCACTTCTGCCCAGTTCATTGAAACCCCAAAGCTTTTAGGCACTCCTGAAGACATCTGTGTGTGCTTTTTCAGTTCCCTGGAAAACTATTCAGACCAAGGCAGTGTTGAATAGGTTCAAATACAGATTCATTTTTTATTATTTTCCCAATCCAACAGAGAGGGAAGACACAGTGAAGGGGCTATGGCTTGGTTTTGCCATCGTGACCATGTCCAGCCTGGCTGCTCCCAGCAGCACACCCAAGCCCATGAGTCAGGAAATGCCAGCAGAGGTTCAGATGCTGCTGAAGGTGTCCAAGCCCCCAGTTCCTGTCACCCAGTGACACAGACCTCCGTGTTTTCAGAAACAACCTCTCTATGCACTGGGAACATGTTTCAGCTTTTTGGGGGTAATGTTTTGTTTTGTAAAACCTGTGGAGCAACACACAGCATGGAGAATAGAAAACATTTTTGGCAAGCCCTTCATTCTCAGGCACCTCCAAATAGTGTCTTTAAGTACACAATATTCAGTATTCTTTGCACAGAAGGCAGCTCATATTCCTAAGCTTATTCCTTGACTAATGCTAACCAAAATTACCTGTAAAAATGATTATTTCATCATATCTTCACAAAGACCACAGAGAGAAATCACTCAGGCAGTTTGACCTCAGTTCTAATATTTCCTACTGCATTTTAAACCGCTGCTGATGAGAATCTACCTGCATTTCCATGCTTCATAAAACCATTTGAAAAGGTGCATTTCAATGCTCCTGTGACACCTTGGATGAAGGCTCCTCCCCTTTTGAAAGGTCTCCCCCAGATTTCTAAAATGATTAACCAGGATTTGCAGGCAAATGGACTGGTAACTTCCCTAGAAACAAAGCACAATATGAAGTTTTCATTTACATGCTGATTACATGATTGCTGCCTACACCTCTGATGGCAGAGGATGAAAAGAAAACCACTCACTCTTATTAAAACACACTACCAGTTTCTCTTCTATTTCCAGCCTTAAAGAGTAGCTTTCACTTAGTTAAAAAATAATATATTTTATTCACAGCAAACAATTTGCTAGTGGTAGAAGGAGTCTTGAGTAAAAAAGAGATAACTTAGGGAAGTGAGTCCTCTGTTCCAGGGGGAAAGAGAAGATTTTGAGTAAGCCACACAACTGCCCTGCATATTCATAACAGTGGGTGAACAGTAAGAGACAATTTTAAATTAAAAAATGTGTTTTTCTATTTAAATGTATAGTTAACATTTTGTATTTTTTAAAAATTGTTTAATGTATTTTTCATCGTGGGACAACTCCCTTCACTCCCAATTCTGTATGAAACCCTTTAGGGAGGCATTTCTCTTTACAATAATCCCCAGAGACAAGGCAGAAGTGAAGGTACAAATCCTGCCACCCCCAGCCCCTCATTTCTGACCACCACAAGGGACCACTTCTCCCAAAACAACAACAGCTTTTCCCAAAACTAAGCCCAGGTGAGACAGCCCACCCTAACAGCTCCGTACTAGTTTGTTCCAGTTAAAAAAACCAAAACACAAAAGGCGTAAGAATCACCTTGCTTCCTACTTATCCAGCCTTTATTTCCAACATAAAACCTTATAACCTTCTCTGATGGGCTGGAAATCTGCATAGTGTTCCTTATTCTTTTCTTGCAAAGGCATTTTTGATCAAAAGAGGCGATAAAAGACTGTGTTACCAGGAGAAGTACAGCCCGAGCTTCAGATTCTCTCTCTCCTGGAAAGCCATTTTTTCCATCCTTTATGTGATATCCCAAATTCTTTTTGTCTTTCCAGTTGACTCAGCTGTGATTCAGCACATGGACATCTCACCATGGAGCTCATCCCTCCAACACACAGGTCACTTGTCCAGCTGTCCACACTAGGCAACATCTCATGCTGCTCCCTTCCTCTCCTTTGGCCATTTCTCCCCCAATACCATGCAGCTCTCTTCTCCCTCAACTTCAATTTCCCCGTTAGGGCCAATTTCAGAGGGTACAAACAGCAAACCAATGCTGAACTCCCAAACGAAACCTTGTCAAGCTCTTCTGTATCATACCTGCCACCTGCAGCATCCTGTGCCATTTTCATGGCTAAAACACTCAACAAAAAGTACACCAGCATTGTTTGCCTTCTGCCCTTGCATCTCTGCTGCAGCCAGCACGGTCCTTACAAGGACTTCGTGCCCCAAATCACCCCAGGTCTCACCCACCCCAGGGCTCCAGCTGATGCCACTCCTCCACACAAAAAGGAATTATGCAAAATGAAGAGCAGAGAATCCCAACCTCTCCATGCTCCTGGTAAATCACCTCCAAAGAACTTCAGTCAGCTCTGCTGGTTCCCCGGAACATCTGCCATGGTTCAGAAACACACAAACCCTCTAAGATCCAGTCTACTGAGACAGGGACATTCCTGCTCCTCTCACAGTGACACACTGCCTTCTCCACAGGCTTTGAGACAGAGACACCAAAACTGCAGGAGGTAAAATCAACCCTAAATTGATACTGACAGGTGATTTAAATAATAACCACTCATTTCTCCAGAAATACAGGTGGGCAAAACATCCACATCTAATACTTCAAACTTCTGCAGTGGTCTCAGAGGAAAGTGCTACAAAAAGTGTATCAAAAGAAAGTAAGAAGTGACTTAACAGAATCTGCACCTTCCCCGCCTCTTTATGGAAATACTCAGTTTGGGTTTACTAGCACTAACTTTGACTTATTTTATGAAAACTGTTAGGGTCTTAAGTAGACATTGCTTACTCCTGAGCTGGTTAAAGCATACTGAGTAAAAGGATAATTTACTGACTCGGGAAGCAGCAGGTACCAAAGCAGATGCAATGAAGAGGTTCCTGCTTTGGTACATTTCACCTCACCAACAGCTACAGAGTTACTACTGCTACAGGACTTTTCCCTTCTACATCTCAAAAAGGCAATGATTTGCTATCCAGATCTAGTTCTCTTGCTTTTAGCGGACTACAAAGCAGCTCCACACTGTTATTTCCCTTTATTTTGGCTCAATTTGCAGTCTTCCAAGAAAATGACCCCAGCAAAAATTACTAGTCAAAGAATCTCCAACTGTGAGAAGGAAGAGGTTTGGAAACCCAGACCGGGGTGGGCCAGAATGGTGAACTGGGATTCTGGGCGCGTGCTCATTTCTTACTGTGCTGCCTCTGTATCAGCCCTCAGCAGCACTGAACACAGACACGATACACCTGCAATGGCTTTGTCCTGCTGCTGAGAACAAAAGGGACCAGTGGGGGCTTTTCAGTTCCTTATTTTTTATAGGATACTTTGACAGCATTTCTGAGGATGGTATTGTCCAACAAGCAAGGGTCAGCACACTCCTAGCTGTCCCCTCTCCCAGCACTGGACTCACTCAAATTCCACTCAAACAATGGCTCCCAACCACAGAGCCACCAGCCCCTGTTCTGAGGAAGGTCAATATTAAACATCAAAAAGAAAACTTTAGTAATAGTTGAAACTGAAGTTGAGCAAGAGATGATAACAATAAGAATATTGCTCTGCATTGCTATTAATAAGCAGTTTGAAATTTTAAAATATATATTATATATACATGTATATATATTGCTGCCCATATATCCCTTAAGATTATTCCAAAGGACAATTAAAAAAAATTTTGATTTAGTACTGAATGAAAAGAACTGGACATTTATAGAAAGCATTTATCTGGAGTAATTTTAGTCTATGTCCTCCTCCGTATCTGAGGTCTGCAAAGGCTGTCAGACACATAGCAAAAGGTATGTCCTTCAAGGAGGGCCACTTACTCCACAAGTCTCATTCTGCGTTTGCATGGGGTTAGCCTTTGGCTCCATGTCTTGCCTTTTTTGGTTCTGCTTCAGTTGGTTTAAAGAAGGTTTTGTCTGTGCAGCTCCAACAGTTTTGCTCGTCCACTGGTCCACCAGCTTGTGCAGGTCATCTGTGAACGTCCCTTTCTTGTTGTTACTGTTGTTGGCCTGAACCTGCAGCGTCGACTGTGGGAGGGGCTCAGGACACGTCACCAGGCTGTTGGTCGAGGATCCTGGAAAATCACACAGAGAGCTGAGATGGTCTCTCTGCCTCACCCTGCAGCTCAAACCCCTTCTCACCTATTGCCACTCCAACGGCGGCTTTTCGGATTTCTAACCCGCCCCCTCCTGGCTGCAGAACACCTTTGCTTAAAGAAATGGTCCAAGTCCAATGGGTTTGCATTTTCTATCTCATCATGTTACCTTGGCTACTAATTTGTCTTGGGTGAAATTAGGGACAGGAAGTGAAGCCAGGAATGCAGCCCCATAAAGCTGACATTCCATACAACATCTCCTCGGACATTACCATGAGGAAGAAGGAGGTGGGATATATTGCTAACACTGCAAGCATTTATAAAATGAATTTACCATTTATTTCACTTGCCTAAGTTTACTGTCCTCCTGGAAAAATGTTATTGTCACAGAGGTTACGGGCAGGGCTGGTTCCTGCTCCTCAGGGAGCCCACCACCTCTCTCAATGATGCCAGGACGATTCACATGGCTATTTGTGTATTTTGGGAGAAAAAACCCCATTAGGACCATGAAAGTATAAAAGAGAGAGGAGAGAGGCTGTAGTGGGCAGGGTGACTGTTTGAGACAAAGATAGAGAACTTTTGATACACATAAAAGCAGTCAGGAAGAGTATTTATAGAGATTTAATTCTGTATGTTCACTTCTTTCCAGAAGAACTAGTAAAAAAAAAAAAAAAATCTGTCCTTTTTCTGCTTAGTGACTACAAGTCTGATACAGCAAGCTCAGCAGGGGACTGCAATTGAAGGAGTCTGAATTTGACCTAAGCAGAAAATGTAAATGTAAACTTCTCAGCTAACATAGAGACAGCTAAAAATTGGAAATAAAGACCATCTCTCCAAGCAAAAAGTTCATAGAACTGTAGTAAACTGATTATATAAGCAAACATGAACATGGAGTATTTTCTCTGTTTATCAGTTAGCAGCCAAAACCGAGTACACTAATTAGTCCTACAGTTACATAAAACACATTAATAAACTTTAAATGATCATGCATTCAACCTGCAACATCACTTCTAAGTGAATACTGCTCAATTCCTTTTCCTTGGGGTAAAAGTGAGAAAATTAAGGATTTTTAGAAGAAAGCTCTTCAATTGGTATTTAATATTTCATGCAGCTCAAGAGGGCTGGAATGGTTTTAAGCTATCAATTCTTCCAGCAGAGAACTGCAGTCATATAGAGGTGTGTATTTCAGAGACAGACACTGGACCCAGTTTCCTGGCTGCATGCGTGCACGGTCTCACACACAGAACACCACGACTCTCTTGCAGCATGCAAGGTTCTCAAGACATCACAGCACATGCATTACTCTCAAAGTGTCACAATTTATACAGTCTAGCTTCCAGTAAGTGCATCAGCTTTAGTTATTAAACAACTAGCTTTTAGTAAAAAATAAAAAAAAGCAAAGAACATCCCATGCCATGAAGGAAGTACTGAGAAACAAAAATGGGATAGTTACTACTACTGTGATCTTTGCCTAGACATAGTCGTTTCAAGGTGGACCCTACAAGGTAAAACAATACAAGACACACAGAATTAGGTAAGACTAAACACAACAAATCAGACGGACAAGCTTCTGTACTTTTAAGCAATCAAAAAGTAGTTATTACGCAAGAAAGGACAGACAAAGTCAGCAGTTCAGGTGAGTAAAGGAAGCCTAAATAACTGGACAGCTCAAACCTTTCTTAATGTGCAGCCATTCAAAAGCTTTGGGAAGTACCACAGCATGCCAAAAGCAAGGGCTCGTGACTTAAAGATGCATTTGTTTGGTTTGTTTTGGTTGGTTGATTTTTAAAGTTTTTAAAAATTGATTTTTTTTCCCAAATTGCCTTGCCTTCCTAATAGAAGGTTTTGATTTGTTTCCTATTAATGCAGGAAATAATGTCAATTTAGTTTGTGATTGGAGGCCAAAAATGCTTTCAGGAACAAGTCAAGCTAGTCTGGCTGCAAAGACAAACCATAAAACAACCCTAAAAATCTTGTTTTACAAGTCCAAAAAGATACATTGTTCTGCAGGTCTGAGGCCAATTGTTTCCAAATAGTTTATTTGTAGGATTTGTGTCTAAATGTGAGACTCTGAACTTCAATTGAATGGAACTGTGAATGAGTTTCCCTTATGCCTTGTCTGAGTGCAGAAAAGTAATCTGTCAGGGTAGCCGAGTTTTAATTTAACTAAACTACTTGTTTTTTTCATTATTGTCTCATTCCATCATTCATCATGATTTTACAGTCTGTTGATAGATAGCAGAGTGCCAGAAGTGTGCTGAGACCCCGACTTGACTGTCAGATCTTGCCAGACATTGGCACCGTTGCTATTTGGGTGCCAAAATTTCCTGAAAGGTATTTTGGACTTGATAAGAAGAATATTGTTATGGGATGGGGGGAGATGAGTGTCTGACGGGCTATGGTGGGTTCATTGGAAAGAAGCACTTGGAACCATGAGCAAAATCAGACTGGGGCAAAAAAGTAAGATAGAGGATGATGTGCTTTTTCTCTAGAGTACACAGTGGTGTAACATTTTGTTACTGTGCCAGAAATGCAGCTTTAAACTCAGAGATTGCAGGTCCAGGCTGACACAGGCCCTGAATGAGTCTTCAGAGGAGAAGGAAACAATTTCAGTCAGAGACTGAGGAAGAGAAAGTAAAGAAACGAGGGAGGGAGGAAGAAAGGGAGATATTTGTGCTTAGATATGGGTGGCATGAGGAACAGAGGATGCTTTGAAAGAATTTCTTAGTATTTCATATAGTTCATATGGATTTCTACCCTGAGAAAATAAGGACATGACTACAACAACACAAGCGTAACCAAGTTCAGTTCTCATCTCAAAGCCCAGATAGCAAACACAGTCATATTCACAACTCAACCATCTGTCTCGTATTCTTATATCTTTTGCTCTCTTTTCCCTCAGATATACATTACCTTGCCTAACCCAAAGTTAGCTACCAATTCCCACACTGGAAACAAGTCCCCACGATGGCAGTGACCATGGCAGCAATCCTAGAGGCTATTTCCTGCTATTTCCTGCAGCAACAGGCACTTCTTAGCACAATATGAATGCAAATGGAAAGCACCTGCCTGCAAGAAATAAAAGCAGGCAGCTGACTGCCGTATACGCTCGAATGTGTGTAAAAACACCTTCATCACCAGTCCCTCTGCTTCCTGCACAGCCAGGCAGAGGTTTCCCAGCACCTCAGGTGCCAAACCCGACCTGAGGAAATGAAAAAAGCAGCAATACTGAACACACTCACAAAACACCTGCATGAGGGGCTCCAGCTCTAAGGAAAATATCACAGGAGAGTCAGGCACTGAGAAGAGAGCTGCTCCTTCCAGCAGCACCACTCCAGTGTGGAGCTTGGGAGATGGGAAACATTCCCTAAGTGGTGAGACTGCCTCAAGCAGGGACTGACTATTATCAGCCATGGCTAGTTATGAACTCAAATTCAATTAAAAAGTCACTTTGTAGATCTAATTCACCAGATTAATTGTATTACTGCTAAAATTAACACTTTTAAGAACAGTAAAGTTAAGGAGATGAATCATAATTAAGATTTAATGGAAGATTATGAAAGTTCAGCAGAGCATTTTACCTACAATTCCAGATCTCTTATCTGAGGAATTAAACAGCTATTATATCATACAGAACAGAAAAAAATCCACTGTCCCATATTTGCACTAACAGCTGCCAAAAAGCTGGAAAGCTACAAAAAAATGGAAATGGCAATAAACTGCTAGACCATTTCCATAATTGCATATGCACATACACTATACGAATTGCTACAAACCTGGCAAAAATTGCATTACACAAGATTCCAAGCCTAAGCCAAATGGAGCTTTGAAAATTCCACTCACGTTCAGTGAAAACTCTTCCCTAGGGCACTCTTGCAGTTTAACACAGGAAAGGAACTCAGGATAAAATTATGCCAAAGTCCATAAAAAATATTTTATTTCATAAAATATACAAAGGTGAAGTCAATATTGGACATGGGCAACAGATAAAATGTCCTGCAGAACACTGTGAAAGTGTTTCGATGGATCTCGTAACCAGAGCAAGATCCTTGTGGTACTGTCTTTAATCCATCTGAACATTTATTTTCAAAGCTGTTGCCAACTTTTCTGCCAATGCAGCAGGTCTCCTGCTGGCATATCCTACCTCGCCAAAGGGCTGGCTTTCTCTAACCAAATGTACAGATTTGGAGCATTTCTGAAAATGCAGTATTGTGTATCTCAACTGCTCTCAAACAAAAAAAAATACCAGGGAAACCTTGACTTATGGAATAGACCCAGAACTCTGAACTATCTGGAGGCCACCGAGCTGCTGGCTGGACAGCCATGTCCCAGCCCTGTACAACTGCACAGAGGATGGAGTCCCACCTGCAATGGTTTGGGTTAGAAGGGACTTTAAAACCCATCCAGTTCCGTCCCCTGCCATGGGCATGGACACCTTCCACTATCCCAAGCGCTCCAAGCCCCATCCAGCCTGTCCTGGGACACTTCCAGGGATGGGGTATGGATGCTAACATGTTTAGAACCTAATGCTTTTCCTGCCTGTTGGGTCCACTGATGTCCCTTCCAGAGGGAAAGGAACATGAGACAGCTGGTATTGCCAACATCATCACCTTCAAACAATAGAATCAAAGGATGGTTTATGTTGGAAGACCTTAAAATCCCATCTTGTTCCAAACCCCTGCCACAGGCAGGGGCAGCTTCCACTAGACCAGGCTGCTCCAAGCTCCATCCAACCTGGCCTTCCTCAAGCACTATTTTTCCTGAGGCTCTAGACACAGCTGCTCTGGATCCCAGCTCCACAGAACATCCTGCTGTCCCTCCTGCCCTCTGCCATCCCAGCCCCAGCCGCCTGGGGAAGGACAGGAATGCACACAGCCCCAGTCCTGCGCTCACACACACATCCCACCTGCTGGGCTCACAGGAAAACAAGCTGGAATAGCCTCCTGCCCCACCAAACCTGCCCACAGCTCAGCCATGAGGAGCTGCCAAGCTCCCCAGGTGAGAGGCTCCCAGCCAAGCCGTGCTCTGGGGACTGCGACCCTCGGGGGTGACCTAGGATTGCAGTGTCACGCTAAGTGCCTGAACTGCACCCACGTCCTGGTGTGACTCAGGGATGGGGGAGGCCAAACCTCCCCCAGCACTCGCCCAGAACCTGAGAGAGCACATGGGCTGAGAACAGAAAGCAATTAGTCATGCTGAGTTATTTAAGCATGAGGAAACTTCACGATTCAAAGGCTTTACATATTCCCTTGGTTTCATTCACAACATCCATGAACCCAAACATTTTCAATACACTGGTTTTAATTGCCATCTCCCAGACTTTTTGCATCCAACTGAATAGTAATTCCATAGAAGATTAAGGAAACATCTTCTGGGAATTACATGTACAGAAGAAGAAATTACTGTGGCCACTATAACACCAAACAGGAATGTTTGGGAGCTGAGAATTCTCCTCATGTTCTCAGAAAAAATCCCTAAATGCAAAATTGTCTCATGACTTCACCAGTCATTAGAGTCATTAGAAGCTTACATGATAATAAATTATGTAAACATCAGTCACCTGAGCGTTTGTGCTTTCAGGGAGCTCAAACAAAAAAAAAAAAAAACATTTCGAGATTATTTCTTAAAATAATGTTTATTGATAAAATTAGAAGGAGTGTTTTGGAGTGGTCTTGCGCCTTTGACCTGACCCACTTGGATAGTAATGAGCAGTGCAGAACTCCAAGGGGAGATCTGATACTACTGTAAACCCACAAGTTATTTAAACAAATACTTTCTGAAAAACGCTATCAGCCCTTCTAAGGTTATATGTAAGTGGCCTATAGTACCTGTTCAGCACAACATATCTTTATTGTACAAGCAAAATCTGTTTGCCTAAAAAGCAGCATCTACAATTGGGTAAAAAAGTCTTAATTTTTTCATTAAATAGCTTGATATCGTTTGGTGGAATTGCCAATTACTTTAGAAGTCAAACAAATAGGGTACAAATAGAAGGTGCACAGTTATTTGAGACAAAACTCCTGGATCCTAACAATTCATTTCCAAGTATCATCTGAATATCTGATATTGCTTTTTACTTATTTATGCTTTGATGAACTGCTAATTGACTTCATCTCTGAGGTCACATAAGGTCATAAGAAAATAAACTGAGTCAAGTGCTTCAGCCAGATCAGCTTACACAAAAAGTTGATGGGACTCTCCCTTAGAGTAACCAGATCTTCCTGTGCCTTATGACTCCATAAAAAATTGCTCACTTAAACTAATTAAAGGGATGACTGCATGGGGAAAAGCCCACCTGGGACAGAGATTTGGGAAGAACTAGCTGGAGCACTGTTGTCTCAGCATTTCCACATGCAAAGAGCGGGGAAAAAAATTAAAGAAAATAGAGTGGATATAAACAGTACTGTATATCGAGTTAATACAGCCCTTGTATGGAAGTTATACCCTCCAGTGACCTTCTAGAATTGTATCAGCTTGCTACATGCATGTCTTCAGAGTCCAAACATGTGTGAAAGAGACCATTCGTCTACAGAAGGATGGATTTCATTTTGTTGTCGCTGGAACTGGGACAGCAGACATGTATATTTGCCACATTGCAAATAAAATTACTTCAACAGAAATCACATAAAATACATAAGCTTTGATAACTCCAGGGTAAAATTTACCATCAGGCTATATATAATAAATGATGAGATCTTCCACACATGCTTTTGGTGCCCAGGCATGAGCCAAAAGCAGTGCAAAAAAAGCTTTCACATGAAAAATTAATATAAAAAAGGTGTGTTCATGATGATTACTTAAAAGAAAGTTAAAAAAAAGAAAAGATGGTTGAGAAAAAGGGGCATCCTGCCAAACATATCAGAGATATAAATCATGGAACTGGAAAAAGGGGGTAAAAGAAAGATGGACTGTGATAAAATACAAAAGAACAAATACAAACAGATGGACAAAGACACAGGTCCACTGAGGAATCTGGTACGAGGTTTGCTACTAGATTTATAGGTCACTCTCTCAGACGTTTGGTGGAAAACCGTCCAGCCTGTAAATGAATATAAAGGGAAGAAAACAAAGACACTTATAAAGTACAAGTAGCTGTGATCAGATGTCCTAAACCATCAGTCAAATCAGCTTTGTTAGTTAAACCTCCATATCTCCCCCTTAACTTTGCCAAAGAGGAGCAAGTTCACTGACCATACACAAAGGATGCAATAACAGCAGAAGAGGACAGATAGGTATTTTGTAGATTAGTTTGGCAGGATGTGCAATGAGAGGAAGGTATTTTAATCATCATTGGAACTTCCCATATGCATGGCAACAAGATCAGTCAAAGCCCACGACAGGGGCAATACACAGAGGTCTCAGAACTGGGGTCGTAGGAGCACAGTCCTGTGGCTGGGACTCCAGAATTATGCACAAAGTGAACCCCTCATAGAAAGGAAACATAACTTGGTCCCCTGGGTTTGGTTTTCTTTTAATTTCATTTTTATTTTCTCTCATACCCAAGACGGTTTGGCAGTTTATAAGAGGAACTTGGGGTCAACCAGAATCAAGGGGCTAAAAAAATGAAACCAAGCAAACCCTCTCCTAGCCTTTCGTATCTTATTTGTTTTTCCATTCATTTTTTCCTCAGGAATCTGTAAGGCAGACTCCAGAGGAGGTATTAGGATAAAGCCACTGCTGGAAAAACTGAAAGGAATTTATTTCCTAAGAATTAGGGATGTCTTGGGGCATACCTTCTCGAGTGTTGGTAACACTCGGCAAGATACTTAAATTTTGTTCTTCTGACAATACCACAATGCTCTTTTTAAAGATAAGCCAGTAATTTAGATTGCCAAAGGTTCACATTCCTCTATCACTCCTAAGAAGTTCAAGGCTAAGGGAAGGGAACTAATTTTAGCACGTGCTGGAAGAGACATGAAACGGGCAGCAGGAAGAATCACCTTGGCCAGAGCCTGCGTTGGCGTCCGCTGCGTCGGGGCCCAGGCCGGAGCAGATGTCAGAGGACAGAGAGGCTTTGACAGAGCAGGGCTGCTGGGTCTGCACAGCCTTGCCAAAGGCAGGGGCTGCACCAGGAGGCACCGCGGCGGCTTCGGGGAAGCCCGGCTGCGAGTTACTGCTTTCTTTGTGGGGTGAGTCTTTAGAGTCTGAAAGGTTACCTGAAAGAGCAAACAAACACAACACATGCAATGGCAAAAGCTAGGAAAACTCTGAATGAAAAATCCATGCCTAAAAATAATCCATATCTCGACCCCAAGAGGAACAGCCGTTCACCATTCTGATGCACTGGATGGAGCACAGACTTTGGAGACAGCCTGCACCAGAAAATAATCCACACCTCCTATCGCTAATCCTGTTTCTCCAAGAAGCTCCTGGAGCAGGTTTGATTTTTACAGTTTCTCCTCTGTGTTTTCAGGAGCCTCAGAAGGAGCACTGCTGGAATAAAGAGAGAGCTGCTGGGGTGCTGAGGAGGAGGATGAATACACAGAATGATGAAGCAGGACACAGAGGTCTCTTCTCCCACACCAAAGTGAAATTAAGCAAATGGAGAAGAATAAAAAGTTGCAGCAAAGGCACAAGGAGCTTTTTGTTTATAGTTATTTGAGTATAATTGTCATTGCCACTGTCAGATGCTTCTACTAATAAATTAATGTAACACATGATTGGAAAATTATTTTGGTTTTTAAGCCTCTTTACCTGAGATATTTGTGTAGACAAAAGTACAGATAGAGACATTTATCTAGATATTTACAGATAAGTATCAATATATAACTATCTAGATAGGTGTAGAAGTACAGACAGTATCAAACACTGCTTCAGTCCCTGTGGGCAAGAACACTCAGTCTCAAGACGGGCCACAGAACTTATTGCCTCTGATTATATTTGTTTTTCCCAACTCAGCTGAAATCCTTAGCTGAAAGCAAAACACCTCCTCAACACCCTGTCTATAAAGATTGATGCAACAAAATTCAAAGGGGCCCTATGATGCAGTAATATTGAAAACAAGAGCCACCAGGTTTGAAATAAAGGGTGAATTCTGGAAATGCTACTGCTCCCCCAAATAAGAGCACAAACTAAGCTGAAGAAAAATTATGCATATTCTATTCTACATTTTTCTGAAGAAATAGGTACTGGTATTGGTATTTCCCAGGTAAATTATATTTTTGTACTTTTCCAAGAGATAAAAACTCAAGAGTGTAGTGCTATGTGAAAATCTCACACTACTTCAGATGGTCAAAGCATCCACCACACTTTTGTAAATGCTTTTACTTCTCAACCTTTGGGGGAGCAAATGCAATCCCATCTTTTAGACATGGCATCTTGGAGGAAAAAGGAAACAACAACAAGATACAGCATAACAGTACCTAAGAAGTGAATACAAACATCAGTAAATTGAAGAACGGAGGAGATGCAACCAGGATGTTTTCCAAATTAAAGTGGAATATTATTTCTCTGCCAAGCACTGTAGGCAATGCAGAGCAGGCAGGTATGGCTCGCCACCAGGACCTGGGATAAGCATGCCAGCTTAAAACCAACAAGACCTCCATCCTTTCCAGCAATCCCAGACATCACAAAGCACAGCCACAACTGATACAAGCAACAGGTGAAGGGAAGCACCCAGTATACCTACTTGTGCTTGATGTTCCACTCCTGAGCTGCTGGACCAGAGGATTTAAGAGTTTTCCAGCTTTCAATTTGTTTTTGCTGGTTCTTCGGCGCCGGCTGCTTGGTGGGGCAGAGTGAAGGAAGCCCAGGTTGGGAGGAAGGGGTTTTCCCAGGCGAATATACAGTGCCTCTATCTCGTTCTTCTGCTGCGTCTGCAGCTCAGCAATCTCTTTCATATGCCTAAAAAAATAAAAGGACTCTGTTAGCAATGTATTTGATAAAGCACCATGTCCTGACAGTGTAATTAATTGTAAAAGAAGAAACAAAACAATTACTGGTTATAAAACAATCAGCTGCTCATTCCTAAATATGCAAAGCTACAATAATCTATCTGTGGTGACTCCCCATCCCGGAAGGGAGAATCTCTGGCTCCAAGGCCAGGTTGGACAGGGCTTGGAGCAGCCTTATATAATAGAAGGTGTCCCTGCCTATGGCAGCGGTTGGAATGAGACGATCTTTAAGGTCCTTTCCAACCCAAAACATTCTGGGATTCTATGAGTTATTCTTCTAACTGGAACTGGCAGATAAGGCAAAGCACAGCAGGAAGGTGGGGGAAGGTCCTGGCAATGCCTGATCTGCCCAGAACCAGTTTACTCCTTACAGTTCTACTCATCCTAAGCTGAGCTGCTGCTAAGGTATGGTAACACAAGCTTCCTTCGCATCAGTTGCAACTCAACATACTTTTCTCTCAGGTTCTGCAATTCTTTCTTCATATCAGCATCTTCAAACTCTGAGTCATTGTCACTGCTCATGTAGGACGACTGTGAGTGGAAGGACGTGATGTTGATGGTAGGAATCTTCGCACCTTGCCCGTTGGGCGACTCTGGGCCAGGGGAGCCACCTTTGGCAGACCTCTGCAGAAAAGCAGCTGCTTTTTTGATCAAGTCCGTGGCTGTGCTGCTGCTGGGGGGAGAGAGCTGTGCAGCTGCAGCAGCCGCCGGCTGCCGCGGGAAGGGCTCCTCGGCGGAGTCGCTCGAGGCCTGGTCGCACAGGACATCCACAGAAGAGGCTGTCTGGACCCTGCGGACAGCCACCTTCATGTCCGGGCTGGAGGGCAGCTCGTCCAGGTACACGTCTGGTGGGGCCGAGAACCTCAAGCAGTGCGGTGCTGCTAAAGTTAATTCGTCCTGCGTGCTGATGACTGAAAACCTGCCAATGGTTTTGGCTGGCGTGCCACTCTCCAGAGCCTCAGGCTGTTTTCCATAGGAACCAGAGCCCGGAGAGCCATCCCTGTGGAAGTTACTCATCGCCCCATCTGCTGTTGCTCGCCGCATCACGCTCCCTGTGTGTGCGGGCGAAGCTGTCCTCTCTGCCTCCTCACTCCTCTGGAAAGTCTCCATCTGTGGAGCTGTGCCTGATGATGGAGGTGCAACCTGGAAAAAATAAGAGAGCTTAACAAAATGAACTGTAACAGTCAAGCAGAAAACCACTCCTAGTTCTGGTTACCTGAAGGAGGCCTTTTGCTGGAGCATCAGGAGCTGAAGCGATGCTTGGGACTGGACCTGATTTAAAGTTGGGAAAAAATATTTATGTCTGGAATGCTTTAATATAATAAAAGGCAATGTTTCACTGTGATAAACTGAAGTGTACCACTGAGGAATAACTTAAAACCCCAGTCTTTGTAATACAGGATTGAAAATGCAGGAGGCAATAGCAATGGCAATATAAAATATCTACAGACTGGCAGATCTAGTGGTTTGGGGAATTCAAATAATAATAGGTGTGTGGAATTTCACAACTCAGTTAACAAATTTTAAGGAGAAAAACAGAAGTAGAATGAAACCTGCACGGTACATTGGGCCTGAACTATTCTGATGTTCTTGGTGTCTCAGAGACACAGAGGGCCTGGACAGGCTGTAGCCCCACTCCTGCCACTGACACCGAGCAGGGATGGCTGGAGGAGCATTACCTGTTCTGCCTGCTGACCCACCTCTTGCCTCTGAGGGATGAGCACTCACACCAGTGACTTCCGGCTTGTTCAACTTTCAGTAAAAGGAAAAAAGAAACACAATTTCAGTCTCACTCACAAAGCAGAATGTGTTCTCCTTCCCTCACTTCCCCTTGCTGCCCTGGCACTACCAGAGAATAAGGAACAATTTCACAGTGCCTGTGGAGGTAGCCTTCAAGTCTTGCCTCCAACTCCACTATTTTCTTCCTCCTTCCCTGGAAGAAATAAAGCAGTGGCAGCATCGCAGCTGGAACTGCAGCCCAAGCTACTGAAACCCAGTATATTATATATATACACACATGCTTGGGGCTTTGTTCTGGTTTGGCTTTCCAGACTGTACGCTCCTCATCTGTACGTCTCTCTACAGAAGTTCTATGTCTCTTTCCTTACTGGCATAGATTTTAACAGGATGAATTCAAATTACGAGAGAGACATAGCACCTTTCACAGAGAGCGAATTTGGTTTGCTGTAGAAAGTAATTTACCATTAGAAAACAACACACCCTGAAGAGTCACTCCAGTACAGCTGCTTTCCTGTACCACACAGCACCTCTCGAGCAGTTGATAAGAGTCCCTGCAGCTGATGCTACACAGAACAGGCTCAGCCTTGCTAGTGGGGATGGAGTTACCTCCAGAAATGCTACTTTTGAGTAAGATATAGAATCATAGAATGGTTTGGGTTGAAAAGGACTTTAAAGCTCATCCCATTCCCTCCCCTGCCATGTACAGGGACACTTTCCATTAATCCCAGGTTGCTCCAAGCCCCATCCAACCTGGCCTTGGACACTGCTAGGAATGCAACAGCCACAGCTTCTCTGAGCACCCTGTGCCAAGGCCTGGAATAGACACTAATCTAGAACAATGTCCTGCAAACCTGATGATTTCATAAACTTGGGATTTTACCTGAAAAAACCTAACATGGGGGCTTCAACTGAGACAGAGTAACTGGCCTAGACTGGCTGCTACCTTTTTCCTAAGGCTTCTGTGGCAGTCTTGCTCTACCAAGCTCAGGAGAAGACAAAAGAAACCATTACAGGAAACAGAAGAAACTCCTGCCCATGGAATGTCTGCCTTTGGCTGCAGCAAGTGGACAAGGCAAAGGTACTTGAAGTGTTTGCTTTATCCAAGCTGACTTCAAAGGCAGTAATTGCAGCCACTGCCATTCATTTATACTTAAAATTGAAGCAAAATCACCTTCATTAGAACTAGAATGACTATACCACGCATTCTTAAACTACAAAGAAATTGACACATTTCTACCTGCTTTGGACAGGACACAAGAGAAGATTAATTAAACTATTGTACCACTTCTAAACCGAAAGGGAAAGTCTGGCTTTCATTAACAAGCATTTCTGAAAAATGAGTTGGGATGCATCTGACAAAAAAAAATTTAAGTGAGCTTTACACACTGGAAAGCAGTCAGCAGGCAAAGGTAACACAACCTGGAACAGAGATAGGAAATGTTTAGAGAAACAAAAGATCTACATGTGTCCGACCACAGGAGAGTGAGTTGAGCTCTGCCCTGGGGCCAGCCCTACAGGCTGGCTTTGAGGGGATCAAGGGCAGAGCCACTGGGGGACTGACCAGCGGTGGGCAAGGCAAGGCCTCCAAGGGCACAAAGGGCACCAGCGGCTCGGCAGCAGCTTTCACCTCCTGGCCGGTGTCTGGGATGCCTGGTTCTCTCCCATCCAACGCTGGGGCAGGAGCTTGCTCTTCAGGAAAAGGGGATAAGGTAAATTCATTGTCGCCCTGTTCGGGTGGCACAGAGGTGTCCGGCGTCCCTGCTGATGCCGAAGAAGTTGGAACATACTCCTGGTACAGCAAATTGCGCAGCTTCTCATCAAGGCTTTTAATTGTGTTGTCCACGAAGTCCACCCTGGGGGGGCCCTCGCTGTCAGACTCGGCCGTGCCGGGGGGGTTCTGCTGCTGGAGCAGGCTGACCCCTGCCCCGGCCATCCCCGTGCCCCCCTGTGCCAGCGGCAGCTGCTGGGACGCGGCCAGCGGCACCTGCGTGGGGCTCTGCAGCTGGGACCCCGACAAGCCCAGGGCGTCGGGGCCGGCGGCCGCGGGGAAGGGCTGGCTGCCCTCGGGCAGGTGCGGCCCCTGCGGCGCCGGCTGCCGCTCCAGCACCGCGGCGTCGGCGGGCAGCGGCCCCGGAGCCGCCGGCACGGCCGCGGGCGGCCCCACGCTGCAGCAGACGACCTCCAGGTCGGGCACGCACGCCGGCTCGTCCGCCTGCGGCTGCAGGTGCGGGGCCGGGGGCTCGGGGGGCTCCTCCAGCCCCACGGCTCGGGGGAACTCCGGCTGAGCGCCGCTGGCCACCGCGGGCTCCGCGATGCTCGGGGCAGATGCTGGCGGGGCTGGGACCGGGAACTCTGGCTGGCTTGCTGTGCTGGCAGGAGCTGGTGCCAAGGACGGGGTGGCTCCAAGGGGGCTGTCACTGGCCCCTGTGTGCAGGGGAAGCTGCTGGCCAGCCCCAAGCCCAGGGGCCTCTGTCACTGCAGAGCTCACCGGCTGCTCATCTGACTGCTCCGGGTCTAGAGAGAACACAAGTAAAAGGTGAACCTTTAAAGGAAAGGAAATCACTGCAAAGTCCCCCGGTCAGCTGCAGGGACAACCGACTAGCAATTCCCACCAGCAAACAGCTGATATGTACATCAAACGAAAATTTTCAGATTATGCAAAAAATATTTCACTGAAAAGACACTATAGTGATGAGAATTTCAACTACCCTGCAGCATAATGTATAACTAAAATACTGACACTACTGAAACTCAAAGATTCACAATTTGGTTCAACACCAGGAACATATGTAAATGCACATGCACATATAAATGCACAGCTTAACAAAACTCATCGTTTTCCTCCTCTGACAAAATCAAGTGAAACCATCACAGCTGAGTGAGGTGAGGACAGAAGAGAGACAACGCAGCAGCTCTGGAGAAGACATTTTCTATAAAGTTTGGAGATACCTGGCCCTTCTGTCTGCTGGGCACTGGGAGGCACCGGGGGAGAAAACTCAGGGGCATCTGTAGTAGGGTTTTCCACCACTGGACAAATGATAAACCACCTTTTTCCAGTATGCAAAACTAGGGATGAAAAGAAAATAACAAGTAAACACATTAATTTTTATTGTCTCCAGATCATGGCTTTGTCTTAATTACACAGGATGCTCTGGGTTGGAAGAGACCTTAAAGGCCATCTAGTTCCAACTCCCTGTTATGAGCAGGGACACCTTCCACTAGAAATTCAAAGGCACTCTTACCGTTTTGCTGATACACAGGTGTCTTCATTTGAGACTGACGCTTCTCCTGTTAAAGAAACAACACAAGAAATAGCTGGATCAGTGCAAGAGGACCAGCATCCCACTCATGTTGTATGGCTTAACACAGCAAAAGCATTATTTTTCTAGTTAAGAAAACTTTTTATTTTTTTACCACAAGATGCAAAGTAATTTAAGTATCTGGCTGTTAAGAAAAAAGAATTAAACTAGGAATCTGTATATAGCATTTCTTACCTCGCTTATTTCCAGCCTATCTGCATCTTGCTGGGGACTTATTCCCTGGTCAGAACTTCGCTCTCCTTCTGTATCCTCACTGAGCATATCTTCTGCCTTATCAATGATATCCTTCATTTGCTCAATAAAAGTCTCCTTTTCACTTTGCAAGATGAATTCATTCTCCACCTAGAAGGCCATATCAAAATAAAGAGGAAAACAGACATTTTTTTATTAATGCCTCGTTCCACAGCTGCCAGGGAGCTTAGGCAACAAGCACACACGAGGAGCTGCCTGAAGCAACTGGGAGCGCTGAGAGCCCACGAGCAGCCACATCTCACCATGTAAGTAGCAATTTCCTCCGGTGCGTCACCATCCAAGTCAAACTTGAACGTCACCATTTTGTGGTTATGGGTTTCAAGCTGGCACTCCACCATCTTATCCCCTGTGTTACACACCTGCATGCAGAGATCAACAACCCTTATTCCTGGCAAAGCCAAAGGAACCCTAGAGTTGCCCTCCAACAGGTTGTACTTGCATTTAATATGGTCAGTTTGGGTCTGTTGGACTTCTCCTGGCGCGAACGAGCACGCGTGGATTTCTTATGCTTCTTTGAAGACTTTCCTTCTTGCTTTCCACTTCCTGTTGCTCCTTCCAAGCTGTCACTCATCTCTTTACCAGAAGCAACATCTGGACTCATGTAGCTTCACAAGGAAAAGGAAGAACAGCCCCAAAGTAAAGGCAGAGTCACACACAATGGAGTCATGCATCACATGTAAGCTATAAGAGAGGCTGCAAAAAAGGGCACATTTGCACTTTTTTCTGGCCCAAACTGAGTCAACTGGAAGACGCTCAGTGAGCGAAGGGCACTACTCTACACCAGGCACATACTCTGGCTACAACACCTACTAAGAAATGATCTATTAATGTTTCTGGTAGTAACACGGAAAAAGTCCCATCACTCTGAATATATCCCTACATCCCCTAATCCCTTCACTTAAGGGGCCCTGACAGTCCCTCTCTGAACTGCACTAGCTCCTACTTTTCTAAGGTGACTTTTTCTCAGCTCCTGCCCTTCTGCCCTCCCAGCAGAAGGGTAAACAGATTAGGTTTACTGTAGAGGGAGGAAAAGAGAAGTTCCATACAGCTGTACACACACCAAGGCTAGGATGCTGCATCCAAACTAAGGAATTAAAAGAGCTGCAGGTGCCAGAATGGGCACACGGCACCCAACACTGTCAGCTTCTCCCTAGACATGCTCCCAGTCCTTCTTCTGATCATGTCAGAAAAAACAGCCTCAAAAATGCAAGCATTTCTTACGCCAAAGAGGTGATAATACCTTTCGCAACTCTGGGACAGAGCTTGGAGTTTGTCCTGTATTGCCTGCTCCTAAAATGCAAGAAAAAGTTATTTAAGCAAACACATTATATTAGCAGATGAAAGACATCTTTAGGAAAGGGTTGGCACCAGTAACTCTAAAACCATTCTGTTTAACCAGTTCTTGGAACCTAGAAATAAAATAAATGCCCTATTTTTACCCTTTCAACATCACTTCTGTCCAAGGCACCAACCACTCTTTCAGACTGAGACACTAACCTGTCAGTTCCCTTCCTCTGCCCACAGCAGATGAGATGGTGAAAGGAATAAAGCAGTTCTCACCACCATGGCAAAACCTGACTGACAGACAATTCCACATCAGCACCCACTGTCTTTTATCTTTGAATGTATCTGCTAATTTGGTTCATTGCTTTATATAGTTTCTTGAAATACGCTCAGTATCTTCATTGTGCTTGGCTTAGTGTGAAAATTTCTGAGGAACTTAAAAACGAAAGATGAAAATTCCTCATTTAAGAACACCACCCTCACATCGTGTCCTCTTGTCCTCTACATGAATTTCCCCTAAAAGCTTCCCTCTTCGCTGGCTGCAGCTCTGGGATAGACATCATAGCATGATTTCCACACCGGGCAGACCCACTCTCACAGAATTTGTGACAATGCTGCAGGCCCTGCTGTAACCAACTTACCATGTATGCACAGACACACACACCCATACATGTATATAGCTGTGTATATACAGTCGCACCAGATATACCCATAAATATATATAATTTTATATATATTTATAAAAACACGTCTATAAAATCCTTCTATAGATGCACAGATAGAAACAAGCCCCTCGACTGCCATCGCTACACTGAGCACTCAAGCAGTGATGAGCTGGGGTTAAAAGCTCAGAGGGGACCTGGTCAACACACTGGTTCTCTGCAGCTAACCAGCCAGCCCCCTCTTCGGCTGTAAACACCATACATAAGCCATGCCAAGCTTAAAAGCAGTTTCAGTAAAACTGTAACATCAATGAACAGTGACAACACAGACATAATGTATCGACATTCTGGTAAAGCACTTAACCAAGTGCCTTACAAAACATCTTTTGCATGACTGGTTCAGGTTGGTTTGGATGCAAGTGCTGCCACGTGCCTGAACACAACAGAAGAGATAAAAATTTCATGGCAGAGTAGCAACAAAATGTAGTGTTTTGATTATATAGACAGGTATGAAACTTCTCTTACGCTCAAGGAAACTTGAGCAATGTATGTCAGAAAACCAGCATGGAGAGGAGGAGGTGGATTGGTACTTGCTTCATTTCTTAAAGTGAATGAGAGATGTATGTGAAAACGAAATTAGCAAACCAGTGGTTTAATGTTCTGAGGGATGTGGGATGTGAAGGACAGACATGTGCCTCAGTGGCCATGAGTTTCTCAGGAGAACTTGTATCCCCCGTATCACAGTGCACAACAATGAGGTTTGTTCATATTTCCAGAATCTCTAATGGAATGGACCCTGCACGAAGGCACCAGCACCGACCCTGCTATGAGTTGTGCATTCAGAAAAAAGACAGCTGCAGAAGGAATAACTTGAGCGATGGATATGCCTGACCCAGCCCAGCTATTCTGGGGAGTCTGCAGCTGAAGCACTGCAGACAGGCTCTACCACTCCTGCTACACTTAAACAACAAGATACAGACATTCACCAGGAAACATCCTACATCACAGCAGGAATGCTGATGCTGTAAGAATTAAACTGCCATTGATGGACAGGAAAATTGGGGAACTAGAATCCATTTTTCATGTTAGAACAGCTCTTCCGGAGCATCTTCTGGAGGCAGCATTGTATTGTATCTCCAATGGAATTTCAGGCTGCACTGAGGTCAAGGCATGTGACAAGCCATGGAAACATTGGCAAAACCAAGAGATTAATTTTGAAAAGGTGAAATACATACGTTGGGAGGAAAGAAAACTCAGAACAGAGACTCAAGAGGAACCACTCTGAATGCAGAATCACAGAGGGACATTTCCATCCAGGAGTGGAGAAAAATCAGACTTATTTCCTGAAATCAGGTAGAAATGCCAAAGCTTTTGTTTTGTTATGTTAACAGGCAGCTGAAGAGAAGGGAATGTTCTGTGATGCTCTGTCAAGACTGAAGATTAAACAATTATGGAGTGGAAAGAAAAGTCAAAATAGCAGGCAAGGAGCTGACAATTCTATAAGGAAAACAATAAAAAGCATCCTGCTTCTATGACCTTAGAGAACTGGGAATGCCTATGAGTATCTTAAGAAACAAAAATCCCAGGGCTACAGCAGACATAAGGCAATACAGGAGGATACAATGCCAAATGAAATGAGAATAGGGCTCAAACTGAAGAGTATGAAGGGCTTCCACAATAAAAAGACTCAGATTGTGGAGTAGTTTCTTAAGGCAAATGATGGTTGGTTGAACAAGTGCTTGAGACATCTAAAACAAGACCGGACAAAACATGGGTGACACTCTACAGAACAACTTCTAATTCACCCACAGTGAGAATTTCTTGATTTCTAGCTCCGTGCTTGTGCTCAGCTATGGATAAGGAGGTGCTTAGTCCTGCTGCCTCATGAATTCAGTGAGACATTTCTTGAGCTACAACATGAGCTTTCATTTGGCATAGCCAATTATTTGCTGACCCAGAGCTGCTGGCATCAAGGAGCAGAAGCTCGACACACTGAGGGGATAACGTCCCTTGTGCAATAAGCCCACTGTTTCACACAGGGGTAACTAAGAAGATTAAGGCTGAGGCTGGTGAGTTACTTCAGAGGAAGGGCTCTACCTCTTGAGAAGTCTCTGTGCCTGCTGCGACAGCCGAGCAGGGAGCTGGGAGCTGCTGGCCCAGTGGCTGGGAAAGATCAGGCTGGAGCTGCAGCAGAGCAGAGGGCTGGAGAGGCAGGCCAGGCTCTATGGGGGCGGGCGGGGCAGCCGTGGCAAGGCTGCCATGGACCTGGGGGACGCCTTCGGGAGCGACGCAGGCTGGCACCAGCTCCGGCTGCAGCTGCAACGGCGGCGACATGACCATGGAGGGTTGCACTGGCAGCACGGGCACCTGCGCTCCAGCTTCCAGAGCAAACTGAGTGTGTCCAGGCATGGGCTGCAACACAACGAGAGCTGTTAGCACACATTTCTGCGCCAAGGGCTCAACACGTATGTGACAAGGGAGCAAAGTCACTGGTGTTCATGAAGAAAGGACTCAAACTTTGCAGTGCAACTGGGTTTGGGTGCTCTCAGTAACAACTACAGAGATAAACTTCCTGTGAAATAACCAAATAAAAGTTAAGGAGTCTTTCTGTACAGTTATGACAACGTCTATAGGTACTAGTTTATTAGTAGGGACAAAGCCAGATTTTGCTAAGAAAGGAAAAAAAATCACAGAATTCCAGAATGGTTTGTGGTGGATGGAACCTCAAAGCTCATCTCATTCCACCCCCTGCCATGGGCAGGGACACCTTCCACTGTCCCAGGCTGCTCCAAGCCCCATCCAACCTGGCCTTGGGCACTTCCAGGGATCCAGGGCAGCTGCAGCTCCTCTGGGCACTCTGTGCCAGGGCCTCACCACACTCACAGGAAACAATTCCTTCCTCATATCCCATCTGTCCCTGCCCTCTGCCAGTGGCAAGCCATTCCCTGCATCCTGTCCCTCCATCCCTTGTCCCCAGTCCCTCTCCAGCTCTGCTGGAGCCCCTTTAGGCCCTACAAGGGGCTTTGACTTCTCCCTGGATCCTTCTCCTCTGCAGGTGAGCACCTCCAGCTCTCCCAGCCTGGATACAGAGCAGAGGGGCTCCAGCCCTCAGAGCATCTCCATGGCCTCCTCTGGACTTGCTTTTAAGATCTTAGGTGATGAATTCATTCTCCTGAATACTTTGCTCTGCTTTCAACAACCCCACACTGTCCATGCAGAGAAAAACGCATTTTCTACCCATAACCTAACTTAGGATATTTTAAGAAATCTGCCAGATATGTAGAACGAGGACGTGGTACAAATGACACAATTAACTCTTTCACTGAATATACACCTGTGTCCTCCTTCAGTTTAGTGCAGTTTACACACTGCAGTCCCAACTTAACCCTTGATGTGCCAAGACCCAATGCCCCAATCCTACCAACACGTCCATGTGGACCGAGGGAGGTTCACTTTTCTCAGTGGATTTCTCCAGTGTATTAAAATAACTCAAGTGCGTAAGCACTTGGTGGGAACCAGACCCAGGCAACAGGATGCCAACTACCTTAGAGACTGCATTGTTATTCTGCATAACAGTCCTTTTGGGTTGTACATTTAAAATCAGAACATTCTCCTTTTAGGTACATCATGTATTTTTCCAGAGGGACTGAGCTTGTGGAAAAAGGAAGAAGGAAAGAAAGAAGCATATGGAAGAAAGACAGACTTTTAGTACTGGGTAAGAGTGTGCCCAATTTTTACTTTTTTTGAAGTATCATCACAAAGGGACTTCAGGCTATTGGAAAATACAGTAAAAAAATAAGACTCAGATGAGAACTAGGCCATGTGATTTCATTGCTGCATGCTCTCAGCAGCTTCTGGGTATGAGCTCAAACTATTATTCCAGGTTTTAATGCAGATAAAAGTAAAGACAGGATGTGCTTCACAACACCTCAGAGTTACACGGCTGTCCAAGGGGGGGTTGTTAGATTGACAAGGGTGGTATAATGCCACAGAAGGCTGGTTTAATTTTAAATCTTATATATCGAGAATAATTCACAAAATATTTCAATGTCAAATCACAGAATATTCTGACTTGCAAGGCACCCACAAGGATTATCAAGTGCAGCTCTTAAGTGAATGCCCATATAGATGTACCCAGGCAAAACAAAACTCAGAAGTGCTAAACATCAATTGTGAAAACAGCACGACATTATATACAGAAATACCTCTCCATTAGAAATCTTCAAATCAAAACAATGTTTTTTAAAATATTCCTCTGCACATTGTAATAGCTATTTTTTTATCCTAAATTCTTCCATATGCAACACATATTTGATAGGTAATGACTGTGTCAGGATGGTTTGGGCAAATCAGCTCTCCAGTTCTGGTATTTGCCATGCTCACTGTGTCCAATGTGCTTGATTCCATTCCCTCTAAAGCCACAGGGAACACTGAGTAACACTCCCAAACTCCATGCTGCTGACATTCTCAATGACAGTAATCCTGTACAAAAGATATGGCTGAAGAGAGAAATCTAAAAACTACGTCCTGCTCTGAAGATGCCATGACAGGTTGGCATGGAATGCCACAAATTTTAATGTGTTATGATGAAGGGATATGTCAGAACACAGATTTTCCAAATGCTTTATTAACAGGTTGAGTGCCCTTTCCTGCTCTGGTCAGACTGTGTTTCACGTTGACATATCACAGATGTGGCGAGAGAAGTATTTGCAGACTCTGTCACTCCTGAGGCAGTTTCCGTGTAAATACTGTTTGAGCTCATTCACGCTTCGTTTTTTTCAAGGGGGAAAAGAGTCTGCTGCTAAATTCCATCCCTGCCCTGCAGGTCTGACAGCGCTCTTCCACAGAGCTTACCAGAGTCCTTACCAGAGGACGACTTCCCTTTGCTGTTTAAAATATGTTCTACACCAAAATAACTCCACTGCTCTCGCCAGCTTCCCTGTATTTGCTGTGTGTACCCAGCAGCCCCTGCATCCTACATGGATGAGCTACAGGCACAGGGGCAAGGCTCGGTATGCCCTCCTGATCTGGGAAAACCACAGCTCACACTTCCCAAGATCTGAGACCAAGAAGGAAGAGGAAATTCAGAAAGCGCTCTGCTCATTTACTGTTCAAAGCCCTTTATCCTTGACAACCCCTGTCCCTGGCTGAGGAGATCACCTGCTACCCCACAGCTTCAGCCACCACCTCCAGAACTGAGAGCAAGAAGTCAACAAAACATCTCAAGAACAAGGATTAATGTTGGCGAGGAAGAGAGCCCCAGGAAGGGCAGTGCCCCAGAGCACCCTGCAGCGCCCAGCCCCGCGGCCGGCGGATTTACCTGGTGAGCCGGCTCAGGAGGGTGGATCACGCTGGGCTGCAGGGCTGGAGGAGGTGGCTGTGGCTGGGACATGGGCTGAGAGCTCTGCGTGTGGTGGGGCGAGGGCGTGTCGCTGGGCAGCAGTGGCTGGAAGGCGGGCTGGAACACGGGCTGCGGCGGCAGCGGCGGCAGCCCTGGCGGCACCCCCGGCGGCGCCACCGCCAGCAGCGGGATGGTGGCCGCTGGCATGTTTGGCACGATGGGCTGGCAGGGCAGCACCAGAGAAGCCACGGTGGTGTGAGGCAGGTTGACGGCCTGCATGGGCAGGGCGGGGGAGTTGGGTGCCATGGGCAGTGTGGGGTTCATGGGCAGGCTAGGCAGGATCACAGCTGGAGCAAAGTACTGGGAGGGAGCAGGAATGGGGGGCACGTTTGCAGCAGGTATGTCAGACAGGTTTGGAGGAAGGCTGTCAAGCCCTGCCAGAGGAGTAATTGCAGGAATGACAGGAAACTGAGGAATCTGAAAAAAAAAGAAATATTGCATGAATTGCCAGTGCTTTCACTGATGCTATAAAGCAGTTTCATTTGCCACACAAGTCCCTAAAAACCACCTGTGCCGGGAGGATAATTATGTCTGTTTGTTAATCACTTCCATTAATTCCCTGAGCTTCACAAGCAGTAATAAAAACTGATTTACATTTAAATCACTAGTAAAAGCAAAAAAAAATACATTTGAGGGGGACACTTTTATACCTCAGAAGCTCAGAACTACTTCTAACACCAGCCTGAAGCCTTCAAGCAACATCCTAATTAAAAGCTGCTTTAATTTTAACAGAAATTAAAAGGAATTGGGCCAGACCTAACGCAAAACTCTTTCATGCAAAATTAAGTGGGCAATTTAAACCCTTGTTTTCAAACAAGCTGCAACTCAGGCAGCACGGAAGAGCCCAGAAAAAGGGTTTTTATAATCAAAACTTCCCAGTGATGGAGCAGACATTGGCATCATGGCAGCAGCTTGCTCCTGCCCTTTGGCACAAACTGCTTCACATTATGGTGACTGTCACTACCAAACACAGCACCATCCACCTTCCTAGGCCAAGGGAAGGGTTTGTCCCTGCTTCAGAGAACAGACCCAGAGCAGAACAACACTGACATGGCTGGCAGGTGTTGGGGGAAGGTGGTGAAGTCAGGAGGTCAGAAAATAGCAGAAAAAACAGGCAACTGCTCATGCCCTCAAGCTGGGATGGGGAAGAGATTGTGCCAGAGGGAACAGTGCAAAAGACCAAACCAAAACAACCCCAAAAAATTATTGCCATTTTGGAGCTGCCATTAACTGGATGGGACAGAGTTGGGCACAAAGGAGATTTCTGATTCACCAAACAAATAACAAAGAAATACAAGGAATTAAGAAAGAGCAAGAATATTTTTATCGCCTAATTAAACTGGCATGCAGTCAAAATAGCCACACAAAACCTGCAAATCATGTTAATTATTAGCTGGAAATTTCTCCTCAAATGGCTGTGCTCAGCCCTCCCTTACCTGGGAAGGGGCCACGGGCGGGATCTGCGGCACCGTGGAGATCTGCAGGGGCTTCAGGGGGGTGCTGCTGGCGGGCACCTGCGAGCCCTGCGCCGGGAAGGGCGGCAGCAGGTGCGGGGCTGGCGGCAGCGGGCACACGGGCTGGCTGCCGAGCACCTGCTGCAGGGAGGCTGCCTGCGAGATGGGCTGCTGCTGCTGCTGCGGGACAGGAAGGAAAAGGTTACTGCTTGTGTACTGCAAAACAACCAGATGGTTGGCCATGCTCCCCATTGCTCCCCCCCATCTTACTGTCAGGACAGACCTAGTGCTTGGAGTACAGAATCACAGGCTCATTAGGGTTGGAAAACACCTCTAAGATCACTGAGTCCAACCACTAACCCAGCACTGAAAAGTCCACCATTAAAACATGTCCCCATGTGCCACATCAAGATGTTTTTCGAACACTTCAAGGGATGGTGACTCCCCCACTCCCCTTGGTAGCCTATTCCAATGCTTAACCACTATTTCAGTAAAGAAAATTTCATCGATATCCGACCTAAACCTTCCCCGGCACAGCTTGACGTCATTTTCTCTCATCCTGTCCCTGCTCCCTGGGAGCAGAGCCCGACTCTTCCCTGGCTGCCCACTCCTGTCAGGGAGTTGTGCAGAGCCAGAAGGTCCTCCCTAAGCCCCTTTTTCTCCAGGCTGAGCCCCTTCTCCAGCTCCATTCCCTGCCCTGGTCATGCTCCAGCCCCTCAGGATGTGCTCCAGCAGGGACAGCTCCCAGGAGAGACAAGCACTCAATTCAAACACTGCACAGGAGCCCACACTTAAAATCCATTTAAATGCAAGATATAAAATGACAAGTGCTAATTGTCTTGGAGAGGCTATTTGTAATGACTCACTCTTTAAATCCCAGAGATTTTTTGGGTTGGTCCTGTGAAGTCCCCACCCACTAACTTCCAAGATACAGTTGATACCCAGCTCATCCTGGCAAGCAGAAGTTGCTACACAATGGAGCAGGCATGGAAAATACAACACGTATTACCTGAGACACAATCAACCACAATAACTGCAGTAAAAGCTAAGTTCCAGATATTTCTGATGTACTGTAGTGACAATGTAGTAGCCAAAAAAGCAGCTTTACTTTTCCAGAGAAAGTAGTGGTCCCCTGGCCTGCCAGGCTTCACAGACAGCAGAACAGACAAAAAGTTGCAAAAAAGTAACAAACCCCCACATTTTATGTGCTATTGGTATCTTCCTCTTCAGTTCCTCTAATTAGTTCTGGGAATACTAAAAAAACCCTTCTGGTTCAAAAAGACGACCCTGAGGCATAGGCTGGCTCAGGGTGACTCAGGGGACCACAGGGCTAGTGGCCTCACCCAGGCCCTGCAGCACACAGAAGCTCTGCCATCCTATGTTTTGGAAAGACATGGCATCTCCCCAGTTACAATCCCAAATGCATGGGAATAGCAGCCTGGCTCTGGTGATGGGACAGAGCAAATCCACCAAAGTGGAGGCACCTGAACACTGAAGGATGAAGGAGACCCACCTGGGATGGGGGGGACCCCACTCACTCCATGGAGGAGCTCCTGCAGGACCAAGCCCCAGCTCCAGGGTGGAAGAGCCGCATGCCCACGGCGCTGGGCTGAAGCTCATAAAGCTGCCAGCTCCCAGAGCCAGCTCTGCTCTCGCACCCCAGCCGGGTTAATCTGCAGCTCAGACAGCTACCCATGGTTCACCAAGGGGACAGAGGGCACTGGTGCTTGCCAGTCACCTCCCACTCCAGGAGACATCGCATTAGAACAGGAAAACTATGCTCAGGGAATGGAGCTGCTTCCTAAAACCTCCCTCTCAAATCTAGCTTGTGTCTTAAAAAATGCTTGTGAATTGGGTAAGGCACAGGGAAGGGAAAATATCCAGGCAGATTAGGTAACTTTGCCTCATTATAACTTTAGCAGTGTAAATGCACGGTCACCCAAACTGGAAAAATAAATAAAAGTTAGGAGACACAACATTGATTCCACATGTCTGATCCACCAGTGCATATTGAGACAAGATCAAAACAATTCATTCTGTAGGTAGCTGAATTTCTCACCCTAATTTCCATTCTTCTGCTGTCCTGCCCTACCCTCCTTACCATGGACATTCACTGGACACTGCTGTCTCTGAGGAACACAGGTACTCTGGGAAGTTTTGCAGAGAAACTTGGGACACCTTCCACTGTCCCTGGGTGCTCCAAGCCCTGTCCAACCTGGCCTTGGACAGTTCCAGGGATCCAGGGGCAGCCACAGCTTCTCTGGGCACCCTGTGTGAGGCAGAGCAGCCACAGGGAAGGGCTGAGATGGACATGGCTCCATGACAGAACCCAGCTCTCACCTGCTGGCCGGCCAGCACGGGTGGCGGCGGCTGCCCCAGCGGGAGCGAGGCCACGGTGCTGGGCACCACGGGGAACGGCATCGCCGGCTCCTGGTAGTGCTGGGGCACCACGGCGGGCGTGGCTGGCACCACAGGCAGGACGGGCTGCAGAGAGACAGCAGCATGAGGGACAGACACTTCCACGGATCAAGCAACCTCAGCTTCTCGGGGAAACCTCTTCCAGAGTCTCACCACTCTCACAGGGAACAATTCCCTCCCAATATCCCATCCATCCCTCCCCTCTGCCAGTGGGAAGCCATTCCCTGGGTCCCGTCCCTCCATCCCTTGTCCCCAGTCCCCCTCCAGCTCTGCTGGAGCCCCTTTAAGCCCTGCAAGGGGCTTTGAGCTCTCTCTGAAGCCTTCTCCTCTCCAGGTGAGCACCCCCAGCTCTCCCAGTCTGGCTCCAGAGCACAGGGGCTCCAGCCCTCAGAGCATCTCCATGGCCTCCGCTGGACACACTCCAACAGGTCCATGTCCTTCCTGTGCTTTGCTGAAAAGCCACTAAGGCAGTTCAGTGCCCACAGACTGATAAGCGACTGAGCAGGTCACTATGCACAGAGGCAAGTGAGGAATGCATACAGACACCCCTGGAATCCATACCCTCTGGGAACAAGAGCATAAATGATAATACGAAATATGACCCAAGGTACAGAACTATTTGAAAAAGCTTTGGACTTACTGCCGAGGGCTGCTGGTAGTGTCCAAGCTGGGGGAGGCTGTGGGGCACAGGCTGACCCTCGCTCAGGGGGGGGCTGTACACCCTCTGGATGGCAGGAGGGACAGTGTCTGGCAGGGACGAGTAGATGACGCTTTGCTGGCTGCTCTGTGAGTCCGAATAAACTGTGGAACCCTGGCCGCTGTCAAACGTGCTGTCAGCTGGAAGCACAGTCATTTTTATTAAAAGTTCAACAGCTCCCCATGTTAAGGGATGATCATAGAGCAAGGTCACCATGGTTTACGTAATTAGCATTTTTACTACTCTAGCCCTGCTTTTATATAAATAAATTATACAACACCAGTGTTATGCTCTACAAAAGGCACACACTGCTTCTCTTAAGCCAAAACCCATCCCCATGGACTTCTGCACACACTGATATTTCAGGCACTTTACTATATCCTTTAAAGGGCATAAGGCTGACATTCAGAATTGCAGATGCTTATAGATTTTGTAGATGAAAGGAGAGGAAAGAAACCCTGATTGTCATGTTCAGAGCAGATCATGGGGTCTTTTAGAGCTCCATCTTCCAGGGATGCACTGACTTTAACACTGCTTTTATCAGCAGCCCTGAAAATTACAACATTCTTTATGCTGTATGATTTTAGTTCAGCAAGTCATGCTCTGCTTGAGTGTAGTGCAATTAAGGTCAGACACAAACCCCTGTGCAGGTTCCAGTGGGTTTGGCACACTCAGCTCTGTGGGAGTTTCTCATGGAGCATTTGCCCAGTTAACCTATGGAACTACACAGCTACAGGCACTGGGCAAGCACTGAGCCCTTCGGGAACTGGAAATTTCGGTATTACTGACTTTAAAAAGTCTTTTCACAACTTTTAAAATGTGTAAAATACAAGTGCCCAGCTCTGTTTGAGCCTAAGTTACTGTTTTCTTCACTAGAGAAAGAAAGTGAGACAACCAGACTGCAGCTAGATGTATCCCAAGGACAAATAGCATCTAATAGGGATTTAAAATTCAAAACTGAAAGAAAACTGCAACACAGTTTCAAAAACCATGTTAAGTTACAGCTAAGCTTAAATACTATTTCTTTCCCCAACACCTTCCACTGTCTCTTTCTTCCACATTCTAAATATGGAATTATTTGGCTTTTAAATAATGAATTATTTTTTAATAGCACCAGAGATTACGTTTCTCTTCAGTACTCCTAAACTATTCCCCCAAATGTTTTTCTTTTCCAAAATTAAACTCCCCTCTCTATTTATTAAATTCATTTCTGAAGAGCCAATATAGCCCTACTTTCATGATGGGATTTCTGCTGCATTAACATTCTGTTTTATTACAATTATTCAGGACCTCAAAGGAAAAAAAAAAAAAAAAGGAGAGTCTAATGGTAGAGTGCTAAAGTAAAAGCTGTGAGCCAGTCTCAGATTTTTACAGAATGTACATTGCACACATTAAGTTATTAATTTCCACTTTTACATTTAATCTCAAATTATATGAATGGGTGCCACCCTAACTTATAGAGGTCCTATGCTAAGAAAATGTTCAAATAATCTGATAGCAAATTCCCAAATAATACCAAGTTCTAGTTACAAGTTGAGGAGGAGAAAAAATAAATTGTGGAGGTTATATTTAGTATAACATTTTGCCAACTCATGTGCTTCCCATGCTGTGCTGGACAAGTCACTTCATTGCAGCACTAGAAACAAAGAGCCATAATTGCAGTGTTCCTCAAAGGAATTAGCATGAAATAAGGATATGATCCAAAAAAATGAAATGAGCTAATTTTAGCTTCAGATAAAGTTTTGTGAATGTGGCAATATTGTGAGTGTTATGTAAATGTAGCTATTTCTCATATCATTGAGCAGGACACGAGTGGTGAAGACATCATTAAAAAGGGATTTTTCCTGTACAGGTACACATGGATATTTCAGTATTCAAAGCAGACCTCAGTGTAGCCCTTTATGAAATACCTGAATTGAAGCAGCAGCTGTCTTGCTAAAGGTAACGCATCTTTTACTTAAATGTGCTTACATACCAGCCCAGAGCAGTGAAACAAAAACTCTGTGATAATTGTTTAGTAGCCAAATACATAGAGAGTTATATAGAGATATGTATATAATACGGTTTTCTTGAAACTTCATTGCTTTCAAAATTGTCATGCATCTGTCCCAGATGTTTGTGGGTTTTGAGCTACTGTGCAAAACCACCCACCACATCAGTTCATCTGAGCTCAGGTCACTGTGGGTTTCCCCTTCAGACATTCATCCCCGTGTGCCCCCAAAGCCAGCACAGGACTTACAGGCGACAGAGGTGACGCTGGCGGGCAGGTTCTGCTGGAAGGGGTGCTGGTCCGCCTCCGGCTCCTCAGGCTCCGACAGGATGTGGTGGCCCGTGTGGGACAGGTAGGTGACCTGGACCTGCTGTGCCTGCGGCGCCTTCAGCTTGTCCAGGCACTCCGAGTCGCGGCGCTCCTCCAGCTGCATCCTGGGCCAGATGCGCTCCCTCCTCCAGAGGATCAGCGCCACTCGGTCACGGATGGACTTGGCCACAATCTTGAGATCGTTCTCGTGGAAAAAGCCTGAGTCAATCTGCAGAGGAGCACACACTTAGCAAGGTCCCAAGCATGTGGCTGGAATGCACACAAGCATACACACAATACTGGAACCTCTTCCCAACAAAGAAAATATCCATTTGAAACAACACTAATTTATATAAATTTATTTCTCACAAGAGCAGGAACTCAAGAGCTTGATGGAGTGGGGTTCTTTCTCAGTAAAACTTCTATTCCTAATGCATTAAAAAACCCAAGATGTAATGTCTAGGACCTGAATATATACTGGCTCTAATTACCCACCACTGAACATCCATTGAGGAGAGCAAGTTTAATGGCAGATGGGTTTCCTTCTTTTTTTTTTTTCTTTTTAACACTAAAAGAATAGACAAAACAGGAAAAAGAATCTCTGAACAATGCACCTGGAGTGAATCAAACTGCTCTTAAATCTGAATTTATTGTCTTAACCGGTCCAGCACACAGAGTTATCTAAATTGCTCTGCTTAAAAGCACAGCAAATCATAAAGGACAAGATGTTAGCAGAATTACATTTCAAATTAACTTCTCTTAAATAGTGAAGTCAGTCAGTATTGATTGACTTTTACAAAGAAAAAGCAGACTGTTCCTATTTGATGGAAAAGGGGATGAGGCTTCTCAGAACTCAACTGCTCAACAGATAAAGTGGAAATTCATCTTTGTGTTATTTGTTTGCATAATCTCCTGCAGGGCAGGGTATGAATTTTCATTTAAGAATGACGTACCAGAGCTTTGTCTGCTCTCCCTACACTCTTAACATGCACATTCGACAGATTTGAAAGCACTTACATACACAGGCGATCTCTAGAGGCTTTCCTGCTTTGCTCTTGCCCAAACATAAGACACTTCCACAGCTTAGATTTTCGCTGCTAAAATTAATGGGTGCAAAGCATCTTAAAACAGCTTCAAGAGCTAACTTCACTTTCCAAACCCACTAGAATGTTTCCAGTTCCCTTTGCCCATATCCTTCGGGCAGGTGGGACTGCCTAACTACCAAAAACCCATCAGTAGTGATAAATAATTCCCTGTACTCAGAAGGTCTCCTGCATTCTTCTCTTCCACAGCACACAAAGCAACAGATAGATGAAAGCACATGGCTTTGGTGTTCCACAATTCATGGAAATAGACATTTAGGAATAAATGTCCCCTTTTTCTGCCCCTGCAACAGCCTCAGGTTTGAAAGCATTTAATGGGTAGTCTCTTAAGTATGCATTAATGTAGAATACAGATTTTTTAATAATTTGGGAACAGGTACAGTGTCACTGTAGTTTGGGCATGATCCTTTTAAATATACTTTTCATGAGAATTATTTCCTCTTCAAAATAAAACATGACAACTATGGACCAAGCAACTTAGAGAACTGTGAAACTCCAAATATTTCCATCAATATTTAAATGTAAAATATAACAGTAAGTAATGGTACCAGAGCAATTTTTAAACTAAAGAGTTCTGTAGTAATAAATTGCTGGAAAAACATTGGACCTACTGCAAACTAACAACAAGACAAAGGAGCCTGAATTCCTCCCACTAAACTTGGAGTAGAGGGTGATGAGTTCCAGCAGAGCAAGGCAGCATTACTGAAATGAATGCCTCTTGAGCAGGACACGAGTGGTGAAGACATCATTAAATGGGATCCCTAGGGATTCAGAGTCTAATAGGAATGTTTCTGCAAGCACAGGAATGTTCAGACCCTTGGTTCAGCCCTTATTGACCCTGAGCCTCTGTGATATTGAACACCAAAACAACTGCAGCAAAGACACCATCAAAATAGGAGTTCAAGGACAGTGGTGAAAATGGAACACATATTCTCTAACAAAACTCCACCATTATAAAAATACAGAAATTCAGCAAGTGAAACTTATCGGTTAAAGAATCCAAAGCTTACTCCTAACTCCATGAATCCAGTTTCCTATTGAAGTTTGGGGGTCGAGCAGCTGACCACAGACCTTTCTCATCTACATTCCTTCTAAGGAACACCAACAGAAGAGATGCGGGAAAGTGTTTTGGAGAACTCAATGCAGGATATTTTGTGATTGAACTTCTGAACTCTTCTAATGTATTACTAGCTGCTGTCTGGAACTAAAGAGATTCTAAATAAATTCAAAGTCATTCAGCAGCCTATACAAAGTGGCAGAAGAGCGTGCAAAATATAAAAGTAGACCAGACCTCCATGCTCCCTAAGCTACGTAAACTGTGATTTCAGGCATCTGTTTTCAAACAATATGTCTCAGTTAGTTGTTCCCCGTTCACCCCTTTCTTGCAGTAGTCATTCAAAAATCAATGCAAATCACCTAAACTGGACACCTGGAGTGGTTCAAGTGAAGTTACTTTACCCAGCTCGTTCCTGTTGACCCTTGACATTTATGCATCACTTTTTATATATACACATTTTTATCAGAAGTGTATTTTACCATTTCTTGTGCAACGTCATCAGGAGTTTCCTTCTCCAGATCAAAAGTAAACTCAATGGCTCCATTATCTTTGGGTTTTCCTTTCAGTTTCTTAGGATCTTCTACCCAGAGTCTTAAGGCAATAGAGGATTTCCTACCATGGTCTTCTTCTGCAAGTTCCACTCTTACCCCAGTATCTTCAGCAAAAAAGGCATGGCTTAATAAATCTTTAATTTCATATCTGCAAAGGATATAAAGAAGAATCAGACACTGCAAGTCAACAATTTCAGAAAGGTTTGTAAAAAGAAATTGCTATTAAAGGTGGAAACACTTACACTGTTTCATGTTCACCAATAATGAATTTTGTTCTTTTTGAAAAGATGTGGGATTTTGAAAAAGAAGTGAAATTGAAAAAGTGACATTTCCAATATTCATATACCACAAGCACTTAGAGAAATGCAGATCATAGCTTTGTTCAACTTTTCTTAAGTATCTGAGCTTAAAGAGTACCAGAGAAGAGATTCTCTCTAGGCAGTCAGCTGCAGTCCCTAAAAACTGTATTTGTGAAAGCCAGGAAATACTCAGCAGGAGACAAACTGGCAGAGACCAGTAACACATTAATTTTTAAAACCAAAGCTAGAAACTAGGCATAACGCATCTCCATGTCCAGAGGGCAATACAATCTGCTACCACAGCTTGTTATGAATCTACCACACCAACTTTTATCACCCTCCCTGTCCCCTACAGAACCTTCCCAGTGACATTTTTTGGACTGCTGAACCAAAAATTGCAAGAGTACCCTAGCTCAACTCCACAGTGATGCTGTGCAGCTGAGAGACACAACAGCATTGTTTATACTGACAATGAATATCAGGAAAGCAGGAAATAATTTAGATTTGCACTTCCATGCTGCATTTTCTTCTGCACAGGGGAGACCCACAGACCAGAGCAGAAATCCACAGACAGTTGTGAAATCCCTGCATACACATTATTTAATACAAAACCTGGAAACACACCTTTCTTCTTTGTTTTTGCAGATGCACTCCCCAATTATCTCTTTAATTTCAGGATCGGTAACTTTCTCAAAGCTTGCTGGCTTTATACCCTAAAAGCATAAAGAAAAACAATTCAATGTGAAAAAGAATTATATTATACCTCTTAATGAAGCACACTTTCCCTGCATTTCAAAGGTAACTCAACCCAGGAAGTTACTAACACTTTTAAGTTGTTAGTCTTAATGCAAAACTGAGTTGAGAATTTAGGAGTACTATACTTCTAAATACCATTGCACTTCAAAAGTAATACACTAGTTTGCATGAGCTCAGCCATACACAGGGAAAGTATTCCTTTTTCTTTACCAACCTTTGCAAATTTTACCTTTATATCCTCTGGACTCTGAAGTGAATATTCAAGAAATAGCTAAGTTTAAATTTTAAAAATAACCATTTTCTGAAATTATTCCTTTTATGTTTTTGCCTCAACTCTCAAAGCACTAAATGAATACAGACAGATAATCACAGTTTTCTTGAGATAGCTAGTACTGAAAATGAGTGAAAAATACCTTGGAATAGTCCATATTCCTGTTTCCCTCTTGCTTTTTCATGACCCAAACACTCTTCAACACATTCCCCTCTACATAAAAAAATTAAAGATCAACCCCAAAACCAAGCAGGGAAGCAGGAGAATACAACATCTCTGCATTGTTCCCAAATTTCCCAGGATATTGTTAGAAACCCCTTGGGAATATGCGATAAGAGCAGCTGCAACCTATAAATCTAATAAAATCTCTGTCAAATGTTAGCATTTTTGCTGGGAACAGATTTGGAGCAGCAACCTATGAGCATGGCCTTTCAAGGAGAAAACCAACTACCCATTGCAGAAGAAAACCTGGGAAGCAGAATCAGTCTCCCCACGTCCATGTATATATTCAGCTACAGGTGACAAGTGGCAATGCAAGAAGTTCTTCTGTTTATTTTTTATGTCCAGCATAAATCACAGAATTAATTAATTCACTTTTAAAAACACATTATTACCTCTACCTACTAAACCAAGATGTATACAGATGAAAATATGACAAAATTTATTTGAGAAGAGATGATGCAGTTGGACCCTATCACTTAAGGACTCAAGTACTTCCAATGAAGTCAATGAGCAGAAAAAAAAGGAAAGACAATTTCCTTTATCTAGAAAACAGAATGTGGTTAAGCACATAACTGAATTGTGAATGGAACATTTAGCTCCATACAAATCCTTTTAATGTTTCACTCTGAAATAACAGTAAATAATGGCTCATGCAGTCACAGATAAGGAGCCCTGCAGAGTGGACTTTTGGCTCACCCAGAGGATTAAAAGAAGAAAACAAGTATTTTCAAAGAGGGTCTACAAACAATACACTGAATTAAGTTCCTGAATAATTTTTATGGATGAACTTCACTGAGGGCTGGAGCCTCTCTCAGAATTTCTGAATATTTCAGCATCAGATTATAATTTTATCCTTTTATGAACATTCTGTTGTTATTCAAGCCTCAGATTCTACTTCAAATTTATTGACTAAAATTTGACTTGAAATTCTAGTGTGAAATATGTAAATTGTAGATTTTGAAAAAACAATAAAAAAATATAGAAAACACTTAAAGACTCAGCTCCTTGGTTTTCCTTCAGCAGAAAGCTGCGGAGATCCAAAGAAACCCATTTTTGTGAGAACAAAACAAAATAATCTGTACACATGGGTGGCTGGCTGTGACCCACTAAAAAGAATTATTTGCTTAAGCAAACTTAAATCTTACTGATGAGACGAGGGTTCAAATTTTGTGTATTAGAAAAATGTGTCAGAAGGCACTGGAGTGCCCGGGCTGCAAAGCCCAGGCTGACACCAACGTGCCAAGATGAGCTCTTAGGAGAGCTAGGATACCTGAATTAGAAATGAAAGAAAACAAAGCACCATCAAAATGTATTCTCAGCAGGACTCCTCTGTACCACAATTCACCTTTAAGCTACAGGAGTCTAGTGTGTTCTCCATCAGGAAGGAGGATAAATCTATACATTTCATTTCACTGTTTGCTATGAGAAAACTGATTTCCATATTAGTGTGACACTCTCCAGGAAGAAAGCGTAATAAGATCTAATAAAGGCTTTAACCTGAAGAGAGGCAGGTTTAGATTAGGTATAAGAAATAAATTCCTCCCTGTGATGGTGGGGAGGCCTTGGCACAGGGAGCCCAGAGCATCAGACCCCTGATGACTGGTTCCCAATATTGACCTTACAAATTGCTTCCACAAATGAAAAACAGCAACTCTTCCACCAACACTTTATTTTCCCCATCTTTGGATGGAATCCCGACTCCTCTCCAAATATCCACTGTGTCAATCTGCTGAACAGCTAAGCTATGAGTAAATGACTAAAACAAACGAGGACAAAACATGTGGAGTGAAGTACTGAACAGAGTTGCTTTGGCAAAGTGTTTTCTCTCTGTCCCTGTGCTATAGGATGCTTTTCTTCCTTACTCTTCACTAAACTCTCCAAGGCCAGCTCATTGGGATGCTGCAAACTGTCCCTTGCAGCACAGTGCCCCTGACAGTGAAGGTGGATTCTATTTGCCACCAAAGGACTCATCTCATTCACCTAAACAAAAGCCATTTGTCTTCCCTGAGCATTCCCAAGGAAACACGGCACCAAAATTCAAAGTGTATTAGCTAAGAGATTATCCATGACAGTTTGAAAGCTGTACAGCCTCCTATAAATTAAAATAAATTCAATGCCACTACATGTGAAAGGCAGGGCTCACTGGGTGGCATAAAGGGCATAATGATAAAACAGATTCCTCAAATGTTAAAATATACAGACACATATATAAACCAACAGCAAAACGAGAGATCAAATTGAGAGCTTCTCTGCCCCAAACAGGATGATTTATTCTGACTCCCTCACCACCACTTATCTCCAATCCTTTATTTCTGAACCAATTAGATTCGTGATCCATTGCCCTCCAGTACAAGGCAGCTGCTTCTACAGCCAGACACATACAAAAAAAGTTGTATCCTTCATGCTGAGGGAAGAAACGTGCGGCTTATTCTGCAGGGTCTAAAAACAGCCGCTTGCCATTTTCCATCAACAGAGCACACTTTGGAAGAGCAGCACACGATGCTCTGAAGGGACACAGCAAATGCCACACAAGTTACTGGCACATCTGACCCATGTCAGTCCGTTTTCCAGAGGCTTTCTTGGCCCCTAGAAGTGCCCCTCTACCCCAGAGACAGCCTGCTCTGGGCCACCACTCGACCTTCCACCTGAAGGTAACTCTAAGTTCATGTCATTCCTAAAAAAGGAAAAAAACTTCTACTAAAAAAAGTTAAGCCATGTTTCCAACTTAAACTGCACTCTGGCACGCACTCTCTGAAGCCAGTGAAATGAAGGTAAAGCTCTCAATTTTACCAGGATGTTGTTCCATGACATCACTATGTACAATTATAAACTCATCTCTGTTCTCCTCCAGAATGGTCCTCCATCTTAATGCAAAGCTAAGAGGGTTACCTGCAGATCTAAGAAGATCTCCAAAAGGAACAAGAAGTCCATGCAATGACACTGACAGCATTATTTGCCTGCTGCCATTATGCCACAGCCACAGCATTAATTCTGCCTGTGTGCACTATGGCATACAGCCCGCATATGCGAAGGAAACCTTAAATAGTTGATGAGAACAAACAATATGAAAGCTTTACATGCAAACCAGAACACTGTCAGAGGGAGGGTTGTTCTGAAGTACAGGTTTGTACCACAGGAGATGGCCAGGAACTCTCTGGAGATGCAGCTGCTCTGCTGTGCATTTTGCAGCACGTGCCTAAGAAAACACCAGGCTGGAGCAGCCTGGGAAGGTCACAGATTCCGATGTTTCATCATTATTGTCTACATCAAAATCACTTGGCGGAATGATTAAACACAAAAAAATCTGAGTAAGAAAAACCATCAAGTTATGCATGAAAAATGAGATTACGGCATCAGAACGAAGGGCACTGCAAATATGCTGACCAGGAAATCACTTCAAAGTGAACTGTGGTAAATGTGGCTTGGCCCCACTGCTTGGGAAAGATGTGTTTCCTATTTATGGTACATATCCATTTTTGAAATGTTTACACTCCATCATTCAGGCTGAAAGGGCAGAGAGAGGTGACAAGTTGGAACAAGCATGTCTTGTCTGGCAGAGAAATGAGCCCCTCTGCACATTCCCAAACATGACCACCTCCTTATCCTGCACAACTGCAAACATACAGGCACACATAGAAAAACAGGAATGCAAAACTTAAAGCAGCAATTTAGCCATAAGAATACAGTCAGGCAGAATAAAAGGTCACTGAAATACATTAAGTATAATAATCTTACACTACAGATGTGCAGAATGTGACATATGCTGAAATTATGTCTCAGAAAGATAATGTTTACATTTTCTACACCAATAAGGAAGACCAACATGTATGACATGCACAGCCAGGACTTGAGGTGTATCTCATGTCCTAGTATCAGGCAAGGGCATGGTAGAGTGTTAGGACACAGAGTAGAAACTACTGAAAAACCCAAATCATACCCTGCCTGTGCCGGGCAGTAGAGGGAATATCAGCTCAGTGGGACCCAACAGAAGGTAGGCATTCTAAACATTTTGCTGGTTGTCACTCCTTGATGCAAACTCTAGCCAGCAATTCCAATCCCTATGGATGCTATCTATCAACAACTCTGGTGGTTGCCACTACAATGCTGAGCCCAAGGCAGGAAAAGAAAGTTATTTTATTTTATACTTGTTAAATAAAGGCATCAGGCAGCTAGACACAGTAAACACATTTCACAATGCACTGACCCTCAATTTAAAACACTAGAAATAGTATTTATATTTCTAGTACAAAAAATGCCCCAGCTTCATAAAGAAGCAAATGTCCCACTGAGAAGCTACAGCATTCAGGGCTCTGCATCCTCTCCATCCAAGAAGGTTAGAGCGACCTTCTGCTCTATTGAGATTCCCCAAAACTAATCTAATACTGGATGAAAACAGTCTAATTCAGCCTCTTAGGTTCAGCCTACACTCAATTCTTGACTATATTTCAGTCTATAAGCCCCAAGGCTCACATAAGCTGCTGCATCACCAAACCTAAAACTCCTCATCCCAGTGATCTTAGAGTTACTTTGTCTTTTTGTAGCCACTGCCCCAGCTTAAGGCAGACCCCACTGCATGGGGCTGGCTCAGGACCCCACACCCCAAACTTCTCCACCTCCTCAGACCCCACAGGCTACTCACGCTGCTCAGAGCAGGGTCCCTTCTGTTGGCAGCTCCCCTGTGGATGCAGCTCCGCTAGAGAAGCTGTTGAGCCCACCAGAAGGTTCCTCCTAGGACAGAGGATCTCCCCCAGGATGAGGCTCCTCCTGCACCCTCACCCTAGAGGTCCACCCCCAGCTCCTCCTTCCTGCCTGACAGTTGTGCAGCTCATGGCATTTGACAGGGCTTTCTCCACTCCACAGGGAGCTGGTTAACCCTTTCCTTGGAAAAACAGTAATGCCAATTTTGCCATCTAAGGAATCCTGGTGCCTTTGCTCCCACTGCTACCACCCCAAATTCAGGTGAAAACTGCACACCCTCCGTGCTGGTACCTGATGTTTTTGTCTTCAGCTTTCCCTGACAGACAGCTCTGCTTCAAAAATACCCCCTACAAGGACATCTCAACAGCTTCTCTGCCATTGTTTTTTCTATATGATAAACACAATCTCCCTCCTCTCTGAAGCTGCCAGTATAAAGCCAGTTTTACAAAACTATAATAATTTACCATCTAATCATGAGCTGTGTAAATTTTACTGCCATAGAAAATTAGTTGCCTCAGGCTTCCATCAGTGTTTAAAACAATGGCTACTTAAGTCTAAAAATTGTAATATAACATCTAATTAGGAATCCTCTGATTAATCATTATTCTTTGCCATCTTGGCTATTGCTTTAATAAATGAGGCTTAGGAGCCTTGCAAAGTCTTAATTACCAATATTCCAGATGGCTATGAGGTGTGCACACAGCTTCTCTGGGTACATGGAGCAATGAAGAGCTCGATGTTCTCTGTGGCTCCAGGTGCACACACACCTTCCCCATGGTGATACTGAGTACCTGACTGGTCTCACATTCAGGACATAAGGCTACAGAGCCTGAAATTAGAAGAACTTCTTGTGAGCCACTCTGTGAAGCTCTAGAGTCCAAGGAGGTGCCCCCTAAGCTGCCCACACTGGTAGCCTTTCGGCTGTATCTGAAGGACCATATCAAAACACAGCCAACATCCCTTGTGCCAAAGCTAATTAAACACTGTGAATAAAGAGCCATGGAATAACAACATGGAGTAACCATGTGGTTCTATGATCACAGAATCACAGAATTGCTTGGGTAGGAAGGCACCTTAAAGACCATCTCATTCCAACCTCCCTGTAATGGGCAGGGACACCTTCCACTAGACCAGGCAGCTTCCAAGCCCTGCCCAACCTGGCTTTGAATAACAGGGATAAAGTCAAGGAACTCCCCTGAGCCATCAAACCCATTCCATGTCACTGAGAAGCTGCAGCATGGTTTGCAGCCAGTCCATGGTGCAGAGCATGGTCAGCAGCCAGCAGATCCATGGCTGCACACACTCACCTCCCTGCAGTGCCAAGGGAGCTGCTACAGCCACAGGATGAAGGTAACTGCACTGCTGAGCAGTTTCCAAGGCCTTTTGTGGGCTTTAAAATTATTTGTGAGTGACTCTGGGTTGGAAGCAACGCTCTAAGAAGAAATAAACCACCAAGCACCAGCCCACTGGGTTGTATTTGTGGCCAATGGAGATAAAATCAGCGACAAAGATAACTGAAAATATTTGATGTGGCTGTATCAAAACACACTCCAAGTGTAGAATTATAAGCTTACGCATAAGCAGCTTGTGCAACACAGAGCTCAGATACCTCATCTTCTAGAACGCAGTATACACTCAGCAGTACCGACACCTCATCAAAATATGCTTTTGAACCTTCCAATGACAGGATCCAAGACCAATTAAGGATGTGTACTCACACAGGTTACTTTCCGGTAGATTTGAGCAGCATTCTGGCATTCTGAGTAAGGGTATTCTGAGGTAGCCATTTCCAGCATGCACATTCCAAACGCATAGACATCCACAGATTCATCATAGTGTTCCTCGTACATTTCCGGGGCCATGAACTCTGGTGTACCTACACAGACATACAAAGATAATGTTGATTTTTTACAAAATCCAAATGGCTTTAACCACAAGCTTTTTCACCTTTGAGAAAAAGTACAACTGTGTATAGGCACATGCAAGATAATTTCAAAAGAGCTCAAGCATCACCCAGGGAGGAAATCCATTGTCAATGTATGCACTTCCATGCCCATGGCTTGCTGACAATAATCCAAAGTGGGGAAGCAGGGCAGAGGGGAAGCAGGAGAAAGAGGAGGGGGAAGGAAAATAACTAAAAATTTCAAAAATGGTCAAGAAAATGAGCTATGGTTGTTTTGCTGCCCATACTGAAGTGACAGAATGGTTTCTGTCTGGCTGGAGAGAAGGTTGTGTACAGGGCTGGGGAGGTGAGAAGGGATGAAGAGAACCTTCACTCTTGCTTTTCAGTGCAAATTTGCATTTTTTTTTTTTTTGTTTTCTCCAGAGATACAGAGTAACCACCAGCAAGCAGACAGCACTTTGGAAGCCAGTAGTGTGACAAATCACCTCCAGAGTCATGCACAAAACATCAAACCTAATTCTGTCACTGGTTTAGTGGGACAAATCAATGCGACTACTCACAGAACAAGGTCCTACTCAATAGGAATTAGGGTATCAGGAATCTGATGCAACTTGGTAAATATGAAGTGAGGCACTGGGAGCTGCAGCTTGGGGACAAGCAGCAACTTCCAATACCTGCAACATTTGCTCAGCAAACTACTCTGAAAAGCAGGGGCTTACAAAACAAAACAGAAAACTATTAACACTTGGGTAATTCATTCCAGGAACTGCATTTCATACTGTAATTTATTTATTTCCTTTCTACATAGAAAACATTAAGGAAGAGAGATCAATGCAACGGTGTGTATTGGGACAGTACAAGGGTGGTGCAAGGGACAATAGCAGCAAGCTGTTGGGATGCCAAAAAGAGAGTGGCAGGTCTTGGACCATGAGAAAGACACAGACAAACCCTGCCTGTCCAGCATCAGCACCTAAACTACCCCCAGTCCTGGCAGATCCCATCAATGCTTTGTTATGTTATCATTAATCAGCAGCAAAAGCACAACTGTAATTAAAGTAACATAGAATCAGAAAAAGTAGTTCTAGCATATCCCAGGATGGTTTGGATTGGAAGATACCTTAAAGATCATCCCATCCATCCCCATCATCCCACCCACCCCAGCCATCTCACCCCCTGAGAAGAAGGGACACCTCTCACTATCCCATGTGACTCCAAGCCCTGTCCAACCTGGCCTTGGACATTTCCAGGGATCCAGGGGCAGTCACATCTGCTCTGGGCACCCTGTGCCAGGGCCTCACCACCCTCACAGTAGTATGTTTCTTCCAATCTAAATCTCCCCTCCTCCAGTTACAAGCCATCACCCAAGTCTCTAAAGAAACTGAGGAAACGTCACACCTGGAGGTGTCCCAGGCCAGGCTGGATGGAGCTTGGAGCAACCTGGGGTAGTGGAAGGTATCCCAGCCATGGCAGACAGGATGATCTTTACGACCCCTTCTAATCCAAATCATTATAGGATTTTTTGACTTATCCTAAACTCTTTTTAAATGGCAACATAAAGGACAACCCTCAAAATTAGGGTCTGCTTTTGCATACATTTCTGAAGTAGACTCGACTTCACTCGTGAACAAGCATTTTTGTAAAATTAATTTCAGAAAATTCAAGATTGATCTCTTCCCATGTTTATGTTCTTCCACCTTGTCCTTCCACCTCAAAGACACTCATTCCTCCAGCCTTAGCAAATCAGCCAGACCCATGTCATGGAGGCTCAGTGTAGTCCCTCTCTCTGGGTGTTTGTTACAACTGTCACCGAGGCAAAGGCTGCTGCTCAAAAAGGGTTAAGGGCTGCCACAGGAAATTATTTTGGAGCCGCTGCCTTGCTTTAGAAGGAACACGACTCAGCAGCAGGAGTGAATCTCATGAATTACAGAGCATTTAAAACAAATCTGAAAAAGTGATAGCAATAGTCTAAGAAGCAAATGGAATACTTGGCACCATTCCAAAACAGGACAAAAGTGACATTTCCCCCCATTCCTTGGGGTGGAAAGGAATACCCACGAGCATCCTTCAACATAACAGCCCAGCTAAATGTGAAACTGTTCAGCTCACACTCAGCTGCTCTTGGCAGGAGCAGGTTTGCCCTGGCTGGGCTCCTGCAGAGACACTGCAGTGTGCTGATTTCACCCCTTGAAGACAATGTGATATGCCTTTAGAGCTACTCCCTCTGCAGAGGGGGCAGCATTACTCATCACCAGTGTTTCCAAGCTTCCTTAATTCTCTCCTTGGAGCAGTACTACTCATGAAAATTATAAGCTCAGTTTTATTGCCAAAAGGAACGCAGATACTTTGCCAGCATCCTGCAGCCCTTACAGTATCCTTTCAGTATCCTTTCAGACATAAGTGCATTTTAATGGTGTTCTGTTCATTTTACAAAAACCTGTATAAGTATTACTAATATTCCTACCAATATTGGTATTACTGATGCAACTCCTTGTATTGTACATCAGTAATCAGTAATATTCCCAGTATCTGTATTACTGACATTATTCCTAGTATAAGTACTTCTGGAATTATTCCCAGTATTGGTATTACTTATATTATTCCTGGTATTGTTATTATTGATATTATTCCAATATGTCCCCTGAACAATTGTTACCCTGCAAAAAAAATATTTGAAGAAATACTGACCCTCAACAGAGAAAACCACCACCAGTTACCAGAAGTTAAAAATGAGAGAAACTTAACAAATACAAACAAACAAGAGTTCATTAAAATCAATTCAATTAAGCAGACCCACAGCAGCCAAGCACATATCTGAAATTTCTATTGTTTTGACTTCACCAGTTCTGGGCTCCCTGCTCATTAAGGATGATACAGGAGGAAGGAGAAGAGGAAGTTATGATACCATTACTTACTGATTCCTATTTTTACAGGGGTATAGAGGCAACAGTGCCAAACCCACTTTTAACTTCCACTACCAATCTGCAACTTAAAAGCCACTAATGCAAAATGGGAAAGGAAGATGTTAAATAGACAGCCACAATACTGACCGAGGGAAGCCAAGGAGAACAGGAGCATTACCTATGACACTTTTGGCAAATGAAGCTCTTTTGAGGGTTGCCAGACCCAAGTCTCCTATTTTCACAGATCCAGTTGGTCCAGTAATAAAAATATTATCACATTTCAAGTCTCTGTGAATTATTGGTGGAGTTCTTGTGTGTAAGAAAAGAAGACCTTTCAGGATTTGCCGACACCAGCTCCGCAGGACTTTAGGCTTCATCACTTTAAACCTCTTCAGATACCTGGAGCACAACATACACACAAGTGAGTATAAAAGAAGTGAAAACATTTTGTTAGTGATTTGAAGAGCTTTAACAGCATAGCTTAACTTTTCTGAAACTCCACTATGGATAAAAGCCCCTTATTAGACACCACAAGAGCACAGAAATATCCCAAAACTGAATGAAATAGATCTTTTCAAAGGAGGAGTTAGAACATTCCGTTTTAGGAAGGATGATAATACGCATTTTTGGTGCACATACAACAAAATATTTTAAAGTCCAAGAGTTCAGTAATTCATTTCATGCAGAGAAGAGCTTTAGAATATGTTTGTATATTTAGAATCAGAAGAATACTGAAGTTTAATTTTAACCACAAAACTTAGGCCTTTGTACCACGCACCTGCATTTCTTTCTATGTACCTGAAGCGCTGGTTGGGACGGGAGATTGTGGGGAGATGTAGGGCCTGCTAATGCACTGGCAGAGTAGCACACCGGCTGAGTACTGCTCCCACTGGGGCTGAAAATCTGTTCCAGAATTCATGCCAACTGCTTTATATCAGCCTTAACAAGACTGTCAGTACCAGAAGCTATTAATTAATCTTTTTTAGGAGATAACCTAGAGCACCTTCAGCTTCTTTGAGATTCTGCCATTCAAGTGTTATTCCATTTGAATTCCCTAACAAAACATGCAAATAAAAGCCCAAAAGCAAGCACAAAACACACCCTGACAAATCCACACGTCACAGGTGGAAGATGAAACACACCAGAGAACAGCTTCGACTTGCATAACCGAAACAGGGAAGCAGGCAGAAAGAGATGGAGGCCAAAATTCTGCCCATCAAACCACTGTGGTTCAAACGCAGGGACAAATGACAGGCACCAGAGAACAGCTCCATTTTTTGCTTTCATCTGGAGATGGCTTTTTTCAGCATACAAAAGTAGGATTTTGCTATAAATGTCTGCTGCTATTCTTAGCCCTTTGCCAGGAGCACAGTACTTACGTCTTCAGCGTTCCAGAGGTCATCAGCTCGGTAACCAGCACGATGCATCTTTTGCCTTTTGCACAGGATTCCCAGAAGTCATAAAACCTCACGATGTTTGGGTGCTGTAGACCTTTCAACATCTCTGCTTCCTCTTTAAATCTTTGCCTCTCTACTTTTGTGAGCTTTCTGTCCTATAAGCCAAAATGAGACATTATTATTAGTGACAGACAAAAATAAAGGCTCTGCATTGCCAGGATATTCTGAATTTTAGATTTGTTTTATGCTTGTGTCAAGAGCAATTATAAAATATTTTATGTAAGAGAGCAGCATTATGAACTAGGGCACTCGGCCTAAATCCAGTATCAAGAAGACAAAGAGATGCCTGTGCTATGCAATGCTCATAACAGCACTAATATTTCAGGCACCATGAACACACCTGAGGCATGATGGATCAACCTTCAGCTATTTCTTCATGTTCGGGTGTTGTGAGGCTCCTCATTCAAGGGATTAATACCCACAGGATGCCATTTCCAGGTATGGATATTCTCACAGCCAGGACAGCTCCCACTGCCCTCCGCTGCTCCTGGGATGCTATGGTACAGAGCACCAGCTGAGGTCTGTGTAGCTCAGCACACTGGTTCTACAGCCCATCCTGTTTACCTCAGGTTCAATTAAAACCATGTTACCTTCCAAAACAATCCAAACACATCAATTTTTCTATGTGTTTGCTATTCTGCTTCATTTTAGAGACTGTTCCCTTCTTTTTGGTAAAAGAAGTGTTTGCAGCTGTCCTTCAGTTTCTTGCATAGGCTGCTTATGCATGGAAATTCTTTAGGTTAGATATGTGAAATTGTCATGTTCTACTACTCTGGCTTTCCTCAGGAGTTTCAGGGCACTTCCCACAAGCTGCAGCTGTCCTGTGACCCAGCACATGCAGAGCTTCTCTGTCTCTCCTATGGCTGAAGAGAGGCTCCGGGGCTGCCTGGACCTCCCCCAGCACACGGAGACCTCAAACAGGCATCCCAACACTTGCTTCAACCTTCTAGGATGATGAAACAGAGCAGCAGGGGAGTTCCACCCCAGACCCCACCATCATGCCTGCCTAGTTTGCCCCCCTTGGCCAAAGCACTGCCCACCCCTGCCCTAAAAATGGAGATTTTGGGTTCTTTAGAAGGTGCTCTTACTCAGAAAGCCAAAGGCTCACCAATCCCCAAGATTAATTAGTTCATATTTTAACCTCAGACTTCCTTATTTTCTCAAGTCACTTAGGCACATTTATACGAGCTGCAGTCCTATGCACACGGAGTGAATTAAATGGGAACACAGCTGACCTGCAGCCAAGATGCAAAAGCATCAGCCGCTGCCATTTCCACACCCTGTCCTCACCCACAATCCCAGACAGTTCAAGATGGGAATGAGAATTCCCATGGCTACAAATGCTTCACACAGAGACTTCATCAGAGGAAACAGTGTTGGAACCGTAACTTGGCTCTTGGAGGATGATAAAACCCTGCCACAGTGCTGTGTGTGCATAGGGAAAGCATTCCCCTTGGTACCGGGGCTGTTCGGGGTGCTCTCTGTTCCCTCTGAGATCCGTGGAGCACCATCAGAGCAAACCCTGCCCAAGCAGCAGCAGCAGCCCTGGGACTGAGCTGTGCAGGGTGCCTGCAGTAACCTGGCCTGGGTCCCCAGGGCAGTCAGAGCCCCCATGCTCCATAGGGACAGCAGCACATGGAATGCCCACAGCCGAGCCAGGCAGCACCTCTGCTGCTCTGCACCAGCCATCTTTCTTCTAAACCAAAAAAATTAAGCCAAAAAAACCCAACAAAAAAACCAGGCTGTCTAACGAGTCAGGCAAGAAGAGCCACAGAACTGCTCCCAAATCCATCACTTCTTCCCTACTGCTGAGTTTCCTTCTAATTTAAAACCTGTAGAATAAACCAGACACACTGCTGTTAGGAAGGAGAAGGAGCAAGTCCTCGTTCTAGGCAGGAAGAACAGAGTGGGAGCTGGCAGAGTAAAGGAAAGGTGGCCACATAGATTCAGCAGATTTGCAAAAACTTTCCAATGTGGGGGGGGGGGGAAAGAAAAAAAAAAAAAAAAGAAAAAAAGGTAATACAATAGTGCTTGACTCGTTTCTGAGCACTGTGAGAACTTTTCCACTGCTACTTTATTGGTAACTTTTAAAACTATCCTTCAGCACACAACCATATTCTGTATATTTTACATATTATGAGCAGGATAATTTTGGCAACTGCAACAAAGTGATTCTGAAAGGCAAATGTGTGTTTTATTTGTAATTACAGTAGAAAAAAATCTGTATTTTTTTTTTCATCAGATTGATGAAAAAGCATTGAGTGTTGTTGAAGAATTGAGCATTGTCTTCCAGCTGGAGAGGCAAGGGCCAGGGCAGAGCGGCCACTCCTGCGGCTGCAGCCTCCACCACGGGAGGGGTCTCCGGTGCCATCAGGGCTCAAGCAGCCTCCTTGAAATTCCTCCAGGCTGAACCTGACACATGAGTCACTGGCAAAAACATAAGCTGATTCTGAAAGGGCTTAAGGGTCAAAGTGTTTTCTACTCTGAAGCAGCAGAAACACCTGTTTAACTGCATGACTCACTCAGGGTTTAATCCGAACCCAAGAAACCTTCACTGGGATCACAGACACTCATTCCACATAGTATAATCCACACAAGGCAAAATGTCCTCATCCTGAAGCTAAGGGTGTAAGCCTGAAACAACCTCTAGGCATTACATTTTAAGATAAAGAACAGGATTGTTTGGAAAGGTCATGACAAAGAAAGGTGTTCACAGACTTATGGAATAGTTTGGGTTGGAAGGGGCCCTAAAGATCATCTGGGTATGAGGAAGAAATTCTGCACTGTGAGGGTGGGGAGGCCCTGGCACAGGTTGCCCTGAGAAGCTGTGGCTGCCCCTGGATCCCTGGAAGTGTCCAAGGCCAGGCTGGACAGGGTTTGGAGCAGTCTGGGACAGTGGAAGGTGTCCCTGCCCATGGCAGGGGGTGGACAAGATGGCATTTAAGGTCCCTTCAAACCCAAACCATTCTGTGATTCCATTAATTTCCAATTAGCACTTTAAAGCCTCAATTTTGGTAAATCCCACACTCATTTAAACTGGATTAACATGATGTTTGAAGCAGGAAGATACAAAGAAGTGAATATCCTATCTATAATCAAATTTCTGCTAATCTAACACATGTATGTTCTCTGCTTCTCCCTACTCATCACAGCCAGGGGAAAAAAAAGCTTCTCTCTGTTAATATAAAATTTATCCCTTCATTAAGTTCCTTATGGGGAACAACAGCAAAGACAGGAATTAGTAAGTAAATGTGCTAACAAAAGGAAAGGGAAAACTTACTAATTAAATTTCTGGAATGACACCCAAATTAACAGCAGGAACATGTTCAGTTAGTCATCCCCAAGCATCATTTCCTCCAGGTTGTAACATATGGGCTCTGACTAAGGATCTGAAAATTATACAAGCAGGAGACTGGCTTTCACCTGAGCCTTCAGAAGATTTCCAAGATTAACAGACAAGGTCAAGTTTCTTGCCTAATTCCTTACAAGGAGCAAACAGATTTGGAAATGAACTCCATCCCCCCACCATGAAGAAAGGGGCTTTTGCAAAGAAGATTACATAAATTTTCCACATTCAATGCGCAGAACCATGTAGGAGCAGGGTCTGGAGCACAGCTGTTGCAAACTAGAAAGTTGTGTTGCTTTGCAGTTTCACAGAAATTTTTTAATTTTCTCCTTTTAAAGTCTTGAATTTTCACTAATGTTAAAAAAATTTAAACTACTTTAAATACTTGGATCTCTTACCTACTTCATGGCCTAAGGACTTCTGTGTCCAGCTAGCCTATAAATACTGTTTTCTTGAGAGTTTTGTGCTTTGTTGTTAAATTCTTAAACTGACACAGCTGCATTTACTGATGGCTATTTCATTTTCTCTCATTTTGAACAGATGAAGGCCTGACTGTAAGACGAGTAGGAGGAGCATTAGGTCAGAAACGAGGGCAGGGCTCACCTCCATCATGCAGAAGCCTGACCCATGATGGTGACAAAGAAAGAAAAAACAGAGGCACTTCTGAGCCAGGGACAGACATCAAATACCTACATCAGCAGAATGAACATCTGTACAGATCATTCCATTTTCACATCTGCATTCCAAGCACGTACTTTTGCTCATGTACCACAACTACTCTTCTAATCAGAGATGGCCTCAAGTATGAAATCAGCCATGGGACCCACTGCCAGCTGTCTCCTGTGGAACTGTTGGTTTCCCGTGAATTTATGGACAGAAGCAGAGTTCTGCTTTCATGTACCAGTCCTGTATCTTTAGTATTATCCTGCCTATGTGATAAATGTTTAATAGCATCGAGGACCTTTCATTCCCACACCCCGTAAACTCAGTTATAAGCACTTATCACTTACAGTAATCCTAAAGGATAAAATCCCCTCTCTGTGAACAAACAGTACATGCCATGAGACAACTTGCAAATCAAGAAAAAAGATTTTACAGCTTCATTCCCTATCAGAATCCAGCCAACATTCTTCTTCAGTCAGTAATTCTCGGCCAAGTTACACCCTGCTATTTGTCAGCGGCACTACTGAAGCGCAGGGAGATTTACCCAGGGGGAACTCATTTTCCAAAGGCACTAAAGCAGTCCTTGTCCCCATGGATACTCACAATTCAGTGAACAGGAGCTGTGGAACAGGCTGAGGAAGATTTACTTATTTGCTTGAGTCATTGCTAGAAATCTATGGAAAATTAGGAATTGAATTCAGACCTTTATGGCTAAATTTGGCACAGTAGAAGAGGCTGAGTGTGCTTTATTGCTGGATGCAATCACAGCTTGCTGCTTTCTAAATTGATTAAGGCATACCTCAAAGCCTTACAGAAGAAGAACAGTGGGATTCACATCTTCTACTGAACCTCAGAACTCATCCTGCAAGGACAGGAGGAAGGGGAATGAACACTCCAAATCTCCAATCCCAAAAGAGCCACAACCACACCCAAGAAACACAACACCATGGACAGGCCATGTGTTTTAGAGGTGAAAACCCCCTAACACCACAGTCAGAGTGTGTTTTACAGGTGAAAACCTCCCAACATAACCACACCATGACAACTGATGCTTAAACAAAAGTTCTTGTCACTAGCAATTAAATTAATTTCCGGTAGCACCTCCTTAACTTTCTTAATTACCAGTGCTTCACAGGTTCCACATAAACTTCTGATTGCAGATGACACATGAAAACAGTTCTGACTTGCCTCACAAAACACCTTTTTCAAAGGAAACTCTGAAATCAATGTGTGAAGAAAGCTCCACAACACCAGGTCCCCCCTGAAAGAAAAAGCCCTAACCACAAAAAAAACACTTCAGGCGTGTCATGAGAACCTGGTGTTTCAGTATTTTCTGGAATCCCATCTGAGCCCAGCATTTACTGAAGTTTAAGCAACCATTGACTGTATTTTTAAAATGTGTTTTGCTTCACCTACTTCCTGTAACCCACAAACACAGTAACTGGGCAGGTAAATTAACCTCGCTCCAGTTCTGGACTTGTCAGCACAGGAGGGATACTCCAGCTATCCCTTGGAAGCTCAGTCCTGGGCTGGCCCACAGCAGGAGTGGAGACATTTCAGTGCTGCTGCCTAAAATATCACCTTCAGAGAGATGGAAATGGGGGAGAGGAGCCAGAGAGAATCCACTGCCCTTGAAGGGCTGTGCTTCCTGGTGTGCTGTGAGCATTAAAAACTGTCTCAGCACCAGCCCAGCAGCAGAGTGCTCATGTGCTGGGACGAGCCATCCGCTTTGTGCTTCTTCCATCTCACCTCCTTACTCTAGGGCAGTTTGCAAATTAACTTATTGCATAGGTATGAAATCCCCTTATATTTTCTCGTCTAGTGGAAGGTCACGGGGGTTGGAAGATGATCTCTGAGGTCACTTCCTACTCAAACCATTCAAGGATTCTATGATTCTCTTTGCTGTGTGTTTGCTACACAGACATGGTATTTTTCCTAAAGAGAGGTGTAACCCCTTGACCACCAGAGAGCCTGCCAGAGAAGCCCTACCACCCTCTGCAGCCTGAGAAGAGGCACCAATACTGTTGTTATTAACCCAATGCTACCAAACAGCACGCAGACATTAATGCTCCCTTGGCCAATGAGCTTCACCAACCAAAGTAAAAGAAGTGTGAAGAATTAGCAGAACAAGCAAAGTTTGATTTAGCTTTGCTTTGGCAAGTTTAATCTTGGGGCAGCATTCAATCCTGCCTTTCTAACAAGAAAACAGCATTTTCATCCCATTATTGCTACCATTTCCCGTCTAGTTATAACCTAGCAATTGCATACTTCAATCTGTAGAACACTCTTAAAGTGAAATATTTGTACCAGTGAATTAATCATAGTCCACCAGGAACCCTAAGCAGGCAATAGGATAGTCAGAGATGATAGCTTAGGAATGGTACTCCCCAGTTCAGTTCCTCCCAATGAGGCTGTCTAAGCCAAATGCTTTCTCTCGTTCCCCTGTTTCACCCTACCCTCTGTGGCAGGATGGAGAGTAGAATGTGTATTTTCTGACTCCCAAATAAAGCCCATGGACTGTGTTGCATTTGTCAGTGAACACCCGGTTAGGCAGCCTTACCAATCCTAGAAGATGCCATGGAATAGCCCTTCAAGCCTTGTGATGACGTCCCTGAAGGGTTGGCAGTCTTCAACTACACACTAAGTATATTTATTTTAGGAAACTATTTCAAGTTCAAATTAGTAAGAAAATCACCACAAACCCACAAATACCCTAAGATTCCTCACCAACCAGATAGATGGAATATCTATCTCTAGGCGAGATTTTCAGAGTTCCTCAAATCATCTTTCCTACACAGCCATGAATATACCTTTAATATGACCACTCTTCTAACAAAATCACCTTGTGTCACATAAAAGCGGCACTAAAAAGCCATTTCTCACTTGATTCTGTGCTGAGCCCGGGAGAGCGCTGAGCATGAGGAGATCCCCTTAGCCACTGAACCATAGAATCCCTTGAGTTGGGAAGAACCCACAAGGATCATTGAATCCAATGCCAGTGCTGCCCAGACCCCTCAACAATCCCACCCTGGGCATCCCTGGCAGCACTGTCCAAAGGCTCCTGGAGCTCTGGCAGCCTCGGGGCCGTGCCCATTCCCTGGGGAGCCTGGGCAGTGTCCAGCACCCTCTGGGGGAAGAACCTTTCCCTGAGACACAACCTAACCCTCCCTGGCACAGCTCCATGCTGGTCACTCAGGTCCTATCACTGGTGACCAAAAGGAAGAGATCAGTGCCTGCCCCCTCTCCTGTCCCTCAGGAGGAAGCTGCAGACCACATGAGGTCTTTCATAGTCACCATCATCATCACCATCATCGCTCTCACTGGCCAGAGCTGCAGCAGCTGCCTCAAGCTCACCATCCAGGAGAACATCTTGTACCATCCACATCTTTTATCACCCCAATGACTGGAGTCTTATTGAGCTGGACATATTTTATCTTCTTCCCAGTGAAGAGCTGTCCTGGTGCCAGGAAAGCATGGAAAACTTGCCCGCACAGCCTTCAGTGTAAGTTCAGCATCTCAGAACTTTTCACATCCCCATTTCCACAAAACATGCAAGACTGACCAAGTTCATATGTGCCTTTATACAGACATGCTGAACTTTATTATGCTGAGAGATAGGAATGTAAAATAGCTGCAAAACAGAAAAGTGATGGGTCTTTGCACAGATCTTAATTTAAATGCCAACAGTGGCTCAATGAATCCTGGAGAGAAACTTTCTCAGTTCTTTCCTCACACTGCGGCCTACTGAGCCTCCTACACAAAGTCATTTAATGCTTCTGTGCCCACATTTTGAATTTCTAACACACACAGAAAAAGGATAAGGAGTTCCTCAGTGCACCCTGAGGATCTATGGAAGAGCAGCACCCTAACCAGCAGTATTGACAGCTCTTCCCATCCCAACCTGCTTCTAGTTTTAGCTAAGGACCTTTGCAGGGAAATACAGGAAAAATATTCCTTTAAAATAATTTGCTCTTTCTGTTTTGAAAAAAACATCCTTGCAGAGGGTCATAAAATTGCAAATACCCAACTCCTCAGTAAATGTCCAGTGCCAGGTTGGACAGGTCTTGGAGTGACTTTGTCTAATAGAAGCTGTCCCTGCCAATGGGAGGGGTGGAACAAGATGAGCTTTAAGGTCCCTTCTAACCCAAACCATCCTGTGATCACATGATTCTATAAACTCCTGCACCTGAAAAGTCATGAGCCTCAGAGGCCCTGAAGCTGCTCCAGGAACACTCTACTCTTGTTCCAGCCCTGCTCCACAGCATGCAGCACCCAAGAAAGGACCAACCACTTACTGCTGGTGGAGGTAAAATTCAAAAGAAAACATGAGTGGGAAGAATATAGTGTGGAGACAAAGGAAAAGGCGAATAGCCCAACTGCCGTAACAACTCAAGAGACTGAACAAGCATTCAATGCTTGCAAAGCTCTGGGAAATTGAGGAGAGGGACCTTTCACTGTCAAAGTCACTCTTCAGATTGGGGTATCCCAGCTCCTAAATATTTAACAGAGCTATGTGTCTAGAGTTTGGAAATGCATTCCTTGTGAACCTTTCTATGTGCTGTAGGGAGCTGTCACTTCTAGTGCATTCCTAGCACCACTTGACAACCTGTTAGAAAACACTCCAAGGCAAATGCTGCACTCCCAGACAGGACACATTCATCACAGTCTCCCATAATGGTTAGGAATTAAGCTGAAAGCATCCCATTTGTAACAAAATAGTTCCTTTTTCTTTTTCCCTCCTGCAAGCTTGACATTCTATCGCTCTGCTCAAAAGAATAATAGGAGCTTGTCAACTAAAACACACTTATAGTTAAAAACTGAACTCCCCATCCCATGGACAGCAAGGCATGAAAGAGTAACATCAACATGGGTATGTGAGAAACAGATCTGGGCCATTTTCCAAGGAGATTATATGTTTGGGTTGATAAATATAGTAATGTTAACATAATAAACTCAGATTTCTGCAATGCATTTGCTTCACATCAAGAATTTTATTGAAACAGAAAATATCTGTTTATATAAAATAATTAACAACTGGGTAAGCAGTAAACATACACATCCTTGAGGATTTTTCATGACGTTTTGCAGGGCTCAGGTTCTATTCTAACAAAGTGATTTAAATTTTTACAAAGAACTGTGGAAAAAAAAGCTCATCGATAGTAGCAAATGCAACAGTTTCGAAAGAATTAGCAGAATTCTGCAGCATAAAAGTGAGAGGCCACAAAGAAGGACTGAGCTTCTCAGTAAACTGCATGTAAGCAGCCCAACAATGCTGAGGCTAGACAGCCAGCCTGGCCATGGACTGATCCCAACAGAGCTAGGAATGCAGCACAGGGGCCAGTCAGCCAGAATGGTCATGGACTGGTCCCAACAGAGACTGAGGTGTCCTCCTGCTGAGAAGAGCAGCTCCCAGTGCAGAGAGCACTGTGCTCCTTAGCATGGACCCTGATTTAAGGACAGGCTGTGAGAACCAGTAAAGCTCTGGGCCATACTGTCCACGCTGAGGAGTTCAGGCTGAACAGTTTCTCTGAGAGTGTCAGGGATTACCAAATTCACTGAAGAAACTCTTACAAACCAAGGCACATACAGAAGGCTCGATCAGACAAGTACTTTATAACGTGAAGTCTGTGAAACTATCCTGTTACAGCCCCCGTTATGTTACAGGACACATGACCTTGGCTAAGGCCTAAAATACTGATTCAAATGGTCTTTATCAAATGAAAACAAGAAAGTTCAAATCTTGGCTAGACACCACCTATGAAAACATAAAGTCAGCAGCCCCAAATCTAAACAAATGTGAGTGATGCTCAGTGATAGGAGTCCCTGCAGCCTATCATGACAAGAATTTGAGAACTGGATAAGCAAAAAAAACCCAACAAAAACAACCCCGGTCTCATACTTGCAGATTCCCAACTGGTGGGCACAGACACATTCCTCATCAGTTGATGCATTCAGCCTTGATCACAGATGTTTTGTAATTTAAAATCTGTGGCCTACAGCAGTATGGATTTTACAATGTGATGGCAGAATTATTACATGCATTGTAGTTAACAAACAACATTTGACAGAGAGTCTATGGAAAGCAACAATAATCAGGAAACACTACATTTGATGTTCTGAATGATTTCAAGAACAGAATCACATGATTTGGGTTGGAAGGGACCTTAAAGATCATCTTGTTCCCCCAATCATGGGCAGGGACACGTTCCACTGTCCCAGGCTGCTCCAAGCCCCATCCAACCTGGCCTTGGGCACTTCCAGGGATCCAGGGCAGCTGCAGCTCCTCTGGGCACTCTGTGCCAGGGCCTCACCACACTCACAGGAAACAATTCCTTCCTCATATCCCATCTGTCCCTGCCCTCTGCCAGTGGCAAGCCATTCCCTGCGTCCTGTCCCTCCATCCCTTGTCCCCTGTCCCTCTCCAGCTCTCCTGGATTCCCTTGAGGCCCTGAAAGGGCTCTGAGCTCTCCCTGGAGCCTTCTCCTCTGCAGGTGAGCACCCCCAGCTCTCCCAGCCTGGCTGCAGAGCAGAGGGGCTCCAGCCCTTGGAGCATCTCCAGGGCCTCCTCTGGATCTCTCCAGCAGCTCCACACGATTCTCCTGTAGGGGCCCCAGAGCTGGGTGCAGTGCTCCAGGGCGCACCAGAGGGGGAGAATCATGGCCCTCAACCGGCTGGTGACACAGCCCAGAATCGAGATGGTTAAATACTCAAAAGGCTTTCAAATGGGAAAACTAGGTTATGGGAAAGAACTGCCCAGTAGTTTGAGCTTCATACTCAGATTTCATGGACTAGTGCAAGAAGATAGTGTTTACAGAGACTATTTGCCAAAAAAAGGTTTGTTGTATGCTTAATCACATATTGTTTCCTACATTGATAAAACCCAATACAAGTTAGCAAAACATACAGAAACCTTCTGCTCTGTTCTCTCTCTCTCCTCAGCTGACAGGAAAAAAAAAATGCAAAAGCTGACTTTATCAAACTCCCTTAAGAGGGGATGACACTGCTCTTAACTACCTTGACGTGCACCTACACAAAGCAAACAAAAAATCCTTTCCATTTGGCTGTCATTTGACTTCAGGCACACCAACAGGGTACTATGGAACTGAAGAACTCACCCCCAGAGAGACAGCCCAACAGAAGGATTTTCCCTCTATCAATTTAAGTAAATAACAGGACTAAAATCTCTTCAAACTAGATATCTGAAGAAAAGAACAGTAGTGCATACACATATCACATTAATTGGAGTGAACAGCACTTGATTGCTTGGATTTGGTTTTTGGTTTTTTTAAAGAAAATTGCATTGCCAGCAAAATAGGACTGAAGAACCATTGGGTTCAATGTACCTTAAAATGGTTCAATTCATCAACCCATAAACTGAATTACTGGTACACATTTTCACTAACAAGTTTTTGAAAATAACTTTTTTTTTTCTCTGAAGATGGATCTCTTTACTCAGTAAAACTTTTTAAAAAACAAAATATAACATCATGAAAAACATGACTAGAAGTTTGGAGAAATTACCTAGGAACGATGCCTAGTTTCCACATGACTTTAAAAGGCTCTGCAATTATTTTTTTTAACTTTACAAAATTCAGGTACTTCATCTGTCCTTAGAGGATGAAGGCTTTTCTATTAGTAAAGACCCATCAATATGCCCATTTATGATTGCAAAGACTGGTCTCTGTGAGGTCCCTGTGACTGCATAGAATAAAAGTTTTTTCCAACTGTGTAACAACAGCTTAATTAGGACTGAAAGAGAAAAAGCAATTGGAGTAAGACTTTTTTAATTACCAGCAATAATGGACACCCACTGTACGGAATTTAAATCCTGGGACTGTGTTACCCACAGTCCCCAGGATAAGTGACAGGTAAGTACATGAAAGGGCTTCATCAGTCAACAAGTTATTGTGCAGTCTTGGGGAAAATGGTACTTGCATAGAAAAATGAAAGCACAGATGTCTGCAGCATTGCCTGAAAAAAAAGTAAGCAATGTATTAACCATGTGTCACCAGTACCTGCCTCACCCTGAAAAAGAAAGGTTGTAGGATGGCACCTTGCAGGAAATATATCCTCTTTGAATACTGCAGAGAAAATGCAGGTAAATAAATTATAAAAAGCACAAGGCATGAAAATGCCTTAAAACCCTACATAAGAGGGCAGGGCTGTCTTTAAAACTCACTGGCACATTAAAACTCAAGGCCACACACTTGCTTGACATGGACTGTACCCAAGTACAAGGCACACACAGCAGTTTGAGTCCACCTGAAAGTCCAGCTGAAGTCAGGAATGGCAGTTTTTGCTTTTTTTCACAGCTCATGTTGATATGTAGTTGGGGAGAGGTACTGAAAAAGTTCAGAAAGCACAGTTTAAACACAGTTTGTTTTTTACATCACTGTGCAATTTGGCAGCTCTTTATCCTCATGTGAGCACACTATCAATGGGCTTCATTCCCTGAAAGCTGCCAGGGATTTCTGGGCCTTCAGACTCCTTTCCAAACAAATGCTTTATTACAGATAAAGCCGTGCACTGCTTTCGTGTTCCCTTCACATCCACACCAGGATTACAAAGGGGTCCACAGATGCTAATTTTGCCAGGTCACAGTGCTGCAGGAGGAGAGAGATGCAGTGAAAAATGACCACCAGCGTGAACCCACCTGGGTTGTCCCTCTCCATACATACAGGTCCATCCCCAGAGAGGCAGAGATGTCAGCCTGAGCCCACCCTGTGAGTGTCAACCCCCAGAGCAGGCTGGACTTACTGTGTATGTACAATAAATTAACACGCCCACACCTGAGAGCTGGGCTGAGCACAGCCTGCCCACTCGTCTCAGATCCCTGCCAAGCACACAGGGAGCCCTCAATTTCCTGCACAAAATGTACAGACTCATCAAGGAGATGCCCATGGAAATCTGGCCATTTTGACAGCTCTACTAGCCTCACAGGAAATACACAGGAGCCCTGTTTTCTTCCTCCTGGTGCTCACCATACCTCCAAGCTCTTCATTCCACAAACCACTACCCTGTCAGCAAGCCAAGCAGCACCAGATTGGACATACAACACTTCTCTGACTAAACACCATCTGCTTCGTGTGCCAAAGAACAATTCCACTCACAACCAGCCAGCACTACTCTCCAGAAGAGCACCAGTGGAAGTGATTCATGCCATTATTAAATAATACTGCTCATGTTCTACTAACAGACACACAAGGACCCATTTTTGGTTATGAAAACACTGACAAGGTCCACTGGTTTAATTTTATCCTGAAATGGGAGCATATGGAAAATGGTGCCCTAGGGAATAAAGCTATTCTCCTCAACAGATGTTCTTGTCAAAGAAAACATTTGGAAGTAAAGCAGGTGTGATTGATGAAATGGTTCACAACTGTAAACCTTGGCCACAACAGCAATACCATTTCCATTTATTTTTGGGCTATATCAAGAAGAAAGAAAAGCAATTATATTACCATAACAGAAAGAGAGGAGGGCAAACACACACTCATTCTGTGTCCTTATAGAAACCATACTGCATGTTAAAATAATGAGTAAAAACAGTAATAATTTAATAGTGTTATTATTTCACAAAAAAACACCTTTAACATAATACGATATTACAGTAATGAATTTAGAGCTGATTTACCACTACAACAAATCAGATTAGTTTCTCTTTTGTTATTACTGCTGTCTCTCTTTACCAACCTTAAGTTAATAACCAACAATTTCTTCTAGTCTATTTACTTGGTTGCTTCACTAAATATGCACTGAGCCAGGAACAGACCTACTCTCAAGATAAGAGCTTTTGTGGAAAAGCAAGTAATAACCTCAGTGTTTTAGCGTCAGCCAAAAATGACACATTAACACTTCACTGCTTTTGAAATTTAAGTGCTGCATTTTTCCTCTGCTATGACGAAACCCCACCATATATGCTGTGACAGTATTGGCACAAGCTCAACACTTTCAGATTATGCTGAGCAGAAGGTGGCAAGACACTCAATACAGCATCCTTGGGAAGACTGTATTCTTACAAACAGTGACCTTGGCATATGCCCCCCCAGACACAACATTTCTAGAAGATATCAAGACAGGGCTCCTTCATTCTATAGGATTCTGTAGGATGTCCAGGTACCCTTGCAAATTAAGTCATAGAAACATTGGTTGAAAACCTTTTTTCAACCCTGTCATTAAGGAAAAAAGGAAAACTAATCACCACTGGTTAGCTATTTAAACCAAGATCAGAAAGACAGCAGGAAACATCAACATCTACTGGGAACGCCCTACCATCACTTCTACAGTTGTAACAATGAAGGTTGATAAAGTAAGGATGACAATATTAGTTCACATATGACCCCAGCACTTTGGGCTTGCTGTCCCCCCTTGCTCTGAGGCTCCATGACCATCTCTGCCCACTGAGCAAGTCACACACTCTTCCTGTGCAGAGCAACATTTTGCTTAAAACCGGTCCAATTCTTCAGTGCTGGATAAACCACACTCAATCAAGCCACATCAGTTTATCTCTGCTCTCAAGTTCAAGGCTCCACTGGCATCAGACACTTGGGTGAGATTTCTGATTCTGAGCCTCCAGTCATCACCAACAACTCCAACAAAAATCAAACCTATAAACAAAAGTGTAAATGCACAACCTTAGAGGCACCAAAGCTCATCAGCAGACAAAGAGCCTTTTGTCCTGTTTCTTTTTAAACAGGAAGTACTCCCTGGAAAACAGAAATCTCTGTGTTGACTGGTACATTCAAAACTCAAGGATTCCTGCAGGAGCAAACCTGACATAACTTCAGGATACTACAGATCTTTAAAAGAAAAGGCAAAATCACACAATTCAGAAGCAATATGAGCACTTAAAAATATATTTACAAATTAAAGTGGGTGGGGAGGGGGGGTGTTAATCTTTCTGAAGTTTCCACCTTCACTACTACAAGGTGTTGGATGAAACCTAAAAATTTTGACAATATGTTCCTGACATTTGAAAAAAGAGACAAGCAGTAGCTCAAGATCTTAGAAGAAAGACCACCTTCTTTTGGAAGCCTCTTAGATGAGAACAACCAAAGTCAAGTGCAGGACATGCCAGATAATCAATCTTGTTGATAAACTTAGCAACCTTCGTATTAAAACAATTAGAATTCTTGTCATGTCACTGCTAAAGTAAAGCTCTGCTAAACCTTTACCCCTCCTCCTTGTTTAGTTTGCTTGAAGTCAGTCCTTCGCAAGCCAACTTCATCCTCCAGCCTTCACAGCTCTCTTCCTTATAGTGCCTTTTCCCTGCCTTTGCCTTTCTATAGAGTTATTACAGACCTCTTGGCTTGCCAGGCTAACTGAGCTGAGGTCCAGCCTTGCTTTAGAAGCAAGGTTCTCCTTTCATTGACTCACTCTGGTGGCCCTTCATAATATGTTCTTCAGTGAAGAACAACTGTCAGGGCACTCCCTGCACCCAGACAAGTCCCGGCTGCTCTCAGGTGCTTGATTACTCTGCAGCAGAACAGGGATGATTTTTGTTGATTGGCAGTCATGCTCCATAAGCCTCAATGCAATCTTAAACCAGTTCAACCCACTGTTTATGAAATAAATGCAAACAGAACTTGTCAACATGTCAGTTTAAAGATGAGACAACTATTCAGTTCAGGCTGGCTCCTTACCAAACTTATATTATCCGTGTGCTGGTTGAAATAACAGTGCTCACAGGACTGGCCATATCAATGTCAGTGCAAATCTTGTGACACTGAGTGTGTGACCAATGCCACAGGACAGAGTAATAGAATTGCAGCAAGTGGATCTGGAAGTCACCAGGAAATATCACATCTGCTCCCTTGCTCCAAGATAGGAGCAATGATTTTTACACTATTCCTGACAGACCTGCACACAGCTCCGGTGAGCCTGCCTAAGGAATACTTGTCAATGCCTATCTACTCTTAGAGAGGTCTCACTGTTCTCTAACCTACATGTCCTTGGTTTCATTTTGAGCCCATTAATTATTTGCCTGTACGTGGTGGCCAGGAAGACTAATTCACCTCAAGTCCTCCTTTAAGAAAGTGTTTGGGTTGTTTTTCAGATTCTATTCTTCAAATGGACAAACCATCTCTCACTATCAGCCACGTACCTGAGATCTCTGTGTTGTTGTAACCATGTGCTGGATTCTGAAGGACCAGCCCCCCGTCTTTCTTGAATTGAGATGCATGCAGTGGTTTGCACCAGTAGCCTGTGGCCAGTTATCCAAAGGAAGTGCCCAACATTTTGTACAATGAAGTTGGGGAACATCATCTGAGAGCAGAGTTCACGGTTCACAACTCCCCTACTGATACACATCCCTGCTTTTGGGAAGAGCAGAGCTCCAGTAGATGTTCAACAGACTATTAATTAAAATGAATCTGAAAAGCAGATATTGCATTGCAACGCTCAGCACCAGCTGGGGCTAACGTGAGTGCTCAGACTTTGAGCCATAGGTTTAGTTTACCTGTGGGAACAGGTACACAATACAGCACTAAATCATTTTCTAGAAAACCTTTCGGGTCTTGGTGCACTTGCTGTGCCTTAGAACCATGGGACAAGGCACTCCAGTTAGAAGGAAAATCCAGAAAAGGCAACAGGCACTGTAGCATTTGGGATATTATCTTCCAACAGAAACAGATTTTCAGAATGGCCTGAAGAGGCTCATATATCCCAATTAGATACATCCCTCCTAAAGGAACACCTCAGAGGAGGCTCTGCATCCCCCCTCCCAGCACCTGCATTCACATCCAAGCCACCTGGGCCAGCCCACTTGTGTACACCTCCCCCCAGCCCCACTGCTCTGTGCATGTGGTGCCTGCTGTCCCTGCCCACCACAGCAAGGCAGGTGGCCAGGCAGACACAAAAGGTGCTGCTCAGAGCAGCATGCTGCATCCCACCTGGAAGGCAGAGAAAGGGCAAGGACTTTCTCCACAACTCACTGCAAACATAATGCAGAAGGAGAAGGAGTAATTCCTGCAAAATCCGACCCAGAGGGCAGAAATCCTCCAAGCCCTACCTCACACTGAAGACTCAAGCCAGCTCCACTTAGGTGAAGGAACCAGGAGAGGATTCAGGCATCCCAGGAAAGAGTGGGATAAGAAGGCAACCCCGCAATGACTGCATATTGCTGGCAGCTCCTGAACTGTGAGCTTGTCCCTTTATATAACCATCCATCCCAATACATCCCAACTCCTCCCTCCTCCCCTCCCCCAGTCATCCTGAGTCCCTAAGTCATCCTTCTTGCAAGCATCCATTCATTTCCCTTATCTTTCCTGTTGAAACACTTTGAGTGCCATCCAATTTTCTACTGCACTGATGTTACTTTATTATTTACCAAATAATACCAAATAACACCAAAAAAAACCCCAAACCCAAAGGGTCAAGCACTGCAACATGATTTCCAGCAGTAGCAAAATTCAACCTGACACCAGCTGGGCCCTAAGGATAACCTGCCCATGAGAAACCAGCCAGGCAGAAAGCCCTGGCGTGCCCAACAAGACAGACACAGTGCACGGCTCACTCATCTTAAGGCCTTAACTCTTTCCCAAGCTGCATTTTCCCTCTGCTGTGTCCAAACAGTAGTGAACACCATGCAAACATTTGAGATCAAGCAGACCAACCAGTGTCTGGGACAATCCCATTTCCTTTGCCCTGTGTGTTGGTGTGGAATGCCAAGCTCACTGCTCTCCACCACTCATGGTTTCACTGCAGACAACAGCTCCTGTTGTTCCTCATGCCCACACTGTGTAACTGTGCCTCTGCATGCGGACAGAGCTCTCCATGACCAGCTTTCACTGCGTTGCCCCATGTACACTCAGTTTTGAGAGGAAGGAGCAATAGGAACTCTATCCTATGAATCATTCTCTTCCACAATAGTACAGGCAATAAAGCAACAGCCTGTGCATGAACAACTTGTGCATGGGAAGAAAAGGCCCTAATGGCAGACTGACCTGCAGCTCTGCTTTACAAGAGGCTCTGTTACAATTCCCTGTTTCCAAACAGCTCAAGTTATTCATGCAACAAGTTATGCAGGTAACAAGCCAGGCAACAAATGAGACAGGACAAGAGGAGATGGCCTAAGGTTGCAGTAAGGGAGGGTCAGGTTGAATATTAGGAAAAAATTATTTACAGAAATTGCTGTTCAGCCCCATCACAGGCTGCCCATGGCAGTGGCAGAGTCACCATCCCTAGAAATTATCAACAAACAGCATGTATTTGGCACTTTGGGACACGGTCTAGTGGTGTACATGGTGCTGATACTGGGGATGGTTGGACGTCATGGTCTTAAGAAATCTTTTCCAACCCTAATGTGTCTGTGATTTTGTTTGCCCATGCCAGTTAACACAGCAGGAGGGCAGCACCCACAGGGCCCCCAGGAGCCTCATGGCCATCACCACCACCCACTGATCCCATCCCCAAAAGACCCACACAGGTCTTGCTAAACAGACTTCACAGCAGGTAACCCAGCTAATCCTTGCCCTTTTGCTCTGCCCCATGACCCCTGCTCGGCCAGAGCCCTCTCCCTGAGCTGCTGCCCTACAGACACAGCTTGGGCTCATGGAGATGCCCCAGCCCACCCTGCACACCAGGCAGAATGGGGAGATAGAGGCCACACAGGGACACACATCTGCAGCCATCTCTGTCCAGGTTTCATTTCTGATGATAAGAAAAAGATATCTGAATACATTCCTCAGAAGACGGCTTCAATTTCTCAGCAGCAGCTGAGAACTACTGCCTGTCACAGAAGAACCTGCTTGATTTTTTTTTTTTTCACATTTTTTACTTCAGACAGAAGATCATTCATTAACTGCAGAGTATTATACGGCACAACCAAGTCTCATGGTGCACCTTGCATTCATTATATTAAAAGTTTGATTTGACATGCAATAGTTTATTTAAATTGTTATGTAAAGTGAAGAAAAGATTTCCTCACTCAATTTAATTTGCAGGCTCTTGAGAAAGAAATTCAGGAATACTTGAACCTAAAAAATTATGCAAAACAGATGGAGAGAACATAAACAAATCTCTTACAAAAAATAAGTGTGCACTTAAATCCAGAACAAAAAACACCTCTTAAGTAACTCAGCAGAGTTAACTAACTTTTAATACTTAAATAAGAAAAAAATATGTAAATAACTTTAAAAAGAAATTATAGGAATAGGTCTGTTCAGAATAAATAAATATTTTCTGTGGCATTAGTAATTGGAATCCCTTACAATACGGATACCCATCTGCAAAGAACAATTATCTGGAAATACAAAGATGAAGAGCAATGAGTTATCCCATAAAGCCCAGACAGCTTCTCATTATTTATTAAAAACTTAAGAGAACAAACTAAACCACATTTAAAGGAAGCCACCACAGGCCCATACAGGTTAGTTTAGAGGACATCCCATTAAACTGAGAGGAGGATATAACAAATAATTTTCTTATTGTGGCTTTTATATGTTGGCTGCTGTGCCAAGGACGGATTAAATACCACGGCTGCTTGGTTGGATATCAAATTAAAAGCTCTGTGATGACCCTTCATTCCCAATGGGACATTTTTAGTCAGTTTTTCTTTTTCAAAAAAATCTATCAACTACACAGTAGGTCCTCCAGAACATTACCCTGAATAAAAATGGTTTCAAATGACACAGAAAGAAATAGGATAGGAAACAAATATCTCAACAGAGGTTTGGGCTATGATTCAATTGACAAACCTCCCAGATGTGCACCCTGTGGGTAAGCAAGGGGAGTCCTTGGTCTTGCTCTGACACACCTGGAGCCCTACAAGCACCAAACACCCAACAACGCACACCACAATATTAAGACATTTCACATGATAATAAGATTTTGCAACTTAATAAGCACACACAACTAATTTCTTCTAAAAATCTCATGGGCTCGGCCTGGAATAAGATTCAGTATTTCCAACTTTCAACTATGCAGGTCATAAAGGTTAAAGACTAGTTCCAACCCGCAGCTTCTGAAAGGAACCAGGAAATACAAGGTGAAAAATAAATGCCCTTACCTAGTGAATATGAAAAGGAAAAAACTGAACTATGCCAGGATAGTTTCTTTTTTTGTGTTTAATTTGCATTACCTTTCCTAGAGTGGGAGAAGCTCAAGTGAGAATCAGGGAGTATTCGCCCCTCAAAACAGAAACAAGGCTGGTTGAAGACTTTTTTTGTATCACACCCCTTTCTTACTAGACATTTCCATAGGACAAAAACACATTAATTCCCCCTGTAATAACACAAGTGTGAAAAATGTGTTATTGAACGAGCATTACAGGCACTGGCCCCCAGCATGCATTCCCAACTGCTGGCTACCAAGACACAGCACAGGCCACATCAGTCCTTCCCATTCTCCCTTAACTATAAATCCAGAAAAATTCTCCTTACTCTTTCCACTCTTTCAATTAACCTGATCATAGAATTAATCTGTGAGATTTCTCTGCTGCAGTGTGAAGAACTAGAGCACTGGGCAGCCTCCCTGGGTATTCAGTAGCAGTATCACACTATGCCGAGCCTTTCACCAGGAAAAAGCTTGGTTTTCATCAAGCTCTAGATGAGAAAAGTTCTCAGGACCACTCAGTTTGTGTTAGCACACTTGAAACAAACAGAATCTGATCTACTGCAAATAGCATTCTTTTACCAGAACGTGGTAAAAGAATGCTATTTGCAGTAGATCAGAATGGTTTTTTTAGTCTGCAAGGCTAAAATTCAGGTAGAGTACTTTAAAATATTGTCTGTGACATCAGTAAACTGGGATCCCTTTATAAAAGGGGTACCCATTTGGTATCCCTATTTTAGGCTACAAGATTAAAAATACACTAAATACTCCAGCTCTTGTAGATTATGTTAATCTACAAGATTAAAAATGTACAAGTTGGAGCTCTAAGAGGTTCTAAATAGCTGTAGATAAATTCTAGATCTCTCAGAAGAGGATGCTCAGAGGTACTCAGCAAAGGACTTTTTGCAGCAGGAGGCTGGATTAGTCTTGCCATCAGATTCAGCTGATTTTCATGAAAGTCAATGGTTTCAATCACAAAAGTGATAACAACAAAACATCATGATCTAGACATGGATTACCATCCTATACAAAAGCCCAGACATTTTCAAGATGCAAAAAAAAACCAAACTTGTGAGTCCTGAAGTGATTCACTTTAAATATTTTAAAGCTTTGTTTTCAGAAGCTTTCAAAATTATAACTGTCATGGAAAATTTATTGACTGCAATAAAAAAAAATAAAATTTAGCACAGCCTTCACGGAGTTGCAATTCCATTTTAAGCCCCAAATTTCTTAACTTTCTAGCACCTTAGAGTATGACAGCGAATATCAGCACAGCCTCACACACAGCACTCAAGGAGGAGCTGATTGATCAGTTGCACAGTAAAGACACTTCCAGATCTTTGTAAAAGCCTTAGGCAGAACTACCTAACCAGTTCACAGTCCACCTAAATGACTCCAGGCACTTTTAAAAGAAAGCACCTGAGAACTGACAAGCTAAAGAAGATTTGGGGTTTTTTTTAAATCATTCAACCTACCAGAAGCACATTACCTATTCCATTGTGAATGCCATGTACTGCAATTAATTTTCAAAGCCCACATGCTTCAAAACACCTTTTAATAAAGAATAATACTCATTGCCATAATCTCATTTATTAATTCTTAAATTTAGGAGGACACTGACAAATTTAGATTCTTGTATTTATGTCACCTGTCCAAACACTTGATTATGGTAATTATTGCACACATGTGTGTGGTCTTTTAAAGTAATGCTCACATACTTCTTAGGGACAAGCCTTAAGCAAAGCACAAGAACACAAAAGGCAAACATGCCATGACTATGGAAGAAAACAGCAATTCAACAATGAGACCGAAGCAACCTAAATCAAGTCAAATCACTCCACAGCCATCTCTAGGGATTCCACCTCCACCTGCAGTGTTCTTCTCAGATTTATCCCACATTAGCTATTAAACAATATGTAACACTAAAAAATGCAGCCAGAGAGCAGCTACAATGTTCCTTAAATCAGCTTCATAAAGAAAGGCAGAATTAACAGAATATTCTCTGAAAAGCAAAGGAAGCATTTGAGCCTGTATTTTCACCTCCATTTCTAAGGTTAAGGAGAAGTCAAGCCCCAGAACCATCAATTCTATCTATGTTATAAAAAGACACGTATTTGCAAACATACTGATTTTGCACTGAGATTTCCCCTGTGGGGATTACAGCCCCAGTCCAGGTTTACACGCTGCTGCATACTCTACATAGCTACAATGTGGCTTTTCATGCTTCCCATCAATTAAAAAAAATTGCATGTTCACTTTGATCATGCCAAATTCTTAAGACCATCCCAGCACAATCAGTGCTTGCAGTAATTTTTTAAAGCAGGTAAATTTACATGGGAATTCTGGGCAACCTAAGAATAAAAGCTTCTGCTCTGAGAATGTTACCACATTTCAAAATATGTCACATCCTTAAAGAACAGACTGAATGCTTATTGAAACATGCATAAACCCTGCCTCAGGGGGGTAAAAACTTCAGTACAGGAGCACCTTAGACACAGTATGTTTCTTTTTTAACACTTTTTTTAACTGAACACCTTAAAAACAGGTGAACAGGCTTTTATGACTAATTTTTCATCTGTCTTAGACCTTTAAAACGAATTAACATTCCAGCATATGTAAGATCTTCCAGTTAAACCAGTCCATCCATTCATTTCAGTCACACAATTAAACACTTTGCTGTGTCACAGATTATAGATTAGTGAAGGATGTGTCCTCCAAGAAAAATACAGACAAAACTACTGGGAGTTTGTTATCTTGTGTCAACTTCACAAACTTATGAAGAGCAAGAATTGTTTTACAGGACAAATTGTTCCCTGTGAGGGTGGGCAGGCTCTGGCACAAGTTGCCCAGAGCAGCTGTGGCTGCCCCTGGATCCCTGGCAGGGTCCAAGGCCAGCTGGGACAATGGAAGGTGGCCCTGCCTTGGCAGGGGAGGCAGTGGATGGGCTTTTAGGCCGCTTCTAAAACAAACTACTGTGTGATTGTAGGAGTAAAAAAAGTCACCCATTCTTGTTATTTCTAGTGGTTGTCAAAAACACATTCAAAGGTTGATTTTCAGCCTTTGCTTCTCCACAATACAACTAGTGAGTAAATCATGGTAGCAACAAACGGAAACAGAGCACTTCTCAATTTTTGGTAAACTTGATAGAGCACTATCAGAAATAGCCAAACTGTTGAAGCAGCCACACGGGGAGTTCACATCCTATTAGGCACCAAGGACCCCACTGCCAGAGAATTTCAATAGTTACCCTGCTGTCAGAAATCCAATAGGAAATATACCCTATACATTTTTCAAGGCACAAAGGTCACAGTTCACAAAAGATGTCGTTATCTCTTTTTGCACTCAAAAATTAGCTTTGTTGAAATGTTTTAATGACATTTTTCTTTCTCTAACAGAAATAATAAATTACAATTTCAATTCTAAAACGCCAAGATACTGCAAACAGGATAAAGCCTACAAAAATGCTCAACATATAAGCTTTATGGAAGCTTGTTTTTAAAAAAAAAAAACACCTTCAGCACGTGGGCTGTACTTGCAGGAGCAGAACTGCAGTATCAAAGCATCAACAAGGCAGGCAAAAAGATAACTATTAGTAACTGGTAAGAATTAGAAACAATTATTGCACAAGAGGTTACAAATTGCCTTTGTGTCTTGTCTCACTAGGTGACACCCTACTTTCCTTTGTTTTTTTGCAAATTCTGATTTCTCTCCCAGGTTCATCAGGATGTTCAGAGACACCAGATGCTGCTCCAGCTGTCACTGACCGATGGCCCCAAGGCTGCACAAAGCAGTACCCAAGGAAACACCTTGAACAACTGGGAGGCCCTCAGGTCAAATAGCATCTCATCAGATTAATCACAAGAGATAATTTCATGCAATTGTTAAGATGACCCTCTAAAGAAAAATAAGGAATGTGAAAAAAGGATAAGTGTATATGCCCTGTGGCAGCATAGAAGGTGTTAAGAGCAGAACCATGTCCTTTAAACTTTTAGAGGGGTGGCAAAAGACTGGAAAGAGAAGGAATGAGAAGGAAAAAAGTAATTTTAACTGCTTATTAAAAGCCTGTTGGAAAGTTTTTGTGAGGTAGCATCCATTTTACTAAAAAAGCCTTCCTAACAAGGCAGTGAGGGTGATGAGGCACTGACACAGGTTGCTCAGAGAAGCGATGGATGCCCCATCCTTGGACATGTTCAGGGCCAGGTTGGATGGAGCTTGGGACAACTTGGTATAGTGGAAACTGTCCAAGCCCACGGCAGGGGACTGAAATGAGATGGTCTTTAAGTTCCTTTATAACCCAAACCCTTCTGCAATTCTAAAAATGTCAAAGGCAGGCAGGAAGGGGCTGATAAAGCTCCCTGTAACCCTTCCCTAACCAGAGGACCAAAGCCAGACCAGCATCAGTCACACCTATCACACCCAGAGAACGTGGGGTTCAGCAGCAACACTGCATTTAATTTTCAGGGCCCAAGTTTGTAAAGTATGTATTTTTTGTGGTGTCCTGCTTGGACAAAGCCAACTGCCCCAGGCACAGACCTTCCCATTCCAGGCACTCTCCATCAGCAGCTCCATGCCGAGAGATTCCCTCCCAACATGGCTACAACCCCAGCAGTGTTTGTTATAAATGGGATTGCTATTCAGCAACATCACAAATAAAAGGAAGAAATTGTCTGGATAGTATTTGTGTGGCTAAAATCAAATCCCCAGTCCCCTCCTTGTGGCAGTTGCTTTTGAATACCCAGGCTTCATTATACCAAGTGTCCCATTTCACACCGAAAAGCCTCAAAACACAGCCATACAGCAAACATTCTTTAAAGCCCACAGGTGCATAAGCCTGAGCTTGTTATCTCCTTCCCTCAAACAAAAAACATGATTTATATATATATATGCTAAAAAAGTATATCCACAGTTCAATAAATGAAGCTGTATTTAATGCTTTAGTGTTACTTGGAGAAAGAATTGCTCTAATAGTTTTCAAGCTTTACTGGTTAAAAACTTACTATAGATTCATCCAAGTGAACAGATACACACACATTTTAATCACACACTTTTTAATCACTAACTGTTTCTCGTGGTCAGGGACATCAGCCTCTCATCAAAGCCTACCATGTGGGGATGTTGTGTACCTACTGCATGACAGGAGAAAGGGCTCTGGCAGAGTACTCATGAGTGAGGACAGAAATTGAAGCTGTCAAGTCATAAACATAAAAATTATCATTTATTCCAGCAAGTTAAAAAGACATTTCACTTCACTCTCCCGACCAGTTATTTGCTACAGGTTTCTTCTTTCTGTACTTTGAAATCCTCTTGCTCAGAGAGGGATTCAGAGTTGTCTATAGCCTAGAGGAAGCCACAGCGTGCTTCCACAGCAGTATCTTGTATCACGTGGGAATCTAGCCAGTCGGCTTAATTTAACATGAGACTGTAAAAATAAGGCATAAAATTGACCTGGGTCCAAATGAACTCAGCTGAAGGCACCTGGGGCTCTGACAGCCAGTCCTCAGCTGCCAGCACACTGAGGGCTCTGTGCCTTTCCTCAAGGTAAGATGCCTGCAACAGCTGCAGCCTCCAGCACACACCCCAAATGGCTTCAGCCCTGGAATGTGCCTTGCCATGTGTGACCACAGCTGGGACCCAGAAATTAACTCTTCAGCCATTTCTCAAACTGCACACCCATCACACGGAGACAGAGCTGAGTGACGGCACCTACACTCCTCTGACATGACACCTGGAAGAGGTACTGCCCATCTCCTCTCCCACAATGGCCAAACTTAGACTAAAGAACTTACACCATGAGGGGAGATTCATTCCCAGCTCCCCTCACATGTGCAAGGCTCGCTGGAGCCTTTACCAAACTGCCTTAAACTACTACCCTGGCAGCTAAGGAAAGAGTGAGGGGCACAGCTCCTGCAATTTCATGCTTTGAAAACAGAAGATTCTGCCATTCTTAGCAATGTAAGTGTTATAATTGAGATAAAAGCAAGTCCATTTCATTAGTGTAACACTTGCTTTATTATCTACAACAACTCTACAAACACACACTGATATGAAAGAGAAACAAAACAAATTCAGATGCACATAACCATGCCTGTTTTCCTTAATTAATCAGCAAAGCCTGGAACAAAACAAGCCTATTTTGATAATATCTGTCTCTTGCAAAACTGATTCCAGTGTTTCAGCAGAGCACCACACAGGCCAGCAGCAAAGAGCTACATCCACTGGAAATTTTGTGATTCCCCCCCACATTCCCAAGCATTCTGCTAGAACAGCAGGATTGATTCTGCTCTAATCAAGCACCACAGCTGCACCAGCACTAGCTGCCACAATGGGGCACCTGAAATGCTCCTCTAACTGAAGCAGTCCAGCATCAGGAAAGGCAATGTCAAAAAGCTGCTTATTGTATAAAAATCTGGAATAAACAGCACAACTTTAATCCTTTGAGCACGCACTAGTGAGAGAAAGGAACATCCATTTCGGAAGCAGACAGAGGCAGTGCCTGGTCCAGATAGTATTTGTGTGCCTACAATCAAATCCTGCTTCTGTAAAATCAATACTCCGTTCTCAATACATGAGGTGTCTAACTGTCACCTGTTCTTTTTAATAAACTCTTATTTTTATAGAATATAGAACAAATTTTATTATTCAGCTAAAGAAAAAAGCCCTTCCTCCATCTGTTTAGTCTGACTGAGTCTTAGGCAGTTTAAGTGTGCAAGATACACTGACACTTCCTTTGGACAAGCCCGGTTAATTCAGGAATACAGAATATCACATTACCATGTTCAGTTCTGAACCTCAGTTTAGAGGCTCATGCCTTGAAAAAAGTTAATGGAAAATATTTAAGAGTTCCCCAAAACTACATAAATAAACAAAAAAAAAATCCCCAAACAAACAATGAGGCAGCCATCATCCACAGAAGTTTACACTCAAATTCTCTGAATTTTGTGAAACAAAAGGCCTTTAAAATAGGGAGAGACTAACTATATCAGGACTTCCAGAATCTGAAAAAGATAATAATTAATAGCTTTAGCAACCAGCTACTGTACAGCCTCCCCCCAAATAAAAGCACTACCAAACAGGACTGGTGTGTAGCAAAAATAAAAAAAAAAAGCTATTTCCTTTTAGGTTTTCATCTTTTTACAAAAAATATTAATCTAACCAATATCTAAAACTTAAATTAACTTTAGTAAGTGGTGCTGAGATACATCACAGGATCAAATACTATTTTAAGAACATTTAGTTTTCCTTTAATGAAGGAAATTTCCTTTAATGCTCTTCCAAGAATGAAGATCAGATTGAATTCACATAACATGGCCAAGTTAGAATCCCCCACAGTGTTACTTGGCCCTGTCTTCTCCTCTCAGTTTTCCTCAGAGTTCATGAATAAGTGATTTATAGCCCTCTGCAGCAAACTGAAGAACAGATGGTATTAGGTCTTCAGTTACTCCTTCCTTGACAGTTTAAACAAGATGGACATTCCCAGAACATGGGGTTTCATTCTGCCCATTACTCCAACTACACATTTAACCACTGTATCACACAGCCATATTACTGTACTAACACTATACAGTAAAATCACTTTCCAGTGGGTGTGATTTTTTTTAAAAAGTATTTTGGAGATTATGATGAACTGAAAGCACAGGTAAGACCATTCAAGACCAAGATGGAGCATCCTCCATAAAATACAATTCAAGATGAGTACAGGTATGAGTTTACTCATATTTCTTTAAGGGATTGAGAAGGGACATCACCATGCCCCTGCTATCTGTACATCATGGAAGAATCACTCCAGAAAGTTTTCAGGGCACATTTTTTACCAGCTGATTTGAAACTCAATCTAGATTTCATCAATTGTTACAGACAACCAGCTGGGAAATAAGATGCTTCCTAAAGGCTTAGAGGTGTTCGGTGATATGTCACAACTTGTATTCACAACACAGGTGACGGCAGGGGACAGGGGAGAACAAGCAGGACTTGTGATCCACTCCATGCCCCAAACTCCCAGTGCCTTTTAGAAGGCACGGGCATTTGCGTGTGAAAAGAATCTCTCAGAAACTATGTATTTAATTCTGAATGGACAAAATTTCCAACAAGAGCACTGTTTGGGATAAGCATCATGTCAGAATGAGACATGGACCTGATTCCTTTGGAGGACAATGAAATTTTAGTCAGGGATAGAGGAAGTTGCTTATGGTTTGAAGATCAGTCCATTCCAGAGCAAGGGACCGGTCACACATAAAAGGGGCTCTATTTTGTGGTTTATGTAGAAACTGGGTTTAGAAGGATGCACAAGTACTCTTGTACTGGTGCAGAGACCAGACAGAAGCAGCTGCAGCCAGGCAATGCTGGAGAAGGTGGCTGTGATGCCTCCTGCAGACAGCTGACCTCTGCTTCCCAGGAGGCAGGAGGGCAGCACGACCAGGGAGCTGCTCCCTCCTTCCAGAGCTACACAGGAATAGCAAGGTATTGGACTGAAGGTTGTTTCTACTTGACTTGACACCACAAGGAAAATCCTCTGCTGCCCTTCTTGGCCAACCTCGGTTCCAGGCACATCAAAATCAACACCAGGATAGCACCCATACTGTCCACAAGTGTCACTTGAGGGAAAAGATACATTTCCAAACATAACTTCATATATATATACACTTAAACACTAAACAAACCAGTTCTGCCTCCACATGACCCTCATGGATGTTATCCAACTGCTAGCTGCAAGCCCCTCCTGTTACAGCAGAATGGAGAGGTCTCTCCCAGTAGGAGTGCCAAGTGTCACACATCTTGTGTGACACACCTTTGGCTGCCCTTGCCTTATACCTATGGCCTGCCCAGGCATCATGCATCAGCACTTGGCTCATATTTATGTCTTCTGGCCAGCAGATCCAGTCCAGAGCTTAATGCACACACAGGTAAGTGTCCTGCTGCTGACCGTCAACAGCCACGTCGTGGCAAATCTAAAAACCAAACTTCTTAATTCTCACTGAACCCACATGCACCACCGCAGTAGGCTCCTGAGGCAGGAGCCTCCCTCCTCAACAATGCTTTCACATCCAACCCTTACAGTGGGTCTTCTACCTTCCAGGAGACACTCTTTCAAACCTCTGCAGCATCTCTAATCATTCAGACTACCAAAATGCATTAACTCCAGCAGCCAGCATCTTTTAGCACATTATTACCATTGCCTCTGAACTCTTAAACCTCTGTTACACCCTAGCCACAAAAGATCACCAGTGTAAACGTCACTCATGTCAGACTGCGTCACTCATGTCAGACTGCATATCAGTTGCAAGGATCACCACAGTGACAGCTTGCAACGTCAACTTTTTCCACCCCCCATCAGCTGTGGATATGAGATGACCAAAGGGACCAGAAATATCCTTTACACCCAGCTCTATTTGAAGTAATTTCTGCTTATGGCAGCTGGACCCACATATTTATCATGAATAGTTTCACCAGAATTAAGAGCACACAACCAACCTTGAGCCACAATGTGCTCAAAGCAAAAGAAAGGAGTCTTGTTTGATTCACAAGCAGAATGTGAAGCCTGACCCAGGTCTATTTCATTTACTGAATTTGAGAAGCAGTCTATTAATAGTTCACTACCATTTCCCTGCCCTGTTTCTCCATGCCAGGGCAACAGCTCTGCTAACAAATACCAGAGATACAGGCACACATTTTCATACTGACACCATAGAGCACAGCTAAACCAATTGTTTCAATTTAAACAGAAATCACACTCACAAGAATTAACTGGAAACAGACAAAATTGGTCTTGAAGTTCACTTAGTGTGAGCAGACAGCAATACCAGACTCAAGCTTTCAGGTATAGTCTCCGTCTCATTCTCCCAGATTTCCTAAATTATTCTGTTCATTTACACTACAAAGTCTATCTGGCCAATAAATTACCAACACAGATAGTAACCTGCTATTATTTCGACATCAGATAAATGCTGCCAGCCAGCAAGGTCACTAACAAAAGCCAAACTACCACACTACTTGAAATCCTGGAGTTACTACCCTTTTCAGGAAAAAAAAAAAAAAACCAAACAATGGAATTTTGATACAGGGGCATAAGACTGTGATGATCACCAGGCATCTCGCACCTTCCTGCAACAGCAGGATAAGACAGCCCAACCTTTCCCATTTCTCAACACAAAAAAAAATTAATTAAATACATTGGTGATATTCACAGTGCAAGTAAGAACCATGAAGTACAATGAGGCTTCTGCATTTCACAATACCAGGTCTGACTCTTTGTAGAGTCCCTATACATTCCCAAAGGGAAACATGATGGGCATTTTGAAATCATTCATCTAACTAAACAGAATATTTGGCTTGCAAGCAGGGGAGTGGCAAAGCCTGTATTCCTTATTCATGACCCAGCTCTACTCAGAAGTAGAACTGTTATGCCAAAGCCTCACCACACAGCGACTGTAGGCCATCAATTAATATTAATTATAGCTGCTGAAAACTTTGGAATGCAAACCCTTCCAAAACTGTAAGGGCACACTAATCCTGCTCTAGCACTTTAGCTTCATGAAGGAACAATAGCCTTATTTTCTAGCTAGAATGCAACTATACAGCTTTCACCTCTTCAGACAGGTCTTAAAGCCCAGATCACTCAGTTAACGCTTGGGTCCCGCCCTAATTAGAGCTATGACTTCAGTTCTGAACCCTAAAGCCGTGTTTTCAATGAAATAAAGCCACTGAACAAGAATGGCTCGCGAGGCCTTTATACAGATGGACAAAGACACACAGACAACAGCACAAGTGGCTGAAAAACCGCTGAGCCAGGACAGGATTACTGCCTGCATGGAACCTCAATGCTGTCCACTTTCATTTCCCCGCTCCAAGTGGAACAAGCACAAGTGTATCTCCACAAGAAAAATACTACAGCCTGCAGCAATTTTTCCACAAAAAGGCTCTGGCCTGGGTTCTGATGGTGTGAGGCTGCAGAGGAAGGCATTTTGTCTCCAACAGCATGGTGATATGATGGCTTCCACTCAGTCTCCTGCTACCTATAGGGAACTCCAAATTTGTGCAGAGAAACACACATCAGGGCAGATCTAACTGACACAGCTCACAACTAAAAAAAATAAAAATTAAAGCAGCCATTAATAAAGTGATTTACTCGACAGCACCCTCTGAATGTTTTCCCTAAAATTCCCCATCTGAACTGAGATTATTCTACAAGTCAAAGAAACAACACAGCCATTCACACCCTCTCCCATTGCCTCCTCCATGCAAATCCAGCCCAGAGTCACCGGCTTTAATCCTGTGGCCGTTAAAGGCTTTTGTCATTCAATGAGGCTTTCCCAATCCAGATCGAAGTACTGGCTTCCAAAGTCACATACCATCTCACATTACCTTCGGCGTCACTCAAAACTGCACACAGTAGTTTAAGGAGACCCAGCAGCCCCTGCCTCCAATGGATTCACACCAATTTCTCTAAAGCAGCCAAATAATTTCCACAATTAGAAGCCTAAAGCAAATCATGTATCAAATTGAAAATATCTAGCAGTAAGATCTGATTTGGGCTGAAGCACATATAGTGAAAACTAATGGGAATTTGAGCATTATACAGATTTTTTCACACGCAGTCAGTACAAGAATTCCTAAACAAGGGTAATTAAGAATATGAAGGCCATTCACCAGGTAAGAAAGCTTTCACACTGCAGTTTTCCCTTCCCAGTCTCTTCCTTGGGTGTACATGATCCAGACTAGCACTTCCAAGCAGTGTTCACCAATACATTTGGCAGGCTTTGGTCGTTAAAGCTGCTTCATTACAGAAAATACTTGGAAAATCCATTTATGTCAATCCTGCTGCTAGAGCACTCTGAGAAAACGTGGCATCATGCTGAATTCTGGGTCTGTGCTATGGCTCTGCAGCAATGGGGCTGGCCTGAGCTGCGAGGACTGACAGGAGCAGCATCAGCCCCTTCCAACCTGCCCGCCAGCAGCTACCCAGCCACCATCCCTGGTGCATTTCAGGCTGCTGAAGCAGAAGCCTTACACACTCCGGATTCAGCTCCCAGCAAAGCCAAACAAGAGCCCAGGCCTGCCCCCAGGCTTTCCTCCAGCAGCTCTCTTTTAAACCCCCTTATCAATCCCCAGACCCCCCTTTCCCCACAAACCCACCAGGACCCCCGGGCTGAAGGAGGGGCTCAGCCCCTCACCACCAGCCCTCGAAACCTTGCCTGGCTGCTGTGTCTGCCATTCTGCATTCCTGCCTGATAAAAGCCGGGGAATGCACGACTATGAAGACTGAGAAGTGTTCCCCATAATTCTTATTACGAGAGCACTGCTGCAGTGAATTATGATTATGTTGTGTAATGAAATCATTAGAGAATAAAGATGTGGCTGTACATCCATCCCCAGCTATCCTAGGCAGCCAGGAGTAATTTACAAACAGACTGGGCCAACATTAAAATATAAACAACCAAGAGCTCAGACATACAATAACACGTTATTTCCACATCAGTTTCAAATACTCTTGTAAACCATAAAGCTCAGCTATCCAATGGAATTCTAAAGATCCCAAATTATAACGAAGAATTAAACCTTCTTTCACCTAAGTTCAGAGTAACTCAGGTTGAAAATAAAACAATATTAATTCTGTGTTAGGTTTTTCTCTTAAATAGGTCTCATTCCAATGGATGCCAACAAAAGTGAGGTAATAGGCACTATAAGCAAAAAAGAAAAAAAAAAAAAAAAAAAGGCATGTACCACAGTGATTTTTACCGAAGGCTACAAAACCCACCAAGAACAGGGTCACAGCAAAAGACAGCATCTAAACCTTTGTTCTCTTTAGATATTACTGGATGATACTACTTCATTCTGAAGATCTAGAACTTTAAAAAAAATGTAAAAATCCGCCTTTTCAAAGCTATTTGGACAGGTAAGTCTTTTACCTAACCAAAGTACTGCAAACATGTTACCTAAAAAAGGGCAAGCACCGGGGCATATTAGGAGGTTTGATTCACCAGGACAGTGACAACTTCATGGCAGGGGAGAGGGAAGGTCGGGGAAAGCAGCTCCTCAACCTTCATGAAGCCGTAACACAAAAGGAAATTTTCCTCTGCAAACGTACTCAAATCAGTGACTGTCGGTGCCATTTTAACCGGGAGCTGCTGCCCCGAGAAAGGGCTGCGGCCAGGCCGAGCATCCCCACTGCGACCTTTCCCACGCGGCGGGAGCCACGCGTGACCTTCGCGGCACCAGGCGGGTCCTGCGCGGCCCCCGCGGCGGCAGCGGCGCCGGGCCCAGGGGGTTAAGCGTGGAAGGAGTGCACATAATAAGGTGGTGGATCCGGAGCCAATGGGGATATTGCGCTATAGTTAGACACTGGATTCTAAGCGATGGTGACCATAAAGGATGCTCAGGGCTGAGCTGCTCTGAATGACACCAGCACGGTGCCTTTAGTTTCCGGCTTATAGGGCAGGAAAAAAAGCACAGGAGGATCAGCTAGGCTTACCTGCAGTTCACACCACGCGACTTCCACCCACGTCTCCGTGTCCAGACCCTTGTAGACCGTTTTGAAGGATCCCCGCCCGAGTTCAATATCAAACTTTAGGAACCTGCCATCGGGCGAGGTGGCAACCGCTTTCATATCAGCCTCCTCCTCCGGCTCCTCTTTCTTAGCCTTGCCCTGGTCCTTGGCAGCATCCTGCGCTTCTCTCCGCTCCGCATCCTTGCCTGGCTCCTTCGGCTCCTCGGCGCCCGCGGCGCTGCCCGCGGCCGGCGCTGCCCGCGGCTCCCCGGAGCACTCGGCCTCCCGGCCCGCCGCCTCCGCCGCCCCCTGCCCCGCCTTCGCCCGCTCCGCGATTATCCTCCTGGTTTTGGGGAGCAGGATGATTCTCCGTTGGTGCTCCGCCTCGGGCAGGTCGAAGGCGGGCTCCTCCTGGTCCGAGTCCACCACGCTCCTCCGCAGGAACCGCTGATGGACCAGCTTGGGGTCCCTGGAGCCGGGGCCGCGCGGCGGCGGGGTGGGGGCCCCGCGGGCCGCCGGCGCTGCAGCAGCGTCCGTGCCTGCGGCTGCCCCGCTCCCCCCGCCGCCGGGCCCATCCATGTTCACGCCGGTCTGCGCGGCCGGGGGAGCGCCGAGCTCGGCGGCCGCTGGAACCCCGCCACGGCCGCCGCCTCTGCCGCTCCGCCGAAGCGCCGCTCTGGCATCACCCCCACTTTCCATCCGGGCCGAGGGCTCAGCGCCCGCCGCCGCCCCGGCCCGGGGGAGTCACCGCGAGCCGCGCCCGCGCCGCCACCTGCGCGGGGCAGAGCGCAGCCCCGAGGCGCCGCCACGGCCCGGCCCGGCCCCAGGGCACCTCCCCCGGCCCCGGGGCTCCGACGAGCAGGGCCCCCGGGCCGGGCCGCGGCCGCTCTGACCGGGCTCCCCCCTGTGCCCGGTGCCCGGCAGGGGCGCGGCCGAGAGCGCCAGACGACCGGTGCAGCCCCTCACCTGCGGCGGGCCCGCGCACAAAGGCGCGGCGGGGCCGTTACTTACGTGCGGAGCCGGGGGCTGCCGCGCTCAGCGCCATGCGCGGGGAAGCGGAGGAGGGGCGGCTCCGCCGAGCGTGCGCCTGCTCGGGTGCGCGGCGGGGCCGGGGGAGCCGTTGCCGGTGCGGGGCTCCGCGGCTCGGCTCGGCCCGCCCCTGCGCCGCAGCCCGCCCCCGCCGCAGCGCCGGCCCTGCCGCGCCTCCCGCACCGCGCCCGGCGGCTCCGCGCCCCTGCCCGCGGGCACCCTGCGGCAGCCCCGCCGCGCCCCCGTCCGCCGCCGCTTTTTTTGTCAATGGCAGCGCTCCCGGGCAGCGCCCATTTAGGACATCGGCGCTCGGCGGCCGCCAATGAGGCTGCAGAGGGTGGGCGGCCGCCCCTCGTCCTCGGCCCCCGGTTCCCCCGCCCCGCCCGGCCCCGCCGCAGACAATGGGAGTGTCCCGCGCCCCACCGCCGCCTCGCTCCGCGTCTAGAAAGGTCCGCCCCTTGGCAGGTTCCCCCACGGGCCCGAGAGCATCCTCAGAGAGCATCCCCCGCGAGCGTCCTCCCACTCCCACGGCATCCTCCCGACAGGCATCCCCCGAGTGTATCCCGTCCAGAGCATCCCGCCGAGAGCATCCACCGAGAGCCTGCCCTCCACAGCACCCCTCCCAGAGCGTCCCCCGAGAGCATCGCTCCCAGACACCTCCTCCAGAGCATCTCCCCGAGCACTCAGCGCCCGCGCAGGTGCGGGATGGATGCAGGGCGCGGGCCTCAATTCCATCTGATTTCTGGATCCGGGAGGTGGCTGTGCCAAGCAGCCGACTGTCACTGCTGCAAGCAAAGGGAAGGTGACTTGAAGGGAACTGGATACTCTTGGCACACAGCATCTTTCAGCATTCCTAATGCAAAATGTGACCAGGGACCGACTCGTGTGGCCGCTGCAAACACCACACAGGCCACCCATGTACTGTGTGGCAGGTCACAACACACGACAAGCCTCACGACCTTGGGTTATCTTTTTTGGGTTTTTTTCTTTATTCCAGGCAGTTCAATAATCACTCTGTGGATATTAACCCCATCACTCACTGTGAGCAACACTTCAAATTAGCCTAGATAGAGGGAAACTTTGATCTCGACACCCATCTGTGCTTTAAAGAACCCACCTGGAGCACTGCCTCCAGTTCTGGGGGCCTCAGCACAAGAAGAATATCAACCTGTTGGAGCTCGTACAGAGAAGGCTGCAAGAATAATTGGAGGGCTGGAGCCCATTTGCTCTGGAGACAGGCTGGAAGAGCTGGGGGTGTTCACCTGGAGAAGAAGGGCTCCAGGAGAGCTGGAGAGGGATTTTGGGCAACAGCCTAGAAGGCCAGGACAAAAGAGAATGGCTTCCCACTGCCAAAGGGCAGGGTTAAATGGAATATGGGGAAGGAATTATTGGCTGTGAGGGTGGGGAGGTCCTGGAAGAGGTTTCCAAGATTCCAAGAGAAGCTGTGGCTGCCCCATCCCTGAAAATGTCCAAGGGCACTTTGGATGGGGCTTGGAGCATCCTGGGATAATGGAAGGTGTCCCTGCCCAGGTACAGGGTTAGGCAGGGTTAGGAATGAGATGGGCCTTAAGATTTCTTCCAATCCAAACTTCTGTAACCCATCCTTACGTGAGGTCAGAGATGTGGAACACTGGCTTTGCCAAAGGCTGTGCCCTGTAACAGCTGTGACATTTCTGCTCTGTAAATTCACAAAAGGATTCTGGTTGCCACTACTGCCAAGCTGCTTTCTCAAGTATTAGGTTCATACAAACATACCATATGTTTTTGTAATTAAAATTTAAGTAAATAAAGAAAAATAAAAAGAGAAGGTTTACCAAGTAATTATTCCCTTAGATTTCTGAGGGAAAGGAAGTTGATTGTCAGGCAACCATAATTAGTTCTTCTTTTGATTAATTAATTTTCAGTTAAGAAGGATTTTTTTAAAAACTCCTTTAAAATAAGAAACTGGGTAGTTATTGTCATTAGAATTAGAATCACTGGTGTTTTATTTTTACAAATCACACTTTACTAATAATTCAGCCTCAATGATTACATTTGATCTTTCAGTGGTTTGCTTTTTGAAGTGTTCAAATATCAGTGCCGACTTAGACCTTTCCAAAAACACATTTCCGGGCCAAACCACGACATTGTGATATTTCTAGGACTTGCAATGGTGGCATGAAATAAGGATTTGTGTGCTGTATAGAAACCCGAATTCCCGAATATTAGTCCTGTATGCTGGGCTCTGCACCTCTCTGCACATGGAGGTTGGGTACACAGAGAGCAGTCCACAGTTACCAGGAGAAGAGAAGGGAAGGTGAAGAGCTCTGACACCTTCTCCTACTTATTACATAAATTGACCTAAAACTCTCTTCAGAGCAACAGAAATTCCCACAGTCATGGATAAAAAGAATAAGATTCAGGGTAATGAGAGGGCTAAATGTAGCTGGCAGCATTTCACTCTGCAGGTGGACAGGATAAAATGGGAATATTCTAGAGCTGACCAAATACCAACCCCAAACCCACAATCAAGAAAAATACGTTGGGATGGGGTGGGGGGGGGGGGGGTGGGTGGGAAGGAGACTGGATTTCCCTGTCTATCAGGCCTTGCCAGATGAAAGAAAGAATCTGTACACTCTCAGGTGTAGGGAACATCCCACCCTGCCTCAAGAGGATACGTGAGCACTGCCATGCTGCACCAGTGTCCCCTGACCCCTTCCGAGGGCTCCAGAGATTAAAGAAGACCTGTTATCACAGCTGAGTTTTTGTACTGTCCAATGCCACATGGTGCCCCGGGCTCTTTCTGTGTCCATTTGTCTACTGAAAACTTGGCAATAATTTGCATGTCACAAACTTAATCGTGATCTACTATCAAGTGCTCTGAGTCTGTTACATGATGATCTTTAATATTCGAAAATGGAAAGAAAATGCTTCTTCCCAGATGGCTGTTTAACCTTTTCCATGCTGTCCTCTGCCTGCTCCACATCCCCAAGTGAGTGAGCTGGGCAGAAGTGTGAGAGCACGGGGCACCACGGGACTGAGGTCCACCCCCCACTTGGGCAGTGCCACAGCTGCAGAGCGGCGTGGCACAGCATGGGCAGCTCTGGGACTGGCCCCAGTCTGATCCAGCGCTCCATGGCAGCAAACAATGGCCAATCCCAGCAGAGGGGTGCCACCCACCAGACAGAGAACTTTTCCTCAGCCATCAGGAGCTGTCATTCCAGCCTTCCTAAGTGTCAATGACCACAATGGATACACAGCCTCGGAGGGATCCAGTGCCCAGTTCTGCCATGCCCTGTGCTCAAGCAGTCCAAAGCCAGCCCCTGGTCCCAAGCTCATGCCTGATGAGTGAGGAAATGTTCAGCAAGCATATGTGGTGGACTGGAAAGACACCCAAAATACAGACTGGTGCACTCTTTGTTTCTGCCATCTACCCAAAACCCTCAGCGCTGGGAACAGTCACCTACAAGCTCCCTTTCTATAAGGGAGAACGTCTGTCCTGGGCAGGGGACCTCACAGTTGAACAACCTGCACAGAGAGGGTGCAGAGTCTCCCTCACTGTCTGTGGTCACAATCCTGTGCTCTAGAGTAGCTCTGAGCTGGAGCACCAGGTGACCCACTGTGGTCCCATCCAGCTTTCTCCATCCTGTGTTGGGGTTTTATGGGGTTGCCTCTACTTTCCTCAGTTTACCCAAGACAGAAGCCTGTTATTGATTTTCCTGCTCACCTGTTTCAGCCTGTGCAAGCCAGCAGACACACAGACACAAGGATGTTGTTCTACCCACACAGCTTGCTACATCAGTGTGTTTTGTTACCAAAGGGCATGGAAAAAGATGAACAGTTGCAATTTTCCTGAATGTTGGATCATCAACCCTCATCAGAGCAAGCTAGAAGCAGCTTCACCTTTCAGAGCTAACTGATATGCAGATGGCATTGAAAATTACAGCACGTTTTAACTAACAGGCAGTGAAGGTGCTACCTCAGACTGTGACCTTAATCAAACCTTTCACTTGGAGAACTGCTCCTTGCAGGAGTGAAAGCCAAGATGCTCATCCCCTGGGTGAAGTTCTCTCTCCATGCACAGCGCTGAGTGAGACACATGTCACCCCAGAGCACAGATGGGCATTTCCACTTGACAAGCAGATTACCACAGGTCTGTCTTTGACTCGCCTCACTTCTGGCAGGAACAGTCAGTCACTCACTGACACAGAGCAGGACAGCTTGTCCCAGTTAATAGCTAGTGTTAGTTTAAAGGGAGAAAAAGAACCATTATCACTTAATAACAGCCCTTATTTTCCTTCCGTGTTTGTTAGTTTTGAGTGAGGAAGTTCAGTCATGTTCCACCAGCTTGACTTTCAGGTTCTCAGATACTGAGAAATTTTTTATTTGTTTAAAATCAGTGCTTGCAGGAGACCATGGAAACCTCTGTACTGGCCTCCAGTTTTCAACTGACTCAACTTTTTATACAATTTATTACCAGATGAAATCAGGTCAAATACCTTTGGAGAGCTACTTTCAGTTGCACTCAGGGCATGCTCTTATACCTGCACATGTGCTATGGCCCCTAATGTAGTGTTATGCAGTAATTGTTTTTTCTTTGAAAGAGCAATAATGACCATTTAAAAACCCAGCTTCACAATATATTCTCCGTTAGGTCATCTGTGTTCTGTTCTAATAATTTGTTTATAGAGCCTATAGATACAGTGGTCCAAGTATCATAGAATCCTAGAAGGATTTGAGGTCATCCCTTTTCATCCCCTGACATGGGCAGGGACACCTTCCACTGTCCCAGGCTGCTCCAAACCCCATCCAGTCTGGCCTTGGACATTACCAGGGATCCAGGAGCAGCCACAGCTTCTCTGGGAAACCTATGCCAGGGCCTCACCACCTTTATAGCAAAGAACTTCTTCCTAAGTATCAGTTAATGGTTGGACTTGATGTTAAAATTCTTTTCCAACCTTAATGACTCTGATTCTATGATACTCAGTCATTGAGTTAATACAAACTGATCATAAAGGTGTAAACAAGCATCTCTTTATGTCAGAATGATGGATGCTGCTGGCACACTCACCTTGCAGGTCAGGCAGCCAGGCAAGGGCAGGGAGTGAGCAGTGGGAACGTGTGTGCCACCGTCCCCAGGAGGGGCTGGGCTCCATTTATCTTTCTTTATCCTGCAGTGTGACACTGGTACAACACATCATTCTGACATGCATGACAAGCTTAGACAGAAAAAATGTTGCATGTTTTTAATTCCTACAGATTTTAATAGGCATAATAATATGCCACCACATTACCTCTCAGGTTTCTTAAATAAACAAGCTTAATGGTGCTGCACAGAAGTTAATGGGCAGTATCTTCATTGCTGTATGGATTTATGAGTGTGATTGCTGCTCCCCATTCCAGGAGCCAGCTGTACCCAGGGAATTGTGTGCAGGCCTCCCTGAAGGGCAGCTTAGTCAGCAAAAACACAATTATTTTACAATTCTATGATTTACATCAAGCATTATCTCTCCACGCCACTCTATGAAAGTGAGGTTTATTTTTCAGACAGGCAGCCTGTCATCTTTTCCACACCAAATATGACCAATGATGAATAGTTGTTTTAAAATTACTGCGTAATTCCAAAGTTTGTACTTAATTATTTATCTGCTTTTCTTTGCCAGAAAACAATGGCTTTCAGCCTGCCATAAGCCCAAATGAACGACCCAATTAATTTCCAAATGCTCCTGCGTGGCCACAGGGATTGCAAGAGTTCAAAGAGCAGACTGGGTTTTTTGAAAACCTCTTTCACCTCTTGTGCCATTTCCTGCTATGATCCCTCAGGTACCTTTATAATGAAAACAAAATAGATGGAAAGAGCAATGTAAGAATTAGATCAAAACAAGGAACAAAGCAAAATAGATCAAATCAAGGAGTTGAACGTGACATTTAATAGCATGGTTAGGACTTTCCGAAATGTTAAATATTTAAGTTAAGCAAGTGAATACCTTTACTTTTTATTTTTAGCATGCAGCTATATTTATCAAAGAGCCCATTGAGCACATTGTGTTGCAAAATATGCAGATTTAACACATAATGACAGTGCCATTATTCCTCCTAACATAAAAGATGGGGCATAAGTACTTCTAACTTCAATAAGAACATATGCTGATCTCGTCTCCATGCAACGCTGCTCGCTGCTTGTTATACTGAGCTCTTTGATCCTGGATTTTCCATGAACTGAAGAAGTGGTGAGAGCACAAAAATCTCAGCACAAAATCCTCCCTCCATGCAAAGTGCATTTAGTGACAGGCTCATGTCACAAACGAGTTTGAACAGGTGCTATGCTGTGAGGATTGCACCCATGTGCCTGGCTGGTTCGGGTGACTCTGAACACACCACAGTGAGGAGCACCCAAAAGTCACAAGCACCTCTACCACGGCATTAACCAGAAGTTGAAACAATATTTACAAAGGTTAACCACTTAAGGAATACAGAAACTGTGTCACATGCAGATGGCAATGCAAGACCTGTGGAGTCAACGCCTGTGCTCCAAACAGCTTTCATCCTCCACCCTCCTCATGAGAAACCTCCTGTTTAGTACACCGACACTTCACTTTTAAGGGCTTTTAAGTAAGCAGCAAACACCATTGGCTTCCTGAGGCGAGTCACCACATGGACACACAGAGCTCCAAGCCTGTTTAGGGGTCACAACAAGGACAAGGAACCTTTTGGAGTCCCAAGGTGACTGAGATACATGACATCCTAGATACATGACCAGGCCTTTCAGCCAGTGCTAACTGATGTGCTGGAATCATTGGAAAGCAGGCAATACATTCAGGATAAATAGGTCTATCCATGGACTCAGTGCTCGGACATGGAGTGTGGGCTACACAGGAGAGGTGGCCTCGTGTCATCTCCTGCAGTTGTATGCAGTTGCTTAGTATAATGTTGCTCTTCTCTCTGCTGGATCCTCTGCAAACATCTGAAAAAGCCATAGATTCAGTGAGGTTGGGAAAGCCCTCTAAGGTCATCAAGTCCAACCATTAATCCAGTACCGCCTTATTCACCAGTAACCCAAGCATCATTAACATCTGGTTAACATCTGTTAACCCATGCATTATTAACATCTGTTAAATCCCTTCAGGGATGGTGACTCTGCCATCGCCCTGGGCAGCCTATGCCAGAGCTGGACAACTCCTTCAGTGAAGAAATTTTCCCTATTACCCAATCTAAACCTCCCCCCAGGGCAACTAACAGAGGCTGTTTCCTCTTATCCTGTCACTTGTTAGTTGGGAGAAAAGAAACCCCCATCTGGCTACACCCTCCTGTCGAGGAGGTGCTGAGAGAGAAAAGGCCTCCCCATGAGCCCCATTTTCTCCAGGCTACAAGTTAAGTTGTATCACCCTTTTGGGCAGAATTTCATGTGTGGCTTTTTTTCTTGTAATAAGAATCAGTGGAGAGCCACTGGTGTGTAAGTTGCAGAGTCACAGCTACCTCTGAATTGTTTTTAGAGGTCCTAATAGAATTTCACTCTTACTCTTATGACTTGTAGAATAATACTCCAGAAGAACATTGATATAACCAGTTTTCAGTATTTGATGAATATGTATGGCACATTGCTATGTCAAAATTTCCTTCTCATCTGTCAGTCCAACAAAACAAAGAAAAAATTGAGAAATACCACGGTATAAAGAAGCGGCAATTACTGTTTCAAGTTCCCAAGAGGAAGCCAGAAAATCCATTGACGATCCTACCTCAGGCCACAGACAATAGATTCCAGGACTGAGTCCTTCGCTCTTTTTCTGTCTTCTCCCTGACAGCAGCAAAAGGCTGCACGTGAACCCTTGATCTTGGGACTCTGCCAAGATAGTTGGCATCCTGCATGAGGAGGGTTTAGGAAGAGCCTTTGAGACCTCTCAGTTACAACATACCTCCAAAAATAAAAGCAACATATCTCACTTTGGGTACCAAACACCAAGGTCTGGAGTTCAGGTTCAGATGTTAAAATTCAGTATTTTCAAAACATCGGATATCATTCATTGGACAGTAGTATTTGTCTGATAATTTAGAATAAGTGTTGAACAAAAATACAAAACTAAAACTCCATAAGATTTGCAGAGCAACTAATATATACTTAACATCAGGTTGTTTAGATGACAACAGAGTGAAATTGGTGTAATGTCCTGAGTTTCCAGGTAGGCTCTAAACACAAGATCTATGCCTGAGCTAAGGTCCCAGTTCTGGTTTAATTGCACTCACTGGCCATTGATTAAAATGAAGGCAGGATCAGCATGTGAAATAATAATTTCCTAGTTTAATTTTCTGCACAGTGTGCATGTTCTTGTTGAGTAAAAACATGCATTCAAAAGAATGTGAGGTCTCTCACCCAGATACATCCCAAAACTTTGCAAGGGAAATGAAAACATGATTTTTAATCTGAAAAATCAACCAAACGTGACATAATTCTACCCATCTCTCATCCTATATACCATACATTCAAAGGTCCTAGGCCATATTTTAACTTTTTCCTTGAAATTAACACACTATATATTTTACTGCTTTTGAGAAGGAGAGATGATTACCAAAGTCATTAGCAGCTACGCACCAGCACCTTGCTCATTAGAATTTATAGTTTGCTTTCTTGGCAGGGATTTGGCCCATTTTGAAGACACAGTGACAACTGGTTGTGTAATTGAAGAGTAAGTTTACAAAATTATGTATGTGAGAGCCAAAATCACCAAGCTCCACCAAGTGGCATAAGAGAGAAGGTGTTGCCACAACGTTGAAGCATTAGAATGGTTTCAGAGGAACTGATCTCTCTTAATGCTGCCCTACTTCAGTTTGCAGCTACCTATGTTCTCTAACTTGTACGTAGCAGGTGAGTAGAGCATTGAGGGAGAGATTCCCTGCAATGTAATTATTATCCACCATTTAACTTGTGATCCTGCAGTACAGGTCTACTCATCCATCCCATGGGTTACCATGGAATCGTGGAATATCCTGAGGTAAGAGGGAGCCATAAGGATCATAAAGTCCAACTCCATGTGTATCTGTATTTTGAGCTGTAGACACATCATGTCCTTTAAAATGTAGACCATTCAATAATATTACAAATAAATATGAACATAAATAACAAGTTCCTTGTCAATAGAGTACATATTTTTCTACTTTGCTCTGCTGCCAAATATTTCAGTGATCTTCTCTCTTCAAAACCACATATTAAGAACACCTGCATGTTGCAGGTAATTTTGACAAACACATAGTAAGTGCTTTTCGTGCAAAACTGCTAGTTGCCAATTCCATTCTGGTGTTATTATACAAGTCTTAAGTTAGAATTTGGTTGAGTTCAAAAACATGTCTGCTTTTTCCAGGTCTATCAGCTGATGTGATAAAGGCCATCATTTTCATCCAGAAAAAAAACCCTCCCAACAATCTTCATTGCACAGAACTCCAAGGATGTTACTTTTAGAATCACTTAACATACTTAATGTCAACCCTAGCAGGGTGTTCTCCCTCTCAGTGAATCATTCAGAATTGCAGACCTCCCCCAGAGCAAAGATAGAGGCTGAACATACTGTGGGAGAGGTGCCAACACCCTGGGACAGGTCCCATAGTGAGAGTAATAATAAAACTCCACTACAACTACTCACAGTACTCTTATCAGTAGTGGTTTGGGGGATCTTTTACCCTTTGTTTATTTTTAAGGGGACCAATACATGTCATATAACATGTTGTAAATTGTGAATTTGACATGGGAAATAAGCCAGATATGATTTGGTGTGCCCAGAGCATAGAGGGAGAGAGCACACTTGGCAAATAAAAGCAGCAAGTACTGTACAGTTCCTTGACTGGACTGGTGTGATGTAGTGTGGTAACAGGAAGAATGAAGCCACCACTGCAGCCGTGAGGCATCTCAGGCTGCTGGCTGGTATTCACATCTGTCTGGGACTGTTGGGATGGCAGTACCACCAGCCAGGGAGGAAAGGAAGGAAAAACTTCGAGAAAAAAAGTCCCCTCAACAAAACAGCCCCAAACAAAAGAGTGAAAAAGATGCAGGACTGAATGATCCTTGTGGGTCCCTTCCAGTTCGGGGTATTCTACAGCTGTATGATTCTATGTTTCATCAGTGTCTTGCTAGTCAGACGAGAATGACTAAACCTCAGTTAAACCCTGCAAGCTATCTAAAAATAATGCTAGATTTTAATCTTTGTTCAAGATAATTCAAGGTATTTTTTTCTCTCTCACATATTACTTGTCTCAGTAATGTCAGGGCTGACATTAAAAGAGATTCCCTAGCAGAGGAGAAGCTATTACTATGTTCCCAGGGTTTAAAGATGAATGCCTTTTAATATAAAAGTTTCCTAGCAACTTGTGTTGTGAGCCCAGAATGTATTCCAGAGGCAGTGATGCTTTCAGCGTTGTCTCCACCACTCCATCTGAGGCAGTCGCTGTGCTCTGCTGCCATTCCTGCCTTCACAACCCACAGCATTATAGAACAGCAGTCTCCTCTCCCTAGGTTCATCTTCTCACTGTCTCCCACTTTGCTTTTACACATGAAAATATCTACCCACCCTTGTCTAGTGATGCGTATCTGTTGCTTTTCTTTCGCATTCTGAGGGAGGATCTCCTTTTCCCTCACTAAGTATCAGTCTCCTGAGTATTTCTGGCTCTCACATTACTTAGACTGCACATGCTTCAAACTAGGTGGCCCTTTTATCTGTGTTTGGAGAGCTGTGGACAGCTGAAGGATGGTCCTGGACCAGCACCAGCACCTACCCACCTGCAGCACCACATTCTCCAGCATTGTGCATGAACACAGGGCAAGAGCAGGGAGCAGGAGCACCTTCCACATCAGGAACTGCATCCCACAAGAGAAATAAACACGGGAAATGGCTTAGCAAACTGGGTTTTTTATATGATTGGGGAAGAAGAAAGAAAGGGGAAAGTAAAGAAAAGGAAGAAGGAAAGCAAGAAGGAAGGGGGAAAGGGTTATCCTGTAACTCCTTTAAAAGGGAATCATGATCCAAAAGGTTATGCCAGGTCAATGAAGTCTTGAGGAAAATAATTTGGTGTGTGGGTGTGGAGATTCAGGTCTGTGAGAAAAGGTTCTTCTTCCCAGGAGCAGATACTAGATCCTGACCAGACCATCGCCCTCTCTATCTAGGATTCTCCTCTCATGATCAGGGCTCTCCAAGTACTGAGAGAAATGACAGGGGAGGGAGGGCACAGGTAGGGAGATGGGATGCTGGAGAATTTGTGAAAGTTGAGAAGGGAAAAAAAATTGCACCCCTGACTATTTTTTGGAGGAATTGGGCCCAAATGCCAGGATTGCAAAGTGCAAACAGACAACTGTCTATCTGGCAACCTGAAAAAACACAATAAATACCCACTGTGTGTACTGCTCCTCCTCTGGAAGCAGGGAATGCCAGCAGAAAAGGCACGTTTCGGTATCAAACACAAGTTACACAGCCTCAGAGGGAACAGTGTCTTCCTCATACTGAGGTGCAGCTGGTCCTCAGCAACTGAAGGGCAGATGTCACAAAATCACAGACTGGTTTGGGTGGGAAGGCAGAGCTCATCCAGTGCCAACCCTGCCATGGGCAGGGACACCTCCCACTGCCCCAGGGTGCTCCAAGCCCTGTCCAGCCTGGCCTTGGACACTTCCAGGGATCCAGGGGCAGCCACAGCTGCTCTGGGAAACTTGAGCCGGGGTCTCTCTACTGTGCTGTCTGTAGCTTGGGCTGGAAGTGCTGGAAGTGCAGCCCTTTCTGGCTTTCACAGCTCCCAGGTACATTTGAGGATGTGTGGCATTAGGAACTGTACAATGTACAAAGGCCAAATAATCCAGATGCTAAAGGGACATTAGCTTTGCCCCAAGCACTTGTTGGTCTCAGAGGAATAGGAAGGCAGTGGGATTTCAGACAGTTTCCTGCTAAGTCAGGCTGTTCCAGCCCTAACAGGAGGCAGGCTGCTGGTGAACACTCTACACAGCAGCATCTAGGAGCAACATCTGAGCCCTTTTGTGATCCCTTTCTCACTTATTTACTGCAAAAACATACTAATGAAGTTTTGCAAACACAAGGTTAGGCAGAAGCAGCTGAGATACCACACTGTCAGTGGTTTTGTGATACAGCATTTGCTTTAATGCACCCCTTAACAGCAGGTTGCAAGACTGAGTTAGAGAAGCTTCAAAGAACATTACTTTCAATTTACTCAGTTCCTACAAGGAGAAATTAATCTGCAATGTCACAGAATGCATCTTGATTCCTTCATTTCACAGCAGTTCTACAGTGCCCCCTCCCATTAAACAAAGGTGCCTCACACCAGCTGTGCCAGCTCTGGACCCTGCAAGGTGCCACAGGGAACACAAAGCCAGGAGTCAATCACTGGCACACAGAGCTCTCTGCCAGGCTTTGGAGTTGCCTTAGGACAGGTAGGAAACCTTCTTTGGGTTTGTTTATAATGCAGCTGTAGGGTCCTGCAGCTGTAGGGAATATACTCTGTACATGGTCCTGATCTTGTTAGCAGCCCCTTGATGTTTGCATATTATGGGATCTCTAGGCTGAGGAGCCAAAGTTGCCCAGAAAATTCTAACACGTAGTTCCTTGCAAGGGGAGCCATGACCGCATCCCAACTGCTTTGAGAATTCATGCACCTGCCTCAGAGATTTCGTCCACAGGCTAATAAGCATGTGAGTCCCTTTTCTTTGATTAGGGCAAATGTGAAGCAGAAATGGCTTTAGAGGAAAAGTTCTCTTTGTGCATCAGGGGCTGGTGGAGGAGAGAAAGGCTCTTCCTCTCCCTTTGACCCCAGAAATCAGACCCCAGACACCTCCATTTGGGAGCCAGTGCCTTGCTGAGCACAGATTCCTTGATGCTGAAAGTTACCAATCCAGCAGCATTCTCACAAGAGACAGATTTGGACTTGGCAAAGAGGAGGCATAACTGGGATTCCTCTGCTGAATGTCAGGGGTGTCTCACACTCTCCCTTCCTCTCCTAGGGGACTGGGCGGCAAACCAGCTCGTGAAGAGTCTGTATTTTTCTTGTTTCTGCTAATTCTGTGATAAAAGGGAAAATTTAGGTTCTTGCTATGGGAGGAAAATATTCAGATAACCTTTACAGTGTTAATTGTAGCACACACAACCCAAGCTTAAGCCATATATTTTCATTTGGCTCACAGAGCACAATTTGCACACTTTCCTCTTTCCTTTTTGGGTTCTACATCTGATGTACCTTATTTATAGACATCTGCCTTTCTCAGGCAGTAGCTCTGGCCCTTCTCACTCTGCACAGCTCCCTGACAGGAGGCTGGAGTCAGGGTGTCTCTCAATCTCTTCTCCCATGTAAAATGTGATAGGACAAGAGGAAACACCTTCAAGTTCCACCAGGGGAGGTTCGGGCTGGATTTTAGGGGAAAAAAAAATCACTGAAGGAGTGGCAAAATCACTGAAAGAATGGCCCTGGAATATAGCGGAGTCCCGGGTTGCTCAGAAATAAGAGCAGACATGGCACTTTGCAATGTCGTTTAGTGACCAGGCTGGGTTTTGACTGAAGACTGGCTGACCTTGAAGGTCTTTTCCAAACTTAATGATTCTATGATTCCACTATTCTTCAGAACTATGAGTGCTACAGCTTCTATCCCGTACCAAAAGCCAAACAAGCAAAGGAAAAACACTCTGCAGCCCAGGAGTGCTGCTCTTCACATCTTACCAAAGTCACAGAGAAGAAACAGCCAGAAAAGATAGGACCCTATTGTGCCCTAAGTTCATATTCTTCTTCTGCTACTTTAAGTGTGCAAGTATCACAGAACCAAGAATGGCTTGGGTTGGAAAGGACCTTAAAGCCCATCCCGTGCCACCCCTGCCATGGCAGGGACACCTTCCACTGTCCCAGGCTGCTCCAAGTCCTGTCCAGCCTGGCCTTGGGCACTGCCAGGCATCCAGGGGCAGCCACAGCTGCTCTGGGCACTCTGTGCCGGAGTCTGCCTACCCTCACAGGGAAGAATTTCTTCCTAATATCTAATCCAAATATAGAGACGTTCCCCCTTGTCTTACCACTATCTGCCCACATAAAAAGTCACTCTCCATCTTTTTATAAGCCCCCTTAAGGTACTTGAAGGATGTGTCTGCTCTCTTTCATTCATGCCGGAGTAGAAGAATTCCTTCACAAACACAAACATCATAAATCCATAATGAGCTGTTATCATACATATTGTTGATTCTCTTTAAATGCATCCTCTGGATTTCAGCCATGTACCCAAAACAACTAATAACACATCTTCAAAGTTCTGCTAACATTTAGTTCTTTTAAACAAACTTTTGAAGGCAGGACAGATTTCCCAGCTCCCAAGCCCACCTTCCATGGCAGAGCAAGGTATCTCCTGGCACTTTCAAGCTTTCAGTGCTATGGAGTTTTCATAACTGCTCAAGGGGACCAGTCCTGCTTCAGCAGCAACCGTGGACCCAGCCCTGAGGGTCACAGAGACCAGAAGGTATATGCAATTTTCCTTCCTGCTTGGAAGGAAAGCAGGAAGGAACATGCTGATCCTACTCTTACCTCATTAAAAAATTGTACTGAAAGTCCAGTTTCTGATCTCAGTTTTGCTGTCCAGGCATGTAAACTTAATTCCCTGATCCTGATTTTTTTACAGGTTCTTGTGCTTTCTTAGCTTCACATTTTTAAGACTTCATTTCTTTTTCCTTGTAAACTGTGCTGCTCCAAAGAACCCCCTGTGATGAACTAGAGGAGGAAAAACCTAGTAACACCTGAACTCATTATGCCCACTTTCTTTACAGTTTTACATGGTCTTGTAGATTTTGTGGGAACTGCTCTTTAGTGCTGTTCCTGCTCTCTGCAAATGACTGAGATGATGGCAAAACACTCAGAAACTGCACTGGGAATAGAGGGGACTGCCACAGTGATGAGACTGCAGTAAATCCTAACTTCATAACCACACTGGGCTGTAGCTGCTTGAGGAACTATTTTGCTTATTCCAGCAGCCTACATTGTCGTTATTAGTCAGTGCAGTTATTCCTTCCCCATGGGGCTAGAAAACTGTAAATAGCAAAAAGAATAAGAATAAGCAGCAATCAAACAACAGAATATTAAAAAGGTCATATGAAGTGCACGGCACCAAAATATCGGAATGGCTATATTAGAATGATAATAGCCTCCCAATTCTAAGATAATACTAGCATGGAAAACTAGTACAGAATGCGAATTTGGAAACAAGAACTGTTTAAAAGACAGGGTTTTCTTCAACATTCAAATTCCTTTTCTGAATGTCAGATAAATTCTGTGAGCTTTATCATCCTTTTACCAGAGGTTTTAATGATGCTCCATTATATGAGAATGCAGTAGAATGAAGAGGAGCCTCAGTTGTTCTCTTTGACCCTCCACTTCCATTTCTCATGACATGCTCCACCCAGGCCCTGTGAAGCTCAGTAAATCCTGTGCATCCCCATGAACATGAAAATACACCCAGCTCCCCACTGGTAAAAGATCAATCCATAACAATCACGGGTGCAACCCCAGGGAAAGAGTGGAAGAGGGAGATGTATAATTGCATATCGGATGAGAGATCAGTGGTTTGTGAGCTCATCACCCTGGGACATGGGACCAAGCTGCCAAGTCATTGATCATTTCAAATGAAGTGCACAGTGTCTGCTGCTCCTGAACACCAGAGTGGCTTCAGGCATGTCAGGCAATCTCTGTTTTCTTCCAGTACCCTCCTAGAAAGGAAGCCAGTTTTCAAAGACTTCAAAATCTCTGCTATTTTCATAACTGTAAGAATTGGTTTGCCTCTAGGATTTTCATCTGAAGACTATACATCACCTTTCAGGGCTTCTGTCAGAACACCAGAGATGGGGACAAATCTGTGTTGCTACTGGAGACCAAAGCAAGGTTTCAGTCCTGGTTTCTGGCAGCGCCAAGTGACAGCACCCAGCGAACACAATCCTCAGCTGTAACAACAGGCATCACCTGAATGTCACCTTCTAGCTGGGCAAAGCATATTGGTATCAGACAGGGAAGTTTGAATTAGACAGGGAAAAGAAGTGTGTGGCTTTCACAGCTAAATGCCTGAGCAACAGGTATTCAGGGAACTGTGAGCATGTCACTGGGAATGAATGAGGGGTGGGTGTGTTTCAGTGCACACTGGAAAGTTAAATCTGCAATTTTTATTACATTGGTAATGAAAGGGTGTGAGGATGGGGAGGCCTGGCATAGGGTGCCCAGAGAAGCTGTGGTTGCCCCTGGATGCCTGGAACTGTCCAAGGCCAGGCTGGACAAGACTTGGATCAGCCTGGGGCAGTGGAAGGTGTCCCTGCCATGGCAGGGGGTGAAACAAAATTCTCTTTAACATCCCTCCAACCCAGACCATTCTGGGATTCTATGACATATAATAAACTGCAAATAGGGTGACAGTTTCCAGAGGCTGAATGTGCTGTCCTTTGACAGATCAGGCACTGAGGGTGGTTCAGCACTTCACCTGGGCACAGCACCACCTAAAGCTGACTTCCAACATGCTGATCCTACTCTTTCCTGCCTGGGAAGTCAGTCTTTGGCCATCAAGTTACAGCAGTTCACAACATTTGGTAAAATTTAGAATATAGAGCCTAAACTGGCAGAAGCTCTCATTTCTACAGGCCATGGAACTCAAAGCCAGGCATGGTGGAAAATGCTGTGGGTAACAACTGACAATTTGAATGGGGATGCCTAATTTTCATTTGGCCTTCCAGATCTTCTTTACTGGGTCTTTAGGTGGCTTTATAGCTTGGCTTTTGCAGGAAACAGGATAAACAATGCTTCTGCTGGTACTAGTTGTGAGTGGGTTTTTAATAATTTACTTGCACTTTATAGGGAATCATAATAATTTTCAAACAGTGTCGCCTCATAATATCATTTCTTCCTCAATACCTCTGTAATCAAGGGTGCAGTGCAAAAATCCCAAAGATCTTAGAAGCTGGAAAAGCAGCGAAAACATGGGGCTTTCAGGCCATGGATCAGAGAAGCACTCTAATTACTTTTGGCAACTTTTGACAACAAGACACAGACCATCCTGTACTGCATTTCATTACAAGTTTGGACAAATCTGAATAACAAAATCTGTTGTAAAAATTTATATCCATAATGCAGATGGACTTTCAAAGTTTTTCAGAGGTTTGCAGAAAATATTTGCTAAAAATTAAATAAAACCAGTTAATAAAATATTGTTATTATTATTTTAAAGCAAAATTCTCAGTTCTTCCCTTTGTGCAATATCCTGTTACAGCTGGATCTTTTTCTATTTCATTTTGTGTGGCAGAATTGCTCTTCATAAGGCATTAAGGCAATACCTCAGTAGAGAATTTTCAAGCTCACTCTTTTATGCATTTACATTTTCTGAAGTGTTATTCTAGTTTTACCAATAGACTCAAACTTCAATAAGTAAGTGAAACTCTATCTGTGTTCAGTAGGTCAAACATCCCTTATCTGAGCCACAGGGGAGCAAAAATAAACTTTTATCCTCTGCACTGGAACCCTGAATTTGGCTCTTTCCAGTGATCTTGCAGATTATATTGCAGAATTAACTATTCAGTGCCAAGTTCTCCTATTGGGTTCAGGTCCATTTGATCTAATTACTAAATAATAGAAACATTGGAACAATAAAAAATCAGTTTCAAGCATGTCCTATTTAAATACATCTGCTTATCCCTAAGGTTGTTTATATCAAGGATATAATAGAATTAGTGCAGTAGACATTGGAGCTGTATCATATCAAGGAAACCACCACTGCCTGGGAATGCATTTTCCCAATGTGATGTATGAATATACACATAACCCCACCCTTCCCAAACACGGCAGCTGTGGGGTCTTCCATAGCAGAAAGAGCAACAAAGGGAGCAGAGGTTCTGGGAGTGCCATGGAGAAGGACAGTGACAGCACCAGTAAAACCAAAGTCTCATAAAATCTCCTGAGCTGGAAGGGCCACTGAGTCCAGACCCTGGCCCTGCACAGGACACCCCAACAATCCCACCCCGGGTATCCCTGAGAGTGTTCTCCAAATGCTCCTGGAGCTCTGGCAGCCTTGGGGACATGACCAAACCCTGGGCAGTCTGTTCAGTGCCCCAGCACCCTCTGGGGGAAGAACCTTTCCCTGATATCCACCCTCAGCCTCCCCTGGCCCAGCTCCAGCCGTTCCCTGGGTGCTGTCCCTGTCCCAGGCAGCAGAGATTGGAGCTGCAGCCCCTGGTGAGGTCTGACCTCAATCTTCCCTTCTCCAGCTGAGCAAACCAAGTGCCTTCAGCCACTCTTTGTAGGGCCCCTCCAGACCTTTCTCCATCCTGCATCCGTCCTTTGGACACTTTCTAATGAATTTCTTAAAAATCATCACACGGTGTCTCTCTGACACGGGGTAAGAGATCACAGCAACAGAAATCTGCTCATGCAAGGCAGATGTCCTAAAGGCACTCAGTCTGCTTTTATGAACATTCTCTGAAATGCTTTGCCAGCATTTCTGTAGGTAGTTGTACACTATCAGCATTTGTTTTATCAAGGATGACACAAGCTCTGCAAAGCCTGCCCAGGGCAAGGCTGGGCTGCCATGGCTCTCACAGCCCAGGACAAGAGACAGCAGCCAAGGCTAAACCTTCCGCAAGCACATGGCTGCATTTAATGCCTCTTCCAATATCTTAAAATAGCTCTATTTGCTTTTCTTTTGTCATGACACTTGCTTCACTCACAGGTTGGAGCAAGAGTATTTTTTTACTTGATTAATGTCCCCCTAGCAAAATGAGTTATAAATAGATATAGAGTGAGTGTTGCTGAAGTGTTGAGGGCTTGAGCCTGTCTACCACTTTGGGTTTCATAACCATGAACATGCTGCTTTCCAAAGCTCAGCCCTCCTCTTTGCCATTCTGCTGACTCAAAAATAGGCCTGTGTTAGGTTTTTTCATAACCACCATATGGTGCCTAGAAAATCTTTGGTACATTTGCAGTTCCCTGGGGCCTGCTCTGGATTTAAGAAGTAGATTTCTGAGGATGGCAATCATTTATGGCAGCTCAAGCAATTTTAGGGGTGGTTTTTTTACATCTTTTCTAGTGCTTAATGTTTGTCCAGCAAAGAGGCAGCATCTGAAGACAAGTGGCTCCTCAGTGAAACTGTGTATTGCCTTTTCAGTACACCAGATTTGATGTCTCTTGATTTAAAACACTTGCTTCTGCAACCAAAGTACATAGAAGTGTGAGATTTCTCTTCAGGTCTCTAAGCACATCCCCTCTTACCTGTACCCTTCATGCCTGCCATTTGTCTGGGTTATCTCTTACCCTGCTTTTCTCAGTAGTTTTTATTTTAAAAATCCTTTTGCAAACAGAATTGAAAGTTGTGCTGCAGGTGAGGCTGTGATATGGATCTCAAATAGGATGTGGTTACACTTCATGTGGCATTTATCTAGATTATTATCCATCTTCCCACATTTTGTGATATGGCCACAGCCACACTCTGATCAGCTTCCTTTAATTTCATCCCTGCAATGTCTAGAGATGCTTCAAGTTTCTTTTCTATTGTGGGTTGGTTTTTATTAACCCTAAATTTTATCCATTTTGTGGCTTGGTTGGCTACATTCATCTGAAACCTTCAGGTTTTATCTTTTAAATTAAATATCTCCATGAAAGCTGTGATATGAGTCATCCACATTTACTTCCTTGCCCTCTTTGCTCTAACACCTTCTGCAGTTTCTTCTGTTCCAGGGATGAGAATAATTAGTACCCACTCTTAATTTTATAGTTTTGGAGTGTACTATTTTTGCTAGAATGAATATTCCCTTTCTTCTGAAAGTGTTTTAAGACATCTGGAGGTAGGTGACTTGATCTGAATAAATTAACAGCTAAACTTCCTTACAGAACAGACCAAGATGTACTTTGATGAGTTAATTCATTATTTCCCTTTTTTTTTCCTGGAAACTGGTTTTGACCTCCACAATGGAAACAGAAATATTTAATAATAATTATACAGGTCACCTTTTTTAAACTACTGAAATCTCAAGATTGTGCTGGCCATTTGTTTTGGGGACACTTCTGCCCAGTTTATCACCCCAGGCCTTTGATCAGCTTTTTCCAAGTATCTAATATATAGCTGTCATTAATTACAAAGCAAATAAAAATAAATGAGATAGCACTTTCATTATGAAAATTGGTTAGAACAAATACAACAGCCTGAAATTAATCTACAGTGGATGTAATATAACCCCCAGGAGATTAACTGAGCACTCTCATAAGCATGGATTTACTGGAATAAGTCATTGGAAGTAGATGCTTTTAGACAAGATCCATTAGACTCCAGAATTTTCATTAAACACATTTCAGATGTTAGCTAGGAGAACAGTTCAGTAGATCAGCTCCTCCGGCTGAGTTAATTACTGTGACTTTGAAATACACAGTCAGTTTCAGACACAGGGATTGACCAACTCCTACCTAATGCATCCACCTGGCAAAGTGCAGACACAGGCTCGTGGTGCAGAGCTCCCGCCACAGCCAGGTAAAGAGCTCCTCAGCATGAGTGACCCTGGTGAGTAAATCTGTGCAAGAGACAGCTGACAGAAACAGAGTAGCTTAGAATGCTGAAAGAATGGATTAGAGGTATGGGTTAGTGATGAACAGGGATGGATTAACAGTTGAACTCAATCTTAGGCAGCTTTCCCAGCCTTTGTGATTCTGTGATTCTGTCCCTCCATGTGTTGCACAGACTGGACAGCAGCAGTGGCTCTCTGCAGCAGCAGGCACAGCTCCACCTTAACCTCACCTGGGGACAAGAGCTCCCCACTAGAGATTCCCTTTGCTCAGGTTCCACCATCCACACACTCATCTGGAACTCAGTAAAGGCACCTTCCCCTTTTGTTAGATGGCTTTTATTTACATTTTCCACTTGGGTGGTTCAAACACCTTATCTGGTGGAACACGCTGCACAGAGGAAGCTCCCAGCAGAACAGCAGAGGCATTTCCTTGTTAAAGCAAATAGTATTTTGAGAAACCTAAGACTTTAACTGCTATAATAAAAACAAGCAGGAAAATCCACATGTGCACTTGTGAAATAATTTACAGTTTCTAACCACGAGACAACAGAAAGGAAATACTACAGACATCCCTGCCAGTGCTGCCATGGGTGTATGCCTCACTGGTCCAGACTCAGCGCAGCAAGCAGGAGCTGCCTGTTTGAAGCAGGCTCTCACCCTGGGTCTCTAACTGGTTCCTCACTATCATGAACCAGCAGCTACGGGAAGATGCATCAGGGTCTTGCAGTCTTTCTTCCAGGTTTCAGCAGTTTATAGGGAAATGTGCTGATTCCAGCTGCTCATTCTGGAGCTGAAGTTAATGAACACCACAGCAGATAGAAACAGTTTCAGATACAGAAAAATAAGGAAAACCAGCAGGGAAACACTAATGGGGAGCTAAAAAAACCTTTGGATAAGTTTGGTTTTTTTTACCGGGTCATTATTTCTGCTGTCAGAGAGGACATACCTTACCAAAGAGAGACAGTTCCAGTGCAACTGCAGAGAGGTGTTGTTTTCTGCTATAGCTGGATAAAGATCCACACCATCCAAAAACACTTCTGATGCCAATAACACAAATAAAGTACATAGTGCACCATACTTTCAACAGCCTCCTTCTTTCAGCAGTTCTCCAGCTTGTTGTGTGTGTTTTCATTAGGGCTTTACTGCCATGCAACTCTATTCTTAACTCACCTTAACTTTGTTCAGACCTTCCTTCTGCAATACAAATGAGTTTCTTCAAAGGAAGACAACTCAACGGCAAGAGGTAATGGACCAGGCAATGTCACTTGTATATCACAGCTAAGATATGAGGGAAGCCTGGTTTGAGGCTCATTTCAGTGAGCTGTGCTTCCTCTACCTGCACATTCCCTTCAACATGTTCTGAAGGCAAGACATGAAACAGCTGGATAAGATGTGCTCATCAGGTGAGGGGGCTGCATGTGTAGAGTGGCAGCAGTAGTCAATACCTCAACTCCCTCACCTTTTCTGGGAGCTGAGATACACAGAATCTGAGGCAGACCTGGTAACCCTTATTTAAAAACATGACAGTAAAAAATATCTAAATGTAAGTATGTAAAAAATCAAAGTTTGATGGTATGGCTGCCCAGTTTTGTGACTTGTGAGCTAAAATGAAGATATGGGTTGGAACTAGTTGATCTTTAAGGCCCTTTCCGACCAGAAACATTCTGTGATTTTATTTGTCACAGCTGCAAACCAAGTAAAACCAAGCCAAGTATTGCGGCACTAATCAGCTAACTGATGACAAAGTAAATTTTAGGAATATTGTCTTCTCTATCATTAAAAGAAGACTGTATTAGTATGCACAAGATAGTAAAGAAAAGCTGCCTTTATTAAAAACTAAGCAAAGATTTCTTGCTAAATTTAGACTAGATCAAGAGAGATAGAGAGGGTTTCTGCCTATTTTCATCACATTATTTTATACTGGATGTGTTTTAAACCATAATATGACACCCTAGGAAGGATGCAAAGAGCTATCAGTGGTTTTTATTGAATGCTGTGACATTTACAGATTACTCTGAATAATTAAAATAATTAAGAAATGTAACAACTTCTGGATAAAACCCCTGTTGATAGTTACTAGCTGAATATTGCCTAAACACCTTTTGGGTGTTAAATTCCCTCAGAAGGGATGAAGAGAGAAGTGATTTTGCTACATCCCCACCTTGCTCAGCCAAGGACTGGATGAGATACATTTGCCTGGAGAAAAACAAAATAAAAAAATTTAAAAGTAAAAGAAAAAGTTCTTGGATCATAAAATCTGATGCATCATAACAGCGTTCATTCACATTAAAACAGCCCACTGCCATTAACAGCACAACATCCACCACTTCAGGATGGCTGCATTTTCTGAGCAAATTAAGGCCCCATCCAGCTTTACCTGGGTATATCATTCTAAGAATTCAAAAGGCCTTCCATTGAATTACAGCAAAGTTAAATATGTTTCTTCTTATTGTTTCTTAAAACCAAACACATCACACATTTTCTTTTGCAAACTCAAAAGGTTACAAAGGCATGGGATAGATTTAAAGAATTGCAGCAGGTTTTCCTAGAGGCATGAATTTTCCTGATCTGGTTCAACTTTTAAAGTTTTTAAATGACAGATTCAAAAGGATTTTAAGCAGATTTTGGAGTACCCTCCTGGAACCCATCTGTGTATCTTTGCTTTCCCTGTGTGCATCCTGCATTCTAAGTCCCCTTGACAGGGCTGTCCATCTGCTCTCCATGTTCTGAGTGTGGTGTGTGGGGCCCTTTGGAGTGCAGCGCCATGGGCATTCTCTCTCCGTGCTCCTCTCCATCTCTGCAGCCTTCCCCTGGGGTCTGAGCCAACCTCCACTTCTCTATTTTCTCACAGACAAAGACAGAAAAAATTACTTTGGGGGCAAAACTTCAGAACTAGACAGAGTTTTTGCTTAGTTACACACAGGCATTTACATTTTTATCACCTGTCAAGAGGAAAAAAGACAACTCTATTGGAGTACCAGGGATAAAACAGCACTGTAGAGAGGTCACCCAGCCCAGCCCAATGCTCTGAGGCAGGCTCCTCAAAGCATGCACCACTCCTGCCAAGTTACATGTTGTTCCAGCCTCTTCTTAGTAGACCTCCAGTGGCGGATAATCCACGTCTCACAATGCAGGCCAGCGGCCAGGGCCCCGGTGGAGGATCCTACCCTCACACCAACAATGGTTCTTTTTATTCTGCTTTGGCAAACACAGAAAGGGATTTCTTATATCCCATAGATCAGGATAATTCTCTTGCTTGGTTAGTTTCTGCCAGCTGAGCTTTGAAGATGCCAAATAATTCTAGTCCTACAAGACTGTTACGAGCTGTTCTCTGACGAGCACATCATCAAGGATAACACTTGAATGGTTTTTAAATTGTTTCTCTTAGTCATAGCCTTAAAATAAAAATTAAAAATAGGCAGAAGAAACAGTACAAGCTTTAGACAAATGTAAAAGGAATGCTTAGACACTGTGAAAACCAAGAGAGAACATAATTACAGACCATATTTCACTGAGAGATGACTCATGAGAGAAGACTAAAAAAAATGCATTAAACATATGTATCTAACTGTTTGCTGATAATAAAAGTGATAATTAAAAACTCCAGACACTTCGGGACTCCTCGAATCCCTCAGATTCTTACATCCAGAAATACAAATCAGAGCATATCCTCAGGTGGTGCACGGAGTATTCCAATTCCCCCAGCTGCCAGATGGCTGCTGCAGTTGCAGAGCGTCTGGACCTTGGACAAAACACAAGCAGACCTAAGGGATGGTGGCAAACAGGAGTTGCTTGGACATATGGCTAACGTTTGAGTGGTGCCCCATTAGGCTGGGCTGGCTGAACAACCACGTGCCCCAGCAATGTTGGGTGTGCCGGTAATCTCAGACAGAAGCCAGGAGAGGTACTTCCAATTCAGAGAGACTTGAAAAGGCCATTTCCACTCCCAGTACACTCACTTGCACCCGTACAAGATTACTGGAAGCTCAGTATTGTGGGTTCCATCACAGAAGTGATTTGAGCTTGAGTTATTAGCAAGGTAATGCCAAGATTGCAAGGAGCATGGTCATTCCAGACATGCACAAGGACACAGCAGCAGCATGGTTAGATTATGTTTCTGCACAGCTTCCAAGAAATGGAAAAGAATAGCAAAACTTGACATTTTTTTAGTGAAAAAGTGGTAAAGCATTGGAACAGGCTGCTCAGGGCAGTAGTGGAGTAGTAAGGCCAACAGGTAAGGCCAGCTTTAAGGTTCTATGATGCCTGTCTTTTGCTGAGAAAAGTGAAAGAAAAAGAAATCTGTGGATATCTGACCACTGAATAGATGTACTCCAACAAGATTTACATGAGCACCCACATACACAAGATGTTGTCTGATGTGTGTAAATGCAGGTATATAAATGTAGATACATGTATTGATTAACTCCCACAGCAGTTTAAACCTTTCAGCGATTAAAAACTCCAAGTCAAATTGCTTAAAAGTTTAAGGAAAATCTAGTTTTCAGGTTTTATTATTCTGCATTCTGTCCAAGAGCATTGAAGAAGTCTCAAGGCATGCCTAGAGAGACATAACCATGCTGGTAAAATAACCTCAAGATGCTTTTGTGGAAATCTGTACTATGCTGTGTCCCTGAAGTCCCATCATCCCATGAAGATAATGTTTCCATAATGTAATTGCAGATGCATGATATTACCACTATTGCATTTTAAGAACACATGCTTAACTGTGTAAGAGAATGAACAAGAGCACTTGGAAAAAGCCATTACACAGTAAAATCGTACTCTAGGCAATTTTCTTCAAAAAAATTGAAAAAGCCCAGGAACCCTGATTTTACGTAAGTTAATTGCAGAGGTGAAAAAAAATAATGGGAGGTGTTAGAATTGTGCCACAGTTAAAACACAACAGTCAGCAATGCAAATTATGGACGGCTTTTAAAATTAATATCAAACGCCAGAACAAAAAATCTAAATATGTAAATGTCTTGGCAAAAAATCAGCTCTTTTCTTAAAATCAAATGTACAGACTCCTCTTTAGAGCGTATAATGTATCCTTTGTGCCTCTGCCTAGCAACAAGCTGCCTGGAGCTGGATGCTCCCAGGAGGGAGACTATTGACTCCTATTACCCAGACCTACCATCTCTTCACAACTTCTGCTGGGTTTTTAGGGGAAGTCAGTCCTATTTCAGGTTTTCTCCACACCCATTCTGTCTGAAGCAATGGGTAAGGTGGGTAAGCTGCAGAGTTCTCACATTAAACAAACTAGTGGTGATCTGTATTCTGTCAGTACACAGTTGTAATCACAATTACAGTCTCACACTCAATGTTCATTGTCTTTACTGGCAAGACCCATCTTGTAAATGATGACCAATGCGCCTAATGGCTTTAACTTATTTATAGGACTGCACAAAGGCTTCAGACACAACCTGTGCTCTCATATTGCCAAAGGCTATAATTAAATTTTAATTGACAGCCTGAATCCACCCAAGAGTTATTACCTCACCTCTCCCAAGGACTTGCAGGGTGTTGTTCCCTGGACCTGGCTTGCACTTACTCAGAGCTGAAAAGTGCTCACAGGAGCATTATGGTTTTTATCAAGATTTAATTCAAGCCCCAGACCTAGAACAATGAGTAACACACTTAACCTTTGTCTGAATCAAAGGCTTTTCCATTTTATGTGATAGATTAGAATTCCTGAGGATGATGGCCATTCCAAATAGGAGGGCTACCAGCAATCCACTATGTACCTGTATGAATGCCTCCTACAGCTCCAGTCTGAACAGAGAAACCCCTTGACCAGTGGTCTCAGACCCTGTTTGACAATGATGAGGTTTGGTAAACTCTGTAAAGAGGATATGTTTGCTCTTCCAGCCCACACCTCAGCAGAAAAGAAATCTTCTGCCAGAACCAAAGGTCACCTTTGCAACTGGGGTTGGAAGCTGTGGAGACCCCCCAGAAATGAGGGAAGGAAAGCACTGGCAGAGGAGAGCACACATGAAGGTATTTGCCTCTGTATGTGTTCACTTAACTTCATTTCCATTCTACATAAAGCCCTCTCCCACCCAAAACCAGCCCAACAAGACCCCAAAGAAATACAGATTTTAAATAAGGGGGTTTTTTTCCCACACAGGCTGTGAAAGTCAATGGGACATTTGATACAGGCAATATATTTTTATCCTGGAAGCAGCCTGGTTCTTTCTCCTGCCAGTGTATATTATTCCTATAAAAGACTACCAGTTAAGAAGAGAAACCCACAGCTACAGACTCTGTATAAACCCAGTCTGAAAAAAGAAAAGCTATTGTAGGCAAGGGAGATCAAACACGCAAGCTACACAACAGGTATCAAATGTCTTTTTTTTTTTTTCTTTCATTTTAACACAAGCATTTTTATATGTTTTACTACAGTCTTGGTTCATGTGCAACACAGCAAAAGCTCACTGCAGGATTTGCTTCAACTTTGACAAGACCTGGATGAACTCACAAAAATACAGGCTCTCTTTCCACTACAGAATCACAGAACCATAGAATGGGTCAGGCTGGGAAAGCCACACTGGGCTCACCCGGCCCAACTCCCTGTCAGTCACCTCCCTAAGGTCACTGGGAGCACTTTCCTATAAAAGATGCAGAGTACACACAGGCATGACAGGCAAGGGGCTCAACTTGGAAATTGTGTTGGTAGCAGCTCCCTGCCCGTGAGCGACTTCACCTCAACAATCCAAAGTGTCTTTAAAGATGCATCAGGACGATTGCTCTGCACTGGCAGACTCTGGAATGTTGTCTGGCAGCCAGCACACACAGCTGTGCTACATAAACACTGAAGTGGGGTAGGCAGTTTAACTCTCTTTCCAGTGCATTTTTCAGTATAGATATTAGGGAGATAATGCCTGTCTGTGCCAGGTTGTTTCTCAAATCACTAGCCCCATGAAAAAGCTTTTTCAATTATGTTTGCATATGTCTGCAGACCTCCTTAACTAGGCTGTTGGCCTTTCCAGTAACACATAGGTGCTTTTCACAGTGAGTCTGTAATGAATTGTGTTTAAAGAGAATGGCCCTAGATGTCCTTGAACTTATTAAATCAAAGCAAGCTGTATCTCTAAACCTGAGCAGATACACAGAGAGACACAAGAAATACTTTTTAAATCTTACTCTGCTTTCTCTAATTCAGTGGCATAGCAGAAAAACCTGTGCAAACGTCTACGATTGTATTCTAGAATCGTACTTTGAAAGACTAACCTCAAATGTACTGTCTACAGACCTGGTTTACCTTTACTAAAAGCCTTTTGCTTCCTATGAGTAATTTCTGAAGGCATGTTTCACCATACTCTTGATTTTTGGCTTCTAACTTGAGCTGGAAACTGAGAGCAGCTTTCTTGTTTCAGTGCACACCCAGACTCCTCAGTACAGAGAAATCTCAGGGCATCTGATGGCCTCAGCACAAAGCTGTTTTTTGTTCTGCCTATCTGGAGCCCACTCGATGTGATGGTATGACAGGTCCTGCTGCAGGGAAAGCCTTCCACACCACAGCACAGCTCCACAGCAGATCTGCTCCCAGGAAAACTCTCCACAGGCACAGAGGCAGAAGCTTCCCCCACAGCCTTCCCAAAAGGGCAGAAATCCTGGACCTCAGTTCTCACACAGTATTACCTACAGACACAGTTTTTTTACTTTCTTTGTTTGCAGCTGCTTAACCAGGCTTTAGGTCACGATTTAATAGGGCCCCTTATTTTGATTATTCAGGAATTTTAAGAGTTGTGTTAAAACCTTTGTGAAAAACGTAAGTTAAACACACCAGCCATTTTCAAATTGTCCCAAAGAATCAAAGCAGGTTAAAGAACTACAACATGCAGTTGGTTAATTTGTGCTGGTTTGGCTCTATGGGGCTGTGGTTTTTTCAAGCCTTGTGTAACTGTCCTTAATTGTACTTTCAATTAATTCCTGAATGGACAGTAATGCTGTCTACAGCGAGGCACACTGCTTAAAAGCAAAGCAAATAATTTATTTGGATCATTACTACAACATGGTAATATGAGCATATATTTTGTGCCTTGACCAGCAACAAACTAAACTGAATCAGAGCACTGACCAAAGATGCCCTTTCTGCCCTTTCCTACTGCTTTTGACAGATTTACTGAAAAAAAAAAAATTAAAATAGAGAAAATCTATTGTGGGATAGTCAGAGAAACTGACAGGCAAGCTTTGTATATACTTACTGGATTAAATTTCCTTTAATAAACTGGAGCCACTTCAATAACAATAATAGAATCCTAGATGTTGATTTTCAACAATTCATCCCATATAACAGTGCAATTCCACTTTGCATTGTTTTCTCTATGGCTTGGATGAACACCATCTAAGGGCAGGATGTTGGGAGGATTTACATTGTGAAGTCATCTTCAGACTTTGCCCTAAGGTTGCCAAAATAATTTTAAATTCCTGGAAAGTGACACTGACCCCATGTCTCAGTGAAAGTGGAATAAATACCTAATTTCTTTTCCTAAGAGCTTTGCTGCCAGAACAGAACAGGATGAATCTCTTTACATGCTAGCTCATACACATATTTCTTATCTTATCCAATTATATAGATGCTTTTAAGACTCCACCCAAATTAATAAGATGCACTTGACTATGTCTAGTCTGAAAAACAATTAAGAACACTTTAAAAACTTAAAGATTTTTGGAACCAGGATGTTAAAGTTCGTCTTGGTGTCTAAACTATATGGTCTTTGAAACTACCAATGGATCTGACAAAGATATCAAAGCTGAAGTTTTCTGGAGTTTTAATTCTGATTTATTTAATACATTAAGACAAAAATTATTTGGAACATACATGTAATCAGAAACTGGCACCCCTCAAGTTGGGACAGTTGGACATCTTAGTTTTCCTACAACATTTTCAGACAGATGGTTTGGAAAACAGCCCCAGTTTTAAGCTTTTCATGCCAGGTATGCTAGGTTTGGGAGAAATGTGGTTTTAGGAGGTAAGTGACCGACCAGTAGCAATTAAATACATCAGAGCAGTTTTACTTCTCACACTTTGCATTTCTCCTGACAGCAGTTCTTTAATGTCTACGCTCAAGGTATTAATGCCTCACTTCCCATACAGCCAGCACCATTGCAAAAGCATCTGCCAGGGAAATCTGCAATGTTACTTACCAAGAAGGAGACTAAACATCATTGTTGACAATAATACCTGTCAATATTTACACCATAACATAAACCAAGGCTTATACCATAACATAAACATAGTGGCTGGGGCATGGTGCAGCCAGGCTAAGGAGTCCACGTACAGATTTCTTTCTCATCTTCCTCATTCATCTTTATACACCACTGACATTAAAAAAATGTAGCATTTCCAAGATGGGCTGAAATTCTGTGTTTTCCTTTCTTAAAAAATATGAAGGTGTTAATTTCTGTCTTGGTCATTTTCTTTTTTAACCTTTTCAAAATTGCTGTTCTGGATTTTGAGTCTACAGTTGCAATGCTTTTATAAAGGTCCTGAGACTGCCCAGTGTTGTGGTGCAAGTATTTATTACTCTTAAACACTACCATTAGAGTTTCTCTTCTGAAATAAAAAACAAGTGGCTAGAGATGCAGCACACAACAGCATCCAAACCACAACTGCCCTGGCCTCAGCATTAGGATGTTTCCTGTCTCTGTCATTGATTACCTCTGGTTTGTATATTAATCCTGCAGGAAAGTAACAGCAAAGGGAAAGAGAAATTCATTTCTCAATCCTCCTGCCTACTTAGGAAGTCAGAAAAATTGTTTGGTGGTGCTCAAGAAGGAAATCCTCAGAAGGGACTAATGACTTACCCTTGAATTATAACCCTTTTGCAATCCATCACACTGATTTAGGGCCTCACAGTTCAGCCTCCCGACAGACACCGCACTGCAGTGATTCTCTACGGCCCTACACAGAGACAGCTCTATCCCAAAAGATTAAATTCTGCCTGCATCCACACCTTGAGCCCAGCCTTCCCTGGGCCTCTGGAGGCTGGCAGTGAATAAGAGTACAGGTGTGCAAATGCAGGCACCTGGATTCTGCTCCAAGCACAAGGTGTAGCCCGTGTTTAGTCACTGCAAGCTCCCTTAGGAACCAGATCCACGACAGAACTTGCAATTAGCAGTGCTTCATGCTGAAGCAGCTGATCCCAAAGCAAATCAGGGGATTCTGTGGTTGCACCCAGTTGTTTTATCACAATGGGATTGGACATGGCCAGCAGTGCCGGATTTCCCTTTGGGGCTTACTCTAATTAGCATGCCTGGCTTGCCAATGTTTTGAGGCAGCAACTTTTTCTCCTTCTATCCTCAGACTTTCAAGTCACCCAGCTTCAATGAAGATTCACAGCCTAGAATGACTTTCCCTCCTCCAGCAGATGTGTGAAATTCTTTTCTGAAATGAAGCGGTGTGTTTTGCCTAATAAAGTGCAGCAGTGTTAGCACCCAGCTAACTCCTTTACCAACAGGAGGTTCAGGCCTGTGCCCCAGACACCATAACCATGGCTTTGTCACTGTCAGGGTCATGGTGATCTGCCTCTCACACTGCCTCTCACGCTGCCTCCCACACTATTTTCACTTCCCCCGAAAATACTTGCTAGATCAGCAAAAGAGTGATTTTGGATTGACTTTCTTTATGCTAACCAAAGCACTGCTGAATAGCTCCATGCTGGTCTGGGACCCTAAACTTCTTGCACTTCTGGGCATAACACCAAATTTTTATCCAGTACTACCAGCTTACCTCCTCTAAGGCCTGTGATTTAAAGTAAAGTTGCATCTTCGCCCTGTACACCAGAGGGACCTCAGTCTTGTCAATATAATCTGGACATTCCTGGGACAGATGGGGAACCGCTCCATCCTCAGACCTTCAGGGAGCTGAGTTAACCAGGGTTCAGCTTTCAGGCAAATTCAGCAGCAGGATGCTCAATGAAAGGATTTCTTTAGGTAGAAGCCCAACCATTGATTTTAATCTCTGACTAGACAGAGGGTTTAAAAATCACATTTGCAGATCTTAGTGCCATTTATCTACGGGAAATTTCCTCCACACCTCAGTAGTTCAGTAACACTGGACTGATGTACAACTGCTTCACGAGTAATGAGAGCATTAAACAGAGATGTTGGCAGCACAGTTTGGCAATGGCAGAAACTGTCACAGCAAAGTTAAAAAAGTAAAATATGCATCCTCATGGGGCAGTTACCCTAAACTTACATTCTATGTAAGTTTCTACAAAGATTTGATGAAAACAGATAGGAATTAATTATAACAAATACCCTGTAAATACAAGCCATTTATATATCCATGGGCTATATAACTGACATTATTATATTCTTGATACCTTTCCTTGATACCTTTCATACTTATTTTATGCACTATTACTTCCACGATCTTTGACTCAAAGTCAAAGTAAATAATTCACAAGTAGTACAATCACCCAGATTTAATAAAAACACAAGAGTCAAGTAAAAGTAGAAAAATCAACAATGGGAAATAATTGCAAGTATGAGGATCTAGTGAAGTGAAAACATGGCAACAGTGCTAATAAACTGGTTGTGTTGAAATTAGTCTTACACACTGCAACAAATATTTGGTGAAAAAAAGAAAGACAAAGCCAGATGGCGCTGCTTTCATCAGACAACAGGTCTTGCAAGAAAAAGCCCTTATGTATATATGAGGTTTTGGAGACATGATCCAGAAGAGAGAAATATTTGCAATGTCTTTCTAATAGTCTGCCAGTAAAACACCAGAAAATTTGTATTTTTACAGGCAACCCTCACCATAACTGCAGAGGGGAATGCAGACCACAGGCAGAATTAATGTCTACAGGTTCTGCTGAGGCCACTCAGCACTTTGAGGTGAAACAGATTTTAAAATTTCCTTATGTGTCATATTTAATGGTTTTAGTCCAGTCTAGTCTATAGGCTGAGATTTTACCACATCCCAAAGCTGTCAAGTTTTTTTAATGCCAGCTTTAAAAATGATGCCAAGGACTCCAACAAAGCCAACTATCCTTCTCTGGTTCAACCACAAGCTACAGGGCAAACTGTGAGTGGTGCTGCATGAAATTCAAGCAAAATTATCACAATAGTGATTTCTGGCCATAAAATTCCATCTGATCTTGACTTTCCTCTTACTATTTTAAACTGTGTGTCAGTAGTAAAAAACAATCTGTGTTTGGTACCTATCTGGTCACTTTAAATCATCCAGACCTAAGGATTTAATGTGCTTTTCTTTAAAACCCAAACAAACAAATGAAAAGTCATATTGTCAAATTCTTTGCTTTCAAAAAGCTTCTGTCTATGAATCTGGCAAAAAAAAGCATGGCAGGGATGTAAATTTATATTTGCAAATTCATATATTGAAATATTATCATGACAAAGAAACTACCAAAAAATGCTTAAAGGCCAATGAGCATGAGCCAGCCCTAAATCACCCAGTGTGACCTCACAGCTTACCCTACTTGAGCAAAATCTTAGCCTAGCTGACCTCCTGATGTTTCTTTCAACCTGGATTATCCAGAGAATCTAGCAAAAGCTATCAGAAATTTTGGAGAAAAAAAAACAGACCTTAACTAGGAACTCTTTCTAGAGAATGAAACCAGCCCCACTGCTTGTATACTGCAGAGATGTGAGTTCCCATGTTGCACACATCAGTGACACTCACAAGCCTATTTTGCAGTATTTATGGTACATGCAAGCACATAAACTTACCCCATTGCACACTGTGGAACATGAACTCCGTTTTGAAAGAGCACAAAAAGCCCAAAAGGGATCAGCCCTGCGCACAGACACAATCCTACTGCTGCACAGCAGCTCTAAAGCCTTGACTGATGCTGCAAAACTGGGATAGCTGGCAAACATCACCTGGGTTTCTTAGGTTTTTTGGGGGGTTTTGGGTTTTTTTGGGGTGGGGGGGTGTTGGTTTGGTTTTGGTGGGTTTGTCTGTTTGTTTTGGTGTTTGTTGTTGTTTTGGTGGTTTGTTTGTTTTTGTTTTGGGGTTTTTTGTGGGTTTTTAAGGTTAGTAATATTAATCAAAAACACAACAAATGGGGCCGGGCTGCACCTTGCTAGTGAAGGCCGCTTTCTTCATGCCTTCCCTCTGGGCCATGGCAGGGCAGGTGCTTGGGCTCCTGGGGGCCTCAGCACTGCTGTCACTTGCGGAGCTGGTGCCCTGCCTTGTGGGGAAATGTCTTTTTCTTCCTTCCTTTCTCCCTCCTCTCTCCGTACATGTTGGAAGCTGGGAACCGCTCCTGAAAACATGAGTCTGATACAAAAGAACCCTTTGAACTTGAGCTCATTTATTTCCTTTTTTCCTTTCCTATTTTTTTAAAACACATTTCAATAGCATGCATTGTGCTATGACTTACATTTGGGAGTAATTCCATACACAAAGGCCTTTTCATTTAACTAGATTAGTCTTTTCATTGAATTACCCTTTCCCAACAGTAGCTCTAGGGTTTGATTCTTCTCTTATTTACCTGGTTGCTGACAAGCTATGTGGGGACATACAATTCAGATTCACACTTGTAATGAGACCTGGCATTTTAAATAGATGCATTATTTACTTTACATTATTTTACAGATAACCTCCTTCCACTCCCTCTTCTAGACCACTGCTGCGCTTCTGCACAACCCTGTAAAATACACCAGGTTTTATTTTTCTTTGAATTCTTTCTTTTGGGGTATATTACTGCAAATGGGTCATTTCTGACCTATCACTGCCTATACATTTGATGAAAAAAGTTTAAATTCACCTTTCAAAAGTAAACATTAAATCCCAGATTTGCACATAGATGTATTTAAATAATTGTCCACCTATTTGATATAATAAAATCTATAAAAATAATTTATTGATCGTAAGAAAGTTCTGTTGGCTAGAATGAACAAAGACAACACAGTCTGGGAAAGTAAATGCAACTGATTCCTGATCTCATTCATTACCTAGATTAAGATTCAGCACCTCTGAAGTGAACTGAAGTACACTGAAGTACATCCTCTAAAAACATACCACCGCCTCCTAAACACTGTGTTGTTTGTGTATTTTGCAACAAATCACTAAGTTACACAGCTTCAGGCACATGCAAATGTGATTTTCTGAGCAAGACACTTTACCACCTAAGAGAAATCATTGACACACAGTTTTTAAAAAGACAATGCTCAAGCAGAACTCTTAGACCAGCCTTACCATGCCAAATTTGCAAATTTATATACCATTTCATTTCAACTCTACAATTTCCTCAATAAATTTTGCAAAAAACCCACATCCTCTAATTGTAGTAGTGTGTAAATATATATGTGCTGTGGTTAAAAAAGGTGCAGAGGTTCTACTAGGACTTTTGAAAGAAGAAATTAATATATAGAAATAGACTAAGCTATGCAATTTCAGCCAGAAAGTATAAAAGTTATGAAGTCTTTAAGACCAAGGATAAAAAGAGGAGCTTTATTTCCTGCTATTGAGTCTCTTCTATCCAAACTCCTGACATTTCTTTCCTATTTTAAGTACAAGGCTGTATCTAGTTTCTCAGACAGCATTGTCCTGTCACACTCGCTGAAGCAGGAAAGGTGCAGCAGTATAAGCACACCCCAAAGCAGGTGTTCCAGGAGGGAGTTAATAGAAAGCTTACGCCAGGAGTGCCAGATCTCCTCAGGAAGTGTGCTCCAGAATTAGAGAACAGTACCTGCTCCAGAATTACAGAACCACCTGACAACCTGGCAGGCTGTCATCACTATCTAAAAAATATGTAAAAAAACGGATCATCAGGCTCTCCAGGGAGGAATGCCAATAATTTGTGTAAAGGGCCAGGCTGGGGGATCACACAGCTGTCTCTGAACACAAGGTTTGGAGTCAGACAACATGCTGCCGTGCCATGCCGGGCCCGGGCACAATTCCACGGTCTCCAGACGACTCGTGGCCATGCTGCAAATCTGTACCTCACATTCAGATGAGATACCCATGAGCACTCCCAGCCACCTCCGTTTCAGAGGAGCCTGGAGCCATTGGGTCCCTCTTCTCCCTAAAATCAGTCCTGCCAGGCACAGCCTTACTGACATTTGCACTGCAGGCACGTCGGCTGCTCACCAAACAGCACCCAGCATTCCAGACTATGGAACAGCTGTTTGTACAAGGCAGAATAGAGCAGCTGAGAGGCTGATTCGAGTGTACAACTGATGTGCTGTGAACACAGCACACTGCACAGCAATGTGCGACTGTGTGGAGGGCAGCAAGCCCAGGGGAAGTGAGCGCTACCGCACAGAGAAGTCCTTTGTGTAATGGGTAGTACTTGCTCTTTACAGAGAAAATTAACTGCTTACACTTCAAAATGCATCAAAAATAATCCAAGAGAGTATTGGTAAATTGTATATTCTGGTCAGAGCGTTTTCACAAACTCCAGACATCCCCATTTTAATGCTAAACCACTTGCATAGATGTTTCTGCTCATTTTTACATAGGAGCTTACCCATTTCCTTTTGGCACAAGTCCAGCACTGCTGGAAGCCTTCTCTTTCTCAGCAAGTCTGTTCCAAACATGTGTGTGCCAAGCAAGGCAGCACATCTTAAGAAAAAAAACAAAACCAAAACAAAACAACAACAACAACAACAAAAAAAAAAATTAATCACAGGCTTCAAGATTTTAAATCCAAAATTGAGAAATGTGATTGCTGACACTTACCTTCCCAAAAACTGAGACTGGAAATTTCTTTATGTGCTTCAGATATTAAACCCACACCAGTTGCATGTGAGCAGGCAAAACCAAAATCAAAGAATCGTGGAATGTTTTGGGTTGTAAGGAACCATAAAGATCATTTTGTCACAACCCTCCTGCCATGGACAGGGAACCTTCAACTAATGTCTTTCTAGAATGTCTGGAAAATGTTCTGAAATGTCTTTCCTGGTCCTACTGATTAGGAAGGAAGGGCACTATCCCTTGCCCTGATCATTGGCTTTTCAGGAAAGCTCAGAGTAAATAAAAAGGTTCAGGTCACTTTCAGGACTCTGATATTGACATTTGTTCCTGGGGCTGCCAGGCAGCCCTGCAGTTCAAGTTATTCTGGAGCATTTCAAAGAAATGCTGTCCTTTCTAATTGTTTCTGCATTTATGATCATTCTTGGCCTGTCACACAGTCATCAGAGTGATTTTGAGAGGAAAAAAACCTCAAAATGGTTAATAATTACTAGCAGCTTGACAGTCTAATAGAGACTGGAAATTCCTCTCATAGCTAAGATGCAGAGCAGTGGGGTTTTATTTTTGTTTCTAATATTCCCATCCAGATTTTAATGGCTGTTCTGACAGTGGTCCCAAGGACCACTGTCTGTGCACACTCCAGTATCTGGTTGGCAAAACACTAACCAGAACCCCTGACTCAGACTCCTGCAACAACACTTGCAGGCTTCTTTTCGTAATTGACACACAAACAAGACCTATCTACCAGAGTGCTGTCTTGTTGTTTCATTCCATGGCTACCGACTGATCACATCACCTCTGCCTCTCTCTGACCGCAGTCTGAGTCTGAGGTTAATTCCATGTAGGGAGAACAGGGTCTTTTCCATAAGCAGCAAAAGATTTTAAAAGATTTTTTTTTTTTTTCAGATTCAACCCACAGAACTAACTCAAAGGCTGGATAACAGGAAATTTTATTGTTGAAAAAATTATACTGAAAAAATTATACTGGACTGACAAACACAAAGTTTCAACAGAGAACTACTGTTTCAGACCGTATGTCTCACAAACACAAATTCGGCTGTTTCCCAGTTCCACTGAAATTACACCCATTTCCCACAGGATTAAGAGCAGGTCCTACTCTCACGTCTCCTTGGCACATGACTGTGCAGCACAAAGGGAGTTAGCACTCAGGAGGTCATGTCCAAAGAGCAGATCTCTCATTTCTAGGACTAAGGGCAGAATAATTTCACTAGAGCACATCAAACCTTTACAACTGCCAAACAAGATCCTCAAAATGCATTTGCAAGGAAGTACAGAAGATGAAAAAGGGGTCATTAAAAATACAGCTGTATCTCTGAACATGTCACTGGATGCTTGCAACCAGGGAGGTTTCTGACCAAGTTGTCCTGGGATCCAAATGCAGCAACAATTATGGTTCACGCATATTTAATGACTGTTAAATGAACAGGTAATATAGCTGATAAAGGCTGGCCTAGCTGAGTGTATTACTGAAGTTTAGCTACTACAAACCCAAAAATTAAGGAAAGCAATGTGCCTTTTCAAGCCTCGGACTAGTTATGAACAGTGTCATTTATACACATACATCTTTGCTGTCATAATACATTGTTTCTTCCATTTTCTATGGACTGTAACAACAAACTTTATTGCTGTCTCCAAATTAAGTGTTTCCTAGTCTACTGCACTAATAACTACTCAGGAACATTTTGGGTGCAGATGAGCAGTTCAGGCTTTAAAAAAGATTACATGTGGTCACATAAAACCCAATTACTTACATTTATATTTTACCTTTCTGCTCTCGCTGGCAGTTGTTTCTATACATCTGAGTGTTCCTCTGATATCCCATCCTGTATGTTGGTTTTGTACATGCTTGTTGTCACAGCAGAGGTGGCAAAAAAAGCATAGGGAGACAAAACATATAGGACAATATATAGGACAAAAAAAAGACTGAAACCCTAAAAACACTGATCAGAGAGCTCTTAAAGATATGCATAGGGAGACAAAACATATAGAACAATATATAGGACAAAAAAAAAAAGACTGAAACCCTAAAAACACTGATCAGAGAGCTCTTAAAATCAAACTCTACCCTTCCACTTTGTCAAGACAGATTTCTGAAATGAGTCATTTGCATCCATTACCGATTTCCTACACACAGAACAATACGCAGCGTGATTCCTGGCCAGCACTGGGAATTGCGGCCCAGCCCGGGCTGGCCGGGTTCGGCCCCGGTGCCGGTGCAGCCTCCGCTCGGCTCCGCTCCGCCCGGCCCGGCCCTGCGCGGAAACCTCCGCCCGCGGGCAGGGAGGGGGAGGCCGGGGAGACGCAGGCAAGGAGGCGGGGAAGAGCGGGGGGAGAGCGGGGGAAGAGCGGGAGCAGGCCGGGGAAGGCGGCCCCGGCGGCGGGAGCGGCCCCGCGCGCGCTGCGGGGAGGCCGGGCCGGCTCCGGGAGCTCCAGGAGCCGTTGCTCCGCGGGGACCCTTCCCCTCCGCCCCGGCCCGCGATGGACGGCGGCAGCGAGACCCACGAACTCAACGGGACGGCGGAGGGCGCGGAGTCGGCGGCCGACGAGCAGGTGAGGGCCGGGGCCGGCGGGGCGGGGGGACCCGGCGCCCGCGTCCTTCCCGGCGCCGTGTCCCTCCCGTCGTGTCCCTCCCGAGGCCGGGCGGGACGGGGACCCCGCGCGGTGCGGTGGCGGTCGGTGCTGCTCCGTGATCGCTGGGTTTTTACGTGCCTTCGGCGCACTCGGCGCCGGCAGGGCCGGGCAGAGCATCCCCGGCCGCTCCTGGCCCCTGCGGCTGTCACTGTCAGCAGGGCCCTCCTCGCCCGGGCCCGCCCGCAGCTCCCGCACCCGCAGGGCTTTGCCCACCCAGCGGGCTGGGGGGGACTGAATAACCAATTATAAAACTAGGAGGAGTTACTGAAATGGTTGTGCCCGTATGGTTAATTTCCATGCAGTAATCAAAATAAAAACAAGAATACGCAGCTTTTTCATACTATGTGTAGTCAAAACATGACCAGACATCCTCACTGGGAAATATTCATCCGGATTCCGTTTAAGTATAGAGGATGTGTGCAGAACATGCCAGTTATCTGAAGAAAACAGATGGGTAAAAGAGTGTCTTTTATCTTGTTTTGGAAAGGACTGAACTATAAAGGCAGCTCTTACTCCAGTCTAAGTCTCTGCCACACAGAAACCGCTGTACTAAACCCTCTTATGTGTCACTGGTAAAACATACTAGTTACAGACAGACTGGGTTGATTGTGTAGGACATCTGTCCTTCCTCCAACCCTCCCTCCCTAACAAACCCTTGGAGTCATGGATATGAAACCAAGAAAAATAAAAATCTGTTTTTAATAAATCCTGGAAATCCTACCTAAAGTTAACCAAGGCTGGGATGTGCAGGTCAAACTGGTGGTCTGAAGTGGTTTCCTCTAAACCTCTCACTTCTCAGGAGTTCTCTCATTTTCTTGACGCAGCTTTGTGATTGCATCACAAGTACTCTTGATGGGTTTTTTTTTTTCCCAATGTGGTCTGCTCCAATAATTTTTCAGCAACTTTCTTGTTTTACTTTATCTTCAGTTGCAAGCAACTCTCATTTTGTTACATCTTTCCCATCAAAGCTCAAGTTCTTAATAAGTGCCATATAAAGAATAAGCAGTGAGAGATGCTATTCCATTGTTTTAAATGTATACAGTGGCACTTCAGTGAACTTCATAAACACTTTTTAAATTTTCTCACACATACACACATGTGCACGCACACGCACAAAGTATATGCAAGGTAAAGCAGATGGGGACAGATTTTTCAAAAACCCATATCTGAATAGAAGATAGCTTAAAAAAATCTGTCAGTGTTCACAATTCCCACAAGCAAAAGAACCCCCCAGCTCAGCAGCCACCTAAACCTGGAGAGACCATCTGCAGCTGCCTGAATCTTCTGTATTGGAGTCAAAAGTGTGTCTGCTTTGAGGAATGCTCACAGGCATCGGAACATGGGTCACCCTTGTTTCCTTCCTGCCCGTCCCAGCATCTGTCCTCTCCTCAAAACCGACTCTCTTGCACACCTTCACCACAGACCACTACCTTCTCATACAGAAGAGCTGACGTGAAATGCAGCTTGTGGTTGTTACCTCCAAAGAAATCAAAGCAAAAATTTTAAAAAGACCAGTTAAGCTCTCAGTAGTTCTGAACAAGTGGTCACACAGTGGTTTGATGTGGTTTATTTTTACTCCAGCATTCATTTGAATACATTTTTTTAGCAGATGTCAGGCTTTTGGAAGCATGAAATTGCTTGCTTCTAGGATTGGAGTGGTGTGGCACACCTCAGTGACTAATATGTGTGATTACACCTGGCAGAAGTATCTCATCTCTTCTTAAAAGGATCTGTTTATACAAATACAGATTATAACTGTTTTTTCATCCACTTGCTTTCCTTGTTCATGGTACACATTGAAACACTCTCCATCTACCATGTTGTAAAATCTAGTTCAGTGTTTCCAAAATAACAGGATGTGCTAGATGAAGGAGTTAAAGAAGAGCTATGGAAAAGGTGAATGAGAATTGGATAGTAGAAATAAATGGTTTTAATCATGTTATTCCTAAAAACGTGTTGAAGTCCATATATTAATTCAGGAGTAATTTGGAACATGAAAGTAATTTGAAACATGGCAGTTTCTTTGCATCATACTGCAAGTAACCAGCCTGTAGGAACTTGAAATTATTTTGCTGCATGTAGCCTAAAATGGTATGTTCTCATTACGTATATCAAACTGAATTTGAAGTGTTCTATATACTCCAAATATTGATACTAACTTAACTTGGTGTTAAGTTTTTGCTTGCTTGTTTTTTTAAGTAGCTAGAGTAAGCAAGCAGTGTGTTAACCACACAAAATAGACAGTCTACAGCCCAGTTGTGAGTAATAGTATTGTAAGACCAAATGACTGGAATGAGTGGTAATAATGCAAGGCAGAAAACATTATACAGGAGCAAACTTCTATTTAAATAGCTGTGTGAACAAATTTCAGTTACTCCTTCATTTCACAAATTTAGTCATGAGGTGTGCTGATTATTTTAGAGTAATTTAAATGAGTAGAAATATTTTAACTGGATCCTCGACCAGTACAGCTTTAGGAAAAGAGTGCTTGGCCCTCAGCAAACTGTACTTTTCCCTTTTTTAATATTAACTTTTCTAGCTCTCAGGAGTCAACATGATTGCCACAATTTTTTTTCTTGATGTAGTCATATTTGCATGTTCTGTTTGTATAAAAGTGATTCTTCTTAAGCACAGGGTTTTAGAGCTGCTGGAAAATCATGACGTCGATGAAATAGAAACACGTGCTGAGTTTTTTGCCTTTTATTTGCCTGCAACCACAGCATGTGATTGCAGAGTTCTCACAAGCTAGTTAGTGTTACACTGGGCTGGCGCTTGGGTGAACATCTCCCCTCTCTCCTCAAAATGAAATTTCCATGGGAAATGAAACTGATGATTCATTCCAGAGCCAGAATAGGGGTTTTTCTCTCTTGAGTCAGTGCTAAGCTGAACATGTGATCTGATGTTTTTTTGAAGGATAAACCACAGAGTATCTTCTGAGGAGGTGTACAAAGGATCCATTAGAGATACGAGGATGGTGAAGGGCCTGGAGGGGAAGTCTTGGTCATTTCAGCTGGAGAAGAGGAGGCTGAGGGGAGACTCACTGGGGTCAACAACTTCCTTGTGAGTTGCAGAGGAGGGGCACTGATGTCTTTTTGTGGTGATCAGTGATAGGACCTGTGGGAATGTCCTGAAGTTGTGTCAGGGGAGGGTTAGGTTGTATCTCAGGGAGAGGTTCTTCCCCAGAGGGTGCTGGCACTGCCCAAGCTCCCCAGGGAATGGGCACGGCCCCGAGGCTGCCAGAGCTCCAGGAGCCTTTGGACAGCACTGCCAGGGATGCCCAGGGTGGGGTTGTTGAGGGGTCTGGGCAGGGCCAGGGGTGGGACTGGGTGGTCTCTGCGGGTCCCTTCCAACTCAGCCTATTCTGTGATTCTGTAATCATCCATTGCATGACTGATAGGGCTTAAAATATTTTTGTTGGAAGAATACTTTTTTCTTCGTTGAATATTTTACCTGGTTGTTTTTAGATCAGCAAGATCTCTGAGATGGAGGGGAAGTCTAATTTCAGAGTGGCCATATATGGCCCTTTGCAATTTCTGTGTGTAGGTGATGGAGATAGGGACAGAAATTCTACAACTATAAGTATTATTAAATACTAGTCTAAAGTTGCTGGTTCAATCCTGTAACTGTAGGTTTGATCTTAGAAAAAAAAAAAAGTTCTGAAATGGTGTTCTATTTTAGTCATGTATTATTCCTTTTATGTCTGATCCATCTCTTTTTTGATTTAACTGGAATTTTTTCCAGACATGAAATTTCCCTTCAAAGATCTGAAAAAATTAGCCATGTGGTATTTTTCTGGAAGATTAGTACTTCAGAACCATAGTAAATTACTTCTTAAACAAAATTGCTTTTTAGCATCTTTTTAACAGTTAGGATTGGGAAGAATTTTTCAGAACACAATAAAGAGCAGCCCCACTAAGTTCAGTATGGCTCAGCTTTAGTTCTGCACAGCTTCATTATTATTTAGCAAGTTTCCATTGTTTTATAATTCACACTTACTTCTAAACACAAGATTTTCAGGAAGCTTTCTCTATGGCATTACAAACCCTGAGGTCATTTTGGTCCATTCTCATTTTCAGTCAAGCCTGTTGGCCCATAAAATTGCATTAATAGCTAACCCCAAATAGAAAGAAAACTGCTGTAATACTTTCTATAACAATTTATTGTATTTAGCAAAGATACTTTATTGTTTTCAAATATTTCCATTTTCAGTGCTGTTTCCTTCCTTTGAATCACCAGGTGGGGCTTACCTGTGATTCACTCAGCACCTAAGGACATTTGCTGCAGAGCTGCTGGTATTTGCTTTTTAATAAATGTAACCAGTAAATCCTTTCTGTACTTGAAAGGGACTCAGTTTTCTGGGTGTACCATTGAAATGGGGAGCAAAGCAAAGCAGACGCAGAGTCTGTACTAGCACAGAGGGACTGTGAACCAGTCTTGGAGTGAAGGTTCCATCTTACAGAATCAAAAACATGCCTTTTTATAACATGGCATTGTAGCTTTGTCCTTACAGAGTGTAGTGCTCTGGGAAAGCAAATAGCCCCTGCTTCTATGAGGAGACCTAGAGTGGTAGTGCCTGTGGGAACAGCAGCATGTCACTGTGAAAATCAGCTCTTCCATGGTATCCTTCCAGTCACAGATGGAGCAGGAGGGAGAGGCTTTTCACTCCTGTCCTTTGTCTAACTGTGCATAGACCATCAGGGCAGGTTGTTGTGCTGTGAGGCTGAAGCTTTGCAGCACTGGAGACCTGAAAGCAGGCTGGGAATACTGCAGGGAATGGAGTCCCAGCTGCACATGGCTCTTACACACATGTGAACTCACTGCTGGCTTTGCTCAAACTCCTTTGGAGACACAAACACGAGGGCTTAGCTTGTCTCTACCAAGGAATTTGAATGTTGAATATGTGTGAGGAGGTGTTTTGGTTGCACTGAGACTGAAGCAGGTCTCATGCAATGCATACTGCTCTTTTGCCAAGTGATACCTGCAGGAAAAGCATTCCATGTATCCTAGAAAATCTCCAGACATTCCACTTTCCCTCTGCATGGCCCTGTGGGTGATCACAGCACAGTAAGTGTTGTTTGGTGCTGTGGGCTGCACACGTTGCTGCATGCCCTGAAACCATAAAACCACATAACCAAGTTCTACTATAATTTCTGTTGTACAGACTGTCACTCTCCTGGGGTTAAGGCAACATCTCTTCTTTCATTACCTGTGTATATATTGCTGTGTAACACACAGCCTGGTCTTAAAAAGTGCTCATGTGGTACTGACTGCATCAGCTTCAATACCTCTGGCAGTGGTCTTCAGCTTGCTCCCAGAAGACAAGGCTAATTTGCTCTTTTTTTTTTTGACTTTTGTTTTATGGTTTTCCAAAATCAGTCAGGAGACAGGAAGTGAATGTTTCTGGGGTTTTCATGATTACAGGTCATTTTTCCTGGTGAAGCAAGATCACAGGCTGAGAAAAAGCTCTGGCATTTGCTGCTGCCCTATTACACTCAGTCAAATACTTAGGCTTGTGATGGATGACATGTCTGGTGAAAACAGGTCAAGTTTGGTATTTAAATGCCCTGAAAAAACTGGCAATGTGTACATGAATATCTACCCTGTTTAAAACGACGGTTTTAGGCCTGGACTGTGGCAAGCCTGGCTTGGGAGTTGATAATGTTTAGTGCTGCTGAGGAGAGTAATTAGGAGGTGTCTTCTGCATTTGAGCTAACCTGCAAAGCCAGACTTCTTTCACAGGAGTCTGGCAAGCAGGAACACATTGGGCAGTAAAAAAGTCTCTAAGAAGTAGGTTTAAAGAAGACAGCTACCATAAGCTTACTTTTCATATATTTGTCTATTATTTTTAAAGTGTGGAAGTAAGAGCAGAAAGAATGAAATTCCTAGCCTGTTCAGAGACAGCAGGATAGAGCATCACTTACTCTTCCTTTCTCGTGGATTTGGGCAGCTAAATCTAACCTAGTTACTCTAAGCTGCATCTAATCTATAGAGAAGTAGGCACCTCTGGGAGACAAGCAGTCAAATTTCAAGTCAGGTCACATGAATTCATCATCAGGAAACACTCATTCATCCTGTTGGGTTAACTGGCCCTAAGTTTGCCCTGCAGTTGGTTTTTATTTTCCTGTTTGTGTGCAGACCAATTTAAAAAATAAAAAAAAAAAACAAATGAAACAACCCAGAACCAGCTGATGTGAAAATGGGGGAAAAAAGATTCCCTTGTAATTGGGCAATTCTTGGCAGCTGGACATCATATGATAGTTCAGTGGAAAAACATCTCTGTGTGGGTGTATGGATGGCCCTGGACAGTAGCATGGTGGAGGAAGGAGTAGCAAGGAAAGGAGGGCAAGCAAAGCTCACACAGTGGCCAACTTCACATCAGTCCTTAAAAGAAGACTCATGACTAATGAAAGAACTTTTTGGATGTGTAAGGAGAGAAAGTGAATTTAATAAATATCTGTATTTTTAAGTGCCTTCAGGAGTAAATTAGTCACAACAACATTATTTTTGTTGTTTGCTGGTTTGTGTTACAATGGTTTTTCCCTCCCAACTTTTTCTCAGTGCAAACTTTTCAGCCTTTCCAGTCTCTTCTTTTCCCAGGGTAGAAACATGCTGACTGTTTAAACTGATCCTGCAGGCAAGCTGGAAAATGTGCCAAAGGGCAATAGAAGCAGGCACTGTTTTCTGCTCTCCTGGAGGACGCGGGTAACAGTGGGAGAACTGCACAGAAGATCTCAGCACTGTTGTGGCCCTGCCCATACAATCACAGGAATCATTTGGTGGGCCAAGTGATGTCTCACTCACCACCAATTAAGAGATATGAATAACCATTTTCCTCTCTGCTGGCTCCAGCACAGAAGGCGGCAGTGGTTCCAAAGGAACAGACCCATCAACATCAACCACTACGCCAACAAGAAGAGCGCGGCCGAGAGCATGCTGGACATCGCCCTCCTGATGGCCAACGCCTCCCAGCTCAAAGCTGTCATGGAGCAAGGGCCATCCTTTTCCTTCTACGTCCCACTGGTCATTCTCATCAGTCTGTCACTCACCCTACAAATTATGGTGGGAGTGCTCCTGATATTCCTTGGTAGGTAACAACAGCAAGAACCGCTGACTTGTATTTTTCTTATAGGACACAGTCTATAAATGGTAAATAAACACACCCTTTGCTTTTAAAAAGCCTTTACCTCAGAACTGATTCAGGTTAGAATCACAGAATCATTTAGGTTGGAAAAGACCTGTAAGATCATCTAGTCCAAAAGTTACCCCGGCACTGCACTGTTCACCAATAAACCATGTACATAAACATCACAATTGCACGTCTTCTAATTATCACCATGGGTGGTGATTCAACCACTTCCCTGGGCAGCCTGTTCCAATGCTTGACAACCCTTTCAGTGAAGAAATTTTTCCTAATATCCAAAAATACAGATTTTCTCTTGAAACCATAGAAATACTGCAACAAAGGAAGACATGGCAACTTTATGTGAAATCTTCAATTTTTATCACCTTCCTCCTACTCACTTGCCCCTACTATGAATATTTTTTCCTCCAGAAAGCCTGAGGAGGAAGGAAAGTTATGAAATATTGTAAAAGAAACATCAGTAGGCCAGAAGGGATAATGCAGTCTATCCAGTTTCATAATTATGTTTTTGGCAAGACCTGTTACTTAATCTTATGACTGAAATGCATTTCTTCCGTACCCTATATGAAAATAATGTCAATGTGGAACTCCAAAAGAGAAATGAAAGTCAAAATGTCCATCGTCGTATTGGTGTGGCATGTTGTCTTTAGCCTGGCTGTGTTGCAGTCAAACTGCATCTACCATTGCCTGCCTGGAATAAATGACACTGCCACTGGTAGGAAACAGCTGTGTATCATTTCTGCTAGTGATATGGGATCATTTATTCTCATAACATTTTTCAAATCCAATCCTTTACCTTAGTGGGAACTAGATAACTGACCTTGGGCCTAATGTAAATGAAAAGGCAGACTTCAAACATGGCATTTAATGAGTTATGGGTGCCACCTTTGGCATGCCTGTCAATATTTCCGTGTTCTGCTCTCTTATCACAGCTGAAAAAACAACGTTCTGTTAAAGGAGAAAGTTCCTAAGGATCCAGGATGGCTTATAATATTCACAGTTGATGTGGCTTTTTTCTTTCTTACAAAAGAGATGGAATACAGCTGTCTCTGCATTTGTTAGAGTTGGTGCAAGAGCAGAATCCAGGTCTTGGCTCAGAGGAGATTGCAGAAGGGGACTGGAAAAAAACCAACCTGTTGATGCTGGCAGGTGTGGGAAACGAGTAATGGAAAAATCGGTAAAATACTTCTATGTTCCTTGGTTGAAGGCATCTCCCTGGTTGCTTCAGCAGGCTTTGAGGCTGTAAACAAGCTCCCTGTCTTTCTGTTGGGCAATAATTTCTCAGTTTATGCTGAGATACTGCTTTTTAATGCTTGTTTCTGCAAGACACTGCTGAAATGGTTTAAATTGCTATTATGTTACAGGCCACATGTTCCATCAGATAGGTGGTTGGAGACAGGGACAACACGCACACCTCAAAGCTCCATGCGACAAACAGCATGTTTTGGTGTCCAAACCTAATATATATATAGGGAATCTGAAAACCCTGGTCTCAACTGCTAATTGGTCTGATCCCCACATAGCCCAGCTCCTGACCTGTGAGATGTCTTCAGCTTAGGATGGAACATAATTGGTTGATGCTCCTGTCTGTCAGCCCAGGGGCCAGTTTATGGAACCAATTGGGTTTCTTATTTATAGCCAAATTAATTGCCCAGTACAAGCTATCTTGTACTGTGACAAATTGCTGTCAATTTTATCTTTGTCACATTGAGGGTAACAGAACCTTTGGCTTATGGTGATGCACTCTTGGAGCAGTGTTGTCCTGCTGAGGTCAAAGACAGGAGGAACACAGGAAACAGGACACAAAGGTATGAAGATACAGGCATCAGAGCAAGAACTTGCTTTTCACAATGTGCGTTTTATAGTTTTGGCTTGCAGGAATAGTTTCTTTCTGTTCAGCCATGAAATTCTGTCTCTTCAGGCTCTCACACAGCCAAACAAAAGTCTGTGCCACCATCCAGTTTCTTTCCTTGAGTCAGGGTTTTAACCTGGGAGCTACCAGTTCTCACAGTTTCTACTAGGCATTAAAAGCTTTTCCTCCTTCTAAAGAACCTTTCACTAAAACAATGTGAGAAATGTTCAGCAAACTTGTCCTTGGAAGGGTTGTTGACCTTAACTTCTTGGAAGAAAAGCAAAGAATGTCTTGAAATAGTTTCAGTGGCATGAAATCATAGTAATCCATTATAATAAAATACTTAAAGAATAACTGTTCTTAAAAACATTTTCACAAACACCCTCATCTTAAGTCCTGTAATTACAAAGAGAGGATTACTGCAATTCTACTTCAAACTTCAGAGCTTTTCCTAAACTGACAAGTATTACTTATCTTCTCTGACCCTTCTTTGGACAAAGGGACAGCTCTGAAAGTGTCAGTGTACTTATCAGCATTATTGCTTGTAACTCACTTAACAGGTTAGGCCATTATTGCCTTTCTGTCTCAAATGCTCATATTCCATGTTTCAGAGCTAATGATTCAGTTTCATTTATTCTTCATTCACGTGGCAGTACTAGAGTCCTTCCAGGTCCTATTGGGGTGCAAGCACCCAATATATGCCTCCAGATACTTTACAGATGTGTAAACTCATTTTAAGGTTGAAGTACTACTGAACTTAAATTATTTCATGCCTGTAGAGGTGTGCAGTAACTTCTCAGGGCAGTTCCACCACCTGTTCTTCAATGCTTTGCCTGGCCTGTGATGTTTGTCTACACTGCGTTAGCAAACAGGACTTGAGTAGGTGCTCAGAATTCCTTGAAACCAAACCAGCATTATTAGGGACTCCAAGTGAAGCTGGCTGTTAGCACTTCAGCATCACGAGTGTGTTTGCGACCACTTAAGTGCTTCAACAACAAGGGATATTGGTTCACTTCTGCAATATGGAACAGGGTGATGATGGTACAAGCAAGTAACAAATTTATTTTGTGTGGGAGTCATAAGCTGTATGTGCCTATTAGAAGGAGCTGTAGGTTTTATGTTGCTGTAAAAACTTGTCTGGTATAAACTTTCTCTCACATGTTGTGTACATGCAGACACAAGCTCCAGTGACTTATGCTCTTGAAAACTTGGAGTCTCAACAGACAAAACACATTCTCAAAACATGCTCCAGAATTCATCAGCACTCACTCCATCAGCATCACAGGAATGTAGCCAAGGGTCTCAGCTGCAGGACCCTTGCTGTCAGAGAACAGACAGGAAACTCTTGGGTTTTTACATGGTGTTTCACTGGGCATGATAGTATTTGGTCAAAGTTGGACCTGATGACCTTGGAGGTCTTTTCCAGACCTAATGATTCTATGATGCCAGGCAAGTGCCCCAGACTTCTCACTGTCTTAAACCAAACCTATTATCAGCCCAATGTAACCAATTTGTATGCTATCATGAGGCCTGGAATCAAAGCTTACCCTACATTAATGCATGTGTGAGCCTCCCTCACTCTCTTTAGCAGTTCAACCAAAAAACAGCTGCAAGAAACAAAGGAAAATGTTTACACAGCAGATGCTCTCTGTATAAAGGACTGCAGCTACACTGCTCTGACACCTCCCTCTGTTTAATAGATAGAGTACCCTTCCTTTCTAAAAACAGAATCAGGGCAAAGGCAGGGAGTAGAAGGAAATACAAGCTGGGGAAGGGCACCAGTACAGAAAAAATCCAGCACTGGTAACAAGATTTGTAGCATTTTAACTAGGAAATTTAACTTCATCCTGTCAGGGCTTGAAGCTTCATGTATTCAAGACTGAAGTAATTTTTAAATGCTTAAAGTCTGTAACAGAGCTAGGCTTTAAAACTTCAAGAACTCAAAAGATTTCTAGTGATGTTAGTGCATCCATTGCTTCCCATATGTCTCCACAGAGATTAGATGCTAATTACTGGAAGTTAATAAGCTCCTTGTGGTTACAGACCTTCCCCTTGGCACTTTCACTGACACTGCAGAATCTGACTTCCCTTTTAAATAGGACTGATCCAGATAGCTTAGTATAAGGTAAATTCTGTAACTGCAGCAGTATGAAACCTTTTATTCTGGATTTTGAAATATACATATTATTAAACATTTTTTCTCCTTTCTCTTTGAAGTAAAATATGACCTTAACAACCCTGCAAAACACGGAAAGCTGAATTTCCTCAACAACCTTGCAACTGGACTAGTATTCATTATAGTTGTTGTGAATATTTTTATCACTGCCTTTGGAGTGCAGAAACCAGTTGCTGAGCCAATATCAAGACAGTAAGGAACAGGTGAGTGTGGTCTCCTGCAGCATGAGGTAGCAGAGCACTGCATCTAGAAATGCAGGGCACACTGGGGCACTTTAGAAACAGCCACGGGCTGATCTGTACTGTTGAAGTTCTTGCAGATACCTGAGCTCACTTCCCATTAGTGCAAAAGCAGAAGCTGCTGGGAACTGGTAAGCTATTACAATGTGTTTGTGAATGTGGAGTTCAAAAGTTGAGGGCAGCATGTGTCACCCGAAGGAAGTGTAAGGATTGTCCTGGCCTAGCCACTCCTTTTCCTTACTGCTGACTGAGATAATAAGGGAAATAATGTTGTTCTGCTTTCTCCAAATGCCTGTCCTTTTTTTAAGGAAGGTTTGCATCCAGTCTGTTACTTAACACTGAAGACAAGCTGTTTCCAAGTAGCTAGGGCTGTTAAATCTGACATGTAACACTGCACATGCTGGAGCCTCTCAGTTGCTGTGCTGGCTGCAGATCGTGTGGCTCCTCTGTCCTTCACAGGACAGGACTTTACTCTGTGGGAGACTAAGCTCACAAAGATGAGCACTATCACTTCACATTGACCATTTAGGACAATGCTGTTGCTCTACCTGCACTTGTAGCTTTGTTCTTTATGTATACAGCAGAATAAATACAGGAATTATGGGGATCAAACCGGTTATCTTCCTAGCATCATAGCTGTGATGAGCAGTTTGGGAGGAGATAAACCTAAATTATAGGCTTGTAATGCAAGAAGCAGTATGGTCAACATCTGCCTTCAAAATAACACTGCTAAGTCTGTGTGTGCCAACATTGCTCTGGCACTTGGTCTCCCAGATCTCAGCCCAAAATCAGACATGCTGAAGAAGGAATGACTGGGCTGACAGGCCATGATTGCACTCTGTACTACGCAGACAGCCCATGCAAGTAACATTACTGCTTTGTGGAGACTTCTACAGGAAACCCTTTCTCCATGAGAAAGAAGATACAAGGCCTTTAAACCATGAATCTGTAGATGAAAGGTGCAACAGAAATCTGTAACAAAAATGGGAGTCAACCCAAAATTTATCATCAGTCAAAACAGCATGGGGGAAAAGAATTGTAAAATATTACTAGGAAAATGAAAAACTACAGTCATTTATCTCAGAGTGTGGGTGTAATTTTCTGCTTTAACCAAAACCTGTGAAACTCTGGCAGTGAAATAAGATCGTTTTAATGCAATTTCTGGCCACAGTCGCTACAAACAGTCTAATAAGTATTTAATTTTAACAGCGAAGAGCACATGGATTATCTGAGCTATTATCCAAAATGCAGGTAGGATGTTGACTCCAGCAGTACATGTTAAAGCAGTACTGTCTCCGTCTGTCTGGGGGTGCCTCTCAGTGAACCCCGGCCAGCCCCGGGTCCGCAGACAGCAGCGGGGGGCAGCCCCAAAGCGGCCGACAGCGGCGGGGGGATGCTCTCTGGTGCCCCGAGGGTACCGAGGGCAGCTGAGCTAGTGCCTTTGCATCAGAAGAGACACTGGAGACATCGGTAGAGGGTAAAAGGCCGACTCTCAGCACAGGGCCAGTCCAGGATTTATTCAGAGCTCCTCAGGAGCCCCGCTCCTCAGTGGGCGCCTTGCTCAGAGTAAAACAAAAGGGAGGAAACTGAAGGTAGATACATTTGCTGACCAATAAAGGCCCTCCAGGGATGCAACCTTAGGGATGGACATTTGGGATAGCGTATAAAATAATACTTGGGGGGCTGCCACCTGGCCTCAGACTAATCACTCGACGACTTTGACCGAAAGTTCTAGATAGAGGGGATGGGATGCTGAGTGACTGACAGAGAGCCAGGGCGGGGATCTGGGGATGATCTCAACACAGGAGAATGATTACACAGGTAGAGGAAGGGGGGACAAAAAGGGGTACACCATTTGGGAAAATAAGGGGATACAAAACCAAAACTATTACAAAGTATTACAGAGTATAACTGCACACTACAACACAATACTGAAGCACTAACCCCAAAATTACACTGGGAAAACCAAGAGAGCTGCATGAAAGATTTTTGGAATTTTAGCTGCCTTCACCGGACAAAACACACAAAATACCAGAGACAGAGGCAGAGACAAGGATCTGAAATAGGCATAAAGAAGCTCAGAACAGAACCAGAAGCTGTGGGCTCCTGCCTCCATGCTCTCACACATGCAGTTTCCTAATTAAACAGCCAAATGTGGTGTCCAGAACCTATTTTTTGCTGCAGACTTGTTAAATGTGAAAGTTCTGTATTGCTTTGGAACATTACAGCTGTTGTTTGCATTTGTACCCATTGCCCTTGCTAAAAACATTTGGTCATCTCAATGTAACCTAAAAAATGAGTATTTTTCAGTCTGTTGTCACAGTCTCCTCAAAACCCTGAGAGAAGTGGCAGGCCACCATGTTCTGGCTTCACCTTTACTATTATGCACCCTTTTCTCCAGAAAACTTAATTCCCACTTTAAAGTAAATGTGTCATTTACTATAATTCCTGTATCACTAAAATATCAATATCTTTGTGTTTCAGAGACCTGGAGCATTTATTTTAGATGTCATTTGCAGTTGAGCCAGCTACACTGGACACAGTGGGAAAAGAAAAATAATTTGAAGAAGCTGGACACACCAAGCAGCTTTCTCAAGCTTCCAACACACTTGTATACCTGAAATTTTCCCATGTGTTAATATTTAAATTGTTTGACATCTAAGAAAAGGTTAGATTTGCCCCAAGGATGCTGTTTTTCTGGAATGTTGGCATTTCAATTTCTGAATAAACTTTTTTTTTTCAGAGAAGTGACATAAATTCATGAAACAAGGAAATATCATCTGATAGCATTTCACAGGACTTTTCTTTTTATATGCCTTTGGTTTTTGTGGCAATTTCCACAATGGTAAGAAATGTCAGGCCTTTGATTCTGGCATGGTCACATTGTCCTTTATTTCACTGCTTGGCACCAAGCCCACATACTCTGTAGCCCAGCAGGGCTCTTCCTTTGCAGTGTGTAAAATAACTGCTTTTGCACAGCTTTTTGTTTTGCTTTTTTCCCACTCTAGCTAAAGAAAAGATGAGACAAACAGAAACAAGCAGTATTCTTCTGTCCAGTTTTGTTCACAAGTAATCATTTGTATTGTTTCTTCTGGACACACTTGAAATTTCCTGTCCTTCATGCACAGACACAAATCACCTAATTGTTAATGATTTCTTACCATGAAGTGCTATTCTGTGCATTATATGTACTTATTTGAATCATAGAGTAGTTTGGATTTAAGGGACCTTTAAAGGTCATCTTGTTCCATCCTGTCCCAGGCTGCTCAAGCCCCATCCAGCCTGGCCTTGGACAGTTCCAGGGATCCAGGGGCAGCCACAGCTGCTCTGGGCACCCTGTGCCAGAGCCTCACCACCTTCATTGTAAAAGGTTCTTTCTTATATCAAATTTCTATTAGAATCTCTATTAGAAGTGCCACCTTTCTAGGCTCTACTGGTAAACTGGAGGGTCCAGGGTGAACTTTACCTGTTAAGGTAAAGGTACCAAGTGCCTGTCAGCGAAATTCAAATGGCAAAATGAACTGAGTTTTTCTCTCTAGTTTCCTCTCTCTCTTCCCATCGATTGCTGCTGTTTTGTTCCTTTTATGAGCTTATGGCTAAAAGCAAAATAAATTTTTAATTTTTTTTATTTTTAGATATATATAGAGAGTTATAAATATCTTCTAGCCTCTTACCTGCTGGATCAGGGACTTACACTTTTTCTAAATACACTATTGCTAATAATGGTGTAGGTTGCAAGAATTTCTTCAACAAAAACATTTTAGTAATTTTATTTCCAAAGTATCATACCTGCAATCTAAGTTTTCTAGGTTGCACTTATATGTAGATGCAAGATATAGATTTGTATGAATCAATTTTCTTGGCATCAATTTTCAAAAGCTCTTTTGTACATAAGAATAGAAGATTGACTTCATGTGTCTCATCTCATTTACAGGTTTTGTTACTGACCTTTCTCTTTGGGTATGTCTCAAAGCCCACTGATGTACCAGATTTCATGTATATGTTCTGTAAGAATTACTAACAGAAAACAGATCAAACTCGTGTGATTAGTAATGGGATAGATATACTTTTTTATTTTCTAATTTGTCTTTTGTTGCTTCATTTACATTGTAACATGTATTTAACCCATATCCAGCAGGCAGTGTTTTAATTTTGTGGGCTGTACTAATGTAAACATAACTCAGAACAAGTTCTGAGTGAGGCATGCAGGACAACTTCCTTCCTGTATTTGTTTGTCACAAAGCACCAACTGCTGTAGGACTCTTCATGCCCACTCGTGGCTGTCACACTTCTGATGCTGCTTCCCATGTCTTTTATTGTGATTAAATAAGATTTGCAAAACATTCTCAGATGTGAAATCTGTACTTTTAGTCTTTGAAGCCTTCAGAGTTCATGTATTTTTTAGCAGACAGAAGCATCTGCAAGTTGGTTTCAAGTATAAATAATTTAATCACAGGATTATTATTCTTTTAAGTCAGGTGCTGCTTTAAAAGTAGGCAGGCAAGTATCTCAGAGGGGCAGCAAATACATACGTTTGACTCATTCTTGGACTCGTTCTTTGGTTTGCTGTGCTTTTTCAGAGTTCTTGGTTGGGGGTAAATATCTCTTTTAAAAAGAGGTCATCAATAATGAAGCGAGATGAATTTTCCAGGCTGTGTGAGGAGCAGTTCGTGCCAGGTCAGCCGTTTGCTCCTGTTTCATAAGCTCTGGGCAGGGAGAGCACTGCTCATGGTCCTTCTCATTAGTCCCTTCAGCATCCAGAATAGCCTGGGCTGAGATTTTCAGCATAGCTGTAGTTACTGAAGCAGGTGACAACAACCATATTTACTGGAACTCACTGGGTATTTGTCTTCTAAACCAGGTCACTGCTGGAGTGCATTCTGATGCTGAGTCTTACATAAAATAGGCTGAAGCAGAAAACACCATCCTGGTTTCTGTATCCCCTCAACTGCCATTCAGTTGTATGAAGTAACAACTTCTTTACCCTCAGTGAGTTTGCAGATGACACTAAGGTTGCTGGGGGTATTGATGTGGTGTCAGGCCATAGTTTTATCTGGAGAGGCTGGATCCAAGGCCAGTGATCTGAGCTTGAACAAGGCCAAGTGCCAGGTCCTGTCCTTGGGTCACAACAGCCCCTGCAGCTCCAGGCTGAGCCAGAGGGGCTGGAAAGGGCTGGCAGGAAAGGCCCTGGGGTTGCTGGTGGCAGTGGCTGAACAGGAGCCCAGGTGGGTAAGAAGGACCAGGGCAGTGCCCATTCCCTGTGCTGCACATTCTGGGGTCAGTTTTGAGCCCCTCACAACAAGAAAGACCTTGAGGGGCTGGAGTGTGTCCAGAGAAGGGAACGGAGCTGGGAAAGGGGCTCAGCCTGGAGAACAGGAGGCTCAGGGGGAACCTCTTGGCTCTGCACAACTCCCTGACGGGAAGGGGACAGCTAAGGGGGTTCTGGCTCTGCTCCCAGGAAACAAGGACAGGAGGAGACAGAAGGGCCTCAAACTGTGCCAGGGGAGGGTCAGGTTGGGCATTGGGAGGAATTGGACAGCACCAGTTCCTGGAGCAGATTGTGTTTCTGATAAGCCCAAGAGAAGCTGAGCCCAGGTGTGTTTCTCAGATCTTGGTGCAACTTGAAAAGGGGCTGGGGGAGGCAGACCACTACCAGGACCCCACCACCTAATGCTTGCAGCAGTCTTGCTGGAGCCTGTTAGTATTCACAGGTGATCAACAAAGCTGAACCAGAGACAGAAGCTGAGATGTCCTAGAGAAAGAAGTAAACTGAAATAAATGAGAGAAGGTGCTCCAGGAAGAGATAAATAACAACATGGTCACAGCAGGCCTCAGGGCAGAGTTTCCATCAGAGGCTGGGTTGCATCCAAGTGCTGCAGGGTGACATGTCAGCTGTACCTGGAGTTTCACTCCTCTCCCCATCACTGAGTATTCCCATCCTGACATTGGAACACATCAGGCAGCGGTGGGAGGGCAGAGAGGGCAGAATCATGGGCAGAGCTGACCGAACAACTCGAGCTGATTGACAGCAGACCACTCTTGAGCATGTCAGGAAGCAAACACATATTGTTGGAAGTACATCTACAGCAAAGAGACAGGAAAAAAATGTGGTATATAAACGCTTCAGCTGTTGGCAAGAATTTCTTATTTTCACACTGATCAAATTATTTTCACTGTATGAAATAACGAAGTCACAGAATCACGGAATCATTTAGGATGGAAGAGATATCAAAGAAAATTGAGTCCAACTTTTGACTGACTCCATCTGTAAATGATTCCCCTCATCCCCCTTAGTCCATGGCCATGCCAGTGGGAGGGTCACTGATGTGTCAGTGCAGGATAGGGCGTGAAACACTGGATATAATCTTTTCAAAGTAATGTATAACCAATAATTATCCAACTTCCTAACAGGGTGGTGACAAAACATTACCTGCCCTCCTATTGGATACTATGGGTTATTTTGAATTCACTTTTCCTCCACAGTCTGTTGAAGGTCTGTTTTCATGGTTCATTTTATTCCCTTGGGCTCTCATATAACAAGAACTATTTACTAACCTGGCTGCCTTCCCAAGAAGAGAGTGCCACAGCTCCCAGTCAGGAACAGAGAGTTATCAATAGATCCTCATCAGGCAAGTCAGGCTTTGTCAGAAATAGAGATGGCAGAAACTCAGGTTCCTTTTTCATTCAGCCTCCTTCCTGATGTTTTCCACTCCTCTTCTTTCCAGTCTTCCAGCCCAAAAGTTCCCCACTCCCTTTTTAATGGTACAAGTTTTAACTAGTTGAGAAATGAGTGTAAATATGGTGCCATGCTAGGAAGTACCACACCAGGACTACTGAAACATTGCAAAACATATTCACTGGTACCAAAAATATTTGAGAATAAATCAGTTTCATCCCACCCAACATTACCACAGATTTCTGGCATGAAGGATGAAAATAATCTAAACTCTTGGGAAGGCCTTATGTTTCAGATTTGTTTTGGACTTGTGGAAGATATGGAGGGAGACAACTATGTGTCTTTACCCTGAAATAGGAGTTATTTTTTTCTGTGTCAGATCAGAAAACATGATTCACCAGGCATGCCAAGGAGAACATCGCTCAGGAAAGAAATGACTGTATCCCCTCAGGCTTCTCCATCCCTTGCAGAGTTTAAAATCCTGGCAACGTGACTTGGAAACAAGACTGAACTTCACAAACTGTGTGAAGTGCACTAACTGGGGAGCATTGGGAGCAAGCCACAATGCACCTGTGTGGGTCAATGTTCTTCTTCGTACTCCATAAAAATTCTTTCTTCTCCATGTGAGTAGAAAAACAGGTTTGAAAGCCCCACATCCCACAGCTGCACTGGTAGGACACCTCAGAGCCTCTTGAAGGGACTCTGGTTATCACACAGAGGTCCTGCAGTCTTCAAACCTGATGTCACTGATAATATTTTGCTTAATTTGTACATCCTCTTCACTTGCAGACACAGGGTGTGATGGAATGATGTGTCTTGTTCATCGTTCCAGAGTCAGGACCAGCCTAGACTCATCCAGGGCTGAATTTCATCCAGCTCAGAATGAGGAATTTACTTCCTACTTGTTTTCTTATTGACTCTGAGATCACCAAGATGAGTTTCACTTTTATTTCACAGGGCTCCTGGCCTGGGAATACCCTGAAAGATATCACTGCAATTCTTTAATAGAAAACTGCTATCTAAATTATTGCTATTGATATTAAGTATTATTTTCTGCTATAATTTTACCTGTTACACCTGGACTTTGAATTTGGTTCCAATCTGATGTAAGTTATCTCCCTACCTCCTGGCAGAACAGAGTTCTTGCACAGCAGAGCAAAGTAGCCATGTTAAATTGGCTGTGAGCCAGCTCCAGAGGCACAGGTGAAACAAAATCCAGCTCTATGCAACCATTATGGATCAGGAATATTTAAGAGGCACAGGCATCATTTTTCCAGCCTTCACTAGGAGCTTTTAAAATGAATTAGCTCAGAGCCCACAGAGGAGAAACAACGTCAGCTCTCTCTTTCTGATGCAGCGGAGCGTTCAGCAGGGAGCAGCCACGGGGAGCCAGCATTTATCCCTGCCCGTCCCGGCCGTCACTGGAGCCGGCGGGGCTGGAGGTGAGGCACCACAGGACGGCTCAGAGCAGCCTCCGGACAGCACCCGCAGGGCTGGAGCACCAGGAGACCCCCAGGGTGGCTAAAACCAAGGCTAAAAAGGAAAACAAAAAGCCACCTGAGTGTGATGAAGTATTTTGCTATGGAGAAGAGAGGATTTGCTGCACATTGTGAGAACACGTCTCTATGATTTATCCAGGGTTCGTGTGCAGTGGCACACTGGCTGCTGGCACCCAACTTCACCTGTTACCAGTTCATGAAGCACAGACTGAGTCTGAAAGGCCTTTGTTTTGCTAGACACAATGTTAAGGATTTATCAAGAACACCATGGCAGAAAGCTTTTCCTTGTGACCACAGTGTAAAGTGGCCTGCGCTCCACAACGGCAGGGGCAGCTCAGGATTCACCCAAAATATTATTTTATGCCAAAGCAATGGTACTGAATTAACTGGAGCAGTGTTGCCGCATACCTGTCTCATCTCCTGCCTCCGATTCCTTCCTTCCATTTGCTCTAATAACATCCCTATGCAGTGGGTGAGATGAGGATGGAAAATTACCCCCTCCCCTGAATCCTATAATTTTGTAGTTTCATCAGGCTGTTGTTTCACTCACATCCGAACCTTGGTGATGCTCTGGTCCCTTCACCTGGTGCCTGGCACAAGGCTGCTCCTGCAGCAGCAGAGGGTTGGGGCATGCTACCCATCACAGGTACCAGCACAAGCACAGCCTCCCACTAACAGCTGCTCCTCTCCCCAAAGGGCCACAAACCAGCAGGCAAGGAGGGGAGTCCAGTTCCCACTCATCAGGGAGTCAGTCCACAGAAGGGCACAGGATGAAGAGGATTTCTCCTCCTGATGAAGCTATCTCAGAGATGCTCCTCCATGACCACTCAGGCTCTGTTCAACAGAATCCAATGCCAAGTTCTGGGGCTCTTCTTGTCCCCAAAGAGTCTTGTAGCAACAGATACAATCCTCACTGTGGGTTAGTGACTCTACCTAAGGTTTCAAGTTGTGTCAGGGGAGATTTAGATTTAGTATTAGGAAATACTTCTTCACGGAAAGGGCTGTCCACCCCTGGCACAGGCTGCTCAGGGCAGTGATGAAGTCACCATTCCTGCGAGTGTTTAAAAAGCATGTCAATATGGGACTTTAGGACATGGTTTAATGGTGAACATGGTGGTGGTGCCAGATCAGCCTTAATTATATTAAGAGCTCTTTTCCAACCTGAACAGTTCTATGATACCATGATTCTCCTGCTACAGCAAGAAGTTCCTTTGGTGGGATGCTCACAGAGGCACCCAGGTCAGCAGTTCCCCCTTACCAAAAGAAACAGGCCAGTAATAAAATGGTCTACATGGTTTTCCTTACATGAAGTCCCTTTTGGGTGGTCCAAGTAGCACTTCAAATGAACAGTGTGTCAAAGTCCCTTTATAGCAAGCACCAGCGTGCCTCCAAGGCCTCAGGGGCAGTGATCCTTGCAATTCCCAAAATGACACAAAATCAAGGATTAACCCAAAGACACAGTTTTTGAACTGATGAGCCCTGTTTAACTCCAGATCCCTAAACAAGCTAAGCAAAAAACCTGCAATTTTGAAATCAGGTGCAAATGTTAAAAATCCTGGTGCAAATACCCAGAAAAACTTAACCATGAGAGACGAGAGCCCAGGAGGGGTTGGTCAGCAGCTGCAGGAGGGCAACAACCAAGGGGTGCTTTTGCAGGGAAGAGCAGTGCATTAACTACAAGAAAAACAGCAGCATTCTTCTGTCAGATTTTATTTCAATACAATTGACAGCTTCACCCTATTAGAAAAATAAATACATTAATTTCTAAAGGATTCAAGAAGATGCACGTTCAGAGAAATTAATACAGGACACAGGCCCTGTGAAGTGCAGCAAACTGATTCTTGCCAGCACAGCCAAGGCATGGCATAACATGGAGTAACATCTGTGCACACAGAATGGCAGGGGAAAGCATCCACAATGGCACATTTTGACCAAATGTTTTCAATTTATTACAATATGGAAAAAATAACAATTAAAAGAAACAAAAGGAATAACTTTGTCTTGACAAAGGCACTTTTAACTGCAACTCCATCCAGCAGCTGTAAAGCAGCCCAGTGCATCCCAGAATGAATAATCACTTCATTCCCACTCCAGCTCACCAGGCACATCATCCTTCACCAAGTCTTTTAAATGGCAGTCTGGCTTCAAACAGAATTGTGCAAATTCTTTGTAGGATCTATCACTTGCTTCCCAGCTCTCTGCACACAGACAGTCCCGTACTCGGCCTTAACCATTTCCATGGCTCAGGCCAGTACCTGCTTAGCTCCTGTACAAATTCCTGGCTACAGCATGGCAGCCACAGTGTTCACAAGGATGACCTCCACCCTCCGCATGGAACCACCTACAACCCAGCCAGGACAACTTCCCTGCACAAAGTGTGAACCATTTCTAAATTAATGCCAGCACAGTTTCAGCAGCGAGAGCCAAGCTGTTCTTGATTTGCCAGGAAAACCAGAATTCTGCAGCTAAACAGCTTCATCCAAGACCCTGCTCGATTTATTCCCAAGTCTGTAACACTGTTTGCCCAGAAGGACCTGACTCCCATGCAGGTGCACATGTGCTTCCTCCAGGAGCTGAAAATGGAATTATCGCTGTTCATATGTGATGCATTGATGTGCTTGCAGAGAAGCAAGCTCCTGAAAGAAAAATATTCTAAGAATGTCTCCCAGCCTGTGCACATGCCAATTGTATAGGCAGCCTTACATTCACTGTTCAAATTAATAACTGGCACTAATGAAGGAATAGATTGTTTTCTATTCTTTGCTGTTAGGTCCTTTAACACTAGGATGAACCCAGACTTGTTTTTTCTTCCTTCTTCCAGCTCTAACCCTTGGCATAGCTCATTCTGGACCATTTTTTTCCCTGAGAGACATCCTCATCTCAAGCAACCTCAGGAAGGGAGGAAAATACAGCCCTAGCCATAGTAAATTTTCCTGTACCATACTGGGAAAGAATTCTTCCCCCAGCCCTGGCACAGGTTGCCCAGAGAAGCTATTGCTGCCGCATCCCTGGAAGTGTCCTTTCGAAGCTCTCTAATAGTTTAATATCTTTCTTATATTGTGATTCCCAAACTGCCCTCAGCACTCGAGGTGAGGCCACCCCAGTGCAGAGCAGAGAGGGATAATCCCCTCCCTGGCCCAAATGGCCATGCTGGGCCCCCCAGAACAGGGATGTCCCCCCTGGCTGTCAGGGCACCGCTGACTCATATCCAACTTTCCATCCACCAGGATTCCCAGGTCCCTTTGCATGGTGCTGCTCTCCAGCATCTCCTTCCCCAGCCTGTCCATACATCCACGGTTGTACCATCCCAAGTGCACAATCTAGCACTTTCCCTTGTAGAACTTCACTGGGTTGGTGATTGTCCAGCCCTCTAATTTGTCCAAGTCTCTCTGCAGAGCCTCCCTTTACTTCACTGGGAAAGGGAAAGCTAAATGAATCTGGAACGCTTTCTTGGTAATCGCAAGTGCTTCAGGTCAGACATTCCACTCCCTGGAACACCCCACGGGCTGGGATGCAGCCTGCACCAGCTCCAGGGCATTCAAACCAGGGCCAGCATCTGTATGGGACCAGGAACAGGGCAGACTGGGATGAGGCACCAACAGGGAATCAGAAGACACAATGAATACAAGGCACACATCAAGGAAACTGGCCTCCATAAACTTTTCACAGGTGCCAGTGCCCACCTGAGCTCAGGCAGTGACTATAAAGGGTCTAGACAAAACAGTTCTGAGATGGAGATCCATTTCTTAATAAGGGCTTTGAGTGATTGTGTTTAAGTTATTTTCTTAAAAATTAATTCTCATAAAAGGAAGGCCAGAGTTCTTCAAACAGTTGTGATCCTTCATTCCAGTACAGAAAACACATATGCAAACATGGCTTCAGACCCATGCTCACTTAAGAGATCATTTTAAAGCTTGTAATAAAAATATTTTTTATACAAACAATAAATACTTCAAGCATTTACAAAAATAAACGGTCCATTCCCATAAAGAAGGACATTTAGAGCTGAAATTCCAAATACATCTGAAGGCAAGGCAGTTATTGATTAAGCTAATTGATAAAATCTTTGGTATGAGTACAGGACATTTTTATGCACTGTTGGCTTCCTTTGGCCGGTGTACTGTACAGTCAAGCAAAGAGAAAGCTTTTCCTTAATTTCTCGACATGTCCTCCAAATACAACATACAAATATTTCTGACATGTCTTCCTATGATAATAGGAGAAAAACCCAAGATTCTCCTGGCTCTTCCTATGACTTGCGTTTCTAAAATGGAATGAGAAGAGGAAAAAGAGAAAGTGAACACAGTTAGATTTCATTTTAGCTATAAAGCAGCATCTGCAAAAAATAAAAATCAATTGAAAGTAACTCTAGAGGAAAGCCCATTTCCTTCAATTTGTAGAAATCAACTGCCAAGAGAGGCTAACAAGGAATCTGTTCAGATTCAGTGCTGCAATTGAGAGAGGAAGAGGAGATTGGTCAGTTAGGGAAGGGGGCAGCTTCACCCCTGAGCACAGCACTGGATGGTGTGGAACAGGTGACTGTCAAATCACACAGGGCGTTAGAGCTAACACCCAGAGCCAGCAGCACAGGGACAGCTGTAGCTGCTGAACTCAGCAAATCCAGCCAGCATCTCCCAGCCCTGGCCAGGCTTCCAACAGCTCCCAAGGGCTGTGGGAGCCAGAAGGTTTTGGGTCTCTCTCATGACTGCTGGGAATCATGACCTATTGCTATAGCAACAGGAGTTCACATGACTACTGTATTTAAAAAGTGCCCCTATTTGTGGCATCTTCTGTAGGCAAAATATCCATTATTTATACCTCAGCATGTTCACTGTGCAATTTGTATCTGGAGCTCATTAATGAATGATGACACCTTGACCCACCCTGTTAGGGAGCCCTGTCAGATGAGGAGCCCAGTTTACTCCATCCCTGCTGAGGGAAGGCAGCCAGGAGAAGCCCCTGAAAAGCTCACCTGAGTTACAGCAATACCAGAAAAGGGCCAGTCCTGCAGCCACACTGAAACACGCCAGGAAAAACACTGGGCCTACAGAAAACGGCAAGAAAACACACTGAGACAGAGCAGAGCAGAAGAAGTTAAGCTCAGTTCACAAATCACCAATTGCTACCAATATGCATAATTAAGCATATTCAAATGAAGCTAACATATTCACAATTCTGTATGTTCTGTAGCTAATGTACTGCGAAGCACATTTATTAGCGTCAATTAATTTTTACTACAGTTGCTTTGCCACCATTGCCTGTTCCCCTCTGCTTATCCAGCTACAGACTATGGTATTTAAGGAGAAGTATCCAAACCAAATCTCCTGGAAACTGCCTGCCTAGAATTACACACAGTTTAATGGTGATGGTCAGTATGGATGTTCAGTAAAACCATTCTAATTCATACTTATCCACTGACAAAACAGCATGAAGATTTATATCTGCTTCTTTCTTACCTAATACTCTTTTATAGTTACTATGTCACTAGAAACAAAGATACAATTAAATAACCCAGCTACTTGTAGATACAATTAAGCTACACTTCTCAATTTGAGGACAAGTGTACTGCCTCAAGGAATTCCTGGAGCTGACTGCGTGGACAAGGACATTGGAAAAACAGCAAAGGAGCACAGATTTGGTTGGTCTTTGGCAAGTAACCTCCCAAGGAGGGTGGCTAGTGGCCAAACAATCTCTAGTCTGAGGCCAGGTCAGAAAAAAAAACAAACCAAAAACTCTCAAAAACACACACACAAAAAAACCCTCCAAACCCCCCCCCAACCCAAAAAAAAAAAAAAAAACTACTTCATTTTCTTATTTCCAAGCACTTTCTCTGTTCATCCTGTACTGTTAGGTTGCAGACAGCAACAGCAATGTGTAAAGCCTGAACAGCAATTTGGTTCAATATTCACAGAAACACCATCACCACAGACAAAAATATACACTGAGTTAAAAACAGTGTTTCTGCTACTTATTTCAGTTTTCTCTCAGGAACCTGCAAAAAAGGCATAATTCACAGAAGGTGTTTTGAATCTCTCATTATTGTATCTAAATCTCTAAATAAAATACTGAACTTCAATGATACAATAGTTCATTATAAATGGTGAGAATTCTTCAACTTTATTTGAGATCTTCCTTTTCAAAATATCCTACCATGAAAAAAATATTTGTCTCTGTAATCTAGCATTGAACAGAGGAAAGTGAAACTAATTAATATGTTTTCCTAAGGAAAATATATTTAAGCTTTTCCTTCCTTTCTGTCATTGCTTTCAAATGACTTGTAGTTAAATTGAGAACTTTAAAAAAATTGAAAAAAAAAGAAAGTCAGATCAAAAAGTTATTGATGGCCTTATGCAAAATGAATAGACCTTACTGTTCAGGTATTGAAGAAATCGCAGGAAATTAAGAGCTTAGCTGTAATAGTGTAAGTAATACCATTGTAAATATTGATTAAACTCTACAGTCTCTTCAATTTCCTGGCACTGGTTTCCTCAACAGTAACTCAGTACATTTTCCTCCATTAATTCTACTTAACTTGTGACAGTAAAGACATCATAAGCCAAAGTAGTTGTTATATGCAGTGCAAATTACATGATATAATAAATTGCATCATAATCTGCAAAGCCATTCCATCCGGTGACACTGTATGATTTATTTACCCCTGTCATTTAGCATATATTGCTCCTTGTCAGTGTCTATCTCTGTGGGATCTGAGGTTTCTAGAAATAAAAGCAACACACGAAAAGTTAGTATTCCGCTCAAGCAAACAAACATAATCAGCACATGCAAAATGGTGCAAAACACCACATTTCAGAAAAATATCCAATATGGACATAAAGTATTAACCCCTCCAGTGGTAAACCATTGCTAGAGTTAAAGGCACAGAGCCACCGGAATGCAACTACAAATAGCTGCAGCCCCACCTCTGATCTACTTAAGCACTGACCACATAAATAACATTGCACATTTTTCCTAAGTTAGGAAAGCAGGAGATAATCCTTCACAACACCAGTGAAGTTTTCATTGCAGTTTTCATTTGTAGTTTTCATTGCAATACACACAAACTCTTTCTTAACAGATGCACTAATCTGAAAACACCTCTATAATTTAATGTATCACTATTCTTTGTTCTTGAGCAAATCTCCAGGCATTGATGTATTTAGCAGGTAAAGCACAAAGAAAAAACTTCTTGGTGTAGATTCTTTACTAAATGCAGGTCTCAGCTGAACACATGCCCAGCTTCTTTAAAACTCTGTAGGTTCTACATGCTAACATTTGGCACAAGTAATTTCAGCCTCTATCTTTCTGCAAATTCTAATAGAAAAGGAGGCTGGCCTTAGGACAAGATGTTCAGTAGTTTCCAGTCTGGGCAGAAAGACCCTTTCAGAGCTGCCTTTGCCACACAGATGTGGAGAATATGCTGACTGCAGAAGGGGGATGCACAGGTGTCACCAGACATGGCAGAGTGACTTTCCATAACACATCACTGACGTGCAACACTGTTTTAGCCAAACTTTTCTGTAGTCATGCAATCACAGAATCATAAACGTTGGAAGAGACCTCTACGATCACCAAGTCCAACTGTCAAAGGGCTAGGAGGGTTAAAAAAGGGAAGGAAAAAAAGTAAGAATTCTGGATCTGGCTGTCAATAGGGAAAAATTTAAGACTTATTGGTTTAAACTTCTTTCACATGACACCAGGATGTAGGACAGGTGCCTCAAAAACTGCCCTGTCCACCCAGGCAGCGACAGGGCAACACTCATCTCCCCTGCTAAGGTTATCCCTCTCAGTGTGGGGACAGAGCATGGCCCTGGAGCAGGACAGAAGCATCTGTTGCCCTTTGCTGTGAAGCCTGAGAGTCACTGGAGCAGCAAGGATTGCTGCAAAGCTTCCACGAGCTCAGTGTACCCCTAACAGCCTCACCCAGCCTGCCCCTTTGAGGAGCTGATGTCCTTCCTAGAAATTCCAGCTAGGAAATACTCACATTGCACAGGAGGGCACAGACAAATCTCTGCCACTTCTATCACTACGTGGGGCTGATCCGAGCCTTTACCCTTTAAGTCTATGTCAGCACGGAGAGAAATAGAAACATTTTCCGAGTCCCTTGGAAACTCCCGTTTGAGGCTGCCCGTACCATGTGCCTTACCCCCCCTCTAGTGGGAATGTTCAGACATTACCAGACACTTCACTGGCAATTTACACTTCAGGCAAAGAAATTTTGTTCTAGCACGAATTTTAAAGCTGTCTTGAAAATGAAAAACAAATATTTGAAAGGATTTCCTCTGCTGAAAAAAATCTGTCCTATGTATGTAGCTGAGTATAATCTATTACAGAACTACAGAGTTCATCCATGAACCATCCATGGTTCCCCCATGTCCTCACTGATAATTTCTCCAGGTGTTTGTAATGCTGCTTGTTTCAGCTCAGCCTGCATTTAGAAGAAAAGCCCTATGTTATTGATTCTCCTTGCTCTTCATATTTACAAATTCTAGTATCAGTTCTGCAAATGCTTTGTGCTAAATTTAACAACTGCTAAGAGCATTACAGAATGATGCCATGCTTTGAGTTGGAAGGGACCCTGAAAACCACCCAGTTCCAACCTCCTGCCATAGGCAGGGACACCCTCCACTGACCAGAGTGCTCAGGACCCCACAGATCTTGGCCTTGAACAGCCCTTGAGCACTTCCAAGAAGTAACATTCAAGTAACAAATTGTGCGTGTTGGAGGTCTGAAGGATAATGCCTTAAATATTGAAAATGTCCAAGTTCACTTAAATGAAAAGTTTCATATATCGCATATCGATAAAGGGGCTTTTCCTGAAGCATAAAGGTGTTTGCAGTTTTAGCTTTAAAAGCTGCACAGATGTTTCTTCTCCATTCAATCCAGAATGCAGACATTTGTTTTAATTACCAAACTCTAAGAAGCAGCAAGCATATTAACACAATCATCTCAATATTTATTTCTTAGGTCAACAGAAAGAAACTGCCGAACCTCAGCACACAGTAATGTTTTAACTCAGTTTTTAAAATTATCCTCATCCTTCTGAGGATGGTAACGTGAAAGAGTGTACCAAGAAAACAGAGAATTTAATGACTTTTTATGGTTACTGAAGTCAGCAGTTTGCAGCAGCAGCAAAACTGTTTTCAGGTGCCACAAAGAGCTGTATGTTTAAGTGAAGCACTTCTAGCACAGGTATTTGCTATGCAGAGTCTGAACATGAGAAACCCTAACCCTGCCTACTCATGGCTACCTGAGGAAAGCTTGGAGTAACCACATAAATTGTGCAAGGATGAGCACATTTCTGCTCTAGCTAAAAGTGAAAACATCCCACAGACCCTATCCAAGTCTCCTTGTAAAGACACATTTTCAAAAACGGCTTGTAAAATGTGCTACTGAACATTAAAAAAGCTTCAACTCTTAAATATCAAAACAGTCATAAAATTTTTCTTCTTAGTGACTACACCAAGACTTCTCAAACTGCTCTTAATTCATAAAGGCTGTCTGCTAACAGTCGGCCTGGCAGAAAAACTTGTTTCTTGACCTCTACCAAAGTAAAAATGATAGATCAAAGAAAATTTGATTGAAGAGCCTGTTCTTCAAAGTGCACAACTTCTGCAAGGTGAACATCAGGTCAAAGCACTGCCTTCAAGCTGCTGCGAGGCTCAATCAGTTGGGATTGGGGCTCATCTGAGATTCTGAGGCAGGATGGGCCCAGACTTCCCCAGTTCAAAAGGGTTCAGTTATGGATGTGGGGTAACTGAAGCCTCCACACGCAGGCAAGAAAATGGTCCTCCACCACTTTGTGCTGGGTAGGTACAAATTGCTTCTTTCAAAATGAAAGACAAAATGAAGGAAATTACAATTTTACATTACAAAATCCCCTTACAGCTTTTGGAAAACTCAAGTCAGAAGGAATTAAGGTATACCCCAAAAATTATTTAAGTAACTTGGTTATTTGTATTATTTATAACCTGTTTAAGTTGTTTAAGTGACCTACACTGCATCTGAAATTAGGTTTTGTAATACACTGGTGAGGAAATCCACAACTGAATCAACTTACAAGTCAACTTACTCAAGATTTTTCTGCTTGGCAGGTCATTAAACAGCTGTTCAGCATTGATCTGCAGAGCCCTGTAAAACTCCTGACAGTGTCTGTCTCCTTTCTTTTGGAGGTGTTTTAACAGATCTGAGAGCCTGGTATGGAGTGATGCCTTTGGGTTCCTGAACTGCAAGAGAAAAGCACACATCAGAAAAGAGATTAAAACAGAAGAGAGATTAAAAGATCAATTTTATATCACTATGCCAGTTATGTAGCTTCTTATGGAGCTTCTTTGATTTTACTAAAAGAATGGATCAAAAAGGGAAACCTAAAAAGGATATTCATGCACTGCACAGCCCTGAGCTCCACGTGGTCAGCACTGCCTGATGGAGAGCATATTGTCTCTGTCTCTCCTTCTGCTTTTTTCTGTCCAAATCAAGTGAAAGGTACTCTGCATTTGATGTCTTCCCTGCATCCAACCTGCCACTTGCTATTCTACAGTTTAATTCTGGCAGCTGTAGATAGAATATTTCAGCAAATCGTATAATTTGAAATAAAGTTTGATGCTTTCAAGTTTGCCCTTAGCTGCCTAGTAATGATTCCCAAAAAGGCACTTTATACTGCTTATCCTAGTCCCAGTACTGGAGCATTCATCATCCCAAGATTTCGTATTTCATGATTTTTTATTGTTTCCAGGCAATTAACTGCTGTTAATTCAACAGGCACAAATTCCTGTTACTCAGGCTGGCAAACAGTTGCAGTGGGAAATACCTTTTTTCTGTAGTGCCAAATGCAATGAGTATTAGGAGACTTTACAAGGAGAAGGAAAAAGCATGCCTAGCCTTACACATCAAACCGTTTTATTTTAAAAAAATCCAAAGCCATACTCAGCAAAACACCATATTTCATTGCAGCACAGTGGAAAACCTTTGTAGCTTACTGAGTTAGGAACAATTGCTGCTTTAATGGGGACAAGAATGCCACAGATTTTACACAATACTCTTTATGCTGACAAAATTCCCACAGGGTCTACCAGATACAGCTGAGATTATAAGCTTCCTAAACATTCAATAGAGTTGACACAAACTTGCCTGAATCCATTAAAAAGCAGTTCATTCCTGCCACAAGTAATGTTTCAGATTCTTTATGGGTTTATTTTAAAGCTCTTGAGGGAAGGTGGCAAGACTAGCTCAGTAAATGATCTAGCTCTGCTCTACACCACAAAACACTAATTGTCCCCACGAAGTTTGATTACGGTAGAATTGGACCTATTTTTCCTGATGTTAAAATACCGATATGCCAAAACTCTCTGCAGACATGAATCCAGCAGAGGGCAACGACAAACTATTACAGAAGCTCTTAACTGACTTTCATTTGTCTCCACACAAGATTAGAAGCTTTTTCTCCCTAAAAAGAGCTACCCATTTTTGAAAGCTTCACATCAGGGAGGGTGGCCTTCCTCCACACATGGTGGCACTACTGCAAGATACTATTAACTCCACCCACTTCCCACAGCTTCACACTTACTACTGGGACTAACACCCCCCCCACTTCTCCACCAGTACTTAAAATTATTAATTGGTTACCAAAACTGATTGAGCTAATATAGATGATTTTGTGGGCAGAGATGGATGCAGCACAAATCATTTGGTGTGCCACTCCACACCACCTTATGGGAGGAGACAGACACTCCAGGCATATGGTCACAGGATGGGTGCCCTCCTGCCCATGGACTGGCTGCACGATTGTGCGCCCCTGATCATGGCAGGGACTGTGGCATTAAACTGCTACTGACGAGAGCATTCTCTCCCATGACCACTTGGCACAGGGAACCTGCCAGCCCTGTGACTGCTCCTCTTACATGAGATGCCAGACACAACTGGTCAGCAAGCAGGACGTGAGGCAGGTTGGCTGCATGTGGCACCAAGAGTTGTGTCAGGAAGAGGGGAGAGAGGGCAGCTAGAGTAGTGACCCACAGAAGCAACAAAACAGTCAGAGACACAGCAAAACTCCTCAAATTACCTTTTCTGCTTCTTCATTGGTAAGAATTTGGGGATAGACTCTGTTAAGCTGAAGAACAATTTTATCAACCACTTGCTCATTCAGTCGGCTAGTGCTTGTAAGGAAATACATGTCATGCTGCAGCCGATGACAATATGACTGATCTAGAGATAAAATAACACAGAAGAAACCACAGCACTTAATTAATAAGCCATTTTAAAATTCCATACATTTCATTTTCCTACCAGAGATTAAATAGCTAAAATAAAATTAACACCACCACCTAATATTAGTAAGCTGAACTATCTGTTAGGGAAACATAACACTGCCATGTGCTTTCAAAGACTCATCCACTTGAAATTACACAAATCAGAAGTTCTGACTGGCCACTCCTACTGCCTCTCTCCTTCAAAGGGAGAAGGCTATAAATCATTTAGAAGTCAAGCTCTGATGGATATTTAATCAAATACAGCCTTAAAGTTACTAAATCACTGAAGATAAATTCTCTATCACTTATTAAGACAATGACATTTAAGGCACCTGCAAGATGCTTCTCCCATCCAATGTGATGCTCTCATGCTGCTCTTGGAAATAACAAGGCTCATAAAAAAAACTTATCATACATGACCATAAGGTGCCAGACTGTCTGCTAGAGCACCTGCAGAAAAAACATCAGGGACACCCTTTTGTAAGTTCTTCAAACAGGGAGTTTGTCAGACACAATTCCCAACAGAGGAAGAGGAAGATGGAAGAGGAATTCCCAACAGACTCTGGGAGCAGCCAGAATGTTGGACAAACCCTTGCACTCCTGCTTTATATGCCTGTGGTGAGGTATGTGGCCCCTGAAAGCTGTCACTAGCAAGCTGTCACTGGCACAATGCAAACCAGAACTTTCAAGTTATACTGGTTGCCAAAAACCCCTTTGTAATTTTGTTTCTGCTTAACTGTTTTTAGCATAAAAACCCTAATGTACAAGAAACATCAAACAGGATTTTGTTTGTCACAATCCCCTGCATACATTTCTTCATTATCTACTTTCACTGCCTTTCTGGATAAAGCCACAGGGCCCTAAGGAGCTGCACTGCCACTTCATATTTATCACACTAAATTAATAAATACAGCTGCATTTCAAATTTGTAGGCTGAGATCAGTCCTTCCTTGCCACGCAGCAACATGCAAGCACTCTCATCCACACCTGGGCCCTGGGAGCTGCCAACCACCTTTAGTCAGGTAGGTACACACTCCCAATTAATAACTCCACTAATATTTACATAAGGACTCTGGACACTGTCTCTGACACCACTGTATCTTTATTATGGTTTCATCCTTAGTTTGTTTTCCCCTTAAAAGCCTTCCTAAGTTTATCAAGAAAACAAACAGAATCATTAAGGAGATAAATTTAAATACAATAGACACGAAACCCAGCGCAACTTTCTGATGTTCTCTGTAAAACACCGAACTTGCAAACATCCATTTCAGAAACCTCAGTGGTGTCTGCTGTGCAGTGCAAACATGAGCTGCTACTTCCTGTAAAACTCCTGGGTGATTTTCATAAACATTATACAGGAAAGCTGGCAACCAAAACCTGGAAGGTTTGGATCTGATGATCAAACCACTTGTATGTGTCCATGACAACTCCTTCCAGAAGCATCTCAGGAAAGAGGAAAAGTCTTTCAACAAAATGTTAGCTTAACACTAATTTAGTTTTGCCTTTTCCCTTTCAAGACCCTAAGAAAGGGATGCCAAGGATTTAAGAAGGAGACTGGGTGCAGAGAAATGGTCTTGAGGTGATGAGATGGCACTGGTTACCAAATGCACCCACGAAGAGCAGCTGGTCTGCTCCTCTGGGCTGAAAGGATGACAGAGAGGTGAAAAACAAGATGCCACCCTCCTCTGCTACTCTCACCCACTGCCATGTGCTACTGGGAAGTTATCAGAAGTCAAGGGTCTCTGACAGCAAGTCAAGAGAATCACAGAATCATTTAAGTAGTAAAAGAACCTTAAGACTATTGAGTCCAACCATCAATCCAGTATCACCATATTTAGCACTAAACCATTTCCTGGAGTGCCACATCCATATGTTTCTTTGAACATTTCCAGGGATGGTGACTCCACCGCTGCCCTGGGCAGCCTATAGCAGACATGGGCAACCCGTACCAGGCCTGGGCAACCCTTTCAATGAATAAATTTTCCTTAATATCCAACCTAAACCTCCCCTGGTGCAATCTGAGGCTGTTACCTCTCATCTTGGCACTTGGTGCTTGGGAGGAGACTGACGCCCACCTGGCTACACCCACCGGTCGTCAGGAAATTGTAGACTTCAACAACTGCAGTGAGCAAAATATTAAAAAGCATTTGATACTAGAGTGTGACTTTAGGTTACACACAGTCCCAGTCCTCAAAGTTCCATATGATGGCTAAAACAACCGGGCCCCCGAGTCACCAGGATAACTAACCTGTGTGCTCCCCAGGTGCAGAGGCACAATACCAGCGAGCTGGACGGAGTTTGGGAGTAAACAGCAGATTTCGCTGCCACACAGTACGCAGCCAGTGTGCCAGGGTGTGAAACGTGGCACTGCCCGGCTACACCAGGCCGGGGCCCGGCGCCCAGCCCAGCCCCGCCCGCCGTGCCAGCGGCCCGCCCGTGAGGGGCCCAGCAGCGCTGCCCGCGCCGGGCCGGGCCGGGCCATGCCCCGAAGCGATCCCCCCGACCCATGGCCGGGCCGCGGCCGCGCACCAGACCGCCGGGGCCACCGCGGGGCGCGGGGACACCGCGACACCGGCGCTGCGGCCCCGGAGGCTCCGGCCGGGCCCGGGAGCGCGGCGGCGCTCGCCAAGCCGCCCAGGGTCCCCGGAGCCTGCCCGTCCCGCACTCACCGGCCATGGCAGCCCCGGCCCCGCCCGGCCCGCGGGCTGCGGCCTTCGGACGGCGGCCTTCGGCCTTCCTGCCAGGCCGGGGCGGGGCGGACGGCGCTGGGCACCGCCTCCCGGGCCCGGGGGCGGCGGGGGAAGCGCGGAGGGCAGGGCCGGGGGTAGCTGGGGCGGTACCCCCGTAGCCTACACCGGGCTTCCCATCGCCTTGGCCTTCGAGGTAAAACACTTCTTCAGATGTCTGTGCTCGCCAGCCCGTCCTATGTAGAATTTACACTTGCACAGCCACGAGTTTTGAAACAATTAATGCATGATTAGTAAAGCCGCGATTTCCTTTTCCGGAAGAAATTACACTATCCAAAATACTATGTCTACATCTTCACAACATCCATGTAGAATTTATATTTTCCTTGTGCTGCAGCACAACGCGCATTTAAGTGCAGCTGAACACATAAGGTACATTGGGCAGGTAGTGACTCAAGCCTAAGGAGCAGGGACAACTCTCATAGAAAAAGTTTCAGTGAAGCATGTAATTAATTGGGATAGTTAACTTTGTGAGTGAAAAAGTACAAGCAAATCTGTGGATGTAAAACCTGTTATTTGCCCCAAATTTCATCAACAGTTAATTACCTAGCAAGGAATGGAAGAGAATACGCCTTGCTATGGATAAATGCTGCAGAGGATTAAAGCATTGTCAAATGCTGTGACATGCGTGGTGCATGTCCTTGAGAAGATCAATAGAGGATATACATCCTGAGTTTATCCTATTTACCCTCCAGAATACAGACCTTCCTAACAGCATGAAAATACATTTTAAAATCAGTATTATTGCACATGGAGACCTTGATCATGCCTGCATTGGTGTGATTTTGGCAGTGTATTTTAGTAAAGAAACAGGAACCTTGTGAAAAGAAACTTGGAATTTTGTAATTCCTTTTGTGATATATTTTTAAGGCTATTTTGGATGGGGTTGAGCTACCTGGCACAGTGGAAAGTACCCCTGCCCATGGCAGGGGTTTGGAACAAGATTATCTTTAAGGTCCCTTCCAATCCAAACCATTCTTGTATTCTGCAATTCACTTCCATATGTATATTAAAACATTACAGCAAGAGGGGTTGCCTAATACGAAGAAGCAGTGGGAGAATGCCATACTGATGATTTGTTTTTGTGACCCCTTTATACCCCTGTGAATTCATTGCATTTTGTGCTCTGCTAAAAAGTTTCCCTGGAAACTTTTAGAAATTTTGGAGGCTTTAAATTTAAAAACTTTTAGAACTTTTTAAACTACTGGAATCTAAACCACTAAACAGAAAACCTGGTAATCTTAGTGTGATAGGGACTGAAATCTCTAATATAAATCTAAATGTTTTTCAGCACACTAATTCAAAGCACAGTGAGTGAAATGGAAGCGAAAATTAATCCCTCAGGAAAACTGCGGTGTACAGTGCCACACTGCCTGGAGATATTTTTGTCCTGCAGACTCAGATAAATACACAAGAAGCAGAGGTTAAACATATCTCCTCCTCACGCCTGCAGCAGGGTCGCTGTCAGGTTCGCTTTGCACAGACAGATCCTTGCGGAGCCACGGCTCCAGAGCGGAGGCCGCCGCCGTGCCCGAGCTCCCGGGAGGGACGGAGCGGGCTGGGGCCGGCCCCGAACGCCCTCCCACGGCGACAGTCGCATCCCGGGACAGTCACAGCGCGCAGCCGGGGGCAGGGCGCGTCCCGGCCGCGGTGACGGCGAACGACGCGAACAGCGAGGCGAGAAAGGCGCCCGTCAAACCGCTCGGAGCCAGCGAACCCCCGCTGCCTGGCAGAGCCCAGGGCCCTTCCAAAACTCTGATTCATTCCAGGGCTGTGCCTCCGAATTTAGTGGCCATGCGAAGTGACCTGCACCACGTTTTATTTCCCAGCAGACTGATTTCCTGCTTAGCTAATCTCAAAAGCCAGTACTGTTTCCCCCCCGCTAAAGCGACCGATTTGTTTATTAGACTTACTAAATGACACTCTTGTCCTGGCAACATTATCATGCAGTGTTTTGTTTTATCTGTGAACTGTTGGATCACAATACTCTTTGTTGTTTTCCCACCGCCAGAGGACTGAATCTCTTTAGCAACAAATTAAATCTAGATAGCGCAAGCAGTTCCTCTAACAGTCTTTCTTTGTGCTTAAGAAAATACAATAAAGTATTTATTAAAAGGTCAGATAGCGCACTAGGCTCCCTTCAGTAAGTTTCAGTCAATAATTTACAAAAACAAGGTCTAAGAAGGGGGAAAAATGTGAAGGCAGCGACGAGCCGGCCACTCCCGTCAGAGGCACTGCCCCTCTGTCCCTGAACTCCCGTTCCCACAGATTTGCACCTTTCAGGCCCTTGTTTTGCTCAAATTCCTCATTACAAATGTGCACTTACAGCTTCTGTAGAGCATCGTCCATCGGTTTCAGGGTGGGTGTGTGCCGTACCCGGCACACGTCCCACGCGGAGCGGCCGCAGTGCAATTCTCCTTGACGGGATAAGCGGAGGTCACGGGCAACTTGGGGAAGCGAAAGTAAACAGGGAGGGAGCGAGTCCAGCTGTGACAGCCGGCAGAGCTCCGCCGGGAGAGATGGGCGGCTGCTCCTCTGCGCCTGGCAGCCAGCAGCAATTTCCTGGTGATTTTAGGGGACGTGTAATTAGCTCTGAAAACCAAGATGTTTGTTTGTTCGGAGTTACGAAGGCTTTTTGTGTGTATGCTAATAATTTCTAGAGTTGCTTTGCATATAAAATGGGTTATTTTCCAATCTTATTTATATAGTCAGAGTATGATTACTGGTATGATTACTTCGTTGGCTAGAAGGAGATGAAGAAAAATGTTCTCTGACTCCAAACACAAAAGCAGAAGCTGTGCTTCAAATTCCCAGCTCTTTATTCCTAACCAGTTAAGCCAAACCGTGAAATGGGAACAGAACTGGCTTGGATGAAACTTCCCCCAGAGGGTGCTGGACACTGCCCAGGCTCACCAGGGAATGGGCACGGCCCCGAGGCTGCCAGAGCTCCAGGAGCCTTTGGACAGCACTGCCAGGGATGCCCAGGGTGGGGTTGTTGGGGGGGTCCGGGCAGAGACCAGGGGGTGGACTCCATGATCCCTCAGGGTCCATTTCAGCCAGGATATTCTATGATAGCCTGGAGCATCCACAGGTCTGGAAAGCCCTGGTGAGTTTTAACTTCCTGTATATTCACCTTGTACCTGGTGAATTACACACCCCGGTTCTGCTCTGATACCCTATTATTGGAAATTTTAACAGCATTAGTAAAACAAGAAGATGATGCAGATAATGAAAAAATTATGCATCTGGCACAAGGGAATAATGGGCATGTAGAATAAGTCCATGTATACTGATCACAAACAGTCCTGGTAAATCTTGCACAGATTCTGGAGAATGAAAAACCAGCTTCACAAACATGTTCAATACTGCACTTGGCTCCTTATCTAAAGCAGAAATCAAATTGTACCCATGAAAAAAATACACAGCTAATTATTTAAAAGAAACCCAAACAACTGAATTCTTTGAAGATAGGAAGCAAATAAAGCTGTTAGAACATCCTCCCCTTAAAAGAGGTGTGTAAATAAACAGTTGACTGATTTGGCAAACTGACATTCTGCAAAGCTGTGGGAAGGGAACAAAGCCACTTCAGGTACACATCCTCACATGGAAGTCATCTCTGTGCCAGCTCTGGGGTTCATCTGACCCCCACAGCTAGGAATGAATGAGAGGACGGTGTGCAGGCTGTGTGAAGAAAAGCCCAGTACTGGGCATGGGTTAGTGTAGGTCCCTTAAGAGTTCTTGGGTCATCCTTGAAGGAGAGTTGCTGGGGTGTGATGGTCCGCTCAGATGGGCAGATGGCTTTATCTTTAGTAAAAGGGATTTTGGGGATTTTAGTTGTTGTAGTCATAGTCTTGTTTATGTTTTCCTGTTCACTTAAATGTTTACAGAAATCCACAGGAGAGGCCTTTTCAATAAAGAAAGAAAGGGGAGTTGTGGAGGCCTGTGGGCCTGCTAGGGGACTTCCTGGAAGAATGTCCCCTAGACTTTAACCTCTCCCATGGACTCCTGTGACATGCTGTCAGTCAGCCCCAGTGCCACTCCCCCAGTTGGTCCCTTGGCCCTTCAACCGCCTGTTAACCATATATGATCAAGGTTCTAGCAGTTTCTTTGTTCTTTGTACCCTCCTTGGTCTGTACCCCTGTCTGTTTACCCTTGTGTTTCCCTGCAAGGTCACTGCAATCCTTTTCCCTCTCACACCTTCAGGTGATTGGTTGTTGCTGTTGGCTGTGCCCCTTTGTACCAGTATATAGTCCTGGACCCTCTACCTCTCCCCGTGTTTGTCCCTGGACCCTTTCAGTGTGTAGGTGAAATAAACTACCACTGGAAACCTATAAAAAGACCCTCCCTGCCTGCACTGTCTCACATAACCAGCTGCTGCATGTGAGTGTGGTATTTGCTGTGTGCTTCGTGGAGTGCGCTCCTCGTGGAGACCCTTCAGGAAGGTTTCAGCAACCTACCATCTGCCCACGCTGCAACAGGTTAGAGGCCACTGCAGACTCCAGCTCATAGATACAGCATAAGTCCTGTGGGGAAGACTTCTGCGAGCAGTGTGCAAGTCATCAGTTTTATGAAATACACAAGGAAATGCAAGTGTTCTGTAGCAGAATTAAGAGCTTGAATCCAGCTGGAACCACCGGACAGCAAACCTTTAAGGGTTACAAGATTTTAAATGTCTATTTTAGAGTGTCAGCTGCTTTCATCTCCTTCCCACACAGCACTTACTTCCCTTCTGACAATAAATTATGTTTGCACGAGCAATAAAGCTAACTCCAGGGGGTGCAGCCATCAGAACTAAGCACAGTCCCAGAGGGAGCCAAGCCACAAATCTTTCACAAACAGTTTGGGTGTTACTTCCTTATCTTGGTGTAACTTTGCTGCCTCTTGGGTTAGCTGCCCAAGTAAATGATAGTCATTTAGCTCTGGCATAGGGACAGTGAATCTACCTGCCTTCTGGGATGCTTCCCATGGCTGCCAGCATCCCTGGCAGCCCAAGGGTGCACTTTTTGTCCCATCCAACATTACTCAGCTCCACCTCATGCAGAACAGGAGCCAGGCTGTCTGCTCACACAAAGTGTTGACCCAAACATCCCAACAGGGAATTAATTTCACTTGCAGTCATATTAGTGCATTTAAAAGCCACATAATAAAATGAAAACATCAGGGAAGCAAATAATGAAATTCTGTGAACATAATCACAGAGATGGGAAGAGATAGGAAATTCAAAGGCGCTACAGAGAGGCAGGATTAAGGATATCTTGGCCACCTTCACATGTGTACCTTAAGCATAATACTGCCAGTAGGGCAGAACACCTCCCTCCCATGCCTATAACTCTTTTTAATCCTAGGCTGAGATATATCTTCTTTGTGAAGGACTTGTTTAACCATTTGTTCTACACTTCTGGGGATAAGAGAAATCCTTCCATTCTGGTACTTTTGAGGTTCTCTTCTCTCCCCATATTAAAGTTAGGTTTGCCCTTTTCAATTTTCTAAGGGCCAGGCACTCAACACCCTCTCAGACAAGAATTTCTTTCCTGTATCTCATCTAACCTTCTGGCAGTGGGGAACCATTCCCCCTTGTTCCCAGTCCCTCTCCAGCTCTCCTGGAACCCCTTTAGGCCCCGCAAGGGGCTTTGAGCTCTCCTGGAGCCTTCTCCTCTCCAGGTGAACACCCCCAGCTCTCCCAGCCTGGCTGCAGAACAGAGGGGCTCCAGCCCTTGGAGAAACTCTGTGGCCTCCTCTGGACTCCCTCTAACAGCTCCATGTCCTTCCTATGCTGGGGCCTCAGAGCTGAACACAGAGCTTTGTTTGAGATCCTACCAGAGCAAAGCAGAGCAGAGCAGAAGGACAGAACCATCTCCCTTGACCTGCTGCCCACACTGCTGGGTAGAGAAGCTGTCTGGGTCTGACAGGCGACTGAAAACTGCAGGCAGAATAGTTCACAGCACAACTGCATCCTGATAAACACTAGCTAGTATTAACTGGATGAACTGAGAACTTAATTGGGTGGAGTGATGGGAAGTACATCCATTCTCCTTTTTGCAGTGCGTAGTGAGAAGTGTGTTGCAGGGTGCACCTTGGTGTAACGTACAGCAGAATGGAGCTTATTAGAAACAATAAGAAAGCTCTTCTGCTGCAACGTCCATCTTACTGAATTTCAAGCACATGTTTTTGATCTCTGCAGAGTATGGCCAGGATAGAAGAGGGCATTTGCCAGCAAGCTACAGTAATTTGAATTTCAAAACTGAAGCTTCAGAACTGCAGGTTGTGAGAGGATACTGGATTCATACCAAGGGAATATACCACAAAACAATTACTGCAGCCTGCTATAAGGTCATGCTTCCACCCACGAGAGGGATGTGATGATACCCATCAAACAGAAAACTGATGATAGTATTAAGTAAGACTTCAACTGGAACAAAAATAACTATACTATAAGTAATATATACATCTATTTGCATATAACTATTCAAAAAGGACAAAACAAGAAAAAAAACCCACCTTGTTTCCTCACATGATGTACAGATTAACAACAGGAAACGAAGGCAGGCATTCAAAAGCTACCTCAGCCCTTTATTTAGAGAGGTGTCACAGGGATGATGCTGCAGCGATCCCGAGCTGCCTGCTCCAGGAAGGCTGCACTGCTGTCCCCACCTGCACATCAACTGCTCTCACACTGGGACACCAGTAGAAGCTACAGGAGGTCACTGGTGGGGGTCCCAAGGTGTGCCACAGCACCACACCACACCCCTCCATGTGCCATCTCCTCTCCCATAGGCTGGCAGACCTGCAGACGGGCCTTTGTTGCACCCAGTCTTACATGGTCTCTAAACACAGAGCAGATGAATTAAAGACCTTTCTGATACAAAACAATGGGGCATTTAATTAAAACCAAATTTTTTTGTAGTTCTATCATCCTACTTTGTAAAAATATGGGGGAGTTTTCTTTCTGAAATTCTTACAAAACCCACTGATTCAGAGAAGACTGAAATCTGAGAGGTGTGCAATTATTATCAGCAACTTCATATGAGGCAAATATGCCTCTATGTTGTGCAGAAGGGCACTGTGCTTTCATCATGGTCACACTGCACAGCACACTGCAGAGAACAGCTCTGGATTGACAGCCCCAATATTCACATCTTTATTTGTATCAGACCTTGAAGCATTTCTCTTAAATAACCATCTTGGAATATAGAAAACTTACAGTTCATATGAATAATGAACTTTCTATGTTGTCTTTAAGGCACATATTTCTATTGACATTTCATTTTGGTCCAGAGAAGCAGTTGCATTTCAGACACCAGCTATCCAGGTAACTGGCAGGTTGGTTTGCTGTAACTATCCTTATGACTGTAGACTTCAACAACATGTATGGAGTTCACCGTCTGCAGTGCAGCGTTGTGTCTCGGTACCGTGTGTGCCCCAGGTGCACCACTGCTCTTGGCTACCTTCAGCAGGTGACTGTTGTCTTTGCAACACCCAGGAACTACGACATCCCGAGTCCGCTCTTCCTGGGACCTGTAAGCATAAAGGGAAAAGTTATTTCTGTTTCATTAATTCTGGTGAAGGTACAGAATTTGTGCATTTTATTGGCACATCAGGTGTTTCGCAAATGACTTGTGCTGTAACGTAAAGAACTGCTTCTCCCAGCATCAAAACCAGCTGGCAGCAATGAGGCAAATAGTCGTGTCTCTGTAAAAGCCTCAACAAGACCTCAAGTACTTTTTTGCTGGGTACCAACCAAGCACTGAAAACCCCATGACCTGCCATCAGGGAACAGAAGCTATATGGGGTAATGATGCACACCTTGCTGCCAAAATAAAATCTTCTGAGATACTTGCTGTTGTGCACTTATTTATTTTTTATAGTATAAGGAACTTAGTTCCATCTTCTTGAGATGGTAGTCAAAGGTCAAAATAAAAATCAAATCAAAGCAGCACACAGACAGAGAAGGACTGGAATAAAGTTTTGCCTGGGCCAGCAAAACAGCCTTTGAAAACAAAAGTCTTTGCAAATTGTTCTGCCAGAATTATAGCTCAAGTCTTGTTATGCTGGTTTTAGAGCAATAAATAAGTCCACCTGGGCAATGGTCATCCCACTCTGATGTTTTCCCCTATAAAGCTCTATGTTGTGAAACACTTCAATTACCCACAGTCCACCACTCAGGAACCCAAACTGGCTAAAACTGTACTTGGAGAAAAAATATACTCTTGGCTTAGCAACCCATTCATCCCATTTCAGGAACTATTAAGCTTTCATTGACATCTGCTGGCACAGGTTGTCCAGAGAAGCTGTGGCTGTGTCCAAGGCCAGGCTGGTTGGGGCTTGGAGCACCCTGGTCTAGTGGAATGTCCATGCCCATGGCAAGGGGGTGAACGGGATGGTCTTTAAGGCCCCTTTCCATCCAAACTATTCCATCATTATGTGGTTCTATAAGTGTAAGGTGAGACAGCAGGCACCTCTCTTTCCTGCAATAGATTAAACCCTGAGGACATCAGAGGGACAGTGAAGGCAGTGGGGTTTCACCTCAGCAGAGAATGAGAAGAGCTATTAAGAGGGTTGCAGTGTTACCAAGGGACTACTGTGCAGGCAGTGGGCTTTGCTCTGTGTGCATGACCCTCAGTCAGACACAGTCTTCAGTTTGCTCTCTCATCCTTGGAAGCTCTGTACTTTGTCCTGAATAAGTATGACTGTATTTTCAGCACTTCAACTTTCCTCAGCTCCAGTTCCCAAATGGCTACTTCAAAACACCACAGCAAGAGGATCAGAACCCTTCTCTGCAGCCTTTCCTGGCAATATAAACCTGCCCTGGGTGCTGCACAGCCAAATGCATGATGCATTTGACAAGGACAGCCTTTATCTGACATATAAAATTTGGAGCTCCCATCAGGGGAGAAGAACAGCCATCACAGCATTGTCAGTGGGATTTAGAGGATTCACAAGAATATTTTTCTGTGTGACTTGAGAGATGCTCCTTGCTGGAGGGAAAACACTGTTAACAGGACATCCAAGATGTGTGAGAACGCAGCCACAAAGCTGCCTGGTGCTGGCACTGTGTCTCAAAACAGCTTTTATACTAGAGGGTGGGAGGGGATTTTTTTCTTGCTGTATGCCTAGAGGCTTTGTACAAGACCCTGGGGTAATCAGGAAAGCATTATGGAAACAATAATAGCAGCATTATTGAAAGCACATGTTGCTGTACATACCCCCTTCGAGCTCTTGCAATGACAATTAAGACTGAAATTCAGAAACGGGAGTAACTTAAAAGCCAGTTTACCCTACCCTTCTAACAGGGCCCCAAGGTGAAACCACAGCTCACTTCCCCTGTCTCAGCTTTCTTTGAAACCTGCATGTCGAAAGGTACTGGGAAGATCTGAGCCTCTAAAAGGTGGTGGTGGGGAACACAGAGTACAAGAAAAACAAGAGGTAAAAATAAAAAGAACTCCATGAACAGAGAACCTCAAGGCTGGACCAGTCACAGGGAAAAGCAGGGAAAAGAAGGGAAAGCAAATCTGCTCCTCTCCTGTGCTGGGTCTCCTCCCCTTCATGTTGCCATGCAATCAAACATTTTGTGTAGGGAACTGTATCAGTTCCATACAATTGTATCAATGGATGCTGTATGTGATGCAGCATTAAGCCCCACAGTGATGCTGAAAATGCTGAGCTGCCTCTCCTGATAGCATGCTGGCTTTGTGATTTTTTACAAAACCTTTTCAGTTGGAATTCTTTGTTGTTGGATTGCGCTTATTTGCTTTTTGCCAGGTAGAATGGTAAAGCATCTTTTAGCCAGAAAGGTCTCTGGTTCAAAAATTTCAGTGACTAAAAATATCTTCTGTGGGAGAATATACCAGCCTGCTTCTCTGCAGAAGGATTTTTTCTTCTTGGTAATGTGCTCCAGCTGTGTCAATAGCTGAAGGGAGGACTTTAACCCTACTGAGACATGGGCTTTTCCAGTAGACTAGCTTCTGCAGTCAGATCAGCTACTTCACAGATAATGTTTTGTAACTTGACTTAGAGTTGTGAAAAATAATTCACCTCTAAGCAGTCCAAATTTGGAATGCTCAACTTCTTCCAAATGCTTCCACGCTAGACAAAAAAAACACACCCAATTTCTTTGATTCTCTTTAGATTGCTTTTTTGAGCTGGACTACTATTTTTTTTCTGGTTCTCATCTTAGCTGACAGAGAATGAAAAGGAGCTAGTGTACAGCTACATTCAGTTCTCTGAGTATGGAAAATGCTGGATCATCAATTCTCCCTTACAAAAAATCAGCACATCCCTTGAGTCAAGGGAGTGTCTATTCCAGAACAGGTTATAGGACTTTTACACTGAAAAGCAGAGCAACAGAGCCAAGGTGTGGCTATTTCTGACCATCACTAGGAAGATGATGCAAACTGAAATGAGCTCTCTCAGCAATTTCTTTACACTTGCTATCTGTGCTGCACCTGGGACGGTATTTTCTACACATACTGATATATAAATAGGTTCCAAAAGAGAAGTGCCTGGTTCTTTAATGTCTCAATGCCAGAAGGGTTTGCTGTTTGCTCTCACCATGTTAGACTAGGTTGTGCATATTTTGTCAGACCAAAAGTGGTTCCAGTTGGATTCAAGATCCCATTTCTGGCACAGAACACTTGCATTTCCTTGTGTTTTTATGGAACTGATCGCTTCACTTACAGAACAAGTGTAAATGCTACAAACTACTTAAATAAGCACAGGACAGCCCCCTTCCTGAATGGATGCTTAAAATTTAATTGATATACATTACAGAAGTGGACAGGACAGGACAATTCTTTACAGATTTAAAAACTGGCAATGGAATTTATCAGAGCAATTGCTTATTTATGCTTCCTCACCCTGTATTCCTAGAGCAACAGCTCTGCTACGGCTGTTGCACTAGTTTGCTGTGAAGCTTTGCCTCCTTGCTGAAAACTGAAGGCACTTTTTAAGCTCTGTCATTTTGGGGGACGTTTAGGTTGGATATTGGGAAAAAATTCTTCACACAAAGAGTTGTCAAGCCTTGGAACACTTTCAACTGGGGAGCAGCTGCAGCTGACCATGAGCAGTGGGTAAGTGTAGCCCTTGCCAGCATTAAGCTGACCCCACTCTTCTTTTGGACACCCATTTCTTTAACATAGCATCTCAGTGACCTTGACCTCCATCTCTCAAACACTACTAGCAGCTGGCACAGAGGAAGGACAGCTGCCATTAAGTTTCTCTTTACTGATATTTTACCCTGTGGCTGTCATGGGGCAGAAGACAACCTGCCGTCTCAGGCAGATGGCTGATCCTAGCTCTCCCACATTGCTGCTTGCTGGGATGGCAGAGGGCTGTTTGTCTTGGGAGGTGAGTGCCCAAGCAAGTGCTCCAGAGAAGAGTTACTGCAGGGTCAAGTATTATTCTTCATCAGAAAATAACTGAGTCAAAAATAACACATCCTGGTACATCTTGCAGTCAGGCTCTGAGAGCCATTGCCAACATGCTGACAAGCTCTCTGCCAGCAGTCCTCCTGGGGACTGCTTTGGAGGCTCATGGACATTGTTCTCCTCTAACTACGTGGCCCAGGGCTGCAGCTAATCTCCCTTCCCTAGACACAGACCCTTGTTTTTAGCTAATCTGGCTCAAACCTCTGTACCACAGAGAAAACTGCTATCTCTGCTCTCTGAACTTCTCAGAAGCAATGCTGGGGAAACACCTCCCTCCCAGCAGCACCATGATCTGTAACTTGCTTTTCCCTGCTCAACATTATGTAGTGTTTTCAATAATATAATAGAGCAAATACACTGTAAATACTTGCAGCTCATGCGTATAAGACCTTCTGCTAAAAATTGGTGTGTTCATCCTCATTATGATTCTTTACATCCAAATGAAAGAGGTGGCACCTGGAGTGACAGCACTCTGTAGTTAATGATCCCGGGTATTTGTACACATATTTCTTATAATTTTAAAGCAATTTGTTCAACTAGAAAAGCAGTAAGAATGAGGATCATTATAATTAAAGCGGTTGCCACTAAAACTCAATGTTTCCCTGCAAAACTACATATTCATGATGTTTGTGATATGCTTCAAACATGAGGGGGGAAAGTTCTCACTTTGTGGCAGCCAGGTCCAGAACAGCATAGTGGAGCCCCTACAGTCACACAGCTGGGCTTCTCTGTTATTTATCACCTCTGCACATCAGCACTCTGCACCCACATTGTGCCACTTCACTGCAGCCAAAATTATCTCATCAGCATACTAAGGCCCCTCTTTAACTGATTAGAGTGTTTTAATCCTAAATTTGTCTGTAAACCTTTATTTGTTTTGTAAATCTGTATTTGTTAATACCTTACCTGCTTGAAAGAATTGAATTTTTATTTTATATTGCCTTACCTAAAAGAATTAGCTTTTTATTTTATCTCTACTTACAGTATTTTGACCCTAAAGTACTGAATCAAAATGTTAATCTCAAAATCTATTCAATTAAGTCTGAAAAGTAGCATGACCTACATGCTTTTCTAGTAAAAAATAAATTAAGATATACTCGAGAGTCTTCTTCAAGGGTGGAGGAGTTCTTACTCTTCCAGATACTTCATATGCTACAAGAAGCAGCAGAACAGTTTCTTTGAGAAAAGAGAGAAAGCTATCATAAAAATGACTGAATTTGTCAGGCCTCCACCCCCTCCCTTGTCAGAAATGGGCAGCACTCGTCTCATCTTCCCCTTCTAAGTGGGCTGCAGAGCCACTTCCCATGGCTGGGTTGCAGAAAACAGCATGCACCACAGCCCTGGGAAAGGCAGGGAGGAGAAGATTTGTGCTTCCTCAGACAGCTCCTGCCTAGAAAAACCAAGCAGGATTGCTGCTGTGCTCAGAGATCTCTTGATGCATTGAGCAATTCCTCCAGATGTCTGAAACCTTAACACAAGAGGATAAGGTAGGATAGAATAGGGATAGGGTGCTGATAGACTACAGTAGACTACACTAGACTGGACTAGACTGAAATATTTCAGTGGGGACTCACAAGGATCATTGGGTCCAACCGTCTGACCTCTTTATGGCTGACAAAAACGAAAGCTCATTGCTAAGGGCATTGCCAAAATGTCTCTTGAGCAATGCCAGTTTGGGCCACCAACACTGACCCCCTCTCCAGAACCCTGTTCCATGGTCTGACCACCCTCTTGGTACACAAATGCCTACTCATGTCAAGACTGAACTTTCCCTGAGGAAGCCTGGTTAAATTCTCTTTTGGTTCTTGACCATAGGTATGCAGAAATACATAGAATCTTTCATTTGGGACTGCCTGCCCTCAGTTTTGCTGCTGTTTTCCAACCATGCCACATGCCTGTATTTATTTCTTTGGACAATCAATACTGTAACAGCTTCACCACTGCAGCAACAGTGGTTGCACCCAGGTTTAGAGATTTCCTCCAGGCACAGGCTGCCAACATTCCCACCTCACACTGGAGGGGAAACAGTACCACAGCAATCAGACAGACAGGTAATGTGTCTTTCCATTCTAGTCCTCTCAGCACAGCCCAGCTCCATGTTTGCACCTCCCCAGTACTTGCACTGTTCTCCTGTTCCCAGTAAGCCAGATGAACACAGGATGAGGAAACTTAGCCTAATTTGTTACACACACTAAAAAAAAATCTTGCAAGTGAAATACAAAACTGACAGGCCATTTGTTGTCTTCATGAAATCTAGTAGCAGAAGTCCCCCATCTCATCTGGCATGTCTATTCATTTTACAGAATTAAAGAATAAAAATCACTTGAAATTACTTGATTAAACAGCTCTTATTTGAGTGGAAAAGGGGAACAAGATATAAATAATAAAGGGTCACATCTGTTCCAAGAGCAATTCCAGGGCAGTTTTATTCAGAATCACCTTTAGCAACGCTTCCATCTCTGATTACAAGCAGTGCCACTCTCCATACGCAAAACAGCCAGACTTTTGGCTAGGGGTGCACAGACTGATATACCTGCTCCCATAGCTGGTTTTAGCTCTGGTTAGTGATTAGCCAGGTTCCCATCAACTCACTCAAACTTACTTTATTTTAACAGCCTTACCTGTAGAAGCCTTGGTTATCATATGCCATGTCAGTCGCATCACCAGATACAGATGTATTCCTGAGTTTCTTACTGTTGTTATTGTTTCTTCCCTTAAAACCAAAGTAAGCAGCTTGCATGTGCTCTAGTTCTTCAGTCCTCAGCTGGTACCACAGCTGCATTTCTCTGTGAATATACAAAGCAGTAGAAACAGTTTTGTCATATATGGCTGTACAGCTGAGCTGTTATCCGACCACAGACCTGACTCAGTAGAGCTTAAATCTCATTCCAGGTTTACTGAAGAAAGTACTTAAACACGTGCTGAAATTCATGTGTAAGCCAAACTTGCAGAAATTTAAATAACACCCGAGGATAGGGAGTTCTTCAGTAGCATAAATATTATTGTGTAAAATAGTGTTGTTTTAAGTACTGTCCAGCACTCCTCAAAAAAAAAAAAAGCAAACAAACAAGAAAATGAGAACAATTTTCTTAGGAGCACCAGTGGATAGTTCAAAGGAACAAACCTCCAAGAATTATGTCCATTTCATTCAGTGTTTTTCCAGATTACATGTAGTAAGAAAAGTCATATAAGGTGGGATGATGTGTCAGTGTTCTAATGGACCTTCAACAGTGACATCAGGCCACAACCTGTTGTGTATAAAAAGACTTCATATCATCTCCATTTTATGGGATAAATTATTTCAGGAAAAAAAAATTTCTGTGACTTTTTGCATCACTCTATTCTTAATGTTTCCAAAATCACCACGCAGGTTAAAAAGATATTTACTTAAAAATGGAGGAGACAGGTAGTGTTGCCTTTGTTAAGCATAGGGCATATTCCCTCACTGTCAGAATTCTCTTTTGGAAATATTCAGAGCTGTTTCCATGCTGCTCTCTGCAACTCTGAGGTGAGAAAAAAAAATCCACCATTTCTTTTCTTGTTTTTAAAAGAAGTCTAAGACTCACAGAATCACAGACACTCTCACTGGCTGATGGGAGAAGATCAAATTGTGAGAACTAGCGATGCTGATTTTGGTCCCATTTCTGTCTTCTTGGGATGCAATCCTGCTCTTTCCAAAGAAAACAGCAGCCACATTTCCTCAGCAGGGCAAGATCTATGAGGAGCCTAAATGGTGGGAGGACTTTCAGCAGCCTTTGTCCCTTTTCTCTTCAAAACACATGTGGATGTGGCAGTTTAGCTGTGGACATGGTGTTAGTGCTGTGTTGACAGTTCAGTTTAAGGGTCTTTTCCAATCCTAATGATTCTACGATTCTATTAAACATAAGATGGCACTTCAAAGATCATTAGACACCTTGCAAGGCAGGTTTGCAGGCAGAGATGATCTCTCAGGTGACCAAGTAAGAGCCAAAAGAAGCAGACATGCAGACCTCAGAGCCACAGGCAAGGTGAGGAGATCCACTCTGCTCCATAGGTACAGATTACCTCATCCTTCAGATCTGGTCTAAGAGACATTTAGTTCATTATTTCCTCCCCAAGAGTTCTCATTTTGCATTAAGTTATCAAGCCTGCAGCTTTTTGTCAGATTAATGATTTGTGCATTCAGAAGTCAATCCATTTTTCCACCTCCATTGCCAACAGAGATGCTGCCACTCCACCTGACAAGTTTTGCACAGGGTTATGTTACTTTTTCTCCCATGACATGGACAGGCGGTACATGACTTCAATTCTTTCTGACAGAAGGGATAAGATACACAATGCCTGCAGTGCCCCCAGGTTTCTCCTTGGAGCTGGGCTCTGTTGCCAGTGGGATGTAGCAGCTCCTTCAGGAGACAGGGAAAGAAGCACAAGGGAGCAGGGAACTGACAAGGTCTCAGCAAAAGGAATAACTTTACAGCCTGATGACAGAATCAGGTCATTATGTCCAGTGTGAAGGCGTTTTATTTTGTAAGAGAAAAAATATCAAGTCATCACAATAATGAAAATGGCTAGTTTTCACAAAACTTCATTTAAAATAAATGAAAAACAAGGACTGTGATATGAATAGTCTTATCTAAAAGAAAAGTGGCAATTCCAAAAATGTCAATTAACCTTTCATTTCAAAGCAACTTATTTCATGCTACCAGTAAAAACCTGAATATTATGATTGACACTAAAGACTTTCATTTTTTGACACAAAAAAATCTTTTAAGAGAAACAGAAAATCTCTATTTTGGCTACACTTGGATTTCAAATGACAGAAATTCCCCCTTCAGCTGGTTCCCACACAGCTTCAGATAAATCACAGCTCAGCACAGAAACCTTCACTACTGTCTCCCCCAGTCTCCCTCCACTCCACTGGAGGGCCTGGTGGGAATAACCAGCAAAAAAAGTGAGATGGAAACCAAGCTCCTGTGGAAAGATTTCTGCAGCAGTGACTGTAGGTGGATGCTCTCATAAGCAACAGTAGCTTGGCTCCAGCCTACAGGCAAATGTGCTCCTGCTGACACTATCCACACTGAGTTTTTATAATGAACTGGACTGAAAATTTGACATTTTCCTGTTCCTGTTCATAATCCACTGATTTGTGCTCCAAGCCAAAAGACAAAATCCTCTGCCCTTCAGCCCCCATGCTGGGACAGCTTTGAGGATGCTCTGCAGATGGAGAGGCCTTGGATGGCTCTGACACAGGGAGATTCCATTTCCCAGCAGTGTTAAAAGAAAGAAAGGAAAACAGAAAAGGAATAGAGAAAAGGGAAAACACTGCCAATCTTCAATAACCTGAGGAGAGAAATGCTGTGCCAGAAAATAAGATTTGTGTGTTCAGATCCTGCATAATCATGGGTAAATCCCTATCTGCCTGGGCCTGCTGAGGTTATCTGATACTAACAGGCATCATGTATTTAAATACTCTGGAATTCCAAGTTCTTCTTTGCCTAAAGCCTGACCTACAAATTAAGGATTTTAAGTAATTAACATCATTTCGGTGCTGCAAGCAGCAAATCCTTTGAAGCACTTGTTATCACAGCAATGGGGTCCATATGATGTACACTCTTACACTGTTATTAAAACTGTCTTCTTGACCTACCTTTGAGTTCTCCTCCTCTCACTTTTCTTCACACACTTAATCAGACAGCAAGTTAAGAAAGCCATGGACATCAGCAGAATGACAGCACAGCTCACAATGGAGGCAATCACTGCGACCTTAAAGCCAAAAGTCTCGTATTTTGATATGGCTGCAGCAAAGCAAACACAGAAACGATTATAAGATCAGTCCATGAATTTATCTTTCACATTTTCATTAAACCCTGCTGAAACCTACCTGCTTCACACTTCTGCTCAGTGAGGACTTTCACATTACTATGTGTCAAGATACCAGAGAATCTTGGCTTCAGCTTTGACCTATGCAAGCCTCAAACCGGACTATGTAAAAATCTCCTGTTTATAAGTTACTAATGAATTGTTCACAAGCATTTCACCACTGCAATTAATTAAACACAGTGCCCTTAGCACTGCAGTAGCTCAAAAGTACAACTCTGCCAGCAGATCAAATGCAGATGAGCTGCAGACTCTTTATTAACAAGGACTGAAGTTACAGAAACGAACACTAACACGGGTAAATGAGCTTAAAGAAGCCATTTAGAGCAAGGACAGTTCCATGTAATTACATCCTCTTTGGCAGGCAGCAAACAACAGGTCTTCCTCTGTTTGGGCAAGGATGCAGGATGTGAATTATTCAGACAAAAGGAGGAGTAGAAAAGTGATGTGGCACAGCTCACACACTTCTTTCATAATGCCAACTCACTTGGAGCAGTAAGCATGTCTTGTTTCAAAACTCAGCTAGTTCTCCCAATGTCACAATGACCAGCATCACAAACAGTTCAGCTGAGCTCCACACAAAGCATTATACTTCTGCAGCCTCTAGGGGAAGGATTTCTCTCATGTTTTCTTTTATGGGATCTCCAAAGAAGAGATGAGAATAACTGAGTGTGGGAGAGAGCACTAAGTGTCTGTAAGAGCAATATATCCACTGGGGATTTGAAATGACACAAGGTCTAAGGCACCTCAAAGCTCAGAGGTACCAAGATTTGCTTGAGTCTACTTCTGGTCAAACTATTAACAACCTTATAATAAACAAGCAGAAACACACCTAAAAGGTAATTAATGCTGTTGTCATTCAGACACTATTTCTCTATATGGTAAATTTCCCATGCAGCTGCAACAACCAAGAATTGTTCAAAAAATATCACCATGCTTCTTTTACAGCAAAAACATTGTCAGAAAAGACTGCCAGGAGATAAGAGGTTCACAAATACACTTACACATCAGTAGGTCATTCCCATAGTGCTGGGGTGATTTATGATGATGGTCGGTTCCCTGATCCTCTGCTTTAGGCCCCAAAATGATTGCTGTGTCTTTAAGGTGGGCCTGGGGGAAGGGGGAGCCTTGGGGGCCTTTGCTGGGTTTTTCACAGCCTCACTCCCCCCGGGTCTGGGAGGTGTGGTGCAGTCTGGGTTTTGCTTGGCTAGTTTGGGGTTTTTTTGTTAGCCAAGGCGGAAATTTGGTTTGGTTTTTTTTCTTTTTCTTTCTTTTTCCTGGGCTTGGAGAGGCTGCAGCAGCAATCCTTCAGCTGCTTTTCGAGGTGAATGGGACGGTTTGGTTTTGGTCCAAGATCAGAGAGAACAAGCGCCAGGGGAAGAATGGGCCAGGCCTGGCAGGAGAGAGGGGCTGCTCCTTTTTGGCCCCCGACCTGGGAAAAAGCCCAAACCGGGGAGGGAAAGCACACCTGCTTCACCTCTTGTGTCTGTGGACAAGGGACCAACACCACAGATTCACCGGCTGCCCATGTGTTTGCGCAAGCTGCTGCGTGAACCTTTTGGTTTTTTCCCTGAGGCAGGAACTGGTGCCATCTTTCTCCCCCACCGGCCGTTGTGGGTTTTTATCTTGCTCTGGAGTTGTGGGTTGTTTTGTTTTTTTTTTGTTTGGGTTTTTTTTTATTATTATTTTTGGGGGTTTTTTGTGGTTTTTTTTTTTGTTTGTTTGTTTGTTTGTTTTTGGGGTTTTTTTCCCCGGAGTGGGTGGGTGTGTGTGTTAAAGTCTGACAGTTCAATATCTAGCATTTATTTACTTTTTCTCCCGTGCCGTGTGGGCAGTCTGTTTGTCAATAAACGGTTTTTTCACTTTCATCCACTAGTATTCATTTCTTGTTGGTGGAAAGGGATTGTTGGAACCCTTTTTTTTTTACAGGAAACACTCATTCCAGAGTGTTTTTCTCCTAAACTTGTCTCTAAACCGAGACACCCATGCATTCTCTAAAGAAGCATACAGCTTTTTGCTGAAGGCAGAGTTATTCCAGGCCATACCAGTGACATGAGATCAGGGATGAATCCAACAGAATCTTTTCTGTGTGTCGTGATAATTGCATGTCAGAAGATATATGGAGTGGAATTACCATCAGTGGGGCAACATTGAAGAAAATTGGATTTGTCTTTTTCTTTGCACAGGTATCTAGAAAGAATCCGAACGTTTCAGGATAGGCAGGGCAGAAGGAAGGCAGCCCATCCCAGGGCGAGGGGCAGGGTTTGGGAAGAGCCTTACGCTTGCAGGAGGGCACTCCGGCTGTCCACTGCGTGCTGTTCCCTTTCCAAACGCAGGTGACGGTGTCCGGTCCCTCCAGCTGGTGCTCGGCGGAGCACTGGAACGCCACCACTGTCCCCACATCGGTGCCGTTGCCGTGAAGGACCTGCAGGGAGCCGAGGTGCGGCGAGAGCAGGCGGCCGCACTGCCCTGCAGAGCAAACACAGAAACAATGCAGCGCCGCCGCCAACAGCGAAGCCATCCACTGAGGTTTTATTGACACCAGACTGTAAATCAGTCACAGTTAATGGTCAAAACAAATACCAGACCTCGGGGTGGCCGATGCTGGCTGCTCTGCCAAGCATCAGCCCACGGCTATCCTCCATCAGTGCCATTCAACAGCTCCTCTGCCTCATCCCCAGCACAAAGCAACTAATGTTGTGACATTATCTGCTCAGACTGGTACATGTTGAACACTAAAACACAAAAAACCACCCAAAAAAAGTAATTTCTGAGTAGCACGGTCCCCTATGGATCCCTGTATTGTTGAATTCTGATTAATTTTAGTACTTGGGCTGGCTGGGAGTATTCATTACATGTCTTCCCCCCACACAAATTTCCAAGATCTACTGAACTGATCATGCATTCAGCCTGCTTGGTAGCATCTTGGCATGATCTGACTGTAACTTCTTATCTTTACAAGCACTGCATGTCTGTTTGGCTTGGCTGAAAGGGGCCAGCAGGGTCAAAACCATAGGGAAGAGCATAGAAGGACATACACATATAACTTATCTCCCTTTTCAAGTGACAAAGTCTGCTTTACAGTAAATCATTAATTTTTAAAAAAATTTTGTTCATTCCACTTTTCTATTACTTTGTTGTTTATACAGTTGCTCTTTGAGTTATGGAGCAGCTCTCCCCTTGGCCACCTAATGTTAGCCTTTAACTTCATACATAAGTTTTATTGTCACAACATTCCTTGTTCAGCAATTTTAAACAAAACTTTCAATGAGAGGTGATTAAAACAACATATAACATATAGATGACTTCAAAGATAACAAATACCTTTTCTGAGTCTGTATGTGTGCTTTGACAGAATCTGGAAACTAGGGTATTTTTAACATTTACAGAATACCAACAATGCTTCTGCATCAGAGCCCAAGTTCCCTATTTTTCACTGGATTTCCAAATGACTTGAGAAAACTCAGAGGCATAATGCTGCAAGCACTATGATGACACACACAAAAATATTAAAACAGGGAAAATATATTTTCCACATCTACAGGCAAAAAGAAATTACAGCCTCCATGAGAACATCCTGACAGAACCACATATTGTTAGCAAATCTATTTTATTTTGAATGCTAAAACTCCCCCTATGTCATTATTGTTATTAAGCCTCTAGATCATACCACAGCAGGCAGGCATCCCGCCTATCTATCTCCAATTCATGATCTTAAACTCCTTGTCCCTGGAAAACAAACCCAAAGGAATCTCAGCAAAAGACCAAACAGAAGTCCCAGTGACAATTACTAGGCTAATCTACTGAGTAAATACGCACCAAGCACTAGCTTTTAAACCCATACCTCTTTAATTCCATGCTGATTATTTCTGTTTGTTTTGCCACTTCTTTCAGCCACTTACTACAGCAGCAATTGGCCTCAGTGAGAGCAAATATTTTCTATAGGACTGGTTTCTCTTCACCTCTTCCCACCCACATCCCATTCCTGGAACATACAGGATGTATTGAACAATTCCTCCTCACTTCAAATGAGTGTTACGAGTTTGGGCTTTTCTTTTTATTTTAATCAATTTAATCACTCTGTGGTTTACCATGAAAATACAATGTCCTAATCCGTAAAATTAAGATTTTACATATAGTTGGGTTTTTTTTATTATTTTTTTTCATTTTACAATTTCAAGGCTATTTTTAGACATCAAGCCACATTATTAGAGCTCATATTGATGACTCTCGTAGCTGGACAAGATGCAAAAATTAATTAGAGCTGAACTGGACTTGATGCACACCTGCGAGTTTACCTGGACTCATTGTTCACTCTTTGTTCTCCAAAGAACAAATAATTTGGCACTGGATCCTTTCTTTCAAGACATATTTCATTTAATCCAGCATTGACCATCCTGAGTAATACGTGCAGCTGCAGCTGCCGGAGTGTTTTGAACCTTCCCTGCCCCATCCTTGCACCATTCCTCAGCTGTGAGCTTTAAATTATTTTTGCTCCACTTGAGCTCTACAGAAATGCCTACTAGTCAGTATCCCCTGAAAATGTGGGTATTTCCATGCTTTGCCCTGGGCTGCAACAACATCATGGATCATGCCCAGAGGATCTTTCCCTGGGAATATGAATATATTTGGGGCTGGAATCACAGAGGTACCTCTCAACGAGAGCTACACATCCAAAACCTTCTGTACCTGAGCTGAAAGTTCATCAACAACTTCATGTACCTGCATTTGTGCAGAGGAGAAACACTATTCTTCTTTTAAAATATGCTATTCTTCTTTCAATACCATTTCTTCCCACTAAAGTAAAAAACTTGAATGTGTCACTGCTTTTTGCTTTTCACAAATGCCTTTATTGAAACACCCAGATGGAGTTTTGCCAGAATGATCTTTTGAAATTTCAACCAAGCTGAGATTAAGCTTCTCTGCATAAAATTTGCCCTAATTTTAATCATCAACTGTCTTCTAAAAATGCTTTTGGAAAACTTTCCTGCAAGCCCTAGTGTTCTTCACTAATAGCTACCTGTAATGATTTGCAGTTAGCCATGGCATTCACTTTTCTGCTGGGTTGATTTTACCCTTACAACTCCAAAGAATCATGTTTAAGTAAGCTTCCATCTTTATACTTACATAAGCAGATGTTCCATACAGACCTCTTTTTTAATACTCTTCAGGCATGTTTATCAGAATAAATCTACTACAATCAAGAATTTTATTACTGTTTTTATTAATAGAATTAGTATTATTTTTGTTTTCAACTGAGACTGGTGTCTGACGCTGCACTGCTGCCTGGTAAAACACAAACATTTGTGCTGACCAGATGTACATTTTGATTTGTATTTCTTTTCTAAATATCTAGAAAATGTCATGTTCAGGTCTTGGTTTGCATAACTGGCACCCTGAAATGTAAAAATGAAAAACTGTAAAATTGAATAAATCCCCTAATTAGAGAGGTGGAGGCCCTCTGCTCTGGTGACAGGGTGGAAGCACTGGAATTGTTTAGCTGGAGAAGAGCAGGCTCAGGGGAGACCTTAGAGCCCCTTCCAGTGGCTAAAGGGCCCATGAAAGAGCTGGAGAGGGACTTTGGAAAAGGGCCTGCAGGCACAGGACAAGGAGGAATGGCTGAAACGGTAGATTTAGATGGGATATTGGAAAGAAATTCCCGGCTGTGAGGGTTGGGAGGTCCTGGCACAGGGTGCCCGGAGCAGCTGTGGCTGGCCCTGGATCCCTGGCAGTGCCCAAGGCCAGGTTGGACAAGGCTTGGAGCAGCCTGGGACAATGGAAAGTGTCCCTTCACATGGCAGGGGTGGCATTGGATGGGCTTTAAGGCTCTTTCCAACTCAAAACCTCCCGTGATTCTACAGTTCTATGATTCCGGTTTCTGCAGCTATTTCTGCAGTTTTTTTGTAGAGCAGGAGCTGATTTATACAAACACAATTCTCAGCTTGGCCTCATGCTGAGAGGATATCCAGTGTTCAGAAAATCTCTGAATCTGATGCTGCTGTCTGGCAGTGCAGAATGGCACTGGCTACAACATACAGGTTAATTGCATATGACAAATAACTTTCGTCAAAGTAAAGACAGACACTAAAGCACAGTGTCCTCCATAAGCTCTTAATTCACCCAACCTCTGGGTTCAGAAATAAACACATACATATTTTCCAGGCAGTGAAAAACAGAGAGTAATGTAAAAATTAAAATAATCCAAAATATCTCTTCTCAGTTACAGCCAGGATTATCTATATTGCAAAACTGATTTGTCAAAAAGAGGAAGCATATGGTTTCACTATCAGCAAGCTGTGGGTTTCTGTTTGCTGATAAGAAAAAGAAATGAGAGAGCAACGTAGGCATACCTGCCTGGTAAACATTTCCTGTGCCCCTTCCACAGCAAAACAGTAAGTAAAATCAAATAAATTGCATAAGTATCTACCAAAATTATCTAAACTACAGAAGTAATTACCTGGAAACATGTTAGCAAGGCTGCCGCTTGCTGTCTGTGTGGAAAGAGAGTGATGCACAGAGCAACGTCTTCACCTCATTATTCCCAGACACACAAAGGTCACCCCTTTGCATTGCTTACTGTTGGCAATTTAATACCACTAAAATATGCTGGAATAACTAGATGCCAGAAAGAAAGAGAACACTAGGCTCTGTCAACCATGTAGAAAGCAAACACACCAATATTATTGCTGCAAGGCTCTTTTCCTACAGAAGAACACCTCAGAAACTGGTGTCCCTGAAATCACAGGCATTTTAAGCATCCAGAGCAATCTCACAGAAGAGCTCTGGGAAGAGCTCACTGTGTTAAAAAGCAAAAGAAAAGCAGCTAGAAGTGAAATATGAAATAAAGCAGATGTAGCAAAACATCTTGTATAGAGTGAAACTGTCTGGCCCTGGCACTGGTCTCCTCACCACCATGCCTTTCCTTTCTTGCAGAGCTGGCCTCGAGTCCTGCCGGGGCTGGGCTTTTAAACCAACAAATGGCCACCAGGATCTGATCCTCCCATGAGAAAATCCAGATGCTAGCATGGCTTTTAAAGAAGTTAATGTAAACATGATACCAGACCTACAGTAAAAGAGCAGGGCGAGACCCAAGCTATAGAAGCTGCAGAGATTAACCGAGGTCCCCAGTTGTGCTGCAGTCCCTGGGAAGCTGCTGTGGAGATGTGGGAAAGTTCTTACAGACCTGTCTGCCTTCCAACACACAGGTACAGCACTATAAAATTATCCCCTGGGGGAAGCTTTGGAGGTTCAGATGTGGCACAAACCACATACACCGAAACACAGCCCTCTGCACACCCATCACTGCAAGGACCACCTCAGAGGCAGGGTCAGGCTTGGCCACCACTGCTCTGGGAGCTTCACACCCCAGATTCTGATGGGGACCTGCAAGAACTGAACAGCAGCCACAGGACTGCTTCTCTGGGTCAGTCGCATAGAGGAACATCTGGACAACGGCACAGGGTAAAACTTGCAGGTACCTAAGGAAGGCATCTGTCACAGCACATTACCTGACAAAAGAAATGCAGCTTATTAATATGTGGTTCTGGCACCTGCCTCATATCAGCATTTCTGAATGAAAGTATTTCCCATAAAACATTCTGTGTTTCTTTGATAAAACTATTTTTAAAGTGTGAAAGATGGAACCCAATATCTGATGATTCTTACAGGCCACCATCAAACATTTGTAAAAACACTTTTTCAGAAAAGCTTGTTCTCCCATTAATATGTAATTTCCATGCAATTAAGGAGAGCAAAAAGGTCTTTAAAGAGAATATATTTCTGTATTTGCAAATCCATGCTTAAATAAGCTCTCTGCTCCCACCTCTGTTATAGCACATACCTCAAGTTCACTCCTACCCACTTCCTTCATTTTATTCTGTGGTCTGTTTTGTAGGTAAAACTGATTTTTCAGCACATGTAATTTACAACATGCAAGGGTTCAGGTGCTGAGACTCCCACATCCATCACATTTTGGGCAGCATTGCTTTCATGGAATCACAGAATGGTTTGGGTTGGAAGGACCCTTAAAGTTCCATCCCCTGCCATGGGCAGGGACACCTTCCACTATCCCAGGCTGCTCCAAGCCCTGTCCATCCTGGCCTTGGACACTTCCAGGGATCCAGAGGCAGCCACAGATGCTCTGGGCACCCTGTGCCAGGGCCTCACCATTCTCTCAGGTCACCATGGGACCTGCAACATGGGAGTCCCAGGGCAAGTGTGCACTTTACCTCTGCCACCAGTTTCTGTTCTCAGACAGGTTTTGGCGGGCACATCCTTGCTGGTGCCCTTCATTGGGCCAGTGAAGTCTGTGTGTTTATAATTTCAACTTTCACCATTATTTTTTCCCAGTACTCATGAATAATCTCTCATTCATTAAACAATTGTAACATTTCTGCAGAGGGTGCGAAGTGATCCACTAGCTGGAAAGCCAGCCACTGGAGAAGCCAAAAGAAATGCCAGATGTATTTCCACAGGGAAAGCACATCTCTGTTAGGAGCCATGGATAGAGGAAGGATGAAGGATGCCCCACCAGAGAAGTGGACAGGACAGAGGTGGTGTGCTGCCCCATGGGAAGCCTCCTGCAGCATCCCTGGAGGAAGGGCAGCATTCCTGCATGTCCCCTGCCCACCCTCAACATGCTCCTTTCTCCTCCACTGCTCTGGGTGCTGCAGGACACAGAGCTCAGCCTGGCTGCATATTTGCCTTGCCTGGCTCTGGGTTATCTGCCTGCACCAACTCTTTGATCTGGCTTGTGCACAGCGACATGCACATGCTGGGGTACTGAACAGGGCTGATAAGAGCAGACGGGCCTGGATGATGTGGCCGGTGGCCTCTTGCTTATGTGCAACACTTGCCAGACTGGGCACAACCTTTATGGATGGCTGGGGCCACACTGCACTGACCTACCTTGACCAGAAAAGTTCTCAAGGAGGAAGGGTCCAGAGCTGGACAAAAAACATTTCAGTCCCTAAAAATCCACCCCCAATGTGAAATTTTAGGTGGACCAGATGGCTACTTGACGGTTATATATTAATTTTTTTGCCAAAAAAGCTTAAAACATAGGAATTGCACTTCCACAAATAACTGATTTGTAAAGAATATAGAAACTTTCCAACCTTTTACCTTTGAAGCCACTTTCCTGTTTTAAAACAGATGATGGAATATAGGTTTGTTATTCTTCATGAGGAATTTCCAACCACCCTGTTAAGCAAAACAAGCCTGGATGATACAGATCTTACCTGCATTCCCTCCCCTTGGCTGACCCATTTTGGCTTCCCTAAGTCTTTCCCAAGAGCAATCTGAAGCTAACCCTGTCCTTGGTTTGCTGTGTTAAGCTGTGAAATGCATATCACAGAGCTGTGACCTAGCATCCACAACTGTCAGCAAGAATTTCTGTGAATAACTGATTTTTCAGATACCAGTCTGAAAATGTTAGCAATAGCATGCCTTTTATTATGGTGAGAGAAGTCACTCATGGGCTGAGAAACCAACAGCCCATTTAAAACCCCTCTCTGTGGTTTTATTATTTTTTATCTTTCTTCTCTCCTGGTTGATTCTTTTCCTGACAGAGTCTGGCTTTCCTATTCTGGGCTTCACACAGAGAAACATGCAGCCAGCAGCTTGGCCACAGCCACCAGAGCAACCTGCAAACTGCTCAGTGAGAGCCATGCAGAATCCTGCCAGGAACTGCTCGGGCACAGCAACGATTAACAGCACAAGTCAATACACACACCTGCTTTCAGCGTCCCTGGACACAGGAATTGCTGCAAGATGGCACGAAGACTGACAAGAATGCCAGTATAAAGACAAGGAACCAGTGCACTGTGTTTGCTTTTTCCCATTTAAAAAGTCAAGGACTGCAGGTGAGTTATGCACAGAATGACAAGCAGCTCAAAAGAGCAGAGCAGAGAATGGCAGACCCATGTCCTGTCCTTCCTTTGCACATGGCTACACCTGAGAATTCAGCTTCTGGGCTGAAACAGATTAAAATGAATGAAAACCTTAGTCCTAATCGAAATTTCTGCAGGTATTAAGAATAATGGGCCAAACACTAGAGCCTGTGAAAAACTGACCCTGGTTTTGTGGGGCACCACTACTTAGAGCAAAGTAGAACCCCTGTGTCCAGTCCAGATGCCTCTTTTGACCCAATCAAATAGCAAAGATCTTGGAAATAACTGTGGCTGTAAGCAAAAACCTTCCTGGGTGTAATTCTGCTTTTACACGAAGGCACACATTTCTGCTCTTCTGAACAGGAAAAATCAAACCCCAAAATGTGCCCTTTGCACCTCTCTGAGGTTCCACAGGCCAAATCATCCCCCCACACACTGTTCCCAGCCCACACATGCACTCAGGGAATTTTGTACACCATCCCTTCACCCTACTCAACTTCTGTCCCCATTTTGACCTCTCCTCAAATTCATTCCAAATCAAAGCTACTCTGCTTAGGAGTCTGGAATACATGAGCAGCATTGTGACTGGCTTTATTTCATCCCAGAAATAACAATGGAATAATCTCTCCCAGGTCTATTGGAGGAAAGGCAAGCAGTTAACTCATCCCTTTCCCCAACACTGCTTCTACTAGCCACCACCACTCCTATCTGGGCTAAGGTAGCTGTGACTGCTGTCCCCACAAGCAGCTACTGACCCCCCTAAAGATGCTGCTGGGCCACAGGGCCTCTGCTCTGCTGCAAAGGTCATTTGTAGTCCAGGCACCAGCTCAACCCCATCCCTGAGACCCTCAGCAGACACAGGAATTGATTTATTTTGGGGAGCAGTTGCTCATACTGCAACTTCTGCATTTCTCTCTGTCATCTGACAACCAAATGAGAGGCAGACATTCACACTGACTGCAAAATCGCCTCTCTGCCAATCCTGATCCACTCAGCCACTCAAAACTGTTCTTTAGAATAACATGCTTGCTTATCTGCAGCTGCATTTCAAAGACAGCGTATCAATAAAATGCCTAAATGAAAACTAACATTTCTCCTATATGTTAGCTTGTCTCCATCATAATATTGAAGGCAGGACTCTACAGTGCACATAAAAAGTCAGTGGCAATCATGATTAATAAGCAAAATCACGCCAATTCTACCATAGTTACAAATCTCTTTGCTGTAGAGTTGCAGTGATTCTTGGGGATGCTCTGCTTTTCCAGGGGAAAAGTCCAAGGAAGTCCTGGCTCTGACATAGTGGGACCAGCAAAACTGGCAGCAGTTTTTTGCCCTTTAAAATAGACCATGCCACACCACCCAGAAAATGCTGGGCTAACCACTGTCATTGGGGTGCTTCTTTATTTTAAGACTGACTTGTGATTTTTCAAATTTCAATATTTTGGATCCAAAGCATTCAGCTCACCTCATTCATTAGCTGAAATTCAGAAGTCTCCTAACAGTCTGTCTCTCTAGCCTAGCCTAAAGTAGCTAGGACGAAGCATGGAGAATACCACAGGGAACAATCTTGCACTGTGCAGGACTCAGAAAACCCAAAAGCTCTCTTCTTTCTCTATTTTGTACTGTACTAATGCTTAAATGACAAGCACAAAAATCCTTCCCTCAAAGCAATAGCAGTGCCTGGTGCAAATGCCTAACCACCCAGATTAACTCCTTGCACTGCAGGAGATAAAGCCAATTAGCTGACATTCTGCAACTGTCACTTCTTTTACATAACTTAATACAAAGTTTGACTTTGAGCTCATGGGAGAACAAGAAAGGAGAAATAACCCTGGAGAAATTACAAACCCATATATTCCAAGTTGTATCACCTTCTGCCCTGTGGAAATGGAAATTTGGATCCATGCTTTCTTCTGCAGCCTAAAAACAGAACCACATCTGAGGATCGCAGGGACAAGTTGATAAAATTCTATGCATCTGTACTGTAGAGCAGCAGCGCTCCTGGCTTTGAAGAACAACTTTGTTTTTGCTGTCCTGGAAGAGCAACTGTAAGTTTTTAGTAACATGACTTCAGTCTCTGCACTGCCAAGGAAACTCACTTCAGAAAAACTTAAAGTTGCTCACAACAAAAGAACAGATAGCTTAAGTCACATCACAGGTACATCCACCCTGGTACCGGCATCCCACCGCAGCCACCAACATCCAGGCTACAACTGGGCCAATACAGGCTGTCACGCCCCTATCCTCCAGCAAACTGCAACTTCTATCTGTTCTAAGCAGGAGACCCCATCCCTTTCTTTCAGTGGTGTCTGCTAGATAATTTCTTCCACAACTAGGTCTGAATAGAGCATTCACTGCAGCCTGCAGCATTTCCCACCTCATGAAACCTCTCCCCTTCCCTGGTCTGGAAAGTGGAGGAAAGCAGAACCACAACTACAGACATCAGCCCAGCAGTTAGACCTGGGCTGTTGTGTAAATTTTTACTAATTTAAAGCCTGTCATAATGAGTGTTTCTGCCAGATCCTGTACTTATTGTCCCTCTGTCTGTGGCTGCACTGATGTTTTTGTCAATCCATCTCTATGTTGGCAGAAGTATGTGCTACCTGGTCTGAAAAAGCTACAGAATGGTATTAAGGAATGAGAGGAACCACAGCAAAAAAAAAAAGGTACCACCCTGGATAACCAGAGGGCCAGAACCTCCGACTTCAGCAGACTAAAAATAATGATATGCCTTTGTGCTCCTCTCTCTTTTTCCTGTTTCACCCGAAAGACCCCAGTATAATTTGGAGAGCTTCAGAGGCGGCAGTACCTCAGTGGCATGGGCTGACAACAGCACCCTGCTCCATGGTGATTCCCACAGGGCAGGAGAGTGCTCAGGTCACCTGGCACAAGACTTTCAAGATCTCAGAGGCTTTTCCAGAGAATTTACGGTGCCCACAGAACACTACCACAGCATGGCAGTAACACTGTAAATGCCGCTGTGACAGCACAACAGCCACAGGACAGAAGGCTTCTTCTCAGCTCCAGACATCTGTTGTACTCTTCCCCTGCCCCGTGCTCCTGCCCTACACATTTGCTGACCTTCCTTCAGGGTAAGCCAGGCTAGGCTCCCACAGCTCCTCAGGGAAGCACATCGCTGACTCTCCCCAGTCAGAGGGTGGGATCATTCTCCCTGCTCCTGTCAGTCCTTCAAAAGAAGGCAAGACCAGGAAAAGTGCAGGGTGTTGGAATCGCACAGCTGTTCTCAAGAAGCTCTAAGACCTCTAAATACTACAGGCATCAGGGCTGTACTAAGGAACTTCCTTTAATTTCTCTCTCATTCATGCGTTAATTCAAATGGAAATCCTGCCACATTTTTTTCATCCTCTCAAAAGGAACATGTGAGGGAGTTTATCTGTGCAAATCTTTATTATCACCTTATTGCTCATGATCTGAAATAATGTAAGGGGGTACTCAGCATCAAAAAGGATCACCAATAAGGACATGATGCAATGAAAGATACTGTATAAATACTGTGCAACAACTGGCAGCAAACACTAATGTATAAATAACATGGTCACATTTAGATGAACAAGAGTTTGATTTAAAATTATACAAGTAGCTATCATTTTAGCTGTCTAAACTGCTTAGGGTTGCCAGCAGTACATACACCTGCCTCAATAGTTCAAATGGATTTTTGCGAAGGGGAATTGCACCATGGAAAAGCCCCATGATGCAGCAGAGAGCGTGAAGAGCATGAAGAGTATGAAGAGACGATATCTGGCTAAGGTCTGGCAAAGCTGCATGGCTCAAGCATGACTGCTGGTCCTACAGCCAAGCCCTGATCCAGCATATTCCAGTTTAGCACCTTACTGAGAACTCCTGCGCCACAGTTTTGGTGTAGCTGGCTTGGAAAAAGTGGTCTTTGTTGTCCTGGCTGAGAGGAGCCAGGTCTATAGATATCCAATGGATTAACTGAGGGTGGATTTCTAGCTTAAACACCAAACAGTTTCTGGCAGATTGGCATTTCTAGATGTTTTGCCACAGATCTACAAAGAGCAAGATTAACCTACAAAGAATCAGAAAGGCTGAGTGTAACACAGGACATGCCACTTCCGAAACTCCTTTTAGTGTGGGCAAACCCAGCCCCACAAGACTTTGACACACCACATAAAAGCAGCCAAATATACATTATTTTTAAAAAAGAAAAAAGTCAGTAATTAGCAACACTATCAGGCTAGAGCAACAGAGTCTACCCTTGTGTTTGAATTAATTCTCTAAGCACATTTCCCAGAACTTGTTTTGCGTTTTCAAATTAACTTCTATATTAAATTCAAATTAAACAGTCAAGCACATTCAGAGGATACAATTTAAAGCATTGCTATGCTACTAGCCCAAATACATTTGCCAATTTCTATAGGCACAACAAAATTAGGTCATTAATGAAGTTTGTTAGAACTTCACGAGCCAAATAAATTGCAAGGATATGAGAGAACAGGCTGCACATGAGAAGGAGGTCCCTGGATTTTAGCAGCACTCAGCTCTGCTTGCATTGAAGACAGAGAAAAGCCCATCTACTGTGTGATCTGAAGAAAAGAGGAAGAAACCCCAGCAAGAAGCAGGTCACCACAACTGCACCAAGCTCCAGCATCCTTCCATCTCACCTTGGTCCTGGACTCCAGAGGTGGCTGTGGCCGGGAATATGCATCTCCTGCTGGCCAGGCCAGCAGGTCCAGACCCTGGTTCTGCTCTCTCCAGGCCCAGACACCCACCAACACCACAGCCCTGTGCAGCAGACATCTCCCACCAGTTCAAACCCTCTGTCACCTCGCATTATCTCCAAATTATCGAACCCACTTAAGCCAAAGAGGTTTTGAAAGGATGTTGTGGAATTTGAAAAGATGTCTATGCAATCGAATTGAGTAGCAAAACTCCAGGGAAGAGAAAGATAAGAAGGAAAAAGCTTTGACTGGTTTCTCATTCCACCCCTCAATGCATTACCATATTCCATTAAAGCACTGATATCTTAATTTCCTTCCCAGCCTGGTGATATGCGCCCAGGAGCGATGTCTCTGAGAGCCAGCACTTTCCATCCTTGCCAGACAGTCCCCGGCGCCCGTGGCCATCCCAGCGACTGAACCCCAAACTTCTATCACTGAACCGCAGCGCCTCCTCTTTGGAAGCAGTCACACACACCCCCGCCACCCAGGGCCCCAGCAGCCCCCCGGGTGAGCCGCTCGGACGGCTCTGGAGCGCGGCTGCTGTGCGCAGCCCCGGCGGCGCTCGGCCCCTCCGCCCGAGCCGCACTCCAGCCCTGGCCCCGCTCGGCGCCCCGAGTGCAGCCCTGGAAGAGCTGTCCCAGGGTCGCCGGGACCTGCCGGGACCCTCCCGTGCCGGGCTGGCTCCGGGACGGCTCCGGGACACTCGTCTCGAGGCGTGCCCGAGAACTCCAGGGTGCGGATCACTGCCCCCTCCGCGCTCCGCGGTTGCCGGGACCGGCCGGAGGCGGCACGGAGCGGGACGACAGGGCCGGGGGGTTCCGGAGCTGAGTGGGAAGGTAATGCAACCCCGGCTGCGGTCTCCCGCGCCCCTCCCCGGGGGCATACAACACCTCTGCCCAGGGATACCGCAACCTGCCCCGGTCAGCCCGCATCCCTACGCGGGAGACATCCTGCACCCTGATCGTAATTCGCCGCTACCCCCGCTGGCATCCTCCCTCCCCTCCGCTGCGACGCAGGAGGGAACTTGTGCGAGGAACGACGCGGGACCACGCTCGTACCTGCGTATCCGCGGGGGCCGCCGCTGTCCCGCCCCGGCGCGGAGGTGCGCGGAGCGTCCAGCCCGGGTGTGGTGGAAGCCGGCATGGCTCCGCCGAGCGCTGCCGAGCCCCGCCGCGCCGAGCCGCCCAGCAGGTGCGCCGCACCCGCCCGCCGTTCGCCGGGGCCGGCCCATCCCTGGAGCCCGGCCGGGAGCCCGCCCCGCGGCCCCTCCGCGACACCCGCGGGGCGGGGGAGGAGGGCAGCGGAGCGAGAGGCGGGACCGCTCGGGGCTGGCGCAGCCGGGCGGCCGCCGGAGCCGCCGTGCCCGGGATAGCGCCGTGCCCTGACAGCCCCGGGGTTTGGCCTGGCCCTTCCCCGGCCCGCGCGGCACCCCACCAGCGGCCAGGCGGGGACGTTGCAGCGGCCGCGACGCCGGGCAGAGACTGCCTGCTCCTCGCTGCCCGCCCTGGCTAACCTGTCTGCTGCCTGTCCCTCGCTGCCCGCCCTGGCTAACCTGTCTGCTGCCTGTCCCTCGCTGCCCGCCCTGGCTAACCTGTCTGCTGCCTGCTCCTCGCTGCCCGCCCTGGCTAACCTGTCTGCTGCCTGCTCCTCGCTGCCCGCCCTGGCTAACCTGTCTGCTGCCTGCTCCTCGCTGCCCGCCCTGGCTAACCTGTCTGCTGCCTGCCCTGCTTCCTGCCTGCCCCCCGCCCGCTGCCTGTCCTCCTCTACTGCCTGCCATCAGTTGCCGATGCAGCCAGGCTGGTGCTCACAGCCTGCAGAGCCTCAGATACCCCAGTCTGGCTCTCATGGGTCTGGTCTTGCAAACACAGTATACTGCTCTGTATGTGGTTATATTCCAGGAGCAGAATCTCTCACATACATCCAGTTTATGGTCTGCAAAGTTGTGTTTGTTTTCAGTGGGATCTGCAACTAAACGCACTGGATGGTTCCCAGATCCATCATCCTATCTGCGGCTGGGTGGCACACACAAACATGCACAGGTTACTTGGTGAAACCCAAGTGCCTTGCACATGCTGTGTGTGTCATTTTGTGCTTGTCACATCCTGGACACGCCACCCCCTGCCACTTACTGCCCTTGCAGCATTACCACCATGTGTCTGGGTCTCAGCAGTGTTCATTGAGATCCTTGATTTGCTGACACTGGCAGTGGATCCAAAAAAGGCCTTTAATGGTCTGCACTGTGTGTCCACAGAAAACAAGAGGAGGAACCACTGATTCTGCTGAAGAAGCTCTGTGTGTTGGTACTGAGCCTATAGTCTAGGGCCCACACCAAGCACTGGTGCTATTAACACTCCCTCCACTTGCTATACCCTCTCATTATTTTTTTCACCTGGAAGTAGAAGGAAAAAAATAGTCTGCAGGAGCAGATTAGAGAGAGATTAAATTCCAAGGTGCACCAAACCCAAACAGACTGAAAAACCTCTTATGGCTTTTCTGGAAACATCAAATAGAGCAGGATCATGCCCACATGAGATGGTGACACAGCTCAGTGTGCTGCTGGCCATAGCACTCTTTCCTATGAGCTTATCTGTCAGGGAGGCCTCAGGAATATTGCAGATAGAAAGGACTGCTATTTCCATCTCTACTACTAAATCATAATCAAAAAGCAATGCTTGGTCACGTTATAGCAAAACCCCAGCATTTTTGAAAATGCTGCAGCTTATGAATTAGGTTTGTATTTCCAGTAATGTTAAATATTAATCAATCTAATTAAAGTCAACAAGAAACTGTAGCTCCTCAGTCAAGTCCAGTGAAACTGGAGGAATACCAAAGACAGAGAAGCAGTTTTTTTCTGTAAGCCACTACCCCTGCAGCTGCTGTTACACAATTCAAGCTGAACACAAGTGTGTTGCAAGTCAAATCTTTCCTTACAGGCACTCATAGAAGCAAATTAAGCAGCAGCACCTGAATTCTACTCACCTCATGGCAGCATTCAGGTTTGCTTTGTAAGGGAACGTATAACCCAACAGCACTGGTTTTGCTCCACATGTCCTGGAGCACCACAGGCAGCCCTGTGGTGTGATACCCCAGAACAGCATTCACCTCCCTAGGTGGAGGTGAGTGCTTTCATAATTTTTAATGCCTCTGGTTTCACCTTCAGTATCAGGGGAAGCCATGCAGCCTCAGCCACATACTTGCTGCTTTTTCTTAGGGATTATTTAACTGTTGGATTTCACTAAATTGCCCTAAGACATTTCCTTTCCTTAAATCCTAGTTATTAGAGCTGGCTCCAGGCATGCCAAGGGCACAAGACTACTGAAGTGACAGTCCCCAGCAAAGCTGCCTGGATGGCTGCAGGTGCCAGGCAAGGACTGCCTGCCCCTCGCTGCCCACCCAAACAGGGACAGGCTCCCAGATCCCAGCTTTCTAGCCTCCAACATCAGCAAGCTGATCACCTTTCTCCTCTCCTGGCTGGCCCTGCTGCCACCCTTCTTCCCTGAGCCTCAGGAGCTGAGGCTGGCTCAGCTGAGCATCAGCCCTTCAGACCCAGGCAGTGAGTCTTGGGTTTGCCTACGCTGCTCAGAGCCTTAGGCAGACCCTGTTGCTTTTTCTGTAACTGTTGAAAAGGAGAATAGTAGCTCTCGGCTTCAGCTTCTGTTTAATCAGATCACACATGCACAGGTGTGATAGCTAAAAGCTCAGCAATTAGATTGCTGAAAGAAAAATGTGACCTTTAGAATTGATATGTAGTGATGTGTTGGGTTGTCAGATCTGTTGCTGGATCAGTGGTGTGCTGCTGGCTCAGGGAGATAGCTTCACTCTGCCCCCTGACTTTTCTTCTTCCTCCTCTCCCAGATATAGGTTTCACTCACAGTATCACAGGATTAACTAGGTTGGAAATAATGTTTGAGATGACCTAGTCCAACCTATAATCTAACACCACCTTGTCAGCCATACCAGGGCACCGAGTGGCACGTCCAGTTTTTTCTTAAACATCTCCAGGGACAGTGACTCCACCCCCTTCCTGGACAGCCCTTTCCAATGTCAAACCATTCTTTCTGTGAAGAATCTTTTCCTTATGTTAAGCCTAAACTTCCCCTGGTGCAGCTTAAGGCTGTGTCCTCTTATCCTCATGTTGATTGCCTGGGAGAAGAGCCCAGCCCTCACCTGGCTGCACCCTCCTGTCAGGGAGTTGTAGAGAGTGATGAGGTCTGCCCTGAGCCTCCTCTTCTCCAGGATAAACAACCCCAGCTCCCTCAGCCGCTCCTCACAGGACTTGTGTTCCAGACCCCTCCTCAGCCTTGTTGCCCTTCACTGGACATGCTCCAGCCCCTTCATGTCCTTCCTAAACTGGGGGGCCCAGAACTGGACACAGCACCCAAGGCAGGGAGTGGAACAAAATGGGCTTTAATGTTACTGCCAACCCAAACCATTCTGTGATTCTGTGATAGATGTGGGAACAAAGTGTGGTTTCTGTCAGCAAGGAGCAGTGATGTTCCCTGGTGTGGAAGAAACCAACCTGGTCCTGTAGCAGGGAATACTCCATGCAGGGACCTGGAGAGTCCTTTCTGCCAAGGACACGCTGTATGCCCACACCCAGCTCCATTTTGGCTCTTCCAGTGACTCCCCTCGGCTATTAGTGGCACAGAGCTCTGCCATGCTTGTGTAAAGATGGTTAATGGCTGATAACATGTGATCTGCTTGCCTGCTGCAAACTCCAGTGTGTTTTCCTTGTTTCTAGTAGGTGTTAGGGAGGATTCAGCTTGGGGCCACAGCTCAGGAACTATTTTCTTGTATTAACATTAAGTGCAGTCCAGTGCCACAGTATAGAAAAACACAGCAGCACACAGGTACATATATCCCATCAGAGCCTGAAAATGCTAAACTAATTCGAGGAGGGAACTTCTTTGTTCCTTCTTTTATAGAAATTAATAAATACAGTGTGACGGGCCAAGTGGCATCAATACACATTCTGTTTGTCAGTAGCTTGAAAAAACAAACACTCTGAGAACAACCGTTTTTGTCTTCAATCCAAGATAAAATGTTGCTGTGAGCACTCACAAAAACTATCTCCTCCAGCATTGTTTGGGGCTAATCAGCACGATTCCAGTTAAGCTGATATGGTCTTGCAAATTCAATAAATGGGTTTCCTTCTCCTAATATCTACTTTTTACAAATGTCAGGATATTCATTCTATACCTGGTTATTCTCTACCAGAGATGAGCTTCATATTTGATAAGCCTCAGTTAAACATAGAAACAGAATGGTTAGGGGACCTTGAAGTCCAACTTGTTCCACCCCCTGCAATGGCCAGGGATACCTTCCACTAGCCCAGGCTGCTCCAAGACTTATCCAACCTGGCCTTGGACACTCCCAGGAATGGGGCAGCCACAGCTTCTCTGGGCAGCCAGTGCCAGGGCTTTACCACCCTTCTAGTAAAGAATTTATTCCTAATATCCAGTCTAACACTACCCTCCTTTAGTTTCCCTTTGTCCTATCACTATATGCCCTTGTAAATATCAAGTAAATTCCCCTAATTTCAGAGAAAGATCACTCACTTGGTGGAACCTGCTCAGAACCGGTCCTGAACCATGGCACTGTGGTAAGGTTTGTGTGAATTTGGCACACATTATCAAATCCTGGGGAATCTGGTCTGCATAACTCAGAAGAGGATTGAGCTCATGTGAAACCAGCAACTGCTTTAGACCCTTGCATGAGATGCATATTAGATTTGCTTTTATCCCTTCAAAACAGCAACAGGAAGCAATCTCTAAGGAGCATAGTAAAGCATTAGTGTGCTGTTCCTGAGTGACAATTTCATAACAGACTTACAGAAATGCATTATTATCCTAAACTTAGTGCAGACTTCAAAATCAGGGAAGAATTGCTAACATGCCACAAATTTGACACAAAATTGATCTCTCAGGCAAAAAAAACCCCCAAAACCCCCAGCTATTGGAATAATACTGTAGTGTTGGGTTTTTTCTGTGCTAGGAGAAATGGTGGGAAATTCACTGTAGAGGGAGAACATTAACTATTTGCAAGCCAAGACCAATGAAAACCTGCTGGGCCTCGTCTTCAAATGTAGAGTGGACATCTTGCTCAAATTTCCTGAGACAGCAAAAGCTGTGCTGTAAATCGCTGATTATCTCAGCCTTGGCAGAAAGCAGAAATGCTTAAAGATCAAACAAAGCTCTATGGTCGGATCCTCAGCTAATTTAACAGAGAGCTGTAACTAAATCCATTCATTTGTACCAGCCAAGGAGCTGCCCAGTGTCCACTCTAGCAAATAAAGATTTATTTTATAGTGGATGTTCAGTGCTTTTCACAGCTCTGCATTTCCCCTGTGCAGTTTTAAATGAATTGTCACAATTTTATTAAGCAATTTTTATTTTAACCTTTTGCTCTTTTCAATTCACATAGTGGATTTGTCACAGTCTCTAAGTGGTGCATTCAAATATAATTGCAGATGCTTTGCAACATTGTCAGTTTGCTCATTTAGCAAAGGACAGTGACTGAAGGATATGTGTGTCCAGCATCAACTTCAAAACAGACTGAGCTGATATTGGTTAATATTTTTTCTTCCAGCTGGCTTAAGGGACTGAGCAAGAGAAATACTGCCCACCAGCAAAGCCATGCCACATCACTATTGTTCAAGACAGTCAAAATGGCACAAGATGCTGAAAAGGGAAAATATTAAAGTATTCTTTGCCCCAGATATAAACAGTGTGGGACAGAAATGTGAGAAAAAAAATTCCCTGCCCAAGCATCTGCCCTTGACCCACCTCATGTACTGTGTGGTTAAAGAAAGGAGACTCAAGGAGGGGAAACAAATGTGATCAGAGCTACCCAGCAAAGAACAAAGAAACAGACTCTTTAGCTGCAGAAAGAGACACCTGGGAAGACCCAGGAGAGTTCTGTGCAACCTCAGGGTCCTGAGGAAGTTTAAAGGGAAGCTGTTCAGTGCTGCTTCCCAGGCCAGACCTGGAAGGTGCCAGACCTGGAAGGTGCCAGCACTACAGCTTCAAAAAAGGGAGAAAACTTTTCAGCCAAGGTGGGGTTTAGGTACAGAATTCTTTGACACAGGATATTGTGGATATAAAAAAAAAAATAGGATTTACAGTGAAAAATCTCATCAGCTAAGTTCAAGGTCAAAAATCCTCTAAGGGATTATTAAAGGCCAGGTACCATCTCTAGCTTGGGATATCTTTGAGTGTCGGGCAGCTGGCAGTCACACATCCATACATGTTCCTTCACATCTGTCATGGCCATGGCTGGACACAGGTTCCTCACCTGGCTATGCTGTATGTTCTGGGAGGGTACAGAACCCAAATCCACAAGCCTCATCTCCACATCACTGTTGGAGAAGGGAGACAGACATAAAACGCAGTGCCAGTGTGCTCCAGCACAGTGATTACTTTGTTCCATCTCTGAAGATGCTTATAATGGACATAAAAACATATCCCTCATTTTCACTGCTCTGCTGTATTTTATCTCTCTGAGCAGTTCCAGCATGAAACAAGAAACTCACAGGTTTGTCATCTTTCTCTCTCAAGCAGCTGTGAGCATGTCAGTGACAAGGAATTTCATGAAAACAGAAAAAAGATCTGGGATTCACATTCCCTTGCCTGCATCACCTTTAGAAGCAGTTTTACATACATGTGTATGATTGTGCTCACCTCATGGGGACTCATGGGGTTCAGATTTAAGAAATATATCTTAATAATTAATAAATTAATAATAATTTAATTCTTCCTGGTGAAGGTGGTGCAGCCTGGGCACAGAGAAGCTGTGGCTGCCCCATCCTCTGAGAGTTCAAGGCCAGGTTGGGGCTTGGAGCACTCTGGGATAGCAGAAGATGTCCCTGCCTATGGTAGGAGGTGGAACAAGATGATCTTAAAGTCCCTTCCAATCCAAACGATACTGTGATTACATGATTTAGCAAAAATCCTTATTTGATCATAACCAGGCATTGATATGGTGGCACTAGTTCTCTTAAACCCTCAGTCAATGAACCCTGTGCAACCAATCATACCCAAGAGAGGCTGGAAAATGAGTAAACCAAATGAGCATACTGAAATCTAGCCTTTTTATAAGAGATTAAGGTGAATAATAAATAGTCCATCTGAATGGATCAGTCCCACTTGCTGATGTGAAAACCTGGCCCAGATTCTGTGGTGCTGATGGTCTGCAGCAGACACAGCAGGTAAGGACCATCCATTTCACAGTTTTCCTGTTTCTCAGCAGATTTGTCCATGCCGACTTTGCCCCTGATGGACTCTGGAGACAATACCCCTGATCCTTTAGATACTCATGAGCAATTTGGAGTCAGAGATATTAAAAGGTCACACATCATTTAGCAAAAACACAACTTCCTTCTTCATCATTTTGAATGGAGACATTGATTTCAAATAAGGCCTCTTAATGGACTGGTTTGATTTTGTGTAGTCTTGGTTTGAGTCTTGTCCAAGCTCAAAGATGACAGCAGTAGAGCTCAGGTATTGCTTGTACAATACCAAAGGCTTAAATGTAGGTGGAGATGATGTAGCTGGATCAAGTGGATCCAGATAATTTCTGGAATGCTGTGTCTCTCCGAGTCTTAGTTTAATGTTGTTCCTCATTCTGATCACCTCACTTTCTCACCACTTGCAAAATGAGCCACCAACATGCATCCCACCTCTAGGAAGGAAATAAATAATTGGAGACTGGCCCTGTCTGTCTGCTCTGTCACTGCCTTCTTCCCTTGCCAGTTCTTTGTATTTTTGCCTTTGCCAGCTCTTCTTTCTGAAGGCATAACACCACATTTTAATAAGAAAATTAATAAATAAACTCTCAGAATGAAGAATTTGTGGGAATGAAATTAAATACAGCTAATTGATTTGTTAATGAAATTTTTCTAAAGCAAATCCAGGGTTGCTCAAATCCTTAATCTGTGATTGTCAATTTACAGAAAAAAAATACAGAAAAAAATGGTGGCAGACATCGGTTTAATTCAGGCAAGAGACGATGGGCACCTTGGAGAATGACAACAGCTCCTGGAGAAGCAAAGGAAAGGTTTATCTGGCTGTTGACAGGAAGGACCAAACAAGCTCTCACAAGATTTGTGAGGTTTAGCTCCCAAACACAGCAGAACTTTGGCATCCTGCAGTGCCTGAGAGCCCAGAGCACCAGAGCTTGGTTTAATTCTGCCCCAGCCATGCTCAGAGAAGGAATGTTATGTCTGTGAGGCAGGTAGGGTCTGGTGCCTTGACCTGACAGGCAGAGTCAGAAAGACCTGGTGGGTTTTACTTCATGGCTGCAAGCAGCAAAGTGGAGAAGATTTGTTGGTGCAGCTCCACAGGTCACATCGCTTATGCACAGGGAAGGTTCTTGGCTTATCATGATATCTGGGCATCTTTTGTGAAATGTGCTGATGTCAGGACACTGTAGCTATGGGTATTGTACTTTTCATCCCCACTTCATCAAAATTCAGTCCCCTGGTTGAACTTTACTGCTGCTGCCACATCAAAATTTTTTCCTCTGGTCTTATCATGGCCAGCATATATACTTCAGTGCTATGTAGAGCTAGAAAGGGGCTATTAGTGGCTTAAGTCTTATTTATGCACTAATACAAAGGCGTATGTAGTATTTATGGGATGCTTAATCCCTCTGCACAGAAGCAGGCTGAGCTCAGAAAAACTTTCCTTTTATGACAAAGAAAAGTCTAAGGCTTGCAGCTTTTATGAGAAATAGTGTCAACAACACCTATTTCTTCAGCTTTAGGAGTTCCTACTTCCTTCCAAAGGAGAGAAGATGAGGAAGGCGAATGAAACAAAGGTCCTAACCCTCCAGCCTTTGATCTGGATGAGATTGGATCCTGCTGTAAATTCAGGACAAGCCTTCAGAGATGTGTACTGACTTCTCAGAGCATTTGATTGTGATTTCACAGCAGCACTGTATTTTGGGACCTTGTGCTGGTCAATCAATGCCAACCAAGAAAGACTCTCCCACAACAGCATTCTGTAGCCTGGGGCTGTTCTCTGAGGGCACTTTGCTCTTGCATTACAGCATGTTGGTTTGTTAATGTGTTCAGTAAGCACAATTCCCTTGATTTGCTTAAAATAATAGAATGAGAGAATGTTAACACATTGTAAACAAACAAACAAAACCCCCACCTCCAAACCAGAAATGTTACTAAATGAGTAAATTTTCAAGGCAAGCACTCTACATCATTACCTTTTCAAGGAAGCTTGGGGGAAGAAATAACACACACTGGAAAGAATTCCTTTTCATGGTAAAAACAATCTTTTCTGTGTAGGGTCGGTAGGAAAGAAAGATGCAAGTCTCAAGAAAATTTCCCAGTAGATAACCAAACACATGGCCTCTAATTTTTTATCATCACAGACGTCAGATATGTGATTTATTCACCAGTGTAAAAAATAAGCCAAACCCCAAACAAGTATAATTCCCTTTCTGTAGGTCCAAAAAAATACTCACTGATGCAGATCACTAATTTTCACCAATCCTAAAAAACTCTGTCTGTATGGAGCATTTCTTCCTATCTATCAATATCAGAAAATGTAGAAGGTTGAAGAGGAAACAAAAGTTAAACCAAACCATTTAAAAATACAGTACTGTGACAGATTTTATTTCATTTTGATACTACATGCTTACTACGACTAGGAACAGACATGCCTTTTTTAGACTTGTTTGTTTTAGACTTTTATAATTTTTTTTAACCTATATTAAATGTTGACCTAAACTTTGCTGTGCCTTGGAAATCTGGCTCAGGAGTTAACTGCTGGAATTTTTATTTAAATAGATAAGCACTTATGTTTGAAAATAAGACAAAAACAGGTGAACAGGGAAATTAAATTACAAATTCAGTTCATACAAATATCTCTTACACTGTGTACTAAATCCTGTTAATTAGCTGAGATATTTTCAAAATTCTTAAAATACTTATGAAACATTATTTACAAAGTATATAAATAAAATTTCGGCCACTTAAATTAACCAATACAACAAAAAAAGTCACCTTTTTGTATGGTATGTACTAAAAATGTTCTTGTTTATTGATCATAACCCAGTTTGCAGTATAAAATGCTTGTTCACTTACATCAAAATGGGTTCCAATAGAACGAAGGAAGGTATTGTTTCCAGAAGAAAGCAATCAGTATAATAAATGCTTAAATCAATGAGACTTCTTAATGTTCTGTTCTGCACCATTTGCAGTAATTTTTAAAAGTCCCTTCTACAGTATTTGTCATTTGAACAGCTCATCTCAAAACAGCAGAGACATGGTTTTAGTAACAGGAAAATACTCAGTACATTGCTCACATATCACAAAGACCTTACCAGGAGGGCAAGGCAGAGAATGGAATGTCAGTGGCCAGCACAAGCCTTTACAACATTTAACTTAAAAGGCAGCATTTATAGAACTAATCACAGACTATACACATCCTGCACTCAACAGCAATCAAAAGGACTGGAAAATATACATTTAGGAAAACAAGACATGATTTTCCATTACCTTTGTTAAAATTAATGCTTTGCTCCTTGTCTTTTGTTTTAAAACCAGCACTGACACCACCAACGACTATAACTACTTTTTTCTTTAACATAATATATGGCAGGTAACTACTGTACTTGAAAAATGTACAATAAAAGGTGAGAAACCACTGAACTTCCTATGCAAACACATGAAAATATAAAGCCATATAGATTCCAAAGTGCCAGGAATACCAAATTCAAGTGATGGTTTATAGCACGTAGGAAAGAAACGAAATTAATCTTGCTCTATGGGTTGCTGAGCCCTTCAGCTGTATCCTCAGTCTCCCCTTTGGCAGCTTTGGTGAGAATTTCCATCCATTTAATCTGCAGCTCTTCATCTTCTGCACTGAAATAGAGAGTTTGATGGGACTGGCAAAGCTTAAAAACGTGCTTCACATCAAACTTCTCACCAGAACCTGGTAAACTGACTTCATAGCCAGGCAGAGGGATTGGACGTGGGCTTCGTCCATCCTAAAGGAGAGAAAACAAATGTAAGGATTCAGGACCAAATACAGTTTGAGGCGGGAGGCGGGGTACACTGCACGGAGCCAGCAGGCACACACTGCAGGCAGCACACGGACGCAGTCCCAGGCTCCTTGTTCAGCGCTGCAGCGAAGGAAGCAGGGACAAGGCAGTACTGACTGCAAACCAGCAAAAAAGCAATGGCTTAGTGGTGCTTTGTTCTTATTTCACTGATTTGCTTTCACAGTAAGTATGGCCGGGGATTTTCATATAATGTCATGTAACTTATGCGTGTGTCTTTTACAAAATTTCCTCTGCATTATATACAGGCAATGGGAGCCAGCTTAGAAGAGTTTGATGTTGTCCCTTTTGAACATCATGGGACATTTTGTAGGATTGGTTAAAAGGAAGCAATTAAGCAAAGCTGGACCCTGAGAGATACCAAGGCAACTAAAGGGCAAAGGAAAAGTCTTTGAAAGAAAAGAATTTTTGATTTTCAGTAATTTATGATGCCTTTGAGAGATGTCAAGAGAGCCAGTGCTCAAATTCTTGACCATCTTTTCAAAGCCAGATTGACTCACAGATCTAAGGAGCAATACAGCTCTCTAACAGTCACATCTTGAGCATCAACCAACTCCTCTCCTAAGCTCTCAAGAAAGACATATTTTAGCAAGGCAAGGTGTGCCATGGCCAAGCAACCTCTTCAACTGCTCCCAGCAAAGTGTTTCTAAAGATGAGTCCCCAAACTGAAGTTTGAATCACACAGACATCAAGCATCTGTACAAAGCTGTCACCTTCTGTAGCAGCTGCTTGCATTGCAGCCCCACATCAAAGCCAACGAAGCATCCCACAGAGAAGTGGCAAAGTCATTCTTTTGTCAGCCCATACCAAATGCAGATGCCTTGGTAAATCGGGAAGAGGACCAAAACTCTGACAACAATGGCCAAAAAAGATGCCTACTTTTCTCACACTTTGTCTAAAGTAATTCCAGTACCAAACTGCTCACATCAATGCAGACTATATGTATCACCATTTATCAATACAGGCTTCTTGATTTATTCACCTGTTGCTTATTATTGTCATGCAAAAATGCCGGAGTCCAACTGCTTAAAGACCAAGCACTGTTCAAGGAGATTTAAGGCAGCTTTAGGCCAAACACTAAAGTTACACTCAGTTCCCATTTGTGTAACTAGTTGTCCTAAATTCAGCACAGTTTCTATTCCCTAAAACCACAGCCACATCCCTAAAAACAGGAAGGTCTTGCCCATGCAGAAGAACTGGCATGTACAAAGCAGCTCCTGTACACGTGGCACTGCTCAAGCAAGCAAACATGAAACTGATGAACACAAATGCACAAGAGCACATGCATGCTCAACCATGCCTGTTTCACTGGTCTTGGTTTGGAAGAGTAGACATTTAGACTTGTCAAATGGAAAATTGTAGGTTGCCCATGACAATGACAAATGATATTATTTGTAGCCACAAAGTGCACTGTAAGAGCAAATTGATGTTTGAATTGTATGTGTTACACCTACCCAACATGTGCAGACACAGGCAAATTAAGCAGTCTGCCTTTGGTCTTGCATCCTCCCTTAATATGCTGCCCTTGACACTTTGTCTGTACCTGCCTGATCCAAAAGGAAGGGATTTACATTATCTCTGAAAAGCTGTACTACTGAGAGGTAAAGGTGAAGCATTTGGCCTTGAGGAATACCCCACCCCCAACCCAGTCTTCTCTTTGGGACCAGCAGCATCTGTGGATGTCCTTTGCCGCTGAGCCCTTTCCTCCTACCTAAAGCCCAGTAAATCCAGCAGCTATTACGCACCCATGAGGAATTACAGCCTTATACTGAGCATGTAAGTAGGATTTACAGGCCTTATAAGAGAGATGAAATTCATGTTTTCGTTTTAAGAGCCTACAGGATTTGGCTGGTTGAACCGTATTTTTTAAAAAAAATATTTCTGCATGCAACATAGTATGACTGCATGATACTGGTATTTCATCAAACCAAAATACCCAGTGCTGAAAGAGCTTCACTTTAGGGCTGATTACAATTATTTTCCTCAGATAGTGAGTGAGGGATAGATAAAAATTTATGGATGTGTAATAATGTCAGCAATCAAAAGGACAGTGCACTCATCTTGACTCTCAGCAGCACAACACAAATGGGTTATTTATTTAGGTCATTAGAGCAGCATGTATTTATTACTTTGTTACAGCCATTGCAACACCCAGGGTTTAAGATCTGGGAACAGACTACTCAGTGCCACCACACAGGCAGTTCTGTTTCAGGCACCCCTGCATATAGACATGCCTCTGGCACCGCACAGCTCTTTGCAGTGTATAAGCCCTTTTGGACAACAATGACCCACCAATGGCATTTTCCCCCTACTACTTCAGAGTGGGCTTAGAAAATCCATGATTTTTTCTACCCAAACTCCACTCTTTATCCACTCATGATCTAACCCCAACCTTACACAAGTCATTGAGAGACTCCTGTAATCTTCAGGATCAAAAAAGGGCAAGCAGAGTTTAGTGCAGGGCCAGGTAAAACTTCTACTAAACAGGATCAACAGGCAAGCAAAAAAAATACTTCTCAAAAACCCTGAGTTCAATTTCAAACTCAGCTACTCCCTTATTTTCTAAAAGTAAATCACATTTACATGATGAATGGAAAATTTCTCTTCTTTATAAAGCAAAATTTTCTCTTGGATCAAGCTTGATCTGATATATACATAAATAGACTAGCCCTAGCCATACTAGTTTTACCCTTCATATTTCTCCTAAATTGATTACTTTTCCAGCTACTCTGGAAGCCTTTGCGTGTCTTACTCAGGTAAGTTCATGTCAGAGCTTTGCAAGCAGCTGTGCATTTTACAAGGCCAGTGGGGGCAAAAGGTCCAGGTGGAGCCCTTGAAAAGACTAATTTATCTTAAAACTGCTTCTCCTTACACTTGAAGTGGTCTTTGCTTATAAGGAAACTCTTATAATTTCACTGAGATAAGCACGACAAACAGTTGTACAAATTGTGACTACATTTGAGGACAAATCAAATTGGTATGATTCCCAAACCTAAATAAGCTGGGAATTCTCATGCATAAAGTCTTATGCAAGATTTGAACTGTGAATACTCAGGGGATTAATTCATTCTCCTGGAACAAAAGAGCAAAAAGAGCAGTTTTCGTGCTATTTTAAATATGTGAGTCATGTTTCTACCTGCACTTCTTTGGTGTGAGGGCCAGGGGTGCAGAGGAAGAAGCTTTCACTGCATTCAAAGCTCCAGATTCCGCTTGGTTTGCTCCTTCTTCCCAAGAGGCAGCTATTATTTTTGTTCTTCTTAACAATAATCCCCCGACTTTCAAACTTCTACAATCATGCTTTACTCTATGTTTCAAGACCTTTAATTCTGTTGTTGGCAATATTATTCCAAAATACACATCTCAGGCACTGAAATGCTTCTTTGCAGGTCTAAAGAGGTCTGTGAGATCCACGGAGCTGGTTATGCAAAACAGAACTATGCCTGGGAAAAGAATATTTAAGCGTATGAGTGGCTCCCAACTGATTCCAGACATTCAGCCACCAATAATGAAGCTCTGGAAGACATTTTCCTCAGAAGTTTAATATATCCTATGTAAACCAGAATTAACAAGAATGTTGGATTAATATCAAGAAATTGGACTTCCTAATTTTTTCTTGCAGTTGGATGCAAATTGAAGTATACAAATGGGAATGGCAGGCCCTTGAAGAAAGGAACAACTTTTTCTGTTTATAGTCTCATTCCTGACAGTAAATGCTGGTTTTGGAATGTAAGATAAATAACCTTGTTCTTTTGCTTTCTTGATACTTTATTGGGAGAATTCTCTCACCGCTAAAATAGTTGAGAACACTAACCTATAAATTTAACTGTCATAAAATTGACAATCAGTGCCAAAGGCAAAAAAAAAAAAATAGGATCTTACTAATATCAGCAGAGGCTCAAGATCAAATTTGGCAGGACATGGACAAAGTACACAGCAACTGAAGCAGAGAAGTTCCTCAGCTTCCATCTGTGGCTTTGCATGACTGTCAGGTGGGACCTGCAGAATCAAGCATCACTGAGTGTGCACTGAATGCAGGTGATTTATGTCTATGGATTATTATTTGTGCTGTACTGCAACAAATAGTTGGGCAGTAGGAAAAATTCTCAATCATACTGTGTAAGGGGTGTTGAGTCCTCTCAACTTCTCACCCCTGCCACCTCTTAGATGATACACATTGTTTCTGTGTGAGGAAGGCCAAAGAATTTAAACTTCTCTCCTTCTATTTCCACTCTCCTTGCCCAAATATGAGACAAGCTGGCTTGCTTTGTGTGGATGCAGGGCTTGCACTGGCCCTTGGCTGAGGCACAGCTTAAGCATCAGTTCAAAATTTCTGCAGGTGAAGCTGTTCTCTCTGTGTGGCTTTTTAGAGCATTGTTTCTTTCTCCAGACCCTGGCTCCAGAGAGAGCCAAAGAGTGGATTTGCTGCCTTTGTTTTAGTGCCTTGTCTGAGGCTGTTTGCTTTTCCAATGTTTAATTTCAGCCACGCATGTCCCACTGACTAGGAGGGAAACCAGGCATCTCACTGTCTGCAGGACAAATTGGAGGCTTACCCATTGTGGGGTTGGAACCACAGATGAAGCCAAGGGGGCTGAAGCTCCAAATTCAAGCTTTCAGCCTCTGAGCACTATGTTTAAAATATTACACAAATTTACTCAAAGCCAGAGGTGCTCCTCCTGACAAGCTGCGAAATGAACACAGCACTAATGACAAGGCGTAGTATTTGTCGATCAGATACAGGGTGAGCTTTACTCTGAATTCCTTTATAAAACCACAGGGAAAATTTATTTCCTCGAGTCTTCCTAGCCACAAACAGGTGCTAATAAAAAGAAAATATGTTTATCACGACAACTACAGCAGAGTAATTGCTGGCTGAATTCAGTTCCATTACTACTTCCATCCCACACAGGAGATAAAAAAAGCTGTGTATAAATGTGTCAAATGCCACATGCAAAACTGGATAAGGGGAATCTCCTTTCAGCATTGTCGTTCTTCAATGCTAAGGAAGCATGACAGGTATTTCTAGTTTGGATATAGGTGTTTCTATCCCTTGATTTTCATCACACACAAGTGCTAGTTAGCTTCAATAGTACATTTAGAGATGAAAAAACCTCTTACAAATGTAAGTATTTCAATTAATGATAAAACCCCATGATGCTATGACAAGGAACTTTGTAATTTTTCAGGCTGAAGAACATCTAAATTTTCACAAATTCCTCTATCTCATCAAACCAGAACTAGATTTAAAAAAAAAAGAAGCTTGAACCAGCAGCTCCAGAAATCGCAATGTCCAGCCTCCTTTGCAGCTCTATATGTTTAACAGGAAAGTGCTTTTCCTAACGACAACGTAATAAAACCCTTGAGTACACCTGCCTGAAACCTTAAAAAAGCTAAAGAATAACCTAATTATCCTTGTTGTGTCCTCTTTTTTTTTTGCTAAAAATTTGAATGGAGAAGCAACAAGATTTAACATGTGCTCACAACTGTATCAGCAGTAAGTACAGGTAACAGGGTAACCTAAAATCTCTGAGGCTTTGTGCCATATTCAGAATAGGAAATTCAGTTCTGGTGTTGAAACCAAGCCAAATTCTTTGACCTATTTCTCAGCTCAACATGTTTAAACTTACGCTTTTCTTTTTCTGTGTGTTAGCCCTCATGAATGCCATCTTACCTGGCTGCTTCCTTGCAGATACAGAACAAGAGGTTCACTCTTGGGGATGGTCACCCACATTTTGTACCAAGTCTTCCCTTTTTCAAGGAACTGGAGGTAGCTGCTGAAGAGGCTGTTTTCAGCCACAAGGATGCTTTGCTTCTGGATGAAGGGGGGAAAAAACAAAACAGAGCTATTTCTACTTATGTTGAAGTGTGCAAAATACTTAGAATGAAATATAAAATACTCAAATGGTGCAGAGTCAAATAACACTTGAGTGCAAATGCGGGGTAGGCCATAACCAAATAAGAAATTAATAATTACTATATACAATTAAGAAATAGCATAATTCTATGTAACAGAGGCAGAACCACCATTCCCAGCGGACATGAAGCTAAATTCAACTTCCGCCCAGTAAATTGAAAATGGTAATTAAGATGATGCACCTCATTTCTTGCTCAGCAAAGTAGGCAGGGAGATGACTTCAAATTAATGCAAAGGGTTTATTAACAGAACCTCTTGTGCATGGTGGAGACAAATCAGAGTGCAAAAAAAAAAAAAGGAAGAAATTGTTGTGCTCTGATAAAAAGGAAAGAAAATCAAAATTCCTGTTTGCATTAGGATTTGCACAGAAGCCTTCTGAAGATTTCTGGCAGCTGCTAATAACATTTGTTAAGTGGTAAGCTCTTCAGCTGCTACTAAGCTTGTTAAGAAAGTTTAATGTAAATAGAAGGGAAAGAAAAAGCCTGACTCTGATTTTTTTATTTCTATACACTGGTTTTCTTGCATTGTACTTCATCCTTTGAAGATTTAACAAAAAAACTAGCAGCCTGAGTAGAGGAGGGAAAAATGACATGTTTCCTTGAGTTTTTACAGCTTTTTGTTGTAATCTGCTTTCTGAAGTAAAGCCATGGGTTCTATTTCACTGGTTTGGCTCTCGGCTTTTCAGATTAACAGGGCCCTCTCTTCCCTGTGTAGGTGCAGGTTTGGACCTGCAACTTTCCCTACTGAAACAGTGCTGCAAAGTTTGTCATGAGCTATCACAGGCTGTATTGGCACCTATAAAGAGCTCATTATCTGTAGTCACAGCTGGAGCATGCATCACAGAATAACATGGTTGGGGTCAGAAGGGACTGTAAAAACCATCTCATTCCAACCCCCTGCCACAGGGAGCAATATCTGATACCACATCTGAAGGTTTTGATGAGATCAGGTTCCGGATCCAGAACTTTTTCTGTACTCTGCAGACCTGGCAGCTCAGGCCAAGGGGGACCTGTGGTTTTACCCCACCCTATTGCTGAGATCTTGGACGTGTTTAGATACAAAGCTGACAAAGCCCCCAAGCAACAGAGTTGCTACATGGAATTAAAAGTGAAAAAACAAATCTTATCTTTTGAATAGTTACTGTGCACAGCTCAAAATTGGAAATACACCATAATAAAAAGAAGTCAGAGGGTTTTCCTTCTTTTTTGTAAGTTTGTAAACTGAAGCTTAGCTGCCAAACCTGTATGCATCTCTGTGTGATCAGCATCCTATGATGAATGCTCACCATCTACAAACAGCATCCAGGCTGCAGATGTGTTCAATGAGATTTATAGGTCAGAGGAATAAATCCCATGGTGGGGCAGAAAGGAAAACAAATTTGATTAGCTTTTAATAAATACACTAAAAAAAGAGAGAGTCCCACAAAGTGTCTTAGCCAAAGACTATACCTCTGCAGCTAGTCTTTTCTTCTGTTCCCCAACTGCTTCCACTCCAGGGCTGCAGGGGCTCGCTGGGAGCTGCAGGAAACACTCTTTACACACTCGATTATGGCGGTTATTATCTGCAAGTGGCTTAAACTCAGAGCATTTTGCACAGATCACCTGTAACAGACAGATGGCGTTCAATTAGTCATGTTTAAAACACAACCCTTTATCAAAGAAATGGACTTGCAGAATGGTTGTTAGTAAAGCAAAATTCTATGAAAGCTAATGTAAATGTAAGATAGAGAGACCAATATAATATTCACTATATCTGCCTCCATTAATAACTAATATGCTTGTGATCCCATGCCATATACCAAAATACCAAATTAAGGAAAACTTACGTCTTTGAGGAAATACTGTATGACTAACAGCATGAAGATTTGCTTTTCTTGCCTTTTCTTACAAGCTTTTATAAGTCAAAAAGAGCTTAAGTTGATGAAGCAATTAGTGCTTTTCAATGGTTTAAGAAGGACTCATTTTCAGAGTGAAAGTGGCTGACATTCCTCATTAGTCAAGGACATCCTGGAGAATTGAGTAATCCAGAAAGTATCAACTGTTTTAGAACATAGTCCAATATATTATCCATTAAAAATTAACTGTCTGCCTCAGCTGCCAAGAGCGTGCAGTGGCACATTGGGCCGGAGGAACCAGAGCTTGGAAACAATGCTGGATCTTCAGCTCTGAACCTCTTTTCATGCTAAAAATTTGTCTCTAATACACCTGTTCCAGGGAGAAAAATTGTCCCCAGGGTGTCAGCCTGATGGACATCCATTCTAAATTTCTGTACAATAATAACCAAAAACCCACAGCACACATATATGTTGTTAAATGGTTCACTGTAAGAATTTAATTACTATATAAAGAGGACTGCCTTAATTGAGGAAGTGTTACCTGTTAGGAATATAAGTAGTAATTAGTGGAGATAAATAGTGTATAAAAATATATATGTGAACTGGGGAGAGAAAAAAGGGGGGGGAAATCCCTTCATTCCCTTTAGGTTGAGAAAACCAACAGGATGACGAGATCACAAAGCCGCAGCAGATGGACATCTCAGTATTTGCATCCACAAGGAGCTCCAGCTGCACCCAAAAACACCAGGTGCTGATGGCCCAGACAAGATGCCTATCTGTGGGGATCAGAACCATCAACACATGGAATCTAAATGCCAGATTCCGGGAACCAGGGAAATGGACCATTCCACCCCCGGACGAGGCTTTGTCCAAAGAAAGAAACCACCTTGAATATGAAGAACTCAGAAGGAAACAAAGACTTTCTGCCGCAGGCCAAATAAACTGTATAAAAACTGCTACCTTGCAAGCAGTAGGTGTGGATGGGGAGGTCTAGGTACCAGTTGGTCCTTTCCTCACGTTCACCCGTATCACTTCCTGGGGGTGATACGCTGGCCGTTTCGGTGGTGGCTGTCGAGACTGTTTTTATGGTCGCGGAATAAATTTTGTTTTTCATATTTTTATTAAAATTGGCTAATTCGCAGTTTTTTATTTATAACAATTTGGTGACCCCGACGTGATCTGGTAAGGATTCCAGGGTTCCCCTTTCAAAGTCCGGGCGCGCCCCGCTGATTTTCAGCGGCCGGACAAGATTGGGAAAACCCATCGGAACCAACCAGATAAAAATGAACTTTTTGTAGCCAGAAATTTTGCCACAACCAAACGGTGGAATGGGCCCAGAGCTCTCGAAAGCGGAGACAGCTCTCCGTGGAAGCCGGCTATTTTTACCCGTAAAATCTACGTGCACGAAGACTCCACGCGAGAAAAGGAGCCGTAAGTATCGCGGGGTTGGGTGAGAGAGTGGTCCAGTGTGTGTGTATGAGACGTGAAATTTTCACAAAGCGAGTGCGGACCCTGAGATTGCAGTTCCGTCCTCCCGCGAGGGAAATGGTCGGTCAAAGGGGAAGCGAGTGAAAATCCGAGCAACACACACACTTGAAGCCCCGGGAGAAAAAAGGGAGGTGAGGGGGGTTTCTTCGGAAACACACACATACAAGAGCCCCACGTTGGGGGTCTCTTGGACCACTGGCTGGATCAGGAGGAACGAAGAACCTCGCTGGATCCAGGGAAAAGGTACGAGAGCTCACAAAGTTGCTAACTGAAAAATCCGTGGTTCGGTTCTCTGCGTGATCAATAGGTTGGCAAAAAGTTTTTTTCTGTTGTTTTGCTTTATTTTTATACCGGTTAAGTAGAAAAAGGCAGTTCTGCAACTATAATTTTACCTCGAGGAATAAAAACAAACCATGGGAGGGAAACAGAGTAAAATTCAAAAGAGAATAAAGAAAAAGGGGGGGGATGGAAAACCTAATCTCCCCGACATCCCAAGATACAGCCCTTTAGGGTGGATGTTGGAACATTGGGAGGAGTGTCCTATGAGAAGGCAGAAATCCAAAGAAAGGGTAATCTTTTTCTGTATGGAAAAATGGGCACACGTAGAAATTAAGAAATATATGATTTGGCCCATATTCGGGTCTTTCAATAAAGAACTTTGTAGGGCTTTGGGGGAGTTTGTGTTTGCGGAAGGGGAAACGCTGGAAGAATTAGAATATACTGGGGTATGGGAATGCGCGAGCGTCTCGTTATATCCTGTCAGAACATATAAACAACTCAAAGGTATGGACAAGACTTGGGAGCCCCTGGAAAATTTACCTCCCCCATACCCCAATCATCGGGCACCCGGTTCCCTCCCCGAACCCGAAAACCCCGGACACCACCTGGTGGCGTCACCGGCGCCTCCGCCGGAGGATCCACGGGAGTCCGAACCCACCGCTCCTTCCCTGTCGGAGCCCACCCCGCCCCCTGTCCCCCCTCCCGCGCCACCCAAGGGACACACGGTACACGCACCGCCATCGGCAGGGGAGGAGTCCCTGCCCGCAAGCCGCACGAGACGAAAGACCCAGAAAACACACACGGACGATAGCGGGGATGAGGGGGGGGCAGCAGGGGTTTTACCCACTCAGAGAAGTCCCAACCGCTCTGGGGGTCATCGGTTATGTAAACATACCAATAAACTCGGGGCATGTGTGGGCCTTTAAGAAGGAAATGGGAAAGATGATGGACGATCCCTTGGGGGTGGCGGAACGACTAGACGAATTTCTGGGAAATAGCATTTATTCGTATGATGATATGTGTGCTATTGTGAAGTCGCTGTTTAATGCTGAGGAGCGGGATATGATACGGGCGGCTGCGATCAAAGACTGGGAGCATAGAAACCCACAAGGGGGGAGCGGGGAAGCCAAATGGCCTAACCAAAGACCGCCCTGGAATGCCCAGGTAGAGGAGGACAGGCTGAAAATGATAGATCTAAGAAATATGGTAATCCAAGGTATCCGGGGGGCGGTACCTAAGGGGCAGAACCTGGGAAAAGCACTGGGGGAATGTCAGGGAAAAAACGAGACTCCTACCAAGTGGCTAGAGAGACTCAGAAGAAGTCTCCAAATGTATTCGGGTACTGACCCTGACTCCCCGGTAGGAGCCATATTATTAAAAACTCAATTCGTGGCAAAATCATGGGAGGATATATGAAAGAAATTGGAGAAATTGGAGGATTGGCAGGAAAGGTCCCTGCAAGAGCTATTATGGGAGGCTCAGAAGGTATACATGCAGAGAGAGGACGAGAAGCAGAAAGTGCAAGCTAAGGTCCTGGTGGCTGCAGTCAGGGAAGCACAAAGACAGGAAATAGAACCTGCCAAAGGGGGGGGAGGAAAGGACTCGAAAAACCTTAAAGAATTCGGCGCGTCCGATAAAGAGTCCAGCACCTAGACAGAGGGAGGCACCGGAGTGTTTTTACTGCAAACGGAAGGGGCACTTTTGGAAGGATTGTAAGAAAAGGATGAGAGACGAAAAAGTGTTTCAGGAGAATTAGAGGTGTCAGGGGCTCTTCCATTTGGGGTCTGTAACACCAAGAGAGCCCTTGATAAAACTTAAGATTGGACCCCAGAAACAAGAAGTAACATTTTTAGTAGACTCAGGTGCCGAGAGGATTACGGTACAGCACCTTCCACCGGGATGCTCAAGGAGCAAAGACTCTATGATGGTAATTGGGGCAAAAGGGGAACCCTTCAAGGTGCCTGTGATAAAGGATGTTGAAATAGAATCAGAAAATAAAATATGCTTGGGGAACTTGTTACTGGTAGAAGAAGCAGACTACAACCTGCTAGGGAGGGATTTGATGGTACTCTTAGGAATAAGTTTAATTGCACAAGAATCACAGTTTATGGTAAGCTTGTACAAACTTACAGCAGAAGATGAGGGAAAAATTAACCCTCGGGTATGGCATATGGGGGGAGAAGCGGGGAAATTAGAAATAGAACCTATTCGTATAGAGGTGGAGAAACCTGAGGACCCCATCAGGGTAAAGCAGTACCCAAATCCTCTCGAAGGTCGGTGGGGTTTAAAACCAATAATAGAGGATCTTATTAAAAAGGGTACTTTGGAGCCGTGCATGTCGAGACACAACACCCCCATCCTGGCAGTCCGGAAGCCGAATGGGAGTTATCGCCTTGTACAGGACCTCAGGGCTGTAAACCAAAGGACTAAAACCCTATTCCCCACCGTCCCCAACCCATACACCCTGCTGAATAATGTTTCACCAGAGGACGTCTGGTATAGTGTGATTGATTTGAAAGATGCTTTTTGGACTTGCCCTCTAGCTGAGGAAAGCCGCAACTACTTTGCCTTCCAGTGGGAGGATCCGGAGACTAATCGTAAACAGCAACTCCGATGGACCTCCCTCCCCCAAGGATTTGTAGACTCGCCAAACCTGTTCGGCCAGGCTCTTGAACAGCTTTTAAGCGATTTTGCCCCAGAACAAGGGACTAAGTTGTTGCAATATGTGGATGATCTTTTGGTAACAGGACCCGAGGAGGAGGGGGTGAGGGCGACCACAATCGCCCTGCTGAATTTCTTGGGGGATAGAGGTTTAAAGGTATCAAGGACCAAGCTCCAGTTCACGGAGCCCGAAGTGAAATATCTGGGTCACTGGTTGGTAAAGGGGAAGAAAAAGCTCGACCCAGAGAGAATCGCGGGGATTATCTCCCTGCCTTCACCCCAAACTAAGTGGGAAATTAGACAAATATTGGGGCTTCTGGGCTTTTGCAGACAATGGATAGAGGGATACAGTGAGAAGGTTAAGTTTTTGTATGAGAAGTTAACTATTGAAAAACCCAAGTGGGGTGAGCAAGATGAACGGAGCCTAAGGGAATTAAAGGAGGCACTTACAATGGCTCCAGTTTTAAGCCTACCAGATGTAAGAAAACCCTTTCAACTATTCGTAGATGTAAGCAACCACACGGCATATGGGGTAATGACCCAAAACTGGGCGGGATCAAAGAAGCTGGTGGGTTACGTGTCAAAACTATTGGACCCTGTCAGCAGGGGATGGCCCACCTGCCTCCAAGCCGTGGTGGCCACAGCCGTACTAGTAGAGGAAGCCAAGAAGGTAACATTCGGGGCCCTTTTAGAGGTTTATTCTCCACATAGCGTGAGAAACATTTTGCAGCAAAAAGCAGAGAAATGGCTCACTGATGCACGGCTTCTGAAATACGAAGCTATTCTAATTAACTCTCATGATTTAGAACTTAAGACCACAACAGCCCAAAACCCTGCCCAGTTCCTATATGGAGAAGCCTCGGGCATCCCCGCCCACGACTGTGTCGAGATAGTTCAGCTTCAGACTAAGATCCGCCCCGATTTAGAGGAGGAAGAATTGGATACAGGGGAAAAATGGTTTGTAGATGGGTCGGCAAGGGTCATAGAAGGGAAATGAAACACGGGATATGCTATAATAGACGGAGTAACTGGAAAGACTGTGGAATCAGGACCCTTAAACGCGGGATGGTCAGCCCAGGCTTGTGAACTATATGCGGTATTAAGGGCACTCCTGAACTTAAAAGGTAAGAAGGGAACAATTTACACTGATTCTAAATACGCCTACGGCGTGGTGCACACTTTCGGAAAAATTTGGGAAGAAAGGGGGTTGATTAGCACCAAGGGAAAGGGGCTCATCCATGAAGAGCTAATAAAACAAATTCTGGCAGCTATCAGGGAACCAGAGGCAATTGCGGTAGTACATGTAAAAGGGCATCAAACCGGGACTCAATTTAAAACTCGGGGTAACAATCTAGCAGACCAAGAGGCAAAGCACGCAGCATTGTTACAAGTAAGTGCTCCCGCAGTTTGTGAAAGGGAAACTCAGGAATTTCCTCCCCGCCCTTCAGAAAAAGAAATTGATGAATTTAAGAGGTTGGGTGGGGTGTTCGAGGAAGGTAAATGGAGACTGCCAGACGGCAGGGAATTAGTTTCTAAGGACTACACTCGGAAGATTTTAGGGAGACTACATGCACAGACCCATTGGGGAACTCGGGCTTTAGCCGATCAGTTCCTGAAATTCTTTGGGTGCAAAGGCATATATGAATTAGCAAAGCAGGAGGTACAAGGGTGCTTGATATGCCAACGAATAAATAAAGCACAAATGAAACGGATTGCAATGGAAAGCCGTCCGGTGGCATACCGACCCTTTGAAAGGGTCCAGGTCGACTTCACCGACCTACCAAAGGTCGGAAGATACCGGTGCCTCTTAGTAATAGTAGACAAATTAACTCATTGGGTGGAGGCATTTCCAAGCTCCTGAGCGACCGCCCAGGTGGTATCTAGGATACTACTGGAAGAGATTATACCAAGATATGGGTTGGTGAAATTCATCGACTCAGATCAAGGTACCCATTTTACCTCAAGGGTGATAAAACAAATAGCAGAAGCATTGGGGATCCGCTGGGAATATCATACCCCTTGGCATCCACAAAGTTCAGGACAGGTTGAATGAATGAATCAGACCCTTAAAGCACAATTGGCAAAATTAATATTGGAAACAAAAATGTCCTGGATTAAGTGTCTTCCCGTAGCCCTGCTTAACATCAGGACTCGGCCGAATGCAGATACGGGGATATCACCCTTTGAAATGCTTTATGGGATGCCCTATGAACATGGGATGCCAGTAGGACACCCCAAGATTGAGGATGGACAAATAAGACCATATCTGATAGCGATTAACAAAAACTTACAAGAACTAAGGAAGCAGGGGATCATAATGCAAAGGACCCCTGTAGGTTTCTCTATACATCCTGTCCGTCCCGGAGATCAGGTCTTGATTAGGACCTGGAAGGACACTCCATTATCCCCCCATTGGGAAGGACCCTTTCTTGTTCTTTTGACCACAGATACAGCAGTACGGACCGCGGAGAAGGGATGGACCCACGCATCCAGGGTTAAACGAGTAAAACCTCAAAAGGACATACCGTCTCTCCTCCCAGAGACCTGAAACTGACCTTAAGAAGACCCCGCCAACGACAAAGATCGACAGGAGAGAGTGTTAAAAGCTTAAATTGCCCTTCTCGTCCTTTTGTAACTTTTAAGTGTTCCTATTGTAAAATACTGTGGGTGACTCACTGTGACCGAGGGGGGGGGAGGCCCAAGGGTTTGTGTGAAGATTGCTATAATAACAAAATGCGGGCAGCTAACCTATTCTTGACGCTCCTCACAGAACTACGAGTAATCGAGACAGATTCCATATTGTGATTTGAAATCTCCCAAAACCGGCTAAGGGGGAAAGCTCCGATATCGAGCCCAAATTCTAGTAGTTGAAATGCCGGAGAGAGTGTAAAGTACCCTGCAGTGCTCGGCCAGTAAGACGCAGCCGGAGGGAAACATATAAGCGAAGGTACACAGCTTGAGCTAGGAATGATCTCCGCGAGCCTAACGCCTGCTGCCAAGAAGATGATCTTCCCCGCCGCTGGTGGCAACCCAGTGGGCGCGAGTGGGGGCAGAGGAATGTTAGCCGGAGCAATCCTGATAAGCCTGAGTCTAGTCATGTGCCTCAGGACTAGTACCTACGCTGACAGACAAAACCACTTGGTTCAATGGAATCCTAACCGGACTTGTGAGGCTTGCACTGAGGACGGTCGGGCCGAAGCGGAGGCTTCACCTAGCCACACCTCTGACAACTGCGCAGGAGACACAGTAAGCAGGTACTGCTGGCTCAAAGGCATTCAATACGGGGCTTGTATAAAAAGGGGGGAGGAAATCTGCATCTCGCAAGGAGCAGTGTCCAGGGTGGGTAAGTTAGCCCATCTAAGGCACAAGCGGGGTATAGAACCTGTTAAAATCTCAGTGTGTGACAAATGCAATCGTACTGTATGGACTGGGGGGAAAATGGAATCGATCTTTGTGGGATATTACCAGGTGAATCAGTTGTGTTATGAGGACAAACAACTAGGAATGTGTAAAATGGGGGGAAAAACATATTGGGTCGGTAAGAACCAAAAGTATGAAAATAACATCCCCTTGGGAAGGGATCCAGTGGTCATTGGTATGCTTGAGATGAATGATGACCGAACCTGCCTCCAATATGATAAAACCTTTTGCTTTTCCCGGAATAAAGAGGGGGTGGACCCAGAAAGTAAAATTCAACAGGTCGCCCAAGAACTACAGGGGATGCAGATTGAGGCTATGCCCATGGATCCCGAATTGGCAGAAAAAGGCAACCCGCTTTCAAAAATCATGAAACTGGAGGAGGACTCCTCACGTAAAAGGGCAGCAAAGGTATTAACACAATTTGAAGAGCAGATTGAAAGTAATAGGTCAGATATCAAGGAATACCAGAGAATACCACTGGATGACTAAAGTAAGACAAAGATCAATTAAAAGTGTACTGGGAGTCAAGAGGGTCTAACTAATAATAAAGCACATAGTTTTATTCTTAGAAAGCTCCACGAATTAATTAGTTTATAAAGAAGGGGAGGGAATTGTTAGGAATATAAGTAGTAACTCGTGGAGATAAATAGTGTATAAAAATATATATGTGAACTGGGGAGAGAAAAAAGGGGGGGGAAATCCCTTCATTCCCTTTAGGTTGAGAAAACCAACAGGATGACGAGATCACAAAGCCGCAGCAGATGGACATCTCAGTATTTGCATCCACAAGGAGCTCCAGCTGTACCAGGGACGAGTATTCATCAGCACCTACGCCCAAAGACACCAAGGTGCTGATGGCCCAGACAAGATGCCTATCTGTGGGGATCAGAACCATCAACACATGGAATCTAAATGCCAGATTCCGGGAACCAGGGAAATGGACCATTCCACCCCCGGACGAGGCTTTGTCCAGAGAAAGAAACCACCTTGAATATGAAGAACTCAGAAGGAAACAAAGACTTTCTGCCGCAGGCCAAATAAACTGTATAAAAACTGCTACCTTGCAAGCAGTAGGTGTGGATGGGGAGGTCTAGGTACCAGTTGGTCCTTTCCTCACGTTCACCCGTATCACTTCCCGGGGGTGATACGCTGGCCGTTTCGGTGGTGGCTGTCGAGACTGTTTTTATGGTCGCGGAATAAATTTTGTTTTTCATATTTTTATTAAAATTGGCTAATTCGCAGTTTTTTATTTATAACATTACCCAAACAAAAGCATTTTTGCTTTTGTTGTTAGTATTGCAGAATATTTTAATCCTGCAATTAAAAAAGACAACATGATAGTCTTTCCTGTTGTGGTGTGTTGTCATGGTGTGCCTCAGTTTCCCCAGTCCCTCCCCTGAAGTTTCCTTTCCCAGGTGGGCTGTCAATCACCTCTCCTTTCCCCCACCCTTGTCCCCTGCTGGGCTCTGTCTATCAACCCAGAAATTCCAGGGGCGCATTGAGTGATTGGCAGGTTCAAAGGATGCTCTCCATCCATTGGCCCACCCAGGTGTCCCTCTCACCTGAGGCCCCCTCCCCCCGTACCTGGCTGGTGGTCCCTGTGTCCCCTCCCCTTCTTACCCCTCAGTTAAACGGGCGAGTACACCATGTGGCGGGGGTCTTGAGCTGTTACTGCATTCAGAGGCCATGTGGCCCAGAACAAAAACTCTGGATTAAACCCTGTATCAGGTCCAACTCCTTCTTCACCATCACCCTAAGAGGTTTCTCCAGCACAGGGAGGCCTGAGGAGTGACCCTCTTTTACCTACAAGCACCAGCTGTAAGCACTGGAGCTTGGGACATGCCTGGACTTGTCCCCACATGCCCAGCTGTGACCACAGGTAGCTAAATAGCATCTCGGGGAGAAAAGACCACAGCTGCTGCTATTTGGTTCAGCAGCGGGAACCAGACAAGCCAAGGCAGTCCTGTTCAGTAATATTGGTACAAACCAAGACTTTCCTTCAGACAAATTAACTTTAATTCGAATGCTATTGCCACACCACAAGGCATTGCAAAACAAATGATGGTTTAACGATAAATTATTCATTTTGTAATTCTTGTTATCTCTTTGTTCCTGGGGGAAAGCCATTATTTAATTTCTTTAGTAACACTGACTTTGCAATGGGATGTTTTAAAACCCCAGAAATATATTTCATTATTTAATAAAAGCAAACCCAGAAGATTGAAAATCCCAACACTAGGGTAGAAATGCCTCCTCCACAATTTGATTTCAGTTGCTGAGACTGAGGTTTCTTTAAACACCTTAACTATACATTTAGATCTCTCAGCAGCTGAAAATTTATCTCTACTTCAAATGACTAACGTTATTTAAAAAACATTACTCTTAGTTGCATTAGGAACACTGAATGAGGTTTCAAATAATTTTGCAGAAATCCATCTCATCTTTGTCATGGTTGTGATTTAAAGAAAAAAAAAAGAGAATTCAACCAATGATAAATGGCGCTAGAGGAAGTGGCTAAGGGGCTTCAGTAACCCAGCCTCTGGGATGGATTTTCTTTGGTTTTTCAAGAAGGAGGAAAACACTTTTGCACAACATTTCTTTAGGGAAAGAAATGCAGAATCACAGAATATGCTGAGTGGGAAGGAAGCCACGAGGATCATGAAGTCCAGCTCCTGGCCCCACAGAGGGCATCCCTAAGAGTCCCACCCTGTGCCTGAGAGTGTAGTCCAAACTCTCCTGGAGCTCTGGCAGATTTGGTGCTGTGACTGCTTCCCTGGGGAGACTGTTGCAGTGCCTGACCACTCTCTGGGGGAAGAACGTCTTTCTAACATCCACCCTAAACCTCCCCTGACACAACTTCAGGTCTTTCCTTGGGTTCTAGAAAGAGATCACAGAAAGAGATCAGAGTCTGCACCTCCTCCTCCCCTCAGAGAAAGTTGTTGACCCCAGTGACTCTCCCCTCAGCCTTTTATTCTCCAGGCTAGAGAAGAAATGCCCTCAGCTGCTCCTCACATGGCTCTACTTCACCATCTTCATTGCCCTCCTTTGGATGCTGTCTAATAGCTTAATATCTTTAATGTTGCATGTTCAGGTGTTCATTTTAGAAGAGCTACTGTCTGGGTGAAGTGAGGCTGTCTTAAGGCCATTGTTTCTGCAAACAAACTACAACCCCCTCCCCTGATACACGCCCACCCCCAGGAAAAGCACCACCTTTCTTTCTATCCACTGAGACACTGATTTGCCTTTAAACCAGCACAAACTAGGACCCTCGTGCCAGTTTTGCTGTTTTCCCCTGATATCCAGAGAAAAAAGCAAGGGGAAAAACCTACTCTGTCAATGACTTGCCATGAACCAGAATGTCTTTTAGTCCCTACACTGATAAAATAAAAAATTGTCTTCAATGGTCTCTGCAGAAGAAATTCAAGATTAGCGTGCTGGGATACTTACTGCCCCACACTGCTTACAATGGTGCCGCCTCTTTGTGATGGAGTTGAAGCTCTCGCTGCAGCTCTTACAAGACTGTTTCTCTTTGTCTCGCTTGGATTTGGAAGATTTCCTAGAGGAATCACTCTGAAATTAAAAGTACATGTATGTGATTAAAAAATAATAAAAATAATGTCAACATTGTTCATACAGTTCTACTGACAAAGACCCTCTTTGGGGTTCTTACCATTTTAGGAAAGAATTTGCATGGCTCTGCTGCTTGCCTCAGCTAGAGGGCTGGCTCAACCATAAGGGGTCTCGGGGGAATACAATGTGGTCTCAGTCCCTCTCTGCCCACTCATCTCCTTACCACCACAGAGCAATCTCCGCTCCCTGTCTGTCAGTGCAGAGGTGGAGGAATGGCCAAGGTGGGTGTCTCAAGAAAACTTCCCTTTCAGCACTCACCTCTTCCTTTTTCAAGATACATGTTGACTTTGTGAGTGCGCTGTAAACTTCCCTCCCTTGGTAGGAAGGAGATGTGAAGATTTGGGGGAAAATGGCTTGACTGAAGAAATGAATGGTGTTAGGAGTGGACTTTGCACCACCCAACTTCAAATAGTTAATTGAGGAGTTTTCTTAGTCTCCCTCCCAGCCAAAGATGAAGCATAAGGCTCCTTAGGAAGGCAGGGACACCTATGCCAGGGACCTGCACTATCTGGGACCTGCTGTCTAGGTGGCCAAGCAAGGTTAGCCTCTAAATCCAAGCTGATATCTGAAGTCACTCAGCAAACCCTATTGCACAATGTCCTGATAAATTGAATAGCATTACTGGATCCAGCATAAACTCGACTTCCCATGCCTGGAGGAGTTTAAAGCCAGGTTGGATTCAGCTCTGAGCAACCCAGTCCAGTGGAAAGTGTCTCTGCTCACGGTAGGGGTTGGAATGAGGTGATCTTTAGGGTCCCTTTCATCCCAAACCATTCCATGATTCTATGATTAACATACAGATCTCGTGCAGACCACAAAAATCTGCTGTATAAAGATGTCTTTAAGTGTTTGATGAAAGCCAGCAATATTTCATAGTATTTCTCAACATTGTCAGAATACAGTGAAAACAGAAGAGTTTGAAACATGGGTATTGTACCTGCAGAAAAGATAATAAAAATTAAAAAGTCTTTATTACTTGGCAAATTACAGAGAGCTAGTATAGAAGAAAGACCTTTTCAACAAAAAGTTATTTAACTACTGACACTGAAAAAGAATTAAAAAAAAAAAAATTCCTTTCCATTCCTGTGAAAAAGAAGAGACCTTCCTGCACTGGTGGTGCCCTCATCCTACCCAGTGATGGCTGAGGTGACCTTACCACATACTCATAACACATCCTCTGAACAAAGAGGCTTTTGTAGCAAGCAAGGATATGCATTGTAACTCACATTGTTCATTGCAGATAAATTTAACAGTCACTTTGCAACTGTGTCCTTTATTACACAAGCTACTTTATTTATTGCCGATGCCCTTTAAAAGAGGTGCTAACACAGAGCTGCCCTCACTTCAGCATCTTGATAATAATGAGCTTGAATAATTGCCACATTTCTCATCTTTCTCAATACACCCAACTCTGTTTTGAAGCTGCTGAGTCTGACAGGAAAAAACACTCACATAAAATCTGTCCAGAGCCAGGATCTACTTCTTCCAGACTAGGCTGTTTTGACTGTTAATTTGCTTTTACTCTACTGCATTTAACTCTCTAAATCTTGACAGTTTCCTTGAATTTTAAAATTTCAGTGGGAAAATAGCAATATCCCAGCAAGAGGTACAACTCATGCGACTGCAAGATGAAGGCCTGTGGGAGGCCTTCTTAGGTGAGCAGACATCTGAACTTAGTGAACTATGCAGCCTCCATTTGCTTCTGAAATGCAGGGGAGAATCACCAAAAAGCTGGTAGGAACAGCAAGAAAAGCAGTGGGCTTAGGATACTGCTGTTACCATTATTTATTACTTGCTATACAGTTGGAGAATCACACAGTCCCAGAATAGTTTGGGGTGGAAGTGACCTAAAAGCCTATCCAGTCCCACCCTGCCATGGGCAGGGACACCTTCCACTAGCCCAGGTTGTTCCAAGCCCCAATGTCCAACCTGGCCTTGGACACTTCCAGGGATCCAGGGGCAGCCACAGCTTCTCTGTGCCAGGTATTTCATTCTGTCTGGGCCAGCAGGTTGTTCACGTAACTCATAAATAGAGTCTGACTGTAACATGAGCTACAAAGCAGTTTCAATTATTTTCCTTCTTATTATGCTCTTACAGGTGTATTTTCCATTTATAAATTAACTACCTGGAGCAACCCACAATGGGGTTGCAACCAGCAAGTGTTTCTGGAAATGCTTACTATAAGTGAAAAATAATTTAAAATGATATAGCAGATTTTGTACTTTGTAATATTTTAGTTTGTTTCTCTACAGCCAACAATATAATGGCAAGACTATGTGTAAGACATTTTCCACAGGCTCATATTTCCTCCTGCATATAGAAGTCTGAGCATAACCTGCAGTAGCAGTGCAGAGCAGCAAGACAATTCAGCAAAGAGGCACCATGATGCTATAGACAAGCAGATGATCCTTCCTGCAGTAGGACTTCATTGTCTGGTTATGCAAACGTGAACGTGAATGCTGAAGAAAATCACACAAGCCTCTCAGGCAGGCTGGGGAAGCACAGGAAGGAGCTCTCAGTGTGATGGCCACCGCTACCACCAAGTGGTTTGCATGTGATGCTGTTGAGCACACAATGTATTGCTTGTGCTCTCACTGAGCTGTACTAAAGGGATGTCAACACTAAAAATTCATATTTTCTGAAGCTACAACTAACATTTTTATTCATTATTCTCTTGATATTATTCATTTTTGCAAAATTAGAGCCCAGAATCAATACTACACAATTCGGGGTATTTTTAACTTTGTGTTTTTGATCAACTCCATTTTTTTATATGTCAGGAATTAAATTTTCCTTTAAATACGTGATTTAAGGACAATTACTTAAAATATCAAGATATGCTATCATATGCAAAACACTGACACAACAATTTATAATCAACTAAAAAGTTACAAGTTTTTTATTTAATTACAAATAAAATTATATAATTAAGACCAACTAAAATTTTTATGTAGGCTTGGGGTTTTTTTAATACTATAAAACTTTTTTTTTTAAAGTAGCGCACTAAATATAGCACCCGTAACTCAAGGCAGAAAACACTAATCACAAAACTGACTGTAAATAAATTAAAAATTGTTAGGTGAAGATATTAAGTGAAGATAGAAAATAATAAGCAAGGAGCACACTAATCACAAACACTTATAACTTGGTTTTTTAATAGGTCAGGTTGCTGGCTTTGCATTGACACTGTTCACTTTACCAGAAGGTTCCAAGCTTGGCCAGAGGTCTAGAGGTGCTGCTAAATGACTCATTTGTTCCTAAAATCGTCATGCTAATACATAACATCCTACAGCACATCTCTACAGGTAAAGGTATTTTTGTGGCTGTTTGTTCTTGTTGAGGCTAATTTTCAGTAAATTCAACTGACCCTAGGCATTTCCTGAAAATCTTTCAATCTAGAAGAGAGAGATAAGAATAATAAAAAATAGACCTTATTAAGGGCTCAAACCCTCAGTTTGATTCAGCAGCAGTCACAGCCATTTTACTGAGCAAAATTAATAATGCCTTTAAAAGTATATTTTGCTTTTGTGGCAGCCAATGTTTTACAGGCTGGAGACATACGAAAGTACTAGCATCTCTTCCTCTGCACTAGCAGAAACATGGAAAGGATACTGTGGAAGAAGTGTTACACACAATGTGGCTCTAGAGATGACATCCTGAGTTACACAATGCAAACAGCATTAATCAGATAGGTTTCCTGATATCTTTTGCCCTTCTCCTTGCAATCAGCATAGCTCCCTATCACAATTTAAATACATGCACACAAAACCAAACAAAAAAAAAAAAACAACACCAAAAATCCCCACAAGACAACAAACGAACAAAAAAAGCCCAGACAAATCTCCCCCTTTCCAAACCCAGTGCTACAAACTGAAGAAACCAACTCTGTTGCGCATGCAGCATATATCCCCTACCGAAGGAGTTATATTGCTTTAAGAAATCTATTCATGCTTTGAGGAGAAACCCCCTCACATCCAGCACCGTTAATAAAGTAACATTGACTTTCTAACCCAGCAAAATGGTTGGAGAGTTTATTTCCTGGTTTTTGTGACACATCTGAGCAGGATTCAAATTCCCCGATGCTGCAAACAGCAACTATCTGTGGGTATAACTTAGCCAGGAAACTAATGACAGCACAGCTGAGGCCACAGACAGCAGGATATAAACCCTATAAAACCTATATTGAAGTATGATTATTTTTTCCTGCTATAAAAGAAACATAACTCACCTCCCAACACCGCTCTGACTAAAGTATTAGCTTCAAATTACTCACCCCTCCTAATGCACCACCTCCATCTGCTCCTGGCATTGATTCGACTGAGCTGGTGCTGGCTATCTGAGGAGAAAGAGAATAACACAGAACAGTTTCAACATGGACATTCTTCCTCAATTATATTAAACACTGAAAAGAAAACAAACAAACAACCCAAAAAACCAAAAAGAAATTTAAAAAGAAAAAAAAAAGAAAAACAAGGTGGGGGTGGCGGGGCAAAGAGAAAGGAAAAGAGTTTGCTTTCAGCCGCTCAGTTCTTTGCTTGTGAGCACACTTTAATTCATAAAATCAGATCGCAGAATCATAGAATGGTCTGAGTTGAAAGAGACCTTAAAGCTCATCTTGTTCCAGCCTCCTGCCATGAGCAGGGACACCTTCCACTACCCCAGGTGTACATGTTGCACATGTGCTCAGCCACCCTCAAATACGGGGTGGGCTTTACAGATGGCACTGAATTGCCAACCTTTCTTTAGGTGTAACCTGTGCCTGTCCCTCACATGCTGCAGAAAGCCACTGCCAAAGTTTGAAGGACACTTCTCTACTGGAGCCTGCCAGCTAGGCCAGCAAAAGCTGTGTGAAGGCACTTGATTCTGAGAGGAACAAAATTTACTCTGTTAAAACACCACTCAGAGTTAAGTTTCTCTTCTTCATAATACATTTCAATCCCTAAATAAATGCGAAGTGGCATCTCCATTTATACAGTTATGGAGATGTATATGTACTAAATACACATAGATATATATTCCTATAGGGTTCACATATATAATATTCATATATCTATATGTATGCCAAATATATAGATATATATACACATTCAATAGTATTCAATACATATAAAGGGCAAATAAGCTTTGTACACTGAGTACCAAAATCACAGGCAACATTCTAAAAAGAATGGAAAACCACCATATCTGCAAATTAATTTACAGGGAGTTTGCTAGTTTACACGAGGTGTTCAAATGATCAGATTCTTTATGATAAATTCTCCTGTTATTCCCATAAATCATTCTTCCTTTGTCAATCAGACATCTCTTATTTCAAGATTATCCAAATAGCCAGTGCATTTTGGCACACCAGCTTGGTTTCATTTTAAAGCAAGTAGGTTTAATCTCTGTTTGAGTGGCCAAATTGAAGAGCTATTCATTCTGATGTCTCATCAGATCTATTTATATTTTAAGACAATCAATCAACTCTTTAGAACAAGGAAAGGAGCAAATGCATCCCCCGGGGACCTGGGCTGTGTCACCCTAGAGCACTTCTTCAGGGAATACAACTGAATTAAGGGAAGCATCACACTACTCAGCTCTAACCAGCTATTTCTGCCTCTGCAAAAACCCAGCAACCCTGAGGAGTTCACATCATCTGTTCCTCAGTCCTCTGCAAAGGGGGTTCTTTTCCCTGGAATCCTAATCAACCCAGGGTTTTACTCTGCCTAGTAAAAGGACATCTATGTGCTGTGACAGGACTTGGAAAAAGAAAAATGTGGAGGAAAAACAGGGTTTGAAGAAGAGCTTGAGAAAAACCCCAGCAAATTTAGGGAAAAGAGTAAATTCCTCCAGTTGCCTATTCAGATCCCCATGTCTGTTTGTTTATTTGGAATAATGGGCTAAAAATCAAATACCCTCTGCTCCTACCTGGAAAATATTTCAAAAGGACTTCTCCCTGTTACATCACCATTACCACTCACAGTGTCTCAGAGCTGGTAACAATACAGTTATTGACATTTGTCAGAACCAGCCCACATCTATGGGGAAAGAAACAGGGGCATCTAACATTCGTGGTTTATCTAACAGAAGCATTCTCAGTCTCAGAGCCTAGGAATGCCACTTCCACAGAGCTCAGCTTTCTGCAGCACTTTTCCTTGCCAGCCTTCCAAGACTGCACAAACTGTGTCCATCACTACACCAGGAGCCTCCAACTCTTCTGAGATGAAGCAGAGGTGAAAGAGGTCCTTTTCCTTGGTAACATTTTTAGATGGCTTTAAAAACCTTTCACATAGCCTGGAAATGCTGCAGGTGAAAATGGAGGAACTAAACCACAAAGGAACCTGAAAGCTTAGTAAAAACCCTTTTTAAAATTACTACTGCTACCATCACCTGGCCTGGCATTGATTTGCAATGACACTGGATATTCCCCTCCTGAGAGGTGAGAGTTCATTAATTGCTGAAGACCTGCAGAGGCATAATCTTAAGAGCAGGTCGAATTTCAGATCTCTCCACCTCCCAGAAACCACAAGTCTTCTGTAGGCAAATTTCAGGCTGACACCAACCCAAAATGCTGGTATGGGCTTATGTGAGTTAGCAGGGAAACACAAGCATGGTCAGAATTGCATGCACTGGTCATGAACTGCAACCAGTCCTAAGCACTGTAAGAGAGAAAATGTATGGCCAAGGATGGGAAAAAAACAATTTGACTCTTTTTGTACAGGCTAATTTCTAGTAGCTGTTACAGATCCAGACAGGAATCCATGAATGCATATCCATTTCTCCACTCATGAGAGGAAAAAAAAGGGTTGCTTTTTCCTCTAAAGTTGCTGCCCAGTATTCCATAAGTGATATGTCTGGTGGATGCTACCTAGTGTGGTGTATTGCAGTTAGAATGTTCTCAGTATTTGTCCAGTTTTCATTACAGAAATACTTTCAGGCTGTTTTAACTGACAGCAATTTCTGTCACATTTAGCTGTGACATCAGTTTCAAAGCTGATTATCTAGAGAAGATAATCTCCTAAAAATGCAGGTTAGTATTCTGGCATTAAAGAAATTTCAGTACAGACTGCATTAATATACAGCCAGGGATAAACCAGACTCCTGCTCTGCTTGGCTTTTACAAAGAGGCTGTCTGTTTCAAGTATGAGGCTACACCATGAACACAGAAGCAAAATCAAATTGAATTTACAAAGCAAGATAATAATAATAATAATGAACTTGACCAGATGCTGTGTCTTCATTACATAGAAAGAAGTGTGCTTATTAGTTTGCTTATTAGCAAAATATTTTTTTCCATCAAAGCATCCTGGCTCTGAATGCAACCATAATTTAACTGAAAAATATAGGCATGAATTGACTATTTTCTATTTTTTTCCCCAAGTATTTTTAGCTGATGAATAGTTCAGGATAAGTAAACAATGCCAGATTCTGAAAATGGCTCATTGCTGGCAGCTATTAGTAGCAGGATTCTAGACTCTAGAGTGTTGAGAAGATCTTCACTGTCAATCTGATTATGTGGGGATGAAAGGCATACCCAACATCTCTCCTGATGCCTCTGGGAAATCAGGCAGATAAAAAAAAATCTAGATTTTTTTATCTGAGACACCAAATCAGTCCTGAATCTCCAAGAGATGTCAAAAATGGTTAGGCACCAAAACAAAACAAACAAACAAAAAAAACAAAAAAAGAAACAAAAAACCCCAAACAAACAAACAAATAATTTAGGAGGCAGAGGATGGGGAAGATAAAAAGCTCCCAAAATTCAATCTCTGCAGATAGACCTTCTCTTCCTCTGCTCCAAGAGCTACCATGTCTGAAGTCATAAAAGTCATAGGCAGCACTGTATGATATTCCTAAATATTTTGCTCTCTCAGGCCCCATTCCTCTTTAGTTTGTAGCAAATGCCTGTGGCTAAGGTTATCACCATCATTTTCAAGTTGAATGGAGAGATACAGTCCTGATGTCAATACTTCTAAAACAAAATTCCTAGCAAACACAGAGTGATACCTTATGGCTGTAGAGAAACAATAAACTTTCAAGACTATATTACATATTTAGTAGAAGAGTATTTTTCTGAAATATATAGTATCTATAAGACACTATTTTAAGATCCTTTTTAAATGCATAATTTTCCTTCTCAGTCTTTAAAATATTTTAAATAATAATAAAATAACATCAAAGAAATAATCCCAAAATGCATCTCTGATGAGATGGGGAAAAGTAATGAACAAAGCCCCCCAGGGACACAAAAAACATTCCAGACAACTAAGCACTCATAACATTGAGGGATTATACCTGTTCTGTTAAAAAAAAGCCACCAGCCTGAAAAATATGCCTGGTGGGTCTCTGGCAATTGAATTGTCCTGGGTAATTAATTCTGTATCTGCATGGCTGAGAAACTGTGACTGATACACATTTGAGAGCCAGAAAAATGGAGATTACTGCCCTGTAATGTCATAAAAAAATCCAGAACAAGACTCCACTATTTTAAAGTTAGCTGTGCCAATCTTAACTGTTGGTAAAACTGTTCTGGCAAAGGAGAACAAAGCACTGGTACTTACTGAGGAATCGGGAGGATGCTCCTCCTCTTGTGAAAAAGAGCTATTGAAAGCTCTGAAGGTCTCACTGTTCTGTTTGTGCTTTTCTATTGTGGCTTGAATGACCTGAGACAAAGATGTCAGCAAAGATGAGAAGCATCACAAAAAAAAAAAATTCTCTCTTAGGAAGATTGGTGAAAAACCCTTACTTGTATAAATGAAAGGGAAACTTAAAAAACCTTAAGTGATGGCGTTAAACCCATAATTGCTTCAGTGAAAAACTAAGACTGCCACCAGGCAGTATCTTTACAAGTCAAATTGGAAGAATATATGAGGTCTGATGCCTCACTGGGCTTGAGGAATGCAGGAAAGGCGAGCCCAGCTGGAACACCCAGCTACTTTCTGGGGCCAGCTGGTCAGCACTGGGACCCTGACTGACCTCCACACTTCTCCATGAGCAACTCCACCACACTAGCCCACCCAGCTTCCTTGCACAGTCACTTAATTCAGAACCCCAAAACAATGCTTTCAAATGCTGCCTTCATGGTGATTGCCCTCCTTATCATCGGTGCTTTGTACTAACATGAATCCATTCCCTCTTCTCCTCTTCTGTCCTGTTAAAACAAAAGAAAAACAGAGAAAACATCATCATTCTACTTAAAATATTTTCAGTAAATTCAACTCACAGCTTCACAGCTTTATATCCTTTAGATTTTTAGCTTTGCTATCCACTATTTTAAAAAACATTATTAATAATTACTGACAGTAATTATTACAAAATGCCAAAAATACTTGAATTGTTGACACAGTGGACCTTACAAGCACTACTATAAACACTGTAAGCATTCAATAAAGGCAATCAACACACTTTGACTTAAGACCAACATTCTCTTACATATCTAAGTTTCCCACCTCTGCTGCTCACCTTATGATTTAAAACTCTGTCATACTAGCACAGCCCGTAGATCAATTTCTCCACACATATTCACAAACCTTCAAAGACACAACAAATATCATACCTGGCTTGTAGTTCCAATGATCTCTTTTTTCCTGTTATGGAAAATGTATGAGCCACATTTTGCTTGGCAATTTCTTGGACCTGTAAAAACCACATCAGCTTTTTTACTCATTGAACTTGTCTTTCTAACATTTTTAATGACTTACAAGTACAGTAATTCTTTGAAATGCTTAGTTGAAAGGATCATTTGGAATAAAGTATAGAAATAATAAAAATAAGGGATTGTTTCCATAGTTACCTGTCTTGCTACAAAACTTGTGTCTGTATCACCAGACTCCTACGACAGTAGGAGGTGTGCCAGCCAGGGGACAAGGAAAGGCTCTTAATCCAAACATGTCACACAGTCACCATTATTGTGCTCCCCTTTGAATGATTCTTATAAAAATTTTAAAAGCCCAAGTGTCAGAGACTGAAATGTTATAATTTATGTCTTAAACATCTTCATTAAAGACTTTTGCTTGTTATAGCAAAACTGTACAAAAGCTGCAGAGAAAACCACCAAAACCCTGAATAGAGCCCTACACTGTTCATTGATGAAGATAAGATAAAGCGAGTCAGGGGAGAAGAAACCATTCAGAGGGATCAAGCTCAGGACCTTCAGGGTAGAGGTCGCAGCCCCGGGGTTGTCAGCTGCCAGGCTCAAACAGACCCTCACACCAAAGGGTAGGGGGAGGAGAGGTTTTGGGTGTATCATGAAAAAGCCTCTGACTTGAGCAGTGAACACCCATCCTCTGCTGTGCAGAGGAGCTCAGCTGTGGGCCCCTTCACCCTGGCAAAAGCCGCATCCACATGAAGGACAGCAGAGTCATGACCCATCAAAGACCCCCCTCAAAGGGGTCCACAGACCCTGCACCAGAGATGATGCAACAGATCCACAGTGTTGCAAAGGACAGTGTCAAACGTGTCCTACTCAGGGGAGGCATGTGGGTGTTCCCACCTGCCCCAAACCACTTTATTAATCCACTGGACTCCATACTTTCCAGCGACAGGCGGCAGGGGGACTATCATCACCAAGAAGAGCAGATGGAGGGGAGCAATGAAATGTTGTTGGGATCCTGGGAAGGGTGATATACTTCCACCTAACCCGTGTTACCCTCTCCCTTTCTCCCCACCCACAGAAACCTCTTTTTCTATTTCTGTACTTATTTTCTCTTTCTTTTTCTTTGCCTCTTTTACTATTAAATAAAATGTACCACTTTTTTAGCACCAACATCTAACTTAATTTGATTTTAATCAAGTTTTGGGGTATATTTCGAACCTTTCTGGGTTCAATCCATTTTATTCACAAAGGATTAGTTTCCTTTGGTCTTCTGTATTAAACCGGTTCATAACATCAAACCAAAAGAACACGAAAAGAGAAAGACTCATAGAATCACTAAAGTTGGAAAAGACCTTTAAGATTCTCAAGTCCAACCATCAAAACAGCACCATCACATTCACCACAAAACCATGTTCTCATGGTTTTTTGCAGACTTCCAGAGATGGTGACTTCACACCTCCCTGGGCAGCCTGTGCCAAGGCTGGACAACTATTTCAGTGAAGAAATATTCCCTAATATCCAACCTAAGCCTCCCTTGGTGCAACCTGAGGCAGCTTCCTCTCATCCTGTCACCTGTGAGAAGAGGCCAACCCTCACCTGGCTAAGCCGGGTTTTAGAATTCTATTATGTTTTTACATTCATATAATGTTACGTATATAGATTCAGCAGGGATCCAAAACTATCAAGAATATTAAAAAAAGGGAAAAGAAGAGATGCAAACCTGCAGTCCTGCAATATCCATCTTCTCTCGGACACTGAACTTCTGGCCGATCAGCCTCAGTTTTGGCACACAGTACAGCACCATGCTGTTAAACTGCAATGAGGCAAGAGGTTAGCTTAGGCAGTTACATGCTGGACACAGCCTGCACTGTGAAAATGTAGGGCTCTGGTGTGTTTTACTCTAAGACATAGCTTTCATGAAGAGATTTAAGGTGAAAGTGAGGCTGATGGATCGTTACCAAAAGAAGTGGGCAGACAGAAACACCTCAGAGAGTCACTTCTCCCTTCTGCCCCTCCCTCTGAATTGGACTGCCTTGAAAGGACAAGAGCAGCAAGGTGGTTTGGCTGCAAACCACTTGCTGTGGCACTCTGCAAAAACTCAGCCTCTGAGGAGGGAGATGGAAAAGACCTCTTTGGGCCAGCAAAGGCACAGCATGGAAGAAAAAAGGAAATCCTTGAGGAAAAAGTTACAAGGGAAAACTGCTGCTCATAACGAGTAGCTGGGCTCAGTTGGTGAATGCTTTTTGTCTTTAAGCTTAGGAACATGGAAACATACCAGAGGATCATAGATTCAAAGTATGGTTTGGGTTGGAAAGGACCTTAAAGCCTATCTCACTCCACCCCCTACCATGAGAAGGGACCCCTTCCACTAAACCAGTATGCTCTTAGGCCCATCCAACCTGAGCACAGCCCTGAAAATAAAAGAGCAATTGAAACACTCACCAGGAATAAATACCTATCCTGTGCTGTGCCATTCTTTGCTGAAAGTTTCTGAATGTGTCCTTCTTTAATGAGCTCGTTGGCTGGGTTAACAATATCCTCTTCACCACCCAGGCGCTCATAGACTTCCAAAAGCTTGTGCATCTTTTCCTGTCAGTACAAACCCCCAGCAGTTTAAATTTTAAAAAAAATTATTCCATGTGGTCTATTGCCCACTGTTTAATTTCTGTGGTAAATGCATGTAAGTTGAAAGAAAACAGTGTTCCACTATTGCTTTGCATAGTGCTTTCAGTGCTTTTCCCCACTCTGAATTAGTCATACTGGATTAATTATACTTGAATTGTACCATTTAATGACACTTTGAGATAAATTTATTTGATACTTTTAGACTATTGCTATTCAACAATAAATATGTATCATAAAATCATTAAGTTTGAAATAAATCTCTAAGATCATCAAGTCCAAATATTAATCTTTGGAACTTTAGAAACAATGTCCAATAAAATCAATGGTCAAGTTGGAGACCTGTATGTTACCAAATAATGAAAGCATGATTTATTTCTTCTACTGCACCACAATAGGAGTTAGCAGCCAACAATTAATTCAACCCTCCACTAACTTTTGGGGATTTTGCTACAGCATTCACTTTTCTTTCAGTCTGGCTTGGACCTCATGCAGCAAAATTATTATAGCAGCCTTTTCCAATGGGTCCTTGTGTACTAACAGAAAAAGCAATCGACACAGAAACCAATGAGGCAACAAGTTGTTTCATATTTCTGATATCTGCAGAGACACTGTACAAAGCCCCCAGGAATTGTTAAGAGGCCCGAAACCAGAAAAATTTCCACCAAAATATATCCTTATCAAGAGAACATGCCAGACGCAAATAGAAACAGATGGTTTCCTAACTATGTTTTCAGACATACTGGCAATACACAGACATCAGCTGGCTACTTCCCTATAGCAGCCACAGGAAATGTGGTCTCATGGTGTCCCCACCAGCGGGGGGAGGAAGTAATGGCCTGATAGGGAAGTGAATATAAACCTTGGACCCCCAAACGTTCAATGGGTGCTAAGCCAGATACACAGCATTTCAGGTCTGTTTGATTCAAAATGTCCTGAGACACCTGGGTGCACCAAAGGGATAACATCTGCAGCTGTGAAGCCCATTTACTTTAATGGTAATGCACTAGCTCTTCTATATTTAAAACATGTGCTAATGTCCAAAATCCTCACAGTCTGATTGCCCAGCCTTTGAAGCACAGCTTTCTGAAGCTACTGATGCATGCAAAATGCACATTCTGTGCACATAAGATGGGCCAAAACTACCTTAGTTCTATTTAAGAACTGTAGGACTAGAAAAACAGTGTGAAAATCTGCAAGGACACGTGAATGGGCCTAATCAGAATACTTTCAACAGTTTTCAAGGAAAAGCAAATAACAAGTTTTATGAAGACTTCCTTTTTCAGCTAATTGGGCTCTTCAGAATGAGGGAGGTGGAATTTAAGCCCAACAAGCCACAGAAAACTGCATTTACAATAAAAAGAACTCAGACATCCAACACGTTTAAAGCCTGAACGATAGGCAGATATTCCTCTCCATTTACCATTCTGAACCTGTTGCAATGGGAGACCCTCAGTTCAGCCACATGTTTCAGTCAGATCACAATTCCGTTCTGGAATTGCTACTCACCATCTTCCGGATGGCTGCATTGGAATGGTTTGCTGCTGTCGATATCAGCTCCAGTGACTCTGCAATAAAGGTACCAACAGTTATGCATTCTCTAGATTATATCTTTTAATAGCACCTTAGGGAACAGGTTCACCTGAGTAGTTTCTCCTTCAAAACTGATGATACATAAGCAATTATAGACAATCAGTTCTGCCTGTTCAACTGATTGTTTCATCTTTCTCTCCTAAAAATCTTGATGAGCCAAAGCACACAGTGACAAAGAACCCTCACTTTCTAGGAATCACCTATTAAAAGTCAAGTCTCACTTATGTCTTCCCAAGCATATTTTTAAGATTGTTTTCCTAAAACAGGGCTTGCCTGCTTATGGTGATAAGGACACTGTTTTGCTTGAGATCAAAAACTCCTTGTAATCAAAAGAAGTCCATTTCTCCTGTTTCACAGAGTCTTTCTGGCTTTCTTGGCAAGAAATACACATTTAAAAACAATACAAATTTAAAACCATTCTTCCTTTCTTCCTCTGGCTACTGCAAGGATGTCTTCCTGTCTTTGTCCTTAGCCACACAATGGATTAAACAAAAAAAGTTAGATGTTCTACTACAGCAAACTTCAACATATTGTCACTGTTTATTTGCCAAAGCTGCATTCATTCCTAGAGCAGGCATTTCAACCCTTTTCCTCTCAACTCCAAAAGTATTCAAAATATCTTTGTTTGGCAATAATTTGATTAATTCCAATGTCCATTTCTACCATAGTCCCGGTTCTAAGTATCTGAACATGTGAAGAAAAACTGCCCAAGATTTCATTGTGGTTTTAGACAGAAAGGCATTTACACGTACTTTCAGCATCTTTCCTGTCTGGAGATTCTTCTGGAAGTTTCTTTAAATAGTCCTTCAGGAGAAGCTCATAACGAGGAATCCTTTGCACTGGTTCAAGCATATGATGCTGCAAAGTCAGGTTTCCACACACCTCCTGTTTCTGTAATGAAGAGAAAACAAGAACAGGAGGGTTTAATTTTTTCCTGCCTTTGATGTATAACAGCAATGAAAAATGACCATTCACATACAGCTAGAGGAGTATACAGGAGTGGGTCAACAGACTCATTAGGTTGGAAAAGATGATAGAGTCCAAACATAAACATAACACTGCCAAGGCCAACTAAATCAAGTGCCATATCTGCATGTCTTTTAAATCCCTCCAGGGACAGTGATTCCATCATTGCCCTGGGCAGCCTGAGCCAGGGCTAGACAACTTTCTCCATCAAGAAATTCTCCCTAATATTCAATCTAAACCTTCCCCTGGCACACTTGAGGTAATTTTCTCTTGTCCTATCTCTTGTTCCCTGGAAGCAGAGCCCAACCTACCCACCATCTGCCCCTTCCTGTCAGGGAGTTGTGCAGAGCAAGAAGGTCCCTCCTTTTCTCCAGGCTGAGCCCTTTCCCAGCTCCGTTCACTTCTCTGGACACACTCCAGCCTCTCAAGCTCTTTCTTGTTGTGAGGGGCTTAAAAGTGACCCCAGGATTTGAGGTGGGGCCTCAGCAGTACCCAGCACAGGGGATGGGCACTGCCCTGGCCCTGCTGCCACACCAGTGCTGAACAGCCCAAGATGCCCTGGTCCTTCTTACCCACCTGGGCTCCTGTTCAGCCACCACCACCAGCACCCCCATGGCCTTTCCTGCTGGCCCTTTCCAGCCCTCTGGCTCAGCCTGGAGCTGCAGGGGCTGTTGTGACTCAAGGACAGGACCTGGCACTTGGCCTTGTTCAAGCTCAGATCACTGGCCTCGGATCCAGCCTCTCCAGAGCTGAAGAGCCTGACAGCACATATCAGAGCTGGCAGGTTTTATGTGAATCTTCATCCCATGTCTGGCATTTTCTGCCAATATGCAACTGTATTCTTTCAGAAGGCTCAGAAAAGCTCTTCCCATCCATGGCCCCATGCAGCATTGTTCTCCCAACTTCACGAAATCAGAATGCCCCCAGGAACATATTGCTTGCCAGAGCTCACTGTATGAGCAGTAGACACACTGCTCACACATCAGCATTGAAAGGCAGAGCTCTATCAAATTCTGCTTCTTTTTCACTTGGACAAGAAGGAAAAGAGCTTTGAGTCTGGTTATACTAAACATAATCCAATAAGGCACCAATGTGCTCTGCTTACAATGGCACTGAGTATTGCAGTGTACTTGTTTTCATAGGATCCTGTGAAGCAAAAGAATATTTCCGTTTAAAAGAGAAGAGATGAGAATCTTAGTAAGAACCAGTAACTTGCTTTAAAGCACACAGGAAGTTTCTGCTAGCGATGTAATCTGACTCCATAGCAGCATGTTAACCACATAAGCTCTTCTACACAGCATTATTTTTACATCAGCCCACTAATGTGGTCTGTTCTCGTGTAAACAGCCTCTCTACAACCATGTTAATTTCACTGTGCATTTCTCAGAGAAAGGAACTTCTTTCAAGTATCTGCAATTTCCTCATAAATATTCCAGCCCACACCACACTGCTGACTTGCTGCATTCTCACAGCAAGACTGGAGATAATGAGATGAATGTCTGAGAGAAAAATATTAGCTATCCTTCCAGAAATGCAAAGGACTAAATTTGATAAGCCACAGTCATCAACTTATTAGTAACATTTGATTTTTGTTTTCTGCTTTCCCTAATTTAACATAATTAGTAACAGTGAATGCCTTATGCTGTGTATTATATATACACTATTCCATTAGCAGCTTAGGTAGATAGTGCATCCCTGAAGGATCACAACACACTTCAACTGGTATGTTGAAAATTATCAGTGGCTTTTGATAGTGCAGCTATGTCAGATGAGTGGACTAAGCATTCTGGGTCCAATCTCTGCCTCCTGCAGCTATGATTACTGAGCAACAGAGCAAAAGGTGCTGTGTAGGTGTGACTAAATAACCTACAGTGCAATTCTGTCATCAGCAGGCTTCCGAGGTGCATCTTCTGCCTGCATTGCCAGTGTCCACACTGCCTGGCAAGAGTTCTGCTCAAGCAACAGCAGAGCTGCCCATGGTCTGAAACTGGTGCAGACCAACAGGTGACATACATCATTTATGTTGAAAGCTCGTCGGTGGGAGGAGACAGGTGAATTTTAAAGAAGGCTGTGCTGTAGGGGAAACAGTCACAAACGGATTGCCCTGCAGAAAGTCATAGCTTGCCACAGGCTGAGGACAGCAAGATACAGTGCTGGTGTGTGTGCCCTTAGTGTGAGCAGGATGGCTACAGGCAGAAAAAGGGTAAGAAAAGGCCCTGTGGAGCAGCAGCGTGGCAGGAAAGGACCTCCCCAGTCCTTGCTTCTCCAAACTTCTGTCTGAGTCTCTGACACAGCCCTAAACCTCCACACAGGGCCTCTCCTCTCCCAGCTTGCTAGGGGATTACTTGATTCCAGACAGCTGGCCCAGCCACCGTCCTCCCATTTAAGGCAGGCAGCTGTGCTCCCTGTTCAGCTTAACCTTCTCCTTGCCAGCCCTCCCCTCCCAAAGGATGATATTTGCCTTCCCAGGACTGGCACAAGGATGCTTATGAGCATCCTGGAGCCTGCATCCCATCAGCTGGCCCAGGGGATGAGCAGGATAGAGCAGTTTTATGGATACATCATCATAACTGGAGCTCTTCTCCTCTTCCTGAGCAGCTTTTTGTGCAATTATGAGAAAACACATAGAAATCCGTGTTAAGCATCCTCCTGCGGAGCTGTGATCCCGAGAGCTGCTTGCAACTTTGGAAACCTCAGGAAAACCAGACAAACAGCAGATGCTGTCAGTGACACATCCAAACTTAAGCACACCCACCTCAGAATGAAACTGTATTTATTTAAAAAAAAGAATTAAAAGTTAGAAATTAGGAAGACAAATCCAAAAGAGTCAGAATTACTGGGCCAAGGGTGAAGTTTCATTCTGTGATCTGATACTCCTCTTAAATCACAGAATCATGGAATGCTTTGGGTTGGAAGGGACCTTAAAGACCATCTAGCCCAACCCCTGTCCACTGTCCCAAGTTGCTCCAAGCCCAATCCAGTCTGGTCTTGAACACTTCCAGGGATCCAGGAGCAGCCACAGCTTCTCTGGGCAGCCTGTGCCAGGGCCTCACCACCCTCACAGGGAAGAACTACTTTCCAATATCCCATCTAATCCTGCCCTCTGTAAGTTTAAAGCCGTATTAAAAAAAAAAAACCAAAACAAAACAAACAAAAAACCCCAAAAAACAACAACAAAAAAATAAATTCGTGTGAGCGGAATAAAAGCTGCGTGTGAAATCTGTGTACCAGAAAAAGAGAAGAAAGGATACCACTAAAATTGTGTAATTTTAGTATGTCTTATTATCTTGACAACATGTGTCATGAACTGGGAAACAAATAAATACACTGATTTAAGTGAGGACCTCTCACTCCTGCTTCTAGCCAGCAGAGAGTTAATTTTTTCCAGTAGCCAGGAGGGCCCCAGTGTTATTGGATAACACCTCAGGTCATTGCCAGGCTGGAAGAGAGGGTCTCGTTTCAGAGGAGAAGGTTCCTTATGGTGGAGCAAGCGTGGCACATGGAGCAGATTGGGTGATGCTGGTCCTGACTGGAGGGAGTGGTTTGGGTGACATAGCTGCAGCTGGATTGAGTTCTGCACTCTCTTTTTAGTACACCTTTATTTTTATTATTAATAGTGTTGCACTTACTGTTTGTTTTCTTATCTCATTGGTGTTTCCAGTAAATTTTCCTTACCTCAACCCATGATTTTTGCCTTTTGTGCCTCCAGCTCTCCTCTTCAGATGCTCCACGGGGAGGGAAAAAGGGCAGAGGGGGAAAGCAAAAGAGTAGTAGCGTGGTTTTGGAGTCTCTAAACTGGGGAGTATCATTCCTAAACCATTACAATCTCCAAGTCCTATTATGCCAATTAAAAACATACCTGTATGTTCTGAACAACATCTTTGAAGGGAGAGGACCGCTGCATACATGTGTTCACTATGTCCATTGCCCTGTCAAAGTTCTTTACATATTCTCCATACATTTTCAGAAAAGGAGCAAGTTTCTGCAGGATATCTCCTAGCCGTGGGTTGACGCTCCTATGGTAAAAATACAGGTAAGTACTGAAATGTCTGTAAATCAATGGTATCTTCAGAGAGAAAACACAGCTGTAAGATTTCCACAGTTGTCTCCCACATGCACAAGCACTTACACATATGTGCAATCAAGACAGGCTAAGTTTAGTTGAAGGTAATCTATGCAATATCCTAGATGAAAGTTCAAACATGAATCCTGTTGTACAAGGGATAACATTTCTGCCCTCACTGTCTTAAGTGAAGAGCAGACTGACTACACATCATTAAAGGAACTTCTGCCCAACACAAAATCTTGTGGAAAACTTTTACGTCTTAAAAATAATCTCTTCCACCACAGCCAAATATCTGAATTGGTTTTAATGCAAAGAGATGGTTCAGTTCAGTGGGGTAATCCCTAGGGGCTAGTAACCCCAGGGTGGAGCAGCAGTAGCCACACATCTCTCTCTGCCAAAGTCATGGCCAGGCAGAGAGGCAGCCACTCTCCCCCAGTCTGCCCGCAAGACCCTCTTTAGCCAGTTGACAAGCTTCTATCCTCTTCTGACCTCCAGACACTGCATTTTTCCTCCGCTTTGTTACAGCTGTCCTTGCAAGTGCAATAAATCTCAAGAGTTGCTGAGACTCATTTACTCCTGGTCACTGATGAACATGTGAAGACTGGACTCAGCCAAGAGAGGCAAGCCCTGGTCTTGTCTTGATCAGTCAGGGTATCTGGAAAGGTCAGCACTATCTGCACCTGCCACTGCAGGACACCAGGCAGCCAATGTGTCCCCTCAAACTGGGTTTCCTAGATCTGACTTACAATTAACGTTTCTACCTATCACTGTGTTTCTGCCTTATCTACAGCTTACAGAATCACTAGGGTTGGAAAAGACCTCTAAAACCAACAAGTCCTACCTTCAACTCCTTACAGTAGCCAAATTTTAATTGGTATTTGAAAATATTTATTTCAGCTATGGGGCCAAAAGAAGAAATTTCATTCCTTCCTAGTACTGTAATTTCATAGTACTGCAATAATGGGAGAGTGGGAATGCAGTAAGGAAAACAGCTCTGGTAACACTTCCAATTAAAAAAATGCTCACAATATATTCTGAAAGTTTTGAGTGCTCAGGCCTTCTCAAGGCTCAGGCCTCTCCAAGTCAGAAATGTTTGAGAGACTTCAGAAATGTTTAAGAGTTAGTAAATAACTAATGTAACTACTGCATTAAACAATTTAAAAAATTGAATTAGACTAGGCCTTATGTTTGCTACAGTTTCTTGAAAATGTATTTTTAAAATAATTGTAATAATAGCTACCTACCATTCTTGTGTAATTCTTGTTTTGAGCTCAGGAAGAAGAAACTGTCCATGGAAACAATAGATGGAAGAAATATTTGAGAAGATGCCCGTTATCACTTCAGATGAGATCCCTGCTTCGGACAATTTAGTGCAAAAAACCTGCAGAAGGCAACAAGACAGTACCAACATTTTATAAAGATAAACAGTCCTAGACATGCAGATTTTAGACTGCAATTTTCCAAAGCTGACTGCTTAGAACAGAGCTGCAGATTTTGACCCCTGGTAGCCAGTTCTTGGAGTCTTAAGGAGGTTCACAAAATTTAAGCCCACTGTCATCCACGGTTAGATATATCACTACAGGCTCTTGAAAAAAGTAGGAAAATCTGAGTTGTAATTCAAAAAATATTGAAATGACTGAGAAGATCAGACATCTCATATTTGAGTGCAAGCTGCAAAGATCGTCCAGTCCCTGAAAAGCATTTACAGTTATTTACACAAAGCAAAATAAATAATGTGATTGGGTTTTTCTCAGGAGGAAAAATTACACTATACTGAACAAAAGGGAAAGACAGATTTCTATGGTCTAGAAACAGTTTCTGCTAATCTAATACAAGCACTGTAAGTCTTCCATACAGCTCCAAGGGTTGTAGGGTAAAGCATTCCCCAAGTTACAGCTTCTAATGACATTTCCTGCCAGGTGACAGTTTTCTGTTTTTTCTTCTTCTAGTAATTTTTAAAAAGCACTTGGTTAGAAATGTGTCTCATCCTCATTTTTATTTCTTTCCTGCACATTCATGCATTTTTTTCTTTGAGAAAATTATATAAATGCCTGAATTGTGTAGTGTCAATTCAAAGTCTATGGGGAAGAAAGTTCAGACTCATCACAACAGTTTCACTTCATCCCCATGGGTAAACATGATGGGCAATAATTACAAAACAGAGTGGTAAAAAAGTAGTTTGCTGTAGGCACAGGGCTAACATATGTGGCCTGATTTTAGTAAAACTTCAACTTCTTGCACATCAAAGAGCAATCACAGATTTCGTAATTTCTTAGTGCCTTCATTATTCCTGTGATTTCCTCCCCCCATGCACCCAGGGAGGAACCAAATGCTGGCAGTGTCTGTGTCCTGGACTGCTGCTTTCCCACTTCCCTTTCTGCCATTCCAATCCTCTGGTTCCTTTCAAGGAACCGTCTTGCCCAAAGCTCGAATCTCCGACCCATGGCATACAGCCTGACAAGCAAACTCCATCTTCCACCTACACACAGTGCTTGTATTGAGCTATAACTTAGGCAATGGACAGGAGACATCATTGCTACTCACTGAAAAGAGAATTAATTCAAAATGGAATTACCTGGTCCAAGAGATGGAGTCTTTTAACATATGCTTCTTCCGTGTGGAGCAGCTCATTGGCGATGTTGAATAGCTTTTGGGGCTCTGTACACTGAAAAAAGTTACAAATTACACAATCCATCTGCACCTCCACGTCTAAGTTCCACTAACTGTTCTGTTTTTCATTTTGTCAGTGGCCAAAATCCTACCAGCAGAGGAGACTGGAGTGAAAGAGGTTAACACATTTCAGAATCTGCTCCACATCTCTCAAAAGATCACTTTGCTCCAGAGACATTTTAATGCTGTTTTCTGAAAGAGCAGTTAGTAATGCAATCAGTGGCTGGTCAGGACATCATTTGAGTTCATTATGGCTTTATAAAAAAACCCAGAAACATCCTCTAAACCTGGAAATAAGTCTAGTTAATTTGAAAAATAAGGCAATAGACTGTAAATCAACAGTTCTCCTTTTTGGACTCTGGTTCTGTAACTAAAATGTAAAGTAGAAACCAGGCTGTTTGGCTAGATTTCTACCCTTGCCAGCACAGCATTACTCTCTATGGCATATTTGTAAGACTTCTGTGCATGTTTAAACACAGACAATTTCCCTGGAAAGAATTTTCATCAAGGTAACCCAAATTATTCAGTGAAGCCTTTCATTTTAAAAAAAATTGAGAAAGGACTACTTAAAAACTCTAAATGCAGTTCTAAAGCACTGACTTTAGGCACTGTTCAGCCAAAAGCTACATAGACCCTTCACTCACTAAGTGCTTAAAAATACCTGAATTACTAGAATACAGGCTTGAGCTTTCCAACAATCTTTTAAAGTGTTAGACTTTAAACACTTTAAATGCCTACATATAATGAAACCAGCCCAGAACAGAGCATTGGCTGGCTTGTGTTCAGGAATACAAGCATAGAAAATGGGCATCAAGGATGATCAAATGTAGGGAAACTATACTGGGCTGGATCCAGAAAAAAAAGACAAATGCAGTGAAGGTAACAGATGCGTTAATGATTTCTGGAAGGGAGAACACTGACTGGGTGCAATTAATCATTATTTATATGGGAAAAGTGAAGAGCATCAAATAAAATCACCACAGTGCTGCTTCAGGGGCTGCTTCCTCAAGAAACACAACATTGCCGGCAGTAACCTTCACACAGGTTCACAAAAGATCCAGATATATACATTATTAAGTCTACATATAGTCTATATTATATATATAGTCTATTAAGTCTATATATAGTCTATATATTAAGTCTATTAAACACATGGGGCAATTTCCAGTTCAGGAAGCACCTGGGCCTGTCACCAGTAGCAGTGCTCCATCTCAAATGCCTGTCTCTGGTGCTTGCATTTGGGGCAAGGACTTGTAGATATAGCCTTGTGACCCACCATCAGATTGTTGGAAAATATCAACTAAAAGTTCTCTTTAAGCTTCTTCAACTTTTATTGGAAACAAAACAAGGTAAAGTTGATGAGAAAAATTTAAACACCAGCCCTCCACACACATTCAGACAAACTGTAGTACAACTGAAAACCTCAAAGGCTTTTCAACTTTCAACTGAAATGCTCAAAGGCTTTCTTTTCAAAGAAAGCCATGAACTCCAACAAATCAGACCCGAAATTATCCTACATGGAATGAGGTGCCACTTGGCATGAAGTACCCATAGCTCCATGATGCAAGTATTATTGAAGGAAAGTGAATAGCTTTTCTTTATTTGGAGCAACATCAGACTTCCTTTGAAGCGATCCCTCTATTTCCAGGCACAAATCTGAAGATAGGCAAACATGCCATGAGTGAAGTTTTGACATGGATGCTCTCTCTCTTGCCTCTCAAATTATTCCAAGTCAATTCAAATACTCTTTAAACTCTTTCAACATACTACACAACATCCTGCTCTGTTCACTATGTATTAATATTTAGGGAAAGTGAAGGGGAAAAAAAAACCAAACCACAGCACAATAAGTTTTGAAATTGTTCCAAGCAAATACATCTTATTACAGTTTACACTGAAGTGCACTGCTGGCCAGTCAAGCCCAGTAACGACAAGGATCTCTCACTGAGAAAGAATTTATCTGCTGGTGTTGCTGGACACAAAAGAGTGCTCAAATGAAAGGCACTGATGTAACCAGCTGGCATACCAGCCACCAAGAGCATCCTTTGAGTTGTTTGAATTCAGAATTGGAAAAATTCTTATTTCCAAACAAATACATTTGTACTCAGAAGTAAATCTTTACATATCACAGTTACTCTTTAACCTCCTGACCTTCACCATCTGCAATTCAGTTTATATTTCAAGAAAACTTGCTGACATCTGCTTAAATACCAAACAAGGGCTGAACAGACTCAGCTTGAGCTCAGTTTTACAGAGTGACTCTATCTTCAGTTCCTCTCTCTGCTAGGCACATTTTTCAGACAAATTTGCAACATATTTGCCTTTCAATGGGCATAACATTTTAAATGAAATTGTAGATTAATTAAATGTGAGGCAGTCCCATTCTTCTAACTTCATTTTGTGCCATGGTGGGATAGCTTTAACAAAGCCTGAGCCATCATTCAGTTCACTAGGAGCAAGATATTTCATGGTCCATGTTTCTAAAGGAAAAGTAAAACAAACCTGCAAACTGAGATTATGCTCTGCTCTGTGCAGTGCTTTTGCTGGGTGACTGCTTGCCACAGCCACCGCATCTCCTGCGCAGTCATTCGCCAGAACCTTACACCTACTGCAAAGGCTGCATGGAACATGTGTGGCCGGTGGGGTGACAAGAAAGATGAGAAAACAGAAGAGGGAGGTGTTGACTTCACAACACAGAAAGTTCACTCCAGTGCTCAAAGCGCCATGATGCACTTTCACTTCTTTGTGAAAGATTCAAAAATTCATTTTCAGTTGCAACTGCCCATAAAACATTTTAAATAAAAAGAAACAACAGCCTGAAATCAAACAGAAACAGTTTCTCATGAAGGTCAGATTCACACTTGGAATGCATTTGCACCTCAAATCTTGCAGCAACCATTTTTCATACAATGGGTGTGCACAACTACATTCAGTCAGCATCTGTCTCACATAGGGCTTTCAGCAAATCTTGCAAGAGAGCTGCTGGGATAGAGCTTAGATTAAAATCATACATGGTTATGCTTCAAAACCCCACCAGTCAGCCCTGCAAAGACCACAAAAAGTCCCAGAAGATTATAGACCACTTCCTACTCAACAATGCTGAAAACAATACAGAAAAGTTATCCTATGCTTGGTTGTCTTTGTTGCACTGAAATCACATTTTCCTTAAGATATTTAAATCAAATATGATGATGATTACATATCTGAATTTTCTTAACCAACATTATGACTAAAACATTGACATACAGACTTTTTTTTTCAGAATATACATGGAGACAACCTCACCCAAAGGTCATAGTAGCAGGATTGCAGGCCAAATTTTACAACACACACTGGACAATGAAATCAGATGTGAAACTCCAGCCACGTACAGACAGAATGGAAGCATGTGTCCATGAATGCATGAGACCCAAGTGGGGCTTCATTGTTACTATTTACACAGCAGGAAGCAGGACAGAGGGAGAAAAGCATTCTTTGGTGATTACAACAGAGCTGTTACTCTTACCGAAAAAATGCAAAAACCCCCCTATGAAGCACTGATACCCCTCCCAGAAGCATTACTTAGGCTCTCAGGCAGTCAGCAGAAGTCTTGGGACTTTGGAGCACGACAGTCCCTCAGTCTCACTTTCATGTCACTACTTTTCTTTGCAAACATTTTTGTAACCATCCAGGTTAATGTGCATCACGTCCTGCAGCTCCTGACACTTTGAGACATTATCAAAATCAATAACCTCCCCTTGATTCATTTTTATTTTGGTAAAAGATAACTGGAAATCCCAGTAAGTCACTCCTGAGATTTTAAAACATATTTTGTGCTAATAGTGAGCCCTGTTAGACTGCTGCAGACTCTTAAAGAATCACTGTATAGCTAAGCCTAGACTAAATAAAACAATACCACTCACGTATCAGGCAAGGTTACCTTTCCCAGCCATGAGCCGTGTGCAGGCCTGGGTGGAAGACAGAGAGATAACTGAAGTAGAAAAGAATAGTTATTCATGATCTTCACTTACACTGATATCCTAGGAGTTACTGAGCCATCATTAAATCTCTCTGCAGCTGTACTTATGCTCCTCCTCCAACTATAACAGCCTTCATATTTAATGAGACCACTGGCTACCCTAATGGTGCAGCTGCAAAGCCTGGTACTAGGGGTAGGAGGGGAATGCAGGAAAAATGCTTTCCCAACTTAAGGCTTTTTGAAGGAGATGAGGGCTCCCCAGCTCCCAAGCCAGCAGCTGATGCCAACTGAATTCTCTTTTCAAGCAGGAAAATTATCAGTTTTGTCAAGGGTGATGTGAAATTCCAGCCTAAGAATAACCATGGAACATAACTTTGAATCTACCTTAGCTCTCCTTGCTGGAAGCTATGGCACTTCACTCTAACCCCGAGTCCATAGTGTCCCAAATCTGCAACAGAATCAAAGAGGGGAGCAGGAAATGACCTCAAGTTATGCCAGGAGAGGTTTAAATTGGATATTAGGAAAAAGTTTCTTCACTGAAGGGTCAGGCATTGGAAGAGGCTGCCCACGGAAGTGGTGGAGTCACCACCCATTAAGTGTTCAAAAAACAGGTAAATGTGGTTTGTAGAGAACTACACAGAGTGCAGTGGTGGACCTGTCAGTGTTAGAGTAGTGGTCAGACTCAATGATCTTGGAAGTCTTTTCCAACCATAATGATTCTGTGATTTTATGTGGACACATGACACAGAAAATGGCTTCACTCAATGTGTCCCTAGAAGAGGGCACAACCTTTACACTGAAGAAGAGGCAGCTGCTCTCTCAGCCTTCCTCCTCTATGTGACTGCAAAAACCAGGTGACTTAGTATAGCTTGGTGAGCCTCAAAACTGCCTTTTGGAAGGAGAAATCAACTCAAACTGCATGGGAAAACCTGCAGTGCATCACATAAATGCACCTCAGGAGGAAGGGTAATACAAAAAAACCAAAACAAATGAGTTTTCTTCTGAAGATATCTCTCATAAATTCACCAAATAAGCTCCAGAGGATTACAGCCTCATAACTTTGTGTTTTGTCATCCTTATTTCCTATAATATGGACACATAACCTAAGGAACAAGACTCAAAAACAGCCATCAAATCATTGTTATTGTATGAAACAATGGTATTTGTCAACAAAGCACTTAATCATATGGTAAAGTGTTCAGCTTGGGGTTGTCACAGTTGGTTTGATACAGCATTCCTAGTCCAAACTGTAAATTTAATTACCAGATTAAAGATTTTTTAATGTAATATATTATTTTCCAGGAGTTGGTCTTTGATGATTGTTATGGGTTCCTACCAGCTCAGGACATTCTACAGTTCTAGACTTTCTTGCTGGCCTGTTGCAACTAATAATATATCTTTTAAATAATATTTCAGTGGCACATGCACATACATGCACATTATGAATAGAAAACAATTCAAGTATTTCACAGTGTGTGTATGTAGGTATAAACACAATTGTCAAGCTCTGAGATACAGAACTTCCATGCCATTTTCACCATTCTTTTATTTATACCAGATGATTGAGCTGGAAACTAAGAAATACATTCTAATATCCACATTTCCCAAGGGACAAGCCCTTGACCGACACAAATAATTATATACTCGGTGATTTCAACAGAACCACTTGATTTGTAAAAACTGAGGTGTGGACACTGCACTTCAGTAGCTACAGATCATTAGCTGCAGCTGCTTGTTGTATTCTTTAGAACACAAAAATCCCACATATTAACTTTACTGTCATCATGGCTGGGGGGGGGAAAAAACCCTAACAAACCCAAACACCTGCAAATACAAACAAAATGAGCCACCAAACAAAAAGTGCAAAAAGTGGAATATTTTGCAGATATTTTGCAATATTCTGTTCTGTTTTTCTGGAAAAATCAAATCCCTTTTAACAGCACTATTTCCAAAAATAACTGTCTTGATAAGCTGATAATCAAAGGACTCATTATCTTCCATAGCTGCTGCAAACACACAACAGCCTGGACTACATTAGTCTGGAATCAAAGAAAAAAATCTCTTTTCCAGCTACAGTTTCCTGAAGAGTAATTTGACCTAATTACCATTAAAACAACTTCTTTGCACTCAAGAAGTGGTCACACCAACAAAAGCAGATGTTTCTGTAAAAAAACACTCTGAATTTTGTGTGAGACAAGATTCTGATCCTACTTGGACACAAGGTCCTCACCCTGCAAGACGCACTATCCAATTAACTCTCTGAATAACACAAAGCTCCATGGAAAAGAACATGCTCTAACAAGCTGAACCTAGACAAACCCAAGCAACAAACACAAGGTAGGAGTCTTGACCTACAAAAGCATTTGAATTTTAACAGCTAACCTCTGGGCTGTGGTGGATTGCCTTATATTAAACCTTTTGAAGCAAGCTGGGAACCTTTGTAAAAATCTATCGAGGTCAGGAACAAGTTAGGACCTGCATAAAGCAGGAAACAGTACTGACTATCATGATCCTTTGATGAAAAACCAAACAAATTATCCAAATAATGTATTTAAGTGATGCAAGTGTCAGGAACTGGTTTCTGAGCACTCAATAGCAACAAACAAGCTCCCTTACCTTGTTTACATCCAAATACTCTAACTTTGGCACTTCTGCTATCTCTTGCTCCTCACTGCTTCCTTCATCAATGTCACTGTCATCATCCTGCGTGGAGTCTCTCTTCTGCTCCACAGAGGAAGGTTTGGTGCCCCTTCTGTCAGGTTCCATCTCTTCTGGGTTCCCAGCCATGCTGGGCTTCTTCTGCTCTGCCCCTTCTTCACTGGGGAATGTTTCCCCAGCCACACTACAAGAAGGACTGTCAATGCCACTGTCTCTGTTGGGAATTTTACCACTCCCATTCAGTTCTTCAGTTGAGTCTTTATTGCCAAGCTCTTCTTGGTTCTCTTTGCTCACAGTCACAGCAGTACAGTCTCCATGGCTTTTGTTATCACTTATGCTCAGCTCTTTAATTTTCATTATGTCTGTGTTAATTAGATCCATGCTGCACGGTATGCTTGGTTCAGCTTCATCCAATTCAGTTTTGTCATTTGTGGAAGAGTCACAGGAAGCCACTGTGTCATGGTCACACAAGCTCGTCTGCTTGGATGAGTCCAGGCCAGGTTCCATTTTAAGAGCTAAATTTAGCTGGTTTCTTTGAAGAATATGTACAGGTTGCCTGTGGGTGAAGAGAAAGCACCACAGTAATATTAATGCTCAGGTTTCACAAGCACCCTGAGAGGATGTGATTGCCATTTGATTCAACTTGTATTTCTTGCACCCCACTGACAATCCCAGAAGGCAAGAGTGTGCATATTGCAATAATAATGATCACCCAACAACTCCCAATGAAAAAACAGCACCCCTACATTCTACTGAAATGGCACCACCAGAATCCTGGGCCTTTATGCTTTCCATGCCACCTTGAAGAAAAGTCTGGTTTGAGGCTTTGGAGAAGAAGAAATCACCTTTAAAAAGAAGCAATTGGTCCTGGGCTCATTTAAACAGAAACTCTCATTCTTCAACAGAACCAAGTCCTTTTGGCAAGGTATTTTCTGCCAGAGAGGATGTACTGAAGCATGAGAAGGCATTACTTTTCCTTTTTGAAAGACAGCAGGTTCACCCAGGTGATAACACTCCATGGCACAGTAAGATGCCCGTCTCCATCTCCCTCTTTGTGGAAAAAACCCATCACTTAGCTCCATCAGGCAGATTTGTTCTTTGGAAAAGTTCTCATGTGTTTGTAAAATGAGCTGGTTTTACAGCAAAATGTATATATTCTATCCAATTTAGTGTCTTTCATGACAAAATTTTACAACAACTGCTGTTCTACATGACATTGTTTCACAGTACCCTATACCCTTCCCTGCCTCCAAGAAGCAAGATCTGATGTTTATTCTATCTTGGACAGAAAACTCAATTATTTAATATCATAACAATCAAGTTCCTATGATGCAACTCCCACATTGAGCCAACTTACCGAAAGCAGACTGTGGGCTACTTGCCTCTGTTAGAATCTTAACAAATTCAGCAGGTCTTAAGCTCCTTAAGCATGACTCTATGTTATAAACTAAAATACAGTTAATGTTTTCTACTATTATATTTTAAGTTAAAAATGCAGAAAATGGAGAGAAGAGCAGACGTGGCAAAGCCATATTTACCTAATATTTTCAAATTTCTCAATGAGCGTGTTGACTCCTGCTGATATTGGTATTTCTTCCTCTCCAGGTGCCGAGTTCCTTGATGACTTGGGATCAGCTGGCAAAGGCCGAGATGGTGCAGGAGGAATTCTTTCCTGCCCAGGTTTGAGATGGACAGGCTTAGGAGGTACTAGTGAAAGAGAAAGGAAAAACAGGAGGATAAATCTCCATCTTCTTTATCCTAAACTGAGAACAAAATCCAGACAAAGAGGTATGCATTCTTTTCTCATTTTTTATGAACAGCAGAGATGCAGTCCTGAAGTATTGCTTACACCAAAGCAAGCCGCTAAAGAAAAGTGACAGGCTTCTATTTTGTGTTTCTACAGCTGTCTTAGCTGTGCTAACAAACCGAGTGGCTTGCAGCACTGCACTGCTTCCTCATTACCAAACAGGATGCACAGCTTACGCTTCAGTTTGCAGGTTTGCTTGCCATCTCAATCACACTAATGAGCTTCCCCTTCCACGACTTCTCAAAATTCTGGCACCTGATTGAATGCCTTATATTGGGAAAAAAAGGTAGAGGGATGAACCACATCCCAAAATAAACCCTCAAAACCCAACGCCAGCATGGATTTCAGTGCCTTGCATTTGCTTGGTCCAAAATGCCACAGCCTGAACATAATGGCTTTTCTTCCTCTCATCGTCCCTCCCCCCTCTCTTCTGTGGTGTACTAGTCTTCACAAATTTCCTTCCTCTTTTGGTTCTATGTTGTGTTGCATACGGTATAAATAAAAGAGGTATTGTAATCAGGACTTACAAGAAGGCCAAGGTACAAAGTTTAATACAGTATTTTTAAACATGGTGTTAAAATGTAATGTCATTCTAAAAAGATTATTCAGTTCTTCCATTGGTGTAGAGTAAATGATTTAGCATACACAGGCAGTAACTCATGGCAACAGGTTCCCATGCTGTCATGGTTTTATATAGGGAAAACAACTCCCATAGGAAGAACTGACATTGGAAGGCAGGAAAACTGGCTGTAGGATTGTTCCCAAAGCACACACTGCATGGAGTAGGACTGCCAAGTGTGCCCTCCAATCCAGGCTGTCCAGTGAGTTGACACTTTAAATGAGGAAATTCTAATTACATGTTGTATTAAAGAAACATTTTCGAAAACAGTTTCTTTCAACCATTTCTAACTCTGATCATCCATCTGGGACATGTGATCAGCATTGTAATGGGGCTTGAGTTAACAACTATTCTGAATGTAATTCCAGGGTTACTTGCTTTAGGAGGATAAACAGAGGCATATGCACCCAATAAGTAAATTCCAATTGTCCCTTCCTTGCAGAAGGCTCTGCATCTGTTCTAACATCCACATCAGCCCAGATGTCTGTCCTGCTCCAGTGGATGTGCAGCTGCCATAGTAGTGCATAGCCAGACAGTGTGGCTAAGGTGGAGTTCTAAGTATAGGTCAGATTTTAAACTTCCTACATTACTGAGTTTATTTCAGCATAAAAGAATAAAATAAAGTTTTTTAAGGATTTGAGCTTTAAGAGGACATTTCCTATAAGAGGACTGATTTGCCCAGTCTCCAAAACCATCTGAAATTCCTATCATAAAATAAAGGTGTTAAAATCCAATTCTGCAAAGACCTCTACAACCCCTATCTTCTACAGGAATAACAGGAAACAGGAAAAGAAAGTCTTCTTGCATATAAATGGGATAGTGAAGATCTGTGTTTTGTTCCCCAGGTTTTCAAGTGCACACCATGTGACCAGTGAGCATCTGGCCATGTTTCTCCATGTAAAAATAAAAAAAAACAACCTAAACCCAAGTATCCACACAGCCATCTGGTCCATCTACCAAAGACAAATTCTGTGCTCCTTTCAGAGGACATACTGCAGGCAGACATGTCAGAACCTACCACACATCAGGCCTTCAAAGCTAGCCCTGATCCATACACCCAAAGGTTTTACAATAGTATCAAAGCATTTATACCAGGTCTCACTGCTGTGCATGTAAACATTTAATGTCTTTCCTGTTAGTGGATTCATCTGAATCACCTCAGACAAAACACTGCACTGGACCAAAAGGAAGCAGGAAAATACTTTTGTTAATTCTGAATTTTTACCTACTGAAGTAATGTTGAGAAATGCAGAAATTAACATGGAGGCAAAGTCACTAACCCTACTGAGGATTACTTAGCAAGCAAAATTTCAGCCACACCAGATGTTCAAAGCCACTTTGGTCTAAGACCAAGTGCATCTGGAGGAGACTGGGTGGAGAATGGATCAAGATTAGTCCCAGGGAGAAGCACTTTGGTGTGTGGTTGCCAAGATGTTTCACTGAGCACATGCACTGACAGCCCAGAACCTTGCTGTGTCCTGAACTGCATCCCCACCTATAGCATGAGCAGCAGGTAATGCAGATTCTCTGCTTCTACTCCATTCTGGTAAGACCCCACCTGCAGCTCTGGGTCCCCCAAAATAAGAATGATGTTGACCGGTTGCAACCAGTCCAGAGGAGGCCACAGAGGTGCTGCAAGGGCTACAGCCCCTCTGCTCTGGAGATGGGCTGAGAGAACTGGCAGGGTGTTCAGCCTGGGGAAGAGAAGGCTCCAGGAAGAGCTTAGAGCCCCTTCCAGTGCCTAAAGGAACTCCAAGAAAACTGGAGAGAGACTTTGGACAAGGGCCTGGAGCACTAGGACAAGACAGAATGACTTCCTAACTGACGGCAGGGTTAGATGGGATATTAGGAATTAATTTGTCCCCATGAGGTGGTGAGGCCCCACCACAGGCTGCCCAGAGAAGCTGTGGTTTCTCTATCCCTGGAAGTGTCCAAGCCAGGCTGGACACAGCTTGGAACAACCTGGTCTAATGGAATGCATCCCTGCCTATAGCAGAGGATGGAACAAGATAAGCTCTAAATTTCCCTTTCCACCCAAACTGTGATTCTTTGGCTCCAATTAAAACTAGAAGTTTGCTACATGGAATATACCAGTATTACAAAGCACTTTCAGGAGCTGCCTGAAGGCTGAAGCCACATGCTGGAAAGATATCTCCTCATTCCTCCTTCTCCTGAAGGTTTTACACAGCAGCTCATGGCTTCAAATCAAGCTAACTAGGGCCCCTCTAACTTTCTGAAATACACACATAGAAAAAACAGTTTACATCCTCAGCGACTGGAAATCAGTGCCCATGAATACAACAGCAAAGTATTTGTACCAGATGAATTAATTCCAGTTCTCACTGGACAGACACTTTCGCTATTCTGTTTTGTTGCCAGTAATAACAACATTCATGGAACAATCACTAATTAAACTTGGGCTACCAAGACCTCTAGGAGAAAGCTCCATAAAGACACAGACCTTGTGAGATGTTTCAAGCATGAAGTAGTATATTAATATAATGTTTAAAGTTTACTTCCAGAAGCAGAAAATACAATGCTCTCTTTGTTATTGTTTAAGGCTGAACTGCTTTTGTATAGATATTTTAATTGCGATGGGGTGGCAGTGCAATGGCTTAGTGTGTACAACACAAAAATATCTTCTTTTTCAGATGACAATGACCATCTATCACATGGACCTATAGCTTCTGAACATTTTGGTTTATGAGCTTAGTATCTTCTTGAGGCTTAACTTCCTTTGTTCCAAACACCTCTCAAGCTCCATGTTTTTTGCATCCCCAATTCCCTTGAGGCAAGCACCCATTACATACATAAGTGTAATCAATTTTACAAAGCATGGGGTGGCCAGAGTAGGACTCTTGGCAAACTGGCATTACAAAGACAGACCACATGTCATTTCACTGGTGAAGAAACATGAAAACAAATTCTACTCTTTCAAGAAATTTCCTGCAATCTTTTTTATAGAATTCAGAAGCCTGGGGAGACCAGAAGAACAGCTGGAGACCAGCTGGAACATGCTGCTTCCTAGCTCCTCTTCCATCATACTTTGGGTTTGCCACCTATTTGACTATTAGCTGGCAGTTCTGTGGAAGTACCACAACCCACAGGTGATTGGTTTAGCTTCTACTTCATATTTTCAAAATACATTTGTTCGGCATTTCCTCTTGCCATCTTATAATAAATGGCAAACAGACCAGGTTTTAACAATAAGATATTATTACCTAAAATACTTCTAAAAATTTATCAAAAATATATAAACAATTTTATTAAATTCAACTTACACTTCACAGCTGCATGAGGTATACCAACAGGACAAGAAATATAAAGTTATAAGTTACGTAATTGGTTATTGCTGAATCAATTTCTTCTTGAAGGCTTTTCTAAATGGTTATCTAACACTGGAAAATGAAGATAATAAAGCCATACCAGCTATACATTACAATGTAAAAGTAATTGTTTTGCTGTGACTCAAATTGAAACAATAATTTTAAAATATTATACTTCCTCTGCAATAGAAATTTGTACAAATTTCTAGAAGGACAAAGCCACTTACCTTGGGGTTTCTGTAGAGGATGCATTTTGGCCAGTGCAGTTTTGGTTTTGGGCTTCCTTCCAGCCTGATGGAGACATTGCGCTGAGCTGATATGCTGCAGTTCCCCACATGCTTCCAACACAGGACTGGAGTCAATGTGACACTTGATTTGAAAAGGAGAACAAGGGCAACCTGAGGGAGGGAGAGAAGGAAGTGGCAGAAGGAAGGAAGTGGTGGAAGGAAGGAAGTGGCGGAAGGAAGGAAGGGAGAGAGGGAGGGAGAGAGGGAGGGAGTTAGTATTTGTTCTACTGATCCTGAAGAAAATTTGTGCTACTTCTGGAAGTATATCACTCATCCAAGTTCCTGAGGAAGGGAAGGGGGAAAGGAGAGGGGTGAGCCATTCACTCCACTCACAAGTTATTACAATCAATATACCAGTGTTAATAATCCTGTTAAACTGCCTGACTGATAAGACAGGCAGAATTTCCACAATACTGTCTTTAATTATTTATTTACTTCTTTACCACAGATATCCAAAATAAAAGAGCAAATATAAAAGTTAAAAACCATTTCAAAATTATTGCTCCAAACAGAAATACAAGTGTTGTAGCATATAATGTTCTGTTACTTGATAAAATACAACTGTGTTAGGATGATGCAGACATATGTTCCACGTGGTGGGAATGGTACGTGTGCCATTTCTTCAGATTTAATCACTCAAGTTATTTATTACTCTTCCTTATATAAAAGATTAACATGCCTGCAAAAGCACCAGTGTAGAAAATGCCATTAAGATACAATCCAATGGCAACAGAGAGAAAAAAGTGATTAATATGATTGTTGGTCTTTTGTTTTACATTCTTGATTCAATTCTGTGAAGACTCAGTAAACAAACCATCATGGACCCTGCAGTATTTGATTTGGAGTTTTTTTGGACTTGTGGCAAGGCTACATAAAACCCTCACATCAGCTTTTCTAGTGTGTCATGAGACGGTTAAGAAAAGAATTGAAAAAGGAATGTGGTTTAGAGTTGCTGCTTTTGAACATATAAATATATGGGGTTCTGGCAGTAGTCAGAAAGGAAAAACACATCAAATTTAGAAATTTGACATGAATGCACTAAAAAGGGGCAAAGAAAACATGACAAACATTCTTTTGCTATTACTGTTTAGAAATGGACTAGCTGAATTTACCAGAATCTCACCTGAGTTGAGGGTGGCCTACATCACATAGAAAGGATTCATCTAAAGGTGAAAAACCAGTCTTTGCCTTTCTGTGATGTCATCAACAACATGGCTTTAGCTTCAAAAATGCAACCTACTTTCACCCAGATTCCTATTAAGATCAAAAACCTGAAATGAAAAGCATTCCCATTCACATCAACTAAATTTTCCTGGATTTATATTAATGGTATTAAATCAGGATGCGACCTTCTGAATAAAGTCCTTGGAGTCTGAGCCGTGCAGACTGCAGATTTTGTTGTCAAAAATAGATTCAGATGGCACAAATCTACTTACTGATCTCTGCCACCCAAATATACAATCCCTGAATTCCCCATGTATGGCTGCCAGTTGCTGCTGGTTGAAACTTCATTAGCATTTCTACCACAAATATCTTCTTTTCAGCAGATTTGAGAACAGCTATTTTCCAGCTAAAACCAGGAAATTATAAGTATTAAGTTCTATTCAAATATTATTTCATTTAACAGAAAAATATGGTGAAAACAGAGAAGATTATTAGAGCAGATTAATAGATTACTGCAAACACATCATCACTGACAGAATTTATGCTGATGGCTTGGCTCTGGGTACCAAAAGCTCCCTGTGACAGCAGCAGTGCTGCACAGGCCAGATTTTAAGGGGAAGGACTAAGACTTCTTCGTTATGAACAGCAGCTCAACACAGCCAGAAAGGGAAAAGTCTGAATTCAGGAAAATTAAAAGGGCAGCATGCAAGAAAGAGACCCAAATATTTCTGCAGGTATTCACCAGCATGTGACTGGAATGCAATCTAGCAATGTTGTATGTTCTTAAAAACTGCTTCAGTGATCCAGTTCCTCAGTGGACAAATCTCTGCACATACCATAGCTCTAGAAAATATGAGAAGACCCCTCTAACCTGTGCTCTGTCGTGTGATGACACAAGCACAGCACCATTTTCAGCTCTGGCAAAGCACTGCATTCCTGGTAGATGCTAGACACGTCCACAGTCTCCCACAGCCACTGAAGCAGGAGAGCCACAGCTTCTCCTGCCCTCAGGCACCACATCCCTAGGAGATCCCCTACTGGACATCTTACCCTAAGCATTCCCCATTCTTTTTCAACCACTGCCACAAAAAAAACCCCAAAAAACACCCCACACACAAAACAAACAAACAAACCAACCAACCAAAAAAACCCACAAAAAACCCACACACACACACAAACACCCCCTCCCCAAAAAAACAAAACAAAAAAAAAACCCAAACAAAACCAAAAAAATTACCCCCCGAAAAATACCACAAACCAAAACTATTCTGTTGGTATAATTTTGTGAATTTTCAAAAGGAATTAAACCCCAATTCTGTTTCTTTCCTCTTGGGATTCATTGCTGTCAGCCATCTTACATTTATACTGAAAACAAAAGCTAGTGGTCCCTTCATTGGTTTCAAATGTGTGGCACCCCTTTTATCTAGGCTAAAACCTCTTATGAGCTACTGATAGTACTGCAAAGTGGGGTGTTTTGACCCTTATTTTATAAATTCACACATACATTCTTCCTCTTATGCTGCTTTATCAGCTCCAGCGTTTTCCTCAAACCTGCTTAAAGCTCATCTCTTCCTCCTGTCCACGGCCAAGTTGAGACCTCGGCAGGGGTTTAAGACAGTGTTTGTAGTAGGGCTGTAGAGCCCTGCTATAGAACCCAGCTCAGTGACACTGACAAGAAGTAGCTTACATTTTTCAGGCATTCCAAAACATCAAATTCAGCAAAAAGAGTGATAGCAAAGTTACCACCATAAGCTTTCAGAAACAGATGCAATCAAACAAACATGTTCCAGAGCAAGCAAGACTATGGCATGGACTGCAATTCCCCACCAAAAGAGAGGCATATCACTTACTTGTGTTTGAACAGAGACATTTTTTCTTACTTGCTTAATCTGTAAGACAACTAAAAAGAAGGAAGAACAGCTCCTGTTGCAGCTTTCATTTCATGGGTTAAATGCCATGTTCACAGGAACTGACCTCCCCCAGCTCACTTCCGACCGACCCCCCCCCACTGCGGTTGGTGAGTCAAAGCATATAAACGTGGCAAATGCCCATGGAGGAGCTGTACTAAGCACAAGTCACAGGAGATTACTGCAAGGTTTGAGTTTCAAACCATCTGAAAGGCAATACAAAGGATGTGGATGGTATAGAAGCCTGATTCTTCTGCAATAGAAAAGAGAAAGCTAGATCATGGAATCATAGATTCTCAGAATGGTTTGGAGCAGAAGGCATCTTAAACAAAAACATCTTGTTCCAATCCCTTTCCACTAGACCAGGTTGCTCAGAGTCCCATCCAGCCTGGTCTTAGATACTTCTGGGGATGGAACAGCTGATGCTTCTCTGGGCGAACTGTGCCAGGACTTCACCAACCTCACGGAGAAGAATTTCTTTCTAACATCCAACCTAAACCTAAGCTCTTATTCTGTCACTACATACCCTTGTAAAAGTCCCTTTCCAGCTCTCTTGTAGGCCTCCTTCATATTTTTAAAAAGTTTTTTGCTTAAATATAGTTTGATATTAATGTAAAAACAGTCAGTAACAACAGTAACATGTCATGGAAACCAACAAAAACACAGTTCTCAGCATGCAAACTCTCAGTCTGCTTCACAGTCTGAGAAGGGAAATGAGGGACCACAAAAAGTGGCAATAATGAGGAACCACAAAAGTGACAATAAATGCAATTCTACCAGCATGGGATGGAGTTTGCTAAAAGATTTACATCAAATGTCTTGAAAATGTTCAAAGCTTCTTCTTCCCCTATCCTGCTCTCCCATCAGAATCTCCATGGGAAATTATAAAGGATGAAGCAAAATCTAAAATTTTTGAATGAATGCTGCATTGCAGGGCAGACTCCATCTCTGAGGAGCCACAGAAGGGCTGCTGCTTTGAATTCTTACAAAAAACACAAACCTGACCAACCCTGACAAATTGCTCAGTCTGAGCAGGGCTGCCAGAAATTTGGTCTATTCAGTTCATCTCACACCACCACAGAAATACAGACATAAAAAAAAAAAGTTTTTAGTGAAAGAATCACATTGCAGAAATTAACAAATTTGTGCATGTAAAGCACAAGAAGGACCAATAGTATCCCTAGACCTATAACACTAGTATTTGGGAATTTGGGATTTGGTGTTCTTTTATCCTGTTCCGACTAATTTTAACTGCCTTAGGTGAGGATGCTTTCTCTAACAAATGTTTCATAGCATCTTGAGTGTCACTACTGAACATCATTGTCATTGTATCTTCCATAAACCTGGATCAAAATACACCACCTTTATTCTCATTAGATTCTCCTATGGTACATTCCTGCAAGCTAATCCAAATAAAGGCTGTGCTTTACCAGCGCTGGCACACATCTTACATCTCTCATAATCTGAATCACAGCAGGCATATTCCTGAGGAGTTTTCAGCTCTAACTTCTGTTCTTCTTGAACAGGTTTTTACATACAAAGAATAAAAACCTCTTTTACATATTCATTTCAGTGCAGTCTCTGTATCTGTCATTGCAATCTTGTTTTTATTGCCCTATCTAGAGCACATATCCCAGAGGCAGAGGAGTGTTGGAAAAGCTTTGCACAGGTATCTGGGTTATTTCACACTTGATCCTGCAGCAAGGAATTTCTCCACAACTGCTTTAAAGAAAGCAGTTTCATTACTCATTTAATCTGGTATACTTTCCTTTGAAGAATTAGCTTTTCAACAGACCTACATCAGCCCTTTCCTCACAACAATAAAGCACACTCTTTGTCCCACTCAATGCTCCCTAGACAGGATACTATAGCACAGTTCTCATTTTCTATCTTGCATGTAAATAAAAAAACTTCACACTCCAGACCCACATTTCTCCAGCTAGAAATACTGCTGGCACTGAAGCAGGAATGCAGTGTCAGTACAGGCTCCCTGGCCCCCCACCATTGCAGCAGCAGCTTAGGCTCTGGGGCCTTTCCCTCAGACATGGGTGAGATGGCAAATTGCTATTGAAAACTGGCTATAAAAGTGATTCTTAAGTGTTTACTTTACATTTATATAATTACAATGGCCAGGACAAGATTTCTGAGTGACAAAAATGAGAAGCTTCCATGTTTCTTTATTGCAGCACTACTTAGCACAGATGTGTAAACCAAATTCCTAATTCTTTATTGCAGCACTACTTAGCACAGATGTGTAAACCAAATTCCTTACAAAATCTTCATACTTGCCAAATGACAAGGTAAAGAAAAGGCAAAAATACAAGCACATCTCAGAAATCCTGCTGCTATAAAGTCATTACATACAATTTTACCCTGGGGCAAGGAAAAAAGGCAGGAAAAGATCAAGCAGGCTCTACTTTTAGGTGTTTTATGTTGCTGAGTGCAGCTGGCCATTATATCCCCCAGAGACAGCACAAAGCAAGGATCTTTTCAAGGCCAGTCAAATATGCCCCATCATTTCTACCACAGTGGCAATGATACCATCTCTTGAGATCTAATACAGGATCAACTCAACTTCCCACTAAGTTGCCACAGAGAAAATTTAAACTCCTTTCCAGGACAAAAAATTCAGAATCTATCACTAACTGTATGGAAGGTCATCTTTCCCTAGTAAAGAAGGAAAGTGGTATTTCTTATGTTATTTTTATTTTGTAGCAGGCGGCCAAGCAAATTCTGTCCAAAAATGAGTGAAGGGGAAAACCACATCAGCTGAATGGGAAGAAGGGCCAGCTTCCAACCCAAGGGATTCCAAGGGGGAAGGAGTGGAAGCAACAACCAGAAAAGCCATACTGAGAACAGAATAAATTCACTCAAAAGGAAAATGAAAAAGAAAAAGCACCACAGAATATGTTCTCCTCCAGGACGAACAACAGGCACAACAAAGCCCCGAAACAAAAATATTTTTCTTTCCTGTATGAAACAGGATGTGGTACTGCAGTTAGCAAGAACTTACCTTCAGCTCAAGGGGTTATTGGTACAAAGTTAAAAAAAAAAAAAGTCTTGTGTTTTTACTAACTGTGTTTTAATTGAATCCTCTGTGAACATCCACACAGACACCGAGGACATGCAGTCTGCCGCTCAGCCCCAGCCTCCCTTCAGTCACAGGAGTCAGCCCCAAATGACAGGGTTGTACTTAAGCCTCCCTGTAAGAAGGCACCTGGCTCATCCAGCTGGCATTCCAGGGACAAGTCCAGCCTGACAATCTACTGCAGAGGAGGGAGTGTGGGGAAGCAGCCCCTCACTGTGCATCACTGTTATCAAAACAGTAGACAGATGCAAGTCCCAAGAGTGGAAAACTCCACATGTAATTATTTTTTTGCTAATAAACTTCTAAGTGATTATAATTTAAACTCTGCTGGAGAGCAGATAAGGACTGATGGATTTTGTGGGGGCTTGGGAGATTTTTTTAAGTAGTCATATATGTTCATGTGGTTTAACGAAAAATTGTAATTTCTAGATCTGTTTCTGCAGTGCAGCTGAGTGGGATAATGAACTACACAGTAAATATCCTGAATCAATATCAACATTTTGTGCTTCTCCACCATATCACAGGATCACAGAATGGTTAAGATTAGAAAAGATTTCTAAGAGCACCACATTGAACCATCAATCCCCCCATCATCTGCATGTTCACCACTAAACCATGTCCCCCAGGTGTCACCTCTACACATTTTTTTGAACATTTTTGAAGGCTTACACTTTTTGAGCACTCCACCACTGTCCTGAGAAGCCTGTGCTGGGCTTGACCTCCTTTTCAGTGAAGAAATTTCCCCTAATATGCAATCTAAACCTCCCCTGGCACAACTTGAGGCTGTTTAATCTTGTCCTGTCACTTGTTACCTGGGAGAAGAGACTGACACCCACCTAAGTGGCAACTCCCAAGTTCTTCCACACTATCCTGTGACAAACTTGTACCAGAGGTATTCTTTCATATTTTGTTTATATTTGTATCCCTTTGGAGAGTATCAGTTTGCCCTTAGGTTTCATCTCTCAGTTGACTTGGACATAGATGCCCATCAGTAACTTTTGCATTAGCATTTCTATCATACCTCAGAATGTGGGCATATCTTTACAGATCTGGTCCCTGAAACTTTGTCATTATGATTTCAAACCTCCAGTGACATTCCCACACAAGAAACAGACAAAGCACACAGGAAACAGGTTTCCAATTTGAAAAAACATGTTTCATATCTCTGTCTAGGGCTGGAAACTATTCATTGGTAAGCAAATTCCTGCATTTAGCCATAGTCTTCTCAATATTTACATTTGGCCTGCTCTTCATATTGAAATACAGTGAATAGATGTTAGGGGATACTGAACATCAAATCCCCATAAATGAAAGGTAGTTACAAACTTTTATGATCTCACAAAGTATAACAAAGAAGCTGTGAAAATCTCATTTTTCTGGAGGAAGCTTTTAGCTGATTTTTCCCCTCAAATGGGGAAATGGTTTAATTAGGCTAAAATAATCACCACAGTTACTTTCTGTGACACAAGATCAAAGGTAGAAGAGAAAAACCGCTGAGACTCTTCCATCTAGTAAGAAAAGCAGGTTAGATAACATAAAAAGACTGAGGCATAAAGAGTGACAAAGAAAAGGAGAAGGAGCCTGGGGTAGGTGTCAGCCAGCCTGACACTGAAAGCAACAAAAGCCCTGCCAGAACGCTGCACACGTCAGGAGATTCACCCTTCACGTGGGACTGTCAAACACCGTTCCTCTACTAGAGAAATGGAGGCAAGAAGGGATGAGCAGCCAGACTAATTTCTTTGGTACATACAAGTCGTGTCCTACTTTTGTGTGATGAAATGCAAAGCAACTAGTTTAACTTCAGCAGTAGATTTCAAGACTCAATTCCTGCATAGGCCAAGCCACAGATGCCAAGGTCCAGACATCAAAGTCCATCTTAAGTTGTTGCATGTGCCTAATTTAGAAGGGGAAAGGGGAATTGGTTTTCATTCATATATTTCATTATAACTAACATGAAACCCAGAATTCATTAATTCATAAGACTGTGTTTTGCTTTGATTTTCTCTTCTCTTTGATTCATTGAAGATGGAAGATAATGGGCCTTTCTCTAATTTTTTCCAGAGTTCAGGATTAAATATTGTGCAGATAACATGCACAGAGTAAAAAATAAACTAAGCACTTGAAAGAGGCTAGAACTCTCTCTAAGAAAGTTTTAGTTACACTGAGGTATTTCTCACCATAATTTTACCCTCACTGATCTCATTCTAGCCAGGTGAGCATAAGCAAGGGCATTTCTCTGACTTACAGGACAAGTCCCACACACCCCCACTGTGGGGTCTTTCAGCACAGCAGCAGCATTTCAACATATCTTTTCCTCCTCCTGCTTCTTCACCATTCAAACTTGCTTTGCATCCCATATTTCTGGTAATTAACTTGGTTTAGCTCTGGTCTCCAGCTTTAGTCTGGCTGCTTCCTCCATGACACAGGTAAGCTTACCCATGGACAACTCCTAGTCTCCCAGAAGGGAACACTCCATACCAAACTGATCACTCTATAGTCTTCAGAGATCAGCCAAAGGCAGCTGAGCATGAGGTGCAGTGTGTAGCTGCAACTATGAATGCATTTTCACCACATATTTTCAAAGATGAAGCTATCATTTTGCCTGACAGCCTCAGAGCCCTCACTGATATCAGATGTCTATACCACCTCTAAGATGATCACACTGGATGACCCTCCTTTAAAATGCACATACCAGATCCTGATATAGGTATGCAGGCAGAATCTTTATTCAGCATTCCTGAGGCTTTCCTCTTAGATGAGCAGAATTTGCTTTTTTCTTTTTCCCCTGACAAGTAAAAGGTTTTTCATTATGATGAAAGTCCCAATTAATAATTACACTGATTTGGCAAATCAATGAACTATTTCAGCCTAATAATATACCTGCAACTTCACATCTGTACTACTTTAACACAGGAATTGCAACACCAGAGTGATCCATTACTGTGAAATCCTAACAAGATTTAGTCTACAAACAAATTACTGCAGCCAAAGCCATCTCAATTTGTTCCTTTCAGGTTACCTGCAGCTGTGTGATTTACTGTCTTTGGGATTCTCTCCCAAGAACAAAGAGAAAGATGGCAGATCTCAAATTCCCAGAACTGGTGAGTTGTGGGAAGTTTTTCTGTTCTCCAAACAGAGAAAAGCATTACACTGCCCACCTTCCAGTGATTTAAAAGGCAAAATGATGAGAAACAGTCCAGTCGAGTCCTATGAACAAATTCCAGCCTTCATTCAAAACCATGTCAAAAAGGCTTCATGTGCTTAATTTCTTCTATTACTAAAAACTTATTAAATTATTATTCCTAATGACAAAAGCAGCATGCAAGGATATCTCTCTGCTCAATTGATGTGCCTGTGCATCTTCTTAATGCTACGCATTACAATGTGTAAGATGTTATTTAACCAGCAAGACGAATAAAAATTACCCTCTACTTAAGATTTAATGACAATATAATTCATCTCCAACAGTGTCCCAACCAACTGCCTTTCTCTTTAAAATCCTGAATTGTTTCATTAGTTTTAGTAAATCAATAATTAGCCTTTGCTGATTTAAAAGTCTACTTAGGTACTAAATAAAAACAGGTAAATATAAAGTAGCTCTAAATTGGGCTCAGATTCTTTGCTACAGAAGTGAGCATTGCAGGGCAGGACTAGCTTTTCTGCGTGATCACAAAGTGCTGTCACTCCACGCTGCAGAAATTAAGAAAATACAGCTTCATTATTGAAACATAGGGAGTATTTTTACACTATTTTGACAGCAGAGCTGCATATTTCAAAATCCAGAACAATTTCACAATAATCACTAAAAGAAGACATATTTCAGTTCTCAGGGTGGCTCAGTAACACCCTACTTGAAGTTGAGAGCTTTGCTAGAAAATGGCCAAGCCACAGATTCTTTGAGGTTGGAAGGGACTTGTGGAGATCACCCAGTCCATCCCCTCTGCTCAAAGCAGGGCCACTCAGAGTAGGCTGCTAAGGACCTGGTTTGACTAGGTCAATCACACATATTACAATATGACATGCATAATAATATTTTTGTCCCTTTTAAAACAAATGTAACAAAATAACAATGTAAATTATCAATGAATAATGTTCTCAAAAAATAAGTCCTTTATTGAGAAAAGGACACAGAAAAAAACATTTCTGACTGATGATGTGAACATGGGCAGCAATGAGAAGCAAACACGTCACTGTGGTGCCTCTGCTGCAGACTGGATGATTGAGTGCCACAAGGGCTCACAAAAGCACAGTTGCAGTTTGAAAGAGACTTTAAGAGCCTGGACAGCACTGAGAGACTAACAGCAAAAGCATCCCTAGTCCTGTGCCTCCTTCTCATATCTATACTTCCAACAAAGCAATCCCACACAATGACTGCACATGCAGCGCAAGAAGAGCCTTGGAGGGGTCTAGCCACTGTGAGTCTCTACTTTTTGGAGACTTAGAGCAGCCTATAATATTGACCAAAGGTCCACTCTACACTGCACTGGTTTCTCAGCTGACTAGAGAACACAGTCTTTACCCTTCTCTGCAGCCTCGGGCTCTGCACCCTTCTCCTCCAGAGACCTACACACCCAGGTTATCCCAGAGCTGCTCCTGAGGTCAAGCTCCACATCTCTTCCAGCTCTGAGGGAACATGCAAACATATTAGGTACATTGCAGATGGAGGAACCAAGAGCAAAGAGCAAATAGCATCCTTTCACTTGCATGACCATCTCCTTAGCTTAGATCAATGCTTCCTCTCACTCTGTGATCCACAGTCTCTAAGATCCCAAGTGAGAGCAATAAAAAGAACCTGGGAAAGGTTAAAGGTGTCCATGGGAACAATGGACAGATAAATAAAGTGGAAAAGACTGAAAACCACTGAACCAGCTCTAGTATTTTGGATCCCAGTCACAGGATAGTATAAAGTATCCTTTATTTCAGCCTGACAAGCTCCAAAAAAAGTAACACCATATCAAAGGCCTGCAATATAGAATACAGAGAAAAACTGGAATAAAAGGAATTGGTATTAGTTTTCCCAACAAAACTTCAGTTAATTAATTGTATCTATAGCAACTATTCCACCTCTCCAGTTATCTACAGTTGCATTTTCATCCAATCCATAGCCACTCCAATGTGAAAACCAAAGACATTTTTCAAGAACCCAAGTTATCATTTGGGACATCAGTTATAAATCACAAAAAATAAAATCCTAGTGAATGACTGCTAGATCTTCATTCCAAAGAAAAAACAATACACTTCATGTCAAAATTGAATTACAATTCTGCCAGAAAATATTTTTAAATATTTTTAAAAAGAAATTGGAAGCTCAAGCTGGACAGGAACAGGCAACAATTTCAGAATCAGATCATTAACCCAAAATATGCATTCAAATTATTATTGTGAAAATAATACACATTCTGTCTTGTTTAGGTGATAGCTTTCAATTCTGAAGTTAACTTAGAGTGTGGTCTATCATTAGATAAAATATAACAGGCAACTAGCATTTTCCAATATATACGGATAATTATAAACTATGCCACTTGCACAGGATAGCTGAATATTTTTGTCTAAAATTATGTTGCATAAATCAGCACATACTGCAGGGCAGTCATTGTTTCAATAATTACTGGTTTCTACATAATTTCTGCAACATTATTCCATATTATTCTTTCATTATTAGAGAAATCTCCATGCATACAATGTATGTTTGTTGGCAAAGCTGCATTATTAAGAAAGGATGACTGGAGGGATTAAAAATAAAAGTCATTACAGAAATTTAGATGCTATTAGGAAAAATGCAAAGAATTTTCACTGCAGAAGAAAAACAGTAAAAGAAAAAATCATTACAAGATTATTTCAGATAAGTGACTCTTGTAATGAATTTGCAATCTTGAGTTCTTATAATAATTGACAGTGAAAGTGTAATTTAGTAATAACATCATAATCCAGTTGCTTAGAATAGGTTGTGGATAAATAATTTTTGTTTGGTTGGAGTTTTTTCAGATGTATTATGGCATATTGGCCCCAGAGAGCTTTAACTGCTGCCGACTTCAAAAGGAGAGGAACAAGACACCTTTCAGTGCAATATCTTTACATGTAATGTGAGGATCTGAGTTGGCACCCATCAACAAAGAACAAAACAGTAACATTAATACATGTCCAAATTGCCTAGGACACTTCCTTTTACAGCATGCTGGTGTCAGCAAACACCACTGAACCCTCCATAGCCCTTTAAAAAAGAAAAACAAAAACTACCAAACACATGTATACATGAATAGCAATAAGGTCTGATGATACCCTGGCCACCCTGCTCCACTCTGGGCATGATTGATACACACCAACTCATTAACTGTCATTGATCATGACAGTTGGCACAGTCCTTAGCCACACTGCCCTACGGCAATTGGGTCAGCTTCTGCATATGATGGGCAGACTCCTCAAAACACTGTGATGATTGTTGTAGAAGGAGCTAACAGCGGGCCTGTTAGCTAAAGGAGCGAGAAGAAGCTGAGAAGAAAGAAGAAGCTGATAAGAAGCTCTCTCCAAGGCTGTAACCAAGGAGACCAAGAGAACTGAAGAAAGAAGAGAACTTCACAGCTGCACAAATTATTTATAGAAAGTTAATTAAGTCACTGTAACTTTTCACCAATGGTATTATGTTGATTTATTGTGTCCAATAGTTAAGATAGAAGAAGCATGAACAATTAGAAAGTGTATAAAAGATCAGCCATGTTTGATAATAAAAAGTTGCCATCTGAGACTGCTTGTAGTCTCTGCTTCGTGTCGTGACCGCCTCGACAGCAACAGATTGTCACCACACAAAGTTACTGCTCCAAAGGCACCTTAAGCCATGTTATCCTAGCTCACAAATAAACTCAGACTAATTCAGAGATGCTTGGAGCTCAGGCATCATCCCTCCATATTCAAATCTGGCATTCATAAATATATGCAAAGTCTGCACCAGCCATGTCTCCCCACCTGTACTGCTCAGAAAGGACAGCTCTCAGAGAAGCCAAACAGGACTGCTGCAGCTCTGGCAATTTCTAAGTTAGGCCAAGTGCACAGCCTGTTGTGCACATCCTGTCGTGCACAGACCAGCACACAGACCTGGTGTTCCCCACCTGCACTCCATACCACATCACTGTGCTGTGGCGCCATTCCTCTTCTGTGTTCCTGCCTCACCTCTCAGCTTCCTGCAAACGCTCCATGGAGACATACTCAGAGGGACCAGCCCTGAGCGCCAGTGTCCACTGGCTAAAGCTGTGTTCTCAGAATAGAACACTCTGATCAGTTCTCAGAATAGAACACTTTGATCAGTTTTGTACTGCGGCAAAGGAAAAATCAGACTTTCAAGCAAAATGATTGCTTCAAGATGTTTTTTAACTGAAAAGCCCATTTGCACTAATGGTCAGGAAGAATCGGATATTTTGCTCCCTGCAGAGTTACATAATCACATGGTTTAGGCTGGAGGGGACCTTGAAGATTATCTTGTTCCAACATCTGCCATGGGCAAGGACATCTACTAGACTACATTGGTCAGAGCCCCATCCAATCTGGCCTTGTGAAAAAACAAACAAAATAAAACTAGAAACAAGTTAAAATCCAAGGTAATCTCTCCAATTTTCAGGTCACATATCCAAGTGTTTCTTCTTTCTCACCATGGTGCACCTTCTCTTCCTGCCCAGATACTTGAATGCAGCTCCTACAGCATTCCCAACTCAATATCTGTTGAGGTGAACACTCCATGTATGGAGACACCAGGTTTGACTCCATTTTCCCCGAAGGCTTATTTATTATCTTATATATTATACTAAAATACTACATAAAAACTATACTAAATGAACAGAGAGAAAAGAATTATCAGAAGGCTATAAAGAACAAGAATAAAATAGAATGTGTAACAAAATCTTGTGACTGCTCACAGCCTTGGCACAGGTGGCTGTGACTGGTCATCAAGTGAAAACAATCCACATGGACCAATGGAAGATGCACCTGTTGCATTTCACAGCAGCAGATAGTTATTGTTTACATTTCTTTCCTGGGGCCTTCAGCTCCTCAGGAGGGGAAAAATCCTAAGAAAGGATTTTTCATAAAATATCATAGCTACAAATATCTATAAAAAACATTCTTGGACTGAACAGATCCCTCTTCCTCTCCTCAGAGCAGCCAGTTTGAAATTCTCAGATGCACGAAAAGGCAACATCCCCTGCTACAGATATATGTTCAGAAAGGCACAGAGCACAAGATGCACTCTACAGAGGACTACTACATTCATCTTCTACTAATCTTCTACAAGGAGATACATTTGATAACAGGAATGTGTGACTGGCTTAGCATAACAAACATTAATTGCATCAATCTCCTGTTCTTTTTGCATTTAATACGAGCGTCTACCCAATACATGTTGTAGCAAGTCTGTACCTGTCATTTAAAAATATTAAATAATATTTGAATGCCAGTGTGCATAGCATACTCAAAGCATAGGCAGTTTTCAAAATAAGTGACCCAACCAGGGATGTTCTCCAAATACTTCAGCTTAGTGACCTCATTTGATGATGGAATTACAACAGCTAGATTACAGTTCCACGAAGGAATTCATTCTATATACAAATTTCTCCATATCAAGTAAAATTCAATTTACCACACATTCTAAACTATATTATACACTAGGTTTCCTCCTTCTTCTGTTCAGTAAGATATACTTTATTTCAAAACATTTTCAGAATTAAAAATACAAAAGCTATATAAAAGCCATAACAATATATTGGCTTCTTTGACTAAAGAACCTAAATTGTAATAACATTTAACAGCATAAAATTCCAATCGACTCAGCAATCTATTGGAAATGCACATGCTAATGTTAAATTAAAACTACTGGGTTTTAACATTTGAAAAAAAAATTAAACAAACTAATTGTTAAATTTGATTGTTTAATCACCTGAAAGTGGCAAAGGCTTCAAGCAGTTTTGGTGTTCAAAGAGGATGCAAACAAGCCTTTTAAGAGTCACCACCATCTGGGCATCAGGGACAGCAGGCAGGAGTTTCATCTCTCCCCGGGGACATACACACAGTGTAAGCTCATCATTACCATTCTTATGTAGATGTTCAATGACATTTTACAGTCAGGTAAGACTAAAAAGCCCTGCCGTTAGGAACCAAAGCCTTCCAGGACAGGGCAAAGCCTGTATACCACACATTTCAAATTAGAACTGTCCAATCACTCTTACCCATAAATCACTTCACTGAGAAGTGATTTATGGGTCAGAGCCTGTGGATGGATGGAATGCAAGAGAACAGATATAGTGATGAAGGTAATCTCACCCCTAAGGAGTTACAGCTGAATTAGGAACAGGCCTGCCCTTAATAGGCCACAGCTAGATCCAATGAGGATGTATATTGTAAAAGAGTAGGCTGGCTGGCAAGTTAGATAGTGTTGGCTGTGCTGTGAAGAAGGAGTCAGTATTGTGAGGAGCTGCCCATGAGAAATCACCTAGAAGGTATGGAGCTTTTGCAATAAAATGACAATAATTGGTGATTCCATGGTGGTTTGGGTAGAGAACTGCAGAGAACAGTAAAAAGATGCTCCCGTCGTGGTTTGGGAAAAAGGAAGCAATGTGATCCTGAGGTGACTCAGGAAGATGACCACAGACTTAAGAGCAGCAAGTCAGTGGAGACAGGCAGATTAGGAGCCTGGGACCTAGTCAGGAGGACCAAGGGCCAGATGAGTTATAGCCAGGCAGACGTGAGAAATTGAAAGAAATATAAACAGACCTGAGAGTCTAGAAATCTGGACATGTGAAACACCATCCCTAAGGAAGAAGGACCTGCTTGGGAGAAGCTTATGATAACCTCAAAGATGAAATGTTTAGAATTACAGATGCTGAGAAGAATCTCCAACTAGCCTGCAAAAGAGAGATGCAGCTAAAAAGAAAGTAAAGACCATTAAAGCGAAATTGGCTACTAGGCTTAATACCAATGAAACTGCTGAATTTTTAAAAGAACGGGAAGAGCAAATCAAAGGATTAATGGAGGCAGGGAAAAAGCTTTCCAAACAGTAGCTGCAGAATTCTACCATTATTAAGAATTTAAGAGCCAAATAGAAGGAGAGGGAGTATATTAACACTGAACAGAACAAAAAGATTAAGGAATTAGAAGAGAAGTTGCAGCATTTAAAACAGGTGCTTGATGGCAAGGAAGACTTGGAGAAGCAGCATCGCGACAGCATTAAGCAATTGAACAGTGTTGTGGAGAGACAAGACAATGCGTGAAGAGAAGCCTTCTGAGAAGTTTGCTAAGTCACTGCTGTATGAGCAGACAACACGTAAGAGAGGCCTAGCTCTGGAATAAAAAACAATGTGGAACTCTGAGAGGCAGATTCAGAGCTGCGCAGACAACATGTAAGAAAAGCCCTCTAAAATTGTATAGTGACCATCTCCACTGTAACCTGATGTGATTCCAAATTGGGCTGTAGGGTGAGGTGCAGCTGGAGATGGAGCCCAGAATAGCACTGAGAGTAGCACAGGGAAGCTGGCTGGTCTGGACCTGGCTGACTTTGACACCTGAGATACAGGTGAGCCACTGGGGACACAATGGGAAATAATATATCAAGTGAATAATAGACTGTTTTATATACATGGAAAGAAGCTGAGGAAAGACTGTGAGATACAGTATCAAAAAGGGGGCAAGGCAGCTGCAGATTTGGCTGCCACCTGGAAATCACTTTATAAGACTTTAAAAGAGTGGAAAACAGAGCAGGACAAGAGAGGCTTGCAGTGGTCAACTAATACAACAAAAAGGAAGAAGAGAATTACTAAAGCAGCAGTGTGAGCTGGAGAAAGAGTAGCTCTATTATTTAGTACAGTGTATTTGTTGGTGGATAAAATGTGTGCATTTTGTTTGTGAATTGCAACTATTAATCTTTGATTCAGCATAAGTGTAAAAGTTTATATTCCATAAGGATAAGTACACTTGACAAATACTGTATCAATGTTGCTCAAAGTACTATAGCTATTGATAAAATTATGTAACTGTTGATTTGTTGCTATCTTAATATATTAGCCTTTAACTTATTCTTGTGAGTTGCCTTATAAAGTTGTACAGCTATTGATATTGTAAATATTCTAGAAGTATAAGGGTTTCTGATGATAAGTAACGTAAGTTTGGGTAATGAATTAAGGTCAGTGCACGGATATATTCTAAAGTTAAATGGAAATTACACAAGATGATTGTACTGGGTTTACTATCTTTTCCAAGAGCCTTGCAAAAGATAGTAAACACAACATTAGTTTATGAAAAGCCTTAAGTTGATATTCTAGACTGTGAAAAGCAAAACCAAACCAGAACTTTGAAACCTATGTTCTTACTGTGGTATGTTGCCTGAGCATTCATATAACTGTTAGTCCTAAGTGAGATATGTGAAATGTGTTATAATGCCAATTTACTTGGACATATTTTTCATGAGATACTGCAACTTTGTAATTAAAAGAAAAGGGGGAATTGTGGATGGATGGAATGCAGGAGAATAGAGATAGTGATGAAGGCAATCTCACCCCTAAGGAGTTACAGCTGAATTAGGAACAGCCCTTCCCTTAACAGGCCACAGCTCATATATATATTTATATATATATACCAATTAGGATGGGTATTGTAAAAGAATAGGTTGGCTGGTTGAGAAGTTAGAGCTTGTTGGCTGTGCTGTGAAGAAGGAGTCAGTATTGCTAGGAGCTGCCCATGAGAAATCACCTAGAAGGTATGGAGCTTTTACAATAAAATGACAGCAAGAGCCCTGTAAAAAGTCAATAAGACATTTAATTTTGTAACCATTTTCTCAGAAAAGACTATAAATTACCTGAAGATTAAAGGCGATCTTCAAAATGTCTGTGATTATTAGGAAGTTAGCTCCAACTAGTGCTGCAGGACATGATAAAAGACACAAGTAATGATTCTAGAAAGCCCATTTGAAGATTTATTCAACACCTCGCCTCTTGCAAAGCAACAGCTATGCAACTAAGAATATAAACACAATAGAAACTACAATTAACAAAGTCTAAGTTTGCTGCTACTACTACCAGAAGATATTCCCCAGTCCATGACCAACATAAACCCCCAGCTGTCAGTAATGTTCTGTCTTTCTTCAGTTTCAGTCCTCCATGACCTAAATATTCACTGATTAATACTCCTGTGTATTTAACTCTTTGAGGCCCCAGTCCTGAAGCCCTTCATATTTTTCAGTCCAGGCTGGTAAGAAGAAACACAAGCACTGGGCACCTCCTTTGGAAGGGAAACTCAACACCTGGTAAGATCAGCACATGAGAACCACCAGTGTTCCATGATTTGTATCTATTGTCATTCTGCTTCTCATAGCAGTATTTCCCATTTTAACAAACCAGACCAAACACCTAGTTGCAGAAAAAAAATGCGAAATCCTGGGCTTAAGGACAGAATTTTACACAGGTGCAAGATACAGGTGGTGGGACAAATGGTATGGTGTAATACTACCCTTAACATCCTCCTACTGAAAGAGTCTTCCTGCCCTACTCCCTCAACCACAGGCATTACATTATTCTTACTTGGAAGGTTTTGACCCCACTCAGAATTGATTGAGCTGATCCCATGCATAGGGCAGTGATGTGAAAGCTGTGCTCAGGGTGGAAGCCAGTAAGACCACAGGCAGCAGAAGAGGAATTGGCTTGGAGGCATCTTCTACAGTTGTACTGCAAGCAGGGCTGCTGTTGTACCAGGTACCATACACTGCAGAACCCTGGGAATGACATTATTTACTGCAACTCAGTTGGTCAGCAAACAGAAACACTTCATCTCAGTTATTATTACTAATGGCATGGAAAAAAATATATCAAAACCTCTTGTTCTGCAACAAAATACTTTTTCACTGGGAATCAGATGTATTGAAAGAAGCATTTGAAAACTGATACCATTTATTCCTCTTAAAAGCAAAGTCACCTTTACAAGGAAAATAACTCCAGTTTGATCTTTCCACCTTCTCATACCATGACAATTTTATCACTCATTCACTAAATATAACACAAGTTAAAGCAGTGTGCCTTTTATAACCAAAGAGGTCAAGACCTTGAGCTATTTCAATGAAGTGTGTTTTCCAGACATCTACAAGTTTTGTGGCAAGGGTTTTTCATTGCCATATCACGCTTACAGGGGAAGTTAAACTTCAACTGATCCCATGCTTAAGTGAAAAGGCTCAGTTTTGGTTTCCTGTTGGGACTTGCATATGCAGAAACTTTTTTTTTTTGGGGGGGGGGGGTGGGGGAGTGGGGAAGCAAGGCAAAGAACAATAGCTCTATAAAAAACAAGATTCAGTTTTAACACTGAATTGTGAATTTATACACTGTGATGAAGTCTTCACTTTTTTGAAGGCACAGTAAATGGGACCCAGTAAGTGGGAAAGAATTTTTAAACTTTAGATGTAGTTTTTTATGGCAGTCCATACATCCACACTCTCCATGTACTGGGAAGGGACAAGAAGCAAGATTACAGTGTGTTGTGGTTTGGCCCGGAAGTGTGTTTCTGGAAAAGTTGTGGTCAAACCAATCAGTGGCCAGATTTTAAATTGGCACCTATGGTGGCCACTGAGGTTTTGGATACACCTCTGAGAACACACGGGTTAAAAGCAGAGGATTCCCAGAGAACTTCCTCTTTTGATCCGGCGGTGAGTTGATCTGATCTCTCCCCTGCCCAGCTGTGTCTGGGTGGGGCAGGGGAGGCCATGCGGCCTGTGGGGAGGGAAGCCACAGCCCTGCAAGGTGCAGGGTGGAGGAGACCTGGGATGTTTGGGCAGCCCTCCCCACGAGAGAGTGATAGAGACTGTGCTGGCTTGAATTTGATATCTTGTGCTGGCACCATGGCCAGGAGAAGAAGGGGGGGGGGGGGGGCCCAAGGTGCTGAGCCGCGGGCAGACCTCTGCTGGAGTTTTCACCCCTTTGGTGCTCGGACAATGCAAGCTGTAAAAACACGGATCCTCCCCAGCTGAGAGTTTAGAGGGGATGGAGGATGGGCAGATGAGAAGAAGGCTTGAGTGAGTGAAGAAATACCAGCAGATGAGAAGTGCCCTAGATGGAGGAGATGATTGGAGTGGCATTTTGGCTGGACTTTTCTCTTACAAGGCCACGGGATGGAACCAAATCTTCCTGTAATGTAGAGACTGCACCTTGGGGGAGGCGGTTGGCCAGAAGCCAGGAGTGACAAAGCCATTGTGAGAAGAAGTAGAGGGAACAGAGACTGATGGGGAGGGTGTGGTGGAGCCCTCTGCCTTCAGCGGAGAAGGATCTCTGTTCATGAGGCCCCTCGGCCCCAGGGGGTGAAATATGAGGGGGACAGGTGTCCCAAATGGTGAGAGGCGGCCACTTCTTGGAACTGGGTGAGGCATTCTTAAAGGACCTAAGAAACAGTCTGGATCCATGGACAGTGGTGAGAGCACTGGACATGGAAGGAAGATGGTCACCATGGCAGATTCTCTCCGGGCAGCTGTCACGTGTGACATGGAAGCACAGGAGGTTCCACTGTGTTTCCTGGGGAGGCCCATGGTGCAAGAGGGAGACTCCTCTCTCCTGATGAACTGGGGGAAAGTTGTGTGAAGGATGGTATTGGATTGAGAATTCAGTGTTAGAGGGGATTGAGTGTTAGAGGGGTGGAGGGAGGAGGAGTGTTTTGGAGGTATTCCATTGTGGATTGCTGTGTGTGTTTTTGTTTGGTTTTTTTCCCTTCTGCCTCTTACGTTGTATATTAATAAAGTGTTGTGTTTTTCCCTCCATTCCCAAGTTGGAGCCTGCTTTGTTCTGTTTCTGGGTCACATCTCACAGTAACCATTTTGGAAATACACCTTTCATGGGGGGCCCTGGCATTGTGCCAGGGTCAAACCATGACACAGTGCAAGCTAGTGCCAGTCTCTAACACACAGCAAAACAAGGTTGTTCCTAATAAAATACTGCAAATTACTTTAATCCTATTTTGTAGGACTGAAACGAACACTTTTCTTTCCTCACTTAGAAATGAGCAAAATTAATACGGAAAAAAATACAGATGCCTTGATTTCAGTCATTGAGCTCTTAGAGAACTATCGCTGAGAGCAGGTGGAGTAAAAAACATCATTTTCATTACCAGAATCCTGAAGTACCAAGAATGCTGTAATGGCCTTCTGCCCTATCACTCTGTGTCATTCTGCCCTATCAGTGTCACTCTGCCCTATCCCCACTTGATTTTCATATATTTGAGAGATTTCTTTTGCTGTTAATTGCCTTAGAGCATCAAGCTTGACTCTAACCCTAGAAGTAAGAAGAGGTTTCATTTGTTGTTTGCTGTTGGGGCTTTTTGGCAGGGAAAGGAAGGGTGTGTTTATGTTTGTTTTACTTATTAGCTACTCCTAAATTCAGGACTTTCAAGTTTTTGCCTCTACTGTTACAATATGTATCCTAACTGTAAGAATCTTGAAAGCAAGGTATGTAACCACAGAAGTCTGTATAACTAACTCCACCAGTCTCTTGTTTTTTTCTCATAACAGATTTATCTCATTATTTGAGCCTCTAGATCAAAAGAAATCTTTTTCTCAGATACTTGAGATGAATTTCTGAAGGACTAAATTTTCCTCACATTCTCTATATTCAAAATTATAACATCAGGTAACTTCAAGAAAAAGGGAAAATAGGCTTCATCACACACACACAGCTCTTCAAAGGAGATAATCCTACCCAGGCACAGAAAATTTCTTTTAAGCACTACATGAAAATTTTGCTCCAGCATAAGACAGAACTCAATATTTTTCCAAATTAAGTCATTTTATGTAAGTCATTTGGCATCAAATAAAACACTAGATTAATGGGTGTCAAGAGGACGTGGTTCTTCACATTCTTATATTGAGATGTAGTGTAATAATACAAGGTAAAAGTCACTGTCATGTTGCACTTATTTTTCAGTTGTCTCAATACTGAAACATACAGCTCTGCCACAAGGGCAAGTAAATCCGTACATTCTCAGAAAATGTCACAGGCCTACTTTCCCTCCAAGTTTAGTTAGGTACAAATGACATCTGCAATGATTTTTACCTTCATTTACTCAAATTACAGTGGGTTTTTTTCCATCAAGAAGTATGACGGTAACTGAGAAGCATGTAATTGCCCTCCTCTACTGACACTGAAAAGTCACCTCCACAGAATATCTGATACATTATTCCACCAAATTCACTATCAATTACATAGGTTGCTGCTACAAGTATGAAACAAACACCTCTCCAACCCTAGTAACCCTGCCAGGTGGGAGCAGAAGACAGCACCAGGGAGAGATCTACAGATAAGATGTCTCCTCCCCAAAGTAAATACTCTTCTAGAAGATTCCTAAGCTGGATCACCCCAAAATATTTACCACAAAATAGGCACATCTAATTCCACACACATGCCTACAGCTGTGGCAGTGGAGACCAGAAATCAAACTCTGCAACTCCCCATCAAAGCCTCTTACTGTGCTGCAACTACTGCCCTCCCTGCACACCCTCTCTAACATGGGGAGTCTTTAATTCCCTTCTGAACAATGCCAGGGCTTCAGGAGAGCTCAGAATGCCCTGTATGGTCCAACTTCTCACAGTCTGTGTTCACCACTCCAAAATCTCTAAGTGGTGATGAAGAGAGGAACTGAACACAAACCTTACACCCCTGAGGCAGCATAACTTCACTACATCCCTACAAGTGCAGAGGAGCAGCCAGCAACACATCTTGGAAAACCCTCTTCCTCCCTGAGAGGTACACTCAGCACCCCTTAGCAAAGAAGGGTAGGAGAACTGTTTGTTTCTTGACCATGATCAGTCTTTTTTCTTGTTGTCCCAGAGCTTGCCCCTAATTCAGGCACTCCTGAACAAAGATTCTCTTGTACCTTAGCTTGCACATAACTTTTAGGAATCTCCAGGCTCTGGGTCCTACATGGGAACACTAAAGCACACAGGAATCTTCAGGACCATGGAAGAGCTCAGCAGAAGTTTTCAGAGCTTCAACACCAAAATAGCAGTAAAGGCAGACCCTTAACTCCTGCTGAAGGTGCTCGTGTTCTCATTTAGATCCTACCTTAGCTGTACAGCAAACTGAATACATTGAACTGAGCTTAATCCAAAAAAGCCCTGCATACATAATTTACTTTAAGAGCTGGGTATCATTGAAATTCCTGTAGCAACAGGAGCTGTGAGATACCTTAGGGAATGCCCAAATAACAAATATTAAAAAAAAACAAAACAGCAAAAGCATGGAGAGAAGTCTGATCCAGGTCCTCGTTGTCATGGTGACTTCCCAGTCATTTATGTACTTCAGACACATTTAGAAAAAAGGTATATTTTCACCCCTCCCCAACAAATAATGTAAGAAAGGGGGAAAAAAAAAACCTGCTAGTCTGTCCCAAGCCAACCAAATGGCAACCAAATACTTTGATCAGCCAGCACCCCTGAAAAATTTTAACAAATACTTTTCCTGCACTGTGAATTGGATAGTCAGACAACATGGAAACAGACATCAGTGGAAAATACAAATTAATAATCCATCCAATCCCTTTATCATGCAAGACTCTAAACACACTTGGACCAGACAGGTTTCTGCTTTCAGATTATTAAAAAAATCATTACTTACAAAATAATTTCATTCATCCCCCATTTGCAGACACTGCTTGCAAGCAATTGGTTTTCTTTGACCAAGTACTATGTGTTCCACATGCTGCTGTTTTCATACAGAGCAATCAAGCTGGCTCAAAAAGCATAAAATCCTCTCAACATTTACATGCAAATACTGCATAAGTATGGATTTTAAAAAGCATAAAATCAATACAGCTCATTATGGAGCTGCACAGAAAGAGCAAATGTTTTACTACTAGCACTAAATTGCTCACACTCAGCAAGCACTGCCCAACACTGCCAACCCCCCCCAGTTTTACACCAGGAAAAGGCTAATGCATAACACAGTCAAGGAGCAGGCATCTAGTAAGACACCATTTTCTACATGCTACGTGAAAAAGCATCACAGATTCCACAAGAAAGCACTATTTGAACAGATCACAGCATGCACACTTACCAGCAGCTCGCCAGCCCAGCCTGGCCAGCCATCTGCCCTTGCCCACCACCTCCCAGCATTCAGGAAATCACCATATTCGCTTCACAGACAGACCATTCTGATGACCCCCACCCTCTCTGTTAATCAATTAATGAAGCAAGACTGTTTTTTCTTACTAAGCAATGCACAGACACTAGGCCACTTAAAGGTTGTCGTCTCTTTCCTGCTGTAGGGCCTCCCAAATAAAAATTGCCCAGCCAAATTCAGGCTTTTTCTTTTTTTAATATTCATTCAAAGGCTGTAGGAATACACTCAGCCCTTGACAATGCCAGCTTGCATGATGAAAGAGCAAAAGTAGTTTTGAGGCTACAGAATGCCTTCTCTGGGTTACCATGGAAATAAATGTGGGAAGGGGAGGCGTCTTCGCTGATGGCAATTGCTGCTACTCGGTGGAGATATTCTAAAGCCAGACTGCGTGGGAGTGTAGTCCAGGAGAAGAAAATGTGTTTTACTATTACTACTATAATTTATCTGCACTTCCTTTCATGTGCACCAAATTTCACATAGTTGAAAAGCATGAAACTTCCCTGAGATGCTGAGGGGATGCTGGTTGAAACAAGTGTGGTGTAAGATCCCCTCAATAAGGAGCTGAAGAAACTTTATTTACATATTGGAATTTACACGGATTGGAATTAATGCTCAATTGCAATTAAAACTTGATTGACAAAAATGAACCTGTTGCAGAGCTCAGGCTGTAGCAAGAAGGACTAGTTTCATGAAGGCTTGATAAGAAGCATCACTTTATCATTAAAACACAAGGTTTCTCTTACAAAAAATTCTCGCACATAGGATGAAACAGATCACCTCAAGGATCTTGTCCCTTGTGAAACTGAGAAGAGTTCATCAACAAAAGCAGGGTGGACACTGCTCCACAGTGCTCCTCTATGAGATCCTGACTCACACCATCACCACCCTTCCCCTCCTTGCATCTTGTCAGGGTCTCCACAGAAAGTCAACCAAAATAATCCATGGGAGGTGGAAGCCTGGCATCAAAATCCCAGTGAGAACAGCAAATACAATTTAATCAAACTGATTATATTTTATACAAATTTAATTAGCATTTTTAGGATATTATTATTCGTGTTTTTTAGATATTTAGAAAAATTCTTTCATTGAAACAGAATGGCTAAACATTAGAACAGGCAAACCAGAGCAGTGGTGGAGACATTGTCCCTGGAAGTATTCAAAAAACGAGCAAACATGGCATTTGGTGACATGGTTTAGTGTCCATTATAGAATTCAGTCAAACATTGGACTTGATGATCTTGGAGGTCTTTTCAACCTCAGAAAGAGTAAGAGCTGCTCACTACAGTGACATTAACACAATGCTCCAACCAAAGTGCAATACTCACTGTGCAATATTTGCCACAAAACAAAGCAATTTCCACAGTCACCAGTTTACCACTGACTATTACCAATGTAATCTAATTTTGCACATCAAAAAGTTCTCCAAGCACTGTCTCTGAACAAACAGAAAAGGTTTTTTAACAGTAGTTAATTAATAGAGAGCTCCACCTTGGCACACTAGCCAGACCTCCTACCTCCTCAGCCTCTCTGCAGAGGATACCAAGAAGCCTGCACTGACACAAAGATCACTTTGATTTCGAAGAACAGCAGCTAAAGGCAATCCACTTCAACATCCACCATTTATTTAGTTATCATTTCCAATGGGCTTGTTTAGAAAGTTAAGCCAAAAAGGAGGAGGTAAGCAAGTTGTGGGCCATGTAAAAGGACAAAGTAAAGCCAGGCTGGAGACATTGTGAGAGCAATTACAAGCTAGCTGGGCACAAGGCTGGAAAAAACCTGTCAGGCTTTGGCTGCTCCACAGCTGCTCCAGCCAGCCCCCATGAAGCTGCCTGCTCCCTGGAGCTCCCTCGTCTCTCCAGTCCCACATCACAGAAAAGGAGACACCACCAAGGTCCCAGTGCCCCAAGAGAAACGGCTGTTGTCTTCTACCCAAGTGGGACCATGGGAGAACTGGTTTGAGAATTAACCTAGGCTAGGTCCCTTTCTGACTCCTCTCTCACTTGCAGCAATTTCTCCCCCAATCTGAACTGAAAGAAAAAAAATATGAAAACATGGTTTTTGCAACATGTCACAGTAGTAAGATGAACTAATACATTACATTTACACATATAAAATCCCTAGAACACAAACTGCCAGCCCAGGAGTGGAGAAACCCCTCCTGGACCTGAGGGAAGGTCCATTTCTCTGTGAAGCAGAGAGCAAACAGTCCAACCCATTATTTGCACCTGTGTTCCTCAGCCAAATACGAGTTCAACATTTCTTTACAAGGCCACAAATCAAAAACCCTCATACAAGTAAAACACAAATCTGATTTTATGATATCACAATAAAAATCAATTTTGCTGATCACACCTGACCCAGATCACACAGTACAACTCTCCATGCTTTCCCAATTTCCTCCAGGTGGCCTCGCCATCATGTCTTTATAACTGCCAACAGCAAAATTTCACTCACAGCAAAATCTCACTTCATACAGAAAGTCAAGGAAGAGCAGAATTAAATCTGCAAATGCAAACACAGCAAAGCACTATAAAACACTAGCTGCTACACACAAGCAATGGGGAAAGGCTGAAAGGGCTTAAAAATCCAAACAGCCAGAAACCAGAGCAACCCAAAATCACAGAGCAGCTCTTCAGGGCTTACATGTTTCTAGCCACATTGCCTCACACCATGCCAGCTTTCCACTGTGCCACTCTCCCAGCTCCAGCAGGCACCAAGCAGTGCAGGATGGGGCTAGTCCGGAGCAACTCATGTCCACTGTCCAGCTGGCAGCTGTCATCCTGACGCTTCTGCCTACTTGTCTCCTCTCTAGAAACCAGTCTATCTGGCTAATAAATTGTAGGGAAAAACAGAAAGGAAATGGAAAAAATAATATTGTTTAGTTCCTTACCCTTTCTATTGACCACTCTGAATTGAGCCTGAGGAGCAAGAAGGGACAGAAAGCACAATGCATAAACCTCACTTACTCAGGAAACCAGATTAAAAGCCACACCATCAACTACCAGGGAAGATCAACAAGACCACAGAGCAGCTCAGATTGATTATTCTTTTCTTTAAAAGGCACCTGCTAGGGAGAGATAAAGGTATAAAGTGAGGCTGAGCAGAAGGCCAAGAAATTGCAGGGAGAGCATATATTGATTATTAAAAGTCAAGAATATATTGTTTTCTATATTTATCGTACATACCCAGGTATGTCTTGGAAAGGGCAGCCAGGAGATTTCTTTGAAGCCACCCTGAACAAACAAAAAAGCGTCACTGTTTTAGACTTTCTAACAGCTAAATAGCAACAGACTGACCAGCCAACACGTCTGTGATTATGTGGCTAAAACCATTGTATTCCAGGAGAGAAACAGACACATCAAAAAAATCATACCTCATCTCCTAATAACAAGGCAAAGTATCAGATGTGCAAAGCTGAGGGGAAAAACAGACTTTAGTCTTTTACTGCAAAAACATAAATGGAACAAAACTGACAAATGACTGGCTATTCATTATCACATGATCCTCCTGTAATCTTATTGAAGCTTTTTATCAAAACACTGCATGTGCAAAGAAATGAAGAGTTGATCTCATGGTTGGTAGTAGCTTTTAGATGAATTATAACCTCTTATTGAAAGAACAGATATAAAATTACAAAAAAAAAAAAAACCAAGAAGAAGACATTGTTAAGGATAAACTATAATTTCAAATAATGTACCCAGAAAAACTGGGAACAAGTTGATATCTATTATTTGTTTGCCTTATTTTTCGTGTTCAGACAACTACATTCATCTGCCAGTGAAACAAAGGAAAAGTCAGCTTGCCTTACTGCAAACATCTGATGCAGACACTTGCATTGCTGTATATTCATACTTTCACTAGTTGCATGCACCAAAATGAAACAAAATAAAGCAAAACAAGAAGACACAATTAATCACTCAAGCCACAATGGAGCAAGCAAAAGAGCCTTTTTTTTAATGGAATAATATCTTTTAAATAACCAATAAAAATACACACAATTACTAATCTGTCTAAGAGCTGCACAAGTGCATCATGTTATCTGGTTCCCAAATAACACCACTAAAGGTGAAATGGTACACCAGCCCATGGAAATGGAGATTTATAGAGGTCCCAGTTACACCATGGCGACATGCTGTGATTTGCAATATGTATTTTTATAATTTTCTCCTGTGCAGAGATAACTAATTAGGAAGGCAGAACACTCAGGGTACTTTTGTGAGCTGTACAAGTTTGCCATATATTTCAACCTAGTCCAAGTCACGTGAAAGGAAACAAAAGTGATTTTTCAAAAGATGATTTTTCATAATTCTCCTTGAGTTTTCAACATTTTAAATGCCATCTCTGCTAACACCCTGCATTTCCTCCTCATATGGTAGCAGAAAAATTCCTTATATGCACTAATAGGGCATATAGGTGCTACCCTACAGACCCTGGCTCCTATAAATATCAGTTTTAAAAAGCTATATGAAACAGTGTTTATTAATTATTTTGCCCTGAATGTGCAATCACTAGAGGGGCACTGCAACTTTAAAGCTTGATCATTCCAATCCACTAGGAGTTACTTTAAAGGCATTAAGACAGTAAGGAGATTTTATCACTGTTCTGTTACAAGACAAGCTTTGAAAACCAAATAACTTTTGAGAAAATGGAAGTAGTTCTGATGTCAATCACCTCTGCTGCCAAAATATTATTCCTTTAAGAACTCAATATCTTTGCTCTTTTAGTCTTAAACAAACTAAACAGAAATTTTTGCTCTGGTCATACAAATTTCTGAAACTTATTTTAGAAACTCCCTGCACTAACACCTGCAGTAAAAATAAAGAGAGATATTTAAATTACTTACATGGTCTAAATGGTGCTGAAAAAAAGGTTAAATACCCAAATAACTCCACCTACTTAAACTGGGTAATTTTTCTACTAAAACAACAACAAAAAAATACTCCTCAATAAAACTAGAAAATGGGTCTTCAGAGACCTTTGATCCAGCCATTTCATACCACATATTCAATAAGTGCATTAAATTTCCCTAATAATAGGTTACTATTATTACTATTATAATTACTATTATCATCACCTACAACAAACAGGCAGTGCTGACCATTCCTTTAAGCACAACACTTCTGAGTTTCATCCTCAGGCTGCATGTCCCCAGTGTTTTGCTCTGGAATCACACCAGGAGAAAACCCAGAACCGAGCCAGCTTGAAGTGGGGAACAGAGGAAACTGGAAGTTCAACTCAATGAAATCTGTCAAACAAATATGAGAGGTGTGAAGTGCCTTTTTCCACTTTCATTTTTTTTCATAGTCAGAAAATGCTTTGAAAGTAAATAGAACTTATTTGTATGAAGTCACTGATGGGAGCTGTATATTTCTTCCAAAACATTTGGAAAAGAGGAACCAGACTCAAAAGCAGAAACCATAAACTATGACATGCACATTTATTCACAATTGACTTTGCACATTACAGTTTGGTTTTTATCAGGACAAAATCTCATTGCCTCATTTCCTTCAGTTTACAGTGAACTTCATTATTAAAACACGAGGTTTAAAATAGACCATGACTTCACCCAAAAAACAAAGGTAGTCTTTGTGCAAGAGGAACAACAGTTGTATGCTCTGAATGGTGCATAACACCACACAGCTTTAGTAAGAGCATGAGCCAGGCCAATTATTCTTAATTTTTTTAAATGTAATTTTTAATTTTAAATATATATATATGCATCCATACACTACACATATATATATGTACACATATACACCTTGACAACCACTCCCTTTAGTAACTTCAAACTTAAGGAGACATAGTTTGCTAATGTTACAGTAATTTTTCATTATTAATTTTATGTATCATCTCTTTAAGAAAAATATTAATATAAATCTATCCACAAATAACATCACTGAACAATTTTCTTCCCAAAATCCCTTTCACTTCTCTCGCAGCAGACAGTGCACAAGAGCAGCACACTGTGTTCAGATCTGTGACATTCTGAAGTCATCAGTGAGGAGAATGAATCTCTGCAATTAGCTGAATATGTGAGTATGTATAATGTAGGTGACTTGCTGTCTGCATTTCCAGGGATTTCACATTTTTTTGGAAGCTCAGGTATGTGGAACACCAGGGCTTGCTCTTGGTGAGAGCGCTTTGATAGCAGCTTGTTGGACCATTGGCTATTTATAATTTTATTATTCCTACAAAGGCACCCAAGAATCCCAAAAGAAAGCAGAGCCCATCAAGATAGGCACTGTACAAATACTTACTAAAAACAGGCTTTGTTCACAGTTCAAATGAACAATGCTTGAAAATTAAAGAAAATTTAAAAAAAAAAAAGTTAAGTGTTGGCAAGGTTTCACAGCATGAACAGAAGTGTAGCATGGACTCCTGGCCAGGGTCCTACCCAGCTCCTGGGACAGGGGTCTTTTTAGCACCGGTTAGTGAGCTGGTAGTATTGTTTCAAACAAAAAGAAGTGAATAGGAGCCTTTGTTCTCCCACTCCACAAAGTAAATAACTGAAATATATGTGTTCTTGGTGCACACAACTCCTCCACATGGGAGAGGCAGGGGAATTCTTGTGGGAATCCCCTACTAAAACACTGGCAGAGCATCACTGGAACTACAGAAAGCAAATCTGTACATTAGTCACAGCCCAATGCAAACAGAATGTGCAATTCTGCAGGGAAAAACAAAAAAAAAAAAAAAGGGGGAAGAAGCAGAGAGACTGACACCATGCAGAGAAGTTAGTATCATTTCATGCAAGAAGCAGTAAAAAGAAAAGAGTAGTATCCCATATGGATTCAGTTGCACTGAGCACTAAGCATATTTGAAAGAAATCAGGTTTAAATCAGTTCTTCCAAGCAAAACCTCAAGTTTTTCAAAGAATTAAGTCCTTTTCATGGCACACTGAAACAGGGTCATGCTACTGCTGCCATACAAGGTTTAATAGATCAAAGATTTTGTCTTCCACAAGTAGAAGAGACTTAGATTGATTTTCAGAAGCCCATTAAAATAGTTTTTAAAGATACTTGTTAGCACATGGAAGGAGTCAGGTGGGGTCATATAAGGATTTATATCAAAGTAACACTATCCAGAACAGAAACTGTATTTCCATAACAATCTATAATGTAAATATGGGATGTCCAAAACAAGGGCCAATTCCCATCCAAATCCCATAATACAGCAGCCTTGGACAAAAAAAAAAAGTGTAAGGATTCATTGAGTTAACATCTATTCTTCTATGTCATCTATAGTCATCATCTATGACTAAGGGTGACAGAACCCTGCAATCATAGAATCATTAAGGTCAGAAGAGACCTGGAGATCATGAAGTCCAACTGCCAACCCAGCATCATCGTGTTCACCATTAAACCATGTCCTCAAGTGCCAACAGCAACATTTTTTTAACATTTCCAGGGATGGTGACTCCACCACTGCCCTGGGCAGCCTATCCAATGCTTCACTTTCACCGAAGGAACTTTTCCCTAATAGTCAATCTAAATCTTCCCTGGTGGGGAAGAGGTCATTTCCTGTTGTGCTGTCCCTTGTTCCCTGGGAGCAGATCATGATCCACCTCTGGCTGCCCCCTTCCTGTCAGGGAGTTGTGGAGAGAGACAAAGTCTCCCCTGACCCTCCTTTACTCCCCCCAGCTCCCTCAGCCACCCCTAGTGCTCCAGACCCTTCCCCAGCTCTGTTCTCTTTCCTGGTACACTCCAGACTCTCACGGTGGAGCGCAAAACTGAACCCAGGTTTTGAAGCACAGCCTCAGCAGTGCTCAGCACAGGTGAAATACAGACTTCCCCACTGGGCTTCTTTTGGGTTCAGTGCAGCATCTCCTGCTGGAGCAGGCAGAATGCTACACTGCTTTCCTCTACTCAAACACACAATTAGACCATCAGCGGTCCTTCTTTCTCTTACTTAGTTTCCAAATTAATTCAGAAACACCAAAAATGGTGTTAAGACAAAATACTCTGCAGAAATTTGCACAGTAACAAAGAGCCTGTGATTATATCAGCAATTTCACATGGACTATTGGTCTACTTCTGGTTTATGAAAAAAGCTTTAACACTCAAAGCTTTATTCTGCAGCTTTTGTAATTAGTTGTACATATGCATGCTTTCATGAAAAACAAAGCAAAAGTCTTTTTGTTTAATTTTGCCTTTCAATTTATCCTTTGCTGTAAGGAAAACTGTTACAGTTCACTCAATTGGTCATTCCTCTACCAGGCTTAAGAGGTACAAATGCCCTTGTTTCCTTGCCAGGAGCCAGCAGCAGCACACTTGCTTGACATGGCAAATCCACGCATCTCACTTCACACCAAAGGCAAAGTTAAAGCTTTATAGATACAAATTTTTTTTTAAATAGCTAAAAGAAGAAGAAAACAATTCTACTAGTTTCAGTATTGCATTGATCCAAAAGCAGTGCCTGTACAAAGATCTGCAAAATTCAAATAAATTCAAGCCTGTAGTTTTTAGAGCCCTCATCTTGGATTTTGGAATGTGTTCAATCATAATTAATCAGGCTTAATAACAATATTAATATACAAAACGTATTTTTCAAAACCCCCCCAAAAATTCCCAAAGCACTTAATGAAGTAACATTTCCATTCACATGAAACAATATATTAAATACAAACATTCAAACACCTCCCACCTGAGATTTTGCAAGCTTTTGGTGAAGGGACCCAGAGAAAGAACTACAAATCAAGAGGCTCAGCTTTGAATTTTGCCAGCTGCTACTTTAGGCACTGAGCATGGCAATTTGGAGAGCACTGCTCTGTGATCAGAGCCTGGACACAGAATTAGCTCAGTACCTGCAGAAGGAGGATTTACTTTAGTCCTTTGATTTTTCAAATAGCCATGAAACTGCACCCTGGCTTGAGGAACAAGGTCACAATGCATTTGTCTTGCACTAAGTTGCCTATTTTATGGCACCAGGGCTTCTGGTTTGAATGTTGTTCTTTTAAGCACAGCCTCTCACACAGGTTTAAATGTTTGGCACAAGATAGTCCAAAAAGCTCTCTGTTGTAGCTTGCTGCCAAGGGGTCTGGACTTAGGATGGTTATCATTTGTTCCCTCCATACTAGTGACATCCTTTAGACAAGCATTTGGCAATGCACTCTTGGCTCAAAAAAACCCACATTGTGTCAAGGAAACATCCTTCCAAGTTAAATGAATATGAAAAATGAGGATCTCTGTATGAAAAAGGTGGACAACTACTGTACTGATTGTGAAACTTGGACCTGTTGGACTACAGGAAAAAAAGTAGGGCACAAGTGAAGATAGAAAAGGCAGAACACCACTTCCAATAAATTCCCAAGTTTCCCACAGTGAGAAAATGCGTGCAAATGGAGTCAAACAAACCACCCATGCCCTCAGTTAATGCCAACAGCACTAAAACAGAACCGCACTGAACTATCCTGTGACTGGTGTCCCACTCCACTCTTCCCTGACTTGTAAAACATGATTTTCCACACAAGTAATTTCACGTTCATATTAAGGTAAATATTTTGTTGCCCTTGAAACATTAGAGCCTTCTGCCTGCCTTTAAGAGCTGTTCAGATCCTCTTTAATCCAAAAGATAATAATTTTTATGCATCTTTTGCCCCCTTTAGTGAAACACGTTGAGAATATTCTGGATGGTTTGTTGTGGAGTTTTTTGGTGGTTTTTCTTTTGTTTTGGGGTTTGTTCTTTTCGGTTTTGTTTGGGTTTTTTTTGTATGTTTGTTTGTTTGGTTTTTTTGGGGGGGGGGTTGTGTGTTTTGGGGTGGTTTGGTTTTTGGTTTTTTTTTTAGTGAAACATGTTGTTTTTAAGGAAGACAATTTTCTGGACACTTGTAGTAAACCTTGCACAGCAGACAGAGCCCCAGGATTGTTGGGACTGGTCCTGCAAACACACCACAACACAGCTCCTCCAGAGTCCCATAGGCACCCAGGAACTGCATCTGAGGCAGCAATAATCTGCTATTACTTATTAAGTTGGGCTTCAACAGATGTTTAAACAGGACTGAGGTTTATCATCAATAAATCTGTCATGCTCACTTAGCTTTGCCTCTTATTAGGGATGCATAAACCTTCCCTTGTTCTATTTCAAATCTCTTCTGAGCACAGCTTAAAAGCTCCATTTCTCTCAGTTACTGCCTTATGGTTTTGGTCTAATTCCTTTGTGGGGTTTTGAGACAGAACTGTAGAGAACAAAAGGGTTGACCATGAACATTTTAAGAAAATTTGTGAAAAAATAGTGAAAGTGAAAAATAAAAGATTTGGAGAACAGATGGTAAGGGAAGAGGGAGGGCAGCAAAGAACACAACAAATGCATACCATGGCCTGTAAACTATGGCCTGCAAAATCCCAGCTTGGAGGATTTGTAATTGCTGTCAGTATTGTGGTAAAACCTGCAAAGGCACCAGAACTCCACCACACAAATGGATATTGAAACTACTCACATTCTGATGAGTTTAACAGGGTAAGAAAACACCCTCCTGAGGGTCTTTACTCCCACCAGCAACCTCTCATTAAACAAGAGTATAGAATCATGAAAGGGCCCTCGAGGTTCATCTTATCCCATACCCTGCCATGGGCAGGGACACCTTCCACTATCCCAGGTTGCTCCAAGCCCTGTCCAGCCTGGCCCTGAACACTCCCAGGGATGGGGAGTATCACTTGTACACACCCCTTAAAATTTACAAGTACCAAATGAAAACATTTTAGAAATAAGGTGTTCTAAAATTTTTTCTAAATCAACATAGGAATACAGAATTTTTCATGCAGGACCACTCATGTTGTCCTCCTTAGGCATCAAGTGTCATCTGGTGGATTGACTCAGAACTGCACCAAAGAAACTCACACAAAAAAATTTTGCTAGGGAGGAAAAAATTAATGAACTAAACTGCAGGTACCCTCCCTCCCACACTAAACACAGACAATCTATGGCCTCAAACATGCAAAGAATAGAAGTCCAAACCTTTGCCAGGTGCAGGTATTTAAAAGATCAGCCAAAAGATTCTTACAACATATCCAGGTATTTGGTGGACCTTACCTCTGAAATTTGGGAAACACAAATTACTGTCTAAAAAGCTGTATGCCTCCAACAAAGACATTAAAAAATCTCAGTCAAATATTTATTTATTTTTTTTTAATCTAATCTGAGATCCATAATTGACTACCTGAATCTAGAACTGGAGCTTTAAAGGAAATCTGTCACCTTGGGTAAAATGTCAAGCTATTTTTCCTCATCAAGAAAAAAAAATCAAAAAAGGAATCAAAAATCAGATGCCTTAATCTAGGCAAACAGGGATGCTGCAAACCTTTAAATAAAAAAGCAAATATTTAACTAGAAATCAAACTTCCTATTTCTTTCTGTGCCTTTGAAAGATATATCCTGTGCTTCTTTCTCAACCAACATTAATCAGCTCTGATATCATGATTTTAAAACCAGACATCTCCTTTTTTATCACTAAAGAGAAGTAAGAGACTGAGCCAAGAAGAAAAAGATAGATTACAAGAAACTCCTAGTAATGAACTCCTGGAGACAAATAATAAAATTTTTAAAAACCAAACCCAAACAAACAAACTAAAAACCACAAAACAAACAAAAAACAAACAAACAGACAAAAAACCCAAAACAAAACAAACCCAAAACAAAAAGGAGCCATTGCCAGGATCACCACAAAATTATTTTCTATCAGTTTTAATGCTTCAGTTTTGAAAGTAATCCCCCCTCCAATGAACATATTACTTTAAAGATACTTTAAAGATATTGATTTTGAAACATATTTAGCAATCTTGATAAAAAAATCAATAGGGCACACACCTCCAGGAAACACTCCAGTTTATAGGAAGTAGAAAAGTGTTGATCAACTTAGGAAGCAGAAAAAACAGCAACATCATCCTGACCTTTCAAACAATTCCATTGCTTATTGTGGAAGGCCATGGTCATGGCTACTGATGGCACTAAAGCAAGTTTTAATTGTTTGAAATCACAGCAAAAGCCAATTGTCAGAGAAGGCAGCCCAGCCTCCACAGCACGGCTTTATTTGTCAAGGTCCTAGAATGATTTGGGCTCAATGGCATTTTAAAGATTGTTTCATTTCAACAAGATGTTCCTGCCATGGGCAGGGACATCTTCCATTATCCCAGAGTGCTCCAAGCCCTGTCCAACATGACCTTGGACACTTCCAGGGATCCAGGGGCAGCCCCAGATTCTCTGGGCAACTTGTGCCAGGGCCTCACCACTCTCACAGCCAAGAATTTCTTCCTAAAATCTAAACTAACCCTGCCCTCGGTGGGAAGCCATTTACTGTCACTGTCACTGCAGGTCCTTTTCCAAAGTCCTACACTAAATCTCTTAGAGACTCTTTAGGCACTGCAAGGGGCTCTAAGGTCTCCCAAGAGCCTTCTCTTCTCCAGTTTGAACACCCCCAGCTCTCTCAGCATAGCTCCAGCTAGTACAATCATAGGACTGTATGCTTTTAATTCCTCTTGTTTATTTTCCATGCTGTATCAATGTGCATAGAGGAATTTAAGTTGGATCCTAGTGAAGCCAATCTACTGGCTGGAGTGGTTAGAATTGCTTCGCAGTGTCCTTCAGATGCTCTCCTGCTGACCTGTGATCCATCTCCAGGCTCTGGGCATCTCTTGCTGTCACTGCCATCAAACCAGAAGGAGTAGGATGGATTGAGGTTCTCCTACTTTAGTTTTTGGGTCTAGTGGCTGAGTTCTGTGTTAGACTGGGTTGTTCTGTGTTATGCAGTCAGATTCCATCAATTTAATCATTATCCAAAGTCAGTTTGGTGAGCAAAGAACACCTTACAGACACAGAATTAATCTGCTCTCTGACACTTCTTTCCTGTGTGGGATCAAAGAGAAGTGTCCAAGGCTCAGTTTGAGCCTTGAGTATGGCCCCACTCAGCCGGCTGTCAAACTCCACTGTGCAGGTTTTCCAGGGGCTGACAAGGGGTGTGTCACCATCCCCATTTTGGTGCTAGTCAGAGGGCTCCTTTGAAGCTATCTCCCACCTCACTTCATACTACTGTGTTTTGGTTTGTAGCCAAGCCTGGGAGCATATGACCTGCTCTCTCTCAAGGGAACAGGCATCCAGTGAGTGTATCAAGCACACAACAGCAGCTGACAGGCACATGGTCTTTCAGGGCCTACTGTGAGCTGATCTAAAAGCCCTTCACACTCACACTCAGGGCAGATGGTGATCCTCAGCATCACCTTCCTTCCAGAGATCCAGTTCCACAGGCTGATGTAGACATAGCAAATACAAGCTATTCTTCCTTTCTTTGATATTTTTAACCTCAAAGTAAACATCTTACCTAAGCAAAATCTACCACTAAATACCAAAAACTAAGAATACATCCTAAAAGGAACAATGTCCACTATAACTGCTTCCCACTCCTGAATCAGAAAGAGAAATACTCCAACAATTGTTTATACTCCTCCTTTACAAGCCAAATACAGTCTTCCCCCAAAACTGACACAAGAGAGAAGGCAACCACCAAGTCCAGTCTTTCCAGGAGAAAGTGAGAGCAGACTTCTCATCAGGAATTTCTAACAGGCAGCATTCACTAAGAAAAGGTTTGTAAGAGACTGTTAGTCTCTGCATCCCAAGTCACAGTTGCCACTAATAAATGCCAATGCTACAGATGGAGAGAATCCATCCGGCTGCAAGGTAGACCATGTATCTGTGCACTCTGGATCAAGCTGAAACCTTAAAGTTTATCCAAAACACCACCAGTTCTTCATGCCAAAAGGTGTCTTGCTAGCAACACACTAGCCTAGATATCCAGCCCAAGCTTTTGGGTAGCCTTAAAGCTGATCCAAGTCCAACAGGGTTTTCCAGACAGCTCAAATAACCTGATCCTGCTTTTTACAGACTCCAAATAAAGTCCTCAACTGACCAAGATGAATTATGGAAAAGACAAAAAGCTTCAGGAGGTCAGAGGAAACAAAGCCAATCCTCCTCTTGACTTTCTCAACTGCTGTTTGAGGTCCAACTGAGCACACAAAGACCAAAAAGCATTACCTCAAAGCTCAATTCAGAAGTAGCTGATTCAGTCAAAGTGTAAGCACTATATACTAATACCTAAAAGTCAGTTGTTTCAATTATACAGTGTAAGTCAGTACTTGAAACGGGACAAGCTTCTGATTCTCCTGATTAGAAACCCTCAAGCAACCAAGTGCAAAACATGGCCTAACTGCACAGAAAGCTAGAACACTAAAGCAGCACCTTATCTCTCAGTAACCTCCTAGTTCCATGCCCAGTTGTTTTGGGTGAAATCTAAAAATCTAGGTAGCTAAAGAGGTTAGTACAGTTTTTTTTTTTAATCAGTTTACTGCAATATACTATGCATTTACCCCTGGTGCTCCAATGTAAATATGATCTTGATCTTAGTCCTAGCAGAATAAAAACTTCTCATATATAGTAAGAGGAGCCATCCTCTACAAACTGCAGGGCAGCAACAGTGCCAAAATTAAGCTGTGTTACAGCTCAAGGCATCAGAATGTCTTACCACAGTGCCAAGTAAAGCCACTTCAGTGAGGAGTCCTCATTCCCAATTAGGGATTGCAAACCCTATGTTTAGGAGCATGGAAAGAAGCTGAGAGATTTACAAGAATTAGCAGGGCCATATCCTGAGTTTCCTACAACACCTACTTTTTCCAGTGAAGGAGATCTGTGGTCTTCTGATGACTCCATCAAATGCCACTTTATCCAATACAGAAAGATGTAAAGCCACCATGACACCAGCTTCTAGCTAAAGGAATCTTTTCCTGAGATACATCTTAGAGATTCCTTAAACACTCACCTTTCTAATTTTGCCTTTTGTGTTGGTGCCAAGACTGCTGTCTGCCAGTACAGTAGCAACTCAAGTTTGTAATGGGGGAGTGGGACCAGGGAGCATTCCTGACAGTATTAGCAATTAGGAGTTTCCTGTAACACCAGCAGAGCACTGACTGGTGAACAGCTCTGAAATGCAGAAAATTTTCCTCTCTGAGACCTAATCAGCCATTATAAGAAGCCAAGACAGCCTCTGTTACCACCGTGACTGCAGGACCCCCAGAACTCTGCAGAGACAATAGTTTAGACTACTTGCCAGTGAATAAGACGATTACAAAGCTGTTTTCTTTGGTAGAACCCAAATTCCCCCATTTTTCAGCATCATATTTTTCCCTTGCCCTCATGTAACTGCCTGAGCCACTAATCACTAAACATCTTATATTTACCTCAAGAATGACAAATACCTTTCTCTGACTGCTGCAATTTTTTCCTAATCTCCCAAACTGAAAGAAATCTAGTGTTTCTAGATAGACTCATGTACTTCACAAGCTGAAGCACAAAAGGAACTTCTTCAATCAATTTCCACTGTAACAAACACACCCCCTCTGACGAAGAGGAAAATGAAGTGAGGGGAAAAGCAAAATTTTGTTACTACTTTTATTTTCCTATTGGAACAGAGTGGTGTAACAGGCCGTAAACATTTCTTTTTCCTGTCATTTCCTGCTCTTATGGACCAAAGTCATGCCACATAAACAATAAAACTTCTATCAAGCCTGTAAATAGAGAGTGGAAAAGATAATAGAAGAACTATTTAAAATAGTCTGGGCTTTTTTCTAATGACATTGACATGTTGAAGACAATCCTCAGTTGTTAAGCACCCCAGATCTTAAACTAAAATTACTTTACAATCTGTATTCTCAAAAACTTTTAAAGACAATCTAAGGACATTACCCAATATTTGAATATGGAGAACAGTCATAACATGACTTGTAGGGAACTCTACATTTGGTTTAGATCTCTGAGCATACTTTGGACCTAAATCTGGAGAAAATAAATATCCATTTTCTTACAAAGCTGAATCTGCAAGGGAATATACTGAAACCCCATGAACTCAGAAGAATATTTTTTTTCCCTAACAAGAAACACATTTCTCCTCTGGTGTACGGGGTCTGCCAAGTATTGCAGGCTGACTACAGCACTAAAACCTCAAGTGTCACTGCTTGTTTCTGAAGTGTCATTGCAAAAAGAACACTTCTCCTGGGTTCTAGCCAGGACAGGGTTAATTTTTACTGTAGAGCCCAGAGGTTATGCTGTACCACTTCACATCATTTTCCAGGATGGCAGAAGGGGTCCCTTCCAGGTGGCACAGCATGGTGTGGTCAGGTATTGTCAAGGGTCCTGCATGGTGATGAGCACATGAATTGTTGGCTTCTTTCCTGTTAATTCTGTATTACTATTGTTGCCTTTACTGCTAATTTTCTAACCTCATTGCTGTTTTCAGTAAACTGATCTTCTCTCAACTCATGATCTTTATCTGCTGTACCTCCAATTCTCCTATCCAGCTGCCACAAGGGAGAGAGCAAGTGGAGCATGGCTTGGAGAGTCTTGGTGGGAACATTTAGCTGGGGAGTACCATTCCCAAACCATGACACCACGAAACTAAGCATGTCTACAAAGAGAAGAAAACATGTCACTGTTTATAATAATCCTGGCTACATGATATAAAACTATGGTGTGCCCACATTTACAAACACTGCAAGCCAACTTTTAATAGTGGGTTAGCCTGTTTGAACTCAGAAGATAATGCTTCTTTTCTAGTGGAAAATCCATCCAAGGATCAAATAATATATAATGGAAACTAAAGCTGAACTCATACTGCCAAGGGTCTGCTGTTTGCCTTCACTGGGATGGAGCTATTCCAGCATGTATACAACACATAACGTTATTTTTGAAGGTCTTCTTAAAAACCAAACACACTCAAAAAATCCCAAACAAACAAAATAACCAAACCAAACAAACAAAAGAAAAACCCCAAACAAAAAAATCAAACAAAACCAACCACAACATCATCTTCCAACAAAAAAACCCCACAAATCCCCCAACAAAAACAAGAAAAACACCCCCAAAACAGTACTTGTAACAAAGATTTCTGTATCTTCCCAGCCAGAAGACCCTTAGCCATTGGCTAGACCCCAGCTGAGTTTACAAGGACAGGGCCAAAAAGGAAGGAGCTGACAACCTGCAAGTTGTTTTAGCAGAAGAGAGATTAAAGAGTGCTCTAAATTTGGAGACTAGCACATGGAAACTAATCAAATCTAGACAGAAATAGCACTTCCTACATGGTCAGTAGGACAGAAGCTGAGGGAAGGAAGAAACTGGAGGTGTTTGCATTAACTTTCTGGAATACTTAGTGTGCCGGGAATGTATTCAGAAACAGGTCTGCATGATGGAGTGGATCTGTCAGCTCAGATCTAACATTCAGGAGACAATTGTCAGCACTGAAAAAAACCAGAAAGAAGGAAGCCATACTCCTGATATCTCTCAAAAAGCAATTACTTAAAAAAATTCCCAACCCTACAAGACAAAACCCTAGCCAAAAAACACATCAGATTTAATATCAGTAATCAACAAAAACAGAAAATCAGAACAGATATAATGTGGGGGATTGACAGAGAGGAGCAACACTGACCTAGCTAGGTTAACTCCAAGAGACTAGAGATATCAATATCTTTAATGAGTATGCTACGTATTTCAGCCAAACAACAGAACCAAACACTGTCACTATCTAGCCTCTACAAACATTTCTACACTTTCTATAAACTGCTGTAGAAATCCACAGCTGAGCTACTCTTCAAATCCCGCATAATCAGCCTCTATCATGACTGTCATTAAATAAACCTAAAAATAACAATGTAGAAAAAATATAGACTTCCAGTTTTTGTGGGGTTTTTTGTTTAAACAAACTAGTGACATCCAGCTCTTAAAAATGCATTTCATGTATTCCAAAAGGAAGTGGAAAAAAAATTGGGCACTACAGTTTAATCAATATCAGCAAGTGGAAATGAAGACTCTACACCACATCTTGAATAGGCCAGCTGGGTGCAGGGCGTGGGGACAAATTCAGAGTCAGCTGAAGAGTCAGCTAAAGATGCAGCAACACATTTTCATCATTGAAAACCAAACCCACTACAAGTCAGAGCCAAAACAAGGAAGTATAACAATCTACATCCAATTTCTGCATATTAATAGAATTACAGAATCACATATGGTTTGCATTGGAAGGGACTTTAAAGACTACCACATTCCAATCCCCCGGCTATGGGCAGGGACACTTTCCACTAGACCAGGTTGCTAACATAGAAAAGACAAACCTATTCGATAAATGTGGTCCTTATGAAGAAAAATCCTGTTAATTACATTTATTTTATTCTGGACCTTAATTACACATTCATTCAGTAGACACGTTTACACAAGTCTAAAAATACATATAATTAAGATGCAACATTTTAAGCAGAACTCTGATTATAAATCCATCAGTAACTTGAATGTTACCAACATATTTCCAGTTCAGGCTCCCTTTTGGATAAGCATTTTGCCAACAGATTCCCGTTCTCTGGGGAAACTCTGGGCATGTGATCTGGCTGATCAGCTCTAGTCCTTTACTGGTTACTCACTGACATTAGAAGACATCTAAGAAGCAATACCCAGGCAAAGCTCTGCCTACTCTGTTCAGACAAGGCTTTATCTTGTTCCAGCCTGTGTTAATCCCTGGAAGTGACCTCCCTCCAATGAATCTATCTGGCAGCAGAATTTTCAAGAGGAAAACTATAAAATTTCTTTGGGTTGTGTCTTTGAACACCAAAGTTGCTGAAAAGCCTACTCTAAGTTAAATAAAAGACAGTAATCTTCACTACATCAGACTGAAAAATAAGGATTTGGATTTGAAGGTCTGCCACAAGCCCTCTCAGCAAGGGAATACCACTGCAAATCCCCAGCATCAACTTAAAAAATCCTTAAACCACCATTTGATTTTCAAGTCTTAAAAAAACAAACAAAACCAAAACAGAAGTTATAGAATCATATTCAAACTATTCCCACTTCTAAAACTATGCTCCCTTGAAAACTCTTACTAACATTTTAAAAACAAAAAACAATTTTATTTCATAACAAAGAATTTTAAGACCTTTACTGCAAATGATGATTTTGCAGTATTTTTAGAAATGAAGGAACATGTCATTTAAACATCTTTAATGCATTTCAAAAGATAGATCAATATATTGATTTACTAATCAAATGGATATTAGATTAAGTCTCATCTTATTTCCCCCACTACCTGGTGAAACAAAAAATCAGCTTTTAGCGCCAAGCACCTTCTCAGCAGATGACTGAAGGGATTCCCTGTGGGATGCATGGTACTAAGGAATGACAACAATGATGAATTTTGTTATTTATCATATCACCACACCCAGAATTCTTCAAGCTACACCAAGAGATTACATGCTCAAAAGTCTCATTTAATACGTAAGATCGCTTCTTCTGTCACAAGATAGAGGAACATAAATTCAGTGGGGGGTGGGAATTAAATGAAATAAAATTAAAAATCAGGGAAACAGCAGCACAGGGTTATCATAACTCCACAAATACAATCTATCTAAACCTCAATAACTTTTGGATATAAAATTAAAAGTTTTAGAGAGCTGAAAGTAATGCACAAAAATGTGCATTTTTGCAACCTGGTCTCCAGAAGGATCTGAAGATCAAGGTTAAGTTCAGCTCAAACTGCAGTAACTCAGGGTTTATTAATTTTTATAAATCTGCCAAGCAGATGTCACAGCAGAAACATTTTGGGAAAAGATGTCATCAGGAATATCCTGGAACTTCCACAGAACTGTGTCACTCAGAACTGAATATGTCAGAGGTAAGAGACCAAGAATAGTTGGAAATGAGGGAAAAAAAAAAAATTGGTAGGTTGATGCTGAGCCACATCAGTAGTAATCGAGGATTCCTCAGGCACTTTGAAGTGGGACAAACAGATGACCAGGACTCAACAAGAGTTTGATGTACATCCAATAAAGCTGATGGAAAAGATCAAGAAGCAGGAGACGGGAAAATCTAATGCATTTGGCAAATTTGGAATATAGTCTTAGCAGCCAATACCTTTGTGGTTGGGAGACCCAAGAAATATAGGTGCAAAAGCAGATGTAGGGGAATCAAACACCCAAATTGAAAACCTGTGTTCTCATGGTTTAAGATTTTTAAGAGCATTCACCAAGCCTCTCTCAAAATACAGACACCACCTATGACTCCTGGGTTTCTGACCCTCCATGGAAAAGAGAGGAAGCTGCCACCCTATAGAGGCTCTGCTGTTATCAAAAATCATTCAGCAAGATCCTCCTCAATTCTCCATGATGAAACCTAATCCAACAAAGAGGGAGTAGAGAAAAGGGAGCAATAAAACAGTGCACACTGTGCACCTGCACTCACCTGCGGGTTCCTTACAGCTTTGAATAAATCAGCTCAAATCCAAAATTCAACACTGCACAGAGGAGTGGGGTGGATCCTCCCTCCACCGTCATGATATATTGTCATGATACAACATTTTAACACTTCAAACATACAAGTGAAACAGTGGCACAACTCTGTATACAAAGTTGTTCTGAACAACTAGAAATTCTGTCACCAGCCATAAGAAAATTTCAATTTCCATGGAGGCCATTAATTCTGTGAGTCAATGAACCCTCCAGCTTTAAGACACAATGGAATTTTTAAACAATTGAGAGTAGGGGGAAGAAAATAAATAATACAACCACCTCCTGCTGCCAGTTATTCCATAACCATTTACTACAAAAGTTTTCAGTCTGTGGCCAGAACCTCGAAGTAGATGGACAAGTAACACAGCAGCTCTCCTATTCTCAAAATTTCTTTGTCCTAAGAGGATTAGCACATTTAAAAATAACTTTTAGGAATTGCGTGGTCTGGAAAATAACAATAAAACACCAGACTCTCCTTTCAAGTGAATAAGAAAAGCATCTGTTCTGCATTCCAAATAAAGCAACTTTTTTGACTGCACAGCCATCAAGACCAAGCAGCCATAACTCCAACCAAAGACCCAGTTCCAACAACTCCACAGAGTATGGATGAGACAGGATTTTCTTATATTACTATTTTTATTTTATTATTTTGAGGAAATCTTACTCTCCCCTACCTGGGAACACTTATACTTCCAACAGTAAATTAGAAATGGCAAAGCAAGGCATGCATTTGCATCAAATGAAAAAAATTTTAAGAAATGCATTTCTCAGCCACGCAACAATTAGAAGGGGACTTCTCCCCCCAGTGTTGATATCTGGCCCTGCATTTCTACAGCCAAGAAACAGACTGTAGGAATTCCAACAGCAATTAGTAAAACAGATCCAGGAGAGCTCAGCAGGTAGCACCTTCTGTTCCTCTGTGGGAAACTTCACTCTGTATGGACGACTCCCACAGCCAGCAAGAGCGATTAACAGAGGTGGCACACCTCGCTCCAACAGGAAATAGGAATGGCTGAAGTTTCCTCCAGGCAAAATTCATCTACCCCCAGTCAGGGGCTTTGCAGATATTCAACAAACAAGGAAAAAATGGGAAAAAAAATTAGAAAAACTATATATGTTACTTCAATACAAACCCCTAAGAGTTCCAAGATGTACACTACTACAGCCTGGGAGCTGGGCCTTAATCACTGTCAGTTTTTGTAGGTTCAGTCACAGCTCCAGTACAACCACATCAACCAACGACACAGTTTTACCTGTGGGAGCACAATCCCCTTTTCCATCCAACTTAAGAAGGAATACAATGCCCAGCTTGCACTGGGTTACGTGTTCAGCTATACCATGCAGGTGCACACAACCCTGCTCTCCTGGCAGCTCACCAGCAGCAGCATGGAGCTGCAGTGGTTGACCAAGGGCCACACCACTACCAAATCCCTGGGGTTCCAAACATATTTCAAAAGGTGTGGCCAAGGTGGGCTTGTATGAGGAAGCTCCCTCCTCTACCAAGAGCCTCCATGAGGAACTTTGCGTATTTCTCCCCCAAAGGCGTGAGAACTGAATATACTCTCATCCCCTGTCTTTCCCAGAGACACTGCAGCCAGCACAGGGCATGATGCTGGATTGAAACAGCAAAATCTAGGGAAAAAAAACAAACTCATGGAAAGCTGAGATCTGGTGGTATTTTCATTCACTGGTCTGCAGAGAGATTACTCCTTCCTTTACCGTATTTATTCAGCTCACTGTTGGTGTTACCGTGGAGAACTTTTCCCTTATTTATACAGTGCCCACAGGTTAGTCTCCCAGAGCGTTTTGTACAGGTTTCCTTTTTCACAAAATTCAGATTACTTATTAATTTTTACTTTAAAACCTTCTTTCTTCAAAATCTCTTCCTACACCCCTATGAGATTTTTTTGCACTGTACTCATTTTTCCTTCTTTCCTATCTCATTCTTCTATTCTACTTCTTCATTCCCCTTCAGTTTTTACACAAACAGTTTTATTCAGCTTTTTAAAGCTGTGGGTGAAATTCAAATCACAAGCCCCCATCAGACATATAGGGCCAGTGGCAGAAAACACAGTATCTCTGTAGATCTCATTCTGGAAGTAATAACCAAATTACACTTAGCAAGTGATTCATATCAAACATGGTAAACCCATGTTTGGAGGTTTCTTTCGTCTTCCTTTCACAGTTCCTTGCCCCAGTGTTTGGTACATAAACTTTCACCCTGTTCCAACCTCAAGGCTCAAAATGATTACTGAAGTAGCAAGAATTTCATGAATGTAAATATTTGCTCAGGGTTAAATTACCAAGAGAGAATTTCTGCTCAGAGCCTGCAAGCCCAAAAAGAGAGAATAAAAAGAGGTCAAGAGTTTAAGAAAACTAGAGCCCAGTGTTAAATTCCTTCATTATAGTTAGACACCTGCCTGTTTTCCAGGAGTATAAAATAAAGAGGAGAAACCTCCGACATCCAAGTGATATTTAGTTGTCACCCTGTCTTTCAAAACATACTGGGACTGCTGGGTTTGTCGGACTTTTAGAAATTAGATTCTTTAATATGAAGACTAGTATCCTCCAAAAATCTCCATCCAGATTGCCATGATACTGTGTAGAGATGTGTATGCTGTTTGCACACACTGTATCCATATGCTCCATCCCAAGGATAGAGGTTGAGCTTCCAAATACAGGCTGACATCTAACCAGTGTCAACTTTGGACTCTGTATTAGTGTTTTAGCCATTCACATTAATTAACCAGCTCAATGAGTACCAGAACTTACCTGTAAAGGTATACCACACTTTTGGTAGTGTTTCTGTGTACTTCAGTGGAGATTACTCAAAATGCTTCAAGACAGAAAAATGACAAATTGCATGTGTAATTGATTCATTCAATAGTCCAGCATTACAATGCTCTCTCCTTGATTATTCATTAAACAAAAGAATTTCTGTGAAGCAGCATCAAGTTAGATGAATAAAGAAGAAATAAAGAACTAGAACAATCTTTCAAAAGGGAACATCTCAGGATTTTAAAATGCAATTACAGTAAAGTAATTCCTTATCACCGTGCATGAGGACCTAGAACTTTTCAAAGCTCCTCACCTCTCACAGCAATGGCTAGTGGTCTGCTCTGTCTCTGCTAGCCCCTTGAAGGTTCTGTCATCCCAAAAGATGCTTTTTTACTATGACTAGGAAAAAAAATCAACAGATTTGAAGACCATTAATTCCACATGACTCTATTCACTGCTCAATGACTGCTTCTGACCCAACCTCAAGAATGCCCTCTGAATAGCTATCAATACTTCCAGCACATTTAAATGTACTCTAGAGGGCTATGAAATTTCAAAATTTAGAAACGGTTATTCTTGCCTCCAGTAACTCTGAACTCTCCAGAAAGTCACCAGCATTTAAGACACCAAAGGTAGTAACACGTGACATATTTCTTTGAGACACAAAACATCCTTCTCAGGCTGTTGGTGCCTAACACGAGCACAGAGAGGGACCAACAATGCCTCTTGGGGATGCCCTGTGACAGTGAAGCCAAATTTACTAGCCCTACCATTGACACACATTACATCATTCAAGCACTACCAACCTCCTCAAAAAAGGAGAAAAATCCCATTTTAGCACTCCTGCAACTTTTTTATGCTGATGGTTATCTGTGGAAGAGCTGTTGGTTTTTAGAGTCCATAACCACAAAATTAATTATACTAAGAGGGAGAAAAGAAAGACTGAGGGACAAAAGTATCATGCCCATATCTGAAAGGTTATTCAAACGGCCTGGCTTCACAGTCCCTCTGTTAATGGAAGGACTACAGATCAGGAGTTGATGAGCCCCACAAGGATCCTGCAGGGAGTCCTGTATGGCATGATTGAGATTATGCTATGGCAACAACCTCAGCTTCTCAGCCTTTCACCTCAATTCTTCACCTAGCCCTCTCACAGCAGTTAAATCATTGGCTTTCTGTGCCACACAAGGGTCTTAACCCCAGACAAATAGCAAGAAAAGTGCAACCCAGAAAACAAGGAACTAGGTAATACCAATAAACTGTTTCACAGAACAACAAAAAAAGTAACAGAAGTCAGTAAAACCAGAAGAAAAGGCAGGGAGAACAGCATTTTGTGAGGTAGTGGTCAGGAACCACAGAGAAAATGTGCTTTAAATAATGCCACTTAAACTCAACAAGTTAACCCTGAGAAGCCAGACCACAACTGCAGACATGGGTATTTCTCATACAAGGACATGGTGACCACTGCCAGAAAAATTAACGGCCACACCACCAAGGGAGTGGAGAGGAGCATGAGGCTATCACTCCAATTAGCATCACCAGCAGGGACACATCTCCTCTGCACAGGCTGGCACAGCACTTGCTGGGTACCCAGGTAAAGCAAACACTCGGTATTGTAATATCAGGAACTTCTAACTACAGTCAGCACAAATAGAATGAACAGCCACAAACTGTGAAATAAAATCCAAAGACCCACAAAATTTTAAAATGCTGCAAAGTGTAAAATGTAAATCAAGTTATAACAACCCTTGCTTTTAGGAGCTGGCTGTGAATGGGAGGGGGGAGAGAAGAGGGAGGGGGAAAAAAGTGCTTCTCATGGAAGTACTTTCCAGTATACCTCACTATTGTTCCACCAACAAAGGCGTCTCAAATTTCACGACTCATAACCTCCAAACCAGCCAAAGTTCCATGCTGTGACTTGACTGCCTCCCAAATGCTCCAGAGAAAGCAACACTGAGCTGCAGACATCTACTTGCAATTTCACATGGATTTTCACCGTGGAGGTCTGGGGTCATGTGCTTGGGGATGCCAGGCTCAGCTCTCAACAGGGTGTTCAAACGGGTTGGCAGAGGGCAAAAAAAATGAGAGCCCTGAGAGCTGATGATGGGTATGCAGCATGGCTCAAGAGCTGTCACATCATGGAAAGGACTTCAGTAATGCTCCCTCCTACTTTCCCTCTCCTCTCTCTCACTCATGTCCAAGTCCATCTTAGCTCAGGTTATGTCATATGCTCTGTTCCCCCATCTGAGGAATATATGAAGTCACATTATTTTTTACTTAAAAGGAACTTTCAGCTAGTTCAGACAATTTGGAACAAGAGACATATTTTCAAAAGAGTATCAATATTCCTCATTGTGTAAGAATCGCAAGTCATTGCAGTCTCTCAAGTGAAACATCAAATTTCACATTAAATTCTGATAATGCCAATACAAATGGATACTACAGTAGTTATTACTGATTTTAACCTGCCACTGTTCACTCAACTCAAACAAGTTAACATCTACACAATCAATGGTTCAAATGTCTAACACAATATCTGTATCCAGGGAGCTAGAAATATTCATTACTTAGGTTTTACCAGTCACCTCTTTTGGTTTCAAATTGAGTTTTCAGTAACTGAAAAATTTAAATTTAAAAATTAAAATGCAAATTTCAACAAAACAGCTTGAAGAAGAAAATCTCACTCAAAAGCATTTCAGAAGTTCATAGCTTTAGCAGAAACCAGTGCACAGTCAGAGGAACTGAAGCATTAATCACATCACTGCTGCATATATACTCCCTGCCCTTTCAATTCTCACACAGACCCCTTGGTCACACTCACTGACCAAAGCAGGACCATTATTGATCTCTAATAATCTTATCAAGATCCCTTAAAAAAATGACTAGACAATCTGCAAAAAAACCCATGCATCCATAATTATGGAGCTCGGTCAGCAGGAACAGACACACTTCAGTTAGGAACATTCAGTATTTTTTAAGCTTACAGATACATGGGAAGACAGGGCTGTTCCCAAAACTTCCTGCAGAAGTTAGCTGTACATTTTTCATTGAAAACCAGTAGGAAACAGTTGGTCTTTAGGTCATATTTGAGAGAGTAGCACTGCCCACACCACTCCACCTCACATAGCTTGTTTGAGAACAAAGCTTCTTCAAAACCAAACACATTGAACCTGATCAGGGAACTACAAGTATAAAATCATTGGAATACTTTGGAAAACCCAGTGACAAAAACTGCCTTGAAAACACTGCAGTGCAAACAATGCACAACTGAAAAATCATCACCTGGGATTTTGACTTCCCAAGTTTATCGCTCCTAGTGTCACAAGGTTTCAACATCCCACTTCCACTACCACTGACCTAAGGCAGACTTCCTCATTCTGGATCACACTACAGAAGCTCATCCCACTCAAAAAGCCATGGGGACCATCATCACTATGATTCTACTGCTTTTATTGTTTTGAATGTAATATTCTCTCTTGCACTTATGAGACACTTCAAGACCAAATACACTCTGCAGTCCCGACCTTGTCCTGCAATATCACCTCAGCCAATGTTGGGAGTTGGATAGACACCCACAAGAATTCTGTTGGTCAGTATTTCTGTAGCGTTAGTACACTGCACTGGATTTCCTTAAGGAAAGGGCAACGCAGTATCAACTCCATCTTCCCTGCTTCTGTGGAAGATACCTGACAGGCCTTAGATCTGCACACTCGGCAAGAAGCAAAGGTCCTCTGGAAAGAGAAAGTCCTGGTTCCACTTTCAGCAAGAGCTTTAGACATACATTTAAACGCAGAAAGCTCTGCCAAATGTGACTGAACAACAGCAATTCCAGCTCCATTCAAGAATGATTCCAGCAAGGACTGTGCAAGTAGGGCACATCAGATCAGAGCCACAAGAGCAAGCAAGCTCTAATTATTTCCCTTATATCATCACAATCTGAGTCCCCTGACTCTGAAAACAGGAGTAAAGCTCACTGGTTGATACTCTTCAGTGAGATGCACCACACTCAAGAAAATTACAAACACACGCATACAGAGGGACACATATTGCACCAATCTACAAGCAAGTGACATTGCAATTACATACTGCTTGTATTGCAATCTACAAGCAACTGACATGAGAGCCCTGGCTTTTTCACGAACAGAGCAGGAGGCTGCTAACATGGGCATTTCAGCTACTGCAGGCTCCAAACCATGTGGGAGGACTAGCCTCTAAAAATTAATGTACTGAAGATTGGTACGCAAAGAGTTCAGGAAGAGCCAGAAGTCAGATTGCCTGAATATCTCTGGATCCAGGGCAGGTGGGGAACTTCAGCAGCTCTGCAACTCACCATAATCTTTCCTAGGTTGATCCAGGTTTTGTAGGTAAAAGCAGGGCAGAAAACTTCCACTTTTTAAAAATAAGAATTTATTTCTTCAAAAGGAGTTCCTTCACACTCAATTTCATTTTTGTAATTTTTCTTTAGTGTTATTAAGGTAAGAACACTTACAACATAACCAACAGGGTCACAAATGAGCTAAATCAGGAACAAGCCAGCTTGCTTATTTCAAGGGATATTATAAACAGAGCTCTGCTAGATGGAGTATGAACTCTAAAATATTCTCCTAGCAAGCATTGTGAAAACCAGCTTTCTATCAAAGGCAAACTTCTTCTAAAGAATGCAAGAATCCTTTTGTTAATGTATTGGTTGCCATACATAACCCCTTTCCATTCTGCATGCTTCTCAACAAAACCAATTCTGGTCATCAACAACTGCCAATAGTCTCTCCCATTCCTTGGTGCCGCTGTGTATCAGGCACTGCAAGATTCTTTTAATGTTGCAGAGCTATTTTCCTTTGTGTTAAAATCCCCTAAAGCTTGCACCAGAAAGTAGAGTATATCCTTTTAAAACAGTTACATCACTCCTAATATTTGGAATGGAAAATGTGACATAGGCACTGAGGTTTAAAAAACAGCTACGATGCATGCGGCCAGTTTTCTAAACATAAATTTCATAAAGGGTTTTTGGGCTTTTTTGCCCCCTTCCTTTTTGTTTCTGTTTGTTGGGGTTGTTTTGTTTTGTTTTTCCGCGAGAATGCTGGTTTTACAAAGGCAGCCAACTAAACAGATCATTATGGTTCAGAGATTTCCAATTTGCGACTGGAAATCGTTTATGTTTAGAGTACTAACAGTTCCAAAAGGTATTTTAAAAGGAGAGAGGGAAAAAAACCCTCAGCATTTCGTAAGTGCCTATGAAATATGGATTGGCAGGAAATAAATTTAATCGCTACAGTTAATAGCAGTCTTAATGAAATGAATGTTTAACAGAACCGATTTTATGTGGTTTTGGGAGAACTAAAACATATTTACACAACTCAGTGCTGCATTTACTCAAACATGGATTCTCTGGCCATTGTGAGCCGCACAGGGACGCCGTGTCCAGGCTGTGTGTGCGGGGGCAGCTCCGGGTGAGCCCGCAGCTGGCGCTTGGGAGGCCGTGGGTAGGGCAGCCAGCGCCGCTGCGGGTCCAGCCTGGGGAGGGCGGGCCGGCCCCCCGGGCGATGGCTTTGCATCAGAACTGCGCCAGCCGCTCGCGGGGGCAGGGAATGAAAAGGAAAAAAAAAATCAATTAAAGAAAGAAAGTTGGTTGAGCGCGCCCCCGAGTCCATACGAGCTGCTCCGCTGGGCCCCCGCCTCCCCGCGGCCCGACCCCGGGCTCCCCGCCGAGGGCGCGGGCGGAGCAGGGCCCTGGCGCCGGCAGAGCCGGCGGGACCGCGCCCGCCCGCCGGCCGGCCGGCGAGGGGAGGGCAGGGAAGGGAGGCGGCGGCGGCGGGGGTCCCGCACACCTGGAGCGGGGCCGGCCAGGGAATCAGCCTCCCCGCCCGCGCCGCAGAGACCCCCGCGGCCCGCCGGAACCACTGCGCCGCCTCGCTCCCGGCCCGGCTCCCCGCGGCCGCCGCAGCCTCCACCGAGAACTCGGCGGGCCAGAGCGGGGCTCCCTCGAAATCGCGGCGGGGGCGCGGGGGGCTGGGCGTAGCCTTACCCTCCGGCTCCATCTGCTCCCGCCGCCGCGCTCCGGCGCTCCCCGAGCCGCTGCGCGCCGAGCTGGGCCGGGCGGTTACAAAGGCGGCCGCCGGGCGAGGGGGGTGGGTTTCCTCTCCCTCCCACTGCAGCTGCATCGCGCCATGAGGCGCCGCCAGCGGGACGCGGCGCCCCTGAAGGCGGCGGAGGCGGGATGCGCCCCCACCCCGGCCCGACCCAAGCGGCAACGGGACACGCCGGAGGGGCCGCCCCGGCTGCCAGGGGACCAGGTGCTGCGCCCGGCTCGGGGACAGCGGCGGGGAAAGGGCGCACCGCCGGGGCTGGCCCCTCCCTAAGGCCGGCAGCGGGGGCCAAGGGGAGGGGAGAAAACACCCTTTCCTGCCCCCTTCCCGCCCGACCCTGGGGAAGCAACGCCGGTCGCTTGCGTGGCCCCTGGGCAGCTCTACGAGGAGCTCCCGCTGAGCCAGACCCGTCCTGGGCTAACCGGGGGCGTCCCACTTCCCCCACAAGTGAACCGGTGATGCAGCTGCAGGGAGCAAGGGACCCACAAGCTCTTCATCATTCGCATGCCACAGGGAAGGTGTTCCTTAGGGTCCCTTAGGTGAGAAAGTGGACGAACCCGTGGCGAAGCTCAAAATCACGTCACAAGGAATAGAAAGGGAAACCTAAGGGCTACAGGCTCTGCGCCGGCTGTTGCCCTTGGAGCCAAAAGCTTCTCGGTGCAGCTGCTGGGGGCTGCTGTGGGACACGTGCCGAGGCCCAGGAGAGACCCTGGGCTGTGCATGGCTTCTCTGGCTGACCTGTTCTTCCATGTATGCATCAGAGATCAATTCAGATACGAATTTTGTCTGGGGGGCCAAACCCTGCCAGCCTCTTCCCAGCTCCCAGAACCATTCCAAAAAACAAGAGCTTCTTAAATAGTCAACTGAAGGCCCACCTGACTCAGTACTCTGCCTGGACAGGGAGTAGGATACTGTAGGTAGGAGGGATTGAAGCACAGTTGGAGGGTGATGCTCTCTTTTGTAGGCCTGGTGAAGTGCTCCTTCCACAGAGGTAAAACCCTGCTGCCTCTTCAGGTGAGGCACATTTTTAAAGGAGAGCTTTCTGAGATTTCCCAGCTTCTCATCACAAGGAGTAAATAATACAGAGAAAAACAAAAGTACCTATCAAGAAATCTCCCTGAAAGCAAAAGACATGTAAAATGGTCTTCACAAAAGCATTTACCTTCAGGGGAAAAAACAGCAAAACAATAAAATGAAAAGTTATCTGTGTTGGGCTTCCATCTATGTTTTATTACCCAGTAGCTCATCATTGCTCTTTACCTTCCCCCTGAAATATCCAGTGTCGATGCAAGCATTAGTGTGGAAATATACTGCTGAGCACTTCAATAGTGTGGTGGAATGGAAACACAGTTTTGCAGTTACACTCCCAGAAATAATTTCTGTGGACTACTCACTCCAGAATAAAAGAAGTAGCTGTTCTAGATCAACTCTATTAATAGGGTCTAGATAATCCAGAGTAAAAAAGCAGATTCAGCAGTGATGAACCAATCTGGATTTTTTGTCACTTTGACTGTTACTTTTCAAATCCTACCTTAAAGCATTAATATTCATACACAAATTTAATACACAACAAATTATTTCAGAAATTTATTACTGTAAAAATGGATACAGCTCTCTTAGATTAGTCCTGTCCTTTAGGACAATGAGGTGGGTCTTCTCTATAGCACTTTCACCAGAACAGAGCCAAGCTCACCAGTCATTGCTGCATGGTCATCAGGTATAATGGAGATGGAGCAGCAGAAACAAACTTACAAATTGTTGGAAATTTCTCAGGTTCTTTGCTCTCACGGAAGCAAGGTCCATGCTATAAAGTGTGAAGCTGAGACAAGCTTTATTTTAAGCATTTAAAGTTGTTAGATATAGCACAAGAACAGCAAATAACCAGCATCCCTTAAAAATGCCTATTTATATCCTGTCCAACTCTTTCCGTACTCTAGCCAGCATTTTGGCTTGGTTTGGTTTCTGAGGTTTTTTTTTCCTAGATAATTGGGCCATTTTCATTTTAGGCACTCAGTACCCACAGTCTGGGCATCTGTAGCATTTGTTTCTCTGACCAGAATCAGTCAAGTTACTCTGGAGTGAGTTAACAATTTAAGCAAGTTGTAGCCATTGCTTTTGACAAGCAAAATTGTCACAGAGGGCCAGTGTCAATTTCTTTACATCCGGGAAATAAGCCATGTCTGCAACCAAGGTAAGTTGTGTGGTCTCAGAGAGAAGTTTCAGCAGATAAGTAAAGTTTCAGCAGAAAAGAAGGGCTCTGCTTTGAAGCTCTGATAGGGATTGGAAGGAATAAAAACTAAGAAGAAGGTGGTCTGACACTGCCACAAAAAGAGCAAAACAGAGCAGATTTGGGAAAGCAAAAGAAATTGCTGGGACACCTCCCCTGAATCTGGAGCTTTCTTCCCACCTGAATTAAGAGGCATGCAATCCTTTAAAATTGTGAGGAGCAAAATGTTCCTGGGATCAATTACAGCACAGTTTGTGACTCTTGAGTAACAAGCATGGGATGCCACCTTTCACTGAGTTGTAGGCAGTAGATACATATCCTCTATGAAGTCCTATAGCTCTGTAAAGCCCTTTTATTCTAACCTGTCTCAGTTAGGTTAGAAGAAGTTACCTGAGCTGTTTTCCTTCATTTCTTATGAAGAAAGTCATAATAGAAACAAGTCTATTATGTTGGTAACATGCATGTCAACATTTCTGTCATTTCTGCCATTCACAGTGTTAGTCTCAAAGAAGTTGAAGATTCTCCTAAACAGATTAGAAACTGGTTGGAAACCTCTTGCAGTGAACTGGACATTGCTGAGGACCTGAAGGTCTTTGTTTTATTAAATCTTAGCTGTGAATTCTACTTTGGGTGTAGTAAAATGGGCTTAAAGCTTCTTTAAGCCCAATGCAATGTCATTGAATATGGTCCTTGGGCTAGTTTTAATTGTTTTCAGTCCCTTGGTACCTAATGCACATGTGTAAGGGTAAAGGGCCAATAAATACAGTGTGAGTGGTCAGCAAAATTCATACAGATATTCTTTTCTTTTCTTCCAAAAATAAAAAAAACTTGCCTGTCATATTGCATTAAAATTCTGTTACAAGATGAGCTCTCTCAATACAAAGTAAATCATCTTCATGGTAGGCTTTGCAGTTCAATGAGGATTACCACTGCATGTCCAGGAAAGATAGATTTAATGAGGGTAAGAATAACCTCTTCTAGATTTAATAAGACATTAGAGACCAAAAGGCCAAGGCTTTGCAAATACATGGGGTTTTTCTGACATGCTTTTCCTGTAGGAGATGCACATTGTGTTTTGTTCCAGATCACATGATCCTTGGGGTGACCCTCATGTGCTTTTGCACATGACACTCTATGGCCAACACAGAGTTCCTTTGTGCAGAGTCCTTATTTAAAATATTAGAATTTTGATTGGAGTTTCTTCCCTTTCTGAAAAGACTATTTTTCATGTGAAAATGAAGATTTGAAGATTACTGTGACATCTTTTGAGTATTTGTGCAATGTCATTCTCATGAATTTGAGGCTGGGCCTTTGCACTTGCAGATAAAGCAGAATTGCTTTATTAGTCATTTACAACGAGACTAAACCAGAAAATGCAATAAAAACAAATAAATTTTATGGCAGCACTGCAACTTATTCTGTTGCTTTTAAGTTTGGAAAAGTAAAAAAAAAATGTCAGAAAGAAATGATTGATCAAAGCTAGTTTTCAAGGGAAAATTTATTTAAGCCAAAACTCTGCTGTGATAGGGTTTTGATTTTGTTTTGTTTGGGTTTGGTTTTTTTGGTTTTTTTTTTTAATGATATCTTAGGCAAAAACAAGTCTATTCCATATTCACCAACCCCTTTTACCACAGCAGCCAAGAATCTAGAAAAAAAAACCCCACAGAACAATGTACAGAAATAAGGCACTGCAGGTAAAAGTAAAGCAGCCCTCCATTTGGGATGCAGGTCCTGTGGCAGCCTTTAAACTCTGGCATGACATTTTATAGCAGAGTAGAATAGTATTTTAGCTGCACATCATGAAGTAGTTGAACATAAATATTTACTGGGGCTTGAATGTTAATTTTTCTTAGCAATGAGGCATTTCCAGTCCTGGACTTTCTAATATCACTAGTATTATTTAAACACCAACTTAACAGTTTGGGTTGTTTTTTGTTTTTTTTTTCATTTAAATTGATTCAGATCTTTCCAAGGTAATACACCTCAGAGCTGTTATCTGGGGTCTCTGAAAGCAGAATTAGGTTCATACAACAGGTAATGAATGATCAGTGCACCAGCTGTTTTTGAAGCCCGATTTCACAACTGAAAATGTTTTCTATGTCCAAGGAGGGCACAAGAGCCATTCTTCACCCTTTAAATGCTGGTTTGGGGAAAACAGTAATCCCGTGGCCATTGTTTGACAAAAAAGAACCAATGAGCTACAATACAAGGGTGTGGATTCATTCACTTCTGTCTCTGGGGTATAAAATGAGGGTGGATCATTAGGGGACTCGTAATATGTTGACCAGAAAGGTTACACTTGATGTGTGACTGTCCATCCTCACCAGAGAAGATGATGAGGATGAGGAGGTGTTGCTGACCACTAGCTAACAGCCAACATATGACAGACACCAGAATCCTCACCTGTTCAGTCAGTGTCTCTCAATTGGCTGTTACCAGAATACCAGGGCTGAACTCATGACAGAGCATAATAGTGTTATAGAAACCTCTGTGTGTAGATTAGGTTCTGTTTACTGTGGGTTTGCATTTATATTTTGGATTACTTGAAGTTGTAGACTTGTCAGATGTGCATATTAATTTGCAGCAGTGGGGGGTGAACTCAGTGACCCAGAAGATCCTTTCAGGTCCATGTTCATAATTTCTTCTTGTATCACATTATAAAGTAAATGAGGAGCTATAGCTTGTCACCATTCAACTAAACACTTTAAAATAACACTGACTTTTGCATTAGCTTCAAAAACAAGGTGTGTTTTAAGAATTGAATCATGCATCAAGGGTGATGTGTTTTGCAATCAATGACTTTCAGGAACAAAAATCTCATTATTCAAAAGGAAAAAGAGGTACCTAAGTGCTTTTAACAAAGAGCAGAATTAGAATTAAGCCCTTTCAGAAATTAAATAATCTAAAAGGCATTGCAGATTTTACTCAAGATTTTCAGTACCCTGAAATCAACCAAACTGAGATTCTGTCAGATTGCTGCTTTGATTAGAAAGGTACTAAAACTGGAATCTCTGTCAAACAGGAGAGGGAAATAGTGTTTTTTCCTGGGCACCACTAGATTAGAAATTTACTCCAGAAATGTTGATTTCTAATACATGCCACAATGGTCTGGCAGACATAAGGTATAGCTTTTAAACAGAAAGAGGGAATTACAGCACTTGATTTTTGTCACCCTAGTCACTGCTAATCTGGGTTCAGAAACAAACACTGACTCATTTTGAATTCCGATAAAAGAGTTCTCATCTCGGTTTTTTTTGTTACTCTACGTACATTTCATCAATTATGGAATTACTTCATTACTGAAGGGTAATCCAGCAAATTAGTTGAAGCCAAAATATTTAGTAAAACTTAACTCTGAAAAAAAACCAAAGCAAAACGGTTAGTACAATATTTCTGTAACCTATCATTAAATTATCCAGAAATAAATGTATACTTTTTGAAAACAGATCCTCTATGACTCTTCATGAAACTACTCAAAGGTTCTCATAAAGTTTCACACCATCACCCATTGCTGTACTCACTGACCTGGCTGGTCTATGTGTTAACAGGATCTTGGTGATTGTAATAGCGTCATGAGCTATTCCTGCAGCCCTTGGAGCAGCCCAGGGTGATCACCACAGTCCTGCCTAGCCTGGGCTGGGCTTAACAGTCATAAAACAGAGGCAGAGGGAAAGGTCTACATACAGCTTTTGCCCTGCAATGACATGTCTCTTTTCTGTCACATGGGAGATATCATGTCACATCTGTACCCAGGAAAGCAAGTAAATAAACCTAATTTATTAAAGCAGTCAGTTTGCATCTCCTGTCTTCAAGGAGTCAGTGGGCCAACCCTCACACAGAATGTATTGGGTATGATGGATCAGCACAAACACCTTAGGTGACTTTTTAAAAAAAGTTTTTAAAATCACACTCATAAAATTATTTGGGTTTGAAGTAATCTTAAAGATCATCTAATTCCAACTCCCATGTATATATATACATATATATATCATATATGTACAATTATATAAAGCCTGAACTTCCTTGAAAGTCACAATCTGTGAGTGGCTTTTTAGCCAAAGCACTTTTATTTCTAGATATTTATCTCCCAAAATATATACTAGATTTTTTCTAGATATTTATCTCCTGAAATATATACTCGATTTAGTTTTTACCTTGTGTAGACATTTTGGATATACTTAATAGACAGGAGATGTTAGACTGCTTGTCTTCATACTTAAATTTTGTTAGATGTCACTATGATGAGCAAAGGCAGGCTTTAAGTAGTGTGGTCTTCACTAGCAATCCATTTGTGAAGCTTAAATACCTTTCCACCAGCAGCAACTGTTCCACCAGATGACTTCACTCACAAGTCAAAAAAAACAATTGGTGATGAACTGAAGGTCCAAGAGTGGAGTTTCTGGTGGAGTTCCTTCAAATCTCTGAGAGAAATTAAATATTTTCAGGAGTGCTATTAGCCTTTAATTGTTGATTAAATAATAGAATTATTTACTACTTTTTATGTAGCAGGTTGATCTCCTAGTGAGAAATTACACCAATTTTTGCAGCTATGCCACTGGGACTTATTATTGCAGTTTCCACATCAGCTCTTGGCAGCAAAACTGCCTAAACTAATGAAACTAGGCATGTATGTGGCATGTACGTGGCCATGTTATCTATTACATAATGAGACTTTTGATTGATGTCAGTAATTTTAGCTTTGTTCCTCTCTGTGCAATAGGATGATGTCTGCTGCAGGACTCCCAGCATTGCCTGCCTGGTTTCCTACCTTTCACAAAGCCCCCACTGGAAGCTGGCAATGCCAGTGAGTGATGAGCTGAGAATATGCATAAGTGCTCACTTATAGGTAGCCACATCTCCCAGCCTGGCCACTGGCTGCTGGACTCAGCTGGGATCAAACCTTGGCCACACTGATTGAAGCAATGCTCTTAGACTTGGGGTTATGGATGGGCAAAGGGGAAGGTGCAGACCAAACTCTTGGTTGACAACCACTCTGTCAAACCTGTGACCTAGCACACAGCTGAAGACAGCTTTTGCTGCCCCAACCCATTCCTGCTAGGCACTGAAATTAACAAGCAGGGCAAGTTCTATGCACAACAGATCCTGCACAAGCCCAGAATAGTTATGTGAAACACGGACAAATGGTGAATACTCTGTAAGTGAACTGGGTCACCAGAGCAATCAAAAAAAAAAACACCAAAAACCAACTTCTTCACAATTGTGGTTCCATTTATTGTCTGTCATGTGACGCAGCACTGGTATCCATCCATAAAGCTTCATACTCCTCAGCTGCCAAGCCAGTGACTCGCTGAAAGAGCAAGCAATATATCCAAGGTGAGCTGTACAAAACCATGGCAAACCTGAACAAAAGGGAGAAAGGCAGGGGTGAAGGGGAGAATTCTTGAGACAAAAGGCAAATCTCTTAGTGTGGAATTGTGACCAGCTTTGATCTGCTCTCAGCTCCCATTTCCCTTGAAGCAGCAGAAGGTCCTGTGAGTTGATGAGTCCTGCTGGCTGGTGCTGCCTGGCCCTGCCTGGCTCTCTCCAGACCTGTCTGGCTCTGTCAGGCCTGCCTGGCTCTGTCTGGCCCTGTTTGGTTCTGTCAGGCCCTGTCCGGCTCTCTGCATCTCTCTCTGGCCCTGTCTGGCACTGCCATCTCGTGTTCTTTGTCAGAACTGCTCCCTGATTCCACACAGTTGCCAATAATTATATTTTGCATGTTCAGGCATAAGGGCCACATCCCTTTTATGTTTCTTACTATTTTTCAACTCCCATCACGGATTCTCCTCCCTTCATGTAGATCACAGTCAATGTTATTTCTCCAAGCTGACTTCCAAAGGGAGTTGCTCTGGACATTCAGCAACTGGGTAATTATGTGTACTGGTGAGAGCTGGTAGCTGGGAATTCTATCCCTATGGAGAAAAAACAAAACCACAAGGAACTTACTTTTACAAACTGAATCTCATTTTTGAGACCTGTTACTAAACAACCTCTTGATTACCAGCTAAAAAGAATTAATGCTTTTCCCACCTTAATAAGGCAGGGTAATTTTACTCCTTAGAGCCAGGTAAGATCACAATGTAAAACCTCCCTCCAACACTGTGCATGGCACGTCAGCATTCTGCTCTCTGACGGAGACATCTGGCTGCTAAACAAGAGATAAGTTTCTGCTCCAGCTCCAGGGCTCTGATACAGGTTCAATAAAGGTTTGTTGTTCATCTGGAAACAGCAGGAAGCTGATGTTTCATTGCTGGATCAAATATTTCATTCTTTATCCCTTGATAAATCTTTGAGCTGTATTAATTTGAATTCCAGAGTAGAAGCCACAGAGAAAAAAAAAGCTAAGCAACATTTGAGATTGGTAGAAGCTGCCTGAATGTTTAGTCAATATAATTAGAAATAACTGTCATAGTTTGTAGCAGTCTCACCACCAGAAATTAAGGGGGAAATGTTTGTTATTAAAGAACTGCCAAATTGAGTGTTTTCGCTAAATTTGAGTTAGCATGCATCTGAATGCTGAGCCAATGTTGAACTGAAAATTTCTGTGTAAAAAATAGCAAGTAAGGTTTTGTGGAAAAGATATAAAAGAAACTATGTCAAGCAATATGAAGCAGCATATAGTTAAATGAATTGTTTCTTATTCTCTCCTTAAAAATAGAGAATTGTAATTCCTCAAATAGATTACTGTTTGAAAAGCAGATATGATCAGTTAAAAAAAATTAAATGGTGTTATTGAGAATGGATTGTGTTATTACTAGTGAGAATTGATTTTTAGAAGTTTCACTTTTTTAACATTTTTTCTTCCTTCTACGATTGTTTTAAAACCATATACTAAATCATCAGTATGGAAGTTTGCATGTATGGAATCTGCCTGTTAAGCCTGCTATTGTATTTTAGCCTAGGACATTCAGAGCCCAAATGTCCACCTGCTGATATTTCTTTTAAAAGTAACATCAGAGGTGCTTCAAATACATAAAATTGTTCAAAATTCTTGCAACGTAAAGATAGTCACACAGGTACATATTTGGCTACACACAGTGTACTTCTAACATGACACTTGATTCCGTCAAAAGCTACAGTATTTGGGGGTTCTACCCTGAAAGTAATTTTCAGCTTAGTTAAATTCTTATTCTTATGAGGCTGATGGGAGGTCTGGACATGCACTAACTCACTTCAGTCTGCCTTAAATTCACCTCATTTACACCTAGATAACTCAAGCTTTGCTCATGTACGTAACTTTCAACTGCAAGTAATACATTACGTACATTGTGCTAATTAGATATTAGGATAGATTTGGTCTAAATTTTGAAATTTTTCTCAGGTTTTCTCCAACACAGTCACAAAACTCAGCTTTCATTACACTGTTCCCAATCAGTGTATTACCTTTGCTTCAGAAGTACTCTAAAATCTAGAACCAGATCCAGCTTGTTAGTTGGCTTTCCTGGGTTTTTTGAGTTTTTTAAACAGTTGCTGGACCTAGGGCATTTTACAACACTTTCACTTGATAACTATCAAATCTGATGGCTTAGTTCAGGAGCAGCACGTCCCAAAGTGATAGGGCTGGGTAAGGTAAGGGGCAGATCAGCTCTCAGGTTACCTCTGAGATATCAGTAAGGATAAGGAAAAACATCCCCTCCTCAGCTGTGATTACTTCCTTCTTAGGGAAATTTGCACTTGCACTGGGAAGCAGTAGCCTCCCCTCCTTTCCTGGGAAAAAACACATGAAGCTATCTTTTGAGTGGTTTGAGTATGAGTGATTTTCCCAACAATGACTAATGAATGTTTGCTTGAAATTTTTATAGATAAACACTCAAAAATAATAACACACTCAGAATAACCACATTAACTAGCACTTTGCTTAGTTATGAGTTCCCAGAGGTGATCTTTATTGTTTTAATTGTTTCTTCAAAGTTCTTGGATGCAAAAACACCTTTTCCTGATCCTGTAGGTCCATCTACTACATCAGCCTTCAAAAAAACACAAGAATGTGAATATATGTTTTAAACTCTAACTACTGTAATTATTTGTCCAGCTGAATTTTCCCATGTTATCTAATGGGATCTCCAAAAAGCACCTTGGTCTTAATTTTCATTACCTTCATCCCACAAAACCAGGTACCTGGGAACTTCCACGTTTCTAATCTTTAGGCATCTCGGTACATCCAAAAAATCTGTCCTGGTCCTCTTTTGGGAAGCAAGCAACTTGTTTTCAAGCCTCACTTAAAAGAAACAAAGGCTCACTGCTGGATTACTGACTCCACAGGAAGCAAGAGTGTGACATTTGATGGCACATTCCTCTCTCAGAGGCAACTCCAGCCACATCTGCAGTTGGAATACTGAACCCACCCTCCACCTCTGCAGAGGTAACATCTCCCCCAGGGCTGAGGGAAGGGATTTTTCTACACAGAAAGAGTAAAATAAACTAATGTTTTCATTAACAGCCATTCACTAGACAACCTTTTAATAGAAATACTATCCTTTGACAGTTTTCTCATTTTCTTTCTTACTAAAACATTCTTGAATCCTGTTTTACTGTTTCACAGGTCTGCTCACACATGCATGGAGATGGATTTACATATTTCTTCTGCAGATCATCCTGCAGGTAAAGCTCCTGTTATAGAAAATGCAGACCTCTACAATCAGGGCAAGTGTCCCAGCACACATGCTCTGCTACTTCACCACATACCCCTGGAGCAAGTGTTTTCAATGCCCAAGGAACAACTGGCATCTTGCGCTCCAGCTATAAATTATGTTGATGAGCTGGTACCATGCAGCTGACTGCTACCAGGTACAAAATCAGCAGAATGGTTCTGAGAATCCTACCTGGGGGCACAAGAGTTGTTAAACTAGAGTATTGAATGTTTCTAGGGGACACCATGAAGTCACTGCTCCAGGAATATCTTTGTATTGATGGGGCCAACCGCAGCCCTGCCCTCAGTTTTGGCATTCTCTTTCAGGGGCTTTTCGTGAGTTTGTTTGCTAATTCTACTTGACAAACAGCAACTTAATGGATTTTCACAGAATCCCTTACTGGTTGGAAGGAACTTTAAAGACCATCTTGTTCCTCCTCCCCCACCGTCACTGCCATGAGCAGGGACATCTCCCACTAGACCATGGTGCTCAGGGAACATTGCCAAGCCAGGAAATACCTCCAGGGAAGTGTTCAGGGCCAGGCTGGATGGGGCCCTAACAGTACATGAGTATTTTGGAGAGTAGATGAGAAATTAAGATGCAATTTCAGGATGAACTGTCAACACTGACACCATAGCCTTAGTCCTACCCTTACTTTCCCTGTACCAGTACAAGTGTTTGCAAGGCTGTTCAGTGACACACATTAAACCAGTTGGATCCAGGCCAAAACTAATCCATGAAGATGTCACGGAATAGGAGAGGATGGTGCTTCCTGAATGTGAGCACAAATAATTAATTTTCTAGTTCTGCAGAAAGCTTCATGTGACGTATTCAGTTTCTTTCAGACAAAAATTAGTATTTATTTGGCCCCCAGATGAAAATCCCCTCAGCTAACTACTTAAACCAGTATCTTCTTAAACCACAAAACCAACACGCAGAACACGCAATTCCTTTTGACTTTTATTGCTCCTGCCAATGTGACACCTTTACGCAGGCACATTGCTTTCCTAGATTAAAAACTATTTTATTAATCCGGAAGCAGTGTCTTGACCTTCACCCCTCCTCCTAAGGTTATCCAATTAACATAGTTATCGTTTTAAGAAGCTTAGTTTTTTTGTTTTTCAGATCTGTGTAAAGGTTACTTGGCAAGAATACATGCACAGGACGTTAAATGGAGACCAACCCACCACTAAAAGGTAATGCACATAGAACATAATACAGTACTTCGACATCATTTCAAATAAATACCCACATACAAATGTAGTAATTTTAAATGCAACAATATTTCTTATGAATCAATAGTGTAACAGAAGATGGAAATAAGTCCCAACATCTAGGAATAATAATGCTTTTTCCAGCAAACAGAAATATTATCTGCACTGTCAATATTAATTAAATTTGTACTTTTTTTGAGAAGTGGGAGGGCTCCCCTCCAGCAAGTACCAATTTAATCATCCACATAAGGCTCATGAAGCCATTGAGAACCTGGCATGGCTTGTTGATGAGCTTCTCTCTTTCTGTTTGCTGAAATCACAATTAGATACAACATGCAAAGGAGATCCCAATGTGCTGTGGTTCACATCTGCACACAGCGCCGTGGCTCCTGCCCCCACCACCGCCCACAGTCAGTGACATTGCCGACGCATTCCCGGACTGATACCATAAATGTGGTCATACGCTGCTCATCTGTTTAAGATGATTCCATCTAGCTCCCAAAATGTAGTCATGTTTGTTCAGGTTTGTGGTTTTGATTTTTTCCCCTCTATACCCTCGAATTTGCATGATGAAATATCATTGAGTAACAGAATTTTTTACAATTCCTTGAATATATAAACTCTATAGTAAACCTACCATTAAAAATGTGCGAAATGGGAGTTCACTTTGCACTTATTGCTCCACATCTTTAACAAATTCCAAACCAGCCATTCCACTCCTCCTAAGTGACACGACTTACCCTACACTACTCTAAGAGTCTCCTTTCAAATTATCAAAGGCACTACTGGCAATAATGAGTGACAGAAAGGCGCTGACAGATAACACCCTATCACTGACCACTTTACAATTTTTCTTCCTAAATGTACCATAATTTGGCACAATAAAATGAAAAAGTAACAAAACAATTCCAATTTGGAATTTAACTGGTATAGTTGTATAAAATTCTGTTAATCGATAATACTTCAACTTCCTAAAACCCAGGAATTCTGGAATTTTTATGTAATACTACTTATTTAATATTTTTCAAGTGCCTATTACTGTTTTAACCAGAGCAAAGTCAAGTTTTCTTCTTGTTACGTTGAACTATTCCTAAGAATAATAATACAATATGAAAAAAACCCCAGAATTGGAATACCCTGGATTTCTTAATGAACATGGCAGTTAAAAAAATCAGTAATTTAAACATATAAAGCATAATATTTTAATAAAAAAAAGATGCTGAAGCACAGCACATAGTTTAGCAGAGCTCCTGCTTTTTGTTGAAACTTTTTTCTAATCACAATCTAGAGCCCCCCCAAAATCTCTGCCACATGCTGATATATAATTCGTAAGTCACAAGTTTCAAACTGGAGAGAGACTATGAGCACAAACCACTGCATTTATATAAACTCTTCTACATAAGGAATTAAAGAAACTAAAGAAAAACATCAAAAGTGCACAGGTTTAACAATCAGGTAAAAAATGAGCATCTGCAATGAAGTAAATTCCCCCATTCAACATTTCCAGGAGAGCACAGACTAATATGGTGAGGATTACATTTGAAGTAGGTTTCTTCAGCACTTGTAAGGTTTCTTACTGCAGCAGCACTTATAGGTAAAGCTTGTTTGTTTTTTATAGCTTCAGGCAGAAAGGGAAGGTTTCAGGTAGTATATAGGAAAAGGTGTTTTCAAAAGTTAGGATCAGGTCAGTGGTTTCCATTCTGTGTGCAATGGGCCACCACTTTGAACCAAAGTGAGGAGGGCTAAGAAATGCTGTTGCACTGTTGGAAAGGCCTTCTCCAGGGACTACTCTACAGCTGAAAAATGGAAAAATAAAATAGTATTAGGAAAAACAGTGTTTATTTCTCAATCAACTGAAAACTTAACCCCATCCATGTGCTGCACAGGCAGGTTAGTCTGTTAGCTGGCTGGGGGAACAGCAGCCACTCCAGCTTGCAGATGCCTTCCCAGTGGGTGAACAAGGCTTTGTGGGTTCAGCCTGGAAGCAACAGCTTTGCAGAAAGAAGGATTCTTACAAGTACTGAATACAGCTTTGCTATTCAAGCATAAGTTAAAAGCAGTGAGTGTGCAAGAAATGTTTTCAGTGAAACTTTAGATTCTCCAGAAACATGCAGGTCAGAATATCATGCAGGCCTATGCAAGAGAATCATTCAGAAGAGCCTGCTTGCAGAGGTAGGTGATGGCTTAAGGAATTTTCCATGCTTTACCCCAACCCATTGAGACTGATATGAAAGACTTACAGCAAATTAACATCTCAAGAAATTGTTAACCAAGAGTTAAAAGACTCAGTCTCAAATATTACCTAAAAGTACAAACGGCAGGATCAAGTCACTTTACACCATTCCTCAGTTCTTTTTCTGACAGGATAAACCATAATGGTGATAGACTCAAACAGTAGTCAGGCTGGCTGTTAAGTGTTTTAAAATATTTGCAGAAATGACTGAAGATGGAAATGATCACTAAGGCTGTTGGGCTAATAGCAAAAATTGCTCACACTTGGAACTGAACGGAGCCAAGCCTGAAAGCAACAGTCACTGTCTGGTAACACTGGAATTGTAAAAGAAAATTCCAACTAATTATAAAAAAACCCTACCAATGCATTAAATTAGTTTCTCCAGTTTAGCTTTTTGCCATCAGCATTCTGCAAAAGTACTGTTACTAGAGACATAGAAGCAGTGAAAACTGTGTTAAAGCTCCCTACTATGGTGGAAGCAGAATTGTTACTGAGTCTATTAGAGCAGAGAAAGTTAGCACTCAAAAGCCTGCTTTCACCATGTATTTTTAAATTATACTTAATGTAGGAATGAGAAGAATAAAGGCCTTTTGGAAGATTGTGCAGCAAAGAGAAAAGCAGGACTGAAAATTATAAAATATATATCTTCTAAAATATCAAGCCTGCTATTTAGCAATATTAAAGCTCAAATTCAGGAGAATTCAGTATTTTATAAAAGAAGTAGTAACAGACACACAGGGCCTAGTTTCTAAAACCAGAACTGAAATTTGTTTAAACCCCAAGCAGTCATGTTTTAGAAATGTATTAGAATTTAATCACTTGAGGTTTTTTGATTATTCTCAAGATCAAGAAATGAAATTCTGGCTCTGGGCTATAGCACTTCCATGGCTCCCAGCTTTGTAGCAAAGCTCCATTTGTTTAAAATCTCACTGTAGTAATTTAGACCTCCCACCAACATGGCTAAAAATATCTGGGAAGCCAAAATTTCTCATGGTTTCCCCTCAGTGGGAAAACCAGCCATGCTCTTATTAGCTTCTGTTAGCACTGGGATATCTCCTGCATGCACATAGGCAGCGCACGAATCAAGCTGGGAGCACCTACAGGGACAGGCAGGGGAGCACAACCGCAGCACAGTGTTAGAATGGTTTTGAGAACCATGCTATCGAGCACTCGCTGGCACAGGCTTGCATTTCTTTTAGTAACATTACAGGCATACAAAAGTATTTGAAAGAGTAACAAATGAACAGGGCTTTACATTAAAATAAAGTCTGAGGCTAGGCACTTCAAACTCCAGGTTAAACAAAGAACTGCGCCTTTCTGTGCTCCACAAATTTTCCACAATTTTAGAAGCAACATTTTCAATCTTTTTCTCTTATGTAGGCACCAATTAGAAAGTACACTTCTATACTGTCACTTATTGTAATTAAGTGGGTAGAAAGGCCCCTTAAAAGTTCAATATCAGACAAATGTTTATTCATTTTTAAAGATTAGTATGTGCACTAAGCTACTTCATAAATCATTATTAGCAGGATGATCTGGATCAATTTTCTGTGCCTCTAATGTAGAGCCCTGTGAAACACATGGCTTGCATATGGAATGTAGTATCTTCTGTGTACTTAAAAAAATGATCAGAGTTCTGAAATGCTACCTATTTAGGTTAATACTGAGAGCTGAGAAAAACTGTTTGTGGCCAACAATGCTAGACCATAGTCACATTAATTCTACACATATATATTGCGTGGCTACTTTCCTGTAAAGGATATCTCAGATGGGTTCTTTTCAAAGTGTTATGCTTGCAAGGAGCAACATAAGACCACACAGAACCTTTCAGGACATAACTTCTTAGGGTGCAACTGTCTACCAGGTTGAATCCCAATTCTTAACATTTTAAATTTTGTATCAGATGGAGTTAATATTGCATATTTTTAAAATAAATGTGCAAGTTCCTTCTGATTATCCCTCTGAAGAGAGGGACGCAGAGTGTAAATAATGTATCAGGTTTTGTTTTAGCTTTTATAGCCTATAAAAGCTTTAGGACTTTGGTTAGTGGTGATACAACAGCAAGTATTTAACATCCGCTACAACAGGCAAATTAAGTTTGACTCCAGTTTCCAAATGCTCTGAATTCCGGAGACATAGCTCCAATTTTAACCTTTGTTTTTCACCACTTAAGCCACAGTAACAAAGAAGGTTTTCCATTTATTTCTGCCTATGAAAGCATTTATTGAAGTATGCTGCAATCCTGGAAAAAGGATCACATATGTGCTATACAAACTACAGTAAGTAACACCAGATACATACTCTATCAGGCGTACTCTTAACACTTACCATAAACAGCAAACCCCAGACATGTTAATTGTGGAAAAAGCTAACTGGTTTCCACTATTAACTTGTTAATAGTATCCCCATACTTATGCATTAGTTACAGTAGGGACCACTGTAATACATCTGTATTACCTGGTTCAAGAACATACTAGTACGAGTCAACTCATTGTGACGTTAGATAGTGGGGATTTACGCTGACAGTTACAGCATAAAATAAGATGCAGAATACGGTTTTTGTAGACATATCTTCCTAGTCACAACAGATTCTGTATTTCTCACTACAAAACACCTGGCTGTTCAGGACAGATCCTTCAGACCTGTCTCCACAGGACCGAATGGGACTTACGCTGGGGTTACTGCCCTTGGCTTTGGAGGCAGACTTTGTGCGCACCCTTTTGGACTGCTCGTGGTCCAGTTCCAAATGTTCCAGGCGCTGGGTCAAGGCCAGTTTCTGTTGGATAGCCATCCGAAGCAAGGAGTTCAGAGTCTTCTTCTCATCCTCGGCTGCTGCAAGTTGCCGCTGCATTTCATCCAGCTGTGTGACATATTCATCACATCTGCAATGAAATACATCAATCTTTAGCAATCCTGGTTCCATTACGAACACCTTTCAATATAGGCTCTTGTGTCCACCCTATACAGCAGTGATAGTTTTGCAGCTGCTTATATACATGCTCTTTAACAGGAACTTCAACTAAACTTGTAGAAAACCACAACTACTTCTCACTGGGGTTCTTAGAATCCCACACTCAGCACTTCATGTTTGTGCCTTTCAAGATGGTGTATAATTAACAGTCTCCTTGGAAAGAGAAAGTGTAACTGTACTCATGTGTGAATGTCAGTGAGATGTCCTTCCATAGCAAGTAGACCCCATGCAGTTACACTACTTTTGTCTGTGTTTACAGAGTGGTTCTAAGCTTCAGGCTGGAAAGGGTCTGAGGCCAGCAACAGGAGCCTTGTGAAATGGCCACCTGAACTGTGCTGTTTGTTACTTTACACAAAGTCCAAGTAACAAATCTTCAGTGGTGACTGAACAGCACTATTAAAACCAAGCATCCTTCAGAATTCTACTTTAACTTAACTCTGATTATGCTATAAGTAGTAGCTGTCTTCTCAATAGCAAGTGGTCTTTATTTAATTGTTCTCAGCATGAAAATAAATTTTAAAACAATTAAAGGAAGTATCTTAGTGGGAAGGCTGTGGTAAAGCTATACGAATGCCTCAAGCTGTTCCATCTATAGTCATTGTCACTGAGTCTGTAAGCTGCTTAACTTAAAAAATTGAAGTCTACATGTAGGTGCATATAGAGACAACATTTATGCATATGGATAGAGAAGTAAATATTGATAGGTACCAGCCGGAATTTACCATCTGCAAAACACAACTTTGTCATAAAAGCAGAAATATCAGCAGAGAAGTTCCTTTCAATTTTGAAATGGAGAAGCCCCTGACTTAAAGGGACACTTATCATTAGGTAATATAAAGCAGACTGGAAAAAACCTACCACAAAACAAAACCGCATTGATATGCAGATTCATTAGCTGTGCTTATCCTATCAAGCCTCCAACTCTAGTCTCCCTGATTTTAAACAGCAGGATTAGGCCTATATTCCTAATTATATTTGCTTGGGAATAGAAATAGGAAAAAGAAAATCCAGATTTTTATTTTTAAATACAGAGATGTTAAACAGTAACTCAGTAATATAAATATAAAACTCCATGAACTATAACGCCACTGCAGCTTTACAGACCAGGAAGTTTGGGTGAGTTTGAGGCCTCTACATGCACAGGAATCTGTCCCCTCGCATCTCTGGGCATCCTGCTCTGGAGTTCCTCACAACCTCTCCCACGCTGTGTAGCCCAGGAGAAACCAGTACGTGAGGAGTCTTTCTTTAAAAAAAACAAACTCAGGAAGCTTAAACTTGTTGGAACACCAACACCTGCCCTTCTCAGTGTGGTCAGATGGACCTACACCAACTGCTACACTCCAGGGAGTGGAAGCCAGACTCTGGGCCAGATCTTGTCCCATTGACAGCTCTAGAGATGAAGTGAGATTGAAACAGCCCTGGGAAGTCTGAAAAGACTAAAATAATCCTGAAAGCATAAGAGTCCTCCCCTCTGAGGGAAGGTGTCACCAGCTCCAGAAGGAGGGCGTGGTCACAAAATTAAGCTGCCAGCATCCTAGTGACCCTGTGCCCTGCTGCTCCACAGTGTCAGAGAGGTGTTTTCTTCCCCTGGGGGTGGGAGCAAGACACAGGCTAAAGATTTCTGGGAGGTCAGAGAGGCTGTGGGGTTTCGCCCTAGCTTTCAAACACACTCATGACATCTGAGGTGAAAAGCAAGGTCTGGTTATATTAGAAGTGACCTTTCTGCTTTCTTTTCTATGCACACCTCAAACCTGATTCCTTCCAAGCTCCACTACTGCAAACCAGAATAACATTACCAATTCCTTGAGAAATGAAATATGATTGCTACAGCAAAATATGATCTGGCACTGGAGTGACCTGTCCCTGTTCCCCTTGTTCATGCTCAGTATTATAGCCCCAAAAGATTTGGGACACGTAAAAAATATGCGGAGATTCCTGCCCTGCCCTCTTCCAGCTTCTTTCTTGTGAATCAAAACATATCCAGGTTTTTGTACAGAACACAAAGTTAATGTAGCCCCAAAACTTGCAGCTCAGTGAAACAGCATCAAGATTGCTGCTGTCTAGATTTGTCATGCAGCAGAGAAGTGTTAATCCTGGCAAGCTAAAGCAAGGGGGGCAGATCTCTTCACACCATCCCATTTGGAACAAAAAGAGATAAGAAAACCAAACCACTGCAGTAAAGCAGAGCAGGGATCTCCCACACCATCTTACTTATAATCTGGTATCACTCCTGCCTCTTGACCAAGTACAGCCAGTTGTGCCAAAGCCAATGTCTGACTGGTCTTTCTGGGCCTGGCATCTAGCCTAGAAAGCAGTGAAGTCTTTCCCATGTGAGCCAAACTGTAATTAAAGCCAGGATTTTGACTCCAAAAGATTATTGTAGCTTCTTGTTAGCACAGAAGTCTACAAGATCAACTTATTCTCCTAGAAATTACAAGGTATTCCCTATTTCAAATACCTAAACTGGTTGTTTGGTTTTTTTTGTTTTCCACAGAACTCTATTCAGGGAGTTTCTCCTTTCTTCTCCACAAAAAGGGAAGTGTTGCCAGCAGCATATGTGCAGCTGCAGTTTGTAACTGTACCTGAGCGACTGTTTTCTCCTATAGAAGAGATGACTGGGGAAAAGCAGGAGTGTTAACTACTCTGCCTACACACCATCCTGCACCCTGAACCTCTCCTGATTCTTTAATCCAAAAGGAATCATATAGCCTCAAACTCAAATCTTGTCTTGGTGCAAGCATGGCTGTCCCAGGTCAAGGAACATCACACTGTACAAAGCACAGCAATCATTTACTGGAACGAAGGGGCAAGAAGTTTCCTGGAAGTGGTTGTAAATGTTGCACGCAGAAGTGGACTGGGATCTGCACCACTTTCTTCCTTCATGCTGCTTGCTGACTCTCAATTTAATTTTCTCAAAAAACCCCAAACCAAAACCCAGAAATGTTGCCTCCCTAAACACGTTGGACAACACAGGCTCTGGACCTGCTTTAGTTGGCAGCAGCAGCTATGGCAGCATATCTTTGTGCTCTGTGTATTTTTACTGCTTTGACAGAACAATAAAGGCGCCTTCCCTTTTACCATTCCATTTGTCATGTGCTAGGCTACTTCCCAGGTATATATTCAATAAAATCAGAATAGAAGATGTCTTTCTTTTAAGAACACCTTTGAAAGAAGATCGTTTAGCTTTCATGCTTTTAGGAAGAATGTGAAATTAGTATCAGCCTGTTGTACTTTCACACATTTACAGCTTTAAGTAGATAGTGAACACAAGGCTTTGATGCTGCCCATTTTATTAGTACTGGTAATCAACAACAACAAATAAAGAAGCTTAAGGAAACATCAACTAGATTTTTAAAAACAACACCAGGTATACAAATATCTACACTGAGAAAATAAACATTCTGAGTGTTAAATATAATGATGGGAAATAAAAAGTAAATCTTCTAAAACCCTCTGAAGCCAAACTATTGAAAAACCTAACTCGGCATTTTCCAAAGCTGCATACCACTGCTTCCCACAAACATTGGTTTGGCCTTAGTTCTTACAGACCAGTTTATGTAAGGGTCAGCATGTAATAGTTTTAATACCATTCATATGTAAATTCATTAGTGAATCATGCTCTGTTCTGAAAAAAAAAAAAAAAAAAAAAGAAGAAAAAAAAAGAAAAAGTGATGTGACCAAATGCACCTGGGCATACCCATATTTTTTCCCTCTTCCCAGCAATCAATGAGGACCACATGGGAACTTCCAAGCAAACAAGACGGGTGACTCAAAAGTGACTGAAGGAGGCACTGGAGAGAAGCATCAACTACTTCTACTTTAAGAGATTAAACTGTCAACCCACTAAGGAAATTCAAACATGCAGGATTAAAATCATAATTCCTCAGTTTTATTAAAAACTGGGAAATGTATTAGCAGAGACATAATTAAAATGAGATGAAAATGAGCACTGACTGCATTCAGCTGTAAGAGATCAGCCACCTGCTATTTCCAACTCAATCTTTATATTAGAAATTAATACTAAAGATAGATTTTTAACACGTTTCCCCCACCTTTTCCTTTACCCCAGGCTCTAATTCCAAGCTCTTCAACTCTCCCCACCCCATGCCACCCAAGCCATGCATGTGCTTTGCTTTTTACAACATACTAGCACTGACACTTTCTATGAATTGTGACCATAACCAGGACATGTCAATCTAAACCATGGAGACAAATAATTGCTGCTGCAGTAATCTCCTGCATTTTAAAGTAACTCACTTTCCACTTTGATTAAAACCAAAAGGTCACACAAACTGCCAAACAAGAGCTGGCACAGTGTACTGTGAGGAGCTCTCTGCACCATTATTATTTTACAGGAATGCATCCTGTGGTTCACTCTCCTTAGCAGCAGTTTTCAAGCAGAGCACCAGGAACATGGGAAGGTGGTGTGGACATAGACACTTCAACAAATCCCTGGAAGAAGACTATTACAACCCAGGTCCAGGGCCTATCTACAAGAGGCACCTTCACCAAGGTTGAATCTCAACATATGCAGCATTATGTTTTAGTTCTCAGACATAAAGTCCAGAGCAGGCACCCCAGTGCTGTAAATGTGAATATGTGCACAACATCATTTATGGGGCTTTGCAGCATGTCCACTGGATAGTGAAATGCCTTTGTCCTGCCTGGACATCTCCTTGCTTTCACAGGGATGCTGGCAGCCCAGACCATTTTTTGTCTCTAGATGCCATTCATCACCTCTAGATCTAGCACCAGGAATAGGAGGTAAATGGTGTTATTCCCATCTGGAAATCCTGAAAGTCACATCTTCAGTGTCTAGCTTTTCTGAATATTAATGAGGAACAGCTGAGGGAGCTGGGTTTATTTAGTCTTGTCAAGAGGAGGCTCAGGGGGAATCTCATAGCCCTCTACAACTGCCTGAAAGGTGGTAGTGAGGTGGGGCCAGTTTCTTCTGCCATGCCTGCAGTGAGAAGATCACAGGAAATGGCCTTGAGCTGAGACAGGGGAGATTCAGAGTAGTATTAAAAAAATGTTTTCACTGTTCAGGTGGCCAGGCATTGGAAGAGGCTACCCAGGAAAGTGGAGTCATCCTCCTGGAGATGTTCAAAAAGCATCTGGACGCAGTGCTGGGTGATGGGGGTTAGAGGTTAAGTGGCAGTGCTGGGTTGACAGTTGGACTTGATGATCTTAAAAGATTTTTCCCAAACTTGATGATTTAGTGATTCTATGTGTCACACCACAAAGCACAACTAAGAAGCAGAAGTAAGTTCCAAAGACAAAGCAATCAAATCAGCTGATACAGGTCAATGAACAACAGATCCCAACTGCAGGATGGACAGCCTAAGAACACCAGGACGTTTGCAACATCTTTACCTTTTCCTAGATCATCAAGGGAAAGAAGAGTCCCATCTTCAGTGTACAATAAATGCTCATTTTGCATTGTTAAATGTCACTCCTTCTCAGAGCTAATGGCTTCAAGAACCAGGGATAACAGGTAATCTCCCAGCCAACTTGAATAAATACTGCCACGACAGCTTTATGTTTTGTAGCAGCACACCATGTCCATGCATGTTCCTCATCAATAGGAGCAGATCACAGACACACACACAATTGCAAGCAATGATCTTGGGAAAAAGCACCTACTGCTTCACTCTCTGCATGGTGGATGGGAAGGATGTTCAACTCTTCCCCACACAACCAAGGAATTAAATTTTGTGGAGTTCATTATATTCATTACCTTGTAGCAAACATAGCTCTCAGGGAAGAGAAGGTGGCAGCATCTTCCTTCAAAGCCTTCAGCTCATTTCGCAGCTTCATCATGGTCTCTGTAACCATCGCTTTCTCATTCTCATACTTGCTTTTTAAGTTGGCAAGGGCTACTTCTGCAGTCTGTTGGTTACCAGGGAGAACAGAAACGTAACATTTAATGAAACTCTTAATCAAATGGTTGGCTAAAAGATTTTTAATCACTATTCGCATAATGAAACATTTACTTTTTACTGGAATGTTAAACTTGTGGTCAACCTGTCTTGTACAGATAAAATAAAATTTCATTTCTGAACACTGGGAACAGACACAGCTGTCTCTTACTCCCATTAACCATGGAGCAGCATTAAGGAAGTTACAGAATATAGATGTAGTGAAACCTATCTACTAGCAACACAAAGGAACAGAACAATCTACTTAGTATCTCAATACTTAAATGCATTTTAGTCAATCACTAGCACAGTTCTGTCTTATAGCATTTTACCTATCTTACATTTGGGACACCTTTGCTAAAAGATGCAAAAGGAAGCTTAATGTGTTTATTTCATTCTTAAACAACACCACTAGTAGTTTAGTAGACTAAACGACTTATTTTTTAAGACAATTTAAATTTAACCATAGAGAAGAAGATGAAGCATGTCATGTGGTGCTTCCACGGCAGTTATTTTCACCTATTGCACTGCTAATGTTGCTGAACGTCCAATCTCCAAAGACTATTTTTACCTTTCACCTGTGGCTATTTTGACCACATTCTTATATCACATTCTCATCTTGGGAGGCTCTCTTTTATTTTGCATTTTGAGAGAGAACAATACTTAAATTTCAGAACCCTTTTAAGGGTAGCTACTAGAATTCTTTCAAGTAGGAAATAAGACCACCTTTTCATTTTAGGTGTCCTGCATTAAATATAACCTAATCTAATTCAGACAGACAGTAGATTGAAGCTACCTTAACCTTAATAAAGTCTCAGGAGTAAGTGAGAAGCTGAAGTCAGTTACAGCCCCAGTGCTCATCTTTATGTGGGACAGCTGGGTGCCTCTAATGGAACAGCCAGCTTCAGCCTCAGACTAGCCAAATACCAGGAATGAAAGCCCCACAGAACGGCAGAATGAACTCAAAGAAAAATTCTCTTGTGCTTATGACCTAGCTGCCTGACACTGTAACCTTCAAACCTCTATGACCTGGTTACCTGTTTGTTGGCTTTCAGCACAGTTCTCAGAGTTGCTATCTGTTCCCTCTTGGTGCTCAGCAAGGACTTCAATTTCAGGATTTCTTCCATAAGAGCTTCCTTGTCTTTGTCCACCACTGGCCCAAGCTCTTGAGTAGCAACGCACTGCCTGGACAGCTCGGTCGTTCTGTCTACAGCAGCCTGCAGGTGTTTGATCTGATCCCGAATTATAGCAATCAAGTTGTAAATGTTCATCGGTTCCTTCCGAGGATCTGATACAGGGGATGGCAGAGATGATACCGGGGATGGGCTGCTGTCACCACTTCCATTCTCTGCCTTTCCCAGCTCAATAGTTAACAGTCCTTTAGAAAGAAGAATGGGAGACCTTCTTCCCTTGGCCTCTGGACTACTGCGTCCACCTTTACCTTCCTTGTAGTAGTCCAGCATCACTCTGTTTGGAGTTTCATTGTTGCACATGCAGACATGGTGGTACAAATTGGCCAGCTCTTCACTGAAGGTGACCAGTTCATCTTGGGCCACGCTGAGGCTGCCCTGTGTTTCTCCAGCGACATCGCTGACTTTCTTCAGCTCCTTCTCCAGCCTGGCCATCTGCTCTCTATCATGCCTACTGGACTTTTCCAGTGAGGTGATCTTTTCAGTGAGAGCTTGGCTCTCAGTCTCATATTTACTCTTCTCTTCCTCGTACTTAGATTCACATTCCTTGTATTTTGCCTTCAAATTTTTGAGCTCTTCCTTCAGGTCAGTAATTTCTGCCACAGCCACTTTGTACTTGCATTCCAGGATCTCTGGCCCATTGATGTCAACTTCGTAATAGTCTCCATCTTCATGGCTATCTCGGTCCTTTTCGTTATCAAGGGCAGACTGACACTCCTTACTGGCCTGCAGCTTCTTCATGGCATTCAGATTTTCAGTGAGCCTGCCAATTTTCTCATGCTGCTCTGAGAGGGCCCCACGTGTATTTTCCAGCTGCTTCTGAGATTCCTGCAGTGTTGTTAACAAGTTAACCTTTTCTCTTTCCATCTGAAATGCAGGAACAGAGACATCTATGTTAAGGGAATTGTATCACTTAAATGGTTTTAACTCTAATAGACAGCAACTTAGCCAATGGTCCATATGGTTACAGAAATCCAATCACTTGCACATTATGGGAAAGGTTCCACAATGTATTCTAAAATTATCTCAAGTTACAGTGTTCATTGCCAATTCTTTCTTATCTCCTTGTCAAAATGCACATTTTTACACATTTATTCCCTAGGTGATGGTCTCATTGTGAAAACTTCCGTTCAGCTAACAAGAAGCCAAAGTTTATTGCTATCTTCTAAATTATCAAGTAAGTTCTAGAAAACACAGAGTTACTCTATGGTGAAAGCTTGGAACTCCATGAAAGACTCAGAAATACCAAAACTTTTTCAAGTTTCTCCTCTTATAAATTTATAATTTTAAAAAATTCTGACAGCCTTTTGCATAAGGGCTTTTTCTTATGGAAGATAATTTAAAACACGCCTGACAAAATATTAGTAGGAAATAGAAATGTGCATCTTGCTCTCTCTAGCCTCCTAATTGCACAAATATAGCACAGAAATGCTTGGTGCTGATTAAGACTTTATGCTCTTTGAACTAATTACAAAAAATATGAGTACGAAAATTCTTTTGATGAAGGTGATTGGAGTAACTTTCAATTTTGAAACAAACCACTATTGTTCTTGGTCGTGATGTAATGAAGTAGACACAGCAAGTATTGCACAGGAGATGCATTAGAACTTTTCACCAAGAAAAGGACATTACTTCCAATTCCGTTGCATTAAAAAAAAAGAAAGGAAAAGAAAAAAAGCAGTGGTTTTTCACCGACAAACACTTAACATCCTCAGATTCTAAATCAATTGAAGCCTTTAAAAATACAGTATAAACAGTACCATGTGAGATACTGAAAAGACTGAAATTACATCCCAAATGAACTTTAGGAGCTATTTGGAAGTGCACAGCTCTTTAGGAAATCCATTTACCTGCACAAGCTGCTGTTTCAGTTTCTGGATTTCAGAAATGTTTAATTCACTCAGAAGATCTGAAACCAGACTTGGGGCTGGAGGGAAGCTTTCATTTTTCTTGGGTGTTGAAGTACTGTTTTTGCCATTGCTGAGTTTGCTGAGGCAGTTTTGTTCAAATCCATTCATGACTTCATCATTATTGGGCTCTGTGGCTTCGTCGCTGAATTTCAGCCCATCCAAAGAGATGTTTAAGTGGCTGTTGTACATGGAATCATTGATGTTCATGTAGTGAGACAGCTCCTTCCGAAGATTGTTCTTCTGCTCCCGCTCTGTCTTCAGTGTTTCCAAGGCCTCCTCAAGTTGACGCTCAGAGATCTCCTTCAGCCGGATGGCATCTTCCAGCTGGCTATTGAGAAACTCTGTTTCCTCTTCCAGCCTTTTGATTTCATGTTTCAAGCCTTCAAACTCCACCTAGAGATATACAAATGGGGGGAACCTCTAATGAAAATGTCTGCCTGCAAGGCACCAAGTAATTTTGCTTTTGAATGTTTGATTTCACTTAAATATTGTAGAAATAGAATAATTTTAAATTTGTGGAGTCTAGTTTTAGCACTATGACTGTAAACATGGGTTATGTAATTTACCTTCACAGAGACTACAGAATAAATTCACTAAGCAAACTGTCAAATGAGCTCATCTATTCCAGCTCAATCAGGACAGGTGGGAGATACAGTGTGTCTGATACAGAAGAATCCCAACACAATCTTTCCTAGCTCTGCATGCAAACATTTGTTTGATTAAAAAATTCCCTGGTCAGCCTCCCCACAAAGTTAAGCTTCACATTTCCAAAACTGGCATGATAAAGGTACACTTTGACACTCTGCTTCACTGCCATTCGAATACACCACTGGGTTAAAACTGTGATCGAGCTCTGCTTTTATACGTTCAAATGAAAATGCTTTAGCATTTCTCTCACCATCATTTCTGCACATCTTGAAAGGGCTACAATTCAGATTCTACACTCGAGACCCACATTGATGAGTTTAATGGCATGCTATCTATCACGTCCAGTACTGCACTTTTTAAAAATTCTCTTGCACTGAAATTATGTACACAAACAATTCATGTAAAATTTTTAATCGCTTGGGGGTAGCAGGGAAGAAGCAAACAAAGAATGTTCTTCTTTGCCCTGAAGGAAAGGAACTCATACCATATAACATGTCACATTATTTATTTTTTGCCAATTGCTAAATGAAATTTTGATGTCAACACAGAGCAACTGGGGAGTGCGGAACCACACCCAAGTTACAAACCAGGAATCTGGTATGTTAATTCAGCGTTGCCTGGGAAAACTTGACAGCTGCTTCTAGTTGCATGAGTAACTAGAATAATTAAAAGTTCATCAAGTAAGATTAGAACAAGGTAGAAAATTAATCCACTACCATGGAAAGAACAAGCTCTTGGTTCAGTGCACTTCCACTAAGATAAAGTACTTCAAATTGTAGTCTATTTTCAAAGTTTCCAGAATGAAAATATAGCAGTCAATAACTACTAGCAAATATTGAGACAGCATAATCTGAGGTTAAATTAAGCTCAGGCCAGAATGGCAGCATTCTCCAGTATTGTTATTCTAGAATGCGAACATGGAGCTGGGAACTTTCACCTCCTGCTCTGGATATGATGAATGAGAAAAAAAAGGTAAAACCCAAAACCAGTAACCAACTACACAGGTTTGATTTTACCAGCTCCCTCTCTCTTCCAGCCTGCATCGAGAGCATAACAGCCCTTTTTGTCCCTACTACAGGATGTCAGACTGCCCAAAACTGCATAATTAGACCAAATACATGCAGATGAGAACAGGTCCAACCTGGAATCCTCTTTTGGGCAGTGAGGCCCAAAGTAATAAACAGAGACACAGAGTTTCACTTGGACATAAATAAAATACATTTGATATCCCACATATTTAGCCTGACAGGGCAGGTTTCATTCATTACACTGAAGGAGTTCTGCAGCAAATTCTACAGAGATTTTACTATGTGCTGACCACAACAGGTGGTGTTGAGTTTTCTAAAGAACTTTGATTTTAGGAATATTTTCATGTAATTGTAGAATCAGAGAATAGTTTGGGCAGAGAGGGACTTTAAAATTCATCTCATTCCTCCCCCTGCCATGGGTAGGAACACCTTCATCTAGACCAGGTTGCTCCTCCAAGCCCTGCCCAACCTGGCCTTGAACATTTCTAGGGATGGGGCAGCTGCAATAACCTGTGCCAAGGCCTTACCAGCCTCACAGCCGAAAATTTCTGCTTAATATCCCATCTATCCCTGCCCTCTGGCAGTGGGAAGCCTTGTCCAAGGTCTCTCTCCAGCTTTCTTGGAGGCCCTTTGGGCACTAGAAGGTCTCCCTGGAGCTTTCTCTTCTTCAGGTGGAACATCCCTAGCACACCCAACCTGTTTCCAGAGCAGAGGGGCTCCAGCCCTCGCAGCATCTATATCCTTTCCCAATTAAGCTTTATTTATGCAATGGGACCGACAGCTGCCTGAAGAATACAAATAGCAAGTCCCACACTGATAGACAAAGATAAGTGAACCATGCCAAAGACCACATCTAATCTTAATTAGCTCCACAAATGATAACTCAGGGAAGTTCTTAAGAAGTTCCAAGAATGCAGTTTTCTAAAACTCTGGAAATAGCTGGAACTGCAAAATTAAACATGACCTTTCAGACAAGCAGTCACAAAGATGTGACAGTGTAGAGCAACTATAACAGTATTCCAAGTTTATTGAAAATAGTTAGAAGAGTAGCACAGAAATGGAGAGAGAAGGTAAGGATAAAGTAGCAATTAAAACATGTTTCAGAAACATGTTCAGAAACACTCCTGTTTCCAGATGCTGTAGAAGGGGAAGGATGGAGGATGGATGGATGGATGGATGGATGGATGGATGGATGGCAGGCATTGTGAAGAGACACTGAAAAACTACTGTAGCAAAAGGACTAAAACAAGTAACAAAGCAGAGTGATAGAGACTTTTCTTTCATCAGAGAAAGAGAAGGCAATAGAAGGACTTGGAAGTCAAAGTAGAAGCAATGAAGCATTATGACTGTGTATAAATAGAGTCAGAAAAGATAAATCTTGGTGCTAAAATATAGAGCTTATAGTCTCAAAAGTAGTACAAAGATAGACGATAAGTAGTTGGATATTCAAATGAGACAGAAAAATATTGTAACACAGGAATTAACTGGTGCTACCAAAGCAATGCCCACTGGTTAGAAAACTTGCCTGACTTTGCTTCAGGACAGACACTTGTTTCTGGAGACAGATGTTTTCCTCTTCAAGTTCAGTATAGTCTTGCAGCAAACGTGCTTCTCGGAATTTATATTCCTTAATATCATCTCGCAGGCGGGCCCTTTGGATCTCCACATTTTGGTTGACCTGGAAAAGCAAACAAAGCAAAACAAAAATGGTGGCAGCTGGATCAACTACAATTAAATTGCAACATTTTATATCTTTTATAAATATTTTTATATGCACTAATTAATTGAACTATATTGAAACATATTGAAATTATATATCTTCCCTTCACGCTCTGAAATTACAGAAAACCAAGTCATTTACAAAATAATTAGATTTTGTATTCTTGTGTTTCTTAAAAATTCTCACCACTGACTCAAAAAAAGTCAATAAACAAGCAGGGAAAGCAGCATTTACATCTGTGTTGTTTCACTTGCTGTAGCAACCAGCAAAAGTTTTCCAGACCAGAAGTCAGTACCCAAATCTGTTTCCACTTTAACAAGGGCCTTTTCACAAGAGAAAGACAGATTCAGATGACTCCAGATGTTCTTATCTCGACATGCATTTGCTGCTGCTTTTCAACAGACATTTTCTTTATAATCAGAGCAAAAAGTTGAAAACATGCTACAATTATTCCTTTTGGAGAATGACACTGAGTTAAAACTCACTGAGTTTTCAGGTTGAGAAAAAATAGAAACCAGTTGACATAAAATACTCCCTTCCCTTAGGCCCAAGACTTATGCAGGACTTAATGAAAAACTTCAAAGAAAAAGTTACCATTGTTTTGAAACAGATAAGAAGTAAAAACCAATATATTGGTGTAGTATGACCTTGGGATCTTTCATGAATATACACAGACACTTGAATAAACTGAGCTGGAACATACAGAGCTATAGAAATGGCTCACTGCACTTAGCTTTTATTTTTTCCACTATTATTTTCCTTCAAGTCCTATCTTCAAACACTTAATTCATACAAAGTGAAAAAGTATGTTCTAAAACACTAACAGAATTGGCTTCAGGTATAGGCAAACATGGAATACAGATGCCTAGAAAAATAGTATTTTTGTAGCTCCATATGATGGAGTGGTTTTCCACACTTCCAATTCAAAACCACTGCTAGCTGCTGACAGAGGCATCCTGTCACTTCAGCTGGTGTATGGGACCTGCTGCCTGATCACACCTGTCCTGCAGCCAAGCAATCTACAGCCTCAGGCCCACAAACTCAGATTCCCTCTGAGCTCTCCACTCCCGGCCAGACACAGGCATGTCAGTGATGACTAAATATGGTCTCAGCCCTTCAGAGTGTGCAGCAGGGGTCCACTGAGTAACCACACAGGTACCAACAGGCACACACAGCACACTGAGATAAGGGAAACGTTTGCAGCTGGAGGATGTGCCAACAACTGAATCTGGCGTGTTTTGAATACAAACACTGAATCACCTGCAACTCTTAAGACTAATAAATTTAAATTACAATTCCCTCACACATCAGGTAAAGATTAGACTATAGAAAATTGTCTGTTTGTTTTTAGCCGCAAAGAGAGCACAACTTCACAGCACATCAAGAAATCAAAATTGCTCCAATCAGACACTACAGTACACCAATATAAATTACAAGTTGCTATAGCCCATATTCCATGCCTGAGTAAGCATTTCTATCTTTGCACAAACCCAGGGCCACAGGGAAAGCTGAGGGCTGATATGAATTCACATTTTTATGTGTCCTTAAAAGGTGACTGGAAATGGCAGCATCTGGAAAGAAAAATTGCCTCCAGTTGCAATGATACTGGTACAGCACAACAGAAATCTGCTGCTCAGCACACTCTGAGAGGGACCAGAATCCCTCACAGACACTGTACTGCCTCTGGGGTTGGCAGTTTTTCTATTAAGCTAGTCTTAAAGGTTGGGAAATACAGAAGAAGAGTTGTGTCTGTGTTTCTAGAACTCTTTCCCTGTCTAAAAAGAAGGCTTGATTCGAACTCTGTTCCACAGAGTTAAAGGAGAAGTTGACTGGCATGTTTGATCACTTGTGACTGCTTGTACCACAAATCTTCTCTGTCATACCACAACAAGAGGTGCCAGTGAATCCCCACATCTCCGGAGAAGTAACCCACATTTCCTCATTGATTTTATTACCAAATATTATCCCCATATTTGTTACTATGTCCTAAAGAAATTACATGAGACGTTGAGGTATGTGTTTTTGTTATATTATTGTCTTCCATAAGTGGTTTTATACCTCCCCCGCCCCGACCTCGGCATTGGTTCAGTCCCTGCTGTCAGTCCTCCTTCATTCCTACCCCTTGTTCCAGATAATTCGGTGTCATTTATGCATCCCTCGATGTCCTGCTGGTTTAGTTAAACTGTTCCCCTCCCCTGCAACTCCCTGTTGGTTTAAACACTGTAATCCCTGCCTTATGTTCTTACCCTGCCACTTCGTTATTGGTTCCTAGTCCCGAACTCCACCCTGGTCCTGCCCCTCAAAACCCATTGCACTGCCTGTATCGTGGTCGTTGCCCCTGCTCTCTATTCAAGTTATGGATGTTTTCAGTTGTGCCCTTTTGGCATAATAAACGATCCTTGGATAATCAAGCAAGGCCCATCTCGTCATTTTGTGTTGACCCATCAGCAACTGCTTGAGAGGCTCGGAGTCCCAGAGCAGTGTTGCCCCCATCAAGCGTGCCTAACACTGAGCATGCTGCGACAGTGAGACATTTGCAGCTGAGGTCACATGGAATAAGTTGAGATTCAGATGTGGGCTCTTGGATAGTTCTTCCCTCCTGGCAGGAGAGGCCAGCTGATTAGCTTAGGACTAGACAAGACTAGTCCCCAGTGCTTCAAAGGAAGGTGCAAGAAAGCTCAGGAGTAGTAACTGCTGGCTGTTTTATCCATCCATCTGTGGCTTACAGTCTCTGTAGTTTTACCAAACTGAATTTAAGCAATGGTTGGAGCTCTCAAAACAATAATTTCTGCACAAGTACCATGAAGACTTCTGCTGAACTACAGATTTTGTAAGAAATTAAACTCTTTAAGTAACTTCTTGGCAATTATTCCCCTTAAAAATATGTGGTTTCAATAGTAAAACAATAAAAGGTTAAAGCTATTATGTTAAGCAATCTACATGAATGTAAAAGCCACCACTTCATGAGAGAAAACACAAGACTTATATTAACTTTACTATCCCTGTCTTTGTGCATTTCAGTGTTTTGTTATAATCCCACACCTTCAGAAATTAGGAAGGAAAAAGGGCTAACAAGTGAAATTATGCCACAAATATTTTGCAGCCAGAAAATCTGCATTGGGAATGAAGCAGCAAAGTACATCCAAGGGTCTCTGTGCTTCGCCTAAACAGGTTCCTCTGCTTTTTAAGGCAGCTATTCTGGAACTGATGTGCAGTACCCACAAGACCAGTGTTATGAATAGAAAGTTGTATTTTTTTTAAGTTTCAGAGTTAAAAAAAACAAGCCAGACCGAGTCAGACTCCTTTAGTTTCGCTGCAGAAGAAAAGCCCTTAATCACCAGTGAATGGCGGGTGATTAACTGATTGTTTCCCTGATGCTAGCTGTATGCCAAGGAGATACCAAGGGAAACCCTCCAGGGTAAAGAGATGGGCAGTGACACCAGAGACAACATGCAAATGAGAAATGCAGTGCAACCTGGGTTTTTACAGTTTTACAGTTTTTATAAGAAAAACCCCTAAAATCACGAGCCAACAAGTGACTTAAAGTGACGTCTAAGGATGGGAGCATTGTCCCGTACCTGCTTGAATCTTTTTATTTCTCACCCTAACCTGAAAAGAAACTGATTAAAGAGACCCCCCCGGGTTTCTAAACCAACAAACAAAGGACTCAACGACTCTCCCGTGAGGACAGAGTCCCCAGTTCTGTCTGCAGACCAGCAGACAAAACTGCATCATCCTCCTCCTTCGTGCCACGCCTGGGAGCAGCGGCGGCGAGGGCGCAACCCGTCGATTTCTCCCCACCTGAGCTGATTCTTCTTAATAAAGGCATTAAAAAGGAGAAAGATCTCCTGCCCATTTATTTCAACCAGCATGGCCAAACATGCAGCCACGTGTCAAATCGCCTTTTGGTTCAGGACTCTTCCCTTTGTTTGGTTACATAGCACCAGAAAATGTAAAAAATCCAAACTGCAGTGAACCCTGTGCATCTTCACTCACCTCCTTCAGTTCTTGCGCAACAGAATTAAGGCGTTCATTTTCAGACTGTGTGTTGGCAAGGACATTTCTTATCTGCTTCAATTCTGTCTGCAACTCCATAACCTTCTTCATGTAGTATTCTTCTTTGGTAGCTGATTCTTGAATCAAGGTTTCTTCTCTGCTCTCTCCATCTGCTGCTACTTTCTTGTGGTTTGTATGGGCCTGTCCAAAAGCCTAGGACAGTCAGAAAAGATATCTTTTATCAGTAAACCTAAAATTCTGCATAAGTAAATTCAATTTTAAATAGTTGAAAACATTTACCCTCATATATTTCTGGAACGTAACCTTTTCCTACATCCTCCAATTCTGGGGTCAGATTTACAAATCCTAATAAGTGGCCAACACTGCACTCTTCAAAGTAAACCACAGTACCTGAACAGTGTTTTGTGATGCAGAATGCTTAGGTAGAACCTCATATAAACCCTTGTGGGTGGGAACAACCATGTAGTGACTCTGCTGTTGAAACATGACTGGCTTTCAGCCAGATGACTGCAAGATGACCAGACACTGCTGCACATGCATATTCTCTATAGTGGGGTTAGGTTCACTTCTGCAAAACCAGAATCACTGAGAACACATCTGGCATTAGCAGCCTGTTCCCTTTCTCAGGCTGGGAGCTCTCAGCAGCTGCTTCTGGCTGGGAGATTACAGCCCCCTCCCTTGGGCTTGGAGACATTGGCAGGGCTGCTCCAGATCCAGGCTAAGCCAGTGGGGTCACGCTGACTGAAGTAGGTCAGGGAACAATCCCCCAGCCAGCTCAAGACATCAATCCCCAGCAGTGTGCCAGCAAAGGTACTCAGAGGCAGGTCAGAAATCCAACCCACTTGTCACAGCCTGACTCTGGCTAGTCCTGACATCGGCATTATTTTGCCTCTTCACATTTCTTTTGCGGGTCTTCATTTTGCTTGAAACCCTTTCAGGTGATGGTCCCCGCGGTAGTGTTCTCCACACGTGCGCCCAGCCCACACAGACACCCCAGCTGCTGCAGTAGGGAACAGCCTGCAGCTGTCACTGGCACGCCTTGGAGAGCAGAGCTGGCCGCTTCCAACAGTTACATTTGTAACACAGGGCCTGGCAGACCGGCTATATTACACAACATTAAAAATGTGATCTTTTAAGTGTTGGACACTCTTGCACCACAATCTAACCCAAGGCATATTTGGAGCTTTCAGGTGCCACAGTATCTTTTTGGGATGCCAAAACATGGCAGAGTTTCCTAGTCAACGTTAATATCAGGCCAAGTAAAGGACAGAGAAGCATCTCAGGAAACTCTTTATCTAGTCATGCATTTTCAATTGATGTCAGCTCTTCACAAAAATACTGTGAGAGAAGAAAAAAAAGTCTGCTTTGAAGAGACATAGATTTCAGTGTTTTATTACTTTTATATATTGCAGCAGGCGCATTAATAGCACAGAGACTATTGACTATACCAGGGCTGAAACAGCTGATCAAGTATGCTAGCTCTGCCTATGATTAAAGGCACAAAGATATTATTGCTCCCATCAGACGAAATTTTATTTCAAATAAGCAAGTCAGAGATGTAGGAGACAAATATCCATTGGAGAAATTCTAGCCAGATTAATCAAGATAACCTAAGGGACACTAAAAAGTGCCATATTTCAGACAAAAAGCACCATCTGGCAAGTTCTTGTCAACTAATTTCAACAAAGCAGCTTAAAAGCCTAATACCCAAGTTCTCCATAAATGTTAAAGGGATAACAAAAAGCACACTAGCTCCTCAAATACACTATTTTTTTCCTGTAATAAAGTCAGATCCACCTTTAGAGACCAAGTATGTATGACAAATCACTGGCACAGAGAAATGGACAATGGGTATCTCTTTGCCCAGTGAAGTACCACCATTTGCTCAGCTGTAGGATGCCAAAACAGTAAATGGAAGTTCAGGACACTTAAAGCCACAGCCGATCAACCAGACCTCAGAGTCCAGGCATGATTCCATCAAGAGCTCAGTAATGCCACTAAGGGAGGGATTCTTAAGAATAATTGTGGAGACTCTGGGGGGCATTCTCTGGTTTAGGGAGACATAAGAAGCTTCCCTCAAAAAGCTGTTAAGACCCCCTTGGCTCCTTCCCTTGTTCCTACATCCCTGAGCCATGTCCTCCCTATCCCCTGACTGGCCCTTATCTTTTTACTGCCCTGAGACCAGAGTCACCCTCAGGGTCCTTCAGGAGAGAGAAACATGGACCCCCCCCATGTGTGCATGCCTGGGACCTGAACATCTTACTGGGTGGCTGAATAAAACATCTGTGGATACCATGCAAAGGCCCTTTTTTGCTTCCTTACCCTGGACTTTACTAATAGCAATTCTGGCTGCAACAAATAATGACTAATTTGCTCATGAAAGTTCCAAGGCAGATGCTAGGCTATGGGTTTCTTCAACATCTGGAACAAAAATGTCATGATTTTGCCCATGTCACAACCAACAGGCAGTATTTAAGCACAGAAACTGCCATAAAGGGTAAGACTTTCTTAAAAATCCAATATCCTGTCTTCTACAAAGCTAATGCCAGATGCTTCAGAGAAAGGTGCAAGAAACCACATAATCTCTTCAAGCTGGGGATTGCCTTAAGCCTCAATGGAGAATGCCTAATGTAAATTTGGGAGAGCTACTAACTTTGAGTTACCCATGTAAAATACTTCCTTATTTTTCAGAAGTTTATGCATTTTTTGGCCTCAGTAAAATCCTACAACAACAAATTCGATATAGAAAATCTTACTCTTACATGACAGCTTTTCATCAGTTTACAAGTTTCCCACATTTCCATAAAGAATGCATATTTTTGTTCAGAGATTTGAAGGTGTGGTGTTAATATTGTTGTCAGCTGTCAATCACACACTATTTTTTGAGACATAAATCACAACTCCCTAGTCTCTGGTGATGGTAATGTGAAGTTCAGTAAGTTATCACTACTTTTATGTGTAAGAAGTTTTTCCATTCACTACAACAGTCAGACTCCCTTTTCAAAAACTGCCTTTTATAAAGTCTTGTCCCAAATGGCACAACTGACCCAACCAAACGGGAACTGCTCACACACACTAACTGCAGAAACAAGCTCATGGCCACTCCTACCAAAGGATGCTGCTGTTCCCTGCGGGCTCCAGTTATTTCTGCATAGTAAGGCTGTTATTTGCTCTCAGTCAGCATGCTCGTGAAGTGTCAGTATGCTTGTGAAGTGTCAGTATGCTTGTGAAGTGTCAGCAGAAACCCTGCCGTTAGCTTGAGTATTGCTGCCTGGACTACAGAATTATGACTAAACAGCCTCTGACACTCACAGAGCACAAGAAACCTCCTTCAGAGTCACGGTCATCAGGACAGACACCCTGGAACAATACAAGCTGCATGCATTTATAAGACAACTTGAAAAGCACTTCCATTCCAACCAAGCTTTGTTATCTCCCTTGTATGTACTTAGAAACAACATCATACATCACTGTTACAAGCCATTTTCATAATTCCTGTGGAGAACAGGAAATGTAACTTTTAACAAAACTGCAAAATTAGAGGGCAATGCAATTACCTGCCATAGCTACAGCCCAGACCTGTCTTAAATCAATCTAGGAAAACTGACTTTTTACTGCTATGCATGAAACTCCTAAACTTCCATACACGCTGGAGTCCAGCATCTGCCCATCTACTTTTGCTTTAACATTATCTAAAACACAGGAGCAGAAGTCAAAGTTACCCTGCTCTTCCTCCTCTTCCAAAACTTCTACTTCCATTTACTAGGGAAGAAAACTGTTCACAGTTATACTGGAAGATAGATTTTGGAGTATCTCTTCACAAAATAAAAGTTTCTGATGTGAGGGCTGCAAAACATCATGTTGTGCTCAACTGTTGAGCACATAACTCTAGGAGTTATGAGACATTAATGTTAAGAGATTATCAAAATTCTTATCTTCCAGATTCCCAAGATCAGGGCAAAAGCAAAATCAAAGAGTTCATGAACCAAAACGCCATCTTACTATTTGCTCAGCTGTGCTCGTCAGTGCACTGGAAAGCACTCTTCTGGACAAAGGTACAATTTACTCACAACTATCTCTTCAGAAAGCTGCATGGGACATACATCAAAAGCCCTCCTAGGGTTTAACACCATCTGAAACCAACATTTACCCCCAACACACAACCTCATATTCTGTAATACACAACTCCAAATTTTGTATAGCCATTTACCTCTGGACCAGGTAAACATGAAACACATCCCAGTGGGGACTTGCAGTTATGTGGTGAAGTGCACCAAATCATTCAGATGCTAATTTTTGGTCCTTGCTCATAACCTGCTGCAGATCAGCTGAAACCCTGACAGGTTTCCTTTGGTCAAGCTGCCATCCCCAACCAGCCATGCCAGTCTTGAGGTCCTTCTCCTCTCTTTCTTCAAATACATTAGACAGCATTGCCCAAAGGCCAATTTTAACATCCCTAATACATATGGAAAATTTACCCTAACTTGCTAGTGAAGGTTTACCAAATTTAGTACTGAAAATGCTATTAAATGAACTTTCATGTTTGCAGAATTACTTACATCAGCAGACTTAAGGCATGTAGAAAATACATGCTATCATAGTCTTAAATAGCCCAGAAAATATCACTGCTAAATTAAGGAGATTACTATAAATTTCAGATGATAAAGTCTTAAATCTCAAGAATTCAAAGCTCTCCACAACAATTATGAATGGAAAAAAGAATCTGGACGGCAAATGGATGAGGCAGACTCATCCAAAAACTGCAATGTTATATAAAATGATCAAACCCAGTTCACTTCATACGAAGCCCCGGATCAAGCTACATTTAGACTGAGTTTAAAGTACTGATTACCAAAAGACAGACTTAAAAAAGGTGATGTTTCCTCTAGGTTTGATGATAACACAAATTAATCTGTTTATATTGCAGGAGGAACAAGATCTCAATCACACAGATGCAGGTAAGTTTTTTGCATGAAACCCAGTACACTGAAGGATGCTTTCATATAAAACTCCATGCTTTGAGAAGAAAGCTTTTCCAATTTTGTGAAGTTTAACATAGTGCTAACATATCAAATTCTTAAAAACATTGTTAAAATTTTAAACATGATCTTTTGAAAGTTCTTTATCATGGTGCAGCTGTTCATGGAACACATGAAATGTGAAGAATCTCTGAAACATGCTTCTTAGAGAATTCCAAATGCTTCTCTCAGAACAGCTGCTGTGCTATGGGAGATGCACAGACTGGTCTCAGTCATGCTCAAAAGGCTTTCAGGAAAATCAGAACACTTCTGCCTTATTTGCCTCTATAATCTGACACTCCAGACCTCTACTTAGCCTAAAAGTCATCCAAAGTATGCTGGTTATGCTTCCATATTTTCTGGGATCCTGAACTAGATGCTAAAAACAAGAGTAACACAAAATACTGGGATGCCACTATCAAATAAAACCTCCCAAAGAGATGCTGAAACAGGCTTTTTCTGAACAAACCCAGTATGATCTCAAACCCTCTACTAACCTCCGCAAAAAGCTGATGTTCCTAAAGGCCTGTCAAGAGCTGATCAGAATCCAGGTGCTGCACAGGGACTGTTAAGAGGCTCTGGAGGCTGCCCTGCACTGTCTCTAGGGCACTACCTTCACTCTGTACCTGTCTTCTTACACACACTGAACCACAGCAACGAGGAAAGGGCAAAAAGAGAGTCTCATAGATGCTTAAAGCAGACATACTGACAAGGAAATCACAGCCCACCAGCCCTGAGATGATACAGATGAACAAACAGAGGGAGTGACATGCCACTCATGTTCAGTCAAAATCACAGGGAGGCTCCTGTGCCATGCAGAAATACACCCAACAAACAGAAAACAACACAAATATTTCAGTGAAGGAGTTTCATAAAATAAGTTGCTTAAAAATTCATTTGTCATCTAAACCTGAACTTGTCTTCTGCATTTCAAGGAGTAGGGAGGGGGCAGAGAGAGACAACTGCTTCTACACAGGATGAAAAAATAATAAAGAGGGAGAAAAATCTTAAAAGAGTGCAAACTCCACAATACAAATCAACTTCTGGACATCACTGATCCCCACGGTCATTTCTTCTCTGGTGAAGACTCCTTCACTTATGCACTTCATTTCTTCCCATTTTCCAGGGTGCACATCTAGCCACACATGATGCTGAAATGTCAAGCCGAAAGGGCAGTCCTTAGTAAGTGCCACACTAGCCTTTTCTCTGCAATGAAACACTGCTATATGATGCCAACAATCCTCAACAGATGAAGCAGCAGGAGGCATTAACCTTTTCCTTCACTCACACAGTGATGTTTAAGTGATGCTTCAGCCCTTCTTGCTATCACAATCACATTAACACAGCTGCTGCATCACCACAAGCAGACCAGAATGTGCACAAGCTCCTCCAAGAAGCACATCAGGAGGAAGAGGAATTAGTTTCAAACTCATTGACAAGAAAAGCTGACATAAACACAGGAGAAAGGCAATAAAGGAGAGCTTGGCTGAAAAAAGTTCCTTGCCTTTCTCAATCAAGTTTGAAAAGCAGAGTGATGTCCATGTGCATGCATGCACCAGAAGAGCAGTACCATGTACATCCACCACCAGAGCAAACACACACAGCGATGCCTATTCACCTTTGTGGTCAGGTTTGAGAGCAGTCTAGTGTTTCTGTTTGTTTCGTACTGAAGATCAAGAAGGATTTGCAGAAACTGCCTCTTTTAGAAGGCTATCATTAGCTACTTTTGCAGTGAAAGAATGGTTTACCCATAAAAAGTAAACAGAACCCAAGCCTCCAGTAAAAAAAGGTGCCATTAATCAAGATGTCCTTTTTATAAAAATAAGGATAAAAGTCATGAGACTAAACATCAAACAAGACATTTTCCTTCAGTTGCTCTCTACCACTACTCAAGATAGATTCAAGTCTTTTTTTCAGGAGGCTTTCTACTGATTAACAGAGATCAGTACTCATCCTTCCCCTCCTTCGGCAATAGGCGCTAAACTGTGATGAAGGTACACATGCTCTCTCCCTTTGTTCCCTTTGTAAGGGAACAAAGCCAGCCCTGCCAGGAGTCATTACTGTCCACTCTGACTTTCAAGTAGAGGTCCTGGAAAGCTTGGAGTTAAAAGCCAACGACATTAGTGTTGTGGTGCATGGTTCATTTGGTTTGTTCTGTTTCCCCCTGAAGTTATAATGGTTCGGTCCTGGGGTTCCCCCGGTAACCCCTCCTTTTGAGAGTGTCAGTTTTTTGTCTCCACCCCTGTTCCCCTGGTTACCCTCTGTCAATCCCTCCCTGAGTTCCGGTCCATCACCCACTGTTCCCTTTCCTCTTTCCAGAAAGTTCTCCCCTCCTCGGTGGGTGATTGGATCGGGAACAAGGGTCCCTCCCTGTCGCATTCCCTATTGGCGAGCCGGCATATTTGTCACGAGTTTGTTCCCTCCCAAGTTCTCTCTCATTGGTTGAAATGTTCTGTGTTCCGTCCCTTTCTAATCGGCTGTACCCCCACCTCGTGGTCCCGACTCGGCTGGCGTTCCCTGGAGACATTAAAGCACTCTGGACTTTGCCCTGATTCGGGTCCCTCTTTTCTACTTCGCCTTCCTGCTGATCACTGCTGCCTCCTGCTGAGGCGCTGCCCGGACGCCCCCGGCGCATCTGGGCAGTGCCCCCCCGGCTGTCAGTTGCTGTGCCACAGCTCGGCCGGTGCAGCCTCCTCCCCCGCCCGGGGGAGTAGAGAAAAACTCGGACAGCAACTCGGCACATTAGTCACAAAGGTATTTCATTCACCACTGTCATTCATCACTGCTACGAAAGACTGTGGGCATCGCTGCTCTTGAAGATGTGAATGCTACTTTTGTTTCAAAGCTTGTGCTATAAATTAGTTAAATACATATCCTCCCAAAATGTGGTCTCTGTCACTTAAAAACACATGTGACTACTGACATCAAAAATAAATTTCCTGACAGTGTGAAGCATTTCCTCATCCCCAGTGTCCAGAACTGGAGACAGTGGGCAGGATAGTGTCTCCACGGCCACCTCAGAACCTGCTGCTGCCTTCATAATTAGTCACCTTCCCAGGAAAGCCACACAACCAGCAGCCCCCTGCACAGCCCACCAGCAAGTCCATGTCTGGTTTTCTGGTGTGAGTTTTTTTGTTTGTTTTGGTTTTGGTTTTGGGGGGTTTTTTTGGGGTTTTTTTTGTTTTTTTTTTTAAGAAAAAATCCTATAACTGTAACAGGGAAGTAGAATTAAAAAGGACCCAATTGCATTCTACTGAGTTTAAACCAGAGAAGAATGGAAGTTTTGGTGAGCATTCATTTCTGGTTTCTTATAAATAAAGAAAAGGTGTATGAGAGGGGAGAAAGGTGAGGTGGAATAACACACAAATCAATAGAAAAAAAGTACTCCTTTCAGGATAACTTTAGGTCTGATGGATTAAGGAAGAACATAAAATGCCTTCTCTGAGGCATATTTCTCTGCTGTGCATTATAACAGACTAGAGACTTCTACTTACAAGTGCAAAGGGTCCTCTTACCTGCCCACTGTGGTATCAAAACATAGCTGAAACTCACTCTTCCCAGAAGTCACACTGCAGGAAATTTGACCAACAATTGCTGATTTTTAAACCCTTCTGCTAAATTTGATGGAATTATTTATTTGTACAGGCCAGTTCACAACGTTGGCCGATTGGCTGATTGGTACAGGCAGTTCATGGCAGGTCACTGGGTCATCTTCCCCTGCATAAGAAAGAAGTGACTGCAAATGGACTCTGTACAGTAGTGTCTTGTTAAGACTGTCTCTCCTCTGCAGGCACTCAAGCTAAGCACCTGTCAGGACATGCATTACAAATGATTGTGGAGAAACTTGATGTAGATATTATCTACAATGAAATAATTTTTAGAAACCGAAAACCAGATGCAGTGATCTGTAAGTATTACACTAGGTCTCTAACAGTTGACCTCAAAGAATAATTTCACTAAAGCCCATAATTAGTCCTGAGAAGATATGTTATGAACCTTCAGCGGGTGCAATGGAGGGTGCCTCACACAGCCTTTATTGTAAAAATTCATAGAAGAAAAAACTTTCATCTAGTGTTACTAATCAAATGACACCCACTGCTGTTCAGTAAGCTCCTGATCAATAAATCACTGGAAACTGCGCAAATGCATCATAGAGTACCTCTGCTGACATCACTGCCTACCTTCTCATCTTCACTTCTAATAAGGATGGTAGAATAGAACAATACTTTTTTACTCTTATTGAATAAAAGGAACAATGTACCTTGGAGAAATAGATACGGCTGACAAAACAGAAGCCATGCAAAACAATATTACAGTTCCTCAAAACTGCGGGTTGAGAAACAGCCCCCTAAAAGGACGCCAGAAATTGAAGACCACCAAAGAAGACCTCAAAGAACACATAAGGACTTCCAATAAGGGGGGCAACTATGTAAAAGAAAGTATCACATATGCATCAAGTAAGCAGGCACAGTTAATGAACATGTAATCAGAGTGCACAATAAAATCTCTGTCTACCAGGGCACTCAATGAGAGGAGGGATCCTCCAAGTGACCACGCCTGCTTTCTAATGCTCAAAACCGTGTTAGAAAGTTTCCATTTGGCCAATTTTGGTACCACCTTAACTTATCCTGTGTGGGGCTTGCAGGCTGGATGGAGTTAAAACACAGCATTTCCACTAAAAGATCCCGCAACAGCATGAAAGAAAAAAATCAAATGAAATCTCAGTCCTCTAAACATATTTGTGTCTGTATTTAAAGTTAACAAGAGTTATACCTACCAAAGACAACTCATAAACTTACTAAAACCAACTCATACTTAACAAAGTCAGTATCTGCATTCTGTCCTTCACATTAGACCAAAATGGAAATAGTTTAACTGCCCCATACACGACTTGCATGAAAAACCTTTCTTTTTCTACTTGAACACAACAATTTGCCTGCAGTCTGTCAGGAATGTGCACTGGGAATGTGTGTGGCCTTGCAAGTAGCAGGTGTGACCAAGTTCCTCTTGGCAACCTTGGATCTCCAGACCAGCACCACTACCTCCTTCATCCACAGCCCAGCCCACACACAGCCCGTGGACAGCCACCGCTTGGGCACCAGTACAGCCACACAGATCTCAGCTCCTCATCTGCTCCTCACCATTGCAAAAGCTCTCACATTTCCATGAGTTTGGGAGTAGGCTCTTTCTCCCACACACAAATATCCCCAGGGGCCAAACACAAACATTAACTACACAGCAGGCGCAGATTCACAAACAACAGCTTGAAGGAGATCTGGTACCTTCAGGGAAGTTTTGAGGTTTTTCAAAACATTACATCACTTCCCACCATGTCAGCCCACTCCATATTGACATCAAGCATCTTCCAAAACATCATGCAACAGTGAAGATTTGTGCACACTCCAGGAAAGAGTCCAGTCCTTGATCTGGCTTTCATTTTGTTAAAATTATGGTTTACACTTTCTTTAGAGAAAGGCCAGTTAACACGCAAAATAATTCCAGACTGCCTTCCATAAAACGTTGTGGTGCAAGCTGGAGAAGGATTATACCTTCCAGAGTGTCCCTGCAGCACAACCCTACAGCAGAGCTCAGTTCCTGTTAGGTACCTGTTAAGTAATGCACTGTAAGGAAACAAAGTGACGTTGTAGAAATTTGGAGAATCAGGCTACACATCTATGACTGTAAAAGCCTGCTGAGTGTGCCTCACAATGATTAACTACAGAATTCAGAAAAGCTGCTGCAGGAGTATGAACTATTTTTCTATAAAAGGAACACAAAAATTAAGCACAAGATATAACATTCTTGTTCCCACACAAGAAAGATTACTTATTACATATGAGCACAATCCACTTACACAAGTTATATTGAAATGCAGGCTCCTACAAGGTCAAGGAAAAGTTTAAGTTGGCACCAAAGAACTGCTCCCTGGCTCAACAGACAGTCCCAAGACATTAAGTTTAACCTCTCTCTCACCTCCTCTGCCCCAACCCAGCACTTCAAATTAAAAAACCAAGAAGATAATTATTTTAACTGAGAACAAGATTAAGAGGTTCAGGATGAGAAGACACAGCTTCCACTCACCCTTTAATTATTGGTAACCAAAGGAGTGCACACACACACACACAGTGGTGATAAAAAACACTTTCCATCTTCTTCACTGGATTTGCTTCCCAACCAAGGACGTTTTATCTGTATGGATAACAGTAAGCATGAAATCCTCCAGTGATATTCAAGAAAATGTTTTCCTTTTTTTATTTTTAATACAATAGCTAATAGCATACAGCTCTCATTGCAAGAGGACTCCTCCTAAGAACAATGCTTGCCTGCTGTGCAGGCACACCCACTCTAGAAATAACACAAGGAAGTAAGTTGCATCCTGCAAAACATATGTAATGTACAGCTTATTACACTGCTGGTTATTTACCAGCATAGTGGCTTCCCCTGGTGTGACAATAACAGAAGCTTCCAGGAACAAACCCTGCTCTACAGGGAGTTAGAAATATGGCTGCATAAACATAGCCCAGTACATATAAATACCTACTAGTTGTTACCAGAATGAACCAGGGCATGACACACTTTGGGGGGGGGGAAATTAAAAATCTCTGACTAATTTTTAAAAATACCTAAGCCATTTTTTAATCACCAAACTATTAAAGGAGACTAATGCTAAGCATGGAATCAGTTCCTGCATATGTCAAAGTTACTTGTGCTCATGTAAGCGCTGTTGTTCGTGTACTTTTACGCAAAGAGCTTTATAAAAACAAAAACTACTAGTCAGGCTTTCTGGTTTTAGTTGTCTTCAATCATTCACACAGAGGTGTGCACACATACACGTGCACAACTGCACATGGCATTTCATCCAATGTACCATTGGTAGCTAGTTCTGCATGGCAAAAGCAGACATTTTCTTGTTATCTAATTGCCCTTTCATTAAGAACTCATTACACCTGAATAACAAATTTATTTCTCCCCTAGAACCTAAGCAAAGGTCCAGCCAGTTTAACCCAAATATAACTGCATAATCTTTTGTGTCCTACTAGCGCAGTATTTTCAACAAACTCCAGAGGAGTCTCTCAATCCCTCTGACATGCTCTGCTTGCAACCTACATCCACGCTTCGCAATTAACTAGAGCATGTTCACTTACCATTGCCCATCATGGTTGAGTATTGCTTAAAAAAAAAAATTAGACATATTTGAGCCTCTATTTTAAGGTTTGGGTTAAAAAGCAAGAAGGGTGAGGGACAAAACCCAGCCTTCTTCTCACAATGCAATTTCTACAAACACCCTGTAGACAGCAACTGCCAGTTGCAACAGCCACATGGCCAAGTCACTGGTGTGCACCAGTTAATCTGGAGCACACAGCTCAATCGATACTTGATTGTGGCTGGTGAGGTACTGCCCAGTGCCCTCAGATGTCTGACAGTGGTGTCAGTGTCAGAAACAATTCAAGGACAGGGTTTTACCATCGCTTAAAAAAGGGAGGACAAGTGCATTTCCATCTGCTCAACTCCACGAAACACTTTCTGAAGTGAAGGGGGGATTAGGAAAGAGAGATACAAAATACAGGAGGAAGTGAAGCCCTGGTGCATGACTTAAACACTGGCAAACAGGAAACGGGCTTCCCTTAGGGCCCCATCCCTGGAGGGGTCCCAGCAGCACCACACAGGAAGGGAGAAAGCCTCTCATGAGAGCACAAGCACACTGGCAGCTATTTTCACGGGGCCCTGTCAGGATTACAGCAGCCACGCTCATTTTGGAGCAGAACACCTGTCAAAACAGAGCAATAAGGGGAACTCCTTGCTGGCAAGAGCAGGAGTTTCGGCTTAAACAGACAGCCCAACAGAGAGATCGGCACACATGCTGAAAATGTTACGAATCCTGCCCCTTTGTTCAAGCCCATTCTAGCACCATCCAGCACACCTAAAGAGACTGCAGGTTATCCTGGGATGTGTCACTGCTCTGTGGCTATCTGAGAGGTCCTACATCACCATGACACTACCAGCTGCAAAGCAAGTGCCTCTTCTCTCCAAACATTCAAATATTTTTCATTAAGTTTAGCTTTGTTTTCTACCTTATGAGAAAACCCACAGTCTCCAAAGGCTGGATGGTATCATGGGAAGTAAATAAATCTCATTGCTTGCAAGATAGAGCTGCTAATTGCAACGGGAGACATTACCTCATCAAGGCCCAATGTTCAAAATCAAGATAAAATTGGGAATTCTCTAAATTGGATGCAATTTAAGAAACCCAAAGATAGCTTGTCAACACAGTCTCTTCCCGACTTCAGAAAACTTTCACAGAAATTTTAATTAAAAATAAAAATAAAAAAAATTTTAAATCCCCTCCAGAAACCAAAATGGGACTTCAGAAAACACCCAAACAAAGCCCACAATGCTCTGTCCTTGTCAGGAATGCAGCAGCAAGCAAGCAACAGCAAAGGGTCAAGAAAAAGCTGTCCTCAGATTTCAAATTAATCAAACACAATTGCTGGCTACTGAAAAGAGAGCAGAATTAGTAAAAATAAATGACTGAATAATAATAGAACAAGAGCCTGGTTATTATTGGATATGGCAAAGGGTGGTCCTTTTTTTGTAATTACAAGACTGTAAAGAGAAGTTGTGTAGATTTTTAAATTATTGGCTGACCTGTATAGCATCTTGTCAAAGAAGAAAAACATAAAAAAATTCTTCAAGTCAAAAGATGCATAAAATCTCACAGGATTCAACATAGAAAAGATGGAATTACCAAACTCTTCAGAAAACTGCACAGCAAACATTAATTACACATTAATTAACAAAGAGCAGTTAGCTACATTTAGAAATTAATAAAAATATGGATCATTACAAGTTCCAAAGGATGTCTTGAAAAAGCTCTGTCTTGGGAGTTCAAGGCCAAGGTCTGAAACCTGAAATGACAGCAGTGCTTTAGAGAGTCCAGTGAAAAACAAGGAAGAGTTGGAAGAGCATGATGGATTCACACTTAGTGAGAAACTGCCAAAACCATTAGAAAGGAAATTGTCAAAGACAAGAAACTTGAATAATCTACATTGTTATTTTAGCCTAAGGCCTTGGACATTCAGAATTAAAGGGCAGTAAATCAAGCCTGTGAATTTTAGAGGCATTGAAAGCAGAACACAGAGCTCTTAAAATAGCTTTGCATAGCTAAGTCAAACCATAAATAAATCTTGTATTTCATTAAGGAATTAATTTCCAACTGATAATATTGAGAGTTTGTAGGTACACATAAGGGAATGATTTTCTCCCCCCTCCAGACAAATTTAAAAATAATTACATGTTCTTCATCATCTCAGGAGACAAGAATCTCCACAGTTATTCGCTTTCAACTGCAAACCCAGGTATTAAGTGCTACTGATGCACATCCCATATGATTTCACACCTCCTGTGTAAAGGTGTGCAGAACTATGTGGTTTGTGTGGTAGGAAATAAATACAGCCACCACGAGAAACACAAAATCCTGCCCACGAATAGCAGACCCCAGATTGCAACAAGACAGAACTGTATACACAGAGGTAAGGGTTAAGTTCAGACTCTCTTTTTATAAGTAGCACTAATGAAGAGACAATAAAGTATCAATCAAAAATAAAAGAAGCATTTGGAAGCATTTTTCTTCCAAATAATGGATCTGATTTTATTTTGTGCTCATAATTTCATCACACCCCTGGTTTCAGCAGGGCAGGACACTGCAGCAAAGCAGGAGGAATGTTTACATTCCTGAGCAGTGCTCTCACTGCCAGATCCACTGAGAAGAAATGAACGTTATTATCATCTTTTTTTAAAAAATGCATACAGGAAACCTCATTTAGGATTTTGGACATGTAAGGGATTATCACTCTTTAACTGTTCCAAGCATTAATTCAAAGGCCACTTGCCACCACAACAGCTGTTTAACCAGCTCTTCTGTTTTGCCTATGTTTTGGTTTTCTTGGGGAATGTCTGTTACAGATTCATTCATGTCTGTCACTGTCCTCCAGCCAGAGACCCTTCATGTGGTTGCTAACTGAAAATGCATCTTAAAACGAATAAACCCATCTTGACTTAAGTTCTGACCGCATCTTCAGTAGGAACGTAATGCAGATTTTGTTGCCTCTATTAATAATTTAAACATCTCTATGAAGGTTCACTTGCCCAAGGCCATGCACCTGAGGAGGTGATATGTGTGAACCCCTCTGTCAGCACCACTCACTCTTGCACTTGGATGAGGACCAGACTATTCAGGAGCCATCTATCCTAGGCCACAGAGAGATCAAGAAGGCCCACACCAGGTCTGATCTTTGTAGTAATGCTACAGACACTGCTATATAGAAACATAAGCGAATAGGATGAAAAAAAAAAAAAGTCTTACATAATAAGGATTTTAAGAGGATTTTATGTAATAGTGTATTTCATATCCTATTGCTAGAATCCCACTGAAAATCTCCAAATTACTTTTTTCCCCTCAAGAAACTTGTGTAAAAACATGGAATCAAAGCAAGCTTCTGGATATGTTTCACTGATGAGCTGCCCACAAACTTGTGTCCCCATTACTGCTCCCTCCCTCCATCCTATTTGACTGCATTTTCTTTAAACAAATCCACATAGTTATGAGGAAATAAACATTTTGACTGCATCTTGCTCTACAGACAGAGTAGTTCCCCTAAGGAGAGGCATAAAAGCCTAGTCTTAACAAGGGCTTGAAAGGCAGTGTCCTCCTGCCCCCAAAGGTGAAATTTGTTGGTTTTTAATCCAGATCAGCAATTCCAAGAGCAGTGAAAAGTTAACCCCCCCTCATTGATTTTTGTTGTGGCAGTAGCCTTATGTAACAACAGTAATTTAAACTACAGTTTTATACACATAGCTGCCTTGATTAAAACAAACCAATCCATACTGCCAGGATTGTTTGCTTTCAGGCAACACATACACAGCACATGGCCGGTGGCTAATGAATGGACAACCAACAGCATGGACGCAGCACACACAGTCACAGGCAAAGTCACCTCCCATCACCACAGCATCCAAGGTAAGGACTTCAGCAACAGGTACCTCTCAAGTTTCATATGGTATGCACAATACAAGGAAGTGGTAAATAACTACTCCAAACACCTCATAGGGGACTTTGGAGTTGCATCTACAGGAAGACCGATCAAAAAGCATGAGTCCTCTCCACACACAAACCATCCAGGACCATTGTTGTACAGGTTGGTTGGACAGTGGCCCAAACAATAAGCTGTTTTCAGAAAATCAGGGATTCATCCTCTTAGGTGGCATGAGGGAGGGATTAAGCCTTAATTTAGCACCATTTAGAAAAGATTACCCTTTAATTGCAATAGGAGTTGGCAGACACTGGCAGCAATGAAAAGCCTTTATCCTACAAAGCTTCCAGGCAGCCAGTGACAGTTCCCAGGCCAGCAGCAGAGAGCCAGCCCATGCTGTCCCCAGCCAGCTGCTCAAGGCCACTGGACTGATGGGGCAGAATGCAGGGGCCACACAGCTGCATTACAACTGCAGAGACAAACCTCTGAATCATTGGCATTCAGACGGGGTAGGGTACTTTGGGCTGCCACAGTGCACTGAGGAGCCAAAGCCTTCAGAAGGGCTCAGCTGCCAGTACCACCCAGAGCTCTGCCCGGCAGTACCCAGCTGGTTTGGGCAAAGATCCAGTACTGGGGATATGTTCACCTCCTGCCTTCTGATATCAGTCTGGACCAGTCAGCAGAGGAAGATCCCCACTGATGTCAGTTCTGCTATTCTTTAGTGACAGGGCAAGAGAGGTGCCATGCTGTATTTTCTGGCACCAAGAACTCTGCTAAAGCAAATACATGACATGCCTCGGGTAGAAGGTTGCCAGATCCCTGCCAAGGGTTCCCAGTAGGCCATTGCCACTCAGGAGCCTGTTACAAATGTCTTCTGATTTGGAGCAAAGCTAAATGCTCTTCTGGATTGGCACCCAGGAAAATGTAATTCTTGTTCAAACAGATTTTGTTGCAGCAGTAATGTGTGTTTTACATCTGCACTGGACTAATCCAAGTTTAGGCTGGCATAGGACATCCCAAAGCCTACAGCAGTTTAACTCAGGCCAGCTTTATTTTTAAAAGTTCAATGAAAAGTAATAATTTCTATGCACAGACAAGGCCTTAAACCAAGGTTTAAACCCCATCCTCTCCACTTCTTACCCATGCCAGGCAGTGCCTGGCATTTCTGACAGCCTCAAGTCTGAAAGATGAAGCCACTGCCCAGCTGGCTGAGCCATGTCAGCTTACTGGAAACCAGTGAGGGAAGAAAGAACTCTGCAGCATGGAGGCTGGGAGCTGGAGAAGAAAACTGTGACTGATTAGATGAGGAGCCATGAGAAGTACTAGTGTCAAGGGAGAAAGCAGATCTTGTAAGGAAGCGCCAAAGAGCATGTGTCCAAGGGCAAAGAGAAGAGATGGCAGTCAAGACAGTGGCACAGGTTTAACAGCAGCAGGATGATCAGCGACTGCAATGGAATTCAACAGGAAAACAAGCACAGGATGAAGTAGGAGTAGGAAGAAGAGACATGAGCCTGTAAGCTGCTTGTCCACCTCAGATGTGAAAGGGCAGCCTCATCCTCTTTGCGCCCTAACTGCTTCCAGTTTCTTAGCCTACGGCTGAAGTTTGTCTCCTGCCCTGGAAGAAAACCTGACCAGTAATTGTGTAATTTGCTCAGGGCATTCTTTCTAAAAACTTTCAAGGTTTGAAAAGTCAACACCAAGTAGCCCAGCATTGCACTCAAGAACACCTTAGAAGAAACTCGAGTATATTATCAGTTATCCTTGGACTTTATTACACTTGTTTGCATTCATGTCACTGCTATCCTTGCTGCTCATTCTCCAATGAAACACTGGATACATCTATACAGGACTGATGTCTAAAGCACAATTAATCCAAAATAAAATTCTGATCCCAGCGTAGAACTGAGAGTCGCATCTTGTACTCTATGACACACTGAAGCAGACTAGTGTTACTTTTTAAGAATACAAGAAAGAATTCTGTCTCTCCAGGAGTTAATTTCATATTTAGAGCTTGAATTTCAGCAAGATGATCTGTTGCATTATAGACACTAGTTTTAGCCACACAAAAGCCACAAAGTTAAAGAAAAAATGAAAGAAATTGAGTAAGAGGAACTCTAGCCATCCCCACAGATGTTATTCAAATTCCTCAAACATAATTTTTCCATTATTACTGCAGTCTTCTACACTGCAAAAACAAAGAGAAACGCACATATATCTATTACCTACAGACCTGAAATTTCAAGACACTAGATCAGTAATCCAATAGGAAAACACTACAGCTACACTCTGCTGCAGCACCAGTTCCAAAGGCAGCCTTAAGACAGTTCTTAAAACACAAGAAGAGAAGTTAAACAATTCAAGAGTTAAACAACCTAAGCCGTGGAGAGCATCCCTGGATACACGGACACCAAGTACTAGGCTGTTCCAATAGCTCTGGAATCCTTTAGAAGTAAAATCTAGGTTTAAATCCTCATTGAACTAAGAGGCAATGCAATAAAACTTGGAAACTTGGATCCACGTGAACTCCACATCTCATGGAGGCTCTGTTCCATTGTTCAGCAGCGCCTACTGAAGATTAAGGCCACATTCTTCATACAAAGCCTAATGTTATGTGCAGTAACATGTGACTAGCACAGCATTGTACCAGGCAAGAAATGGAGCTCAGGGCAAGAAAAATACTTTCATCAAATTAATCACTTTCTATGGAGATGACTCTTGCCACAGAGAACAATGATAATAAAACAAGAAAATACATTTCTCATAAAGCACACATAGAAATATAGTGTTCACCTTAATGCTCTTTCAGGTCTGTTGTGGGAAAAAGAGCATACACAGCTACATTGAGAGCAGCAGATCACAGGGCTGATAAATGCTCTTTGAGGCCAGTTCTCACAATTCCCAGAGCCAAGAAACTTAAAAGCACACAGATGCCTCACAGAGGCTTCACCAGCCCCAAAAGCCTCCCTGGATGAGCCAGATTCCAAGATGCTCCCCAGCTGTAGTGCCTCACACTGAGGAGCATGAAAGGAATTTATGCCTTACTATCTCCCCAAAAACCCCAACAATAGGGAGGTAAAAGGGAACATCAGACCAATTTTAATGTTAACAGACTTTGAGTCACATTAAAAGGGTCTATTTGTTTCAGTCCAAATATGGCATTTATATTTTAGGGCACTTGGCCACACAGGCTAATTAGAACAACCAGCTACAAACCAGTGGAACAGCTATTTTTCATATGTATATATATGTGAAAAATGCATATTTTATGATTGGCTTTTCACAATATTAAAATGAATATTATATGTGTTATGTTAGAAAGTTATGCTGTATTAACATTTTAACAGGATGGTAAATGTAGTTTTATAATTAAAAGGTAACTTTTGTAGTTAAAATAGGAACTATGTTTGTGAAATGTTTTCTTTTTAGAAAGGAATGAGGTGCTCCCACCAGATGGCGGTTGCAGGACACCTAAATCTTTTAGAGAAAGTGGATCTATTGCTCTTTTATCAGGAGAAACGAACTTCTTCCCACCTGGTTCAGTCAAAAGACACCGTTAAGATTAAGAGGAGACATTGATGATGAACAAACAGAATCCTTTATTTGAATGGAATTTATGCATCATGTATAAAGTACATGAATATGCAACAGGCTATCATTTTTAAGGGTTAATTCTTCTTTGTTAACGGGTGTCCTTTTTCAGGTTTGTGTTGCCCAGAAAAAGGTACCCGGGCATCCGTAACTCTTTGTTTTTATTGTCTCATATTGTCCTAATCTCAACTGTTCAAATGTTATTACTCTAATTATATTACTACTGTTATAACCATTTTATTGTTATATGTTATGATTTTATTGTTATATTGTTATGATTAAACTTTAAAAAATTTTAAAAACAAGTGACTGGCATTTTTCCCAATATATATATATGTGTGTGTGTGTGTCTGCATATAAGAGCTGCTCTGTCCCACAAAATTCCTTTACTGTACTCTTATTGTTTGGCTTCTACATGTTTCCCAACTGAAATGAGTAGGCATTTCGCCTTGTCTCCTTCTACATAGAGAAAATAAGAATAAGCTGCTTTATTATTAAGTGCTTAGGTGGAAAAGCTGTCTGAAACATAGCATTGCCAAGAAAGCTGCACTCTTCCTTTCCATGAGAGCCTGGAAAACAGAATATGGGAAAGTTTTCTCCAAACTTCCAGGACAGACAAGGGTCAAGTCCACTATCCCAGCAGCCTTGACAGTTTACAACCCAGCCCTCAGAGGCCCTCTCTACTTCCTAAACCCCTCCCATATTTCAGAAAGAAGAGATCATAAGAGATGTACTTAAGCCTCAGTCAAGCCATGAAGAGTTCTAGTTATGGTTTCACTCCAATTCACTACTATGCTTACCTCCACTGTGAACTGTGAAGGACAGAAAAGTGAAACTGCCCACATGAGTGAAAATTAATCATGAAATACAGGATTTTTCCCACCCCAGAACCCCACAGAAGTTAAAGGTAACCACAATTCATTCACATTGTTTAAGGAGTTACATCAGTTTTCAGGAGTTACAGCAGTTTACAAGTATAGAGAATTGAATGATGCAAAATACATGCAGAGGTAAGAGGAGGGCTTCAAAATTGCCAAACATTAGAGTGATTAGCAGGATCACTGCAAAAACCTAAATGCAGGAATAAAACTATAATACCTGTGAAACGCCTGACAATGACAGATAACTAACTGTTCTCTGCATTCCTTTCCTAAGGGGTAATACTCCAAGTGCCACAGTAGACAGCATTCCTTCAGCCCCCCTGAAGTCCAGACACACAACTTCTATACCTCACACACTCCACTTGATACAATGTATATTCAGCCACTCAATCCTTGAGTGTGTATTCACTGACTAAATAAAGCAGGAGCGGGTGAATCATAACAATTAGTTCAAACTTCAGAATTTAACCTATGGGGCATATTTTAAAGCACAGTATGTAAAAAACATACATATGTAAAAAACCAAAGTAACAGAATTGTAGATACTGAAGACTGGAAGGGAGCTCTTGAAGGTTATATACTCCAAATCTTCCTGCTTAAAGCAGGGTCACTACTAAAAACATGCTCAGGACATTGTCCAGTTGGATTTCAGTGACTCCCAAGATGAAGGCCACATAACGTATGGGCAAAGAAGAGAAAATCAGTTACATATGGCACATTGTGCTTGTGGTTACTTATGTATTTGCTAAGGCTCAGTCTTTAATTTTTATGGACTGCTCTGTAGCAATACATCTAATACTGGAGGCTAGAGCTGAACAACTCCACAGCTTGATTTGTTCCAAGTGACTCAAATCTGGTCTTAAAATATTTCTATGATTACTGAATGATCTTAGAACAAGACTGTGTTCTATCCACTGTGGGGAGCAGGAAATGTTTTAAAACAATCCTACTCCCCAAACACTGCTCTAATTTAGCCATTAAGTGCAAGCAGTCCTGTTTCCCAGGCAATAATTTGGATATCTTGGCTTCAGCCCATCTTTAAGTAGCTTCCTGAATTTGACTCAATTAATATAAAACATACATGCAAAAAAAAGGAGGTATCAATAACCCCTAAAGAAGAAACTTGCAAAAATGCCTTCTATTTTGCATTTTGTCTCCAAGTCAAACGTGTCTGAAAGGCAACCTGACAGAGCTTCAAGTGGAAGCAGATGTTATACTCAACCCTGTAAACTGCACCAAGAACCAGAAGTGTCTAGTGCATGCATATGAACCTTCCTACCAGCAGATGCTCCTCATCAGCACGATCTGAACCCTCTTCATCTATGTCAACCACTGCAACATGAATCTCATTCTCACTCAAAAAATACAATCTCTCATCAGTTTCTAAGTCAGCTACATGCTGCACCTTCCCAGGGAATATCCCATCTCTGCTGCTCACCGTCATAGCACCTAGCATGCTTGCCCCAATAAACCACCTTGAGCAAGAGAAGATCAAGCCATTAACAGGCAAATCTGGTGTAAGACCAACATCAGCTCTCCACCACTAACAGAGACTTATCTGTCCAAGGATAAACTTTCATGTGGAGCTGGCTAGCTATTTCTTGGTTAAAACCATGTACTTTCTGAAAGAATCCCCAAAAGGGCACCAAGTGGAATTGCTTTGCACAGCTGTTGACCACAGTGAACCAAGATACAAGTTAGACAGAAGCTTTTATTCACATGGATACAAGTCTCATAAAACTACTGTATTAAATTGAGCCAGAGAAAAATTCAAAATGGGACTGCTGCTGGATAATTTCTGCTGAATTGGAGACCTGCATTTATTAGGTAAGTATGTTTTGGCAAGATGACCTTTCTTCGTTTGATAGTATGTACCAAAGCTGAGAGCACATGCTACATGACATGCTTGCTACCACTTGTGACCTGTTGGGGACAGTAACACTAATCCAACAATAGCCAATTTCTATTTCAGAGGCCAAATCCTCTCTCCAAATAACATAGTAGAAAACCACTAAATAATTATATACTGACTGCTTGAAAATGCATTATTTCATTTCCTTCCTAGTATCACATTGTTGAGAAGTTTCACCCACAGATTCCAAGAGCTAGAGGGCTGAGTGGAGTACAGATATGTCATGCTACTCAGCCACTCTGGGCATCACAACAAAATTTCTCCCTCAAAACACACAGAGCCTTGTGCAGCAAGATGCAAGAAAATCCCTTCAGGTTTAGAAGTACCCATTCATACAACAGAACAAACATCATTCTTCATAATCAGAAAATACAGTGGATTCTAACATTGGAAAATCAGATGCAGCAAATTCTCTGTGCACAGGAAGCAATGAATCTTGTTCGGTTGGGCAAGTTGGATGCCAAGTTATGGTATTAGGTCAGTATACTTCTCTGCCTTGGAGCCAGAGCTGAACTACAGGCCCAGTTCTGTACAGTACTAACACTGAACATGCAGAAGAACTTCCTAATGAACTTACGAAATACTGTCTCACTACCTACAGTACAGCACTCTGCACCATGCTCGGAGCTTGCCAAGCCCCACACTGCACATTGGCAACGACTGAGGGGTGAAAAAAAAAAATCATTTACCATGGACTGCAGCATGCAACAGAGTCTGGGCCATCTAACACAACTGAGCACCCCACCAGACACACCACTTTTTTCAGCAAGAGCTGTATAGGGCCTCGTATGGCATAGCTGCTTTCTGAACATGGACATGGGACTGCAGAGAATCCATATCCATTCCCACACTGAGCTTCAACTACGCTGGGGCCAAACATTCCAAATTAGCCCCATATCCCAGCTTGCTCAGAGTCCCAGTGGCAAACCCATCTGTTTGTGGGCAAGACAGACCACACCTTTTAGAAGAGACTCCTCAGGTAAGTCCCCACTCCAAAGTGACGTGAGCCTGACATTCACTGCCTGGTGTATATTTCAGCCAGAAAACAGCTGTGAAGAGAGGAAGGGGAGGAAAGTAGGAGGTAGAAAGAAGGAAGATGAGCTGGAGAATGGGGAAACTAAGAAAAAAAAGCCACAGTTTACAGCTATTATACCTATAACTTCGGCTCTTCTCTGAAATAGAGGGTCCTCCACGCATTTGGATGGCAAAGTTGATCTATGTCATTCCCTTCTGCAGAGGTTTTTTAGACCATATTTCAAACCCACACTATATTCCTCTGTTGCTAGGTTACCAAATCTGAACAAACAATTCTCTGCAGTCTGCCAAAAGCAGAGAAAGAAAGCAAATGAATGCCTGGAGTATGCATCACCCTCTGGAAGCCATCTTACAGCCCGAAGCTGCTGCAGATTAGTCACAAGCTCACATACCATAGAGTGAAAGAGGAAATGGTGAATCTATTAAGTCTGGGGGCAGTGCACAGACTTGAGAATGGCTGTTCCTACCCTCCTGCCTCCTCCTAGTAAAATCAGGCAATTTTCCAAATCATTAGAATTCTCTTGCGGACTAGAAGAAAGTCTGGTCAAAGGGATATTTTGGGTATTAAGTAAAATGGATATATTGAGTGTTAATACCCCTGAAACTAGCAAGCATGTTTCCACAGATTTTGAAAGGATGAATCATGATTTGAAATGAGGAAACCAGAAAGGAGCATGTGACAAAACACCAGTGACTCTAGGTTTAAGACTTTCAGTTTCCAGGCAGGACTTCTGTCACATCAGGGGCTGCACAAACTTCAGCTTCAGGGGTATGGGAACACATGGATATCCCCCACTGTGAAGCCCTCTGAGTTCACTCCAGTCCTCAGCAATACTGCTTGGAAGGAATCTTCTGCAGCACCTGTGCAGAGAAGCCACAAGCATGCAGCATTTGGTCTAATGTTTCTTACGTGAAGATGGTCTGCCCCTGTTCTCTGAACACCCAGGCAGCCTCCCATCCTACCTTCAAGCCCCAGCTCCCAGGTACCGCTCATCTGGGACTGCACATTGAAGGGTGCCAAATGCAAGGCTCTAATGAACAATTTATTTGTGTAAAGACAAGAAATGCTACAAGAGAGACTACATCTGAGGACAGACCTCAACCAAAGCCACCAGCCTGACAACAACGTTGCCACTGCAACATCCCCAGGACTGCTAATTCCCAGCAGCCAGGCAAGACAGACCCTGCTCACTGCGCAGCTGCTCTCTGTGCTGCTAAGGCAGCAGCTTCACTGCCAAGCTCAGCAGAAAGACTCGCTGAAAATGCTCTTCTCATTCCTTGTTCGCTGCTGCTTTAACATACTCTAGAGGTGAAGTGGTACCTGCACAGCCATGTACAACAGGCCTGTGACCCAAAATGGGGTACTGACCTAATTTAAGACCACAACCAAAAGAAAGGAAAATAAAAAAGAAAATCTGGCTCAGTTCCACAGAGTAGTTTTACTATATCCCCTCCACAGGACAGCAAACACTGAGTGCTGCCACACTTCCAGGGAAAAAAAAAGGCAGGAAATTGCACTACAGCTGCCAAACATTGAAACCTTGGATTAAACTTCATGAAGAAACTTAGAAACAAATTATCTCATGCTGGAGGTCAGGAACAACCTCATTTTGCACCAAGGCACAGACAAACACCACAAACCAAAAGTAAAACATGACTTTTCTCCAAGACCCATCTCTCAGCTGAGACTACAGGAGTTTTGGTAAAACCACTTCTGCAGAAAGATGGGGGTTTTAAAAATAATTCCACCTGAAGGTCCTTACTATTAACCCAAATACTTATATTTGTTCTAATACATAAGGTATAGTTAATTTTATCAGAAAAAGACCAAGAAGAACATCCAGCAATTTCATAAAATAATCTGAAATCATCACTTCAAGAATATTATTTATTATTTTTAAGAAAGGCAGTTCAAGGAACATTAGCAAAGAAAATTAATTTAGCAACATGAAATATTACAGGTTACTATTTCTAGTACACCAGGAAGAATAGGAATGTTTAATTTTTCACATTTTGGTTTTTTCCTAAATAAGGGTATGTGAGAAAAGTAACTTTTCCAAAACATGATATTAAGTGTCTATATCTCTGCAAACATCAGATTAATATCAGGGTTGCCTCTGTTCTTCATATAAAGCAACTATGATTTATCAAAATAGAAGACGTTTAATTTACACAGGAATATTTTGCTTACCCCACCCACAGCTTTCAGTCTGATTTGAGAGTAGAGACAGCAATTGTGTTCTAACATTTCAAGCGTGGCAGGTGTTGAAGTCCAAGTAACAATCACCATTAAGTCCCCAAGACAGATTCATGAAAGCATAATCATTTTCTCTTAGCATGTGCAAAATTTCTATCAGTTTCCTAAATTCAATTTGCAGTTGTAGGTTACCTACTCCAGATTTACATCTGTATAACCAGAATTAAATTTCACCTAAGCTATTTAAATAAGCATTTATTTTATACATTAAACCCTTTGATTTTAACAGTGCTGCAAAGTTAGAGGTAATCTCAAACAACATTAACATCCTTTCCTTTCAGCAGGAATCAATATATCACCTGAATATTTATTAGGAAGAGGCCACAGATGAGTACCTGAGGCCTTAGAGGTACTGAAACTGAACATCATTATTTACCATGATTAAATACAAAGACTTGGTCAATCCAGCATTGATTCATGTGCACAGAGGGTCTAATCCCAGTATGTCATGGGTTTGTTAGGTACCTTTAGCCTAGCTGTTTCTTCCCTCTTTGCCTTTACGTTCTTACACACAAAATGAGCACAGCAGTACAAACTGGCAAAATGCCCTGATAAATCCAATGGGGAAAACCACTGCTACTTCAGCAAGCAGTTTACAACGTCTGTCTACAAGGTACACAGCACTTCATGAGGTAGACAGGAAAGGGAACGATTTCTCCTTCACTTCTGAAGAAGCACAGTTAAATGTTACATTAATAAAATTTAACATAATGTAATGCTAAACCAACCTGGATGAAATATAACGTACCAAATTAACTAGTACATATGTAAGTCAATTAAGCAAAACTTCTGTCAGCTATCACAGATCTTCTACACCCCACCTCAATATAAACTCAAACAGCACAAATATTACAGCCTGGGACACATCATCTCAGCTGCATCATATGCCCCACTTGGGCTTCATGGGAAATGAAGCAGCAAGGTGCTATCTGAATGTTTCTTTCAAAGTCAGCTTGCAAGATTACCCAGGAATCATCTACAGAGAAGTCATAAAATGGCATTAAAATCAATACATGATTCTTAAAGGCAAAAAACAGAAACAAGGGCCACTGTTACAATACAAAGAAATTAAGAGCTCCGTGGAGATCATTGCCAGTACTCTTGTAAGCTTGTTCCCCCACTTAAAAACTACAAACCATCTATGTTACACTAACTGTGACATACTGACATGTGCTTTTAGACTTTAAGGATAGACATAGTCCACTTATGAATTTTTGCATTGTTACAGAAATAATTAATCATAACACCTATGTTTTCCAAGGGTTTAAACACAATTCTACAACCACCAATACAACATAACCTCTTAATCAGAAAGGAGCTTTGGACAGCAGCCAGTTTCATAACTGAGCTAGTAGTTGGTTATGAATCTGACATCTCAAAGCAACCCTGAATTACTGAGTAAAGCAGATAACCTATTTTTGAAGCAAACCTTCCATGCCACATTCCCCCACAAATCATCAGGAAAGCAATAACTGAATCCTCAGACAGTCACTTTGTGAGCTGGAGTGCACAAAGGCTTGACCATACATATCATCCATGTAAGAAAAATGTCTCATCTTAGGCATGCAGTCAGCCCTGTCATTTATATAATTAGCAATATCACAAAGGCTTGCAGGGTGACTTACCATCTGAAACAAAGCCTACAGAAAAAACTTAGTTACTTCAGCTCCTAGAGAGAGTAAAAAATGAATAAAATTATATGTTCACAACACAATGTAATATCTCACTACAAGCAAACCAGTATCTTATTTTTCTGAGCTAGGGACAACATTTATCATAATCTTTACTACAGTTTGAAATTAATTCCCTTTTACAAAAGCAAAGGCGGTACTGCAAATAACAGTAAGTCTACCTGGAAAGACAGTTTGTATTTCAGTTTTGTTCTGTCAAATAAAATGACAGAAGAAATGCAGCAGAAAGTATCTTAAATGATATATGAGTTCAAGTCAGCACACATACAAGTAAAAGAACAAACTTAGAGAAAACCTGACCACAGTTAAAAAGGGGTTGGTGTGGAGGCTCAGCAGTGCAAGGACAGAGCAGCTCCCCATTTTCACCAGGACAACTTGGATTGCAAATACCGAGAGTACACTGACACCTTTACCAAACAAGATACTGCTCGGACAATGCCATTCACACTGACCAAAGGGATACAATAGTGGAAGTTAAGGCTCTGAATTTCTGCCACATTGGGGACTGGGTGGTAGGGAGGAGAATCTGGCCAGAAAGATCTGATGACTATAGCAGAAAAGCCTGTACTTTCAACAAACTGCATTACAAAGTTCCCACACTCTGAACCCATTTACCTATGTGCCTAACATGGCCTTGTGACACTTAGCTCTCTCAACACAGATTAACAAAGTAAGCTCTACAGAGACTAAAACGGCGGTATTTTAATAGGCTGCAGGAAGGACAGTTAAGAAGAGATGGAAAGCAATACTGATCTAGTTTCACATCAGTCTCCCACATTCCCCAGAACAACTTAAGTAACCCAAGGTGGCATACCTTTAGGTTGGACCATGACATGTAGTAAGTCTTGTATGCAGCACTCCTCTAGCTGAGTGTGGGAAAAACACTAAGATAATAAAAGAGCAAAGATAATAAACTCCTTCTCTGAGCATAATGCTTCATACATCTGCTAAAGGTTTACAAAATCTACAGAAAACCAGATTCCTGCACAGCATCACAAGAAAGCTAGAGGAGCAATGCTCTTTCCCTGAGTAGGCTATCAGAGTCCTCAAGCTGTTCCAGAATTGTCTGCTTCCCAGGTTTTGGCTTAATTAGAGCATGACATGAACACACAAAGCAAATCCTTCAAAATGTCAAAAGCAAAAAAGAGTGAATCATTACTGATTCTGTATTTTTTTTCTTTTTAATCTCTTTTACAAGCTTTTCAATTGTTAGAGCCCTAAACAAATGAAAAGACAGTATAATCAAGCTTTTTTCCATCAGCAAGTCAAAACATGTAATGCCCGAACACACATAGCACAGCCCAGTGACTAAAGCACTACCTGCGATGGAGGCATCCTGGCTCCCACTGGTGTGTCAGGCACTGCCTTGCTGAATGAGGTTGGGCCAGTCCTGTAACTCCTCCACGCTATGTCTCACATTCCACCTACCAACTGGGCTTACTGACTTTTCTCTCCCTTGAGCTCAACTCTACAACTGCCTCTGCCCTTGACTTCCAAGTTTCTGCTCCTGCATGCTACTGTAACTGCGCTGGTCTCAAGTGACTTTAGGAACAGCAGCATATCCATTCAGCTTGCATATTTAGTTAAGAGTTTAGAGCCATGTAATTCAAAGTAATTAACCTCTTTGCTTATACTTGTTTAATGCAATAAAAGCAAAATAAAGCTTTATTTACAAGACCAGAAGATATATAATAAACAGAAAGGGAGAGCATTCATCAATTCAGCTGATTATGTACCAGTCCGTTACAAGGATTTACTTTTCCTTTGAAATACTGTATTCTGATTTTACTTAAAATCCATCTCCAACTGAATAAACTAAAGCTAAGCCCCACTGGATAAAATTTGTACAGGTCAAATCCACCTATATTCACCTCTTAGGCTGCATCAGATGTTTCGCAATCAAGGCAAGGCCTAAATCAGCTGAAAAGCAGCACAAGATTTGCCTGCATGCCAAATCACTGAACCAAACAAAGCTATACGCAGACAAGGTCCCATGGGCCATGCTCTACAGTGGGCTGATGGGATCAGCTCATAAGGAGTGCAAACCACCGGTATGCATTCTTTGACTGTTCCCCGGACAGCACTTTTTCCCCATTCTACACCTAGAGGAGATCTTGCATGAGAAAAACTTAATGTGCAAATTGCCTAATACTGACAGACTTTACTCTCCTGTACAGATTAGATCTGGACTTTCCCTTAAAATAGAAAATAATAATAAAAAAAAAAAGCCAACGGCAGGACCAGCACCAAAATAAAGCTATATGAACTGAAGTCTGCTGTATTATTTTTGCGGTGGTCCCCATTGAGGAAGTGATTAACACCAACCTAAGACTTCTCCTTCCACTCACAAGCAGGTATATGACAGCATCGCCACCGCACCTTGGCCCCGGCCCTCGCCCCCCGCCGCCTGCTCGAGTTTCGCTCCGGGGCGCGGTGGCGGCAGCCGCAACCCCGGGGAGGGGCAACCCCGACCTGGCTTCTCGCCCTACAGCCCACCCACCGGATCCCGAGGCGGAACGGAACGGGACGGAAAGAGAAAGAAAACCGTCTAACCGCTTCCCTCCCATTAACCCCCTTCACAGGAGCGGGGGTTGGAGCAGAAAGGCTTTTTTTTTTTTTTTTTCCCCATTCCTTCCCTTTTCTGGGCCGGCCTGCAGCCAGGCGCCTCGGAGCTGTCATTTTGGGGAAGGGGCAACCGCCGTGCCGGAGCCAGGCCGAAGCCTGAGAACCAGCTGGTCGCCCCACAGCAGCCCTGGGCCCCTCAACCTGCCGCCCCCGACTCCAAAGCGGCCCCGTTCCCACCGCTCCGCGATGCCTTCGCCCTTCCATCCGCCACGGCCGCGCTCGGGACCAGGCCGCCCACCTGCCGCCGCCCCCGCCTCACCTCCTTCAGCTGCTCCATTTCGTTGCGGATGGTTTCGTACTCCAGCTCCAGCTCCTCATACTGCTGCTTCAACTGCTGCTTCTCCTCCAGCACTGCCAGCCCGTATTCCGCCGCCTGGATCTTCTCCCGGGTGGTCTCGCCCAGCTCCTGGAAGAGACGCTTGATCTCGCTCCGCAGCCACTCGGGCTCCGACTCCATCACCAGCCGGGCGTACTCCTCCTCCTCCATGGCCAGCGACATGTCGGCGGAGGGGCCGCCGGCCGCCGAGGCGGATGGGCGAAGGGGTGAACGCGCAGCCCGTTTACCACTCCTAACAACGGCACGGCTCGCAGGCGGCCACGGCAGGGCCCGCTCGGGCCGCCATCGACGGGCCAGGCGCGCTCCGCTCCCGCCGCGGATCCTCCCTGGATCCCGCCCGCCGCCGCTGCCCTCGCCGCAAGCGCCGAGCGCAGTGAAATCATTCAAAAGGCACGGCCGGGCCGGCGCCCCGCGGGACGCTGGGAACGGGAGTCTTCAGTGCTCGTCGCGCCGCGCACCGCGCGGCTCGCCAGACTACAACTCCCGGCAAGCACCGCGACAAGAGAGGGTGGTGGCGGAGGGGAGGAGAGCGACCTCTTCCGGGCGGAGTGGGGTAGCGTGTCGGCGAGGGCGTAGGGCCGGCGGTGCCCGGGGCCGGCCTGGCCGGACAGCGAACGCACCCCAGCCCCCCCCGCCGTGATCCTGGATACAAATTCGGGCACAGGCCCCGGGACCATGGGCACATACCTCTTGCACACAGCCCGTGTACACGCCCTGGCGGCCCGGACCACGCTCAGGAGGGCTTTCGTGGCGGGTTTGAGAAAGCGTCGGGATCGGCTGGGTATGAAAGATGAGGCCCGTGCACCACAGTGTGTCGGGGGCGAGATGTTCCGGTGCGGCGGGCGGTGCCACAGCAGCACGGAGAGAACAGAGGGTCACCTGGCACCAGCCAGGCCCACACCAGCCAGGCCCACACGAGAGCTTCCAGCATCTCTCTGATCCCGGTGTTCTGCATCTGGAGGTGGTATACCTGCTGCAAGGCATTCTCTGCTCACTGACCGAGACCAAACTGTGTCCCGCGAGTCATCCTGAGGATAACCACGGCCACGGGACAAGGTGTTCCCCTATGGCTGAGCTAGCTGATGAAAGGAGGGACAGGTTGCATCAAGAGCCAGTGCTGTGACCAGCTATGAGACAGTGACACTTGGGCAGCTGTACTGTGCTGCTGCCGGAAAAGGATTTGCCAGCTTGTCAGGAAAATGGCATCAGTCTTTGCCCCAGGTGACATCCATTGGGCACGTTTGGTGGCAAAAGCACAGTGATTGGGACACTCATTGGGGCACCATGGGTGGAACTAATTTCTAAAGCATAGTGATGACTGAACAGAGACAAACCTCTACTAGTTAGACCAGTGCAATTCCTAAGCAGCCCCATAAAGGTGGGTTGGGGAGATGCTTCACTCCCATGGTCAGGAGCTCTACAGCTTCATCATCCTTTCATACACCAAGTGTGGCTTGGACTTTCTTCCAGTGTCAAAACAATCGGTAATGAACTGGTGAGCAAATAGCATGCATAATAAAAACAATTACGTGTTTGAGCACTCCACAAAGTCTCAAAAACAAAGCAATGTATTTACTCACAGCTGCAGGGTTTTTTCAAGCTACTTTGAACTTCTTCCTGCGCACTTACCCCTTTAATAAGCTGTGTCATGGCTGAATGCTGCCTGTTAGTCATGAAGCTGCCTTGGTCAATTTTTCTTCAGGGTCCTGACACTGCCTGGAGCTCCCTGTGCATCGAGTGCAGGTATGCGTTTGTCCTGGCAGTACTGATGTGACACTCAGTCACCCAGACCTTAGAAGTAGCAAATCAATGTCCTTAGCCTAGAGTGTGCATGTGAAATTCCTTTACTTTGTTACTTTCAGAATTCTCAGTAAAAGGCATTTTCACTCTTGTGTGCTTCTGTATCATCACGACTGTCACAGCATGTTTTTAGAGGTTTAAACTTCCTGATTCTTTGATAGAGATAAGTGAGGAAAATAACAGCATTACCTCTCCTCTACACTCTGTTTTTCAGTATTAGGATTTCTTCATGGCCTTTTATGTTTTTCTTCTGTCTGCCCAAGCAGGTAGCATTTCTAGTCCCACCCATTCACAACTGATTCATCATTAAGATATTTTTAATTATAAATACTGGCTTGTTTTCTTTCACCTCATACTTTCAGAGCCTTCATTCCAGGTTTTCTCTGCAGCTCTGGGCTCAAGCACATTAGCTACCCTTCAGTGCTCCTCCCTCTCCTAAACTGAAACCTGCATGTTATGACTTGCTCTCAGGACACAGCTTCAGTTCACATCCTGAATATTTCTGGGATTACAAGTGAATTGTGAGATCTGACTAGTTTGAGGGGTTAATAGAGATGAGGTGATCAACTCATCATAGCACAAGAGATTTCACTGTGTAATTTGTTTTCTAGATCATATCTAGAGCTATTGCTTTTTTCTGGGTTTCAAACTTTATTATAAACTGCCCAAGATGCAAAGGCAGAAATTATAAATACTGCAATAGCTAATTTGAAAGCATTCCTGCCCATTTTCAGAAAACTGGAGTCACTTGTCAAAGTGAAGTTTCCCTTCATCCTTCAAGGATAGTAAAACTTTGTATAATGAGTGGAGGAGTACAGCCTGGCTAGTGCCCATCACCTGCTCCTGAGCACAGCCAGAGACCATTGCCCATTTCCCCAGGTCACTGTTCCTAGACTCCATCAGTGCAAAGGCTTAGCTGCCACCCCACTGATTCAAGATGTCATGGCCAAGTGTACTTTGGTGATATAGACTTACACAACAGCTGGAGATTGTTGTTCTTTTTCCTGATGCGATTTTAAAGCTATCCACTGAGAACAAAGTGGTAGAATTATACAAGAACCATCTTGAATGCTAAAATAAATTTGGGTAGTATTTCTTCTTGTGGAAATTAACCTGCAGAAAAATTTTTCCCTAGTGGAAAAGTCATAGCAAAGGCAAAGCCCTGCAATGGTAATTTTATTTAACCTCAGTCCAAATCCCAAAGCAGGTACGCATTATAATCCAATGCTGGAAAACATTCAGGTATCTGAATGTGTAAACCAATCTAATCTGTGCTTAAAATTGGGGTCACTGCAGACAGGAAACTCCTTCTAGATGTCTTTCTTTTCATACATTACTTTGGAGAAGTTCAAGTGTACCACAATTAGGGTACAGCACATAATAATTTTAATCTCCTTTTTATCCACTGCATTTGTGTACAGCTTAACTATAGCAAACACCAGAACAATAAATCTTTAAGCTGGCCCTGAAACAGCTGTAAGAAACCCTAGCAAGCTGTTCCAAATTTCTCGTCTTATTTTCTACAGAAAAAACCCAACTTTAGGCATAAGACTTTGGGACTGCTTAGATGTTTGGTAAAGGTATGGTAATGACCCTAGGTGAAAATGAACTTAAAATCCTCTAGACTGTTCAATATATGTAGCCTATGTCAGATAAAAAAATCAACCAAACAAAAACAAACCCACATTATTTTTCAAAGTGTTAAAACTTATTCTGGAGGGAAAAAAAGGTACTGCATGATCACCCTGGAAATACTCAAAGGGGGTTTTAGGAGAAGAAAAGTTTTTCCTTCTCTTTTACACAGCAAGTAAATGTCAGAGAAATAGTCTGTCAGCACCAATATACTTAATGAAGATTGGTATAATGACTTGAATGCTCTTTCCCTGTTTATCACAGCTATGAGGATTAACATTCAACATACTGTTGTTCAGTACAGTATGTATTTCTCTTTGGTTGAAGTCATTGTACACAGATGGTAAAAATAAATTTTTAAACCCTTAAAACACAACCCCCCCCCCCCCCCCAAATAAAAATCCACCCTGCCAAAACACAAGTAGCATGAAAGGAAACCAGATCCCAGTACCGAAAGGGAGCTGATCTCTCCATCCTCAGGCTATTATCCCAGGGTGGTTGACTTAAGGTGACCTCTGTCACCTACAACGGATTTTCCAAGCAAAGAGCTGAATCAGCTGATGAATTAGCACAAATGCTCAGATCGCTCTGGCTGGTGGGAGAGGGAGAAATGAGAGACGAAAAAAGAGAGAGATATCTTCAGATTTCAGCTTTACTCTGATATTCAAGTCCGTCTGCGTTGCCCTCAAAATTGCAGTTGCTAGAGCTGCTCCTGCCTTCAGTTTTGCTCACTGCCAGTTGAATGCTGCTCTTCCCTTCACAGACAGCCGTTGCTCTTGCCAAAAGCATGAGAAAGGAAAGCAACTTCCAGGTGGCAAACTGTCACGTCCAGTGGCAAAAGCCCTTTTTCCCAGGCTTCCATGGCAGAACTGCTGTTCTCCATCCATCTCTTTGCCATTCCACAGGATGCTACCTTTAGGTCTGGGGAAAAATACCTTGAAAATATCAGACACAACCCACTTCCACAAGCACAGATTCACAGGAATCTGTTCTTCTAAGTTCTTCTAAGCCTTCTGATGTTTACATTGTTGTAATGAACTTTCTCACACACTTTATGTGAATAATTAAATGTTTACATTCCTTTCTGGAGGAGGAGAAACTTGACGGACTGTTAGTTTGTCCAGTGTCGTTGGAGAGGCAACACTGTCACCCTCCAATCCACTATCACTTTTAAAGATCTATAAATATTAGAGTCAAAAAATAAACTGCCCTTCTTTTTACCTTAGAGATTCCAGTGTGCGTGTCTTTTTATTTTGTGTCTTAAAGCGACAGAACTGCAGTCCCAGTACAGACCGTTTTGAATGGGTAGCAAAAGTGAAGCTAAAATAAGCTAGTCAGAGAAACATTCATGAGAGCTGTATCAACCATGGACATGGGTCTGAGCTGGTGGAAGGTGATGTGGTGTATGGGGCTGAGTGATTCTAGCTGCCAGGTGAAATAAGCATGCTACTGGTTCAGACACATGGGCTGAACAGAAAAAACCCCCAAAACAATACAAAACAACACAAAACAAAACCACCAGAAAAAGGGCTAAACTGAGGTAAATAGTAAGGGCAAAAGATTAATAGGATCCACCGGGATTCCTGGCCCTTCTTTCTCTGGTATGTGTGATGATTGTCTGGTAAGTTGCTGTGGCCTTGAACACAGAGTTTAAGAGCTTCTTATTTTACTTTCAGGAAAGCACAAGAGCAATTAGGGGTCAAGCTGGCTGTAATAATTTGCTGGATACTTTTAGCGTGTTTACGCCAATTTCTATACTGGAGGGAGAAATAAGAAGAGTGTCTATTTAGTCACTATTAGAGAGAAATTATCTCTTGTCCAATTTTGAGATGTTTATTAAAATTTGAAGTTTGTTTACAGAAGAAAAAATCTGAAACAAGTAATTTTGCAGCATGACTGAAACAGTTCCTGCATGTAGGAACCCAGGACATCCGTCTGGGTGCCCTGGATGGCTCAAAATCCTGGCAGGGGCTCGGAGACCCTGGCAGGAAGCCAAAGACACTTAGGAATTCGATCTCAACTCATAGAGCAAATTAACAACTTCATATGAAGAATTACAATTCACAAAAGTTTAAGTAGCATAACAGTAGTTGTCACAGGGTGAAAGGTGGAATTTTGAAGAATTTTACTGTGGGGGTCTAGGGGACAAGATGGAGGAATTTGGGCGTTGTCCTGTCCTTCTCCCTTCTTCTTCCTAGCCTCCATCTTCTGGGTGATGTTAGCATATTTGGATTGATTTAGAGTAGAACTACACAGTCTAACATAGATGATAGGTATTGGAAAATAACTGTAAATAAAGTACATGTAGTTTTTAGTATAAAGAGATAGCACCACCTCAGGGCAGTGCAGTGTGCCATGGACTAACCTGCTGAACAGATCTGGGCAGGCCAGACAGAAAATATTTTAGATAAGAAATAATAAACAACCTTGAGAACACGAGCCAAAACTTCTGACTCCTTCTTCGACAGCTAGGTTGGAGAAAAGAGACTTTTAATACATCTCGGGGTCATCTTGACCAGAGGAGATCCCAAGACCTGCATCCTTTCCCAGTCACTCAGTTCTGGGATCATGGTGCAGGCAGCTCATGTGAACAACAAGCATCAGCCCTGCAGCTCTTGGAGAGATTTCAAGAAGAAAAGAAATAACAGAATAGAGAAGGCAATAAAGAGATGGGTTATTAACCAAGGATGGATGAGTTTCCAAAGTTCAGGCCAGAATTTACTAAGTTCAGATTATTTGTAGGAAACAAATGACAGAGAGATGCCTCTCTCTCCTTAGCTAAATATGTTTGCTCCAAACAGGAAGTACCTTAGAAAGAATAATTTTGGTTTTTCTGTTATAAATTGTGGATGCAAATACACTTTCCACTGTGCTGAACTGCTGTGGAAAGCAAGGAAGGGAAGGTGGTAAATCATTTTTGCAGAGCAGTAAGAAGGTAGGCATTGCTGAAGAATGTGATGGAGAAATTGCCTAAGACGGAAAAGTTTAACAAGCAGGTCTGGAGAAACTGGCATCAGGTGAAAAGGTTAACACCCTGCTGGCAGAGATGCACGTGGTGTCTCTTCCATATGGGGAGTAGTGGAGGGGTCACTGTGAAAAAAGCCAATCACTTGTTTTTAAAATTTTAAAAGTTTAATAGTAACAAAATGGTTATAAAAATAGTAATATAATTAGAGTAATAAAATTTGAACAATTGAGATTAGGACAATATGAGACAATAAAAACAAAGAGATACGGATGTCCAGGTACCTTTTTCTGGTCAACACAAGCCCGAAAAAGGACCCCCGTTAACAGAGGATTAACCCTTAAAAACAATCTCCTGTTGCATATTCATACATCTCATACATGATGCATAAATTCCATTCAAACAGGATTCTGTCTGGTCACTGTCAACTTCTTCCTCTTAATCCTCATGCCATCTTCCTGTCTGAGTAAGGTGGGAAGAAGTTAGTTTTCTGCTGATAAGGGAGCAATAAATTCCCTTTCTCTGAAAGATTTAGGTGTCCTGTGGCTTCTATCTCGTGCAAGTCCTTTCTTAAACAAATATCTTACATAGCATAGTTTCTATTTTAACATTTTGTTATCACCTAAAACTATATTTAATTCACTACTTAAGAAAATGAATACCAGCATAACTTTCTAACATAACACATACAATATTCATTTTAATACTTGCGAAAAGCCAATCATAAAATACACATTTCTCACAATCAAATACATCCTTCCATGTGCTCTGAAAAACCATATCAGGTTATTTGACCAGAGCATGCAAAATGAGGGAGGATTAGCCCCTCTCCATTTGCTTTAGCTCCTTCTCTCTAAAATGGGGCTCCAAATATCCCATCCCTCCACAAGACTGAAAAAAGTGCTATGAAACCTGTGCTATGTGCCATAACCAGAGGGATTTGGTATTTTTAAAGTTTTCATAGATGCAGGAAGTAAGACTTGAGTTGTCCACTAGAGTGAAAAGAAGGTAATTTGTTAACCAATTTGTCATGAACGCTTTTTGCTGCTTGGTTTGGTTGAGCTGAAGGAAGTCCTGAAAAAAACATTTATTCCAAGAAAGGTTACCAAAGCTGACAGTCGTCGTCTGCATTGTAACTTCCACTGGGACATTGAGAGAGGGATCTGGAATGTATATGCAGTCCTGGGATCAGGAGGTTTTTAATGGCTAAAGCATTTTCTACAGATGTGCAAAGTGTCATCTGACATATGTATACTTCACATGGATCTTATTTCCCAGTAACTGGAGTGTAACTAATAGGCTGCTGTGCTTCTTGGAAAGTGTGTGCCTTGATTGGAAAGTCTTTAATGCCTTTAAGGGGGAATAGAAAACTTGTATCGATGGCAGAGATATCACCATTGTGGGGTTAATTAGGCATTAACAACTTAGGCGGGAAAGCATTTTCTGGAGATTAGTGACCATCTGGGAGAAACCAATGGCCTAAGACATCTTGATTATTAGTGTATAGGCCTTATTCTTACTCAAGGTCATCAGTAGGGCTGCAGGGTATGGCTGGATCAGAGTTTAAATATCTGTTCAAAGGTGCTTTCTGACCCCTAAGAAGTTTGTCCCTGGTTTGCAGCCAGCTGTGAATAAACTGGTACTGGTGAGAAGGTTTTGAAGGCATTCAGAGACCATGTTTGAATGAGGGATAAAAGGTTCACAGATCAGGTAAACTTTAATCTCTTCAGTTTATAATGTCCATCAATTAATTTTACAGTAAAGGCTTTACCCTGGAGCTGATTAGAAGCAGTTTTGATGGTGTCAGTCCCCAAAGATGATAGTACCTTGGTGTCTCATATTTCTGCCTGGCATACCCACTAGCAAGAAATGTTTCTCAAAAGAAGTGGGAATTGCAGGAAACCCACACAAACAGGAAGACTTTATTCCTTTGGTGTGAAATTTGGAAGTTTAAATTTTCAGGAGTTTTATACACATGCTTTATATTCATACACATAGGTATGTGGAAAAAAAGAAAGAAAAGAAAAGAAAGAAAAGAAAGGAAAATGAAAGGAAGGAAGGAAGGAAGGAAGGAAGGAAGGAAGGAAGGAAGGAAGGAAGGAAGGAAGGAAGGAAGGAAGGAAGGAAGGAAGGAAGGAAGGAAGGAAGGAAGGAAGGAAGGAAGGAAGGAAGGAAGGAAGGAAGGAAGGAAGGAAGGAAGGAAGGAAGGAAGGAAGGAAGGAAGGAAGGAAGGAAGGAAGGAAGGAAGGAAGGAAGGAAGGAAGGAAGGAAGGAAGGAAGGAAGGAAGGAAGGAAGGAAGGAAGGAAGGAAGGAAGGAAGGAAGGAAGGAAGGAAGGAAGGAAGGAAGGTCACGACAACGAGGCCCACAGTGCTCTAATAATTCTGGACCAAATAGTTGGATTATTTCACCATGTCGTGTCTCTTTGGCTCCCCAGGACAGGTGATGGAGCATGGCTTTGGGTTTTTAAGCAGGCCTGACAACTGCAAACATCTTCCTGGCTTTTTGCCTTTATCTTGAAATCTGGCGCTGAGGCGAGAAACGCCTTGGGCTCGTCCCCGGCTCTGCAGTGCTGGGGGTGACTGAGGGCTGGGTCCGGGGACATGCGGAATCGGAGGGAAGCCACAGCGAGTGCTTGGAAGCGCAGGCCCGGGTTTGGACGGGGCCGAGGGCAGGGCCGGGGAGTCCGGGTCTGCACCGCCGGCCGGTGACGTAGGAGGAGCACGCACGGCATTGGCGAACGGGCCGTGGCACAGCCAATGGCAGCGTGAGGCGGGCGGGGGGGGCGCCGGGGATCTACCGGGCACCAGGTGACGTCAGGTGCAGTCCGAGTCACCATTGGCAGCTCGCTCGGGCGCGGTGCGGCAGGGACCCGGCGGGGACCCTGCTGGATCCAGGGAACTGCGCAGAGATGGGGCCCAAGCAGCCTGTGGTGAAGACCTTGGGGAAGCAGCTGTCCTGCAGCAGCCCATTGTGAAATACAAAGCTGTGTTTCGTGTCAGGTACATACAGGCAACCTGTGTATCTGTGATTGTGATATGTGTGGAAACTGACCGTGGGACAGTTATAAAGACAATTCTAATAAATAACTGAGGAAGTAAAGCACGGAAGAAGGCTTTTGAACCTATCCTTTGTTTGCAATTAACCTTTATAAGTCTTAAGTTGATTTAGGAGCATTTGAATTAAAGCTTTAAGGATGTTGCTGTTTGACAGGAACTTTCTGCTTCTAGCTAAAATGAGTTTTGCAATAATAACCTTTTGAAGTATAGTTTTAAAATATTGCTTGTAGTAAGGATCTTTAAAACTATAGCTTTAGAATATATAAAAAGGAAACATGCTTATCTCGATGCCTTAACAAAATATGGAAAAGCTTGAGAAAGGAAGATGAACATCAACTCCAGGATTGATAGTTTCGACCAAGGGAAGCTGGACATCACTGGTATGAGATTTATAGTCCTTGCAATTAAAAGGTGAACCCGCATCTGGACCCTGGACCTCACCAGCTGGGAGACTTCTTTCTTCTTTCGGAAGCTGGACCCCACCATCTGGGGATACTCCTTTCTGGGATACATCCTGAGAAAAACTAAATCACAATAGTGTATAGAATTGTGACGTAAAAATTTGGAATAGAAACTGCTGAAAAAGCTTATGAAAACCCCTGTAAATATCTGTAAGCCCCACCTATTGGTGTGCAGTTGGAGGGAAAATTTCCCCCACTGTAACCAGCGCTGTATTGCTCATAGTTTACCGTATTAATTAATAAATTGATTGCTGCTTGAGTATTGGCCTAGTCAAGCTTCTTATTTATAACACCATGAAGGTCCACAGCTGCAGAGATCCACCTGCAGCATTTGGAGGAGTGCAATGCCATAGAAGGTAGGTGTGCCTGAGAGGGACTGTGACCCTATGGAGACACTATGGTGGAGCAGGTTCCTGGCAGAACTTGTGACCCTGAGGGGAATCCACACTGAAGCAGCCTGTTCCTGAAGGAGTGACACCATAGAAAGGACCCTTGATGGAGACATTTGTGAAAGTTGGTCTCCTGTGAGTGGGACTCCACACTGGAGCAGGATGAGGAGGAAGGAGCAATGGACAATACAAAATGAACTGATGACAATCCTTATTCCACATCCTGCTGTGGTGTGTGTTGCTCAGTCTCCCAGAGCCTCAGCATGGCTTTTTCATGGCAGGCATAGTGGAAGGGTGACAATCCCCCATCCTTCCAGATTTTACAGAGAGAGGAGGCAAGCATGGGGGCAGGAGTCAGAAGTGGAGGAGATCCTGATGTAAAACCATTCTGGACTGAGGGTGAGATCAGCCCTGGAGATGGAGCAGCTCAAAATATGTCAGTGATGTCAGGGGTGTTACTTGATTCCTCCCTTCCCTTCTCTCCCCAGTGAAAGAACTTGTATCTCTCCATCTCTCCCTGATTTGTGGTCTGCTCCATCCCACATCTCACTCAGCAGCCTCACAGTGGTTTGGCCTTGGGTTGTAACTGTCCTGTCAGGAACAGACACTGGCCATGGAGAGATGTGGGCGAGGCTGTCAGAGGACTGGCTTCTCCTGACATGCCAGGTGGAGACCAACCAGAATCCAGAAAAAGGAAGAGTCTTTGGCTGCAATATGGAGTATCTGTAGTGCACTGAGGGGTTTCCTGAGAAAAGCTACTGAGGAGGAAGAAGGGTGAGAGACACAGGAGCCATATGTATCAGAGGAATTTTGTAGCTGTTTAATGCAGTGGTTTTCCAGAACAAAACCATGTCGGTGCTGATGGGTCAGGGGTGGGACATGAACTAAGAATGGAGAGCAAGCAGCTGTTGCTGTGTGGGCAACCAGACCTCAAATGATGAATTCCTGGGTCTCCCATGTAGCCTCGTTACCTTTCCTGCAAAGGGTATGTGTGAGTTGAGTCAGGGAGTTCACTCCTACAGACCTGCTGCAACCCCTGGATTGACCTATATTCCCATAAATCTTACAGCAGGTTACAGAGGGAGGGCTCACCTGCGCTTCCACCACCAAAATCCCCCAGCAAAGGCTGTGGCCACAAGAAGCAGCACTGCAACAGTGATGCTGATGGTTGGAGCTGTGCTGCGGTTTTCTGGGAGAGGGAGAGAAGAGTGTGTGAGGGTTGCAGCACCAGTCAGGAGCTGCTCCTCACAGGGCCAATGGCTGGTATCTGCAGCCTGCACCCCATGCCCCATGGGTGGCACCTACCCCATGGGATGAGAAGGCTGCGGGTGCCCAGGCTGTGGTGGCGCACACGGCAGACATAGCTGTGCTCATCACGGGGGGCCACGGCCAGGATGCTGCGGAGCTGGTACGTAAGGTCAGCGTTGGGCAGGATGGTGCTGGTGTTGAGCGCTGGGCCTGGAGGCACCTCCTGGCCATCCCGCAGCCAGGCCACGCTGATGGGACGGGGATAGAAGCCAGTGACATGGCAAACAAGCAGCAGCTGGTCTAGGCTGGGGGTGCGGGCGAAGACCGTGGCCACAGGCAGCTCTGGGGAATGAGAGCAAAGGGGTGGGGCAAGCCTTGGTGGGGCACGTCTGGGGCCCAGTGTGGAGGCCTTTGGGGTGGCTGTTGCAGGGTCAGGGTGGTCTCACCTTGTCTCTCTAGAATTTCCTTCCCATACTTCTTCAGGGTGAGGAAGTTGCTCTGGCATACCCAGATAGAGAGAAGATACTCCAGGAGTATTCTGAGAGACTTCTGTCTGTTGAGGCTCTTGCTGACCAGCTCTGCCACCTGGGATGGCTGTCGGGCCTCCCAGCCCTGTTTATCTACCTCAAAAGCTACGAGGTCTCTGCCATCCCAGCCAATATTGAGGAAGCCCTGGCTCGTTGTATTGGGGTACAGCACACAGCCTGCACGGATCTGAACCACCAATGGGTCTGTCAACGGCAAAGCCAATGGAGAGGTCCCATGGGTGTGTGGAACGTGGGTGGCATGAGGTGGGATATGTCTGAGAGCACATACAGGGATGCAGTGGAAAGCAGGGTGCAATGGGCAGAAGGGGGTAAGGCCATGCTTCAGGAGACCCCAGACACCCAGCAAGCCCTCAGGCCCCTTGGAAGAATGGAGTGGATACCAGTGTGGGGTGCTTGCTTAAAAAGAATTCTGTCCCCTACAGTATTTGCCCCCAATTTTTTCTTTCATGATCTTTGCTGTGTCAATCCTTCAGCTCCTGTAAATTTGGTGGCAGCACCCTGATATAAAGAGGGGTTCCTTTTGCCAGATGGCAGAAGCTCCTAGGGGTATTTTTGGTCTGCTGCCCTACCCATTCCTGCTAATCATATTCCCCAGCAGCTGCAGTGTGTCAGGAGCTGTTGCACCTTGTGAGACCCACCCCCCGCCCCCACAAATGCCATCCTGGTGGGGAGGAGGCAACAGCCAAAACCTGGGGAGAAGGACTAGGGCTCAGGCAGGGCTCGTTTCTGTACTCACAATGCTGTTTTGTCTGCTGAACTGTGTCGTGCACAAATCGGATCATATTGCGCAGAACAATTTTGTACTGGGACATTATCTTTTCCCCGTCGCCTTCAGCTGCAGCCTGGCTGACCCAGGGCCAATAGAAGTGGATGCTCCAGTTGGCTGGATCCAGTGTTAAGATAGCTATGTCCCCTACGAGTGCCACACATGACACCTCAGCAGAGCTGATGTTGGCAAAGAGGCTAGTCAGGAGGTACTGGATAACCTGTGGCTCTGCTAGGAGAGAGAATGGAGACAGGAAAGGGTGCAGGAAGGAGATGAATGGAGGTGCTGAAGGGGAAACATGAAGCTGGAGCGGGAGGGGAACAGGGGATTCGGACTAGATAATAAGAAAGAATTTTTTAAGTGAGGGGTAGTGAGACACTTGTACATGTTACCCAGACATATTGTGGATGTCCCATCCCTGGCAACATTCAAGGCCAGGTTGTTTGAGACTCTGAGCAGGGAAGGTGTCCCTGTCGATGGCAGAGGGGTTGGACTAAATGGCCTTTAAAGGTCCTTTTCAAACTGCAAATCATTCTGCACTTGTATGATTCTGTGCTCTTCATCCCGCTCAGGGTTGTTTTCCTGTCCAAACTTCCCCTGACTTCACTGCTCTTTTTCCTTCTCTATCTTACTTTCAGCAAAGTGGTTGTCTCCTGCAGAGGATTTTAGGCATTTTGTTCCCTCCCTTCCATGCCTTCCTCCTGGCCACAGCTGCTGTCTGACTGTGCAGAGCAGATAAAGGGGCACCTTGCTGCTCGTTTGAGGTGATGTTTCCCCCCAGGAGAAACACCTGTGCCAGGACTTTGTATCTGCCAAAGATCTGGACACAGTACAGAGGATATGGAGGATGCTTGATAGAAAAGGGCATTTTGTCCAAGTTTGGGGCTCCCTGATAGGGCCAGGTCACCAGCCCAGCCCAGAGATCAGTCTTGACTTTCTGTGTCTGATGCTCCCTGCCCGGAAGCATAAGGTCTCATGGGGTTGTGGTAAAACTCTCTGTGTGACAGCAGTGCCCAAAAAAACGTCTGGCAGGTGCAGCTCCCTAATGAACGAGAGGCTGCTGGAAGAGGCCCTCAGCACCATGTGGAGCTGAGATCTGCCTGGCATCCATGGGCTCCCTGCAGGGGGAGGACATCTTGCAGGGTAACTCAACACCCAAGGCCTGGCTGAGGACCACTGTTGTCTCTTCTGTTTGTGTGCCCAAGGCCCTGTGTTGGAGCTGGTGAGGCAGAAGTCCTGAGCTGGAGGCAGAGAGAGAGAGGGTGGGCAGGGACAAAGCATGTTTGGGTGATGCACGATGGGAGGTGGCCCTCTGATGCTGGGAATCATCCACCCCCCTCTATGGCACAGTGGCCTGGCCATGCCTCCCCTGAGCAGAACTTGTGGGGTCCTCTGACAGGTGGGAGCGGTAAGAGCAGTTGAGGTGAGCCAGGACTCCCACTTACCCTCTGGGTCTGCCCACATCCCAGGGAGGAGGATTACGAGGAAGAGGAAGAGGAGGAGGCGAGGAGGCTGCATGGTGCACGCGGCAAGGCTGAAGAAGCAGCAGCAGTGACTGTGGGAGCAGGAAGAACCTGTGAGAACCTAAGCTTCAACCCAGCCCAGCAGTCACTGCGGTGCCTCTCCACCAATTGGAGAATCAGTGTGTCAAGGGAGGGGCCCAGAAGTCCCAAGCTGAAAGCTGGGGATGTGTGGGAGGGACAAAAGCTGAAATGAGGTCTTGAGCACAAAGTGTCCTGACAGGCTGGGGCTGGAAAAAGCCCAGCCAGAAGGAGAAGGCAGGGAAAGAGACCCAGGAAACACAACTAGGAAAATAGATATTCCAGCATCTAAGCTGGGTTTTCCTGACTCCCCCTCCCCACCTATTGTACTATCCCTGTTCTTGTGGGATGCATCAGCACCAATGCAGGTGACAATGGCATTTGGATTTCAGACCTGACTGGAGAAAGACAGTTGCTGTCTTCTCAACCCCTACATAGGAAGAAGGGATAGCCCCTCCTGCTCCTGTCACCTCCAGTTCAAGCTGCTCCTGCATCACTTGCCTAATTCTGAAGATGGGGCTCCCAGGGAGGAGGCAACAAGTTGTTCCACATAGATGAAATCTGTAGGACATAGCTGGGGAGCCCTAACTCTGCTCTAAACACCTGGGGATGGGCCTAGCAACTCCCCTTTCCTTCCCACCAGCTTTGATGAGGAATCCGGTCCCCCTCCCCAAGAGCCCCCTGTGCAAGGGAACAGAAATGGTGGGAGCCATCCCCGTGCTCTGTCCCACTGGCACCAGTGTCCAATGCTGGAGGGATCATGGGGTGCCCAGAGTAAACCTCTCCCCACAATGTTCCCAGCTGACTGCTCCTCCCCAGCTCCTCCCCTCAACATGTAGTTTCTCTTCCCCTTTTTTGGGTAGTGCCTGCACTGGGGGCAAAGGCAGAACCAAAACCACAAGCAAGGGCAAGTTTGAGGGTTGCACCTCTGTAGTGTCCAAACACTGAATACTTTTGTTCCCATGGAGCTGTCCCAGAGAGAAGTAGGGATGCTGTGGTGGCCTGGTAGGTCCAGAAATGACACCAACTTCCCCAGCAGCATGATGCAGCGGATGTCCAGCTATGCCACCACAAGATCCACATCCCTCCCACTAGTCCTACACCCAGAGGAGACTGTTTGGCTGTCAGGGTGGCAAAGCGCAGCCATGGGGCAGCCAGGGAGGGAAGCGACAAGGGGGCTTTTGTCTCTGCAGTCCTGTGAGGTGATCACTTGTCCCCATGGTCTCCTGTGAGATGACTGCTGGTCACTTCTTGCTGAGCAGCTGAGAGGCCATTCGCAGCCCTCTGTCCTTTGCAGCCCTCTGTCCTGTGAGTTGTCTGAGTTGCTCATAGGACAGGAGCAGGCCCCTGGCTTGTGTGGGTGGTCACAATGTGTTCAGCCCCCTCGGAAATTCCTCCAGATGTCTGTCTTGGTGGATCTGCTTTAAAGTTCTGCTTTAGCTCTTCCACTTCTCTATTGAATGTACTTCTCATGTTTGGAGTTTTTTTCACTTCCTTTTTTGCTCACAGCTTCTTCCTCCTTCAAATTGTGACTTCTCTGGTCTGAAAATGACTCAAGGAGACTGGGGGCTGTTGGTCCACATAGACCATTGGTCCTCAGAGTCCTCTCAAGTGACTGTGGTCCTCAGAGTCACCCCCAGGTTACTACTGGTCTCCACAGTTTCTTCAGGTGACATTGGTCCTTACAGTCTTGTGAAGTGATTACTGGTCCTCACTTATCCCCTGCCCTAGAGCACTATTGGACTTTGAAGTTCTCATGTGGCCACTGGTCCTCAAAGACCCCACAGGTGACATTGGTCCTTGAAATCTCCCCCTGAGGTGAAGTCTGTAACCCCCCAAGCTGCGCCTGGGGGAGTTGGAGTGGAGAGTGCCTCTGGGTGCCATACTGGATGGGTGGGTGAGCAGCAGCAACTGCTGCACTGAGCTGTGATAAGATGCCTTAAGAACCTTCTAAAAATGCCTGGGTGGGCTGTGTTATTGTAAGGTCTCTTAGGAGATGTAAGCAAACACTTGAAGACACCCCCCTGGTACCAGGTGCTTATTGGTGTGGTGCTGTAGGGTCTCTTGGGAGGTCATTTACATGAACAGCTTTCCTCAACAGGTTTCCTCACTGGCTGCACCTGATCTCCAGGTCTGCCTGGTACCATGAGTGCTGCAGGATGTTCCACTCTGCTTGGGAGAGGAATTGCCCTGTGGGTGCCAAGGCCACAGGAAGGCATGCCCCTCTAAGCGTTTCATCTGCCTGTCCCAAGTCAGCAGGGGCTCTGAGAGGCTTGGTGTCACTCCTCTTGCAGTGAGGTCCTTGAGCCTTGTGATGGCAGCAGTAGATGCTGGCTGCTAGGGAAGCGCAGTCCTTACCACAGCTTTGAGGTTTCCAGGTTCTGGCCAGGGGAGAACAAACACCATTGGATTTGTGGAGGATATGTCCATAAGGCAGCCAGGTTTTCTGGCTTGCCATGGCTGCCAGACTTATCCTGGGAAATTGCAGGAAGTTGTCCAGTGAAACCAAACCTTTTGAAGCTACATGTTCAAGTTGATTGGGAGCATGAACTACATGCCTTCCTTTGTCTATGTCTTCCTCTGCTATCTTTCATGGGACATGGACTTCTTTTTCTCCTTTATTGGGAACCTTGGGGTCACTTTACCCCCATGTGCACAGTTGCTTATTTCCATGCAATATGTGAGAACACGTTCATATATTCACAGGCACACATGTACTGTTTTTCCCTCATGCCTTGGTCCTTCCTGCAATTAGTGCCAATAATTCAGTGGTGTTTTAACTTGCATACATGGCTGATCAAAACCTCTCCAAGCCCATTCAACTGCTAAAGAAAGGCACATTATCTTAGTGAAAATATGAATGGTTTATTTTCATTTCATACACATATGCAGCTCCCACACATTACACCAGTTTCAGTGTTACTCAGCACTTTGTAAAGCCATTTCTGGCTGGGTTTTGTTAGTTTGTGTGGAATCACCACAGTTCAGTCTCAGCACAAATATTTCTGGAATATGGTTAATAAAGGTAATTTTTAGAAAAAAAAACCAAAACACAACAAAACAAAAGAAAAGAACCCAGAAAGTGACAGTAGAAGGGGACAGCTTTCCACCTTCTGACAAAAGTGTTACTGAAGCAGAATCAGTAGAATTTGCCACTGGATATTGAGGTGCCCTACAGCATTAGTGGGTGGACTGGCCAGTGCCATAAGCTAAGAGATGATCATGTGTAACAAGTGAGAAAGTCATAGATGTGCACTTGTGTTTGTTTAGAAAATTCAGGTTAGTCAAAAGTTCAGATTTCTCTCACCGGGTTTCTCTTGTGTATCTCTGAACCGAATTAGTCTTGCAATTGGCAATGCCCAGAACTTAGGTGAAGCGGAAAAAGGTAGTTCTTTTTACTGTGTAGGCAGTGGGAGGGAATGGGGACTGTTTGCTCTCTTCTGAGCTAAGCGTCTTTGCTCAGGATGGAGTTCCTGGACTCTGATTCCTCCATCTGCTGGTGCTTTCTGAAATGAGAGGGGGATAGCTGGATGCTCCATGGCAGAGACCTTCTAGGAGTGCAGAAAGCATCTGCCAGGGCCCAAGCAAGAGCTTTGCTACTCAGTGCAGAAATCCCCATGGCATTTCTTTCCCTCCTCTCTCACTGCCACTCCCTGTGGCAGAGAGGGACTGACCTTTGTCTCCACACCCAAAGCACCGCCATGGTAGCTACGGCCATGGCTGCAAGCAGCCCGGCCACGAGCCCTGTGATCAGCACCACTTCTGATCTCCCTGGGAAACATAAGGAGAAGCTGCCATGAACTTTCTGCGGTTTGCTCCATCTGGTGGGGCAGGGTGGTTCAGGACCCCCATCTCAGCCCCTGTGGGTGGCACCTACCCCATGGGATGAGAAGGCTGCGGGTGCCCAGGCTGTGGTGGCGCACACGGCAGACATAGCTGTGCCCATCACGGGGGGCCACAGCCAGGATGCTGCGGAGCTGGTACGTAAGGTCAGCGTTGGGCAGGATGGTGCTGGTGTTGAGCGCTGGGCCTGGAGGCACCTCCTGGCCATCCCGCAGCCAGGCCACGCTGATGGGACGGGGATAGAAGCCAGTGACATGGCAAACAAGCAGCAGCTGGTCTAGGCTGGGGGTGCGGGCGAAGACCGTGGCCACAGGCAGCTCTGGGGAATGAGAGCAAAGGGGTGGGGCAAGCCTTGGTGGGGCACGTCTGGGGCCCAGTGTGGAGGCCTTTGGGGTGGCTGTTGCAGGGTCAGGGTGGTCTCACCTTGTCTCTCCAGAGCTGTCCTCCCATAGTGCAGGAGCACCTCCATGTCATCGACACAAGTATCATTGAAGAGAGTTTCCACCAGCTCACTCAGGGCAGTGTAGTTCTGGAGAAATGACTGGACATACCGTGACAACTTGGTGTCCTGGGAGAGGGTCCAGGTTAAATTCTTTGTGTCGAAACTGAGGAAATCCTGACCATTGTAACCCACATAGCCAAAGGCCTGGGAGGTTCTGTTGGGGTACAGCATGCAGCCTGCTGTGCACTGAACAACAAAGGGGTCTGGCAGGGCAAAGAGGAGAGAAAGGTTACGTGAGGGGCTGGGATTGCCTTCCTGCAGGCATAGTCAGTGTCTCCTATACAGCACCAGCACTATCAGATCCTTCCCCACTTCCCAGCTGCTTTTCAAGAAAGGGGATGCAGTGAAGACTGAGTACTCACATGGGATGTCCCTTTGCATGGCCCCTTCATTGATTAGATGGTTGAACTGCTGCAAATAGATCTTAAGCAAGTTTTCAATGGTGTCCCAGTCAGCACGGGGCAGGGCTGGGCGCACCCAGGGCTGGCAGAAGCGGATGGACCATGTGTGTTTATCAAGAGAACCAAGTTCGATGTCTTCCAGCAGGCCCAGCCCCTCCATGTCCACAAACGAGGTGTTTTGGAAGGTGGTGGTCTGGAGCAGCCGGATAGTGAAAGTCCCTATATGAGAGAAGGGTTGACAGGGAGGAGATGGCACTGGGAGAAGAGGGCTGAGGAAAGGGTCCTTGAGGTTGCAGGGATCCGTGGGTTCCCCATAAGCCCCTTATAGCGTTTGCAGCCCCAGTTCCCATTTCCTGCACCTACCTGGGGTGGCTGCATCCCGGCTGGGGAGGAGGTGTGGAGCCAGGGGACAAGGAGGAGTAAGGAAGCAGTGCCCAAGATGTGTGGGAAGCAGGAAGCCTCTCCCCTATGGAGTCCCATGGAGGTAGATGTGTATGAGCCAGGAGTTCCACTTACCATCCAGGTTTGCCCATGTCCCAGAGAGGAGGAAGGGGTAGAAGAGGAGGGAGAGAAGGCAGCAGCAAGGGGACTGCATGGTTCCAGCAGTGAGGCCCAGAGTGTGCAGCAGTTGGTGCAGCAGCAGGAAGAATAAACTGTTGAGAGATGTGGCCTCAGATGTCTCCTCAGGCTGGCTCTGCCTGGGCAGCTCTGCTGGTGCTAATGGCCCTGGCAGCCAATGGGGCTGGCACTGAGGTTTAGGGGAGGGCTCTGAGGTTACCAGTTGGAGCGAGCTGGGACATCCTGAGTATGGCTGTGAGTGCTGGGGGAATTTGATTGTGAGCAAGGTTGTTCCACTGCATGCAGGAGCAGTCCCTCATGGCTGCAGCAGCACCTTGACAATTGTGGTGATGTGGGTGAGCCGAGTCCTCTGTTCTACCTCCCTTTCAGGTCAGCATGTTTCTTGGCCATGTGCTACATCCACTGCCCTGACAGGAATATCCCTTACTTGTGTCTGGCATATCTGGCCCTGTGTTGCCTCAGCTCTCTTCACAGAGAGCAGCAGACACAAGCTTTCTCAAGGATTTTTCCTGGGAAGGCAGTGAAAAGCACAGAGAGAAGAAGAGAAAACAATTCTTATCTCTATTCTCTGCTCTTGTTGTTTTTGTACATGTGTAATGTGTTATGGAGATTGTTTACCTGAAGGGATTTGGTAATTGGATTCTAGTGATAGTTGTTTATATTAATTAACTAATCACTCGAAGCTGTGTCCTGACTGTCTGGACACAGTCAAGGCTTTTTCTTTAGTATCTTTTCAATATCTCTTTAATATAGTATAGTACAATGTAATATAATATAGTTTTAATAAAGCAATTTTTCAGCATTCTGAATCAATGGAATCAGATGCCAATCATTCCCTGCGTTGGGGGCTCCCTGCATTCCATAGCCCTGCATAGAACATTGTCACCTGCTCTGCACTGCCAAGTGGGTTCACAACAACATAGCTGTTTTTCCCACAGGGCAGGCAAGCCCTATTCCAACCACAGGGCCTCACGCCTGGGCTCTCTGTGTCCCAAGGCTGTGTACTGGTCCCATGCCTCTTTGTCACCTCCCCGCCATCCTACAGCCAGGCCACTCTGATGGGCCACAGGTATGTAAACCAGTGTTGTGGCAAACCTGGAGGAGAGCTGGGCCATGGCCTTGGAAAGCTCTGAGAGGTAAAAGAGAGTGAAGGAGAAAAGTTGATGGTAATATCCCTTGACCCCTCAGCACTGCTGGTCTCATCCTGGGGAAGGGACTTCCCAGAGTTGAGGTGATAAGCACTTCCAGCCTGGACCACATCTGTGGGGTCAGGAATGGCTGAGGAAGCAGCTCTCCAGGAGCTCTTCTTGGGGTGCAAGAAGTGAAGGGGCTAGAGCAGCTATAGTGTGGTGGTCCCCAAGGGGAGAGATAGGCTGCAGGGCCTGGAAAGGACTGTTTCCCACTAACAGTCATCAGACTCCTAGAGCAGTGGCAGTTGGCTGGAGAGGATTTTCAAGGTGGGATGGGACCCCACCATCAATCCCATTCCAGGGAGTTGCAGTAGATATGCGTCTTCCCCCTTTCCACAAAGCTCTATCCAATGCCATGGAGCCTGGGAGCTGTCTCTCTGCTTCCCTATACCAGAGTGTAGGGGAGTCTGAAGTCTGCCCTAAACGGCCTGACAAGGGAGGGTCTGAGGATCGGCTGCAGCCTGGCAACTCCCCTTTCCTTCCCATCAGCTTTGGTGAGGAATCTGGTCCCCCTCCTCAAGAGCCCCCTGTGCACAGAAACAAAAATGGTGGGAACCATCCCCCTGCTCTGTCCAAACTGGCAGCAGTGTCCAGTGCTGGAGGAACAATGTGGTGACCAGAGCCAGCCTCACCCCACAATCCCATATCCACTGCTCCATCCCTCACCTGCAGTTTCTCTTCCCCTTTCCTAGGGGTACCCATGTTGAAGGTGAAGGCAGAGCTGAAACCACAGCCGAGGGGAAGTCTGAGGTGGGGTGCCCTGATAACAACCAAACACAGCAGAGGTATTCATGTTGGTATGTCACCCTTCCAAGCACAACTGGGACCAAGTGTCACTGCTCCATGTCACCATTTTTGGTGTCTCCAGCTCTAGGGACATGGAGAAGGCCCATATGGGGCTGCTGCAGGATGAGCTCCAGCATCCCATGACACTGAGTCAGATATGGGGACAAAAGGACACCGAACCCCTTCCCTTCCATGGAGCTGTCCCAGAGAGAAGTAGGGATGCTGTGGTGGCCTGGTAGGTCCAGAAATGACACCAACTTCCCCAGCAGCATGATGCAGGGGATGTCCAGCTATGCCACCACAAGATCCACATCCCTCCCACTAGTCCTACACCCAGAGGAGACTGTTTGGCTGTCAGGGTGGCAAAGCGCAGCCATGGGGCAGCCAGGGAGGGAAGCGACAAGGGGGCTTTTGTCTCTGCAGTCCTGTGAGGTGATCACTTGTCCCCATGGTCTCCTGTGAGATGACTGCTGGTCACTTCTTGCTGAGCAGCTGAGAGGCCATTCGCAGCCCTCTGTCCTGTGCAGGTGCATGTGACAAAACTCAAATAATGTGCAGCCCCCTGTAGGTCAAGATGAGGTCCAGTGGACACAATCCACTTATATCTATCTACTCATATTTAATTTCTCCTTACTGGTGGCAATAATCACTAGATACAAAATTGCTAAATCCCACAAACTCCACAGAAACAAAGACAAACCGAAAACAGAGGGGTACTCCCCCCTTTTCAGATGGCATCTGCCACAGGCAACCATGAATAAGGAGACAAAGGGAAAATAGTCAGCCTTCCTCCCTACTTATCTCTCCATCAGCAAAGGCGGTAGGTGCATTCAAGCAGGTGATACTCGGCGAACAGCTAGAACTCATGGAGAGACTTTGCCTTCATTGCGGCAGAGAACAGCAAGGCAAAGCAGCTGGGCTGGGGTGACTTGGTGCCTTTGCCTCAGCTGGCCACTGCTGGCAAGCTCTGGGCAACTCAGACTGGAGCAGGGCCACTCTTTTCCTTCTGGGAAAGGGCTGCTGACAGGCACTTCTGGAATTTGCCTTGAGGCAGGCCAAGATGCAATAGGGGAACAGAAGGGAGGGGGGAAAAGAAAAACTGGCACAAAAACCCCAAAGATTCTGCTTTGAACAAAGATAACAAGGCAAGAGGGATCTGCCTGAGAGACCCCTGACTTTGAAAAGGAACCCCAGCAACCCCTGTCCCTTGTGTGTCAACTTCCATCCATGGCACTGGCTCTTAAAGAGACAATAACAAGTTTGGGCACAGATAGATATGGACTACAATAACGTCTTGGGTTACCCAGAACACATGCTTATTTGAAGTGGGCCAGTCTTCCTTCCTGCCTTTCAAAGGCTCAGCTTTCCCTCAGACTTCTCTCCTCCTGCCCATTACAGCTGCAAGTCACACTCAATGCCATTAGCCAAGTGCAGGGTACAGGGTCTGTGTACAGTGTGGGCTCTTCCCTTGCCAGTGCTCCCACCTGGCTTCTCTGCAGATTGCAGTCTCTTCAGGGGTGGGAGGGGGTGGCCTTGGCTGGCAGGTGACCCCCCCATCCTGCTGCCCATTCCCACTCCTTCAGGGGGACAAGAGAGAGAGTCACAAAGGCAAATGTGAGAAAACACTCATGGGTCAAGACACAAATGTTTTAACAAGGAAAAGAAACTCTCTTGGGAAACACTTCCTCATCTCACACTATGGCCAAGGGTGGCAGAAAACTCTGGAGGCCATTGGGCCCAAGCCATTGCCCAAGCAGAGTCACCTATAGCCAGCTGCCCTACTCAGAGGGTCGTTCAAGAATGATAGATCATTTAAAAAGCATACATGAAAACAAAAAGCTGCCTGAGTGTGGCATTGGCATGTCTGAAATCTTCAATTCCAACCTCATCCTATTACATATTGAATGCATAAATAATTATCCAAGTTGTAGTGTAGCTGCAGTATCTAATGCAAAATGTTTCACTTTGACCTTTGTAAAGCTGTGAAGCATAGTACTGAAGTCCATATAATACTAGAAACCTCTGCTGCTTCTTTGAGGGAAAGAATATCTTCTGCATGGGTAAGTCTGATTAAAACAACACACAGTTCCAAATTGATGCTTGTTTTATTAGAATACCACATAATGTGAAATTCACAATTTATGACACTTAAGCATCAAAATCTTAAAGTTTCTTGCTCTATTCCAAAACCTCTAAGATGTGAAGAAAAACCCCATATTGTTCTAACCCAACAGAATGTTACTTTGAAAACATTAGCAAAGTAGAATTTAATTTAAAGCATTTAATAGCTGAGACAAGCAATGTGAAAAGCTGAATTACAGAAGAAACACTGCAACCCAACAGTCATACTACAAATCTACCTTTCCACAACAATTAGTACTTCCAGGTCAGTTTTTTCCACCAAAAAGATGTTGTAGTGGCGAAAAGATGATGCTGGGGAAACAGTAACAACAAGAAGAGCACATTAGACTTAAAATACTTCTCTGAATATTGGGGAAAAAAAAGCTAATTTTTGTCCAACAGAAGGACACAATGCCAGTAAACAACAAAACAAAACAACAAAACAGAGGGAAACTGAAAAAATAGAGGAAACAATGAATAACTTGTGCAGTAATGGTCTGGTCTCAGTCATTAAAGGAACAGCACACATTACAATTAACAAGGAGTATTATTTAAAAAAACAAAACAAAACAAAACAAAACAAAAACCAGCAGCTGCCAATATCCACCTGGTTCTGTGCAGTGATGGATGGCACTCACAGGATCCAGCCTCAGCAGCATGAGAGAACTCCTTTGGCCAGCCAGCAGGTGTCTGAACAGTGACACTGATTTCCATTTAAAATGGTGCCTTTGGGAGTCTAAGTCCAGATTTGCTCAATGGCCAAATAAAGGTCACATGCAGCTTCATGAGACTGAAGATCCATCCAGGAAGACACTGGCACTTCTCAGCTGAGAAAAGCCAAATTGTATAAGGGCTGTGATGGAGGTTTAGTGACCCTCTCTCATCAGGAGTTTTTCCCAAACACAGCTCAGAAGAGAAACATTTAGTGGTAACGCTGCCCCTTAGCATGAGATAAAATGACATACTTTTTTTTTTTTGCCTTGGGAGACTTTGGTTTAACCACAGAAAAGATGTCTCTATCCTTCAAAATTATGGAGAACAACCTGGCAGTGCCAGAATCAGCCTTTGACACAGTCTTGGACAGAGCCAGGACTGCCTCTGCTCATCAGTGTAGGATTAGTACCTTCTCCAGAACTGTGAGAGGCCTCTTCCTTCTGACTTCATGTTTCCTTTTTTTCCTGTTTGGTCCATTTGCTGCAGCAGCTGCACTGCACCCTTGGCCTGACTGGCTACTCTTTTTTGTTCAAGGCCAAATTCCACAGGCCCCCCTGTAAGAAACAGCAGCAAGAACAAAACCACAACCTCGCCCTCTACACACTCCCTGCGTATCCAGGGGAATGAAAGTCAGTGGAAACCAGGAATTTCTTACTCACAGAAACTCAGTTGGTCACAGTCTTTAGTAAGGGATGCTGGGCTGAACTCAAGCTCATTTGTTTTGGAGGAATTCTAAAAGGAGAAGGAACCCAAGAACTGTTACATAATGCTAAATTCTATTGTACAGTGATTTTTGTTAGCTTGCTTCCTAAAAGTATCAAAAAGCAAGGTCTACGCTCTTTGTTGTGTGGTTTCATTTGGGGATTTTTTATGTTATGATGAGGACTTCACCAAGGTATTTTTACACCTCCTTCATCAGGACATAACATAAAGCTATAATTTGTTTAAAAGATTGAAGCATACCAGATAGTGAACTAATAGTAGCTATGGAATAGACAGAGATTTCAAAAAACATGATCAGAAGAATTTTGGGACACGACAGTCACTGGACAGTGCAGCCCCTGGACATTCATCCTTCTAAGACGTAGTCCTGGGACACAGACTTAATTTGGAAGGGACAAAAATGAAAAATTCCAGAAGCAAGAGGTGGGCCAAGAATACCCATTAGGAAGGTGATCAACAACACAAAGTACCACACAAAACAAAATAACATATAGAAAAACAGCAAAATCAGCAGATAAGCTTCTAAAAGAGAGTAAACCCTAAAACAATGACAGGTCCTAATGGTATTTCCCTTGCACTCATCTCAGAACCATTTAGGTTGGAAAAGCCCTGTAAGATTGAGTCCAGCTGCTAACTGGGCACTGCCAACGCCATCACTAAACCATCCCCAAACGCCACATCTAAGCTCAGGTTAACACAAAATTCCAAAACTCTCATAGCCTGAGATCTTTGCAGTTTAGTCTGAGAGCATTAACTAAGTTAGGAAAATTCTTTGGAGCGACAGGCTGAGTCTCTTTCTTTCTTTTGACTCTCACTGGTGCACTGTGTAAGTGGAAAGACGTGCAGGTTTGACCACATTCATCCTGACCAGATGTCACCATCACAGGCCTGGGAGACATTTGGACGACGGCTGAAAATGCAATCCATTGAACAGTCATGTGCCTGTGGCACTTATTGCTCCTCATTCCGAATCCTACATCCCTAAGTCAATCCCACACGTACTACGTAGACAGATTTCCTTCCTGTTTAACGAAAGCCTTCCCATTTTGAGAAGCATTATAAAATACCAGGTTGATTTGAAACCAAAGCCATACACTGTTGATAAACTGAGAAAGAGCCTTGGAAGAACAACCAGAAAAACTCCAATAAAATACAGGATCTACTGACATATTTTTATCCTAAACCTAATCTTTCTTCTCATCCTGAATTAAAAGAAAAAAAACCAAACCAAACAAAACCCAAATGGAAAGCATGTCACAGAAATATTTGGCTTTTATCCTCTAAAAATGCATGTTAGGAATTAATAAGAGGACTTCTGCCCATGATTTCACACAGTACTTGTGACACCTGTTCTGGTGTTCATCAACAGAACAGTCTGTGTCTAGACAACCCTCTCAGTTTAACAGTGCCTTAACTAATGCAATTTTGAGGACAAGTCATGATGTCACAAGCAGCTGTTCCAGAGAAGGTTCTTCTCACCTGAGTTGGTATTTGCTGAGTTATTTTTGCATCACAGTTACAGTTTACCTGAAAAGTGCTCAAGACATGCCCTCCCACATTAGTTAACACAAGAAGAACTTAAGAGTAACCTCTTCCACCTGTCATACTGTTTCTCAGGGTCCAAGCTGCTAACCTAGAGCTTCAGCATTCAAGGACTCTAATGTCTTGAAAACTGTACAAACAACAGAGGAATTCTGGAGACATTGATTATAGCAAAGTGGAGAATAAAAAAGCATCTTTCAGAAAATTATCCTTATCTCACCAACAGTGTTTGGAGTACCTGAGGAAAGAAGCCAGAGGGCATGTGTAGAGACCTGTCACTTATACTGCAAAGATGAGCAGAGGGGGAAAAAAATGGATACAAATTTTAGAGACAAATAAACCTGCTTGTTTTAGGTAAGTTATTCTTTACTGAATGCTCCCAAGCAGTTACTAGGCAGTCTTCTTCCTATCCTGCAAATCCAATAAACTTGTCGAAAAACCCTGTTCTGAAAGAATGTTTTGGGCTTCCTTTGTGAGCAAACCCAAGAGAAATGTGTTTGCCTCCTTGAAAAAAAACTCTCTTCCAAAAGGTTAGAGAGAGGGAAAAAGCCAGGAAGGTGATAGTGTGGTAGGGATTTGAATTAAATTTAGAATGCGGTATCTAGAAAATATATGAAGTGCATTTGGAAGGATGTGCGACATCCAGGAGGACACGGGTGTTAGGGTGTCACTAAGAGCAGTTCTATCTGAGCAGGCTTGGAGCCTGTGGGCTAGAAGAAAAAGAATCTTCTTCTCCTAACAAGGTCTTTGGAGAACAGAGAGCAACAGCCAATCCCTCTGGAACAATCCTGTAATGAATTTGCCTTCTACTGACATAGTAAGAAAAGGCATGGCACTGTTTCAGAAACAGGGTGATGCCTGCACAGCCATCAGCAGAGAGAGGGACACTGGTGGGGAGTTGCACATGGTCACAACAAAGCCAGCGACAAGATGCCAGCACTCACTGTTGGCCCTTTGTGGAGTTCTCTATAAAGGGGCATGTGAGATGACAGAGTACTGGAGTCCTGGAGAAAAGGCAGGGCATCCCTCAGGCTCACCTCTCAGAGGCTGAGCTTACCCCCGAGCTTGTAGCTTGACAATCAGAAAAGTTTGTGTCATCTCGAAAAAATATAACTCATTCCTTTGCTAAGTCTGGTGAGGAGTCAAAAATGTCAAAAATTATGAGGGTGATGCAGGGAAAAGGGGACAAATTACCTGCAGGTATTTTTATGCTTGCCACTGTAAGGGTCCAGGACTAAATAGGTGCTGTTGTCTCTTTCTGAATATTCTGTAGCTTACCTTTTCAAATCCTTGCTCTGCTTTATTTATGTGGTGAACACAGTCAGCTCCAGTTCTAAAGAAAAGTAAGTAAAAACTGAGTTTGCAAAAAGTCACAAAAAGGAATCAGCCACTCCAACTACTTCACCAGAAACCAGGACTTTAGTAGGACTCTACTCAACAAGATATATATTCCTTAATCTGTATTTGTACTCATGTTTCAAAGTCTTCCTTAAAAACGAAAATATGCACTTATTCTGCTTTTCTAAAATGACAAACAAGCAGTTAAAGAGAAAAAGTGTTACATGAAAAGGGGGATGAGCAGATAGCTGAGAAAGCTTGTGAATCCTACAAGGTTACAAGGGCAGGTAGCAAAGAACCACAGAAAGATCTTGCAAGACTTGGTCATGGAGCATTAAAATGCCAGAGGAAACTCCATATGGGGAAGTATGAAGGAATGCATGTGCAGAAAAACCATCTTGGCTTCACTTGAGGTGATCCGAATCACTGGGAGTGCCACTTGGTGATTGTGATTTCTCAACACTCAGTAGCACCCCAAGAAAACCCAAATCCCCCAAGACTTGGGAGCAAAGGAGCTTTTCCAGAAAGAAGACAAAGAGCTGGTCTCATTACAGCAGACACACTCTGTCCTGGGGCAGGGAAGATGCTCAGCCTGAATAAGCTCTTCAGTCTAACAGTGTAACTGGAAAAAAATGACAGAAGGCTTGAAGCTAGTGCTCACCAATTTGATTTGGAATTCAAGCATACACTTAAGAATTACGGGTTATTCTAATCATAACTGCTGTGGCAAGATTCAGGACCTAGAGAGAACTGCCAGACTGGAACATGAAATAGCCCTTTTTGACCTTGTATTTTATTAATCTACAACTTGTGTCTTTGCCTGAAAGAAATAAAAAAGCATTCTGAATCCTGGGCTCATTCCTCCCTCATATCCAACAGTTGTACTGTGAGTAGAAACAGGCCAGGGGGATAGGGGTGGGATTAAAGGAGTATATTTGCATGAGCAGGAAAATAACTGACTTCAGACTTTGTTAATATCTCTGAATGAAGCACACTTGGGAACTGGGCAGGATATAAGGCACCAAGGTAGATGACTGGATATAGTCTGTACATGGGAGGGGAAAGGTAGGCATAAACACTTCTGATCACTGATGGATACAGGACTGTTTGCCACAAACTTGTGAGGATTCAGCATAGGTATATATTTTCTTCTTTTAAAAAAATACACTCTAAGAAGAAAGAAGCCTGCCAGCCTGTAAGTAACACTGGGTATCTGAGAGGTAGTCAAGAACTAAGGACAAGGTTAGCAAAGAGCTAGCCATATACCCTCATGTGGAAGGGTGATTCAGCTGAGCTGAGTGATTCACCCTGAGCTGAATTAGGAAGAGCTCTGCCAAACCACTGCCCTCCAAGCAGTGATCTCTCCCCTCTGCTCAAGGCTTCTGAGGCCCCTCAGCCCCAGTCTGGACCGGAAATCCCTGTACCTGACTGAGGCTCACAGCAAAGGGACATATGCAAACATGATGATGGGATTGGCAAATTTTTTTTCAAGTGGAGAAGCTTTGAGAGATGAGGCTGTTTAGTCTGGAGAAAGCTTGGATGGGATCTTACCAATATACACCTGATGGGAGGAAATGAAGAACAGAGAGCCAGGTTCTCCTCAACCCTCTTGTCTTCTGCAGGACAAGAGGCAAAGGGCACAGACTGCAAAACATAAAATTAAATTTGAATACAAGAAAACCCTTTTTTACTAGAACTGTGGTCATACAAGTGGCTGCAAGTGGCTCTCCACAGTTGTGGTGGTTCCACCCTCAGAGTCTACTCAAGACCTGAGGGAACTTGCTTTGGGTGACCCTGCTTGAGCAGGAGGGGTCTGAACTTGATGATATCAAAGGACCTGTCCAACCTCAACCATGTGTAAAATTCAGAGATAGAGATCTACTTGGGAATCACCATGAGAAGTTTAGCTACCAAAGAAACATATGGTGAAGTTGTGTGAGAATACTCATGTATACACACAACATGTGCAATTTCATGAGACTTTAAAGCACTTGGAAAAGAGCAAGTTCCAAGGCATCATGTCATCAGCCTCAAGCCAAGACAGCAGCATTTATCAGCTGGCTTAATGGAGCAGGCTGGGAGGCAGGTGGAAAACTGGTTCCAGTTCTTCCCTTGCTGTCCTGGACTCAGGTGTGCAAGCCAGTGCACTGTTCTAGCCGCTGAGCTATCACCTCACTGAGACTCAAAAGGTGATGTGAACACAGAGGACGTAAACAGGCAGAGCTCTGGTCAATAGTATGGGAACTTGGAAAGTACAGGACCACTTTTTTTCCAATATGAGCAATGATGCTTAGATTCTGTTAGCCATGGAAGAAAAGGAAGAAGGAAAAGGGGGTAAAGAATTGCACAGAAATGAAGCATGAAGAAGGTACAAGAGACATTAAAAATATTAATATGTGTCCTGGGAGACTCTTTTGGAGTCAACTTACCTGTCCATACATGACTGTGGGCATGAGGTATCATCTCTGACTTCCACTCTTCTCCTCTTCACTGCTTCTTTCATTGCAGTACTTTCTGACATTTCGTTTCTTCTCCTGACCTTCAAAGCATTGCAAATTTGGTATTGGTAACAATTGATTTTGACTTTTCTATTTTAGAACAAAATTCTTAGTTACATTCATATTTTGCAAAAATTGTTCCTGCTTACACTCTGAAAACAAAAAAAGGAGTCAGGACTAAAACAAGCACTGGGAGGTCAGCCAGAGAATTATGCTGAACAGTTTTAAACAAAGTATTTCTTTCTAGGATATCCTATTTCCTCCATTTTCAGAGGATTGCCAAGGAATGTAAATAGCAGGATTGCAGAGATAGAAAAAATTCCTTAGTGGAATTTGGACACTTCCTTGGGGGAATTTGGATTATTCTTTATTAATTCACTTCAGACACTTACCTATATTGAAAATAAATCTATCCTGAGCTCTCATTACACAAAAACTTCTCAAATAAGCATAACTTTGCTGTTTATGACACACTACCTACGGAACTACTTAAGTACTCAGCAATATCAACCTCACAGATGAAACCTCACAACCTCCACTGATGAAAACACTGGACAGCTCCCTCAGTCAGGCTTGCAGAAAATCCATGAAACTGAAGGCAGCAGGCTCTTAGGTCCTGATATAGGACTGCTTTCCAAGCCCAGCAGAACTGTCAGAAGAATGCCTCTCCCTTTGGATGGTTCTAGGTGAGAATTCAGTGCCACTTTACACTGCTTAACTCCTAGTGGTAGGAGAACTCTAGCATTGCCTAAAGGCATATATTCTGCTTCTCAAGAATACTTAGAACATAAATTAAACAACAGAACAAAACCAAATGCACAGCTTACAAGCTCATCACTGCCCTTGTTTACTTCTTCACCTGCAACAGAGGTATAAAACTTGGTGAGTATTTAGACTCAATTTTCTTTAACCAATTGAAAAATACATTTTTGCACTGCAATTTCTCTTCCAGGAGCAAGATAAACTACTGTGAAATAGTCTGGACCTGCATATGATACAGTGAAATAAAAAATGTTCAAATATAGCTCTTTCTGAACCAGAATTCCTGGCTATGAACACCAGATATCAATGGGATGGGACAATTACTTGTCTTAAAGAAGTCAAAGCATCTTCAGAAGAGAAGGGCCTGAAGAACAGTTAGCATCTCACTGTGCTTTGAGCACCAGATGGAAGATGCAAGGACATTTGGAACACAGCCTCTGGAGAATACTGTCCAGCTGTAGGATGTATGGGATTCACACATATTTCTCTGAACAAAAATCCCCACCAAGAGAAATTTGAGACATAAGTCTGAAAGTAACAGTGCCTTACACTGTTCCTAATTTCAGAATACCAATGCTGCTGTATAACTATCTGGATACGGCAATTAAATACTGTAGCAGGTGTGCAGGGAAGTGAGTGAACTGTCCATGGTTAGAAGTCTTTACATACAAACATGGGATGTTTGATAGGAAATGCAAATAGGCAAGACTAAGAAATTACTAGCTGGCCATCTTAAAAAGATCCCATGATCTGCTAGGCAGTCATGAAAGAAAAACAGTAAGTTTTTCCAGAGTCTGATAGTCACAACAGGAAACAGTATGAATACGCAGTTTTCTCAACAGGGGAGTTTAAATGTAGAGTCCCACAGAGGCCTTAGCTGTGGTTTGAGGTTGTTCAGAGAATTCATAGAAAACCTGGAAAATGAGACACTGTTGAGGTGAAAATGTTTGCTAATTACATAAAAGGCATTACTACCATGATTACTGTCTTTTTTACAAAAATCCATTATTTCTTTAGGAAAATAGCAACAAAGAGTGTGACATTCTATGTCAACAAATGTCGTCATGCACAAGGAAGAAAAACATGTGTCCCATATTCATGGATGTGCTGGCTCCAGCCCACTGACTGACATTAAAAAATGAAGGTTGGGAGCCACTGGGCATAGCTTCATGAAAATACCAGCTACAGAGTTACTGGTGGTTGGAATTTTAGAAAATTTTAGAAAAGCAATATGAGACAATAAGGAACACCCTGTTAAGCACTATTTCAAATTCACAGTACAGGCGTCCCACATGCAGTTTTGCTCTCTCTGATTCAGATACAGTAGGCAAAGGAAAAGAGAAAAGCAAGACATAGACCATAGATGTTTACAGAAATTACCCAAACACATAAAAATAATCACAGTGACTTACCACAAGATATGTTTCGCTGAAATGAGATCAATTCTAGATACAACGTACAAATGTAGGGATAAGGCACAAGATGGACATTCTCATGTTTGAATTTCATCTTTGATACTTGCTCCCATTTACTCAAATCTGAGAAGAATGGTAAGACTTGAAAACATAACACTAACATTTCAAAGGAGCACGAGTCCTGACAATATCTTCTAAAGCTTCAAAAGTTACAGCACACTGCACATGAGCACAAGGGAGCAAAAACAACCTGTTACTATGAACTTGTGAAACTGCACTAGTTACACACTACAGGAAACACTTATCCAGGTTTATTTATCCACACTGTCCCATCAGTCACCCCTATTAATAATGTTCTGTTCCCTTAACTGTGCTTGCCTTCAGTACTCCTGCAAAAAAACATGCCAGGCTCTTCCAAACCTATAAATAAAAAAAAACCTTCAACAAGTCTTCCTAATTAAAAAGGAATTATTTAAAAATTTTATTTAAAATTAAAAAGTATTTGGATTCATAGAAGCAGCATCATTAAATTTACTTTACAGTTAAAAATGGGAGGAAAAAAGATAATTAACATCACAACCACCACGGTTACAGCCATTCCTTCATGTGAGTGCAGTTCTGACATCCAGGAGCTTCTACTTGGAAGGTCAAATGGTGCTGGACATAAGTCTCCTCACACACCTCTGATTTCAGAGAGAAACAGGTAAAATGAATACCGTTAGTCCTCATTTGCTAGCAGAAACTAACATTTCAGGGACAGAAAATGATGAAACATTGATATGATCAGTTCCTTTAAGGACTGAAATTCCCTGATTTTTGGCTTGAGAGACTCATCGCTGGTGATTAATAAAGACACTCTGTCACTCTACAGAGAGGAGCCCAACACACCAACTGTAAGACAACTCCTCATGCCAGGCCTGTGAGCTCACAGTTCTCTTCCAGGCCCAGTGCTGGCTAAGCATGTGGATGGACTTACAAGTTCTAGAAATACAAGTTTGTAAACCAAACACTCTTCAACATACAGACAGAACTGGTTGAGCTTAAGAGCAAACTAATAATATTGGTTGGATTGGGTGTCTCCTGTATTATGATGCTCTTGGCTACCTTATCTTCTTGACTCCAACACGAGTAAGTTGCTGTCGTATGTACCTGCTTCAGAGAGAGAAAGAGGACGGCCTCGTTCCTCCCTGCTATTAGGAGGCATAATGCAGTCTTCTAAGACAGGAGGGGAACACCTCAGAGGTATTAATTACTCCTGCGCACTCAGAATCACAGGAAATGATGCCAGATCTGATCCAAAAACTGACACACCTTTAGGACCAGAAAATGCTAACATTTAACTGAATTACTTTTCAATAAAAGCCTCAGGAGAGTAACTTCTCAACCTAATACACAACAGCAACTACAACAGAAATATTAACAGTTACCATCTCTTTTATCAAGTTATTGTTGCTTTAAATTAAAAATCTGCAGAATAGGTAGCAGACACGACTAAATTCTTGTGCCATTCCAGTTGCACAACTCAGAAGAAAAAAAATGGAAGGCCACTTATGCATCCTGATGATAAAACACCTAGAAAGAGGAGGTGCCTGTAGTACAGTTGCTAGCTAGAATAATCCAATCTCAAATGCCTCAGCACTTCTGTATCAAAAGTGAAATCCCAGGAAACAACACTCCTCAAAACTTGTGCTTCTATATGACTATGCTATGCAATTGCACACAGCTTTTACAGCACTGCCTTTGGACAGCAGGCCAGACTGACAGCAGCTCAACGCCTCTGCAAACTTTAGGGAAGACAGAAAAGATCTGCTGACTGGTCCCCGAGGAGTGAGAAGCATGAGTGCATTAAGGTGACTATGGCGCCAATGACATTTGCTTCACAATTGTTTCTAGGCTTCAAGGACTGAAGAGGGGACCAGGATAACTGGATGACAATCCTGCAGGCTTTGTGTGTTCAAAAGCCTGCCTTGACTTCCAATTATCTTAGCTCAACTACTGCTTCTTGTAAAGCTCACTCTGTGAAGTACTTTTTGCTTCTCTCAGCCAACTCTGTGGAGACATGAGTACAGACTCACACTTGCTCCCACCCTCCATCACCAAAGGCTCTTGGTGGTTTAACCTTGAGGGACCGAACAAGAACAGCACTGTGAGTTTCCCTGCCCATAAGCCAGCATTGCTGGGCCTGTAAGGAGTGTTTTATGTTCCATGAACCTTTGGGAACAATGCACCAGCTGTGCTTCCGAGCGCATGAGGTGGGCTTCCTGGCACTTTATGTACACCTTTGTTTGCTCAGGCTAAACCTAATCTGGAACCCAGGGCTGCTTAGATGAAAACACTGCAAAACACTCTTATCACATCAGTTCTCTGCTGAAGGCAACACCTGAGGTGCTCACAATACCTTCAGCCAATGTCAAACTGCAAAGATTGAAGTAGTTCTACTCCAGCTAATGATCTGCACACTCCTACACATAAATGTTGACTTATGCTATGCCCAAAGGATACAAGTCATTGAATCTTTTCTTTTATGAGTAGGAATGAAAGGATACATGGAAAGACAGTGAAGTGGTCTGTAGAAAATGGATGTAAATCATCAAGATTTCCAAGGATTACGCGAATCACTTCCTGGAGAGGCCAAAAAATAAACAAAGAAAAAAAATTAAAAACATAGTCACAATTCCACTGTTAAGTACACTTTCAAGACATGGGGAAAAATTAACATTACTTTACAGTTTGCATAAATCATGGAAAGACCAGGTTCTACATATTCTGCAATTCCTCCTCCCCTTCTCCCCACTCCCTCCTGCCATTTTAGAGTGCACTGCACTGACAGACTTATAGAAATTTAGGTGAATGAGTACCTTAATCTTGAATTAACATAGAAGAATTACTATGGAAAATAGGGGTGTGCTTTTAATTCAGAAGTTTTAAATTTAAGGCATGTAATTTAATTTTTCCAGCAAAACACACACAGCATTTACCTACTTCTCTTTCTCTGAATATTGATCCAAATCAGTTATAAGCCAACTGCAGTTAAGCCCCAACAAACTCCTCCTCTACAAACACAAAACTTTTTTTAGTAATACCTTTCAACATTTGCAAAAGTGAAAAAAAATTGTAGTTCTTCATATCAATTAAAACCAGCACATTTTCTTCAGTAAGGTTTTCAATGCTGTTACTGTACTTTGAAGTTTTTTTAGAAATTATGTAATAGGAAGGAGCATTTTTAAGCAGGCAGTATATTTGTTTCAATTTCTTAGTCATGGCAGGGGCTTTCTTCTGGAAAAAGATAACAACACAACTCATCCAGTTTGTGCTTGGACACAAAGCAATGGCATCATTAAAAGAACACCCATTGGTTCCACAGTTGCAAGGAAAGCATGTGCAATTCAGCATTAGATTAGCCTCCATCAAGCCAGCTCACCAGTACTGCCACAGCTCCTGAAAAACCAAGAGGGATTAACAGCTAAGTCAAGCCTGACAACTTGAAAGTGGTGGTCAGTTTTGAGGCTGAGACTGAAATCCTGGGAAAGAGCTCCTGCTAGAATGACTCTGAAGAGGAATCAAACAGGAATTGAGTGTGACTAGCTCAACAAACAGGAGTTTCCATTTGTCCAATTTTAACAGTCAGTAGCTTCTTTGGAATATTTCAAACAAAAGCATGACTCTTCTACGCTAAATGTGGCCTGTTGAGGAACACTTTTCATTTGTGTCTTTTTTTTTATACTCAGACTCTCCATGGAAGTTCCCCATTACTCACACTTGAAATGCTACATTTGACAAAATGTTCTCAGTCCCATAACAAGCATATGGTTTGCTCAGCCTAACATCCATCTGAGGTCCTACGGACCTGCCTCAGCTCCTACCTCCGACTCCTTGGCAGCGCTTTCAGTGAGACCGAAATTGGGAGAGCTGTGAAACAAAGACAGAGTTGGAACCATCCCAGTCAAGACGCAATGAAGCTACATTTCGAGTAAGAGTTTAAACAGCAACAAAACATAATACCCACTGAACAGGAAAAAATACTCAGCAGGTAGATTAATTCCTAATCTATTACTCTTAAAAAACATCCCTTATTCACAAGGTTTGTTCCAGGTGAACTTTCTATCCACTTGTGTTTTGTGTTCTAAGGTCCTGTATTAACTCACTGCCACATGCAGCCAACAAACAGCAGGCTGACTTCTTGGCTTTAACACACATACCTGCTGAAGTTGCCATACCGGATTTTAAATTTGTACACATGCCTGCCAGCATGTAGAAATCTTGTTTCAGGCAATGGATAGGTGAATGGTTTCAACGACATCTCTCTCTCGCCCTGAACGCCAGACTAGGAAAGCAGGAAAGTCAAAGGTTAATTCCTAAAACCCCTCACCACATCTCCTTCTGTCCTATGAAAAGATTTGATGCAGTTTTTCTTCCAGGGGACATTTGCAGAGAGAACACTCCTACCAGTCAGCAAGCGGCTGATCTGAGTGTCTCGTTTCAACAGCGCCCTGTTTTTGAGCAAGATCCGAGGACAGACCTGGAGCAGATGGCCACCTCGTCTTCAGCTGCGCTGCCCTGCAACTGTCTCAGGCGAGGTCCCTGAAGCTTTACGGGCCTCGTGCCCCGCGGATGGCAAACCTCCTTCCCCCCCTACCGGACTCCTCCGCAGAGCCGCGTAGGGCCCGCGACCCGCACCGGATGCGAAGTAAGCCCCGGTTGCCGCGGATCCCAGCTACCCCCGAGAGTCCGGCCCGCAAGAACTCGTTGTTCCGCACTCTCACCGCACGTCCCCGGTGCCCCCGGCCGCCGCCGCAGCCACCAGCGGCGAGCAGTGCTCGGCTGCCCCCGGGGTGGGGCGGAGAGCCCCGGCCCGCTGGGGCAAGGCCGTGCCCCGCCGCGGACGCCAGCGCAGAGTCTGGCCTGCCAGAACGCGAGATGCCGCCGCCTTTCCAGAGTCGGGGGCCTGAAAGGCCTCCGGACAGCTCCGGCGCCCACCGGCCACCCTCCGCTCCACGTCCACCGGTCCAACTGTGCCCACCAAGCCCTCGCCTCCGGCGGGGCCGAGCCGAGGCTGCGGACTGAGCGGTGCCGAGCACAACCGAACCGAGCCGAACGGAGCCGAACCAATGAGAGCCTAGCCGAACCTAGCGGAGCGCAACCCAACAAAGCCGAATGGAGACGAACGAAGTCCAGCCCAGCCGAGCGCAGCCGAGCCCAGCCCAATCCCGCCGGGCCCAGTTGGGCGCAGCTGCAGGTAGGGAGGGGGGCATGGCCGAGAGCGGGTCCGCAGGGCTTCAGCCTCTTTCCTCTGAGGGGTAGTGGGGCCGGACGTGCTGGTGGGGACGTGCTGGAGTTGGCTGGACTGCTGGGGTGACATCTCAGATGAGGCAGTGGCACCAGGAGGCTCCAGGGGGCACTAAACCTGCTGGGAGAGGGGCTAGGGATCGATCCTTAGCCACTACATAGCTTCTTTCTTTTCCCTTTCTGACTCACACAGGGTCCCTGCTCCACTTCTGCTGCTTCCTGTTGTCCTCCTTTTATATAGCTGGAACATTTTATATACTGCATCTCTTTAAGAAAGACTGTAATTGAAAGATTTTTCTTTTCCCCACAGTGTTAATATCCATGGACTGTTACAGCATCCCTCACCGTCCAGTCAAGGTGAAGTCCAGTTCCTATAAGCAGCTGGTAAAGACATGATGTAAAGAATAATTCAGCAGCTGCAGAACAATTTTGAATTTATTTTCACTGTCTTTTGGTTTTAAAAAAAAGCAAAATTAGCTTAGGGAGTCAGGAAGTAAATTGATGCATTGATTTCATGCACAAGCAGAAACTGGTATCTACCAGTGTTGAAGCAAGCAGATAATGCTAATGTGAATTTGGCATGCACGCTCCTCTAGCAATCTGAACACTGTGTACACAAGCCCAGTGCTTTATGGCTTTGTTCTTTGCCTCTTGGAAGCTGTAGCACTTTCATTCTTCCGGAGGCAAATCATCGTCTACTTCTCACATAGAACATTGTGTTGGCTGCGAAGCACTCTGACGCACTGCTTCGGCCGGAAGACACCTAGACCTTGCACGAATGTTCTCAGCACTGCATATCTCCACATTCTGCCCTGCTTGGTGTCTAAATCTGGATAGAAAGCATTATGCCTACATCTTGCACGGAGAAAATGTGTCACAACAACACACTTGCGCGGAGCCTTCCCCTGGAACTTCTAGAAACTTGTATTTGCACCCCTTCAAGCAGCAGTTCTCTTTCCTATACAACCTGTAAACTGCTGCCAGATTGTGGTGCTCTCTGCCCCTCCTTCCCAGCTCAAAGTATCAGCAAATCACAGCCTTGCAAGTACAAAAGGTCCCAAGAGACGTCACACTGCATACACATTGCCCTGGCACTGAAAAGCAACAGAGCTGAATGCTTTTGCTGAGCTTCAATTCTGGCAGATCACAGAAGGTGAAGAATGAAGCAGTATGGCACTGGACTTTTGTGCACAGTGAACGGAATTGCAAAAATCCAGCAAGATATCATTCACAAACAGAGTCTCCTTGATATGCTCTTGCTTCTTGAGAATATAATGGGTAGCCGTGGACCTCATGGCAAAATGTGGAGATAAGCACTTTCTTAAGCATTCACTGTGGCATGATTCTGCGAAACCAAAGGTGTTCCTTCTCCAGACAGCTTTGGAAGAGCACACAATATCTTGCTGTTTGGCACTCTCCTTCTCAGATAGACCTGCCATCCCATTTTTCACTCCCATGACTCTCCTGGCAATTTAGAGCATCTGCTCCCACAGAAAAAGGCTGTAGAAGAAAAAACTAATCCATGGGATGTGCCTTCCCTGTTCCTCAAGTAATCCACATCAAACTCACTGGTGCACTCTCTTCTACACTTCTCTGCTACATCTATCATAGGGTTCTTGGCATATCAAAGTGAAGGAAGCGCAAGAGTTTCCAAAAGGGCTGGAAAAGGAATAGGTAGCAGCACAAGTATGTTGTTGAAGTTGTTCTTCCATAAGATTGCTAATGTGATTTCAGCAAGCAGGTGACTGGCAGCCACATTCCTCTAGCAGTCTGAACGCTGCGCACACAAGTCCGGTGCTTTGCGGCTTCATTCTTCACTGCTTGCAAGCTGAGGTGCTTTCGTTCTCCCAGAGGCAAATTGGCGTCTGCTTCTCGCGCAGATCAGGTGCACTGATTCTTCCAAAAAGGCTCAGGCCAGGCACTTACCTTCTCAGTGTTACGTAGCCCTTTACTCTGTGTCTCTCGTCATCTGAATCTTACCAAAAGGCTTTTTGACTACGTCTAGCAAGGAGAAAATATGCCACAGACTTGCCCAGAGTTTGCCTCTGAGTCTTTTATTTGCACCACATTCAAGGGGCAGCCCTCTTTCCTATACAACCTGCATAGTGCTGTCCGATTGCTGTGCTCTCTGCACGCTCCTTCCCAGCTCAAAGTACCAGCCTGCACATTACAGTCTTACAGTGTAATTATACATAAAAACCCGATAACAACATTATTTATTATTATTATTTATTATTATTAAAATGGAATCTACATCTATCCAAAACAAAGCAAAACAACTCATACCAGACAAAATTAAGTTTAGCTTTGTATTTTGCTTGTTTTTTATCTGAATGGTGAAACAAGTCTGCTAGTCATAGAGATATAAATATGAAATTTGTCATGAAGGATAGGGTTACATCCTAACAAACATAGAGTTTGTGTTAGTTGAAGCTATTATTTCAGAAGTTCAATTCTATTCTCACTCCATGGACTAGATTCAAGGAGATTTAAAAAAATCGACAGACTAGGATGGCAATGCACATTCTGGTATTTGATACATACATGCAACTCTGCTGGAAAAATTTGGGAGGAAATTTGATTGTGCTACATGATTACTATTCAGTTTTCTAATTCCATGTGGATTTTATTTGCACAACTTTATAACAGGCTTAGTAACACAGCACACCAGTAACCTTGGATAATTTATATATTATTGAAGTCTTACTGTAAAATATTGAATGTAACAAGTTCATCTCAGTATAGTTGTTTCAGAATATGACTTATGGATATCATTAATTATATTACCAACAATTTATGTTTCAAAAGTTGAAATAACTTTATCTCATGTGTCATACATTGGTGCTTTATTTGCATACTTAATACTTCACAGAAATTACATTAAAATTTTTCGGTTTTAGATCATATGGGAGAGAAAAATTGTCTAGTAAAAAAATAAAATAGAAGGCTAAAAAGAATAAGTTGCTCATTCTCAGACAGAATGGTAAAAATAAGGAAAAAAATTGAATGTTCACTATAAAACGTAATCAGCAAATAAAAATAGAAAAAAATACTGGTGTCAGAGAAAAAAAAGTGAGACCACTTTTCAGCAGGGCTTAAGTATTGCACAGAAAAGGAGTAAGAGGAAAGTCAGGGAAAAAAAGGGGGAAAGAAGAAAGAAAGAAAAGAAAAGGAAGAAAATGAAAAAGAAAAAAAAGAAAATAGGCTGTGTATCGAGATCCTTGCATTGAGTAACACTACATGGGGAATTTCAAACAAGATGGTCAGTCACTGTGCATTAGTTGCCCCAGCTGCCTCACCTGCATTCTCCAGCAATGCCTCCACCCCTGCTCTCCTTGCCTATATCAGGTGCTATGGGACTGGCTCTGTCTATGACTGCCCACAGCCTCTGCCAGGGTTACCCAGGGCTCCAGCTCAGCTCAGCTCAGGGAGCAGTCCTGCTCTTTGCTGCTCCCTGATGTACATGGCCACATGACCAGGATGTGTACAAACCAATCCTTTAATCACACATGAAACATCTGCTGCTTATCCTTGGTATGCACAAGAGATTGTCATGTGATAATTTCTGTATCTGCGCCATACGATAGTAACTGTTTACAGGGGTCTTATCTACTCAGAGGATGGTCACTTCTGCACAGGAACCATCTGGAGTTTCTGAAGAGGTCAGGTTTTTCACCCAAGGTCTTAGTTAATACTTTGCACATACAGACTGGTACACATGACATATTTCACCTGGGAAAATCTTAGGGACAGTTTGAAATTCTGACCTGGAGAGGTCCTCTGCAAATTAGTCAATGGTTTTTTGGGAAGATGACTAAGATTTCAGTAATAAACTTCTCTCCAGTCAGTCCATTATCTCAACTATGTAGATAGCTTCAGCAGGAATTTCTGAACCACACCAAGAATTAATGACTTAAGTGCATTGGGTGTGCACAAAAGCTCAGAACTCATATCCTGTTCTACAACAATTATAGCTGAAGAACAAATTTGAGTCTAACTTGCAAATTATGTTTCATGCCTTTCACAAACAAGAAAGAAACTAACAAATTATTCTGCTGATGCTGTGGACATGAGAATAGCAAAATTATAACAGCTTAACTGCTGTCATCTGAATCTATCATATCTATAACTGAATATATCTCCTCACTGTAGTTGAAAACAAGACTGGATATACTGAAAAACAAAACAGGAGGAACACATACGTGCCTTGAGGCTTGCAGGTCTGCAATGACAAGGCTTGCTTTGATCAAAAACTGAAGTAACATTCTATTGAGAACAGTCCCCTCCAATAAATCTCCTGGTTCCCTGTTGAAGGGCATTCTCAGTCCTCCTCCTTAACATAAAACTTGACATAAAATTACACTAGTATAATTTGTAGTTGCCCATCTTTAAAAAAGACCCGTAAGCCCTTCAATCCATTATTACCACCTCTCCAGATTTACAATGGAAATATGCATAGGAATGATTTTATTTTAAGCAGAAATAATTCAAATTATATTATTCAGCAACATTAATTCAATCCTATAAATATTTAAAGGTGGGTATTTATGGGTATGACTTAATAAGCATAGTATAATTAAGAAGCCTTTGCTTAATTACATATTTAGATGCTAGACAATATCTTGCTTCCCAACTGAACTCCTGAAACATATGCACAATTTTAATTTTAGACTTCGAAGCACTTCTCCCAAAATATTAGTTTTAAATGTCAGTGTTCCAGACTCTAGACAAATGCAGTAAATGAAAATGTGATCATAAAAGATGTGATGGCTGTACAGCATCTAGAGTGCATTGACACCACCTTAGAACATTTCTTACATGCAGTATCTAAGTAGGACTCAGAGATTTTGTAGTTCTTCTCAGCTGCCATTTGTGATTCTTTACCCTGTTATTTTTTCCCCATGATTCTTTTCCTCGAAGCTTCCATAGTACATCAACCATATTTTTGTGATCCTGTAAAGTACTCTTCTCATATTCATTGTAGAAAATTTGAAAGAAACTGCAAGGTGATCCTTTGGCTCACAATGTCCACTCCTATTTCCACATTAGTTTCTGTTGGGATGTCATCCACTTGCCTAAAAATAAAGATCTCAGTTTAAGCTAGTGCATTTTCAAAACTGCATTTAATCACGATACAGTTGCCTAAAGGTGGACATCCTATTTTGCTATTTACACAATGGAAGATGTTATGGATAGACAGCCCTCAGCAGGAGTGGTTCAGGTGACTCAACTTTATCAAGTTGACAATACAACAACATGAAGGAAAAGTACTGCAGAGCATCACACTAGAACCTTCTCCTCCTACTCATTCCCTCCATATTTCTGCTCAGTCTTGCTACTTCTTCAAATCCATCATTACCCTGCTTTTCAAAAACCACAAACAATGGAGGTTTATTTTTCCTTTTCTGATAGCAGGATTTCTTTCCCCTAACCTCAGATTAACTACCTTGAAAGTAGAAGATTCAGTTTTCAGGGACAAAAAGTTGTTGCTTCTCTAAGACAATTCTGAGAGGAGTCACAGCTTCTAGTCTTACAGAAGCAGAAAGTTTGCAAAACCCAGCACACCTGGACACCATGGTCACCCTCTGTCACAGCCAAAACAAATTAACTAGATCATGCAGATATCACATGTTCAGCCAATAAATATTGCAGTTGTTATATGTAGTACAGTGTGGCTGATGATTTACATGCTTAACTTCTTGCTCTAACAGTCTACAGATGTTGGCAGCTGAAAATTGCTCTGTCACTGAGTAGCATGTAGGATGGTACAGAATTCTACACTTTGCCCTGCAAGGTGGAAGAAGACCTGTAATATAAGACTCTGACTGGATGAGAAGGGCTAGCTAGGGATAGATGGGACTGTCAAAGAAAAACAGATCAAGGATGTTCTGAGTGGGCCTGGGAAGATATACAGACACAGTTTCCTCTTTCTTCACCGACATCACATTGTATACATGCAGGGTCCCACTCCAGAGGGGAGCAACCTTGTTCCCACCCCGCCAGGAACTGTGGGGCAAGACGCCAGAGGAATGAAGAGTGTCCCCTTTTCACCCACTGACGTGATCTCTCAGCCCACCTTCGGCCCAGTCCCAGATGGATAGCTCTTGCTCACCTGGGTCAAAGGAGGTGACTCACTCCTAGATAATTCCAACAAGGTTTTTAATGTGGATCTGTGGATCCAAGGTGTAGGAAAGGTCAGGGTTGCAGGAGAAGGATCAGCTTAACAGGGAGACATCCAACCAGAAGGACACTGAGAAAAGAATCCCACCACTTGGGCAAGGGTCCAGGGTATATATTTGGGCTAGGGTAGGTGGGATTACAATATAAATGGTCCAATGGGGAAAGGGATGGGATGAGGTAATACAGAGCAATGCAGTGAAAGGTGAGTGACCTCAGGTGAGTGACCAATGAACACTTGAGGTACTAAGAATGTTCTAGATGGAGGCAGACACAACATTTGCTATTCTAATTTATATTACCATACTTGTCACAAAGATTCATGGGAGATTACTGCTGAGACTCCTCCCATGGCATCCTTGAGGTAAGTTTTTCACAGCCACCTCCTATGTATGCAGAATAAGAAGACAGGAGTCAGAAGTACTTAATACCATAAATGCCTTCACTGACAGCACATATTTGAAGAATTCAGTACTGACAGATTTCTACAAGGACACAATCCCTTCACAGACCTGACAGCAATGCCTGACCTTCCCTGTAGTGGTTTCAGCATTCATCTGACCAGGTAAACTGCTCAAGTTCCATGGATAATCAGTAATATGGACCAAGGTCCCAGTGGCACATCATTGTGGACGGCTGCCTACAAGCCACAAGAAGCTAGCACTTATTCATCTACCCTAAGCAGGAAATGTTTGCTTCAGGTGCTCAGCACCATGAGTCCTTCATTACCAGCCTGAGTTTACATGAGTTCACTTTCTCTTGCAGCAAAACCAGTCAAAATATATAGTAACACAAGTTACAGGTTTATTTAAATAGGCAGAGAAGTCTGAGGCTCAGACACAAGACTAAGAAATCAAACTGTCACTGACATAAATCCCAAATTATGCTTTTTCTTTCAGTAGCTATTAGTATATTGAGTCTATATCCCTCCAACATGGAATATCTGAGGAATTCAAGAAAAAAAAAAGTTTTAGGAGATATTTAATATTTCTATAACTTTTATCCTCCTACTCACAATCCTTTCCACACCATTAGTTTAAATTTTTGGAGTCTGACAGTTGAAGAGTATTGTGTCTTGTTCTGATCACTGCCTTCAGTTGCCAAATTCAATCTCGTACAATTTAAAAAAGGAGAAGTTTTCAAATTAAATTTCCTTACACTGTTAGTGAGTACAATGAAAGGACATCTGAGTTAAGAACTGTGGGAGTCACCAGCTGAGAGGGAAGTGTTTGAAGTTGGATGGGAGCTTTCTATTCTTTACAACTGCTCATTCAAGGATCCATTCCCATGCCTGTAAAAATCTGTACTTCAAAGCATTAAGACTGTAGTTGAATGCATAGGGGAACTACACATGGCCTTTATCAAAAGGCAGTCAAAGAGAGGTACAACATTTTATATTTGTTTGGAAGCAGCTAATTTTACACTGTCTTGGGGAAGTTGCTTCTGTTGGTTCTGTAGCTCAACTCCAGATATAAGTATACATTAGCATAAAGAGATAATTTTGATAATATTCTATGGCACAATACAGTATCTCTATCCAGACATATATGCTTGAAGGAAATTTATACAAGATTTTCCACAAATTCAGCCTTTGATAGAATTATTCAAATGAAGACAAGTTAAAAGTGTCTTTGATTTCCAGCCTATGGTAAATACCTGAGTCTGTGTTGTAGAGCAATTCCATTTTCCAAAACTTACAGCTCTTCATTTATGGAACTCGTACCAATGAAAAAAAAAAAGCTGGACAGCATTAAAAATGAGCCCATTATTATCTCTTAAAAATTTCCTTTCTAAAAAGCATGAAGTAATAACTACATAGCTCACCAGGAAGTTTGAGGGAAGAGTGGATGGAGTTTTGCATTTAGATCCTTCAGTCCATAACTGTCATGTGACAAATCCTTTTCTTTCTCTCTTTTTTTTTTTTTTAATCATTAGTGGCATCATCTTAAGCTGCAGAGATGCCTAGACCTCAATGGCATCTTTGCTCTTCTATTAGCAATGAATGAACAAATGAAAAGGCATGAAAAAATTCACGAAAATAAGTTTAATAAATGGATCCCTTTATGTGCTGATTTTTCTTTCAGATATCTCTCCGGTTCCTTGATTATCTCTTTTTCCTTTGTAGAGCCTTTTCCCAATCTGTGCACAGGGACTGATACCAGAGGAAGGTTGCTAAGCAACTTCAGATGAAAATCAACTAGTGGACTACTAGGCACTTCTAATGAAGCCTTCTTGAGCCACTTTAGTCTTCACACCTCACAAGTAAGCCTGGGATTATGAACTGGTGTAACAGATAGGAAGTGGTTTCTAATTAGTATACCTGAGTGTACAGAGAAGCAGCATGCCAGAAGGAAAGTTATTAATGAGAGCAAGATATACACACTTAATATTCAAGGGTTACAGACTGAGAAATCATGGAGCGACCAGCTAGAAAGGCTTCTGAGTTGCACAATTGTGCAAGCTGCCTAAGCTTCAAGTAAAAAGCTGAAAAGTAAATGAAATGGTAAACAACATCAAGAGTGAAGTATTTGGTTGCATCTATATTATTAAATAAAGCTCCTGGAAATACTCCTGGACACTATTTCATATTGTGTTAGTCTGCTGGAATTCTCCCTGAAAAGCTTCTGCTGATCACAATCTCCTAAAGCATTTCTTAGGACTGTTGGGGAGTTAACACTGACTATGGATGACACCCAAAAGGCACTGTGGATGTATTCATGATGTCCTGCAGCATAATGGAGTTTAATAGTTTAATAGTGTCCTAGGTTGAGAAGGAAGTGAGTTTTTGTTGCAGGTTGTGGTCAAATCAATCAGTGCTTGGATTTGAATGTTGGCACCTGGTTTGCCACTGAAGGTATGGACCACCTCTGAGAACACAGTGTTAATAGAGCAGAGAACTCTCAGGGAAACTCTCTTGGTTTCAGTCCGTGAAGGAGGTCAGACCTCCCCTGTCCAGCTAGGTGAGGTGACCAGGGTGAGGTACGCAGGAGCCTTGGGCAGAGGAGGGGGATGAAGTCTTTGCAAGATGGAAAGGTGGAAGAATATTGAGAGGCATCGGTCCCCCCCAGGACAGAGACAGAGAGAGCCAGTGCCTGTGCTGCCTTGAAATTTGATATCATGGACTGGCAGCACGGCCGGCCAGAAGGAGAGGTGGGGGATGCGGCACCGAGAACCGGCCTCCGTGGGAATTCTAGGCAGACAGAGGCGAAGATTTTAACTCTTTTCTTGAATAATGGGAACCTTACAAATACTGATCCTCCTGAATCTGAATGAGGAGAAAGAGAGGTGAAACAGGAGGAAATGGGCATGTGTGATGAAAGTTGGTGCACGTGAGAGATGTCAGAAGAGTTGAGAAGAATCCTAGGTGGGGGAGATGATGGAGTGGCCTTGGGCTGGACTCTTTTCTTGTATGGCCATGGACAGACCCGTGTTTTTCCTCTGACACAGAGACTGCATTTAGGGGGAGACAATGCCTTGGAGCCAAGAGAGTGTGGTGAAGCAGTGGCGTGAACCAAGATGGCTGAGGAGGGTGTGGTGATGCCCTCTGTCTTCAGTGAAGAAGAAGATCTCTGTTCATGAGGCCTCTCGGTGCCGGGGTCAGGATTTTCACCTGCTTGACCCTGGCTAGATGTTTCTCTTCACCAGATTGAAGGAGGGCCACTCGAGTCCTGAATCATTGCAACTGATTTATTGCAGGGTCCAAAGGGGTAGGAAAACACGGAGGGTAGGCTGAGGGACAGGCGGTGGACCGGAGAGACAGCAGGGTCAGTAACAACCAGCAGAGGACACCAGGGCGAGTGCGAGATCTCTGGGGAAAGTTACAGATTTTGGGCACAGCTACATGGAGGGGGATGGGAGGGGAAAATTTTTCACAGGAGTAACTAATGAAAGATACAAAGGGTACAGAATCAGTGGGATGTGGAAGGGAGTACAGCATTTGAACCTTGGGTAAGGAATGAATTTTCCCTGACTTAGACAACGGTGCTTTCCCAGGGCATTCCTGAGATAGCTTTCTCATCCCTGACCCTCACATCTCCCTCTTCTTTGTTTATTAAATAAATTTTTCCAAGTGACTTTTCCATTGCTCTTTTGAAACAACTCAGGGCAACCATTATAATGAAAATGACTACTAAAATCCACACCAAATTTTTGAGAATTGGTACAAGCCACCCAGGGATTCCCCACTGTGTGAGTGCTTTATGTACTACATTGATGTCTCTGGTCTCCGTCATGAGGTCTTGCACTTGGTTTCGAATTTGCTGAATGCTGGCGTGTATGGAGGTACTTTTAGATGTTAAATTAAAGCAGCACAGACCAGCAAAGTCCTGACAGCTGTGACCGTGCGCCAGAAGGAGAAAATCAATGGCAGCTCTATTTTGTAGGGTGGCGTGCCTGGTGGTTTCTTCTTCCGTGAGCAGATCTGACAGGGCTGCGGAGGCAGCTTTGGCCTGACGGCTGAGCCAACACCCCAGGTGGGAAATTTCACCGAGAGCCTTTGCAGCTGCGTACCAAGGTAGAAAAATGGATGCAGAGACTCTTTTGGATTCGCTCCAATCCATAAATTTTGTCATTGCAATTTGGGTCGAATTGACTGTAAGATCTCTTTTTGAGTGCCAATCCTTCTTGATTCTGCCAATTTATAATTTGTGATGTGTTTGGGGTGAGGACAGTCAGCTGTCCGAGGCTGCAGGGACCTCCTTTGATCTTTGATGGGATCCCTGCCCACACTCTGTTGCTGCAGATAAGAAACACACCTCTCGGTGACACTCTGGGAACATCACTGGACTCAGATGGTGTGCTAGAGGTATAGCTGCACCATGTGGCTGAATTATATTTTCTGCTATTTGGTGTTACATCTTTCTGAGTTATTGTCCCTGAGACTGCAGAATCATGCCAAATGGGTATCTTTTGTAGATAGAAAAACCTAACACAGTATGTAGCTGGAGCAGAGCCCAAGAGATCTAACTCCTGAGGCTCTTGTGTGGCATGTGGTAAAATCTTTGTCCAGGTGTCCCAGGTGTCAACCGGATTTGGTTTCTTCCCCGCATATGGATAATCTTTTTGCGACAGAGGCATTCCCACCAGGCACGTAGATAGAGGATTGTCCACGCTGCCCATTGACAAGCAGATCTTATCTTGTTTCAGAGTTTTCGCCAGAGTCAGCCATACATCTTCTGTCGGTTGTTGCACCATGCACCCTTCTGCTATCCACGGATGGAGCAGAATGGTGATTGCAGTGAAAAGCACTCGACTGAATTTCATTCTTTCCAGGGTGGCCTTCCAGGGTGATTTTGCTGTAGCAAATAGCAAGAGAAACATATGACATTAAATTTCTGTACACTCTTTTCAGTCACTCTCCTCCCCCTCCCCCTTTTCTAATAATAGTAGGACACAAACAGGAAAGAGATGTGTGGGGACTAGTGGGATGGGTTGGGGGAAAGGTATGTGGGAAAAGGGATAGGGATAGTTGGGGAGGAAAGGAGGGGTTCTGCAGCAAGGTATGACAGTGGAAAATATTTTTTTGTGATGAGAGTTCGTGCTACAATGTTGGGAATTCTGGTCTTCTTCTTCCGATGCTTCCAAGCGACTGCATCTGCTGCGGTGTCTGGCTGATCAGATGCAGCTTGGCTTTTCCTGGGTGGGTCAGCAGGCTGATCTGCATCCTGGTAGGGTTTGACAAAGTGGCCTGGAATCCACTTCGACCCTGTTTCTGTTGAAACAGATGCGTACCCTCGGCCCCAGGTTATTAGTGGAAAAGGACCTCTAATTTGGTGGGACTCAGGGTCTCTGATGAGCACAGGTGGGCGTTCTTTGAGGTGGGCAAATGTGTTGTTATGAAAATGCCAAAGGATTGGAGGCTTTTGCTCTTTTGCATGGCAGTTAAAATTGAGCACATATAGTGCTTTGCAGAGTCTCTCTTGAGGTGTCATTAAAAGGGCAGAATCTTTTTGTAAATCTAGTAGTTTCTTAATTTCTTTGTGTGTGTGTTCTATTACTGATTGTCCCTGAGGGTTGTGAGGAATGCCAGTGTGATGGGCAATTCCTCAAGCTGAGAGAAAATTTTGAAATGCTTTGGAGGTGTAACTTGGTCCATTATCTGTCTTAATCTTTTTTGGAACTTCCAGGGTAGCAATGGCCATGTAAAAGTGCTTGGTGACATCTTTGGCTTTCTCTCCTGCATGCAGAGATGCAAAGATTGCACCAGAAAATGTATCTATAGATACGTGAATATATTTTAATTTCCCAAAAGGTGGGTAATGAGTAATGTCTGACTGCCATAGGTCAAGTGCATTCAGTCCCCTAGGACTGACACCTGTTGCTACTGTTGGAAGGGCATGGGATTGGCAATTTGGACATGTGGCTACAATGGCACGGGCTTGTTCTTGTGACAATTTGAACTGATGTGCCAGGGTTGGTGGGTTTTGGAGGTAGAACATGTGGCTCAATTGTGCTTGTTTAAAAATGTCAGGTAAAGTTGGTGAGATAATTGTGGTGGTGACTGTCATTGCCAATGCATCTGCACTCTGGTCACCCCAGGGGATGAACTTGGAGGGGACTGGTATCCCAAAGCTGAGAGACTGTTGCTTTTTTTGGAACTGGGCAAAGCAGTTCTGGTCCATGCGCAGTGGTGAGAGCACTGAATATGGAAGGAAGAGGTCACGAGGGCAAATGTTCTCTGGGCAGTGCCATGAGTGACATGGAAACACAAGAGGTTTCCAACTGTGTTTCCGGGGGAAGCCTCTGGTGCAAGGGGGGACTTCTCTCTCCCTGATGGACTGAAAGTTGATTATCTGAGAGATGGTGACTGGGTGAAAATCTAAGGTTTTATTTCATGCAGTGGAGGAAATGGGGGGAGGAGGAGGAATTAATTTAGAAAGTTTTCATTCTGAGTTCTGTGTCTGTTCCTTTTTAGACATTGTAGTTAATAAAGTTTTTTTCTTTATTCCTATGTTGGAGCCTGCTTTGCTCTATTTCTGATCACATCTCACAGCAGCCACTGGGGAAAGTATATTTTCATGGGGGCACTGGCATTGTGTCAGCGTTGAACCATGACAAATAGTATGAATGCAGGTTTTTCCACAGAGTTGCCCTCAGTAATAGCTGTGCTTTTTCAACCTTGACAAATTTCTTGATCTCTGGATCCTGGTACTTCACCCAAATGGAAAATAGAGATAGTGATGAAGGTAATGTCACCCCTAAGGAGTTACAGCTGTGCTAATTATAAAGAATTAGGAACAGGCCTGCCCTTAATAGGCCACAGCTAGATCCAGTTAGGATGGGTATTGTAAAAGAGTAGGTTGGCTGGTCGAGAAGTTAGATGGAGTTTGTTGGCTGTACTGAGAAGGAGTCAGTGCTGTGAGGAGCTGCCCATGAGAAATCACCAAGAAGGTACAAAACCTTTGCAATAAGATGGTGATGTGTTCTGATTTGCATTTTTATACTTTCTTATGTGACATTTGGAAACTTTTGATCAAAACTAGAACTTGTAGTTTTCTGAGAATCGTTTTCTGACTACAAGTGATACATATCTGTAGTTTACAAGACTGTCTATGTCTGCTGTTTTACAGTATAAAAATGGTTATTTGAATAATTCATCACCTGAATTTCAATGATTGAAAAAGTCTTCTTACTCAGTTCTGTTATTGTCTATATTTCCTTCTCTTTGCCTTGTTATTTTGGCAATTATGAGCATGCACAATGGCTATTGTGTTCCTGTGGTGAGACATCAAATGTGCAGGCTCTTCTAATTTTGTCATTGATTTAATAATACATAATCCCCGCAGGAAACTTGAAGGATGTCTCTCATTGTCACTGCTTCTGTTTAGTTTCCTTACTCTTTTAATCTCTGTCTCCCTACTCACACTCAGAGTAACCAATTTCTGATTTTCTTTCCTATCTGGCTTTACCAATCTTTCTCTGAATCAGATGCTTTTTAATTAAGCCATCCAAAGTTAAATAATTGTAACAAGAAGAGTGCTAAATTCAAAAAATGAATATATTTTGGGAGTTTTATTCACTGAAGAGGTAAAAGATGTGTCTTTAAATCTTTCTTTGTAAAGAATATTTAGTGAATATCTTGAAAACTATCTCTCTGCAGATATTTTGCACACAGTTGATGCTATAGTCATTGCTTTGGCAAATTTGACAGAACTGCAGCATTGTGTGTTTTGCAGCTTATAGGGAGAGGTTTCTAGGCCTTGAGAGTGGGCTTTGTCTCACGTAACTCTAGACATCTGAAATTCATCTAGGTATACTAAATAGTCAATAGAAATATAAATACCTGCAGAGAACAGGAAATTCATCTTACTGTGTATCTTAAAAAGGGGTATCTATGTGTGAAGGAGATTCTAGTCAGAATTCTGCTCAGTACAGTCAAAGTTTAGAGAGTTGATAATTTTACTCTGTGGTATATATCCAGAGGCCACTCTGTGCCTCCAGGATATGTACCTGGAGGCAGGTGGTCACTCCATGCGTCAGTGCCTACCAGTCTTCTCAATTATTCCAATCCTAGAGTTGAATCCTAGCAGAAAAAAGTTTTCTCAAGGTGACTTTTATCAAAAGAATCAATGTTAGGTGGAATAAAACAATTCATTTTCTGTCAATTTAACAGAAGGGGATCCTAAAGATTAAATACACTTGCTTAGGTGAGAGAAATCATACTCTTTGTAGGTGGCATGTATTACCCAGGATTGGCAGCAGAAAGAAGCAAAAAAGCATGCAAATAAATGCACAATGCAGTGAGCACAGCTTCAAGCAAACCAGTAAAAAAATATTTGCTTTATATGTAAGATGAATCTGAGAGATACATATGGAGTGCTTAATGATGTTTTTCATTCAGAATTAAAATATGAAAGAGGCTAAAATTATGATAGAAGGAATTAATGGCTTTTAGTTAGAGTATTTCTTTAGAGACATAATCCCTGTGAATATATGTTTAGCCACCTATTCGCTTCCCATCAGCAATTCTTGCATTTTAATTGCCTTTACAATCTAGAATTTAATACTTTTTGGATATTTTTTTTTCTAATATTTGCTTATTTTTCTTGGAATATTGGGAAAAATTTCTGGAAATGATTCAATTGGCTGCTTTGTCATTTAATATTATAAAGCATTTCTGGTATCGTTTATAGAAGACAAACCTACTAAGTAGAAGAGTATTCCTATTATACTTCTCTACTATTTTCCCACCATTGATTAAAGACAATTGTATATTATTTCCAGAATCCCAGAACACACTCATAATTTATCGAACAGAGCTTCTCATCAGACTTAAGAGCGACATGCTCATATCTTTATTTCTGCAATCTTGCTTGAAGGGCAATTACCCCACTATTAGAATCTAGACTTTAAAAACAAAAAAAAAGCATCTCCTCGTCTACCATCTAGTTCTTTTTCCTGACGAATGAATTTGTCTGATAATGGTTGTTACAGATTTTGGTTTCCAGGATTCGTCATAAAAGTCAAAATATTTAGAAAAAATTGGCCACGTTCACACAGCAATGTAAAGAATTCTGCTGTAAATAGTTAGTCCCAAGTATCTAGGAAAAGAAGTGTACAATTCCTTGGTTACATCTGAAGAGTTGTTTCGTCTTGCATTCTAGGCATTGACTTCTATAAAAACTGTTGTAAATTTTATGTACTTCCCAAATCAGAACCTGAATATCTCCTGATAGGGTTAATGAACATTAGAAGAACTAAATATATCTTGTGTTAGAAGCAATATAAATCCAAGGGGAAAAAACCCCAAAAAACAAAATGTAAAAACTCAAACTCACCAAAAAACTATAAAATGAAACTGTTTATTCCGTTGCCACTTTTTCACTTATCTTACACAATATAAAGGTAGCTCTTGGCAGTTTATGGAGTTGAAAGTATTCAAGTCTATTCGAAACCATATTGTTCTGAAAATATTTTGGCCTGAATATTGTTTCTAATATGATTTTCTGTTCTAAGTAAGTAGCAGCGCTTTCTTCTATGTATTATAATTAAAACTATTACTTGTAATTATTTCTATGGTTTTCAGCAATTTAAATTGTGCAAGATGGTTTGGTTACAGGAATAAAATACTCCTATTTATTGATGTACATATATAGCTGTGTGTCTGTACATGATTGTACAAATCAGGTAAGTTTCTTTTAAATGGTTTAATAGACTTCCTATGCTCCAAATTTCTCTGGTAAGTTTCTTTTAAATGGTTTAATAGACTTCCTATGCTCCAAATTTCTCTGGTATGTTTTGGCAATAACTTTTAAGACCTATTGCTGAAGAAGAAATCATCACAATCAATTCCTAACAATTTTCTTTTGAAAAGTGGATTTTCACTGAGTCTAGATAGCCAAAATTAAATAACCAAATTTACCCACTGAAAGTCAAGTTTTAAAAGGGTAAAATAAAGACATTATGGAGAACAATATTTATTCTAGATCATTCATAGGATGTATTGGATATTGTGACAGACTACTTTACTGTTTCTGATGGAAACATTTTAGATTTTCCAAAGGAGAAGAGAAGAAGGATAGTGGGAAAACCACTTACCTTTAAGGAATTGATAGGCAAGTGTGGCAGTGGGTGTCGGTAGGAGTTTTGAAGCTCCTGTTGCAGTGTGTTTGGTCTCTTGGCTGTCAGGTTGGGATAGCAGTTTGAAGATGTGTAGTCTAGGGTTTGGGTTGTCTAGCCATGGCAGTTGGAATGATTGATGCCCTGAGTCTGGAAGGTTGCACGATTTCCCACTCTCTTTGGCTTAAAAGCCGCTGCTTTTCCCAGCTTCCCGGTTCTTTTGTCAGTGTTTCCCCTTGCATCCCGCTCCTCTTGCATCCCGGCCGGCGCCAGCTCCAAAGCCAGCAGCTCCGACACGAGCCGGTGCTGCGAGAGAAAAGACAGCCTGCGCAGCGCGGCAACAGCTGTCGTCCCGGCGACGGGAAAGCCCCGCTGCCACCGAGCCGCTGCTCCGCGCTGCCGCTCCAACTACGCGGGCTGCTGCTGCCCGATCGACACCTGTGCAGGAGAGGGACTGCCACCGCGGGCGCTGCTGCTGCCTGCGAGATGGCGTCACCTATCTCGCCGCGGCGCTGCTCCCGCAGCAGGAAACAACAACTGATCTTACGCGGCGGCTCCGCGGATTGCGCGGGAGAGAAATAAAAGCAATCGGAAAACAACACGCAAAAGAACCTTTCTTCCCCCTTAACTTCTGTCCTTAGACGCCAGATCCACGTTTGGTAGGATCTGCGCCAGTGGCTGAACCGCGATTCCTGCTTGCCCACGGCGGAGCCGGACCGCGGCCAACGCCCGACGTGGGCGTGCGGAAAGCGAAAGGAGTTTGGTTCGCGCCGGGGACCGGCGCCCCTGCTCCGACCGCGGCCGCAGCGCGGCGTCAGGCAAGTTCTTTTAGTCACTACTTAGTGCCTCTGCAGTCGGTAGCATAAATTCTCCATATTCTAAAAGGAAATAGAAAGATCTGGAGAAGGTGATTTAAATACATGTGCTCTTAGTCACTACTTACATTAAGGTTCAAATGAGCTTCCAGCTTAATAGATTTCTGTCAGATGAGGACAAAGAATTGTAGTGATGTGCAGCAGCCCAGCCTCTGCTCTGTTCTCATTTGTGAAATACAAAGCTGTGTTTCATGTCAGGTACATACAGGCAACCTGTGTATCTGTGATTGTGATATGTGTGGAAACTGACCATGGGACAGTTATAAAGACAATTCTAATAAATAACTGAGGAAGTAAAGCACGGAAGAAGGCCTTTGAACCTATCCTTTGTTTGCAGTTAACCTTTATAAGTCTTAAGTTGATTTAGAAGCATTTGAATTAAAGCTTTAAGGATGTTGCTGTTTGACAGGAACTTTCTGCTTCTAGCTAAAGAGTTTTGCAATAATAACCTTTTGAAGTATAATTTTAGGATATTGCTTGTAGTAAGGATCTTTGAAAGTATAGCTTTAGAATATATAAAAAGGAAACATGCTTATCTCGATGCCTTAACAAAATATGGAAAAGCTTGAGAAAGGAAGATGAACATCAACTCCAGGATTGATAGTTTCGACCAAGGGAAGCTGGACATCACTGGTATGAGATTTATAGTCCTTGCAATTAAAAGGTGAACCCGCATCTGGACCCTGGACCTCACCAGCTGGGAGACTTCTTTCTTCTTTCAGAAGCTGGACCCCACCATCTGGGGATACTCCTTTCTGGGATACATCCTGAGAAAAACTAAATCACAATAGTGTATAGAATTGTGACATAAAAACTTGGAATAGAAACTGCTGAAAAAGCTTATGAAAACCCCTATAAATATCTGTAAGCCCCACCTATTGGTGTGCAGTTGGAGGGAAAATTTCCCCCACTGTACCCAGCGCTGTATTGCTCATACTTTACCGTATTAATTAATTGATTGCTGCTGGAGTATTGGCCTAGTCAAGCTTCTTATTTATAACAATTTGCCTCCCATGTAGCTCCTTTGCCTCTTTCTGGTAGGCTGCCTTCAGATACTTGAGAGGTGCTGTAACATTTGCCCAGAGTCTGCTCTTCTCCAGACTGGGAAGATGCCTGGAGGACTCTGGCTTGATGACAGACTCCCTGTGCTATACTGGGGGCTCAGACTTTTATTCTTATTGGAATTGTTGTGGGATGCTCAGCTATTATTGATTGTTCTTCATTGTGGTACAAGAAATAAGTAGTTGATTGCTTTAATAAAGACACACTTGAAATGATAAGAGCTAAATTTTAAAGCAAAATTAATTTGAGAGATTCCTAAATGTGTGGCGCATTACCCCAGCCCAGCTAGTGATTGTAAATGACATTCCTTGTGTGAACCAAAGCCAAGTGATGTATACTACTTAAGACAGATGTTATACCTGCTTACTAGAATATGTTCTTATTGTTCTAAAACAATCCCCTGAACATTAAGAACAACAGATTACATCATGAGGTAATCAAGTCCTTTGGTTTAGAGGAAATGGGACTGGAGGCTAGCACAGCAAGATCTCAGAAATGGAGTGCCAGCTTTGTTCTCTGGTTCAGAGACAAGTGAAGCAATTCAGGAGTGTCCTCCTATGAAAATAGTTTACAGATCTTTCTGCACAACAGTTAACAACAAACATCAGAAATGTGTGCAAATAACGTACTAGCTACTACAACTTTGCTATCCATGAGTGGTAGGGCAACTCAGACTCATAGCAGTGCTGTTGTGCCTGTTAGAATAGACAGAAAAGAATGAGGAAATATTTTTTCCATCTAGTTTGTTTCAGTATTGTACAAAGACAGGAGACAGCAAAAACTGTCAACAACTGGAATGCTTCAGAATTGTAAATTATCTGAATCACAAATATTTCTTTTCAAATACAATTTGAAATGTGAGTCATAACTATAAAACAGAGCTATTTAAAGATGAATGTAACATACATACTAAAATATTCTCAGAGATAACTGTTGTGTCCTTAGTCTGTTTAAAAGTCTAGAATTCCTGGTAAAAAACTTGTACACAACTGAGGTACCTAAATGATATTCTCTTTTCAGATTAATTATACTCTTCAGTCTCACCGTCTCTACCAGTTGATTTCTGTAAGTCGTTAGAAAACAGTAATTTAACTTTTTTAGTTCTATTTTTAAAAATTACAGTGACAAGAGTTAATTGCACTCCCTATTTTCTGAAAAGCCTGAACATCAAGCCTTAAGAACTTTATCTTGAATTTTATTTCATATCAAACTAAATTTTAAAGGAGTGGCAGAGAGAATGGGAGCCTTAAGTGAAAGAATTTAGGCTTCTAATTCTTATACTGTCTTCTTACTTACTTATGACAAGAACTGGAGAGAGATTAGATTAAAGTTAGCTGCTGTTTGACGTTTACACATACTCTTCCACTAAAGAAGATGTCAAGGATGGCTTTCTGGCCCTCCCTCCACAAGCTGCAGCTTCCTTCAGGACACATTCACTTGCTGTGGCATGGAGCCCTCCACAGGCTGCAGTGTAGGTATGTGTTCCTCCATGGTTCTCCAGAGTCTTCTGGGAGACAAGCTGCTTCACTATGCTGTCCTCCAGGGACTGTGGGGGATTCTCTGCTCTGTCAACTGCAGCACCTCCTCCTACCTGTCTCACTTTAGTATCATGGAGCTGCTTCTCATACGCTTCCCCCCCCCCCCCCCCCCCACTTGGCAACTTGGCACTGTCTATTCATATGTTTTGTGCTTTTTACAATATCTTTTCACAGAGACTCATGGGCTCAGTTGCAAAAATGTGCCTTGCTAGAAAATTACATGCTATACAAAACCATGATTTTATAAAAAAGATAGTGGAAGTACAAATATACTGCTAAAGAACGGGAAATTTGACAATGCTTCATTTTAATACATCCACTCATTTTGCCTTCTTTCTCCTTAAGATCTGGAAAGAATACTGGGCATAAGACAGTGTTGTTTCAAGGAAAAGACTTTTTTTTTTTTCAAGAATCACACCATATGCCTGAGAGCAATTCCAAAATCTTCTTTAACTCAGACAGGTGACCACTTCCTGGAGAGACTCTTCCAGTGCCCAGCCATCCTCTGGTTAAAAAACTTTTTCTGTTACCTGACCTAAATCTCCCCTGACTCAGCTGCATGCCACTTCCTCAAGTCCTGTCCTTGTTGACCTCATTTGAATACTTTCTGATACCTTAATGTCTTTTTTCATTGTGGCACCTGAAACTGCCCTCAGCTCTCAAGGTGAGGCTGCCCCAGAGCAGAGCAGGACAATCCCCTCCCTTGCCCAGCTGGCGATGCTGTGCCTGATGCATCCAGGATAGGCTTGGCCCTCCTGGCTGCCAGGGCACTGCTGACTCACATTCAGCTTGCCATTGGCCAGGATCCTGGGTCCCTTTCTGCAGTTCTTCTCTCCAGCCTCTTGCTCCCTAGTCTATATACACACACCCTGTCACAGGTGCTTAGTCCAGTCTAGGTCCAGTGAACACATCTGCAGGCAACACTCAGAAGGCATCCAGATCCAGTCATGCCAGCACCCCTGCCTGCATCAGAATTACAGGGGTCTCAGTCTCAGTCCTTGGGAGAGGGGCTTCAATCTCTCTCCATCACAGTGGTAGTGGAGGAGATGAAGGATTCTCCATGATGGGGCTACCAAAGTTACCCCAGCAAGTTCATCTGGCCAAGAGGTATAAAAATTCCGGAGCAACTGTTGTGAAGCAGGTACAAGCATACAGGGTGTGTTGCCCCTTGGCAGGCCCTGCTAGAAGCAGTCACTGTAGACACAGCTGCGAACAATTGCTCGGCAGGCCAGACTTCTGCTCAGGGGTGTGAGGACTTTTAGCATTCATCCACCACCATCAGGCCAGAATTCTGATCAGGGTCCTCACGGTCCTGCTGTCTGTCCTTGGGATGGCCATGAGGAAAATGAGAGGAACTTCAGACTATATTTTACACCGCCTGGTGACTCACGAACAGCCTTCAAAGGGCTGTCATCAGCAGGGTTCCGGTGTTCAAGGGCCTGTGGCCCTGAGTGGCTGAAATTCCACACTGTGCAGGATGCCTCCCAGACCCAAGCTGCCACCACTGGCAACTGTGGCTGCTTTGACAGTGCCAAATGCCTTTTGCAAATTGACATCAGAGACCTGGGCTGGTGAGTTTTGTTTGTCAGGGAAAAGGGCAGGTGTTGGTGTTGAGGGGCCTGTAGCCTGGAGTGGATGGCTGCCTCTAGAAATTCACATTGTGCAGGATGATTCCAATGGCAAACAGCAGCCATTTTTCATAGGTAAAAGAAGTCATTTCCCCAGACTCTGGAGATCAGATGAAAGGTGGCTTTTGGGGCTCTAAGGAATTGCAGGCTCCTCATTGCTAGCAGCTTTAGTTTTGGAGAAATCCAGCAAAGTTTGCAAATTTTTGGGTTCATTACCGCAATATCTGCTGGTGGGTGTTACTGCAAAAGAAGGCCATTCTGCTGGTGAAAAGAATTTTCCAAGAGTCTGGGTATCAGCTCAGAGGTGAGATTCGGAGCTCTAAAGACTTGCAGGCTCCTTGTTGCTGGCAGCTTTAGTTTTAGAGATATCCAGGAAAGTCTGCAAATTTCTAACATGGCATGCCATGGTCAGCCAGGGCAAGTGACTGCACATGGTGGCCATTTTCCAGGGGAAAAAGATGTCATTTCCCCTGGGTCTGGGCATCCGATGAAAGGTGGCATTTGGGGTTCTAAGGTCGTGCAGGCTCCTTATTGCTGGCAGCTTTAGTTTTGGAGAAATACAGTAAAGTTAGCAAATTTTCAGGTTGGCAGGCCACGGATGCCCAGAGTGAGTGGCTGTAAACGGAGGCCATTTTCCAAGGGAAAAAGAAGGAATTTCCCCTGAAGCGATACGCAGAATAGACTCCACAACTTGATGTAGTTATGAAGTGGGTATGCATGTCAGCACCCAGCACAAGCAAGATAGCTCTCATGAAAACTTGTGCCCCAAGCTGCAGTCTGACCTACATCTTTATTCACAAAGGTGTTCCATATGCAATACCTTGCACAACTTTTCTATGCATATTCAACCCCTGGCCCCGCCTGTCCTCACCTCGTATGCTAAATAGGTCCACACCCTTCAGGGCATGTGTGGTTCGCTGTGGTGGTCGCACGGGGTCTTTTTGGTGGTCTCTGAGGCTGAAGTGTAGCCATGATATTTTAGTGAAAAAGCCTCTGCTGGGATTTTTCCTGTCCTGAGGGGCTGAGAGCCTCAGGAAAGAAATGTAAACAATAACTATCTGCTGCTGTGGAATGCCACAGGTGCATCTGTCATTGGTCCATGTGGATTGTTTTCAATCAGTGACCAATCACAGCCACCTGTGCCAAGGCTGTGAGCAGTCACAGGATTTTTTGTTATTGATTCCAATTCGATTCTTGTCTTTGTAGCCTTCTGATCTTCTTCTCTCTGTTCTTTTTAGTATAGTTTTAATGTAGTATTTTAATATAATATATAACATAATAAATCAGCCTTCTGATGAAAATGGAGTCAAGCCTCGTGTCCTGACACAAGGAGCAGCTTAAACAACACTGAAGGTTGTGGTCTTCCTCATGACTGAACTTTTGAACTGTTCTCCTTTGCGCGTGCGCTTTAGGTCTTTTGGTGCTTATCTGAGTCTGTGTGTCAGTCCTGACTATCTTGGAGACAGAGGAGCCCCTTTATCTGGGTGCTTTGTATCCCTTGCTCTCCTCTGGTATTGTTCTTTATGCAAGAAGCTTCAGAAATTTGCATTTCCTGTGCCCTTTGTTCTGTGGCAGAGGTTTCTTAAGTAAAAGGTTAAAATTCAACGTATAATTTCAAACTCATTTTTTTCATTCAAGTGAACTTCTAAAATTTCTATTTCACCCCAGGGTCTGGGCATCAGATGAAAGGTGGCATTTGGGGCTCTGAGGACTAGCAGAGACCTAGTTTCTGGCAGCTTTTAGTTTTGGAGAAATGCAGCAAAATTTGCAAATTTCTTGCTTGGCAGGCATTGGTCAGCAAGTAGTCACAAACATAGGCCATTTTCCAAGGAAAGAAGAAGCCAGCTTTAGTTTGGGAGAAACGCAGCAAAATTTGAAAATTTCTAGCTCGGGGGCCAGGGTTGGCCGGGTGAAGTGGTAGCCAACAGAGGCCATTTTCCAGAGGAAATAGAAGTAATTTCTCCAAGGTCTGGGCATCAGATGAAAGGTGGCATTTGGTGCCTGGACGACTAGTAGAGGCCTAGTTTCTGGCAGCTTTAGTTTTGGAAAAATCCAGCAAAATTTGCAAATTGCTTGTTTGGCAGGCATCGGTCTGCTGGGGTGAGGGGTCGCAAACAGAGGCCATTTTCCAAGAGAAAAAGAAATAATTTCCCCAAGGTCTGGGCATCAGATGACAGGTGACATTTGGGGCTCTGAGGACTAGCAGGGGCCTAGCTCCTGGCAGCTTTAGGTTTGGCAAAATCCAGCAAAATTTTCAAAATTCTAGCTTGGGTGGCCAGTGTTGGCCGGGTGAAGTGGCTGCAAACAGAGGCCACTTTCCAGGGGAGAAAGAAGTAATTTCCCCAAGGTCTGGGCATCAGATGAAAGGTGGCATTCAGAGCTCTAAGTTCTTCCAGGCTCCTCGTTGGTGGCAGCTTTAGTTTTGGAGATATGCAGGAAAGTTTGCAAATTTCTAAGTTGGCTGGCCAAGGCCGTCTGGGGTGAGTGATCGCAAATGGAGGATATTTTCCATGGGAAAGAAAAGTAATTTTCTTGGGGTCTGGGTATCAGATGAAAGGTGGAGTTTGCGGTTCTAAGGTCGTGCAGGCTGCTCATTGCTGGCAGCTTTAGTTTGGAAGAAATCCAGGAAATTTGGAAATTTCTAGCTTGGGTGGCCAGGGTTGGCCAGGTGAAGTGGCGGCCAACAGAGGCCATTTTCCAGGGGAAAAAAGAAGTAATTTGCCCAGGGTCTGGGCATCAGATGACAGGTGGCATTTGGGGCTCGGAGGACTAGCAGAGGCCTAGTTCCTGGCAGCTTTAGTTTTGGAGAAATGCAGCAAAAGTTGCAAATTTCTAGCTTGGGTGGCCAGAGTTGGCCACGTCCACTGGTAGCAAACAGAGGCCTTTTTCCAGTGGAGAACGAAGTAATTTCCCCAGGATCTGGGCATCAGATGAAAGCTGGCATTTGATGGTCTGTGCACTTGCAGGGGCCTAGTTTCTGACCAGTTAGGTTTGGAGAAATGCAGGAAAATGTTCAAATTTCTAGCTTGGGTGGCCAGGCTCAGCCAGGGCTAGTGGCTGCAAACAGAGGCCATTTTCCAGGGCAAATAGAAGTAATTTGCCCAGGGTTTGGGCATCAGATGAAAGGTGGCATTCAGAGGTCTAAGTACTTGTAGGCTCATCGTTGGTGCCAGCTTTAGTTTTGGAGATATGCAGGAAAGTTTGCAAATTTCTAGGTTGGCTGACCAAGGCCGTCTGGGGCGAGTGATTGCCAAATGAGGACATTTTCCATGGGAAAGAAAAGTATTTTTCTTGGGGTCTGGGTATCAGATGAAAGGTGGCTTTTGGGGTTCTAAGGTCGTGCAGGCTCCTCATTGCTGGCAGCTTTAGTTTTGGAGAAATCCAGAAAATTTGGAAATTTCTAGCTTGAGTGGCCAGGGTCGGCTGGGGCGAGTGTCCGCAAACAGGGGCCATTTTCCAAGGGGAAAAAACGTCATTTGCCCAGGGTCTGGGCATCAGATGACAGGTGGCATTTGGGGCTCTCAGCATATGCAGGGGCCTAGTTTCTGGCAGCTTTAGTTTTGGAGAAATGCAGCAAAATTTGGAAATTTCTAGCTTGGGCAGCAAGGGTCTGCCAGGGCGAGTGGCTGCAAACAGAGGCCATTTTCCAGGGGAAGAAGAAGTCATTTGCCCAGGGTCTGGGCATCAGATGAAAGCTGGTGTTTGGGACTCTGACAGCTTACAGGGGCCTAGTTTCTGGCAGCTTTAGTTTTGGAGAAATGTGGCACGCTGCTGTCCAATCTTTCTCTACTCCCCCATGTAGGGGAGAAGACCGCACCGGCCGAGCTGTGGCACAGCAGCTGACAGCAGGGGGGCACTTCCCAGATGCGCCGGGGGCGTCCGGGGAGCGCTTCGGCAGGAGGCAACGGTGGGCAGCAGGAAGGCGAAGTAGAGAAATGAAAAGAGGGACTCTTCTCGGGGGCACAGTCCAGAAGTTTACTTGCCTCCAGGGAAGCCAGCTGAGAAAAAACCTCGAGGAATGGGTGCAACAGTATATGAAGGGAGTGGAACACTCGGGTGGGGATTACACAATAACCAATAAGGGGAAACTTAGGAGGGAGCAAACTTATAACACACTTGCCAGCTAGCGAACAAGGAGGATAGGAAGGAGGGACTCTTGTTCCTGATCCAATCACCCACTGACAAGGGAAGAACTTTCTGGAAGGAAGGGAGGGGCCAGTGGGTGACGGACAGGAATTCGGGGAGGGATTAACTAAGGGTATCCAGGGGAACAGGGGAGGAGACAATAGATTGATAGAACTCTTATGCTGGGGAGGGGCAAACCCGGGAAAGGAGGGGAATTCCAGACTGAACCATCATTACAAATAGGGGTAACAGAACGAACCAACACCAAATAAAAAAGAACACACCACAACAGAAATGCAGCAAATATGGCAAATTTCTAGCTTGGGTGGCCAGGGTTGGCCGGGTCCACTGGTAGAAAAGAGAAGCCATTTTCCAGGGCAAAAGAAGTCATATCCCTAGGGTCTGGGCATCAGATGAAAGCTGGCATTTGGGGCTCTCAGCACATGCAGGGGCCTAGTTGCTGGCAGCTTTAGTTTTGGAGAAATTCAGGAAAATTTGGAAATTTCTAGCTTGGGTGGCAAGGGTTGGCAGGGCAATTGTCCGCAAACAGAGGCCATTTTCCAGGGGAGACAGAAGTCATTTCCCCAAGGTCTGGGCATCAGATGAAGGCTGGTATTTGGGACTCTGACCACTTTCAGGGGCCAGCAAGGAGAATCTGGGCCAGCTGAGTATACGTCCCCGGACTTGTGTTCTAAATTCCCGAGTTCTCGGCATCTCTCTGAGCCTAAAGGGAAGAGCAGGGTTATCTGCGGAGGGCTGGGGCAGAGCTAGCAGAAAGCACAGAAAAGTTGTTCAAGAATACCTTGCATTCCAATGCTAGTGCGAATTTAAGAGGCAGGCGAGTGGCAAGCCATGATCTTCTAGTAGTTGGAAAGCTGCGGACACAGTCCGAGTGTTGTGCAGCTTCGCTCTTCGCCTCCTAGAAAGTACCGCGCTCTCCGTCTCTTGGACGCGAGCAAGCGGCTCTTTGCGCAGAGAGCACTGTGCCGGTCACGGTTCTAAAATATTTTGGAGGGTTTTTCGAATGTTTTGATTTGTTTTTGTGAAGTTTTGGAGGGTTTTGAAATGTTTTGGTTCCTTTTGGCGGGTTTTGAAATATTTTGGCGGGATTTCATATTGTTTGGATTAGTTTATATTATTTTTTGGCAAGTCCTTTGTGTGTTTTGATAAGTTTATTTTGATTTCTATTATTTTGACTTCTTTTCAGAATGTTTTGATCAGTTTTGGTGTGTTCTAAAATATTTTGGCTGGTGTTTGGAATGTTTTCATTTGTTTGGATTTGTTTTTATGGGGTTTTGGCGGGTTTTCGGAAGGTTTTGGGTTATTTAGATTTGTTTTTATTATGATTTGTCGGGTTTTCGGAATGTTTTGGTGGGTGTTTAAAATGTTTTGGTTGGTTTTCATTTGTTTTTATTATATTGGGCAAGTTTTTTTGCATGTTTTGATCAGTTCTGGCAGGTTTTCTAGTATTTTGGCATCTTTTCAGAATGTTTTGATCAGTTTTGGCGGGTTGTAAAATATTTTGGAAGGTTTTTGGAAGGTTTTGATTTGTTTTGGTTTGTTTTTTTTATGATTTGGTGGGTTTTCGGAATGTTTTGGTCAGTTTTCAAGAATGTTTTGGTTTGTTTTTAATATGTTTTGCTGTGTTTTGGAATATTTTGATTTGTTTTATCAGGTTTTAAAATATTTTGGCATGTTTTTAGAAGGTTTTGATTTGTTTTTATTATATTTTGGCAAGTTTTTTGTATGTTTTGATCAGTTTAGGCTGGTTTTATAATATTTGGCGGGTTTTCAGAATGTTTTGATCAGTTTTGGCAGGTTTTAAAATATTTTAGAGGGTTTTTATTATATTTTGGTTTGTTTAGATTTGTTTTTATCATATTTTGGCGGGTTTTTTGAATGTTTTGATCAGTTCTGGCTGGTTTTATAATATTTTGGCTCTTCTTGTGGTGCCAGTTGCGTTGCGTTTCGTGGCGCTCCTGTGGCATGATGCCTGGCAGTGGAACTTACGTTCTAAGGCTCTGTATCCAGACGCAATGTGCCACCAGACGCCACTGTGGCTGCTTTGACAGTGCCACGTGCCTCCTGTAAACTGACATCAGGAACATAGGCAGATGAGGTTTTTTTTCCCAGGGAAAATGGTCGTGTCCCTTTCCATGGGAAAGAGTCCTGGAGTGAATGGCTGCCTGCTGAAATTCCAAAGATCACAGGATGCCTCCCAGATGCAGCTGCCACCAAATGCAACCTTGGCTGTGTTGCAGTCCATTTTGGGAGGGGGCACCCTGGGGAGTCACCGGAGGGCCCCCTAGGCTGTGAGTGCACTGGCAGCAGCAGGCAGGCAAGGAGATTCCACAGGGATTCTGAGGGTGCAGATTAAATGAGGGTTTATTGGGGGTCCCATCCCCGGGCACAGCATGGTTTCTGAGGGAAAAAGGAGGGAGGGGGAGCCTAGGGGAGGGAAGGGCCAAGAGGGTAGGAAGGCGAAGAGGGAGGAAAGGCTAAGAGAGCAACTGGTCTCGCTCGCACGGTTTATAAGGCAGATTGAAAGTGGGCACGGAATGAGACTTGTGCCAATGGGATTACAGATACGGGATGCTCCAGGACAGGACCACAGGCTTGGGATAGACAATAACTTTTGGAGGGGTGAGACAGAGCATACCATTTAAACAAAATGCAATACTACATGGATGGTTTGACAGTGCCAAGTGTCTCCTGCAAATTGACATCAGGAACCTGGACTGGTAAGTTTTGGTCCCCAGTTAAAAGGGCCAGCAGTTGTGTAAAACGGCCAGTGTCAGGGAGTGGCCTGCTGCCTGCTGAAATTCCAAAGGTAGCAGGATACCTCCAGGACACAAAGTGCAAATATCAGCAAGTCTGGCTGGTATGACAGTAACACGTGCCTCCTGCGAACTATCAGGAACCTGGGCTGATGAGTTTTGTTTCCCAGGGAAAAGGGCGAGCGTTTGTGTCCAACCACTGGTGGCCCAGACAGGCCGAATGCCTGCTGAAATTCCAAAGGTCGCAGGATGCCACCCAGACCCAATGTGCCACCATCACCAACGGTGGCTGGTTTGACAGTGCCAAGTGCCTCCTGCAAACTGACATCAGGTACCTGGCCTGGTGAGTTTTGTTTCCCAGGGAAAAGGGTCAGCGTTCATGTTGAGGGGCAAGGGGCATGGAATGGACAACTGCCTGCTGAAATTCCAAAGGTGGCAGGATGCCTCCCAGAAGCAAGGTGCCATCAGAGGCAACTGTGGCTGGATTGACAGTGCCACGTGCCTCCTGCAAATGGACATCAAGAACCAGGGCTGATCAGTTTTGTTCCCCAGCCAAAAGGTCCACTGTTTTTTGCAAGGTGCCAATGGCGCAGGATGGCCAACCGCCTCCTGAAATTCCGAATGTTGCAGGATGCCTCCAGACGCAAGGTGCCACCATGAGCAACGGTGGCTGGTTTGACAGTAACAAGTGCCTCCTGCAGACTGACCTCAGGAACCTGGCCTGCTGAGTTTTGTTTCTCAGAGTAAAAGCCATCATTTCTGTCCAAGGCACGGTGGCCCGGCGTGGCCAGCTGCATTCCGAAATTCCGGACCGCTTTGGATGTCTCCCACACTCAAGATGCCACCACAGGCAACTGTACCTGCTTTGACAGTGCTAAGTGCCTCCTGCAAACTGACCTCAGGAACCTCGCCTGGTGAGTTTTTTTTTCTCTGGGGAATGGCCAAAGTTCCTGGTTAGGTTCCGGTGGCCCGTAGCGGCAGGGTGCTTCTTAAAATTCCGGACATACCTCCCCGAAGCAACGTGCCAGCAGAGGCAACTGTGGCTGGTTTGAGAGTGCCAAGTGCCTCCTGCAAACTGACCTCAGGAACCTAGCCTGGTGAGTTATGATTCTCTGGGAAAAGGCCATCGTTCCTGGACAGGTTCCGGCCTCCCGCAGTAGCCGGCGGCCTGTTGAAATTTTGAAGATCTCCATATACATCCCAGAAGAAAGGCGCCACCACAGGGAATTGTGGCTTGTTTGAGAGTACCAAGTGCCTCCTGCAAACTGACCTCAGGAAGCTGGCCTGCTGAGTTTTGTTTCTGACAGAAAAAGGCCATGGTTCGTGTCCAGGGCCCGGTGGCCTGGCGTGGCCGGGTGTCTCTTAAAATTCCAAACATCTCAGGATGCCTCCCAGAATCAAGGCGCCACCAGAGGCAAGTGTACCTGCTTTGACAGTGCCAAGTGCCTCCTGCAAACTGACATCAGGAACCTGTGCTGGTGAGTTTTGATTCCCAGAGAAAAAGCCATTGTTTGTGTCCTGGTTCCCATGGCCCGGGGTAGCAAGCTGCCTGCTGAAATTCTGAACGTCCCAATATACCAGCCAGAAGCAAGGTGCCACCACTGGCGACCGTGGCTGGTTGGATAGTGCTAAGTGCCTCCTGCAACCTGACAACAGGAAGCTGGCCTGATGTGTTCTGTTTCTCTGGGGAAAGGCCATCATTCCTGCCTAGGACCACTGGCCCCGATGGCGGACTGCCTGCTGAAACTCCGAAATTCTCTGGATGCCTCACAGACACAAGGTGCCATTACAGGCAACTGTGGCTGGTTTGAGAGTGCCAAGTGCCTCCTGCAAATGGACATCAGGAACCTGGCGTGCTGAGTTTTGTTTCTTTGGGGAAAAGTTCCTGGCCAGGTTCAGGTGAACTGGTGTGGACGGTTGCATTCTGAAATTCCGAAAATCTCAGGATGCCTCGCAGAGGCAAGGCACCACCACAGGGAAGTGTGGCTGGTTTGACAGTGCCAAATGCCTCCTGCAAACTGACATCATGAACCTATCCGGGTGAGTTTTACTTCTCTGGGGAAAGGCCATCGTTCCTGGCCATGTTCCGGCCTTCCACAATTGCCGGCTGCCTGTTGAAATTCCGAACGTCTCCATGTACCTACCAGAGGCAAGGTGCCACCAAAGACAACTGTGGCTGGTTTGACAGTGCCAAGTGCCTCCTGCAAACTGACAACTAGAACCTTGCCTGGTGTGTTTTGTTTCTCTGGGGAACGGCCATAGTTCCTGGCCAAGTTCCGGTGGACTGTAGCGGCAGTGTGCTTCTTAAAATTCCGAACATCTGAGGATACCTGCCAGAAGAAAGGCACCACCACAGGCAAGTGTGGCTTGTTAGACAGTGCCACGTGCCTCTTGCAAACTGACCTAAGGAACTTGGCCTGCTGAGTTCTGTTTCTCTGTGGAAACGCCATCGTTCCTGGCCAGGGCCTGCTGGCATGCACTGGCCGGCTGCATTCTGAAATTCCAAATTTCCCAGGATGCCTCCAAGACGCCAGGTGCCAGCACAGGCAACTGTGGATTGTTTCAGAGTGCCAAGTGCCTCCTGCAAATGGACATCAGAAACCTGGCCTGCTGAGTTTTGATTTTCTGTGGAAAGGCCATCGTTCCTGGCCAGGTTCCGGCCTCCCGCAGTGGCAGGCTGCCTGGTGAAATTCCGAACGTCTCCATATATCTCCCAGAAGCAAGGTGCCACAACAGGACACTGTGGCTGGTTTCACAGTGCCAAGTGCCTCCTGCAAACTGACCTCAGGAACCTGGCCTGCTGAGTTTTGTTTCTCTGGGGAAAGGCCATCGTTTTTGTCCAGTTTCCGGTGGCCCGGAGTGGCCGGCTGCCTGCTGAAATTCTGCTCCTCTTGGAATGCCTACCAGAGGCAACGTTCCACCAGAGGCAAGTGTAGCTGATTTGACAGTGCCAAGTGCCTCCTGCAAACTGACATCAGGAACCTGGCCTGGTGAGTTTTGTTTCTCAGAGAAAAGGCCATCCTTCCTGTCCAGGGCCAGGTGGCTCAGAGAGGCCTGGTGCCTGCTGAAATTCCAAACGTCCCAATATACCAGCCAGAAGCAAGGTGCCATTACAGGAAACTGTGGCTGATTTGACAGTGCCAAGTGCCTCCTGCAAACTAACATCAGGAACCTCGCCTGGTGAGTTTTTTTTTCTCTGGGGAATGGCCAAAGTTCCTGGTTAGGTTCCGGTGGCCCGTAGCGGCAGGGTGCTTCTTAAAATTCCGGACATACCTCCCCGAAGCAACGTGCCAGCAGAGGCAACTGTGGCTGGTTTGAGAGTGCCAAGTGCCTCCTGCAAACTGACCTCAGGAACCTAGCCTGGTGAGTTATGATTCTCTGGGAAAAGGCCATCGTTCCTGGACAGGTTCCGGCCTCCCGCAGTAGCCGGCGGCCTGTTGAAATTTTGAAGATCTCCATATACATCCCAGAAGAAAGGCGCCACCACAGGGAATTGTGGCTTGTTTGAGAGTACCAAGTGCCTCCTGCAAACTGACCTCAGGAAGCTGGCCTGCTGAGTTTTGTTTCTGACAGAAAAAGGCCATGGTTCGTGTCCAGGGCCCGGTGGCCTGGCGTGGCCGGGTGTCTCTTAAAATTCCAAACATCTCAGGATGCCTCCCAGAATCAAGGCGCCACCAGAGGCAAGTGTACCTGCTTTGACAGTGCCAAGTGCCTCCTGCAAACTGACATCAGGAACCTGTGCTGGTGAGTTTTGATTCCCAGAGAAAAAGCCATTGTTTGTGTCCTGGTTCCCATGGCCCGGGGTAGCAAGCTGCCTGCTGAAATTCTGAACGTCCCAATATACCAGCCAGAAGCAAGGTGCCACCACTGGCGACCGTGGCTGGTTGGATAGTGCTAAGTGCCTCCTGCAACCTGACAACAGGAAGCTGGCCTGATGTGTTCTGTTTCTCTGGGGAAAGGCCATCATTCCTGCCTAGGACCACTGGCCCCGATGGCGGACTGCCTGCTGAAACTCCGAAATTCTCTGGATGCCTCACAGACACAAGGTGCCATTACAGGCAACTGTGGCTGGTTTGAGAGTGCCAAGTGCCTCCTGCAAATGGACATCAGGAACCTGGCGTGCTGAGTTTTGTTTCTTTGGGGAAAAGTTCCTGGCCAGGTTCAGGTGAACTGGTGTGGACGGTTGCATTCTGAAATTCCGAACATCTCAGGACACCTCCCCAAAGAAAGGCGCCATCACAGGCAAGTGTGGCTTCTTTGATAGTGCCAAGTGCCTTCTGCAAACTGACATCAGGAACCTGGCCTGGTGAGTTCTGTTTCTCAGAGAAAAAGCCATTGTTCCTGTCCTGGTTCCCATGGCCCGGGGTGACAAGCTGCCTGCCTAAATTCCAAATATCTCAGGATGCCTTGCGGAAGAAACGTGCCACCACTGGCAATTGTGGCTGGTTTGATACTGCCAAGTGCCTTCAGGAAAGTGACATCAGGAACCTGGCCTGGTGAGTTTTATTTCTCTGGGGAAAGGCCATCATTCCTTGCCAGGTTCCTCTCTCCCGCAGTGGCTGTCTGCCTGCCTGAATTCAGAAAGTCTCCATATGCCTCCCAGAAGCAAGGTGCCATCAGAGGCAAGTGTGGCTGCTTTGACAGTGCCAAGTGCCTCCTGCAAACTGACATTGGGAACCTGGCCTGGTGAGTTTTCTTTCTCTGGGGAAAGGCCATCGTTCCTGTCTAGGACCACTGGCCGAGATGGCGGATTACCTGCTAAAATTCCCAACATCTCAGGATGCCTCGCAGAGGCAAGGCACCACCACAGGGAAGTGTGGCTGGTTTGACAGTGCCAAATGCCTCCTGCAAACTGACATCATGAACCTATCCGGGTGAGTTTTACTTCTCTGGGGAAAGGCCATCGTTCCTGGCCATGTTCCGGCCTTCCACAATTGCCGGCTGCCTGTTGAAATTCCGAACGTCTCCATGTACCTACCAGAGGCAAGGTGCCACCAAAGACAACTGTGGCTGGTTTGACAGTGCCAAGTGCCTCCTGCAAACTGACAACTAGAACCTTGCCTGGTGTGTTTTGTTTCTCTGGGGAACGGCCATAGTTCCTGGCCAAGTTCCGGTGGACTGTAGCGGCAGTGTGCTTCTTAAAATTCCGAACATCTGAGGATACCTGCCAGAAGAAAGGCACCACCACAGGCAAGTGTGGCTTGTTAGACAGTGCCACGTGCCTCTTGCAAACTGACCTAAGGAACTTGGCCTGCTGAGTTCTGTTTCTCTGTGGAAACGCCATCGTTCCTGGCCAGGGCCTGCTGGCATGCACTGGCCGGCTGCATTCTGAAATTCCAAATTTCCCAGGATGCCTCCAAGACGCCAGGTGCCAGCACAGGCAACTGTGGATTGTTTCAGAGTGCCAAGTGCCTCCTGCAAATGGACATCAGAAACCTGGCCTGCTGAGTTTTGATTTTCTGTGGAAAGGCCATCGTTCCTGGCCAGGTTCCGGCCTCCCGCAGTGGCAGGCTGCCTGGTGAAATTCCGAACGTCTCCATATATCTCCCAGAAGCAAGGTGCCACAACAGGACACTGTGGCTGGTTTCACAGTGCCAAGTGCCTCCTGCAAACTGACCTCAGGAACCTGGCCTGCTGAGTTCTGTTTCTCTGTGGAAACGCCATCGTTCCTGGCCAGGGCCTGCTGGCATGCACTGGCCGGCTGCATTCTGAAATTCCAAATTTCCCAGGATGCCTCCAAGACGCCAGGTGCCAGCACAGGCAACTGTGGATTGTTTCAGAGTGCCAAGTGCCTCCTGCAAATGGACATCAGAAACCTGGCCTGCTGAGTTTTGATTTTCTGTGGAAAGGCCATCGTTCCTGGCCAGGTTCCGGCCTCCCGCAGTGGCAGGCTGCCTGGTGAAATTCCGAACGTCTCCATATATCTCCCAGAAGCAAGGTGCCACAACAGGACACTGTGGCTGGTTTCACAGTGCCAAGTGCCTCCTGCAAACTGACCTCAGGAACCTGGCCTGCTGAGTTTTGTTTCTCTGGGGAAAGGCCATCGTTTTTGTCCAGTTTCCGGTGGCCCGGAGTGGCCGGCTGCCTGCTGAAATTCTGCTCCTCTTGGAATGCCTACCAGAGGCAACGTTCCACCAGAGGCAAGTGTAGCTGATTTGACAGTGCCAAGTGCCTCCTGCAAACTGACATCAGGAACCTGGCCTGGTGAGTTTTGTTTCTCAGAGAAAAGGCCATCCTTCCTGTCCAGGGCCAGGTGGCTCAGAGAGGCCTGGTGCCTGCTGAAATTCCAAACGTCCCAATATACCAGCCAGAAGCAAGGTGCCATTACAGGAAACTGTGGCTGATTTGACAGTGCCAAGTGCCTCCTGCAAACTAACATCAGGAACCTTGCCTGGTGAGTTTTATTTTTCTGGGGAAAGGCCATCCTTCCTGGACAAGTTCCTGTCTCCCGCAGTCGCTATATGCCTGTTGAAATTCAGAAAGTCTCCGCATGCCTCCCAGAAGCAAGATGTAAGCACAGGCAAGTGTGACTGGCCTGACAGTGGCAAGTGCCTCCTGCAAACTAACATCAGGAAGGTGGCCTGGTGATTTCTGTAAGTCGGAGTAAATGCCATCGTTCTTGTCCAAGCGTCCTATAGCCAGCAGTTGGCCAGCTGGCTGCTGATATTCCTAACATCTCAGGATGCCTCCCAGAATCAAGGCGCCACCACAGGCACCTGTAGCTGGTTGGACAGTGCCAAGTGCCTCCTGCAAACTGACCTCAGGAACCTGGCCTGGTGACTTTTGTTTCTCAGAGAAAAAGGCACTGTTCTTGTCCCGCGTCCTGTAGCCAGCAGTGGCCGGCTGTCTGCCGAAATTAGAAACGTCTCAATATACATCCTAGAAGCAAGGCACCCCAACAGGCATCTGTGGCGAGTTTGACAGTGCCAAGTGCCTCCTGCAAACTGACCTCAGGCACCTGGCCGTGTGAGTTTTGTTTCTCACAGAAAAGGCCATGGTTCGTGTCCAGGTTCAGGTGGGCTGGCGTGGCCGGGTGTCTCTTAAAATTCCAAACATTTCAGGATGCTTCCCAAAATCAAGGCGCCAACACAGACACCTGTAGCTGGTTTGAGAGTGCCAAGTGCCTCCTGCAAAGTGACATCAGGAACCTGGCCTGGTGATTTCTGTATGTCGGAGTAAATGCCATCGTTTTTCTCCAGCGTCATGTTTTCAGCAGTGGCCAGCTGCTTGCTGAAATTCTGACCGTCTCAGGATGCCTTCCTGAAACAAGGTGCCAGCACAGGCAACTGTGGCTGGTTTGACAGTGCCAAGTGCCTCCTGCAAACTGACATCAGGAACCTGGCATTGTGAATTGTGTTTCTCACAGAAAAAGCCATTGTTCTAGTCCCAGTTCCAGTGGCCCAGTGTGGCCTGGTGCCTCTTAAAATCCCAAATATCTCAGGATGCCTCCCAGAATCAAGGCGCCACCACAGGCACCGGTTGCTGATTTGACCGTGCCAAGTGCCTCCTGCAAACTGACATCAGGAACCTTGCCTGGTGAGTTTTATTTCTCTGGGGAATGGCCATCGTTTCTGGACAGGTTCCTGTCTCCCGCAGTCGCTATATGCCTGTTGAAATTCAGAAAGTCTCCACATGCCTCCCAGAAGCGAGGTGCAAGGAAATGCAAGATTGGCTGCTTCGACAGTGCCAAGTGCCTCCTGCAAACTGACATCAGGAACATGGCATTGTGAATTGTGTTTCTCACAGAAAAGGGCATTGTTCTAGTCCCGGTTCCAGTGGCCCTGTGTGACCTGGTGCTTCTTAAAATTCCAAACATCTCAGGATGCTACCCAGAAGGAAGATGCCACCAGAGGCAAGTGTGGCTGCTTTGACAGTGCCAAGTGCCTCCTGTAAACTGACATCAGAAACCTGGCCTGGTGAGTTTATTTTCTTACAGAAAAAGCATTGTTTTTTTCCACTTACCCGTGTCCTGAAATGGCTGTCCGCCTGCTTTAATTCTGAAAGACTGAATTAACTTCCAGAAGCAAGGTGCCACCAGAGGCAACTGTGGTTGGTTTGACAGTGCCAAGTGCCTCCTGCAAACTGACCTCAGGAACCTGGCCTGGTGACTTTTGTTTCTCAGAGAAAAAGCCACCAATCTTGTCCCGCGTCCTGTAGCCAGCAGAGGCTGGCTGTCTGCCAAAATTCTGAACGTCTCAATATACATCCTAGAAGCAAGGTGCCACAACAGGCAACTGTGGCGGGTTTGACAGTGCCAAGTGCCTCCTGCAAACTGACCTCAGGAACCTGGCCTGGTGAGTTTTGTTTCTGACAGAAAAAGGCCATGGTTCGTGTCCAGGGTCTGGTGGCCCGGCGTGGCCGGGTGTCTCTTAAAATTCCAAACATCTCAGGATGCCTCCCAGAATCAAGGCGCCACCACTGGTACCTGTGTCTGGTTTGAGAGTGCCAAGTGCCTCCTGCAAACTGACATCAGGAACCTTGTATGGTGAGTTTTGCTTCTCTAGGGAAAGGCCATCGTTCTTGTCCAGTTTCCGGTGGCCCGCAGTGGCCGGGTGCCAGCTGAAATTCCGCTCATCCCGGGACACCTACCGGAGGCAACGTTCCACCAGAGGCAAGTGTGGCTGATTTGACAGTGCCAAGTGCCTCCTGCAAACGGACATCAGCAACCTTGCCTGGTGACTTCTGTTTCTCTGGGGAAAGTCCATCGTTCCTGGACAGGTTCCTGTCTCCCGCAGTGCAATATGACTTTTACAATTCAGAAAGTCTCCACATGCCTCCCAGAAGCAAGGTGCAAGCACAGGCAAGTGTGGCTGGTTTGAGAGTGCCAAGTGCCTCCTGCAAACTGACATCAGGAACCTGGCCTGGTGATTTCTGTATGTCTGAGTAAATGCCATCGTTCTTGTCCAGCGTCCTGTAGCCAGCAGTTGGCCACTTGCCTGCTGAAATTCCTTATCGACTTAGGATGCCTCCCTGAAGCAAAGTGCCAACACAGGCAACTGTGGTTGCTTGGACAGTGCCAAGTGCCTCCTGCAAACTGACATCAGGAACCTGGCATTGTGAATTGTGTTTCTCACAGAAAAGGCCATTGTTCATGCCCCAGTTCCAGTGGCCCAGTGTTGCCTGCTGCCTCTTAAAATCCCAAATATCTCATGATGTCTCACAGAACCAAGATGCCACCAGAGGCAAGTGTGGCTGGTTTGACAGTGCCAAGTGCCTTCTGCAAACGAACATCAGGAACCTGGCCTGCTGAGTTTTGTTTCTGACAGAAAAAGGCCATGGTTCGTGTCCAGGTTCGGGTGGCCCGGCGTGGCAGGCTGTCTCTTAAAATTCCAAATATCTCAGGATGCCTCCCAGAAATAAGGTGCCACCACAGGCACCTCTGGCAGGTTGGACAGTGCCAAGTGCCTCCTGCAAACTGACATCAGGAACCTTGTATGGTGAGTTTTGTTTCTCTGGGGAAAGGGCATCGTTCCTGGACAGGTTCCGGCCTCCCGCCGTGGCAGGCTGCCTGCTGAAATTCCGAACGTCTCCATATACCTCCCGGAATCAAGGTGCCACCAAAGACAACTGTGCCTGGTTTGAGCGTGCCAAGTGCCTCCTGCAAACTGACCTCAGGAATCTGGCCTGGTGAGTTTTGTTTCTCAGAGAAAAGGTATCCTTCCTGTCCAGGGTCTGGTGGCTCGGAGAGGCCTGGTGCCTGCTGAAATTCCGAACATCCCAATATACCAGCCAGAAGCAAGGTGCCACCAGGGGCAACCATGGCTGGTTGGACAGTGCCAAATGCCTCCTGCAACCTGACAACAGGAACCTGGCCTGCTGAGTTTTGTTTCTCAGGCGAATGGCCATAGTTCCAGGCCAGCTTCCGGTGGACCGTAGCTGCAGGGTGCTTCTTAAAATTCCGAACATCTCAGGATACATGCCAGAAGCAAGGCACCACTACAGGCAAGTGTGGCTGGTTGAACAGTGCCAAGTGCCTCTTGCAAACTGACATCAGGAACTTGGCCTGGTGAGTTTTGTTTCTCTGTGGAAAGGCCATCGTTCGTGTTCAGGGCCTGCTGGCATGCAATGGCCGGCTGCATTCTGAAATTCGGAATGTCCCAGGATGCCTCCAAGACGCAAGGTGCCAGCACAGGCAACTGTGGCTTGTTGGAGAGTGCCAAGTGCCTCCTGCAAACGGACATCAGGAACCTGGCCAGGTGAATTTTGTTTCCCAGGGAAAAGGGCCGGCTACCCTGTCCATGGGAAAGAGGCCTGGAATGTCTGGAGGCCTGCTGAAATTCCGAACATCACAGGGTGCCTCCCAGACCCATGGTGTCACGACATGCAAGGACGGCTGGATTAACAGTGCCAAGTGCCTCCTGCAAATGGGCTGGTCAGTTTCATTTCCCGGGTGAAAGGGCCCGCGTTTTTGGCTATTGGCCAGTGGCCCAGAGAGGATTGGTGGCTGCTGAAATTCCAAACCTTGCAGGATTCCTCCCGGACGCAAGGTGACACCAGAGGCAACTGTGGCTGTTTTGACAGTGCCAAGTGCCTCCTGTAAACGGACATCAGGAACTTGGGCTAGCGAGTTTCCTTTCCCAGGGAAAAGGGACAGCGTTCGTGTCCAGGGGCCAGTGGCACTGAGTGGCCAGCTGCCTGCTGTAACTCTAAATCTCACAGGATGCCTCTTAGACGCAAGGGGCCACCATCAGCAACTATGGCTATTTGGACAGCGCCAAGTGCCTCCTGCAAACTGAAATCAGAATTCTGGGCTCACGAGTTTCATTTCCCACTGAAAACAGCCAACGTTTGTGTCCAGGGGCCAGTGGTCCAGAGAGGATTGGTGCCTGATGAAATTCCAAATGTCTCAGGATGTCTCCTGGATGCAAGGTGCCACTGTCAGCAACTGTAAGTGTTGACATTGCCAAGAGCCTCCTGCAAATTGACATCAGGAACCTGGCCTGGTATGTTTTGTTTCCCAGTGAAAAATGACGTCATTTGTGTCCAACGACCAGTGCCACAGAGTGACTGTTTCCCGTCAGAAAATCTGAAAATTGCGGGATGCCTCTGAGAAGAAGGTGACACCCCAAGCAACTGTGGCTGGAGTTTAAATGCCAAGTGCCTGCTACAAACGGACATCAGGAACCAGGGATGGTGTTTTATGTTTCCTGGACAGAAGGGAAGCAGCTCTTCACGCAGAGATTATGGTGCCGGTTGCAGTGCGCTCCGGGGCGCTCCTTCTGCCAAAAGATGCCTGGCAGCTGCCCTTAACTTTGGACAGCTCCGTGTCTCTGTATTCTGCATTTCTCGTCTTCTGCATCTCAGCAAAAAACTTTTCCACTGTGTCTAGCAAGCAGAAACTGTGCCAGCACAGTATATGTCCCCCGACTTGTGTTTTAAAGTTCCCCATTTTTCGGCATCTCTCAGCCTAAAGGGAAGACCAGGGTTATCTGCTGTAAGCTGGAGTAGAACCAGCAACAAACACAGAAAAGTTGTCCAAGAATACCATCCATTCAAATGTTAATGTGAATTTAAGAGGCCAAACCCGCCAAAATATTTTTAAACTTGCCTAAATGAATCAAAATATTCTAAAACCCTCCAAACCATATTAAGAACAAATGAAAACCAACCAAAACATTCTAAAAACCCCACCAAAATATACCGAAAACAAGTCAAAACATAGTAAGAACAAATGAAAACCAACCAAAACATTCCAAACACCAGCCAAAATAGTTTAGAATCTGCCAAGACTGATCAAAACATTCTGAAAACCTCCCAAAATATTATAAAACCAGTCAGAAGTGATCAAAACATTCAAAAAAAACAGCCAAAACATGATAAAGCCCACCAAAAGTAATCCAAACACCCCAGAAACCCAATTAAACATCATCAAAACAAATCCAAACAAATCAAAACATTCCAAAAGCCTGCTAGAATATTTTAAAACCCGCCAAAAGTGATCCAAACATTTTGAAAAGAAGCCAAAATATTATAAAACCAGCCAGAACTGATCAAAACATACAAAAAACTGGCCAAAACATAATAAAAACAAATCTAAACAAACCAAAACATTCTAAAAACCCACCAAAATCTTTCAAAACCTGTCAAAAGTAATCAACACATTCTAAAACCCAGCCAAACAATAATAAATACCAGCCAAAACATGATAAAGCCCACCAAAACTAATCCAAACACACCAAAAACACACAAAACATAATAAAAACAAATCTAAACAAACCAAAACATTCCAAAAACCCTACAAAATATTTTAGAACCCTCCAAAACTGATCAAAACATTCTGAAAAGATGCCAAAATATTATAAAACCAGTCAGAAGTGATCAAAACATTCAATAACTTGCGAAAACATACTAAAAACAAATCTCAACAAACCAAAACATTCCAAAATATGACTAAATATTGTCAAACCAGCCAGAACTGATCAAAACATTCAAAAAACTCGTCAAAACAAGTCAAGACCAACCAAAACATTCAAAAAACCTGCCAAAGCATTTTAAAACCTGCCAAAAACAAATCAAAACATTTCAAAACCCACCAAAATATTATAAAACCAGACAGAAGTGATGAAAACTTTCTGAAAACCTGATAAAACATAATAAAGACCCGCCAAATCAAATCAAAATTTTCCAAAACCTGCTAACACAATTAAAACAACACAAGAGAAAACAAAACATTCTAAAACCCCACCAAAATATTCCAAAAACCCACCAAAACATAATAAAAACATATCAAAACATTCCAAAAACCTGCCAAATTTTTTCAAACCTGCCAAAACTGATCAAAACATTCTGAAAAGACACCAAAACACTAGAAAACCAGTCAGAAGAGATGAAAACATTCAAAAAACTGGCCAAAACATTCAAAAACAAATCAAAACCAACCAAAACCTTCTAAAAAGCTGCTAAAATATTTTAAAATCCTCCAAAACTGATCAAAATATATTGAAAAGAAAACAAAAAGTACTATAAAACCAGCCAGAGCTGATCAAAACATACAAAAAACTTGCCAAAACATAATAAAAACAAATCTAAACAAACCAAAACATTCTAAAAACCAGCCAAAATATGTTAAAACCAGAAAACCGAATCAAAACATTCCGAAAACACGCCAAAACATAAAACAAATCTAAACAACAAAACATTCCAAAAACTAGCCAAAATATTTTAGAACTCCCCGAAAACTGATCAAAACATTCTGAAAACCCGCCAAAATATTATAAAATTAGTCAGAAGTGAACAAAACATTCAAAAAACCCACCAAACCATGATAAAGCCCACCAAAACTAATCCAAACACACCAAAAACCTGACTAAACATAACAAAAACAAATCAAAACCAACCAAAAAATTCTAAAAACCAGCGCAAAGTAATCTAAACATTCTAAAAGCCCTCCAAAACATAATAAGGACATAGGAAAACCAAACAAAATATTCTAAAAACCTGCCAAAATATATTAAAACCCGCCAAAACGGATCAAAACATTCTGAAGAGATGCCAAAATACTAGAAAACCAGCCAGAACTGATCCAAATATTTCAAAAAGCTTGCCAAAACGTAATAAAAACAAATCAAAACCAGCCAAAACATTCTAAAAACTCGCCAAATTATTTTAAACCCGCCAAATTATTTTAAAAGCTGCCAAAACGTTATTAAACAAATCAAAACAAAACAAAAAATTCCAAACACCAGCCAAAATATTGTAAAACCCGCCAAAACTGATCACAACATTCTGAAAAACAGCCAAAACATTATAAAAACAAATCTCAACAAACCAAAACATTCCAAAATTCCGCCAAAACATCGTAAAACAAATCAAAAGTAATCAAAACTTTCTAAACCAGCCGAAATATTGTAAAAACAAATCAAAACAAATCAAAATATTCCAAAAACCTGCCAAAATGTTAATACACCCGCCGAAACTGACCACAACATTCTCAATAGACGCAAAACACATTCAAAAAATCCATCAAAACATAATAAAGAAAATCAGTGCAAACCAAACCATTCCAAAAACCCGCTAAAATACTTAAAAACACGCAAAAATGAACCAAACCATTCTAAGAATCCACAAAAACATAAGAAAAACAAAATACAACAAACTAAAACAATCCAAACACCAGACATAATACTTTAGAACCCGCCAAAAGTGATCAAAACATTAGGAAAACACGCCAAAATACTAGAAAACCAGCCAGAACTGATTAAAACACACAAAAAACTTGCCAAAAAATAATAAAAAGGGATAAAATAATTTAAAAAATCCGGGCAAAATATTTCAAAACCCGCCAAAAGGAACCGATATATTCCAAAACCCTCCAAAATTTCACAAAAATGAATCAAAACATTCCAAAAACATACAAAAATATTTTAGAACAACGATCAGCACAGTGCTCTCTGCGTGAATAGCCGCTAGATGGCATCCAAGAGACGGAGAGTGCGGTACCTTCTAGGAGGCGAAGAGTGAAGCCGCACAACACCCGGAATGTGTCCGCAACTTTCGAACTGCTAGAAGTTCATGGTTTACCACTCGCCTGCCTCTTCAATTGGCATTAGCATTGGAATGGAAGGTATTCTTGGACAACTTTGCTGTGCTTGCTTCTAGTTCTGCCCCAGCCCACCATAGATAACCTTGCTCTTCCCTTTAGTTTCTGAGATGCCGAGAACTCGGGAATTGAAAACACAAGTCCGGGGATGTATACTGTGCTGGCACAGTTTCTCCTTGCTAGATGGAGTGGAAAAGCATTTTGCTGAGATGCCGAAGACAAGAAATGCAGAATACGGAGATATGGAGCTGTCTGAAGTTAAGTGCCGCTGCCAGGCGTCTTTCGGCAGAAAGCGAGCCCCGGAGCGCACAGTGACCGGCTCAGTGCTCTCTGCGCGAAGAGCTGCTGGATCGCATCCGAGAGACGGAGAGCGCGGTGTCTTCTAGGATGTGAAGAGTGAAGCCGCACAACACCCGGACTGTGTCCGCAGCTTTCAAACTGCTAGAAGTTCATGGCTTCCCACGCGATTTGTTTAGATTTGTTTATATTATATTTTGGTGTGTTTGGATTAGTTTTGCTGGTTTTTATCCTGTTGTCGGGTTTTCGCTATGTTTTGATGAGTTTTGGGTGGTTCTAAAATATTTCGGCCGGGTTTTGGAATGTTTTGTTGTCTATTCATAATGTGTTTTTTTCTTTTGATTAGTCTATAATATGATTTGGGGGGTTTTAGAAAGTTTTGATTCATTTAGGCAAGATTAAAAATGTTTTCTTGGGTTTTTAGAATGTTTTGATTTGTTTAGATATCTTTTTCTAAAATTTCTCAGGTTTTTAGCGTGCTTGGATTAGTTTTTGTGGGCTTTAATATGTTTTGCCAGGTTTTCATTATTGTTTGACAGGGTTTTAAAATATTTTGCTGACTTTTGACGGGCTGGTTATTAGAATGTTTTCTTTGGTTTAGCTTTGTTTTCATTATGTTTTGCCGGTTTTCGGAATATTTTGACTGGTTTTTGGAATGTTTTGTTTGTTTTGATTTGTTTTCATGATGTTTTGGCGGGTTTTTGGAATGTTTTGGTGGTGTTTTAGAGTGTTTTGTTTTCTCTTGTGTTGTTTTTATTGTGTTGGCAGGTTTTGGAATGTTTGGATTCCTTTTGGCGGGTTTTAAAATATTTTGGCGTGTATTTGGAATGTTTTGGCGTGTATTTGGAATGTTTTGGTTTGCTTTCATTTGTTTTGATTATGTTTTGTCAAGTTATTGAATGTTTCGATGACTTCTGACTGGTTTTCTAGTATTTTGGCATCTTTTCAGAATGTTTTGATCAGTTTTGGCAGGTTCTAAAATATTTTGTCAGGTTTCTGGAATGTTTTGGTTGTTTTTGATTTGTTTTGATGATGTTTTGGCCGGATTTCGGAATATTTTGGCTGGTTTTTTTGGAATGTTTTGGTTGGTTTTGATTTGTTTTGATGATGTTTTGCCAAGTTTTTTGAATGTTTTGATCAATTCTGGCTGGTTTTCTAATGTTTTGGCATCCTTTCAGAATGTTTGGATCAGTTTTGCGGGTCTAAATTATTTTGTCGGGTTTTTGGAATATTTTGGTTGATTTTGATTTGTTTTTATGATGTTTTGGCGGGTTTTTGGAATGTTTTGGTTGGGTTTTAGAATGCTTTGTTTTCTCTTGTCTTGTTTTTATTGTGTTGGCAGGTTTTGGAATGTTTGGATTCATTTTGGTAGGTTTTAAAATATTTTGGCAGGCATTTGGAATGTTTTGGTGGGTATTTGGAATGTTGTGATTCCTTTTGGCAGGTTTTGAAATATTTTGGCAGGTTTTTAGAAGGTTTTGATTTGTTTTGATTATGTTTAGCCCCGTTTTTGGTGTGTTTGGATTAGCTTTGGTGGGCTATATCATGTTTTGTCAGGTTTTTTCAAATGTTTTGATCACTTCTGTCTGGTTTTCTATTTTGACGGGTTTGAAAATATTTTTGGATTAGTTTTGGTGGGTTTGAAAATATTTTGGCTCTTTGCGCAGAGATGACGGTGGCAGTTGCGGTGCGCTCCGGGGCGCTCCTTCTGCGGAAAGACGCCTGGCAGCGGCACTTGGGACAGCTCCGCGTCTCCGTATTCTGCATTTCTTGCCTTCTGCATCTCAGCAAAATGCTTTCCCACTAGGTCTAGCAAGGAGAAACTGTGGCAGCTGAGTAGATGTAGCCCGGCCCGCCCTTTGAAGTTCACAAGTTCTTGGCATCTCAGAGCCTAAAGGGAAGATCAAGGTTATCTATGGTACAAGCACAGCAAAGTTGTCCAAGAATAGCTTCCATTCGAAAGCTAATGGCAATTGAAGAGGTAGGCCAGTGGCAAGGCACTATCTTCTAGCAGTTTGAAAGGTGCAGACACAGTGCAGGTGTTGTGCGGCTTCCTTCTTTGCGTCCTAGAAGGTGCCGCGCTCTCCGTCTCTTGCTTGCCAATATGTAGCCGTGTTCCTCTTCTAGTTTGTTTTCTTTTGGGGGTTTTTATGATGTTTTGGCGGGTTTTCGGAATGTTTTGGTGGTGTTTTAGAGTGTTTTGTTTTCTCTTGTGTTGTTTTTATTGTGTTGGCAGGTTTTGGAATGTTTGGATTCCTTTTGGCGGGTTTTAAAATATTTTGGCGTGTATTTGGAATGTTTTGGCGTGTATTTGGAATGTTTTGGTTTGCTTTCATTTGTTTTGATTATGTTTTGGCAAGTTATTGAATGTTTCGATGACTTCTGACTGGTTTTCTAGTATTTTGGCATCTTTTCAGAATGTTTTGATCAGTTTTGGCAGGTTCTAAAATATTTTGTCAGGTTTCTGGAATGTTTTGGTTGTTTTTGATTTGTTTTGATGATGTTTTGGCCGGATTTCGGAATATTTTGGCTGGTTTTTTTGGAATGTTTTGGTTGGTTTTGATTTGTTTTGATGATGTTTTGCCAAGTTTTTTGAATGTTTTGATCAATTCTGGCTGGTTTTCTAATGTTTTGGCATCCTTTCAGAATGTTTGGATCAGTTTTGCGGGTCTAAATTATTTTGTCGGGTTTTTGGAATATTTTGGTTGATTTTGATTTGTTTTTATGATGTTTTGGCGGGTTTTTGGAATGTTTTGGTTGGGTTTTAGAATGTTTTGTTTTCTCTTGTGTTGTTTTTATTGTGTTGGCAGGTTTTGGAATGTTTGGATGCATTTTGGTGGGTTTTAAAATATTTTGGCAGGCATTTGGAATGTTTTGGTGGGTATTTGGAATGTTGTGATTCCTTTTGGCAGGTTTTGAAATATTTTGGCAGGTTTTTAGAAGGTTTTGATTTGTTTTGATTTGTTTTGATTATGTTTAGCCCCGTTTTTGGTGTGTTTGGATTAGCTTTGGTGGGCTATATCATGTTTTGTCAGGTTTTTTCGAATGTTTTGATCACTTCTGTCTGGTTTTCTATTTTGACGGGTTTGAAAATATTTTTGGATTAGTTTTGGTGGGTTTGAAAATATTTTGGCTCTTTGCGCAGAGATGACGGTGGCGGTTGCGGTGCGCTCCGGGGCGCTCCTTCTGCGGAAAGACGCCTGGCAGCGGCACTTGGGACAGCTCCGCGTCTCCGTATTCTGCATTTCTTGCCTTCTGCATCTCAGCAAAATGCTTTCCCACTAGGTCTAGCAAGGAGAAACTGTGGCAGCTGAGTAGATGTAGCCCGGCCCGCCCTTTGAAGTTCACAAGTTCTTGGCATCTCAGAGCCTAAAGGGAAGATCAAGGTTATCTATGGTACAAGCACAGCAAAGTTGTCCAAGAATAGCTTCCATTCGAAAGCTAATGGCAATTGAAGAGGTAGGCCAGTGGCAAGGCACTATCTTCTAGCAGTTTGAAAGGTGCAGACACAGTGCAGGTGTTGTGCGGCTTCCTTCTTTGCGTCCTAGAAGGTGCCGCGCTCTCTGTCTCTTGCTTGCCAATATGTAGCCGTGTTCCTCTTCTCGTTTGTTTTCTTTTGGGGGTTTTTATGATGTTTTGGCGGGTTTTCGGAATGTTTTGGTGGTGTTTTAGAGTGTTTTGTTTTCTCTTGTGTTGTTTTTATTGTGTTGGCAGGTTTTGGAATGTTTGGATTCCTTTTGGCGGGTTTTAAAATATTTTGGCGTGTATTTGGAATGTTTTGGCGTGTATTTGGAATGTTTTGGTTTGCTTTCATTTGTTTTGATTATGTTTTGTCAAGTTATTGAATGTTTCGATGACTTCTGACTGGTTTTCTAGTATTTTGGCATCTTTTCAGAATGTTTTGATCAGTTTTGGCAGGTTCTAAAATATTTTGTCAGGTTTCTGGAATGTTTTGGTTGTTTTTGATTTGTTTTGATGATGTTTTGGCCGGATTTCGGAATATTTTGGCTGGTTTTTTTGGAATGTTTTGGTTGGTTTTGATTTGTTTTGATGATGTTTTGCCAAGTTTTTTGAATGTTTTGATCAATTCTGGCTGGTTTTCTAATGTTTTGGCATCCTTTCAGAATGTTTGGATCAGTTTTGCGGGTCTAAATTATTTTGTCGGGTTTTTGGAATATTTTGGTTGATTTTGATTTGTTTTTATGATGTTTTGGCGGGTTTTTGGAATGTTTTGGTTGGGTTTTAGAATGTTTTGTTTTCTCTTGTGTTGTTTTTATTGTGTTGGCAGGTTTTGGAATGTTTGGATGCATTTTGGTGGGTTTTAAAATATTTTGGCAGGCATTTGGAATGTTTTGGTGGGTATTTGGAATGTTGTGATTCCTTTTGGCAGGTTTTGAAATATTTTGGCAGGTTTTTAGAAGGTTTTGATTTGTTTTGATTTGTTTTGATTATGTTTAGCCCCGTTTTTGGTGTGTTTGGATTAGCTTTGGTGGGCTATATCATGTTTTGTCAGGTTTTTTCAAATGTTTTGATCACTTCTGTCTGGTTTTCTATTTTGACGGGTTTGAAAATATTTTTGGATTAGTTTTGGTGGGTTTGAAAATATTTTGGCTCTTTGCGCAGAGATGACGGTGGCGGTTGCGGTGCGCTCCGGGGCGCTCCTTGTGCGGAAAGACGCCTGGCAGCGGCACTTGGGACAGCTCCGCGTCTCCGTATTCTGCATTTCTTGCCTTCTGCATCTCAGCAAAATGCTTTCCCAGTAGGTCTAGCAAGGAGAAACTGTGGCAGCTGAGTAGATGTAGCCCGGCCCGCCCTTTGAAGTTCACAAGTTCTTGGCATCTCAGAGCCTAAAGGGAAGAGCAAGGTTATCTATGGTACAAGCACAGCAAAGTTGTCCAAGAATAGCTTCCATTCGAAAGCTAATGGCAATTGAAGAGGTAGGCCAGTGGCAAGGCACTATCTTCTAGCAGTTTGAAAGGTGCAGACACAGTGCAGGTGTTGTGCGGCTTCCTTCTTTGCGTCCTAGAAGGTGCCGCGCTCTCCGTCTCTTGCTTGCCAATATGTAGCCGTGTTCTTCTTCTAGTTTGTTTTCTTTTGGGGGTTTTTATGATGTTTTGGCGGGTTTTCGGAATGTTTTGGTGGTGTTTTAGAGTGTTTTGTTTTCTCTTGTGTTGTTTTTATTGTGTTGGCAGGTTTTGGAATGTTTGGATTCCTTTTGGCGGGTTTTAAAATATTTTGGCGTGTATTTGGAATGTTTTGGCGTGTATTTGGAATGTTTTGGTTTGCTTTCATTTGTTTTGATTATGTTTTGGCAAGTTATTGAATGTTTCGATCACTTCTGACTGGTTTTCTAGTATTTTGGCATCTTTTCAGAATGTTTTGATCAGTTTTGGCAGGTTCTAAAATATTATGGCTGGTTTTTTTGGAATGTTTTGGTTGGTTTTGATTTGTTTTGATGATGTTTTGGCCGGATTTTGCAATATTATGGCTGGTTTTTGGAATGTTTTGGTTGGTTTTGATTTATTTTGATGATGTTTTGCCAAGTTTTTTGAATGTTTTGATCAATTCTGGCTGGTTTTCTAATGTTTTGGCATCTTTTCAGAATGTTTGGATCAGTTTTGCGGGTCTAAATTATTTTGTCGGGTTTTCGGAATGTTTTGGTTGGGTTTTAGAATGTTTTGTATTCTCTTGTGTTGTTTTTATTGTGTTGGCAGGTTTTGGAATGTTTGGATTCCTTTTGGCAGGTTTTAAAATATTTTGGCAGGTATTTGGAATGTTTTGGTTTGCTTTCATTTGTTTTGATTATGTTTTGTCAAGTTATTGAATGTTTCGATCACTTCTGACTGGTTTTCCAGTATTTTGGCATCATTTCAGTATGTTTTGATCAGTTTTGGCAGGTTCTAAAATATTATGGCTGGTTTTTTTGGAATGTTTTGGTTGGTTTTGATTTGTTTTGATGATGTTTTGCCAAGTTTTTAGAATGTTTTGATCAGTTCTGGCTGGTTTTCTAATGTTTTGGCATCCTTTCAGAATGTTTGGATCAGTTTTGCGGGTCTAAATTATTTTGTCGGGTTTTTGGAATATTTTGGTTGGTTTTGATTTGTTTTTATGATGGTTTTTCGGGTTTTTGGAATGTTTTGTTTGGGTTTTAGAATGTTTTGTATTCTCTTGTGTTGTTTTTATTGTGTTGGCAGGTTTTGGAATGTTTGGATTCATTTTGGCGGGTTTTAAAATATTTTGGTGGGTATTTGGAATGTTTTGGTGGGTATTTGGAATGTTGTGATTCCTTTTGGCAGGTTTTGAAATATTTTGGCAGGTTTTTAGAAGGTTTTGATTTGTTTTGATTTGTTTTGATTATGTTTAGCCCCGTTTTTGGTGTGTTTGGATTAGCTTTGGTGGGCTATATCATGTTTTGTCAGGTTTTTTCAAATGTTTTGATCACTTCTGTCTGGTTTTCTATTTTGACGGGTTTGAAAATATTTTTGGATTAGTTTTGGTGGGTTTGAAAATATTTTGGCTCTTTGCGCAGAGATGACGGTGCCGGTTGCGGTGCGCTCCGGGGCGCTCCTTGTGCGGAAAGACGCCTGGCAGCGGCACTTGGGACAGCTCCGCGTCTCCGTATTCTCCATTTCTTGCCTTCTGCATCTCAGCAAAATGCTTTCCCACTAGGTCTAGCAAGGAGAAACTGTGGCAGCTGAGTAGATGTAGCCCGGCCCGCCCTTTGAAGTTCACAAGTTCTTGGCATCTCAGAGCCTAAAGGGAAGAGCAAGGTTATCTATGGTACAAGCACAGCAAAGTTGTCCAAGAATAGCTTCCATTCGAAAGCTAATGGCAATTGAAGAGGTAGGCCAGTGGCAAGGCACTATCTTCTAGCAGTTTGAAAGGTGCAGACACAGTGCAGGTGTTGTGCGGCTTCCTTCTTTGCGTCCTAGAAGGCGCCACGCTCTCCGTCTCTTGCTTGCCAATATGTAGCCGTGTTCCTCTTCTCGTTTGTTTTCTTTTGGGGGTTTTTATGACGTTTTGGCGGGTTTTCGGAATGTTTTGGTGGTGTTTTAGAGTGTTTTGTTTTCTCTTGTGTTGTTTTTATTGTGTTGGCAGGTTTTGGAATGTTTGGATTCCTTTTGGCGGGTTTTAAAATATTTTGGCGTGTATTTGGAATGTTTTGGCGTGTATTTGGAATGTTTTGGTTTGCTTTCATTTGTTTTGATTATGTTTTGGCAAGTTATTGAATGTTTCGATCACTTCTGACTGGTTTTCTAGTATTTTGGCATCTTTTCAGAATGTTTTGATCAGTTTTGGCAGGTTCTAAAATATTATGGCTGGTTTTTTTGGAATGTTTTGGTTGGTTTTGATTTGTTTTGATGATGTTTTGGCCGGATTTTGCAATATTATGGCTGGTTTTTGGAATGTTTTGGTTGGTTTTGATTTATTTTGATGATGTTTTGCCAAGTTTTTTGAATGTTTTGATCAATTCTGGCTGGTTTTCTAATGTTTTGGCATCTTTTCAGAATGTTTGGATCAGTTTTGCGGGTCTAAATTATTTTGTCGGGTTTTCGGAATGTTTTGGTTGGGTTTTAGAATGTTTTGTATTCTCTTGTGTTGTTTTTATTGTGTTGGCAGGTTTGGGAATGTTTGGTTTCCTTTTGGCAGGTTTTAAAATATTTTGGCAGGTATTTGGAATGTTTTGGTTTGCTTTCATTTGTTTTGATTATGTTTTGTCAAGTTATTGAATGTTTCGATCACTTCTGACTGGTTTTCCAGTATTTTGGCATCATTTCAGTATGTTTTGATCAGTTTTGGCAGGTTCTAAAATATTATGGCTGGTTTTTTTGGAATGTTTTGGTTGGTTTTGATTTGTTTTGATGATGTTTTGCCAAGTTTTTTGAATGTTTTGATCAATTCTGGCTGGTTTTCTAATGTTTTGGCATCTTTTCAGAATGTTTGGATCAGTTTTGCAGGTCTAAATTATTTTGGCGAGTTTTTGGAATATTTTGGTTGGTTTTGATTTGTTTTGATGATATTTTGTCAGGTTTTCGGAATGTTTTGGTTGGTTTTGATTAGTTTTTATGATATTTTGTCGGGTTTTCGGAATGTTTTGGTTGGTTTTTGTAATGTTTTGGTTGGTTTTGATTTGTTTTGATGATGTTTTGCCAAGTTTTTAGAATGTTTTGATCAGTTCTGGCTGGTTTTCTAATGTTTTGGCATCCTTTCAGAATGTTTGGATCAGTTTTGCGGGTCTAAATTATTTTGTCGGGTTTTTGGAATATTTTGGTTGGTTTTGATTTGTTTTTATGATGGTTTTTCGGGTTTTTGGAATGTTTTATTTGGGTTTTAGAATGTTTTGTATTCTCTTGTGTTGTTTTTATTGTGTTGGCAGGTTTTGGAATGTTTGGATTCATTTTGGCGGGTTTTAAAATATTTTGGTGGGTATTTGGAATGTTTTGGTGGGTATTTGGAATGTTGTGATTCCTTTTGGCAGGTTTTGAAATATTTTGGCAGGTTTTTAGAAGGTTTTGATTTGTTTTGATTTGTTTTGATTATGTTTAGCCCCGTTTTTGGTGTGTTTGGATTAGCTTTGGTGGGCTATATCATGTTTTGTCAGGTTTTTTCAAATGTTTTGATCACTTCTGTCTGGTTTTCTATTTTGACGGGTTTGAAAATATTTTTGGATTAGTTTTGGTGGGTTTGAAAATATTTTGGCTCTTTGCGCAGAGATGACGGTGCCGGTTGCGGTGCGCTCCGGGGCGCTCCTTGTGCGGAAAGACGCCTGGCAGCGGCACTTGGGACAGCTCCGCGTCTCCGTATTCTCCATTTCTTGCCTTCTGCATCTCAGCAAAATGCTTTCCCAGTAGGTCTAGCAAGGAGAAACTGTGGCAGCTGAGTAGATGTAGCCCGGCCCGCCCTTTGAAGTTCACAAGTTCTTGGCATCTCAGAGCCTAAAGGGAAGAGCAAGGTTATCTATGGTACAAGCACAGCAAAGTTGTCCAAGAATAGCTTCCATTCGAAAGCTAATGGCAATTGAAGAGGTAGGCCAGTGGCAAGGCACTATCTTCTAGCAGTTTGAAAGGTGCAGACACAGTGCAGGTGTTGTGCGGCTTCCTTCTTTGCGTCCTAGAAGGTGCCGCGCTCTCCGTCTCTTGCTTGCCAATATGTAGCCGTGTTCCTCTTCTAGTTTGTTTTCTTTTGGGGGTTTTTATGATGTTTTGGCGGGTTTTCGGAATGTTTTGGTGGTGTTTTAGAGTGTTTTGTTTTCTCTTGTGTTGTTTTTATTGTGTTGGCAGGTTTTGGAATGTTTGGATTCCTTTTGGCGGGTTTTAAAATATTTTGGCGTGTATTTGGAATGTTTTGGCGTGTATTTGGAATGTTTTGGTTTGCTTTCATTTGTTTTGATTATGTTTTGGCAAGTTATTGAATGTTTCGATCACTTCTGACTGGTTTTCTAGTATTTTGGCATCTTTTCAGAATGTTTTGATCAGTTTTGGCAGGTTCTAAAATATTATGGCTGGTTTTTTTGGAATGTTTTGGTTGGTTTTGATTTGTTTTGATGATGTTTTGGCCGGATTTTGCAATATTATGGCTGGTTTTTGGAATGTTTTGGTTGGTTTTGATTTATTTTGATGATGTTTTGCCAAGTTTTTTGAATGTTTTGATCAATTCTGGCTGGTTTTCTAATGTTTTGGCATCTTTTCAGAATGTTTGGATCAGTTTTGCGGGTCTAAATTATTTTGTCGGGTTTTCGGAATGTTTTGGTTGGGTTTTAGAATGTTTTGTATTCTCTTGTGTTGTTTTTATTGTGTTGGCAGGTTTTGGAATGTTTGGATTCCTTTTGGCAGGTTTTAAAATATTTTGGCAGGTATTTGGAATGTTTTGGTTTGCTTTCATTTGTTTTGATTATGTTTTGTCAAGTTATTGAATGTTTCGATCACTTCTGACTGGTTTTCCAGTATTTTGGCATCATTTCAGTATGTTTTGATCAGTTTTGGCAGGTTCTAAAATATTATGGCTGGTTTTTTTGGAATGTTTTGGTTGGTTTTGATTTGTTTTGATGATGTTTTGCCAAGTTTTTTGAATGTTTTGATCAATTCTGGCTGGTTTTCTAATGTTTTGGCATCTTTTCAGAATGTTTTGATCAGTTTTGCAGGTCTAAATTATTTTGGCGAGTTTTTGGAATATTTTGGTTGGTTTTGATTTGTTTTCATGATATTTTGTCAGGTTTTCAGAATGTTTTGGTTGGTTTTGATTAGTTTTTATGATATTTTGTCGGGTTTTCGGAATGTTTTGGTTGGTTTTTGTAATGTTTTGGTTGGTTTTGATTTGTTTTGATGATGTTTTGCCAAGTTTTTAGAATGTTTTGATCAGTTCTGGCTGGTTTTCTAATGTTTTGGCATCCTTTCAGAATGTTTGGATCAGTTTTGCGGGTCTAAATTATTTTGTCGGGTTTTTGGAATATTTTGGTTGGTTTTGATTTGTTTTTATGATGGTTTTTCGGGTTTTTGGAATGTTTTGTTTGGGTTTTAGAATGTTTTGTATTCTCTTGTGTTGTTTTTATTGTGTTGGCAGGTTTTGGAATGTTTGGATTCATTTTGGCGGGTTTTAAAATATTTTGGTGGGTATTTGGAATGTTTTGGTGGGTATTTGGAATGTTGTGATTCCTTTTGGCAGGTTTTGAAATATTTTGGCAGGTTTTTAGAAGGTTTTGATTTGTTTTGATTTGTTTTGATTATGTTTAGCCCCGTTTTTGGTGTGTTTGGATTAGCTTTGGTGGGCTATATCATGTTTTGTCAGGTTTTTTCAAATGTTTTGATCACTTCTGTCTGGTTTTCTATTTTGACGGGTTTGAAAATATTTTTGGATTAGTTTTGGTGGGTTTGAAAATATTTTGGCTCTTTGCGCAGAGATGACGGTGCCGGTTGCGGTGCGCTCCGGGGCGCTCCTTGTGCGGAAAGACGCCTGGCAGCGGCACTTGGGACAGCTCCGCGTCTCCGTATTCTCCATTTCTTGCCTTCTGCATCTCAGCAAAATGCTTTCCCACTAGGTCTAGCAAGGAGAAACTGTGGCAGCTGAGTAGATGTAGCCCGGCCCGCCCTTTGAAGTTCACAAGTTCTTGGCATCTCAGAGCCTAAAGGGAAGAGCAAGGTTATCTATGGTACAAGCACAGCAAAGTTGTCCAAGAATAGCTTCCATTCGAAAGCTAATGGCAATTGAAGAGGTAGGCCAGTGGCAAGGCACTATCTTCTAGCAGTTTGAAAGGTGCAGACACAGTGCAGGTGTTGTGCGGCTTCCTTCTTTGCGTCCTAGAAGGTGCCGCGCTCTCCGTCTCTTGCTTGCCAATATGTAGCCGTGTTCCTCTTCTAGTTTGTTTTCTTTTGGGGGTTTTTATGATGTTTTGGCGGGTTTTCGGAATGTTTTGGTGGTGTTTTAGAGTGTTTTGTTTTCTCTTGTGTTGTTTTTATTGTGTTGGCAGGTTTTGGAATGTTTGGATTCCTTTTGGCAGGTTTTAAAATATTTTGGCGTGTATTTGGAATGTTTTGGCGTGTATTTGGAATGTTTTGGTTTGCTTTCATTTGTTTTGATTATGTTTTGGCAAGTTATTGAATGTTTCGATGACTTCTGACTGGTTTTCTAGTATTTTGGCATCTTTTCAGAATGTTTTGATCAGTTTTGGCAGGTTCTAAAATATTATGGCTGGTTTTTTTGGAATGTTTTGGTTGGTTTTGATTTGTTTTGATGATGTTTTGGCCGGATTTTGGAATATTATGGCTGGTTTTTGGAATGTTTTGGTTGGTTTTGATTTGTTTTGATGATGTTTTGCCAAGGTTTTTGAATGTTTTGATCAATTCTGGCTGGTTTTCTAATGTTTTGGCATCTTTTCAGAATGTTTGGATCAGTTTTGCAGGTCTAAATTATTTTGTCGGGTTTTCGGAATGTTTTGGTTGGGTTTTAGAATGTTTTGTATTCTCTTGTGTTGTTTTTATTGTGTTGGCAGGTTTTGGAATGTTTGGATTCCTTTTGGCAGGTTTTAAAATATTTTGGCGTGTATTTGGAATGTTTTGGTTTGCTTTCATTTGTTTTGATTATGTTTTGTCAAATTATTGAATGTTTCGATCACTTCTGACTGGTTTTCCAGTATTTTGGCATCATTTCAGTATGTTTTGATCAGTTTTGGCAGGTTCTAAAATATTATGGCTGGTTTTTTTGGAATGTTTTGGTTGGTTTTGATTTGTTTTGATGATGTTTTGCCAAGTTTTTTGAATGTTTTGATCAATTCTGGCTGGTTTTCTAATGTTTTGGCATCTTTTCAGAATGTTTTGATCAGTTTTGCAGGTCTAAATTATTTTGGCGAGTTTTTGGAATATTTTGGTTGGTTTTGATTTGTTTTCATGATATTTTGTCGGGTTTTCGGAATGTTTTGGTTGGTTTTGATTAGTTTTTATGATATTTTGTTGGGTTTCGGAATGTTTTGGTTGGTTTTTGTAATGTTTTGGTTGGTTTTGATTTGTTTTGATGATGTTTTGCCAAGTTTTTAGAATGTTTTGATCAGTTCTGGCTGGTTTTCTAATGTTTTGGCATCCTTTCAGAATGTTTGGATCAGTTTTGCGGGTCTAAATTATTTTGTCGGGTTTTTGGAATATTTTGGTTGGTTTTGATTTGTTTTTATGATGGTTTTTCGGGTTTTTGGAATGTTTTATTTGGGTTTTAGAATGTTTTGTATTCTCTTGTGTTGTTTTTATTGTGTTGGCAGGTTTTGGAATGTTTGGATTCATTTTGGCGGGTTTTAAAATATTTTGGTGGGTATTTGGAATGTTTTGGTGGGTATTTGGAATGTTGTGATTCCTTTTGGCAGGTTTTGAAATATTTTGGCAGGTTTTTAGAAGGTTTTGATTTGTTTTGATTTGTTTTGATTATGTTTAGCCCCGTTTTTGGTGTGTTTGGATTAGCTTTGGTGGGCTATATCATGTTTTGTCAGGTTTTTTCGAATGTTTTGATCACTTCTGTCTGGTTTTCTATTTTGACGGGTTTGAAAATATTTTTGGATTAGTTTTGGTGGGTTTGAAAATATTTTGGCTCTTTGCGCAGAGATGACGGTGGCGGTTGCGGTGCGCTCCGGGGCGCTCCTTGTGCGGAAAGACGCCTGGCAGCGGCACTTGGGACAGCTCCGCGTCTCCGTATTCTCCATTTCTTGCCTTCTGCATCTCAGCAAAATGCTTTCCCACTAGGTCTAGCAAGGAGAAACTGTGGCAGCTGAGTAGATGTAGCCCGGCCCGCCCTTTGAAGTTCACAAGTTCTTGGCATCTCAGAGCCTAAAGGGAAGAGCAAGGTTATCTATGGTACAAGCACAGCAAAGTTGTCCAAGAATAGCTTCCATTCGAAAGCTAATGGCAATTGAAGAGGTAGGCCAGTGGCAAGGCACTATCTTCTAGCAGTTTGAAAGGTGCAGACACAGTGCAGGTGTTGTGCGGCTTCCTTCTTTGCGTCCTAGAAGGTGCCGCGCTCTCCGTCTCTTGCTTGCCAATATGTAGCCGTGTTCCTCTTCTAGTTTGTTTTCTTTTGGGGGTTTTTATGATGTTTTGGCGGGTTTTCGGAATGTTTTGGTGGTGTTTTAGAGTGTTTTGTTTTCTCTTGTGTTGTTTTTATTGTGTTGGCAGGTTTTGGAATGTTTGGATTCCTTTTGGCGGGTTTTAAAATATTTTGGCGTGTATTTGGAATGTTTTGGCGTGTATTTGGAATGTTTTGGTTTGCTTTCATTTGTTTTGATTATGTTTTGTCAAGTTATTGAATGTTTCGATCACTTCTGACTGGTTTTCCAGTATTTTGGCATCATTTCAGTATGTTTTGATCAGTTTTGGCAGGTTCTAAAATATTATGGCTGGTTTTTTTGGAATGTTTTGGTTGGTTTTGATTTGTTTTGATGATGTTTTGCCAAGTTTTTTGAATGTTTTGATCAATTCTGGCTGGTTTTCTAATGTTTTGGCATCTTTTCAGAATGTTTTGATCAGTTTTGCAGGTCTAAATTATTTTGGCGAGTTTTTGGAATATTTTGGTTGGTTTTGATTTGTTTTCATGATATTTTGTCAGGTTTTCAGAATGTTTTGGTTGGTTTTGATTAGTTTTTATGATATTTTGTCGGGTTTTCGGAATGTTTTGGTTGGTTTTTGTAATGTTTTGGTTGGTTTTGATTTGTTTTGATGATGTTTTGCCAAGTTTTTAGAATGTTTTGATCAGTTCTGGCTGGTTTTCTAATGTTTTGGCATCCTTTCAGAATGTTTGGATCAGTTTTGCGGGTCTAAATTATTTTGTCGGGTTTTTGGAATATTTTGGTTGGTTTTGATTTGTTTTTATGATGGTTTTTCGGGTTTTTGGAATGTTTTGTTTGGGTTTTAGAATGTTTTGTATTCTCTTGTGTTGTTTTTATTGTGTTGGCAGGTTTTGGAATGTTTGGATTCATTTTGGCGGGTTTTAAAATATTTTGGTGGGTATTTGGAATGTTTTGGTGGGTATTTGGAATGTTGTGATTCCTTTTGGCAGGTTTTGAAATATTTTGGCAGGTTTTTAGAAGGTTTTGATTTGTTTTGATTTGTTTTGATTATGTTTAGCCCCGTTTTTGGTGTGTTTGGATTAGCTTTGGTGGGCTATATCATGTTTTGTCAGGTTTTTTCAAATGTTTTGATCACTTCTGTCTGGTTTTCTATTTTGACGGGTTTGAAAATATTTTTGGATTAGTTTTGGTGGGTTTGAAAATATTTTGGCTCTTTGCGCAGAGATGACGGTGCCGGTTGCGGTGCGCTCCGGGGCGCTCCTTGTGCGGAAAGACGCCTGGCAGCGGCACTTGGGACAGCTCCGCGTCTCCGTATTCTCCATTTCTTGCCTTCTGCATCTCAGCAAAATGCTTTCCCACTAGGTCTAGCAAGGAGAAACTGTGGCAGCTGAGTAGATGTAGCCCGGCCCGCCCTTTGAAGTTCACAAGTTCTTGGCATCTCAGAGCCTAAAGGGAAGAGCAAGGTTATCTATGGTACAAGCACAGCAAAGTTGTCCAAGAATAGCTTCCATTCGAAAGCTAATGGCAATTGAAGAGGTAGGCCAGTGGCAAGGCACTATCTTCTAGCAGTTTGAAAGGTGCAGACACAGTGCAGGTGTTGTGCGGCTTCCTTCTTTGCGTCCTAGAAGGTGCCGCGCTCTCCGTCTCTTGCTTGCCAATATGTAGCCGTGTTCCTCTTCTAGTTTGTTTTCTTTTGGGGGTTTTTATGATGTTTTGGCGGGTTTTCGGAATGTTTTGGTGGTGTTTTAGAGTGTTTTGTTTTCTCTTGTGTTGTTTTTATTGTGTTGGCAGGTTTTGGAATGTTTGGATTCCTTTTGGCAGGTTTTAAAATATTTTGGCGTGTATTTGGAATGTTTTGGCGTGTATTTGGAATGTTTTGGTTTGCTTTCATTTGTTTTGATTATGTTTTGGCAAGTTATTGAATGTTTCGATGACTTCTGACTGGTTTTCTAGTATTTTGGCATCTTTTCAGAATGTTTTGATCAGTTTTGGCAGGTTCTAAAATATTATGGCTGGTTTTTTTGGAATGTTTTGGTTGGTTTTGATTTGTTTTGATGATGTTTTGGCCGGATTTTGCAATATTATGGCTGGTTTTTGGAATGTTTTGGTTGGTTTTGATTTGTTTTGATGATGTTTTGCCAAGGTTTTTGAATGTTTTGATCAATTCTGGCTGGTTTTCTAATGTTTTGGCATCTTTTCAGAATGTTTGGATCAGTTTTGCGGGTCTAAATTATTTTGTCGGGTTTTCGGAATGTTTTGGTTGGGTTTTAGAATGTTTTGTATTCTCTTGTGTTGTTTTTATTGTGTTGGCAGGTTTTGGAATGTTTGGATTCCTTTTGGCAGGTTTTAAAATATTTTGGCGTGTATTTGGAATGTTTTGGTTTGCTTTCATTTGTTTTGATTATGTTTTGTCAAATTATTGAATGTTTCGATCACTTCTGACTGGTTTTCCAGTATTTTGGCATCATTTCAGTATGTTTTGATCAGTTTTGGCAGGTTCTAAAATATTATGGCTGGTTTTTTTGGAATGTTTTGGTTGGTTTTGATTTGTTTTGATGATGTTTTGCCAAGTTTTTTGAATGTTTTGATCAATTCTGGCTGGTTTTCTAATGTTTTGGCATCTTTTCAGAATGTTTTGATCAGTTTTGCAGGTCTAAATTATTTTGGCGAGTTTTTGGAATATTTTGGTTGGTTTTGATTTGTTTTCATGATATTTTGTCGGGTTTTCGGAATGTTTTGGTTGGTTTTGATTAGTTTTTATGATATTTTGTTGGGTTTCGGAATGTTTTGGTTGGTTTTTGTAATGTTTTGGTTGGTTTTGATTTGTTTTGATGATGTTTTGCCAAGTTTTTAGAATGTTTTGATCAGTTCTGGCTGGTTTTCTAATGTTTTGGCATCCTTTCAGAATGTTTGGATCAGTTTTGCGGGTCTAAATTATTTTGTCGGGTTTTTGGAATATTTTGGTTGGTTTTGATTTGTTTTTATGATGGTTTTTCGGGTTTTTGGAATGTTTTATTTGGGTTTTAGAATGTTTTGTATTCTCTTGTGTTGTTTTTATTGTGTTGGCAGGTTTTGGAATGTTTGGATTCATTTTGGCGGGTTTTAAAATATTTTGGTGGGTATTTGGAATGTTTTGGTGGGTATTTGGAATGTTGTGATTCCTTTTGGCAGGTTTTGAAATATTTTGGCAGGTTTTTAGAAGGTTTTGATTTGTTTTGATTTGTTTTGATTATGTTTAGCCCCGTTTTTGGTGTGTTTGGATTAGCTTTGGTGGGCTATATCATGTTTTGTCAGGTTTTTTCGAATGTTTTGATCACTTCTGTCTGGTTTTCTATTTTGACGGGTTTGAAAATATTTTTGGATTAGTTTTGGTGGGTTTGAAAATATTTTGGCTCTTTGCGCAGAGATGACGGTGGCGGTTGCGGTGCGCTCCGGGGCGCTCCTTGTGCGGAAAGACGCCTGGCAGCGGCACTTGGGACAGCTCCGCGTCTCCGTATTCTCCATTTCTTGCCTTCTGCATCTCAGCAAAATGCTTTCCCAGTAGGTCTAGCAAGGAGAAACTGTGGCAGCTGAGTAGATGTAGCCCGGCCCGCCCTTTGAAGTTCACAAGTTCTTGGCATCTCAGAGCCTAAAGGGAAGAGCAAGGTTATCTATGGTACAAGCACAGCAAAGTTGTCCAAGAATAGCTTCCATTCGAAAGCTAATGGCAATTGAAGAGGTAGGCCAGTGGCAAGGCACTATCTTCTAGCAGTTTGAAAGGTGCAGACACAGTGCAGGTGTTGTGCGGCTTCCTTCTTTGCGTCCTAGAAGGTGCCGCGCTCTCCGTCTCTTGCTTGCCAATATGTAGCCGTGTTCCTCTTCTAGTTTGTTTTCTTTTGGGGGTTTTTATGATGTTTTGGCGGGTTTTCGGAATGTTTTGGTGGTGTTTTAGAGTGTTTTGTTTTCTCTTGTGTTGTTTTTATTGTGTTGGCAGGTTTTGGAATGTTTGGATTCCTTTTGGCGGGTTTTAAAATATTTTGGCGTGTATTTGGAATGTTTTGGCGTGTATTTGGAATGTTTTGGTTTGCTTTCATTTGTTTTGATTATGTTTTGTCAAGTTATTGAATGTTTCGATGACTTCTGACTGGTTTTCTAGTATTTTGGCATCTTTTCAGAATGTTTTGATCAGTTTTGGCAGGTTCTAAAATATTATGGCTGTTTTTTTTGGAATGTTTTGGTTGGTTTTGATTTGTTTTGATGATGTTTTGGCCGGATTTTGGAATATTATGGCTGGTTTTTGGAATGTTTTGGTTGGTTTTGATTTGTTTTGATGATGTTTTGCCAAGGTTTTTGAATGTTTTGATCAATTCTGGCTGGTTTTCTAATGTTTTGGCATCTTTTCAGAATGTTTGGATCAGTTTTGCAGGTCTAAATTATTTTGTCGGGTTTTCGGAATGTTTTGGTTGGGTTTTAGAATGTTTTGTATTCTCTTGTGTTGTTTTTATTGTGTTGGCAGGTTTTGGAATGTTTGGATTCCTTTTGGCAGGTTTTAAAATATTTTGGCGTGTATTTGGAATGTTTTGGTTTGCTTTCATTTGTTTTGATTATGTTTTGTCAAATTATTGAATGTTTCGATCACTTCTGACTGGTTTTCCAGTATTTTGGCATCATTTCAGTATGTTTTGATCAGTTTTGGCAGGTTCTAAAATATTATGGCTGGTTTTTTTGGAATGTTTTGGTTGGTTTTGATTTGTTTTGATGATGTTTTGCCAAGTTTTTTGAATGTTTTGATCAATTCTGGCTGGTTTTCTAATGTTTTGGCATCTTTTCAGAATGTTTTGATCAGTTTTGCAGGTCTAAATTATTTTGGCGAGTTTTTGGAATATTTTGGTTGGTTTTGATTTGTTTTCATGATATTTTGTCGGGTTTTCGGAATGTTTTGGTTGGTTTTGATTAGTTTTTATGATATTTTGTTGGGTTTCGGAATGTTTTGGTTGGTTTTTGTAATGTTTTGGTTGGTTTTGATTTGTTTTGATGATGTTTTGCCAAGTTTTTAGAATGTTTTGATCAGTTCTGGCTGGTTTTCTAATGTTTTGGCATCCTTTCAGAATGTTTGGATCAGTTTTGCGGGTCTAAATTATTTTGTCGGGTTTTTGGAATATTTTGGTTGGTTTTGATTTGTTTTTATGATGGTTTTTCGGGTTTTTGGAATGTTTTATTTGGGTTTTAGAATGTTTTGTATTCTCTTGTGTTGTTTTTATTGTGTTGGCAGGTTTTGGAATGTTTGGATTCATTTTGGCGGGTTTTAAAATATTTTGGTGGGTATTTGGAATGTTTTGGTGGGTATTTGGAATGTTGTGATTCCTTTTGGCAGGTTTTGAAATATTTTGGCAGGTTTTTAGAAGGTTTTGATTTGTTTTGATTTGTTTTGATTATGTTTAGCCCCGTTTTTGGTGTGTTTGGATTAGCTTTGGTGGGCTATATCATGTTTTGTCAGGTTTTTTCGAATGTTTTGATCACTTCTGTCTGGTTTTCTATTTTGACGGGTTTGAAAATATTTTTGGATTAGTTTTGGTGGGTTTGAAAATATTTTGGCTCTTTGCGCAGAGATGACGGTGGCGGTTGCGGTGCGCTCCGGGGCGCTCCTTGTGCGGAAAGACGCCTGGCAGCGGCACTTGGGACAGCTCCGCGTCTCCGTATTCTCCATTTCTTGCCTTCTGCATCTCAGCAAAATGCTTTCCCAGTAGGTCTAGCAAGGAGAAACTGTGGCAGCTGAGTAGATGTAGCCCGGCCCGCCCTTTGAAGTTCACAAGTTCTTGGCATCTCAGAGCCTAAAGGGAAGAGCAAGGTTATCTATGGTACAAGCACAGCAAAGTTGTCCAAGAATAGCTTCCATTCGAAAGCTAATGGCAATTGAAGAGGTAGGCCAGTGGCAAGGCACTATCTTCTAGCAGTTTGAAAGGTGCAGACACAGTGCAGGTGTTGTGCGGCTTCCTTCTTTGCGTCCTAGAAGGTGCCGCGCTCTCCGTCTCTTGCTTGCCAATATGTAGCCGTGTTCCTCTTCTAGTTTGTTTTCTTTTGGGGGTTTTTATGACGTTTTGGCGGGTTTTCGGAATGTTTTGGTGGTGTTTTAGAGTGTTTTGTTTTCTCTTGTGTTGTTTTTATTGTGTTGGCAGGTTTTGGAATGTTTGGATTCCTTTTGGCGGGTTTTAAAATATTTTAGCGTGTATTTGGAATGTTTTGGCGTGTATTTGGAATGTTTTGGTTTGCTTTCATTTGTTTTGATTATGTTTTGGCAAGTTATTGAATGTTTCGATCACTTCTGACTGGTTTTCTAGTATTTTGGCATCTTTTCAGAATGTTTTGATCAGTTTTGGCAGGTTCTAAAATATTATGGCTGGTTTTTTTGGAATGTTTTGGTTGGTTTTGATTTGTTTTGATGATGTTTTGGCCGGATTTTGCAATATTATGGCTGGTTTTTGGAATGTTTTGGTTGGTTTTGATTTATTTTGATGATGTTTTGCCAAGTTTTTTGAATGTTTTGATCAATTCTGGCTGGTTTTCTAATGTTTTGGCATCTTTTCAGAATGTTTGGATCAGTTTTGCGGGTCTAAATTATTTTGTCGGGTTTTCGGAATGTTTTGGTTGGGTTTTAGAATGTTTTGTATTCTCTTGTGTTGTTTTTATTGTGTTGGCAGGTTTGGGAATGTTTGGATTCCTTTTGGCAGGTTTTAAAATATTTTGGCAGGTATTTGGAATGTTTTGGTTTGCTTTCATTTGTTTTGATTATGTTTTGTCAAGTTATTGAATGTTTCGATCACTTCTGACTGGTTTTCCAGTATTTTGGCATCATTTCAGTATGTTTTGATCAGTTTTGGCAGGTTCTAAAATATTATGGCTGGTTTTTTTGGAATGTTTTGGTTGGTTTTGATTTGTTTTGATGATGTTTTGCCAAGTTTTTTGAATGTTTTGATCAATTCTGGCTGGTTTTCTAATGTTTTGGCATCTTTTCAGAATGTTTTGATCAGTTTTGCAGGTCTAAATTATTTTGGCGAGTTTTTGGAATATTTTGGTTGGTTTTGATTTGTTTTCATGATATTTTGTCAGGTTTTCGGAATGTTTTGGTTGGTTTTGATTAGTTTTTATGATATTTTGTTGGGTTTTCGGAATGTTTTGGTTGGTTTTTGTAATGTTTTGGTTGGTTTTGATTTGTTTTGATGATGTTTTCCCAAGTTTTTAGAATGTTTTGATCAGTTCTGGCTGGTTTTCTAATGTTTTGGCATCCTTTCAGAATGTTTGGATCAGTTTTGCGGGTCTAAATTATTTTGTCGGGTTTTTGGAATATTTTGGTTGGTTTTGATTTGTTTTTATGATGGTTTTTCGGGTTTTTGGAATGTTTTGTTTGGGTTTTAGAATGTTTTGTATTCTCTTGTGTTGTTTTTATTGTGTTGGCAGGTTTTGGAATGTTTGGATTCATTTTGGCGGGTTTTAAAATATTTTGGTGGGTATTTGGAATGTTTTGGTGGGTATTTGGAATGTTGTGATTCCTTTTGGCAGGTTTTGAAATATTTTGGCAGGTTTTTAGAAGGTTTTGATTTGTTTTGATTTGTTTTGATTATGTTTAGCCCTGTTTTTGGTGTGTTTGGATTAGCTTTGGTGGGCTATATCATGTTTTGTCAGGTTTTTTCAAATGTTTTGATCACTTCTGTCTGGTTTTCTATTTTGACGGGTTTGAAAATATTTTTGGATTAGTTTTGGTGGGTTTGAAAATATTTTGGCTCTTTGCGCAGAGATGACGGTGGCGGTTGCGGTGCGCTCCGGGGCGCTCCTTGTGCGGAAAGACGCCTGGCAGCGGCACTTGGGACAGCTCCGCGTCTCCGTATTCTGCATTTCTTGCCTTCTGCATCTCAGCAAAATGCTTTCCCAGTAGGTCTAGCAAGGAGAAACTGTGGCAGCTGAGTAGATGTAGCCCGGCCCGCCCTTTGAAGTTCACAAGTTCTTGGCATCTCAGAGCCTAAAGGGAAGAGCAAGGTTATCTATGGTACAAGCACAGCAAAGTTGTCCAAGAATAGCTTCCATTCGAAAGCTAATGGCAATTGAAGAGGTAGGCCAGTGGCAAGGCACTATCTTCTAGCAGTTTGAAAGGTGCAGACACAGTGCAGGTGTTGTGCGGCTTCCTTCATTGCATCCTAGAAGGTGCCGCGCTCTCCGTCTCTTGCTTGCCAATATGTAGCCGTGTTCCTCTTCTAGTTTGTTTTCTTTTGGGGGTTTTTATGATGTTTTGGCGGGTTTTCGGAATGTTTTGGTGGTGTTTTAGAGTGTTTTGTTTTCTCTTGTGTTGTTTTTATTGTGTTGGCAGGTTTTGGAATGTTTGGATTCCTTTTGGCGGGTTTTAAAATATTTTGGCGTGTATTTGGAATGTTTTGGCGTGTATTTGGAATGTTTTGGTTTGCTTTCATTTGTTTTGATTATGTTTTGGCAAGTTATTGAATGTTTCGATCACTTCTGACTGGTTTTCTAGTATTTTGGCATCTTTTCAGAATGTTTTGATCAGTTTTGGCAGGTTCTAAAATATTATGGCTGGTTTTTTTGGAATGTTTTGGTTGGTTTTGATTTGTTTTGATGATGTTTTGGCCGGATTTTGCAATATTATGGCTGGTTTTTGTAATGTTTTGGTTGGTTTTGATTTGTTTTGATGATGTTTTGCCAAGTTTTTAGAATGTTTTGATCAGTTCTGGCTGGTTTTCTAATGTTTTGGCATCCTTTCAGAATGTTTGGATCAGTTTTGCGGGTCTAAATTATTTTGTCGGGTTTTTGGAATATTTTGGTTGGTTTTGATTTGTTTTTATGATGGTTTTTCGGGTTTTTGGAATGTTTTGTTTGGGTTTTAGAATGTTTTGTATTCTCTTGTGTTGTTTTTATTGTGTTGGCAGGTTTTGGAATGTTTGGATTCATTTTGGCGGGTTTTAAAATATTTTGGTGGGTATTTGGAATGTTTTGGTGGGTATTTGGAATGTTGTGATTCCTTTTGGCAGGTTTTGAAATATTTTGGCAGGTTTTTAGAAGGTTTTGATTTGTTTTGATTTGTTTTGATTATGTTTAGCCCCGTTTTTGGTGTGTTTGGATTAGCTTTGGTGGGCTATATCATGTTTTGTCAGGTTTTTTCGAATGTTTTGATCACTTCTGTCTGGTTTTCTATTTTGACGGGTTTGAAAATATTTTTGGATTAGTTTTGGTGGGTTTGAAAATATTTTGGCTCTTTGCGCAGAGATGACGGTGGCGGTTGCGGTGCGCTCCGGGGCGCTCCTTGTGCGGAAAGACGCCTGGCAGCGGCACTTGGGACAGCTCCGCGTCTCCGTATTCTCCATTTCTTGCCTTCTGCATCTCAGCAAAATGCTTTCCCAGTAGGTCTAGCAAGGAGAAACTGTGGCAGCTGAGTAGATGTAGCCCGGCCCGCCCTTTGAAGTTCACAAGTTCTTGGCATCTCAGAGCCTAAAGGGAAGAGCAAGGTTATCTATGGTACAAGCACAGCAAAGTTGTCCAAGAATAGCTTCCATTCGAAAGCTAATGGCAATTGAAGAGGTAGGCCAGTGGCAAGGCACTATCTTCTAGCAGTTTGAAAGGTGCAGACACAGTGCAGGTGTTGTGCGGCTTCCTTCTTTGCGTCCTAGAAGGTGCCGCGCTCTCCGTCTCTTGCTTGCCAATATGTAGCCGTGTTCCTCTTCTAGTTTGTTTTCTTTTGGGGGTTTTTATGATGTTTTGGCGGGTTTTCGGAATGTTTTGGTGGTGTTTTAGAGTGTTTTGTTTTCTCTTGTGTTGTTTTTATTGTGTTGGCAGGTTTTGGAATGTTTGGATTCCTTTTGGCGGGTTTTAAAATATTTTGGCGTGTATTTGGAATGTTTTGGCGTGTATTTGGAATGTTTTGGTTTGCTTTCATTTGTTTTGATTATGTTTTGTCAAGTTATTGAATGTTTCGATGACTTCTGACTGGTTTTCTAGTATTTTGGCATCTTTTCAGAATGTTTTGATCAGTTTTGGCAGGTTCTAAAATATTATGGCTGTTTTTTTTGGAATGTTTTGGTTGGTTTTGATTTGTTTTGATGATGTTTTGGCCGGATTTTGGAATATTATGGCTGGTTTTTGGAATGTTTTGGTTGGTTTTGATTTGTTTTGATGATGTTTTGCCAAGGTTTTTGAATGTTTTGATCAATTCTGGCTGGTTTTCTAATGTTTTGGCATCTTTTCAGAATGTTTTGATCAGTTTTGCAGGTCTAAATTATTTTGTCGGGTTTTCGGAATGTTTTGGTTGGGTTTTAGAATGTTTTGTATTCTCTTGTGTTGTTTTTATTGTGTTGGCAGGTTTTGGAATGTTTGGATTCCTTTTGGCAGGTTTTAAAATATTTTGGCGTGTATTTGGAATGTTTTGGTTTGCTTTCATTTGTTTTGATTATGTTTTGTCAAATTATTGAATGTTTCGATCACTTCTGACTGGTTTTCCAGTATTTTGGCATCATTTCAGTATGTTTTGATCAGTTTTGGCAGGTTCTAAAATATTATGGCTGGTTTTTTTGGAATGTTTTGGTTGGTTTTGATTTGTTTTGATGATGTTTTGCCAAGTTTTTTGAATGTTTTGATCAATTCTGGCTGGTTTTCTAATGTTTTGGCATCTTTTCAGAATGTTTTGATCAGTTTTGCAGGTCTAAATTATTTTGGCGAGTTTTTGGAATATTTTGGTTGGTTTTGATTTGTTTTCATGATATTTTGTCGGGTTTTCGGAATGTTTTGGTTGGTTTTGATTAGTTTTTATGATATTTTGTTGGGTTTCGGAATGTTTTGGTTGGTTTTTGTAATGTTTTGGTTGGTTTTGATTTGTTTTGATGATGTTTTGCCAAGTTTTTAGAATGTTTTGATCAGTTCTGGCTGGTTTTCTAATGTTTTGGCATCCTTTCAGAATGTTTGGATCAGTTTTGCGGGTCTAAATTATTTTGTCGGGTTTTTGGAATATTTTGGTTGGTTTTGATTTGTTTTTATGATGGTTTTTCGGGTTTTTGGAATGTTTTATTTGGGTTTTAGAATGTTTTGTATTCTCTTGTGTTGTTTTTATTGTGTTGGCAGGTTTTGGAATGTTTGGATTCATTTTGGCGGGTTTTAAAATATTTTGGTGGGTATTTGGAATGTTTTGGTGGGTATTTGGAATGTTGTGATTCCTTTTGGCAGGTTTTGAAATATTTTGGCAGGTTTTTAGAAGGTTTTGATTTGTTTTGATTTGTTTTGATTATGTTTAGCCCCGTTTTTGGTGTGTTTGGATTAGCTTTGGTGGGCTATATCATGTTTTGTCAGGTTTTTTCGAATGTTTTGATCACTTCTGTCTGGTTTTCTATTTTGACGGGTTTGAAAATATTTTTGGATTAGTTTTGGTGGGTTTGAAAATATTTTGGCTCTTTGCGCAGAGATGACGGTGGCGGTTGCGGTGCGCTCCGGGGCGCTCCTTGTGCGGAAAGACGCCTGGCAGCGGCACTTGGGACAGCTCCGCGTCTCCGTATTCTCCATTTCTTGCCTTCTGCATCTCAGCAAAATGCTTTCCCAGTAGGTCTAGCAAGGAGAAACTGTGGCAGCTGAGTAGATGTAGCCCGGCCCGCCCTTTGAAGTTCACAAGTTCTTGGCATCTCAGAGCCTAAAGGGAAGAGCAAGGTTATCTATGGTACAAGCACAGCAAAGTTGTCCAAGAATAGCTTCCATTCGAAAGCTAATGGCAATTGAAGAGGTAGGCCAGTGGCAAGGCACTATCTTCTAGCAGTTTGAAAGGTGCAGACACAGTGCAGGTGTTGTGCGGCTTCCTTCTTTGCGTCCTAGAAGGTGCCGCGCTCTCCGTCTCTTGCTTGCCAATATGTAGCCGTGTTCCTCTTCTAGTTTGTTTTCTTTTGGGGGTTTTTATGATGTTTTGGCGGGTTTTCGGAATGTTTTGGTGGTGTTTTAGAGTGTTTTGTTTTCTCTTGTGTTGTTTTTATTGTGTTGGCAGGTTTTGGAATGTTTGGATTCCTTTTGGCGGGTTTTAAAATATTTTGGCGTGTATTTGGAATGTTTTGGCGTGTATTTGGAATGTTTTGGTTTGCTTTCATTTGTTTTGATTATGTTTTGTCAAGTTATTGAATGTTTCGATGACTTCTGACTGGTTTTCTAGTATTTTGGCATCTTTTCAGAATGTTTTGATCAGTTTTGGCAGGTTCTAAAATATTATGGCTGTTTTTTTTGGAATGTTTTGGTTGGTTTTGATTTGTTTTGATGATGTTTTGGCCGGATTTTGGAATATTATGGCTGGTTTTTGGAATGTTTTGGTTGGTTTTGATTTGTTTTGATGATGTTTTGCCAAGGTTTTTGAATGTTTTGATCAATTCTGGCTGGTTTTCTAATGTTTTGGCATCTTTTCAGAATGTTTGGATCAGTTTTGCAGGTCTAAATTATTTTGTCGGGTTTTCGGAATGTTTTGGTTGGGTTTTAGAATGTTTTGTATTCTCTTGTGTTGTTTTTATTGTGTTGGCAGGTTTTGGAATGTTTGGATTCCTTTTGGCAGGTTTTAAAATATTTTGGCGTGTATTTGGAATGTTTTGGTTTGCTTTCATTTGTTTTGATTATGTTTTGTCAAATTATTGAATGTTTCGATCACTTCTGACTGGTTTTCCAGTATTTTGGCATCATTTCAGTATGTTTTGATCAGTTTTGGCAGGTTCTAAAATATTATGGCTGGTTTTTTTGGAATGTTTTGGTTGGTTTTGATTTGTTTTGATGATGTTTTGCCAAGTTTTTTGAATGTTTTGATCAATTCTGGCTGGTTTTCTAATGTTTTGGCATCTTTTCAGAATGTTTTGATCAGTTTTGCAGGTCTAAATTATTTTGGCGAGTTTTTGGAATATTTTGGTTGGTTTTGATTTGTTTTCATGATATTTTGTCGGGTTTTCGGAATGTTTTGGTTGGTTTTGATTAGTTTTTATGATATTTTGTTGGGTTTCGGAATGTTTTGGTTGGTTTTTGTAATGTTTTGGTTGGTTTTGATTTGTTTTGATGATGTTTTGCCAAGTTTTTAGAATGTTTTGATCAGTTCTGGCTGGTTTTCTAATGTTTTGGCATCCTTTCAGAATGTTTGGATCAGTTTTGCGGGTCTAAATTATTTTGTCGGGTTTTTGGAATATTTTGGTTGGTTTTGATTTGTTTTTATGATGGTTTTTCGGGTTTTTGGAATGTTTTATTTGGGTTTTAGAATGTTTTGTATTCTCTTGTGTTGTTTTTATTGTGTTGGCAGGTTTTGGAATGTTTGGATTCATTTTGGCGGGTTTTAAAATATTTTGGTGGGTATTTGGAATGTTTTGGTGGGTATTTGGAATGTTGTGATTCCTTTTGGCAGGTTTTGAAATATTTTGGCAGGTTTTTAGAAGGTTTTGATTTGTTTTGATTTGTTTTGATTATGTTTAGCCCCGTTTTTGGTGTGTTTGGATTAGCTTTGGTGGGCTATATCATGTTTTGTCAGGTTTTTTCGAATGTTTTGATCACTTCTGTCTGGTTTTCTATTTTGACGGGTTTGAAAATATTTTTGGATTAGTTTTGGTGGGTTTGAAAATATTTTGGCTCTTTGCGCAGAGATGACGGTGGCGGTTGCGGTGCGCTCCGGGGCGCTCCTTGTGCGGAAAGACGCCTGGCAGCGGCACTTGGGACAGCTCCGCGTCTCCGTATTCTCCATTTCTTGCCTTCTGCATCTCAGCAAAATGCTTTCCCAGTAGGTCTAGCAAGGAGAAACTGTGGCAGCTGAGTAGATGTAGCCCGGCCCGCCCTTTGAAGTTCACAAGTTCTTGGCATCTCAGAGCCTAAAGGGAAGAGCAAGGTTATCTATGGTACAAGCACAGCAAAGTTGTCCAAGAATAGCTTCCATTCGAAAGCTAATGGCAATTGAAGAGGTAGGCCAGTGGCAAGGCACTATCTTCTAGCAGTTTGAAAGGTGCAGACACAGTGCAGGTGTTGTGCGGCTTCCTTCTTTGCGTCCTAGAAGGTGCCGCGCTCTCCGTCTCTTGCTTGCCAATATGTAGCCGTGTTCCTCTTCTAGTTTGTTTTCTTTTGGGGGTTTTTATGACGTTTTGGCGGGTTTTCGGAATGTTTTGGTGGTGTTTTAGAGTGTTTTGTTTTCTCTTGTGTTGTTTTTATTGTGTTGGCAGGTTTTGGAATGTTTGGATTCCTTTTGGCGGGTTTTAAAATATTTTAGCGTGTATTTGGAATGTTTTGGCGTGTATTTGGAATGTTTTGGTTTGCTTTCATTTGTTTTGATTATGTTTTGGCAAGTTATTGAATGTTTCGATCACTTCTGACTGGTTTTCTAGTATTTTGGCATCTTTTCAGAATGTTTTGATCAGTTTTGGCAGGTTCTAAAATATTATGGCTGGTTTTTTTGGAATGTTTTGGTTGGTTTTGATTTGTTTTGATGATGTTTTGGCCGGATTTTGCAATATTATGGCTGGTTTTTGGAATGTTTTGGTTGGTTTTGATTTATTTTGATGATGTTTTGCCAAGTTTTTTGAATGTTTTGATCAATTCTGGCTGGTTTTCTAATGTTTTGGCATCTTTTCAGAATGTTTGGATCAGTTTTGCGGGTCTAAATTATTTTGTCGGGTTTTCGGAATGTTTTGGTTGGGTTTTAGAATGTTTTGTATTCTCTTGTGTTGTTTTTATTGTGTTGGCAGGTTTTGGAATGTTTGGATTCCTTTTGGCAGGTTTTAAAATATTTTGGCGTGTATTTGGAATGTTTTGGTTTGCTTTCATTTGTTTTGATTATGTTTTGTCAAATTATTGAATGTTTCGATCACTTCTGACTGGTTTTCCAGTATTTTGGCATCATTTCAGTATGTTTTGATCAGTTTTGGCAGGTTCTAAAATATTATGGCTGGTTTTTTTGGAATGTTTTGGTTGGTTTTGATTTGTTTTGATGATGTTTTGCCAAGTTTTTTGAATGTTTTGATCAATTCTGGCTGGTTTTCTAATGTTTTGGCATCTTTTCAGAATGTTTTGATCAGTTTTGCAGGTCTAAATTATTTTGGCGAGTTTTTGGAATATTTTGGTTGGTTTTGATTTGTTTTCATGATATTTTGTCGGGTTTTCGGAATGTTTTGGTTGGTTTTGATTAGTTTTTATGATATTTTGTTGGGTTTCGGAATGTTTTGGTTGGTTTTTGTAATGTTTTGGTTGGTTTTGATTTGTTTTGATGATGTTTTGCCAAGTTTTTAGAATGTTTTGATCAGTTCTGGCTGGTTTTCTAATGTTTTGGCATCCTTTCAGAATGTTTGGATCAGTTTTGCGGGTCTAAATTATTTTGTCGGGTTTTTGGAATATTTTGGTTGGTTTTGATTTGTTTTTATGATGGTTTTTCGGGTTTTTGGAATGTTTTATTTGGGTTTTAGAATGTTTTGTATTCTCTTGTGTTGTTTTTATTGTGTTGGCAGGTTTTGGAATGTTTGGATTCATTTTGGCGGGTTTTAAAATATTTTGGTGGGTATTTGGAATGTTTTGGTGGGTATTTGGAATGTTGTGATTCCTTTTGGCAGGTTTTGAAATATTTTGGCAGGTTTTTAGAAGGTTTTGATTTGTTTTGATTTGTTTTGATTATGTTTAGCCCCGTTTTTGGTGTGTTTGGATTAGCTTTGGTGGGCTATATCATGTTTTGTCAGGTTTTTTCGAATGTTTTGATCACTTCTGTCTGGTTTTCTATTTTGACGGGTTTGAAAATATTTTTGGATTAGTTTTGGTGGGTTTGAAAATATTTTGGCTCTTTGCGCAGAGATGACGGTGGCGGTTGCGGTGCGCTCCGGGGCGCTCCTTGTGCGGAAAGACGCCTGGCAGCGGCACTTGGGACAGCTCCGCGTCTCCGTATTCTCCATTTCTTGCCTTCTGCATCTCAGCAAAATGCTTTCCCAGTAGGTCTAGCAAGGAGAAACTGTGGCAGCTGAGTAGATGTAGCCCGGCCCGCCCTTTGAAGTTCACAAGTTCTTGGCATCTCAGAGCCTAAAGGGAAGAGCAAGGTTATCTATGGTACAAGCACAGCAAAGTTGTCCAAGAATAGCTTCCATTCGAAAGCTAATGGCAATTGAAGAGGTAGGCCAGTGGCAAGGCACTATCTTCTAGCAGTTTGAAAGGTGCAGACACAGTGCAGGTGTTGTGCGGCTTCCTTCTTTGCGTCCTAGAAGGTGCCGCGCTCTCCGTCTCTTGCTTGCCAATATGTAGCCGTGTTCCTCTTCTAGTTTGTTTTCTTTTGGGGGTTTTTATGACGTTTTGGCGGGTTTTCGGAATGTTTTGGTGGTGTTTTAGAGTGTTTTGTTTTCTCTTGTGTTGTTTTTATTGTGTTGGCAGGTTTTGGAATGTTTGGATTCCTTTTGGCGGGTTTTAAAATATTTTAGCGTGTATTTGGAATGTTTTGGCGTGTATTTGGAATGTTTTGGTTTGCTTTCATTTGTTTTGATTATGTTTTGGCAAGTTATTGAATGTTTCGATCACTTCTGACTGGTTTTCTAGTATTTTGGCATCTTTTCAGAATGTTTTGATCAGTTTTGGCAGGTTCTAAAATATTATGGCTGGTTTTTTTGGAATGTTTTGGTTGGTTTTGATTTGTTTTGATGATGTTTTGGCCGGATTTTGCAATATTATGGCTGGTTTTTGGAATGTTTTGGTTGGTTTTGATTTATTTTGATGATGTTTTGCCAAGTTTTTTGAATGTTTTGATCAATTCTGGCTGGTTTTCTAATGTTTTGGCATCTTTTCAGAATGTTTGGATCAGTTTTGCGGGTCTAAATTATTTTGTCGGGTTTTCGGAATGTTTTGGTTGGGTTTTAGAATGTTTTGTATTCTCTTGTGTTGTTTTTATTGTGTTGGCAGGTTTGGGAATGTTTGGATTCCTTTTGGCAGGTTTTAAAATATTTTGGCAGGTATTTGGAATGTTTTGGTTTGCTTTCATTTGTTTTGATTATGTTTTGTCAAGTTATTGAATGTTTCGATCACTTCTGACTGGTTTTCCAGTATTTTGGCATCATTTCAGTATGTTTTGATCAGTTTTGGCAGGTTCTAAAATATTATGGCTGGTTTTTTTGGAATGTTTTGGTTGGTTTTGATTTGTTTTGATGATGTTTTGCCAAGTTTTTTGAATGTTTTGATCAATTCTGGCTGGTTTTCTAATGTTTTGGCATCTTTTCAGAATGTTTTGATCAGTTTTGCAGGTCTAAATTATTTTGGCGAGTTTTTGGAATATTTTGGTTGGTTTTGATTTGTTTTCATGATATTTTGTCAGGTTTTCGGAATGTTTTGGTTGGTTTTGATTAGTTTTTATGATATTTTGTTGGGTTTTCGGAATGTTTTGGTTGGTTTTTGTAATGTTTTGGTTGGTTTTGATTTGTTTTGATGATGTTTTCCCAAGTTTTTAGAATGTTTTGATCAGTTCTGGCTGGTTTTCTAATGTTTTGGCATCCTTTCAGAATGTTTGGATCAGTTTTGCGGGTCTAAATTATTTTGTCGGGTTTTTGGAATATTTTGGTTGGTTTTGATTTGTTTTTATGATGGTTTTTCGGGTTTTTGGAATGTTTTGTTTGGGTTTTAGAATGTTTTGTATTCTCTTGTGTTGTTTTTATTGTGTTGGCAGGTTTTGGAATGTTTGGATTCATTTTGGCGGGTTTTAAAATATTTTGGTGGGTATTTGGAATGTTTTGGTGGGTATTTGGAATGTTGTGATTCCTTTTGGCAGGTTTTGAAATATTTTGGCAGGTTTTTAGAAGGTTTTGATTTGTTTTGATTTGTTTTGATTATGTTTAGCCCTGTTTTTGGTGTGTTTGGATTAGCTTTGGTGGGCTATATCATGTTTTGTCAGGTTTTTTCAAATGTTTTGATCACTTCTGTCTGGTTTTCTATTTTGACGGGTTTGAAAATATTTTTGGATTAGTTTTGGTGGGTTTGAAAATATTTTGGCTCTTTGCGCAGAGATGACGGTGGCGGTTGCGGTGCGCTCCGGGGCGCTCCTTGTGCGGAAAGACGCCTGGCAGCGGCACTTGGGACAGCTCCGCGTCTCCGTATTCTCCATTTCTTGCCTTCTGCATCTCAGCAAAATGCTTTCCCAGTAGGTCTAGCAAGGAGAAACTGTGGCAGCTGAGTAGATGTAGCCCGGCCCGCCCTTTGAAGTTCACAAGTTCTTGGCATCTCAGAGCCTAAAGGGAAGAGCAAGGTTATCTATGGTACAAGCACAGCAAAGTTGTCCAAGAATAGCTTCCATTCGAAAGCTAATGGCAATTGAAGAGGTAGGCCAGTGGCAAGGCACTATCTTCTAGCAGTTTGAAAGGTGCAGACACAGTGCAGGTGTTGTGCGGCTTCCTTCATTGCATCCTAGAAGGTGCCGCGCTCTCCGTCTCTTGCTTGCCAATATGTAGCCGTGTTCCTCTTCTAGTTTGTTTTCTTTTGGGGGTTTTTATGATGTTTTGGCGGGTTTTCGGAATGTTTTGGTGGTGTTTTAGAGTGTTTTGTTTTCTCTTGTGTTGTTTTTATTGTGTTGGCAGGTTTTGGAATGTTTGGATTCCTTTTGGCGGGTTTTAAAATATTTTGGCGTGTATTTGGAATGTTTTGGCGTGTATTTGGAATGTTTTGGTTTGCTTTCATTTGTTTTGATTATGTTTTGGCAAGTTATTGAATGTTTCGATCACTTCTGACTGGTTTTCTAGTATTTTGGCATCTTTTCAGAATGTTTTGATCAGTTTTGGCAGGTTCTAAAATATTATGGCTGGTTTTTTTGGAATGTTTTGGTTGGTTTTGATTTGTTTTGATGATGTTTTGGCCGGATTTTGCAATATTATGGCTGGTTTTTGTAATGTTTTGGTTGGTTTTGATTTGTTTTGATGATGTTTTGCCAAGTTTTTAGAATGTTTTGATCAGTTCTGGCTGGTTTTCTAATGTTTTGGCATCCTTTCAGAATGTTTGGATCAGTTTTGCGGGTCTAAATTATTTTGTCGGGTTTTTGGAATATTTTGGTTGGTTTTGATTTGTTTTTATGATGGTTTTTCGGGTTTTTGGAATGTTTTGTTTGGGTTTTAGAATGTTTTGTATTCTCTTGTGTTGTTTTTATTGTGTTGGCAGGTTTTGGAATGTTTGGATTCATTTTGGCGGGTTTTAAAATATTTTGGTGGGTATTTGGAATGTTTTGGTGGGTATTTGGAATGTTGTGATTCCTTTTGGCAGGTTTTGAAATATTTTGGCAGGTTTTTAGAAGGTTTTGATTTGTTTTGATTTGTTTTGATTATGTTTAGCCCCGTTTTTGGTGTGTTTGGATTAGCTTTGGTGGGCTATATCATGTTTTGTCAGGTTTTTTCGAATGTTTTGATCACTTCTGTCTGGTTTTCTATTTTGACGGGTTTGAAAATATTTTTGGATTAGTTTTGGTGGGTTTGAAAATATTTTGGCTCTTTGCGCAGAGATGACGGTGGCGGTTGCGGTGCGCTCCGGGGCGCTCCTTGTGCGGAAAGACGCCTGGCAGCGGCACTTGGGACAGCTCCGCGTCTCCGTATTCTCCATTTCTTGCCTTCTGCATCTCAGCAAAATGCTTTCCCAGTAGGTCTAGCAAGGAGAAACTGTGGCAGCTGAGTAGATGTAGCCCGGCCCGCCCTTTGAAGTTCACAAGTTCTTGGCATCTCAGAGCCTAAAGGGAAGAGCAAGGTTATCTATGGTACAAGCACAGCAAAGTTGTCCAAGAATAGCTTCCATTCGAAAGCTAATGGCAATTGAAGAGGTAGGCCAGTGGCAAGGCACTATCTTCTAGCAGTTTGAAAGGTGCAGACACAGTGCAGGTGTTGTGCGGCTTCCTTCTTTGCGTCCTAGAAGGTGCCGCGCTCTCCGTCTCTTGCTTGCCAATATGTAGCCGTGTTCCTCTTCTAGTTTGTTTTCTTTTGGGGGTTTTTATGATGTTTTGGCGGGTTTTCGGAATGTTTTGGTGGTGTTTTAGAGTGTTTTGTTTTCTCTTGTGTTGTTTTTATTGTGTTGGCAGGTTTTGGAATGTTTGGATTCCTTTTGGCGGGTTTTAAAATATTTTGGCGTGTATTTGGAATGTTTTGGCGTGTATTTGGAATGTTTTGGTTTGCTTTCATTTGTTTTGATTATGTTTTGTCAAGTTATTGAATGTTTCGATGACTTCTGACTGGTTTTCTAGTATTTTGGCATCTTTTCAGAATGTTTTGATCAGTTTTGGCAGGTTCTAAAATATTATGGCTGTTTTTTTTGGAATGTTTTGGTTGGTTTTGATTTGTTTTGATGATGTTTTGGCCGGATTTTGGAATATTATGGCTGGTTTTTGGAATGTTTTGGTTGGTTTTGATTTGTTTTGATGATGTTTTGCCAAGGTTTTTGAATGTTTTGATCAATTCTGGCTGGTTTTCTAATGTTTTGGCATCTTTTCAGAATGTTTTGATCAGTTTTGCAGGTCTAAATTATTTTGTCGGGTTTTCGGAATGTTTTGGTTGGGTTTTAGAATGTTTTGTATTCTCTTGTGTTGTTTTTATTGTGTTGGCAGGTTTTGGAATGTTTGGATTCCTTTTGGCAGGTTTTAAAATATTTTGGCGTGTATTTGGAATGTTTTGGTTTGCTTTCATTTGTTTTGATTATGTTTTGTCAAATTATTGAATGTTTCGATCACTTCTGACTGGTTTTCCAGTATTTTGGCATCATTTCAGTATGTTTTGATCAGTTTTGGCAGGTTCTAAAATATTATGGCTGGTTTTTTTGGAATGTTTTGGTTGGTTTTGATTTGTTTTGATGATGTTTTGCCAAGTTTTTTGAATGTTTTGATCAATTCTGGCTGGTTTTCTAATGTTTTGGCATCTTTTCAGAATGTTTTGATCAGTTTTGCAGGTCTAAATTATTTTGGCGAGTTTTTGGAATATTTTGGTTGGTTTTGATTTGTTTTCATGATATTTTGTCGGGTTTTCGGAATGTTTTGGTTGGTTTTGATTAGTTTTTATGATATTTTGTTGGGTTTCGGAATGTTTTGGTTGGTTTTTGTAATGTTTTGGTTGGTTTTGATTTGTTTTGATGATGTTTTGCCAAGTTTTTAGAATGTTTTGATCAGTTCTGGCTGGTTTTCTAATGTTTTGGCATCCTTTCAGAATGTTTGGATCAGTTTTGCGGGTCTAAATTATTTTGTCGGGTTTTTGGAATATTTTGGTTGGTTTTGATTTGTTTTTATGATGGTTTTTCGGGTTTTTGGAATGTTTTATTTGGGTTTTAGAATGTTTTGTATTCTCTTGTGTTGTTTTTATTGTGTTGGCAGGTTTTGGAATGTTTGGATTCATTTTGGCGGGTTTTAAAATATTTTGGTGGGTATTTGGAATGTTTTGGTGGGTATTTGGAATGTTGTGATTCCTTTTGGCAGGTTTTGAAATATTTTGGCAGGTTTTTAGAAGGTTTTGATTTGTTTTGATTTGTTTTGATTATGTTTAGCCCCGTTTTTGGTGTGTTTGGATTAGCTTTGGTGGGCTATATCATGTTTTGTCAGGTTTTTTCGAATGTTTTGATCACTTCTGTCTGGTTTTCTATTTTGACGGGTTTGAAAATATTTTTGGATTAGTTTTGGTGGGTTTGAAAATATTTTGGCTCTTTGCGCAGAGATGACGGTGGCGGTTGCGGTGCGCTCCGGGGCGCTCCTTGTGCGGAAAGACGCCTGGCAGCGGCACTTGGGACAGCTCCGCGTCTCCGTATTCTCCATTTCTTGCCTTCTGCATCTCAGCAAAATGCTTTCCCAGTAGGTCTAGCAAGGAGAAACTGTGGCAGCGGAGTAGATGTAGCCCGGCCCGCCCTTTGAAGTTCACAAGTTCTTGGCATCTCAGAGCCTAAAGGGAAGAGCAAGGTTATCTATGGTACAAGCACAGCAAAGTTGTCCAAGAATAGCTTCCATTCGAAAGCTAATGGCAATTGAAGAGGTAGGCCAGTGGCAAGGCACTATCTTCTAGCAGTTTGAAAGGTGCAGACACAGTGCAGGTGTTGTGCGGCTTCCTTCTTTGCGTCCTAGAAGGTGCCGCGCTCTCCGTCTCTTGCTTGCCAATATGTAGCCGTGTTCCTCTTCTAGTTTGTTTTCTTTTGGGGGTTTTTATGACGTTTTGGCGGGTTTTCGGAATGTTTTGGTGGTGTTTTAGAGTGTTTTGTTTTCTCTTGTGTTGTTTTTATTGTGTTGGCAGGTTTTGGAATGTTTGGATTCCTTTTGGCGGGTTTTAAAATATTTTAGCGTGTATTTGGAATGTTTTGGCGTGTATTTGGAATGTTTTGGTTTGCTTTCATTTGTTTTGATTATGTTTTGGCAAGTTATTGAATGTTTCGATCACTTCTGACTGGTTTTCTAGTATTTTGGCATCTTTTCAGAATGTTTTGATCAGTTTTGGCAGGTTCTAAAATATTATGGCTGGTTTTTTTGGAATGTTTTGGTTGTTTTTGATTTGTTTTGATGATGTTTTGGCCGGATTTTGCAATATTATGGCTGGTTTTTGGAATGTTTTGGTTGGTTTTGATTTATTTTGATGATGTTTTGCCAAGTTTTTTGAATGTTTTGATCAATTCTGGCTGGTTTTCTAATGTTTTGGCATCTTTTCAGAATGTTTGGATCAGTTTTGCGGGTCTAAATTATTTTGTCGGGTTTTCGGAATGTTTTGGTTGGGTTTTAGAATGTTTTGTATTCTCTTGTGTTGTTTTTATTGTGTTGGCAGGTTTGGGAATGTTTGGATTCCTTTTGGCAGGTTTTAAAATATTTTGGCAGGTATTTGGAATGTTTTGGTTTGCTTTCATTTGTTTTGATTATGTTTTGTCAAGTTATTGAATGTTTCGATCACTTCTGACTGGTTTTCCAGTATTTTGGCATCATTTCAGTATGTTTTGATCAGTTTTGGCAGGTTCTAAAATATTATGGCTGGTTTTTTTGGAATGTTTTGGTTGGTTTTGATTTGTTTTGATGATGTTTTGCCAAGTTTTTTGAATGTTTTGATCAATTCTGGCTGGTTTTCTAATGTTTTGGCATCTTTTCAGAATGTTTTGATCAGTTTTGCAGGTCTAAATTATTTTGGCGAGTTTTTGGAATATTTTGGTTGGTTTTGATTTGTTTTCATGATATTTTGTCAGGTTTTCGGAATGTTTTGGTTGGTTTTGATTAGTTTTTATGATATTTTGTTGGGTTTTCGGAATGTTTTGGTTGGTTTTTGTAATGTTTTGGTTGGTTTTGATTTGTTTTGATGATGTTTTGCCAAGTTTTTAGAATGTTTTGATCAGTTCTGGCTGGTTTTCTAATGTTTTGGCATCCTTTCAGAATGTTTGGATCAGTTTTGCGGGTCTAAATTATTTTGTCGGGTTTTTGGAATATTTTGGTTGGTTTTGATTTGTTTTTATGATGGTTTTTCGGGTTTTTGGAATGTTTTGTTTGGGTTTTAGAATGTTTTGTATTCTCTTGTGTTGTTTTTATTGTGTTGGCAGGTTTTGGAATGTTTGGATTCATTTTGGCGGGTTTTAAAATATTTTGGTGGGTATTTGGAATGTTTTGGTGGGTATTTGGAATGTTGTGATTCCTTTTGGCAGGTTTTGAAATATTTTGGCAGGTTTTTAGAAGGTTTTGATTTGTTTTGATTTGTTTTGATTATGTTTAGCCCTGTTTTTGGTGTGTTTGGATTAGCTTTGGTGGGCTATATCATGTTTTGTCAGGTTTTTTCAAATGTTTTGATCACTTCTGTCTGGTTTTCTATTTTGACGGGTTTGAAAATATTTTTGGATTAGTTTTGGTGGGTTTGAAAATATTTTGGCTCTTTGCGCAGAGATGACGGTGGCGGTTGCGGTGCGCTCCGGGGCGCTCCTTGTGCGGAAAGACGCCTGGCAGCGGCACTTGGGACAGCTCCGCGTCTCCGTATTCTCCATTTCTTGCCTTCTGCATCTCAGCAAAATGCTTTCCCAGTAGGTCTAGCAAGGAGAAACTGTGGCAGCTGAGTAGATGTAGCCCGGCCCGCCCTTTGAAGTTCACAAGTTCTTGGCATCTCAGAGCCTAAAGGGAAGAGCAAGGTTATCTATGGTACAAGCACAGCAAAGTTGTCCAAGAATAGCTTCCATTCGAAAGCTAATGGCAATTGAAGAGGTAGGCCAGTGGCAAGGCACTATCTTCTAGCAGTTTGAAAGGTGCAGACACAGTGCAGGTGTTGTGCGGCTTCCTTCATTGCATCCTAGAAGGTGCCGCGCTCTCCGTCTCTTGCTTGCCAATATGTAGCCGTGTTCCTCTTCTAGTTTGTTTTCTTTTGGGGGTTTTTATGATGTTTTGGCGGGTTTTCGGAATGTTTTGGTGGTGTTTTAGAGTGTTTTGTTTTCTCTTGTGTTGTTTTTATTGTGTTGGCAGGTTTTGGAATGTTTGGATTCCTTTTGGCGGGTTTTAAAATATTTTGGCGTGTATTTGGAATGTTTTGGCGTGTATTTGGAATGTTTTGGTTTGCTTTCATTTGTTTTGATTATGTTTTGGCAAGTTATTGAATGTTTCGATCACTTCTGACTGGTTTTCTAGTATTTTGGCATCTTTTCAGAATGTTTTGATCAGTTTTGGCAGGTTCTAAAATATTATGGCTGGTTTTTTTGGAATGTTTTGGTTGGTTTTGATTTGTTTTGATGATGTTTTGGCCGGATTTTGCAATATTATGGCTGGTTTTTGTAATGTTTTGGTTGGTTTTGATTTGTTTTGATGATGTTTTGCCAAGTTTTTAGAATGTTTTGATCAGTTCTGGCTGGTTTTCTAATGTTTTGGCATCCTTTCAGAATGTTTGGATCAGTTTTGCGGGTCTAAATTATTTTGTCGGGTTTTTGGAATATTTTGGTTGGTTTTGATTTGTTTTTATGATGGTTTTTCGGGTTTTTGGAATGTTTTGTTTGGGTTTTAGAATGTTTTGTATTCTCTTGTGTTGTTTTTATTGTGTTGGCAGGTTTTGGAATGTTTGGATTCATTTTGGCGGGTTTTAAAATATTTTGGTGGGTATTTGGAATGTTTTGGTGGGTATTTGGAATGTTGTGATTCCTTTTGGCAGGTTTTGAAATATTTTGGCAGGTTTTTAGAAGGTTTTGATTTGTTTTGATTTGTTTTGATTATGTTTAGCCCCGTTTTTGGTGTGTTTGGATTAGCTTTGGTGGGCTATATCATGTTTTGTCAGGTTTTTTCAAATGTTTTGATCACTTCTGTCTGGTTTTCTATTTTGACGGGTTTGAAAATATTTTTGGATTAGTTTTGGTGGGTTTGAAAATATTTTGGCTCTTTGCGCAGAGATGACGGTGCCGGTTGCGGTGCGCTCCGGGGCGCTCCTTGTGCGGAAAGACGCCTGGCAGCGGCACTTGGGACAGCTCCGCGTCTCCGTATTCTCCATTTCTTGCCTTCTGCATCTCAGCAAAATGCTTTCCCAGTAGGTCTAGCAAGGAGAAACTGTGGCAGCTGAGTAGATGTAGCCCGGCCCGCCCTTTGAAGTTCACAAGTTCTTGGCATCTCAGAGCCTAAAGGGAAGAGCAAGGTTATCTATGGTACAAGCACAGCAAAGTTGTCCAAGAATAGCTTCCATTCGAAAGCTAATGGCAATTGAAGAGGTAGGCCAGTGGCAAGGCACTATCTTCTAGCAGTTTGAAAGGTGCAGACACAGTGCAGGTGTTGTGCGGCTTCCTTCTTTGCGTCCTAGAAGGTGCCGCGCTCTCTGTCTCTTGCTTGCCAATATGTAGCCGTGTTCCTCTTCTAGTTTGTTTTCTTTTGGGGGTTTTTATGATGTTTTGGCGGGTTTTCGGAATGTTTTGGTGGTGTTTTAGAGTGTTTTGTTTTCTCTTGTGTTGTTTTTATTGTGTTGGCAGGTTTTGGAATGTTTGGATTCCTTTTGGCGGGTTTTAAAATATTTTGGCGTGTATTTGGAATGTTTTGGCGTGTATTTGGAATGTTTTGGTTTGCTTTCATTTGTTTTGATTATGTTTTGTCAAGTTATTGAATGTTTCGATGACTTCTGACTGGTTTTCTAGTATTTTGGCATCTTTTCAGAATGTTTTGATCAGTTTTGGCAGGTTCTAAAATATTATGGCTGGTTTTTTTGGAATGTTTTGGTTGGTTTTGATTTGTTTTGATGATGTTTTGGCCGGATTTTGCAATATTATGGCTGGTTTTTGGAATGTTTTGGTTGGTTTTGATTTATTTTGATGATGTTTTGCCAAGTTTTTTGAATGTTTTGATCAATTCTGGCTGGTTTTCGAATGTTTTGGCATCTTTTCAGAATGTTTGGATCAGTTTTGCGGGTCTAAATTATTTTGTCGGGTTTTCGGAATGTTTTGGTTGGGTTTTAGAATGTTTTGTATTCTCTTGTGTTGTTTTTATTGTGTTGGCAGGTTTGGGAATGTTTGGATTCCTTTTGGCAGGTTTTAAAATATTTTGGCAGGTATTTGGAATGTTTTGGTTTGCTTTCATTTGTTTTGATTATGTTTTGTCAAGTTATTGAATGTTTCGATCACTTCTGACTGGTTTTCCAGTATTTTGGCATCATTTCAGTATGTTTTGATCAGTTTTGGCAGGTTCTAAAATATTATGGCTGGTTTTTTTGGAATGTTTTGGTTGGTTTTGATTTGTTTTGATGATGTTTTGCCAAGTTTTTTGAATGTTCTGATCAATTCTGGCTGGTTTTCTAATGTTTTGGCATCTTTTCAGAATGTTTTGATCAGTTTTGCAGGTCTAAATTATTTTGGCGAGTTTTTGGAATATTTTGGTTGGTTTTGATTTGTTTTCATGATATTTTGTCAGGTTTTCGGAATGTTTTGGTTGGTTTTGATTAGTTTTTATGATATTTTGTTGGGTTTTCGGAATGTTTTGGTTGGTTTTTGGAATGTTTTGGTTGGTTTTGATTTATTTTGATGATGTTTTGCCAAGTTTTTTGAATGTTTTGATCAGTTCTGGCTGGTTTTCTAATGTTTTGGCATCCTTTCAGAATGTTTGGATCAGTTTTGCGGGTCTAAATTATTTTGTCGGGTTTTTGGAATATTTTGGTTGGTTTTGATTTGTTTTTATGATGGTTTTTCGGGTTTTTGGAATGTTTTGTTTGGGTTTTAGAATGTTTTGTATTCTCTTGTGTTGTTTTTATTGTGTTGGCAGGTTTTGGAATGTTTGGATTCATTTTGGCGGGTTTTAAAATATTTTGGTGGGTATTTGGAATGTTTTGGTGGGTATTTGGAATGTTGTGATTCCTTTTGGCAGGTTTTGAAATATTTTGGCAGGTTTTTAGAAGGTTTTGATTTGTTTTGATTATGTTTAGCCCCGTTTTTGGTGTGTTTGGATTAGCTTTGGTGGGCTATATCATGTTTTGTCAGGTTTTTTCAAATGTTTTGATCACTTCTGTCTGGTTTTCTATTTTGACGGGTTTGAAAATATTTTTGGATTAGTTTTGGTGGGTTTGAAAATATTTTGGCTCTTTGCGCAGAGATGACGGTGCCGGTTGCGGTGCGCTCCGGGGCGCTCCTTGTGCGGAAAGACGCCTGGCAGCGGCACTTGGGACAGCTCCGCGTCTCCGTATTCTCCATTTCTTGCCTTCTGCATCTCAGCAAAATGCTTTCCCAGTAGGTCTAGCAAGGAGAAACTGTGCCAGCTGAGTAGATGTAGCCCGGCCCGCCCTTTGAAGTTCACAAGTTCTTGGCATCTCAGAGCCTAAAGGGAAGAGCAAGGTTATCTATGGTACAAGCACAGCAAAGTTGTCCAAGAATAGCTTCCATTCGAAAGCTAATGGCAATTGAAGAGGTAGGCCAGTGGCAAGGCACTATCTTCTAGCAGTTTGAAAGGTGCAGACACAGTGCAGGTGTTGTGCGGCTTCCTTCTTTGCGTCCTAGAAGGTGCCGCGCTCTCTGTCTCTTGCTTGCCAATATGTAGCCGTGTTCCTCTTCTAGTTTGTTTTCTTTTGGGGGTTTTTATGATGTTTTGGCGGGTTTTCGGAATGTTTTGGTGGTGTTTTAGAGTGTTTTGTTTTCTCTTGTGTTGTTTTTATTGTGTTGGCAGGTTTTGGAATGTTTGGATTCCTTTTGGCGGGTTTTAAAATATTTTGGCGTGTATTTGGAATGTTTTGGCGTGTATTTGGAATGTTTTGGTTTGCTTTCATTTGTTTTGATTATGTTTTGGCAAGTTATTGAATGTTTCGATGACTTCTGACTGGTTTTCTAGTATTTTGGCATCTTTTCAGAATGTTTTGATCAGTTTTGGCAGGTTCTAAAATATTATGGCTGGTTTTTTTGGAATGTTTTGGTTGGTTTTGATTTGTTTTGATGATGTTTTGGCTGGATTTTGCAATATTATGGCTGGTTTTTGGAATGTTTTGGTTGGTTTTGATTTATTTTGATGATGTTTTGCCAAGTTTTTTGAATGTTTTGATCAATTCTGGCTGGTTTTCTAATGTTTTGGCATCTTTTCAGAATGTTTGGATCAGTTTTGCGGGTCTAAATTATTTTGTCGGGTTTTCGGAATGTTTTGGTTGGGTTTTAGAATGTTTTGTATTCTCTTGTGTTGTTTTTATTGTGTTGGCAGGTTTGGGAATGTTTGGATTCCTTTTGGCAGGTTTTAAAATATTTTGGCAGGTTTTTGGAATGTTTTGGTTTGCTTTCATTTGTTTTGATTATGTTTTGTCAAGTTATTGAATGTTTCGATCACTTCTGACTGGTTTTCCAGTATTTTGGCATCATTTCAGTATGTTTTGATCAGTTTTGGCAGGTTCTAAAATATTATGGCTGGTTTTTTTGGAATGTTTTGGTTGGTTTTGATTTGTTTTGATGATGTTTTGCCAAGTTTTTTGAATGTTTTGATCAATTCTGGCTGGTTTTCTAATGTTTTGGCATCTTTTCAGAATGTTTTGATCAGTTTTGCAGGTCTAAATTATTTTGGCGAGTTTTTGGAATATTTTGGTTGGTTTTGATTTGTTTTCATGATATTTTGTCAGGTTTTCGGAATGTTTTGGTTGGTTTTGATTAGTTTTTATGATATTTTGTTGGGTTTTCGGAATGTTTTGGTTGGTTTTTGTAATGTTTTGGTTGGTTTTGATTTGTTTTGATGATGTTTTGCCAAGTTTTTAGAATGTTTTGATCAGTTCTGGCTGGTTTTCTAATGTTTTGGCATCCTTTCAGAATGTTTGGATCAGTTTTGCGGGTCTAAATTATTTTGTCGGGTTTTTGGAATATTTTGGTTGGTTTTGATTTGTTTTTATGATGGTTTTTCGGGTTTTTGGAATGTTTTGTTTGGGTTTTAGAATGTTTTGTATTCTCTTGTGTTGTTTTTATTGTGTTGGCAGGTTTTGGAATGTTTGGATTCATTTTGGCGGGTTTTAAAATATTTTGGTGGGTATTTGGAATGTTTTGGTGGGTATTTGGAATGTTGTGATTCCTTTTGGCAGGTTTTGAAATATTTTGGCAGGTTTTTAGAAGGTTTTGATTTGTTTTGATTTGTTTTGATTATGTTTAGCCCCGTTTTTGGTGTGTTTGGATTAGCTTTGGTGGGCTATATCATGTTTTGTCAGGTTTTTTCAAATGTTTTGATCACTTCTGTCTGGTTTTCTATTTTGACGGGTTTGAAAATAGTTTTGGATTAGTTTTGGTGGGTTTGAAAATATTTTGGCTCTTTGCGCAGAGATGACGGTGCCGGTTGCGGTGCGCTCCGGGGCGCTCCTTGTGCGGAAAGACGCCTGGCAGCGGCACTTGGGACAGCTCCGCGTCTCCGTATTCTCCATTTCTTGCCTTCTGCATCTCAGCAAAATGCTTTCCCAGTAGGTCTAGCAAGGAGAAACTGTGGCAGCTGAGTAGATGTAGCCCGGCCCGCCCTTTGAAGTTCACAAGTTCTTGGCATCTCAGAGCCTAAAGGGAAGAGCAAGGTTATCTATGGTACAAGCACAGCAAAGTTGTCCAAGAATAGCTTCCATTCGAAAGCTAATGGCAATTGAAGAGGTAGGCCAGTGGCAAGGCACTATCTTCTAGCAGTTTGAAAGGTGCAGACACAGTGCAGGTGTTGTGCGGCTTCCTTCTTTGCGTCCTAGAAGGTGCCGCGCTCTCCGTCTCTTGCTTGCCAATATGTAGCCGTGTTCCTCTTCTAGTTTGTTTTCTTTTGGGGGTTTTTATGACGTTTTGGCGGGTTTTCGGAATGTTTTGGTGGTGTTTTAGAGTGTTTTGTTTTCTCTTGTGTTGTTTTTATTGTGTTGGCAGGTTTTGGAATGTTTGGATTCCTTTTGGCGGGTTTTAAAATATTTTAGCGTGTATTTGGAATGTTTTGGCGTGTATTTGGAATGTTTTGGTTTGCTTTCATTTGTTTTGATTATGTTTTGGCAAGTTATTGAATGTTTCGATCACTTCTGACTGGTTTTCTAGTATTTTGGCATCTTTTCAGAATGTTTTGATCAGTTTTGGCAGGTTCTAAAATATTATGGCTGGTTTTTTTGGAATGTTTTGGTTGTTTTTGATTTGTTTTGATGATGTTTTGGCCGGATTTTGCAATATTATGGCTGGTTTTTGGAATGTTTTGGTTGGTTTTGATTTATTTTGATGATGTTTTGCCAAGTTTTTTGAATGTTTTGATCAATTCTGGCTGGTTTTCTAATGTTTTGGCATCTTTTCAGAATGTTTGGATCAGTTTTGCGGGTCTAAATTATTTTGTCGGGTTTTCGGAATGTTTTGGTTGGGTTTTAGAATGTTTTGTATTCTCTTGTGTTGTTTTTATTGTGTTGGCAGGTTTGGGAATGTTTGGATTCCTTTTGGCAGGTTTTAAAATATTTTGGCAGGTATTTGGAATGTTTTGGTTTGCTTTCATTTGTTTTGATTATGTTTTGTCAAGTTATTGAATGTTTCGATCACTTCTGACTGGTTTTCCAGTATTTTGGCATCATTTCAGTATGTTTTGATCAGTTTTGGCAGGTTCTAAAATATTATGGCTGGTTTTTTTGGAATGTTTTGGTTGGTTTTGATTTGTTTTGATGATGTTTTGCCAAGTTTTTTGAATGTTTTGATCAATTCTGGCTGGTTTTCTAATGTTTTGGCATCTTTTCAGAATGTTTGGATCAGTTTTGCAGGTCTAAATTATTTTGGCGAGTTTTTGGAATATTTTGGTTGGTTTTGATTTGTTTTCATGATATTTTGTCAGGTTTTCGGAATGTTTTGGTTGGTTTTGATTAGTTTTTATGATATTTTGTTGGGTTTTCGGAATGTTTTGGTTGGTTTTTGTAATGTTTTGGTTGGTTTTGATTTGTTTTGATGATGTTTTGCCAAGTTTTTAGAATGTTTTGATCAGTTCTGGCTGGTTTTCTAATGTTTTGGCATCCTTTCAGAATGTTTGGATCAGTTTTGCGGGTCTAAATTATTTTGTCGGGTTTTTGGAATATTTTGGTTGGTTTTGATTTGTTTTTATGATGGTTTTTCGGGTTTTTGGAATGTTTTGTTTGGGTTTTAGAATGTTTTGTATTCTCTTGTGTTGTTTTTATTGTGTTGGCAGGTTTTGGAATGTTTGGATTCATTTTGGCGGGTTTTAAAATATTTTGGTGGGTATTTGGAATGTTTTGGTGGGTATTTGGAATGTTGTGATTCCTTTTGGCAGGTTTTGAAATATTTTGGCAGGTTTTTAGAAGGTTTTGATTTGTTTTGATTTGTTTTGATTATGTTTAGCCCTGTTTTTGGTGTGTTTGGATTAGCTTTGGTGGGCTATATCATGTTTTGTCAGGTTTTTTCAAATGTTTTGATCACTTCTGTCTGGTTTTCTATTTTGACGGGTTTGAAAATATTTTTGGATTAGTTTTGGTGGGTTTGAAAATATTTTGGCTCTTTGCGCAGAGATGACGGTGGCGGTTGCGGTGCGCTCCGGGGCGCTCCTTGTGCGGAAAGACGCCTGGCAGCGGCACTTGGGACAGCTCCGCGTCTCCGTATTCTCCATTTCTTGCCTTCTGCATCTCAGCAAAATGCTTTCCCAGTAGGTCTAGCAAGGAGAAACTGTGGCAGCTGAGTAGATGTAGCCCGGCCCGCCCTTTGAAGTTCACAAGTTCTTGGCATCTCAGAGCCTAAAGGGAAGAGCAAGGTTATCTATGGTACAAGCACAGCAAAGTTGTCCAAGAATAGCTTCCATTCGAAAGCTAATGGCAATTGAAGAGGTAGGCCAGTGGCAAGGCACTATCTTCTAGCAGTTTGAAAGGTGCAGACACAGTGCAGGTGTTGTGCGGCTTCCTTCATTGCATCCTAGAAGGTGCCGCGCTCTCCGTCTCTTGCTTGCCAATATGTAGCCGTGTTCCTCTTCTAGTTTGTTTTCTTTTGGGGGTTTTTATGATGTTTTGGCGGGTTTTCGGAATGTTTTGGTGGTGTTTTAGAGTGTTTTGTTTTCTCTTGTGTTGTTTTTATTGTGTTGGCAGGTTTTGGAATGTTTGGATTCCTTTTGGCGGGTTTTAAAATATTTTGGCGTGTATTTGGAATGTTTTGGCGTGTATTTGGAATGTTTTGGTTTGCTTTCATTTGTTTTGATTATGTTTTGGCAAGTTATTGAATGTTTCGATCACTTCTGACTGGTTTTCTAGTATTTTGGCATCTTTTCAGAATGTTTTGATCAGTTTTGGCAGGTTCTAAAATATTATGGCTGGTTTTTTTGGAATGTTTTGGTTGGTTTTGATTTGTTTTGATGATGTTTTGGCCGGATTTTGCAATATTATGGCTGGTTTTTGTAATGTTTTGGTTGGTTTTGATTTGTTTTGATGATGTTTTGCCAAGTTTTTAGAATGTTTTGATCAGTTCTGGCTGGTTTTCTAATGTTTTGGCATCCTTTCAGAATGTTTGGATCAGTTTTGCGGGTCTAAATTATTTTGTCGGGTTTTTGGAATATTTTGGTTGGTTTTGATTTGTTTTTATGATGGTTTTTCGGGTTTTTGGAATGTTTTGTTTGGGTTTTAGAATGTTTTGTATTCTCTTGTGTTGTTTTTATTGTGTTGGCAGGTTTTGGAATGTTTGGATTCATTTTGGCGGGTTTTAAAATATTTTGGTGGGTATTTGGAATGTTTTGGTGGGTATTTGGAATGTTGTGATTCCTTTTGGCAGGTTTTGAAATATTTTGGCAGGTTTTTAGAAGGTTTTGATTTGTTTTGATTTGTTTTGATTATGTTTAGCCCCGTTTTTGGTGTGTTTGGATTAGCTTTGGTGGGCTATATCATGTTTTGTCAGGTTTTTTCAAATGTTTTGATCACTTCTGTCTGGTTTTCTATTTTGACGGGTTTGAAAATATTTTTGGATTAGTTTTGGTGGGTTTGAAAATATTTTGGCTCTTTGCGCAGAGATGACGGTGCCGGTTGCGGTGCGCTCCGGGGCGCTCCTTGTGCGGAAAGACGCCTGGCAGCGGCACTTGGGACAGCTCCGCGTCTCCGTATTCTCCATTTCTTGCCTTCTGCATCTCAGCAAAATGCTTTCCCAGTAGGTCTAGCAAGGAGAAACTGTGGCAGCTGAGTAGATGTAGCCCGGCCCGCCCTTTGAAGTTCACAAGTTCTTGGCATCTCAGAGCCTAAAGGGAAGAGCAAGGTTATCTATGGTACAAGCACAGCAAAGTTGTCCAAGAATAGCTTCCATTCGAAAGCTAATGGCAATTGAAGAGGTAGGCCAGTGGCAAGGCACTATCTTCTAGCAGTTTGAAAGGTGCAGACACAGTGCAGGTGTTGTGCGGCTTCCTTCTTTGCGTCCTAGAAGGTGCCGCGCTCTCTGTCTCTTGCTTGCCAATATGTAGCCGTGTTCCTCTTCTAGTTTGTTTTCTTTTGGGGGTTTTTATGATGTTTTGGCGGGTTTTCGGAATGTTTTGGTGGTGTTTTAGAGTGTTTTGTTTTCTCTTGTGTTGTTTTTATTGTGTTGGCAGGTTTTGGAATGTTTGGATTCCTTTTGGCGGGTTTTAAAATATTTTGGCGTGTATTTGGAATGTTTTGGCGTGTATTTGGAATGTTTTGGTTTGCTTTCATTTGTTTTGATTATGTTTTGTCAAGTTATTGAATGTTTCGATGACTTCTGACTGGTTTTCTAGTATTTTGGCATCTTTTCAGAATGTTTTGATCAGTTTTGGCAGGTTCTAAAATATTATGGCTGGTTTTTTTGGAATGTTTTGGTTGGTTTTGATTTGTTTTGATGATGTTTTGGCCGGATTTTGCAATATTATGGCTGGTTTTTGGAATGTTTTGGTTGGTTTTGATTTATTTTGATGATGTTTTGCCAAGTTTTTTGAATGTTTTGATCAATTCTGGCTGGTTTTCGAATGTTTTGGCATCTTTTCAGAATGTTTGGATCAGTTTTGCGGGTCTAAATTATTTTGTCGGGTTTTCGGAATGTTTTGGTTGGGTTTTAGAATGTTTTGTATTCTCTTGTGTTGTTTTTATTGTGTTGGCAGGTTTGGGAATGTTTGGATTCCTTTTGGCAGGTTTTAAAATATTTTGGCAGGTATTTGGAATGTTTTGGTTTGCTTTCATTTGTTTTGATTATGTTTTGTCAAGTTATTGAATGTTTCGATCACTTCTGACTGGTTTTCCAGTATTTTGGCATCATTTCAGTATGTTTTGATCAGTTTTGGCAGGTTCTAAAATATTATGGCTGGTTTTTTTGGAATGTTTTGGTTGGTTTTGATTTGTTTTGATGATGTTTTGCCAAGTTTTTTGAATGTTCTGATCAATTCTGGCTGGTTTTCTAATGTTTTGGCATCTTTTCAGAATGTTTTGATCAGTTTTGCAGGTCTAAATTATTTTGGCGAGTTTTTGGAATATTTTGGTTGGTTTTGATTTGTTTTCATGATATTTTGTCAGGTTTTCGGAATGTTTTGGTTGGTTTTGATTAGTTTTTATGATATTTTGTTGGGTTTTCGGAATGTTTTGGTTGGTTTTTGGAATGTTTTGGTTGGTTTTGATTTATTTTGATGATGTTTTGCCAAGTTTTTTGAATGTTTTGATCAGTTCTGGCTGGTTTTCTAATGTTTTGGCATCCTTTCAGAATGTTTGGATCAGTTTTGCGGGTCTAAATTATTTTGTCGGGTTTTTGGAATATTTTGGTTGGTTTTGATTTGTTTTTATGATGGTTTTTCGGGTTTTTGGAATGTTTTGTTTGGGTTTTAGAATGTTTTGTATTCTCTTGTGTTGTTTTTATTGTGTTGGCAGGTTTTGGAATGTTTGGATTCATTTTGGCGGGTTTTAAAATATTTTGGTGGGTATTTGGAATGTTTTGGTGGGTATTTGGAATGTTGTGATTCCTTTTGGCAGGTTTTGAAATATTTTGGCAGGTTTTTAGAAGGTTTTGATTTGTTTTGATTATGTTTAGCCCCGTTTTTGGTGTGTTTGGATTAGCTTTGGTGGGCTATATCATGTTTTGTCAGGTTTTTTCAAATGTTTTGATCACTTCTGTCTGGTTTTCTATTTTGACGGGTTTGAAAATATTTTTGGATTAGTTTTGGTGGGTTTGAAAATATTTTGGCTCTTTGCGCAGAGATGACGGTGCCGGTTGCGGTGCGCTCCGGGGCGCTCCTTGTGCGGAAAGACGCCTGGCAGCGGCACTTGGGACAGCTCCGCGTCTCCGTATTCTCCATTTCTTGCCTTCTGCATCTCAGCAAAATGCTTTCCCAGTAGGTCTAGCAAGGAGAAACTGTGCCAGCTGAGTAGATGTAGCCCGGCCCGCCCTTTGAAGTTCACAAGTTCTTGGCATCTCAGAGCCTAAAGGGAAGAGCAAGGTTATCTATGGTACAAGCACAGCAAAGTTGTCCAAGAATAGCTTCCATTCGAAAGCTAATGGCAATTGAAGAGGTAGGCCAGTGGCAAGGCACTATCTTCTAGCAGTTTGAAAGGTGCAGACACAGTGCAGGTGTTGTGCGGCTTCCTTCTTTGCGTCCTAGAAGGTGCCGCGCTCTCTGTCTCTTGCTTGCCAATATGTAGCCGTGTTCCTCTTCTAGTTTGTTTTCTTTTGGGGGTTTTTATGATGTTTTGGCGGGTTTTCGGAATGTTTTGGTGGTGTTTTAGAGTGTTTTGTTTTCTCTTGTGTTGTTTTTATTGTGTTGGCAGGTTTTGGAATGTTTGGATTCCTTTTGGCGGGTTTTAAAATATTTTGGCGTGTATTTGGAATGTTTTGGCGTGTATTTGGAATGTTTTGGTTTGCTTTCATTTGTTTTGATTATGTTTTGGCAAGTTATTGAATGTTTCGATGACTTCTGACTGGTTTTCTAGTATTTTGGCATCTTTTCAGAATGTTTTGATCAGTTTTGGCAGGTTCTAAAATATTATGGCTGGTTTTTTTGGAATGTTTTGGTTGGTTTTGATTTGTTTTGATGATGTTTTGGCTGGATTTTGCAATATTATGGCTGGTTTTTGGAATGTTTTGGTTGGTTTTGATTTATTTTGATGATGTTTTGCCAAGTTTTTTGAATGTTTTGATCAATTCTGGCTGGTTTTCTAATGTTTTGGCATCTTTTCAGAATGTTTGGATCAGTTTTGCGGGTCTAAATTATTTTGTCGGGTTTTCGGAATGTTTTGGTTGGGTTTTAGAATGTTTTGTATTCTCTTGTGTTGTTTTTATTGTGTTGGCAGGTTTGGGAATGTTTGGATTCCTTTTGGCAGGTTTTAAAATATTTTGGCAGGTTTTTGGAATGTTTTGGTTTGCTTTCATTTGTTTTGATTATGTTTTGTCAAGTTATTGAATGTTTCGATCACTTCTGACTGGTTTTCCAGTATTTTGGCATCATTTCAGTATGTTTTGATCAGTTTTGGCAGGTTCTAAAATATTATGGCTGGTTTTTTTGGAATGTTTTGGTTGGTTTTGATTTGTTTTGATGATGTTTTGCCAAGTTTTTTGAATGTTTTGATCAATTCTGGCTGGTTTTCTAATGTTTTGGCATCTTTTCAGAATGTTTTGATCAGTTTTGCAGGTCTAAATTATTTTGGCGAGTTTTTGGAATATTTTGGTTGGTTTTGATTTGTTTTCATGATATTTTGTCAGGTTTTCGGAATGTTTTGGTTGGTTTTGATTAGTTTTTATGATATTTTGTTGGGTTTTCGGAATGTTTTGGTTGGTTTTTGTAATGTTTTGGTTGGTTTTGATTTGTTTTGATGATGTTTTGCCAAGTTTTTAGAATGTTTTGATCAGTTCTGGCTGGTTTTCTAATGTTTTGGCATCCTTTCAGAATGTTTGGATCAGTTTTGCGGGTCTAAATTATTTTGTCGGGTTTTTGGAATATTTTGGTTGGTTTTGATTTGTTTTTATGATGGTTTTTCGGGTTTTTGGAATGTTTTGTTTGGGTTTTAGAATGTTTTGTATTCTCTTGTGTTGTTTTTATTGTGTTGGCAGGTTTTGGAATGTTTGGATTCATTTTGGCGGGTTTTAAAATATTTTGGTGGGTATTTGGAATGTTTTGGTGGGTATTTGGAATGTTGTGATTCCTTTTGGCAGGTTTTGAAATATTTTGGCAGGTTTTTAGAAGGTTTTGATTTGTTTTGATTTGTTTTGATTATGTTTAGCCCCGTTTTTGGTGTGTTTGGATTAGCTTTGGTGGGCTATATCATGTTTTGTCAGGTTTTTTCAAATGTTTTGATCACTTCTGTCTGGTTTTCTATTTTGACGGGTTTGAAAATAGTTTTGGATTAGTTTTGGTGGGTTTGAAAATATTTTGGCTCTTTGCGCAGAGATGACGGTGCCGGTTGCGGTGCGCTCCGGGGCGCTCCTTGTGCGGAAAGACGCCTGGCAGCGGCACTTGGGACAGCTCCGCGTCTCCGTATTCTCCATTTCTTGCCTTCTGCATCTCAGCAAAATGCTTTCCCAGTAGGTCTAGCAAGGAGAAACTGTGGCAGCTGAGTAGATGTAGCCCGGCCCGCCCTTTGAAGTTCACAAGTTCTTGGCATCTCAGAGCCTAAAGGGAAGAGCAAGGTTATCTATGGTACAAGCACAGCAAAGTTGTCCAAGAATAGCTTCCATTCGAAAGCTAATGGCAATTGAAGAGGTAGGCCAGTGGCAAGGCACTATCTTCTAGCAGTTTGAAAGGTGCAGACACAGTGCAGGTGTTGTGCGGCTTCCTTCTTTGCGTCCTAGAAGGTGCCGCGCTCTCCGTCTCTTGCTTGCCAATATGTAGCCGTGTTCCTCTTCTAGTTTGTTTTCTTTTGGGGGTTTTTATGATGTTTTGGCAGGTTTTCGGAATGTTTTGGTGGTGTTTTAGAGTGTTTTGTTTTCTCTTGTGTTGTTTTTATTGTGTTGGCAGGTTTTGGAATGTTTGGATTCCTTTTGGCGGGTTTTAAAATATTTTGGCGTGTATTTGGAATGTTTTGGCGTGTATTTGGAATGTTTTGGTTTGCTTTCATTTGTTTTGATTATGTTTTGTCAAGTTATTGAATGTTTCGATGACTTCTGACTGGTTTTCTAGTATTTTGGCATCTTTTCAGAATGTTTTGATCAGTTTTGGCAGGTTCTAAAATATTATGGCTGGTTTTTTTGGAATGTTTTGGTTGGTTTTGATTTGTTTTGATGATGTTTTGGCCGGATTTTGCAATATTATGGCTGGTTTTTGGAATGTTTTGGTTGGTTTTGATTTATTTTGATGATGTTTTGCCAAGTTTTTTGAATGTTTTGATCAATTCTGGCTGGTTTTCTAATGTTTTGGCATCTTTTCAGAATGTTTGGATCAGTTTTGCGGGTCTAAATTATTTTGTCGGGTTTTCGGAATGTTTTGGTTGGGTTTTAGAATGTTTTGTATTCTCTTGTGTTGTTTTTATTGTGTTGGCAGGTTTGGGAATGTTTGGATTCCTTTTGGCAGGTTTTAAAATATTTTGGCAGGTATTTGGAATGTTTTGGTTTGCTTTCATTTGTTTTGATTATGTTTTGTCAAGTTATTGAATGTTTCGATCACTTCTGACTGGTTTTCCAGTATTTTGGCATCATTTCAGTATGTTTTGATCAGTTTTGGCAGGTTCTAAAATATTATGGCTGGTTTTTTTGGAATGTTTTGGTTGGTTTTGATTTGTTTTGATGATGTTTTGCCAAGTTTTTTGAATGTTTTGATCAATTCTGGCTGGTTTTCTAATGTTTTGGCATCTTTTCAGAATGTTTGGATCAGTTTTGCAGGTCTAAATTATTTTGGCGAGTTTTTGGAATATTTTGGTTGGTTTTGATTTGTTTTCATGATATTTTGTCAGGTTTTCGGAATGTTTTGGTTGGTTTTGATTAGTTTTTATGATATTTTGTCGGGTTTTCGGAATGTTTTGGTTGGTTTTTGTAATGTTTTGGTTGGTTTTGATTTGTTTTGATGATGTTTTGCCAAGTTTTTAGAATGTTTTGATCAGTTCTGGCTGGTTTTCTAATGTTTTGGCATCCTTTCAGAATGTTTGGATCAGTTTTGCGGGTCTAAATTATTTTGTCGGGTTTTTGGAATATTTTGGTTGGTTTTGATTTGTTTTTATGATGGTTTTTCGGGTTTTTGGAATGTTTTGTTTGGGTTTTAGAATGTTTTGTATTCTCTTGTGTTGTTTTTATTGTGTTGGCAGGTTTTGGAATGTTTGGATTCATTTTGGCGGGTTTTAAAATATTTTGGTGGGTATTTGGAATGTTTTGGTGGGTATTTGGAATGTTGTGATTCCTTTTGGCAGGTTTTGAAATATTTTGGCAGGTTTTTAGAAGGTTTTGATTTGTTTTGATTTGTTTTGATTATGTTTAGCCCCGTTTTTGGTGTGTTTGGATTAGCTTTGGTGGGCTATATCATGTTTTGTCAGGTTTTTTCGAATGTTTTGATCACTTCTGTCTGGTTTTCTATTTTGACGGGTTTGAAAATATTTTTGGATTAGTTTTGGTGGGTTTGAAAATATTTTGGCTCTTTGCGCAGAGATGACGGTGGCGGTTGCGGTGCGCTCCGGGGCGCTCCTTGTGCGGAAAGACGCCTGGCAGCGGCACTTGGGACAGCTCCGCGTCTCCGTATTCTCCATTTCTTGCCTTCTGCATCTCAGCAAAATGCTTTCCCAGTAGGTCTAGCAAGGAGAAACTGTGGCAGCGGAGTAGATGTAGCCCGGCCCGCCCTTTGAAGTTCACAAGTTCTTGGCATCTCAGAGCCTAAAGGGAAGAGCAAGGTTATCTATGGTACAAGCACAGCAAAGTTGTCCAAGAATAGCTTCCATTCGAAAGCTAATGGCAATTGAAGAGGTAGGCCAGTGGCAAGGCACTATCTTCTAGCAGTTTGAAAGGTGCAGACACAGTGCAGGTGTTGTGCGGCTTCCTTCTTTGCGTCCTAGAAGGTGCCGCGCTCTCCGTCTCTTGCTTGCCAATATGTAGCCGTGTTCCTCTTCTAGTTTGTTTTCTTTTGGGGGTTTTTATGATGTTTTGGCGGGTTTTCGGAATGTTTTGGTGGTGTTTTAGAGTGTTTTGTTTTCTCTTGTGTTGTTTTTATTGTGTTGGCAGGTTTTGGAATGTTTGGATTCCTTTTGGCGGGTTTTAAAATATTTTGGCGTGTATTTGGAATGTTTTGGCGTGTATTTGGAATGTTTTGGTTTGCTTTCATTTGTTTTGATTATGTTTTGTCAAGTTATTGAATGTTTCGATGACTTCTGACTGGTTTTCTAGTATTTTGGCATCTTTTCAGAATGTTTTGATCAGTTTTGGCAGGTTCTAAAATATTATGGCTGTTTTTTTTGGAATGTTTTGGTTGGTTTTGATTTGTTTTGATGATGTTTTGGCCGGATTTTGGAATATTATGGCTGGTTTTTGGAATGTTTTGGTTGGTTTTGATTTGTTTTGATGATGTTTTGCCAAGGTTTTTGAATGTTTTGATCAATTCTGGCTGGTTTTCTAATGTTTTGGCATCTTTTCAGAATGTTTGGATCAGTTTTGCAGGTCTAAATTATTTTGGCGAGTTTTCGGAATGTTTTGGTTGGGTTTTAGAAGGTTTTGTATTCTCTTGTGTTGTTTTTATTGTGTTGGCAGGTTTGGGAATGTTTGGATTCCTTTTGGCAGGTTTTAAAATATTTTGGCAGGTATTTGGAATGTTTTGGTTTGCTTTCATTTGTTTTGATTATGTTTTGTCAAGTTATTGAATGTTTCGATCACTTCTGACTGGTTTTCTAGTATTTTGGCATCTTTTCAGAATGTTTTGATCAGTTTTGGCAGGTTCTAAAATATTATGGCTGTTTTTTTTGGAATGTTTTGGTTGGTTTTGATTTGTTTTGATGATGTTTTGGCCGGATTTTGGAATAGTATGGCTGGTTTTTGGAATGTTTTGGTTGGTTTTGATTTGTTTTGATGATGTTTTGCCAAGTTTTTTGAATGTTTTGATCAATTCTGGCTGGTTTTCTAATGTTTTGGCATCTTTTCAGAATGTTTGGATCAGTTTTGCGGGTCTAAATTATTTTGTCGGGTTTTCGGAATGTTTTGGTTGGGTTTTAGAATGTTTTGTATTCTCTTGTGTTGTTTTTATTGTGTTGGCAGGTTTGGGAATGTTTGGATTCCTTTTGGCAGGTTTTAAAATATTTTGGCAGGTATTTGGAATGTTTTGGTTTGCTTTCATTTGTTTTGATTATGTTTTGTCAAGTTATTGAATGTTTCGATCACTTCTGACTGGTTTTCCAGTATTTTGGCATCATTTCAGTATGTTTTGATCAGTTTTGGCAGGTTCTAAAATATTATGGCTGGTTTTTTTGGAATGTTTTGGTTGGTTTTGATTTGTTTTGATGATGTTTTGCCAAGTTTTTTGAATGTTTTGATCAATTCTGGCTGGTTTTCTAATGTTTTGGCATCTTTTCAGAATGTTTGGATCAGTTTTGCAGGTCTAAATTATTTTGGCGAGTTTTTGGAATATTTTGGTTGGTTTTGATTTGTTTTCATGATATTTTGTCAGGTTTTCGGAATGTTTTGGTTGGTTTTGATTAGTTTTTATGATATTTTGTTGGGTTTTCGGAATGTTTTGGTTGGTTTTTGTAATGTTTTGGTTGGTTTTGATTTGTTTTGATGATGTTTTGCCAAGTTTTTAGAATGTTTTGATCAGTTCTGGCTGGTTTTCTAATGTTTTGGCATCCTTTCAGAATGTTTGGATCAGTTTTGCGGGTCTAAATTATTTTGTCGGGTTTTTGGAATATTTTGGTTGGTTTTGATTTGTTTTTATGATGGTTTTTCAGGTTTTTGGAATGTTTTGTTTGGGTTTTAGAATGTTTTGTATTCTCTTGTGTTGTTTTTATTGTGTTGGCAGGTTTTGGAATGTTTGGATTCATTTTGGCGGGTTTTAAAATATTTTGGTGGGTATTTGGAATGTTTTGGTGGGTATTTGGAATGTTGTGATTCCTTTTGGCAGGTTTTGAAATATTTTGGCAGGTTTTTAGAAGGTTTTGATTTGTTTTGATTTGTTTTGATTATGTTTAGCCCTGTTTTTGGTGTGTTTGGATTAGCTTTGGTGGGCTATATCATGTTTTGTCAGGTTTTTTCAAATGTTTTGATCACTTCTGTCTGGTTTTCTATTTTGACGGGTTTGAAAATATTTTTGGATTAGTTTTGGTGGGTTTGAAAATATTTTGGCTCTTTGCGCAGAGATGACGGTGCCGGTTGCGGTGCGCTCCGGGGCGCTCCTTGTGCGGAAAGACGCCTGGCAGCGGCACTTGGGACAGCTCCGCGTCTCCGTATTCTCCATTTCTTGCCTTCTGCATCTCAGCAAAATGCTTTCCCACTAGGTCTAGCAAGGAGAAACTGTGGCAGCTGAGTAGATGTAGCCCGGCCCGCCCTTTGAAGTTCACAAGTTCTTGGCATCTCAGAGCCTAAAGGGAAGAGCAAGGTTATCTATGGTACAAGCACAGCAAAGTTGTCCAAGAATAGCTTCCATTCGAAAGCTAATGGCAATTGAAGAGGTAGGCCAGTGGCAAGGCACTATCTTCTAGCAGTTTGAAAGGTGCAGACACAGTGCAGGTGTTGTGCGGCTTCCTTCATTGCATCCTAGAAGGTGCCGCGCTCTCCGTCTCTTGCTTGCCAATATGTAGCCGTGTTCCTCTTCTAGTTTGTTTTCTTTTGGGGGTTTTTATGATGTTTTGGCAGGTTTTCGGAATGTTTTGGTGGTGTTTTAGAGTGTTTTGTTTTCTCTTGTGTTGTTTTTATTGTGTTGGCAGGTTTTGGAATGTTTGGATTCCTTTTGGCGGGTTTTAAAATATTTTGGCGTGTATTTGGAATGTTTTGGCGTGTATTTGGAATGTTTTGGTTTGCTTTCATTTGTTTTGATTATGTTTTGGCAAGTTATTGAATGTTTCGATCACTTCTGACTGGTTTTCTAGTATTTTGGCATCTTTTCAGAATGTTTTGATCAGTTTTGGCATGTTCTAAAATATTATGGCTGGTTTTTTTGGAATGTTTTGGTTGGTTTTGATTTGTTTTGATGATGTTTTGGCCGGATTTTGCAATATTATGGCTGGTTTTTGGAATGTTTTGGTTGGTTTTGATTTATTTTGATGATGTTTTGCCAAGTTTTTTGAATGTTTTGATCAGTTCTGGCTGGTTTTCCAATGTTTTGGCATCCTTTCAGAATGTTTGGATCAGTTTTGCGGGTCTAAATTATTTTGTCGGGTTTTTGGAATATTTTGGTTGGTTTTGATTTGTTTTTATGATGGTTTTTCGGGTTTTTGGAATGTTTTGTTTGGGTTTTAGAATGTTTTGTATTCTCTTGTGTTGTTTTTATTGTGTTGGCAGGTTTTGGAATGTTTGGATTCATTTTGGCGGGTTTTAAAATATTTTGGTGGGTATTTGGAATGTTTTGGTGGGTATTTGGAATGTTGTGATTCCTTTTGGCAGGTTTTGAAATATTTTGGCAGGTTTTTAGAAGGTTTTGATTTGTTTTGATTTGTTTTGATTATGTTTAGCCCCGTTTTTGGTGTGTTTGGATTAGCTTTGGTGGGCTATATCATGTTTTGTCAGGTTTTTTCAAATGTTTTGATCACTTCTGTCTGGTTTTCTATTTTGACGGGTTTGAAAATATTTTTGGATTAGTTTTGGTGGGTTTGAAAATATTTTGGCTCTTTGCGCAGAGATGACGGTGCCGGTTGCGGTGCGCTCCGGGGCGTTCCTTGTGCGGAAAGACGCCTGGCAGCGGCACTTGGGACAGCTCCGCGTCTCCGTATTCTCCATTTCTTGCCTTCTGCATCTCAGCAAAATGCTTTCCCACTAGGTCTAGCAAGGAGAAACTGTGCCAGCTGAGTAGATGTAGCCCGGCCCGCCCTTTGAAGTTGACAAGTTCTTGGCATCTCAGAGCCTAAAGTGAAGAGCAAGGTTATCTATGGTACAAGCACAGCAAAGTTGTCCAAGAATAGCTTCCATTCGAAAGCTAATGGCAATTGAAGAGGTAGGCCAGTGGCAAGGCACTATCTTCTAGCAGTTTGAAAGGTGCAGACACAGTGCAGGTGTTGTGCGGCTTCCTTCTTTGCGTCCTAGAAGGTGCCGCGCTCTCCGTCTCTTGCTTGCCAATATGTAGCCGTGTTCCTCTTCTAGTTTGTTTTCTTTTGGGGGTTTTTATGATGTTTTGGCGGGTTTTCGGAATGTTTTGGTGGTGTTTTAGAGTGTTTTGTTTTCTCTTGTGTTGTTTTTATTGTGTTGGCAGGTTTTGGAATGTTTGGATTCATTTTGGCGGGTTTTAAAATATTTTGGCGTGTATTTGGAATGTTTTGGCGTGTATTTGGAATGTTTTGGTTTGCTTTCATTTGTTTTGATTATGTTTTGTCAAGTTATTGAATGTTTCGATGACTTCTGACTGGTTTTCTAGTATTTTGGCATCTTTTCAGAATGTTTTGATCAGTTTTGGCAGGTTCTAAAATATTATGGCTGTTTTTTTTGGAATGTTTTGGTTGGTTTTGATTTGTTTTGATGATGTTTTGGCCGGATTTTGGAATAGTATGGCTGGTTTTTGGAATGTTTTGGTTGGTTTTGATTTGTTTTGATGATGTTTTGCCAAGTTTTTTGAATGTTTTGATCAATTCTGGCTGGTTTTCTAATGTTTTGGCATCTTTTCAGAATGTTTGGATCAGTTTTGCAGGTCTAAATTATTTTGTCGGGTTTTCGGAATGTTTTGGTTGGGTTTTAGAATGTTTTGTATTCTCTTGTGTTGTTTTTATTGTGTTGGCAGGTTTTGGAATGTTTGGATTCCTTTTGGCAGGTTTTAAAATATTTTGGCGTGTATTTGGAATGTTTTGGTTTGTTTTCATTTGTTTTGATTATGTTTTGTCAAATTATTGAATGTTTCGATCACTTCTGACTGGTTTTCCAGTATTTTGGCATCATTTCAGTATGTTTTGATCAGTTTTGGCAGGTTCTAAAATATTATGGCTGGTTTTTTTGGAATGTTTTGGTTGGTTTTGATTTGTTTTGATGATGTTTTGCCAAGTTTTTTGAATGTTTTGATCAATTCTGGCTGGTTTTCTAATGTTTTGGCATCTTTTCAGAATGTTTTGATCAGTTTTGCAGGTCTAAATTATTTTGGCGAGTTTTTGGAATATTTTGGTTGGTTTTGATTTGTTTTCATGATATTTTGTCGGGTTTTCGGAATGTTTTGGTTGGTTTTGATTAGTTTTTATGATATTTTGTTGGGTTTCGGAATGTTTTGGTTGGTTTTTGTAATGTTTTGGTTGGTTTTGATTTGTTTTGATGATTTTTTGCCAAGTTTTTAGAATGTTTTGATCAGTTCTGGCTGGTTTTCTAATGTTTTGGCATCCTTTCAGAATGTTTGGATCAGTTTTGCGGGTCTAAATTATTTTGTCGGGTTTTTGGAATATTTTGGTTGGTTTTGATTTGTTTTTATGATGGTTTTTCGGGTTTTTGGAATGTTTTATTTGGGCTTTAGAATGTTTTGTATTCTCTTGTGTTGTTTTTATTGTGTTGGCAGGTTTTGGAATGTTTGGATTCATTTTGGCGGGTTTTAAAATATTTTGGTGGGTATTTGGAATGTTTTGGTGGGTATTTGGAATGTTGTGATTCCTTTTGGCAGGTTTTGAAATATTTTGGCAGGTTTTTAGAAGGTTTTGATTTGTTTTGATTTGTTTTGATTATGTTTAGCCCCGTTTTTGGTGTGTTTGGATTAGCTTTGGTGGGCTATATCATGTTTTGTCAGGTTTTTTCAAATGTTTTGATCACTTCTGTCTGGTTTTCTATTTTGACGGGTTTGAAAATATTTTTGGATTAGTTTTGGTGGGTTTGAAAATATTTTGGCTCTTTGCGCAGAGATGACGGTGGCGGTTGCGGTGCGCTCCGGGGCGCTCCTTGTGCGGAAAGACGCCTGGCAGCGGCACTTGGGACAGCTCCGCGTCTCCGTATTCTCCATTTCTTGCCTTCTGCATCTCAGCAAAATGCTTTCCCAGTAGGTCTAGCAAGGAGAAACTGTGGCAGCTGAGTAGATGTAGCCCGGCCCGCCCTTTGAAGTTCACAAGTTCTTGGCATCTCAGAGCCTAAAGGGAAGAGCAAGGTTATCTATGGTACAAGCACAGCAAAGTTGTCCAAGAATAGCTTCCATTCGAAAGCTAATGGCAATTGAAGAGGTAGGCCAGTGGCAAGGCACTATCTTCTAGCAGTTTGAAAGGTGCAGACACAGTGCAGGTGTTGTGCGGCTTCCTTCTTTGCGTCCTAGAAGGTGCCGCGCTCTCCGTCTCTTGCTTGCCAATATGTAGCCGTGTTCCTCTTCTAGTTTGTTTTCTTTTGGGGGTTTTTATGATGTTTTGGCGGGTTTTCGGAATGTTTTGGTGGTGTTTTAGAGTGTTTTGTTTTCTCTTGTGTTGTTTTTATTGTGTTGGCAGGTTTTGGAATGTTTGGATTCCTTTTGGCGGGTTTTAAAATATTTTGGCGTGTATTTGGAATGTTTTGGCGTGTATTTGGAATGTTTTGGTTTGCTTTCATTTGTTTTGATTATGTTTTGGCAAGTTATTGAATGTTTCGATGACTTCTGACTGGTTTTCTAGTATTTTGGCATCTTTTCAGAATGTTTTGATCAGTTTTGGCAGGTTCTAAAATATTATGGCTGGTTTTTTTGGAATGTTTTGGTTGGTTTTGATTTGTTTTGATGATGTTTTGGCTGGATTTTGCAATATTATGGCTGGTTTTTGGAATGTTTTGGTTGGTTTTGATTTATTTTGATGATGTTTTGCCAAGTTTTTTGAATGTTTTGATCAATTCTGGCTGGTTTTCTAATGTTTTGGCATCTTTTCAGAATGTTTGGATCAGTTTTGCGGGTCTAAATTATTTTGTCGGGTTTTCGGAATGTTTTGGTTGGGTTTTAGAATGTTTTGTATTCTCTTGTGTTGTTTTTATTGTGTTGGGAGGTTTTGGAATGTTTGGATTCCTTTTGGCAGGTTTTAAAATATTTTGGCAGGTATTTGGAATGTTTTGGTTTGCTTTGATTTGTTTTGATTATGTTTTGTCAAGTTATTGAATGTTTCGATCACTTCTGACTGGTTTTCCAGTATTTTGGCATCATTTCAGTATGTTTTGATCAGTTTTGGCAGGTTCTAAAATATTATGGCTGGTTTTTTTGGAATGTTTTGGTTGGTTTTGATTTGTTTTGATGATGTTTTGCCAAGTTTTTTGAATGTTTTGATCAATTCTGGCTGGTTTTCTAATGTTTTGGCATCTTTTCAGAATGTTTTGATCAGTTTTGCAGGTCTAAATTATTTTGGCGAGTTTTCGGAATGTTTTGGTTGGGTTTTAGAATGTTTTGTATTCTCTTGTGTTGTTTTTATTGTGTTGGCAGGTTTTGGAATGTTTGGATTCCTTTTGGCGGGTTTTAAAATATTTTGGCGTGTATTTGGAATGTTTTGGCGTGTATTTGGAATGTTTTGGTTTGCTTTCATTTGTTTTGATTATTTTTTGGCAAGTTATTGAATGTTTCGATGACTTCTGACTGGTTTTCTAGTATTTTGGCATCTTTTCAGAATGTTTTGATCAGTTTTGGCAGGTTCTAAAATATTATGGCTGGTTTTTTTGGAATGTTTTGGTTGGTTTTGATTTGTTTTGATGATGTTTTGGCCGGATTTTGCAATAGTATGGCTGGTTTTTGGAATGTTTTGGTTGGTTTTGATTTGTTTTGATGTTGTTTTGCCAAGTTTTTTGAATGTTTTGATCAATTCTGGCTGGTTTTCTAATGTTTTGGCATCTTTTCAGAATGTTTTGATCAGTTTTGCAGGTCTAAATTATTTTGGCGAGTTTTCGGAATGTTTTGGTTGGGTTTTAGAATGTTTTGTATTCTCTTGTGTTGTTTTTATTGTGTTGGCAGGTTTGGGAATGTTTGGATTCCTTTTGGCAGGTTTTAAAATATTTTGGCAGGTATTTGGAATGTTTTGGTTTGCTTTGATTTGTTTTGATTATGTTTTGTCAAGTTATTGAATGTTTCGATCACTTCTGACTGGTTTTCCAGTATTTTGGCATCATTTCAGTATGTTTTGATCAGTTTTGGCAGGTTCTAAAATATTATGGCTGGTTTTTTTGGAATGTTTTGGTTGGTTTTGATTTGTTTTGATGATGTTTTGCCAAGTTTTTTGAATGTTTTGATCAATTCTGGCTGGTTTTCTAATGTTTTGGCATCTTTTCAGAATGTTTTGATCAGTTTTGCAGGTCTAAATTATTTTGGCGAGTTTTCGGAATGTTTTGGTTGGGTTTTAGAATGTTTTGTATTCTCTTGTGTTGTTTTTATTGTGTTGGCAGGTTTTGGAATGTTTGGATTCCTTTTGGCGGGTTTTAAAATATTTTGGCGTGTATTTGGAATGTTTTGGCGTGTATTTGGAATGTTTTGGTTTGCTTTCAGTTGTTTTGATTATTTTTTGGCAAGTTATTGAATGTTTCGATGACTTCTGACTGGTTTTCTAGTATTTTGGCATCTTTTCAGAATGTTTTGATCAGTTTTGGCAGGTTCTAAAATATTATGGCTGGTTTTTTTGGAATGTTTTGGTTGGTTTTGATTTGTTTTGATGATGTTTTGGCCGGATTTTGGAATATTATGGCTGGTTTTTGGAATGTTTTGGTTGGTTTTGATTTGTTTTGATGATGTTTTGCCAAGTTTTTTGAATGTTTTGATCAATTCTGGCTGGTTTTCTAATGTTTTGGCATCTTTTCAGAATGTTTGGATCAGTTTTGCGGGTCTAAATTATTTTGTCGGGTTTTCGGAATGTTTTGGTTGGGTTTTAGAAGGTTTTGTATTCTCTTGTGTTGTTTTTATTGTGTTGGCAGGTTTGGGAATGTTTTGATTCCTTTTGGCAGGTTTTAAAATATTTTGGCGTGTATTTGGAATGTTTTGGTTTGCTTTCATTTGTTTTGATTATGTTTTGTCAAGTTATTGAATGTTTCGATCACTTCTGACTGGTTTTCCAGTATTTTGGCATCATTTCAGTATGTTTTGATCAGTTTTGGCAGGTTCTAAAATATTATGGCTGGGTTTTTTTGAATGTTTTGGTTGGTTTTGATTTGTTTTGATGATGTTTTGCCAAGTTTTTTGAATGTTTTGATCAATTCTGGCTGGTTTTCTAATGTTTTGGCATCTTTTCAGAATGTTTTGATCAGTTTTGCAGGTCTAAATTATTTTGGCGAGTTTTCGGAATGTTTTGGTTGGTTTTGATTAGTTTTTATGATATTTTGTCGGGTTTCGGAATGTTTTGGTTGGTTTTTTTGGAATGTTTTGGTTGGTTTTGATTTGTTTTGATGATGTTTTGCCAAGTTTTTAGAATGTTTTGATCAATTCTGGCTGGTTTTCTAATGTTTTGGCATCTTTTCAGAATGTTTTGATCAGTTTTGCAGGTCTAAATTATTTTGGCGGGTTTTCGGAATGTTTTGGTTGGGTTTTAGAATGTTTTGTATTCTCTTGTGTTGTTTTTATTGTGTTGGCAGGTTTGGGAATGTTTTGATTCCTTTTGGCAGGTTTTAAAATATTTTGGTGGGTATTTGGAATGTTTTGGTTTGCTTTCATTTGTTTTGCTTATGTTTTGTCAAGTTATTGAATGTTTCGATCACTTCTGACTGGTTTTCCAGTATTTTGGCATCATTTCAGTATGTTTTGATCAGTTTTGGCAGGTTCTAAAATATTATGGCTGGTTTTTTGGAATGTTTTGGTTGGTTTTGATTTGTTTTTATGATGGTTTTTTGGGTTTTTGGAATGTTTTGTTTGGGTTTTAGAATGTTTTGTTTTCTCTTGTGTTGTTTTTATTGTGTTGGCAGGTTTTGGAATGTTTGGATTCATTTTGGCGGGTTTTAAAATATTTTGGTGGGTATTTGGAATGTTTTGGTGGGTATTTGGAATGTTGTGATTCCTTTTGGCAGGTTTTGAAATATTTTGGCAGATTTTTAGAAGGTTTTGATTTGTTTTGATTTGTTTTGATTATGTTTAGCCCCGTTTTTGGTGTGTTTGGATTAGCTTTGGTGGGCTATATCATGTTTTGTCAGGTTTTTTCAAATGTTTTGATCACTTCTGTCTGGTTTTCTATTTTGACGGGTTTGAAAATAGTTTTGGATTAGTTTTGGTGGGTTTGAAAATATTTTGGCTCTTTGCGCAGAGATGACGGTGCCGGTTGCGGTGCGCTCCGGGGCGCTCCTTGTGCGGAAAGACGCCTGGCAGCGGCACTTGGGACAGCTCCGCGTCTCCGTATTCTCCATTTCTTGCCTTCTGCATCTCAGCAAAATGCTTTCCCAGTAGGTCTAGCAAGGAGAAACTGTGCCAGCTGAGTAGATGTAGCCCGGCCCGCCCTTTGAAGTTGACAAGTTCTTGGCATCTCAGAGCCTAAAGGGAAGAGCAAGGTTATCTATGGTACAAGCACAGCAAAGTTGTCCAAGAATAGCTTCCATTCGAAAGCTAATGGCAATTGAAGAGGTAGGCCAGTGGCAAGGCACTATCTTCTAGCAGTTTGAAAGGTGCAGACACAGTGCAGGTGTTGTGCGGCTTCCTTCTTTGCGTCCTAGAAGGTGCCGCGCTCTCTGTCTCTTGCTTGCCAATATGTAGCCGTGTTCCTCTTCTAGTTTGTTTTCTTTTGGGGGTTTTTATGATGTTTTGGCGGGTTTTCGGAATGTTTTGGTGGTGTTTTAGAGTGTTTTGTTTTCTCTTGTGTTGTTTTTATTGTGTTGGCAGGTTTTGGAATGTTTGGATTCCTTTTGGCGGGTTTTAAAATATTTTGGCGTGTATTTGGAATGTTTTGGCGTGTATTTGGAATGTTTTGGTTTGCTTTCATTTGTTTTGATTATGTTTTGTCAAGTTATTGAATGTTTCGATGACTTCTGACTGGTTTTCTAGTATTTTGGCATCTTTTCAGAATGTTTTGATCAGTTTTGGCAGGTTCTAAAATATTATGGCTGGTTTTTTTGGAATGTTTTGGTTGGTTTTGATTTGTTTTGATGATGTTTTGGCTGGATTTTGCAATATTATGGCTGGTTTTTGGAATGTTTTGGTTGGTTTTGATTTATTTTGATGATGTTTTGCCAAGTTTTTTGAATGTTTTGATCAATTCTGGCTGGTTTTCTAATGTTTTGGCATCTTTTCAGAATGTTTGGATCAGTTTTGCGGGTCTAAATTATTTTGTCGGGTTTTCGGAATGTTTTGGTTGGGTTTTAGAATGTTTTGTATTCTCTTGTGTTGTTTTTATTGTGTTGGCAGGTTTTGGAATGTTTGGATTCCTTTTGGCAGGTTTTAAAATATTTTGGCAGGTATTTGGAATGTTTTGGTTTGCTTTCATTTGTTTTGATTATGTTTTGTCAAGTTATTGAATGTTTCGATCACTTCTGACTGGTTTTCCAGTATTTTGGCATCATTTCAGTATGTTTTGATCAGTTTTGGCAGGTTCTAAAATATTATGGCTGGTTTTTTTGGAATGTTTTGGTTGGTTTTGATTTGTTTTGATGATGTTTTGCCAAGTTTTTTGAATGTTTTGATCAATTCTGGCTGGTTTTCTAATGTTTTGGCATCTTTTCAGAATGTTTTGATCAGTTTTGCAGGTCTAAATTATTTTGGCGAGTTTTTGGAATATTTTGGTTGGTTTTGATTTGTTTTCATGATATTTTGTCAGGTTTTCGGAATGTTTTGGTTGGTTTTGATTAGTTTTTATGATATTTTGTTGGGTTTTCGGAATGTTTTGGTTGGTTTTTGTAATGTTTTGGTTGGTTTTGATTTGTTTTGATGATGTTTTGCCAAGTTTTTAGAATGTTTTGATCAGTTCTGGCTGGTTTTCTAATGTTTTGGCATCCTTTCAGAATGTTTGGATCAGTTTTGCGGGTCTAAATTATTTTGTCGGGTTTTTGGAATATTTTGGTTGGTTTTGATTTGTTTTTATGATGGTTTTTCGGGTTTTTGGAATGTTTTGTTTGGGTTTTAGAATGTTTTGTATTCTCTTGTGTTGTTTTTATTGTGTTGGCAGGTTTTGGAATGTTTGGATTCATTTTGGCGGGTTTTAAAATATTTTGGTGGGTATTTGGAATGTTTTGGTGGGTATTTGGAATGTTGTGATTCCTTTTGGCAGGTTTTGAAATATTTTGGCAGGTTTTTAGAAGGTTTTGATTTGTTTTGATTTGTTTTGATTATGTTTAGCCCCGTTTTTGGTGTGTTTGGATTAGCTTTGGTGGGCTATATCATGTTTTGTCAGGTTTTTTCAAATGTTTTGATCACTTCTGTCTGGTTTTCTATTTTGACGGGTTTGAAAATATTTTTGGATTAGTTTTGGCGGGTTTGAAAATATTTTGGCTCTTTGCGCAGAGATGACGGTGCCGGTTGCGGTGCGCTCCGGGGCGCTCCTTGTGCGGAAAGACGCCTGGCAGCGGCACTTGGGACAGCTCCGCGTCTCCGTATTCTCCATTTCTTGCCTTCTGCATCTCAGCAAAATGCTTTCCCAGTAGGTCTAGCAAGGAGAAACTGTGGCAGCTGAGTAGATGTAGCCCGGCCCGCCCTTTGAAGTTCACAAGTTCTTGGCATCTCAGAGCCTAAAGTGAAGAGCAAGGTTATCTATGGTACAAGCACAGCAAAGTTGTCCAAGAATAGCTTCCATTCGAAAGCTAATGGCAATTGAAGAGGTAGGCCAGTGGCAAGGCACTATCTTCTAGCAGTTTGAAAGGTGCAGACACAGTGCAGGTGTTGTGCGGCTTCCTTCATTGCATCCTAGAAGGTGCCGCGCTCTCCGTCTCTTGCTTGCCAATATGTAGCCGTGTTCCTCTTCTAGTTTGTTTTCTTTTGGGGGTTTTTATGATGTTTTGGCGGGTTTTCGGAATGTTTTGGTGGTGTTTTAGAGTGTTTTGTTTTCTCTTGTGTTGTTTTTATTGTGTTGGCAGGTTTTGGAATGTTTGGATTCCTTTTGGCGGGTTTTAAAATATTTTGGTGTGTATTTGGAATGTTTTGGCGTGTATTTGGAATGTTTTGGTTTGCTTTCATTTGTTTTGATTATTTTTTGGCAAGTTATTGAATGTTTCGATCACTTCTGACTGGTTTTCTAGTATTTTGGCATCTTTTCAGAATGTTTTGATCAGTTTTGGCAGGTTCTAAAATATTATGGCTGGTTTTTTGGGAATGTTTTGGTTGGTTTTGATTTGTTTTGATGATGTTTTGGCCGGATTTTGCAATATTATGGCTGGTTTTTGGAATGTTTTGGTTGGTTTTGATTTGTTTTGATGATGTTTTGCCAAGTTTTTTGAATGTTTTGATCAATTCTGGCTGGTTTTCTAATGTTTTGGCATCTTTTCAGAATGTTTGGATCAGTTTTGCGGGTCTAAATTATTTTGTCCGGTTTTCGGAATGTTTTGGTTGGGTTTTAGAATGTTTTGTATTCTCTTGTGTTGTTTTTATTGTGTTGGCAGGTTTTGGAATGTTTGGATTCCTTTTGGCGGGTTTTAAAATATTTTGGCGTGTATTTGGAATGTTTTGGCGTGTATTTGGAATGTTTTGGTTTGCTTTCATTTGTTTTGATTATTTTTTGGCAAGTTATTGAATGTTTCGATGACTTCTGACTGGTTTTCTAGTATTTTGGCATCTTTTCAGAATGTTTTGATCAGTTTTGGCAGGTTCTAAAATATTATGGCTGTTTTTTTTGGAATGTTTTGGTTGGTTTTGATTTGTTTTGATGATGTTTTGGCCGGATTTTGGAATATTATGGCTGGTTTTTGGAATGTTTTGGTTGGTTTTGATTTGTTTTGATGATGTTTTGCCAAGTTTTTTGAATGTTTTGATCAATTCTGGCTGGTTTTCTAATGTTTTGGCATCTTTTCAGAATGTTTGGATCAGTTTTGCAGGTCTAAATTATTTTGGCGAGTTTTCGGAATGTTTTGGTTGGGTTTTAGAAGGTTTTGTATTCTCTTGTGTTGTTTTTATTGTGTTGGCAGGTTTGGGAATGTTTTGATTCCTTTTGGCAGGTTTTAAAATATTTTGGCAGGTATTTGGAATGTTTTGGTTTGCTTTCATTTGTTTTGATTATGTTTTGTCAAGTTATTGAATGTTTCGATCACTTCTGACTGGTTTTCCAGTATTTTGGCATCATTTCAGTATGTTTTGATCAGTTTTGGCAGGTTCTAAAATATTATGGCTGGTTTTTTTGGAATGTTTTGGTTGGTTTTGATTTGTTTTGATGATGTTTTGCCAAGTTTTTTGAATGTTTTGATCAATTCTGGCTGGTTTTCTAATGTTTTGGCATCTTTTCAGAATGTTTTGATCAGTTTTGCAGGTCTAAATTATTTTGGCGAGTTTTTGGAATATTTTGGTTGGTTTTGATTTGTTTTCATGATATTTTGTCAGGTTTTCGGAATGTTTTGGTTGGTTTTGATTAGTTTTTATGATATTTTGTTGGGTTTTCGGAATGTTTTGGTTGGTTTTTGTAATGTTTTGGTTGGTTTTGATTTGTTTTGATGATGTTTTGCCAAGTTTTTTGAATGTTTTGATCAGTTCTGGCTGGTTTTGTAATGTTTTGGCATCTTTTCAGAATGTTTGGATCAGTTTTGCGGGTCTAAATTATTTTGTCGGGTTTTTGGAATATTTTGGTTGGTTTTGATTTGTTTTTATGATGGTTTTTCGGGTTTTTGGAATGTTTTGTTTGGGTTTTAGAATGTTTTGTATTCTCTTGTGTTGTTTTTATTGTGTTGGCAGGTTTTGGAATGTTTGGATTCATTTTGGCGGGTTTTAAAATATTTTGGCGGGTATTTGGAATGTTTTGGTGGGTATTTGGAATGTTGTGATTCCTTTTGGCAGGTTTTGAAATATTTTGGCAGGTTTTTAGAAGGTTTTGATTTGTTTTGATTTGTTTTGATTATGTTTAGCCCCGTTTTTGGTGTGTTTGGATTAGCTTTGGTGGGCTATATCATGTTTTGTCAGGTTTTTTCGAATGTTTTGATCACTTCTGTCTGGTTTTCTATTTTGACGGGTTTGAAAATATTTTTGGATTAGTTTTGGTGGGTTTGAAAATATTTTGGCTCTTTGCGCAGAGATGACGGTGCCGGTTGCGGTGCGCTCCGGGGCGTTCCTTGTGCGGAAAGACGCCTGGCAGCGGCACTTGGGACAGCTCCGCGTCTCCGTATTCTCCATTTCTTGCCTTCTGCATCTCAGCAAAATGCTTTCCCACTAGGTCTAGCAAGGAGAAACTGTGCCAGCTGAGTAGATGTAGCCCGGCCCGCCCTTTGAAGTTCACAAGTTCTTGGCATCTCAGAGCCTAAAGTGAAGAGCAAGGTTATCTATGGTACAAGCACAGCAAAGTTGTCCAAGAATAGCTTCCATTCGAAAGCTAATGGCAATTGAAGAGGTAGGCCAGTGGCAAGGCACTATCTTCTAGCAGTTTGAAAGGTGCAGACACAGTGCAGGTGTTGTGCGGCTTCCTTCATTGCATCCTAGAAGGTGCCGCGCTCTCCGTCTCTTGCTTGCCAATATGTAGCCGTGTTCCTCTTCTAGTTTGTTTTCTTTTGGGGTTTTTTATGATGTTTTGGCGGGTTTTCGGAATGTTTTGGTGGTGTTTTAGAGTGTTTTGTTTTCTCTTGTGTTGTTTTTATTGTGTTGGCAGGTTTTGGAATGTTTGGATTCCTTTTGGCGGGTTTTAAAATATTTTGGTGTGTATTTGGAATGTTTTGGCGTGTATTTGGAATGTTTTGGTTTGCTTTCATTTGTTTTGATTATTTTTTGGCAAGTTATTGAATGTTTCGATCACTTCTGACTGGTTTTCTAGTATTTTGGCATCTTTTCAGAATGTTTTGATCAGTTTTGGCAGGTTCTAAAATATTATGGCTGGTTTTTTTGGAATGTTTTGGTTGGTTTTGATTTGTTTTGATGATGTTTTGGCCGGATTTTGCAATATTATGGCTGGTTTTTGGAATGTTTTGGTTGGTTTTGATTTGTTTTGATGATGTTTGGCCAAGTTTTTTGAATGTTTTGATCAATTCTGGCTGGTTTTCTAATGTTTTGGCATCTTTTCAGAATGTTTGGATCAGTTTTGCGGGTCTAAATTATTTTGTCCGGTTTTCGGAATGTTTTGGTTGGGTTTTAGAATGTTTTGTATTCTCTTGTGTTGTTTTTATTGTGTTGGCAGGTTTTGGAATGTTTGGATTCCTTTTGGCGGGTTTTAAAATATTTTGGTGTGTATTTGGAATGTTTTGGCGTGTATTTGGAATGTTTTGGTTTGCTTTCATTTGTTTTGATTATGTTTTGTCAAGTTATTGAATGTTTCGATCACTTCTGACTGGTTTTCTAGTATTTTGGCAACTTTTCCGAATGTTTTGATCAGTTTTGGCAGGTTCTAAAATATTATGGCTGGTTTTTTTGGAATGTTTTGGTTGGTTTTGATTTGTTTTGATGATCTTTTGCCAAGTTTTTGGAATGTTTTCATCAGTTATGGCTGGTTTTCTAATGTTTTGGCATCTTTTCAGAATGTTTTGATCAGTTTTGCGGGTCTAAATTATTTTGGCGCGTTTTCAAAATATTTTGGTTTGTTTTGATTTGTTTTTATGATGTTTTGGCGGGTTTTCGGAATGTTTTGGTGGTGTTTTAGAATGTTTTGTTTTCTCTTGTGTTGTTTTTATTGTGTTGGCAGGTTGTGGAACATTTGGATACCTTTTGGCGGGTTTTAAAATATTTTGGCGGGTATTTGGAATGTTTTGGTTTGCTTTCATTTGTTTTGATTATGTTTTGTCAAGTTATTGAATGTTTCGATCACTTCTGACTGGTTTTGTAGTATTTTGGCATCTTTTCAGAATGTTTTGGTCAGTTTTGGAAGGTTCTAAACTATTATGTCAGGTTTTTGGAATGTTTTGGTTGGTTTTGATTTGTTTTTATGATATTTTGGCCTGATTTTGGAATATTTTGGCTGTTTTTTGGAATGTTTTGGTTGGTTTTGATTTGTTTTTATGATGTTTTGGCCGGATTTCGGAATATTTTGGCTGTTTTTCGGAATATTTTGGATGGTTTTGATTTGTTTTTATGATGTTTTGGCCGGATTTCGGAATGTTTTGGTTGGGTTTTAGAATGTTTTGTATTCTTTTGAGTTGTTTTTCTTGTGTTGGCAGGTTTTGGAACGTTTGGATTCATTTTGGCGGGTTTTAAAATATTTTGGCGGGTATTTGGAATATTTTGATTAGTTTTGACGGGTTTTGAAATATTTTGGCCGGTTTTTAGAAGGTTTTGATTTGTTTTGATTATGTTTAGCCCCGTTTTTGGTGTGTTTGGATTAGCTTTGGTGGGCTTTATCATGTTTTGTCAGGTTTTTTCGAATATATTGATCACTTCTGTCTGGTTTTCTATTTTGGCGGGTTTGAAAATATTTTTGGATTAGTTTTGGCGGGTTTGAAAATATTTTGTCTCTTTGCACAGAGATGACGGTGCCGGTTGCGGTGCGCTCCTGGGAGCTCCTTCTGCGGAAAGACGCCTGGCAGCGGCACTTGGGACAGCTCCGCGTCTCCGTATTCTGCATTTCTTGCCTTCTGCATCTCAGCAAAATGCTTTCCCAGTAGGTCTAGCAAGGAGAAACTGTGGCAGCTGAGTAGATGTAGCCCGGCCCGCCCTTTGAAGTTGACAAGTTCTTGGCATCGCAGAGCCTCAAGGGCAGAGCAAGGTTATCTATGGTACAAGCACAGCAAAGTTATCCAAGAATAGCTTCCATTGGAATGCTAATGGCAACTGAAGAGGTAGGCCAGTGGCAAGGCACTATCTTCTAGCAGTTTGAAAGTTGCAGACACAGTGCAGGTGTTGTGCGGCTTCCTTCTTGGCCTCCTAGACGGTGCCGCACTCTCCGTCTCTTGCTTGCCAATATGTTGCCGTGTTCCTCTTATTGTTTGGTTTGTTTTGATTTGTTTTCATGAAGTTTTGTCAGGTTTTCGGAATGTTTTGGTTGGGTTTTAGAATGTTTTGTTTTCTCTTGAGTTTTTTTTGTTGTCTTGGCAGGTTTTGGAATGTTTGGATTCCTTTTGGCAGGTTTTAAAATATTTTGGCAGGTATTTGGAATGTTTTGGTTTGCTTTCATTTGTTTTGATTATGTTTTGTCAAGTTATTGAATGTTTCGATCACTTCTGACTGGTTTTCTAGTATTTTGGCATCTTTTCAGAATGTTTTGATCAGTTTTGGCAGGTTCTAAACTATTTTGTCGGGTTTTTGGAATGTTTTGGTTGGTTTTGATTTGTTTTTATGATGTTTTGGCCGGATTTCGGAATATTTTGGTCAGGTTTTCGGAATGTTTTGGTTGGTTTTGGTTTGTTTTTATGATGTTTTGGCGGGTTTTCGGAATGTTTTGGTTGGGTTTTAGAATGTTTTGTATTCTCTTGAATTGTTTTTATTGTGTTGGCAGGTTTTGAAATGTTTGGAGTCCTTTTGGCGGGTTTTAAAATATTTTGGCGGGTATTTGGAATGTTTTGGCGGGTATTCGGAATGTTTGGATTAGTTTTGACGGGTTTTGAAATATTTTGGCCGGTTTTTAGAACGTTTAGATTTGTTTTGATTATGTTTAGCCCAGTTTTTGGTGTGTTTGGATTAGCTTTGGTGGGTTTTCTCATGTTTTGTCAGGTTTTTTCGAATGTATTGATCACTTTTGTCTGGTTTTCTATTTTGGCAGGTTTGAAAATATTTTTGGATTAGTTTTGGCGGGTTTGAAAATATTTTGTCTCTTTGCACAGAGATGACGGTGCCGGTTGCGGTGCGCTCCTGGGAGCTCCTTGTGCGGAAAGACGCCTGGCAGCGGCACTTGGGACAGCTCCGCGTCTCCGTATTCTGCATTTCTTGCCTTCTGCATCTCAGCAAAATGCTTTCCCAGTAGGTCTAGCAAGGAGAAACTGTGGCAGCTGAGTAGATGTAGCCCGGCCCACCCTTTGAAGTTGACAAGTTCTTGGCATCGCAGAGCCTCAAGGGCAGAGCAAGGTTATCTATGGTACAAGCACAGCAAAGTTATCCAAGAATAGCTTCCATTGGAATGCTAATGGCAACTGAAGAGGTAGGCCAGTGGCAAGGCACTATCTTCTAGCAGTTTGAAAGTTGCAGACACAGTGCAGGTGTTGTGCGGCTTCCTTCTTGGCCTCCTAGACGGTGCCGCACTCTCCGTCTCTTGCTTGCCAATATGTTGCCGTGTTCCTCTTATTGTTTGGTTTGTTTTGATTTGTTTTCATGAAGTTTTGTCAGGTTTTCGGAATGTTTTGGTTGGGTTTTAGAATGTTTTGTTTTCTCTTGAGTTTTTTTTGTTGTCTTGGCAGGTTTTGGAATGTTTGGATTCCTTTTGGCAGGTTTTAAAATATTTTGGCAGGTATTTGGAATGTTTTGGTTTGCTTTCATTTGTTTTGATTATGTTTTGTCAAGTTATTGAATGTTTCGATCACTTCTGACTGGTTTTCTAGTATTTTGGCATCTTTTCAGAATGTTTTGATCAGTTTTGGCAGGTTCTAAACTATTTTGTCGGGTTTTTGGAATGTTTTGGTTGGTTTTGATTTGTTTTTATGATGTTTTGGCCGGATTTCGGAATATTTTGGTCAGGTTTTCGGAATGTTTTGGTTGGTTTTGGTTTGTTTTTATGATGTTTTGGCGGGTTTTCGGAATGTTTTGGTTGGGTTTTAGAATGTTTTGTATTCTCTTGAATTGTTTTTATTGTGTTGGCAGGTTTTGAAATGTTTGGAGTCCTTTTGGCGGGTTTTAAAATATTTTGGCGGGTATTTGGAATGTTTTGGCGGGTATTCGGAATGTTTGGATTAGTTTTGACGGGTTTTGAAATATTTTGGCCGGTTTTTAGAACGTTTAGATTTGTTTTGATTATGTTTAGCCCAGTTTTTGGTGTGTTTGGATTAGCTTTGGTGGGTTTTCTCATGTTTTGTCAGGTTTTTTCGAATGTATTGATCACTTTTGTCTGGTTTTCTATTTTGGCAGGTTTGAAAATATTTTTGGATTAGTTTTGGCGGGTTTGAAAATATTTTGTCTCTTTGCACAGAGATGACGGTGCCGGTTGCGGTGCGCTCCTGGGAGCTCCTTGTGCGGAAAGACGCCTGGCAGCGGCACTTGGGACAGCTCCGCGTCTCCGTATTCTGCATTTCTTGCCTTCTGCATCTCAGCAAAATGCTTTCCCAGTAGGTCTAGCAAGGAGAAACTGTGCCAGCTGAGTAGATGTAGCCCGGCCCACCCTTTGAAGTTGACAAGTTCTTGGCATCTCAGAGCCTCAAGGGAAGAGCAAGGTTATCTATGGTAGGCTGGGGCAGAACTAGCAGCAAGCAGAGCAAAGTTGTCCAAGAATACCTTCCATTGGAATGCTAATGGCAATTGAAGAGGCAGGCCAGGGCCAGTGGCAAGCCACTATCTTCTAGCAGTTTGAAAGTTGCAGACACAGTGCAGGTGTTGTGCGGCTTCCTTCTTGGCCTCCTAGAAGGTGCCGCGCTCTCCGTCTCTTGTGTGCCAATATGTTGCCGTGTTCCTCCTATTGTTTGGTTGGTTTTGATTTGTTTTTATGATGTTTTGGTGGGTTTTCGGAATGTTTTGGTGGTGTTTTAGAATGTTTTGTTTTCTCTTGTGTTGTTTTTATTGTCTTGGCAGGTTTTGAAATGTTTGGATTCGTTTTGGCGGGTTTTAAAATATTTTGGCGGGTATTTGGAATGTTTTGGTTTGCTTTCATTTGTTTTGATTATGTTTTGGCAAGTTATTGAATGTTTCGATCACTTCTGACTGGTTTTGTAGTATTTTGAGATCTTTTCAGAATGTTTTGATCAGTTTTGGCGGGTCCTAAACTATTTTGTCGGGTTTTTGGAATGTTTTGGTTGGTTTTGATTTGTTTTTATGATGTTTTGCCAAGTTTTTTGAATGTTTTGATGAGTTCTGGCTGGTTTTGTTATGTTTTGGCATCTTTTCAGAATGTTTTGATGAGTTTTGTGGGTGTAATTTATTTTGGCGGGTTTTCGGAATATTTTGGATGGTTTTGATTTGTTTTTATGATGTTTTGGCGGGTTTTCGGAATGTTTTGGTTGGGTTTTAGAATGTTTTGTATTCTCTTGAGTTGTTTTTATTGTGTTGGCAGGTTTTGGAATGTTTGGATTCCTTTTGGCAGGTTTTAAAATATTTTGGCAGGTATTTGGAATGTTTTGGTTTGCTTTCATTTGTTTTGATTATGTTTTGTCAAGTTATTGAATGTTTCGATCACTTCTGACTGGTTTTCTAGTATTTTGGCATCTTTTCAGAATGTTTTGATCAGTTTTGGCAGGTTCTAAACTATTTTGTCGGGTTTTTGGAATGTTTTGGTTGGTTTTGATTTGTTTTTATGATGTTTTGGCCGGATTTCGGAATATTTTGGTCAGGTTTTCGGAATGTTTTGGTTGGTTTTGGTTTGTTTTTATGATGTTTTGGCGGGTTTTCGGAATGTTTTGGTTGGGTTTTAGAATGTTTTGTATTCTCTTGAATTGTTTTTATTGTGTTGGCAGGTTTTGAAATGTTTGGAGTCCTTTTGGCGGGTTTTAAAATATTTTGGCGGGTATTTGGAATGTTTTGGCGGGTATTCGGAATGTTTGGATTAGTTTTGACGGGTTTTGAAATATTTTGGCCGGTTTTTAGAACGTTTAGATTTGTTTTGATTATGTTTAGCCCAGTTTTTGGTGTGTTTGGATTAGCTTTGGTGGGTTTTCTCATGTTTTGTCAGGTTTTTTCGAATGTATTGATCACTTTTGTCTGGTTTTCTATTTTGGCAGGTTTGAAAATATTTTTGGATTAGTTTTGGCGGGTTTGAAAATATTTTGTCTCTTTGCACAGAGATGACGGTGCCGGTTGCGGTGCGCTCCTGGGAGCTCCTTGTGCGGAAAGACGCCTGGCAGCGGCACTTGGGACAGCTCCGCGTCTCCGTATTCTGCATTTCTTGCCTTCTGCATCTCAGCAAAATGCTTTCCCAGTAGGTCTAGCAAGGAGAAACTGTGCCAGCTGAGTAGATGTAGCCCGGCCCACCCTTTGAAGTTGACAAGTTCTTGGCATCTCAGAGCCTCAAGGGAAGAGCAAGGTTATCTATGGTAGGCTGGGGCAGAACTAGCAGCAAGCAGAGCAAAGTTGTCCAAGAATACCTTCCATTGGAATGCTAATGGCAATTGAAGAGGCAGGCCAGGGCCAGTGGCAAGCCACTATCTTCTAGCAGTTTGAAAGTTGCAGACACAGTGCAGGTGTTGTGCGGCTTCCTTCTTGGCCTCCTAGAAGGTGCCGCGCTCTCCGTCTCTTGTGTGCCAATATGTTGCCGTGTTCCTCCTATTGTTTGGTTGGTTTTGATTTGTTTTTATGATGTTTTGGTGGGTTTTCGGAATGTTTTGGTGGTGTTTTAGAATGTTTTGTTTTCTCTTGTGTTGTTTTTATTGTCTTGGCAGGTTTTGAAATGTTTGGATTCGTTTTGGCGGGTTTTAAAATATTTTGGCGGGTATTTGGAATGTTTTGGTTTGCTTTCATTTGTTTTGATTATGTTTTGGCAAGTTATTGAATGTTTCGATCACTTCTGACTGGTTTTGTAGTATTTTGAGATCTTTTCAGAATGTTTTGATCAGTTTTGGCGGGTCCTAAACTATTTTGTCGGGTTTTTGGAATGTTTTGGTTGGTTTTGATTTGTTTTTATGATGTTTTGCCAAGTTTTTTGAATGTTTTGATGAGTTCTGGCTGGTTTTGTTATGTTTTGGCATCTTTTCAGAATGTTTTGATGAGTTTTGTGGGTGTAATTTATTTTGGCGGGTTTTCGGAATATTTTGGATGGTTTTGATTTGTTTTTATGATGTTTTGGCGGGTTTTCGGAATGTTTTGGTTGGGTTTTAGAATGTTTTGTATTCTCTTGAGTTGTTTTTATTGTGTTGGCAGGTTTTGGAACGTTTGGAGTCCTTTTCGCGGGTTTTAAAATATTTTGGCGGGTATTTGGAATGTTTTGGCGGGTATTCAGAATGTTTGGATTCGTTTTGATGAGTTTTGAAATATTTTGGCGGGTTTTTAGAAGGTTTTGATTTGTTTTGATTATGTTTAGCCCCGTTTTTGGTGTGTTTGGATTAGGTTTGGTGGGCTTTATCATGTTTTGTCAGGTTTTTTCGAATGTATTGATCACTTCTGTCTGGTTTTCTATTTTGGCGGGTTTGAAAATATTTTTGGATTAGTTTTGGCGGGTTTGAAAATATTTTGTCTCTTTGCGCAGAGATGACGGTGGCGGTTGCGGTGCGCTCCTGGGAGCTCCTTGTGCGGAAAGACGCCTGGCAGCGGCACTTGGGACAGCTCCGCGTCTCCGTATTCTGCATTTCTTGCCTTCTGCATCTCAGCAAAATGCTTTCCCAGTGAGTCTAGCAAGGAGAAACTGTGGCAGCTGAGTAGATGTAGCCCGGCCCGCCCTTTGAAGTTGACAAGTTCTTGGCATCTCAGAGCCTCAAGGGCAGAGCAAGGTTATCTATGGTAGGCTGGGGCAGAACTAGCAGCAAGCAGAGCAAAGTTGTCCAAGAATACCTTCCATTGGAATGCTAATGGCAATTGAAGAGGCAGGCCAGTGGCAAGCCACTATCTTCTAGCAGTTTGAAAGTTGCAGACACAGTGCAGGTGTTGTGCGGCTTCCTTCTTGGCCTCCTAGAAGGTGCCGCGCTATCCGTCTCTTGCTTGCCAATATGTTGCCGTGTTCCTCTTATTGTTTGGTTTGTTTTGATTTGTTTTCATGATGTTTTGTCGGGTTTTCGGAATGTTTTGGTTGGGTTTTAGAATGTTTTGTTTTCTCTTGAGTTTTTTTTGTTGTCTTGGCAGGTTTTGGAATGTTTGGATTCCTTTTGGCAGGTTTTAAAATATTTTGGCGGGTATTTGGAATGTTTTGGTTTGCTTTCATTTGTTTTGATAATATTTTGGCAAGTTATTGAATGTTTCGATCACTTCTGACTGGTTTTCTAGTATTTTGGCATCTTTTCAGAATGTTTTGATCAGTTTTGGCAGGTTCTAAACTATTTTGTCGGGTTTTTGGAATGTTTTGGTTGGTTTTGATTTGTTTTTATGATGTTTTGGCCGGATTTCGGAATATTTTGGTCGGGTTTTCGGAATGTTTTGGTTGGTTTTGATTTGTTTTTATGATGTTTTGGCGGGTTTTCGGAATGTTTTGGTTGGGTTTTAGAATGTTTTGTATTCTCTTGAGTTGTTTTTATTGTGTTGGCAGGTTTTGAAATGTTTGGAGTCCTTTTGGCGGGTTTTAAAATATTTTGGCGGGTATTTGGAATGTTTTGGCGGGTATTCGGAATGTTTGGATTAGTTTTGACGGGTTTTGAAATATTTTGGCCGGTTTTTAGAACGTTTAGATTTGTTTTGATTATGTTTATCCCAGTTTTTGGTGTGTTTGGATTAGCTTTGGTGGGTTTTATCATGTTTTGTCAGGTTTTTTCGAATGTATTGATCACTTCTGTCTGGTTTTCTATTTTGGCAGGTTTGAAAATATTTTTGGATTAGTTTTGGCGGGTTTTAAAATATTTTGGCTCTTTGCGCAGAGATGACGGTGCCGGTTGCGGTGCGCTCCTGGGAGCTCCTTGTGCGGAAAGACGCCTGGCAGCGGCACTTGGGACAGCTCCGCGTCTCCGTATTCTGCATTTCTTGCCTTCTGCATCTCAGCAAAATGCTTTCCCACTAGGTCTAGCAAGGAGAAACTGTGCCAGCTGAGTAGATGTAGCCCGGCCCGCCCTTTGAAGTTGACAAGTTCTTGGCATCTCAGAGCCTCAAGGGAAGAGCAAGGTTATCTATGGTAGGCTGGGGCAGAACTAGCAGCAAGCAGAGCAAAGTTGTCCAAGAATACCTTCCATTGGAATGCTAATGGCAATTGAAGAGGCAGGCCAGGGCCAGTGGCAAGCCACTATCTTCTAGCAGTTTGAAAGTTGCAGACACAGTGCAGGTGTTGTGCGGCTTCCTTCTTGGCCTCCTAGAAGGTGCCGCGCTCTCCGTCTCTTGTGTGCCAATACGTTGCCGTGTTCCTCCTATTGTTTGGTTGGTTTTGATTTGTTTTTATGATGTTTTGGCCGGATTTCGGAATATTTTGGTCGGGTTTTCGGAATGTTTTGGTTGGTTTTGATTTGTTTTTATGATGTTTTGGCGGGTTTTCGGAATGTTTTGGTGGTGTTTTAGAATGTTTTGTTTTCTCTTGTGTTGTTTTTATTGTCTTGGCAGGTTTTGGAACCTTTGGATTCGTTTTGGCGGGTTTTAAAATATTTTGGCGGGTATTTGGAATGTTTTGGTTTGCTTTCATTTGTTTTGATTATGTTTTGGCAAGTTATTGAATGTTTCGATCACTTACGACGGGTTTTGTAGTATTTTGGCATCTTTTCAGAATGTTTTGATCAGTTTTGGCGGGTCCTAAACTATTTTGTCGGGTTTTTGGAATGTTTTGGTTGGTTTTGATTTGTTTTGATGATGTTTTGCCAAGTTTTTTGAATGTTTTGATGAGTTCTGGCTGGTTTTGTTATGTTTTGGCATCTTTTCAGAATGTTTTGATGAGTTTTGTGGGTGTAATTTATTTTGGCGGGTTTTCGGAATATTTTGGATGGTTTTGATTTGTTTTTATGATGTTTTGGTGGGTTTTCGGAATGTTTTGGTTGGGTTTTAGAATGTTTTGTATTCTCTTGAATTGTTTTTATTGTGTTGGCAGGTTTTGGAATGTTTGGATTCATTTTGGCGGGTTTTAAAATATTTTGGCGGGTATTTGGAATATTTTGATTAGTTTTGACGGGTTTTGAAATATTTTGGCGGGTTTTTAGAACGTTTAGATTTGTTTTGATTATGTTTAGCCCAGTTTTTGGTGTGTTTGGATTAGCTTGTTGGGCTTTATCATGTTTTGTCAGGTTTTTTCGAATGTATTGATCACTTCTGTCTGGTTTTCTATTTTGGCGGGTTTGAAAATATTTTTGGATTAGTTTTGGCGGGTTTTAAAATATTTTGGCTCTTTGCACAGAGATGACGGTGCCGGTTGCGGTGCGCTACGGGGCGCTCCTTCTGCGGAAAGACGCCTGGCAGCGGCACTTGGGACAGCTCCGCGTCTCCGTATTCTGCATTTCTTGCCTTCTGCATCTCATCAAAATGCTTTCCCAGTAGGTCTAGCAAGGAGAAACTGTGGCAGCTGAGTAGATGTAGCCCGGCCCGCCCTTTGAAGTTGACAAGTTCTTGGCATCTCAGAGCCTCAAGGGAAGAGCAAGGTTATCTATGGTACAAGCACAGCAAAGTTGTCCAAGAATAGCTTCCATTCAAATGCTAATGGCAACTGAAGAGGCAGGCCAGTGGCAAGGCACTATCTTCTAGCAGTTTGAAAGTTGCAGACACAGTGCAGGTGTTGTGCGGCTTCCTTCTTGGCCTCCTAGAAGGTGCCGCACTCTCCGTCTCTTGCTTGGCAATATGTTGCCGTGTTCCTCTTATTGTTTGGTTTGTTTTGATTTGTTTTCATGATGTTTTGCCGGGTTTTCGGAATGTTTTGGTTGGGTTTTAGAATGTTTTGTTTTCTCTTGAGTTGTTTTTGTTGTCTTGGCAGGTTTTGGAATGTTTGGATTCCTTTTGGCGGGTTTTAAAATATTTTGGCGGGTATTTGGAATGTTTTGGTTTGCTTTCATTTGTTTTCATTATGTTTTGTCAAGTTATTGAATGTTTCGATAACTTCTGACTGGTTTTCTAGTATTTTGGCATCTTTTCAGAATGTTTTGATCAGTTTTGGCAGGTTCTAAACTATTTTGTCGGGTTTTTGGAATGTTTTGGTTGGTTTTGATTTGTTTTTATGATGTTTTGGCCGGATTTCGGAATATTTTGGTCGGGTTTTCGGAATGTTTTGGTTGGTTTTGATTTGTTTTTATGATGTTTTGGCGGGTTTTCGGAATGTTTTGGTTGGGTTTTAGAATGTTTTGTATTCTCTTGAGTTGTTTTTGTTGTCTTGGCAGGTTTTGGAATGTTTGGATTCCTTTTGGCGGGTTTTAAAATATTTTGGCGGGTATTTAGAATGTTTTGGTTTGCTTTCATTTGTTTTGATTATGTTTTGTCAAGTTATTGAATGTTTCGATCACTTCTGACTGGTTTTCTAGTTTTTGGCATCTTTTCAGAATGTTTTGATCAATTTTGGCAGGTTCTAAACTATTTTGTCGGGTTTTTGGAATGTTTTGGTTGGTTTTGATTTGTTTTTATGATGTTTTGGCGGGTTTTTGGAATGTTTTGGTTGGGTTTTAGAATGTTTTGTATTCTCTTGAATTGTTTTTATTGTGTTGGCAGGTTTTGAAATGTTTGGAGTCCTTTTGGCGGGTTTTAAAATATTTTGGCGGGTATTTGGAATGTTTTGGCGAGTATTCGGAATGTTTGGATTAGTTTTGACGGGTTTTGAAATATTTTGGCCGGTTTTTAGAACGTTTAGATTTGTTTTGATTATGTTTAGCCCAGTTTTTGGTGTGTTTGGATTAGCTTTGGTGGGTTTTATCATGTTTTGTCAGGTTTTTTCGAATGTATTGATCACTTCTGTCTGGTTTTCTATTTTGGCAGGTTTGAAAATATTTTTGGATTAGTTTTGGCGGGTTTGAAAATATTTTGGCTCTTTGCGCAGAGATGACGGTGGCGGTTGCGGCGCGCTCCTGGGAGCTCCTTCTGCGGAAAGACGCCTGGCAGCGGCACTTGGGACAGCTCCGCGTCTCCGTATTCTGCATTTCTTGCCTTCTGCATCTCAGCAAAATGCTTTCCCAGTAGGTCTAGCAAGGAGAAACTGTGGCAGCTGAGTAGATGTAGCCCGGCCCGCCCTTTGAAGTTGACAAGTTCTTGGCATCTCAGAGCCTCAAGGGAAGAGCAAGGTTATCTATGGTAGGCTGGGGCAGAACTAGCAGCAAGCAGAGCAAAGTTGTCCAAGAATACCTTCCATTGGAATGCTAATGGCAATTGAAGAGGCAGGCCAGGGCCAGTGGCAAGCCACTATCTTCTAGCAGTTTGAAAGTTGCAGACACAGTGCAGGTGTTGTGCGGCTTCCTTCTTGGCCTCCTAGAAGGTGCCGCGCTCTCCGTCTCTTGCTTGTTAATATGTTGCCGTGTTCCTCTTATTGTTTGGTTTGTTTTGATTTGTTTTCATGATGTTTTGTCGGGTTTTCGGAATGTTTTGGTTGGGTTTTAGAATGTTTTGTTTTCTCTTGAGTTGTTTTTGTTGTCTTGGCAGGTTTTGGAATGTTTGGATTCGTTTTGGCGGGTTTTAAAATATTTAGGCGGGTATTTGGAATGTTTTGGTTTGCTTTCATTTTTTTTGATTATATTTTGGCAAGTTATTGAATGTTTCGATCACTTCTGACTGGTTTTCTAGTATTTTGGCATCTTTTCAGAATGTTTTGATCAGTTTTGGCAGGTTCTAAACTATTTTGTCGGGTTTTCGGAATGTTTTGGTTGGGTTTTAGAATGTTTTGTATTCTCTTGAGTTGTTTTTGTTGTCTTGGCAGGTTTTGGAATGTTTGGATTCCTTTTGGCGGGTTTTAAAATATTTTGGCGGGTATTTAGAATGTTTTGGTTTGCTTTCATTTATTTTGATTATGTTTTGGCAAGTTATTGAATGTTTCGATGACTTCTGACTGGTTTTCTAGTATTTTGGCATCTTTTCAAAATGTTTTGATCAGTTTTGGCAGGTTCTAAACTATTTTGTCGGGTTTTTGGAATGTTTTGGTTGGTTTTGATTTTTTTTTATGATGTTTTGCCAAGTTTTTTGAATGTTTTGATGAGTTCTGGCTGGTTTTGTAATGTTTTGGCATCTTTTCAGAATGTTTTGATGAGTTTTGGGGGTGTAATTTATTTTGGCGAGTTTTCGGAATATTTTGGATGCTTTTGATTTGTTTTTATGATGTTTTGGCGGGTTTTTGGAATGTTTTGGTTGGGTTTTAGAATGTTTTGTATTCTCTTGAGTTGTTTTTATTGTGTTGGCAGGTTTTGGAACGTTTGGATTCGTTTTGGCGGGTTTTAAAATATTTTGGCGGGTATTTGGAATGTTTTGGTGGGTATTCAGAATGTTTGGATTAGTTTTGATGAGTTTTGAAATATTTTGGCGGGTTTTTAGAAGGTTTTGATTTGTTTTGATTATGTTTAGCCCAGTTTTTGGTGTGTTTGGATTAGCTTTGGTGGGCTTTATCATGTTTTGTCAGGTTTTTTCGAATGTATTGATCACTTCTGTCTGGTTTTCTATTTTGGCGGGTTTGAAAATATTTTTGGATTAGTTTTGGCGGGTTTTAAAATATTTTGTCTCTTTGCACAGAGATGACGGTGCCGGTTGCGGTGCGCTCCTGGGAGCTCCTTCTGCGGAAAGACGCCTGGCAGCGGCACTTGGGACAGCTCCGCGTCTCCGTATTCTGCATTTCTTGCCTTCTGCATCTCAGCAAACTGCTTTCCCAGTAGGTCTAGCAAGGAGAAACTGTGGCAGCTGAGTAGATGTAGCCCGGCCCGCCCTTTGAAGTTGACAAGTTCTTGGCATCTCAGAGCCTCAAGGGAAGAGCAAGGTTATCTATGGTAGGCTGGGGCAGAACTAGCAGCAAGCAGAGCAAAGTTGTCCAAGAATACCTTCCATTGGAATGCTAATGGCAATTGAAGAGGCAGGCCGGTGGCAAGCCACTATCTTCTAGCAGTTTGAAAGGTGCAGACACAGTGCAGGTGTTGTGCGGCTTCCTTCTTGGCCTCCTAGAAGGTGCCGCACTCTCCGTCTCTTGCTTGCCAATATGTTGCCGTGTTCCTCTTATTGTTTGGTTTGTTTTGATTTGTTTTCATGATGTTTTGTCGGGTTTTCAGAATGTTTTGGTTGGGTTTTAGAATGTTTTGTATTCTCTTGAGTTGTTTTTATTGTGTTGGCAGGTTTTGGAACGTTTGGATTCGTTTTGGCGGGTTTTAAAATATTTTGGCGGGTATTTGGAATGTTTTGGCGGGAATTCGGAATGTTTGGATTAGTTTTGATGAGTTTTGAAATATTTTGGCGGGTTTTTAGAAGGTTTTGATTTGTTTTGATTATGTTTATCCCAGTTTTTGGTGTGTTTGGATTAGCTTAGGTGGGCTTTATCATGTTTTGTCAGGTTTTTTCAAATGTATTGATCACTTCTGTCTGGTTTTCTATTTTGGCGGGTTTGAAAATATTTTTGGATTAGTTTTGGCAGGTTTTAAAATATTTTGTCTCTTTGCACAGAGATGACGGTGCCGGTTGCGGTGCGCTCCTGGGAGCTCCTTCTGCGGAAAGACGCCTGGCAGCGGCACTTGGGACAGCTCCGCGTCTCCGTATTCTGCATTTCTTGCCTTCTGCATCTCAGCAAACTGCTTTCCCAGTAGGTCTAGCAAGGAGAAACTGTGGCAGCTGAGTAGATGTAGCCCGGCCCGCCCTTTGAAGTTGACAAGTTCTTGGCATCTCAGAGCCTCAAGGGAAGAGCAAGGTTATCTATGGTAGGCTGGGGCAGAACTAGCAGCAAGCAGAGCAAAGTTGTCCAAGAATACCTTCCATTGGAATGCTAATGGCAATTGAAGAGGCAGGCCGGTGGCAAGCCACTATCTTCTAGCAGTTTGAAAGTTGCAGACACAGTGCAGGTGTTGTGCGGCTTCCTTCTTGGCCTCCTAGAAGGTGCCGCACTCTCCGTCTCTTGCTTGGCAATATGTTGCCGTGTTCCTCTTATTGTTTGGTTTGTTTTGATTTGTTTTCATGATGTTTTGTCGGGTTTTCAGAATGTTTTGGTTGGGTTTTAGAATGTTTTGTATTCTCTTGAGTTGTTTTTATTGTGTTGGCAGGTTTTGGAACGTTTGGATTCGTTTTGGCGGGTTTTAAAATATTTTGGCGGGTATTTGGAATGTTTTGGCGGGAATTCGGAATGTTTGGATTAGTTTTGATGAGTTTTGAAATATTTTGGCGGGTTTTTAGAAGGTTTTGATTTGTTTTGATTATGTTTAGCCCAGTTTTTGGTGTGTTTGGATTAGCTTTGGTGGGCTTTATCATGTTTTGTCAGGTTTTTTCAAATGTATTGATCACTTCTGTCTGGTTTTCTATTTTGGCGGGTTTGAAAATATTTTTGGATTAGTTTTGGCAGGTTTTAAAATATTTTGTCTCTTTGCACAGAGATGACGGTGCCGGTTGCGGTGCGCTCCTGGGAGCTCCTTCTGCGGAAAGACGCCTGGCAGCGGCACTTGGGACAGCTCCGCGTCTCCGTATTCTGCATTTCTTGCCTTCTGCATCTCAGCAAAATGCTTTCCCAGTAGGTCTAGCAAGGAGAAACTGTGGCAGCTGAGTAGATGTAGCCCGGCCCGCCCTTTGAAGTTGACAAGTTCTTGGCATCTCAGAGCCTCAAGGGAAGAGCAAGGTTATCTATGGTAGGCTGGGGCAGAACTAGCAGCAAGCAGAGCAAAGTTGTCCAAGAATACCTTCCATTGGAATGCTAATGGCAATTGAAGAGGCAGGCCGGTGGCAAGCCACTATCTTCTAGCAGTTTGAAAGTTGCAGACACAGTGCAGGTGTTGTGCGGCTTCCTTCTTGGCCTCCTAGAAGGTGCCGCACTCTCCGTCTCTTGCTTGGCAATATGTTGCCGTGTTCCTCTTATTGTTTGGTTTGTTTTGATTTGTTTTCATGATGTTTTGTCGGGTTTTCAGAATGTTTTGGTTGGGTTTTAGAATGTTTTGTATTCTCTTGAGATGTTTTTATTGTGTTGGCAGGTTTTGGAACGTTTGGATTCCTTTTGGCGGGTTTTAAAATATTTTGGCGGGTATTTGGAATGTTTTGGCGGGAATTCGGAATGTTTGGATTAGTTTTGATGAGTTTTGAAATATTTTGGCGGGTTTTTAGAAGGTTTTGATTTGTTTTGATTATGTTTAGCCCAGTTTTTGTTGTGTTTGGATTAGCTTTGGTGGGCTTTATCATGTTTTGTCAGGTTTTTTCAAATGTATTGATCACTTCTGTCTGGTTTTCTATTTTGGCGGGTTTGAAAATATTTTTGGATTAGTTTTGGCAGGTTTGAAAATATTTTGGCTCTTTGCGCAGAGATGACGGTGCCGGTTGCGGTGCGCTCCGGGGCACTCCTTCTGCGGAAAGACGCCTGGCAGCGGCACTTGGGACAGCTCCGCGTCTCCGTATTCTCCATTTCTTGCCTTCTGCATCTCAGCAAAATGCTTTCCCACTAGGTCTAGCAAGGAGAAACTGTGGCAGCTGAGTAGATGTAGCCCGGCCCGCCCTTTGAAGTTGACAAGTTCTTGGCATCTCAGAGCCTCAAGGGAAGAGCAAGGTTATCTATGGTAGGCTGGGGCAGAACTAGCAGCAAGCAGAGCAAAGTTGTCCAAGAATACCTTCCATTGGAATGCTAATGGCAATTGAAGAGGCAGGCCAGGGCCAGTGGCAAGCCACTATCTTCTAGCAGTTTGAAAGTTGCAGACACATTGCAGGCCAGTGCGAAACTGGCCTCGCTCGGCACCGGGGGCCACACGCCCTTCCCGATGACGCGGCGGCTCGTTGGCCGAGCCCGCCGCGCGCCGTGCGCCGCAGCCCCAGAGAGAAGGAGATGGAGGCGCGCGGCACCACCCAGCCCGGGGCGGGGTCACGGACGGGGGGAAGGAGCCGCTCGGCGCGGCGAAGCGTCGCGCGTGCCCGGCACCATGCGCGCGGGCGGGGCTCTCCCCGCGCTACACCGCGCGTCGCGACCGGGCCTCGAAAAGCGGCGCGCTCGCCGCCGCTGCCGCGGCTGCTTTCCTCCCCGCCCTCCCCCGGCTTGCGCCGGTCTGCCGCCGGTCCGTCCCCGCCGGAGGGTGGCGGGGCGGCTGGCCCCGAGGCCGCGGCCGGTGCCGCCGAACGCCGGTCACCAGTGCGCACACGGGCGCGGGCCGCCCTGGCGGCCCACGTTCACCCGAGCCCGGCTCTCTCCTCTCGGTGCGCGAGAGCCGCCCGGGTGCCTGGAGGGAGGGGTGCCCGGCACGGCCCCTCCCGGAGGCGCGCCCGCCCCCGCCCTCGCTCCTTCGCCCGTCGAGCGACGGCCGGCCGTCCGGCCGTCGCACTCGCCGGCGGCCGATGGCGACCGGCGAGGGACCGGGTGGCGAGGCCGCCTTCAGGGCCCGGAGGAGGCGGCTCCTCTGGCCCTTCCCGCACCGGGGAGCGGGCCTTTCGCCGGCCGGCGAAATCCCGCTCTCGGGCCCAGCGGCCCCTCGCGCAGCGGAGGAACTCCAAGGGCCGAGCCCCCGGGCGTTCCGGGGTGCGTGCGCGCTCCCCTCGCGTGCGACCCGCCGCCGGGCTGGTGCGGCGGCGGCGGCGGCGGGTGGCGGCTTTGGTCGTCCCGTCGCCGTCGCCGCGGCCTCCCGGCGGGGTCGGCCGAGCGTGCTCGGTGGTCGGGCCGCGTCTACGCGGCGGCGGGGCGGCCCGAGCCGCGGTCGTCCTCTCGGGCGCAGCGCCGGGCTACTGAGGGAGACCCCGGGCCCCGAGAAGGACGCCGCGGTGGTGGCGGCAGATGTCGGGCGCGCCCCCGCCGGTGGACGCTCCCCCGAGGGCGGCAGCGGGAGAGGCACCCCGGCGGGGCCATGCAGGTCGTCTCCCTCGCCCCAGGGCCAGGTACCTAGCGCTCGGCGCCTCGGCGGGTCCCCAGGTTCCCTCGGCGTCGTCAAACGCCGCGGGGGCCGAAAGGGCCCGCCGGGTCGGGCGGCGGTTTAAAGACTCGGGCGGCTCAGCGCGCCCCGCCGCGGCGGCGGCGGCGGTGCCGGCGGCGGCAGGCGTGTGCCGGGCGGTGGCGCGGCGCCACTGAGGGGTGGGGAGCCGCTCCCACTGATCCCCTGCGGTGGTGTCCGTTGCCACCGGCCGCGCGCCCGCCGCGGCCGTCATCTCCGCCGCGCTCGCGGGCGGCGGGTAACCGCGCCGCGCCGGGGAGGGGCGCCCTGCCCCCCCCTCTCTGCGGCCCGGCCTCGGTGGAGAGGCCGCGGCGCGCGGTCGTGCCGCGGGGCCGGCCGACCCGCTCCCCTCGAAAACGGGGCGATGCCGGCAGAGGTTAGGGTTAGGGTTAGGGTTAGGGTTAGGGTTAGGGTTAGGGGTTAGGGTTAGGGTTAGGGTTAGGGTTCGGGTTAGGGTTAGGGTTAGGGTTTGGGTTAGGGTTAGGGTTAGGGTTAGGGTTAGGGTTAGGGGTTAGGGTTAGGGTTAGGGTTCGGGTTAGGGTTAGGGTTTGGGTTAGGGTTAGGGTTAGGGTTAGGGTTAGGGTTAGGGTTAGGGTTAGGGTTAGGGTTAGGGTTAGGGTTAGGGTTTGGGTTAGGGTTAGGGTTAGGGTTAGGGTTAGGGTTAGGGTTAGGGTTAGGGTTAGGGTTAGGGTTAGGGTTAGGGTTAGGGTTAGGGGTTAGGGTTAGGGTTAGGGTTAGGGTTAGGGTTAGGGTTAGGGTTAGGGTTAGGGTTAGGGTTAGGGTTAGGGGGTTAGGGTTAGGGTTAGGGTTAGGGTTAGGGTTAGGGTTAGGGTTAGGGTTAGGGTTAGGGTTAGGGTTAGGGTTAGGGTTAGGGTTAGGGTTAGGGTTAGGGTTAGGGTTAGGGTTAGGGTTAGGGTTAGGGTTAGGGTTAGGGTTAGGGTTAGGGTTAGGGTTAGGGTTAGGGTTAGGGTTAGGGTTAGGGTTAGGGTTAGGGTTAGGGTTAGGGTTAGGGTTAGGGTTAGGGTTAGGGTTAGGGTTAGGGTTAGGGTTAGGGTTAGGGTTAGGGTTAGGGTTAGGGTTAGGGTTAGGGTTAGGGTTAGGGTTAGGGTTAGGGTTAGGGTTAGGGTTAGGGTTAGGGTTAGGGTTAGGGTTAGGGTTAGGGTTAGGGTTAGGGTTAGGGTTAGGGTTAGGGTTAGGGTTAGGGTTAGGGTTAGGGTTAGGGTTAGGGTTAGGGTTAGGGTTAGGGTTAGGGTTAGGGTTAGGGTTAGGGTTAGGGTTAGGGTTAGGGTTAGGGTTAGGGTTAGGGTTAGGGTTAGGGTTAGGGTTAGGGTTAGGGTTAGGGTTAGGGTTAGGGTTAGGGTTAGGGTTAGGGTTAGGGTTAGGGTTAGGGTTAGGGTTAGGGTTAGGGTTAGGGTTAGGGTTAGGGTTAGGGTTAGGGTTAGGGTTAGGGTTAGGGTTAGGGTTAGGGTTAGGGTTAGGGTTAGGGTTAGGGTTAGGGTTAGGGTTAGGGTTAGGGTTAGGGTTAGGGTTAGGGTTAGGGTTAGGGTTAGGGTTAGGGTTAGGGTTAGGGTTAGGGTTAGGGTTAGGGTTAGGGTTAGGGTTAGGGTTAGGGTTAGGGTTAGGGTTAGGGTTAGGGTTAGGGTTAGGGTTAGGGTTAGGGTTAGGGTTAGGGTTAGGGTTAGGGTTAGGGTTAGGGTTAGGGTTAGGGTTAGGGTTAGGGTTAGGGTTAGGGTTAGGGTTAGGGTTAGGGTTAGGGTTAGGGTTAGGGTTAGGGTTAGGGTTAGGGTTAGGGTTAGGGTTAGGGTTAGGGTTAGGGTTAGGGTTAGGGTTAGGGTTAGGGTTAGGGTTAGGGTTAGGGTTAGGGTTAGGGTTAGGGTTAGGGTTAGGGTTAGGGTTAGGGTTAGGGTTAGGGTTAGGGTTAGGGTTAGGGTTAGGGTTAGGGTTAG